>NC_040091.1:41026549-43426549 GCF_003369695.1 Bos indicus x Bos taurus | reverse complement strand
GGCCCCCCTCCTCCCCCTGTCCCCTGCTTCCCCATGTCACTCACTGCCTGGCACTGGGTCGGCAGAGATATGTTTATCCCATGCCCCTGTTGGAAAAAAGCAGAGCTGTGTCTGCCTAGCCCCTCACACTTCAGCCTCCCCACAATGAAGGCACCAGGGGTAGCAAGGACCACAGAGGATCAGCAGCCCAGGCTCTACGGGCCTCCCACGTGGCTGGGCACAGAGTGAACAGAAGGGACACAGAGGGGACAAGAAACACAGGTCCCGTGAGCAGCATGACAGCCCATCACAGGCCTGGAGATGCGACTCCGGCTCCAATGAGGACAGGGTGCTCATTGAACGTCAGCTGAGGCCCTGGGCAAACTCCTCTGGTCCAAAGTCCTGCTTGGTTCTCTCAAAAAAGGGAGTGGGCCACCTTTTTACAGCAAAGGAAACTGAGGCCCAGAGAGCAAAAGGCCAGCCCAAGATCACACAGCAAGGATGAGGCAGATGGAGTGCTGGCCTTCTCTTCCCACATCAGAGTCTCTGTGGGGCGCAGCTACGGTCTCTGGAGCCATAGAGACAGACTTTGAAGAAGCAGCTCCATCCCTCAGGAGGGTTTATGGTGTTGAAGTCCTGTCCATCTGCACCCCCTGCCCCTGACAGACTGCCCACCTCCTGCTCCCTAGATCTCTGGACTGGAAGGACCCTTGAGCTAAGGATGAAGGAGCCCCAGCCCCTCATCTGCCCGCCTTGCCCTCACTGCTGTGGATGACAGGTAAGACCTTGGCCCACCGAGTTCTACAAGCTGGAGGACATTGCAACTGCCCTTTCTAGAAGTCTCCATGGTACCCTGACTTCCCTTTGGGAGGAAGTGCCTATCCGGCACAAGACCCAGTCCACCAATGTCTCCCCTGGGGCTCCTGCGGGCTCTGTCGAGAAGAAAGCTCTCTCCCTGCTGAGGAACTACAGCTGGAAGGATGAAAGCCAGCTTGGCCCTTCTCAGACAGAGTCGCTGAGGACAGAGCTAGCACCGGGGGATGCAGAGCCAAGAGATGGAAACAGGTAGATTCCACACCATCATTTGCACATCAGAGGCATCTCAGGCCAGGCCACTCCCAAGGGCGTCTCAGGCACATGAGTCCATAAATACTCTTTTTGCTGAAGCCAGCGAGAGCTGGGTTTCTATCATGGCAACGATAAGCATTAGAGCAGTCCAGGTGCTCAGGCCCTAACTCCTCCGCATCTTCACACCCTGAAGGATCCCTCCTGGAGGCAGAATTGGCTTTTCCTGGGACTGCAAGAAGATCCACCCAGTTCATCCTAAAGGAAATCAGTCCTGAATATTCACTGGAAGGACCGATGCTGAAGCTGAAACTCTAATACTTTGGCCACCTGATGCAAAGAGCTGACTCATTGGAAAAGACCCTGATGCTGGGAAAGATTGAAGGCAGGAGGAGAAGGGGATGACAGAGGATGAGATGGTTGGATAGCATCACCAACTCAATGGACATGAGTTTGAGCAAGCTCTGGGAGTTGGTGATGGACAGGGAGGCCTGGCGAGCTGCAGTCCATAGGGTTGCAAAGAGTCGGACACGACTGAGCAACTGAACTGAACTGGGATCCTGAGAGAAGGAGGATATTGCTTATGGCTGTGAAGCCCAGAGAAGCCCTAAAGCCCCACCTCTCAGTCTCAAGGCTTTGCATGAGTAACAGCCTCATGGAACTTGTTTCTTTATTCAAGTGGAAAATGAAAAGTCATAGTGTTAGTTGCTCAGTCATGCCAGACTCTTACAACCCCATGGACTGTAACCCGCCATGGAACTGTCCGTGGAATTCTCCAGACAAGAATACTGAAGTGGGTTTCCATTCCTTTCTGCAGGGGATCTTCCCCATCCCAGGGATTGAACCCAGGTCTCCCACATGTCAGGCAGATTCTTTATCATCTGAGCCACCAGGGAGTTATTATTAATATTATAGGACATCCCACCTGATCTCAAAAGGAGAGCTGTGGCTCAGGGGCATGGAGACAGAAGCCCCAGGGACCTCAATGGACCCCAGGTTGCCTGGGGGTGCAGGGAGTCCTGCTGCCCATGTCTGTGCTGATGATGATAACGTTGGCATCTGGGCACATTACTCCTTGTCTGTCATCACCTGGGCAACTGTGAGATTTTCCAGAGAGCCACCACATGCTTTCTTCCCCATGCCTCAGGCCCAAGTCTGTGGTTACAATCATCATGGAATAAAGCATCAGCAGAGGGTCTTCCTCTGCAGTAGGGTGTCCAGGAGGACTGAGATGGGGCCACCTGTGGAGGGGTATTCTCTGTTTCCTCCCAGTGATGGGTGGAGACATCTGAGTGGGGAGTACTCTGGTCATCACAGAAGCTCCAGAGTCAACTGACCAAGCAGTATAGTGCAATCTGTCATGATCACCCCCAACAAGTACTAAAGTGGCTGCAGTAAGGATGAGGCAGCACGTGGGCAGGGGGTGCTTCTCTCCCTGTGACTCCAGCCCTTTCTCTCCCACCTGAGGAAACCAACCTCAGAACAAAGAGCAAGAGATGACATCATTATAAGACTCTGAGTTGCAAGTGCCAGAATCTCACCTCGAATCAGGTTAAGCCAAACAGGGGCCCTAGTAGTTCTGAAACAGAAGAGAAGGGGGCAGGGCACAACCTTTAAAAGAATGGCATAGGATTTCCCTGGTGGTCCAGTGGTTGAGAATCTACCTGCCAATGCAGGGGACATAGGTTTGATCCTTGCTCTGGGAAGATTCCATGTGCAGTGGAACAACAAACCCATGCACCACAAGTACTGAGTCCACACTCTAAAGCCCATGCTCTGCAACAAGAGAAGCCACTGCAATGAGAAACCCACTCACTGCAACTAGAGACTAGCCCTTACTCACCTCAAGTAGTAAAAGCCTGCAACAATGAAAACCCAGCACAGCCAAAGAGAAGATATTAATAAATAAATTTTAAAAAAGAATGACATAGCCTAAGGACAAAACATAAACTGATTAGAACCAAATAGGCCCAAGGTGGTAGACAAGTTGACTTTCATTAGACCTTGAACCTCAGTTCAGTTCAGTTCAGTTCAGTCACTCAGTTGTATCCGACTCTTTGCAACCCCATGAATCGCAGCGCGCCAGGCCTCCCTGTCCATCACCAACTCCCGGAGATCACCCAAACTCTTGTCCATCGAGTCGGTGATGCCATCCAGCCATCTCATCCTCTGTTGGCCCCTTCTCCTCCTACCCCCAATCCCTCCCAGCATCAGGGTCTTTTCCAATGAGTCAACCCTTCACATGAGGTGGCCAAAGTATTGGAGTTTCAGTTTCAGCATCAGTCCTTCCAATGAACACTCAGGACTGATCTCCTTTAGGATGGACTGGTTGGATCTCCTTGCAGTCCAAGGGACTCTCAAGAGGCTTCTCCAACACCACAGTTCAAAAGCATCAATTCTTTGGCACTCAGCTTTCTTCACAGTCCAACTCTCACATCCATACATGACCACTGGGAAAACCATAGCCTTGACTAGATGGACCTTTTTTGGCAAAGTAATGTCTCTGTTTTTGAATATGCTATCTAGGTTGGTCATAACTTTCCTTCCAAGGAGGAAGCGTCTTTTAATTTCATGGCTGCAGTCACCATCTGCAGTGATTTTGGGGCCCAAAAAAATAAAGTCTGACACTGTTTCCAATGTTTCCCCATCTATTTCCCATGAAGTGATGGGACCGGATGCCATGATCTTCGTTTTCTGAATGTTGAGCTTTAAGCCAACTTTTTCACTCTCCTCTTTCACTTTCATCAAGAGGCTTTTCAGTTCCTCTTCACTTTCTGCCATAAGGGTGGTGTCATCTGCATATCTGAGGTTACTGATATTTCTCCCGGCAATCTTGATTCCAGCTTGTGCTTCCTCCAGCCCAGTGTTTCTCATGATGTACTCTGCATATAAGTTAAATAAGCAGGGTGACAATATACAACTTTGATGTACTCCTTACCCAATTTGGAACCAGTCTGTTGTTCCATGTCCAGTTCTAACTGTTGCTTCCTGACCTGCATATAGGTTTCTCAAGAGGCAGGTCAGGTGGTCTGGTATTCCCATCTCTTAAAGAATTTTCCACAGTTTATTGTAATCCACACAGTCAAAGGCTTTGGCATAGTCTATAAAGCAGAAATAGATGTTTTTCTGGAACTCTCTTGCTTTTTCGATGATCCAGCAGATGTTGGCAATTTGATCTCTGGTTCCTCTGCCTTTTCTAAAACCAGCTTGAACATCTGGAAGTTCACGGTTCACATATTGCTGAAGCCTGGCTTGGAGAATTTTGAGCATTACTTTACTAGCGTGTGAGATGAGTGCAATTGTGCGGTAGTTTGAGCATTCTTTGGCATTGCCTTTCTTTGGGATTGGAATGAAAACTGACCTTTTCCAGTCCTGTGGCCACTGCTGAGTTTCCAAATTTGCTGGCATATTGAGTGCAGTACTTTCACAGCATCATCTTTCAGGATTTGAACCTCAGTATACACTCATTGTACACATCAGCAAGCTACATGGCACACCCACAGGCAGCATGACAGTTCCAAAGCCCACCATAAAGGTCCAAAGGTTGGCAGTGGCCCAATTCCTGGAAATCCCCACCCCTTCCCCAAAATAGCTGGAATACGCCTCCCCCTCATTAGCCTATGAAATGACCAACCCCTATAAGAACGACAACCCCAGGGCATGCCCTGGTGCTCCTCTCACCTTCTGAGATAGCCCACACTCTGTCTGTGGAGTGTGTTTCTCTCCAAATAAGCCCACTTCTAACCTATCACTTTGTCTCTCACTGAATTCTTTCTGCAATGAAACGTTAAGAACCTGAGCTTCATTAAGTCCTGAGACCAGGGATGTGATCTGTTAAAAGACCACAGGTTCAAGTCCCGATCTGAGTTACACAGTTTCAGTTCATGTGTCAGCAAGTTCAGGATGGGGCTACTCGGGCCTTGACCTAGAGGTCAGGAGGCACCTGGGCCCCATCTCAGTTCTGGGTCCTGGATCGTTTGCATGGGCTCCATCTCAGGGTGGCCCTCCCCCCGCAGTGGCCGATGACTGCCAGCCCTCCCAGCTCCTGTTCATTCTCAGTGATTTTCTCTTCCCCACGGTTTCTTCGAAAGTTCCAGGATGGAGCCTTATTGACTCAGGCCACCTGTCCCGGGGCTGGAGAGATGCATCGTTGTGATGTTTTCATTTTCTGGTTACCTGTCCACTCAGGGGCTAGGGGCTGGGGTCAGTTCCACCCAACAGGGGGAGGGAAGGGAGGTTCCAAGAGGAAGGTCCAGGAGCTGCCACCGGGGATGGGGAAGGAGGGCCAGACAGGGCAGACCTCAAATGGCCTCTGTGTTAGTTCCCTGTGCTGCTCTAACAAACTGTCACAAAATGACCCGTGTGTGTGTTTGTGTGCGTGTGTTCAGTTGCTGAGTCATGACCAACTCTTTGCGACCCCATCGACTATAGTCCCCCAGGCTTCTGTGTCCATGCAATTCCCCAGGCAAGAATACTGGAGTGGGTTGCCATTTCCTACTCCAGGGGATCTTCCTGACCTAGGGATCGAACCCATGTATGCTGCATTGCAGGTAGATTCTTTACCACTCAGTTCAGTTCAGTCCAGTCACTCGGTCATGTCCAACTCTTTGTGACCCCATGGACTGCAGTGCACCAGGCTTCCCTGTCCGTTACCAATTCCCAGAGCTTGCTCAAGCTCATGTCAATTGAGTTGGTGATGCCATTCAACCATCTCATCCTCTGTCGTCCCCTTCTCCTGCTAGCACCACCTAAAACAACACAAATGTATTATCTTACAGTCTGGAGGCCATAGTCCTAAAATCAAGGTATCAGCAGAGCTGACTTATGGAGGCTCCAAGACAGAATTTGTTTCCTTGCCTTCTCCAATGCCTAGAGGCCGCCTGCATCCCTTGACTCATGGCTCCTTCCTCCAACTCCTCTTTCTCTCTGCTCTGGTTGCCATACAAAATAGCACTGCCGGGATGACTTGAACAATAGAAATCTATGTGTTACACTTCTGAAGGCCAGGAAGTCCTGGATCAAGGTGCTGGCTTAATTCCTAGTGAGAATTCTCTTCCTGCCTTAAAAATGGTCACCTCACTGTGGCCTCACATAGTCTTTCTTTAGAATATAAACACAAGTTGGGGATGGAGGTGAAGAGAAGAGTAAGAAGGAGGAAGAGGAGAAGAAGAAGAAAGAGGGACTCTTCCCTGGTGGTCCAGTGGCTATGACTCTGCTCCCAGTGCAGGGGGCTTGGATTTGATTCCTGGTCAGGGAACTAGCTCCCATATGCTGCAACTAAGATCCAGCACAGCCAAATAAAGTGAAGTCACTCAGTCGTGTCCGACTCTTTGTGATCCCATGGACTGTAGCCCACCAGGCTCCTCTGTCCATGGGATTTTCCAGGCAGGAATACTGGAGTGGGTTGTCATTTCCTTCTCCAGGGGATCTTCCTGACTCAGGGATAGAACCGGGGTCTCCCACATTATAGGCAGATGCTTTGCCATCTGAGCCACCAGGGAAGTCCAACAGCCAAATAAATAAATAAATATTTTTTAAAAAGGAAGAAGAAGAAGGGGAAGGGGAAGGAGGGCAGAGGGAGGAAGGGGAGGGGGAGAGAGGAAATGGGCAAGGGAAATAGGAGAAGGAGAGAGTGCAACCTCTCCAGTGTCTCGTCTTATAAAGACACTAATCCTGTCTAGTCAGGGCCCCATCCTTATGACCTTGTTTAATCTCAGTGAGTTTCTTAGATGCCCCATCTCCAACTATAGCCACACTGGAGTTGGGGGAGTTGTTAGGGATTAAATATGTGGATTCTTGGGGGATACAACATTTAGTTCATGACTGTCTCTCTCTTTCTGACCCTCGTGCCTCTCCTTTATAAGGACCTTGTGACCATGTGCGGCTCACCTGGATAATATAGGCTAATCTTGCATCTCAAGGTCTTTCATCACGTCTGTAAAGTGACTTTTGCCAGCAAACTCATATCATCACAGGTTCAGGGGATGCAGAAGCAGACATCTCTGGGCAGCCCTTATTCTACAGCCTCCCCTGCAAGGATTAGCCCTGTGTCCATCTTAACGCCAGTCTTAACCCTTACTAGTGACAAATTATTTGGTCCTGCCTCAAAGAACCATACAGCCTTTTAGATCCTGCAGTTGGAAGCCTGTCCCTGACCTTTGATCTATGCAAATGGAACCTAGCTCTCAGTCCAGTGGCAGACAGAAAACCTTCTCCTGATCGGGAGGGGGCAGGGCAAAGCCGAGGCCCAATGCTGCTGAAAGCCCAGAGGACACTGGTACCTGGAGCATCACTGTCACCCATTGCCCCAGGAAGCCAACAGAAGGCACAGTGAGAGGGAAGGACCTGCTGGAAGGAGCGAGGGACTCAACTGCTCCCAAACTTTCTGACCCACCTACATGGACTCAGGAGAGAATTCCAGATCAGTAAAAGAGCATTAAGATTCCCCCAAAAGAAAAAGAAATGATACAAATGAACTTACAAAACAGAAAGAAACTCACAGACTTAGAGAACAAACTTATGGTTGCCAGGGGGAAGGATGGGGGGAAGGGATAGTTAGGGAGTTTGGGATGGACCATGGAGAGCAAGGAGACCAAACCAGTCAATCCTAAAGGAAATCAACCCTGAATACTCACTGGAAGGACTGATGCTGAAGCTGAAACTCCAATACTTTGGCCTCCTGATGCGAAGAGCTGACTCATTGGAAAAGACCCTGATGCTGGGAAAGATTGAGGGCAGGAGGAGAAGGGGATGACAGAGGATGAGATGGTTGGATGGCATCATCGACTCCATGCACACGAGTCTGAGAAAACTCCAGAAGACGATGAAGGACAGGGAAGCCTGGAGTGCTGCAGTCCATGGGGTCAAAAGAGTCGAACACAACTGAGTGACTCAACAGCAACAACAAATATTTTAAATGGATAACCAACAAGAACCTACTGTACAGCAAAGGGAACTCTGCTCAATATTATGTGGCAGCCTGGATAGGAGAGGAGTTTGGAAAATGAATACATGTATATGTAAGGCTGAGCCCCTTCACTGTCCACCTGAAACTATCACAGCATTGCTTGCTAATTGGCTATACCCCAGTACAAAACAAAAAGTTTAAAAAACAAACAAACAAAAAAAGACTCCCCCAAAGTGAGTGATTTATGAGAGGAGAGGGCAATGGATACCAAAATGGTCACACTTCCCTAAGCTGGCACCTCCAGGACTGACTCCACACTCAGCAGTGTCCTGACAGCCTCCTCTCGGCCATTAGGACCCCAGCAGTGGTGTTTGTGGACAAGGCTCTGGGCCTGCAGAAGCATTCTGGTCTCAGCAAACCCCAGGAAGGCGAAGGACTCCCCAGTAGAGCACCCTGGCCAAGGCTGATGCCCTGGTGCTCTCTGCTACCCTCGGGGTCTCTCTGTAAAAGCCCAGCCCTGCCCCCCAAAATCCTGTCCAGCTGGACTCCAGGGGACTGAGGCCTCCATAGCTTAGGTCACCCTGCTCACACTGGGCCCTGAGGCTCCTGTCCTGGGGAGGAACAGGTCCCTCCAGGCTGGGGACTAGATGCGCTCCTGGACCTGGCAGGCTTCTCCCCTGGAATGGATTCCAGAGTCCAGAATCCTCTGCTCAGCCATCAGTGACCAGCAACTGAAGAGATTGAAAAGGACTCTTTGGTGAAGTCAGAGGCTGAGCAGCGCCCTTGTTTGGAGCGGACAAGCCCGGGCACTGCTCAGCTGGCACAGGGCCCCTGGCCAAGGCCGGCCAGCCACACCCTTGGACAAGCCAGGTTTTTCCTGAGTGGAAGCAGGGTTCAAATCCCATGTGCTCTGCAGGACCCAGGAGTCAGGCAGGCCATCCGGGTCCCGTAGGAAAGGTGGGGAATGCTGGCCGGCAGCCGGGGAGGGGATGGGAGAGGATGTGGAGACGCTTCCAGGCTGCTTCTCCACCCTCCTGAGTCACACGGGAACGTTTGAGACCAGAGGCAGGTGGCCGGGGCAGGGGAGGGGGGCAGGGGAGCTGCGGGGAATGGGAACCTTCTCACATTCCCTGCTAGGATCACCGTGGGGGTAGGAGGAGGGCGGTGTGGAGGGGGCACGGGAAGCTGGGAAGAGGTGGAGAGTAGGGTCAGCTGCAGCTTCAGCCTCTTTGCTGCTTCCTCTCCTCCCCACCTCCCTCCTGGCCAGGGACGTGGCCCACCAAGACCTCATTCTCTGGACACACTGGCGGGCCCCACCCACAGGACAGGGGACTGGCCTCCCTACTCCCCTCGGATCCCAGGGCAGCCTGGACTCACATTCACCCCACCCCCGCTCTCTCCCACCCCCGTGGACTTCTCCTTCACTCTGCCCCAAACATCAAGCCAGGCAGGCCCTTGCAGGGCAGTAAACACCACTCTCATCTCTGTCTTGGCATCACGGCACAGATTCTTTCTAGTCCCCACTATGCCCCAACAGGGTCCCTCACAATTAGTAACAATAAGCAAGAGCTGCCTTCCATGACCCCAGAAGAGGTGACTAGGAATCAGCCTGGGTTCCCCCCACCAAGCCCCTGTCTGGGCTTTTAACAGGAGCCACCCTCAAGCCCCCTCCCTGGGAGGATCCCGCTGTCCCTGGGATCCACAGGCTGTTTCTGGGCACCGTCCTTGTTTGCCATTTGGTGCTTCGAGCAAGCAGGGCCCTGTTTTGCCAGCTGCCGGCTGGCAGCTTGGTCCATCCTGCAGCTGGAGGCCCAAGCGGGGAGCCCTGAGAAGCCCTTTGAAGTCCTGTCTGGGCTGACAGCCCTTCCCCGTGGCCTCCTACCAGGGGATCCCACTGCCTCTGGTGTGGACAAACACCCCCAGAGCTCCGAAAAGTGCAGCCATCTTTCCAGAAAACATGCAACCAGGCTGGGCCTGCTGGCAGCCGCTGCATGCAGTTCTTGGGGCTAGACCCATTGGGGCCGATGGCTCTCTGCAAACTGACATGGGCTTCGGGGTGCAAAGAGGAACCAGAAGACCTCAGAGTGCCGAGCTAAGCCCCACCCTGACCACCTCCTACACAGACAGGACTGAGGAGAACCTGGCGGGGTTGGGGGGGCAGTGTTTAGTGCCAGCTGCTGCCTTGTACCCGGGCCTAGAGGGCGGGCAGCGATGATTAGTCAGAGATTCCAAGTTGGGTCCGTGGCCAGCCCAATCATGGGGATCTTCTCCAAGTGAAAACCTCGGCCTGGGCTTGGATAGAAGTTGGCCTATGAGCTGGAAAGAGCCCGGTCCACCTGGCTGGAGATGTTGATGGCCCAGGCCATGCCAGCCTCCAGGGGTCTGGAGCAGGGAGGAGTTTGGCTTTGCTATCTCTGCCCCTGGAGGAGAGGGGTGGGTTCCTTCCTGCCAGGACACACAAGGGGTTTGGGGACCAGCAACTAAGCTTCCAGTTCAGCTGCCCACAAACATCCCTGAACACTGCTCTCTGCCAAGCCCCATGGATGGTGGTGAGATGTGGAAATAGACAAAAACAGTCCCTGTCTTAGAGGAATTCCCAGGAGACAGATAAATGGCATCACAGATGTACAAAAGCCCAGAGAAGCCACTGAGAACCACTGGAGAAGTGCCCCTGAGCTGAGCCTTGCACGATGGGGAGACTGGGTCAGCAGGAAGGGGTGAGGATGCCGAGAGTGGCCTCTGCAGGGGTGAGGGGGGGCCGGGGCTCATTTGTTCAGCCATCCTCTCCCAGTGCCCCCCACGTGCCAGGCCCTGGGAGGCGTGAGCCAGCGCATAGCCCCCTAATCCGAAGCCTCTGTCATCCGGGAGGCTGGAGGCCACAGCTGCACCTGCCCGGCCGGTGGCCAGGGGAAGTGACTCGCCTCCCAGGCTCCTGCAGGCTGCATCTCGAGGGAGCCCACAGGAAAGAGTTTGCAAGTTTTATGGCCACTGAAGTCAGCTTGGGCCTGGGCCGGGTGCAGGCCAAGCCGGCCGGTTCTAATTAGAGGACTGGGCTCCTTGCAGTGGCCCTCGGGGCCGGGGGCGACGCCAGGTTTGCAGAACGGCCAGCACTGTTTTGTACTGGAATCTCCCAGCAACGGGGGCCACTCTGATGGTGGGGAGGCACCCTGGGAGCTGGTGAGAGCCGAGGCCAGCCTGTTGCACAGCCTGTGAGCAGCCAGGCCTGGCTGCCCTGGGCTGGAGCTGGGCCTCCCACCCTTGCCAGCCCCTCGAGGGACTGAGCTTGGGGAGCACGGGTCCCTGTGGGGCTGAGGAACCACTGCCCTCTCCTACCCACGGTACCAGGGCCAGGACCCAAAAGGATGAGGGCAGAGCCTGGTACTGGCAATTACTTTATTGCCTTAGGTTGCCCTGAGCTAGCATTCTAATACCATGCCTGGCACATGCACGGTAGGTGCTCAAAATAATGAAGGACAATGGGAAGTGGGAGGGAGGTTCAAGAGGGAGGGGACATATGTATACCTATGGCTGACTCATGTTGATGTATGGCAGAAACCAACATCATATTGGAAAACAATTATCCTCCAATTAGTGTGTTAGTGATAGTTCTCAGTTCAGTTGCTCAGTCGTGTCTGACTCTTTGCGACCCCATGGACTGCAGCAGCACTTTCCTGCACACCCCAGGAAAGCACGCCAGGCTTTCCTGCCATTACCAACTCCACCAGGTTCCTCTGTCCATGGGATTTCCCAAGCAAGAATACTGGAGTGGGTTGCTGTTTCCTTCTCCAGAGGATCTTCTCAACCCAGGGATCAAACCTGAGTCTTCTGTATTGGCAGGTGTTTTCTTTACTAATAAGGGAAGCCCAATCCTCCAATTAAAAATAAATTTTAAAAATTTTTAAAAGAAGCCAAAAAAATAATAATAATGAAGGACAAATAACTGGAACCCAGTGTCCAAACAATGCCTAGCACACAGTTGGTGCTCAAAAAATATACCCTGAATAGCCAAATCCAGTGGTTAGAACTTTGCCTGGCCTATGGCAGGAGCTCACTATGAAGGAAGCAATGAGATTTATCTTCAGCAGGACGCCATTGGCTAGAAGCAGGTACCCTGCTGTGCTTCTCTTTCCCCCCACCCCCACCCCACCCCCACCCAGACCCTGCATCCCCAGTGCCCAAGCCGGAGGTTCCTGCCCCACTGCTGGGGGTGGGGGTGGGGGAGAGACGCCCGCAGGCAGCTGGTCAGACAGTGTGAGTCTGGCCTTTGAGTGCTATTCCCGGCAGTTCCTCTGATTCACAGCTGTCCCAGGAACAGTCATGGCTGTGTCAATAAATATTGGTGACTCTCAATGACCTCTCCGTCTCGCAGGGCTGTTTGGGCCTTCCTGCTCCAAAAACCCAGTCCAGGCCATTGTTATTCCAGCCAGTGTGTAACTCCTCTGGCTAGTGAGAGGGCCTCGGAGAATGAATGACCCTGCTGAGCTGATAATCCAGGAAGCATGTGCTGTGTCCCAGCTTTGCCTTTTCACATACCCACAGCTCCCCAGATCGCCTGGGAATTTGTGAACCTGGATGCAGACAGTTGGGCGAAGTTGGGACCCGAGGCAGAAAGATATTCAACTTTGATCCTGCCCTTCCCCCCGCACCCCTGCCTTGGGTGTTCCTTGTCTCCCTTCATGATCTGAATGGACAATATCATGTCACAGATGGACACCACACGGCTGGGCAGAGACAAGCTGCCCTTGTGGTTTTCAAGGTCCTCACTTTCCATGGTTTAGACTCAAGAGTTCAAATTTGCAGTATTTCCTCTATTGCACCCTCTTTACGGGGTACAGATTTTATCACAAAAGGACAACACAGTTATGAGCACAGGGGATTTCCTGTCATCTCCTAGATTCAACTTCAAAAAATATTTATTGCCTGCTACCTATATGCCTGGAACTCTGGGGAACACAACCAAACCCAAGACAGACTCAGCCCAGCCCTCAGAGAGCTAGCAAAGCAGATGGTTAAAGAAGCTACTGCTTAGAGAAGGATTAGGGCTTTGGTGGGCAAGCTCAGATGCTACCAGAGATCACGAAGACAAAAAGGGCCTGTGACCAGCCACCACGTGTAATTCTTGTTTAGATCCTGGATTAAAGCAAAATAAGGCTGGTCACTAATTTTAGGGACTATTGGGGAATGAAATTATGGATTGCATATTGGATCATATTCCTGCATCAAAGTTAAATGTTTGGGCATAAAAATGGAATTTGGGTCATGCAGGAGACTGATCTTGATCTTAGAAGGCCCTTGTTTAAATATTCAGTAGACGGGACTACCCTGCCAATGGTTAAGACTCTGAGCTCCCAATGCAGGGGGCCCAGGTTCCATCCCTAGTTAGGGAACTAGATTCCACAGGCCTCAAAGGAGATCATGTATGCTACAACTAAGACCTGGTATAGCCAAATAAATTTTATAAATAAATATTCAGGAGTGAGGGTCATTGTGTCTGTGATTGGCTTGAATATGTGGTTGTGATTGAGGAGTCATCACCTGCAGGCTGAGCAGGAATTAGCTGAGAAAAGTAGGGAGTAAGTACACAGGACTGGGGTTAGCCTGGCAGAGGCCAGCACTCAGGAGTGGCTGCAGGGAGAACACGTGGGAGGCAGGACATCCTAGGACGTGGCAGGCAGGAGGCAGCCAGAAGGCAGGACGAGGATGGTGGTGGTGGGTGTGGAGAGAAGCAGGGGTAACTGAGGTGGAATTGACAACGTACAGTGCTGTATTGTATGTGGGGAGAGGGGGTGTGGAAAGGTGGAGAGACCTCCTAGTTTCTGGCATGAGATCCAGGACAATGGAGGTACCACAGTCAGAGGCAGAGACCTGACTTGGAGAGAAGCAGATTTGGAGTGGGAGAAGGTCCGGGCTCGGATCAGACTTGTCAAGTTTGGGGCTTGTCAGTTCAGTTCAGTTGCTCAGTCGTGTCCAACTCTTTGTGACCCCACGGACTGCAGCACGCCAGGCTTCCCTGTCCATCACCAACTCTCAGAGCTTGCTCAAACTCATGTCAATCAAGTTGGTGATGCCATCCAACCATCTCATCCTCTGTTGCCCCCTTCTCCTCCTGCCCTCAGTCATTCCCAGCATCAAGGTCTTTTCCAATGAGTCAGTTCTTTGCATCAGGTGACCGAAGTATTGGAGTTTCAGGTTCAGCATCAGTCCTTCCAATGAATATTTAGGACTGATTTCATTTAGGATTCCTTTGGTGCTTGTAGGGCATCTCAATTAGAGTTCCAGGTGTCTTAGGGGTAAAGAATCCTCCTGCCAATGGAGGAGACGCAGGAGATGGATTCAGTCCCTGGGTAGGGAAGATCCCCTGCAGGTGGAAATGGCAACCCACTCCAGTAATCTTACCTGGGAAATCCCATGGACAGAGGAGCCTGGCGGGCTACAATCCATGGGGTTGGAAAGAGTTGGACATGACTGAACATGCATGCACAGCATGCACTGCCCCCCAAAAACTGTGAAACCAGAACTCTGACCTCAGAAATGGGCTGTGCGATGCTGTGTCCTTCAGCAATGCCATCCAGCCTGACGAGGACAGATGCAAGGACGTCTAGAACAGAAAATGTGTGACTGCCCATCCCGGGTCTGTTTTCCCAGTTTCCTCCCCATCTGCCTGGAGGGATGGGCGGGGCTGGGACCCTGGGACTGTGACATCCTCCATCCCCACAGGGCTCTCAACGGGAGCCAGGATCCCAACATGCACCCAGAGGCCACCCGTCTCCTGTCACGGGTCTGATTTCCCAGAACTCAGTGGAAACAAAGCCACACACTTCAGCCTGGACTTTCTGTGTTCCCACTTGTCTTGTTTATTTATCACCAGGGCAATGCTGTGGCAAGTTTTGATCAAATGGGAGCAGGCTGGGCCAATGTCAGGAATCAGGCTGTGTGCCTGGGCTCTTCCTGGCTACCTGCAGGTGAACACCTCCCCCCACTATTTAGTAGTCACTCAGCACATAATTACTGAGCACCTACTGTGTTTCAAGCATCATCCTTTTTTTTTTAAACCAAAGAAGATTTGTTTTTTTCTCTCTTTCTTTCTTATTTTTTGAATTATGAAAGTGTAATAATACATTTACAGGAGACCTGGAAAAGACAGAACAGAGTTACATATAGTTCTACTATATATTCAAATTCTTCTTTTATATTACAATTCTTTTTGAGTAGATAAATTTAGATTTTTAGTTGGAGTTTCAATATCAAGCCCTCAAAAATTAATAGAATGAATAGACAGAAAAGTAGGAGGATATAGTAGACCTGAAAAGCACCATGAACCAATTCAACATAATTAAGATTTATACAATTTTCACACAACAGTAGGATACAAATTCTATTCAAGTTCCCATAGACTATAAACTAGAAGACACTGAAACACATCCAAGGACATAAGATCAAAGTGCAAAAGTTTGATGGTCTAAAGGTATTGAAATCCTACAGAGTCTGTTCTCTTATCACTGTAGAATTAGGTTAGAAAACAACATCTAAAGATATTTGAAAATTACCCACATATTTTCAAGTGCAATGTGACATTTACCAAGAGAGATCTTAGACTTAGCCATTGAAAGCCTCAATAAAATTGGAAGACTGAAAATGGCAACATTCTTTTTTTTAAAGAAAATATTGATTTGGCTGCACTGAGTCCTAGTTCCAGCACACAGGATCTTTGATCTTCACTGTGGCATGCAGGATTTTTTCGTTGCAGCACATGGGATCTTAGTTCTCTGACCAGGGATTGAACCCAGGCCTTCTGCATTGAAAGTGCAGAGTCTTAGCCATTAGACCACCAGGCAAGTCCCTCCAGGCATCATTCTAGATGCTGGCAATAGACTAGCAGGCAAAACAAGAGGTTGAGCTATACTAATAATCATTTCTTATTGGGATAAATAAGTAACAAAATACAGATAATAATGGGTAAGCACGTGGTCATGCCTACTATTTATGGAGCACTCCATATACACCAGGCTCTGTGCCCAGTGCCCTCCTCCAACCTCCACAACCACCTATGTGTACTAGTAATATCCCCACTTGACAGAGGGAACAACACAGGCTCAGAGAAGCTAGGTGCCAGCCGCCCTTCGGTAGGTGGGAGTTAAGAAGCTTGAGACTCGATCCTGGTCTAGGTCTGCCCCTAGACCTAGAGGTTCAGCCTGATGCCTCTGCATCCTTCAGCTCCTGGGCTCCTCCTCAAGGCTGCAACTGACCACCTTGCTCCAAGCAACACCACCCAGGGGGATGGCTAGAGCAGAGGACCCAGGTGCCAGTTCAGGCAGCTGTGGGTGGCACAGAGTTGCCACATGTTGTTAGACTAAAAAGTTATTGGTTGTTTATCTAAAATTCTAATGTAACTGGAAGTCTTATTTCCACTAGTGAAATCTACTAGTCTTAGGGGCTGGGGTGCAGAGCAAGGTGGACGTTCCCAGCAGGAAAAAACACGGGAAATGGGTTTGGGGGAAACATCCCAGGAAGATTCACCTTTGGGCCACTTGTTTGTTTATAACTGAAGTCTCATTGATTTATAATATCATGTCAGTTTCAGGTATCCAGCAAAGTGATTCAATTATAATAAATAACCTGTGTATGTATGTGTGTGTGCTCAGTTGCTCAGTGGTATCTGACTTTTGCAGCCCCATGGACTGCAGCTCACCAGGCTCCTCTGTCCATGGGATTTCCCAGGCAAAAATACTGGAGTGGGTTCCATTTCCTCTTCCAGGGGATCTTACTGACCCAGGGATCGAACCTGTGTCCCCTGTGTCTCCTGCATTGGCATATGGATATCTTTACCACTGAGCCTCCTGGGAAGCCCGTGTACATATCTATATTCTTTTTCCCCATTCTTTTCTATTATAGCTTATTATAAGACATTAAGAAGAGGTGGCAAGAATACACAGAAGAACTGTACAAAAAAGATCTGCATGACCCAGATAATCACGATGGTGTGATCACTCACCTAGAGCCAGACATCCTGGAATGGGAAGTCAAGTGGGCCTTAGAAAGCATCACTACGAACAAAGCTAGCGGAGGTAATGGAATTCCAGTTGAGCTATTTCAAATCCTGAAAGATGATGCTGTGAAAGTGCTACACTCAATATGCCAGCAAATTTGGAAAACTCAGCAGTGGCCACAGGACTGGAAAAGGTCAGTTTTCATTCCAACCCCAAAGAAAGGCAATGCCAAAGAATGCTCAAAATACTGCACAATTGCACTCATCTCACACACTAGTACGGAGAAGGCAATGGCAACCTACTCCAGTACTCTTGCTTGGAAAATCCCATGGATGAAGGAGCCTGGTAGGCTGCAGTCCATGAGGTCACTAAGAGTCGGACACAACTGAGCGACTTCCCTTTCACTTTTCACTTTCATGCATTAGAGAAGGAAATGGCAACCCACTCCAGTGTTCTTGCCTGGAGAATCCCAGGGACGGGGGAGCCTGGTGGGCTGCCATCTATGGGGTCGCACAGAGTCGGACATGACTGAAGCGACTTAGCAACAGCAGCACACACTAGTAAAGTAATGCTCAAAATTCTCCAAGCCAGGCTTAAGCAATATGTGAACCGTGAACTTCCAGATGTTCAAGCTGGTTTTAGAAAAGGCAGAGGAACCAGAGATCAAATTGCCAACATCTGCTGGATCATCGAAAAAGCAAGAGAGTTCCAGAAAAACATCTATTTCTGCTTTATAGACTATGCCAAAGCCTTTGACTGTGTGGATTACAATAAACTGTGGAAAATTCTTTAAGAGATGGGAATACCAGACCACCTGACCTGCCTCTTGAGAAACCTATATGCAGGTCAGGAAGCAACAGTTAGAACTGGACATGGAACAACAGACTGGTTCCAAATAGGAAAAGGAGTACGTCAAGGCTGTATATTGTCACTCTGCTTATTTAACTTCTATGCAGAGTGCATCATGAGAAACGCTGGGCTGGAAGAAGCACAAGCTGGAATCAAGATTGCCGGGAGAAATATCAGTAACCTCAGATATGCAGATGACACCACCCTTATGGCAGAAAGTGAAGAGGAACTGAAAAGCCTCTTGATGAAAGTGAAAGAGGAGAGTGAAAAAGTTGGCTTAAAGCTCAACATTCAGAAAACTAATCATGGCACCTGGTCCCATCACTTCATGGGAAATAGATGGGGAAACATTGGAAACAGTGTCAGACTTTATTTTTGGGGGCTCCAAAATCACTGCAGATGGTGACTGCAGCCATGAAATTAAAAGACGCTTGCTCCTTGGAAGGAAAGTTATGACCAACCTAGATAGCATATTCAAAAACAGAGCATTACTTTGCCAAAAAAGGTCCATCTAGTCAAGGCTATGGTTTTTCCAGTGGTCATGTATGGATGTGAGAGTTGGACTGTGAAGAAAGCTGAGCGCCGAAGAACTGATGCTTTTGAACTGTGGTGTTGGAGAAGCCTCTTGAGAGTCCCTTGGACTGCAAGGAGATCCAACCAGTCCATTCTAAAGGAGATCAGTCCTGAGTGTTCATTGGAAGGACTGATGCTGAAGCTGAAACTCCAATACTTTGGTCATCTCATGCGACGAGCTGACTCATTGGAAAAGACTCTGATGCTGGGAGGGATCGGGGGCAGGAGGAGAAGGGGACGACAGAGGATGAGATGGCTGGATGGCATCACCGACTTGATGGACGTGAATTTGGGTAAGCTCCGGGAGTTGGGGATGGACAGGGAGGCCTGGCGTGCTGTGATTCATGGGGTTGCAAAGAGCCAGACATGACTGAGCAACTGAACTGAACTGATAAGACATTGAATATAGTTCCCTGTGGTACACAGTAAATCCTTGTCATTTCCCTCTTTTATATATGGAAACATGCATCTGTTAATCTCATACTCCCAATTTATCCCTCGCCCCACCTGTGGGCCTTTTATATAAAGTCTGAAAAGCTGACTTGGCTACTGGCTGACCTTGCCAGTCCCACCGGGGCTGTCCAAGCCTGCCAGGCAGGAGGTGCATGACCTGAGTCAAAGATTCATGGCACTCCATCAATTGTTGGGGTGCTCAGTTTGGTGCTCTGTGGTGACCTAAAGGGGTGGGATGGGGGTGGGAGAATGGGAGGTCCAAGAGTGAGGGGATATGTGTATACATACACTGATTCACTTTGTTGTGCAGCAGAAACTAGCACAACATCGTAAAGCAATTATACTTGTAAAAAAAAAAAGCACCTACTACCGCAATCATCCCCACTTGCAGACTGGTCCTGCCATGGGGGACGTGCTTTTAGCTTCTGCCTGGTCAGGTGGGGGGGTCCTTACAGCCTTTGAACCTCCCTCCTGGCTCACTCTCCCGGAATGATGCTCACACAGGTTCTCAAACATTCGAGAACCTTTCCTTCCTGCCACCTAGAAGTTCAGGCGTGAGCTTCCTGTCTCCTGATGGCTTTCATTCAACCCACATTTGCTTATGAGCTTTACTAGTACAAGAGCGACATGTGAGCCTGGCTTAGTGCTTCCTATTTACAACAGTAACTAGGACACTTCCTCATCTAGTCCCCCACATGCTGCCAACCCCACCCCCACCGCTTCCAGCCACACTCTAGAGCTGCTGGGGCCTGTCCTTCTGCCTAGAACATTGCCTCCACAAGAGAAAGAAAGATCAATGAGATAGATGACTAGCACCTAGCCCAGAGTTGGCAGAGACAGGATGTTTTGTGAATAAATGGATGACTCAGTGTGAAGGGCTCAGTGTCTAATATTTTGCTTGCTAGGCTGGACTCACCCTGAGCGTGCCCCTCGAGGTCACCCCTCACAAACACGCACACACAGAGGGCCATCTAGGCTCACAGTCCAGCCCTTCCAAACAGCTCAGTCCAGGTTCACCTGCATTGTCTGGGTCATCTCCAGGATGGACCAGCCCAAACCTGGAGGCTCCCACCCTGGGTTCTCAAATGCCTCACCTGGCACACATACCTGTGTGCCATATAGCCCCAAGGATGCCCAGCAAAAGTGACTTGATGGGCAGGGAGATGGACCCTCCAGGCCATGGTTACAAGAACCAGTTTCCACCTCAGCTCAGACACACACATTACCTTCCCATAATGCTCTGGCTGTGGGGCCATCAGCTGAACTGACACTGCAGATGGAACACCATCTCTATGTTAAGAATTTTGACATGCACACTCACATTCTGCACTGGGCTGGTAAGTGTTTAACAACTGGCTCTCTGAGGGGGAGGTGGGTCCATAGATATATGTGCATAAGTTAAATATAAACTTTACTACAAATAAACACTTGATTACTAAATCCACCTTAACAAAAGAAATCACTCATGTCATTGAAGAGTGAGTGCCATTCTGACATGAAGGTAATATTTCCATTTAGTGAGGAAGAGAGAAACAGTGAAGATGTGTATTGGAACTTCACTTTTTTGCTGAATTGCATCAGTGTTTAAGGGCTCCCGATGTTTCGGCAGTAAAGAATCCCCTTACAATACAGGAGACACGGGTTCAACCCCTGGGTCAGGAAGATCCTCTGGAGGAGGGCATGGGTACCCACTCAAGTATTCTTGCAGGACAGAGGAGCCTGGTGGGCTGCAGTCCATGGGGTCACAAATAGTCGGACAAGACTGAGACAACTTACCACGCGTGCACACATCACAGTGTTTGAACACAGGAAGAATACGTTCTTAATTTTTTTGTGCTATTCACAGTGCAGTGACCAGAGACATGACTCACTTTCAAGTTTAACCTACATTATCATATTCTCCATCACTCTCTTAAACCTATAAAATCAACAGGACAACAAAGCAAGCCCTGATTAATAGTGTTTACCAACTTCCTTGGTGTGAATCTTCCACCATAACTGATTCCAAGCCACTGAGTCGGCGTCACCAGCCGTGGAATTGAGAAGAGACACACAGCGGCTGCCACTGCAGTCTTTCCAGATGTAAATCAACTCAAGGGCAAAGACAATAGTAACACACAGTAAAATAATAAGAAAGTGATGACTTTTGAGTAGTTGCTTTCTTTTAAAAGCAATTTATTGAATCGTAAGTTGTAAAACTAAATTGTTAGTGATGACCATATTTAACCACTGGCTCACAAAATTCCTGAAAAGTGGCCATTCCACTCTCATGAGGCAGCACAAGTCAGCTCCCACAATCCAGTGAGTACAGATCTCATTCCCCTACAGCTCTGCAGAACCGATTTTACTCTCCCTGTTTCACAAATCAGGATGTTGAGGCTCAGAGGCCACTAGTCAAGTGCTTGTAGCCAGGATGCTCTGATGCCAAGGTGATTTTAGACACCCACCTGTCGCTCAGCTGATGTGAACAGGGACTGAACAACAGCTGTGTTTGGGGGTTTGCTGTTCTGTCAGGAATCTGTGAACACACTATCTCAGTCTGAGGTGGCCTCAGACGTCACAGCCCCAGCAGGCAGAATCCACAAAAACAAAGTTAACAACAGACTTCAAGAGAAGATAACATGGCAGCAGACTTTTCCCTTCCATAACATAATACAGGGGAGCTTTGCCTATTGCGTTCTAAGAAGCAAGGTCAGGGATTTCCCGGTGGTCCAGAGGCTAAGACTGTGCTCACAATGCAGGGGCCTGGGTTTGATCCCTGGTCAAAGGCGCTAGATCCCACATGCAGCAACTAAGACCGGGCACAGACAAATAGATAATTTTTTTTCCATTTTTAATTAAAAAATTTAAAAAAGAAGGGTCAAAGGCTTTCCCTGGTACTCAGGTGATTAAGACTCTGCACTTCCAATGCAGGGGGCACAGGTTCAACCCCTGGTCAAGGAACTAAAGCCCCCACATGCTGTGCAGTGCGGTGAAAGAACAGACAAGAGCATAAGCATTAAAAAAGAGATGCAGGGGTCAAATCTCACAGCCCATATGCTGAAACTCTCCAGCCAAAAATAGTTCAGAAGTATGGGGTCGGGCCTCAAGGTTCCTCAAGCTCAAGACTACTGACCTTTGGGACTGGACTTTCCTGGTTATACTGGAAGGGAGCTGTCCTGGGCATCAGAGGATATTGAGAGCACCCTCAGCCTCTGCCCACTATATGACCTGAGTGGGCATAACAGCCCAACCTAGAGTTATGACAATGACTGGAAGTGTCTCCAGACATTCCCAAATGTCCTTGGGCAAGGGGTGGAGGAGAGGAGGGAGGAATCACCGCAGGCTGAGAACTGTCAGGCTCAGGAAAAGAGGGGCAAGGGAACCCAGCTCAGAGTGGACATACGGAGGACAGACTGATGATCGATCTACGTGTGCCCTGGGCCCCAGCATTGGCCTAGGGCCACTGGCTGAACAACAAGAAGCTTTGGCCAGAGTGGAAGAGCCCAGGGAACTCTCAGAGCCAGCAAAACTCACTCCAACGGACTGCCAGCCTTGAGTCTTGAAGTCTGGGCTTTTTCTAGAATGATAATCATGCGGATTTGTGTGAGGGTGAGGCCCAGAACTGTGGACTTCTTTCAGACTCACCAGCTGTGTCTCTGATTACTTTCATAGCCATGGAGGGACTTCCCTCGTGGCCCAGCAGATAAGAATCTGTCTACCAATGCAGGAGACATGGGTTGGACCCCTAGTCGGGCAAGATTAAGCATACCACAGAGCAACTAAGCCCATGCGTCACAACTACTGAGCCCATGTGCTGCAACTGCTGAAGCCCAAGCACCTTGAATCCACGCTCCACAAGAGAAGCCACCACAGTGAGAAGCCCGAGCATCGCAACTGGAGAGCGGCCCCTGCTCACGGCAACTAGAGAAACCCTGCTCACAGCAACAAAGACCCACTGCAACCAAAATAAAATTAACTAATTTTTTTAACGTTCTTAAAAAAATAGCTATGGAGTCCACCGTGTGCCTGATGCTGCAGGTGCCAGGGAGACACAGGTGAGAGGGGAGCAGACCCTGCCCTCTGTCCCCTCTGGAATGAAAGCTCCGAGAGGGCAAGAATGTTGGGTTTTGCAGAACCCAGAGCAGGTGTTCCACGTGTACCTGCTCAGTGGAGGAAAGGGAGATGGGAATTTTCAGCGTGGCTGGGGGACAGATACATAAACCTACAGTCATACAGGGTCAAGGAAAACTTTGTGAAGCCCTGAGTAGAGAGGAAGCACTGGCAGGAGCCAGCCAGCTAAGAGTGCCAGGCAGAAGGCACAGCATGTGGGAGGACATGGAGGTGAGAGAGCTAGAGCGAGAGAGCATTGCTGCTCGGGTGTATTATTTTCTGGACTGCTGCTGCAACGAGTGACCACAAATTTAGTCACTTACAATAATAAAAGTTCATTCTCTTAAAGAACTGGAGGTCAGAAATATAAAATCAGTCTCATTGAGTGTCATAGACTAACTTGTGTTCCTCCCCCCAGATTCCTATATGGTGTGTGTGTGTGTGTTCAGTCACTCAGTCCTGTCCAACTCTTTGCGACCCTTTGGACTGCAGCCCACAAGTCTCCTCTGTCCATGGGATTTCCCAGGCAACAATACTGGAGTGGGTTGCCATTTCCTATAGGCACAGGGAAAAGGTCAGGTGAGGGCACAGCAAGAAGGCAGTCACTACAAGCTGTGAAGAGAGCCCTCCCCCAAAATCGAATCCTCTGGTACCTTGAACTTGGACTCCCAGCCACCAGAAGTATGAGAAAATAGATCCCTGTTGCTTAAACCACCTAGACTACGACATTTTGCCATGGCTTACCCAGTAGATGATACACAAGGCAAAAAGCACAGTGTCATGAGGGCTGCTCCTTTCAGAGGCTCTAGAGGAGAATCCTCCTTACCTTTCCCAGCTTCTAGAGGAACCTGCATTCCTTGGCTCACGGCCTCTTCCTCAATTCGCTCCAGCCTCTGTTCCTGTTGTCACATCGCCTTCTCTGACTCTGATCCTTCTGCTTCCCTTTGATAATGATCCTTGAGATGACAGAAGGCTCACCTGAATAATCCAGGATCGCCTCCCTGTCTTGAGGTCCTTAACGCTAGTCAAGTCTGCAAAATCCCTTCTGCCCATGAGGGGACATAGTTACAGGTTCTGGGGACTGGGACCTGAACATCTTTGTGGGCTCAGTCACTAAGTTGTATCCAACTCTTTGCGACCCCATGGACTGTAGCCCGCCAGTCTCCTCTGTCCATGGGATTTTTCAGGCAAGAATACTGGGGGCTTGCCATTTCCTTATCCAGGAGATCTTCCCAACCCAGGGATTGAACCTGTATCTCCTGCTTGGCAGGTGGATTCTTTACCACTGAGCCACCAGGGAAGCCCATTTTTGGAGGGCCCCTAGTCTGTCTAGTGGGCTTCCTCAGTGGCTTAGCAATAAAGAATCCGCCTGCAATGCAGGAGACCCCGGTTCAATCCCTGAGTTGGGAAGATCCCCTGGAGGAGAGCATGGCAACCCACTTCAGTATTCTTGCCTAGAGAATCCCATGGACAGAGGAGCCTGGCGGGCAAACAGTCTGACATGACTGAAGCGACTGAACATGCCTGCATGCGTGCATTTGGCCTAGCACACTGAGGTTGGGCAAAGAGAAGCTCTGTGTGTGTGTGTGTGTTTGTGTGTGTGTGTGTGTGTTGGGGGCTGTACTAGGTCTAGTTGTTAAAAAATCTACTTGAATTGGTTCCTCCTTAGGACCCAGGCCATATCCTTCAGGGTGAAGCAAGCAACAATAACCCCTGCAGGCTTCTCTCTTACTTAATAGTACCAGAAGCCAAAGTCATCCCCACTTAAGGGGAAAAACTATAAGCCTTGATCTAGAAACTGGGCCAGCTTCAGGTTCAGGTACAACAAGATCAACGAGGTCAAGTGATATCATTAGGCCTCCATCTTTCCCAAAGATAAAGTCTCTAGGATCAGATTAGCTGGGGGGTGGGGGATGGGGCGGGTCACCTGAAACCTAAAACTTGCCATTCTTACCACTCAGCTGCCCTCCAAGGTCATCTACAGGAAAGAGAATACCTGCCCAGCAGAAAATGCCTAGGAGGACTGATGTCAGAGGTGTGAATGGGTACCCTGATTGGCAGGTTCTGAGTCATGCGCCCACCCCAAAGAAGAGGAGGGCAGGGTCTTAGAAATGCTGAGAACAGCTCTTGTGTGATAGTGGGTGCTTCTACGGGGAGGGGAGGTGGTTGCTGGTCCTGCATAAACAGCAGTGGCCCCTGGTTGTGGTGGCCTGGTTGAGGCCCCACCCAGCTTTAACTCTGCAGTGATCCTTCCAGCGGACCCCTAGTCTCTGAGGACCTTTCTGTCCCTGAAACCAGAAGAGTCCAATCACAACACAGAGGGTGGTTCAGGCCTCCTTCCTCTGCCTCCAGGTCACCACTTGTCCTGGACAATCAGTGACTTTGTGGGTTCTGCCATTGATTCTGGGGCACCCTGGTGTCTGAGGCCCCCTGGTACCATCCACATGGATGTTAGAAGCACAATCTCAACCTAAAATGAATGTCTAATATATCAAAGGAAATGTGGTAAGAAGTTTCACTTGAGTTCCAATGCACCAGGTCTAGACAGGAGGCCAAGAGGTGAGAGACAGCATTGCTCCAAGTCTGGGCTGGAGATAAGCAGTGGGGTGATGGAGGTTTCTTCTGAAAACAAACCATATACTCTGCACCCAGTGGGTGATTAGCAGATGTTTTTTGATGGATGTAGGCTGTTAGAGAATCAAACCAAAATAATTCCCCTTGCTGAAAAATAAAAACATGGCCATATCCTGTGCCACGTCCCCTTGGGCCTTGGGAAAGAGCACCTATGATGCAAAACCAGTGCCTCTGCGTGCTGGGTTCTGGAGGGCAGTGCAGGCGGCAGGTCCTGGCCATCGTGTCCCCCACACCCAAGCCTGCCCTGGTCCCTGGTCCCAAGCCCAGCCTCCCCACCCTGTCCTCGTCCTGACCCAGCAAGCAGGGCTTGGCTAGCCTGACCTGTTTTGCCTTTCTAAGTGGAAACAGCCTGCTGAAAAAGAAAGTCAGCTCAGGGCAGAACCTGGTAACTCTTGATTCATGTTCACCTCTGACCAAGACAGAAACCCAGCTGTGGTTATCAGAAAGCAACTGAGAGGCTGGGAGTGGCGGGGCGGGAGGGGAGCAGGAGGAGGAGGGTGGGGGCAGGATGGGATGTTGGGGGAATAGAGAAGTTCTGAATCACAGGATCTTATTCATGGAGCCCATGTGGCCACAGGGTGGGATGGGGTGAGGGTGGGGAGTAGAAGTCCTCTGTGGGGGCAGGCTGCACAGAACAAGACTTCCATATCCCCCACCTCCCTCATGCCCCCCACCTCCCCAGAGTGCATAGCATTTCCATGGAAGGTGAAGGCAGCAACTCTCCCAAGATCAAGGGTGTGGAGATGGTCCCAGGCCTGGGAGGGGTGAGCTGGCCCAGTCTGTTGGGGGTGAATGAGTCAACAGTCACCTGAATCTTGCTAGCAGATTCCAGGGGACCAGGGTGGTGGCCTTGACAGAGCCCTGGAGCGAATGTCCCCACCTAAGCAGGGTGAGGCAGGGCAAGGCCCAGCAAGCCCAGACCCCACCGAACCTCCAGGGCCAAACCCGCCATTGATTGGCCAACCCATGGAATGGAGGTGGAAACCCCCCTGCCTGTGGCCAACAACTGCCAGAACCACTTGAAAAGGGAAAGTCTCTCACTGGTTAGGAACTTCAGACTTTGGAAAGGTCAGGATTAATTAGCAAATTAGTTGCTTCGAGGTGCTTAGAAAGGCAGTGGAGGGGATGCAACCAGGATTAAGAGGCCAGAATGGAGAAGGTGGGTCTCGGGGCAGCCCATCAGCAAGCTGGCTCCCTGGGGTACAGGGGCAGCTCTCAGGTTGATGGTGGTGGGCTCACTCTGACCTGAGACTCCATGCAGGGAGCAGTTCTCACCCCAAGAGCCTGGGCCAATGCTCTACCTCTTCCCACAAGCACAGGGAAATTTCCAGGGAACTGGGACCTCCAAGCCCAGAGAGAACGCCTCCAAAATTCCTTGGGATCTTTTCTTTTTCTATGTGTCTATTTATAGATGTGGAAATATGCATGGAGAAAGGACTGGAAGGAAACACACAAAATGTTAACATGCTTATTTTCTTCTTCTTTCTTGGTGTCATTTTATTTTTTTAAAAAAGACTCTTAAGGAAAAAGATATTTTTAAGTATAATTAATCTTGATATAAGTGTTCATGCTTGTTACAGGAAAGTGGAAAGGAGAAATCAGAGATCACCAAAGCACTTCAACCATTAACATCTCATCGTGTTTTCTTTCACTGTTCCTCCCATGCAGAAATTTTTGATGTAAGGCTGTTTGTTTAACATATCCGTGATCATCTTAGATTACTACAAAGCTTTTCCATGTGACCGCAGAATCACCATAACCATCTTTCAAAATGTCTATCTAATATTTATGCAGTAGATAATGTTAATACCATTATTCATCTGGCCATTCTCCCACGTTAGCAAATCTAGGTAGTTTCCAATTCACGATTATAAATAACACTGCTGTGAACATCTTTGTATGGAAAAGTCTTTCATTTTCTTGGCGATTATTGTCTTCAAATTCTCACATTTCCAGATATCGGATTACGGTGTGAAAACAGTACACCATGATAGTCTCAGTTCAGTTCAGTTCAGTCACTCAGTCGTGTCTGACTTTTTGATACCCCATGGACTCCAGCACGCCAGGCCTCCCTGTCCATCACCAACTTCAGGAGTTCACCCAAACTCATGTCCATCGAGTCAGTGATGTCATCCCCCATCTCATCCTCTGTCGTCCCCTTTTCCTCCTGCCCCCAATCCCTCCCAGCATCAGAGTCCTTTCCAATGAGTCAACTCTTCGCATGAGGTGGCCAAAGTGCTGGAGTTTCAGCTTTAGCATCATTCCTTCCAAAGAACACGCAGGACTGATCTCCTTTAGAATGGACTGGTTGGATCTCCTTGAAGTCCAAGGGACTCTCAAGAATCTTCTCCAACACCACAGTTCAAAAGCATCAATTTTATTGTTAGCAGTAAATAAAACCCTGTGAGCCCAGCCCTGCCGCTTTTTACAGGTTGTCACAGAGGGTGAGGAGAATTGAAAGACTCCCCAGCAGAGTTGGGGAGCTAAGGTCTTAGGAATGAGCTGCCTGGACCACGAGGGAGAAACCCCTTGTGCCACAAGTGGGAAGCCTTCTCAGCCATGAAACACCAGCTACATCTTCCAAGATGGGCAGGGTTCCTGCTGACAGAGCAGAGGGTAGAACACTCCCAGAGCTGGGGCCCCAGTTAGGGTGCATGAAGAGGAACCCAGGAGGTAAGAAAGCTGGAGAGGCCAGGCTGACAGAGGGGCAAGTCAGTTCCAGGGGGGCGGGGACTTAATTTGTCCCCCAGTGAATCTCCAGGGACATAAGACAAAGTCCTCCCCTCTTTCTTCAATGTTTTGGAGCATTTCCAAAGTTTCTTCACCTTTCAAGCATCCCATCCCCTGGACTCCCCCGTCCTCTCCAGGCCTATGTCCCATCCACCCTCTCAGCCATTGCCTCCTCTACTCCCTCTCTGGTTCCCGTTTTTCTGCAGAGACCACAGCATCCTGTCCCCACCCAGGAGAGCTGCTGCATACACGGAGGGTGAGCAACTTCCTGTCCCTGCCAGACTCCAAGGGGCTCCTGTCTCCTGGCTGGTCCAGCCCCAGAGCAGAGGGCCATCCCACATTCACACACCTCACAGCGGCATGCTCACACTTACCCACACATACTCACTCCCACTTTTACTCACACTCCCTGTCCACCCTCCTGCTGACTCAGAATACCTTACCATGCTGCCCCACGAGAGAAGCAGGGGCCTGGCCAACGGGACCAGCTGGCTGGCATCCACTGTCCCCAGCAGCTGCAGCCCCCACCTCAGCTCCTGCCCCCTCCATGGACACATGGAGGACTCCATGGTGTCCATGGACACCAGGTAACATGTCCAGAGGAAAGACCCAGGTCCCTGGACACCAGGTGACACGTTCAGAGGAATGACCCAGGTCCCTGGACACCAGGTGACACGTTCAGAGGAAAGACCCAGGTCCCTGGACACCAAGTGACACGTTCAGAGGAAAGACCCAGGTCCCTGGACACCAAGTGACACGTTCAGAGGAAAGACCCAGGTCCCTGGACACCAGGTGACACGCCCAGAGGAATGACCCAGGTCCCTGGACACCAGGTGACACGCCCAGAGGAATGACCCAGGTCCCTGGACACCAGGTGACACGTTCAGAGGAAAGACCCAGGTCCCTGGACACCAGGTGACATGCCCAGAGGAATGACCCAGGTCCCAACCCTCTCCCTCCACTCGTTACCTGGGAGGAGACCAGGGTCGTGGCCTCTTTCCCTGTCTGCAGGAGGCTTGGGTGATTAAATGACATAACGTGTGCTAAGGGCTGAGCAGGTTGAGTGCTATGCAAGTCACAGGGACTGTAAACAGACAGTTGAACATCCTCACGACCAGAACACCTCAGACGTCTAGCTGCCAGGCCAGCGCTGGGGCTCCGGGGCTGAGCGCCCTGCAGCTGCTCTCTGCGCCCACAGACACTAGAGCCGAAACCCAGCACCCTGGCCCTACCTCGTTTCCTGCCAGCCAGACATACCCAGACAGCACTTATCCCCAAACTGGGGCATCTCTGCCCTCAAACTGGGGACCCCCAGCCCCTCCCGCCCAATGGCTTTGATCAATAACCATTTTATAATGATTTTATAACTCCCCTCAGGCTTCCCTTGTGGCTCAGAGGGTAAAGAGTCTGCCTGCAATGCAGGAGACCTGGGTTCAATTCCTGGTTTGGGAAGATTCCATGGAGGAGGGCATGGCAACCCACTCCAGTATTCTTGCCTGGAGAATCCCATGGACAGAGGAGCCTAGCAGGCTACAGTCCATGGGGTCACATAGAGTTGGACACGACTGAGTGACTAACACACACACACGACCCACTCGGCTCTGCTTCTCTGCTCTAAATATTCTGATGCTTTTCTTCCCTCCAGTCCGGGGATGCATGCTGCCCGCCTCCCTTTTCTGGCCTCAGAGCCCCTTTCTGCTCCATCTTTCCCTAGCCTGTCTGTCCACACCCCGCCCTGACCACTTGGCCACTGTGCACCCCCACCTCCCCCCTCTCCCTCCACACCTGCAGCCGCTTCCCCTTACCTCCTCCCCCTCCCCAATCCTCGCCACCCAATCAGACCAAGCCAGCTCCCTGGAACCCAGCCAAAATTTCAGCCCAGGCGAGTCCTTCCTTGAGCAGTCCTTCTGTGGACAGGGTGGCAGTGGGGAAGGAAGTGATTCCAGTGGGAGCATCAGGGGACCGGAACTGAGCGTGACCGGTGTGAACGGGGCACAGGATCCACACCTGCATCCATCCTGCCGGGAGCCCCAGATGGCTGTGGAGGTCTTGTTGGCTCAGTCCCTGCACTCTCTGGGGCCAGGCAGTCATCTGAGGGGTGCATGTTTGGGCAGACTGGACTGAGGCCCCCTGCCTGTTCTGAAATAGCTCTCCTGTCACTCTTGGAGAGACGCCCACAGCCAGGGGAAGACGAATGAATGCCCAGCTACTCCTGCAGAGTCCTGAGCCCATCCCAGGCTGATCTGCAGCTGGGAGGCCTGCCTCTGCCCCCAGAAATCTCCTGAGGACCGTTCCATGGGCTGCAGGTGGGGATCCATGCCAGGGACTGGGAAATCTCCACCCTGGCCATTGCCCAGGGAGCACTCACACTGGCGGCAGGCATTGATATCCATCTGCCCAGGATGGCTCACCTTGTGTGGGCCTGCTGATTATGAATTCAGTGTCACCGGGTGCGAAAGACAAATGTCATTTATGCTGCTTTGTACTCTGTACAGCTTGGAAGCCAGGTTTGGGACCAGACACAACTGAGTTTGAAGCCCAGCCATGCCTCTCCTTAGCTGTGTGAACCCTGCAAGTGACTTAACCTCTCTGAGCATCAGCTTCCTTGACTGTATGATGGCGATTGCTAAGAGAACTTACCTTCAGGATTTGAGGATGAAGTCATCTCATGCTTATGGAGTCAGTCATGGGGTGGGCACTCAGATGGTCTCCTAGGAAAGAAGTAGAAGTAGCTGCTGTCATTGATGTTATTTCTTTTTAAAAAATATCTATTGTTTATTTGGTTGCTTCAGGTCTTAGATGGGGCACACAGGACCTTTGTTGCATCTTGTGAGAATCCATTGTAGCGCGTGGACTCTCTAGCTGTGGCTCACGGGTTTCAGTAGTTTCAGCGTGCAGGTTTAGTTGCTCCCCCGAATGTGGGATCCTATTTCCCAGACTAGGGATTCAACTGGTGTCCCCTGCACTGCAAGGAGGATTCTTAACCACGGGACCACCAGGGAAGTCCTGATATTATTTCTTAACTCCCCTCAAGGCCGTGTGGGAAACAGGGTGCTGTGCCAGGTGCTCAGGAGGGAATAGCAGCTTTAAGGCCCTGAGCCAGGACCCAGGGGTGGGATTCAAGCACGAGGCCTGGTCCAGGCTTTTCCTTATTTGCAACCTGGAGCTCACCCTCTCCCATACCCCAGAGACAGAAAAGGAGAATGAGCCCATAGGTGTTTGTTTCAACTCCCTCTCAGAGGACCAGCAGGTGAAGTTCTGCTGGGCTGCCCGTTTGCTTTGGTCACATTGTTGCTCTGTAAGGCTCTTATCACTGGATAAAGGGTCACGGTGACTTGGCTGGTTTCCAGGGCTGGCAGGAGAGAGAAGACCCAACTTCAGTTCTGCTTCTCCCCCCTTCAAGAGGGCTGTTTCCTTCCATCCTTCCTTCTTCTTCTCTAAGAGGTCCCAGGTGGTAAATGGTGGTGGTGGTTCATGGTTTAGTCGCTCAGTCATGTCTGATTCTTGCAACTGTAGTTCGTCAGGCTCTTCTGTCCATGGGATTTTCCAGGCAAGAATACTGGAGTGGGTTGCCATTTCCTTCTCCAGGGAATATTCCCAACCCAGGGATCGAACCCACGTCTCCTGCATTGCAGGTGGTCTCCTGTATTGCAGGTGGATTCTTTGCCACTGAGCCACCAAGGAAGCCCATGGTAAATGGGTGGGTGGATAAAAATCACAGTAACAGGTGGAAGCAGGAACCGGTTGGTGCGAGTTACAGAACCATCCTTCTGGTTTCATCTTCTTTTCCTATCTGAGTCTTTACCTGGCAGAATTAGATATGAGAAAGCCACTCCCACCAACCACACACACACCCCTCTTTTTTTACATTTGTAGCATCTTAATTTACTTACAATAAGATGTACCCACTCAAAGTGTACAATTCAGTGAGTTGTGGCAGATAAATACACCTATGAAACCACCACCATAATCAAGACAAACACCAAATCTATTTAATTGGCTATGGGTGACCCATTTGTATTATTCATGGCATTTTTATTGACAGGTGGCAGGAGCTCAACTCATGCTACCTAGGCAAAGAAAGAGGAATATTGATCTATGTAACTGGACATTCAGGAATATACCAGCATCAGGTATGGCTGGATTCAGGCATTCAAGTGACATGAGTATCCTTTGCTCCCTTGATCTCTAAGAAATTCTTTCCCTGTGTCTGGCAAGATGACTGCTGACATCCTACCTCTTTAACAATGCCAAGGGAAAGAAATGGTCTTCTCTGACAGCCCTAAGAACACAGCCAAAAAGCCTATGACTTGCTTTATTGTGCTATTTGCTTTATTGTGGTAGTCTGGGGCGGGGGGTGGGGAAAGCCCTGCAATATCTCTGAGGTCCACCTGTGCTCCCACCACGGCCAATTTCAACCATCATCTGAAGCAACTTAGCACAGAATGGAGACAGACATAAAGAATAGACTTATTGACATGGGGGGCAGCAGAAGAGGGTGGGATGTATGGAGAGAGTAACATGGAAACATACACTGTGGTTTACTTGCTCAGTCACGTCCAACTCTTTGTGACCCCATGGACTGTAGTCCACCAGGCTCCTCTGTCCATGGGATTTCCCAGGCAAGAATACTGGAGTGGGCTGCCATTTCCTTCTCCAGGGGATCTTCCCAACCAAGGGATCAAGCCTGGGTCTCCTGCATTGCAGGGAGATTCTTTACCAACTGAGCCACAAGGGAAACTCCAACATATACACTACTGTATATAAAATAGATCAGTCAGCACAGTTCAATTGCTCAGTTGTGTCAGACTCTTTGCCACCCCATGGACTGCAGCACACCAGGCTTCCCCGTCCATCATCAACTTCCGGAGCTTGCTCAAACTCATGTCCATCGAGTCAGTGATGCCATCCAACTGTCTCATTCTCTGTCGTCCCCTTCTCCTTCTGCCTTCAATCTTTCCCAGCATCAGGGTCTTTTCCAATAAGTCAGTTCTTTGCATCAGGTGGCCAAGGCATTGGAGCTTCAGCATCAATCCTTCCAACAGATAGCCAATGGGAAAATAGATGGTTAATGGGAATTTGCTGTATGACTCAGGAAACTCAAATGGGGCTCTATAACAACCTAGAGGGGTGGGATGGGGAGGGAGGTTCAAGAAGGAGGGGACAGATAGTATATCTATGACTGATTCATGTTAAGGTATGGCAGAAAATAACACAATATTGTAAAGCAATTACCCTTCAATTAAAAATAAATAAATTTAATTTTAAAAATCTTTCTTGGGGGGGTGGTGGAAAACACCTTCTGTTATGAAAGAGGGGAAGGAAGTAGAGACTGGTCAGACAGAAAGAACAGAAGAACTCCACTTTATACAAAGCTGCCGGAACAGATTTCAGAAAGCAATCTTCCAGGGTTTCCTCCCACCTGAAACTCTGATCAAGGGAACCCAGGGTCAAGAGAACACTGACCCTGACAAGGCTGGACCCCTCATAGAAACAGTCCAGTCAATATGCAGGACAAGGGTCCAGGCTGTGTTCCTCCCCTCCCTACCCACATCCCCACCCCCCCCACCCCCGCCACTGCCAGTCACATTCTACAGAAAATTCAGGAACTTTCTGAGCCCACCACTTTCTGCAAAGCCATTCCAACCACCAGACCCGTGATTTTCAGCTTGTTCAGCTCTTTTAAAACAACCCTTTCAAAGCAGCCCAGAAAATGGGGACTGTGGCTTGATTTGAGGTTAAACAAATAAGTGCCATTTATCCACCAACACTCGAGGAATGAGATTTCTCAAGGCAAATTCCCCAGCTACGTGCTCCAGAAAAACTGCTGCCCCAAATTGCTGGGTTCCAGTCCAGCGTTCTCCATTTCCGAAGATATTTGGGTTGCTTTCAGCTCTGCTCTGCGCAGAGCACTCCGAGGAGGGTGGGGCTGGCAGCCAGGCACACCGCCTCTAGGCTGTGTCAGCCTCCCACCCAGCGCCCACAGGACCCTGGGAGCTCTTGGGTATTTCTCAGCCTGCTGGGAGATGGCTCCCCTCCAGCCCAGGGAGCCGGGCCAGACTGTTGGCTGCTCAAGGCAGACTATTTCTCTTCCCATGTTTTGAGGGCAGGCAAGAATGAGAAAAAGGAAGAAGAGAGAGAGGAAAAAAAAAACAAAACAACTACTACATTCTCAAACAGATAAAACTCGGCTCTACCAGACAGGAAAGCTGAGCTTCTCAGCATATAGGGTGCAGAAGCAACTCGACAGAGAAATCTTTCTTCCTTTTCTCTCTGAGAAACATTGGTCTTTGTGCCCTTGCTGGAAATCTGGGCCAAGAGTTTCAGATCTCCCTACTCTAAGCAGGAGGTACCCTGCAGCAAAAACAATGCTGCTGCCGTTGCTGCTGCTGTTTAGTCACCAAGTTGTGTCCAACTCTTTGTGACCCCATTGACCATGGCCCGCCAGTCTCCTCTCCATGGGATTCTCCAGGTAAGAATACTGGAGTGGGCTGCCTTTTCCTTCTCCAGGGGATCTTACCGACCCAAGGTTTTAACCCATGTCTCCTGCTTGGCAGGTGAATCCTTTACCACTGGGCCACCTGGAAAGCCCATAACTTACCTGAAATGTGCTCAGACCACTTACATTAGCCTACAATTGGGTAAACAGTGCTCCCCAAACATGCCATTTGCTCCCCTGCCTTTCCCAGCTATGCGTCTGACTAGTTTCAGCTGATGAAATTGAGCAGAAGGGATGCATGCCATGGCCAGGCTGAGGCAGTAAATCGCCCAGGCCCCCACCTCTAGTCCACTCTGACAATGGAAGAGTGTTCCAGATGGCACACTTCTGCCCAACATCTTCTGCCTGGGTCCCTGCAGGAGCTTGTGGAGCAGAACTACCTGCCGATGTGCTGGGATATACAGCGTGATCAAGAAATAAATCCTCGGGACTTCCCTGGTGTCCAGTGGCTAAAACTCCGAGCTCCCAATGCCAGGATCCCAGGTGTATTCCCTGGTCAGGCAACTAGATCCCATATATGTTGCAACTAAGAGTTCGCATGCTACAACTAAAGACTCTGTATGCCACAAGAAGGACTGAATGTTTCACATGCTGCAACCAAGACCTAGCACAGCCAAATAAATAAATTAAAAGAAATATTAAAAAGAGAGAGAGAAAGAAACCCTTACTGTGTTTAGCCACTGAGACCCAGTGTTGGTTCGTTACTGCCCCATTACCTGGCATGCCCTGACTGATTCAGGCTCTGGTGCACTTTGCCATGTTGTTCGCTGGGAGAGACCAGTGTAGGAGACGTGGAAAAGCATACTTCCTCCCCTTCTGGCCAACAGCCTTCACCAAAGAAGTGATTACGTTCAGGGGCCTACAGTTCCCGGTCTCACCAAAGATTTAAGGAACTTCTCAGGTTTCGGCCTGGGTCTATGCCTTCCTTGGAATTCTCCACGGCACTTGGTTGAGCATGAACACAGAAGTGGTCCCCACTCACACTCTCCCATTTCACTATCACTGGTGGTCCCCCGTGAGGTGGGTGGGAGTGGCTTAATTCCTATTTTAAAGATGAGAATAGTGAAGCTCGGAAGGAGTCAATATCCTCCTAAGGTTGCACAGCTATTTAAGGAACTTGAATCTAGGTCTGCGCCTCTTGCCACACCATATTTCTCAAAATGTAGCTCACAGACTCTAAGGTGGGGCCTGAGAATCTGCATTTTCAGAGCTCCTCCAGCAATAATGATGCTCACTGAATCTGAGCATAAGACTTCACACCATACTCCACTGCCTCTTCTGTCAGACGAGGCCAGCATAGGAGCAACGCGATTTGAGGGGTAGAGAAAAGGACCACCTCCCCAGCCAAAACCACCACAACAAAATGTCTTCCTGGCCAGGCTGCTATTTGTGAAATTCTCCCCAATGAGCCATTTCTTTGATTTTTCCCAGCTAGGCACAACCATCTGCAAGACATCACTCTTCAAGGTACATTTCTGCAGGGAAGCGAGACCTTTCTCTGAAAGCAGGGATGCAGCTGGAGGCTGCAGGAAGGGAGGTCTGCAGGAGGAGGCTGGGCCTTGTGTGGTGGGGGTGGGAGGAGGGCTCCCAGGAGGAGATGAAAAAAATGCACCTGCAGGAGGCGGTTAAAACCTCACACACACATGCACACACAAGAAAGAGTCAGACAGAACTGGAGAGGAGTCTCAGTTTTACTATTCACTACCTCGGTGAACTTGCAAAAGTGACTTCATCTCTCTGAACTTCAGTTTTCTAATCTGCGAAATGGCACTACTCACAGAGCCTACCTGCAGTTAGGTTGCTGTCAGAATCAAATGCAATTGAACACTGATGACAGTTACTATTTATCCATCCCTTACCAACTGCCAGCAGCCATTCTAAGTGATTTACACACATTAGCTCATTTAAGCATCGCCATTATCTTACGATGTGGTGATGATCCTTAGTGAAAGTGAAAGTGTCAGTGGCTCAGTTGTGTCCAGCTCTTCATGACCCCATGGACTGTAGCCTGCCAGGCTCCTCCGTGGAATTTTTTGTCCATGGAATTATCCAGGCAAAAATTCTGGAGTGGGTTGCCATGCCTCCTCCAGGGGATCTTCCCGACCCAGGAATCAAACCTGGCTCTCTTACATCTCCTGCACTGGCAGGCAGGTTCTTGGCATACTATTGGCAATAGATACTACTGTCTCCATTTTACAGATGAGGAAAATGGGCCTAGAGAAGTTTAATAACTTGTGGTAAGTCAGTAGCACAGTGCTGCTTCAATCTGTTGTCAATTTGAATCTAGAGCCACTTATGACACATGATGGTGAGCCAGGACTTTTAAATTCAACCCCAAAGTATTCAACCCTCAATATTTTGGCTACCTGATGTGAAGAACTGACTCATTGGAAAAGACCCTGATGCTGGGAAAGATTGAAGGCAGGAGGAGAAGGGGATGATAGAGGATGAGATGGTTGGATGGCATCACCGACTCGATGGACATGGGTTTGAGCAAACTCTGGAAGTTGGTGATGGACAGGGAAGCCTGGTGTGCTGCAGTCCATGGGGTGGCAAAGAGTCAGACATGACTGAGCAACTGAACTGAACTGAACCCCAAGATAAAGTTCCCTGTCCCTCGTTCATTCCTCCATGTGCTGAGTGTTTCTGAATGGTTATTCTATGCCAGAGACTGGCTTAGGAAATGTGGCAACTCAGTGTCATTCTATTCTATTCTGCAGCTTCATTCTATTCTGCAGCAATGCAGATCTATATCAATAGTATATTTGGAGAGATTTCTATTGTCCCCAGGATCTAGCCGACCATCAGCCCCAGGGTTGATCTGCAGGGCTAGGGGGACTCAGCCTCCTCCTGGGAGAATCCAGGCTCTGGGTGTTTCAGGAAATGTCTGACCTGCCAGGTTTCCGTGTGACTGATCAGTTAGAGCTGAGGAAGGGGGTGGGCCAAGAGGGGAGGTTTCCCGTCAGCCCAGCTTTTGTCTCTCACATGAGCCCGAGACAGACAAACCACAACCACAGACTCGACCAGCTGTGGAAGCATCGAACAGGAAACCCAGAACATCTGGTGCTTTACTTCCTCTGAAGGCTGTGTGTGTGTGTGTGTGTGTGTGTGTCCGCCTGTGTGCATGTCTGTTTTCTCTCCCTCTGTTGTTTAGCGGGACGGGGATGCAGACAGGGTTGGAAACCACAGGTCTTGTGGTGACAAGGGAGCCAGACACTCGCTCCCCAGCCCTTATGGTGCCTCATCCCTCCCCGACGGTGACCCAGGATCTGACCTAACCTCACAGGCCACCCTCCAACACCTAATGTGAAGCCTCCACACACTTCAAGAAAACGATTTGTTTTTTTTCCTTTTGGATTTGAGTGGTTTAAGAGGAACTTGTTTGCAGATGAAGTGGGAGAGTTCTGCTTAAACCTAACTTGGCCTCAGCATGACTGTGTGTGTTAGTTGCTCAGTCATGGCCTCAGCATACAGACCCACAAAAAGCTGCGCCTGGATGACAGCTGTCTCTGAAATAACTTGAGCAGAATCTGTGGATGACCTCTGAGGCTGTGTGCTGGTCAGAGGGCTGTTTTCCCACTAGTGGTGTTGTCCTATGTGTAAGGCCTGAAAAGACAGGCACTGAGAAAGGAAGAAACATAAAGAAGTGCAAAGAAAAGCCCCCTCAGCCAACACATAGCACGAGGTCTGCCTCGTAGGCCTGTTGTCTTTAGGAGGTAGGATTATGCTCATTTTTACAAATCATAAAATTGAGATGCAGAGGAGGCTCATAACTCACCCCTGGATCATTCAGCAAGTCAGGAGCAGGGCCAAGTTTCAATCAAGTCTGACTCCTGGCTGCACCATATCTCCTAGATCTCATTTTATTCTTCAGTGAACAGTAATCATGCCCAGCACACAACTGGTGCTCAAAGTGATGTTTCTGGAATGAATCAATGAAATGAGCTATCACTGATGGCAAGGGCTGTCATCATCATTGTATCCTCTGGGGCTCAGCACCCCTGGGTGCTTCCAAAGTTCCTGAACAGTGACATTTCATTTACCTGGAGGTCATTTACCCAGCCAGGACAACTGCTTAGATCCTGGCTAAAAATCTGAAAGAAGGTAGAAGGAACCACAAGCTGTCAACAGAAGTCACAAATCCTTAAAAGTTCAAATACTTAACTCAAGAGAACTTTTCAGGCTCTCAGTCACAGTTGGGTTACCCTTAATTTACCTATTTCCAAAGAAGGCTGAGCACCAAAGAATTGATGCTTTCAAATTGTGATGCTGGAGAAGACTCTTGAGAGTCCCTTGAACAGCAAGGAGATCAAATAAGTCAATCCTAAAGGAAATCCACCCTGAATATTCACTGGAAAGACTGATGCTGAAGCTGAAGCTCCAATACTCTGGCCATGTGATGTGAAGAGCGGACTCATTGGAAAAGACCCTGATGCTGGGAAAGATTGAGGGCAGGAGGAGAAGGGGGTGACAGAGGATGAGGTGGTTGGATGGCATCGCTGATTCAATGGACATGAGTTTGAGCAAACTCTGGGAGATGGTGAAGGACAGGGAAGCCTGGCCTGCTGCAGTCCGAGGGGTCGAAAAGAGTCAGACATAACTGAGTGACTGAACAACAAGTGTTAAACTTGTTAAAGTGTTAAAAAGTCTGCTTGCTGACCTTACAAAGCACTGGCTTAGAAAGGAGATGGTCTGCTAGAGCAAACTTGCTGGAAACACAAGCTGGGAATTCAACTAGAATTTTCAAGACTAGTAGAAATTATTACAGGAATTAGATACACTTCAGCAACAGCTAGATTCACTGAATATGAAAAAAGAGAGCTTGGAATCTGTAAGTATAAAATGAAGTAAAAGTTTTCATATTACGCAGCTACAAAAGGTAATTCAGTTGAGTGTATTAATGGAACTCATTCAGGTGTATATTTATTTTGTAGTTTACTAACAGGAGTATAATATATTTTTTTCCCATTCAGGACTTCAACTATCCTAGTTTAGTAAAAAAGTAGATTCAGTGGGCATGGAAGCCCATTCCAGTGTTTTTGCCTGGAGAACCCATGGACAGAGGAGGCTGGCAGGCTGCAGTCCAAAGGGTCTCAAAGAGTCGGGACATGACTGAAGCGATTTAGCACATCATGGCAGATTCTGTTATTGAGTACCTACCTGTACAAAAATCACGGTGCCTGCTGAGGCACACAAAATCTAATGGTAATTTTAAAACATGTGAACAAGAGACTAAAAACAAATGAAAAAGGGGAGGTCAGTTCGTTAAAAATGTAAAAGCTCACATTTGCTTTATTATTTATCTAAAGCATTTTGAGGGCTTCCCTGGTGGCTCAGAGGTTAAAGTGTCTGCCTGGAATGCAGGAGACCTGGGTTCGATCCCTGGGTCGGGAAGATCCCCTGGATAAGGAAATGGCAACCCACTCCAGTACTCTTGCCTGGAGAATCCCATAGATGGAGGAGCCTAGTAGGCTACAGTCCATGGGGTCGCAAAGAGTCAGACACGACTGAGCGAAAAGCATTCAAGGTGTCATTAAGGATGCAACGGCACCAGGGACACGACTGAGCAACTTCACTTTCACTTTTCACTTTCATGCATTGCAGAAGGAAATGGCAACCCGCTCCAGTGTTCTTGCCTGGAGAATCCCAGGGATGGGGGAGCCTGGTGGGCTACAGTACATAGGGTCGCAAAGAGTCGGACACAACTGAGCGACTAACACACACACACACACACTCACACCAGTGTTCTTGCCTGGAGAATCCCAGGGACAGGGGAGCCTGGTGGGCTGCCGTCTATGGGGTCGCACAGAGTCGGACACGACTGAAGCGACTTAGCAGCAGCAGCAGCAGCACCAGGAGCGGTAAGAGACAGGAGAGACAAACTGTCTGATTCTCAGGTATCTGCCCTTCAGTTCAGTTCAGTTCATTTCAGTCGCTCAGTCATGTCCGACTCTTTGTGACCCCATTAACTGCAGCACGCCAGGCCTCCCTGTCCATCACCAACTCCCAGAGATCACCCAAACTCTTGTCCATCGAGTCGGTGATGCCATCCAGCCATCTCATCCTCTGTTGTCCCCTTCTCCTCCTGCCCCCAATCCCTCCCAGCATCAGAGTCTTTTCCAGTGAGGCAACTCTTCGCATGAGGTGGCCAAAGTATTGGAGTTTCAGCTTTAGCATCAGTCCTTCCAAAGAACACCCAGGACTGATCTCCTTTAGAATGGACTGGTTGGATCTCCTTGCAGTCCAAGGGACTCTCAAGAGTCTTCTCCAACACCCTTAGCCCCTTAGAAAGCCAGATGGAACTGAAGCAAATCTCTGATGGTTTCTCTGGCTAAAATTAAAGGCATAGCAGCACAGGCACGCAGACTTTAAGAGTGCTCGCTCACAACTTGGTGTTTAAGAACTACACAGGCGCCAACCTGAAATAACACATGCGCAGTGTCCGAGGTCTTGCTCGTTTTCATACCTGCGGGCAGGCTGAGCCCTCTTCTGCGCTGGAGCTGATGTCATGCAAGCGCCGGGGGTACATGACGTCATCCGAACGCGCCTCCCACGGTACCCAAGCCCTGGGCTGAGACAAAGGCGTTGCTGTGGAGACGGGGCGTTGAGCCCCGTCCCCGATACGAGATTGGAGGAGAGCGGGTCAGCTGATGTTGGTAAGCTTTCCGAAAGCTTGCGGGCGGCGCTGTAGGTCTCTGTGTGCATGGGTTCCCCTGGCAACTTAGACGCCTTCTTGAAGTTCGCCGGCGACTTCCAGGAACCCCCCAAAATTAGAGTCAGAGCCCAAAATTTAATTTGAAGGGTTTCTTGACTTAAGGTAGTAAATTTCGGTTGTACCTCTGGTCCAAGTAAAGTAAAAATTCAAACTGCCCTAGATCCTATTGTGGGCCGGGCAGAGAGACCCCAGTAAGGCTTAAATTTATCACTTATGCAGCGTAGGGATGGGAAGAAGAATCTGGACCAGACGACTTAGTCCTGGGGGGTAACCTAACCTTTTTGGGCCTCAATTTCCCATAAGCATGAAAATATTTTTTCCTAAGAAACTCTTTGATTCCTTTCTCCCTCGGACTCACACCGCCACTCTCTACCTTTCTCCAAATATCAAAGCTCCTTGAAAGAGTGTTTGTAGTCCCAGTGGCCCCCTCTCCCCACTCTTTGTTGAATCCTTTAACTGCACAGTTTCTTCCTGTTGTTTTCTCACCTGCTCTGTCGGCATCATTTGAAACAGTTTATCACCTCACCTCCAAGAAACACTTTCTTCACTTGACTTGCAGGCCTGCTCAGTCTCGGTTTTCTTCTTCCTACTGAAACTGAACAGGACCCTTTGGTCCTTGTACCCCACGTCCTCTGCCCGCCTTTTGTCTGGGGGGGGGGGTTTAGCCAAAGAATAAATTTGATCAGAGAAGTGAGAAAACACAGAAACAAAGAAAAACAATCAAAGGAGAGTAAATAATAATAATGTACCATTAAGCATAGTTCCTTCTTAGTTCCTTCTCAAGGGCTATAGATAATATTCTGAGCCATATCTTGTCAGCTGTCTTCTGAAACCCCAGGTGGAAGAAGTTAACTACATCATGACCAGACTGTACCCATGACATAAACCACCAGAATTCCGAGAACTGGATGCAAGAAATGGAAACAAACTGACCCTGGAACTGAATATTAACTGTACTTAAAACTGTCGAGATGACACTGGTCAGACCACCGATGACCAGTTTCAAGGTGACTGTCAGCTGATAGTTCTGTTTCTGTATGTAGCCCCCTCCCTCAGCCTCTAAAAGCTCTTGCCCACTATCAGTGGCAGGGAGTTGGCCTTTGGACAGACGTCCACCCTCCCTTTGGTTGCTGGCATCCAAAATAAAGGAAATGCCCCTTTCAACCAACCTGGCCTCTTTAATGGCTTTTGAGCACTGAGCAACCAAACCCCACTTTCAGTTACACTACTTCTCAGTCTCAGTTGTTAGTTCTTCCTCATTCCACTGAACTGTCAATGTTGCAGTGCCCAGAGTACTGGTTCCTTGAATTTCTTTCTTTCCACTTACTATACCTTGGTGATCTCATGTAGTTTCAGGACCTTGGAGACCATCTATATGCTGATAAGAGCCTCTCCCCTGAACCCCAGTACTTAAATATACAACTATCTATTTGGAATCAAAACTTGAGTTCCACTCAGCTACTCAAACTCATCCTGTTGGAACAGGACTCCTGAGCCTCTCCACCAAAAGGTGCTTCCCCATGCTCTTCCTTCTCTCAGAGAATGGAACACCCGACCTTCGAGCTCTCAGACTCCAAACCTTCTTCATCCTACATCCTACTCCAATTCTTCATCCTACATCCAATCTGTCAACAAATCCTATTGGCTTTTTCTTAAAAATATACCTAGAATCCTACCTCCACTTACACCGTCTTAGACCTAGCCCCTCATATCTCATAGATTATTGTAAATGGGTTATCGTAATGGTTTCCAAACAGTTCTCCCAGACTCTACCTTTACCCATCTCTTTCTCAGTCTGTGTTTCACATGAAAACAGCCTGAGTAATTCTGTTCAAAGTCATACCACATGGCTCCTTTTGTGCAAAACCTTCCAAAGACTTCTCTCTCACTCAAGTAGAAGCCAAAGTTTGACCATGGCTACAAATGTCCTCCAGGGCTTCCCTGGTGGTTCAGTGGTAAAGAATCCTCCTGCCAACCCAGGAGACACAGTTTGTTCCCTGGATCAGGGAGATCCCCTGGAGGAGGAAAAGACAACCCACTCCAGTATTTTTGCCTGAATAATCCCATAGACAGAAGAACATAGTGGGCTACAGTCCATGGGGTCACACAGAGTCAGACACAACTGAGCAGCTGAACACACACGCACAAATGTCTTCCATCACCTGACTCCTGGAAGCTTTCTGAGCCCCTCTCCTAATATCAATTTACTTACTTCCTTTACTTCAGCCATATAGGTCATTTTGCCAGGCTTCCATCTGCCTCCAGGACACTGAACTTGCTTTTACCTCTGGTTGGAGCTCGTCCTCAAGTAGCCCCAAGTCTCCCTCTCTCACCTCCATCAAGGCATGACTCAAACAGTCCTTATTCAGATAGGCATTCTCAGACTTCCCTGGCAGCCCAGTGGTTAAGACTTTGTGCCTCCAGTGCGGGGGGGAGTGGGTTTGATCCCTAGTTTGGGAACTGAGATCCCACATACCTTTCTCAAGGCATGGGAAAGAGAGAGAGAGGGAGAGACAGAGAAAAGAAAGGCATTCTCTAAACTCTGATTTGCAGTTACATAATCCCACACTTCCACTGGGCTTCATGGCATTTATTGCCTACTAAAATACCATATAACTTCTTCATTTTATTTGACATCCCTCTTCATGTGAAGGCAGCGATTTTGTCCATTCCATCACGGCTGCATTCCAAGTGCCTAGAAAGAAGTCAGCAAGTGATGGGTGCTCAGGAAGCAGTGAATATGCATTTCAAGCTCAGAGGGTTCAGTAGGGTTACCAATCAGAGCTTTAGGGGCTTGCAGGAGTTCCAGTCCTCCTTTGCTGCTTAGCTGCTTTAGGAAGCTTAACCGAACCTCCACGTCCTCATTCTTAATGTCAGTGAAATAATACTTCAGACTTTCATTCAGCAACGGGGAGCACCTCACCCCCACGTGACCAGCAAGCACCGTGCTTGCTAGTTGCTGGAGACTATGGAGAACCTAAACACACATTTCCTCCTGTCCAGGTGTCTGGATCCTGAGGATGGGATACAGATGACATCCAGGTAGTCTTCCAAATAAGTGACTGATTACAAACTGTGATGTGCATGACAGAGGAGAAGCAATGTAGTGCTGAAGGGAGGGGGGAAAGGTCTCTGAGGGAGTGACTTCTTAATAGTATTAGTCAGCTTGGGCTGCTGCAACCCAATACCGCAGGCCAGGTGGCTTCAACAACAGATATTTATTTTTGCACAGTCCTGGAGGCTGGAAGTCCAAGATCAAGGTGCAGACACGTTTGGTTCCTCCTGAGGCCTATCTCTTTGGCTTACAGACTGGCACCTTCTCCCTGCATCCTCACATGGCTTTAAAAAAATTTTTTTAAGTTGTCCATACTGCATAGCATGTGGGATCTTAGTTCCCAGAAGAGGGATTGAACCCATACTCCTTGTGGTGGAAGTGTGGAGTCTTAACCACTAGACCACCAGGGAAGTCCCACAAGGCCTTTCTTCTGTGCACTTGCAACCACGGCTTCTCTCCAGATGTCCTAATCTCTTCTCATGAAGACAGCAGCCAGATTGGATTAGGGCCCACTCTAATTTTCTCATTTTAACATACTTAACTTATTAGAGGTTCTGTCTCCAAAAGCAGTCATATTCTGAGGTACTGAGGGCTGGAAATAACATCAATCAAGGCCCAAAGGATGCATAGAAAGGAGAGATGGGACAAGGGGAACCCCAGGGATAGGGAAGAATATGCACAGAAATTTCATGGCTGGAAAGTGTATGACAACTTGGAAGAAACGATAGGTCCATGTGGCTTGAGCTTGGAGTGAGGGGTCTTGGTAGGAGATACAGTGGGGTTTGGGGGCAGCAGGGCCCTGGAAGCCACCTAGGCCTGTGATTGGTGATGTGATAAGTGTTGTCTTATGAAAAGATTCCTTTAAGCACAATGAGTGGAGGGAGGCTGTCCCCAGCTCCAAGGTTGTGGGCTAGTGAGGATTATCTGATAGATTACATGATGAGTGTCTCATTCAAGGGCTCAATGAAGGGTCAACTATGAGTATTTTTTAAAATAATTGTATTTCTTTATTTTATTTTTGAATGTGCTGGGTCTTCATTGCTGCATGGGCTACTCTCTCGTGGCTAGAGGGGGCTATTCTCTGGTTGAGGCAGGTGGGGGCTACTCTCTAGTTGCAGTGCATGAGCTTCCCACTGGGGTGACTTTTCTTGTTGAAGAGCATAGGCTCTAGGTATACGGGCTTCCACAGTTGCAGCACATGGGCTCAGAAGTTGTGGTGCTTGGCTTTAGTTGCTCCGCTGCATGTGGGGTCTTCCCAGATCAGCAGTCGAACTCTGTCTTCTGCGTTGGCACTGAGCCACCAGGGAAACCCCAACCATGAGTATTTTTAATAGTACCCCCCGACATAGTTGATAGAGAGCTGAAAAAGAGACCAGACATAGGCTTAACAAACAGAAATGATAAATAGACAAGCATAGTAAGGAGAAGCATCCAAAAGAAACCAGTCTCCACATTCGGGGGTGTTGGATACAACAGAGTTTAGACAGATGTGATTTGTGATTGAAACTGAAAGTTTTAGATGAAACTAACACAAAAGAGAAAATGTGTAGATGGAGCAGATGAACACTTACCTCTGGAAGCCAAAACACAGTGGAAATGATTTGGTGAGAGGGAGCACTCAACTTTATTTTTTTCAGGCCCAGCTAAAAAGCTTCCCTTAGGCTTTACCTTTGGCGAAATGGATACACAGCATGTAGTCCTAAAAGACTTGGGGTAAAGAGGGTGGTCATCTCCCACAGACTCTCAGTAATGGTGGGGACAGAGGGTTCTCAGTTCATTCCTAGAATTTGTATCAGGAAGTGAAACCCGGTGTCATCTCCCTCCCACCTTGGTGAGTGGAGAGTGGTGAGTCTACCCTCTGATGACTCCATGCAGCAAAGTTCATTGCTTCTTTGCGTTGGAGGGAAACAAGATGAGCAGTTCATCTCAGGGGCTAAGGAGCAATAACTATCCACTTTGACAGTCTGGACAAGGGGCCATCTGCCAGTGATTGGGAATCTACAGGACAGCCTATCCTAATTGGGGGCCAAATGAACTTTGGAATCTGCTTTGCTGCTCCCATGGTGGCTCAGATGGTAAAGAATCTGCCTGCAATGTGGGAGACCTGAGTTCGATCCCTGGGTTGGGAAGATCCCCTGGAGAAGGGAATGGCAACCCACTCCAGTATCCTTGCCTGGAAAATCTCATGGACAGAGGAGCTTGGTGGGCTACAGTCCATGGAGTCACAAAGAGCTGAACACGACTTAGCTAAGCATGTGTATCACATATATATATTACCTCTTGTAAGTCTTGGTCTGGTCTTGAGCTACACAGACCCTAATGCCTCCTCTTTATAGAGTCAAGTATTTGTTAATAGCTGTATGGTACCCTTCTTAGGCCTCCAAGACTGATACCAAAAGCTCAGTTTCTCTGTACACCAGTGCTAAATCGAATCTCAGAGACAGAGTTTTGGGTGAAGTAGAAAAAAATAGCTGTATTGCTTCACCAGGCAAAGGGGGACACAGCAGGCTCATGCCTTCAAAACCATGTGTCCCAACTTGCAGAAGACAGTGAGAAGTTTTCTTTTTTTTTTTTTTTGAGAAGTTTTCTAGTAATTGTTCAAAGAGGGTGATTAACTTATGGACATTCTTCTGATGGGTTGGTGGTGAGGTAAGTAGGAGTCCACATCATTCAACCTTCAGATCCAGCTGCTCTGGGGTCTGCATGCTTGTGAGTAGCATGCCATCTTTAGTCATTAACTTCTCCCACCTGGAGAGGGTTTCAGTATCTTCAAAATAGCTCAAAAATATTATTGTGTGTATACATTGATGGGGAAATGGGCCCTTGCTCCAAGGCTGCTCTTGACTGTTTATTCCTCCCTGGTCTCACATCCCCTCCCTTCCCTAATTAACAAAGGCTTGAATCTGCCCATTGGAATTTAGAGAAGGTCATGGAGGCTGAATGAAGACTGTTTCCTATAATCAAAAAAATGGGGGGACTTCCCTGGTGGTCCAACGGTTGAGAATCCACCTGCCAATGCAGGGGACACAGGTTCCACATGCCACAGAGCAACTGAGTCCGTGCGCTGAGCCTGTGATCTACAGCCCATGCTCTATAACAAGAGAAGCCACTGCAATAAGAAATCCATGCTCCACAACTGGAGAAAGCCCACATGCAGCAGAGAAGACCTAGACCAGCCAAAAATAAATACATAAGCAAAATTATTTAAAAAAAGAAAAAAGAAATGGGGGACACAGAAAGGCCTTGTGCCCAGGAGCTCCACAGGGCCCTGAATGGTGTTGCAACTTCTGTCCCCAAACTGAACACCACCCGCTTCCCCAAAAAGTGTTCTTCTCTTAACAGTAATTTTATGACTCTCCTTGTACATAAATCTTAACATAACTGCCTTTGGATTCATTCTGATAAGAGAAACCACTGGGATAAATCGTACATATTATAGTTTCTGCTCTATGTTTCCAGATCACCCTCCAGAATGGGTGGTTTCTGTTTGTAAGCCCAGAGTCAGTTTATAGGAGAGCCTATTTCCTCACTCCCTCACCACCAAATTGGGGAATTTTCACTCTTTTAATTGTTGCCAATCTGATAGGGAAGAGTGACTATCTCACGCTTGCTTCCATTTCATTTCTTTGATTACGGGTGAAGCTGGACATGTTTTCCAACCACATCCTATACTTTTGCAATCAAGTTTTGGAGCTAGATGCGGGAGCTTACATGTATTCCAGTTACATTTTATCTTGCTGGATTCCATCAATCATTCCTTCCTGTTGAGATAATTTGGATCCCGATTCTGTGATTCCGACATATTGGCCTTCCCACACAGCCCTGTGTTATTTGCACGGTTGATAAGCAGTTATCTTTGGCTTCATCCGAGTTGTTGATAGATGTTGAAGAGTTTAGGGCCAAGGATAGGACTGTTGCGCAGGCCACTGGAGAACGCTTTGGGAGGACACTGTCCCGGGTGCTGTTTGGATTCCACCTGTTTGGACCACACCCAGGAGCCACGGGGAGGAGAGGGAAGGGAGCAGAGCCTGCAACACGGACAGGGGCCAGGTACAGATTCCAACCCGAACACTAATTAGCTGTGTGGCCTTGAGCAAGTGGTGTCACCTTAGAGGGAGATGTGACACATGATTATCTACTGTCCCTTCAAGCTCTTGAAGCCTGTTGGTCACTATTTTGTCCATAAAGATTTCATGAGAAACTTTCAAACTGTAGTCAGAAGTCATCACTCTGGGATTTCCCTGGTGGTCCAGTGGTTAAGACTGCACACTTCCAATGCAAGGGTGCACGGAATGTGGGTTTAATCCCTGGTTGGGAAACTAAGATCCCACACGGCATGTGGCATGGCCAAAAACTAATTTAATACATAATACACAAAGTCGTGTGTGACTCTTTTGCAACCCCGTGGACTGTAGCCTGCCAGGCTCCGCTCTCCATGGAATTTCCCAGGCAAGAATTCTGGAGCAGGTTGCCATTTCCTTCTCCAGGGTATCTTCCTGATCCAGAGATCGAACTCCAGTCTCCCACGTCTCTTGCTTGGTAGGCGGATTCTTTACTGCTGAACCACCAGGAAGTCCAAATAGATAGTTAAATAAGATTAAAAAAAAAAAAATCAGACAAGATTATTCTAAGGAAGAAACAGTAAACACCCCCATGTAACAGATAAAGAAATTAAAAGAGAAACTAAGTAACTGGTTTAAGTGACATAATGAGTCAGTCCTAACTCTGGCCACCTGGCTTCTTGTAGCCCTGTCTGCGGACTAGTTGTTGATTTTTCACCTTGTAAATTTACCACCAGCTTACATAAAGATGGCCATTCCTTGCTGTGTGATCTTGCTCATTCATACTAATAATAACCGTAAGAATGATAACAAAGGCTGCTACTTAGCTGTCCTGTGTGTGTGCCAAGTGCGGTCCTGAGTGCTTCACACAACTTAACCCTTTAATCCCAGCAGCACCCCTGCAGAGTCAGTGCTGTTTTCACTTTTTTTTTTTTTTGTCCCGGAAATGATGAGCTGGAGGCACAGAGCAGAGTTTAAGTGACTTGCCCAAGGTAACCCATCCTAAAGGGCAGAGGAGCTGGGCTTGGGACTCAGGCAGCCCAGCTCTCCCATTTACTTCTCTCAGGAAAGAGAAGTAAATGAGGACAAAAATGTAGTAGCCATTAGAAGTTAGTGTTAGTTGCTCAGTCACTCTTTGCGACCCCATGGACTATATGTAGCCTGCCGGGCTCCTCCATCCATGGAACTCTCCAGGCAGGAATGCTGGAGTGGGTTGCCATTCCCTTCTCCAGGGGATCTTCCCGACCCAGGGACCGAACCCAGGTCTGCTGCATTGCAGGCAGATTCTTCACCTTCTGAGCCAAAATGTGGTAAGGATTAAAAGTAATTTCTCCCCCCAGTTATGAATGTCTTGCAAAGAGTGGTCTCAGCTGTTTATGGAGGAGCAAATGGATTCTTTCACCCCCTGAATGAGCTGTGTGTAAAAGGGAGAAGGAGCCAGGTGGAAATGGGAAGTCAGGGCATGAATAACCTCTCAGGTGGGCGCACAGGCCTAGCAGAATCCCGAGTGGACGGCAAAAGCCAACAGTGAGCGTGACCTCGACGTGTGACACATGAACACCAGGACCCAGGAGCACAGCCAAGCCTGATCATGAGACAGGTCCCTGCTCTATGGCCCCCGCCTTCCAGTAACAAGATCCCAAGCACAGCGGCCGCTGGCACAGAGGAGGGAAGGGCTGCAGACCCGGCCAGGACTGGGCGCCAATCCACGGATTCCCAATCTCATCTTCCAGTTGCTAGACTACGCTGCTTTCCAGTACATTATTTGGGATATAAAAACGACAACGTAAGGAAAGCATTTTCACATAAATAATTTCAACCGCAAAGAGGCAAACTGGCTTCTGATTCCTTTGGCAGGAGCAGGTGATGAACTCACTCCGATTGACATATTGAGAGCTGCTCTTCCCAGATCCAGCTGGCAGCTTCATAATTATGGAAACGTCCATGTTGTTCCCACTTACCCAGGGCTAGGCCTGCTGGTATCTGATTCAGTGTTTACTTCATGAATGAGGTCAGTTCCCAGCACAGCTGGGCTTTCAGCAAAGAAACCAGAGTGGTCAGCAGACCGCGTCCTCACTCACATCTGACTGGGGATGTCAGGGCCGCCTTCTCACAGCTCACCCACATTAGCCACTCACTCTGGCATTTTCTGGGGCTTGGCTTTCCTCCCCGCTTTGCTGACACTTCCCTGTAGAAGCAGACAGAGCCCGCGCAGCAGCCTGGGCTCGATGAGATCACGTCCAGGTTTCCCAGTACAACGGTTCACTCTTCAACCTGCCCCCCTGGTATTGCAACATCTTGCCCCTCATGAGTTTCAGAACTGCCAGGAAACTGGGTAGGTTTTTGGGGTTTTTTGTGTTTTGGTTTTTTAAAAATTATTTATTCCAGGATGGTTCCACTTGTGTGGCGTGAGAATGACTCAGAATGCCTTGGAAGCCACCTCCAGAGGTAACTATGTCCCACAGGCCAGAGCGTCCTCTGGGCCAACTCTCCACACCGATGAAAACAGGAACAAAAGCTCAGGAGGGCTCAGAACACTCGTTTATGGAGTGACATCCCCAAAGTTTGTGGAGGCGACTGGGAGAACTGCTGAGGGCAGAGAGGAAAGGTGATGATGCTCCAGGGAAAGGCAGGGCTAAGCTCCCAAAGGCTGCACGGGCAGCAGTAGACTTCAGTGTCGTTGACCCACTCCCCTTCTTCTTGACTGCAGCCGTGGGTCGGCAGCAGGATAAAGCCTGGAGTCTGAGTCTGAAGCAGCTATTTCTCAGCTCTAGAGTGTGTGTGTGTGTGTGTGTGTGTGTGTTTAGTTGCTCAATCATGTCCGACTCTGCAACCCCCATGGACTTAGTCATCCAGGCTCCTCTGTCCATGACTATTCTCCAAGCAAGAATACTGGAGAGGGTTGCCATTCCCTTCTCCAGGGGATCTTCGCAACCCAGGGATCGAACCCAGGACTCTCGCATTGTGAGCAGATTCTTTACTGTCTGAGCAACCAGGGAAGCCCAGAATGTCTTTATCTCAACGAGATAAGGTCCTAGGAAGGTTAGAGATAGCAATTTGGTTTGGATTCCACAGTGATCATGGGAATCATATGCTGAGATGGTTTCACTTAAAATCTGGGGCAGAGTGGAGGGGAATCTGGAGTAGAAAGTGGTTTAGGAGCTGCAGGCAAAGGCAGATTCAACAAGGAAGCTTCCTCTTTCTCAATCTTGACAAGGCAGAGGATATGGCACAACCCATGTTCGCACCTCCTAACAGAGCAATGAGACCAGTGGCTGCTAACACACATGCCGGAAAGCAGCGTGGAGGAGCCACAGTCCCAGATGTAGAGACGTAAGCTCTCTCCTCCTTTGACCTCAGCAGGGTTGTTTTAGGAATACTCTGCTTTCTCTCTCATACAAAGGATCAGTCCCGGGGCCACAAGAGACCTCAGAACATCTCTGCCCACTGGAGGATCTAAAGACCCTGTTCGAGTTGAGCCGGATTCAGATCACTTCCCTGACATCCTCCCTCTGGAGTACCACCTGAGACTTCTCTGGTGGTCTAGTGGTTGCAAATTCACCTGCCAATGCAGGGGACATGGGTTCAATCCCTGGTCCAAGAAGATCCCACACGCCAAGGGGCAACTAAACCCATGCATCACAACTACTGAGCCCGAGCACAGCCAAAAATAAATATTTTTGGAAAAAAAAAAAAGAGTACAACCTGTGTCAGCCCCAAGATGCTCTATCCACTCATTCCTGTGACCCAACCCCCATGACTTGCTGTCAGTGCTGTTGCCTGTTCTAGCCATCATTGTCATGTCACCTTCCAATCGAAATGATCTTTTCCCTTGCAAGTGCTTCTGGGAATTTTTGAACACTAGACTCTAAACAAAGTTCCTTCCTTCACCCCATCTGGCTTCATCACCTCAGCTCTCTGTCCACTCAGTTGCTGCCACCCCAGCCATCCTGCTTATTCTTGAACTTATCAGACACACGTGCAACTGGAGTCTTGGCACATGCTGCTTCCTCCATCTGGAATACACTCTTGGGGTCATCCACGTGGCTCCCTCTATCCCTTCCTTTAGGTCTTCATCCACGTGCCTGCCAGCCAATGAGACCTTCCCAACCACGCTCCTCCCCGGACCGCCCCAGCCACCCACCCCTGCGTGTCCTCCTTCCACACAGATGATCCCTGGAGCTTTCATCCATATCTGTGACAGCAGCTGCTACCTGTCTGTTCTCTGCCTGCCTCCCTCATTGGAACACCAGCTCTGTGCGGGCAGGGATTTGACATTTTTTTGTCCACTGTCACAGCCCAGTACCTGTAATAGGACTTATATATCCACCATAAAGGAGGCTGAGTGCCAAAGAATTGATGCTTTCAAACTCTGGTGTTGGAGAATACTCTTGAGAGTCCTTTGGACAGCAAGGAGATCAAACCAGTCAGTCCTAAAGGAAATCAACCCTGAGTATCCATTGGAAGGAGTGATGCTGAAACTGAAGCTCCAATACTTTGGCTACCTTATATGAAGAACTAACTCACTGGAAAAGACTCTAATGCTGGGAAAGATTGAAGGTGGGAGAAGGGGGCGACAGAGGATGAGATGGTTGGATGGCATCACCGACTCAATGGACATGAGTTTGAGCAAACTCTGGGAGATAGTGGAGGATACAGGAGCCTGTTGTGCTGCAGTACATGGGGTCACAAAGAGTCAGACATGCTTTAGTGTCAGAACAACACTAAATAAACGTTGAAATATTTCCTGAGTGTTCCCTGCACACCAGGCACTAGCTGAGACACTGGATGTTTTTGCAAAAGTCTATTCAGTGATTAGGCATTCACTCTACTTTAAGGACATTACTTTGCCAACAAAGGCCCATCTAGTCAAGGCTATGGTTTTTCCATTGGTCATGTATGGATGCGAGAGTTGGACTGTGAAGAAAGCTGAGTGCCAAAGAATTGATGCTTTTGAACTGTGGTGTTGGAGAAGACTCCTGAGAGTCCCTTGGACTGCAAGGAGATCCAACCAGTCCATTCTAAAGGAGATCAGCCCTGGGTGTTCTTTGGAAGGAATGATGCTGAAGCTGAAACTCCAGTACTTTGGCCACCTCATGCGAAGAGTTGACTCATTGGAAAACCTGATGCTGGGAGGGATTGGGGGCAGGAGGAAAAGGGGACAACAGAGCATGAGATGGCTGGATGGCATCACCAACTCTATGGATGTGAGTTTGAGTGAACTCCAGGAGATGGTGATGGACAGGGAGGCCTGGCGTGCTGCGATTCATGGGGTCGCAAAGAGTCGGACACGACTGAGAGACTGAACTGAACTGAACTACTTACTTTAAGGAACTCACTTCATGGCAAATAGAAGGAGAAAATGTAGAAACAGTGACAGATTTTACTTTCTTGAGCTCCAAAATCACTGCAGATGGTGACTTCAGCCATGAAATTCAAAGACACTTGCTCCTTGGAAGGAAGGCTGTGACAACCTCAGTTCAGTTCAGTTCAATCACTCAGTCATGTCAGACACTTTGCCACCCCATGGACTGCAGCACACCAGGCCTCCCTGTCTATCACCAACTCCCAAAGTTTACTCAAACTCATGGTTCATTGAATCAGTGATGCTATCCAACCACCTCATCCTCTCTCATCCCCTTCTCCTCCCTCCTTCAATCTTTCCCAGCATCAGGTGGCCAAAGTATTGGAGTTTCAGCTTCAGCATCAGTCCTTCCAACGAACACTCAGGACTGATCTCCTTTAGGATGGACTGGTTGGATCTCCTTGCAGTCCAAGGGACTCTCAAGAGTCTTCTTCAACACCACAGTTCAAAAGCATCAATTCTTTGGTGCTCAGCTTTCTTTATAGTCCAACTCTCACATCCATACATGACTACTGGAAAAACCATAGCCTTGACTAGATGGACCTTTGTTGACAAAATAATGTCTCTGCTTTTTAATATGCTGCCTAGGCTGGTCATAACTTTCCTGCCAAGGAGTAAGCGCCTTTTAATTTCATGGCTGCAGTCACTATCTGCAGTGATTTTGGAGCCCCCCCAAATAAAGTCTGCCACTGTTTCCCCATCTATTTGCCATGAAGTGATGGGACCAGATGCCATGATCTTAGTTTTCTGAATGTTGAGCTTTAAGTCAACTTTTTCACTCTCCTCTTTCACTTTCAAGAGGTTCTTTAGTTCTTCACTTTCTGCCTTAAGGGTGGTGTCATCTGCATATCTGAAGTTATTGATATTTCTCCTGGCAATCTTGATTCCAGCTGTGCTTCATGACAACCTAGACAGTATATTAAAAAGCAGAGACATCACTTGCCAACAAAGTTCTGTATAGTCAAAGCTATGGTTTTTCCAGTAGTCATGTACAGATGTGAGCTGCTGCTGCTGCTAAGTCGCTTCAGTCTTGTTCGACTCTGTACAACCCCACAGACGGCAGCCCACCAGGCTCCCCCGTCCCTGGGATTCTCCAGGCAAGAACACTGGAGTGGGTTGCCATTTCCTTCTCCAATGTGTGACAGTGAAAAGTGAAAGGGAAGTCGCTCAGTTGTGTCCGACTCTTAGAGACCCCATGGACTGCAGCCTACCAGGCTCCTCCATCCATGGGATTTTCCAGGCAAGAGTACTGGAGTGGGGTGCCATTGCCTTCTCTGACAGATGTGAGAGTTGGATGTAAAGAAGACTGAATGCCGAAGAATTGATGCTTTTGAACTGTGGAGCTGGAGAAGACTCTTGAGAGTCCACTGGAGAGCAGGGAGATCAAACCAGTCAGTTCTAAAGGAAATCAACCTGAATATTCATTGGAAGGACTGATCCTAAAGCTGAAGCTCCGACACTTTGGCCACCTGATGTGAAGAACTGATTCACTGGAAAAGACTCTAATGCTGGGAAAGATTGAGGCAAAAGGAGAAGGGGGTGGCAGAGGATGAGATGTTTGGATGGGATCACCAACTCAATGGATATGAGTTTGAGCAAACTCTGGGGGACAGTGGAAGATAGACGAGCCTGGCGTGCTGCAGTCCATGGGGTCACAAAGAGTCAGATAGGACTTGGCAACTAAACAACAACAGCAAAGGAATGCAATAGTTCTAGAAGCTGAAGGAAGCCTCCTGATTCCTCAAAGAGATGGGAAGAGTTGGACAAATAGTTTGCGTCTCTTCCTCGCTGCCCCCTTGATTCTGTATATTCTGCTTTTCCAACAGACACGGGAAAGGGGAGGTCATTCCAGAGGAAAGGCAGAACCTTCAATGATTTAGGAACACAGGTGTTCGCTCTGCCGGGGCCAACAGGGTCTGCTTTGTACGAGCTCCTGAGAAGGAAATGCATCTGACATGTTGTCACCTCCCTGGTTGCTAACAGAGCCCTGGGGCTGGCGAAGCGGCGGGTGAGGCAGCCACAGGCAGGCGGACGGCCGTTACACAAGCTTTCCAGAAAGATCGTGCGAGCTGATGCCCCAGCCACAGGAGAGGGACGGAACCTGCAGCCAGCAGCCGGGCTGGAAAGTCTGTGTAAAGGACACCTGGAGGAAACGGGGCCTCCACCCCTCTCCGCCCCCCTGGAACTCTGCCTCTCGCACCCACTCCCCACCCAAGCGGTTCACAGCCCCAGAGGCTCACCACGTCTTGATCATTTGAAAGCTCACTGGTTTCTCCCGACACATCAGAACTTTTTTTTCTTTCCTCCTTTTTGAAAAGCCTTTTTGTGAGGTTGGGAGTGACCCAAAAGTAACCTCTCTATTCCTGTCTGAAGGGAAAATATTTCCAGATCAGAGGAGCAGTCTGCAGTGCTAACCCCGGGCATATATGAATACTCGATTATGCCTCTTAAGTCCCAAGTCAGTCACAGTTTCAGAAACGAACCGTAAGCAGAGCAAAGGCGTTGTGAATCAAGAGGTTTATTATTTTCCCCTATGAAGTATTTTGAAACTGAAGTTTCCACATTTTTAAGGGTTTGATGTCATAAATTCCCATGTAGGACTGCATTTTGAAAAACAGGGTCATTGTATGTGTGTGTGTCCGAATGTGAGAGGTTTAGTACATATCTCAGAACCAGGAATTTGAGATGCACAGGCAGGCCAGGCCACTGGGCATTTGCTGTCATGAGTTCATGTGATGTTAAGACTGTTCCGGAACCGTCTGGAAGTTAAATGTTAGTCTTCTGAAAAGAAGTAGGACCTCCCAGCCCAGCTGTTGTTATGGCAAGTGCAATGTAAGCAGGTTTCTATTTAAAACGCTCACACCTGGTACTTGACTATTTCTTGTTTTCCAAAGGGTACCCTCTCTCCCCCGGATTTTCTTTTCCCCCTTCCCTTTTCCGTGCTAGTCTGGCTTAACCCAACCTGCTGGGTTTAACCCAACCCAAAGGCATGAAGAGGAGGACATTTTTAAAAGGAGCTGGAAAGTTGTGGTCTTGTGCTGCCAGAACTGGGCTCAGATGGAGACAAGACAGCCCTGGAGACAGTGATGGGGGTGAGGGATGGAGAGGTGTGGCAGACTGGAAGAAGAAGGGTTTCCCTGGCTTCGTGTGAAAGAGTTAAAGGCAGATACTCAGTACTTATGCCTTCATAGCCTGTCTAGTAGGCCCTTGGGGGCCCCCTGGGATCCAGGGCACCTCGTCTAAATAAACTCCAGATCTGTGGACAGTCAGTTGCCTATAGGAGGGGCGGGGAGCAGGGGACACTCAAGAGAGGAAGAAGGAGAATCTAGAAGGGGAGTGAGTGGGGCTAGTAATAGAGCGATCTGCAGCCCAGGCAGAGCCTGTGGATGAGCTGGGTGTTAGGAGTCTGCATTATCACTTAGACCCCAAATCTTCCTCAGGTTCATTAGTGAAAAGCATTAAGGCTTAGATACTCAAGGACCAGGGGGGTTAAGGCTGTGGATTTTGTTCCTATATTTTCTCAGCTGTGTAAGACTTCTCACTTCTGATCTTCAGAGGGTCCTCCTCCCGCCTCCATCCACCCTCCTCCCTCTTCCATCCTCCTTCATCCTCTCCCTCCTCCCCCTCTCTCCTCCATCTTCCCTCCTCCCTCCCCCTCTCCCTCTTCTTCCTCTTCACCTTCCTCCTCCTGGACACAAGAAGTCTCAGAGGGACAGGGGCAGCTCGGAGTGACACTGATGGGGATCTAGGTGTCCTGGAACTGGGCCTATGGTGGCCAGCCCCAGGACAGGCAGCACTTGTATACACAGAGGCTTTTCCAGGCGGTCTCACAGATACAGGGATGCAAGACTGAGAGGAATAGAGAAATTCCAGAGATTTTTCACGTGCAAGCAGATATTTCCTCTGAGAGTTTGTAGACTAAATAATACTCCTCGTGTCTGAGGGATGGTGCGTACTGCTGACCTGGCAATGTTCTCTGCGCTCGGAGCAGGCACCGGGAGCCCCACAGCGGGCTGGAGGGAGGTGGAAGCAGAGTGAGGTGAGGCAGCCTGAATAAATGTCTTTATGGAAGAATATTGGGGGTGTTCTCCCACTGCCAGATATGATATCCATCTCAAATATGGAGGAAGAACTTGTTGGCAGGCCTTGGGAATGCAATGGGTTAGGCTTCTAAAAATAAATATATCCAGGCTTCTCTATTTACCATTTTCAAATACATACATATACTTTATTTCATTTAAAAAGTTTTTGGCTGTGCTGGGTCTTCATTTGCTGCTCTGGTTTTTCTCTAGTTGCAGCGAGCAGAGGCTACTCTCTCATTGTGGTTCGTGGGCTTCTCTTTGCAGTGGCTTCTCTTGTTGTGGAGAACAAGCTCCAGGGCTTGCGGACTTCAGTAGTTGCAGCACTTGGGCTCAGTAGCTGTGGTTCCCGGCTCTAGAGCACAGCCTCAGGAGTTGTGGCACACGGGCTTAGTTGTTCCACAGTATGTGGGATCTTCCTGGACCAGGGATCGAACTTGTGTCTCCTGCATTGACAGGTGAATTATTTACCACTGAGCCACCAGGGAAGCCCTGTCCTAGAGTTTGATAAACATTTTCATGCCTTGAGTCTATCCCTATCATTAATCCAAAGAAGACAAGTGTACTATTAAAACTAACTGCTGGCCTAGTACCCTCAGCTAATACAAATGGAATAAGGTGTTAAAAAATGATTCTGCTTCAACTCTGGTGAAGGTCCTGAGGCAGAGAACAAACCAGTAGGTACCAACTATTCCTATGTTCCAGGGAGGCACTAGACCATGTCTGCATGGCCCGCAAAGAGCTGTGACCAACCACAGACTAGAGGTGGCAAGGCGGACAGCGAGAGATTGGAAATTAGATGATTTCTGTTTTCTCTACTGGAATATCAATAACATTGGATTACAATGTTGGATTAGTTTCTGCTGTACAACAACATGAATCAGCTATCTGTACATACATATCCCTTCCCTCTTGGATCTCCCTCCCACCCCAACCCACCCCTCTAGGTCATCACAGAACACTGAGCTGAGCTCCCTGTGCTATACAGCAGGTTCCCACTAGCTATCTGTTTTACACATGGTAGGGAATATATGTCAATCCTAATATCCCAGTTTGTCCCACTCTCTGCTTCCCCTGACTCCCAACTGTGTCCACATGTCTGTTCTATACATCTGCATCAAAATTAGAAGACTTCTTCAAAGAGCCATGAAGCTAAACCCCCAGCTGAATGAGGCTCCATCCCCCTCAAGGGAACCACAGGTGAGCCATCCCCAGCTCCTGGGAGCCTCTGAGGGACCCCAAAGCCCCTCACAGCTTTAAATGTCTGCCATGGCCAAAGGAAACAATGGCTAATGACATGGCTGCCCCCACCCACTTCACCCTGGAGGAGCCTAATGAGTGGGAAGGAGGAGAGTAGACAGACAATGTGGAGAAACCAAGTGTAGGGATTCATTCCATGTGTCAATTTGACCAGGTGCAGGGGGCTTGGGTACTGAGCCAAACGTTATTTCTGCATGTGTCTGTGGACGAGCTTAGCGTTTGAGTCCACAGACAGAATGAAACCAAAGGCGCTCTCCCCACTCCCACACCCTGTGAGTGTGCCTCTCCAATCCACTGAAGGGCTGAGTAGGAAAGAAAGCTCTCTCTCTGCCCAACTGTCTTCAAACTTGGACATCGTCTGCTTTCTGCCTTCAGACTCACGCTACCGCTGGAATGCACACCTTCGTCTCTCCCAAAAAAAAAGTGAGGTCATTCAGTCGTGTCCAACTCTTTGGGACCCCATGGACTGTAGCCTGTCAAGCTCCTTTGTCCATGGGATTTTCCAGACAAGAATACGGGAGTGAGTTGCCATTTCCTTTTCCAAGGAATCTTCCCAACCCAGTGATTGAACCCAGGTCTCCCGCATGGCAGGAAGACTCCTTACAGTCTGAGCCACCAGGGAAGATCATCTCTCCCAGGTCTCCAGCTTACCGTCTCCAGATCTTGAACACATTCACCTGCATGATCCTTGAAGCCCAATTCTTGAGTAAAAACACCTCTATCTCCTAACCGTTCTCTGGAGATCCCAGCTGAAAACACAGAGGGGACTTCAAGAAGGGGACTTCCCTGGTGGTTCAGTGGTCAAGAATCTGCCTTTCAATTCAGGGGACACGGGTTCCATCCCTGGTTGCATGCCTTGGGGCAACTAAGCCTGAACGCCTCATCTAGAAAGAAGCCGCATGGCTCAAGGACGATCCCACGTGCTGCAGCTAAGACTTAATGAAGCCAAAAATAAAAATGAATATTAAAAAAAAAAAAAGAAGTAGTAGAAGAAAGGCACATCTACCATCTCCCAGTGCAGGGTCCTGGCTGGGTGCAACCAGAGCTGGGGGTGAGGGGGAAGAAATTGAACCTCTGCCCATCTGCCTTGTGGAGAGACCCTGTAGACTTGAACTGACCAGAGAACTTTCTACCACCCAGTGGCTGCTCAAAGGTCAAGAGCTGCCGAGAGTGCCCTGGTTGGGGGTGGGGGTGGGGGATGATACTAGAGAGAAACCAGCCGCCCAGGTGTGTGGGATGGGCCCGCAAGAGTAAAGAAGAGGCTTCACTCTGCTGCACCCACAAACCAGGCAGTTTCACAAACAGGGTGCGTGATGCCGGCAGTGGGCTTGTGTTTGCAGGAGGAGCCGGAACATACCCCAGGTCCCTTCTCCCAAACACTAACCTCCTTTTTGCCTCCTTGGCAATCTATGCAGGTTTTAGAGCACAATACTGTGTGGAATGGAGGTCTTTCGTTTGTTAAATGTAAGAAGGAGCTTCGAGGAGCATAGAGTTACACGACTCCGTTTGAAATGTGCTTGAAAAGCAACTCCTTTCAAAGCCGTATCATTTCCCATCCTGCAGGAATCCCACTGGAATGGGGAGGGTTGCCTCAAATTGAGTTCCAAGCTGTGTCTCAGCCGGTGAGAGACGCGGCAGACAGTGTGTTGAAAACCACCAGACCAGGAGTAGCTGATGTTTATCTGTCTCTGCCGGATTCCCAGGAATATTTTGGGAGTTTCCAAGCCCACGTGAGAAGTGTTGTCAGCCTGTGGCTGAAGATGCAAAAAGTGCGAGATTGGGTGATTTCTGCATCTTCACTCCCACCGGCCTCATCTCTTTTGGTGTTCACTCCCCTCAAGTCCTCTCAGCCGCTGTGCCAAGGCAGGCTGGATCCAACAGGATATTTATAGACTGGGCAGCTAGCGGGAGCAGATGGCTTCTGATATGGGGAAAGGGAGCTATTTATACCGGGAGTTGGATGAAAATGAGTCAGAGGGCAGGCTGCAGCCATAGTTGGTGCTCCTTGTCCTACTGATGCTGGAGAAAGTTCTCGGGATCCTCAGGTGAAAATATCTCTCAGCCTCGCTGTCCAGACAATTCAATGCTGATAGAGCACCAGGTGCCATGTGGGCCCTGAGATGAGTAAGACTGGTCCCTCTCCTCTTTACCGTCGTCCTAGAGGGGAGACCCTATGAAAATGGATCATGATAATGTGGTCCACCTCGGCCCACTGAGAGCACCATGAGAACACAGACTCCAACATGGTGGAGGCTGCTGGGCCTTGGGGAATGGAGAGGGGTCAGGGAGAGGGGAAGGAGTGGACAGGAAGGACCACCAGCCATGACCTGGCTTGAAAAAATAGACAGGAAAAGTCCAGGGAAGAAGGAATAGAATCTGGTGTGTGGAGGTTTTGTAGCCTGACCTGAGGCATCCTGGGAATATCCAGGGATCAGCCATGAACTGAGGGACCAGGGGCTTCCTGAGGGATTTCAGAGGAGGAGGCTGAATAGGTGAGCTGGAGCAGGGCCCGAAGGGCTCATCGTCCACACTGGGGAACATGTGCTAATGCTGACATCACTTCCAGGCAGGAGGAGCTGGCAAAGCTTTCTAAGCAAGGAAGCGAGCATTATTCCAGGGAGCAATGGAAACTGTGGACCGATCAGCTGGTTCCTCCTGTGTCTCCTTTGGAACTGTGCCTGCCACACAGTCGGTGCAGCATAAACGTCTGTTGAAAGTGAAGACTCACCAAACTCTTAACATTAACACCTCCTTGTCTGGAGGTGGCATGCAGACCGTCCACAAGATGAGTCCAGGCAGGCTTGTTGAGTGCTGGATGGGGCTGCAGGCGCCGTGTCCTCCAGCCCCTTAAGCAGGTCCAAGCCTCGCCAAGATTGCTTCCCATCGCACTTCTCTGCCCCACAGTCCAGTCTGCCCTGCCCCTGCTCTGATTCTGCCTGTCGCTTTATCTCCAGCTTGGCATCAACTCTGGCATGGGTGTGACCTCATGCCTTCTGTATGAAAACCAAGTAAGGATAATAATAATGTCAAAAGACGTTTCTGCATTCTTGCTGAAGGTTTGGGGTAGTTGAAGCAAGTTTATGAATGCTAATAACAATATGAGTCTTCTGCTTGTTCTTAAACATCCATCAACCATCTCTTCCTTCATTCCCCCACCTCTTGCTTCTCTCTCTCCCCGCCAGATACCTGTTCTTTGACTATGCAGAAGAGTTTAAAGTGGTTGGGGTTTGGTTTGGTTTCCTGTCTCCTTTTCTGTGGTTTTCACCTTTCACCCCTTCATGGGGTATTTTCCTAAACAAAGACCTTTTGTTCCCTGAGGAGAATGCTGGTCTCTTAGGTAAGAAGGTCATTTTTCCCACATCACAGCTTTATGGAGAAGCTGTGGGATACACTTAATACCTGGCACCACATGGGAATGAGAAAAATCGGTACTTCCAATAGGCAAATATCGGGAAAAAACAAAGATTCTTTGCTTGATCAAACTTTTTCAGACTCCTGAACTTTCTAGGCCCATCTGTGGCCTTCCTTACAAAATTCAGTTTTAGCAAGAAGTTTCCACCCTCGAAATCTGATCAGTTTCTCATTCCCCACCAGCCCCCAGGGGCTGTCTGCCCACCCTGGCCTGCCTTTAGCAAAATTCCGGTGAGGCTGGTTTAGCTCACCCCTGATGTTTCCTCTTAGGAATTTTCCATCCACCAACCTCACCCAACCGTGGTCTCTGGCTGTAAACCCCCACGTACCCACCCTGTGTTCAGAATTGAGATCATTCTCCCACTGCAAGATTCCACTGCAGGGGTCCCTGCACCCATTGCCATGGCCCCTGTTTAAGTAAAAGTCTGCTTTCCTGTCTTCAACAAATGTCATTACAGACTTCCCTGGTGGTCTAAGACCCCACGCTCCCAATGCAGGGGGCCCGGGTTCCATCCTTGGTCCAGGAACTAGATCCCACATGCCCCAACTAAGAGTTCACATGCCACAGCTAAAAGATCCTGCGTGCCCCAACTAAAACCCAGCACAACCAGATAAATTAAAAAAACTTTTTTTTGTTTAAGTGTCATTGAATAGTTTTTTCTTTAGCAGGAGACAAGACAACCTAGAGCACGTCAACTTAGTATTTAATCATGTGCTCCACGAGTGGCCACCCTGTGCAAAGTGTAGAAAGCAGAGGTGGAATAGGCCTGTGGTCTGGGAGCATACAGAAGAGGAAAAGCGCTCTTCCCCATGACCTTGTAAGGGAAGAATGTACAGTCCAGGACAACTGATGGAGCTGATGGAAGGAAGAGGAGCAGCTCATGGGGTCAACTCGGGATGAGGAAGATTGGGGAAGGGAGACGACGAAACAGGGAAGATGAAAGAGAAGCTGTTTGGGGGAAGGAGAAAGTATAAGTTTTACACGTATGAGAGACAGAAGTCGAAAGGCATCCCCCGGGCTGAGACCATTTTCTGAGTTATGAACAAGAAGAGCCCAGTGGCATCAAGGCCAGAGCTGAAGGATGCTCTGGACCAGCGGGTCTGGGCTGTGCTCCTAAGGGAGCATCTCCAGGGGCATCACCTGGTCCTCGGCCCCCAGGGGTGATAAATTCTCAGTGTGCCTTGTCTCTGTAGAGGGATTATGAACTTGCTGAAAATTTTGGTAGGTTCCTGACCCTTCAGTGTTTGACTCAAACTTGGTTTCTTCTTGGAACGCTTCAAAGGTTTTCAATGCAAATCCAGACTTTCTCCCTCATCTGCATATTTCTGTCCCATACCCATTTGGTCACAGGTTAGTAGAGGAAGCTGGGAAACTTCCAAGTTGGATGCCACTGGCTTAGCCACTCTGAGCAGCACCCCCACCCACTGCCATTCAAGGTAATGAGGCCGGTTTGGAGGTGCCATGGGGAGATGTGCTAGGATAAGCACGCAGAGACATGCAATGCAAGTAAGTGTCTTGGTGAAAAACCAATGCCAAGTCCCACCAGAGGTAGACACAGGACCCAAGGGAGAGGAGGGAAGGTGGGAGAGAGGCGCCAGGTCTGCAGGGCACACTGGAGCCTGACAACAGGGTCACAGATGAGCAGGGAAATGCAAAAATACCAGGGGAAGTGTGCCAAGTGTTTCATAAAGCAAGCTGTATTTCACTGAAAGGCCATCCGGGGATTTCTCTGGTGGTCCAGTGGTTAAGACTCCAAGCTTCCACTGCAGGGGCATGGGTTCGATCCCAGATTGGGGAACTAAGATCCTACAAGCCGCACCACGAAGCCAAAAATAAATAAATAAACATACACTGGTCATTCATTCTGAGAGTAAACAATTTCCTGGGAAGAGTTTTCTTTTTAAAAAATGATCAGAATAGGGAATCCCCTGGTGATATGATGGTTAAGACTCTGTACTTTCACTGCCGAGGGCTCATGTTCAGTACCTGGTTGGGGAATTAAGATCCCACACACCTCACAAAGTGAAAGTATTAGTCCTCAGTCGTATCCGACTCTTGGTGACCTGCTGGACTGTAGCCCACCAGGCTCCTCTGTCCATGGAATTCTCCAGGCAAGGTTACTGGAGCGGTTGCCATTCCCCTCCCCAGGGGATCTTCCCAACCCAGGGATCGACCCTGAGTCTCCTTCATTGCAGGCAGATTCTTTACTGTCTGAGCCACCAGGGAAGCCCTATGCCTTGCAACAGGGCTAAATTTAAAAGAAGGAGAAGAATAGTACGTGGCTGTTGCCCTTAAAGTTCGTATTTGGCGAACGTGAGAAGTGGTTCCATTTAAAAAGGAAGCCATGGGAAGCCCTGACCTGAAGAACACCTCTCCATCACCCAGTTCGGCAGCAGCACCCGTGGAGCCGGGCCCTCTGCGGGGGAGCTCCAGGAGGATGGCCTGTGGGAGAAACAAGTCTTTCTGATGTCTTTCTGAGAGCCTCCATCCCTGCAACAACCACCACATGAATTCTCTGTTGTAAAAATGTCCCAGGACAGGCTCTTCCCTGGTGGTCCCGTGGTTCAGACTCTGTGCTTGCGCTGCAGGAAGTGTGGGTTTGATCCCTTGTTGGGGTACTAAGATCACGCATGCTGGACAGCGTGGCCCCAAAATAATTTCTTTTAAAAATTATTTTTAAAACTTGTGGGGCCTCCCTGGCCCCAGGCAGTAAAGAATCCACCTGCCAATGCAGGAGACACGGATTCAATTCCTGATCTGGGACGATCCCACGTGGCTCAGAGCAACTAAGCCCTAGCACCACAACTACTGAGCCTGTGCTCTAGAGGCCAGGGACCTCAACTACTAAAGCCTGCATGTGCTCAACAAGAAAAGCCACCACAATGAGAAGCTCATGTACCGCAACTAGAGAGTAGTCCCTTCTCACTGCAACTAGAGAAAGCCCACATGCAGCAACAAAGACCCAGCACAGCCAAAAATAAATTTTAAAAATTCTTTTTTTAAAAAAGTTCCAGGGCAAAAACTTGCTTAAACTAGGCTGAGGGACATGGCGTGCCTCCCAGCCAGGGTAGTGGTGGCCAGAACACAGACCCCAGGGGACCAAGGCGAGCTGACCTGTAGAGGCCCTGGATGAAACCAGAGCTGCTTTTCCCATCCAGGGCCCCCAGCCATCCCAGGAGAGACCCGGAGGGGCTCTGCAATGAAAGTATCTAGACTGTGAGGCCTGCTGGGCCTGCCCTCCCCAGCGTTCCAGGCTCCCTGGAGCCCATGGGCACGGGGCCAGGGGGGAAAGCCACCTTTATTATCAGTGACACGGAGCCTAGTAAGGCCGGAAACACCCATGGGTGGAAGAGGCACAGCGAGACTGGCCACCTGGGGAAACAGAGCAGCACAGATCCCCCAACCAAGAACAGAGACAGCTCTAGGACCCAGCTTCTGCATCCTGAGTGCAAATTGCACCAATGGGCAGAATCAGGGGAGGGACTCCCCCAGATTGCATCCCTGTGACTTTTACACATGCATACATACCACACCATTGCATAACACCTCCCCTTGCTCCCCTGGTGGGAGAGTTAAGATCCATCTGCAAGGACTCCTGGGCTGGGCTCCCCCAGGTAGTGTTCTGAGCAGCTTTTCGCTCACCCATGGACAGTGAGAGCTGTGCTGATGGAAGGTCTGTCCTTGGACCGCCTGTCCAGCCCATGGGGCAGAGGACAGTGGTCCAATCCCTGTGTGGCTGAGGGCTTCCGTCCTGTTTTCCTTTGAATGACCAGCAGCACCAAGAAAGATAAATGTCTTGGTGGATTTTCTTGGCGTAGTACAGCTGCACCCAAGATTAACAGGTCTGTAAACAGGCTCTTTTTAGAGAAAGGATCCACTTTTTCAGATGCACTTTTTTTTTTTCCTGGATCTCTATGCCACAAAAGATCCCAGATGGGGTGGATGCGGTCCTCGGAAAAGGAGGAAATTATTTTTGAGTCATAAAATGGAATAGGAATCAAGAAGGAAACTCTTGCTTGCCGTCTGTGGTTCAGTACAAAAGCTGGTCATTTGATCAAAGAGCCTTTGTCAGGACAGCTGAGTTTTCGCTCCTAAAACCGTCAAGCTCCCCAACAGGCAACGTGATGCCTCTGAGTCATTTGCAATGCGGCGATTGTGAGAATCTAGAAAGTGCCCACCCCCTTTACCTGAGCCTCTGAAATCTGGAAGCCAGACTGGGGGAGCAATAAAGGAGTGTGGCGCCCTCTGGCGAGAGCGGATCGAAACGTCCCAACCGAGCGCCCAGAGTGGGCGTCCAGGGCAGTGGACTCGAACCTCCATCTCCAGTCACCCAACAACATCTTCTCACCTTTGTGCAAAACCCAAGATGACTAGCTTCACACATGATCCTTCAGAGTCTGCATCCTCAGACAGTGTGAAGCTGACGTGGTTCTATCTGGGAAAACCTAATTAAGATGTTAGCCAAGCGGGGAGGGAGGAGTTTATCCCAGGGAAGATGCAGAGACCATTGAAGGGCTGAGATCATGGAAAGCCAGATGAGACCAGAGGGGTCCAGGCTCCTGATCCCAAATGCAGACCACAGGACCCAGGAAAAGGAGCCATGGTCAGACAGCCCTCACTGCTGGGGCCTCAGGGTTCTCCATGGTGAGGAGGGACCAGGCAGACACCAGGGAGCCTCTGAGTTGAACCAAGCGTCTCTGTCCATCTGGGATAAAAGCACTTGTCAGCTTTGACTACAGAAATTCCAAGGGAAGATTCAAAACAAAGGCCATATGCTTATAAAAAGGCTTGGTCTCGGAATAGCCCAATGGTTTTTCCTGTAGTCATGTATGGATGTGAGAGTTGGACTGTGAAGAAGGCTGAGCACCGAAGGATTGATGCTTTTGAACTGTGGTCTTGGAGAAGACTCTTGAGAGTCCCTTGGATTGCAAGGAGCTCTAACCCGTCCATTCTGAAGGAGATCAGCCCTGGGATTTCTTTGGAAGGAATGATGCTAAAGCTGAAACTCCAGTACTTTGGGCACTTCATGCGAAGAGTTGACTCATTGGAAAAGACTCTGATGCTGGGAGGGATTGGGGGCAGGAGGAGAAGGGGACGACAGAGGATGAGATGGCTGGATGGCATCACTGACTCGATGGACATGAGTCTGAGTGAACTCCGGGAGTTGATGATGGACAGGGGGCCTGGCGTGCTGCGATTCATGGGGTCGCAAAGAGTCGGACATGACTGAGCGACTGATCTGATCTGATCTGATCTGAGGACTCATCTTCTGGGTCAAGAGGAAAAGTCTGTGGAAGGCCAAGGAAGATGAATTTTGTGCTTTCCAGGCCCCAGCTTGACGCCTAGAGGAAGCTGTAGGTGGACGCAGGCCTGACACTACAAGAATCTCTCCAGGCTCAGATTTACATGTGTGATGTTTCCAGGTCCCACACCAAGATACCACGGGTGGGTGATCTGACTTCTGTAAATCACAAATGTGACTGTGCAGAGTTAATCAGGGGCTCTGGGCGTGAACCCCGAGGAACTGCAGAAGAAACAGGAATTTCTCTCTCTGCTATATGTGCTATTTGGAAACCTAGTTCCTTCCATGCATTCTGTTATTCCTTGGAGGGATCGGCCATGGACTCGGAATCAGACAACAGGGACTTCATTGCAGGCTAACACCAGGAGGAGGCAGGTGGCCACCTCCTGCAGAAGGTATGATGGTCCCTGAGGCTGGGCTCTTGGAAGGCTCAGCAGGGGCCCTGAGAAAGAATCTCAGAAGATCCCTATATGACATCACGGGCCCCTCTAGAGAAGAGCTGAAGCTTGCATGCACTCTCTGGCCTTAACATGCCAAATTACAGATAGATTTTTTTTTTTTTTTACCTGAAAGTACAAGAATACCAGTGAGCAAACCTGAAAATGTCTTGGTGTTTTCAGCAGGAAAGTAAGAGCTTTCAGCGTCTTGGCAGTGGTATTGAGGGAAGGGGTCTGACCTCCAAGGAGGAATGTAAGTGTGGGAAGGACTCCACAGTCCCTCTCTCCGTCTCATGGGTCCATCCGTTCTTTATCTTTGTGATGCTGACAACACTCACCCCATTCACATTTATTTTCCCTTAGTTCCCCAACTAAGAATCCAACTGGCACCCCCTGCATTGGAAGCATGGAATCTTAACCACCTGGGAAGTCCCACTTTTTTTCTTACTCTTCCCTTTATAACATACCCATTGTTTTTCTGAGATATAATTCACATACAATACAACTCATCCTTTTAAAGTTATATGCTGCAGTAGTTTTTAGTATATTCAGAATTGTGTAACCATTACTACATACACACATACATATGGAAATTCTATCTTTAATCTTTCCAGGAATTGCCAGGCTGCTTCTACCCTTTTTGTCTAAGAATTGGTCGGTCATGTTTGGCAAAACAATAACAGTATCACTGGATCTTTCCAGAAAGCTTCTAAACAAAAACGAGGATTAAATTCCAATTTTAGCTAAGAAAGTTGGCTAACCAGTTACTTTGGTTAGATGAAATTCAAAATAACACTTTAAAAATCCCATTTTAAAAAACTTATGTTGAGAAATATGTTAATTCAATTTCACATCTTATAATTGTATGTCTTAGAGAGAAGGGTGCAAGGAGGATCATCTGACTTTCCTTGGAGGTTCAGTTCAGTTCAGTTCAGTCGCTCAGTCATGTCTGACTCTTTGCGACCCCATGAATTGCAGCATGCCTGGCCTCCCTGTCCATTACCAACTCCCGGAGTTCACCCAGACTCACGTCCATCGAGTCAGTGATGCCATCCAGCCATCTCATCCTCTGTCGTCCCCTTCTCCTCCTGCCCCCAATCCCTCCCAGCATCAGAGTCTTTTCCAATGAGTCAACTCTTCGCATGAGGTGGCCAAAGTACTGGAGTTTCAGCTTTAGCATCATTCCTTCCAAAGAAATCCCAGGGCTGATCTCCTTCAGAATGGACGGGTTAGAGCTCCTTGCAGTCCAAGGGACTCTCAAGAGTCTTCTCCAAGACCACAGTTCAAAAGCATCAATCCTTCGGTGCTCAGCCTTCTTCACAGTCCAACTCTCACATCCATACATGACCACGGGAAAACCCATAGCCTTGACTAGATGGACCTTTGTTGGCAAAGTAATATCCTTGGAGGTTAGGCTGCACATCTTCAAGGATCGCTCATCCATTCACAGACATTTTAAAATTAAGTATAGTTGATCTACAGCTTTCCTGGTGGCTCAATAGTAAAGAATCTTCCTGTCAATGCAGGAGGCATGGGTTTGATCCCTGGGGCAGGAAGATTTCCTGGAGGAGGAAATGGCAACCACTCCAGCATTCTTGCCTGGAAAATCCCATGGACAGAGGAGCCTGGTGGGCTACAGTCCATGGGGTCACAAAAGAGTCAGACACGACTGAGTGACTAAACCACAACATAGTTGATCTACAGTATTGTGTTAGTCTCAGGTATACAACAAAATGATTCTGTTACGCATCACACACACATATAGGTATATATTCAGATTCTTTTCCACTTTAGGTTATTATAAAGATATTAAATATAGGTCCCCTTGCTATACTATAGGTTCTTAAAGTGAAGTGCTCAGTCGTGCCCGACTCTTTGCGACCCCATGGATAGTAGCCGGCACCAAGCTCCTCTGTCCATGGGATTTTTGAGGCAAGAGTACTGGAGTGGGTTGCCATTTCCTTCTCCAGGGAATCTTCCCAACCCAGGGATCGAACCCAGGTTTCTCACATTGTTGACAGACGCTTTACCATCTGAGCCACCAGGGAAGTCCAATAGGTTCTTAAGTGTTTATCTATTTTGTATATAGTGTGTGTATCTGTTAATCCCAAACACCCAATTTATTCCCCTCTTCCTCCTCCCACCAACCTCACTAACACTAATTAAGGGCCAGTTGCAGGTCAGGCCTGGGGGCTGGGATTCCAGATCCACAGGTGAACAAAATAGATAGTCTCTCCCCTCCTGGCTAAGTCGTAGTATCAGAGAGAGTCAGACAAAACAGACAAAATTAATGCTTTGCTGTAACTGAAGGGCTGAGAGAAAATTACAAAGTTGTTGGGTGGCTGAGGGTGGCGGCTGCTGCAGACGGGATGGTCAGGAAATCTCTCTGAGGAAGTAGGTGAGTTTTGCTGCCATAACAAGTTACCACACTTTCAACAGTTCAAAACAACACCCATTTATTCGCTCTCAGTTCTATAGGTCAGATGTCTGGGTTCTATGCTCAGGGTCTCACACAGCTGAAATCAAGGTGTTGCCTGGGCTGGAATCTTCCCTGGAAGCTCTTAGAAAGAATCCACTTGCAGACTCACTCCAGTTGTTCACAGAATCCAGTTTCTAGCAGCCACAGAACTGTCTTAATCTGTTGGAACTACCGTAACAGAATATCATAGACTGGGGACTTCCCTGGTGGTCCAGTGGCTAAGACTCCATGCTCCAAATGCAGCAGGTGCAGGTTTGATCCCTAGCCAGGGACCTAGATTCCACATGCCGTAACTAAGACCCAGAGCCACCAGATCATGCAAACATAAATATTTAAAATATATATGCACACGTGCTCAGTTGCTTTTAGTCATGTCCGACTCTTTTCAACCCTGTGAGACCCTGTGGACTGTATCCCACCAGGCTCCTCTGTACATGGGATTCTCCAGGGAAGAATACTGGAATGGTTGCCATGCCCTCCTCCAGGGGATCTTCCTGACACAGGTATCGAATCCATATCTGTTTCATCTTCTACATTTCAGGCAGATTTTTTACCCACTGAGCCATCTGGGAAGCCTGTGAAAGTAAAAGTGAAAGTCACTCAGTCGTGTCCGACTCTTTGCAATTCTCCAGGCCAAAATACTGGAGTGGGTAACCTTTCCCTTCTCCACGGGATTTTCCCAACCCAGGGATCGAACCCAGGTCTCTTGCATTTCAGGCAGATTCTTTACCAGCTCAGCCACAAGGGAAGCCCAAGAATACTGGAGTGGGTAGCCTATCCCTTCTCCAGCAGATCTTCCTGACCCAGGAATCAAACCAGGGTCTCTTGCATTGCAGGCGGATTCTTTACCAACTGAGCCATCAGGAAAGCCTGGGAAGCCCATAAATAGAAACTGGAAAGTCCAAGATCCAGGCACCAGCAGATTCAGTGTCTGGTGAGAGATCACTTCTGGATTTGTAGACAACCATCTTCTGGTTGTATCCTCACTTGGCAGAAGGGGGCAAAGGCACTCTCCCCGGTCCCTTTTATAAAGACACTAATCCCATCCATGAGGGCTCCACCCTCCTGACCTAATCACCTCCCTAAGGCCCCACTCCCAAGTGCTACAACACTGGGGACTAGGTTTCAACACTTCAGTTTGGGGGAACATAAACATTTAGTTATGACAAACCTAGATAGCATATTGAAAAGCAGAGACATTACTTTGCCAACAAAGGTCCGTCTAGTCAAGGCTATGGTTTTTCCTGTGGTCATGTATGGATGTGAGAGTTGGACTGTGAGGAAAGCTGAGCGCTGAAGAATTGATGCTTTTGAACTGTGGTGTTGGAGAAGACTCTTGAGAGTCCTTTGGACTGCAAGGAGATCTAACCAGTCCATTCTGAAGGAGATCAGCCCTGGGATTTCTTTGGAAGGAATGATGCTAAAGCTGAAACTCCAGTACTTTGGCCACCTCATGCGAAGAGTTGACTCATTGGAAAAGACTCTGACGCTGGGAGGAATTGGGGGCAGGAGGAGAAGGGGACGACAGAGGATGAGATGGCTGGATGGCATCACTGACTCGATGGACGTGAGTCTGGGTGAACTCCGGGAGTTGGTAATGGACAGGGAGGCCTGGCGTGCTGCAATTCATGGGGTCACAAAGAGTCGGACACGACTGAGCAACTGAACTGAACTGAACTGAACTGAACTGAAACATTTAGTCTATAGCAAGGACTAAGGTTTTTTGCTTGCTCCTTGGGAGAAAAGCTATGACCAACCTAGACAGCATATTAAAAAGCAGAGACACTACTCTGTCAACAAAAGTCCATCTAGTCAAAGCTATGGGTTTTCCAGTAGTCATGTACTGATGTGAGAGTTGGACTATAAAGAAAGCTGAGCACCAAAGAACTGATGCTTTTGAACTGTGGTGTTGGTGAAGACTCTTGAGAGTACCTTGGGCTGCAAGGAGATCAAACCAGCAAATCATAAAGGAAATCAGTCCTGAATATTGACTGGAAAGACTGGTGCTGAAACTGAAACTCCAATACTTTGGCCACCTGATGTGAAGAACTGACTCACTGGAAAAGATCCTGAGGCTGGGAAAGATTGAAGGCAGGAGAAAAGGGGATGACAGAGGATGAGATGGCTGGATGGCATCACCAACTCAAAGCACATGAGTTTGAGCAAGCTCCGGGAGTTGGTGATGGACAGGGAGGCCTGGCATGCTGCAGTCCATAGGGTCACAAAGAGTCGCACACAACAGAGCGACTGGACTGAACTGAACTGAACTGAAGGATGAGGGACTATATTCTGGCTGGTGTCAGCAAGGGTGGAGGGATTACTCTCAGCAACTCAAGGGGACCCATATTCCTTCTCATGTGGCCCCTCCATCTTCAAAGCAACAATTGTGTCCAGTCTTTCTTACACCCTGCCTGCCTCCACTTCTGTCACTAGCTGGAGAAAGCTCCCTGCTTTTAAGGGCTTGTGTCTTCCCATCTTAAGATCAACTGTGTCATACAACATCACACAACTGCAGGAGTGATGTCTCCTCCTATTCACAGGTTCCAAGCATTAAGACATAGAAAGTGTTAGTCACTCAGTCATGTCTGACTCTACCACCCCATGGACTGCAGCATGCCAGGCTCCTCTGTTAAAGGGATTCTCCAGGCAAGAATACTGGAGTGGGTTGCCATGCCCTTCTCCAGGGGATCTTCCTGACCCAGGGATTGAACCCAGGTATCCTGCATTGCAGGCAGATTCTTTACCATCTGAGCCACCAGGGAAGCCCAAGACAGAATGGAGAAGGGCATTTTTAGAAGTCTGTCAAGACAGCTTTTGTTTGTTTGTTTTCGACCTGTGCGCGTCGCATGCTAAGTTCAGTCTTCACGACTTCAGTCGTGTCCAACTCTTTGCGACCCCTTGGACTGTAGCTGCCCAGGCTTCCTGTACAAGGGGTTTTCCAGGCAAGAATACTGGAGTGGGTTGCCATTTCCTACTCCATGTTTTTGACCTGGAGATTAGTATATATGTTTTAATTAACTTTTATTGGAGTGTAGTTGATTTACAATGTGTTAGTGTCTCTGTGCAGCAAAGTGAATCAGTTACACACATACGTATATCCACTCTTGTTTCAATTCTGTTTCCATATAGGTCATTACAGAGTATTGAGTAGAGTTCTCTGCCCTAAACAGTAGGTTCTTAATAGTTATCTATTTACATATAGTAGTGTGTATATGTCAGTCCCAATCTCCCGATTTACTCCTCCCCACTAATTTCCCCCTTGGTAAGTTTGTTTTCTACATCTATGACTCTTTCTGTTTTGTAAATAGTTTCACTTGTACCATTTTTTTTGTTCTTATTGTTCAGTCGCTAGTCATGTACAAATCTTTGTGACTCCATGGACTGTAGCTCACCAGGTTCCTCTGCCCATGGGATTTCCCAGGCAAGAATACTGGAGCGGGTTGCCATTTCCTTCTCCAGGTGATCTTCTGGACCCAGGAATCCAACCCGGGCCTCCTGCATTGCAGATGGATTCTTTACCGCTAGCTACCCAGGAAGCCACTATATTTTTAGGTTCCACATATAAGCAACATCATATGAGCTTTGTGTTTCTCTGCCTGACTTACATCAGTTCAGTTCAGTTCAGGTCAATTGCTCAGTCATGTCCAACTCTTTGCAACCCCTTGGACTGTAGCACCCCAAGATTCCCTGTCCATCACCAACTCCTAGATCTTGCTAAAACTCATGTCCATCGAGTCAGTGATGCCATCCAACCATCTCATCCTCCATCATCCCCTTCTCCTCTTGCCTTCAGTCTTTCCCAGCATCAGATTTTTTTTCCAATGAGTCAGTTCTTCGCATCAGGTAGCCAAAGTATTGGAGCTTCAGCTTCAGCATCAGTCCTTCCATTGAATATTCAGGATTGATTTCCTTCAGGATTGACTGGTTTGATCTCCTTGCAGTCCAAGGGACTCTCAAGAGTCTTCTCCAACACTGAAGTGACTTACTTCACTCAGTATAACAATCTCTAGGTCCATCCATGTCTCTGCACATGGCATTATTACATTCTTTTTTTCAACAGCTGAGTAATATTCCATCTTATATATGTACCACATCTTCTTTATCCATTCCTTCATCAATGGACATTTAAGTTGTTTTCATGTCTTGGCTACTGTAAATAATGCAACAATAAACATTGGGGTGCATATATCTTTTCAAATTATGGTTTTCTCTGGATATATACCCAGGAGTGGGATTGCCAGACAGAGGTTATCACTGAGACCTGGGGTAGGAGGAAGGGGTAAGGATGTGGCCAGTAGGAGCAACATCCTTCCTGGGGGAGGAGGAAGCTCGGTCTGTGGGCTGAAAGCAAGTGATATGGAGCCCGGCCTGAGTCAAATGAGTGGTTGGGGGAGAGCCCCTAAATCATCATGGTCCTGGTACATATCCATGAGCTGGAAGTCAACCAGGTCCAAGACACTTGGAGGCGACTGCCTTTGAAATTTTAGCCCATGAAATTGCTTTTTAAAAAATAACTTGAGAGACTTACCTGGTGGTCCATTGGCCAAGATTCTGGGCTCCCTAAGCAGGGGGCCCAGGTGGATCTCTGGTCAGGGAACTAGACCCCACACACAGCAGCTAAAGATCCTACATGCTGCAACTAAGACCTGGTACAGTCAAATAAATAAAGTTTTGCTAAATTTTTTTTTATAAAGATAATGTAGGGACATCCTACATTTAAAAAAGGTAATGTAGAGTTGGACCATAAAGAAAGCTGAATGCCAAAGAATTGATGCTTTTGAACTGTGGTGTTGGAGAAGACTCTTGAGAGTCCCTCAGACTGTAAGGAGATCAAATCAATCAATCCTAAAGGAAATCAGTCCTGAATATTCATTGGAAGGACTGATGCTGAAGCTGAAGCTCCAATAATTTGGCCACCTGATGTGAAGAACTGATGCATTGGAAAAAACCCTGATGCTGGGAAAGATTGAAGGCAGGAGGAGAAGGGGACAACAGAGGATGAGATGGTTGGATGGTATCACCAGTTCAATGGACATGAGTTTGAGCAAGCTCCAGAAGCTGGTGATGGACAGGGAAGCCTGGTGTGCTGCAGTCCTTGGGGTCGAAAAGAGTCAGACACAACTAAGCTCCAGAACTGAACTGAGCAGGTGTGTAGCAGTATCTCACTGTGGTTTTAATTTGTATTTCCCTAATGAGTAATGATTTTAGCATTTTCTCTTATGCTTATTGGCCATCCACTAAGACAAGTACAAGCTTATTAAACAAAATAATCATTCTGTATTTGTTCAAATATTTCATCCATTTTTAATGGGTTGTTTTCTTAACTTCTGGAAGCTCTTTACATATTTTATCAGACATATAGCTTGTAAATATTTTCTACCAGTCTATGGCTTGTTTTAGTTTCTTAACAGTGTCTTTCCAAAAAAAAAAAAAAAAACTTTAAATTTTGGATGAATTCAGTTTATCAATTTGTTCTTTTGTGGGTAGTACTTTTTATTCCATATTTAAAAAAATCTTTGCCTAAGCCAAGGTTACTAGATTTTCTACTGTGTTTTCTTATATAAGTTTTATAGTTTTAAGCCTTACATTTAAGTATGTTTGGGGTTAATATTTTTATATGATGTAAGGAATGGATCAAGATTCTTTTTTTTTTCTTTTGCATATCGATATCCAGTTGTTTCAGAATATTTGTTGTAACAACTATTCTTCTTCTATTGAATTGCCTTTGAAACTTTTTCAAAAATTTTATTGCCTATATGTGTTTGGGTCAACTTCTGGGCTCTCTAGTCTGTTTCACTAACCTGTTTGTCTTTATGCTAATACTATACTATCTTGCTTGCTGCAGCTTTACATGCCTTAAAATCAGGTGGTATAAGAACTGCTCCTTTCCCCTTCATTTTCAAAGTTGTTTTGGCTATTCCTTGTCCACTGCATTTCCATTTGAATTCCAGAATCAGTTTGTCAATTTCTACTCCCAAAAACCTGCTGGAATTTTGACTGAGAATGCATAAAATCTATAGACTGATCTGAGAATTGACAACTTAGCAGTATTTTTTTAAAGATCTTTTTTTTATGGGGACCTTTTTTAAAGTTTTTGTTGAATGTGTGACAACATTGCTTCTGTTTTCTGTTTTGGTTTTTTGGCCACAAGGCATGTGGAGTATTCACTCCCCAACCAGGGATCAAACCCACACCCCTTGCACTGGAAGGCGAAGTCTTAACCACTGGACAGCCATGGAAGTCCCTAGAGTATATTTTTAAATTAAGACATAATTCACATACCATAAAGCGCACCCTTCTCAAGTACAATGTTCAGTAGTCTCTAGTATACTCACGACATTGCGTAACCATCATCACTATCAAATTCCTGAACATTTGCATCACCCCAAAAGAAAACCCTGTACCCATTAGCAGTACTCCCCATCACTCCTTCCCCCAGCCCCTGGCAACCACTGATCAACTTTCTGTCTCTATGAATTTGCTTATTCTGGATGTTTCATATCAATGGAATCATACAACATGTGACCTTTTGTGTCTGGCCTGTTTCACTGAGCATATTGTTTTCCCTGTCCCTCCAGGTTAGAGCAGACACCCTAACAACCCTGAGTTCACAGCAGTACCTAAATCAACAGAGAAATAGACCGGCCTGGGATAGTTTGCAGAAACCACTTAAAAATATATATATATATCATTAATTTATTACAAAAGAGAAACATGGAAATTATTTACATGATTAAAGATTTCAGAACTTCAGTGGAATGGGCAGCATCACGTGATGTCATTTCAGTAGTGACTTATTTCAGTCTACATGTTTTCCAAGAAGGTCACCACCTCTAAATAAGAAGTAATCCTTTTCTTCTAGAACAACTTTGGTGCCTCCATATTCAGGGAGAAGAACTTTATCTCCAGCTTTCACGCTAGCTGGTTAAATCTCTTTACCCTTTCCTTTAGAGTCCGATCCAACAGCTCCCGTTGTTGCTTGTAATAGTTTTCCCTGAGATTTTCCTGGAAACATAATGCCTCCTTTGGAAAAACTTCTTTTTAAACATTTATTTATTTCACTTGTTTGGCTGCTCCAGGTCTTAGTCACAGCACATGGAATCTTTAGTTTCCTATCTTTAGCATGTGGGATCTAGTTCCCTGACCAAGGATAGAACCTGTGTCCCCTGCACTGGGAGGAGCACAGAGTCTTAGCCACTAGACCACCAGGGAAGTCCTGAGAAACTGCTTTTTAGAATGAACCCTTTGGAATCAGCTTTGGTAACATCTATGTCTGCTTATTCTTACTCAACATAAGCCATGTGATTCATTTCCAGTTAACTGAGGAGATGGCTGGCTGGAGGTTGTAAAATTGTTAAACTTCAGAGCTGACAGGAAACTTAGAAACTGTGTAACCAAGAGGTTGCAAACCAATTGCCCAGAGGCCAACTTCGCGTCCAGAGGTGTTTGTTTGGCCTATACAGGATGTCCTTAATACGTGAGCCAACATTTCTCAATTTGGGAATTTTCACTCAAAAAGAATTCTTTAAAAACTCAGATGCCTGGCAGCCCAAGGCTCACATTTTTGCATGGAAGTGATGGGTTGGGGAAGAGGAGAAGCCTGTTTTCCAGGTCTCCTTGCTACCACCACCCCACAGGCCACCTGTGGCCCACACCTGCCCCCTTCACTGTCAGATTACCTGCCTGGCCTGTAAAGAGTTGAATTGGCTCCTCCCACTAATAGTCAGAAAAAAGGTCAGTTTTCATTCCAATCCCAAAGAAGGGCAATGCCAAAGAATGTTCAAACTACAGTACAACTGCGCTCATTTCACATGCTAGTAAGGTTTTGCTCAAAATCCTTCAAGCTAGGCTTCAGCAGTACATGAACCGAGAACTTCTAGATGTACAAACTGGGTTTAGAAAAGGCAGATCAAATCGCCAACACTCGTGGATCACAGAGAAAGCAGAGAATTTTTCAGCTCCAATACTTTGGCCACCTGATGCAAAGAGCCAACTCACTGGAAAAAAAACCTGATGCTGGGAAAGACTGAAAGCAAAAGAAGAGGGTAACAGAGGATGGGTTTTGGCCGTGGGGTGTGGCCAAAAACTAAAAATAACATGACATAACATAATAAAGTGACCCAGGGGTCGAGCCCGGGTCTCCTACATTGCAGGTGGATTCTTTAGCATCTGAGCCAAACATAATAAAATGAAGGTTTGTTGACCTAAGATTCCATCTTTCCTCGGGCCATCTTGCTGGGCCGGACATGTGGTTGTCAGCACCACCAGCCCTGGCTTCTTCCTGGTCCAAGCGGTGTGCAGTGCCGTCCTGACCTCGGTAGTTTGGGGTGGGGGACACTCTGGGCTTCCTGGGGCCCGGCAGCTGACACCAGGACCTGGGGAGGGAGGGCACCTGGCACTGCAGGGGCCTGGGTCCCAGCTGCCAGCAGCATGCTCACTCCTGCTGCCAGATGCAGAGCACACCCCTGTTTATGATCAGGGGGCTGACTGCACTCAGAACCCAGGAAGCCGATGATGAAAGCTGTGAAGAGAACATTGTTATATGACTTTTCATAGTTTCCCAAGTAAATATGACACTCGCTGCTGCTTGAATTACTAATGCCTTGGAAGAGGAGGCCGAAATCTGTTCCCAAACAGACTCCTCTTTTTTTCTCTCTCCGTCACCTAGGCACTCAGCATTGTTGTCGAAATGTTTTCCTGGGCTCGCCTGTCCTCCAAGCTCAGTACATTCCCTGGGAGGAGAACCTGGCGCCCGGGCAGCCCGGATGGCCCAGCAGCCTCACTCCCCTGCTCCTCTGCGTCAGCTCCACATCCAGCAGGCAGCTCGCCGCAGGCAGGTGACCCCACGGTCCTGGATCACAGCTGCAAACGACAGTGGTGGGGAGGCAGCCACAGCTGCCTCCAAGCTGGTTTCCAAGGAGACGCAGCTTTGAACAGTCAACTTTAGGCAGAAAGGACCCTGCTGGACACGCGACCTCCAAGCCCCACTCTTGGGCCACCTGGGAACAGCCAGAGAAGGAGCCTGGACCCAACGGGCACTCGGGTCTCCACTGTCTTTATTACCACTTAGAAAAGCTAGTAAACAGATGGTTTGGTTTACAGAAAATATGCAGCCAGGGTTATTAAAAAGGGGGTGGGGGGAGCAGAAGAATGAGGAGAGGAAAGGGAACAGCAGGAAGGCTTGTATGCAGCAGGACCAGTGACAGCTTGTAAATCTCAACCAACACCACTAGATCTGCCTGTGTCTCTGGCTGGGGCTACTCGGTTCTTGCTGAACACATCTGTCCCTAAAGAAGCCCAGATGAAACCAATCTCAGGTGGAAAACGCAGTCTGCCCCGCTCATGGTCCCACACATACCCATGGACAAATGGGTCTGGGGACACTTAGGACCAGAGAGTACACGTGGGTTGCCCTCAAGAAGGGCAGGACACACCATGGATGGCCGCAAAGGAGCTGTCCCTCCTGAGAGAAAGGAGCCAAAACCATGGGCTTCCTGTGGGGACAGAGAAGACGCAAGGGGTGGAGGGCTTGGTTACGCCCCTGGTGGTGACCTCAGCCTGGAGGAAGCTGCCAGCCCACTTGGATCCTGAGAGCCTTCCCTCTAGGAAAAGTCCCGGACATGAGGGCTCAGGACTGAGCCACAGGATGGAGACTCTTAAGCAAGGAGGGGGCAGAGGAGCCTCATACACCCTCCAGGAACCCTTCCCAGGTTCTCAGCATCTCCTGGAGAGTGACACCATGATGCCGGGATGCAGTGGGTAGAAGCGGGTGAAGGGAGGAGACAGGATTGGCACCTTTTGTCAGCTGTATAATAGTCCAACCTACCTCCAAAGGAAACTTGTCGCACATCTAAGACAGAGAAGTCACAAGAAGCCAGGTGCAATTCCCAAAGATAAGAAACTGAAAAGAGCAAGGCTTCTGAGCTCAGGGTCTCATGTGTGTGCTGTGCTAAGTTGCTTCAGTCGTGTTCATCTCTTTGTGACCCCATGGACTGTAACCTACCAGGCTCCTCTGTCCATATAATTCTCCAGGCAAAAATACCGGAGTGAGTTGGCATGCCCTCCTCCAGGGGATCTTCCCAACCAAGGGTTCCAACCAGCATCTCTTATGTTTCCTGCATTGGCTGGCAATTCTTCACCACTAGCACCACCTGGGAAGCCCTCAGGGTCTCACATAAAGTCCTAAAGTAGATGGGTAAATGTTTCTCTGGCTTTTATTTCTGCTAAAACAACATGCATACAAACAGGAAGACAACAAACCCTGCAAGGAGCTAGGAAGGGGGATCACAGGCAAATGCAGACTATAGAGGCCAGTCACAGTCTAAGGTGAGGCTGCTCCAAGTGTGGTCCTCAGACCTGTATTGGTCAGCTAAGAGCAGATCACAGACTCCACAGAGTAAGTATAGAAATTAAGAGTAAGCACTAAGAAACGTCTATATGCCTTTTACCCCTTCTTGGGCTTGTCCTATTATATCTGGAATAAAATAATAAGAAAAGAAATGTGGGCTTGTATTTTGTACAGCTTTTATTTCTTTCATTGCTTTTTCCCATCTGTGTCAAGGTTATTGTATTTCGCAAAGGCAGCAGTCTGTGATGGCTTGGAAATGTGGAAAACAAAACATTCTTCCCTGCAGATACTCACTGGCCCAAGGGATGTGAAGCGCCAAGGAAAGAACTCCTCCTCAGTCTTGGGAGAGAGTGAAATCCATGCAGTGGCAGCCCTGGGAGGATGCATGGGGGCGCTGACCAGGCAGCCAGGAGCCCAGGCCCACCAACCCCACTGGGACACACAGATTGGGGTAAACCCTTGTCCTTCCCCGACCAGGCATAAAAACAGGGGCCATCAGAGCCAGGCCTGCAGTGACAAGGTGTACTGGCCAGTAAAGAAGATGTGGGTGCCCCAGGCATCCTGCCAGGAGAAGTGAGGACTCTGGGAATGGGGTCTCTGGAGACCTCCTGGGCAGGCCTTTTTTGGCAGGGGGGAGGGGGTTGTGTCAGGTCTTAGTTGCAGTACATGAGCTCTCTAGTTGCAGCACATGGGCTTAGATGCCCCAAGGCATGAGGGATCTTACTTCCCTGACGAGGAACCTGAGTCTTCTGCATTGGAAGGTGGATTTCTAGCCACTGGACCACCAGGAAAGCCCCCAGGCAGGCTTTGTTATGACTTCGAGGACCCCCTCCTTTCTCTGATCATGCACATCAGGTGGGGACCTGAGACACACAGCAAAAGAGAAAAGGATGCTGTGGCTTTTTTTCTGAAAGCAGAACCAGTCCCCGGCCCACTCTCTACATGTGCTCTGAGCCTGTCCGAACACCCGCACGACCTGTGGAGCAGAGAAGGCGCTTTCTGCTCCTCTGTGCTCTTCCTTCCAGTGAAAAGGACCAAGGAAACCTCCCAGAACCTACAAATGCTACTGGCTTCAACCCAAGATGGAACGCAGTGTATGCTTCCCTCTAGGTGAAAAACAGGCAAAGCTGTGAGCAGCTAGGATCCTGGTCACCCTGAGGCATAGCGATGAGGGAACAGGGAAAATTGGGGGTGCTGCTTTTGATGGGGGTGCTGGGGAAAGGGAGAGTTCAGGTTGCAAACATAAAAATCGTACCCTTACAACTTGTCCACTTTCTTCGTGTACCTTAAGCTTCAATAAAATGTTTGAAAAACCTCTCGTCTCCAACCATAACTGCAAAAACAAAATAAAATATAGGGACAGAGGTCTTGCTCGATTCTGTTCCTCTTGTGTGAGAAACACTGAGTCGTAGACCCATGGAAAAGACCAATTACCCCGTGAGAGAAGCTGGGATCTGATTTTTGGGTCACTGTTTTCCCAGGTGGTTGGGAGGTGGGGGAATGGTTGACTCATTTTCCTTACTCCCCTCCTGCCCGTGTCCCCACCATGTGGAGGTGGACAGGGGCCAAGGGCTGGGAGATTTGGGCTGTTGCCTTGGTAATGCTTAAATATTGGCTTCAAGTTATGATGGTAAAATAAATAAGCAGGAGCCTTGGGGAGCTCAAAGTGGCCCTGCCCATTGTTCCAGATGCTTGTCAAAACCCGTGAGAGGATTTGGCCCGCCCACAGGGAAGCGTGGGGGATGGAGCCAGGTTAGGGGCTGCCTGTGCCCTGGATACTCAGACACCTGGCCTCCATCTAGCGTGGAGAACAGATCCCTGAGTCTTGGTAGATTCTCAAAAATCCTTGCTCAGTGTTGTCTGTTGAAACATTAAGAACCCAAAGCCAGAGTCTCAAGAAAACTCTCTCTGAAGGTGGGGTGGACACAGAGGGCATTCATGAGGCTAAAATCAATGCTAAAGGTAGATATACTCACCTCCAGAAGGTGTGCATGTGTGATCAGTCACTTAGTTGTGTCTGACTCTTTGCAACTCCTTGGACTGTAGCCCCCCTGGCTTCTCTGTCTATGGGATTTTTCCTGGTGGCTCAGCGGTAGAGAAAACGCATGTCAAGGCAGGAGATTCAGGTTCAATCCCTAGGTTGGGAAGATCCCCTGGAGGAGGAAATGGCAACCCACTCCAGTATTCTTGCCTGGAGAATCCCATGGATAGAGGAGCCTGGGCAGGCTGCATTCCATGTGGTCACAAAGAGTTGGACACGACTGAGTGACTAGGCCACCACCACAGGAGGATAGGACCACAGGAAGACAGGTCAGGAGCTTTCAGAGGTTAGAAGGTGAGGGCCAAGAAAATAAGAGCAGTTTTTAGAAACCAGGAACCACAGCACCCTGACTCGGGGCGGGGGGAAACATCCTGGATCCAGGATCAGGGGAGCTGAGATTTGCAGCAGTGGCGGAGATGACAACCCTGGCCCAGGAGATAGACCAGAACTTGGTCCAAGATAAATTCTCCATTCCAGTCCCAGCTCTGTGGCCAAGAAGCTTTGACTTGGAGGTGTATAGCAGATCCTTAGCAGCTCTGGGCCTCAGTTTCCCCAACTGTGAGCCATTGTTTGTATAGACGGAGGCAGGAGAGGCCGGGACTCCAGTCCTGGGAACGCTGGGAACAGTCTCCGTGAAGCCCATCACACCCTCCCCCAGCAGCTGTGGCAGATGTGCGGGTGCGTATTCCAGGATTTACGATGTGGCTGCCCTCGGGGAAGTGGAAACTGCTGGCCTCGCCCGTCCCGGAGCATCCAAATTATAAACCTCCACTGAAGCCTTGGCTCAGGTGCTGTGCTTGTCCTGCTGTGTGTGCAGGGGAGTGACGAGCACACAAACCTGGGCAGGGTGGGGTGGGGACGGCTCCCTCTGGGCAACGCTGAGGCATCGGCAGTGCTGGGAGGGGCCCCGAACGTTTGACACCAGCGTGAGGTCACCGCTGTCCTGCCTCTGGGGTGTGATGTGTCAGCAGGCAGCCGCTGGCCCACGTGCCACGATTCCTCACAGCGGCCTGCATTCTTCACCCTGGGTCGGCCGCTGCCCTGCCCAGCCTGCTCCTCGCTCCCACTCCCTCCCAGGGGCCTCCCAGGGCTCCAGCCTCTGGAAGCCAGGAGGGCGTGGAGTGAGGCAATACATCAGCAGGGCGGGTGCCCCCTGGACTCATTGGGATGCTCTTCTTGGCAGATTGGTCCTCTCCAGGGCTACAGGCTGACCGCTGGGAGATGATCGGGTTCTCCTTCTGCTCCCTCTTGCGAAAGACAGCACAGTGATAATGGTTGTTGTTGTTCAGACCAAAGATCGAACCCCTGGCACTTGGCAGTGAGAATGAGAAGTCCTAACCACTGGTGGCTCAGTGATAAAGAATCTGCCTGCCAATGCAGGAGACATGAGTTTGAGCCCTGGGTCAGGAAGATCGCCTGGAGAAAGTAATGGCAACCCACTCCAGTATTCTTGGTGGGGAAATCCCATGGACAGAGGAGCCGGGTGGGCTACTGTCCGGGGGTCACAAAGAGTCAGACACAATTTAGCAACTAAATAACCACCACCACCACCGGACCACCAAGGAATTCCCGGGGGGACCCCTTTTTAGAGATGAAGAAACTGGGAAGCAGGGAAGTGAGTAGTTAGTCCAGAGGTCCCCAGCTGGAAAGTGGTGGAGTCAGGATTCAAACCCAGGTCCCACAGTCCTGGGATCCACTCTAAGGGTTCTGCTGGAGCCCAACATCTCGGAGAATTCCTACCCTGCACTCCCAGGCAGGAGGGAAAACAAGTAGGAAATCCTCAGCTTTCCGGAGCAAAACATGGTCCCCTCCTCTAGACACTTCAGTTGGTATATGAATCCCTGAAAGAAGTCTGGAAAAAATCCCTCTCAGAGGTTCTGACCCAGTCGGCTCGTGGGGGAGGGGAACCAGCGTCGTCTTTGAAAACAGGACCCTGAACCCCAGGTGACGAGTGCAGGAGGTGGACTGTGGTCCAGAATCATGTCCTGAGAAGCCCTGAAGCATCACTGAGATCAGACTCCGGGGTTAAGTTCAGCCCGTGTCTCCAGCTCAAGGCAGGAACAGGCAGCACAGCTCAGCCAGAGTCCAGGCCAGATGAGTCCAGCGGGCTGGGCCTGCTGGGGACCAGAGGGCCTCACCCTGGCGCAGCCAACTGGTGCCCAGCAACCCAAGGAGGAGTTTTTGGATTCAAACTCCCATTCCTGAAGAAGCAAATGCAAGCTCATTCTGGGAGAGCCCCAGGGCGGCTCTGGGCTCTGCCCAAACCCTAGCACCGACGATCTGGAAAGGCCCAGAGAATGAGCCAAAACCCTCTTTCCCCTTTACAATTCCAAGCGCCAATAGCTTTTCCCCGAGACCCGCCCTTTCGCAGTGACGTAATCTGCGCATGCTCAGTGCCAAGCGATGACGGAAATCCGGCGTTCCAAGTCCTCCTGGCCAGCTGGAGCTGCAGCGTTAAGCTCTGTGGAGTGCAGCTCCTGTCCACCACCCAAAGCCGGGAGGAAAACAGGTACAGCTAGTGAACAAAACGTCCTTGGCATCTCACTGGAGCCCGCTTCACCAGGTCTCATGATAAGCCATGAGCTCAGCTTCTGGACCAAGCATCTAGGTCTTCATGCCGCGATGGTGGGCAATGACTCTGCCAGTGGCCACACCCAAAATCACCTCCAGCTTCAACTCCACTGCAAGCCCCAACCCTCTGAGGTTTAAAACGGAAGAGAGAAGGAAGGAAAAGCCTTCCTACTCATGCCATCCAGGCGGCCCTGTGAAATAAAGAGGTGTCCCAGGATGCCTGGGGAGTTGATATCTATGGCGTTCTGGGTTTCTTTTTTTCTAACAAATCTTCTTCTAACTGAGGTGAAATGGGTATATAACAGTATGTTACAGATGTACTGCATAGTAATTTGTGTACACTGCAAAATAGTAGACCATGATAGTCTCAGTTCAGTTCAGTCACTCAGTCGTGTCCGACTCTTTGCGACCCCATGAATTGCAGCACACCAGGCCTCCCTGTCCATCACTAACTCCAGAGTTCACTCAGATTCACGTCCATCGAATCAGTGATGCCATCCAGCCATCTCATCCTCTGTCGTCCCCTTCTCCTCCTGCCCCCAATCCCTCCCAGCATCAGGGTCTTTTCCAATGAGTCAACTCTTCGCATGAGGTGGTCAAAGTACTGGAGTTTCAGCTTTAGCATCATTCCCTCCAAAGAAATCCCAGGGCTGATCTCCTTCAGAATGGACTGGTTGGGTCTCCTTGCAGTCCAAAGGACTTTCAAGAGTCTTCTCCAACACCACAGTTCAAAAGCATCAGTTTTTCAGCACTCAGCTTTCTTCACAGTCCAACTCTCACATCCATATATGACCACTGGAAAAACCATAGCCTTGACTAGATGGACCTTTTTTGGCAAAGTAATGTCTCTGCTTTTGAATATGCTATCTAGGTTGGTCATAACTTTTCTTCCAAGGAGGAAGCATCTTTTAATTTCATGGCTGCAGTCATCATCTGCAGTGATTTTGGAGCCCAAAAAAATAAAGTCTGACACTGTTTCCACTGTTTCCCCATCTATTTCCCATGAAGTGATGGGACCAGATGCCATGATCTTCGTTTTCTGAATGTTGAGCTTTATGCCAACTTTTTCACTCTCCTCTTTCACTTTCATCAAGAGGCTTTTTAGTTCCTCTTCACTTTCTACCATAAGGGTTGTGTCATCTGCATATCTGAGGTTATTGATATTTCTCCTGGCAATCTTGATTCCAGCTTGTGCTTCTTCCAGCCCAGTGTTTCTCATGGTGTACTCTGCATATAAGTTAAATAAGCAGGGTGACAATATACAGCCTTAATGTACTCCTTTTCCTATTTGGAACCAGTCTGTTCCGTGTCCAGTTCTAAATGTTGCTTCCTGACCTGCATATAGGTTTCTCAAGAGGCAGGTCAGGTGGTCTGGTATTCCCATCTCTTTCAGAATTTTCCATAATTTATTGTGATCCACACAGTCAAAGGCTTTGGCATAGTCAATAAAGCAGAATAGTCTAGTTACCATTATTACTGTACAATTACCCCCCTTCTCCCATCTCACCCATTCCTCACCCATTCCCCTCTGATTACCATTTATTTTGTATTAAGACACTGACCATATATATTCCTTTTTTCCCCCTCCCTCTTTGGCTGAATAGTTAAGCACTGAGTCCTAACCACTGGACCACCAGGGAATTCCTGATATGAACCATCTAAAAGCAGTGATGGGACTCCCTTGGTTGTGCAGTGGATAAGAATCCACCTGCCAATGCAGGGAACATAGGTTTGATCCCTGATCTGGGAAATTCCCTGTTCAGCAGAGCAACTAAGCTTGAATGCCACAACTACTGAGCCCGCCTGCTGCAGCTGCTGAAGCCCATGCACCTAGAGCCTGTGCTCCTCAGCAGGAAAAGCCATCAAAATGAGAAGCCTGTGCACCACAAAGAAGAGTAGCCCCCGCTCACAGTAACTAGAGAAAGCCCGAGAGCAGCAAAGAAGACCCAGCACAACCAAAATTATTAAATTATTAATTTTTTAATAAAAAAAGTATTGATTGTGTGTCCAAACCAAGTTTCTTCTTCTTCCCCATTGCAATTAATCTTTCCATAATTTTCTTATTTCTTTTAGCACATTCAGGGCATACCATATTATCTTCTAGGTCTGAGGATGGGAAAGTGCAGGCAGGTAGCAGGAAGAGAGAGAACATCTCCTGGGAGTGTCAGGGACTCAGGCCTGACCTGCATGGAACTGCAGGCGAACCCAACCTTCTATGTCTGCTGGGAACAGTCTGCCACTGACCACACACTACTGGACGCCTGGACCTTGTGGCAGAACGGGCTAAACAGAGATAGGAAGGGGCTGGGAACTCACAGCCGTAGGTTGAATGGCTTGCAGCAATTCTTTAAAAAAAAAAAAAAAAAACACATCTTTTTATGTATTTATTTTGGCCAGGCCATGGGCATGTGGAATCTTAGTTCCCCAACTAGGGATAAACCGGTGGCCCCTGCACTGGAAGTGCAGTCTTAACTGCTGGACCATCAGGGAAGCCGCTCAGCAATTCTTGACCATGCTGCCAACATGGCTTCCTGAGCTGAAGTTAGCGCTTCAACCATATTAGTTCCTTCCTTGCTCTCACTCATATCCTACTTTTCTGAAAGCTTGCATTCTTGGTCACCATCTTGTGTTTCCTTCAACATGACTGCAATCTGGCTTCCTGAGATGACTCCGGAATTTAAAATAAAAAATGACTCATCTTTTTCAAGATAAGCAAGTTTCTGGAGTCTCAGATAAATCTCTATTTTCTGGCCACTGGTACTCAAATTAAGTTGTTGGCACCAGTTCTGCAAAGTGTCCTGATGAACCTTATCAATTGGAGGCATCATGGTCTGCAAGGAGAAACTGGTTTACTGCAACTAGATTTGGGGCAAGCTTCAAACTGTTCATTTGTTTAAGGAGGATGAACTTGATCACTTGTATTCGGCAGATCCACATTGATTTCTGAAGTTGAAGAAACACTTGGTTCCAGTTCTCTCATTAACTGGAACCAATGTAAGAATCACTTTTCCTTTATCTAATGCCTCTTCAAAGGAATTCTCATAATATGGGTGTGCCATTTTTCTGTTTTGTTTTTTAATTCTTTACCAAGGTAGGATTCACATTTGTTGTTGTTGTTCATCGCTAAGTCATGTCCAGCTCTTTTCGATCCCATGGACTGCAGCACGTGAGGCCTCCCTGTCCCTCACCATCTCCTGGAGTTTGCCCAAGTTCGTTTCTATTGAATCAGTGATGCTATCCAACCAGATTCACATACCATAAAATTAACCTTTGTTGGGACTTCCCTGGCAGTGCAGTGGTTAAGACTCTATACTCCCACTGCAGGGGCACAGGGTTCAATCCATGGCAAAATAATAATAATAATAAATTAACCACTGTAAAGTGGTTAACATCTCAATGGCATTTAGTAGTACATTCACAGTGTTGTGCAAACGCCACCTCTATTTGGTTCTAAAACATTTTTATCATGCCAAAAGGAAACCCCCTACCCGTTAAACCACCATCACTCCTGTTCAGTCTCTACCCAGCCCCTGGCCACCACCAATCCACCTTCAGTCTCTGGATTTACCTCCTCTAGACATTTCATATAAATGGAGTCACACAATAAGGAACTAGACATCTGTTGTTTTTAGCTGCCCAGAACACCATTTCCCCTTCTGCTGACCATAGCACCCACATTTTACTTTGGGGAAGCCATCCCAGCCTTCCCTTCAATCCACTTGAATGCCCTACCCACTGTGTGCAGGGGCAGGCACATGATCCAAGTCTGGCCAATCAGTCACCCTGATTGGCTCAGGGATGGGCTTGTGACTCAATCCCAGCCAATGAGAGCAGTCACAGGACGTCTTCTGGAGCAAGGTGCTCTCTGCTTGGCTTGCTGAGTCAGCAAAATGGGATGCTGGGGTTACTGGCAGCCATCTTTGCCACCATGGAAGGAGTGCCCATCTGGGAAAAACACCCACCCAGAGGAAAACAGAGACAAAGCACTGCATCTAAGCAAAGGGCTCTTGTGCCCAATGCAAAGAAAGGCAAACTCAGAGTGGGAGTTTGCAACAAAGCAAGGATTTTGTTGCAGGTCTCCAAGCAAGGGGATAGGAAACAAGTCTCAGATCCACTCCAACTTGGTCTCTGAGTTAGAGATTTCTCAAGGGGAACAGGTGCTGGGGTTAATCTTCTGAATCATCTGTGGTATGTGTGTCTTTGAACCCACGGTCTGTGAAGCCAACGTAATGTGCACAGGTCATCTTGACCTGGAAGATAACCTAGATCATCACATCAACTGTGATGCTTATTGGAAAGCTGTGGCTCACAGCACCTGATATTCACTACTTTTTATTGATTCGGCAAACGAATTCTGCAAACAGATTTGGGCTAGGACAAAGAGGAGTAGGAAGATCAAAAACAGAAACCTGGGGCTACCCTGGTGGCTCAGTGGTAAAGAATCTGCCTGCCCATGCAGGAGACATCGATTTGATCTCCGATCCAGGAAGATCCCACATGCTGAGAAGTGACTAAGCCCATGTGCCACAACAACCAAGCCTGTACTCCAGATCCCAGGAGTCGCAACTAGTGAAGCCTGGGTGCCCTAGAGCAGGTGTTCCACAGTAAGAGAAGCCACAGCGATGAGAAGCCTGTGCACAGCAACTAGAGAGTAAGTAACCCCTGCGTAGCACAGCTAGAAGAAAGTCCTGGCAGCAATGACCCAGCACAGCCAAAAATAAATAAATAAATTTTTTTAAAAAAAGAACAGAAACCCAAATATTATTTTAATTATAAAGTAGCCATAAGACTCAGCAGGAGGTTTCAGCAGGAGGCCGGTTCTTGTCAACATTGTCTGAGCACCTGGATCCAACTCTGCCTGAAGGCAGAACTATCCCCAAGACATTTCACTTTTGAAAGGCCATCACATCTTTTTGTGCTCAAGCTGATTGGAACTGGGTTTCTGTAATATGGGACTAAAAGAGACCCAAACAATACATGTGGCATTTCACTCACTTGCCTTTGCATACCTCCATCCCTAATAAAGTAAAATACAGCTCCTTAGCAAGGAACATACAGCCTCCCTGATCCAGCCCTGTCTCCCTCCTCCTTCATCCTTGTACCACTGCCCCCATCTTGTTTACTATGCCAGCCACACAGTTCATACACACACAGACACACACACATGATGTTTTCCTTCCTTAGGATCTCTGCTCTTGCTGCCTCCTCTGCCAAGAATGCTCTCATCACCCCCCCACCCGACCCCCAAATACTTACTCATTCTTTATCACTCAGTTCAGGCATTACCTTCTCTGAAAAGCCTTCACTGACTCAGTGCCCCACCTCTCATCCAGCAAAGAGCCAAGTCCCTCAGGCTCCCCACAACTCTGCGGGTGGTTCAGTCACGGCACTTGGCTGCACATTGTTAATTATCTGCCCACATCTCAAACATGGCTCCCTGCTGACAGTATGGTGCTCAGGCCAGGGTGAGGCTTCAAGACATGTTGAATGTCACTTGAATGTCATTCGAGTCTGTTGAATGAATGAAGTGAACTGCTTGAAAAGAGAGCTTATTTCCCAAGATTTTCCCTAAAGATACAGAGTTTAAATTTATGCAGCAGCCTTCATCCAGACAAGCATTTTGTCCTGTATAAGGATGCAATGTCTAATATTTCAATGATTGATCTTTGCTTTGACTGAAATTGGACTCTGGGCCCTTCCCACCCTACAGCCCCACTCCACCCCCACTCGTAGTTGGGTAAGGGTAGTGGGCACTCGGAGAGACGTGACCTGCTCGAAGGAAGGCCTCCGACTCCCCTGTTGATGTGGGGAGCACCGAGGTCTCTCCCCCAGCATGGGACACCACCCAAAGCCTGTCTCATGCTTCTCATAGTGACCACATTCGTGACTTTAAATGTGAGAGCCTGGAGGCTGCCAGAGGGGGTCGTCTGCTGTCCCCCTTCCTCACTGATGATTCCGACTTGCAGCCAAGGCAGTTATGTCAGGTTTCTCCTGCCTCTAGTCAGCTGGCTCCATGCACTCAGAGGCAGCGTCTGGGTCTCCGTGAGCAGAGAAGGGCTCAGAAGCTGACATTGATGTGATGGAGCCAGGAGCCTCCCAGGCATATCTTTCCTCCTTTCTGGGTGTCCCAGAAGGGATCATCCCTCTGGATGCCAGTTAAAATGTGAACAGATGGGGTGGGACTGACCTGGGTACCAGGGGCTGATTGTGCTGTGTGGTTAGTCACTCAGTCATGTCCGACTCTTTACAACCCCATGGACTGTAGCCCACCAGGCTCCTTTGTCCATGGGGATTCTCCAGGCAAGAATACTGGAGTGGGTTGCCATGCACTCTGCCAGGGGATCTTCCCAACCCAGGGATCGAACCCAGGTCTCTTGCATTACAGGCACATTCTTTAACATCTGAGCCACAAGGGAAGCCCAAAAATACTGGAGTGGGTAACCTATCCTTTCTCCAAGGGATCTTCCTGAACCAGGAATCAAACTAGGTTCTCCTGCTTTGCAGGTGGATCCTTTACCATCTGAGCTACCAGGGAAACCCTACTGTCCTGAGTCAAAGGTTGGAGGTGCACATGTGCCTTTACCCTAATGATAAGCAACGTTAGTTTGTTCCCAGGGTTCTCCTTCTCTAGTCTCTCCAGTTACCTGTCAGGGAGCAAAAGTCTTCTCTCTGGACACTTGGTGCCTCCTGGAGCTGCTGGTCTAACTTCCGCAGATAGACTGCTCACCAGGACTCTAGCATTCTAATAACCTAGCCCATCCTAGGACTTAATCAGGAAGAATGGACCCCACTGTTCCTGGCAGTATGGGGAGAGCCTGTTGTTGAATTCTCTCCTGGGGTCAGCAGCTTAGGGCCTGGCAGGCTGGAAGCCTCCTCGTCTCGTTACCAAAAGAGTGTGTGGGGTCTGGCTCCTCACCATTCAAAAGCCAATAAACAGGCCAGGTTGGTGGAAAGGAAAGTTTGCTTTATTTCAGATGCCAGCAACTGTTGGGGGAGGGTGGTGGACACCTGTCCAAAGGCTGACCCCCCCTCCACACTGGCAACCAGTGGGGCATGAACTTTTATAGAGAGAAGTAGAGGGAGTGCTACATGCAGAAACAGCACAGTCAGCTCTGACAGTCATCCTCAAATTGGTCATCAGTGTTCTGAGCAACGTCATCTTGGTTGTTTTAGATACAGTTAGTCTTCAGTTCCAGGGTCAGTTTGTTCCTGTTTCTTTGTGGCCGGTTCTTGGAACTGTGGCAGCTCATGTCCTGGGTGCAATCTGGTCATCATCTAGTTTTCTCCACTTGGTGTTTCAGTCTCTATAAGACAGCTCTCAGGATATGGCTCAGAATATTAGCTGTAGTCCCTGAGAAGGAACTGAAGGTCCTTGACTATGCCTAATGACTACATTATCGTTATTTGGTCTCCGTAGACTATTTTCCTTTGTTTCTGTGTTTCTCACTTCTCTGATTAAACTTATTCTTTGACTAAAGTTTGTCCACAGACAAAAGACAGGCAGAGGGCGTGGGGGACAGGACCATAAGGTACTGCTCCGTGTCACTCTGAGAAGCCAAGCCACTCACCTGCCACCTGCCTGGATTTGAAGCACCTGTATGGCTCATGCACTCCCCCTGAGGTCATACAGTGACCCTACAAGTTCCCAACCAGACCCAGATGCCCCAGCAGACAAGCCAAAGTTGCTTCCTAGTGATTCATTGTTCCAGGAACAGTCTATTAATGTGGAAGAAGGGGGATGTTTCATTTACGTATTCATTCATTAATGACCATCCCTGGTGGTCCATTGGCTAAGACTCCAGACTCTCAATGCAAGGGGTCTGGGTTCGATCCTTGGTGAGGAAACTAGATCCGACATGCCACAAATAAAGATCCCACATGCTGCAAGGAAGATTGATGAACCCAAATACTGCAACTAAGACCCCGTGCAGCCAAATAAGTAAATAAATAAGGAACTAATAAATAGCAGAACTCAATTACATTGAAAATGGGAAAAGAGTAGAGAAATTCAATGAAGGAAACTGATTCCCCCCCACACACCCAAAAGAATCAATAAAATTGACAAATCTTTTTTTTTTTTTTAATAGCTAAGTGCCAGAGAATTCCCTGGCAGTCCAGTGGTTAGGACTTGGTGCTTTCACTGCAAGGGCCTGGGTTCAATCCCTGTTCAGGGAACTAAGATCCCACAAAGACAGGCAGCGCTGCCAAAAAAAAAAAAAAAAATTACTAAACACAAGAAGAACACAGTGACAAAGTACCCTGGAACCGGAGAGAGAGCCAGAGTCCCGCTGAGGATCACCCTCTTTGCTTCAGTTTATGTGACAAGAACTTACAGAACTTTCTGTGCCAGGCATTGTCTTAAGAGCAGCTACCAAACCATTTCATTCTCATAAGAGCTTGGTGGAGTTGGTATTATTATTACCACACAATATGGAAGCTGGGGGCACAGTGCACAGAGAGGTTGAGTAAGTTGCCCAAAGTCACACAGCTGCTAAGTGGCAGGGTGACATTTGTATCCCAGCAGTCTGGCTGTGGTCCTACACTTAGCCAGCCCATCTGCCAACAAGCCAACTCAGAGGTCAGAGGTCAGCCAATCCAAGGGCTCTGTGCAAGGCTGTGGGGCTCCCAGGCTGGACAGCTTCGTCTCTGTCTGCCAGCCATCAGGGGTGACTCCAGGAGCCAAATGGGTCCCTCCAATGGAGCAGCGAGAGGTGGCCTTCCTGACCCACAAAACAAGGTTTTTACACCTGCTCTTGAATGAACAGTTTGTTCCTGAAGGAAAAGCAGCACAAGGAAACCAAATTCTGGATAAAGAGCGTCTAGTTCTACCAGTGAGAGGGGATGGTGGCTCCAGGACCCATGCTGCCCCTTCCACGCAGACCACTGACCACAACGTGAACACTAGCCAAAGGGAACTTTCTTGAGGCCCCTGTGGCCACATCACCAGCTCAGAGGTTGCCGCCTCCCTAGTGAGAGCTGACTGGCTCCTGGGAAAAGGAGCAGGTGGGATTCTAGACACAGGAGTGGATCACATTCCAAATGGTCTCCGCTCTCAGAAAGGGGCAGCTTCTGGCGGTCCAGTGGCTAAGACTCCGTGCTCCCAACTCAGGGGGCCCAGGTTCAATCCCTGGTCAGGGAACTAGATGTACATGCTGTAACTAAGACCCAGCGCAGCCAAATAAATAAAAAGAAAGGGGCAACTTCTGGATCAGAAAATCAAATAAATATATTTTTAAAAATCTTCAGTGTACATGGGCAAATACAGTAAGTCTCTCTCCAACCCCTGTCCACCCCCAGCCACCCATTTCTCTTCCCAGAGGCAACCTTCTGGAGTTCACCAAAGCCCTGTTCTCATATGTGTCACACGCGTGGTTCCAGCGTTCCACATGCGAGGTCTGGAATCACCAGCTACCTCAGGTCAAGTCACTTGCTCTTTGGGGGCCTCAGTATTCTCAACAGCAAATCAAGGGAACAGACAAGATGATGCAAATACTTCTGCCACTCTAAAGGTCAGCTTCAAATAGTAACCATAATAAAGGAGGTAATAGACAGGAAACTGCCTTGTCAACCAGAAATGTTGAGGCATCACAACCCAGTGGGCAGAGGAACCATAGAAATCAAAGAAACTGGCCCGAGTAGAACCATTCCAATATCTACTTGGCTCAGACCAGAGGCCAGAAGCACATGTGTTGTTTACCCCAGGATTCCAACAGCACCCTCCATCCTCTGCTCCCTGGGTGGATAAAGATGCTCTCCAGCCAGCTCATCTATCTGCTCCTCCTTGCTAAGCTCTCCTCTGAGCCTGTGTTCAGGGGCCAGAACTCCATCCACCACCCTGAAGACCTGGGTTGCAAACCCACACGGCACTTCCAAACTTGTGAAAGAGATAAGGGGTGTGGAGATGAAGCATCTGAGTTGGGGAGGAGGTGGTCACTCCCAACAGAGCAGCTTCTCAGACTTTGATCTTGTCAAACGTTTGCCTTAACGAGCCATGAGGCATGTCCACCGCCCTTGGGAGGCTATTAGTTTCCTAAACAGGCTCTTTGCCCAGAAACCATCTTATCCACAGCCTATCGCTTTCTTTTCATAATATCACACCATTACTCCTACTTACACCCTCCCAGACTCCTCCAACCTCTCCTTCCATCTGGGACCCTCGCATCTGCCAGATGGAGGCCACAACTCCCCGAAACCCATGCTACGGCCAGGCTGTTGTTTCATCTTCACTCATAATCAGGCCCTCCAAGCTCTTCATCACTTTTATTGCCTTCATTCCTCAAAATTCCCTCCAGAGTCACTGGTGAACTATGTGAAGACCCAAAAGAAAATTCTCCCGGTAAGAAACATCCTCTTATCTCCAAGGGTGCTATTTTTGTGCAAGGACTTCTCATCGGCCTGATTGCAGACACGATCTTGGCTGGATTGAGCATATTTGAGATACTCATGGAATCACATGTTCTATCTGAGCGTGAGTTTTCTTCCTGCTCCTGGCCTGCTTTTCTGCCCTCCCTGGATCCTCTTTATCAGGCTGTAAGAGGAAACTGCTTTGTGTCGTGATGTTTCTGTGTAAAGCACATTAAACCTGAGAAGCAAAGCCATGTGACTTAGCGGGTAATCCTGGAGCTTTGGGACCATCCCAACCACCTCCCCTGGTCATTCCAGCATCCCAGGTCCCTGAAAATGCCCATGGAGAGGAACTTCCCTAGTGGTCCAGTGGCTAAGACTCCAAGACTCCACACCCCCAATGCAGGAGGTTCAGGTTCGATCCTAAGTCAGGGAAGTAGATTCCACATGACTCAACTAAGAGTTCACATGCCAAAACTAAAACCATAAAATTAAAAGACGTTTGCTCCTTGGAAGAAAAGCTATGACAAACCTAGACAGCATATTAAAAAGCAGGGACCTTACTTTACCAACAAAGGTCTGTATAGTCAAAGCTATGGTTTTCCCAGTAGTCATGTATGGATGTGAGAGTTGGACCATAAAGAAGGCTGAGTGCCAAAGAATTGATGCTTTTGAACTGTGGTGTTGCAGAAGACTCTTGAGAGTCCCTTGGACTGCAAGGATATCAAACCAGTCAATCCTAAGGAAATCAGTCCTGAATATTCATTGGAAGAAGTGATGCTGAAGCTGAAGCTCCAATATTTTCACCACCTGATGCAAAGAACTGACTCATTGGAAAAGACCCTGATGTTGAAAAAGTTTGAAGGCAGAAGGAGAAGGGGGTGATGGAGGATGAGATGGTTGGATGGCATCACCGACTTGAAGGACATGAGTTTGAGCAAACTCTGGGAGATGGTGAAGGATAGGGAAGTTGGGTGTGCTGCAGTCCATGGGGTCACAAAGAGTCAGACATGACTGTGGGACTGAACAACAACTAAAGATTCCCCATGTCACAGTGAAGATTGATGATCAAAGATCCCAAGTGCAGCAACTAAGACCCAGCACAGCCAAATGAATAAACATTTTTTAAATGTCTGTGGAGCATCTTCCACATAGCAGATACTGCTGGAGGGCTCAGCCACATTATCTTACTCCCCCGAAAAAACCACCCAGGAGGTTTTCATTATAAGGAGTGGACAGTAGGGTTGGACAGGTTACGTGACAAACCCGACCACACGGTCAGGAAGTAGCGTGCATGCTAAGTTGTTTCCATTGTGTCCGACTCTTTTCAACCCTATGGACTGTAGCCCGCCAGGCTGCTCCATGGAAGGGGTTCATGGGATTCTTCAGGCAGAAATACTGGAGTGGGTTGCTCTGCCCTCCTCCAGGGCATCTTCCCTACCCAGGGATGCAGCCCACGTCTTTCATGTCTCCTGCATTGGCAAACATGTTCCTTACCACTAGCACCACCTGGGAAGCCCCAAGAAGTAGCAGAACTGGGATTTGAACCCAAGGATATGAACCTTGACTGTGGAACTCATAATCTGTCAACGCTCATGACTGATCATCCCAGGACATGAAGGGGCTGGTACTTTTGGCAAGGAGGGACTTATTCTCCAATCACTGCTACCTCTAATAGTAAACAGCCAAGTGCATCTGGTCTCTGGTCCAAACAGAGCAAAAGATGCTCTGATGACTGTATTCATTCATTGGTTTCCCCAAGAACTGCATCACACCATTGGTCCTTACTGAGATGAGAATGCGGGAAAACTCCAGATTTGGGTCACAGATCTTTCCTGTTCTTGGGCAACTGGTGTTTTGTTCTTCTAGGTGGGACTTAATGTTTACTATTTTAAACACGTCAAACAGGAACTTGTACATGAATGTTCATAGCAGCATTGTTCACAAAAAGTGGAAACCACCCAGGTGTCCATAGACAGATGACTGGATGAACACAGGGAAGCACAGCCATGCATTGGAATGTCGCTCAGCCATAAAGAAGAATCAAGTTTGGGCACAACCCAGTGAACCCTCAACACATGCTCAGAGAAGGAAATGGACACAAACGGCAGCACAGGCTGCGATTCCATTTACATGCCCTTGTATTCTGATCCATGTGGAATGTCAAATCAAGCCTTCCATTGTCTGTCATGTCAGATTGCTTAATTTTATGGTTGAAATTACTTTCCCTTTGTCAGATGTCATAATCTGGCATGATAGCGTAATTCCTCAAGGAAGTTCGCTCTTTGTTAGGGATATCATGCATGCTTTGTATGCCAGGTATTTCAAAATATTATCCTGCGTTATCAAGTCAGACATGACTGAGCAGACACAGGCACACCATTTATATGAAATGTCCAGAGGGCCTTCCCTGGCAGTCCAGTGGTCAGGACTTCCACTGCAGGGGGTGTGGGTTCAATGCCTGGTTGGGGAACTAAGATCCTGCAAGCCTCATAGCACAGCCAAAAGCTTTTTTTTTTTAACTTTTAATTAAAAAAAAAAAAAGAAAGAAATGTCCAGAATAGGTATATCTATAGAGGCAGAAAGCAGACAAGTGATTTCCAGGGGCTGGAGGGAAGAAAGAACTGAAGGCAGCTTCTTAATTGGTGTGGGGTCTCTTTTTGGGGTGATGAAAAAGTTCTGGAACTAAACAATAATGGTGGTTGCCGGGCAGGGTAAATGCCTCTAATGCCACTGAAGTATATACTCTAAAATGATTTAAAATGGTAACATTCATGTTATATGTATTTTGCATGCATACATTCTCAGTCAGTCATGTCTGACTCTTAGCAACTTCATGGGCTGTAGCCCGCCAGGCTCCTCTGTCCATGAGATTTTCCAGGCAAGAATACTGGAGTGGGTTGTCATTTTCTTCTCCAAGGGATCTTCCAGACCCAAGGATCAAACCTGAGTCTCCTGCATTGGCAGGTAGATGCTTTACCACTTGGGTCACCTGGAAAACTTATTATGTGTATTTTACCACAATAAAAAAATTAAATGGGGCTGCAGTCTGGCACTGCAGACTCCTCTTTGCTGACACACAGCTCAATCATCCTTCCCTGGATAAAGTGGCTGGAAGTTAATCACTGTATAGATGGTGCCCATAAGCTTAAATTATACATAATAGCCCAGCTCTGGGAACCCTACTTCCCAGGTAATGAGCATTAAGCTAAAACACCTTTGTTAGCTCACAGGGAACATCCTGACCAGGTCCATCGGCCAATGACTGCAGCCTTGTTGTTGTTCAGTAACCAAGTCATGTCCGACTCTTTGCGACCCCACGGACTGCAGCATGCCAGGCTCCCCGGTCCTTCACCATCTCCCAGAGTTTGCTCAGATTCACTTCCATTGAATCGATGATGCTGACTGCAAGGTGATGTGCAGAAATGAACATGTCCCCTCCAGAGTCTGAGTGGAAGCAGGTTGTGTTTGAGTTTGCTCCCTCCCCTTTTAGTATGGAAAGAGCCAGAATTCTAACTCGGGCGAGATGGTTCTCGGCAGCGTGAGTCCACCGGCTTCTCAGTTTGCTTGCTTTCCGAATAAAGTGATTCCTTGCCCCAACAACTCATGTCACAATTATTGGCCTGTCAGGCGAGCAGTACAAGCTTAGACTCGATAACAGAACAAACTTCAGCTTTTTCCCCTCAGTGAAATGGGGGCCTTGGGAGGTTTCGAGCAGAAGAATGACATGATCTGATTCATGATTAAAAGGATCAATGTGAGGCTTCCCTGGATCCAATCCCTCATCTGGGAACTAAGATCCCACATTCCGCAACTAAGACCCGATGCAGTCCAAAGTAAAATTAATTATTATTATTTTTTAAATGATCAGTGTGGCTGCTATGTTGAGAAGATTCTGGAAGAGCAAAAGGGAGACTCCCCAGGGGGTTATTACAGTAATTGGTAGAGAGAGGAAGCAGGGGAGGTGGTGAGAACAGTCAAATCCAGAGCATCTTCTCACATCACCAAACTGAAGGAATTTTTCTGAGAGACTGGATGTTGAGTGTGAGAGAAAGAGCCAGGGATGACCCCAGCGTCTTTTGCCTGGGCCACTGGAAAGATGGGGTACAGATCACAGGGGTCAGGAGCAGACTGGGATGGGAGGGCGGAAGTGGTTGTGCAGAAGTTAGCTTTGAACTTCCTGTTGGGCAGCTCAGCAAGATGGAGAGGCAGGTGGACGAGGGAGTCTGGAGGCAGGGGCAGTTCAGGCTGCACTGATGGCTGGAGACACTTGGGAGGCAGAGAAGGAGGGACCAGTGGAGGAGGCTGAAGACCAGCCATCAGCGAAGCAGGAGAAAACCAGGAGCATATCATCCGTGACCCAGACAAGAGCCGTTTCAGGGGAGCGGTGAGGACAACCGCAGCCCATGATCTGGAACATTCCAGATTTTGCTCTGCACCCCAGTTCTAGAAGGAGTCTTCAGACCTGCTGCCCATCTCCCTGACTGAAAGACGGCCCCTCGGGTTCAGTCTTTTTTTTCCCCCTCGCCATTTTAGCCATTCTAAAGTGTGAAATTCACTGTAACTATTTACAGGGTTGTTCAACCATCACCACTATCTGACTCCAGAACATTCTCATCTCCCCCCAAAAACCCCATCCCCATTAGCAGTCATTCCCAGTCCCCCCTTCCCCCAACCCCAGGCAGCCACTTATCTACTTTCTGTCTACATAAATTTGTTTATTTCCTTTCCTGCAAATGGAATCACATAATATGTGGCCTTTTGTGTCTGGTTTCACACATTGACCTTCATGTTTTCAAGGTTCATTCGTGTATCAGTACTTCATTCTTTTTATGACTGAATAGTATTCTGTTCTACACGTATGCTACATTTTATCTATTTCTTTGTTGATAAACATTGGGTGGCTTCCATTTTTTTTTTTTTTGCCATTGTGAATAATGCTTCTAAGAGCATTTGTGTACAAGTTTGTTGCACAGATGTACAGTTTCAATTCTCTTGGATGTAAACCTAGTTGTGGAATTACTGGGGCATGTGGTGACTTTGAGTTTTGAGGAGCTGCCAGCTCACTTCCACAGGGGCTGTACAATCTCCCTGGCCAGCTATGAGGGCAGTCAGAGTCTTTCTGAACTGAAATTGCTCTCCAGCCCACTCTAATTCCTCCTGTGTGCACACATGTGTGTACTGGGGTCTGTGATCCAGGGGACCCCAGCCTCCTCAGACTCTAATTTTGGAGGAGCCAGTTTCATTGAGCAGTATAGAGGGCGTCATGGCAACCTGTAGCTTCTGGACCAAGCTTACCAAGAGGGAGGGACAGGAGGCCCTGGGGGTGGGGGGTGGTCCCCATAATGCTCTCACTTCCAAGATGAGAGAGAAAAAAGCCTCTTCACTCATCAGACCCACAAGGGAATATCCAGTGTGGGGAAATCTACAGAAAGTAGATAAGTGGTGGCTTAGAGCTAGGGGCAGGGGTCAGGAAGGTAGTTAGGAGACAGCCAAACGGCACTCAGTTTCTTTTTTTTCCCGGTTTTATTTTTGGCTGTGTTGGGTCTTCGTTGCTTTGTGCGGGCTTTCTCTAGCTGCAGTGAGTGGGGTCTACTCCTTGTTGCTGTGTAAGGGCTTCTCACTGTGATGGCTTCTCTTGTTGCGGGCTTCCCTTGTGGCTCTGCTGGTAAAGAATCCGCCTGCAATGGAGGACACCTGGGTTTGACCCCTGAGTTGGGAAGATCCCCTGGAGAAGGGAAAGGCTACCCACTCCAGTATTCTGGCCTGGAGAATTCCATGGACTGTATAGTCCATGGGGTCACAAAGAGTCAGACACGACTGAACGACTTTCATTTTCACTCGTTGCAGAGCATAGGCTCAAGAGTTGTGACACGGGTTTAGGTGCTCTGTGGCATGTGGAATCGTCCTGGATCAGAGATTGAATCTGTATCCCCTGCGTTGGCAGGCGGAGTCCCACCTACTTTGCCACCAGGGAAGCCCAGCAGTTTTCTTTTGAGGGGATTTAAAAAACAAACAAAAAGACTAACATTGAAAGAGGTAACAGTTTCACATATCTGTGAATCTTCTAGAAATGACTGCACTGTACACTTTAAATGGGTAAACTCTATGATATGTGAATTATATCCCTCCCTCCAACAATTAAAAAAATAAAAAACCCACAATGGAGACTAGAGAAACTCAGGGATAGAAGCCAAAGAAATAAAATTCTCTCAAGAAATCAGCAGGAAAGCCCAATTTTCATCCACAGGTTTTCGGCAACATTCTTGCGATATCAGCCCTCGCCTTGACCCTCTGCACATCTCTTAGGTTTGTGCCCAAACTTTTCCCACGGAGAGTCTGAAATCTTAGCACACCCCAAAGGCGGTCCAGAAAGGTCCAGCCCCTCAGCTCTGGGTCAGTTAAACATGGTCTCAGCGCCCCCTGGCGGACACTGGATACTGAGCCTTCATACACGCTCACTTGCTCAGTTGGGTCTGACTCTGCGACCCCATGGACCTCAGCCTGCCAGGATCCTCTGTCCACGGGATTCTCCAGGCAAGAATACTGGGGTGGGTTGCCATTTCCTCTTCCAGGGTATCTTTCCTGGGATCAAACCTGGGTCTCCCGTGTCTCCTACATTGACAGGTGAATTTTACTGAGGCACCTGGGAAACCCTACTGAGCCTTAGGAAGGAGCATCTGGAGGGAGTTGGTGGCTGGACCAGTCTGAATAGCCTCTTCCCAGCAAATATTCATTGGAAGGACTGATGCTGAAGCTGAAGCTCCAATACTTTGGCCACCTAATGCAAAGAGCTGACTCTTTGGAAAAGACCCTGATGCTGGGAAGGATTGAGGGCCGGAGAAAGGTGTGACAGAGAACGATGGTTGATGGCATCATCGACTCAATGAACATGAGTTTGAGAAAACTCTGACAGTTAGTGAAGGACAGGGAAGCCTGGTGTGCTGCACTTCATGGGGTCAAAAAGAGTCAGACATCATTTAGTAACTAAACAACAACAAAGCCCATGGGGTACCTCTCAGTGACTGAGTCCCTTTGCAACAAAAGGTCAGTCCTAGTCCCTGCATGTCCTTTAAAAACAAAAATTAAACTTTTTATTATGGGGTATTTATTATGGAGAATTGCAAACGTATTTTTTAAAAATAGAGAAATAGGGAATTCCCTGACATTCCGGTGGTTAGGACTCCATGCTTCCAGTGCAGGGGGCACAGGTTCAGTCACTAGTAGGGGCACTAAGATCCCACATGCCACCAACACGTTGTCACATTTATCCTCATTTCATCTTGACCTCTACCCTCTCCCTCCAACTGTTATTGTTTTAAAGCAAATCCAAGAGAGTATATTATTCCATCTGTAAATATTTCTAAATGCACAAAAAGTACAGAATCTTTTTAATCTCACCACACCTAAAAATAAACTTCAACATAATTAAATCATTAATGCTGTATTATGAATAGTCTCCTTGATGCCAAAAATATTCTTTTTTTAAAAAGCAGTCTGTTTGAATCAGGATCCACTGATTGGTTGACCTGACATTTAAATTTCTTTTTATCTATGGGTTCCCTGTTCATCTTGCAATTTATTTGTTGAAGAAATCTGCTTTTAATTTTTTCCAACTTTATATTTAATTGACAACAATTATATACATTAAGTATACAAAGAAAAGATTTGATACAGGTATACACTGTGAAATGATTGCCATAATCAAGCTAATTAACACATCCATATCTTCACATAGTTGCCTGTCTGTATGTGTGTATGTGTGTATTAAGAACACTTAAGACCTACTCTCTCCATGTTTTGCTATCTTAACACATAACTTGGATTTGCAAGTGACCTGGGATTGTAGCCATGTTCACGAACAGAGGGAATGGAGCCACATGCCAACCGTGTTTTATGATCTGAGCCACAGGGGTTTTACTTGCTTTTCATCCCCAGGTTCCCCAGCTCTCTGTGGCTCTACTAGTTTTATCGTAGAAAAATGAAGCTTAAAACAGAAAATGCACATGAAACTCTGTCAGAGAAAAATGAAAAATACTGCACAATTGATGTCTTTCAAATGACATCAATTTTTTTCCACGTCAAATTTTTTTTTGAACCTCAAATTTGTCCACGTCCTTTTGAGATTTCTGAGCCTGTGAAAGAGGTGTAAGAAACACGGGGATCTGTGAAACCCTGAGTGCGGGTGGGGACAGGCGAGGCCCCCGCCTAGTTCCTAGCTTGGTCACAGTCTACACGGAAGCCCCACACCCCTCCTTCTTCCCTGAGCTCAGAGGCCCTCCTGTTCTCCTTGCAGAACCATCAGCCATCCTCCAGCCCTGGCAGCCTGATCACAGAGCCTTTTTCTGGCAGCACTCTGACATCCAAGGCAACATCAATGATATTAAACTAAATATGTCACTTTGGGCCAAACGGTCCTTTGAAATTTCGATAAACATGGCTCAAATGCCCTTATTTCACAACCTGCTCAGGTCCAGACTAAAACCCCAAACACGGACTCACGGACACAGTGTTCTCTACTCCCTCCCCAACGGTTCCTACTCTGCTATCCCAGCCGGGCAGGGGCGCGGTGCAGGGGCTCCATTCAGCTTCTGGCCTGCAGAACTGTGCCCTTTGCCAGTTTCCTCTAGAATCTATTAATACTCAGGCTGTCCTAGGATGGGCACCTAGATACCAACAGTCAGGCGGGTGGGGGTCCACTCTCATCAGAGGGCTCGAGGGTGGCTCTTCAAGGGCTCTAGCCTGGGACAGAGGGCACACTGACATGGTGCCAACTGAGGACAGCACCATAAAATCATCCAGAAATGTGTTATTAATAAATATTTTATCCCTGAGTCTTCCCTGGTGGTTAAGATCCCGAACTCCCAAGTCAGGGGGCACAGGTTCAATCCCGAGGAAATAAGATCCCTGCACTCCACATGGTGCAGTCAAAAAATAAATAAAATTAGGTACACCTTAAAAGAAAAAAACTTTATCCTTACAAACAAGTTACCTAATAGAGTTTTTTAAAGTGGAATCTAGAATTCCCCCTAATGACCAATCAATTACCTCACCAGTACATTATTTTTTTTTCTTAATTTCTTTGTTTGATGAATTAAACAGTAGTCCCATCAACTTGGAAATTTGAAACACATACTTTGCCAATTTTTTTTTTTTTCCTTATTTGTGGTTGCTGGGGGAGATGGGCTTCCCAGATGGCTCAGTGGTAAAGAATCCGCCTGCCAATGCAGGAGACTTGGGAGACACGGGTTTCATCCCTGGGTCAGGAAGACGTCCTGGAGAAAGGGAATGGTAGCCCACTCCAGTATTCTTGCCTGGGAAATCCCATGGACAGAGGAGCCTGGCAGGCTACAGTCCACAAGGTCACAAAGAGTCAGACATAACTGAGCGACTGAGCACACACGCAGCAGGCACGCACTGGGGAGACAGGAGTGGCTAAAGGCCCTCCAAGTGGTGGCACTCAGTCAGTGTCCCTTAAAAACCAGGGAGCAGGGCCCTTCCCTGGATTTCCTGCTCCTTGACAGACAGTCCCCGGAGAGGCCTGTAGGTACATCCATCCCTACCAGTCCAGCTTAGTAGGGTGGGCTGCCTGGGGCTGGTACATGCTTTCCAGAGAGGAAGGGGTTGGCTCCTCCACCTCTGGGGTTGTGTCCTGGGAGAGCCCAACGGGGAGACACAGGACAAGCATCCTGGATAGAGTTGTAGAGCACAGTTCTACAAGCATCCACCAAACCTGTCCTGGGGATGGCGACCCCAGGACCCGAGAGAGAGGAAACCGGGAGAAAACTCAGCATGGCCGCCCCTAGAGACGCTTGATTAATGAAGGTACAATAGCCCACTCCAGGATTCGTGCCTGGAGAACCCCATGGACAGAAGGAACCTGGTGGGCCACAGTCCATAGGGTCGCAAAGAGTCGGACACTCCTGAAGCGACAGGGCACGCAAGCACTCGATGCTCACTGCTGGCAAAGCAAGCCGCACACAGCGACAGGAGGGAGCATGGCTCTGCCCCAGGCCGCCGGCCAGTGCTGCCGCTCCCTATGCGGCCACCAGGGGGCGCAGCGGCGCCTGCAGGAACGCGGAGATCTGACGATTCCCTCCTGGCTGGTATTGCTGTCCAGCTGTCCGCTCAGGGCCATCCACCTGTGTCACTCCGGTAATTTTCATCGGCGCCCACAGTAGGTGCACTACTGTGATTGCCAATTTCGCAGACACGCATCCACTTGGCAAGTTTCCCAGCTGAAAAGTGGTGGAGCCAGGACCTCTGGAGCCAGAGTCCAGAGGCAGTTTGCCCAGAAGGTGACTACCCAACCCTTGGATTTAGGGATGGGAGTTGGGTTTTGTTGTTTTGGTCATGTGGAATCTTAGTTCCCCGACCAGGGATCGAACCTGTGCCCCCTGAAGTAGAAGCACAGAGTCTTAACCACAGGACCGCCAGGGAAGTCCCCACCCAGCCCATGTTTTACAGTCACCATCAACCCCCTCAAGTGTCCCCTCCTAGGCTGTTGAGGCCTGGAAAGGTGGGCATGACCTGAGCAGGCCTGGATGTGGGACAGCTGGGGTCCTTTGCTTCTTCTGGAGCCCCTCTCCTGTGAGCTCCCATCTCTCCTTCCACCCCCCAGCTCAAGGTCTGATGACTGGAGTAGGAAGGGAGATTGACTCAGTAATTTGTAATGGACTTTATTTTTTAGAGCAGGTTTAGGTTCACAGCAAAATTGAGCAGAAATTTCAGAGATTTCCCTTTTACCTCCTGTCGCTTCACACTCACAGGCTTCCCTGGTGGTAGAGAATCTGCCTGCCAATGCAGGAGATGTGAGTTTGATCCCTGGGTTGGAAAGATCCCCTGGAGAAGGAAATGGCAACCCACTCCAGTATTCTTGCCATGGAAATCCCATGGACAGAGAAGCCTGGCAGGCTACAGTCCATGGGGTTGCAAAAAGAATCAGACATGACATAGAGACTAAACCACAACTCTCACACTCATAGCCTCCCTCACCACAGAGTGACATTTTTGTTACAATCAATGAACCTATGCTGACACATCACCACCCAAAGTTCATACTTCACTTGGGTTCATTCTTGGTGTTGTACATTCTATGGGTTTTGACTGATGTATAAGGACACATATCCACTAGTGTCTTACAGAGTGAAACTTCACTGACTAAAAAGCCTCTTCGTGTCTCCTGTTAATCCCGCTCTCCCCCATCCCCTGGCAACCACTGATCCTTTCCCATCTTCAGTTTTGCCTTTTCCAGAATGTCATATATGTGGCTGGAATTATAAAGTATGTAGCCATTTCAGATTGGTGTCTGCCACTTGGTAACATACATTTGTATTCCCTACATCTTTTCATGGCTTGAGAGCTCATTTCTTTTTAATCTTGAATAATATTCTTTTTTTTAACAAGCTTCAGGTTTATTTATTTTATTTTTTTATTTTTTGGCAGCACAGCTTGTGGGGGTCTTAGATCCTGGGCCAGGTACTGAACCCAGGTTCACATCAGTGAAAGAGTGGAGTCGTAACCACTGGACCTCCAGGGAATTCTCTTAAATAATATCCTGTTGGGTGAATATTCCACAGTTCATTATCCATTCACCTTCCAAAGGACCTCTTGTTTGCTTTCGAGTTTTGGAGATTATGAATAAAGCTGCTCTGGACGTCCGAGTGCAGGCTTTTGTGTAGATGTAAGTTTTCAGTTCATTTGGGTAAATACCAAGGACTGAGATTGCTGGATTATATCGGTGAGAGTATGTTCAGTTTCATAAGAAGCTGGCAAACTGTCTTCCAAAGTGGCTGAATCACATTCCATTCCCACCAGCAATGAATGAGAGTTCCTGCTGCTCCACACCCTCATCAACATTTGGTGTTGTCAGTGCTCTGGATTTGGGCCATTCTGTTAAGAGTCTAGCGGTATCTCATTGTTTTAACTTGCATTTCTCTAATGACATATGATGTTGAATATCTTTTCATATGCATGTTGCCATCAGTATATCTTCTTTGGTAGGGTGTCCAAATCTTTTGCCATTATATTTTTTTCTTTTGCCGTTTTATAATTAAGTTGTTTGATGTCTTGTTGAGTTTTAAGACTTTGTTGTATATTTTGGATAACAGTCCTTTATCAGATATGTCTTCTGCAAATATTTCCTCCCAGTTTGTGGCTTGTCTTCTCATGCACTTGACATCTTTTTTCACAGAGCAGTTTTTATTTTAATGAAGTTCAGCTTATCAGTTCTTCCTTCATGGATTGTGCCTTTGGTGTTATATCTAAAACGTCATCACCATACCCAAGGCCACCTAGATTTTCTCTGATATCATCTTCAAGAATCTTTACTGTTTTGCTCTTTGTATTTAGGTCTATCATCCATTGTGAGTTAATTTTTCAGGATGTAAGATCTATGTCTGGATGCTTCCTTTGCATATAGATGCCCAGCTGTTCCAGCACCATTTGTTGAAAAGATTTCCTCTGTTCCTTTGTATTACCTTTGCTCCTTTGTTAAAGATCAGTTAACTATATTTATGTGAGTATGCTTCTGAGCTTTCTATTCTGTTCCATTGATCTAGTTGTCTGTTCTTTTGCTATTATTATAGTCTTGATTACTATAGCTTTATAATAAGTCTTGAAATTGGGTTAAGTCAGTCCTCTGATTTTGTTCTTCTCCTTCAATACTGAGTTGGCTATTCTGGGTCTTTTGCCTCTCTAAATAAACTTTAGAATCAGCTTATCAATATCCATAAAATAATTTGCTGCCATTTTGATTTGGATCACGTTGAATCTGAAGATCGAGTTAAGAACTGACATCTTGCTGGGCTTCCCAGGTTGGCGCTAGTGGTAAAAGAATCCACCAGTCAATGCAGGAGACATAAGAGGTGCCGGTTCAATCCCTGGGTAGAGAAGATCCCCTGGAGGAGGGCATGGCAATCCACTCCAATATTCTTGCCTGGAGAATCCCATGGACAGAGGAGCCTGGCAGGCTACAGTTCGTAGGGTCACAAAGAGTTGATCATGACTGGGTGACTTAGCACACACGACATCTTGATACATGGACACCTTCCTATTTATTTGGTTCTTTGATTTCTTTCATCAGAATTTTGTAGTTTTCCTCATATAGATCTGGGGGGCTGCTAATGTAAATGATGATATGTTTTTAACTTCAGTTCCACTCGTTTGTTGCTGGTGTACAGGAAAACTTTTGGATTTTATGTATTACCTTTGTATCCTACAGCTTTTCTAAAATTGCCCATTAATTCCAAGAGCTTTCGTTGTTGTTGGTCCTTTCAGATTTTCTACAGAGAAAATTGTGTCATGTGTGAATACAGTTTTATTTCTTCCTTCCCAATCTGTATAACTTTTACTCCCATTTCTTGTCTTATTGCGTTAGCCAGGACTTGCAGCGAAATGTTGAAAAGGACTAGTGAGAGGGGAGATCCTTGCCTTGTTCTTGATGTTAGCAGGAAAGCTTCAAGTTTATCACTGTTAAGTATGATGTTAGCTGTAGTTTTTTTGTAGATGTTTTTTAAGTTGAGGAAGTACCCCTCTTAATGATTTGCTGGAAGCTTTAATCTTGAATGAGTGTTGGATTTTGTCAAATGCTTTTTCTGCATCTGTTGATATGATCATGTGATCCTTTTTCTTCTTTAGCCTGTTGATATGATAGATTACATTCATTGGTATTTAAATGTTGAACCAGCCTTTCACACTTGGCATAAATCCCACTTGGTCATGGTGCTGAGTGAATAGTTTTATATGCTAGCCCTGTGACAGGTTATGTTTTCCAAATGTTACCACACCCAAGTTGACCCAGGAGACTATGCCGCTCTTCCTGACTCATGCCTCTAAACTGGAGAACTCCCTCTTTCCCTCAGTGGGACTGTCTCTATCTTTTTCCTCCCTTTGGCCATGCCACATGGCTTGTAGGATCTCAGTTCCCCAACACGGGATTGAACCCCAGGGCCTCGGCAGTGACAGTGAGAGGCCCTAACCACTGGACCATAAGGGAATTCCCCAGTTTTCATCATTTTAGAGCAAGTAGATATGGCCAGGAGCCCACAGCCCCAACACTTTCCTCCTCTCTCCTCTGTTATCTCAAGGCTCTGCCCACTTGGCCTGGTGCGTACATGCTCAGTCATATGCAATTCTTTGTAACCCTATACAGGCTCCTCTGTCCACGGGACTCTCCAGGCAAGAATACTAGAGTGGGTTGCCATTTTCTCCTCCAAGGGGTTTTCCTGAGCCAGGGATCGAACCCAGTCTCCTGTGACTTCTGCATTGGCAGGGGGATTCTTTACCACTGAGCCACCCTTGAACTGGAGGCCACCCCAAACCTTTGGCAACAGATCTGGTGACCTAGGCAGGTCTGGATCACCCTTCTGTTGACCCCACATTCCCAACACAGTGAAACACAGGCTCCATGGCAGAGCCCCCAGGCCCACACAGTGTCTCCAGCTGGTCTTCTCCGCCTTGCTTCCTCCCTCCTTCCCATCCCAATTCCCAGCCCCTTAAACCCTGGCTGCAACAGACAGTCAATCAACAGCTGGTACATTCTTCCTGCACATATTTATCAAGAGCCCGTTTATGCCAGGCCATAACCTTGTTCTGAGATACAAGCAAACTGGACTCAGTCCCTGCCCACAGGAGCCTACAGGGCCTTGGGAAAGCAATGTGGTAAACAACTCCTGTAACAGAGTGGGTCAGTGCCAGACAGGGGTGACCCAGGGGTCTTTTGAAGTTCTGTAGTCTCCTGCCTCTCTGTTCCTTCTCTTTGACACACCTTGTTTAAAACATAATGATTTTATTTATTTATTTTTGGCTCTGCTGCATCTTCACTGCTACATGGACTCTTCGCTGGTCATGGTGGGTGGGGGCTACTCTCTAGCAGTGGTGCGCAGGCTTCTCATTGTGGTGGCGTCTCTTGTTGCGGAGCATGGGCTCTAGGGCACGTGGGTTCAGTACTTGCAGCTCCCAGCTTCTAGAGCACAGGCTCAGTAGTCACGGCCCACGGGCTTGGTTGCTAGGCAACATGTGGGAATCTTCCTGTCCCAAGGATCACATCTATGTCTCCTGCATTGGCAAGTGGATTCTTTACCACTGAGCCACCCGGGAAGCCCTACACACTTTTTAAAATGTTCTTCCAGATTCTTGGCACAGCGAACTCCTACTTATCCTGCCAAAGCCCAGCTCAGATGCTTTGTCTCTCATGAAGCATTTCTTGGTTGTCCTTTCTGCCCCGACAGGCGTAATTGCCTCTTTGTCTTTGCCTTTGTAGCACTCGGTGCATGCTCCAAGGCCCACCTTTGGTTCTCGCAGGGCTGGATGTTCCTGACCTCAAGTACAACTCCCCATGTGACCATCAGGCAGCCTGGACTTCTGCTTTCAACTCCAACTGCAACCCCCCAACCCCTCCTTCTGGAGCCAGCCTGAGACCTTTCCCCTGCCCCCCGCCCCCACGCCTCTCTGCTGCAAATGCTTTCATCTCCAGCCTTCTCCCAAGACTGGCCTATTATCACTTCAAGCATCCTTGAAAGCAGGCATTGGCAACAGGGCTCTGGGAGCTTGGCCAGGGCCACCCTGTCTGGTTGGGCAGGATGCACACGTCACACATTACAAGGGCCCCATTCACATAACAAACACATTGCACATCATAGATCTGGGTGTTTAATGCACCAGTTTCCTGGCAATTAAGGGTCTTGAGGAAGGGACGCCTTTTACTAATTTTCACAGGGCAGTGGCCCTGGGTCTGAGGCAGTCAAGGCCGGACAGAGCCAGCTGCCTCGGGTACTGAACAACACCAAGGGCGCTGGGCCCAGGGATGTCCAGGGAGGTGGGGGAGAGGATAGCTTGGCTCCAGACACAGCCACACCCCTGTGGTTCTCTCTGCCTGGACCTTCTATTCCTGGTAGCATCTCACTGGGCCAGGAACAAGTGGCTACTGACTAACGGAGGCCTCCAGGAAGCATGAACTGTAGGCATGAAAGCTTTTTAAAGTCAAGTGTGGGTGAAGAGGCATCTAGTGGGGAAATAGAGGACAAGGCAGTGGGTGTAGCCCCAGCTGTGCGTGACCTTGGACAAGTGATCTCATTTCTCAGCTTCCCCATCTGGGGTTTGGGGTAGGGAGGCTAACTTCCCCATGGACTTTGCAGAGAAGAAATAGGACTTTGCTTGTAAATCACTTAGCACAGTAAATCTGAATGTGGGTGACCATCAGAGAATAAAACAGCTCTGGGAGGTAGGCCCAGCAGGAGGCACTCACTGGACCCTGGGACTTTAGGAGCCCTCAGAAAGGTTTTAATTACTTCCCCAGTGGGCGCAGTGGTAAAGAATTCTCCTGCCAATGCAGGAGACACAAGAGACTCAGGTTCGATCCCTGGGTCAAGATGATCCCCTGGAGTAGAAAATGGTAACCCACTCCAGTATTCTTGCCCAGAAAATTCCACGGACAGAGGAGCCTAGTGGGCTACAGTCCACAGGGTCACAAAGAGTCGGACATGACTGAGAGTATGGCACACACACAATTTACAAAATCAAGAGGAAAAAGTGAATACATTAATAATGAATATATAGCAGCAAATTCAGCCTGAATTATGTCTGCTTTGTGTTAGGTTTGCCAAAATGTTCATTCAGGTTTTTCTGAAAGATGATATTAAAATACCCAAATGAACTTTTTGGCCAACCCAATACCAATTTTTAATTTAAAATTTTTTATTTATTTATTTTTAATGAAGGATGAGACCCAAAAAAACAGAAGTGCTCAGGGCCTGTGGAAGTCACAGTGCAGGCCTGAGCCCTACGTTATGCAAATACTCTGGACATCCTTTCTTCAGGGACATCAATCTACTTGGTAAATAACAACAGAGCTCTGACATATCCCTCTCTGAAAAGGACACTGCAGTTTAGTCGCTAAGTTGTGTCTGACTCGGCGACCCCATGAACTGTAGGCCACCAGGCTCCTCTGTCCATGAGATTCTTCAGGCAAGAATACTGGAATGGGTTGCCATTTCCTTCTCCAGAGGATTTTCCCAACCCAGGGATTGAACCTGGGTGTCCTGCATTGGGAGGCGGGTTCTTTACCACTAAGCCACCGGACACACTCAAGGACAAATTCTAGGCAGGTTCTCTTAGAAGTACCCCCCCAACACACACACCCAGCAGCCCCACCATCATCCCAGGGGAGAGTGGGTGATAAGCCATACATTTGTACCTTTGAGGCCTTGACAATGGGTGTTGAGCAAGTATTGATCCAGTGACTTGATTCTGGGTTTCCCCGGTGATGTTCAGATTCAGATTCTCACTGGGAAAAGAAAAAAAAGGAAAACACTTGGCACCAGAGACTCAAACAAACCAGCCTGATCCAGGATGGCTGGCAGCAGCCAGAGCTTATAAATAACTGCGCTGTGGCCCCAGCCCCGGAGGAGCCATTGCGTACAGCCCGTCCCACCTGGGCCTCAGCTGGCACCTGTGGCATCTGCAAGCTGCTATTTGCTGCTGGAGGAAGAGGGACTTGGGTGACTTTCATGGCTGCACTTGTTCTGGCCCAACAGGTGGCCGAGCTCCCAGCCGGCCAGCGTGGGAAAGGTCACAGGACTCATGTTACTTGCCTTGAACACGTGTCCTGCAGCCTGGGACCCAGACTTGTTTACTTTATTATGAAATGTGTTTTAACAACCCACGCTGCTTTCTTCTGAGGCTAAAGGATGAGAGATGAGGGGTGCCTGAGGGCAGCCTCCTAGGAGCCATCATGCTTAGAAGCTGTGGCTCTGGGAAGGGATAAGGGGTCCCTTGTCCCCAAGGGTGGGGGTCTCAGTGAGCCCACTTGCCCTGTGCACTGTCCGTGACCATGACTCTTCTCACAGGCCCTGTCTCTGCCCTGCCAAGCTGTCAACATCTTCCATGACTCCCACTTGTTGTTGTTCAGTTGCCAAGTTGTGTCTGACTCTCTGTGACCCCAGGGACTGCAGCATGCCAGGCTTCCCTGAACTTCAGTATCTCACTGAGTTTGCTCAAATTCACATTCACTGAGTCCATGATACTAGCTAACCATCTTATCCTGTCCTACCCCTTTGTCCTCCTGCCTTCAATCTTTCCCAGCATCAAGGTCTTTTCAGTGAGTCAGCTCTTCACATCAGGTGCCCAAAGTATGGGAGCTTCAGCATCAGTCCTTCCAAGAAATACTCAGGGTTGATTTCCCCTAGGATTGACTGGTTTGGTCTCCTTGCAGTCCGAGGGACTCTCAAGAGTTTTCTCCAGCACAATTTAAAAACATCCATTCTTTGGTGCCCAGCCTTCTTTATGGTCCAACTCTCACATCTGTACATGACTACTGGAAAAACCATAGCTTTGACTTTTCGGACTTTTGTTGGCAAAGTGATGTCTCTGCTTTTTAATACACTGTCTAGGTTTTTCATAACTTTCCTTCTAGCTAGCAAGCGTCTTTTCATTTCACGGCTGCAGTCACCGTCCACACTAGCACCAAAATGAAGCAACAGGCCACCCTGCCTGTCACCACCCAGGGTGGACTCAGTGTCTCTCTGGATGAGGAGAGGATGCTGTTTGGGAGGACTTCTGGGTCTACTCTCTGTTTCCTAGTGTAAGCATCCCTCTCCAAATCAGGGTACATTAGGGGTCAGCAGGGATAGGAAGAACTGCTGAGAGGACCTTCTGGGCAGGCCAATAGGAGAACCCCAGGACCACTTTTTACCTTTTTATGCTATTCATGGAGTTCTTGAGGCAAGAATGTTGAAGTGGTTTGCCAGTCCCTTCTCCAGAGGACCACGTTTTGTCGGAACTCTCCACCATGACCTGTCTGTCTTGGGTGGCCCTACACATCATAGCTCATGGTTTCACTGAGTTACACAAGGCTGTGATCTATGTCATCCATTTGGTTAGTTTTCTGTGATTGTGGTTTTCATTCTGTCTGCTCTCTGATGGATGAGGATAAGAAGATTGTGTGAACTTCCTGATGAGAGGGACTGGCTGTGGGGAAAACTGGGTCTTGCTCTGGTGAGCAGGACCATGTTCAGTCAATCTTTAATCCAATAATCCAATTTTCTGCTGATAGATGAGGCTGTGCTCCCTCCCTGTAGTTTGGAGAAATGGATAGAGGATGAGATGGTTGGATGGCACCACTGACTCAATGGACATGAGTCTGAGCAAGCTCTGGGAGATAGTGAAGCACAGAGAAGCCTGTTATGCTACAGTCCATGGGGTCACAAAGAGTTGGACATGACTCAGTGACTGAACAACAACAACAGGACCACATCAGAGGCCTGGCCACTGAGGTTTGGATTTAACCCTTTAATCCCCCGGTGACCCCTCAAGCCCCTGCAGTGCTCGCTGGTGCACAGAATGGAAGATCTCAGAAACAGGCCAGGCCAGAGGCTTTATGAGTTAGACTCCCAGTGCTTGAGTGTTAGGGAGCCAAGGACAAAAGCCCTGGGGGAGCTGACCACACAGCAGGTCCTGCCAGTCCACAGCACAGTCACAGCCTCCTGTTTCACCTCCTTCCAACGTGGCAAAATGGGAATACCAGGAATTAGATGGCATAAGTAGGTTAAGGCTTAGTCTACATAATCCCTGGCACATAGTCCATGCTGTTTTATTTTAATACATTTTACAGATGAAGTTCAGAGACTCAGGGATGTATTCATTTTGGCCATAACAAATCCCCACCAACCTGGTGACATAAAACAACAGAAATGTATTCTCTCGAATTTCAGGGGCCAGAAGTCTGAAATCAAGGTGTCGGCAGGACCCAACTCCCTCCAAAGACTTTCGGGGAGGAGGCTTCCTGGCTTCTAACAGCTTCCGGCAGCTCCAGGCCTTCCTCACCTTGAGGTACACCACCTGAATCTCTGCCTTTGTTTCTCACAGCCTTCCCCTCTTCTGTCTTTTATAAGAGTATCAATCATTAGATTTAGGGCCAATGACAGATAATCCAGGATGATCTCAAGTAGAGATTCTTAATTATATCTGCAGAGGACTTCTTGGGTGGTCCGATGGCTAAGACTCTGTGCTCCCAGTGCAGGGGCCCCGGGTTCGATCCCTGGTCAGGGAGTTAGATCCCACCTACCAGAACTAAGAGTTACCCTGCTGGAACTAAAGCTCCCAGGTGTTGCAACTAAGACCTAGTGCAGTCAAATACATAAATAAATATCTAATTACATTTGCAAAGACCCTTTTTTCTAGATAAGGTCATGTTCACAGGTTCTAGGTAGATCCATGGTGGCAGGGGGTTGGGGACCATTCAACACACCACAGAGGCTAAGGGCAGGTGAGTTAGTGGTGAAAAGGAAGACAAACCAGCTCCTTCATTGCCTGCCCTCTGGTCATGGACACGGAGACTGATCAGCAGGAAATACAGAGTGTCCAGATTTCCTACTGACGAACATGCTGGGAGGTTTCGAGCAAGACCAATGGATCAGCAAGTAGAGCTGGAACTGGAGGGAGAGTGAATTCTACGTAATTGCTCTGACAATCCACCTGATCTCTGTCCCCCGTGACAGGTCACTCCCATTGAGAACGAATGCGTATGACTCTACGTGTGACACTCCCTCTCAGATTAGATTCTGGCACCAATTTCTTTGGCTGCTTTGTTGCTGTGTGAGCAAGCTCCAGGAGGCAATGAAGGACAGGGAAGCCTGGAGTGTTACAGTCCATGGGCTCACAAAGACTCAGACACGACTGAGCAACTTAAACCAACCTAACCCTACTGCTATAAACACGTCCACATTTGATCTGGCGTCAGAAAGTCGTACCCCCACCCCCACCCTGGAGGCATGGGCCACAGTCCTACAGACAGGGCTCAAATTCTGTCACTTGCAGAACTGTCCCAGATTCCAATCCCAATTCAAGCCCTAGAATGGAGGGAAAGGAGAGTCCAGAGCTGAAATGACCCTGACAGTGTTTTTGTTCATGGCCTGCTCCATCTCTGGGACCGCACAGCCGAAGAGGCTTCACAGGTGTGCGTGGCCAGCTCCTGCGTAAAGCAGTTCTGGGCACCTTTAAATAAGCCTCCTTGGCTGGTCCTGGGTCGACCTGAAGCCCAACTTGGGGCTGTCATGAAAATAACCCTATAACCCTGAGTCATCCTGAGAATTCACACAGTGAGTATGACTCATCTCAATGGATATCGCCTTAGCACAATCAGTGAGGGAATTGTTCTGTGTTGTTTTGTAACAACTTTATGAAACTGTAATTCACATACCATACAATCCATCTATCTAAAGCGTACAATTTGATGGTGTGTAGTATGGAGAAGGCAATGGCACCCCACTCCAGTACTCTTGCCTGGAAAATCCCATGGACAGAGGAGCCTGGTAGGCTGCAGTCCATGGGGTTGTGAAGAGTCGGACACGACTGAGCGACTTCACTTTCACTTTTCACTTTCCTGCATTGGAGAAGGACATAGCAACCCACTCCAGTATTCTTGCCTGGAGAATCCCAGGGACGGGGGAGCCTGGTGGGCTGCTGTCTGTGGGGGTCGCACAGAGTCGGACACGACTGAAGCGACTTAGCAGCAGCAGCAGCAGTATACTCACAGTCTTGTGCAGTCATCAACAAAATCAATTTTAAAACATGTTGATCACCCCTTAGCCATCGCCCTTTAATTTTCCCTCCCCTCAGCCCCTCGCAACTGCCAGTCTTCTTTTCTTTCTGTCTATGGATTTGGCTGTTCTGGACCTCTCATATAAATGGAATCACAGTACCATAAGACGGGGCCTTTTGTCTCTGGTTTCTTTCCCACAGTGCAATGTTTTCAAGGTTCATCTGTGCCATAGCCTGTATCAGCACTTCTTTCCTGTTTCTGCTGAGTAATATTCCATTGTGAGGACAGACCACATTTTGTTTATCCATCCATCAGTTGATGGATATTTGGATTTTTATGCTATTTAGTTCTCAAGGATATGCTGCTATGAATATTCATGTAAGCAAGTTTTCAAATTGCTTTCTTTTTGGAATCACCAGCCAGCAGATGTACAAATGTCTGTAAGGGAACCACATGCCCTGTCTAGCTGGCCAAAAAGTTCATTCAAATTCAGGGCAAATGTGGAGTTTGTCTATGAAAAGGAGACAACAGGTGATGTCATAGTGGGAGGTACCCAAAGTGATTAGAGAGACGCATTTTCAAAGATGATAAATGCTGGTGAGCAGGAGTCCCTGGAGAAAGTCGAGCACAGTTAAAATGCATTTGCAGCAACAGAGATGGACCTAGAGATTATCATTCCAAGAGAAGTAAGTCACACAGAGAAAAACAAGTAACGTATGATATCACTCATAGGTGGAATCTAAAAAAAGATTACAAATGAACTTATCTACAAAATGGAAATAGAGTTGCAGATATAGAAAAAAACTTACGGTCACTAGGGAGAAGTGGGGGAATGGATAAATTGGGAGATTGGAACTGACACATACACACTACTTTGTATAAGATATGAAGACGGGAATGCAACCCACTCCCAACCCACTCCTTGCCTGGAGACTCTCATGGGTGAAGGAGCCTGGTGGGTCCAAGTCATGGGAGCCTGGCGGGCCCAACTCATGGGGTCACAAGGAGTCAGACACGACTGAGCAACTCACACACACATATACATATATAAGACAGATAACTAATAAGAACCACTGTAGAGCACTGGGGACTCTACTCAACTCTCTGTAATGATCTGTAGGGAAAAAAGAATCTAAAAAGGGGTATGTGCATATATATATATATATATATATACACATACATACATATAGCTACTCAGGTGGCTCAGTGGTAAAGAATCCTCCTGCCAATGCAGGAGATATGGGAGATGCAGGTTCAATCCCTGGGTCGAGAAGATCCCCTGAACAAAATGACAACCCACTCCAGTATTCTTCCCTGGGAAATCCCATGGACAAAGGAGTCTGGAGGGCTACAGTCCATGGGGTTGCAGAGTCAGACGTGACTGAGTGACTGAGCATGGCACGGCACATATATTAATGTGTGTGTGAGTGTGTGTGTGTGTAACTGATTCACTTTACTGTATACCTGAAACTAACACAACATTGTAAACCAACTATAGTCCAAAAAGAATTTTTTAAAAAGAAAATGAGCTGTAAAGCTGTGAAAAGACAAAAATAAAATAATAAAATGCAGGAGATAGAATAGGAAAACTAATCAGTGGTTGCCAAGGGTTGGAAGGAAGGCACAGGAGAATTGGGGGGATGGAATGAAATGGTTCTGTATAACACTGTGATGATGGATGCAGGACACTGTCCACTGTCAAATCCCCAGAGCTTTACAGCACAGAGAAAACCTTAATGGAGACAAATTTTTTAAAAAATCATTTAGGAGATAGTGGGGGAATCCCAGGATAGAGTGCAGACTGTGAAAAAAGAATGTAACTGTATTAGAAAAGTCACATAACCTCCCTGAAGGAGATAGGGGAGAAAAGGTGCTGATCTAAAGTTTCTTAAGCAACTGCGGGAATGATTGGTGGCCATAAGACTTTGTTGTTGCTGTTCAGTCACTCAGTCGTATCCAACTCTTTGTGAACCCATGGACTGCAGCACGCCAGGTTCCCCTGTCCTTCACTATCTCCCAGAGTCTGCCCAAACTCATGTCCACTGAGTCGATGATGCCATCCAATTATCTCATTCTCTGTTTCTCCTTTCTCATCCTGCCAAAGTCTGTTGACAAAGGGAGCTGTACGTAGTGCTGTTCTCTTGCTGATAAATTCGTTGCTTGTGGTGAGCAAGCTAACACTCCTGAATCACATGGATAAATAAATAAGTAAGGGGATGGCGGGTGGTGGGAGCTGAGTTTCTCCCATTTGCAGAGGGAAGTTATAGATAAGCAAGGGAAAGGCTGGAATGAACCACTGGTGCTGGTTTACAGTTGGAGATATAAGCAGAAACTCATTTATCTTGTAAAAATATAGATGAGTAAATACAGAAATGCTGTCGTTGTTAGTCAGTCACTAAGTCATGTCCAACTCTTTGTGACCCCATGGAAAGCAGCATGCCAGTCTCTCCTGTCCTCCACTATCTCCCGGAATTTGCTCAAATTCATATCCATTGAGTCAGGGATGCTATCTAACCATCTCATCCTCTGCCACCCCCTTCTCCTCTTGCCCCCAGTCTTTCCCAGCATCAGAGTCTTTTCCAATGAATTGGCTCTTTGCATCAAGTGGTCAAAATATTGGAGCTTCGGCTTCAGCATCAGTCCTTCCAATGAATATTCAGGATTGATTTCCTTTAGGATTGACTGGTTTGATCTGCTTGCAGTCCAAGGGACTCTCAAGAATCTTCTCCAGCACCACAATCCAAAAGAATATTTTCTTTGGTGCTGAGTCTTCTTTATTATCCAACTCTCACATCCATAGATGACTACTGGAAAAACCTTAGCTTTGACTAGATGGACTTTGGCGGCAAAGTGGTATCTCTGCTTTTTAATATGCTGTTTAGGTTTGTCATAGCTTTCCTTACAGAGAGCAAGCATCTTTTAATTTCATGGCTTCAGTCACCATCTGCACTAATTTTGGAGCCCAAGAAAATAAAATCTGTCACTGCTTTAACTTTTTCCCCTTCTATTTGCCATGAAGTGAAAGGACTAGATGCCATGACCTTAGTTTTTTGAGTGTTGACTTTCAAGTCAGCTTTTTCACTCTCCTCTTTCAGTTTCATCAAGAAACTCTTTAGTTCTTCTTCACTCTCTGCCATCAGAGTGGTATCATCTGCATATCTGAGGTTGTTGATATTTGTCCCAGCATCCTAGTCGTGTGTATTATACACAGGTTATCTATATTTCCACACAAATTTCCAATTTTGTTCCTTTAGAGGGCACACGGCACCCAGACCTAGGTTCCTAAGCCTGTTCTCCTTGATAACAGACACCAGGGCTCCTGGAAGAAGTGTCTAATTCTAGCCTGGGGGAGGAGCCTGAAGCATCTCGGAAGCCTGGAAGGAAGGAAGGAAGTGCTTCCAAAACAAAGGGATGGGGCCACATCAAAGGACCACAGAAATTACTAAAATTGAATCAACCCAGAGTCAAAGGTAGGAACAATTTGAACAAAAAAGAAATAACATATTTGATAACTCAAAGGATAAAATAAATATCTGTGAGTCTGTATTGATACAAATAAATGATTAAGCAAATAAAAGAGGGAGAGAGAAAGTTTCTGTATGGGAAAATTGTCAATAATTGATGTAAATATTGACCCCTCGAGGAGGTGAAGCTTGACTCCCCACCCACTAAGCAGGGGCTGCACCTACGGAGTTCTTCCAGGGAGCACAGTATGGAACGGGAGACAAAGAACTTTACAGACACCACCTCAGCCAGGCGATCAAAGTCAACATCCACGGCGGTGAGCATGTTGACAGGCAGCCTTGAAACGTCGTGATGAGGATGACACTTCGTTTCTGTGGTCTTCCTCCCAAGAGCCCTTAAACACCAGTCTAGTCATGAGAAAAACAAACCACCACACGAACCCCAAATGAGGGACAGTCTACTGACAACCGTACTTCCCCAAACCATCAAGATTCTCAAAGACAAGGAAAGTCTGAGAAACTGTCCCAGCCAAGAGTAGCCCAAGGAGGCATGACAACAGAATGTCACGTGACATCTTGGGTGGCACCCTGAAACAGAAGAAGGATGTTAGGAAAAAACCAAGGGAATTTGAATAAAGTGTGAACTTTAGTTAATAGTAATGTACAATTGGGTAAGAGGGTTGTATACAAGAAGTCTCTGTACACTTTTCTGTAAATCATCAATGTTTCTAAACATACCGAGTACAGGAGACCCAGGTTCAATCCCTGGGTCAGGAAGATCCCCTGGAGAAGGAAATGGTGACCCACTCCAGCATTCTTGCCTGGAGAATCCCATGGACAGAGGAGCCTGGCAGGCTACAGTCCATGGTGAGGTCTCAAAAGTCGGACAGGATTTAGCAACGAAACCACCACCAAACATAAATCTTTATTTAAAAAACAATCTAAAATGTATAAGGAGGGGCCACTGACAGAGCTGGAGGAGAGTGGGGAGCACTTGGCCTGGGGCAGGAAGATCCCTTTCCAACTCCCAGGGAAGCAGGGAAGAAGGGATGGTGCCGTGTGCAAGGGTCACTGGCAGGAAGCCACAGTAGTTCAAGGAGGCAGACAAGCTGGCATCATTAAGGTCAGCCGGGGGCGGGGGGCATGGAGGAGGGTGGCAGAAGGTGGTTCCGAGCAGAATAGAGGTTTGCAGAGGCCACTGCTGAGAGAGGGCACAGTGGAGGGCAGAGAGCTTGAATGTGCCAGCATCATCTACTAAACTATGGAATGTGAGCATTTGGTTTCCCTACTCTTGGAAAAAAGAACCCAGCTATTTGTTACTCCCTCCCTTCTCCTTAAGACATACCAACTGGGTTTGAGGCTGGACCCTTAGAATTCTCTGCTCTGAGGCCAAATTCAGAGTCTTCTTAGACTCAGAAAAGAATTGAATTGCCTGCGGCTGCGGGCTGAGGGAAAGGCCGGTAGGGAAGGGGCAAACTGAGGGCTGGTCTGTATCCTTGGGGGGCCCTGGGGGAACAAGCACCTGGAGGATGTGGGGGGAGGTGGGAGTGGGGCTCCCAGCTTCATCTGGAAGTGGGCAGCTAGGACAAGGGCATATCAGCACCGACCAATGAGGAGCGAAGTTCTAGGAGTCCTGTCCCCTAGGGTCTCAATGGCCTCCGGAGACCTTCAGCATCTCTGCAGGTGGGAAGGCAGGAGGCCAGGGCTGCAGTAATACCTGAGAGTGAATTTCCCTTCCATGCTGCCTGACAGGGTTCCAGAGCAGTTATACTTTTTAAAAATATAATTATTTTTTAATAAATTATTTTTTAAATAAAAAAATAATTTATTTGCTGGTGTCAAGACTTAATTGGGCTGGCAGAATCTTTTTTTTAATATTTATTTATTTTTAATTTTTGGCTGTTCTGGGTCTTCTTGCTGTGCAGACGTTTCTGTAGTTTTGAAGAGTTGGGGCTACTCTCTAGCTGCGATGCACTGGCTTCTCATTGCTGTGGCTTCTCTTGTTGCAAAGCACAGACTCTACAGCATACAGGCTTCAATAGTTATGGCTCTCAGGCTCTAGAGCACAGGCTCAATAGATGTGGTGCACAAGCTTAGTTGCTCTGAGGCATGTGGGATCTTTCTGGATCAGGGACCGAACCCATGTCTCGTGCACTGGCAGGCAGATCCTTTACCACTGAGCCACCAGGAAAGCCCTTGGAGAATCTTTCATTGCAGCACATGGACTCTCTAGTTATGGTGCCCAGGCTTATTTGTTCCCAGGCAAGTAGGATCTCATTTCCCCAACCAGGGATTTAACATGTGTCCCCTGAATTGCAAGGTAGATTCTTAACCATGGGACTACCAGGGACGTCCCCAGATACACTCTGATTTAAACAAAATCAAGAAAATTAAGTGACATGGGTTGAACCACGTCTCCCCCAAAATTCATGTTGAAATTGTCAAACCCAAGTCCGTGTGCTTGCTGCACAGTTCAGTTCAGTCGCTCAGTCATGTCCGACTCTGCAACCCCATGGACTGCAGAAGGCCAGGCTTCCGTATCTGTCACCAGCTCCCGGAGCGTGTTCAAACTCATGTCCATCAAGTCAGTGATGCCATCCAACCATCTCATCCTCTGTCATCCGCTTCTCCTCCTGCCTTTAATCTTTTCCAGCATCAAGGTCTTTCCCAGTGACTCAGTTCTTTGCGTGAGGTGGTCAAAGTTTTGCAGTTTCAGTTTCAGCTGCAGCATCAGTGCTGCACAGTGGGGCCAAACAAAGCAAAACACCTGAGTTTCTGGAGAAAGAAAGATTTATTCGCAGAGCACCAAGGAGAATGGGTGGAGAAGGCAATGGCAACCCACTCCAGTGTTCTTGCCTGGAGAATCCCAGGGACGGGGGAGTCTGGTGGGCTGCCGTCTATGGGGTCACACAGAGTCGGACATGACTGAAGCGACTTAGCAGCAGCAGCAAGGAGAATGGGCAGTTCATGATTAAAAGACTCAAACTCTCTGATGGCAAGGGCTTTTAAAGACAGTGGTGGTGGTGGTGGTGTTCAGTCGCTAAGTCACCTCCAACTTCTTGCAACCCCAAGGACTGCAGTGCACCAGACTTCCCTGTCCTTCACTATCTCCCAGAGTTTGCTCAAACTCATGTTCATTGAGTCGGTGATACCATCCAAACATCTCACCCCCTGTCATGCCCTTCTCCTGCCCTCAACCTTTCCCAGCATCAGGGTCTTTTCCAATGAGTTATCTCTTCCCATCAGGTGGCCAAAGTACTGGAACTTCAAGTTCAGCATAAGTCCTTCCAATGAATATTCAGGGTTGACTTCTTTTAGGATGGACCTCCTTGCAGTCCAAGGGAGCCTCAAGAGTCTTCTCCAGTACCACAATTCAAAGGCATCAATTCTTTGGTGCTCAATCTTCTTTATGGTCCAACTCTCACATCTGTACATGACCACTGGAAAAACCATAGCTTTGACTACATGGATCTTTGTCGGCAAAGTCGTCTCTGCTCCTTAATACACTGTCTAGGTTTGTCATAGCTTTCCTTCCAAGAAGCAAACATCTTTTAATTTCATGGCTGCAATCACCATCCACAGTGATTTGGGAGCCCAGAAAAATAAAATCTGTCACTGTTTCCACTTTTCCCCTTCTATTTGCCATGAAGTGATGGGACTGGATATCATGATCTTAGTTTTTTGAATGCATGACACTAAAGACAGTGTTAGGGGTAGGATGGCTGATCATGGACCTTCTTCTGATTGGTTGGTGGTGTGACAATAAGGTGATGAATGGGAATCTCAGTTTCAACCTTCTGGTTCCAACCAGTCTGGGGTCCGGTACTTGTGGTCAGCATGTCATCACCATCCTCCACTGGGTGGGGTCTAAGTTTATGCAGAACAACTCAAAGAGTTGGATCAGATTGTTATCTCTGTCCCTTCAGGAGGAACTAGGAGTCCTGGGACTTTATTGTCCTAATCATTAACTGCTGGATCTGCTCTTTGGAACTCGGGGAAAGCCTAGGAGACTAAAGTCTTTTTTTCTACAAACAAGAAACAAGAGACAGTGGAGGTACTGTTGTTCCCAGGGGGACACCGGAGGGTCCTGCTTAGTTTCAATTTCCCACTTTTCTTAGATACTCCTCAATCCTGAGGGGAACAGGGAACAGACAAGGACGAGAATAAAGTTTTAGAAAGAAAGGTTAATCATAAACTCGGCAGGAAAACTCAGTTTCAGTTTTTTCAGTTTTGAGGTAGACTCGGTTTCAGAAACCATAACTGGTAGGACCTCAGCACGTGACTGTATTTGCAGTCAGGGCCTTTAAAGATGTGCCTATGGTTGAGTGAGGTCATACAGATGGGCTCAAAGCTCTTAGAGAGACGCCAGGGAGGGAAGGCCGGCTGAGGACACAGGGAGACAGTGGCGTCTGCAGGCCTAGAGAGAAGCCCCAGGAGAAACCAAACCTTCAGCACCTTGATCGTGGAGTCTCGGCCTGCAGAACTATGAGAAAATCCCTTTCTGTGGCTGCGGCCACCCAGTCTGGTACTTTGTTCAGGCAACCTAAGCAGACTGAGACATTAGGTAATCTGACATTTGAGAATAAGGAGTGGCATTGACACCCACCAGGATGGGAGGGGTGAATTCCTGAGAAGGGTGGGTGGGTTCCTGGGTGACTAGCCAGGGAGCAGTTTCCTGACTCGGAGAATCTCATCACCCTGGTACAACCCTTGTTGTCCAGAAGTGTGTGGGCTTCTGGAGGCCATGACCACCATGTCTCCCTTCATGGTTTGATATTGGTGCAGCCTGGATCTGGGGTGAGTGGGTCCGACTCAGTCGTGTCCAACTCAGTCGTGTCTGACTCTGTGATCCTATGGACTGTAGCCCACCAGGCTCCTCTGTCCATGGAACTTTCCAGGCAAGAATACTGGAGTAGGTTGCCATTTCCTACTCCAGGGGATCTTCCCAAACCAGGGATGGAACCCATGTCTCCTGTGTCTTCTGCATTAGCAGGTGGATTCTTTATCACTGAGCCAGCTGGGGAGTGGGGGGTGGGGGAACCTGGATCTGGTAACAAGAGCTTTGAAACCTCCATGTGAGACCAAGTGATCTTGCTCATTCCCAGCATCCAGTCCTTCCTTCCTTCAGTGTAAGTAATGCTTAGTGTAAGGGGCATTGTACCAGATGCAGCAGTATCATCAACTGCTTTATCTCCAATATCACAACCCAAGGCTCAGTGAACTTTCCGCACCAAACAGTAACTATTTTCAGCTTTACAGCCATCCCATCTATGTCTCTACTACACAGTTCTGCCTACATAGGGAAAGCAGCAGCCATGAGCACTACGTAAATGAATGGACAGGGCTGTGTCCCAGCAAAACTTGAAGGACACAGAAATTTAAATTTCTGTAGTTTTCACCTGTCATGAAATATTATTTTCCTGGTGATTCTTTCCCAATCCTTTAAAAATGTAAAAACCTGGACTTCCTGATGGTCTAGGTGTTAAGACTCCGTGCTCCCTATGCAGGGGACATGGGTTCAATCCCTAGTTGGGCAACTAGGGATTCCCAGAGAATCCTAGGGAACTTGAGATCCAGCAAACCACATGATGTGGCCAAGAAAAAAATACAACTTAAAAAAAAAATCAAAAAAGTAAAAATAAAACTTCCCTGGTAGTCCAGCGGTTAAGAATCCGCCTGCCAATGCAGGGGACACGGATTCAATCTCTGGTCTGGGAAGATTCCACATGCCAGGGAGCAACTAAGCCCGTGTACCACAACTACTAAAGCCCGGGCACCAAAACTCCATGCTCAGCGACAAGAAAGGCCTCCACAGTGAGAAGCTCAAGCACTGCAACTAGAGAAAGCCCTCTCACAGCAACGAAGACTCAGCACAGCCCCCAAAATTAAAAGTATAAAAAGAATTTTTAGCTTCTGGGCTATACAAAACAGACCTTAAGGTTGTAGTTTGATGATCTTTATTCGAATTTTTCAAAAAATTCATCAAGCCAAATATGTAATAAAATGACCCAGAGTCTAACAGATTCATCAGGGTTCCTCTGTTTCAATGCCTTGTTGATGGATATGAGTCTCTTTTATTTTTTTAAAGATTTGTTTAATTACATGTTTCTTTATTTATTTTTGGCTGGGCTTCCTGGGTCTTCCTTGCTGCACGAGGGCTTTCTCTGGTTGTGGTGATCAGGGGCTACTCTTTGTTGTGGTGCTCAGGGCTTCTCTTTGAAGTAGCTTCTCTTCCTGTGGAGCATGGGCTCCAGCCACCAGGGATTCAGTAGTAGTAGACACAGGCTTAGTTGCCAAGTGGCATGTGGGAATCTTCCTGGAGCAAGGGTCAAACCCATGTTGCCCGCATTGGCAAGCAGATTCTTAACCACTGGACCACCAGGGAAGCCAGATGGATATGATTCTTGATGTCGTATCTGAGCTACAAAAATTGAGGTTAAGATGGGTTCCTTCCAATATTTCACAATAGCCAAGATATGCAAACAACCTAAATATCCACTAACAGATGAATGGATAAAGAACATGTGGCATACAGATGCAATGGAAAACTACTCAGCCATGAAAAAGAATGAAATGATGCCACTGGCAGCAACACAGATGGGCCTAGAGATTATCATACTAAGGGAAGTAAATCAGAAAGAGAAAAACAAATACTATATGATATCACTTAAAAGTGGAATCTAAAATAAGACACAAATGAACTTACCTGAGAAACAGAAACAGACCCACAGATTAGAGTACAGACTTGCTGTACTCTTGCTGTCAGGGGGAGGGAGAGGGTGGGAGGAACGGATTGGGAGTCCAGGATTAACAGATCTGAACTATTGTATATAGGATGGATAAACAACAAGGTCTTGCTGTATAGCATAAGGAACTACATTCAGTATCCTCCAATAAACCATAATGGGACAGAATATTTAAAAAAAGAATATACCACAGAAACTAACACAACAGGAGCATCTCTGGTGGTCCAGTGGTTAAGAATCCACCTTCCAATGCAGGGGACTCGGGTTCGATCCCTGGTTGGGGAACTCGGGTTCCACACGCCGCAGGGCAACTAAGCCCACTTACCACAACTAGACACTACAGAAGCCTGCTTCCTGCAATGGAGACCCGGCACAGCCACAAACAAAAGCAAAACAAACCAAGAAAAGAAACAAGCACTCATTGTAAACCAACTGTGGTGGTTGATGCTTTAGTCGTTAAGTCATGTCCAACTCTTTGCAACCCCATGGACTGTAGCCCTCCAGGCTCTTCTATCCATGGGATTTCCCAGGTGAGAATACTGGAGTGGATTGCTGTTTCCTTCTCCAGGGGATCTTCCTGACCCAGGGATCAAAGTTGGGTCTCCTGCATTGAAGGCAGATTCTTTACCAACTGAGCCACCAGGGAAGCCTAAAATCAGGTCAATTTTTTTTTTTTTTTTAATGATGGCAGGACTTCCCTAGTGGTCTAATGGTTAGGGCTCTGCATTTCCACTGCAGGAAATGCAGATTCAATCTGTGGTCAGGGAACTAGGATCCCGCACGCTGCACAGCACAGCCAAAAAAGAAAGAAAACATAAGATGGGCAGGATGGGTATCTCCACCTCCACCCTGGAAGTTGATCCTGGAATGAAAATATTCACTTAAATTCACTTTCCCAGTTTACTCATCACTCAAGACTTGTGACTTGTGACCCAATCTGCTTCTAAAGTTCTGGGAATGGAAATCTGATCTGTGACTGCAGGGTTGCCTATAAGGGCACAGATGGGAGCCAAGTCCCAGCACGGTGTCCCTAACAAGCAGGCATGAAGTGCCAGCCCTGCTCCTCCATTGGAAGCCTCGCTCATCCCTGTGGTTGCTAAAGTAGTGCTGGCAACCCCAGGCTTATCCTAGAGCATCAGCCGAGCTCCTTTGTGCTCCCCCAGGGGAAAGCCCGAGGAGTGAGAGGGCAGAGCTAGAGGAAGGAAACATCTCCAACCTCACAGTACAGCAAGTTCCCGGGACCACTGCCAGGACCAGCCAGTCTCCCAGGGATGCACAAACAGAGAAAGAAGGGAAGCGGCATCAAATCGGCTGGCACATGCCCCAAACCAAGAAGCGTGTTTAAAACCTCCTTCTATGGGTAAACAGGGGCTTCCCAGATAGCACTAGAGGTAAAGAACCCACCTGCCAATGCAGGAAACACAAGAGATGCGGGTTCAGTCCTTGAGTCAGGAAGATCCCATGTAGAAGGAAATGGCAACTCACTTCAGGATTCTTGCTTGGAGAATTCCATGGACAGAGGACCCTGGGGGGCTACAGGCCATGGGGTCGCAGAGAGTCAGATTCGACTGAGTGACTGAGCACATGGATAAACAGTAAGATCCTACAGTATAGCACAGGGAACTATATTCAATACCCAGTGATAAACCATAGTAGAAGAGAATATGAAAAAAAAGTCTGTGTATGTATTGAATATGTATGTCTTGACTATGTATGTAATGAATATAACTGAATCACTTCGCTGTACAGCAGAAATCAACACAATGTTGTAAATCAACTATACGTCAATAAAATAAGTTAAAAAGCAAAAACCTCACTCTACACTAAACGGGAGGTGAATTTCACCTCAACTTAAAGCCAAAACAAAAACACTTTAAAAGGAGATCCAGTCTAAAATTCAGAGACTTTTTTTAAATCTTATGGTGGCACAGAACAGCATGTGGGGTCTTAGTTCCCTGACCAGGGATCAAACCAGGGAAGTCCCATAACATTCACGGACTGTTTTAAAGAAGTATCTTTATGGGTACAGAGTTACTTACTGAAACTAAGTGAACCAACTTTCCCATAGCAAGGCTCACACTTGTCCAGGCGATGGATGAGAAGGAGGTCGGGGCAGGTCAGTATTTTTCACAACTCTGTTATCTACTCATTTTACTTGTGCTTCCTGGGCTGGGCACAGGGTGAGCTGTAAACACTGTAGCAGGACAGACAACTGTAAACAAATGCTTCTCCCTGGGACATCCGGCTGAAATGTCCTAGGGTGGCCCTGGGTGTGCAGAGGAAGCAATGCTGAGCGGGCCGGGAGGCCAGCAGCAGGGCTCCTCCAGGAGAGGAGGTGACATTTAAGGTTACTTTACATCAGTGAAAGGGGAAAGAATCCCAGGGAGAGGGCATGGCCTGTACAAAAGCATGGGGACATGAAAGTGTCTCAGGGAAGAAGAATCTGGTGATACTCTCAGGGAAGATTGTGCTTTTTTTTTTTTCTGCCACACCTTGAAGCATGTGGGAGGGCTTCCCAGGTGGCTCAAGTGGTAAAGAACCTGCCTGCCGATGCGGGAGGCACAGGAGACGTGGATTTGATCCCTGGGTCAGGAAGATCCCCCAGAGCGGGAAACGGCAACCCACTACAGTATTCTTGCTTGGGAAATCCCGTGGACAGAGGAGGCTGTCAGGCTACAGTCCATGGGGTCACAAAGAGTTGGGCACAACTGAGCACATGCATGCACTGCATGTTTGATCTTTGTTCCCCCGCCAGAAATGAGCCTTACGTCCCCTGCAGTGGGAGCGTGGGGTCTTAACCACTGGACTGCCAGGGAAGCCCCGGTGAATTGGGGCTTGCATTCAGCTGGGCACCTTAGGATGGGAATTCTGCAGAGTCAGGGTTGAGGATATGAGGCCTCTGCCAGACCCTCCAACACTGCTCCCAGGACGACTGAACTTAACGGATTAAACCTTGTCCGGGATTAACCACATCTCCTCAACCAGCCCCACGTCATGGCGAACACTTCCCAGTAGGCCCCCATGGCTTCTGGAATCCTCTGTGAGGACAAGAACATTTCTGGACTGTGGGGACACATGTTCAGAGTGAAACAGGAGCTGATCGCCTTGAGAGTCACTTTGATGGAGAGATGCCCAGCCCCCACCCCCCTCAGGGACAGTCTGAGCTTCGTCCCACTCAGTCTCCTTGGGGCCCCCTCAGGGTCTGGCCCCACATCCCCACATGAGTAACAGCTTGTTGGCACCCCATTATCCTTCTTCTCCCTGCTCACCTCCCTGCCCCACCTGTGAACACCTCCCACACCGACTGGCCCAACCCAGGGCCTTCTCACAGGCCCTACTTTGAGGAAAAGCAAAGGCAAACATGTATGGATGTGAGAATTAGACTATAAAGAAAGCTGAGCGCCAAAGAATTGATGCTTTTGAACTGTGGTGTTGGAGAAGACTCCTCAGAGTCCCTTGGACTGCAAGGAGATCCAACCAGTCCATCCTAAAGGAAATCAGTCCTGAATATTCATTGGAAGGATTGATGCTGAAGCTGAAACTCCAATAGTTTGGCCACCTGATGCAAAGAGTTGACTCATTTGAAAAGACCCTGATGCTGGGAAAGATCGAAGGCAGGAGGAGAAGGGGACGACAGAGGATGAGATGGTTGGATGGTATCATGGCTTCAACAGACGTGAGTTTGAGTAAACTCCAGGAGTTGATGATGGACAGGGAGGCCTGGCGTGCTGCAGTCCATGGGGTCACAAAGAGTCAGACATGACTGAGTGACTGAACTAATCTGAACTGAAAGGCAAACATAAATTTCCCCTTTAGTTCTTTTTTTTCTTTTCTTTTTTTTGGCTGTGCCAGGTCTTAGTTGTGGCATGTGGGATCTACTTCCCTGACCAGGGATCGAATCCAAGACCACATGCATTGGGATCATGGAGTCTTAACCACCAGACCACCCGGGGAAGCCCCTACCCTTTGGTTCTTTCTGGATCACAAAGGTGGTATAAATTCAAACTCCAAACTCACATGAAGGCAGGCCTGTGGGCACAAGTTTTCAGAGGAGCTCTTTTGTTCTTCCTCCTTGTGTCCAGACGAACAGACAAGTTTTTGTCCCCTGACTTTAAGAGCAGTTATGTTAAAATCCGGGCTTCCCAGGTGGCTCTAGTGGTAAAGAACCTGCCTGCCAATGCAGGAGATATAAAAGATGCAGGTTCGATCCCTGGGTTGGGAAGATCCTATGGAGAAGGGAAATGCTATCCACTCCAGTATTCTGGCCTGGAGAATTCCATGGACTTTATAATCCATGGGGTCACAAAGAGTCAGACACGACTCAGTGACTTTCACTTTCCCTGGTGGTCCAGTGGTTAAGAATCCGCCTGTCAATGCAGGGGACATGGATTCAATCCCTGGTCTGGGAAGTTCTCACATGCCATGAAGCAACTAAGCCTGTGAGCCACAACTACTGAAGCCCGAATGCCTAATAGCCTGTGCTCTGCAACAAGAGAAACCACTGCAATGAGAAGCCCACGTACCGCAACAAAGAGTAGCCACCCCACCTCACTGCAACTAGAGAAAGCCCGTGCAAGCAATGAAGATCCAGTGCAGTCAAAAATAAATAAATAAAGTAAAAATGTGAGATAGTAAAAGTATTTTTTAAAGACCATATACAAAAATATAAATATTTTTTAAAAGGGTATGTTAAAAAACTTTTTTAATAAATGATTCAGAGAAAAACTGATTTTGATTTTTAAAGTTCTCCTTTGTGTTCCATCTTGATGTGGAGGAGTTTTGCAGCAAGGGGTGCTTTTCAGGATCTCAAATCAGTTGTATTTCTGGAAACACAGGCTCTGGTACCAAAGCATGAAGGGCCTGCAAAATCCCTCAGCGTCCCCATCAGCATCCCCTTCACAGTCTTGTAAATGCCGTCAGAGAGCCTGCTTCTCCCTGAGTGTGTGGTTCAGCCATGTCTGCACTGCTACAGACTCATGGGGCTTGAATTAGTGAAGTTCTAGGATGCATTCAGAGTGTAGGTTGCTGCAAGACAATCCCCAGGCTAGGGGTGTGGGTGGGGTAAAACCAGATCCTGAAGTCCATGTTGGCCTGGTGCTGACCTGGCATCTTCCCTCCCTTTCTGACAAGGCTCCAGCCACCCAGGCCTCCTTCTTCCAGTTTCTCACAAATCTAAGCTCACTCCCACCTCAGGGCCTTTGCACCTGCTGTGTCAATGGTGGGGACACTCTCCCCAGGCTCTTACACGTCTAGCTCCTTTGTAGCCTCCACATCTAGCCTAATACCACTTCTGCAGACAGGCCTTCCCTGACCATCCTCTCTGAAATGACTGTTAGATACTTAAAACAATTTACCATCACAGCACCCTACTTACTTCCTTCAGGGAGTGGGACATGTAATAATTTAACTTCACAGACCATTTGTTCCTTTGTTTATTGACAGTCACCTCTGCTGGAATTTGAGCTCTGTGATGGGTGGGGACCACTTCTTTTTCTTACTTGAGGTCCTAGTGCCCAGATCAGAAGGAATTCAGGTAGAAGTTGTGTAAAAAAAAAAAACAAAAACCACAATGACTCCATTAAGCCCTCAAATCGAGCTTAGACCTAGAAGACAACCTGTGGGTGACAATGTCCTTCTTTTTATTTATTTATTTATTTTTGGCTACACTGGGTCTTCGTTGCTGCATGTGGGCTTTCTCTAGTGGTAGGGAGCAGGGACTGCTCTTCGATGTGGTGCTCAGGCTTCTCATTGCAGTGGCTTCTCTGGTTGCAGAGCACAAGCTTTAGGAACTGTGGGCTCAGTAATCATGGCTCCCAGGCTCTAGAGCACAGGCTCAGTAATTGTAGCATACAGGCTTAGTTGCTCTGCGGCATGTGGGATCTTCCTAGATCAGGGATTGAACCTGTATCTCCTGCATGGACAGGCAGACTTTTTACCACTGAGCCACCTATGAGAGACAGTATGTGTGGGGGAGATTCTGAACAACCTGGTGAAGTAAGCACTATAAGCATCTTCTTATAAAAGAGGAAAGTCAGGTAACTCAACCCAAGTTATACAGCCCATTAAGTACCACAATACACAGTGACGTGCTCAGCTGTGATTAACTTTGAAGGTCATGGCCATGGCAGCCAAAGTCCTTCTGGTAAGAACCCAGTCTGTCTGCCTTCCCTACTCTTGCATTCCTCCCCCTTCACTGGTAACAGATTTACCAGTCAGCACAAACAGGAGTGATCAGTGGGAAGGTGGCTTACAGGTCAGGGAGAAAGAATGGGAATACATTCTGCCGAGAGTCCCTAATCCAGTCCTGGGAGGGTTGGAACATGGACTCTGGAGCTCAACTACCTTGGTTCAAAACCTCTGTGCCTCGGTCTCCTCCTCTGTAAAATGGGGACAAGAATAGCAGTCTTCACCTCACAGGATCTGAGAACAGTTGAATGAGTTCACATGGGTACAGGTGCTCTGTAAAGGGTTAGCTAGGGGACTTCCCTGGAGGTCCAGTGGTGAAGACTCTACTCCCAATGCAGGGGGCCTAGGTTCAACCTGTGGTCAGTGAACTGGATCCCACATGCTGCAACTGAGACTTTCATGCCACAACTTAAGATCCCACATGCCACAACTAAGACCCGGCATAGCCAAATAAATTTTTTAAATACATATTAAAAAAGACAATAAAGGTTAGCTAGGATCCTGGGTCGCTTTTTTAGAACTGCCACATCTCCTTGACCTGGGCCCAGGGCAGCAGCCCAGCTCGGCCCCTGCTTAGACTGTGAGACTGCCAGGCTTGCAACCAGAGCCAGCTCCCTGGGAGGACTGCAAACATGGGATAATTTCCAGGAGCTAATGAATCCTTCAAACCTTGGAATTGCTGGCACATCACCCTTTCGGCCCTCTGAAGCATGCCTTGGTTCCACCTCCCTGGGTGAGTAGGCCCAGGACAAAAGCCCATTGAGAAGTGACCATCAGAGCCTGAAGGATAATCCAAGGATACACAGGCACCTGTGCCCCCCTGCACGTCTGCAGGGACCTGCTGAGACTCCCAGGCCTGCTTCCATATCCGCCGTCTACCAACTCCCTGAGGTCCCACAGGAGGCCAGAGAGAGCAGTTTTCCCCTCGATTTTGTCAATTACAACTGAGCTGAAACTGCCCCGAGATAAACAGCTCTTCTCTCAGCTTCCCCAAGGGGAGTTCTCAGCGCATTTCTCCCGGTTTACTTACACGGGTGAAGGATTTCACAAAAGGGTAATGGGAGTCACCACTGGGCTCTGACATTTGTGGTCATCAGTGTTGATGTTGAGATGTGCACCCAGGCTCTAGGTCATCTACATTGGGTCCACACTTTTTTTTGGCCATGTCACACAGTTTGTGGGATTTTAGTCCCCCGACTTAGTTCATTACCCATTAATCATCAGGTCTCCAAGAGAATGAAGCCTCAGGCATGTAGGATCCTCTAAAGTTTAGCCCCTAAAGATGCCCTCTGCTATGCTCAGCTCTGCAACAGAGTAGGGGGCAAATCAGTATTAGTTGCATGAATGAATGAATAAGTAGTGTCTGCCTTGTCTCTCCTTCCTGCTCAGCCCAACTCTTCGGTGGTTGGAGGTTGCTTTGTGTCTAGACACCGTTGCCTCTCCCTGGGATGGCTGCATCCATGTTGATACTCCTGGCCCAGCATCCCTCAGAGGTCAGCACAGCCAGCCTCAGGTACCAGGTTGAGGAGAACAAGGGTCTCTCCCCAGTTCAGAGCCCCAACCTGTGGAGAAGGATCCAGACCCCACTTCTCAAAGTCTCTTGCCTAACAGCCTTGGCAACTGCCAGCCGCCCCCACCAATCAGTGTAGCTTAAATCCTTATGGGTTTATAGTCTTACTGGTAGGTAAAAAGTCTACCTGCAATGTGGGAAACACAAGTTTGATCCCTGGGTTGGGAAGATTCCCTGGAGAAGGAAACGGTAACCCACTCCAGTATTCACCTGGAAAGTCCCATGGACAGAGGAGACTGGTGGGCTACAGTCCAGGAGTTTGCAGAGTTGAACACAACTGAGCCACTTCACTTTCAGGGGTTTCCCTGGTGGCTCAGATGGTAAAGAGTCTGCCTGCAATGCAGGAGACCCAGGTTCGATCCCTGGGTCGGGAAGATCCCCTGGAGAAGAAAATGGCAACCCACTCCAGTATTCCTGCCTGGAAAATCGCATGGACAGAGGAGCCTGGTAGGAGTTTGCAGAGTCAGACATGACTGAAGCGACTTGGCATGCATGCATGCATGTTTACTGGCAGCTTCTATGACCAAGGGACAATTAGCTTATGTAATCCTCACCACAACCCTGAAAGGCAAGCACTATCATTATTTTTTCTTTTCTTTTTGGCTGCACCACTTGCCATGTGGAATCTTAGTTTCCTTACCAGGAATTGAACCTGTGTCCTCTGAAGTGGAAGCATGGAGTCTTAACCACTGGACTGCCAGGGAATTCCCAGCAGGCACTATTATTGTCCATCTCCTCTTTATAGTTGGGAAACAGATGCTCAGAGAAGTTAAGTGACTTGCCCAAGGTTCTGGCCTTTGAACCCACATGGCCTGACTCCAGTTATCTTCTGCCCCTTCTTGGTGATAAAACATTCCTGTTCCACAGGCAGGGCAGCTTACTTAACCTCTCCTAAGCTCAGTTTGCTCAGCTGTTAAATGGGTATAGTAAGAAGACATGGCTTGACGGGAGGATTGAATGAGGTAGCACTGGACCTGACTGGCATTCCAAAGAATAGCAAGGAGAGATAAGAAAGCCTTTCTCAGTGATCAATGCAAAGAAATAAAGGAAAACAATAGAATGGGAAAGACTAGAGATCTCAAGAAAATTAGAAATACCAAGGGAACATTTCATGCAAAAGACAGTGAAAGTGAATTCGCTCAGTCATGTCCGACTGTTTGTGACCCCATGGACTGTAGCCCACCAGGCTCCTCCATCCATGGGATTCTCCAGGCAAGAATACTGGAGGGGTTGCCATTTCCTTCTCCAGGGGAATCTTCCCGACCCAGGGATCGAACCCAGGTCTCCCGCATTGCAGGCAGATGCTTTAACCTCTGAGCTACCAGGGAAGCCCAAGAAAATTAGAGATACCAAGGGAACATTTCATGCAAAGATGGGCTCAATAAGGACAGAAATGGTATGGACCTAACAGAAGCAGAAGATATTAAGAAGAGGTGGCAAGAATATACAGAAGAACTATACAAAAAAGATCTTCAAGACCCAGATAACCATGATGGTGTGATCACTCACCTAGAGCCAGACATCCTGGAATGCGAAGTCAAGTGGGCCTTAGGAAGCACCACTATTAACAAAGCTAGTGGAAGTGACTGAATTCCAGTTGAGCTATTTCAAATCCTAAAAGATGATGCTGTTAAAAGTGCTGCACTCAATATGCCAGCAAATTTGGAAAACTCAGCAGTGGCCACAGGACAGCAAAAGTCAGTTTGCATTCCAATCCCAAAGAAAGGCAATGCCAAACAATGTTCAAACTACCACACAATTGCACTCATCTCACATTCTAGCAAAGTAACGCTCAAAATTCTCCAGGTCAGACTTCAACAGTACATGAACCGAGAACTTCCAGATGTTCAAGCTGGATTTAGAAAAGACAGAGAAACTAGAGATCAAATTGCCAACATCTTTTGGATCATAGAAAAAGGAAGAGAATTCCAGAAAAACATCTACTTCTGCTTTATTGACTATGTCAAAGCCTTTGACTGTGTGGATCACAACCAGCTGGAAAATTATTAACAAGATGGGAATACCAGACCACCTTATCTGCCTCCTGGGAAATCTGTATGCAGGTCAGGAAGCAACAGTTAGAACTGGATATGGAACAACAGATTGGTTCCGAATTGGAAAGGAGTATGTCAAGTATATCATCACCATGCTTATATAACTTATATGCAGAGTACATCATGAGAAACTCTGGGCTGGAGGAAGCATAAGCTGGAATCAAGATTGCCGGGAGAAATATCAACAACCTCAGATATGCAGATGACACCACACTTATGGCAGAAAGCGAAGAGGAACTAAAGAGCCTCTTCACGAAAGTGAAAGAAGGGAGTGAAAAAGCTGGCTTAAAACTCAACATTCAAAAAACTAAGATTATGGCATCCAGTCCCATCACTTCATGGCAAATAGATGGGAAAACAATGGAATTTCTTGGGCTCCAAAATCACTGCAGATGGTGACTGCAGCCATGAAATTAAGATGCTTGCTCCTTGGAAGAAAAGCTATGACCAACCTAGACAGCATATTAAAAAGCAGAGACATTTGCTGACAAAGGTCCGTCTAATCAAAGCTATGGTTTTTCCAGTAGTCATGTATGGATGTGAGAGTTGGACCATAAAGAAAGCTGAACTATAAGCTGGCTGGTGTAAATGATCTTGCCATTTTGCACTCAAGACTCTGTAACTTCAGGCAAAGTCCTCAGCCTGGCCACTCGGGTGGAAGAATACCCACCTCCCAACCTTGATGGGAGGATGAAGTGAAACACTACTCCACTATCCCTCAACCACCGTTCTTAATTCCAAAATGCCCTGAAAATCGGAGGCGAACTCCCTTGGCAGCAGAACCTGACCTGGATCTGGATCTGCCTCATTTGGTAGTAGAGTCTGACCTTGCTGGATCACGAGGCTATTTACACAGTGTTTTTTTTTTTTCTTTTTTTTTAGTAAACTTTATTAAAATATAATTTAAAATAAAATGTATATATCTGAAGTGTATACTTTGATAAGAGTTAATCAAAGCATATACCAATATAATCACCATACATTCACAATAGAGAGCATTTCAGTCATCTTATTTGTTTTAATATTTATTTATTTGACTGTGCCAGATCTTAGTTGTGGCATATGGGATCTTTAGTTGGGGATGTGAGATCTAGTTCCCTGACTGGGAATGGAACCTGGGACCCCTGTATTGGGAGCATGGAGTTTTACCCACTGGACCTCCGGGGAAGTCCCTCTGCCCTCTTAAAAAGTTCCATTTACACAGTGTTTTTTAATCCCACACAGTGTGGTTATTCAGAACTGTTATGTTCCTGCTGATGGACTGCTGGCCTGGGCCTGGAGTGTCATCTAGCATGCAGTTTATGGACGGTCCGATGTCTCTAAAATCTTCAGAATAACTCAGACTTGTGAAACACACCCAAGGTTTTAGATAAGGAGTTGTGTTTATAGCATTCTCTGCACATGGCTGGCATACAGCAGGTGATCAGCAAATAACCCTCCTCTCTTCTTCATGTCCTTAACCCCTCTTTCCAGCCCACTCTGCTCTTCTAAATCAGAAACAAGAGTTCTTGTGCATATCAATGGATGCAAATAGATAGTGGTACAAACTCTGGTAAAAACTACCGTGTTATCAGTGCTGATCATGGGTAGGGCTCTAAGCCGATCATGTGTCCTACCTCTGACCATGCAACTGGGTGATTAAGCGCATTCTCTTTGTTCAAATTCCAGCTTGGTCAGTTACTAGCAAGGCATGCTGTGTGACCGCTCTACCCCATGACACAGTAAATGGGGATACAAATCATAGCTCCAACTGAAAGGGTCCCAGAAAGACTCAGAACGATGTCTGGCACATAATAAGTGTTAGCAGAATTATTATTATTATCATTATTATTTTAATATTTATTTATCTGACCATGTCGTGTCTCAGTTTCTGCACTCGACATCTTTGTTGCAGCACGTGGGCTTCTCTAGCTGTGGCACAGGCTCAGTAGTTACAATATGTGGGATCTTAGTTTCCAGACCAGAGTTCGAACCTGAGTCTCCTGCATTGGAAGGCAGATTTTCAACCACTGGACCACCAGGGAAACCCCCAGAATTATTGTGAACCCTCACTCTGAAGTATGTCCCTTAACTAGCCTTGTTGAATAGGTGGGGTGACATGGGGAGATTAAGTAACTTGGCAGTTGGGCAACACAGCACTATGCTCTACTGCCTCTCAGAATCTGGGACAAAGGGAAGAATGGGAGAGGGGGAGGAGTGAAGAAAATGGGCATTATCCACCCTGGCAGTGCCTGCCCAGCCGGACAGACTGTCCAGTCAATTTCCAAGTTTTATTCCAAACTTATCAGGAACACGAGTCTGGGCCTCCCAGAACTGACCTTTTACCTAAGCTGCTTTCCTTCTAAGGAACCGTCAAGAAAATGTGGGGGTAGGGACAAGCTTACAAAACGTTTGAAAAAACAGGTTCCAGCCTGGTGGACAAGGAGAGAGAGACCCACTGGCAGTGGTTTATTCTCGCCAGAGCCAGAACAACAGAGCCTTTCATCAGCAAGAAGGCTTGGCTTTGCAGAGCCTCATTAGGACTGTAACCGGAAACCCGGCTCAGGCTGGGTCTAGTAAAGAGAAAGGAAAGGAGGGAGAGAGGCCTGCTGAGCATGTGTCCTTTGCCCTCAATCTCATCACCTGCCCCTGTTTCCCTCCAGCCACCAGGCAGGCACAGGCCTTTCAGCATTTGTGGGGATTTGGGGCCCCCAGTATTCTTGCCTGGAGAATCCCATGGAGAGAAGAGTCTGGCGGGCCATATTCCATGGGGTTGCACAGAGTCAGATACGATTGAAGCGACTTAGCATGCACGCATGGGGCCTATCCCAGCCTTAGGCTCTGCAAAACGGAAATGCTCCTTACAATTTCCTGCAAAGAAATCCCAGCCACAGCGACTGGGTCCATGTGCTGCAACTACGCCTAGAGCCTGCGCTCTGCAATAAGAGAAGCCACGGCAATGAGAAGCTCTCCCACCGCAACTAGAGAAAAGCCTGTGCGACAACAAAGACTCAGCACAGCCATAAATAAGTAAATAAATAAAAATGAAATCCCAGCCCCTGGACGGTAGGGTGAATGGTGGAATGTTTTTCTAATGCTATCCCTTTTGCAGAAAAACAAGGATTAAAGAAGCAATTAGAGGTTTGACAGAGGAAGAAAGCAAAAAGAAACAGGTTCATAAGTCAGCAGGAAGGTTCAGGCCCTTTAAAGCCAAAACCTCAGGTTTGGTTACCAAAAACCCAAACAAGCCTCTCCTCTAGACCCAGCCAAGTCTGGGAGTAGTTCACGTCTTCTGAAATTCAGCAACGTCTAAGTGGATCTCTCAGTGTAACCATCCGTCTGCCCTTTCTCATGTCTAAATTTGATATGATGTTCACATATGCATATATGTGGCCTGCCTTACTTTGTTTTTCTTTTTGATTAATATTATTCAGATATAATTTACATACAATAAAATGCACCCATTTTAAGTATAAGTTTTATTGAGTTTTGACAAGTGTATATACCCTGACCAGAATATGGAACATTTTCATCGCCCCAAGAAGTTCCTCTGGCCCCTTTGTCATTAATCCCCTTCCCAGCCCCCAGTTCAGCCCTAGCCCCAGGCATCTACTGATCTGTTCTCTGTCACTAAATGTTAGTTTTGTTTTTTTCTAGAATTTCTCATAAATATAGAATCCTGTGGCCTTCCCTGGCAGCTCAGATGGTAAAGAATCTGCGTCCATTGCAGGAGACTCAGGTTCGATCCCTGGGTTGGGAAGATCCCCTGGAGAAGGGAATGGCTACCCACTCTGCTATTCTTGCCTGGAAAACTCCATGGACAGAGGAGCCTGGCGGGCTACAGTCCATGGGGTTGCAGAGTTGGATATGACTGAGACTAACACTTTCACACTTTTCATGGAATCATGTACTCCTTTATGTCTGGCTCCTTTATTGTTGTTGGGGTTTTCTGATACTATTGTAAATAATTTTTTTTATTTCATATTCATATTGTTTGTAGCTAGCAAAAGAAGTATTTCTTTTTCTGTATATTGACCTTGTCTCCTTTGATCTTGCTAAATTTGCTGGTTAGTTCTAGCAGTTGTTATATAGATTACTTAGGATTTCCTAGTAAACTATTACATCATCTAGGCTAAAGACAGTTATTCATCTTCCTTTTCAATCTTTAAGCCTTTTCTTTCTTTTTCTTGTCTTACTGCACTGTGACCTCAGGTACCACTTTGAATAAATGGTAAGAGTAAATATCTTTCCTTGTTGCCCATCTTAGGGGGACAGACATGCAGATTTATGCCAAAAATTATGATGTCAGCTGTAGGTTTATTGTTACACCTTTCATTCCTTGCTCCAGTTTGCTAAGAACTTTTTTCAGGAATGGGTATTCTGTGTTATCAAATGTCTTTTCTTTTTTCTAAATTTTTGGCCACACCCAGAGGCATGTGGGGCCTTACTTCTCCAACCAGGGATTGAACCCATACCCTCTGCATTGGAAAGCGGGGTCTTAATCACTGGGCTGCCAAGAAAGTCCCTCAAGTGCTTTTTCTAAACAGAGTCAATGCTCAATAAAAATGTATTGAAAAAATGAACCAGATAGCGTCCTTTCCTTGACATGGGGATCAAACGATGTACGCATACATGCATTTCAACATATTGTCAGAAATTCATTTCTCTCTGAAAATGTCCCAGTCTTCACTCCCACCAACACATACACCAGGGAATGAATGTTGGTGTGTTGTTGTTGTTCAGTCGTGTCCTACTCTTTGCCACCCCATGGACTGTCACACCCCAGGCTCCCCTGTCCTTCACAATTTCCCAGAGTTTGCTCAAATTCATGTCCACTGAGTCAGGGATGCTGTCCAACCATCTCATCCTCTGCTGCCCTCTTCTCCTTTTGCCGTCATCTTTCCCAGCATCAAGGTCTTTTCCAATGAATCAGCTCTTTGCATCAGGCCGAAGTATTGGAGCTTCAACTTCAGCATCAGCCCTTCTGATGAATATTCAGGGTTGATTTCCTTTAGGATTGACTGGTTTGATCTTCTTGCAGTCCACGGGACTCTTAAGAGTCTTTTCCAGCACCACAATTGGAAAGAATCAACTCTTTGGCACTTACCCTTCTCTTTGACCCAACTCTCACATCTATACATGACTACTGGAAAAACCATAGCTTTGACCATAGGTAACTTTGTCAGCAAAGTGAGGTCTCTGCTTTTTAATATGCTGTCTAAGCTGAGCAGTGAAGACCAGGAGAAATAAGCACTCCATGGGGTGACTTCAAAGAGAAGGTGATTTCTGAGCTGGTTTCAGAGAAGGTCCAGAAGGAGTCTGGCCAATTGAGGAAGAGGACATTGTAAGCAACAGCATGGTCCACGTCAAGGAGGCGTGAAAGGTTGTTGCATCATCCACTAACTAGCTGAGTGACCTTGGGCAAATCTACCCTGCTTATCCATAAAAGGGAAGGAAAACAAGAGGGCTGCCAAACAGTGTGAGTATCCAATGAGATGAATACAGAAAAACCTTGGAAAAACTCTAACATGAAGGCAGCATTACTATTAACAAGGGGATGGGGAAGCCTGCTTATGTGTTGCTAGTGGTAAAGAATCTGCCTCCAATGCAGGAGACATAAGAGACGTGAGTTTGATTCCTAGGCCGGGAAGATCCCCTGGAGAAGGGCATGGCAATCCATTCCAATATTCTTGCCTGGAGCATTCCTTGACAGAAGAGCCTGGTGGGCTACAGTCCATAGCATCGCAAACAGTCAGACACAACTAAAGCGATTTGGCACACACACACGCTTATGTGTCCGGCACAGACTAGACTGACAGTGCTTAGGGAAAGAGGAGGAGGCGGGCTGCTGCTCTGGGTGAGAAGCCTGGGTTCCAGCCTCAGACACCTGTGTGAAAAAGCACCCAAGATGGAGGGTTGTGCTCCAAGAGTGCATCTCCTTGGGTTTAGAATCTCACCAGGATGGGAACAACTTTCTCCTGGTTAACATGATTGCATTACTCTCTCCTGTTTTCTACTCATGCCTCATAAACCATCTTCAGCTAAAACGAACATTGACTTTCTGAGTAACTGAATCAAGGGATTTGAGAGATCCAGGAAGCAGGAAGAAACAGCTTTCTTTTTTTCCTGGCTGCCTCATTTCCTTCTTCCCTTATTTCTCCCATATATGGAGCACTGATGTGACTTTTTCTGCTCCTAGGGGGAGTAATGGTTTTAATATATAGTAGTCACCATATTTGTATTTTGGATGACCGCTCTTAACACTTGTTTTTAAAGAGCCCCAGCAATCAAATACCCAGCTCCTGTGTTTGCACACAATTTCCCTTCTGCCTAAGCTCTCACTGTGTTTACACACAGGACAGCTAGCAGCCTGGTCTGGTTGAGGTACTGCTTTTAGCAGCCCTGGGAGATTGAAAATAAAACGTTGGCATAGTCTGTACCTGGTGCCTCTGGAGGGGGATGAGAGTGGAGGGCAACCAACTAAAGGGATGAAAGGGTGGCTTGTGACAGGTGGAAGATTTTTGCTGCAAGAGACAGGAAGACTTGAAACCAGCGGCTGCAGTGGAAGGAACACAGAAAGGGGGATGACTCTGGGAGAATTCCAAGGACAGAAGTGCCTGGTGGGCTGAGCAGAGAGATAAAGAGAGGAGTCAAAAGTAATAGGAAAGTTATTGGCGTTGGTGGCTGTGCAGATGGTGGCATCATCTTCTTCCAGGACAGGAAATACAAGAGGCAGACAGGTTTGGGGGAGGGGAAGAATGAAGTGACGAGTCCTATTCAGGGCATTCATTCATTATTTTTTTGGGCATATACCTTGGTATCTGCCAAGAGGCCGACACCTTCTCAGGGAAAACCCTGCAAGAAAGGAACAAAGTCCCTGCACTCCTGAAGCTTACACTCCAGGGGCGGAAGGACAATTTACACAAATAAAACAACAAAAAAACTGCAGAAGCCTATGTGAGGAAATTAGAGTCACGTGGTAGAACGTACAGCAAACGGGGGGCGCAAAGGAAGGCCTGCATGAGAGTGGAGACTTGGAGTTAAGTTGCCAGGTTAAGCTTGACGATGACCCAAGGACACACAAGCAGAGAAACAGCTCGTATACAGAAACTTGAAGCTCAGACGTCTGGGCTGGAGATGATCAGAAAAGAGACCAAAAAGCTACTTCTAGAAAAATCAAAGAAAACACAAAATGATACCACTGGGAGTTAAAGCTGTTTGGATCTTGCTTTTCCCCTAAACTGGGTGATAAGCACAGAGCTTGAGTTGTCATACGTAATTTATATACTTTTTTACACACTTTAAGTATCACAAAGTAAACGACTATAAAAATGAATAAAGGCTAGGCGCACGGTCTCGCTGGGCTCCACCAATCCCAGTTTCCAAGCCTCCCGGATCAGGGACCAGGCAGCTTTAGCCGGTTCTCACTCCAAGCGTATTGGCTCCCGCGGCTCCCACCCGTCTCTCCCTCCCGGTCTGCGCAGTGGCTCCGCCCAGGTCCGCCCTCTGACCAATAGGCGCGCGGAATCCGGGCCCACACCCCCGTCGCGCACCGCCCCGAGCCCGCGCCGCCTAGTGACGTCACGACCCGGCCCCCGCACGTGACAGCCGCGCGCCTGGTTCCCTCTGGCTGCGGCGCTCGCGCTGCAGTGGCCGGTGAGGCGCCTTCAGCCACGCGGCCGACGGCGCAAGCTGAAGGAGCCGGTCGCGGGGTTGCGCGCGCATGGAGGCGGCACCGGAGGCCGCCTGAGGGCAGCCGGGAGAGCGGAGCGACTACCTCGCGCCTCCGTCGAGCCGCCTGGAGCCCGCGGCACCCAGCGGCTGCGGGCCGCGGAGCCGGCGCGGCCATGGCGACGGGGACTCAGCAGAAGGAGAACACGTTGCTTCACCTCTTCGCCGGCGGGTGAGTTACCGGCCCGACCCCGCGCCCCCGCCCTTCTGCCGCGCCGCGCACCCTCGGTGCACCGGGGCCGGTTACCAGCCCTTCCTGGGCTGAAATGCGGGTTCTCGAAGGAGGAAGTCCGGGCGATGGGACGGTGGGGAGGCCCGAGGGGCGCGGGGCCTGTCTCCCTCCAGACCACATCCCCCGACGGTGGTTTTACGCGGCGCCCACGCCCATCCCCATCCCCGCGGCGTCTTCTCCTTTTTCTTCTCTTAAACAATTAGTGGCCGGTCTGACGAGTGTCGCTCGGCGGTCCTGTCTGGCCATGCTGCACTTAGCGACCTCAGAGTAATCCCCCAAGGCCTTTTCCCGAAGGCCCTAGGCGGGCTTGGAGATGCTCAGTGTGGCCCGGGAGTTCCTCAGTGTAGCGCAGGGACGAGTTCATAAGGTAGAGATGCCGGGATTGGGCATCAGCAGGCGCCTGGGAAGTGCTGGTGAACCGTGATGCTCGGGTCAGCAACCGGTGGGAGGGCTGATGGGGGACCGCAGGATCAAATGAGAACGGGAAGGTGTGTTGAAATGCTTCTTACCTGCTAGTTGTAGCGTCAGAAACAACGTAATTCTAAGATGTGCCCTGTTTTTAAAGCATCATTTGGCGGATCGTCAGGGCATCTCTTATGGTTTAGTGGCGGCAACGTATTTTTAGGGAGGTTAGGAAGGGAGCTGGTGTTTTTGTTTTTCGGGAGATAGAAGTTAAAATGTTTCGTATTAGTGATTTGTTTTCTTTCGATACAGCCTTTGGGTGCTTTTGGAGTCTTCTAGATGTTTGGAGTCTTGTTCAAGGACCTCACAGGCCTGGCACAGCCATTTTTAAGTGTAGGACAATTCTACATAAAGTAGCACTTATCCTATTGTTCTGATTTGAGTATTTTAGTTGCAATTTTGTGTTTTAGTTGCTACCCAGATATGTTCCTTATTACAAACAAGCAGTGGTGAAGAATTGTCTGCAAAAATAACCCTTGATGAGAGTGTTCCTGAGTTTTTTGGTATTTTTTATTGTAGTTGTTTACCTAGGTACTTTGTTTCTCCTGTCAGAAAATTTGATTGTTCTTCAGACATAGGCATGATTTCTCATTCATCTCTCTTCTGCCCTTCCCTCTCATTTTGCTTCATCTTTCCATTGAGATTTATTTTGAGAATAACACAAGGTTTGGGGAAGGGGCCGCGTTCCTAAATTAAGACAGAACATTGATTTGTCATTCTGGAGGATTTTAAACAAGTTGGCCATGTTATTAAAGTCATTTCTCAAGCTAACAGGGATTTTTTTTTTAAAATTATTTTATTCTCAGTGATTTTGATCTACTGTTTCTAGTGAGGTGGTCTTTTTTTTAAATGCTTGTATTCTGAACCCAGAGAGTTCCTTGCTGTAGAGCAGCCTCTGTGAGGCTCGCTGCGTGATTGATTCCCCTGTCGACTTGAATCTCCCAGCGCGCCCTTCACAGTGCCCTCTGGCTGCTGATTCTCCTACTGGAGCACCAGCCTTTTTCCTTGTGATGGAGGAAAACTGCATTAGCCAGCACAGCTCCGAACTGATTAAAACGGTGGTTTATTAGGGTGGTGCCTGGGGCCATTGTATTTAACAGGTTTCTATTCCTTCATTAGCAGTTCAAGATTCCTTGCTGATCTGCAAGAAAGAAAATAAGTATTTGAAAAGGATGCTTTCAGAGTAGCTAATTGGATTTTGACTCATTCCCACTAGCCTAAAATACAGTGCTTCCAGTTCTTTTAGGGAAGAACATTAAAGGAGCTAAAATATCAAATGGGTGGGTGTATCCTGCAGTTCAAATCAGGCAGTGCAATGGTCCCACCCTGTCTGTTGGAAGGCTGTGTTGCTTTGCTCAAAGTAACTAGCTTCCACTGTTAAGCTGCCCTCTTTCCAGAGAACTGAGTTTAACTGCTTTTGAAAAGAAGTCAGAGACCCTGCTTTTTAATGTAGACTCTGTCACATTTCTCCTATTTATTGAATAGCTATTGGAAACGAACATCAAACAAGTTTAATGCTATCACTAATTGATGATACTGAGTTAATATTTTTACCAGGTCTAACAGACTTATGAATAGTTGAAAATTAATTTTAGATCCTAGAAAATAAAAATGACACCCAAAACAACTCATGTAGTTTTTTAAATTTCCTGCATTATTAAAAACAGTTTCATGGGTTCTTTGCAGAGGCAAAAATGCTCCTAAATTAACCTGTAATAGTCAGGTTTTTATTAATAGTCATCTTTTTAGTATAGCGTTGCCCTTTAAGAAAGAGGAGAACTGAAGGAGAAACCACCCACAAACCAACACCTTCAGAATCAGGTCTGTGTGCATACATATATGCAGCAAAGGTGATTTCATAGTTAATTTTAAAATAGGCTCCCCTTCTTTATGTGTTGCTTCCTCCTTAGAAATATGTTGAGTTTTGATGGCAGCGTGGTAACGAATTCTCTGAATAGACTTCTAATCAACCCTCACTGTTCCGTGGTTGCAGTGAAGAATGTAAACATTTCCAAGCCCAGTGGCAGGAGTTCAGTGAGGCGGTTACCATCATTTATGACAGGGCTACCTAATTTATTCTGATTACATAATTTCTTTCTGACCTCTCATTGCTCATTTTTTTGAAATTCACTGTATATTTGGCTCTGCTGGGCCTTCCTTGCTGCTGCGAGTACTTTCTCTAGTTGTGCCAAGTGGGGGCTACTCTCCAGCTGGGATGTGTAGGCTTCTCATTGTGGTGGCTTCTGCTCAAGGGCAGGCTCTAAAGCTTGGGATCCATAGTTGTGGCCCTTGGGGTTTAGTTGCCTGCAGCATGAGGAATCTTCCCAGACCTGGGATCGAACCTGTGCCTCGTGCATAGGCAGGCAGATTGGTACCCACTGTATGACCAGGGAAGTCCTCATTGCTAATTTTTGCCATTATAAACTGGACATCTTTATGTGTACCTGTGTAGTCATCTGATTATTTCCTGAGGGTAAACTGTGAGCATGGTATGTACAATTGCTGAGTCAAAACACATTTTTAAGACTTGCGATAGCTATCAGCACCTTCATTAGCCATCTCCTAGGGTGGGTTCTTTGTGTGAGCAAACCTTATTCATTTATGTTGGTTTTTAGTGTCTCTGGCTACCCTGGTGGTTCAGACACTAAAGAATCTGCAATTCAGGACACCTGAGTTCCATCACTGGGTCAGGAAGATCCCCTGGAGAAGGGAATGACAACCCACTCCAGTATTCTTGCCTGGAGAATCCCATGGACAGAGGAGCCTGGTGGGCTACAGTCTATGGGGTCGCAAAGAGTCAGACCTGACTAAGCAACTAACGCTTTCACTTCAGTATCTTTAGGGATTCTACTGTTTTCTGCTTTCTTCTCTCCTATCCCCAAGTCTGGGTGGCACCTTCAAAATGAAAAACCTAAACCAATTTTATTGTTACTTCCTAAAAAAACCTATCATTCCTTTTCTACTATTTAAGCCCATCCCCTTAAGAGAAACACGGAAATCCTCCAAAGTAGCCCTTCCATGTGTAGGCCTCATGACAGAGAAAAATCTATTAAACTTTCCCTATGGAATGACTTGGGTTTCCCAGATGGTGCTAGAGGTAAAGAAAGAATCCGCTTGCCAATGCAGGGCACACGGGAGACGCGGGTTCAGTCCCTGGGTCGGGAAGATCCCTAGAGGAGGGCGTGGCAACCCACTCCAGTATTCTTCCTTGGACAGAGAAGCCTGGAATGCTGCAGTCCATAGGGCTGCAAAGAGTCAGACATGACCAAGCAACTGAGCACACATATGTGGAATGACTTGGTGGTTCTGGTTGTGAACAAGCAGCATTCAGGAGAGTACTCAGCACCTGAAATAGCTCTACTAAGCTGTCCTTAGATTAGAGCTTGACGGCCTGGATTATACGCTTTAGGTCTTATTTTTATGGCGTGGTGTTTTCTCTTGTCACTAAATGTATTTACAGGACCTTTAAACTGTACTTTAATGGGGATATGTATGTCTTTAAGGTTTTAAAAATGATATAATCTAAGATATGTTCACAGTTCAGTCTTTCCCCTCATTGTGGACAGCTGTCATCTGTACTGTCCCTGTCCCTGCAGGTTTAATCTGTATCAGCTAAGTGTTAGCTTTGAAGTATTAGGCATACCTGATAGCTCAGTTGGTAAAGAGTCCGCCTGTAATGCAGGAGACCCCAGTTCAATTCCTGGGTCAGGAAGATCCGCTGGAGAAGGGATAGGCTACCCACTCCAGTTTTCTTGGGCTTCCCTTGTGGCTCAGACAGTAAAGAATCCACCTGCAAAGTGGGAGACCTGCGTTTGATCCCTGGGTTGGGAAGATCCCCGGAGAAGGAAACAGCTACCACTCCAGTATTCCTGCCCGGAGAATTCCACGGACTGTATAGTCCATAGGATCACAAAGAGTCGGACACAACTGAGCAACTTTCACTTTGATTAGGTATACGTTAATATATTTGCTGAGGAACCATATGGAGAAGATGCATGATTTATTTGCAATGATTAAAGAAGCTTTGATAAGACAAATATAGTGTGCCCATGTATTTTATATAAAGCTTATGTAAGTATACTAAGGCTGTAAATTGATTTTCTCCAGTGTATTTCATACAGGCAACATTTTTTTTTAATGTATTATGTTTGGATGAAAGGTTCCTGTTAAAATTTATGCGTCATGTAAGTTTAAGCCTCACGGGTAGCAGCCGTGTCTGTTTTCTTCACTGATCCATCCCAAATACAGTAACCCCCACGTGTTAGAGATAACATCATTGCTACTTGTTTAACGAGTAACTAGATGAGTAAAAGGTATTGTGCATCTAACCTGGAGGTATGTAGCCTGTTAAATTGTCCCAAATAAAAGCACTACTGTATTTGTAATTATCAACATGCTATGCTATGCTCAGTCACTTCAGTCGTGTCTGACTCTCTGTGACCCCATAGACGGCAGCCCACCAGGCTCCCCCATCCCTGGGATTCTCCAGGCAAGAACACTGGAGTGGGTTGCCATTTCCTTCTCCAGTTCATGAAAGTGAAAAGTGAAAGTGAAGTCGCTCAATCGTGTCCAACTCTTAGCGACCCCATGGACTGCAGCCTACCAGGCTCCTCCATCCACATGGCTCTGTAGTAAAATTAGCGTAAGGTAACATTTTGGATTTGTGTGTTTGTAAAAGATACTGATTCTCTTCCATTTCAGAAAGTACTGTAAAGTTGTTTTTAAGTCCTTATTTATTTATCTTTGTCTGCACTGGGTCTTTGTTGCTGTGCACAGACTTTTATCTAGGTGCACTGAACAGGGAGTTTCTCTTGTTGTGGAGCATGGGCCCTAGAGCAAGGGAGCTCAGGAGTTCTCTAGAGCCAGGGGCTGGGCAGCTATGGCGCACGCACCGGCTTAGTTGCCCCCTGGCATGTGGAATCTAACTGGGCCAGAGATCGAACTCCTGTCCCCTGCATTAGCAGGCGAATTCTTATCCACTGTACCACCATGGAAATCCACTGTAGAGTTTTCTGTTCGGGTGCTACTTTATTTTTTTTCCCTAAGTGAGGTAGGGTATAGAAAATAGCATCTAAAGGATAATTAGCTGCATCAGAAAAGAAGCATTTTACTTTACTGAGTGAACACAGAATTTGTATAATCAAAACCTTCTAAGCCTTGTGCTAAGTATTCAAATAAAACATTCCAGAAAATTATGTGTAAAGAGGCATTCATTCCTTTTTTTCAGATAGTGACTATAGAGGTAGCAGATGAAAGGGAGAAGTTATCAAAGGCTCCAAATGTAGGGATCACAGGGTGTCTGGCCATATTATTAGTCAGTAGAATCCATATTGTAGTTAGGTATAAGCTGTGAGTCTGGAAACCAGTTTACTGTCAGTTGGGTAGCAATGATAATAATGAGTGTTTTGGTCTTGGCTTTAATGTCTAAATTGAGTGAATCTATGTATAGAAAACAGCTTCTTGTTGAAAACGTCTAGGTTTTAAAATTCTCTTTGTTACGTGCAACTCAGAGTTAAAAGGTAAAAATGTATCAAAAGGTAAAAATTCATCTTTGATCACTTAAGGACTATAGACAAAAATTTAGTGTATGTATTGTAGTAGTAATGGTCCAGCTTAGCTTTGTTCTGCCAGAAAGTAGAGGGGAGGAGCCTAATCCACAGGCTTTAGAGAAATAACAAGCAAGGCCTACATGGGTAAAGATAAACAGTTAAATACATCTTTATGTAAGAAACAGGAGACTTCAGTTCTGAGCAGGAAGAATGAAAGAAGGTAGAGAATGAGGGGGAGGGGAAGGACAAGTAGTAAAAGAAGATACAGGTGCAGAACAATACAGGTCATAAGTTTTGTTTTGTTTTAGAAAATCAGGCAGATAGATTTCAGAGAGCCTCTTGTTGCTACTCTAAGACATGTATGATTTAACTGCTATTCATGGCCTTTCTGCTGCCCTGTTCAAGCCCTTGGGATGGTTTCACTGAATGGAATATCCCAGAGGTATTGGGTATGGAATAGTCCAATGGTCTCTGGCTTCGGCATCCGTGACTAGAGCAGGATTTTAGGAATGAAATTAAATTAATATCCAGGGAATTTCCTCATAGCCATTAGAAACATAGTCCACTGGAAACACAAGTCCTCAGTGTGTTTTAGAAGATTACTGATAATAGTTAATCCCTTTAAGTACTTTCTTGAGAAGCTTGGGTATAATTTTTTTTTTTAATTGACTAGGCTCATTTGGGAGACTTTCAGTTATAAGTAGTAAATCAAATTCACTTACAGCTGCCTTGATTATTGGCATGTATACCCAAATTTTAGAGTGGGCACAGGCTTCAGGAAGGGCTTACCTAAATAGCTCAACAGTGTCACTGTGGGACCCCTCGACGACTGCTCTGCTTTCCAGAAATATCTGCTTGATTCCAAGGTTGGTCCCTGCGTGAACACAGAATGGCTTCCAGCATCTCTCAGCTTGTTCTCCACTGAACAAGCTCGAGCTTAACTCTGACTGGACCAACTTGGACGTGCATCCAGCTCTAAGGAAAGCGGTACTGCTCCCCAGGGAACTATGTCACTTACCTTGGGCTCAATCATGTGCCGTCTCTGAACAGATGACATGGCTTTATGTTGATTAAGTGAGTTAGGACTAAACTAGAAATGGGTTTAATCCCATTCAAACTATTTGTTGTTTAGTGGCAAAGTCGTGTCTGACTCTTTGTGACCCCGTGAGCCATCCATGGCATTTTCCAGGCAAGAATACTGGAGTGGGTTGCCATTTCCTTCCCTAGGGCATCTTCCCGACCCAGAGATCAAACCCGTCTCCTGCTGCGTCTCCTGCATTGCAGGTTGGTTCTTTATAGCTGAGCCACCAGGGAAGCCTGTCCAAACTATATGACTTAAGAAATTTGGGACAGAGAAAGCAGGAATGGATGCTGGGGACAGTACTCCGCATTGGTTATACCGCCTTCAAATACACACACTGTCCATTTTACTGATCTGGAGCCGGGTTTCTCAAGCTCGGCCAAACAATTGTTTAGAGGTCAGGCTTGTCCTGTGCATTGTAGAATGTTAGCTGCGTCCCTGGCCTCCAGCTCCTAGGTGCTAGTAACCCCTCCCCCAATTTCGGCAACCAAAAGTGTCTCCAGGCATTGCAGGATGTCACTGGAGCCAGGGCAGCAGCATCCTGGCTGAGACCACTGGTCTAGAAGAGTGGTCTTCAGACTGATCACACAAGCCTGTGATTAAAATGTTTGTGCATATCCCCATGTATATTTATATTAACTTATTAATTCTATACCTGTTATAAAACATATACACAAAATAGAAGTTAAATGGTGGTGATTCTAAATACAATGAAATTTTATTTTTGGCTGTAATACTTTCTTCCTATATGCCGTGGATCTTTGTGCGTGCCTTGTAGAGCATTCCCCCACTGTGGAGGTTAGTGGCCTAAAATACGGGTGTCCAGTCGGAATTAGTCAGTTGCTCAACTGTGTGGGGCCAGCACTATGTCACCATGAAACTCCAGGTCCAGTGTGACTTTCCCTGCTGTCTGAGCATCGGCTACCCGGGCCCTCAGCTGAACCTACTCTGAGACTTAAAAGGAGGACAGCCACTGACCACTGCATCCGAGGCTGCATACGCAGAGCAGAAAGGCTATAGGTTATAGATGTCAGCATTGTGGCCTGTGGAGTGTTGAGAGAGGCTGTGCCCGTCACTGTTCCCATCCCTGTCACCAGCCCCTACTGCTCTGTGCTGTAGGTTGAGGCAGGTTGTGAGGCTGAGATGTGGGTACCTTGTTCTGTGTCCAGAGGCTTCCTGCAAGGGGAAGGCTGCCGCCTTATCAGCCAGCGCCAGCAGGATGAGAAGGGACCGGTGTGGCGTGCTTGGGGAGGGCTCGGGGTCACTTCCTACCAAGTGTCAATCTTGTTGCCTCGTGGTGGGCGTGGAAGGACACTAGTGGGCCCCGTTGGCTTACTGTCAAGGAGTATGAGGACCAGAGGAAGGAAAGACACCCAGTGCTGCCAGCAAGTTTCTCAGGCCAAAAGGAGCGTGGGGGGTGGACTGCTGGTGTCTGAACACAGGGGTTCTCAGTGATGGGGCTCTTGGTGGAATTAAGCAGCGCCCAAGGAGGCCTGCACACCATTTACAGACTCATGACATTTGTGAGGCCACCGGTATACATAACACGTAGCCAGGGGACCCTCAGCTAGACCTAGACCTGTGCCCAGAGAGCCCTAAAAGGATGGGAATGGGGAAAAAGTGAAAGAGCAGACCAAGTCCCCTCAGTCTAGCTGGCAGGGGCAAGTTGTGAATCAGATTTGAGATTGAAGTTCTAGGGGACTAAATTTGAAAAACTGAAAGGACAGGAGAGGTGGGATTCGGTGGAGAACAGCTGAAAAGAAGTACTGGCAAGGGCTGGGGAGGACTGGCAGACGGAGCTGATGTCTCCACCCTTTCTGACTGGAGATTCCTGAAAAGCTCGGTTAATATTAATACCTTCAGCAGAGTCACTGTCGATGGGGCTTCGTCCTGGGTAATTGACCATGGTGAGGAGCTGGGCTAACTTGGAAGGTCTTTGCATTGAAGAATTGAGAATTGACAGGGCCTTTTTTTCTACAAAGAATATAATTTGTTGTACTCCTAAGTGCTTTGGACCCAACCTCGTTAAATATCTTTAGAGAATTTGGAAAGCCAATCTCAGAGAAGTCAGTATTTTGATTCCTTTTGTCTACTGTCTCCTCAGACTGATGAATGTCCTGTGTGTTTGGTTCATAAAGAAAGAAAAAGCAGTTGAACCTGTGGCGTGCGATAGTTGCAGAACTCGAGTTTTTAGTTGCCCTGAGGCATGTGGGAATCTTAGTTCCCTGACCATGTCCCCTGTACTGCAAGGCAGATTCTTAACCACTGGACCACCAGGGAAGTCCCAGATTAGTTTTTAAAATTCTGCTCTGGAATGTCTTAAATTTCGGGAAGAATCTTCTTTTGGACAATTTAGTGTAATGTTAGACTAATTAAATGTCCTTTGGGCATTTTTCATTTAAGTGTTTTTTCCTGGTAGATGAGAAGGGACTTAGGTACTGAGCAGCTGCTTCTTGCCGCACTCACTTTCCAGTGTGCAGTGCTTTCCCAGCGCTGTGTATGTTTCCTGGGATGCCGTGGGGCGGGCGGTATCACCCCTCTTGTAGAAAAGGCACGTGGAGACCCTCAGTTTGCCCCTGGAGGAGGCCGGGGTCTTTTCACCACCCGGCCCTCTGCCCTGGGCACGTGGGTGTGTAACATACAGAACGATGGCTGTGGAGCGAGTGTGGCCTGCCACCCCCGCCCAGGAGGTGACCAGCTCGCTGTCAGCAGGTGTTTGCTTAGCACTTCTGCGGCCGTCCTCTGACTGGTGGCATCCGTGTAGATGACATTTGGCCGAGGCAAGAGGCACGGCTGACCTGGGGACAAGGCAAAGGTGGTTGACAGTGTCTTATTGGAACTTGTTGACTTTCTGATGCAAGAATTTACCGCAAGCTCTGGGGTTGTTTTTTTTTTTTTTTTTTTCAGCAACATGGAATCATCACCTAGTTTTTATTGTAATAGATTAAGAGCAATTTATTTTATGTGAATCGATACAGGTTTGGAAGGGGTTTTTGTTTTTGGTTTTTTTCCCTTTTGAAAACGCTATTATATCCCATTTTCTTTAGATATATTTTTGTGCTCGGAGCATGTTATATCAACCAACATTCAACTGGGCTCAGGATTTTTTCTTCATACTGAAAGACACATTAAAGTTATAAGTCCTAGTTGTCTTAATTGACAATTTTCCATCTTAACTGTGAATTGCAAATAGTGTGAACTAGCTTAACAAACTGTATATAAATACCTGTTCTTCTGTAATACTCCCAGAGGGGATACCTTAGTATAGAGGGAAACAAGGCTCTGCAGACAAAGGGTCTGGACTTGGCTTTCAGTTGAGACACTTAGGCACTTGTGACTTGAGAAAGTATATAAACCTCATCGAGACCCAGGTTCCCTGTGAGGTCAGGATGATACCACCCTGCAAAATCGGGAGCTTGCATGATGGTTGTCCCACCCACAGGTCAAGTCCTTCCTGCCATCCTCCCTTCCTGTTCTGGTTGAGATATCCTCTAGGTTGCTTTGTGTTCAATGGGTTTTGGCCGCAGTTCAGCAAACATTGGGTAAAGAGACAGCTGTGTTGTTTGTTTTGTTACATTTGTTTTTTTGCCACAGTTTGTGAGATCTTAGTCCCCCAACCAGGGATTGAATCCAGGCACTTGGCAGTGAAAGCTCAGTTTAGGGTATACTTACCATCATGATTTCAAGGCAGGTTTACCTACATAGTTCCAAATGGCTCTTTTCCTCTCCTCCCTGCTTCCCTAGTCTGTATGTCATTCTCTGTTTTCTGACATTGAGGCTCTTTGTGGTAAATTGAAGCTAAACAATGCTACCTTACTAGGATTGTTGGAGGGTTGAATTCTTGTCATAAAATAATCATTCATCAGTGGCAGCAGTGTAATTTAAGTTGATAGCGTCTATGTAGCTCTTGAGTTAGCAGGATTTTACTTGCTATATGTAACTATAGGCTTCTGATTTTAAAATGCTGCCTTACCTCAGGGCCTGTCCTGGGGGCTGAGGGGCTGGGTTTGCCTCCAGATTTTTAACACCTGCATTGAGTCAGGTAGCTCACTTTCAGATTCTGTGTTTGCCAAGGCCTGTCCCTCCTCTTGGCACTCCACTCCAGTACTCTTGGCTGGAGAATCCCATGGACGGAGGAGCCTGGTGGGCTGCAGTCCATGGTGTCGCTAAGAGTCGGACACGACTGAGCGACTTCCCTTTCACTTTTCACTTCTATGCATTGGAGAAGGAAATGGCAACCCACTCCAGTGTTCTTGCCTGGAGAATCCCAGGGACGGGGGAGCCTGGTGGGCTGCCATCTATGGGGTCGCACAGAGTCGGACACAACTGAAGTGACTTAGCAGGTCCCTCCTCTTTCTTGTTGCTTTTCCCAATCATAGATGCCTCTGCTGTTTCATTTTTATTGAACCACTTGTTTGGCCGGTACTGTGCTCTAACCAGGTACAAGAACATACAGTACACAGCTGCTGCCTTCCGGCCTGTGACAGAAGGTACACATTAAGTGCTATTTTCAAACATTTAGCTCCCTTATAGGGCAGTTTAGTAATCCCTCTTCTGACGAACACATATTGTTTGTGAACCTGTGAATCTTAATCCCAGGGATACAAAGATGAATACGATGCAGGTTCTGATCGTGAGTTTTTGATCTTCTCCAGAGAGAAGAACCGTTGTGACTGGTGGTACTGGAATGTTGTCATCAAGACCCAGCCCACCAGACGTGCAGTTCATGGATATTATTGTTTAAGAAAAGACAGAAATAGCTATTTCATGAACAATTGCTAAGTCGTGTCTGACTCTTTGCGACTCCGTGGACTACAGCACGCCAGGCCTCCTTGTCCTTCACTGTCTCCTGGAGTTTGCTGAAACTCATGTCCATGGAGTCAGTGATGCCATCCATCCATCTCATCCTCTGTCACCCCCTGCTCCTCCTGCCCTCAGTCTTTCCCAGCATCAGGGTCTTTTCCAGTGAGTCGGCTCTTCACATCAGGTGGCCAAAGTATTGGAGCTTCAGCATCAGTCCTTCCAATGAATATTTAGGGTTGGTTTCCTTTAGGGTTAACTAGTTGAATCTCCTTGCTATTCAAGGGACTGTCAAGAGTCTTCTCCAACACCACAGTTCAAAAGCATCAATTCTTCTGCTCTCAGCCTTCTTTATGGTCCAACCCTCACATCCACACATGACAACTGGAAAAACCATAGCTTTGACTAGATGGACCTTTGTTGGTAAAGTAAGATCTCTGCTTTTTAATATACTCTCTAGGTTCATCATAGCTCTCTTCCAAGGAGCAAGTGTCTTTTAATTTCATGGCTGCAGTCACCCTGCAGTGATTTTGGAGCCCAAGAAAATAAAATCTGCCACTGTTTCCACTTTTCCCCCTTCTATTTGCCATGAAGTGATGGGACCGAATGCCATGATCTTAGTTTTCTGAATGTTGAGTTTTAAGCCAGCTTTTTCACTCTTCTCTTTCACTTTCATCAAGAGACTCTTTAGTTCCTTTTCACTTTCTGCCACTAGAGCGGTATCATCTACATATCTGAGGTTGTTGATATTTCTCTCAACAATCTTGATTCCAACTTGGGATTCACCCAGCCTGGCATTTCACATGATGTACTTTGCATATGGGTTAAATAAGCAGGGTGACAATCACAGCCTTGACGTACTGTATATTAGGATAAATAGGTGAAAATATTTAAATTTTAAGTTCAGGTAGTATTTTTATATGAACCAGTTGTGAAGGATCATTAAGGGAACTCTGACCCACAGAGCCAGTGCATCTAGTGAAATTCTGGAGGATGAATTGATTAGTTCTGAGTGAAACACACAGACTTCATTATTAAAAGGTAAGCTTTAGTTTGATTTTCAGTGGAGTCCAAATTAGTCAGATTTTAATAAAAATCTGACTTGTAGTAAACACTGATTTTCAAAACAGTAGCATACCTGAATAATTTTTATTTCACTGTGAAAAGATAAATTTTCTAGAATATTCATTGCAGCATGAGAGTGAAATTGGAAATGAGGTGAACATCTAATGGTAGGAAATAGGTTAAAATATTATACATTGATAGATAGGAACAGGATGCAACCATTGCAAATGACGGTGATGTGGGTGTATATATACTGACATGGAAAGACATCCAAAATATCTAGATAAGAAGAAAAGGATGTGAGGTTAAAAAGCCAGTAATGAAAAGCCCTGAAGGGGGTACTAACATGTTAGCGGTGGTATCTTTTTAGCTGCTGGGATTTCAACCAGTTTTTTTTATTTATTTATTTTTAATTGAAGGATAATTACTGTATGGTGTTGGTTTCTGCCATACATCAAGATGAATCAGCCATACGTATACATATGTCTCCTCCCTTTTGAACCCTTCCATCCCACGCCTTTCGGTTGTCACAGAGCCCTGGTTTGAGTTCCCTGAGTCATACAGCAAATTCCCACTGGCTCTCTGTTTTACATATGTTAGTGTATTCATGTCTCCATGCTGCTCTCTCCGTTTGTCCCACCCTGTTGATATGCTCTAATTATGAAATGAACATAAGTACCTTTTTTTCTTTTTTTAGTAGAGAAAAATCCCATTTCCCATTTCGTGTATGCACAGCTCAGTATAGCTTTTCTGATCCTGTTGTGATTTCCTTTCTTACAGGTGTGGGGGCACGGTTGGTGCTATTTTCACTTGCCCACTAGAAGTCATTAAGACAAGGTTGCAGTCTTCAAGATTAGCTCTTCGGACAGTCTATTATCCTCAGGTTCATCTGGGGACCATCAGCGGAGCTGGGGTGGTGAGACAAACGTCAGTGACGCCTGGACTCTTACAGGTTCTGAAGTAAGTTCAGTCCGGTTCTGGCCTCATGCCACCCGCACCCCCGCCCCCCAACACTGTCAGTGCAGGATGTTTATCCGGCCCATCGGATGGGATGCTCTGTTTGTAGAGGCTGTGACCAAATTTAAGAACTAGGTATCTGTACCAGTATCTTAACTCTGACTTTGCTCTCTTGGCCTCAGGGCTTCCAGCATGCATGTGATCACCATCCAGGGACAGTTAAAGTAAACCTAACAAAGCAAACTCAAAACAATCCATGTTTAAATTGTTACATCAGAGTGTTGCTCTTGCCCCAAGTCTTTTGAGTGCTAGTGAGAAGCTCTGAGGCTTGTAGAATGAATTTTAAAATTGCACAAGAGAAGTATTGTGAATATTTTAAGAGGAAGTAATATGGAAACAAAATGTTGTAATTTTTTACTTTTTATTTGAAAATAATTTTACATTTATAGAAAAACTACAATATATGTTTAGTAAGCTGGTCTTTACAATTTTTGTTTCATACCTAGCCTACCCACCTAGTTTATCTGTTTTTACTGTAGTAAAATATTTCATTTGCTTACCAAGTCGCTGAATATTCTTAAGTTGAATTTGGCTTATCAGTCTCTATGCTTAAGGCAAAATCAGAAATTCAGAAGAGCACTGGGCAATGTCTGCATTTTAGCTCGGGGACCCTGTGCTTTTAAAAGAGAACTTTAAAATGATGACTGACTGTGAACTCCACGTGTTACTCAGAGCTCTAAAGCTGACCTCTGGGAGAGCGCAGGTTCAAGAGAGACACAGCTGTGTACCAGCGTGGGTGTTTAGTGGGGAAGCGTTAGAAAAAGATGCAATAAAATGGAGATGCTCTGTCTTCATAACGACAACACTTTGAATTTGGGGCAGAGTTCAGTCACAGTTTAGATAAGGTAGAATGGATTTGAAAGTGCTTAATTTATTTTTAGGTACGTTTTGTTTGTAAAGCCGACTTCTGGGTAATTCAGGCACCAGCTGCTGAGGGCAAGGTCCCAACTAGAGAAAGAGGTCGCTGATAGCCAAGACTCGAGGCAAATCTTTTTTTTTTAATTGAATGCTGAGAAGGATTGTGGAGACACAAAATGCAGAAGGTCAGGGGCAGGCCAGGAAAGGTGGGGCACTGAGATGGGAGGCGTGCTTTGCTGTCAGTAAGGAGAGAGACCAGCTCTGAAGACACCCTCCCCGTTCGCCTTTAGTAAGTCTAGTCACTGGCAGTGTCTCCAGTGATGCCTCGCTTCTGACGAACTTGAAGGGCTTTGGACATAGTGAAACAGAGGTAATTTGCCAGCTTTGCTAACATCCAAGGTGAACTTCCTCTTACATACTTGCCAATCTCGCATGACTAGTAGATTTATTTATTTACTGTAACTGGGGACCTCTTACCCGGAAGTCGCGGGTGTCACTGGGGCCAAGCCCCTAAGGTAAATAGGAATGTTTCTCTAGTTCAAGTGTGTTACGACACATCTTCTACTAAAATGTAAACCAAAAAAAAAACCAACCTCTCCGTCTTTTAAAACACACGAACAGCGCCCACACCGCATGCAAGACAGCCACCTTCCTAACTGGCCTGGCAGAAGACCTTGTACCCTGCTCCATCCCCAAGCTGTTCTCAGCAAAGCAGAGGAGATCCTTTTGCCCTCACTCCGAGTAAAAGCTGAGGCTGCCCATGGGGCCTCCTGGACCCCTCCCATTACCTCCTTGACTTTGCCCCCTTGAATTTCTCCCTCCTGAACCGTTTTGGCTATACTGGCCTCCTTTCTGGCTCTTTAAAAGACCAGAACATTGGAACATTCCACAGTAGGGCCTCTCTGCTGGACATTATCTGCATGGCTGCCTCTCAGCTGTCCCCTTTGCAGGAAGGCCTTGCAGTGACCACGCTATTGAAAACCAGGCCCTTCCTTCACATTCTCTCCATCCTGCTCTATTTCTAATCCACAGCATTTACCTCTGTCCATCGTGCAGTATAATGTACTGACTTATATTGTTTATTTTCTCTCCCTGCGGGGGCCCCCTGCAAACAGAAGTTCCCCAGAGGTAGGGGCTTCAATTTGTTCTGACGACTGAGGTGTCCCCAATCTCTGAGAATGCCGCCTGCCACATGGCAAGAATGCAGGACAGAGAGAACGTGACGCATCAGTAGGATGTTGACTATGAAGAGCGTGACACCCGCTCCTCCCCCTGCCGTGCAAATAACCAGTATTAGCTGCTGTCATAATACCTGCTTCCTGTGCTTTTTAAACATAAGATTTATAGCTGAGTTTCCTGGTAATGAAGGCAAAAAGGCGGGCTGTCACCCTGTATAACTCTCATCTGGAGAAAGCACATGTGCTCCTTGGGGTACATGTATGTTGCTTCTTGTCACAAGTTCTGAAAGCAGAATGTTACCCAGTACTTACATCAGATAGTGCACCAGTGTAAGCAGCACTGTCTTCTAGGGTAGTTTAACAGAAGATGACTGCTTTTTGCTTCCTCCCCCGCCCCTCACCCGCCTGGATTACTGGACTGTGCTTTCTGATTCCTCCACTAATCACCCCTAGACTAGAGCAGTGGTGAGGGGCTACTGAGCAGGCTCTTTTTCTAGGAGTGGTGAACTGAGAGCAGGGATCCAGGCCTTTTCTCTGCCACAAAGCCCACCAAGGTCATCTGCCCACAATTAGAAGCCATTGGGTTTATCAGGTGGTTTCCCTGGTGGCCCAGACAGTGAAGAATCCGCCTCGGGTAGAAGACCCAGGTTCGATCCCTGGGTTGGGAAGATCCCCTGGAGAAGGGAATGGCAGCCCACTCCAGTATTCTTTGCTGGAGAATTCCATGGACAGAGGAGCCTGGCCTATAGTCAGATGGTTATTCATTTAAAACTAAGCTGCTTATTTTTAGTCTTACTCTTCCAGGAAGTGCTACATTTAAAGACTTAACAGAAAACAGAATTTGTTTACAGGAATTTTATTTTTCAAAATACAAATCAGTGTTTGCTTATGTCTCAGGTTAATCTATTAGAGAAAAGGTATTCTCCATTGGAGCACTGATTACCTTTATATTTTGAATATAGTTATTTGAAGACAAGATGTTAACACAATTAGGCTCTCTCTGTTAAAGTTGCCAAAGGGTCATAATCCATTTATTGAAGTATCTGCCTTAAAAAGTCTTAGGACATAATCTTTTAAAAAAATTTTTTTCCATTCAAAACTTTTATTCTTTAAACTATTTCAGGTACTTTGTTTTTTCAAGTACCTTTTTAATGTGAAAAGTAATATGTTAGTGAGGTAGTTTTTCTTTTAAAAGCTGATGGCTTCAGCTCAGAACTTTGTCTTGGAGCTTGATCTGTGGTATGCATAGTCTGATCTAAAAGAAGGAAGAGAACAAAACACTCCAGACAAGACCCGAGTTTCCTTCTGCATTTCTTTCCTAAATGAAAGCTTATAGGACTGTGGGAAACTTAGTCTGGGCCCTAAACATGCTTTATTTTGAAGCTGAGGAGTACCATTTATAGTAGGCACTTGATTGTTCCAGAAAAGTTTTGTAAACATCCAGATAGGTTGGAAGTTTGAATTATGTAACAGATTTGACTTTTTGCCCACTGTTAATGTGCATCACTATGGAGACAGCCTTTTTGCAGCTCTTAAAAGGACCGAGTCACTCGAGGACACAAGTTCCCCACTGCATTATAGATGCGTGGCTCCCAGCTTCCTGGAGCCAGAGACGCCCTTAATTGTGTTTAAGTGATTCCTAGGGCTGGCGGTACAGTGAACAGTCGTGGGGACCACAGACAGAGCCTAAACTTGAAGAAATTCTAAATGTATTGACCATTTGAAAGCTTTCACATACTATACTATGAGATGTAGGTCACTTCAAGATGTGGTTATTTGAGAGAAGTTTTTTTTCCAGAGAGCGTGTTTTTTTTTTTTTTTTTTTTTTTTAAGCTAAATCCTGTTTGGAGAAAGAGTTAACAGTAAAGAATTTAAAGTTGAAAACACCAAATTCTGTTAAGGACCAAGTGCCTTGGTCCTGGCCAGTGTGAAAATGCAGTGAAACATGTAGTTCCTTTAGAGTGTTAGGATGAGCTCAGTATTTTTATAACCTATGACCTATAGCTTTTTCATTTTTAAGTTTTTTATTGTGAAATGATTTCCAACTTAAAGAAAAGTGACAGGAACAGGGCACACACCTTGCTTATACTCTACCCAGGGCTCTTGTGTTTGACATTTTGCCACATTTGTTTATCTGTTTTTGCTCTATATACATACTTTTTTTTTCCTGAACCATCTGAAAATGTACAGTTTTCAAATTTAGGAAATTTAGTATTGATATAACTAATCTGCAGTCTGTATTCCAGTTATATCATTTATCTTTTGTTAAGTGATTGATTTAGCACAAGAGCAAAAACATGAAAACTGTTACTGCCAATATTTCTTTTATCTTTTAGAACTTCTTCAGTGAGTCTCTGGGTTTCTTGGTTTAACTGCTTTAGTAAGATGTAATTCAGAGCACTTCCCTGGCAGTCCAGTGTTTCCACTCCAGCAGGCACCAGTTTGATCCCTGATCGGTAACTAGGATCCCACATGCCAAATGGTTGGCCAAATAAAAAAATAAATTCAATTAAAAATTTTTTCAAAATGCACTTAAGATGTAATTCACGGGAGAAGGAAATGGCAACCCACTCCAGTATCCTTGCCTGGAGAACCCCGTGGACGAGGAGCCTGGTGGGCTGCAGTCCACGGGGTTGCAAAGGGTCGGACACGACTGAGCAGCTTTGTACTTTTACTTAGTAACTGCGTAACATCCAGCTAGAGACTGGCAGGCAGGTATTCTTTCTGCCCCCTTCTGATGTCTATGTCAGAAGCTGTCTCTATCTCCTTTATACTTTAATAAAACCTTATTATACAAAAAAAAAAGATGTAATTCACGTACCAGATGATTGCCCACTAAATACATACAGTTCACCTGTTTTAATATGTTCATAGAGTTTTGTGCAACCTTGACAACAGTTTGATTTTAGAACGTTTTCCTTCCCACTACAAGAATCCCCTCACTGTTTGCAGTCACTCCCCATCCCCAGACCCACAGCCCTAGACAACCAACCACTATTCTGTCTATAGGCTTATCTCCTGATTATTTCATCTAAATGAAATCATACAACATACGGCCTTTTGTGTCTGCTTTTACTTAACCTAATGTTTTTTGAAGCTTCATCCTTGTGTAAGTCATCAGTACTTCTTTTTATTGTTGCTGTTGTTCAGTCGATCAGTCGTTTCCAACTCTTTGCAACCCCACGGACTGCAGCATGCCAGGCTTCCCTGCCCTTCACTATCTCCCAGAGTTTACTCAAACTCATGTCCATTGAGTCGATGATGCCACAACCATCTCATCCTCTGTCAACCCCTTCTCCTCCTGCCCTCAACCTTTCCCAGCATTGGGGTCTTTTCCAATGAGTCAGCTCTTCATATCAGGTGGCCAAAGTATTGGAGCTTCAGCATCAGTCCTTCCAATGAATATTCAGGGTTGATTTCCTTTAGGATTGACTGATTTCATCTCTTTGCTGTCCAAGGAGTCTTCTCCTTTTTATTACCAAATGCTATTCCATTGTGTGGCCAGGTTTCATTTGAAACGCACTGCTTTGACCTTCCCCAGATGCCATGAAGAAAGAAATGTGCATTGTACTTGTAGTGAGGTGTCTAGTGTGGTGAACAGAGAGTTAGTGACCCTCATGCGACCCTCAGCATGACCAGAGTTAGTCTGGGCCTTGCAGACAAGAGTGCACCTTGGGGTCACTTACAAGGCTTGGATTTGATACCAGCTAGTAAGGAAAATATTCTGTGATACCTGTCAAGTGCTCTTTTTGCCTTGCAAGAATGCCCATATGTTGTGCAAACCTTGAACATTACTCCTGTGTGGACAAGAGAGCTTTTGAAGCATGTTTTTTCACTGTAGTAATGAAGGCAGTATTCTTCAGTCTTTTGATTCCGTATTGTACTATAATCAGATAAGACCTCAGGGGGTTTGTAAACATTCTGTTCTTTATTCAAGGAGCTAATGTGAAGATTGACCCCTTATCATTTTGCATAGCCCTTGCCTAAGGATTTTAAAGATACATCTTTTCTTATTATTCAGGTCAATCTTGGAGAAGGAGGGACCAAGGTCACTTTTTAGAGGCTTGGGTCCAAATTTGGTTGGAGTTGCACCATCAAGGTAAGCAATGAACCTTTCAGCTAGCCCACAACATACAGTATGTAATGCACCAAGTCCTTCCTTAACCAGAGGGGCAGTACTGCTAGGTGACTAGTTTCTTTTTCTGTGTGAGAATCCTAAATGCATCTGATGCATAGAAATAGTGTTAACTGTTGGTATGTCTCTCAATGTGTATGTGTTAGAAAGAGGCTCTTGGTTGTTGTACTCTTAAGTTGAAAATTATTGCTCCCATCACCTAGAACTTTCTCTGTTTGCTCCTCCTAAGTGTGGTGTGTGGTCAGCAGCAGTGGCGTCACCAAAGAGCTGATTTAAATGACAGGATCTCAGACCCACATCAGAATTTGCATCTGGAAGCACTCATCTGAAGGAATTTTAAAGGCTTCTAGGTTTTACTTTATATGTATTTTTTAAAATCCCCAGTTTTGTTATAAGGTTTAATTCTCTTTAAAGCTTATTTGAACACATCGAGCTGCACTGTCTCAATACAATAGCCACTGGTCACATGGGGCTACTTGAATTAATTAAAATTAAAAATTCAGTTCCTTGGTCTCACCAGCCGCATTTCAGGTATTTAATGTTCACATGTGGTTAGTGGCTCCTGCCTGCGGGACCATAGGCGTAGAGCATTTCCAGCTCCGCAGGAAGTTCTGTTGGGCAGGACTGATGCAGAGGATACACACGTGTGGACATGAAAGGGAATGAATGTTTCTGTGTGTGGAGGGGTGGGGGCAGTGTATCTCTGAAAAGCAGGTAAGAAACTGCTTCTAGAAATTGCCTTCTGGAAAGGGGAGTTGGGTGTGACTGCTAGGACACTTACATGAATCGACATATACAGTAGATCTTTACAACAAAAATGAGAATGTCATTTTATATGAAGTGAAGACTAAAAGCTTCTTGAATTCTTACGGGTCAGTGCTCCAGTTTATACACAGATTTCCTGAGGATATCATAAATATGCAGATTCTTATTAAACCCTTTTGTTCCTTTAGAATTCCGTAGCTTGTGTGTGTGTGATCTATTGAAAATACAGCAAGTACTAGCCTGTGAGATTATATGGGGCACGCATTATTAAGAGTACACAGACATGCTGCATATATGTAATTGATGAAGAACACAGAGTCATTCTACTTGGGGACAGTGCTTAACTTGGTAATGCCCGTCAGTCTGATATAGAGTCTTGGCCACCACACCCATTTAGAATAGTTGGGACCTAGAAAAAAAAACAAAAGACAATTTTATAACACAATCATGATAAGTAGTCAGCATCCTAGGTTGAAAAATACATTCTGTAATTGATCCATTGGCCAGCTGGAAAAAAAGAAGGCCATTTTCCTTGGCATTGCTGGTGAAGAGCAGGGAAAACCACAAGCAGGCTCTGCTCCTCAGCCCCAATCTGGGAGGAGACAGACGAGGGGAAAGCAGACAGGCAGAGGAGACTGAAGAGCCGGGGCGGGGTGGGAGGGAGTGCCACCCTTCCAGTGGTCCCGTTCTGGGGTAGGAAGTGCATCAGTGGAGGGAGCCCTTTATGGAAACGTGTGCCAGCCTACATGTCCCTATGTGGTCCCGAGTCATCAGGAAAAAGGTTCAAATTACATGTGACACACTCGTTATGGTGTAAGGCAGGACACATGTGATATACATTGGAAATGTATTATACATTTTAACAGTTACAATATATGTTGGTGCTTAAAAGGATTGGCATTTATCCAGAATGAAGAATGTAAATGGACTTCATATGTATACTATCAAAACCTCGTCTTCCTCAGTTATTTAGGACACTTCGACCATCACAGACTACTTTCTGGAGGGACAAGCGGGAGCTTCCCCAGGGCGGCTGCAGCAGGTTTTGGTTTGAGCCCAGATGAGGTTAAGCTTGCGATTACCTATTAACCTCTTCTGCATATTCCTGAGTTTGTCAGAGGTTGCATGGAGCCAGTGTCCCAAGATGTCCTGACCGTGTTCTCTCTTTGCTCTGACAGGGCTGTGTACTTCGCCTGCTACTCCAAAGCCAAAGAGCAGTTCAATGGCGTCTTCGTGCCAAACAGCAACATCGTGCACATTTTCTCGGCTGGTTCTGCAGGTGTGTTAGGCCAGTGAGTGCTCATGAATGTCTCAGCTCCCTAAGCGTGCGTTGTGCCAGAAAGCCTCTTTCCAGGAGTTAAAAATTAGCTCTCTGCTTCTTTTGCACCTGAACTCATTTTTCTGAAACTTTATGTTAGAATTGATAAAATCTGAGTATATGAGAACAGCTTGTAACTTGCTTCCGTTTATTCTCCCTTAAGATTGACATGTGAAGACTGACATGTTCTCATGCGTGCTGGTGGTCAGTGTGATTATCTTTTAAAGGAATGTTGGTGTGTTTTCATATCTATCACATCATTTTCTAAACTTGGAGCTGCTTTTCTGTGACCCCCAGGTGTCTGGCATACCCTGTGTACAGTTGTCCTCCGCAGCTGGGTTCTGGATGAGGACTCGGGGCTTGAAGTGGGGTTTGTTCAGCAGGGTTGGTGATAGATAAGATGTCGTTTCTGTTCTTTTTTGAGGGAATCATTCCACCTACCATAGAAAATTCACAACAAGATTTTTCTCCCAGGAAATACTTGGCAGAAATATGTCAGTTGTAGATTGCTGCGAGAAGGCCATGCCATTTTCGATATAAAGTTTATGTCTGTTTAAATAGAAAGGTATTTTAGAGAATTAAATTGACATTTTATGAAAAATTTCCACCCTCTGCTGACCTCTAAATTGTATGTATCCATTTTCTCCCTGTTCCTCCAAATAAAAGTACTAGGAATTCATCTGAATAGTTACAGATAATTCTTGGATCCCAAATGGAAAATGACATTAGCAAAGATGCTTCACAAGAAAGGTGTTTACAGGATATGGAGCTGGCAGGGAGGTCAGAGGGATGGAGTGTAGTGCCTCACTGCCTCAGCCAATAGTGAGTTAGCCGTAAACTAAAAGCTGGGCACCGGTTTTGCAACTTTTGACAAATTAACTTAGAGAAACCCTTGGTAAATAAGATGGATCTGAAGGGAAATTTTGTTTTTTTAATAATCTTCAATTTGCTGTTTCAAGGAGCTAATGTTGCTGTAATTGGTTTTTCCCCTCCTTCCTGGTAGCATTCTTTTCTTTCTTTTTTTGTAATGCAAGTGTAGTTGATTTACAAAGTTGTTTTAGTTTCAGGTGTACAGCAGAGTGATTCAGTGTCTTATGGTCTATTACAAGATAGAGTATTGTTTCCCATGCTATACAGTAGGTCCTGTTGATCTACAGACTATCTGCGTGGGTCTTCCCACATGGCACTAGTGGTTAAGAACCTGCTTGCCAGTACAGGTAGATGTAAGAGATGCAGGTCTGATTTCTGGGTCGGGAAGATCCCCTGGAGAAGGGCATGGCGACCCACTCCAGTATCCTTGCCTGGAGAATCCCGTGGACAGAGGAGCCTGGCAGGGTCCACAGGGTCGAAAAGAATTGGACACAACTGAAGCATGTCTAGGGTCATGTTATCAATCTGTTTAGACTGTGAAAGGGATGACATATTCCAGAGGACTTGCTGTGTGTCAGGTCAGTGATATACGATACTGCTGCTTTTTTGGTTGATGGAGAAGGCAATGGGAACCCACTCCAGTACGCTTGCCTGAAAAATCCCATGGGTGGAGGAGCCTGATAGGCTGCAGTCCATGGGGTCGCAAAGAGTCGGACACGACTTAGCAGCAGCAGCAGCAGCAGAGAGATTAACAACATTAAAATGGAGAAGACTTAAAGATGGTTCTTATAGGCAGACCAATCTTAAAATGTCGATTTCCTAAAATGATCAGTCAGATATCAGAATGTCTTAAGTTTGGATTCAGGTAAATGGAGATTTAGTTTCTTCTATTTTAAGTTAAATATAAGGCATTCTTTCGGATTAGATCATAATTTCTTTAAAACAAATTATTTCTGGACCTGATGCTTTCAATTGAGTTTCAGAATAGTTTCATATTTACCACCATAGGAATCACATTAACAGGAATACCAACAGCACCAGCTAGAGTCTGGAAGGACTAGTAGTCGTCCTCAGTTGCTCAGTTGTGCCCTCCTCTTTGTGACCCTTTCGACTCTGCAGGCTCCTCTGTCCATGGACAGGGCTCTAGAAAATTGAGATTTACTTTAGTTCAGTATTACCAATAGATGTTACATTTTAGGGGACTATATTTTCCATCTGTTGCGTGGAAATGGAACTGCTTCTTACCGTTTTTATTATTAAGCCTTGAAAGCCTGATTTCAAGGTTTATCATATGGAAGACATGGCTTTAATAAGCATTGGATCTGTTCGGTGATAACATTTTCTATTTGTTTTTGTTTTGTTTTGTTTCTTCCAGCTTTTGTCACGAATTCCTTAATGAACCCTATATGGATGGTTAAAACCCGGATGCAGCTAGAACGGAAGTAAGTTTTTACTTGTTCCTTCCTTAATGTAAGACTTGAATTCTCAGGGGTTTTTTTTCTTCTGCCAGTTCCAGTTGTAGAGTGAGACCTATAGCATCCTTAACCATCCCCATCTATGTTTTATCTGCATATAAGCTTATGTAGAAACTTCTCTTGTGTTGAGGTTTATACTGCCAAGCCTCAGCGGGGAGACAGAGGCCAGCAGAAATAACACACAAGGGGATGTCAGGAGTTCGCTCAGGTGTGGCCCCTGATCCCCGGGGTAGTCCTGGGTCTCTGCTCCTGGAGACCCCGCCCCCAGGTGGAGTGCTGTGAACTGTGCTCTAATGGCCTCTCTTGTGGGAAGGTGCCAGAACAGCAGCGCCCAAAGCCTCAGAAGGGGCATTTTAGTCTCCCAAGGCCCTCAGACATCCTGGATTTCTCCCTCAAAACTGTAGCCAGGGATCCTTCACATCTCTTATGCTCTGGGTTCCTTTGGCAGTCTCTAGTGAAGCCTACAGGCACTTTTTAGAATGATTTTTTTCTCTCTTTTTGCACTGGGTTTTCATTGCTGCAAGTGGGCTTTCTCTAGTTGCAGTGAGCAGGGGTGCTTGGACTTCTCATTACAGTGGCTCCTCTTGTTGCGGAGCTCGGGCTCTAGGCACACAGACTCAACAGTTGTGGCTCGAAGGCTGAGTTGCCCCTTAGTTGCACATGGAATCTTCGTGGACCAGGGATGGAACCCATGTCCGCTGCATTGGCAGGCAAACTCTTAAGTCCTGTACCACCAGGAAAGCCCTAGAATGACATTTTTAAAAGCAATGAAAACCAATTATTGAAATACAATTATCAGTGTTTTTAAAAGTTACAATATATTAATATACTTCTTTAGTATATTAAATAACAAGATCAAGGAACATCCCAGTAACTACTGTAATTTCAAGTCAGTGATGATGATGATAAACAGTGTTTTCTGATAGGATTCTAAGTACCCTTTTGTTACTAGGTTGCCTAGAAATGTGTGTGGGGCGCTGGAAACTTCCAGCTAGTCCAGTCTAACCTTCAGCTACCTATAGAGAAAGGAGGGGAGAGAGCAAGCAAGAGCTCCACCTAGAAATGGAGGTGGGCTCTGCCTTTGCTTATTTTTCTCTCGAATGACCCGGGTAGCCTCTGAAGTGGGTCTTTGACATTCCCTGTCCGTTCTACCTGAAGGAACCTTCTAAAATGTACCAGGTCTAATCATTTAGAAGAGATATCTTGCTCAGAAGCCTTCAATGAATGTCAGTTACTGTCAGGGTCAAATCCCAACTCCTCAGCTTAACCTTCAAGGTCCTTGGCAGTTTTCAAAAAATGTCACGTGGTCTCTTGCTTCGGTCTCCTTGAATCTGCCTTCCTCACTAGGAATAGAACCCTCAAGAAGCTCTTGTCCTACGACATCCTGACCAGTCCTCTCCTAGAGCGTCTGGGCAGTTACTTCCAAGCGTGCACACGGTGTCCTCACATCACTTCTGTTTAGCAGAGGATAAATGCATTGGTCAGCTGAGAGCCTTCTTTATGTGCATTTGTTAAAATCTGCCTGGTAATGACCTGTGCTCAGGACATTTTAAAGCTATATTTGGTGGGCTCTATTGACAGAGCCCTCAACAACGAGGATTTGTTGCATGTTTTCCTGTGCACCAGTGGCAGCAGAAACAGCAGAGAATAAGACACAAGCCCTGCCTTCCCAAAGCTCACAGCTTCACAGAAAATAGAGAGAATTATAGGTTGGTGGGAGAAGGGGCCAGCAGTGCTCCAGGACCCTGGGGGGTGGGAGGGAGTCCCTGATGCAGTCTGCATGGGACGTGCAGGGAGGCAGCCAGGGAGGGACTCTTGTGGCAGGGATATCTCCCTGTGTCCAGAAGCCCAGTGGGCACTGGCAGTGAAGGTACCGCAGGCAGAGACTCGGGTGTGCAGCAAATTTGGAGACAGGGAAGCTTTGTTCATTCTGAGCAGCAGAAAGTAGGGGTGTGTCATGCATGTGAATGTGCTGGGGAAGGAGAGAGGTACAGGGAAATAAGGCTGGAGAAGCCGCATCCTTGAAAGCCCTGGGGAGGAACGGGAGCTTGGACTCGGCTGTATTTGGAGGCAGTGTAGAGCTATTAGAGCAGGGATTTCAGGGCCCTGTCCCCAGGGGATGTTTGGCAGCGTCTGAATATTTGTTTCTCACAGCTTAGGTGGTATCTAGTGGATAGAGACCAGGGAGACTGCTAGATACTCTATAACACTTATGACTACCCCCAGCAGAGAACTGTCCAGCCCCAGAAATCCCAGTAGTGCCAAGACTGAGAGACCCCTTGTGAGAGGATGGTAAACAGGGGAGTGGGTGCTTGCGTTTGCATTACAAAGGTCATTCCAGGTAGGGGGCGGGAGTGGGGGGACCCAGTGCACTGATCTGCTCCCCCACAGGAGGGTCTCCTACGTGCGCCCAGCGTGAACGCTATCCAGTCCAGGGATTCTGTGTGTATCCAGGCAGTTTATGAAAACTTCCTGTCGTGGGGCAGGAGCATCCAAGCTGAAGGCCTTTTAGTTATTGTATAGTTTCTTCCGTGTTTATAAGTTTACAAATGTGGGAATAATGGAGGGACTTCCCTGGTGGTCTAGCGGCTAAGACTCCAAGATCCGGATGCAGGGGGTCTGGTTTCAATCTGTGGTCCAGAACGGAGATCCACATGCCGCAACCAAAGATCCTGCATGCAGCAACTAAGACCCGGCACAGCCAGATAAGAACCCAAAAAAGAAAGAATAGAGTCAAAATAACAGCATTTGGAGACCACAGTGGTAACAAAGAGCACTTAAACTTACCACCCTGTGAGATTCTTGGCGGATTTTCCTTCAGTGTTTCCTTAAAGTGTGTTTGTATTATAATTGTACTTTACATGGAATTTCACCTTGCTCTCCACTTTAAGCACTTCCCCATGTCTTACTGCCTTCACGACTCTTTCAATCTAGTCTGTGTACCATCCGTCTGCATGTGTAGACACATGGATGGTTTTGATTCTATTACAGTCATATTTTCCTCTTTGGTGAACACCTTCCATCTAGCTCTTCTCAAAGGTAGATCGAAGACTCTGAGCACTTGTCTGCGAGTTGGGACAGATGCGCGTGCCATCCTGTGGGCCTGTGGCCCCATGTAGCTGATGGGCCTGGCCTCACTGTGGACAGGACTCAGCCAAACCCAGACCAAGGAGGACTATGGCGCCTCCCCGTGTACTTTCTCTTTATCATCCTTGTGACTCGGGGGCAGCAGGCAGGCTCCTCAGCATGTGGCGTGACGGCCTGTCATTGGTCTCCTTTGTGCAGAGTGCGAGGCTCCAAGCAGATGAACACGCTCCAGTGTGCCCGCTATGTTTACCAGACGGAAGGCATCCGCGGCTTCTACAGGGGATTAACTGCCTCGTATGCTGGGATTTCGGAAACCATCATCTGTTTTGCTATTTATGAAAGCTTAAAGAAGTATCTGAAAGAAGCTCCGTTAGCCTCTTCTACAAATGGGACTGAGAAAAATTCCACAAATTTTTTTGGACTTATGGCAGCTGCTGCTCTTTCTAAGGGATGCGCCTCCTGTGTCGCTTACCCCCACGGTAGGTCCTGCCTGGCCTTCAGGCGCGGTATAGTGGCCATTGGTGTATGTCAGTACTTCCCAGGCCTCTGGGGTTCAAATGGAGATGCAGGTACCAGCGGGTGATGCAAGGTAGCTGAGTCCCAGCACAGCCGGCTTCAGCTCGTGCGTGCAGGTCATGCGGGCGGTGGGGGCTCTGCTTTCCTTGGCTCCACCTGATTGTGGCCAACACTCAGCAGAATGTGAGCCGTGTGTTGTGGAACATCTGATGTTTTCAAAGAAACAAAAGAAATCTGGATTTTGTTTAAAATTCGTCAAAAAAAATGATATGGGAGCCAAGCTTTTTAAAAAAAAAAAATTCTCTCAGCTTCCACCTTGAATGGAATGCTGAAGAAAGCTACTTTGGGTAAGTTTATTTTGTAAGGAATTCATAATAGACCTCATGTTCTACTGAACTACTTTTTAAAAAAACAGCTCAGTTTATTGTGCCATGAAAAACAGGTTTTGTTTTCCAGCGCCTGCTGCACGGTCAGCTGTGGCATTGCACACGGCCAACTTGAAACAGGCCACTCAGGCCCCGTCATGTGCTGGGGCACCGAGCAGCCCCACGGGCTCTTGGGGAGGGGGTCTGCCACTCGTCCCACGTCACATGCCCTGAAGTCTGCTTGACGGGCAGTGCCAGGTGTCTTGCCACAGGGGCCAGGGTGAGGCCGGGCCAGGTGGGCAAGACTCTGAGAAAGGAGGAGGTGGTTTTTTAAGCTGGATGGAGTGGAGAAGGATCCTAGTAAGAGGAGAAAGTTGGGGAGTACATGGGAAGAAAGCCTTGTTGGAGATACCACTCACTATACTTAATATAAATTAGGCCTCCAGGGAAGTGACAGCGTTTACTTAAGAGTAGAAAATGATAAACTGTCTTAAAATTGTCTCATTCAAATGAAACTTTTATTTTTCTAATCCTTTAGAAGTCATTTGGCACTCTTACCCCTTAGAAGTATACATAAGTCTTGGGACAATTGACCAATTCCTAGAGTTAGAAAATGTTCTGAAAAAAACTCTTCATGGTCTGTGTGGCTGCCCCATCTAAACGGAGCTGAGAGGGCAAAGAGCCACCGTTGCACATTAACGTGTGTAAAGCTGGGTGCTTTGCTGTCTCTCCATGCACCCTTTGGAAGTTCAGTTCGCTCATAGCCTGAAATGCGTGTCTCTTCCTGCAGAAGTCATCAGGACGCGGCTCCGGGAGGAGGGCAGCAAGTACAAGTCCTTTGTCCAGACTGCTCGGCTGGTCTTCCGGGAAGAAGGCTACCTGGCCTTTTATAGAGGACTCTTTGCCCAGCTCATCCGGCAGATACCAAACACTGCCATTGTGTTGTCTACCTACGAGTTAATTGTGTACCTGTTAGAAGACCATGCTCAGTAACAGGCCAGAAAACTGTGCTCTAGAAGAATAAAACTGAGAAACCCTAGAGAATTTTTTTTTTTTTCCATTGACATGTAGAATGTTTGAGACCGAAACAGGAAAGCCATAGAATATGTGGCTCGCATCACCTGTTGGACATTTCCTTTTGGATTCATGCTTTCTGGAAGGTTTAAATTCATTAACGTTAACAGTTAATTATAACTACTTTTGGTTGGTGTTTGTGTTTGTTTTTTTAACTTAAGAGAATACAGGATTAAGCAGCCAGTAAATTAAATCATGGTATTTAATTTAAGTATAAATTTGGTTTGTGTCCTCTTTTATATCCACCTTATGGTAAACTGTAGCTAACGACTTCAGTTAAGCATAAGCTTAGAAACACAGAGAAAAACTAAAAGTACAGTTGTTTTCTAATATGTTAGATCCTGCTCTGATGGAAAGATAAGAAGTGTCCCAGCTTGGTGGCACCAAGCAGACCAGGACAGACCACCCAGCTGGTCTCCTTTCTTCATTTCTAGATCATCTGAGCTCTCCAGCTGCCAAGTTAAAAAAAAATAAATACAACTTCCTGACACTAGATATTTTAACGTATAAACCTTTTCCAGTGGTAAAGAATCCACCTGCCAGTGCAGGAGACAACAGAAGACTCAGGTCTGATCCCTGTGTTGGGAAGATCCCCTGGAGGAGGAAATGGCAACCCACTCCAGTATTCTTGACTGGGAGAATCCCATGGACAGAGGAGCACAGAGGGCTTCAGTCCATAGGGTCACACAGAGTCGGACACGACTGAGCAACTGAGCGTACACAAACCTTTCCCAGAAGTTATCCTCTATCCCCAGTTTGAACCGAAGGCAAGGGTTTATATTGTTTTGGCCACACCCCACAACATGTGGGATCTTAGTGCCCTGACCAGAGAACAAACCCATTCCCCTTGCAGTGGAAGCTCGGAGTCTTAACCAATGGACCACCAGGGAAGTGCCAGAGGCAAGAGTTTTAAAGAACAGTTTACCAACTTCCTTGCCCCTGGGTGTGTTTCCCCAGGTTCAGCCTAGTCAAGCCCAGGTACCTTGTGAGAGCGTTGGGCACCTCCCGAGTTGGCTGTGAGTGTGGAACGTGGCTAGTGAGCAGCAGACCTGCCCTCTGGGGTCTTCAGCCCTGTTGTGGGGGCTCCACCACTGGAGAAGAGGGGCAGGGTACAGGATTGACTGCCTGCTCCTCCAAGAGAGCCCCCTTCTATCCTGGTAGGAGTCACTGGTAATGCTGAAATACCCTAGTACAAGGTTAAAAGGCCTGGAAATGAGAAATTACCAGAGTTTTAAACCACCCCCATTTATAAAGGAACTTTAATAAACAACAAAAAGATAGTAAGAAGGCAGGTAAGATCTATGTAGAGTCTTCCCATTAGCCCTTTCACTGCAGTCTGTATGTATTATACATTAAGGTTATTTTTCAACCTGAATGTTTAGAAAGATAATTGATTCTAATCATGGATACCTTGTAGCTTCAGTTTCAGTGGCAGATGTTGTGGTAGGGATGAGAGGAGAATATTTTCAAATTGAAATACAGTTAACTTTTGTTCACTTTTGGTCATAAAGGAGGTTGGTTGGTGTTTCTGAGCCCTCTGGTATAATTTGCTCCAACTGTCAACACTAAATGGAAATCAAAATAAATGACTTTAGTCAAGTTCTATAGTGCTTGACAGCAAAGAGATTTCTATTCCACAAGCTCATTTTAACTGAGCAACATCTTCCTATTTTAATATTCATAGGAAAGTCTGAGGGGGCTTCCCTGGTGGTTCAGCAGTAAAGAATCCACCTGCAATGCAGAAGACACAGGTTCGATCCCTGGGTCGGGAAGACCCCCTGGAGGAGGAAATGGCAGCCCACTCCCAATATTCTTGCCTGGAGAATCCCTCAGACAGAGGAGCCTGGCAGGCTACTAGTCCGCAGGGTTGCAGAAGAGTTGGACATGACTGAAGCAGCTTGAATGAAACCCTGGTAGTTGCCTGGTGGTCCAGTGGTTAAGAATCCACCTGCCAATGCAGGAGATACGGGATCCGGGAGGATTCCACATGCCTTAGGGCAACGAAGCCAGGTGCCACACCTACTGAGCTTGTGCTCTGTGTTCTGCAGCAAGGGAGGCCCGAACACCTCAACCAGAGAGCACCATCCACTCACCGCAATCAGACAAAGCCCATGCAGCAACATAGCTAGCACAGCCAAATTAATTGTTTTTTAGAAAAAAGTCAGGTTGCTTAATATCCACTAGGTGGGTATGAGAATTTTTGGAGGTAATTCTTATACATTCTTGAAGTGGTAAATTTGATGTTGAACTGACATCCTTTAGTTCTCTGCTTGTTTCTGCACCAGGGCATTGAAATGAAAGAAATGTTGAGTACCAGGAGTACAAGCAGGGAGAGAACAAGCAGGAAAAAACCAATGCTTTCTCTGTAAAGGGGTTATTGTATTTTAAAGTGGGAAATATCACTGAGCTGCTAATGGAGAAATCCCATGATTGATTGCTCTCTTCTCCATAAGCTTAATCATGGAGATTTCACCATTTTTCAGTAGTCCTGTGGCTTACCCATCGTTTACCTGTTTTTGTGCCAAGCAGTATGTGAGGTGCTACTTAATTTCTCATTAACAACCTTGTGAGGCATGTAGTTCCGTGGACATTTTACAGACGTGAGAGGCACTGAAGCTTGCCTCACTTGCCGAGGTAAGTAGGAAACTGACCACTCGTGGCTTGTGCTGCTTGTTCAGTAGATGCATGTCGGGAGGAAGGGGCCACAGAGCCTGTTCCATTCCATTCGCTTAAAGATGATGATGTTCAAGATGAGCTTGTACTAGGCATGCCCAGTGCAGAACAATGGGGTGCATTTTCTGTCCACATACATCACAGAGCCCTTCGAGGGGAATGTCATGCCAGCAGTCTTCCTTGGAAAGAGAATGGTGCTTAAATGCAGCATCTCACATTTTGAAGGGAAGTTTCACTGATATTCATTTATGATGAAAGCAAAAATGTGGGAAAGACTTCCAAGACAGTGGAGCATCCACCAGACTCATCACTGCCCTGCCTCTTTGCAATTCCTGGTGAAGGCTCAGATCTAGAATGTGGGACAGATTGACCAGCAACAGGAGTCAAAGGTAACTGCTGCCAAATCACCCAATACAGTCCAGGACAGTAAAGACTCTAATGTTAACCTCAAAACATAAATAATTGTGGCAACACTGAGATATTGCATAATTAAATACAAATATTCCTTTTTTTTTTTTTTTTTTTAGTTATAGAAGTAATTTAGCGCAAACCAATACTAAAACACTTGCATGAAGTAAATCTTTACCATGCCCTGCCCAGGTAACTGCTGTTCAGTATTAACAATCATGTTTCTATAAACATAGAACCAGACATGCAGCAATGGCCTGGTTCCAAATTGGGAAAGGAGTATGTAAAGGCTGTACACTGTCACCCTGCTTATTTAACGTATATACAGAGTACTTCATGCGAAATGCTGGGCAGGATGAAGCACAAGTTGCAATCAAGATTGCCGGGAGACATATCAATAATCTCAGATATGCAGATGACACCACCCTTATGGCAGAAAGTGAAGAGGAACTAAAGAACCTCTTGATGAAGGCGAAAGAGGAGAGGGGAAAAGCTGGCTTAAAACACAAAACATTCAAACAACTAAGATCATGACATCACTTTATGGCAAATAGATGGGGAAAGAATGGAAACCGTGAGAGACTTAATTTTCTTGGGCTCCAAAATCACTGCAGATGGAGACTGTAGCCATGAAATTAAAAGACACTTGCTCCTTGACAAACCCAGACAGCATGTTAAAAAGCAGAGACGTTACTTTGCCAACAAAGGTCTATGTAGTCAAAGCTATGGTTTTTCCAGTAGTCAGGTATGGATGTAAGGGTTGGGCCATCAAGAAGGGTGAGCGCTGAGGAACTGATGCTTTTGAACTGTGGTGTTGGTGAAGACTCTTGAGAGTCCCTTGGACTGCAAGGAGATCAAACCAGTCCATCCTAAAGGAAATCAGTCCTGAATATTCATTGGAAGGACTTATGCTGAAGCTGAAGCTCCAATACTTTGGCCACCTGATGCAAAGAACTGATTCATTTGAGAAGACCCTGATGCTGGGAAAGATTGAAGGCAGAAGGAGAAGGGGACGACAGGATATAGATGATTGGATGGCACCACCAACTCGATGGACATGATTTTGAGCAAACTCCAGGAGATGGTGATGGACAGGGAAGCCTGGTGTGCTGCAGTCCACGGGGTCGCAGAGTAGGACATGACTGAGTAGCTGAACAACACATGATAGTTTATTCAAACATATATTAAAGTTAATGTGCATGTTGCTTTTTTTAAAAGTGTTTCATCCCTCTAAGACAATACCTATAGCTCTGACATTCTAATAGTAGGATTACGTTCCGAAGCATTGGCTGTCCCATGATCCAATTACCCTCAGGAGCGGAGGTCATGTTTCTACAAACTAATTTTTTGACCATTGGAGTAGCTTCAGTGGAAGAAGCTTAAGAAGTTCCAAGTTGCCGCAAAACAGCATCGCGCGTACGGGCCGGGTTTGGCGAGGCATTGGGAAAACAGGACAAGCAGGGGAAAGACACTAGCTTGAGATGCTGAAGTTGGCGGACTTTTGCGGAAGGCGCCAGTGAGAGAGGCGGGAGCAGAAGAGGGCTGGGCAGGGCTCCGCGTCACCTCCCACCTCCGGCCACGGGAGGGCGCGCTCGGGCCAACACCGCGACTTCCGCCGGCGCCCCGCCCACCAGGCTCGCCCCGCGCTCCGATTGGCTGCGCGGCGGGAGCGCGCCGAGTCAGGAGGCGTGCCCGCGCCGGCTACAAAGCGACGAAGGTCACGGCGGGAGGAGGCGCGCGCCGCCGCTCCGAGTCCTACCCGCGGCCCTCGGCCCTGCTGCCGCCGCCGCCTGCCACCGCCCACCGCTCGCACCGGGAACCATGGAGGGAGTGAGCGCGCTGCTGGCCCGCTGCCCCACGGCCGGCCTGGCCGGCGGCCTGGGGGTTACAGCGTGCGCCGCCGCCGGCGTGCTGCTCTACCGGATCGCGCGGAGGTGAGTGCGCGCGGCCCACGCAGCCGGCGAGTATCGCGCCCCCGCCCCCCGCCCTCCGCCCGCGGCCGCCCCCACCCGCGCCAGCTCCCGGGCGGCCCGGCGCCTTCTTGTCCGTCAGCCTCGAGGCCGCGGCGTGGCGGTGGGGCCCGGCCCGCGAGCCCCAGCGCGGAGACCCGTCGTGCACGCCCCGCCCCCGGAAAGAAAACCGGGCTGGGGCTCCTCTGTCGGAAAGCGGCGGAGCGGGTTGGGGGCGCCCAGGAATGTGGGGCGCGTGGGGGGTACGAACTTCCTCCCCCGCGGAGACCGTGCAGACCGAGCTGCAGGATCTGCTGGGCCCCCAAACCCTGCGGGAGAGACGAGCGGGTGTCCAGCCGCGTTCTCTTCCGCCCGGAGCCCTGATCCCTGGTCCTCAGGAGCACGTTGCGGTAGGTTGAGTACTAGCCGGCGGTTTCTGAGGCGGCCCAGGCTGCCTCAGGCGTTGTTGTAATCTCATATAAGCCCATTTCAGTCACAGCCGTGCTCTGTCTAGAGAAGCGGAGGGACAAAAGAGCTGCAAAAATTGTTATCAATTAGACGAGTCAGGATGTGAACTGAAGCATCCCGACCGTGGAGCCTGCGTCCCTAACCTCTGGACTCTGCAGCCTCCAAGAGCAGGAAAGCCTGACATGACATACTTTAGGGGTGTTTAAATACTGCGCTGGGCTTCTGCTGGGTGGGTTCAGTGGCGGCCCCCTGCCCTGGCCCAGGTTCACAGACCTTGCTGACCCCTATGCAGAGCTGGCCTATCATGGGCTTCCGTGGTCAGGGATAAAAGCTTACTGGCCCTCTTATTTCAGGAGGACCTCAGGGGCATCTCCACTGTCTCCCCACTTGATCCACCTTTACAGGGAACAGGAAAAAACGTGGGGTTGTGAGAACGTTCTGGAGAACATTCTGGGTGGGTGGGTTTGTAGCTTCAGCAGCAGATGTTGGAAGCTCAGCTCTTAGGTGGGAGAAGCAAAGGAACTTGCCCACAGCCAGTCAACAGCAGGCGGGGGAGCTGGGACTTGAACCTGGAGGGCTTGTCTGTTCTTCCTTAGCCACCACCGTGTACCGCTTCTTACCCAAGGGGAAAAGACGTGAGAGCGACTGAGTCACAGTCTTCCCGGGGGAGGAAGGGGTGGGAGGGACATCAGCTGTGTCTGCAGGATGAGCCAGAATGGCAGGCTGCGGAGGGGGTGGCCCCGCGGGACCCTTGACAGCCCACAGTTCGACACGTCCAGGCTTTTGCCCAGTTTTTGGAAGCTGGAGGGGCTCACAGGATCAGCTGGTTCACATCAGTCATTTTATACACGAAGGTACTGAGGTGCAGAGGTGCCCACCACTTGCTCAGATTCCCAGAGCAATGTTGACGGCAGAGTGTGTCCAGAGCCCGGTTTGCTTCCCAGGAAATGCAATAAAGAGTGTCAGCCCAGAGATCACAGCCTGGGCCAGGCACTGCCACCAGGCTTTGTGGCCCCCACCCATATTGTGTGGCTGGATTTGAGCTGGATGTGCCCACTGTGCCTCTCTTGTGCTGCAGCTGTTCCTGGGGGTGGGGGGCGGGGGGAGCCTGTCTGCCTTCCTGGGCTGCCCGCCACAGCCTTCCCTTTCCTGGAGGCAAGAGCCTGAGACCTGCGTGCAGTGTCCTGCGAGGTTTCTGAGGGGAGCCACGAGGGTACACACCTGAGTCGTGATGTGGCCCTGGGACCCATAGGCTGAGAGGACAGCCCTTTCCCGGGAGGTTCTGAGATGCTCCTTAAGTGCTGGCTTTATCTGGGGTCATAAATTGGCCACTGTCACGATTCAGAAGCAAGACCAGCCCCCAGACTGAGCCCTTCTCCCTCCTGGAGGAGATCGGTGACAGTGAGGAACGGCTTTGGCCATAGTGTGGGTTTTAAATGACCCTAGAGAGGGCATGTGAGGAGAGTTGTTTTTGGAAATGGACTTGGCCGGGTGGGTGTTTGCAGGCTCAGCAGAGAGGGACAGGGACGGAGGACTGGCCATGGAGCAGGGGCAGGAGCCTGCTTTTCTGAAGTGTTGTGGTACCCAGAGCCTCGGGCAGGGCCAGCCTGGCTTCCTGCCCATGGAGTCCTCTTGACTGGACTGCCTGTGACCTGGGGGGCAGTGCGTGCTGCTGGTGGCCCCATTCAGCAGATGAGAAAACGGAGGCCGAGGAGATCGGGCTTCCTGCCCAGCAACACCACGACCCTTCAGCTCCTAACCAAGCCTCGTGCCCTGGGTCCTCACTGAGCACCTTGGCTGCCGCTCTGCACCCAGGAGGCCAGGTGGAAGCCGAGATTATACTTCGCCGGGCTTGCTCACCCTGGACCCGGGCGGTCTCTGTGGCTTCCTGTGCCCACTTCACCCAGACTCTCACCCCCAGACTCTGCTGCTGGGCATCGTGTTCATCTTCTGCCGGCACAGCCTGCTCATGGCTGCTGGAGCCCCCAGACGTGGTTATTGGATTGTCCACTGTCTGGTGTTTGGAGACGAGACGGCGCAGCCTCCTGGGTAAAGGAGTGGAGCCTCGGCCACACTCCTGCACACCTCTCGCCACGCTCTCCTGCAGCCATGCAGTCTGGCTCCCTGCACACGCACTGGGTGGTCCTCACCCCCTTGCCTGGCAGTCCCAGCCGTTTGAAGGCCATCTGCCCATTGGCCCTGCTGGCCGGCAGGCCTGTCCTTGAGGGTGACGGCTGACGCTCTGCCCGTTGGCTTTCTGCTGTGGCATCTGTCGCAGCTGCCCTGTGCAGTCGTTCTGTCCTTGCATCCGGGGAGTGGGGAGCCTCGTGCATCTCTGCCTCCTTTCTAGCCCAGCCTGTGCCTCTCCAGCTGGGCCATGCTGAGGAGCCAGGGCCATCCACCGAGAGCAGACCCGGGCCTTCTGTCTGGTGTTGGCTGGACCGCTGTGGACCCAAGTGTGCTTTGCCTAGAGGCTGGAGTGGGCGGCCCGGAGGCCCGTTGGTGCTGGTGCCTCTGCTCTGCAGGAGGCCCTTGGATTCTCGCAGGTGGATTGCACAATACTCAGGGCACAGAGTAGCAAGCAAGGCAGTGTATGGGGTCCCTCAGGGACCCGTCACCTGGGAGGCTGACCTCTCGAGCCCTAAGGAAACCAGCCTGACTGTCAGAGACCATCTTCCAGACCTGCTGGACCAGCACACGGGTCACAGGCCGTGTGCCCAGTCCCCCTTGGGGGACTTCACAGAGCCTGGTGTGGTGGAGACTGCTTGACACATCGGCCTCCCCCAGACTCTGAGCGCCGCTACCCCCGCCCCCAACCCTTAAGAGGGACTGAGCCCACACAGTGTCTCCTCTGTGTCACACTGCACTGGGCTCACAGCTGATGCCCACCCCCGGCAGGGGCCAGGACCAAGGGGCATGGAGCTGCAGCCCTCAGAGTAGTGGGCTGGAACTGACCCCCTGCCCCCACCTGACCTCTTAGGATGTGGCAGGATGTCAGGGCACGAGCTTTGCTATGACTAAACATGCATGTTTGGGGCTCACAAGGCAATACCATCATTAGGGCCTGTGTTCATCTTTTTCCCGTTGTGTGTTTGGTGCTGTGGAGGGATGGTTCCGGAACACACAGCTGCCCCCTGGTTCCTCCCGTGGGGCCCATCCTGCCCTTGGCTGCCTCAGGCCTCCCCTGACCCAAGCAGAGCCCAGGAGCTCAGCACGCAGGCAGCAGGGGCTGGGTGATTACCTTCCAGAGCCTCCAAGCCAACCGCCCATCCTCTGGAGCCTGGTCTTCTACTGGAGGTGGCCTGGCCTCGACCCATCTAAGTCTCTCCTGCTGTGTCACGGGGTCGCTGTCTCTTGGCCCTCTGATCTTGTCTACCACAAGGGGTTTGACCAGAGCTTCGCTGGGAACAGAGGTAGTTGGCTCGGGAGAGAAGTAGGTCAAGGGGTTAGGAGGGGCATAGGGTGGGGGCGTTAGCCTGAGCAGGAGCAGGATGGGGCTGAGCTGGCTTCCACGTCAGGCCCGGTAGAGGCGGGTGCAGTGCCACAGGCCAGGGCCGCCTAGCCGCTGTGGAGACTATGAGCTGCAAGGTCAGCCATCAAGTGCAGCCCGCGAGTGTGAGTCACATGCACCCACGTGTCTGGCATGTGAAGCTCCAGGCAGGCGGGAGCATCGCTGATCCTTGGAGAACTGACACCCACACCTGGCATCGCTGGTCCATCTGCTGCTCACAGGCCTTAGCGTGCTTTCAGGGCGCTCCCCAGAGGAGCTGTGGGGGATGACACCCCACCAGGTGGAACCCATCTGGTCGGGGTGGCCGGCAGCTGCTCTGTCTGTGAGAGAAGACCCTCACCCCCACAACCCTGGGCAGGGATTACCAAGCCAGAGCTGTTGGCTCAGCATGTGCGTACTAAGTCGCTTCAGTCATGTCTGACTCTTTGTGACTCTAGGGACTGTGGCCCACCAGGTTCCTCTGTCCATGGGATTCTCCAGGCAAGAATACTGGAGTGGGTTATCATGCCCCACCCCCCCCCCCAGGTCCCTCGTCCGACCCAGGGATGGAACCCGTCTCTGACGTCTCCTACGTTGGCTGGCAGGTTCTTTACCACTAGCGCCACCTGGGCTGGCCCAGGCCTAATCCCCCCTCCCCTCCCGACCACCCCTTTCCAGTCCGGGCTCACTTCCCCACCACGAAGCTGGTGATTGAGGGTGAAAACGATGACTTCCTGGGTGGGAGGGGCTTCGTGCCTGGCCCCCCAAGCCCAAAGCCTCAGTTCCTGATCGCCCACCACAGGTGCCCACCAGTGGTCATCTTTATTCACTTCCTGTTTGTCTTTACTCATGGGCTGCCAGCCCTTCTGCTGGCTTCTCTCCAGTGACAGGTGTGGTATGGTGGGCATCTGGGGTGGAGGGGCAAAGGGGCCCATCGTGAGGCCAGCAGGACCCAGGGGAGCAGGGGAAAGGTGTTTGGGCCTGCCTCACCGCTCCTGTGGACACGCCTGCCCTCGTGCACTATTATAGAGAAGCCTGTAAAGCGGTTACAGATTAACAGAGAGAAAGCCAAGTGCTTAATTGCCCAAGTGCGGCTTCTCGGCAGAGAGGGTTCCCACACCGCTAGGCGCCTCCTTCCACTGCTCTTGGCCTGAAGGCCAGTGAGGCTGTCAGAATGCCTCCGCTGACCACCTGCCCAGCCCAGCGCTTCCCTCAGTTCTCTCACTTGATCCCTCAGCACGCTTTTTGGAGCAGAGATGGTTGCTATCCGCATCAGCCAGATAGAAAAATGATTTTCCCTGAAGGCCACGCCGTGACCATGGGGCCAGGCTGCCCAGCACTACTGTTTCTGAGCCTTGCCCTCCAGCTCGATGAAGCTGGGGCAAGCCAGGGTGCCCGCTGTGGACCCTGGGACCCTTCCCTGCAGGGTCTGGTTCCATGTCCTCTGTCTGGGCTTGCTTCTCTCCTCCCCTGCCCTCCCCATGTAAACTGCTGTTTATTGGGCAGTCAGCCAGGTTCTGGAAGCACTTCCCACACTTGTCTTGTCCACAGATGATAGGTAATAAGACTGAGGCTTGGAGAACTCTTGTGATCTGCCCATGGTCCATGGACAGGCAAGGCCAGGAGGCAGCTCAGTGTCAGAAGCAGGAGCTCTCTTTCCAGGGGGCCAGGCCCCCAGACAACCCCAGAGTCAGCACCCTGTGTTACAAAGCACCCTTACATGTCTTGTGTCTTTGAGCCCTGATAACACGCAAATGCCAAGGCTGAGAGAGGAGGGATTGGCAGAGCCGGGACTCTGGCTCCCAGAAGCTTGGGGCTGTGCCATCCTCTGGACAGCAGGGGTGTCCACGTGTGGTATGACTGCCCATCCCAGCAGAGGCCCAGACGGCAACCCCACAGCTGGAGGTGGACTCTAGGGGCAAGCAGGGAGACAGGAGTGGCAAGGCCAGGACCCCAGGCTTGAGCTGCCACCTGTTATCGTAGATTTCTGAGACTGGAGGGGTTTGCCTGGCAGTTGCCATGTCCTTGCCTCCTCCACCCCCTGACACACACCCGCCGAACAGCCAGGGAGATGGATGGAGGGTACTCGAGCACAGATCCCTCAGTGTCTGGGCCGGGATTATCCTGCACACCCACCTGTCACCACGCGTGTGGCTGGCGAGGGCCGCTGTGGCCAGCCTGTCCTGTCCCCAAGCCAGGGGGGGCTGGCCCCAGGCTGAGCAGCTGTCTTCAGTCCCCACCCTTGGTCTCCTTGGCCCTGGCTCTCCTGGGGCTTCTTTGAGCACCGAGGCCCCGTCCATCTGGAAATTCCCCAGGGAGCACCGTTTCCTCAGCCTGGGAATGGGCCCAGGTCTGTGGGCCTTGAGGGAGGGAGGGAGGGAGGTCTTGGAGCCAGGTCCCTGTCAGCCCGTAGCCTGGCTGGCCCCGGGTTCCTGGTCCGTCTCCAGCTGACCCCAGGGTCAAGGAGGCTTGGCCTGGTTGGCTGAGGATAAGCCCAGGTCCCATGGACGGGTTCATGGAGTCCCCCGCCCTGCTTGCCGCCACCCTCCCTGGTCTCTCATCCTCCCGCAGACTCCACTCTGTCCTTGTCCGCAGGATGAAGCCAACACACACTGTCGTTAACTGTTGGTTCTGCAACCAGGACACGGTGGTGCCCTACGGGAACCGCAACTGCTGGGACTGCCCCCACTGCGAGCAGTACAACGGCTTCCAGGAGGTACGCCCCCACCCACCCCGGCCACCATCCAGGGCCTCCTCTGAGGACCAGCGCACAGGCTCAGGGAGCCAGGGTGACATGGGCGGGTTTATGTTCAGACCCAGGTCTTTTCAGACTCTGCATCTCGCCTGAGTTGGGGTTCCCTGTGAAGTTCCTTTGGAAGAAGAGCTTCCGTGTTGCATGTAAAGAGAGGGAGTGTTAGCGATCCACCTTGGGGAAGTATCTGCATGTGGGACCTCTGTCCGGCGCCCGGCCTGAGCGGGGGCGGGAGGCTCCTGCCTGTGGGGAGGCCTCCCCCTGACTCGGGTCCTCCTCCCTCAGAATGGTGACTACAACAAGCCGATCCCCGCACAGTACCTGGAGCACCTGAACCACGTGGTGAGCGGCTCACCCGGCCCCCGCGCCCCCGCCCAGCCCCTGCAGTGGGTGAGCAGCCAGGTGCTGCTGTGCCGGAGGTGCAGCCACCACCAGACCGCCAAGGTCAAGCAGCTGGCCGCCTTCTCACCACGTGACGAGGTGAGTGGGGGGCTGGGGATGCTGGAGGCAGTAGAGCCGCTGAGGAGCACCCCCTCCTCACCCAGAACCCCGTGCTGGCCTGCATTCCGGATGTGTCATCTCAGCCACGCGCTTCTCACACTTCCTGTCTCGTGGTCACTGCTGTGGGGGCCCCAAGCCTGGGAGCACCTGCCAGTCCAGAGGGATTTGTCCCTGGGCGAGGGGAGGCAGGGTCCTTGGGCTCCAGCGTGGGGCTCTGTTGGGTCCATCCTGTCCGTGTCCCTCTGAGTCCGTCTAGCCCACCGCCTGGCGGGCAGTTGGCTCTGGAGTGGGCGAGGCTCCTGGCTCGTGGAGGGCAAGGGGAGGCGGGTGCTGCCCAGAGGCTGGATGTCAGCCCTTTGCCTCCTGGGTCCACGTGGAGGCCAGCAGCCTTGTCATCTAGCCCATCTCTCCTCGCCCAGTCTGGGGGTTCCGTGACCTCAAGAGACAATGCTTGCTGAAGCTCAGAGACCCTGACTTTCCCCAAGGCCCAGTCTGGGAGGGAGGTGGGGAGGGAGGAAAATAGAGGTGAGCTGGGGCTGGGTGGAGAAAGCTGGGAAGGCTGCCAAGAGGAGGGCAGGCACATGTGACGGGGCAGTCAGGGCAGGTTTCTGGCACCTTCGCTCCTAGCAAGAGACAAGCCAGGACCCTCCTGCCCCTGCAGACTGAAATGTCTGGCTCCCCTGCAAACCGGGAAGCATGTGCTGCATCTCCTGGGGAAGGAAGGGTGGGCCTCGCGTTGCCTGGGCTGTTCCTGAAGTGCAGAGGCCCTTCAGTTCCTGCCGAGGCCCTGACCTGGCCAGGGGCTTTCTCGTGTTTCCTGGACCGCTGGGCTTCAGTGAGGAGGCAGGTCTACCTCCAGGTGGTCCATCTGTTCAAGCCCAGGTGGTGTCCGGAGTCCGGGAGCAGGGCCTGAGCAAGGGCCACATGCCAGGCTCGGGCCTCGAGGTGTGTCCTTGGCAGCCGCAGAACTAGCTGGAACGTCCCCTGGGGGCCCTGCTGTGTCCAGGGCTGTGGGTGGCTCCTCTTCCCAGGTCATTGGTCCTGTCGAGCCCCCGAGGAAGCAGGTACAGAACAGGGATGACTTGCACATGGTCACCCCCGGGACCCTGAGCCTGTGCCCCCTCCGCAGGGCAGGTACGACGAGGAGATCGAGGTGTACCGGCACCACCTGGAGCAGATGTATAAGCTGTGCCGGCCGTGCCAGGCAGCCGTGGAGCACTACATCAAGCACCAGAACCGCCAGCTCCGCGCCCTGCTGCTCAGCCACCAGTTCAAGCGCCGGGAGGCCGACCAGACCCACACACAGGTGCAAGGGGCGTCCCAGCCCCCAAGTCTGTGCAGGAGACCCCTTCCCGGAGGGCGGGCCGGTGACCAGGGGCAGCTCTTCAGAGCCAGGCCCTTCCTCTGGGGCAGCCACCTTCCTGTGGGGCCGCCTCCCAACCTGTGCCCCAAGCCAGAGTGGAGCAGGGGTGGGGGAGGGGGGTCCCAAGGAGAACTTGTGTCATGGCCAGGGTTTCTAGGCTGCCCTCCAGAGCCTGGGCACCTCCCAGCACCTCTGGGGATTCCTGCAGCACCTTTGTAGTGGGTGCTCTCCGAGGTACCCTGGAAACCAGGCAGGGAGGTTGAGTCTCAGGGAGAGGGCCTGGTGTGCAGCGTCCCCGGGGTTTGAACCTTGGACCAGCTGGCTAAAACCATCGTTAGTTTTTGTCACTGCTCAGATGCTGGAGTGTCCTGCCATAAAAAAATGTGATATAGGAGCAGGTGGATTTAGAAGTAAAAACCATCCTCCCCAAAGAAATTCTCCCCTCGCCCTGGGTCCCCAGAGGTACCTAGCTGGTGGTGGCCGTCTGGCCAACCAGCTGGTGTGAGATTTCCAGTCTGCAGCCAGGCCCCTGACCACTGGCCCGCACGCCTGTTTGCACAGAGAGCTGCGCTGACCCTTGCTTTCCCCCCCTCCACTGTCTTTCAGACTGAACAACTTATTGTTTTTTCTTTCTTTTTATCTTTGTATTTAATGTTGGAGCATGGCCAATTAACAACATTGTGATAGTTTCAGAGGGACAGCTATGGGCCTAAGTTAACAAAGTTAGTAACCGGTACTTTTTAACTTTGACCAGAGTTGTGTGTACGTTCATTAAAATTCTAGTTAAAACCACACAGTAGGAGTTTCCTACAATAACTTGAAAATGATTGGAAACTGTGTTTGAAAGAAAGGTCACCATCAGATCAGAGGATTACTGTAGAGAATGTGGCAGCACAGTCCCCCCGCCCACAGTAGCTCACAGTGGAGTGAAGGCCCAGAAATGAGACAGGTTAATGGGACCCACGGGTGAACCAGAAACGAAGCCAAGAGTGCGTGAGAATTTAGGGCACCTCTAATCACTGGGAGCTGGTGGTTCTTCTGTGAGTGCTGGGGGCCCCTGGCCAGACCCCCATGCACAGAGTGGGCACCCGGAGGGCTGTCGGTGGCTCTGGCCCTGTCGCTGACCTGCCTCTCCCTCCCTCAGAGCTTCTGCGCGTCTGCGGTGAAGGCCCCAGCACAGGTCATCGTGCTCCGGGCCCTCGCCTTCCTGGCCTGTGCCTTCCTGCTGACCACAGCGCTTTACGGCACCAGCAACCCCTTTGCCCCGGGAGCCCCGCTGCCCCCGACCCTGCCAACTGGTAGCAATGGCTCGGCCCCACCAGACAACGGAACAGCCACCGGGGCTGAGGGCTGGCGGCAGCTGCTGGGCCTGCTGCCCGAGCATGCGGCCGAGAAGCTGCGCGAGGCCTGGGCCTTCGGGCAGAGCCACCAGATGGGTGTCGTGGCGCTGGGCCTGCTCACCTGCCTGCTGGCCATGCTGCTGGCCGGCCGCATCAGGTGCGTGCGGGGCAGGGACGCAGTGGGAGGAAGCTCAGCGGAGGCAGGGGCCCTGGGGCCACACTGCGTCCTCTCCCCACCCCAGGCTCTTCACCGCAGTCAGGCAGTGGTGACCTAGCTCACGGGGTGTAGTGCTTGCCTGTGCAGATGCAGACCCTGTACCGAACGGCATCCCCTTCCTCTCACCGCAGCTCTGAGGGAGGTTTCCTTGCCCCGTTGTACAGAGTAGGACACTGAGGCTCAGAAACACTGACTCAGAGCCGTGGGGTGAGGAAGTGTTGGAAGTGGCATTGAGAGCCCCGCGCTCTGCTCGGGCCCTCGATGGTCTCCTCTGAGCAGGGCCAGGGTGAATGGAGGAGGCAGGAGGTGGGGGGCCTGGAGGGGCCTCACCCACCTCGCTGGGCCCTCACTCCCACTCTTCCCCACAGGCTCCGGAGGATCGACGCCTTCTCCACTGGCCTGTGGGCCCTGCTGCTGGGGCTGCACCTGGCTGAGCAGTACCTGCAGGCCGCCTCACCCAGCTGGCTGGACACGCTCAAGTTCAGCACCACGTCCCTGTGCTGCCTGGTGGGCTTCACAGCAGCCGTGGCCACGAGGAAGGCGACGGGCCCACGGAGGTTCCGGCCCCGAAGGTCAGAGAAGCAGCAGTGACTGCGGGGGGAGGACAGACGGACCAACAGGCCCTGGGCTTTGCCCGCAGCCCGGACAGGGCACCTCTGTCTTGCTTCTTTCTTACCTGCCTCACTCCCGCCCCCACCCCCCAGGTTAGGGTCCTGGCCCAGCCCCTCCACTTCCCCTAGGAGTCAGGCCCCCCCATTCCTTTCTGGCTCCACCAAGCCACCCTCCACCCAGCACCCCCAAGTGCTTTCTAGCTGGTCACCACTGCCGCCACCTTTCTGGCCAAAGACCCCACCACCACTGCTCTGAGATCGGAACAGGGCAGCACCCATACTGCCTGCCTCTGCCCCATGGCTATCACTGGCAGCTCAGGCACCCCCACACTGGCCGTGGCCCCTTTCCTGGCGCTGACACCATCGGAAGAGGGGTACGGGCTTGTTTTCTGCTTCTTCTCTCACCTTGCCCCGCCACTGAGCCCCCAACATGGGCTGGCGACGGTGGCTGCAGGCTGGGCCCTCGCCGCATGGCCTGACCACTCGGGCTGCTGGGTGTGGGCAGGTGCTGCTGAGTCAGGGCCAAGCAGAGCCCCCTACCTTGTCCCACTCTTGTTTCTCTGATCTGTCCTTTTGGTCCTACCTGCTGTCAGTCAGCCCCCCAGGAGTTCATGAAACCAGGAGGAGGCAGGGCTAACCCCAGGGTTCCCTGCTCTGAGAGCCCGTTATCCCTCAGCCTCCTTCCCCAGGGATGGAGAAATGCAGTTCTTAGACCCAGACTGGCCTTGACCATGAGTTTGTGGGGTGAGGCCCATGTGGAGGTGGAGGATAGAAAATCATGCTTCTCCCGTGATCAGCAGGTTTCTCCTAACAGCCAGCCTGTGGTGGGAGATCACTCAGGAGGGTGGGGGGAGGGGTCTACATGCTCTTTACTTCCCTATCTTTTGGGCACCGCTGTGAGCCAGACAGCGTAACTGGGGCACACACACTCTGCCCACTCTCCTGGGAAGCCCCTGGCTCTGCCCTGAAAAGGCAGGACCCCAACCCTTACAGCCCAACCCTCCACTCGCTCCCTGCAGGGCTGGGGTTCAGGCTTCCCAGGCCAAGGTGACTCTGATTGGCAGGTAACGGGGCCCTGCCCCTCTCTCTCCATGCCAGGATGTCCCCAGTTTCATCCCGAAACCCCACCTCCATTATTATGCCCAGAAAAAGTTCCAACTGCCCAAAGTTCGGAGAAGGCAATGGCACCCCACTCCAGTACTCTTGCCTGGAAAATCCCATGGACGGAGGAGCCTGGTAGGTGGCAGTCCGCGGGGTTGCTCAGAGTCAGACACGACTGAGCGACTTCACTTTCACTTTTCACTTTCATGCATTGGAGAAGGAAATGGCAACCCACTCCAGTGTTCTTGCCTGGAGAATCCCAGGGACGGGGAAGCCTGGTGGGCTGCTATCTATGGGGTCGCACAGAGTTGGACATGACTGAAGTGACTTAGCAGCAGCAGCCCGAAGTTAGCACTGGGTAAGGGGCTCAAGGGACACGCAGGCCCATGGCACCAGGTCCTTGTCCCTTGTCCCCCTTTGGCTTATCACCACTTTCCTCCTGGCCTCTGGAGCCCCTTGGGGAGGCTCCTGCTTTCCACCTTCCCGTGGGGCAGCTGCAGAGTCCTCAGGGCCTCGGCCTCACTCTCCCTGGGCCAGGCCCCGCCACCCCCTCCTGTGCGCCATCTGTACAGTGAGAGCTGGAACCCTCCAGGGCCCTGGGGTGCTGGCGTGGGAGTGGACATGCTCTGGAGGCTGTTCCCAGCCTGGGGGCTGCCTCCCAGGACCGTGGCAGGGGGTAGAGCAAGGCTGCACACCCCTGCAGGGCCTCGTGTCCTAGTCATTGAGGTGAGCACGAACCCCGCTCCAAGTATGGACCTGGGGACCTGCACGAGCCAGTCACATGTGTGAGGGTGACACTCAGGGCTGTCACCTCACTGAGCCTACAGGGTGAGTGAAGAGTGCCCAGCTCAGGCCTGACCCCCACCATCCTTCTGTTCTTGGGGTCCTGAGAAGCCAGCCCACCCCCCAGCCTGTGTATTGGGTGGCGTTGCGTCCTGATACATGGGTGGAGAGCTGGGCCCAGCTTGCTCTGGGTGGAGGGTGAGGTGGAAGAGCACTGACAAGGTGGAGGAGTTGGGTGGCCGGCCTGTCCCTCGCCTCTGTGAGCCAGCCTCCCGGAGATGGGCGGCGGGAGCCAGGCGGGGACCTGGTGTCTGTTGGCTGTGTGTCCCCTGGTCTCTGGAATCCCCTGTTCTCAAGGAAACTGGCAGAATGGTGCTAATTACTGCTTTTCTTGGCATTGAGTAGAAGCAGGACATCTGTGTGTACGCGTGTATTTAAGTTAAATTATTTATAATAACCGTAACCAGCTCTCACGCTGGCCAGGAGCCTGCTGAGCAGACATCTCTCCTGCCCTCTAGCGGGCGGGGACGGAAAGACACCCTCGTGTCGCGAGATGGACCTCATCGAAGGAAGGCTTCCTGGCATTTTTAGAGTTTGTGTGATTTTTTAAACCACGCATCTGTCCCTTCAAATTCCATTACGTGGAGCATATTTCAGCACCTTCTGACATTACTGGCGACAGCTGAGGAAGTGCGGGCACCACTGGGACCGTGGCTTATTCCCTGGGAGTATGTTGGCCTCTTCTCCCCTCCAATGGGGATCACCATCAGACCCTCCAGAAGGGGGTTGGGGAAGTGGGACCGTCTTCTCCCCCAACCCCAGGCCAGTAGGCTCCCCCATAATGCTTGCCCGGAGCCCCTGGGAGAGGCCGCTGTTCCCTCTGCCTGCGACCGTCGCCCAGTGTCCCGTCCTTTCTGTTGTGTAGACGTGGATGACTGTCTAGTGACCCTGTAATTGCTGTAACCACAACTCCCGGCCTTAGATGTAGTGTGTTTGATGCTGTATTTTCAATAAATGCCTCCGGGGCCCTGCTCTGACCGGGGGGCGTCAGGCACCACGTCTTTTCTGTTTTTTCTTTCTCGTTCCTTCAGAGGCTTCTTTGCCAGGGGCGGGGGCTTCAAGGGATGGGAGCACCCACCAGAGTCAAGTTTGGGAGCTGGCGCCATGGGCCCCGAGCAGCTCAGGGCCCACCGTCCTTGGGTGGCGCGTTTATTTCCTTGTCTCCCTAAGCTGCTCCTTAAATGTCGTCCTCTCTCTCCTCCCGCTCCCAGCCCGGGCCAGGATGGGGTTGGAGAACAAGAGGCCCCCCTCAGTGTCAGACGGCGTGCAATGCAGCCAGCGGACCGCCCCTTCCCCAGAGCCCCTCTATCACAGCGGGCACACAGGCTTGGGTTCTGGGGCTGGATGCCTCTCTGAGATGCGGTTTGAGGGCACAGGTGGTCTCTGGGGTGGGGGGTGGGGGTTGTTAAGAGGAAGCGTCGGTCTGTGTGCCGCGCCCGGGAGCCTGGTGGAGGTGGGGTTCCTTTGACAGAGGCTCCCAGGGTCTGTCTTCTGTGGAGCCAGGACAAAGGCTCATGCCTGACACTTCACACGATCTGCTAGTTGAGTGATGCCACCACGTGTCCCAACAAAAGGGTCAGACTGAAGAACCGTTCCCCCCCCACAACCCCCCAGTGCCACCTTGTCCACTCGCATCAGAGATTGGGAGAGCACCTGTGCCAGGTAGGCAGCCCCAGGTGTTAGCAGGACCTGCGAGGGAGGAGCTGGTCAGACCCAGCCGGCCACCTCTAAGACCCATGGCCCGACTGGGCTTTAGCTTGCCAATTACTTGGGGTGTACTTCGGCCAGCGCCTGGCCTGGCCCAGCCCATGGGCTGCCCAGTGGGGTAGCACAGGAAGCCCAGGGCAGGCAGACATGCTGCCGCCCCCTGGAAAGGCTCAGGCGTGTGTGTGTGCGTGTGTGTGTGTATGTGTGTCGTCGTCTCCCCGCCACCCGCCTCCACTCCCCACTGTGGCCCACACACCCTGCCCTCAGGCTGCTGCTGCACACAACAACCAGGGGTCCTGGGGTAGGTGCAGGGAACGGGGCTTTGTGTGACTGGAGCAAGTTAGCCGAGGGTCCCAGCGCACCCACACTGCCCCTCGGTGCTGAGCATCCCCCCCCGACCTCCGACCACTCCCCAAGGTCGTCGCTGTCCTGCTGCATGGCATCACAGTTCTAAAATGACAGCACCAACCTGTGTCTTGTGTTTAGAGTCAGAACCTTCCCCATGCATTTTGGGGGAAAGGAGGTAGGGATCACCCTAGGCAGAACGGGTCCTTGGGTGAAATGTAGGCACGTCCAGCCTGGGGCCAGCCAGCCAGGTGCCCAGAGTCCTCTATAGATTTGCTTGATAGTTTCCACACCTTGATTTCCCCATGTCCCCCAAACACTGGGCCCGCCTTTGGTTCCGAAGTCCAGGTGGCCTCCTGGCACTTAGAAAGGCAATAAAAAGGTCACGTGATCCTCCAGGCGGGCATCAGCTGACCCACCCTCTTAGAAGTTATTTAAAATGAGGGGAAGGGGTGAAAACCAGGGAGATCAGTAGACTGAAGCTTGGCCAGCGGTACCCCAGGTATGCAGCTGGGGTGGGCGCCTTAGCCAGCCCCCGGCTCTGCTGCAGGGCCTGAGCCAACCTGCCCGTCCGTCGGCACATTGTCCTTGGGCTCAGTTGTCCCCTGGGACTGAGGTAAGGCTGGACCTCTGCAGCTCGGTCCAGACGGCAGACTAATCCCTTATTAACTGCCTCTGCCCCCTCCCCCTCTGTAATCAGTTGCCTTAATCAGAAGCATGGTTGACATTCTGGCTTGGGGCCACTGGGTCCTGTGGTGTGATCTGTACCGCGCTCAAGTTAAAGAGACACTGTCACCTTCCGTCTGCGGACAGCTTCGCGATCGCTCATGGCTCTTTCTAAGTTGGAGTCTGGCTGGCGTCCTGCCAGAGCCTCTTCCTGGAGATCCCCAAGCCTGGCTGCCTCCCCCTCTGCTCTGCCAGGGGCTTTAGCGGAGTGTCCGGTGTCTGAGACTAGAGAGCAGCAGCGGTGGGACTCCCGGGGTCAGGCCCGGGGGAGCAGGGGCTCCCCGAGCTCGGCCACTGCGAGGAGGCTCTGGGCACCAAGCAGGAAGTGGCCCAGTTGAGTGCCCGGTGCAGGACTAGGTGTTTCTGCTTCGAGGTGAAGGGTTGGCGTGAGGTTGGCGAGGGCGACAGTGTCACTTTAATACCAAGACTCGTAGTAGACCTAGTTTGCTGTGAGGCTGAAGGGGATCGGAGGGGGCATGCAGGGAGGGGTGGGTCACGCCAGCACCTCCCAGCCACCTGCTCCTAATGGCGTGAATGTGGTTGGACCGCTTTTCTGCTGCAACTAACACACACCTCCTCTGGGACCCCAACTTGGGCCCCACCTTGCACCGTGGGGGAGGGGAGGGGGCCCACCAAGGTGGAGGCCCTGCTCCAGAGGCCCCCAGGGCTGACCTGCTCCTCTCTCCCATGCCCCCCGGGCTCTCTCATAGGTGCTTCCCAGCAGACTCCGTCGGCCTCTTCCCCACCAGCCCCAGCCTGGCCGTCCCCTGCCCGAGCCTGAGCATCACGGGCCCCTCGCCATCTTTGTTCGTCCCCACCCCGCCTGGCTTCCTGCCGATCGCCAACCACCAGCTGTTCCGGTCCCCCCGCCGGGCCTCGCCCTCCTCGCTGCCTGGCCGCCTCAGCCGGGCCCTCTCGCTGGGAACCATCCCCTCTCTGACACGAGCAGGTAAGTGGCACTAAAAGGCATCGGCGGGCAGTGCGGGGCTTGAGGCACCTAGCTGAGCTCGAGGCGGGGGTGGGGGTCCTGCTGTAGACTTGGCGGAACTGGGTTCAAACCCTGGTGTGTCTACTCAGTAACTGCCTGAGCCAAGGGGCTTAACCATTCTGAGCCTCAGTTTCCCACAAAAAATAAATGAGGCCAGTCGTGGAACCCACCCTGTGTGAAGGTTAAGCCCGGTGATGGACTTAACGCACGTAGGTGTCACAGTTCTCACTGTTGTTATTCCTGCTGTCTTGTGATCCTGTGTATCGTGTGCTCTGTCATGTCTGACTCTTTTGTGACCCCGTCGACTGTAACCTGCCAGATTCCTCTGTCCATGGAATTTTTCAGGCAGGAATACTGGACTGGGTTGCCACTTCCTCCTCCCGGGGATCTTGCCCATCCAGGAATAGAACCCAGGGTCTCCTGCATTTCCTGCAATTTTCAGACAAATTCTTTACCACTGAGCCACCTGGGAAGCCCCTGAGACCCTGGGGGCTGGAAAATTTGCCCCCAGCCTCTGTGGTCCAGGGCCCAGGGATTTGGTTCAAGCCTGTCGTGTTCATGGAGCCCTGGTGGGCCCAGCATCTGGTCCCCACCACAGGAAGCTTTGTCTCATCCCTCCCCTTCCCCAGCAGGATCTTTCCAGGGGCCCTGCTTGGGTCTTCTTCAATGACCCTCCTCACTTGGGGAGGTTGCCTGGTGTCCGCAGGGTTTGCTTTATCCTCTGGGGGATGGCCTGGAGGGCAGGGCGGTGCAGCAGAATCTGGCCTCCAGGAACGTGGGCAGCATCTTGGTTAAGCTGGGCTTTCTGACATGTACTATCTCTCTGAAGCCCCTCAGCAGTTCCTCCATGCTGGGGCTCCCCCCGCCCAGCCTGACATCCCCTGGGCCTGTTCTCTCCATAACTTGCCCAGCAGCTGTGGCCGCCAAGACCTAGGGTTGAGCCCAGGCGTCTTCTCGCCCTGTGTGCAGTCCAGCGGCCTCCTAGGTAGCGGGTGGGTCACACTGCAGGAGGGACGGCTCACTGGACACACCTTGAGCTGAGCAGTGGGTAGTGCTTGAGGCCTGCAGGGTGGGATTGATGGGGGTCAGACTGAGCCCTGAATAGTACCGAGATCTGGACTCCAGGCATTTCCATGTCACCTGACGTGAGCCATGTTGCTGGGAGAAGGGCCTCGTCTGGTAATGGTTATTCAGCAGAGACCCCTAAGCAGGTGAGTTGCAGCTCAGGCCCTGCTCAGACCTGGGGCTGATGGCTGGGGCCCTGGGGGCCCTCTGTGAACAGCCCCTGGAGCTGGGACAGAGGGGAGCGGAGTGGACAGGAAGGCCCTGGACTTGGGAACCTGGGGATCCAGCAGCTGGGCCCATCTGCAGAACAGTGTTCTCTGCAGAGCCTCCAGGTCGGGGCAGGGACCCAAGCTGTAGGGCCTCTGGCGGACGGCATGGGTCTGGCCACTGCCTGCTGTGTCCACAGGCAGTCTCCTTGCTGCCTGGGGAGGCCTGAGGTGAGGGCTCAGGAGGCCGCCTGCCCCAAGGGCCCAGGGCAGTGCTATGGGACACAGGTTGGTCTCAGAGTGACGTGTGAGGGCTGGGACCCAGTTGCCATCGCTGGGCCAACCCTTGGCTCAGGTGTTAGGCGGCCCTGGCGGTCCAGGATCCGTCTTGCCCAGCTCTACCTGCCTCTGCAGCTCCTGCTGCAGGCCTAACCCCGGCTCCCTGCAGCTCACGCTGGGTGGGAAGGCCCCTCCCCTGCACCCATCGACAGGTTAGCAGAGGAGGCAGGACTCAAGGTGGCTGGAGAAAAGAAGGGCACAGGGCAGGCGCCAGGCCTGGGCTCCCGTGTGGCCTGTGTGGGTTCCAGTTTCCTTATTTGTGAAGCGGGGACCTGCCCTTGAGGACACAGGATGTGGGGTGACGCAGAGCAGCCATGCCTCAGGGAGGGGTTGGAGACAGGCCATCTCCCCAGGGACCTGTGTTGCCTTCCTGTCTCCAGACTCAGGGTACCTGTTCAGCGGGAGCCGCCCTCCATCTCAGGTGTCCCGACCCGGGGAGGTCTCAGTTTCAGGTAAGAAGGACCGAGCGCCAAGGGGAGTGATGGGAAGCTGGCTCAGGCAGGGAGCGTGTGAGCCGGGGTTTCCAGAGCGTGTGTGCAGGGCGGGACGGCAGACAGGCCCTTGGAGGGGATTCTGTTCAAATCCCAGCTCCCGGCCTCCCAGCCGTGCAGCCCTGGGCGAGTGCCTAACACCCCGTGCTTCATTTTTCTCTTCTGTGAAATGGGCACCAGAGTTTCTAGGACTAGCTGTGGTGCCGTCGTCCTTACAATGGTGACATGTGGAGGTGGCACTTGGAAATGAGCAGGGCCCAGGTTAGCTGAGCCCAGGTCTCCAGGGTTTCTTTCTCCCCATGCCTTGTTCTCAGCTGAGGGAGGTAGCAGAGACTTTGGACAGAAATTGGAGAGGGGCAGAGGGGGCATCGCTGAGGCTCTGCGATCCTCTTCCCCGCCCTGGGTGCCTCCTCCCACAGTTCCCAGCAGGGGCCCCTGTGCCCAGCAGTCTAGGCCCAGCCTTGGCCTTTCTCCCTCAGTCGGTAGACGAGAAAGCAACAGATCAGAATAGGCGCTCCTGTAAGCAGAGCGAGCACTCACTATGTTGTCGTCTCTGCCTTCCTCCCACCTCCAGATTACTTCTCTCTGCTGTCGGGCAGCTGCCCCTCCTCCCCGGTCCCTTCCCCAGCGCCCTCCGTGGCAGGCTCGGTGGCCTCCAGCGCCGGCTCCCTGCGCCACCGCCGGCCCCTCATCAGCCCGGCCCGGCTCAACCTGAAGGGGCAGAAGCTGCTGCTGTTCCCATCGCCCCCTGGGGACGCCCCACACACCCCCAGCAGCTCCGACGAACACTCACCCCACAACGGCAGCCTCTACACTGTCGAGTCGCCCCCGGCCCCACAGAAGCAGCCAGCACGGGACACAAAGCACACGGCGGGTACGGCCCTCTGATCTCGCCCTGGAGGTGGGAGAGCCCTGCGGGCCATGGGAGGCCTCCAGTCAGTGTGCAGTGATGGGGACACCATCAAGAGGTTGCTCGGGGCCTGTCCTGGCTCTTACCTGACTGTGGCCGCTCTCCCAAGTCCAGGCACCCTACAGCCTGGCTTCTGGTGACCTTGAACCCTTCAGGACCTTGCCCCTAGTTGGCTGCTTTTATTTCCTTCTTTTGCAATTGACTTGGAGGATCCTCTGTTCTGTGCATCGGGCTGCAGATGTTTTTTATTTTGTTCAAATGCTGTTTTTCTACAAAGCGTTCTACAACGTTTTAACTTAGGCCTCAACATTTAACATCTAGATGTTTCCCACGAACCTGTGGATTTCCTGTGTCTCTCATGACATCAGAAGCTCTGGCCACACCGGGCTGGACAGGTAGAAGGGCAGGCTGAGGCCCCTCGCCCCAGCCTCTGCCCCTCCGCAGCCCTGCTTGTGGCGTCGTCTTCCATACCTAGTGGTGTTTGAGTTTGCAGCTCCTGACCCAAAGCTGCCTCTCTTCCCAGCAGCTACACAGACGGGACCTGAGTGAGGAACAGGCCACCCGCTGTCCAGGGCAGGCCAAGCGAGGTGGGACCAGCCAGGCTGGATGGCCAGCGGCCGCATTCATGGACCGTCCTGGGACTGGAGGTGGAGCTGCCCACATCTGTCCCTGGAGGTGCTCCCCCAGCTCCCACTGAAACGCCCCTTCTCCCTGCAGACACGAAGTCAGTGCCAGAAGGGGGCAGCAGCTGCAGCAGCCGCTCCATCAAGAAGGAGGACGACTCATCCCAGTCCTCCTGTGTGGTGGACACCACCACCCGAGGGTGCGCCGAGGAGCCCACCAGCTGGCGAGGTCTGCGCCCTGTGGGACGTGCGGGAAGAGGGCAGGGCCGTGGGTCTGCAGCCACTGTCCCCTCCTGTCTGTCGGAGAACAGCCCCTCAAGGGCCCTCGGGTGGCAGAGGGTGGTTTGATGCCCCCGCACCTGCTGGGCCCCCTGTGGCTCAGCAGACAGCACCCCACGCCCAGGTTACAAGGGTCTGTGCCTGCACTGTCACAGGGGCCTCTGGCCTCAGGTGACTGCTTAAGGCTAACAGTTACGGTGTAATCAGAATAAGAATCTGGCTGCCTACCTGTACCAGCCACATGGGTGTCCCAAGGCCACGTGTGGCCTGCGGCTGCTCAGGAGGACAGCGGGTAAAGAACACTGTCACCATTCCATAAACTTCCCCAGGGGGGTGTCGGCCTGGGCACGCTGGCGGCCAGTGCAGAGGCTGCAGGCCATGCTGGGCAGCAGTTTGCCTGGGTTCAAATCCAGGCTTCTCAGCTTGTGAACTGGGGGTGGGCTATGAGACTGAATCGGGGTTCTGGGTAAAGCCCAGTGGTCAGGTCCTGACACTCCCCTGGGGCATGTGGAAGCCGTGTGTATTGAGCAAGGATTTTCCTGAAACAATCATTTTGGGCTGACCGGAAATGGGGGCCGCCCCCAGATCTGGGACATGACCCAGCAGCATCAACTTCGGGTGGGGGGGCCCACTCAGCAGCTTATTACCTTGAGGCCTGGGCAGGGGCCTCCTCCTGTCCTGACTGTAAAGCTGGTGTCCCCATGGCAAGGTACAGGTGTTACTGCCCTAGCCAGGTACCTGCTAGGTGGTGCAGGGTCGGGGGGGAGGTACCTTCAAGGAGTCAGGACTTGAGAATTCCCCAGAAGTCCAGTGGTTAGGACTCTGCGCTCTCACTACCAAGGGCCAGGTCCCTGGTCAGGGAAGATCCCACAAGCTGCAGGGTGCAAAAAAAAAAAAAGAGAGTGAAGACTTAGAATGACAGCAGGTTCCTGGGGTCTTTTCAGAGAGGAAGGCTTTTAGGGGCGGGGCCTCAGCCCAGGGGAGCCCACCCCCCTGGGGGTGGGGCCTCAACGCCGCAGCGCTCAGCTCACTGGTCTCGGTTTTTCTCTTGGAAGGTCGTTTTGGCCCCTCCGTGATCCGGGGCCTCCTGGCCGTGAGCTTGACCGCCAACGCCCTCTTCACCTCGGCCTACCTGTACCAGAGCCTGCGCTGACCCGTGGTCCGCAGCCTCCTGGCACCCGGAGAACCTCGGAGGGTGCGCCCAGGTGCATGCCGCTGCCACCACTGCCGGCCTTGGCCCTCCAGAGGGCCCGCCGCCTCCGCCCTCTTCTCCAGGGCCCTTGACCTCGCCTCCGGAGGGAGCCCTGTTCCCCGCCGCCTTCTCCCCACCTGACAGACTCCGGGGCTGGGCGTGGTCTCAGGGGCGCAGTCCTCCTTGGCTGGTATCAGTTGTGCGTTTGGTGCTGACACTCTGATCCCCAAGCCGGAGATCCTGGAGGGGCTGCGTGACTCTGGGGTCCCCTCCTGTACCGTCCAGCCCTGCCTGGCAGGAATGCCACTACTACTGTGAGGGGAGCAGGAGCTGGGCTGCCCCCCGACCCCGCATCCCCGGGCTGTGATCACCTCTTTGTACTGTACTCCTTGACCCGGTCAAGTGGAAGGTAAAGCCCCCGTGGACACCCCCTCGAGGACCGGCGGCATCTGCCTATGTCCTGCGCCATGCTGTGGGCTGGGCCTGCCCTCTGGCTCCCCCGGGTGGGCAGTGAGTTTCCTGCCCAGGGCTTCTCAGAGTTCCTGGGTTTCTGGGGCCCAGCGGGACTAGTGTAAGCACCCCCGCAAGCTCCCTTCTCCCTGCTGTGCCCCCATTTTATTACCTCTGGTGACCTCCCAGGCAGCAGCCCGGCCACCCTGAGAACACTACCCAGGACCACCCTGTCTCCAGGCCCCTCCCTCATGCACTGCCCTCAGGGGCTTTGCTGGGCCCCTCTGCCCGCAGGTCTCTGAGGACCCTGGACCCCTGCCCCCATCCTGCCGTGAACTCGGCTCCTCTGGGCGTCCTGCGGCCGCAGTGGGCTCAGTGTGACCTCTGTCTCCAGGCCACCATGGCTGGCCTGCTTCCTACCCCGAAATCCTCGGTCCTGCCACTGCCCTTCCAACTGATACTGCAGGTTTGTGCCCCACGCAGCCCCCCGACCTTGGGCTGGAGTCCCATCCTGCCCTCAAAAGTCGGGCACAGGGACCCTCACGGTGCCGTGAGGAATGAGAAGACTGCGGGAGTCAGCATCCCCACGCTGCTGTCCCCGGCTCTGGATGCAGGTGTGGGGCGGCGTGCGTGTGCACACTCCTACGTGTGTCTGTGCACGTTTGTGCCACTCGGTGAACTCTGAGTCTCCTTAGGGGGAGGGTCGTGAGAGCAGGGGAAGGGTCTTCACTCTGTCATTCAGGGATAAAGTTTAATTTTATTTTTCTACATATTTTTGCCAGGTCAGGCGTTCCGCTCCTAAGCAGGATGCCCCCAATTCTCCCTGCCAGGGAGGTTTAGTTTTTTTAAGCTTTGGGTGCTTTTTTAGTATTTTTTTTTTTTTTTTTTTACCATGTGGGGAAGGATTGCTCTGACTTCCCCCACTCCTGAGAGCTACTGTTTCCTGCCCTGCCCCCCACCCCGGAACACGGGGAATTGGGGGCCGGGGGCCACTTCAGGTCCCTGACTCCAACTGCCAGAGATGGTTCCAACTCGGAGGTGATGCCTCTTGGCCCCCATCTGTACAGTGGGCATGTGTGTCGAGTTTTTTAATTTTACTTTTTGCCTAACCAAGCCAAACTCCATTCCCGAATGCCCTTCTTCTTTGGCTCTGAGGAAGCTCCAACTGAGTGCCCAGCCCTCTTCTTTCACCCTGGCCAGCCAGGCCCCTCCTGTCCAGGGCCTGTGGTCCCAGCGCCCCCCAGGGGCAGGGGAGAGGCTGGGCCAGGAGGGGGCTGACTTATGTTTTCTTTCAAATAAAAACACAACCTTATTTTTCTTTACAAAAGCAGAAAAGGAAACCAAAAAAGATACCAACCTTTGAACTACACCTCAGTCTGTCTTGTCTTCATTTGCTTTGCTCAGGCACCAGACAGGGTTGTGTATGTGTTGGGGGAGGGTGGGTGGAGGCATATTCACTCTATACAGAGCCCAGGGTGAGTGGCCCAGAGCTCTTGGTGTTGAGTGGTGGGTACCAATGGCTGTGTTCCCAGAAGGGCTGAGGGATTTGAAAGGACATCAGCAGAGACATACTTTGCCGACAAAGGTCCATCTAGTCAAAGCTATGGTCTTTCCAATAGTCATGTATGGATGTGAGAATTGGACTATTAAGAAGGCTGAGCACCAAACAATTGATGCTTTCGAACTGTGGTTGGAAAGGCAAGACTCTTGAGACTCCCTTGGACTGCAAGAAGATCAAACCAGTCAATCCTAAAGGAAATCAACCCTGAACATTCATTGGAAGGACTGAAGCTGAAGCTCCAATAGTTTGGCAATCTGATGCGAAGAGCTGACTCTGGAAAAGACCCTGATGCTGGGAAAGATTGAGGGCAGATGTCTGGGGGAGGAGAAGGGGTAGATAGGATGAGATGGCTGGATGGGATCATCAACAATGGACATGAGTTTGAGCAAACTCTGAGAGATGGTAAAGGACAGGGAAGTGTGGCGTGCTGCAGTCCATGGGGTCACAAAGAGTCAGACAGGACTGGGCAACTGAACAACAATCAGCTACCTGGGTGGGCCTGGGCGGGAGGGTGAACTGGAGCAGAGATAGGAGGCCCTGGGTAAGCAGCAAGAGCAGGGGTTCAGCCGGCTCTTCGCCTTTCCCAGCCTGTGGCCCCTGACCTGGCCCTGGATGATCCATGTGACAGACCTTGTTTTCCGAGCCCACTTGGAATGGCCCAGCCATCCTCCCAGCAAGTGAACTTGGCACCAGCCTCCCCAGATGCACTGGTGGACCCCCAGCCCACACGCCAGCCCCAGTGGGCCCTGATGTAGCACTGGGAGATGCCCCAGTGAGCTGGGAGCCTGGGTGGGAACCCCAGGGGCTGGCCTCCTGAGTGTCCCAGCACAGGTTCTGAGCCCAGGCTGCCCAGTGACCAGAGTCTGCATTTCTGTGGGCTTCAATTTGACTCTGAAGCAGGCCCACCATCCAGGGCTGATCTGGAGATGACTGAAGCGCCCCACTATGGCAAAGGACTCATCCAGGCCCAGCACCTGTAGGGAGGATGGTCGGTGGGTCCTTGTCTCCCTGAGGATGGCAGGGCAGGCTGTCTGACCAGCCCTGAGGACAGATGGGAAGGGACGGGCCCGAGCTGCTCACTCTGACCCGCATGGATCACAGCCGACCGTGTGTGGTGGCAGCAGGGCCAAGCCGCCCCAAGTGTGTGTGCCTGTGTGCAACGTCACTTCAGTGTGCCTGACTGCGACCCTAAGGACTAGCCCTCCAGGCTCCCTGTCCATAGGATTCTCCAGGCAAGAATACTGCAGTGGGTTGCCGTGCCTTCCTTCACGGGATCTCCTGCATTGGCAGGAGGGTTCTTTACCACTAGCGCCACCTGAAGATGGAGCCACAAACACATCTGAGTTCACTGATTTCACAGGTCTTGTGATGTCCTCTGAGGCTGTGACCTCAGGAGGCCAAAGGGCCCAGTTCTTAGCAGCCCTCTCCTCCAGGGAACCTGTGAGTGCATGCCCAGGAAGAACCCAAGGCTCCCTCAGAAGTCACACCCGGCCCCCTGCTCAGAGCTCCCACCAAGCCCTGCTCTGGGACAAGGAGACCCAGCTGAGAGGGCTGTGGGGAGACGCCCCCCTGGTTTCTGAAAGCGATGTAGATGTGTCTGTTATCCCCTCACTAATGTCATCTTCTGTTGTCTCCTTATGAAAGAGAAATAAGTTTATTGTAGAAAATCTACAAATACAAGTGAGCAAAAAAGAAAATGACCCATAATCTCACAATTAAAATATTGGTGTCTACTTTTTTTTTTCTACATACGTATCTTCATACTTTCCTTTTATGAAAATGGCATCTCTCTGCCCGCTGCATTCTGCCACTTTGCTTCTCACTTTAAACTGTTACCGGCCTATTCCATATCAAGTGTGCTTGCTCATCCCTCTTACAGCGTGCCTTCCCGGAGAGCACAAGCAGGCAATCTGACCTTCCCTTACTGCCAAGCATCTAGATTCCTGCTTTTAATCATCGGGACAGGGGTAAGCATCTTGTGGGAACCTGCGTCTTCTGTACCTAAAGACTGTTCTTAGGATAGGTTTGGGGGGTTTTGTTCTATCACAGGTTTATCAGGAACCCAAAGCATTTTATATGCATTGCCTGGTTGCATTCTAGAAAGGAAACGAAGGTGATCTAGGGTTTGGTTTTTTGTCTTGGGAGTTTTTTTCCCTTCAAAAATTCTTGATCCGACTTTAGCTTTGGATACCTGCACCTGGTTCCCAGACAACTTATGTGGTGGGATAGAAAGACGGTCATAGGATCCAAGTTCCCTGGTCATGTTGGTAAAGAGATGGTCCCCGCCCCAATTCAGCCCCCAGGGAGGGACTTGGGAGTGGGGTGGGGGGGGGAAGGAGGTGAGCAGGTGCTCAGCACCAAGTCCAGCAGAGAAACTCAGTTTTCATAGTATGGGCTGCACGTGAGGTTGTATGTCAGAAAAAAGGTGTGCTGATTAGAAAAATCACCTACAGCATACCAGCCACCTTGCCTACTAGCTGTGTGACACTTGGAGCACTCCATGCAACATAAGTGGAAGGACCTTGGACCTCCTGTCCCCACTGAGGGGCAATCAGAGGCAGAAGCCCCCCGTTAGAGAATGTTTGGGGGGTCTGGAGTGGCTCCACTGCTGCAAAATGCTTTTTTTTGGCGGGGGAGGGGGCTGCACTGGGTCTTCGTTGCTGTGAGCAGGGGCTATTCTCTAGTTTCAATGTGGGGGCTTCTCATTATGGTGGTTTCTCTTGCAGAACACAGGCTTTAGAGTGCAGGTTCAGTAGTTGGGGCTTGAGGGCTTAGTTGCCTGGAGCCATGGGGAATCTTCCCGTACCAGGCATCGAACCCATGTCCCCTGCATTGGCAGTCGGATTCTTAACCACTGGACCACCAGGGAAGTCCTGCAAAATTGCTTTTTGTGGTAGCAGCTCTGAGGGCATTTTGTTACAGAGGGTAAAAGTGGGGGAAGCTGCTCTCAGCCCCCAAAGCATCTGACAGATGACAGCGAGTGGGCTAGATCACGGTGAAGGAAGGGAGAGAAACAGGATTCCGGTGCGTCTTCTTCATCCGTAACTAGGTTTTCACAATAAGCATTGTGGTGTCCCTAGAGTGCTCCAGGCTGTGCCAGGCACTGGGGCTACAATGTTGGGCAGAACAGAGGTGTCCCTGCTCCCTGGGGGCTACGTAGAGCAGGAGGCCAGGCTTAGATAAGCACCCAGTGAGTACACAATGACACACCTTCAGGGCTTCGAAGTCATGGGTCATAGTCTCGAGGTTGGAGACGAAACTTTAAGGCAAGATGAGACAGGTCACTCTAAGTAGGAGTAAGTGCTTATGCAAAGGCCCCAGGGTGGCGTAAGGAATTGGAAAGTTACTGTGACAAAAACCCTGGGATGGAGGGTGTGAGTAGCTCCAGCTGAACCCAGGAGAGCAGAAGCCACCCACAAAGGATGTCATTTGTCACCCACAAACGGCACATGAGGAATTTTAGACTTCATCCTAAGAGCAAAGGGAAAGCCAATGTCAAGTACAAGCAAGGGAGAGACAGGAGCAAACGAGCATTTTTAAAAGGTGACTCATCGGGACTTCCCTGATGGTCCAGTGGTTAAGAATCTGCCTGCCTAAGCAGCGGACATGGGTTCGACCTCACGGTTGGTGAAGACTCCACATGCCAAGGGGCAGTTTAGCCCATGAGCCACAACTGCTGAAGCCCTGGTTCCCTAGACCGTGCTCTGCAACAAGAGAACCCACCATCATGAAAAGCCCTCGCGCCTCACCTACAGAATAGCCTCCTGCTCTTCACAACTAGAGGGGGAAAAAAAGCCGACGCAGCAACAAAGACCCAACACAGCCAAAAATCAATAAGTAAATAAAATTATAAAAAATAAAAATTGTTCAATTTTTGGAGAACCAAGTAGGATCTGAGCCCAAAATTTATGAGCATAACAGCATTTCCGTATTTTGTCTTTCCTTGACTTAACTGAATTACACAGCTTTGAATAACATCACCAACTCAATGGACATGAACTTGGGCAAACTCCTGGAGACAGTGAGGGACAGGGAGGCCCGGCTTGCTGCAGTCTATCGGGTCGCAAAGAGTCGGACAGAACTTAGTGACTGAACAGCAACAGCAACAAGCTTGAATCGAATGTGGCAATTCATAATACGTACGTAGGGGCTTCCTGACAGCTTGCGGCACCTAAGCCAGAGTCAGGCAGCCTGTGCGTCAGGGTGCGCTGCTGGGGCCGCTCGGTGCCTCTGTAGAAAGAATTTCTTTAAGCAACTTGAGCTCTTCCATTCTAACACCAGTGGACCTTTCCAAGTTCATCCATCTAAATCACACGTGCCAGCATAAATCCACATGGCATAGCCCTCGCTTGCCCACCAAGTTGCCAGAACATTCCCTGAGAATTGCCAGATGCCACAAGGGGATGTGTGATTGCCTCCTTTCAACTTGCTTAGACATGATGCTGGAAGAAATAGGGGGTTAAGGGAAAGCTCGTGATTTTCTGGAGTTGACTTGATGACTAGATCTAGTCCCGGGCAGCCATCCATCACCGGTTAGGGCCTTTTATGACCTTGAGGCATGCCTGCAGCTGCTGAGAGGTTGCTGAGCTGGGATTGTGTCTGGAGATTCGATTTTCTGTTTGCAGAGACATCAACAGCTTATCATGAACTTGCAGCTCCCAAATTCACTGCAGTGGAGCCCAAGGAACATGGATCTCTAGTTTGACCTTAAAAATAGCAAAGTGGCAGGAGAGTTGGGTTCAATATTTCATTTTTATTTGGCCCCTTCACTCCAATCTGCCAAATTACCAACTGCATTAGCTGATGACTTTATAGAAGGGCTGGTATAAATGGCCCCAAGTGACCCCTGGCACAACCAAGCAGTATAGGAAGAGTCCACATCAGCAGGTCTCTTTTTCTGCTTCCGTGCTGAGCAAGCAGTAACCAGCCTGAAGTTGCTTCTCAACACATTTCGTTGACCTTGTATATTTCCCCCACAAAATCACTAGAACACATGGAATTGCTATGGATTTCCAAAATATTAGTCTATTTAAAAAGAAAATATAGAGAGTTTTTTCTAGTAGTAATATCAGTTTATTCATTGTGAAGATTGTACCAGATGCTAGCAATAGTGGACGCTAGATATAGGGTAAACAGGAATTCTGTGTGCCTTCTTTTCTGTAAATCTAAAATTGTTTCAGTGCTCACTTCAGCAGCACATATACTAAAATTGGAACGATACAGAGAAGATTAGCATGGCCCCTGCACAAGGATGATACGCAAATTCGTGAAGCGTTCCATATTTTAAAAAAATAAATAAAATTGTTTCAAAGTAAAATGTTTATTTAAAAAAAATTATTTCCAGAACTTGGGGGATCCTTGATCATTACAATAACACTGCTTAATGGAACGGTTGCTTTAATTATTTTTCTTATGCATTTTCCTCCTAATTAATACCCCTAATCTTCTACTTGATCCCTAACTCATTATTAGAAACACATCAGGGACTTCCCTGGTGGCTTGTGGATAAAAGTCTGCCTGCCAATGCAGGTGACATGAGCTCAGTCCCTGGTCTGGGAAAATTCCACACGCCAAAGCAACTAAGCCCAAGCACCACAATTCCTGAGCCCAAATGCTGCAATTACTGAAGTCTGTGAGCCTAGAGCCTGTTCTCAGCAACAAGAGAAGCCATCATAATGAGAAGCCCACCCACTACAACAAAGACTCAGCACAGCCAAAAACCAATGGATATGTTAATTAAAGAAATAAACCATAAAGAAACACACCAGCTAAATTTTTTGTAGTGTCTTTTTAAAGGTATTAACATTGTACATGATGGCAACTTAAAAGCTTTCAGCTTGCAACTAACTCAGACTTAGTTCAAACTGGACCAGATCCTCTTGTTGGAAACAACAGGAGAGACCACGGGACACATTTTACAGATGAGGAAACTGAGGCACTGCCTCTCCCCATGATGATACGCAACATCAGCAGGAATCTCATGCATGCTCTAGATTCCAGATCCTGAACTTGCCGACTTTTAAAATCAGTGGTTTTCAAACTTTTGTGTGCACAGGACTCCTTAAAAGTCTGAACCTTCGATCTGAGGAAGAACCCAGGTATCTGCATTTCTAACAAGCTCCAGAAACAGTGCTCACAAGTCTTGCCAGATGAAGGGACCCTGAGGGTGTTTCCAGGAGGCAGCACCTGCTCGCCACCACCTCCAATCTTCCTTCTGATCCGAGGCTGGCATTTAGAACCCACTTCCTGATCCAGGGCCCACCAAGATTACCCAAGCAACGCCCACAGGCTGGCTGGAACTCCCTGCCTCACTAACACACAGCTCTAAAATTCCAAGCCTGAATCACTGATTCTCAGCCTTGGCAGGATTCTGGAATCACCTATTATTGTTTAGTCACTAAGTCATGTCCAACTCTTTTGAGACCCCATGGACTGTAGCCCACCAGGCTCCTCTGTCCATGAGATTTCCCAGCAAGAATACTAGAGTAGGTTGCCATTTCCTCCTCCAGGGGATCTTCCCAACCCAGGGATCAAACCCACATCTCCTGCATTGGCAGGCAGATTCTTTACCACTGAGCCATCCAAGAAGCATGGGGGACTTTAAAAAGCACTGTTGCTGGTTCCCACCCTCAGAGATCCTGATGAGCTAAATGAGCTGGGGAAGGGGGAAAATATGGATGCAGATAAACACAAGAGATCAAACAAAAGCACTTTTTGGCCCAGTTGGCTGAGAATCTGCCTTGCAGCGCAGGGGACTTGGATTGAATCCCTAGTCGAGGAACTAAGACCCCACACACTGCGGAGCAAGTAAGCCTGAATGCTGAAACTGGAGAGTCTGTGTGCTGCCAACGAAAGATCCCGCGTGCCACAACTAAGACCCAGTGCAGCCAAAGAAATTAACATTTTTAAAAAAAATCCAATTCCTTCACCTGTTAGATTCTCAGAGACTGACCTTCATTTCGCAGTCCCTGTTTGCCCTCTGCACTTGCTGCAGGACCCAAAACAGGAAAGGAATTAAATGTCCATCCAATGGAATAGGTAAAAAATTACAGTAAAAGTGGACTTTTACGCATGTAGACATTGACACAGCCATGAAATGAGCAGATTTTTTCTATGTGCAACAAAATGGATGAACTCATGGGCTTCCCTGGTGACTCAGTGGTAAAGGGTCCACCTGCCCATGCAGGAGACATGGGTTCAATCCCTGATCCTGGAAGATCCTACATACCTCAGAGCAACAAAACCCTTGTGCCACAACTATTGAGCCTGTGCTCTGCTGCTGCTGCTGCTGCTAAGTCGCTTCAGTCGTATCCGACTCTGTGCGACCGCATAGACGGCAGCCCACCAGGCTCCGCCGTCCCTGGGGTTCTCCAGGCAAGAACACTGAAGTGGGTTGCCATTTCCTTCTCCAATGCAGGAAAGTGAAAAGTGAAAGTGAAGTTGCTCAGTTGTGTCCGACTCTTAGCGACCTCATGGACTGCAGCCTACCAGGTTCCTCCATCCATGGGATTTCCCAGGAAAGAGTACTAGAGTAGGGTGCCATTGCCTTCTCCGGAGCCTGTGCTCTAGAGCCCAGGAACTGTGACCACTGAAACTCCTGCACTTTAGAGCCTGTGCTCCACAACAAAAGAAGCCCCCACAATGAGAAGCCCCTGCTCACCACAACAGCAAAAAGCCCACACAGCAACAAAGACGCAGCACGACCAAAAACTAACTAAATGATTTTTTTTTCTAATGGATGAACTCATAACACAGCATTGAACACATAACTGAACACATAAATATATAAAAATTTCAAAATCAGGGACTCCTCTGATAGTTTCATGGTTAAGACTCCACCTTGCCAATGCAGGGGGCTCAGGTTCAGTCACTAGTCCGGGAAACTAAGATCCCACATGCTGGAAGGACCATCCAAAACATTGAATAAATAAAAAGAAACATTAAAAAATAATTTAAAACAGAGCTTCCCTGGCAGTCCAGTGGTTAAGAGTCCTCCTTAAAATTCAGGGGACACAGGTTTGTCCCTGATCCGGGAAGACCCCATGGACCTCCAAGCAACCAAGCCTGTGCGCCACGACTACTGAACCTGAGCTTTAGAGCCTGGGATCCACAACTACTGAAGCCCTCGCTCCTAGAACCTGTGCTCTGCAGCAGGAGAAACCACCGCAACAGGAGAAGCCACTGCAACGAGAAGCCCGCAGCCCACAACAGGAGGGTAGCCCCTGCTACTGCAACTAAATAAAGCCCACATGCAGCAACAAAGACTCACCACAGCCAAAAAAAAATTTTTTTAATAATAATTAAAAATAAATACATTTGCTAAAACAAAAGTTTAAAATCAGACAATAATCTATAAGGTTAGAATCACAATAGTGGTTGTAAAATCAAGAAGGACCCCATGGGGCCTTCCTGGGAACAGATTCCAGTGTCCCCCTCCCACCTCTTATTTGTACCAAAGTTTTTTTTTTTTTTTTTTTAATTTTTATTGGAGTGTAGTTGCTGAATCAGATCTGATCTGATCTGATATATATATATATCCCCTCTTTTTTGGATTTCCTTCCCATTCAGGTCACCACAGAGCACTGAGTGTAGTTCCCTGTACTTACAGAGAAAGGAAAGTGAAAGTGAAAGTGAAGTCGCTCAGTCATGTCTGAGTCTTTGAGACTGTAGCCCAGGCTCCTCCGTCCATGGGATTCTCCAGGCAAGAGTACTGGAGTGGGTTGCCATTGCCTTCTCCAGGTGTACCAAAGTTTTAACCTCTTAGGTCTTCTCTGAGTTTCAAAGAGCAAATATAATCAGAGAAGTGAGAAAATGCAGAAACAAAGGAAAATAGTCAAGCAAGACAAAATACTAATAGTTTAGCCATAAAACAAATCAAGGACCTTTAGTTCCTCCTCAAGGACTGTAGATAATATACTGAGCCATATCTTTGAGCTGTTTTGCAGATGCTAAAACCCCCAGCAGGTGGAAAAAGTTAACTGCTTGCTGACCACCAGTACCTAGACCCCAGACCAGTTGGAGCCAGAAGCTTGATGATGCTGACTCCTGAAATACCACCCAGTTGCCTCACCTCCCAACCAATCAGAAAACTGTCTACAAGCTGATCAGGCACCCTGAGACCTTCTCCCTTACCTTGCCTTTAAAAATTCTTCCCTAGGGGCTTCCCTGGTGATCCAGTGGTTAAGAATCCACCGTGCAATGTGGGGGACACAGGCTCAATCCCTGGTCAGGGACTGAGGACCCCACACGCTGCAAAGCAACTAAGCCCACATGCCACAAACTACTGAGCCCTTGCATTCTGGAGCCCAGGAACCACAACTAGGGAGTCTGTGTGCTGAAACAAAGATCCTGTGTGCTGCAGCTAAGACTCAATGCAGCCAAATAAATAAATAAATATTTAAAAAAAACACAAACACCTTCCCCGAAAGCCACTGGGGAGTTCAGGTCTTCTGAGCACAAGCTGCGCATTCTCCGTGCTTGGCCCCACATTGGGCACCTGCACTAAAGACTGTCCTTTCCTTCACCACAGCCCACTGTAGGCAGATTGGCTTCCTGTGCATTGTCAGGTGAGCACAGCCAAGTCTGATTTGTATCAGTTAGTCTCTGGGGGGATGGAAAGTGCCTAGAAGGGAACCTGGAGAGGTGGTGTTCTAGGCACTTATCATGTTCTCCTTCCTGAGCTGGATGCAGCTGGTATGGCTTGTGAAAACTCATCAGGCTGTACACATAGGATTTGTGTGCCTTCCTGTCTGGGTGATGTTACAGACTGAACTGTGCTCCCCTAAAATTCATACGTTGAGCTCTAACCCTCAACGTGACTGTATTTGGAAACAGACTCTTTAAGGTCATTACGATTAAATGAGGTCATCCATCAAAAAATGGGCCAAAAAACTAAACAGACATTTCTCCTAAGAAGACATACAGATGGCTAACAGACACATGAAAAGATGCTCAACATCACTCATTATCAGAGAAATGCAAACCAAAACCACAATGAGGTACCATCTCACGCCAGTCAGAATGGCAGCCTTCAAAAAGTCTACAAACAATAAATGCTGAAGAGGACGTGGAGAAAAGGGAACCCTCTTACGCTGTTGTTGGGAATGCAAACTAGTACAGCCACTATGGAGGACAGTATGGAGATTCCTTTAAAAACTGGGAATAGAACTGCCATATGGCCCAGCAATCCCACTGCTGGGCATACACCCCAAGGAAACCAGAATTGAAAGAGATTCATGTACCCCAATGTTCACTGCAGCACTGTTTACAATAGATAGGACATGGAAGCAACCTAGGTATCCATAAGCAGACAGATGGATAAGAGATTTGTGGTACATGTACACAATAGAATATTACTCAGCTATAAAAAAGAATGCGTTTGAGTCAGTTTTAATGAGGTGGATGAAACCGGAGCCTATTATTCAGAGTGAAGTAAGTCAGAAAGAAAAACACCCATACTATATATTAATAAATACATATATGGAATTTAAAGGATGGTAACGACGACTCTATATGCAAGACAGCAAAAGAGACACAGTGTAAAGAACAGACTTTTGGACTCTGTGGGAAAAGGCGAGGGTGGGACGATTTGAGAGAATAGCATTGAAACGTGTACATTACCATATGTGAAATAGATCACCGGTCCAAGTTCAATGCATGAATCAGTGCACTCAAAGCTGGTGCGCTAGGACAACCCAGAGGGATGGGATGGGGAGGGAGGTGGAGGGGGTTCAGGATGTACACCTGTGACTGACTCATGTCAATGTATGGCAAAACCCACTACAATATTGTAAAGTGATTAGCCTCCAGTTAAAACTAATAAATTAAAACTTAGAAAAAAAAAGATTAAATGAGGTCATAAAAGTGGAGTCCTGAGCCCAACAGGACTGGGATCCTTTTAAGAGGAGAGAGAGGGGACTTCCCTGGTGGTCTAGTGGCTAAGACTCCACCCTCCTGATGCAAGGGGGCCTGAGTTCGATCCCTGGTCAGTGAGCAGAGCTGGGTTCATGGGTGTGAGAACCAGACAGTGGCACAGACCACCCCCCCATCCAGAAAGGCTCTGTGATCCATTTGGTTTACTATCATCATCTTAAATTCCTCATCTTTTTTGAACAAAGGGCCCCATATTTTTATTTTTGCACTGGGCCCTGCGATTATGTAGCCCCTCCTGCCACGAAGGAACTCATATCCAACTGTCAGCCCTGATAACCTCTGCGGAATAGGACTGGAGGGCGTGAAAACACCAGGATTTCTTGTAGCCTTCTGTACACTGTATGTATTTACAAGCATTTACTCTTTTGTAACTTTTGTGTGTATACTCAGGACACAATCTAGCCGTCCACTGGAAAGAACGTGGGTTTGGAGCGGGCAGAACCGGGTGAAACTCTGCCTCTACCAGTCAGTTACTGGCTTGCTCATCTTCAGTAAATTACTCTCCTGAGACTCAGTTTCCTCCTGGAAAAAAACTAGGGGCTTGTTTTCTATCTCTTGGGGCTGGTGTAAGTCTGAGTCTATAGTGTAAAGGTGCTTGTTACATAGTTACTGGGCTGGGGATACAGCAGGCAGGGGAGCACAGAAGCTGACAACATGGCCTGATTTAAATCTCAACTCAAGGAATTCTCTGGCAGTCCAGTGGTTAGGACTTGGTGCTTTCACTGCCAGGGCCCAGGTTCAATCCCTGGTCAGGGAATTAAGATCCTGCAGGACATGCAACATGGCCAAAAAAAATCAAACAAAAAAAGTATGTAAATCCCAAACTCAACCAATTCCCACATAAAGTTGGATCCTTTCTGTGCCTCAGTTTTGTAATCTATAAAATGGGAGCAATCCAGACTCACAATCCATTATTGTCAATCCCTAAGCCCCAAAGCTCTGAAAACAGAATGTGTTTGAATTTAGCACAAACTCACTTGGCTAAATCTCTGACCACTGAGATTGTAAGGCTACAATCTCAATTATCCACCCACTCCCTGCCTCCTCACGCTTTGCATGCAAGCCATACATTTTGCTGCAGAACGACTCATGAGTTTCACAATGAGGGACTCTCTGGATGTCCCTGTGGCTTTGATACGGTGGATCTGGATCCTCCCAGAGCCGTAGTGAGGGTTAGCTGCCTTGCAGTCAGTACGACACCAGTCAGTGCTTGGTCCATGGGACTGACCCACGAGGATGTTGCTACTTGGTGTCACCAAATAAACTTGGGCTTAAATCTCCTTTCTGCTCCTCATCATCAGGGTGGGCTTGGGCAACGTGCACAAGGTCTCTGGGTCTCCTAAACTGTGGCCGCTGATGCCACATCATGGCATTTTACCAGGCTTGTGAAGAGCCCATGGAGGGAGGGAAGAGCAGTTGCTCGGTCATGGTGGTCACATTCGCTCATCTGTTAATTGGGTGCTGAGCGCACTGGAAGGCCAGGCTGCAGAGAGGGCACCTGGGCCCTCTGTCTTAAGCAGGGCCCACACCAGGGAGAGGTTTGGGGAGAGACCAGCTCATCTAATTCCAGGAGTACATGGAGGGAAGAGGTGGGGAGGGGCTCCCCGCTCCCGTCCTGCACTGAGAAAACCCCACATGCCTCAAGCTGGTCACAGCTGTACTGGGGATCCCAGCAATCTAGAGGCAGAGCTTCATGGCCTTCACTGGTCCCGCTTGTACAACTAGGGGCTTGCCTCTGGCTCTGGGAGGCGGGGGGCTTGTTCATGGCTTCCCAATGCCTGGGACCCAAAGGAGACCAGTGCTGCCAACACTTAGTGCTGGCTTCCCTGGGTTCTGAGCATCCAGCCCAGTCCCTGGGGGCCCTGCCCCCTTCAACCCTGCCTTCCCCTCCCTCCTTCATCCCTGGCTCCCTGGCTTACCACCCACCCTCCAACCCGGTACCACCCTTAGATTCAAACAAGACAGTACAGGAACTGCAAGGCCCCACACCTCAGGGTCCCCCACACTTTGGATCACCTTCCTCAAAGAGCATCTTCCTCGATGCCTGGGACCAACAGAGACTAGAGTTGTCTTTTAGCTGGGGCACTTAACCACCCAGTGCTTCGAGAAGTTCAGGTCCTCACACCTATGCAGCCAGCCCAGGAGGGAGCCTGGGGTGCCTCCCACTGGCCAGCAAGGCATTACTTCGGGCAATCACATGAGATTGGGCTGCACAGACAGTGATGCCACTCTGATTCTGTATTCTTCAGGATTGTTTATACAGACAAACGTGAAAGTGTTAGCCATTCAGTTGTGTCTGACTTTGTGACTCCACAGATTGCAGCCCGCCAGGCTCCTCTGTCCATGGCACTCTCCAGGCAAGAATACAGGAGTGGATAGCCATTCCCTTCTCCAGGGGATCTTCCCTACCCAGGGATCAAACCCAGGTCTCCAGCATTGCTGGCAGATTCTCTATGGTCTAAGACACCACACAAACCCCGCAAACGCCCTCCAGGATCCCTGCACATGGCGGAGCAATGTGCAGTCCTCTAATGCAGTGATCTTTCTGCAGCTCCTGGAATATCTCAGGCCCCTCCAACTTCCAAGCCTTGGCACCCACAGACATGTGACACTTCCTGCCTGGATGACCCTCTCCACACTCTTCCCAAGGGTCTCTGCTTAGATCTCATCTCCTCAGAGGCGCCTTCCCTGACCACCCCCATTTTTCCCACCCATTTTTATTTCCTCTGTAAGACTGTGTGTGAAGGACGGGAGATGGATGAACCCAGACTCTTGGGCGGCTCCTGTTCTGGTGGCTCACAGGGCCCCATCTGCCTTGGTCAGGAGCCCCCCACCCCCCTTCCAGTTCAGCCTGAGCATTGCCTGGGCTTTATCTGGCCAGTACCCAAACTGGTGAGGTCTCCACAGTCTCTGGGTCTCCCTCACTCTCTGACCAAGTAGCTCACTTCTGCAACTTTTCCTTCCAGTGCGGCTTCCTCCAGGAAGACTCCAAGGCTTCCCATGGCCCCTGGCACTTTCCTCCGGTGGCCTAGACTGCCTGTGGCTTCCTGAGAGGCTGGAGCAGGTGGGCTTCCTCACAGCCATCCCCCACCCACTCCTACCCCGCTGCCTGCAGGGTGAGGCTTGACTCTCAGGAGGCTCCTCTTTTCATAGATGTCAGTTGAAGGAATAAATGAGTGAAATGTGCATATTTGTTTAGTAAAATTGGGATGATGTTGGGGCACACGGGTTTTGTTTCTTTAAGGCAGCTTTTTAAAAAAATGTCTCATCTTTTGAACGTTTTCCCTTTTCATTAAATATTCTTCTACACGATCCTGATGATGGCACACTTTTTCATCTTTGGTACCATAAGTTTTTCTAAGCAACCCCCTGCTGTTGAGAATCAAGCTTCATTAAAGTGAGCAGAGCTGGGCTCCCTGGATGGAAGATGAGTTAGAATGAGTTCTATGTGAGCAATGCTCAGAACATATCTCCCACACATTTTAAAATGTTCCTGCCCCAGTGACCTCTGGAGAAGGTGGAGAGAAGAAGAGGATGGGAAGCAGCTGCTAGTCCTGAGGCCAGAATCCCTTTGGGTTTTGGGGATTCTGAGTTCAGAGAAGGGAATTTGGACAGGGAGGAAGGATCACGTCAAACTTGGCAGGAAAGACCTAACACCCTACTCTGATGTGGGTTGTTCTCCTGCCCCTTGCTTCCTGGGTCTCAGGACCTGGGGACCTTTTGACTGTTAACAAGGGGTCCCTGGAAGGTTGGGAAGGGGGCCCCTTGTGGGAAGACAAAAGCAGCACCAGCAGCACCTACTACAACCCACCCTGTTGTTGCTGTTCAGTTGCCAAGTTGTGTCAGACACTTTGCAACCCATGGGCTGCAGCACGCCAGGCCTCCCTGTCCCTCACCATCTCCCAGAGTTTTCTAAGTTCATGTCCCTTGAGTCGGTGATGCCATCCAACCATCTCAGCCTCTGTCACCCTCTTCTCCTTCTGTCTTTAATCTTTCCCAGCATCAGGGTCTTTTCCAATGAGTCAGCTCTTCACATCAAGTGGCCAAAGTATTGGAGCTTCAGCTTTAGCATCAGTATTTCCAATGAGTATTCAGGGTTGATTTGGGTCCATTTAGGATGGACTTTCCTTTAGGAGGTACTCTGAAGAGTCTTCTTAAGCACCACAGTTCGAAAGCATCAATTCTTTGGCGCTCAGCCTTCTTTATGGTCCAACTCTCACGTTCGTACATGACAACTCACCCTGGACCTCCCTTAAGAGACTCTGAGCCACAGTCCTCCTGTCTCTTTCCACCACATGCCCAGTTTCTGGGTGTCTGAGCCATGTGACCAAAGAGTCCTGTCGCTCAGTTTAATACCTGCTTGAAAAGCCATCTGGAAATTCTTCTTCTTTATTTGGTTGTGCTGGATCTTTGTTGCCACAAGCAAGCTTACTTGCCCCACAGCTTGTGGGATCTTAGTTCCCCACCGGGGATCAAACCCACGTCCCCTTAATTGGAAGGTAAATTCTTAATCACAAGACCACCAGGGAAATCTGCATCTGTAAAATTTTAACTCCCCTTTGCTTGTTATATACCAATTCTCCAATACTTTCACACCTGATGCGAAGGGCCAACTCACTGGGAAAGACCCTGATGCTGGGAAAGATTGAGGGCAAGAGGAGGAGGGGGCAACAGAGGATGAGATGGTTGGATGGCATCATTGACTCAATGGACATGAGTTTGAGCAAACTCCAGGATATGGTGAAGGACAGAGAAGCCTGGTGTGCTGCAGTCCATGGGGTCGCAGAGTCAGACACGACTGAGCGACTGAACAACAACAACACACCAATCCCACCATAACCCTGTACCAGACCCTTCTGTACCGTCCAGCTGCACGGGACCTGGCAGCTTCTGGACCAAGTCAGGCCCCAAGGGCATGAATTCCAGCTCAGCCCCACCCCCCGCTCCCCCACCTTTCCTGGGTGCTGTGGAAATCACAGTAGAGGCTGAGTGGAGAACCACTGTGAGACCTGGGTAAGTTAACTGGGTGAAGATTGCTTACAAAATGCCTGATGCTTGGTAAGCACTGGTTGTGATCACTCCCACTAAGGACCTTGGAACTTTCCAGAACTTTGTCTTTACCTAACTAATGGCTATAGAGCAATGAACTCTTCTGGAAATAGGATCTGGCTGGGACAGGAGGGCAGATGGATAAGAGGAGAGAAACTGAAGTTAGAAGTTTCGAGTAAAGTGTTCAAGGAGATACAGTGAGAGAAACTGGCTCAAACCAACTTCAGCAGAGAGACCCGGGCCAGGGGGAGCCAGGAGCTTCACTCTCCTCCCCTCCCCAACCCTAGAGCTGGGGAAGTCCACGATGAGGCAGGGAGCGAGGCTGGCAGGGGCTGGGGAGGGAAGACAGACAAGCCGATTCACTCGGACCAAAGCCCAAAGCATCTGGAGAACACACAGCCACACCTCTCCCAGAGCTCCTCTTCACAGGATCCCAGACGGACTTTCACACCCTCGCTTCTCGCCTCCATTCTCAGCACCTTTTCTCTTCTCCTCTCTCTCAGCTGATGAGCTTGCTTCCTAATTAACAGGAAAAAAACCCCAGAAGTCCCCATATTCCCACAACCTCTCTGCCAGTCTATGGACAGCCTATGCCCTGTCTTCTTCCCACCTGCCTGTCACCAGGGACTGTCCATGCTCCCATCCAGCCCGGGCCCTCTCATTCCTGCTTCGTTACTGTCTTCCTTCCTTCTGGACCATTCCCTCCACCTGCTTCCCTCCAGGCTGTTTTTCTTCCCATCTTAGGTGTCTTTAGGCCGTATGGCACTCACTGTACTACTCTTTCAGGTTTTGGGAGAGTTTGAAATTTTTCAAAATATCAGATTGAGAGGCGGCTTTCTCTCCCTCCTCCCCTTCCATTCCTTCCTTTCCTTCTTTATGAATTCTGTCCAAAAGGCACCAGAGAGGGGGAGACAGGCCACACAGCAGCTGTCCTGGGTGGCCAGGTGTGGATGTTGGAGTCCCAGCTCGGTGAGGAGGGATCCACACAGGAGGGTGGCCTGGTGGGGGATATCAGAGCCTGAGGGTGAGGCAAGGGGGAAGGGGAGAGGGGGCGGGTCCTTGCATGGGGCCAGTAGCCCGGACAGTGAGGAAGGCAGCTTGTGGGGAGAGGGCAGCAGCCTCCTGATGTGGGGTATGGAGACCAAGCGGGGTGAGGAGGGCACCTGGGGGGTCTGGCGATGGCGGCCCCTGCCTGCTTTCTTCTGCACAGCGCACACTGCCTGTGACGTATTATGAATATGCCTGTTGCTTCTTACTTTTTCCTGTATCGTCTGCCTCCCATACCCTCCAAACCACCCCCCCCCACTTTAGAAAGTCCTCAAGGTCAGGGACATAGGCCACCCTGCGTTCTCCGGGCCATGTTTGGTGGCATTTGACAACGTGTGTTAATGAATGAGTGAAACCTGTAGCCCCCATCCCTCGACGGTCACATGGATGGTGAGATTTGGTGACACCTGAATGAGGCACAAAAGAAAGAAGTAGACAGTGAGGCAGGTTTTGGCTTAGGCCACTGGGGGTAGGGGGGGAGGGGGCAACTTTCACTGAAGCAGAAAGGAAATGCAGGATGAGGGTGGGTTGGTGGGAAGTCAGGTTGGGGGCAGATTCCTTGGAGGGGACTGCCACAGGCCCAAGTGGAGAGGCCACCAGGCTGCTGGGGACCCAGCCAGGAAGGAGCCTGGGAGCAAAGTCCAGGAACAAGGTGCAGCCGGCACCCCAAGGCCCAGGAGCTGAGCTTCTGGGAGAAGGTGCTGGGAGGAGGGAAGAGCTGAGCTGCCAGCGCCAAGCTAAACAGGAGAAGCACCTCTGGAATAACCTGCCACCTGCATACAGGAATTAAGAAAAGAACAGGAAGTTTGTTGCAATATACAAAGTATTTTCAGCAAAATAAGCTTCTCGACACAATATCTACCCCAAACCACCAGTAGCCCAAACACAGCAAGACAAGCGTTGCTCATTTCCCCATCCCTGGAGGGAGCTAGGCAGAAAGGAGAGTGAACGCCGAGTCCTGGAATCCACTGGCTTGGCGCGGTGAGCGCAGTGGAACACGGCTGGGACAGAGGTGCCTTTACCTCACACTACCACCAGGTGGCGCCCGTGATATCCTGGAGTTCAAACGAGAGGCCGCGTAGGAGAAGGAGGCCCAGCGGCCGGAAAGCTCCGCCCCCGGCTCCACTTCAACTTCTTTGTAGAGGTGCAGCCTCGCATCCCATCGAGCCCTTCTGCGGGGGTGGAAGAGGCACTAGGTGTGTGCGTGCGTGCGTGTGCAATATGTGTACATCCAAAGCTTGTGTGTGTGTGTGTGTGTGTGCGCGCAGTGTATGCTGGTGTGTATGCAGTGTGTGCTGCAGTGTGTGTGCAGTGTGTGCTGCTGTGTGTGTGTGTGTGTGTGTGCAGTGTATGTACATCCAAAGCTGGTGTGTGTGTGTGCGTGCATGTGTGTACATCCAAGCCTGGCCCTAAACCCAGGGAGGTGGGCAAGCCCTCCGCACGGTCTGAGAGCACAGCTTCCAAGAGACCTAGGTTCAAATCCCTCATCAGCCCCTTCGTGCTGCCCACGGCTGCCCGTCTCTCTGCCTCAGTTTTCTCACTGGTTAAATGGGAGTATAATGCTCACTTAGGGGATTGTTGTGACGATTAAAGGAGATGATGGTAATACATGTCTTTTCAGCTCTCCCTAAGGGCCGGCGTTGTTCTAAGCATTTTCTTGTACCAGCAGGTCCTCACAGCGCCCTCTTAGACGGGAGGGGCTGGGGACCAGAGGCCCGGGCTCCTGCACAGAGGAAAGGAGGGGGGGATGCTGCTGGGGGATGCTGCTACCCGCAGGGGTCAGCGAGAGGAGGGACGCCTTGACGCTGAGGCAGGAGCCCCTCTCGCCTGCAGCCCACGGGGAGAGCACTGGGCCCTGTGGTCTCACAGCCCAGACGTTTCTGGGAAGGGCGCCCTATCTCCGGGAGGTCGCCCGGTGGCAGCGGCGGCACACAAAGGCCACAGCACGACACCGTAGTTTCCACCTCAGGGGACTGCAGGGCAGCAGCACCTTGCACAGGGGCGGAACAGCTCTGTGGAATGTTGGGGAGAAGGGGTGCCCACCGACAGCTGGAGGTAGAGGGGGTGACCAGAAAGCAGGTGCGTGTGGCAAGTGGGGCTGAAGCCCGTGGGTCAAGATCTGGGGGCAGACCTGGGCAGGAAGAGGCTTAGGGGTGGGAACTCCGTGGGGAGGTCCCCAGAAGCCCCAGGTTGCAGTCCAGGGTCTGTCCCAGGATGGGGCAGACAGAGTGAGACAGGCTTCATGATCCCCGGGTCGGGGAGAGCAGGGGTCCAAGTGAGAGCTTGGGCTTGGGTGGAGAGCGGCCTTTGTGGGGTAAACCTCCCCCTGCCATCACCTTGCTGCACTCAGGCCACCTCAAGTCCTGCTTCTTTCCCCTGGGCCCCATTTGGATGTTGCTTCTCAGACACGGACACATAGAGAGAATTGGGGCTCCCTGAGTTCCAGGCCTGGGAGGGAAAGTGGCTTCTGAGCTCAGCTGGAGTTCTGAGTCCTTTGGATAGTCGGCCAGTTGAGGTCGTAAACACCTGATTTAGTATTTGGGGAGCCTCACTCAGAGGCTGTTATTCCAGTGCCTCCCCCCACCCGACACCCCGTCTGGGGCTCGCCTCTGCTCTTCTCCTGCTCCTTCCATCTCACACATTCCAGGAACCAGGCCCTCAGCTGCCGGCCCTGCTCCCTGTCTTCCCACCAGCTCAGATGTGCTCAGATGCAGGAGCCAGAAACAGCCCTCCCCCACCACACACACCCTCCCCTCACCCACTGAGTGCTCACAGGCCCAGAACGAAAACACACCACAAATAGAAATCAAAGCCTGAGAAAGAATCAAGGAGCCATGACCCAGCCGTGGGAAAGGCTGTGTGGCCTCGGTCAAGTCACTTAACCTCTCTGGGTTTATTTCCTCATCTGTAAGATGGGGTAAAGGTACCAACGTTGAGGAGTTGTCCTGAGTAGGTGAGAAAAGATGTGAAGTGCAGGATGCAGGTGTGAAGTTTGACCTAGGAATGAAGCCCCTCACGCACAAAGGGTCCTTACCAGATTGTCTCCTCACCCCCACCTCCGCCAACGACGCCTGGGCTGGGGCTGCCCCTCACCATTTTCCTGTAAGGCCGCGGGTGGCAGGGGGCTGCCACAGTCTCCGCTGGGGTAGAGCTTCTGCAGCCGAGCTCTCCGGCTCCACTTCCTGTTTTTCTCCCCAACGAATTTTGCACCATTGCTCTTTCATCAGGCCGTGCTGGGGGGTGGTGGGTGAAGGCGGAGGCCTGCTGGGAAGGCGAACTGGGGAAGCAGGAAAGAGGAGTGTACTGTGTGCCGTGTGCCCTGCCTCCCAGCTGCGAGATCTGGACTCTGTGGGCTCCAACTAGCCTGCTAGGGGCTGGGAGGCTGGTTGAGGGGGAGGCTAGGAGGCTGCCTGATAAAAGGAGGAGGGGGTAATATGTTCTCACTCTCAATCAGGAAGCAGTGTTCCTATGCTTGGGGCAGGCCTGAGGGATGGACTGATCCAGACTGCAGCCACACCTCTGCTGATACGAGGGGCGGAGGGGCCACTCCGAAAGGTGGCCCAGCCTCCCTGCCTCCCTGATGTTCTCTGAACATCAGGTTTCAGTGTCACTGGGTTTGACGACCCTGCTGGGAAGAAATGAAAGGGCTGTTTCCACACTGGCGGAGACCAGGAGGACCTCTGTCCTTGTTCTCCCTTGCCCGCAGGCCCCTGACCATTTTCCTGGGCAAAGCCTGACTTGTCCAGCCATGACTGTGTCATTCATTCATTCAGCATTTCTACAGACTCACTTGTTACACTTGTTACACTCTGGGCGGAGTTCGCAGCCAGGGAGTCAGGCCACATCCGTACAAAGTCCCTGCTCCCAGGGAGCAGCTGAGTATGCAGGCAGTCACCCAAGTCTGCAGTGGGAATGGCATAGCCTGGAATAGACTGGGGGTTCCCTCTGAGTGAGGGAGCCAGCCAGGTAACACCTGTGCTGAATAGTCAAGCAAATAAAGTGGTGGGGAGGGACAGAAAGAGGAGTGGGGAAGGGCACTCCAGGCAGAAGGAAAAGCATGAGCAAAGGCCCAGAGTCAGAGAGCAAGCCTGGGGTATCCTGGAGCTTCAAGTCACAGTTCAGGGTGCCACGTGGAGGATGGCCCGCAACCCTGGGGGTCAGCTGGTTGACTCCTTTGATTTTCTGATGACTTCCTTGCTCTTGATTGAAGGCAAAAGGAGAAGAGGGCAGCAGAGGATGTGATGGTTAGATAGCATCACCGACTCAATGAACATGAATCTGAGTAAATCTGGGAGATAGTGAAAGACAGGGATGTCCGGTGTGCTGCAGTCCATGGCGTCACAAAGAGTCAGACATGACTCAGCAACTGAACAACAATCTTGTTCTTGAACCTCAACCTCACCTGATACCCAGTATAGGTCACTTTCCCACCACACATAGGTTTCCGAGAATCAGAAATCAGCCCTGTCAGCTGAAGGAAGAACGAGGACTCCATGGCAAGGGTATAGTGTGTACACATGGAACCCAGAGACACAGCCCAGCTTTGAGGTCCCAGAACCAGACACCCCTGGACACTCTCTCGGCACTGTTGGCTGGTCCCCACTGACCCACCTGCAGCACTGAATGAATCAGATGAATGAACGACACAATCACAGCTGGACAAGTCAGGCTTTACCCAAGAGAATGGTCAGGGGCCTGTGGGCAAGAGAGAGAAAGGACAGAGGTCCTGCTGGTTCCCAATGTGGGGCCCTGGATCCCTTGCCCCAGATAGAACTGTTTCCAGGTCCCAAGCCCATCCTCCCAGAAAGGAGTTGACTATTCACTTTTGAATCAGCCCTCTAACCCAGAGGACTATGGCTAGTGGTCAGGCTCCTGTGCCAAGCTGCCTGTCCCCATGACCACATGAGAGAGGGTGACCAGAAAAGGGGAACAGATGGACTGTCTGTCCTGCCCTGCCCTACACCCTTTGCTGTTCTCCAGTGTCTTTCCCAAGGCATCTCCGTTCCAGTTACACTTGCTTAACCTGACACCGCAACCTTAACCACAGATGCCTCACCCTTGTGCAGCAACCCAAATCTTTCAAACCACCATGCCCTAGGCTTCGTCCCTAGCTGATCCCCACCCCCTCTGTGTTCTTCTTACTTTCTCTTTAATCTTTTGGCTAAGCCATACAGCATGTGGACTCGTAGTTTCCCCACCAGGGATCGAACCCGTGTCCCCTGCACTGGAAGCACAGAGTCTTAACCCCTGAACCACCAGGGAAGTCCCCCACCCCCTCTATTTCTGTTGAATCTCCTCTATGGTGGCTCCTCAGGATCCCCCTCAATCAATAGACTAAATGATTAATTTATTATTATTATTTTTTAATTTAAATTTATTTATTTTAATTAGGGGCTAATTACTTTACAATATTATATTGGTTTTGCCATACATCAACATGAATCCACCATGGGTGTACACGTGTTCCTAATCCTGAACCCCCCTCCCACCTCCCTCCCCATACTGTCCCTCTGGGTCATCCCAGTGCACCAGCCCCAATAAATGATCAATTTAACCTACCCTACCGTACTTGATCTAAAGAAGGCTGATTGCTGAAGAACTGGTGCTTTCAAACTGTGGTGCTGGAGAAGACTCTTGAGAGTCCCTTGGACAGCAAGAAGATCAAATCAGTCCATTCTAAAGGAAATGAACCCTGAATATTCATTGGAAGGACTGATGCTGAAGCTCTAGCACTTTGGCCACCTGATGCAAACAGCTGACTCATTGGAAAAGATCCTGATGCTGGGGAAGACTGAAGGCAGAAGGAGAAGGGGGCAACAGAGGACGAGATGGTTGGATGGCATCACTGATTCAGTGGACACGAACTTGGGCAAACTCCGGGAGATGGTGAGGCTCAGAGAGGCCTGGCATGCTGCAGTTCATGGGGTCACAAAGAGTTGGACATGACTTGGTTACTGAACAACAACTGTACTTGATCTACAGATCAAAAAAAGGCAGCACCATACAGAGCACACAAAACAGCCTTCTAGATGAGCAGAGTGAATGAAGTTTTAGGAGCAAGCTATCATGTGGGGTTTGCTTGGCTGGTTAACTTCCTTGGCCCCCTTGTTGGCAAAGGTGGCTGCCCCAGGTTCTGTCCACTGGGAGGAGATCCCTTGTCTAGAGTTTTTCAGTCCTGACCTTGTGAGGTTCTTGGGAAGACTTTTTGTTTTCTTTCTTTCTTTTTTTCATTTTTGCCACACAATGCAGCACGTGGAATCTTAGTTCCCTGACCAGGGATTGAACCCTCAACTCTGGCATTGGAAACACAGAGTCTTAACCACTGGACCACCAGAGAAGGCTCTTTCTAGGAGGGGATGCATGGACATTCCAGTGGTTCAGTGGTTAAGATCTGTGCTTCCACTGCAGGGGGCATGGGTTCAATCCCTAGTCGGGGAGCTAAGATCCTGCATGCTGCACAGAAAAAAAAAAAAAAGAAGAAGTAGAAAAGAAAATTAGAAAAGGATGCAGCTGCCCCATCAGGTGGCTTCTTGTTGGTACCAGTACTTGAGCCTAGGAATTGCCCAGAGTTTAAGACATCACAAGCCCCAACTTCCAGGCTTCAGGGTTTCCTGGAGTGTCAACCCTCATGAAACCTGAGGTGGTGGCCTGTCAGTTTTATTGTGGGTCATGTCATCTACCAACATCCAATTCCATGAAATCCTCCTGTCCAGCTCAATGCTCGGCCTTAGGCTAGACCGTGCCCCAGGGCTGGGGTTTCTCAGCAGCAAGCAGGGTGGCAAGCTTCTTCTTTCAACCTAAAGATGAGAAGGGGAATCATCATCTGACTTAGGATGGAAGGAAGATTTCTTTCTCTAAATATTCTTGTCAGCTTCCCTGGGGGCTCAGTGATTAAGAATCCACCTGCCAACGCAGGAGACAGAGTTTCAAGCCCTGGTATGGGAAGATCCCACATGCCGCAGAGCAACTAAGCCTCTGCACCACAGCTACTGAGCCCACGTGCCACAACTACTGAAGCCGGAGCGCCTAGAGCCTGTGCTCCACAAGGCTCACCGCAATGAGAAGCCTTCGCACCACAGCTGGAGAGCAGCTCCCACTCGCTGCAACTAGAGAAAAGCCTGAGCAGCAATGAAGACCCAGCACAGCCAAAAATAAATAAATAAATAAAATTTTAAAAAATAAATAAATATTCTTGGAATGTTACCCATTCCTGCCCTCAGGTCACTTGGCAATGGGAGGCCTCAGAGGGACCAGACATTGAGGACTGTTCACTCCCAGGCCTTTCCCAGTTATCCCCATTCCAACTGCTGAGCTTGCAGACTGTTCTTCTTCTGTTAACATGCATGCGTGCCAACATGTGTGTTCGAAACAGGTGAGGCGGACACCGAGGCTGCAGCTCATAGCATGGGCATGGTTAGCGGACCCTGGATAGTCACCTGCTATAGGGAAAAAGGAATCTCCCTTAACGGAGCTCAATATTTGCCCCACTTTTTTCATGATCTTTAGAAGAATGGAACAGAACTGAACTCACCTTGTAGCACCTTCTAAAGATAGCTAGATGTAACAGACAGACTGATAGCCTGGACATTTTGCTACCAAGTTTCCTAAAGTTTCAGCCTTGATGAGCACAAGTTCTGGGCCTCATGAGACCATTGAAAATAATTGAACTGATCTATTACCACATAGCAAGACCTGCTGGTGTCCTCTCCCAGGACAGGGATTCCTCACTGCCCTTCATTCTGCTTCAAGTCATATAGTTTCAATATTTAATATGCTGTGACAAACCATAATGGAGAAGAATATGAAACAGAATGTATATATACAACTGAGTTACCTTGCTGTACAGAAGAAATTAACACCACAGTGTAAATCAACTATCCTTCTGTAACATTTTTGAAAGAGATACCTAGTTTCTTTGAAAAGCTGTTTCTTTCAACACCCTCCTTCTGATACGAATGTCTGTTTTAACTGGGATTTATTAATGTTTGATTGTTTCAAATAACAGAACCCAACTCAAGAGAGTTTGTACTAGGTGAACTATTGGTCTTCCAAAATTCATGCCCACTGCAACCTCGAAATAGGACCTTAACTGGAAATAAGTTTTTACAGATCTAATGAGTCAAGACGAGGTTGTGCTGGATGAGGGTGTCTTTATAAGAAGAGGGAAATTCAGACAAAGGGACAGAGGCACAGGGAGAATGCCCTTTGGAGATGGGCAGAGATTTGGTTGATAAACACAAGAGAGAGGCATGGAGGAGATTCCCTCTCAGAACTTCTGGAGGGAACCCACCCTGCCAACACCTCAGTTTCAAACATCTAGCCTCCAGAATTGTGAAGGAACAAATTTCTGTTGTTTTGAACCATCCAGATTGCAGTCACTTATCACAGCAAGTCTGGAAAGTGGGTCCAGATTTTAAGCAGCATGTGAAAGGCAGGCTTAAGGATGTAGGGGGTTTTCAGAAGAACCCAAGGGCAAGGACACATCGGGACCTCAAAAAGATGAGAGCTGAAAAGTTGCCCAAATCTTCATTCTTGTTTGTGATCCTCACTTCCTCTCCATGCACCTGCTTTAGGGGTCGTCTCTCAATCTCTCTTGCTCAGCAGCCTCTCTGATTTCTTTAGTCTTTTTTTTTTTTTTTTACACTTTTTTTCTGGCCGTGCTGCCTAGCACATGGGATCTTAGTTCCCCAACCAGGGATTGAACTTGAGTCCCCTGCATTGGAAGTGTGGATTCTTTTTTAAATATATTTATTTTCTTTTGGCTGTGTCAGACTGTGCCATCAGGGCTTCTCTCTAGTTGTGGCATGTGGGCTCAGTAGTTGAGCAGTGCTCAGGCTTAGTTGCCCTGCAGCATGTGGAGTCTTAGATCCCCAAACAGGGATCAAACTCAGGTACCCTGCATTGGGAGATGGAGTCTTGACCACTGGACCTCTGGGGAAGTCCCTTCAGTCTTTTTGATGGGCACAAGAGGTCCTACAGCTCCCCAGCTTACATGTCACAGCACCTAAGCTCCAGCTACCTGAAGAAACATTATTCCCCTGGTTCTAACTCCATATTCCCATCGAGATCACTGCTTGGCAAACGTGGCACCAGGTGACCACTCTTGGCCCCATCAACTCAGGCGGGCTCAAAGACAAGCGCATCTGACCGAGACGGCAGTGTAGCCCCAGGCATGCACTGGGGGGAGTGTGTCTAGAGAAAGGAGTTGAAGACAGTACCCACCCCGCCCCCCCACCCCCCGCAAGAGCTCTGTGCTCTCACCAACTGATGCCTTGCTCGTTTGGAATTCCCACTGGCTGAGGATCTGCTATCCACTGACAGACCTCCCGGATGCCACCTGCATTCCCAAAGGAGTCCTTCTCCTGGCTTCTCATCCCTGTACAGGGTCACCCTGTTCTTGATTTGCAGATGCTTGACCATCTTGACCAAGACACTTGATACTCGACACTTGGCTGCAGTACACTATGACTGAAGCCCAGGCAGGACGGAAAGATGGCTCATGTAATGTACTGATGTAAAGAGGGGTTAGAGAGGTTGGCTCTAACTTGGGGAGTGGAAATAACGTTTTACATTTTTTGCATTTTTATTACACATTTGGCAAAGTGTGACTAGAAAATGAAATGGAAAGAAAAACATCTGTCACCTTCCTCCCACACAGCTTTCACTGTCCTAAGCCACCTCCTACTACACGCGTGTGTGTGTGTAGGGCACTTATGTAGTGATACCCAGCACAGAGGCAATTCTTTCTGCATGGAGCCCTTGTCTCTTGATGACGGGATCACTTCCTGTGATGCTACAGGTCTTCACAATCACTATTTTCAATTGCTGCATACTATTCCATTCTATGGATGGACCATGCCTCCCTCTGGACAGTTCTGGCTAGGGGAAGACCCTCCATGATGCAAGGTGACATATTCTTCCTCCCATTTTTGGTTCATGGGCCAATTTACTGCTGCAGCTTGTCCAATAGATCCCTCACCCTCCTTGTTACCTGACTCAGAGGTCAGGTGACAAGGAGGCTGCCATCTATTGGTGAAGCTATTGATCTAGGCACATGGGGTCTGCTAACCCTCACCTGCCAACTGGGTGACCTTGGCCAGTTACCCAAGGGGCTGCCTCAGTTTCTTCCTTCATAAAATGGGGAATAAAAACACCCAATACACATGGTTACTAAAGGTTAAGACAAGATAATGCACAAAAAGGGTGCAGGCTGACTGCTCAACAACATTCCTGCCTTTTTTCATGTTTCTGTAACCCAGACCCTCACCTGGGACGAGATGATTGGATGGCATCACCGACTCAGTGGACATGAGTTTGAGCAAACTCCAGGAGACAATGAAGGACAGGGAAGCCTGGCGTGCTGCAGCCCATGGGGTCGCAAAGAGTCAGACACAACTTAGCAACTGAACAACAACAGACCTCACCATAAGGCCACATCTTGTAATTATCACTTTACTGGTTGCATAATATTCCAAAGAAGGAATATGTGTAAATCAGTTTCCTGTGGCTACTGTAACAAATTGCCACATGCCGTGTGACTTAAAGCAACAGAAATCTATTTTCTCACAGTTCAGGGGGGGCAGAAATTCAAAATCAAGGTGTCAGCAGGGCTTCCCCCTCCATAGACTCTAGGGGAGAGTCCTGCCTGGCCTCTTCAGCACCTAGTAGCTGCAGGAGGTCCTTGGCTGGTGGCCACATTCTTTCAGTCTCTGCCTCTGTCTTCACATGCCCCTCTCTCGTTCCTGTCTCTGAGTCCTCCTCTTAGTCTGTCTTGAATTTTCCTCTGTCTTTCTCTCTTTAAAAACATTATTTATTTATTGGGCTGTACTGAGTCTTAGTTGCAGCACTCAGGATCTTTATTTGGGGCATGTGAACACTTAGCTCCTGACCAGGGATTGAACCCAGACCCCCTGCATTGGGAGCTCAGAGTCTTAGCCACTGGGTCATGGAGAAGTCCCTGTCTTTCTCTTGCTGATACTTTTTCTGTCTGTGGCAGGGAGAGTAACCAGCGGTATGCCTTCTCATTGAGGTTGTAAAGGTTTCATATGAGGGTGCTCCTCAGAATGGGCACTTTTAAAGATAGCTAGCTATCTAAAGCAGAGAAGGCAATGGCACCCCCACTCCAGTACTCTTGCCTGGAAAATCCCATGGACAGAGGAGCCTGGTAGGCTGCAGTCCATGGGGTCTCTAAGAGTCGGACACGACTGAGCGACTTCACTTTCACTTTTCACTTTCATGCATTGGAGAAGGAAATGGCAACCCACTCCAGTGTTCTTGCCTGGAGAATCCCAGGGGTGGGGGAGCCTGGTGGGCTGCCGTCTATGGGGTTGCACAGAGTCAGACATGACTGAAGTGACTTAGCAGCAGCGGCAGCAGCAGCTATCTAGAGGGGCCTTTTCTAGGTAAACAGGTGTTTTTAGAGCAGGGGTAAGGTGTGTGCTGGGTTATGGGTGGGAAACAACCATCAGCTCCATTTAGCACTACGTCTTCTGCACTGTATTTGCAGTGTTGACTAGCTCCAGGCCATTTTCACTGAAGCCTGTCTTTTTAGTCTCACAAGCTCTCTGAAGTTGGCCTCACAGCTTTTTATTATCATTTTACAGACGAAGGGACAGACTGGAAGATGTGGGAGCAGGACTAGATCTCAGGCTTCCCAGAAGAGAAGGTTCAAATATATCCGTCCTCTCAACCCCAGCAGATCTCCAGGGCCAGAGAATAAAAGCCTTGCCTTTGAACTTTCTGCACTTCTACCCCTCTCTTTCTGTGTCTCTGCCTCACCTCCCAAACCACTGTGTTCCAGGTTGTTGTTGGTTTTGTTTTTTTTTTTTTTGCTGTGCCTCACAGCATGTGGGATCTTAGTTTCCCAGCTAGGGTTTGAACTTGTACCTCCTGCATTGGAAGTGTGGAGTCTTAACCACTGGACAACAAGGGAAGTCCCTGAATGCCAAGCTTTTAACACAATGCCCCTGGTTGCACATCCTTCATAGTCTCAAGGGATTCAGACTGGCCCTTCTCCACATCCCCCCAACATCATTCTAATATTTTTTCTTTAAATAAGATCTTAATTTTAGAATAGTGTCAGATTTACAGAGAAGCTGCAAAGATAGTATAGGGCGTTCTCATACACCCCATACTGGTATCTCTGTTGCTAACATCTTACACTGTTGTTGTTGTTCAGCTGCTAAGTTGTGTCTGACTCTTTGTGACCCCCATGGACTGCAGCACACCAGGCTTCCCTGTCCTTTGCCATCACCCGGAGTTTGTTCAAACTCATGACCATTGAGTTGGTGATGCCATCCAAACATCTCATCCTCTGCTGTCCCCTTCTCCTCCTGTCCTCAGTCTTTTCAATCATCAGAGTCTTTCCCACTGAGTCAAGCTTTTTAATCTGGCCAAAGTACTGGAACTTCAGCTTCAACATCAGTTCTTCCAATACTCAGGAATGATTTTCTTTAGGATGGACTGGTTTGATCTCCTTGCAGTCCAGGGAACTCTCAGGGGTCTTCTCCAATACCACAGTACAAAAGCATTAATTCTTCAGCACTCAGCCTTCTTTGTGGTCCAGCTTTCAACATCCTACATTACTACAGTATATTTGTCACAAGTACATAATTATTAACTAAAGTTCATACTTCATCCAGACTACCTTAGTTTTTACCTAACGTCCTTTTTCTCTTCCAAGATCCCATCCAGAACATCACATGACGTTTCGTTGTCAGGTCACCTTAGGCTGCTCTTGGCTGGGACAGTTTCCCCGATTTTCTGTCTTGGGTAATCTTGGTGGTTTTGAAGAGGACCGGCCAGGTACTCTTTAGACTATTTCCTTATTTGGGTTTGCATGGTTGGTTTTTTTTTCTGTGCGTGTGTGTTTCCTTCACGACTAGACTGGTATTTATCAGCTCTTCCTAGGAAGACCACAGAACAAAGTGTCATTCTCACCATATCACACCAAGGGTGCCTGCTGTCAACATACTGACCACTGACGATGGGGACCTTGGTCACCCGGCCAAGCTGGTGGCTGCCAGGTGTGTCCACTGGGAAATCCCTCTTTGTCACCCTTCCACTGCGTCCTCTTTGGAAGAAGCCAACAAACCTACCCTGAAGGCGTGATGACTTAAGCTCCATGAGGGCTGATGAAGTTTCTTCCTAAATTATCTCATCTGTGCAGATTGGTCTAGTCGCCCTTGTTTATTTATTTATTCAATCATTTATTTATATCAGTCTGGACTCACAGATATTTATTTTATACCTTGGGTGTTTTGTTTTTTGTTTTTGGTCATTCACTTAAAAATAATTTATTAAGTTAAATATAATGACAACTCTTATGATAGTAAAGATGAATGAAAATTATCTCTGGGGACTTCCCTGGTTGTCCAGGGGCTAATTCTCCATGCTCCCAATGCAGGGGGCCTGGGTTGGATTCCTGGTCAGGGAACTAGATCCCAGACACCACAACTAAGACCCAGTTGTAGCAAAACAAACAACACTTTTTTAAAAAAGATCTCTGCCTTCAAAAACTTTAAATTCTCAAAAAAAATTAAATTCTCAATCTTTCCTGCTTATTGTGATTAGTTTTGAAATTAATTTTCTAATTTCTCTTCCCAGATTTATTTTTGTAGATGTATTCATTTGTTTCTTAGAAGTTTACAGCTGTATCAGTAGCATGGGAGATATGAATTAAACTTTTAAGGTGGCAACCCTCCAGGCAAATGATTGTAGCCAGGCAGGAGAGTTCCTTGAGGGCTAGGGTCTCATGGCTGATTATTAACATTCTATAATATGTCCATAGAGGAAAAGTTGGGTAAGATTTTGTACCTTTGGCTCTAATCCAATATTACTTTATTTGGTTCCGCAGACTGTCCCCTTGTTGGCCACTGGAAACCTGTTCAGTTGGTGTGGTGTTTTGTTTTGTTGTTTTGTGGTGTTCTTTTCTTTCCAGCACTGTAAGACCCTCCAGGCTCATCTTGTCTATTTCCTGCCCCCATCAAAGAACCAGCCATTTCTCCAAAGAGCCTTGGTTCCTTTTATCAAGGACTGTGGGATTAGAGACCCAGAACTGGGTGCTGGGTGTGTGCTCATTGCTTCCTGGGGGTTAAAGTTTCTACAACTTAAGAGCTGGCAGACCAAGAAAGTGTATAAGCACATATTGTAGACTTTTAAACATGTAAATCACAGCCCACTCCTCCCAGCCCAGCTTAGATCCCTCCCTCTGCTTCTCATCACTCTTTCAGCCAAAGCCCAAATTCCTCGCTGCCCCTCCCAGATCCCCCCGCTTTGTTGTTCACATCCACCCCACCTCCACCCTCCCTGGCCTCCTTCCTGGTCTTTCAGCATGCTGTTGCTTCCACTGACTGTTCCCTCTGCTGGGAATGCTCCTCCTTCAGACAGTTTCCCTGGTGGCTCAGCCGGTAAAGAATTGGCTTCCAATGCAGGAGACAAAGGAGACCTGCGTTCTATCCCTGGGTAGGGAAGATCCCCTGGAAGAGAGCATGGCAACCCACTCCAGTATTCTTGCCTGAAAAATCCCAAGGACATAGGAGCCTGGTGGGCTTCAGTCCATGGGGTTGCACAGAGTCGGACACAACTGAGCACAGACTGAGCAGGGCTCTTCCCTCACCTCATTCAGATCTCCCCAACCCCTCTCCCCTCCTAACCCGCTGAATATTTCTTTGCAGCACTTATTACTTCAGGACACTGTATCCTATTTTCATTCTTCATAGTTTCTCTTCTCACCGGCATGTAAGCCCCAGAAGGGCGGGTCTCTGGCTCATACAGTGCTGTCTCCCAAAGCCCAGAACTTGCCAAATGAATCAGTGTTGCAAAGCCTGGGTCACCTTCAGTGTATGGAGAATCAGGCTTGGATCTAGCCTCATGACCCCAAACCCTGCGTCTCCCCATCATCCCCTTTCAATCCCCTGGTTCAATTTCTGGGTCAGGAAGATTCACTGGAGAAGGGATAGGCTACCCACACAAGTATTCTTGGGCTTTCCTTGTGGCTCAGCTGGTAAAAAATCTGCCTGCAATGTGAGAGACCTGGGTTTGATCCTTGGGTTAGGAAGATCCCCTAGAGAAGGGAAAGGCTACCCACCCCAGTATTCTGACCTGGAGAATTCCATGGACTATACAGTCCATGGGGTTGCAAAGAGTCAGACACAACTGAGTGACTTTCACTTCACTTTCACTTTCTGGACCCTCCAATCTACTTTGACCTCAGATAAAGCTGTTGTCCAGTCGCTAAGTCATGTCCAACTCTTTGCAGCCCCATGAACTACAGCACGCCAGGCTTCCCTATCGTTCACTATCTGAGTTTGCTCAAACTCATGTTCATTGAGTTGGTGATGCCATCCAACCGTCTCATCTTCTGTCGTCCCCTTCTCCTCCTGCCCTCAATATTTCCCAGCATCAGGGTCTTTTCCAATGAGTCAGCTCTTCGCATCAGGTGGCCAAAGTACTGGAGCTTCAGCTTCAGCATCAGTCCTTCCAATGAATGTTCAGGGTTGATTTCCTTTAGGATGGACTGGTTTGATCTCTTTGCAGTCCAAGGGACTCTCAAGAGACAACGAAGGCACCAGGCATGTCATCAGGCTATGTGGAGCGACTGAAGGGCAGGTCCCTGCTAGTCAGAGCGTGACAAAATGTGGTCCACTGGAGAAGGGAATGGCAAACCATTTCAGTATTCTTACCTTGAGAACCCCATGGACACAATGAGATGAAGTGCAAGGGCACAAACCATCCACCTTCGGGGGTGACCTCTGTGTCATTCCTCAGACAGCAGGCACAGCCTGGAGCCCAGACTTCTCTTCTCCTTCCCACCTGATTGCCTCCCTGCACTGGCTGGAGTCTGTGTCTTCAAAAATCAGGCTGCAGGGGCTTCTCTGGTGGTCCATTGGCTAAGACTTGGTATTCCCGAGACAGGGGGCCTGGGTTCAATCCCTGGGCCTAATCTTAACACTAGATCCCACATGCTTCAACTAAGACCCAGCACAACCAAATAAATAAATATGTTTTTAAAGAAGTCAGACTTTCCAGGAACCAAGTCTGACCTTGGCCTAGTTCTCTACTCATTTGTGGTGCCCTTGTATCGCGACCACCAGTATATTGTCTGCAGAAAGTAGCAGCTTCCCAGTTGTGTTGACTGGGAACCGCAGTGAGAATACATCTTACATCTTGATTTAATGTATGCTCACATACACCAATCAACGAGACACAAGCCTCAGGCAGGGATATCACCCTTACTATGTGGAATATAATCAGATAGATTGTATTTATTTATTTGTTTTTGATTGCGCTGGGTCTTCCTTACTGCCCGGGCTTTTCTCTAGTAGCAGCGAGCAGGGCCTACTCTCTAGTTGCAGTGTATGGGCTTCTCATTGTAGTGTCTTGTCTTGTTGCGGAGCACGGGGTCTAGGGCGCAAGGGCTTCAGTCGTTGCAGCACATGGGCTCAGTAGTTGTGGCTTCAGGAAGCACAGGTTCAGTAATTGTGGCATACGGGCTTAGTTGCTCCAAGGCCAGCATGTGGGACCTTCCTGGATGAGGGATAGAACCCGTGTCTCCTGCATCGGTGGGCAGATTCTTTACCACTGAGCCACCAGGGAAGCCCTATTCTGTTTCATTTCGACCTGCTGAATGGATTCCCAGTACACTACCAGGTTAGTATGTCACAATCTGCGGTTGCTGCTTTTGAAAAATACTGCCCTAGAGCAGAGACAAAGAAATAGAGGAAAACAACAGAATGGGAAAGAAAAGAGATCTCTTCAAGAAAATTAGAGATACCAAGGGAACATTTCATGCAAAGATGGGCTCAATAAAGGACAGAAACGGTATGGACCTAACAGAGCAGAAGATATTAAGAAGAGGTGGCAAGAATACACAGAAGAACTGTACAAAAAAGATCTTCATGACCCAGATAATCACTATGGTATGATCACTCACACTCACCTAGAGCCAGACATCCTGGAATGTGAAGTCAGCTGGGCCTTAGGATACATCTCTACCAACAAAGCCAATGGAGGTGATGGAATTTCAGTTGAGCTATTTCAAATCCTAGAAGATGATGCTGTGAAAGTGCTGCACTCAATATGTTAGCAAATTTGGAAAACTCAGCAATGGCCACAGGACTGGAAAAGGTCAGTTTTCATTCCAATCCCAAAGAAAGGCAATGCCAAAGAATGCTCAAACTACTGCACAATTGCACTCATCTCACATGCTAGTAAAGTAATGCTCAAAATTCTCCAAGCCAGGCTTCAGCAATACGTGAACCGTTAACTTCCTGATGTTCAAGCTGGTTTTAGAAAAGACAGAGGAACCAGAGATCAAATTGCCAACATCTGCTGGATCATTGAAAAAGCAAGAGAGTTCCAAAAAACATCTATTTCTGCTTTATTGACTATGCCAAAGCCTTTGACTGTGTGGATCACAATAAACTGTGGGAAATTCTGAAAGAGATGGGAATACCAGACCACCTGACCTGCCTCTTGAGAAATCTGTATGCAGGTCAAGAAGCAACAGTTAGAACTGGACATGGAACAACAGACTGGTTCCAAATAAGGAAAGGAGTACGTCAAGGCTGTATATTGTCACCCTGCTTATTTAACTTCTATGCAGAGTACATCATGAGAAACGCTGGGCTGGAAGAAGCACAAGCTGGAATCAAGATTGCCAGGAGAAATTTCAATAACCTCAGATATGCAGATGACACCACTCTTATGGCAGAAAGTGAAGAAGAACTCAAGAGCCTCTTGATGAAGGTGAAAGAGGAGAGTGAAAAAGTTGGCTTAAAGCTCAACATTCAGAAAACGAAGATCATGGCATCTGGTCCCATCACTTCATGGCAAATAGATGGAGAAACAGTAGAAACAGTGGCTGACTTTATTTTTCTGGGCTCCAAAATCACTGTAGATGGTGACTGCAGCCATGAAATTAAAAGACGCTTGCTCCTTGAAAGGAAAGTTATGACCAACCTAGACAGCATATTAAAAAGCAGAGACATTACTTTGCCAACAAAGGTCCATCTAGTCAAGGCTATGGTTTTTCCAGTAGTCATGTATAGATGTGAGAGTTGGACTATAAAGAAAGCTGAGGACCGAAGAACTGATGCTTTTGAACTGTGGTGTTGGAGAAGACTCTTGAGAGTTCCTTGGACTGCAAGGAGATCCAACCAGTCCATCCTAAAGGAGATCAGTCCTGGGTGTTCATTGGAGGGACTGATGTTGAAGCTGAAACTCCAGTATTTTGGCCACCTGATGCGAAGAGCTGACTCATTTGAAAAGACCCTGATGCTGGGAAAGATTGAGGGCAGGAGGAGAAGGGGACGACAGAGGATGAGATGGTTGGATGGCATCACTGACACAATGGACATGGGTTTGGGTGGACTCTGGGAGTTGGTGATGGACAGGGAGGCCTGGCGTGCGGCTCTTCATGGGGTTGCAAAGAGCTGGACATGACTGAGCAAATGAACTGAACTGAACTGAACTGAGAGCAGAAATATCCAGTCCCACAAAGCACAAAGATTCTGTTCTGGAATAACTCAATAACATTTTCTCAAGGTTTACTCTGTGTCGGGTACTCATAGCATTTTACGTGTATTAACCTAACAACAGTTCCCAATGTTGGAAGCCATTATCAGCGTCCTTATTTTTCAGATGAGGAAATGGAGGCACAGAGAGGTTAAGCCACTCATCTGAGGTCACACAGCTCCACAGGGGCAGTGCCAGGCACTTTGGCTGCAGGGAAGGTGCTCTTAATTGCGACTCTTCACCACGCTTTCCTTCACCACACCCGGGCAAATGGACAAGGGTTTGAGTTGGATAATTTTGCTCTGCCTGGAAGGAAAAGCCTTTCAGCAAAGTGGGCTTTGCACCAGGACAGGTCATGGAGGTGAGTGTCTGGACCCCCTCGTGGAGGCGCTGAGGAAGTGAGCTCCTCACTTGTACCCCTGCAGTTAGGTGTTCAACTTGGCTCCAGCTGCCCTGAGTTAACCCTGCTTGTGGGCATGTGTGGGTGGCGGTGGTAAGTGCTCAAGGTTGAACAAAGCAAAGATGCTCACTGCATCTGTGAGAAACCACGGGGGCTGGATGGTTGCTGCAGGGGAAGTTCTGCAGGAAGAGGGTAGCAGGCGCAGAAGGAAACAGGTCTGGAGAGCTGTGCATGCTCTTCTGAGTGCCCCCTGGGGGGCCTCCCGTCCATGTTCTCCACTGACCGGCTCCCCTCAATACCTCAAAAAATAGAAGAGATCTCCCTTCTTTTCCATAAAATGGGGCTGGAGGATTTCCCAGTCAGGAGGTCACGTGAGTAACACATGTTTTCTTCCGTAAAGCCACTTTTCTTCTAGGACTGCTATAAATAAATGCTCCACCATAGCTGGTCCATTTCACCGATTCAAAAGGAACTTGAAGTAGCTTCCTCCAAAACACACATGACAACAGTTAAAAATAAAGTGAGAAAGAGAGATCAGAAACTGTAGAGAGGAAGGCAGAAGTCTACCAGGAACTTGAGGGGCTGTATACTTGATGCTACACTTAGCCTGAGCTTCCTGGCACCCCAGGCAAAAGAAGGGGGATAAGTCCTATAATCTGGTCTCTAAAATGAAGTGCATTGGGTTACAGGAAAGTGAAACTTGGTCTCAGACTGGAACATAAGCAGTGTGGCATGGGCAAAGAATCGAGGATCTGAAAGCAGACAGTGAGTGTGTGGCCCCTCAAAATGATTCAAACTTCCTGAGTCTCAGTTTTCTTATCTGTTAACTGGGCATGATAAGATTTTTCTTGGGAGGCTGTTGTTGAAATCAGAAATAACAATGTGTGAAGTGCATCTGAATACTTGGCAGGCCTCTCGTCTTACATATTACAAAGCATGATTTGACTGGTTGTCAGCAAATACATAGGGCTTTCCTGAGGGCAGTTCAAGTAATAAAGAATCTGCCTGCAAAGCAGAAGAAGCAAGAGACACAGATTCAGTGCCTTGGTGGGGAAGATTCCCTGGAGAAGGGCATAGCAACCCACTCCTGTATTCTTGCCATGAAGAATCCCATGGACAGAGAAGCCTGGTGGGCTACAGTACATGGGGTCGCAAAGAGTCAGATGTGACTGAAGCAACTTAGCACACACTCACAGAAAATATATATTCAACGAAGAGTTCTTTTGGATCATGCAAAACCTTCCTCACCTGACTGTTTCTTACAACCAGCTCTGGAAATTATCAAGTAGTGTTTAAATTGCACACAGGCAAAATCAGGGTTGGGACAGGTGTTCGGAAACATCAGAACCTGCCATCAGATTTTTCTCTCTGAAATGTCCATTTCTCTTCTGGCTTTTGACAGCCCTGGAGTGGTCCTGGCCTGGTGTAGGAGTGAGGTTGTGAGCCTCATGTTTCATTTGGAAGATGTATACTTCTGGGAACAGACTCAGCATTCTCACCCATAGAGACCCGTGGTCTCTCCTGGCTCCTTCACAGGTATCCAGCCGAGAGATCAGAGCCTGCAGCCCAAATACTAGAAAACGGAGATGACTCAGTAACCCACTCATCTTGCCCAAATTCTCTCCCATTTCCTGGCTGAGCACAGAACTGCCTGTCCTTCCAATGTTGTAGCCAGTGCGGGCCCAAGCCGGCCCTGGGAGTGGCCAGGGGATCTCTTGGGTAGAAAGAATGCGTCTTCAAGCCTCAGTGTCTTCTTCTGTTCAAGGAAAGCAAACAGGTGCTTTCTTTCCCAGGCTGGATTGGGGGTGGGGGTCCTTTAAGTCATTGGACAAAGAAATTGACTGGCTCATCACCCATCACATGCTGGAAGGATCTGAAGCCACTGTAGTAATCTTGGGGGGCACTGACCCATGCTCTTGACCCATCCAAGCCCACAGGCCACTGCTTTCCCTCCAGGACTGAGCTCAGTGGGACTCCAAGCTCCAGGTCCCCACTTACCCACCCCCTGCCAGTTCCCTGCACTTGGCCTGGCTCCCCCCCACCAGGTGCCTCCAGCTTTCCTCCCTCCAGGGCTAAAATCCTTTGGTGTGTGCATGTGGAAGGTGTGGGGCTTTTATGAGTTCTTAGGACCTTGATTTGATCGTTTTCTTTATTAAATAAAAACTGTCCACTTAAAAAAATAGTCACAACATAAAAGTCAAGAGTTATGTTTTATTTGGTGGGAATTTTAAGACGGCAAGCCTGGGAGACAGCATCCCAAGTAACCCTGAGAGAACTGCTACTGATAAAGTGGTGGTGGGGGGGTGGTGCGGAGGAGTGAAATTATATAGAAGTTTGCAACAAGGGGCAAGTAGTCTGAACATCAAAAGATTATTATTAATTATGAAAAAACAGATATCTCAAGTTAAGGAATTTAGCACTTTTCTGTGTACGAAAAGATGCAAGAGCCTGGGCTTGCAGAAATCATTCCTTTCATATGCATCTCAGCTAGCGGAGCCAGAATCCTGCGTTTTTTCACATGCCCGCGCCCCGCCACCAATACCCCCAGCTCCTTAGAGCTGGTCTTTGAGAGCTTCATCCTTCTTCCTGGGCGCCCTCGGGGCTCAGATATTCACATTTGGAGGGCCGGAATCGCCGATGGCTGTGACATCTTTGTGTGCTGACACGGCAGGAAACACTCCACTTCTGGATACAGATATAAACTTGTTTTGAAGAAGGGCAAGGTGTAGCTTCCAGAGGCACCTGGGCTGACGCCCCTCCAGCCCGAGACGGAGGGGGGGCAGGCGAGGCAGGCGGAGGGTTAGAAGAAGCGGCAGGAGGACCTGCTGTTTTTCCTGTTGCAAGTAAAAGGGAAACAAAGTGGGAAGTGGAGTGTGCGGGCTGTCAGCAGGCGGGGCGCCCCCACCGCGCCCCGCCTCCGTCCCTCGAGGCTCACTCGCGCCCAGCGCAGGAGCTCCCAGCGGCTGCCAGCTGCGCCCGGACGGGTAAGCGCTCACCTCCGGCTGAGTCTGGGGGGTGGGGGAGAGGACCGGGACCAGGGACTTCGGAGGACTTAGGGGGACCACGAAGAGACGGGGGACCGGCTTGTGGACGTCTCCCGGCGCGAAGAGCCGGTGCACCCGGGTCTTGTGCACCCGCCGGCGTCTAGCGAGCCGGGCGAGGGGGCGCCCCCCGGAACTTGGGCCAAGGTTGTGCGCGGGGTCGGGGCAGCCCCCGGAGCATCCTCCGAGAGAGGGGTGCACACAGCTCCCGTGCACGGGGACTGTATGCCCCGCGGAGCGGGACCGGGGAGGTCCCGGGCCCGAGGCGGGGTACGGGGTGCGCTCCCGCGGCAAGACAGCCTCGTATGCACCAGCCGAGCCCAGGGAATGACAGCGCTTAGCCGCGTGAGCCCTGCCCCGGGGGCTGGCGAGCGGGACCCGGGGCGCCCGGGCTATGCCGTGGGGTGCAGGCTACGCTCTCTACGGCGGTTCCGCCTCCCCCCACCCCCGCCCCGAGCTCCGGTCGAGCCTTGGGGAGAGGGGTGCACACACCTCCCCTGCGCCCTGGCCCGGTGCACCCTCCCCAGCCCCGGAGAGCGGGACCCGTGGCTGGAGAGGGGCCAGGGAAGGCGTTGCCGGGCGCTTGGACTTGCTGCAGGTCCTTCCCTCCGGCCCTGGCGGGGCTCGGGCCGCTGGCGCCGCTCACCGCGTGTTTACTGCAGCGGCGCGCCGAGACCAGCTCCGGATCTGCGGCTGGGTCCGGGTTACGGCGGCAAAACCGCCTTCAGCTTTGCATTTCCGGACTCTTTTTTTTTTTCTTTCTTTCTTTCTTTCTTCTTTTTAATACTCTTACCCTCAATTCAGCCTGAATGAGGCTGCTGCTGCTGCCTTTTTTTTTTTTTTTAATCGCGTTTCCTGTTTTTATTTAGGGTCCGTCCTGTGCACCCACTTTTCTGAGATCGAGGAGAGAGAGACCGGGGGAACTTTTTTGGGGACCGGGACGTGTGGGCGGGGGCACTGCTTTGCCGTCTGCGCCCTGAGCCCTGCTCCGGTGGGGAGATGGAGAGCCAGGAGAGGACTGATAGGAGGCGCTTCGGGAGGGGAAGCGAGTGGGGATGGGATTTCCGGGGTCGGAGTGGGGGACGCCGTGGGGCAGCCAGTGCCGGCGGCCCAAGTACCAGGTTCAAGCGCAGCACCCTTGGGATCTGCCCAGTTTGCATATGGAGCGGTCTGGAGCCGTTGGATGATTGGGCAGCTTTCATTTCGTTCAGGTGTCCCCAGGAAGGAGGGCGCTGTGGGTCTCGAACCCCACTGGACCATCAAATGGGGCTTCTTTCCCCCGGGGCTCCTGCAGAAACCCCGACAGACGCCACCCCCAGAAATGTCCTGCAAGCACGGTCACGCGTGTGTGAGATGTATGCCTTGGGGCAGGTAGCAGCTTCCTTTCCCAGGAATCTCCCCGGGAAAGGTTCACTGCTCCAGAGCGACTTTGAAACCGAGAACTAATACCACTGCTCACTTCCAGAGGGGCTGCACACCCACCGCTGGCGTGCCTGAGTGCCTCAGTGTTCTTCTCAAGTGAATGGTGCCATAGGGTTTTTTCCATGTATCTTCAGTTAACCAGGCGCTGAATGAGGGCTCCATTTGTACCGGAGGAAACCAAGGCTCAGCACAGTGAAAACTTGCTGACCCACACGTTTACAGTTAGCTGATCCAGAATCCTGGTTCCTTTAGACGCCAAAGCATTTAGTCATCTGATAGTGTTGCTGTTTGCGGATGAAGAAGAATGTATGTCGCCTAACAGTTTGCTTGGTGTTCGGACCTGGGATGTGGGGTGTCCTTTCAGAGCCAGAGTCTAAGGTACCCACCTGGATGCTTTCCTGTAAAACCTTGCTACCTTTACCCACCAGGTTTGAGGAACATGATAAGTGGGGGTGAAGATTCTTCTGATTTAGGAGGCTGCCAGCAAACACAAGGAGAGCAGAATAGAGCTTTCTCTTCTGTTCTCCCCAGAGCAGAAATCGCCAACCCCTTCACATTCCCATGTCCTGCTGTGGCTTAATGTCTTGATGGTGGGATTCTGTCCATCCTGGCTCAGGAGAGCTCTGACTAGCACAGACTGAGGTTCATTCTCTTCTGGTGCTTTCAGCAAAGTAGTGGAAAACACCCGGGGTGTGGGGGTGGGGTGGGAGGATGAGTATACTCTTAAAACCTAGTTGGCAGTTGCCAGTTCTAAAGACAAGCCAAGCTTACTTCCCCTCACCTCTCCACCCACCTTTAGAAACAACACTGCCAATACAGATGTTTCTGGAATTAGGGCAACTGCCCCAGAGGTCCTTCTGGCCATGCTGATGTCCCTTTCCGGCGGGACAATCTGCAATTTTGCTGCTTTAGTCCTTGCCCAGGAAGGACGGGTAAAGTACACCTTTGAATGATGCTTGGGGCTCCGTTCTTTCTCTTGCTTTATTACGGATCCCCCCGGGGGCCAAGGCTAAAAACAAGGCAGGCTGGCAGGGACAGTACCAGCCCCTGGGGGTGCTTACAAGGCAAGACAATCCATAAGTAGAGACCAGCCTCAGACCTGGTTAGCTTTGCTTTTGTGCCTATGTCAAGGGACATTGTGGGGTGGGGAGAGAATGGGGGAGTATGAGGGGTCAGTTCCTGCTTCACCTTGTTTTCCTTTAATTGCACAGTTAAAGGGAGAAGTGAATGTGCAACTTATGAAGCAATTCCCCTTTGGTTAGCTGATTTTTCAAAACCATTTTTTTTAGAGAGCACCTCCCTCCCTCCAGCTGCTTCTGTGGGTCTGATGGTGGGGCTCGGGGCCCCACCAAGTGTTTCCTTACCGTGGGACCTCAGAGGAGCTCTTTCCGCCACTCTCCAGAGGACAAACAGTTTTCCCAGCCGAGCGGTTGGAAGGGCAGGACTGGAGGGCAAGGCTCCCAGGAGGGTCAAGGAAGGTCAGTGCCCCGCTGCCCCCGGGTCAGAGTCAAGACGCGTGTGGTAATTAGCCGCCAGCCCGTGGAGGGTGGTGGGAGCCTGATTGATTTGGGAGAAAGGAAAGCATCTTCATTTTGGGGCCACTGCTGGTGTTTCATAAATGACAAAGGTTGCAAAACTCCTCCTCTCTCCCTGCAGTTAATGCTAAAACTGAATTTTCTTCAACTTGGTTGGTGGAAATCCCCTGCAATCATATCAGAAATGCTGCCAGTTTCAAGGTGGGGGAAGAAAACAGTTTAAAAAACTGGGGAGCCTCTCTCTTCACTCTTTTCCTTGCAGACAAATACTGACTTGCTTTGGATCATTGCAAAATCTGGCTCCCTCTCCCTTCCCTGGAGGCCAGCACAGCCCCTGGGGCCTGAGGTTGGTGCTGCACTGGTGTGGCTTGTAGAAGTCTCCACTCCTCCCCATCAGAGGTGGTGACCTGACCCCCCTCAGAGAAGGGCTCCTGGGGCTTCTCCTGGAAATGGGTGTTTTCCAAGGCTGCTTACTTTCTGAGCTGAGAGGGAGAGTCCTCAGAGTGATGGGTGTGTCTGTTCCTAAAGTGGTATTTCAGTTCACTGTGTTTCACTCACTTTGGGGGAAATTGCTTTTTCCACTTAGAGGAAATGCCAGGAACGTGACAGTAAGTGGGGATGGGGGGATGGGCGAGGGGAGAGCTGCAGAAAGGGAGTAAGCTGCTTGAACTGGATTTTACTGTCTTGGAGGGATGCCGTATTGTTTCCCGTGGCTGTCAATAACAAATTCTTACAGTTTTTGTGGCCCAAAACAACACAAATGTATTCCGTCACAGTTCTGGAGCCCAAAAGTTCAAAATCAAGGTGTCTGTATGGCCTCCCTCTCTCCAGGGACCCCCCCACCTCTTCCAGCTTCTGAGGGCTCCAGCTGTTTTTGGCTTGTGGCAGCATCATCTGATCTCTGCCCCTGTGTTCACACGGCTCCTCCTCTCTGTCTTCTCCTCTTGTGTCTCTTAGAGGGACAGCTGTCATTGGATTTGGGGTCCACCTGAACAGTCCAGGATGAATTCATCTCAGGGTCCTTAATTACATCAGCAAAGACCCTTTCTACACAAAGCTAATTTTCCAAATAATTCATGGGTTCTGGGGATGAAGGCAGACATATCTTTAGGGGCCACCATTCAGCCAACTGCAGAAGGATGGGAGTGTGTTTCTTTGGTATTTTCTGGGGAAGGTTTGAGCACAGTCGTCTTTGCAGGGAATGGAACACTTCCTACATCTGGGCCCTGTACTTTCCTGTGAGTGCAATCAGGCAAGGATTTCAGAGTCACCAGAGGTCCTGTAGTCACCAGCCTTCCTTCCGCCCTCCTGCTGCCCTCTCCCCAGCTTTGTGAACTGGCAGCCGCCTTAGAAGTTAGCTCTGCTGTGAGTAGCACCCTCCACAATCAGGGTCCCAAAGGCAGAAAAGAAAATTCCTGGAATTCAAAGGAACTGCCAAGAGACCAGGCTCTTCACCTGCAGGGAATTGTTTCAGCCCCTTTTAGTCTTCTCTGGTCCTACCTGACCTAGGACAACGCTTTCTCAGCTCAGGGCTCCCCACCTCTGTCTGGGGACACACAGCCCTTCCCATTTTGGAGTTTCCTCTCTTGAGCAGTTGTTGGACTGGCTCAGTTTTGTTGCTATGTCCCTATGTCCTCCTGAGCAGCCACCATTGTGAGGTGGGGTAGGATGGCGCTGGTGGTGTGGGAAGGGATTTGGGGAGCCCCATCCCTATTACTGAAGCTTGTAGGGATGGAAGCTCTCTGGAGGGGCAGGGCTCCTATTCCACCTCCCCATGTAGAATTGCAGAGGGGCATTGCCTTTTTTTCTGTTGGTTGTGAAATCTTGGAGACATGCTGTCTTCTCAATAGGGAAGCAGGTTCATAGCTGTGATGCTGAAACTTTAAGTCCTTTATACATAGGCGGGGTGGGGTGCAGAGGTGAGGGAGGAATTGCCATATGGAAGAAAAAGTACGTCTTTGGAGTCAACCAGACTTGATTTTAATCCCAATCACTTAAAAAAATTTTTTTATGTGGACCATTTTTAAAGCCATTTATTGAATCTGGTACAGTGTTGCTTCTGTTTTATGTTTTGGTTTTTGGACCTAGAAGCATGTGGGATCTTAAGTCCACTACCAAGGATCGAACCCATACCCCCTGCGTTGGAAGGCAAAGTCCCAACCCCTGGACCACCAGGGAAATCCTTCCCAAACACCAGGCAAACCACAGAACCCTCGCAAGCCTCAGAGTCCCCAGTTTTAACAACTGGAATAGCAATTTTATCGCCAGTCTTGAGCATTTCATATAGTCACGTTTAAAGTGCCAGGCACACTTTTATGTCTGTAAAAGAGCTGATGTGTACAGGGTGTGTAGAACGTCTTGTGGGATTTTAGTTCCACGACCAGGGATGGAACCTGGGCCCTCAGAAGTGAAAGTGTGGAGTCCTAACCACTGGGCCACTTTTCCATTTTTTAACGTGCATTTTTAATTGTGACCAGTGTGCTGTGTGCCTAGTCTCTGTCGTGCTCGATTCTTTGCAACCCCATGGACTGTAGGCTGCCAGGCTCCTTTATCCATGTGGATTCTCCAGCAAGGATACTGGAGTGGGTTGCCTTGCCCTCCTCCAGGGGATCTTCCCAACCCAGGGATCGAACCCTGCATTAGGCATATGCTTTTTTACTTTAATTTTTATGTTTTAATTGTGGTAAAATATATGTAAAATTTACCATTTAGACCATTTTTTCAAGTGTATTTCATTCTGTGGCACTTAGTACATTCACATCATCATCAACTATCACTGCTGTCCATCTCCAGAATTTTTTTGTTTTGCAAAATTGAAACTCTACCCATTAAACGCTAATGCTCTCCCCACCTCAGCCCCTGGCAACCACCACTCAGCTTTCTATCTCGGAATTTGACTACTCTTGGTACCTGATACAGATGGAACCGCACAGTATTTGTCCTTTTGTGACTGGCTCGTTTCACTCAGCATCATGACCTCTGGATTCATCTGTGTTGCAGCATGTGTCAGAAGCCCCCCCCCCATTTTAAGGACTGAATAATATTCTATTGTACGGATGGACCGCATTTTGCTTATTGAGTCATCTGTCGACGGACACTTGGTTACTTCCACTTTGGGGCTATTGTGAATAATGCTGCTATGAATGTGGATGTTCATAGATATCTGTTTGGGTCCTTGCTTTGAATTCTTTTGCCTATATACCCAGAAGCGTAATTGCTGGATCATATGATAATTCTATACTTAATTGTGTGAGGGGCAAATCATGTGCTTTTGTAATTTGCTTTTTTCACTTAATGGGGGCACGTACGTTAGCATTCCACATCACTTCATCACCTGGTTATCCTTTTATTGGCAGGATAAATATCCTAGTGCAGGGACACCATTACTTTCTCCGGCATCCTCCACTGCGGGACATTTATCTTGCTTCCAGGCACACACACACACACACACACCACTTTTGAAGCATTGTAACAGATATTTTCAGGCATCTGAATTTTCCTGTATTCAAGAATTATCATCAAAGGTATTGACCATTTTTATGGCTCGTGGAGCTAAATATTTTTCCAGGAAATATTGAATGAGTTTATCCCAGTGATATAGAATAGTTTCATGATGGCATTTAATAATATTGGTAAAAAATGTTTTACTAATTGGCTTAAAAGGTAGTCATCTTGAATTTTTTTTGCTTTATTTATTTATTTTGCTAATGAAGCTAAATAGCTTTCCTTTTGGTTGTTAGCTGTAGGTATAGCATGAGGTTTGCTGCAGTATAACATAGCAATTAAACCCTTGACCTCTAGAATTGGATGGAACTCTGGAATTTAAACTGTAGTTTCCCTACATTCCTGCTGTGTGACCTTGAGATTTCTTACCTTCTGTGATCCTCGGTTTCCTCTTCTGTTAAGTGAAGCTAATGGGACCTGTTCCTAGTGTTGTCTTAAGGATTAAATGAGATAAACTAGAAAATGAACGTCGCATATCATATAGTTGATACTCAGCCCACCAGGCTCCTCTGTCCAAGGAATTCTTCAGGCAAGAATACTAGAGTGGGTTGCCATTCCCTTCTCCAGGGGATCTTCCCCACCCAGGGATCAAACCTGGTCTTCCATATTGCAGGCAGATTCTTTACCGTCTGAGCCACCAGGGAAGCCCAAGCCTACAGCACCTGATATTCTCAGGCAATCTCCCATCCCAAGTACTAATCAGGCCCAATCCTGCTTAGCTTCTGAGATCAGACAAGATCAGGTGCATTTAGGGTGGTATGGCCATAGGAATGGGCTTCTCAGGTGGTGCAAGTGGTAAAGAGCCCACCTGCCAATGCAGGAGAGGTAAGAGCTGTGGGTTTGATCTCTGGGTTGGGAAGATACCCTGGAGAAGGGCAAGGCAACCTACTCCACTACTATTGTTATTATCATTATTTTATTTAACAAGTCTCCATTTACCCTCAAGATTAATCTTGTTACTACAGGGAGAGATGGTTTACGCTTAAGCCAAAAGGATTTGGGTTAAGCATGGGGATCCATTTTTCTGCTATAAAGGTAGACCATCAGCCCTTCTGTCAAAATGGACCTAGTCCCCAGCTGTCTGCCTGGATCTGGGTGTGAGCCTCCCTGGGGCAAATGCATGAACTGATGCTTGCTGAGAGGTATGGCGGGACGGAGGGGCTGCAGGACCCTGTGCTCTGGGGTCCCATCACCCCTGTAGCATGGAAATGAGGGTAAAGACTTACGAATGGTGGAGTCCAGAATTCATCTTGGTGATCGTTTCTGTCCACATCCAGTCGCTCCTTCTTGCGGTTTGGTCCCGCAGACGCAGGACCCTGGGGTAGCACCAGCGTGGGTTGCTGACCATGAAGCAGCCTTTTGCAGCCCCTTAGAGTAAAAAGTAAAGCTTCCTTAGTGGCTCAGTGGTAAAGAATCCTGCCAGTGTAGGAGACGCAAGAGACGTGAGTTCAATCCCTGGGTGGGGAAGATCCCCTGGAGTAGGAAATGGCAACCCATTTCAGTATTTTTGCCTGGAAAATCCCATGGACAGAGGAACCTAGTGGGCTATAGTCCACGGGGTCACAAAGAGTCGGACACAACAGCACAGCAGAGTGAAACGGCGTCCAAGCTCCTCTCAAGCGAGTGTCAGGTAGCCTCAGGTGAGGGTCGTCCATCCCACACACATTTGGTTTAAGCATGCATTTTCCTCTTTGCTGCTGACCTGTGTCTGAGGAGGATATCAATAAAACCAGGGTCTTGATCTCAAACAGCTTCATGAGAAATTTCTTCTAGTGGAAAAACCACCAAAAACCCCCCCAACTTTCCCTCTCACCTGTCCCTCTTAAAAAACGCCATTGAAAAACCTTTCTCATGTTTAGAGCCAATGAAAAGATGAGCAAAACCACACACTTGTTTCTGATGGTTCATGGGTCCAAAAGCCAGCTCACTGGGTTATGAATCTTTTTTCCCTATTGTGTGGTGTGACGAATATTTGAATAAATATTCACCTACTGTCACTGGGAAAGCAGTGCTCTATTTTTAATTAAGTGCACCCTGTGTCTTATATGAGGGAGCTTCATAAGATGTGTGAGGCTTAGTATTTCCAGTGGGAGGCACAGTGTTTGAGAATGAGTAAAGAGAAAGTCTAATGTTCATGTCAAAAGCAAGAGTTTAGGAACTAGAGGGAAGTTGAGATCTTGGCTTTCATCCTAAATGCTTAGTGACCTTGACCTCTCTGAGCCTCCGGATTTTCATCTGAAAATTGACATAACCGTATCTCTTTTATTGGATTGTCATGAGGATTAGAAATAAGGAAAAACCTGTATTAGTTTGGAATGAGCACTTCAAAAGTTGCTGTGTTTGCCACTGGATGAATGAATCTTTGCAGCCCACACTGTAGGACTGAATGGATTTTAAATGACAGGTATCTTTGTCATAAGTTGTTGAGGTTTGCTTTTGTGCTAAGGTTTATTCAACCACTATCCTTTTTTCTTTTTTTTTTTCACTTTTTGGCTATGCTGCTTGGCATGTGGGATCTTAGTTCCCTAACCAGGGTTCAACTCTCGCCCCCTGCATTGAAAAACAGTGTGAAATCTTAACAACTGGACCACCAGGAAAGTCCCCAGTCACTATCTTATTTGATTCTCCCACAATGATCCTTTTGGAATGCACAGGGTGTGTGTCAGTAAATACCCCCATTTTACAGATAAGGGTTGGAATCGCTTTGCCCTTTGTTATCAGCCTGTTCCTCTCAGATGTGCCAAAGCCAGGAGGTTCTTTTTTTTTTTTTCCAGCTTTTTCTAACTGTTCAAGGTCTGGAGGAGCTCGGAGGACAGAGGCTGAGAGGGTGGAGGTGAAGCTTCTAGTGAGGTCTGCCATCAGGTGATCTTGGCCCCATCACCTGCAAGCTGCAGCAGCGAGATGGGGGTGCCCAAACGGGCAGGCTGCTCTGAAGGCAGCCATCCCAGGACAGCTTTCTGCTGCAGGTTTGTGGGAAAGTGGTTGGGAGATGGCTAGGCAGCTGGCCATGACCTTTACCCTTATGGACCTTGCTTCTCCAACTTTCCCACCCACTCCTCCCACCAGAGAGATGGGATTGTGACCCTAGCCTGCTGCAGCCCACCCCAACCATGACCTTGCTTTGAAGCTTCAAGTTTTATTTTTAATCCTAACAATAATTTTACATTCTATTCCTCAATAATCCATGTTTATTTTGCTGTTCCCCCTTACTTTTGAGTCAGATGGATGCTCTGGGAAGATGTTTATGTTCTTGCTGTGGCTTCCGTTATTCCCACCCCAATGTCTCCAACTACAGTTTGAAAAACAGATTAAGGCAAAATAGCGATTAGATTAGATGCAACTGTGATGAGATACCTAGCTTCTTAGGAGCACTTTAAAAAAAATTATTACTTTATTTGGCTGCACTGGGTCTTACTTGCAGCATGCAGGATATAGTTTCCTGACCAGGGATCAAACCCAGGCCCCCTGCATTGGGAGTGCAGACGCTTAGCCACTGGACCACCAGGGAGGTCCCATAGGAGCCCTGTTATCCTATGTGATTCATTGACTGATTAACTGAAACTTCAGTTTAGGTACATAATTATGAAAATGCTGCATCTCAAATCTAAGCATCTTAACTTAAAACATATCCCCGCGTACTGATGTGGGACTTCCCTGGCTGTTCAGTGGTTAAGACCCCAAGCTCCCGATGCCAGAGGATCTGGTCAGAGAACTAAGATCCCCCTTGTCATGCAGCATGCCCTCCTCCCACCCCCAAAAAAGTACATAGATGTACTGATGTGAGGCCAAGAGCTTTTGTTTGATTGGTTCGTCATTCTTAAGTAAGGCGTAGAATCCTTTGTCAATTCTCATTCTTCTCCCCTACCTTTTACAGTTGCTTTGCTCAGTCTCATTTAAGGGAAACTTTGTTTTAGTGACTTGTCTTTACTGTTTTCTAAAGCACTCAATTCCATTTTCATGGAAACAGCTCTTTCTGGTCACACCCATATTTCATCCACTTATCCGCTGACCACACTGTGTAATTACAAAGGTGAACAGCTGGCATGGGTGTGCTTGGGCATAAGAACAGCTAAGTCTTTCAGAGACCAAACCTGCAGCCTGGTATCCTGAGTGGTCAGCACGATGAGACCATCAGTCAAGGTGTCTTGAAGAGGGAATGGTGAGCACAAATCCCCCAATTCTGCTACAGAGAGGTCAGGGGGCGGGGGAGATGGGGGAAGACGGCAGAATCACAGAGCCTGGGTGAGAGGCGAAGTTTGACCTAGAACTCCCATCTCAAAGACACCAGCCCCTCACCCTGAGGAGCACAACAAGCTCCAGAAAAGGGATCTTTCACACTAGTTTCTTTAGCAGTATTTATACCAATGAGCCTTGCTATTGGCCAGCTCTGAATTGCCACCTTAGTCTAGCTTGCCACATCTTTTAATAACAATAAAAACAAACACTTTTGTAGCACCTACTCTGTGCTACATAGTATTCTGGGCACTTTGAAAATACTAACTTATTTATTTATTTATTTGGCTACGCCAGGTCTTTAGTTGTGCATGTAGGATCTTGTTCCCCGAACAGGGATCGAACCCTTCTGCATTGAGAGTAAGAGTTTTAGTCACTGGACCACCAGTTGTTGTTGTTGTCAGTAGCTAAGTCGTGTCCTACTCTTTATGAAGCCACAGACTACAGCCCGCCAGGCTCCTCTGTCCTTCACTATCTCCCAGCATTTGCTGAAATTCATGTTCACTGAGTGTGTGATGCTATCTAACCATCTCATCCTCTGCCACCCACTTCTCCCTTTGCCTTCCATCTTTCCCAGTATCAGGGTCTTTTCCAATGAGTCAGCTCTTCTCATCAGGTGGCCAATGCACTGGAGCTTCAGCTTCAACAACACCAGGGAAGTCCCCCAAATACTAATTTCTTCTTTGAAGCACTCTCATGATCTGTGTTTTACAGAAGGGGGAACTGAGGCACAAAGAGGTTTAGTAACTTATCTAGGTATTACTCAGAAAGGAAGCGGCAGAGCTTGCTCCTCACCCCTGTCCTGTGCTGTCTCCAAATGTGCCCCCTTATTGCCCAGGAGGGGAACCTGGATCCCAGGTGGGAGGAGGGCTGAGGCCTCTGGGAGCCCATCAGCTGTGAAGAGGGTCATCCCCGCCCTGTTCTCACCGATTCCCTCTGTCTCCAGGCTAACTTGGGGTCCAGACAGCCTTTCTGTTCTTGCAGTCCTTGTCTCGGTGGAACTGGCCTCCTGGGTTCTGCTCCTCTACAGAGAGAGGTGCCAGGAGGATGCAGCTTCTGGTACCCAGCCCACCGCAGTCTGCCCAGGTAGTGCCCATTCAGCCCTCTGTCCAGCGGAAGCAGGGCCCGACCTCTGCAACCTCAATTTCTTCCTTGCCCAATTTCTTCCTTGAGCCTTTCGTGGGAAGTCCACCCAAGGGTCCTCAACCTAATGGGTGACACAGTCATGGCAACAGGACTCAAGTGTCTTCTTGACCCGTGGCCCAAATCTGGTTCCTCTGCACACCCAGGAAAGGGAGTATGGTTCAGTGGTGAGAGCAGGGCTCGGGGGTCAACCTGGTTCACGTCTGCCTCTCCCATCACTAGCTGTGCAACGTCACCTCCTCGAGCCTCACCCTCCTCCTTCATGAAACAGAAGGCCTGCCGTAGGGGCTTCTTGTGATGATTAAATGCAAAAACGGACGTAAGGCACCTAAAATGTGCTGGCTCGTGACAGGTGCTTAGTGATGGGGCGATCCTTGCTGTAGCCCCAGAGATGGGCTTGACAACTGATGAAGAGGCTGTTGTTGTTTTAATGTTTATTTATTTATTTGGCTTTGGCAGGTCTTAGTTGAGGCACACGCTGTCTTTATTTGCAACATGTGAACTCTTAGTTACAGCACGTGGAATCTAGTTCCCTGACCAGGGATTAAACCCGGGCCCCCTGCATTGACAGCATGGTGGCTTAGCCACTGGACCACCAGGGAAGACCTGCAGCTATTGTTTTGAACCTATCTGGTAGATTCCTGGGGAGAAGCAGCCTGGAGACCTGGAAGTAGAAGGAGACGTAGAGAGCATCTGCCAAGGAGAGGTGGAATGAGATAGGTGATGGAATGAGACGTTCAGAGTTCTCTGTGGTCCCTGAGGCTTACAGGTTGTCTTCAGATCTGGGGTTTCCTAACAACAGGAGAGAAGGACGTGCAAACCCGTGGCTGAGTGGGGAAGGAGGAGGTTGGAGGCTGAGCCTAGGGAAGGGAGCCTAGGAGAATGGAGTACACTGCCAAGTGGCTGAGACGCTTAGGAGGGGAAGCCATCTCCACTGCCACCCTGAAAGTGTGTGTGTGTGTGTGTGTGTGTGTGTGTAATTCGTTTGGGGTCAGGACAGGAGAGATGAAGTTGAGTTCGCAGAGTTGTTTTTTTATTTATTTATTTTTGTCTGTACTGGGTCTTCGCTGCTGCATGGGCTTTTCTCCAGTTGCAGCAAGCAGGGGCTACTCTCTAGTTGCGGTGTGCAGGCTTCTCACTGCGGTGGTTTCGCTTGTTGCAGAGCACAGGCTCTAGGTGCTCGGGTTTTGGTAGTTGTGGCATATGAGCTTGGTAGTTGTAGTTCCTGGGCACTAGAGCACAGGCTCAGTGGCTGTGGCACCCTAGCTTAGTTGCCTGATCCAAGGCATACAGGATCTTCCTGGACTAGGGATGGAATCTGCGTGTCCTGAACTGGCAGATGGATTCTTTACCATTGAGCCACCAGGAAAGCCCTGCAGTTTTAAAAGATATTAATTTCTTGGGGGTCTTGAGATTGGGGTGGTCTACATCTTCTGGATATTATAGGCTGTGATTTTCCTAGATTATGCATGTGCACATTTTTAATATGTGCTATATGTTTTATAAGTGTGTGTGTATACTATATATATTTAATTGCACAGAATCCATACAAGCTAGTTATGAAAAGTTTATAAATAAAACCTGCCCTACAGCTTCACTACTCAATGGTTTCTAACCTTTTTCAGATTTTTAAATCCTTTTTTTTTTTTTTTGGCATGTGGGATCTTAGGTTCCCCAACCAGAGATTGAACCTGTGCCCCCTGCAGGGGAAGCCTGGATTCTTAACCACTGGACTGCTAGGGCAGTCCCAGATTTTAAATCTTTTTGAAAATCTGTTGAAAAATCACAGACCTTCTCCCCAGAAAAAAGCTCCTAGGAGACCATTTGTATGTATACTTTCATCAGGCTCACAGAGGTCCCCAAGTTTATCCTAGAGTCTGGGAGGGTGCGGTGAAGAGCTGTTTGGGTCCGACCGCCAGCTTCTGACTCTGAAACCAACCTCAGAAGCCAGAAAGAGACGAAAGATTCCGACCTCCCAGAGGCCTCCGTGAGACACACTTGCCCCACCATGTGTTCAAAGTCTGCTTTGAAGCTGTTTCTATTTCCAGTAAATCGACCACCTCTTAGATACTATGTACCAGTGTACTCGGTGCCGTTTAAGTCTTTTTCTTTGCTCTAAATTCACGGCTTGTTTTGCCTTTCATCCAGGACCGGCTTTCCTGCATCACTGGGTAACTCTGCTGTAGGATCGCCTCATTTGTGGAGGCCACTCTGTCCTTTAAGAAGTTGCAGCCTGTGGCTTTGTGGTCACCCCTTCTGCATGAAGGGCAGGTGGAGAGGCCTTCCCGGTAGAGCTGGGTGTCAACCATGCGTGGGTGGGATGGTCTGTAGGGAACAGGAAGTCAGGGCCATGTCCAGGCCCCAGATATTGGGCTCCAGGCGGCTTGAAACCCTGTAGGATGAGTACACAGACACCTTTTCACTGAATGGCAACGGTTAGCCTTCCTGAGACCTTCCCATGTCCTCTGGTCCAGGTATGAAGGGGGCCCCTCCACTTGAAGCACCCCAACGCTTTCCCCAGTCCTACGGGGGGCCAGCCTCCCTCGTGCCACTTCTGACTTGGGACAGTGACCTCACCTGGTTTCCTCTCCCACTTCTAGAACATAACAAGCTTTATTGAGATATAATTCACATGCCATAAAATTCTTTTAATGTACACAATTCAGTATTTTTTAATATAGTCACAGAATTGTGCAACCATTGCTTTAACCTGTTATAGAACATTTTTATCACTCAAAAAGAAATCTTGTAGCTGTTGTTCAGTTGCTAACTCATGTCTGACTCTTTGAAACCCCATGGACTGTAGCACGCCAGGCTTCCCTGTCCTTCACTATCTCCTGGAGTCCACCTGAACCCATGTCCATTGAATTGGTGATGCCATCCAACCACCTCCTTCTCTGTCACCCCCTTCTCCTGCCCTTGATCTTTCCCAGCATCAGGGTCTTTTCCAATGAATCTTCTCTTCTCATTGAGTGGCCAAAGTATTGGAGTTACGTTTTAATTATTCAAAAGTGAAACCTTGTATTCACTAGCAATCACTCTCCATTTCTCCTCAACCCCTTGCAGCCCTGGCAACCACTGCTCTACTTTCTGTTTCTATGAACTTGCCTCTTCTGGACATGTTATACACATGGAATCACACAGGATGTGGTCTTCTGTGTCTGGCTTCTTTCACTTGGCCTGTTGCCACTTCTTTAGGAATGTCTCTGACTCATTATTACAGTGGAGGAGTTGTTTGTACTGACTGTTCAGTCACAGGTATCGATGGAGCCTCTGCTATACTAAGCCTGGAGCAGGTGCTAGGCCACATAGTGAACACCGCAGCCATCAGTGTATTCGTTATCTACTGCTGTGTGACAAGTTACCCCAAAACTTAGCAGCTTAGGGCTTCCCTAGTGACTCAGCGCTAAAGAATCCACCTGCCAGTGCAGGAGACATGGGTTCGATCCCTGGTCTGGGAAGATCCCGCATGCTGTGGTCAACTAATCCATTGCTCCACAACTACTGAGCCTGTGCTCTAGAGCCTGGGAGCCACAACTACTGAGCCCACACATTGCAACTACTGAAGCCTTCGTGCCCTAGAGCCTGTGTCCCACAACAAGAGAAGCCACTTCAATGGGAAGCCTGTGCGCCACAACTAGAGAAAAGCCCCAGCAGCAATGAAGACCCAGCACAGCCAGAAATTAATAAATAAAATTATTAAAAATACAAAACAAAATGAAAAAAATTAGCAGCTTAAACAACAAATGCTATCTTACAGTTTCTGTGGGTCAGAAGCAGGGAGCAGCTGGGGCTGCAGGTGTAAGTGGCTGGAGATACCTGCCAAGGTTTTGATACCTCAGTTCCTTGCCATGTGGGCTTCTTCACAGGATAGCTTAAGTGCCCGTATAACTTGGTTGCTGGCTTAGCCAAGAGATAAAGATGAGAGAAAGATAAAAGATTAAAAAAAAAAAGACCAAAGATTGCCCAAGATTGAAGCCCCATGTTCTTTTATAACCCAATCTCCAAGGCGACCTGGCATCACTCTGCCATATTCTGTAGACCAACCATGCTGTAATATGGGTGTTGTTGTTGTTCAGTCGCTCAGCTGTGTCCGACTCTTTGTGACGCCATGGACTGCAGCATGCCAGATCTCCCTGTCCTTCACTATGCCCTGGAGTTTGCTCAGACTCATGTCCATTGAATCGATGATGCCATCCAACCATCTCATGCTCTGTCACCCCCTTCTCCTTCTGCCTTCAATCTTTCTCAGCATTAGGGTCTTTTCTAATGAGCTGGCTCTGTGCATCGTGGCCAAAGTATTGGAGCTTCAGCTTCAGTATCAGTCTTCCAATGAATGTTCAGGATCGATTTCCTTTAGGATTGACTGGTTTGATCTGCTTGCTGTCCAAGGGACTCTCAAGAATCTTCTCCAGCACCACAGTTCAAAAGCATCAAATATGATTGGGGGCTCCACAAAGGTTTGAATACCAGGAGGGGCAAGTATCTGGGTATAGTTTCAAATAGAGAGAGGTCCTTAGGAAATCCAGGACCCCGTTGGCTCCTTCGTGAAGGGCTTACAGTGCTGACTCTGAATGAATGTTGGGTCAGCCCTGAGTTCTCTGGATGCCGTTCTCTCTTGAGGCCTCTTCCCTTCCTCCCTACTCTGTATTTCTGATTAGGGAGCTTGAATGTAATTACATTGTACTTGTTTCTACCAGATTTACCCACTTCTGTTAGAATATATTTTACAGACTTCTTTCTCCAGGTATCTGTAAATTCTGTTTGCATTTCTGTCGATGAGTGAGCCAGTTCTTGAATTTCCTTTCATTCTTGTCATCAAAAAGGGGTGTTCAATAGAACAGGCCTAGGACCCACCCCCTTGGTTTTGACCACCTCCCAGCGGGGCACTGGGTCATACCACCTAACAGTTGCAGAGACCCCTCATTGCAGGTGGCCTATAAGATCGCCTGTTTTAAATTTTTCATTTACTTCTCTGGCTGTGCCTGGTCTAGTTTCAGCATGCAGCATCTTTTAGTTGCTCCATGTGAACTCTTAGTTGCAGCATATGGGATCTAGTTCCCTGACCAGGGGTTGAAGCTGGGTTCCCGGCATTGGGATCATGGAGTCTTAGGCTCTGGATTACCAGGGAAGTCCCCCATAAGATGGTCTTGAGGGGTGGGCTTGGGTCACAATAAAATGGGCACAATGTGTGTGTCCTGTCGCTCAGTCCTGTCCAGCTCTGTGCAACCCCATGGACTGTAGCCCGCCAGGCTCCTCCATCCATGGGATTCTCCAGGCAAGAATACTGGAGTGGGTTGCCATTCCCTTCTCCAGGGGATCTTCCCGACCCAGGGATCGAACCCAGGTCTCCTGCTATGCAGGCAGACTCTTGACTGTCTGAGCCACCAGGGAAGCCCCAAATGGGCACATATCATGCATTAAAAAATTGAGACAGTTCAGTGGTTAAGACCTCGGGCTTGCAAGGCAGGGGGTGTAGGTTCCATCCCTGTTAGGGGAACTGAGATCCTACATGCTCCAAGGGGTGGTCAAAAAAAAAAAAAAAAAATCCAGCCTAGTGTCCTATAAGAGGCAGATGATTCGCTGTGAGAAGCAGCTGAAGCAGCTTTAGTTGTTGGTCTTGTGGTTTCAGCTTCCTGCTCTGCCATTTACTGTGTAGGTTTGGGTAAGTCTTGGGCCCCAGTTTCCTTAAGGAGATGATGATAATAACTACCTTGTGGGGTTGTTTTAGGACTTAATGAGATAAAGTTCCAGGTACGCATTGCTGCACGAATCACACTGGATTTAGAGCTATAAAGCAGCAACTGTTTTATTATAAGCATGGATTCTATGGGCCAGGAACTCAGATAGGGCTTGACAGGCCAGCTTGGGTGTGTTTTGTGATGTCTGGGGTCAGTGGGGAAGGCTCTCAAAGGTCAGCTGATTACTTGAACACCTGGGGGCTGGAATCACCTGGAAGTTTCTTCCTTTAAAAAAAATTTTTTTAAGGTTATGTATTTTTTTGGTTGTGTTGGGTCTTAGTTGCAGCACATAAGATCTTTGTTGTGCGGGATCATTCACTGCAGTGCTTGTCTAGCTGTGGTGCACAGGCTCAGTAGTTGTAGTGCACAGCCTAGTTGCTTCTTGGTATGTGGGCTCTCAATACCCCAACCAGGGATCAAACCCACGTCCCCTGCATTGCAAGGCAGATTCTCAACCACTGGACCAATAGGGAAGTTCCACCTGGAAGTGTCTTCACTCCTCCAGTTGCCTGGATGGGGCTGACTCGGAGGCTGGGCTCCTATGGGACTGTCAACCCGAGTGCCTACACTGGCTTCTCTTTCTAGCTTGGGCTTCCTCACAGCATGGTGGCTCTGGGCCACACTTTCCTGATGGTCAGAACTCTGAGAACAAGCATTGCTGCTTGACTCCAGACCTAGCTGGAAGCCATTTATGGCCATTTATGGGCTCAGCTCTGAAGTCATTCAGCATCACTCCTACTATATACTCTTGCTCAAGGAAGTCAAAAGGCCACCTAGATATATATATATATATATATATTTTGCCACACCATGTGGCATGTGGGATCTTAGTTCCTTGATCAGGGATCAAACTTGTGCCCCCCTGCAGTGAAAGCACAGAGTCTTAACCTCTGGACCGCTAGGGAAGTCCCCCCGACCCAGATTTAAGGGAAGAAGACATACCAATAGATGCCTTTCCTATGAGGACTGGCCACCATGTTTTAAAAGCTTCATGGTAAATTTGAAAACATTTAGCACAATGACTGGCGTGTTGTATGGGCCAGAAAATATTAGCGGCCGTTCCCTCTGCTGTATCTCTCAGTACTGACTGCTGCGGATCTTATTGTGTGACTTGCACAAGCCCTCTGCCCCCTATCTTAAAGAAACAATCTTAAGCTGCAGCCTTGCAGATATGTTAAAGTCTAATATTGCCAGATTCATTCATTTTACCATTTTCAAGTTTGGACCCAACTTTTAAAAATTCCCTGGCTCTTGGGTGAATTTTCTTACCCTCGCGGCTTCTCAAATGCATCTAGAGTTTTCACAAGAAGCTTCGAGAAGGTCAGTTTCCTGAGTCCCCAGGGTGTCTTTCATGTTCTTTGATGTGTGATTCACACAATCCGCTGTTGTTCCAGGCACCCTGTTTATCCCCTTACTCTAATTTTCTCGGAATGAAAATTCACAACTGACCTTTTCCCACAAACAGAGGAATAATTTTTCTACTCTAAAGTGTATAAAAAAATCTGTGACATCCTGTCCTTCCACAAGAATCACATGCTAGAATTGGAAACCTACGACTCACAGGAAACCACGGTGGAAAACAGGGTATAACCAGGTGCCCACCGCGAGGCCTGGCCAGAAGCCCTCAACCTGTGCTGTCCCAGTGCTCCTTACCTCCACTTGCCACGCTGACACTGTCTGCTAGATCTTCCTCTTTTTTATTTAGTTTTGTTTTTGGCTGCACAGGGTCTCTGTTGGTTTGCACAGGCTTTCTCTAGATGCGGCGAGTGGGGGTACCTCTTGGTTGCAGCCTGCAGGCTTCTCGTTGCGGTGGCTTCTTCTGTTGTGGAGCACAGGCTCTAGAGCCTGTCGTTGTGTAGCTCAGCTGTGTAGCTCAGTAGTTGTGGTGCATGGGCTTAGTTGCTCTGTGGTAAGTGGAATTCTCCCAGACCAGGGATCGAACCTGTGTCCCTTGCATTGGCAAGCAGATTCTTATCCACTGCACCCCCAGCGAAGTCCTGCAGGATCTTCTTTTTACCAAAGAAACAGCTCTGGAGAGATCAGGAAACTCATCCAAATCCTGGTCTAACTCCGGGGCTGGCGCTCCCACGTCTCACCAGGAGACCCTGCAACCAAGAATGCTTTCGGTTGCATGTGTGCTCAGTCACTTCAGTCGTGTCTGACTCTTTGTGATCCTATGGGCTGTAGGCCGCCAGGCCCCTCTGTCCATGGGATTCTCCAGGCAAGAGTACTGGAGTGGGTTGCCATGCCCGCCTTTGAGGGATCTTCCCAACCCAGGAATTGAACCTTTGTCTCTAATGTCTCCTGCATTGACAGCTGGGTTCTTTACCACTAGTGCCACCTGGAAAGCCCACTTTTGGGTTGACACTTGTCAGAATGAGCACTGCACACATGACCATCATTTTTAAAAATCTGTGCCTCCCCTCCCTTAATGCCCCTCCCCTCGAGGTCACAGACTCTGGAAGCCTCAGCTCAGGCAGACTTTTTTGGTCTAAGCTTGGGGAATTGGCAAAAGAAAGAAACAAGCTTCAAAATTCTAATTAACTTTGCTTTTTAACTACAGATGAACCACTTTTTGAGTGATCTGGGGGTGAGAGTCTCAAAGATTAATGAAAATCTGTAAAAGTGGCAGGAGAGCAGGAGGCAGACACTCCTGTAATTACGTTCCTTCATTCCTTGTGCTTAGAGAGTAAAGAGATCAAGGGAACCGAAGGATGGGGGAATTATGTGAATAATCGTGGAGGGACTTCCCTGGCAGGCTGGTGGTTAAGACGCGGTGCTTCCATTGCAGGGGGCTTGAGTCCAGTCCCTGGTTGAGAAACTAAGATCCCATCTGCTTCACGGTGCGGCCAAAAGTAAATAAATAAACAAATTTAAAAAACAAAACAAAACTGTGGAAACTGTCTCCTCCTTTTGAGGAGGATTATTTTCCAGAATCATCTTGTTTTTCCTAATAGAACTTAAAACAAGCATTTAACTTTTTTTTTTTGGTTGTTAGTTTCATCTTTTTTTTTTTTTTTTTTAGTATAGCCTTTCTTGTCTTAGCCCTACTCAACTTTCTTTTTTATATATAATACAACTGTGTCCCTTTAAACAAAAATTATTTATTTATTTTTGTTGCTCTAGTTATGGTGCTGGGTCTTTGTTGCTCTAGTTATGGTGACTGGGGGCTCCTCTCTAGTTGCGGTGCTTGGGCTTCACATTGCAGCGGTTTCTCTTGTTGCAGAGCATGGGCTCTAGGGCATGTGGGCTCAGTACCTGTGGCTCACAGGCTTAGTTGCTCCATAGCATGGGGGATCTTCTGGGACCAGGGATTGAACCTGTGTTTCCTGCATTGGCAGGCGAATTCTTTACCACTGAGCCACCAGGGAAGTACTCCTACTCAGCTTTCTTATCTGACCACATCTAAAAATGCTATAGAGAAAGAAAAATAATTTTCCTTCTACCCTTCTAAGTTCCTGGCTGAGACCCCTCCTACCTGCCCTGTAATAAAAAGAGTAACAGGAGAAAAACAAATTTAAATACATACATATGTACGAAAGCCCCCCCTCCAAAGACAGGAGACTCACAGAAGACACCAGATTTCTTTGTCTATACCTTTAAGACAAAGAGACAGTTTATGAATTGACAAGACAAGGGGTTTGGGCTAGGGGTAGTAAGATGGTGAAGAAGTTAACAAGGTCTGCTTATACAGCCTCCATCTGTCCATGCTCGTGCTCAGTCATGTCTGACTCTTTGCAACCCTCTGGACTGTAGCCCACCAGGCTCCTCTGTCCATGGGATTTCCCAGGCAAGAATACTGGAGTGGGTTTCCATTTCCTCCTCCAGGGGATCTTCCCAGCCCAGGGATCAAACCCACGTCTCCTGTGTCTCCTGCCTTGGCAGGTGGATTCTTCACTTGACCTGTCAAGGAAGCCCCTTGCCCCTAAATTCCCTGCCTCTGGTGATTTAGGGATGTCTTTTTCCCCTTGGTGCAGGGAAGGTACCTTTCACGTGGAAGATTTATTTCCTGGTTTTAGGGGACAAAGAAGGTTCAGAGTGTCCTTTTTGCACTGGCTGTTTCTCAACTCCTTTTAATGTCAAATAATCAATATGCCAAAGTGGCATATCTGGGGTTGACATACTCTGAGCCCTTGCAATGCTGAGGGCCAGGTTTGAAAAGGGAGAGACAAGCAGAATTCCAGGAAGGTTGAAGGTTGGGATATGTGTGGGCAGCAGAGAGAAGCTGACATTTCATCACAGTCAGCTTACGTAGAAATGTCAGGACAGGGCGCAGAAGGAGTGACTGACTCATGGAGCAAATCCTCTTCCTCTTCCAGGCCTGCTGAATGTGACAAGGGGCTCTTGCAGGTGGGACCAGAGGCTCATCTGATCTCTTGCTGCAAGCTCAGGAACTTATAAAGAGGAGATGGCTGGATGGCATCACTGACTCAGTGGACATGAGTTTGGGCAGACTCCAGGAGTTAGTCAAGGACAAGGAAGCCTGGTGTGCGGCAGTCCATGGGGTTGCAAAGAGTTGGACTCGACTGAGCGACAACAGCAACAGCTTTTGGCAATAGGTAGTAGAGAAGTGGGACTCTAATTTCCTTATTCTTTATAACAATGGTGAAACTAACTTATTGATCCACCTAACTAATTTCTTTATGGTGGTCTGGTGGTGGTGGTTTAGTCGCTAAGTCATGTCCGACTCTTGCGACCCCGTGGACTGTACCTGCCAGCCTCCTCTGTCCATGGGGATTCTCCAGGCAAAAATACTGGAGTGGGTTGCCAATTCCTCACTTATATTTCAGAAAGGAGTTAATATATCCGAACTTGGAACCAGATCGGACACTTTGATTTTTCTTCCCTCTCTGCCACTAATTACTGGGTTGCAGATCTCTGTGAGAGAAAACATGTCTGAGCATTTCATATACCACACACCAGGCACTGTCCTAGAGACTTTCCACATGTCTGTATTAATTCACTTAATTATCTCCCAAACAGCTGATTGCATGCTGTATCTTTCTAGAATTTGTCAGTGCAGTTCCAGGACATTTGTAAATACATGCGGGATGACTTCTGTGACTTTTGCCATTTCAAAGAATCCTGGGTTTTTCTCCTGGCTCCAGAGGAAAATAATACCCTCATTTGAACATTGTTAATGGGGACCTTGCTTTGAAGTTGACTTTCAATCAAACCCAGGCTGGAGAGAAAGGAAGTCTGCACCACAGGGCCCCTAGGGAGAAGGGCACCCACGGTGCCGATGGGACCCGCCAACACCTGTCAGCTACTTGGAAAATCTCTTCTGTTGCCTGGCCTTAGGGGGTCATTATCCTTTCCTGGTTGAGGCTTGTTAGGGATACTACCCCTCCCCAGTCAGGATGCCTGTCAGAGAACCCCTCCCTGCATGTTTGCCCATCCAAAGTCCAAGTGTGACCCTGAGGCTTATACTTCATCCTGGGAAACCCCGATTCTGTGCATTAAGGGCGGTCCTACCGACCTCCGCCCCTGCCCCCACTGGGAACGCCTCTCTCCTCGGGGTGAGTCCAGGTCCCATCCACGAGCGTACTGTCTGGGGCTGCAAGGAGGAGCAGGAGTGGAGGTGGAAGCTTGCCAGTGGCGCCCTGGGTTGGGTGAGGGGTTGTTCCCACCCAGCGGCCAGGCTCCGCCCTCTCCAGTGATTGTCGGCCAAGTGCACAGCTCGCAGCGCTGTGTGGATAAAGAGTGCGGTTCAGTGTGAATGCGCACTAGTGCGTGTGTGTCTGTGGTCTCCGCGGCTGTGTGATTGTGGGTTGACATACAGTAATTATGTGAGTGTGTGTTTGTGTGTGTACCTTCGGTCCCTGAGTATTTGTACAGGTTTATGTGACTTTGAGCATAATTGTGTGTGTCAGTTTATGTAGAAGAAGGAGAAGGAAATGGCAACCCACTCCAGTATTCTTGCCTGGAGAGTCCCATGGACAGAGGAGTCTGGCGGGTTACAGTCCATGGGGTCGCAAAGAGTGGGACACGACTTAGCGACTAAACCACCACCACCATATGACTTTCCGCATCATTGTGTGTCAGTTTACGTAACTGTGCCCGAGTGTGTGTGTATGTGTGTGAACGTGCATGCGAGTGTACGCATGTGTGACATCCGGTGACGGGATACCGAGGGAGATCCTCCTATCCTGAACCCCTTCTCTTCACCCACGGCCCTGACAGGGGTGCTGGGGACAGTACGCAGAGATCGCCGAGAGCCCCGGGGCTTCCCAGGACTGGTTCGCCTGGTCCGCGCATACCAGGCTTCTTCAAGATTCCAGGGAACTTCTGTTGGAGTGTTTCTCCTGCCCTTTTCCCAGGCTCTGGGATGGAGGGAGGCTCCTTGGGCTCGGACAGGCGGGCCTCCCTTGGGCGCCTCACCTGGAACCCTCGGTGGAGGTGGAATGCCGCTCAGGCCGCTTTCTTCCGCCCCAGGGGTGGGACACGCTGGGGTCACTCTGAACCTCACACTCTCCTCCGCCGTTTGCGCTCCACTGTGGCCGAGGTTGAAGTTCCGGGCGATGAACTCCAAAGAGCATTCGAGGGGACCTGGGACGTTGCAGGGCAAGAATTGTATGAACCTGGTACCTATCCAAAGTGGTCCTAAAGCTCTAAGAGGCTGTGGGATTGGGTGCGGAAGTGTGTGTGTGTGGTGGGGGGTGGTAGTGAGGTTCCCTGCCCTCCGAGATTCTGCATTATTTACAACTGGAAGGAGAACAATGCCCACCTTACAAGGTGATGCCTGGATAGCATCTAGAACCAAGTGCGTGGGGATTACCGCGCTGTCTCAGACAGGCTCTGTCTGCACGCTTAGTTCATCTTAATGAATAGATGTATCGTGACAGTCCCGAGTTAACCCATTTATTTTCTAAATGGGACTTGTGAGAGGAACTCCGATGGAAAAGGGGGCCCAGCGGCTGGACAATAGTCCGCGCACTGGATTTGAGCCAGTTTACTCTGGTGACCCAGGCTCCTGACAAGTGACACGGGCCCGGTGCCCCGCCCTTTCTGATGATTCCCTGGGAACCCGAGCTGTCTGGCGGACGGCCCTCCCTCGCTCACTTTGCAGGTGGCATTTTCTATCCTCTGGTTACCGGCAGAAAGGGGGGCCGGAGGCAGCGAGCGCAAGCTGTCAGGGGTCCCCGAGCTCCAGGCGCAGCCCCACCCGCCCGCGGGGAGCAGCGGGGCTCGGGGAGGATTTGCGGCGGCGTCCGCAAGGCGCAGAGCGCACGTCTGCGCTCCAGAGCTTCGCCCAGCTGGGACTGTGAGAATTTGCCGACGGTGCCCGCGCCTCGGCTGGCCCCGCCCCGCCTCCGGGACGCCCCGCCCCCTGGCCCTGCCCGCGCCCGCCCGTTGTCCGGGCCCCGCCCAGGGCCGCGCCCCTCGCGGATGCCCCGCTCACCGGCTCCGCGCCGCGGGCCTGCCCTCAGGCCCCCGCGGGCTCCGCGCCGCCGCCCGGAGGCTCGCGCCCTCCCGTCGCTCCGGGACCCGCCCGCCGCGTCCCCTGGGCAACAGTCTCCAGGGAGACCGGGCTCCGCCCCCGGCACCAACACCCGGTACGGAGCCCACCTGTGCGGGCGTCTGCGGGGTCCGAGTGCCCCCCGGTCACGCCCCACCCCGCCCAGCGCCGGGCTTTGTCCGCGAGGGGCGATCCCGTTCCGGGGGTGCGGGGGCTGGGGGAGGAGAGCGCGTTCCGGGGCGCACCCGACCCCGCTGCGGAGGCCGAGGCAGCGGGCCGAGCTCGCGTTGTGCTTCTCTGGCGTGGACTGGTTCATAGTCTCCTTTTCCCGTTTTATTGCCTCCCTTTGATGCCTCCGGGGGGCCGGGAATCCGGGGTGTCCCGCTGCCGCCCTTGGTGGGAATGAGCAGGGCCCTCCGCCGGGCTCCGGACGGGGACGCGCGCCTGTTCAGGGCAAGATGTTTACTTGTCAGGGACCGAGCAATAGCCTCGCGCGCCTTCCCCTCCCCCTGCCCCCGATTCGGGACGGAGCATCCTGCGCTCCGTCCGTTCGCAGCGATGCCTCCCAAAGCTTTGCCCTTGAACCCAGAGGGCTAGAGGGCAGCAGACCCGGCTCCTGAGGTCCCGGACGGTGTTGAGGGCCAGAGAGAAAAACGCACCTCCTCCCTGGCCGCCCTCTTGTGAATTCTGTCCCGGCTCCCTGTTCCCTGACCTGAATTCCTAAGGACCAGTCCCTTCCTTGCCTTCTCTAACCCTCCTTTCTCTCTGCTCCATCGCGTTTTCTGCTTCGTCCTTTCTCGTTTTGAAAGTGCTTTTGCTCTGATCGAGTCTCATTTCCATGTGACTGAGCTGCTGTTTTTTTGTCCTCTTGTTAATTAGCTTTTTTAGTCAGTGATGCAAGTTATTTCTTTCTTAGTTCTTGTCGCTGATCTCACCTTTCTCTGGTGGCTGTGCTCTGGGAAGTCCTTACCATCCTACCCTGGATGCTGAGTGGAGGGACCATCCGAACCCTGCAGCAGGGTCCACGGGGTATCCTTCCAGGGGTTAGGCTGGCAGCAGGGAGAATTCCAGCTTGGACCTTGGGGTGGCATCTTTTCCAACAGCTTCCTGGAATTGGGCGTTTTGTCTCATAGAGAAGAAGCCAATGGTTTAGGTTTCTTGCTCTTCAGGAACTCAGTGGGTTCCAGGCAGGAGAAACCAGCTGGGGAGTGAGGGGGAAGCCTCATGTCCTGCTGCTGGAATCCAGATGCATGGGCTTTCGGAACTCAGGTATCTTTTGCTCTCTGGGGTCAGATTATTTCCAGGAGCCGCCCACAGTGGGTAAAGAAGTACCACAGATGCAGTGAGTGGGCGAACCCCTCCCCACACACCATTCCCTTTCATCTCCACAAAGCAAGGATAAATCCTCCTTTATGATGTGATCTGGGTGTTGAATAGAGACCTCAAGTTCACAGACATGTTTTTTGCAGCCATTGAATGGAACTCGAACCCAGGCTTGACTCAGATCACTTACTTTGCTTTCAAATACCAAACAAAACCAACAAACAACTCTAGAAATGATCTGAATCATCTGTATGTATATAAATTCCTGCTTCGGTCACTGGAAATGTTCCTGTGGTTTGCTTCAGTACCACCAAAGAGAGCTGGGGGTGGCATTGACACAGATGGTGAAAAAGGCCCGTCAAGCACAATGTGACTGGTTTGCAAAAAGGGAACCTTGGTGAAAGAGTTGCTTTTGAGCTGAAGTCCTCTAAGGGAATGTGCCGAAGGTTTCTGAGACTTTCTCTTTTTAAAGATTTCTTACCTTTTTTCTTTCTCTACTTTCCTTCCTTCCTTCCTTCTTTCTCTCCCCTCTCTCTTTCTTTCTTCCTTCCTTCCTCTCTTTCTTTCTGTCTTTCTTGCTCTCTTTCTTTTTCCAGACAGATAAGGAGCTCAGAGTCAGGCAAGAGTGCATTGATGCTCATTGATTCCAAAGCATCTTTAACCTGTCAGGCAGAGGGACCTTTGCTGCTGGTTTTTTGGACCATTCCAGAAAGGTAGATCAGGCAAAGGAAACAAGTGTGTGAGGGAAGAAGAGATGTTATTTTGTAGATAGGTTAAGAATTTGAATGGAATCCACCCTCCCTGACTATCTAGCCAAAGGAGAGCTTCTCTGTAGGACTAGAATGCTAACAGGAAGAGAGTGACCCAAATTTGTGCTCAGAGCCAACAAAGGGGGATGTGAACTTAGATCCTTGCCAGTTTCCCAGCAAAGGTCTGCTGCTGACCAGGAAGAAAGGGATGGCTTTGCTCTGAGGAGCCCTAGAGCTCATTTTTAGGCTGCAGCATTTGGTATTTGACTTGCTTGTTCATGGTAGAGCCAGGCAGGCCTATTTGGCCAGAGAAGAATTAAAACCTTCTTCCGGAGGAAATGGATTGAATTTTCATAACTTGATACCGCTTCTCAAGGAGTCCTTAGGTGGGGACGTTCTGTTTCTCTAGGGAGTCCGCAGTCACTGTACAATAAGAGGATGCTCCTTGGAACTTCCGGGACGTTAGTCCTTTCATTGTGCGAATGAAGAAACTGAAGCCAAAGACTGACACTGGCCAAACCTTGGCTGAGCACCTGCCTTTGGTGTCTGAGAGTGGCTGTGTGTGGTTAACAAGCTCGCAGATTGGTCCCATTTGCCAGCTGTGTGTGTACTTGTGTATTCTTGTACACCAAGTTTGTACACTATAAGCACCAAGCTCCTTATACGGATGTTCAAGCAGCCACTGTCATTTCTGATGGTTCAGGTAGGGCACAGGGTAATAGCATGATGTCATCCTTGGGGGCTTTCCCCCCCACCCTCACTTCATTTCTAGATCTTCATCGGGAATTTCCAAGCATCTTTATTAGTGTGGCTCTCTCTAAAAAGATCAAATTATTAAGCAGAATTTTTACCTATAAAGCAGAATGAAAGAGTGCCACTGTGGTACAACTAGAGACCTGCCCAGAACCCCTTCCACTCAGCACCCTGTCCCACACTTGCCACCCTCTGAAAAGCTCAGGGTGTTTCTGTGGAGCCACAGGACTCCCTGGCACAGAGGCAAAAACCATGGGTTGTGTAGACTGTGTTGAGGAGTTGGAGTTTCTTCTACACACCTGTTTACACTATCTTGATCTGTATTTCAGAAAATGACTTTTAATAATGATTTTTAACCCTCTGACTTTTTGATTCATAAAGGATACCTATTTACTGTTGAAAGTGTACAAAACAGAAAGAAATTGCAAACATCTCTTGGCTATAATTCTACCCCAACCTGAAAGAACCATGTTTCCTTATTGGAGTATCCTCCCCCACCCCACCCCTGGAGAGACTTCTTTGCGTGTATCTTTGGAAGCTTGATTTTGATTTACTGTTAGATATGATCATGAACCTCCACAAAAAGAACTGAATGCAAAAATGAGAGTAAAGGTATAAATCCTTAAGAAAAACAGAAAAGTAGGTGATAGAGAAGGAGGGATGTGAGCAAAACTTTTGAAAGACGGGGAGCAGAGGAGTGAGAGAGAAGCAAAGCTTAGAAGGTTGAATATCCCAGCTGCGAGGAAGGGGAGCTGACATGTACACAGGACCCACTAAAGGCTAAAGAATGAGGGGTACAGAGTGTTCCTGATGATGGGGTGCGGGGGGCAGGTGGAAGCAGGAATATTAGTTGAAAGTTTGTGTTAGAGCCACAGACCCCTCTCTCAGGCTGCCGGCAGCGTCCTCCCCCACCAGCTGCTTTCCTACAGGCAGTGTTGAACCAGGGCAGCCGAGGGTGAGGGAGGCTCTGTACTGAGAGCAGGAGAATTCAGTGAAAGTTTGTGTGCTGAACAGAGAGACCCTCTCCCGCTACTCCCACAGTGTGGCTGTCTGGCTTCTACCCATCCTCCAGGCAGGGTTTTGAAGAACTTCTCTCTGAGGAAATGGACCTCACATGAAAAAACACTCCTTTATCACTTCACACCAATACTAACCAAGCAGCTAGGCCTGTACAATCAGCTTTCAGTACCTCACTCTTAAATTTGAATGGGCAGATCTGGTACATCGCATGTTGAATGAGCCCTCTAGCATCAAAGACAGAGACCCAAACTGACAGGAAAAAGAGATTTTGAAGTCATAAACATGGTTGTTGTTAAAAAGGCATATTTAGGGGACTTCCCTGGTGATACAGTGGTTAAGAATCCACCTGTCAATGCAGGGGACATGGACTCAATCCCTGGTCCAGGAAGATGCCATGGGCCATGGAGCAACTAAGCCTGTGCACCATAAGTACTAAGCCAGAGTGCTGCAGCCACTGAAGCCCGCGTGCCTAGAGCCTGTGCTCCATAACAGGAGAAGCCACTGCAGTGAGAGGCCCATGCACCGTAACAGAGTAGTCCCTGCTCCCCACAACTAGAGAAAGCCCATGCAAAGCAACAAAGACGCAGTGAGAGGCCCATGCACCGTAACAGAGTAGTCCCTGCTCCCCACAACTAGAGAAAGCCCATGCAAAGCAACAAAGACGCAGTGCAGCCAGTAGATAATTTATTAAATTTGAAAAAAGGAATCTGCCTTGCAACGCAGGAGATGTGGGTTTGATCCCTGGTCAGGGAACTAAGATCCCACATGCAGAGGAGCAACTAAGCCCGCATGCCACAGCTAAGAGAGTCTATGTGCCACAATGAAAGATCCCACATGCTGCAACTAAGACCTGATACAGCCAAAGTAAAGAAATAAATATTAAAAAATAAAAAGGTATATTCATAAAATAATAATAAGCTCTTGGATATCAAAACTAGGAGTGGAAATTTCAGTAGAATAGAGTTGAATGATTGAACAAGGAAATTCTGGAAAGTAGAACAAAAAGGCTTGAGAGATGGGAAAGAAGAAAGAAAAGAGAAGAAAATGAGAGTAAGTTTAGGAGGCCCAGTATCCATCTCATAGAAGCTCAAGGGGAAGAAATGGAGAAGAAAATGTTATTAAATAAACACCAGGAAAAAAAATCTGGAAGTGAAAGAGTTTCTGCATTGAGTCTCTGTAGCACTGAGCACAATGATAATTAGATACACTACATCAAAGTAAAAGATGTTCTAAGGGACAGCATCATGAACTTTCAAAACTCCAGAGATAGAAGTTACTAAAAGCCAGCACAGGGAAAAAGAGCCACAAACAGAAGATCAGAGAACAGAATGTCATTGGACTTCACAAAAGTAACACCAGAAAAGGTTGGGGGAGCAACATCAGAAGCTACATGGAGTAATTCTTTCAAGTTTCCAGGGGAAATTAACTCTCAATCCAGAATTCTGTGATCACCATTCAAGCAAAATAATAGAATGAAGACATTTTTCAGACATGTGAATTTTCAAACACTTTACACACACATACCCTTTGTATTCCTTTTCAAGGAAGCTACTGGAGGATGTGCTCCACTAAAATGAGAGAGGAAATCAACAAAGAGGAACAAGTGGTGTAGTGTGCAGTTGTCTTGTTTCTCCTTTGGCTCAGCCGCCGAATGACCTTCTGAATTTCAGTTGTTATCTTTGAGTCTTGACAGTGGGGAGAAAAAAAACCTACCCCACCATGGGAACTGAAAAGTACTCACTTCCAAGACTGGACCTGTGATGTGGGCACCATTAATGAGATGTATCTATGTTACATTTTGACAGAGAAGACAGGGATGAAGTGTGTGTTTTATCCATGGTTATGGTGATGACAGCAGGGATGGGCTGCAAGTTTGAGTTCTTGGCACATAAGTGGCAGGGGTACAAAGTAGCTCCCAGTGTATTCTCAGTTACTCAGTTGTGTCCAGTTCTTTGCAACCCCATGGACTGCAGCTCACCAGGCTCCTCTGTCCATGGAATTTTCCAGGCAAGAATACTGGAGTGGGTTGCCATTTCCTCCTCCAGGGGATCTTCCTGACCCAGGGATTGAACCTGGGTCTCCTGCATCTCCTTCACCGGCAAGCACATTCCTTACCACTGTGCCACCGGGAAGCGCAGCACCCAGTACTCAGTGGCAATACCAGCAGTTTTGCCATCAGAAATGATTCTACACATAGTGTACTGAAATTATATTTCTTTTCTTGTTCAACTTTTTGTTTTCCCTGGAGTTGATAGTTGCCTCACATTTTTATTTTCTTTTTTTTCCAACATGAAAGCAAACGTGTTAGTCACTCAGTCATGTCTGACTCTTTGGGGCCCCATGGACTGTAACCCGCCAGGCTCCTCTGTCCATGAAATTTTCCAGGCAAGAATACTGGAGTGGATAGCCATTCCCTTCTTCTGGGTTTCTTCCTGACCCAGGGATTGAACCTGGGTCTCCTGCATCACAGGCAGATTGTTTGCCATCTGAGCCACCCTGGAAGCCCTCAGTTTTCAATGTTTAGTTCAGTTCAGTCGCTCAGTCATGTCTGACTCTTTGTGACCCTATGGACTGCAGCACACCAGACCTCCTTCTCCATCACCAACTCCTGGAGTTTACCCAAGCTCGTGTCCATTGAGTCAGTGATGCCACAACCATCTCAACCTCTGTCGTCCCCTTCTCCTCCTGCCCTCAATCTTTCCCAGCATCAGGGTCTTTTCAAATGAGTCAGCTCTTCGCATCAGGTGGCCAAAATACTGGAGTTTCAGCTTTAACATCAGTCCTTCCAATGAACACTCAGGACTGATCTCCTTTAGGATGGACTGGTTGGATCTCCTTGAAGTCCAAGGGACTCTCAAGAGTCTTCCCCAACACCACAGTTCAAAAGCATCAATTCTTTGGTGCTCAGCCTTCTTCATAGTCCAACTCTCACATCCATACATGACTATTGGAAAAACCATAGCTTTGACTAGATGGACCTTTGTTGGCAAAGTAATGTCTCTGCTTTTTAATATGCTATCTAGGTTGGTCATAACTTTCCTTTCAAAGAGTAAGCGTCTTTTAATTTCATGGCTGCAGTCTCCATCTGCAGTGATTTTAGAGCCCCAAAATATAAAGTCTGACACTGTTTCCACTGTTGCCCCATCTATCTGCCATGAAGTGATGGGACCAGATGCCATGGTCTTAGTTTTCTGAATGTTGAACTTTAAGCCAGCTTTTTCACTCTCCTCTTTCACTTTCATCAAGAGGCTCTTTAGTTCTTCTTCACTTTCTGCCATAAGGGTGGTGTCACCTGCATATCTGAGGTTATTGAGATTTCTCCCAGCAATCTTGATTCCAGCTTGTGCTTCTTCCAGCCCAGTGTTTCTCATAATGTACTCTGCATAGAAGTTAAATAAGCAGGGTGACAATATACAGGCTTGACATACTCCTTTTCCTATTTGGAACCAGTCTGTTGTTCCATGTCCAGTTCTAACTATTGCTTCCTAACCTGCATACAGATTTCTCAAGAGGCAGGTCAGGTGGTCTGGTATTCCCATGTCTTTCAGAATTTTCTACAATTTATTTTGATCCACACAGTCAAAGGCTTTGACATAGTCAATAAAACAGAAGTAGATGTTTTTCTAGAACTCTCTTGCTTTTTTGGTGATTCAGTGGATGTTGGCAATTTGATCTCTGGTTCCTCTGCCTTTTCTAAAACCAGCTTGAACATCTGGAAGTTCATGGTTCATGTATTGCTGAAGCCTGGCTTGGAGTAATCACTAATTCTTTCTCAAACTCTCCAATAGAATTATTAAACTTCTCACAATTCAGCAAATATGTCAGATAACCCATCATCTCCTTCCCTGCTTAATCATTGAGAGTCCACTTCTTTATTTGCAATCAAGAGCTGTGATTGGTGGAGAGAAGGTGAAGGGAATTCCCATAATAATAGTGAAGACAAGTCCCAGTTGTCTAGAGAGCAACCAGCCCAATTTAGAGCAAGATGGCTGAGGGCCCAGGAGGAATATCTATAAGAAAAAAATGGAGTTGATGGATTATTTGATATATTTGCTATAGTATGAGGGTTTTATAGTTCTGTTAGAGAATTTAGGGAATAGTTACACATTCATACATAGAATGCAAAGAAAATTAATAACCAGGCAACAATCAACTATAGGAGTAACAAAAAGTTGGAACAAGAAAGGATATCATGAGACTTCCCTGGTGGTCCAGAGGTTAAGACTCTGCTTTGCAATGCAGGGGACATAGGTTCAATCTCTGGTCAGAGAACTAAGATCCCACATGCCTCGGAGCTCCTGAGCCCACGTGCTCCCAAGCCTGTGCATTGCAAGAAGATCCTGCATGTTGCAACTAAGACCTGAAGCAGCCAAATAAATAAATATTTTTTTTAAAGAAAGGAAATCATAGTATAGTATGTGGCTTAGCTTTGAACAATGTTTACATTGTTATAATAATGGAAACACTAAAGTTTGATGAACAAAAAATGATCACATTGGTATATCTAGAAGATGGGAGAGAGGATCTGTGCGTGTGTGTAGCTGCAGGAAAGCACAAACTTATCTTCTAAAATAAGTTAAAAGTTGGGACTTCCCTGGTGGTCCAGTGGTTAAGAATCTCCCCTTCAATGCAGGGGACACAGGTTCAATCCATAGTCGGGGAAGATTCCACATGCTGCAAGGCAACTAAGTCCATGCACCACAGCTACTGAGCCTGTGTGCTCCAAAGCCCATGCTCAGCGGCGAGAAGCCGCTGCAGTGAGAACCTGTGCACCCCAGCTAGACGGCAGCCGCTGCTCGCCTCAAAGCCCACAAGCAGCAACAAATAAGTAAATATTAAGAAAAGAAGTTAAAAGTTGAAGATCAAGAAATATCAATCTAAACCTATTATTTAGAAATGCAGAGATGAGTACCCAGAGGAACAACTGATATTGGGGATGGTATGTTCGGATGTGGAGGTCAAGGGACTGCTAATTTTTCGCTGTGAGCATTTTAGTTTTAATTAATTGTCAAAATCCTGTGCTTTCATAACTTTCACAGGTATGAAAATTTTAAAGTCATTATTATGATAGCCACTTCCACTGATAATACAGCTGTTTTCACTTTCTCTATGCTTGCTGAAATGTTTTGTCCACAAACATGTTGCCATGATAACTATATGTGCCGTATTGGTTTTGTTTAATGTGGGGTCTATTTGCGGCGTCATGTAGTATGCACGGGTGTTGTTCTAGTGGCTGTATTCACTCTTGTTGTATATATGGTAATTTATTTAGCCATTTCTTCATGATTATTATTTTAGATGTGTATTTGTTTGGCTGTGCTGCAACTCAGGATCCTTGTTGCAGCATGCAGGATACTTTAGTTGTGCCCTGTGGGGTTTAGTTTCCTGACCAGAGATCGCACTTGGGCCCCCCTCATTGGAAGCTTAGCGTCTCAAACACTGGACCACCAGGGAAGTTTCTCGTTATTGTTTTTGATTTATAACTTTCACAGATAATACCACAATGAATATCTTTGTGCATATAGGTGAAGTGAAAGTTGCTCAGTCGTGTCCAACTCTTTGCAACCCCATGGACTGTAGCCCACCAGACTCCTCTGTCCATGGAATTCTCCAGGCAAGAATAGTGGAGTGGGTTGCCATTCCCTTCTGCAGGGAACCTTTCCGACCCAGGGACCTAACCCAGGTCTCCCGCATTGCAGGGATATTCTTTACTGGGATATACTTCCCTGGCCTGAGCCACCAGGGAAGACAAAGAGTACTAGAGTCGGTAGCCATTCTCTTCTCCTGGGGATCTTCCCAACCTAGGAACTGAACCGGAGTCTTCTGCATTGCAGGCAGATTCTTTACCAGCTGAACCACCAGGGAAGCCCTTTGTGTATATAGCTTTTTCTTTTTTGCTTTTGAATTGCTCCCTAGGACAGTTCCCCAAATTGACCAAATATGAGAACTTGGATCTTTCTCTTTGATTTCTCTATATAGTGCTGAGCCTCCTAGGTGCACCATGAACTGAGCATCCTAGGAGATGTTGAGATAGAATTTTCTGCAGGACAGTTGGCTTGTTTTTTCTGATGGCAGCAGGAGAAGTCAGAAGTCTGTCTTTTCTTTCCACATAGAACAGAACTTCCAAAGCCCTACCCCTCTCCTTCTCTGATGTCTGTCTTAGTTCCCACACCCCCCACTGAGAGTATTTTTCCTTTTTAAAATATTCAAATTAGAAGTTACTGCCCTTTTGAATAATATGGACTCAAAGGAGATACATTTAAAATGGGAGAGAATGGAAAAAAAAAGTGAGAAAGAGGACTTCCGTGGTGGTCCAGTGGTTAAGAATCTGCCTTCAAATGCAGGGCATGAGGGTTCGATCCCTGGTCGTGGAACTAAGATCCCACCTGTTGTGGGACAGCTAAGCCTGAGCCACAGCTACTGAGCCTGTGCACCACAGTGAAGAGCCTGCTTGCCACAGCGAAGATCGCAGGTGCCTCAGCTAAGACCCAGCACAGCCGAAAATAAAGAATTAAATAAAATGGTTTTTTTTTTTAAGTGAAGGAGGCAGAAGTGGGTAGACGAGGAGACCAGGGAGTAAGGCAGTGCATGTCCTCAGCTTACCTTCCAGGGGGACATCGAAATGCCTTCTGCACAATGTGCCATTACTTTGTTATTTTGTCCCATTCTTCACTCCTCTGACCCCTTTTTTTCTCATGGCAGAAGCTGGGGAGTTAGACAGCCCTCCAGACAAACCCATCCTTCCTCATCATGGGATGGTGTTTGGGATGTCCAACTTGCCTGGACCAAAAGAAAGAAAGCATCTATAGTCTGGAAAAATAGCACATCTATCCTAAAAGTGTGCTTGATGAGGGCCCTGGGCCATGCAGTTTCCTCTGGCCTGTGGCCTCATTCTTTTCAAGAAAGAGGAAGATGCAGGCCTCAAGGCTGGGCTGCTGGACTGCCTGCCTGCTAGCTCCTTACGAACAGAGGTTCGGGGCGCTTTGTGGCCTGCAGGGCCCAACACCCTCCCTCATTCGTCTGCCCTGCCAGCTCTGACCCGGGTCCCTAGCCCCATTGCTTTCCCACCTCCATCCTTGCTTCCCATCCTTCCATTTTGCTCACAGCAGCTGAAGCAGTCTTCTCTGTTAAGCATAAAATCAGGCCTTCTCCATTCCCCGCCTAAAATCCCCTAACTTCCCACCACAGTGGTGCCAAAGCCTGACTCCTCACCTGACTTCTCACCTCATCATCTTGCCCAGACTGCCCTTCATGCGTGACTTTCATTTCCTGGTCTCCTGCCTCAGGGCCTCTGCACTTCCCCTTCCACCTGCCTGGAACCCTATTTCATAGAGCTTTGCTGGATCCTTCTCATCATTTGGGCCGCACCTGCAATATAATCTCACCTGAGGACCCTTCCCTGACCTGTCATCCAAAGGAGACCCTCCCAGCAAACCCCTGTTTTATCACTTTCCAAGCCTATACTATCTGAAATCATCGTGATTATTCAAATGTTTCTTTTCATTTTTTGATTTTTCCTGTTAGACTAAAAATTCCATGAGAGCAGGAGTGGTGCCTGTCCCACTCTCTGATGGGCGCATGGAAGGTGCTCAAATAAACATTTTTGAGTGAATGAACAGGCTAGTGAAGGAATGAATAAGGACTTGGGATCTGCAGCCTTCTGGGTTGAGGAGGGCCCCACCTTCTTTTTCCTGAGGGTCTCTGGGGGGATGTGGTGGTTGGAGGATCTCTTAGCAGCCAGAGCAGGGTGGTGGTTCCTGGAAACTCATTTGGAGTAAACATACAGAAGGTTCACCAGGAGGTGAGTAAAAGCATCAAGCATCTTCCACTGCGCCTCTCGTGTACTCATTTGCTGGCACTTTCCATCTAAGGTGGGCAACAGGAAAAGTGTTCATTTCTTTCTCCGTGGGAGGCTGCCTGGAGCAACAGGACTTTTTGAGGCTGAGAAGTCCTGAAAATAAACCCAGGTCAAGGGGCCCAATGTGGACCCTGCTTGTTCAGTGTGATATGGAAGGCCAGCCCTGAGGTCCCCAGCCCCTTGTCACGTGGCTGCTGGCTCCCCTCCTCTCCCACCTTGGGTGGATGGCAGATACTTATTTTGTTCAGTTGCTAAGTTGTATCCTACTCTTTGTGACCCATGGACTGCAGCACGCCAGGCTCCTCTGTCCTTCACTATCTCCCAAATTCATGTCCATTGAGTCAGTGATGCTATCTAACCATCTCATCCTGTTACCCACTTCTTTTGCCTTCAGTCTTTCCCAGCATCAAAGTCTTTTCCAATGAGTCAGTTCTTCGCATCAGGCAGCCAAAGTATTGGAGCTTCAGCTTCAGTATCAGTCCTTTCAGTGATTAATCAGGGTTGATGTCCTTTAGGACGGACTGGTTGGATCGCCTTGCAGTCCAAGGGACTCTCAAGAGTCTTCTCCAACACCACAGTTCGAAAGCATCAGTTCTTCAGCATTCAGCCTTCTTTATGGTCCAACTCTCACATCCGTACATGACTACTGGATACCACAGTCTTGACTGTACAGACCTTTGTCAACAAAGTGATGCATCTGCTTTTTAATATGCTTTCTAGGTTTGTTGTTGCTTTCCTTCCAAGGAGCAAATGTCTTTTAATTTCATGGCTGCAGTCACCGTCTGCAGTGATTTTGGAGCCCAAGAAAATAAAATCTCACTGCTTCCACTTTACTGTAGATCCTTGACTGTGGGCATAACCACCTTCTACAACTTTCTGTGACTGAGGCTCCTTCCCTTGGGCTAATTGGGTTGTAATGTTAGTCTCTGAAATCCAGACATTGGGCAGAGGTTTTGTCCTCAGGTTAAGGACATGAAAGTCTCTCTCTATGCAGGTTCATAGGAGTGGTGCAGGGGGACCGCTAGACTCTTGCTTTAGAGTAATATCCGAAGGCACAGGGCATCCCTTTGGGAGAAGGCTGTTTATCACTCCAACAAGCAGGACACAACTTCCCTTCTCCCGCTGCCTATCCCTTGCGCAGAGCCTGCTGAGAGTGACTCATGTGTTCCCTTGGGAAGCTGTTTCCCAGGACATGTGACTGTAACACAAAAATGACAGTTTTTACATTGACAAAGGCTGAGCAGCAGTTCCTGGTGAGCATGTCGGCTACATCTGGGATGGCCACTGGGACAAGGCAGAGTCTAGCCAACTCAGGAGATGCTCTGAGCCCCCCAACCCCGCCCCCCCAACACACAGTGGAGTTTCAGCAGGAACGAAGGGATCCTTCAGTTGTCCCGAGTTAGGGACAAGCAGCTGGTCTGGCAGCCCAGGGGCCGTTTGGGCTACCCGTATGGGCTACAGGCTCACTCCCCATCCCGTTTGTGGCTCTGGGATCCTACATCCCTTAATTGCCCTTTTCTCTTAGAAATAACTTACTCCCCTAGTGGCTCAGATGGTAAAGAATCTGCTTGCAGTGTGAGAGACCCAGGTTCGATCCCTGGGTCAGGAAGATCCCCTGGAGAAGGGAATGGCTACCCACACAAGTATTCTTGCCCAAAGAATTCCAAGGACAGAGGAGCCTGGCAGGCTACAGTCCATGGGGTTGCAAAGAGTCGGACATGACTGAGCGAGTGACACATTTAGAAATAACTTAGGGCCCCCTGAAACATTCCTGAGGTACAAGGAAGGATGGGGCTGGCGGATGTCCTTTTAGCGAAACCTTTGGAGAAATTCCTCTGCTGACCGCTTAAGACTCAGGTCAGACCCCTCAGACCTTCACGGCTGAGAAACTGTTCTTCATTCTCAGGCCAAAGAAAGTGCATCTATCCAGGAATGTCTTGGAACAGCTTGCAAAGAGGATGGGGACAGCAAACCCCCAGCTGGGATGGCTCTGTTGCCGCATAGCTGTTCTGTGGATGGTGCTGGCCGGAAGTGGGAAGGTGAAAGGAAGCGAGCTCTTTCTGGTCCAGTTTTCTTTGATCTTTTATGAATGAATCAGATGCAGATAAATAGAAAAGCCCTCTCTCAAAATTCTGGATAACTCGGAGTGAGAAGGATGGCTCATTGTTCTTCTTAGGTCCATCCCATTTTGGTCCCCGGAGGGTGGTCCTGGCCCTCACTCACCCTCCAGTCCCCATGGCTCCATGGCCGCCTACTGACCCCAAGTGATGTCTCTATGACCCCAAAGAAGTCTCCTCTGAGCTTTACTGTGACTTTGCCCCTTGGATGTCTCCACTGGGGTGCTCAGTAAACAACTCTGGTTCAGCGTGTCTGAAATGGAGCTCTTGCTATTTCAATCCCCTCCAAATCTGTTTCTCCAGTATACTTTCCTGTCTCAGTAAATATCCACTATCCAGCCAGTCTCCCAAGCTCAACCTGCCTGTCATCCTTGCTCCTTCCCTCACTGTCCCCCATCTGATGACCTCTGCCCCCCACCAGCTCCTAGATGTATGTGGTTCCCTTCCTTTCACCAGCTCCATCTCCTCTTCCTAGATCAAGCCACCGTCATCTGTAGCATGAGCTCCCCCACACTCTCCTTCTTGCCTGCTTGCAACTGTCTAGCCCTTCGTAGCCACAGCCAACAGCATCATTTCAGATGCCAATCAGATCCGGTGGCTCCCTGGCCTAAAACTCTCCAGGACTGTGCATCACTCCTGGAGTGAAAGCCAGGTGTTTCCCTGTGAAGGCTCAATGAGACTGGCCTCCGCTGACCTTCTCAGCCCATCTCATCCCACCGTCCCACATGCTCCAGAGGCAAGGGACCGCCTGCTGTCGGCTCTGAACGTGATGGCTCACCCAGGTCCTCTGCCCGATGTCCTCCCCTCACAGTGGTCTTTCTCAGCCTTCTGCATGTGGTAGCCCCTCCTGCTGTCCTTCTTCGCATCATCACTTGACAATCTGCCATTTACCACCTTGATCCGTCATTGCAGAAACATCCGTCTTGTCTACTGTGTCTCCCCTACTGGTGTGTAAGCTCTTTCTGGAGAGGGACCCTTTGTCTCATTCACCTGTGTGTTCCCAGCACCTCTCGGATTCCTGGCACTTAATAAATACTAGTTGAATAAACTAATACATCTCAGCCTGAGTGATATATACAAAGTGTCAAATCTCATAATACATGAGTACAGATTATTTCTGTGAGATGAAATTCCATTCATGAGTGCAAATTATTCCATGAGAATAATTGTGAGTTTCTGCATTCAGATTCAGGACATTAGTGTTCCTGTACAGGCTGGGAGGGGCTTCCAGGTGGTGCTAGTGGTAAAGAACCCACCTGCCAATGCAGATAGACATAGGTTCGATCCCTGGGTTGGGAAGATCTCCTGGAGGAGGGCGTAGCAACCTGCTCCAGTTTTCTTGCCTGGAGAATCCCAGGGACAGAGGAGTCTGGTGGGCTATGGTCCATGGGATCACAAAGAGTTGGACAAGGCTGAAGCGCTGACTTAGCTTGCCTGCATACATAGGCTGGGAGACCCTGGCTTACTGTGAGAAATATCTGGAGGGTTGGCGGCCCCCAAGCTTGGTGATGTGGCTACCAGAGAACACTCTGTGGGGTAGGCTGGGAGAGTGGAGGCGGGAAACCTGATATACTTTTAGGCCAAACAAATGGGAGTTTGGTGCCCAGAACATTCTTCTACAATTGGCCTGCCAGGCCCCATCTTGTTTTCTTGGAATACTAAACTTTGGCAAAAGGGTCTAAATCTGCGTTGTGGGGAGAACAGACATGCTGGAACTACCATCCTTCAGGAGGGCCAGCAGATAACAGTTCCACGTGCCTCTGGGTGGCAGCACAAAGGACGGGGGTTGGCTCATAGAGCTGGGCCAGTTTCCAAGCAAAGAACTCTCCAAACACTAGAAGCTTCCCAAAAGGAATGTGCTACTTTAGTCATGGAAATAGATACTTTCAGCTACAAGTGACGGAAAACACACCTCAAACTACTCTTAAGTTAACAACAACAAAAAAAGGCAGGGAAGGGAGTTTGGCAGATAGAATGGAAAAGTCCAAGGTGAAATGCAGTTTCAGGCATGGCTGGATCCAGGGAATCACAGGCTGTCCTCAGGACTCTGCTTCGCGTTCCATACAGAGTTCTGCTCTCCTCCACGTTGCTTCTTTCTCAGGTCCCGGCCCTCAGGGCAGCAGGTGGTCACCAGGAGCTCTAGGGTGTGTGTGCGTGTCCTAAGTCACTTCTGTCATGTACGACTCTCTGCGACCCCATGGATTGTAGCCTGCCAGGCTTCTCTGTCCATGGGATTCTCCAGGCAAGAATATAGGAGTGGGTTGCCATGCCCTCCTCCAGGGCATCTTCCTGACCCAGGGACCGAATCCGTGTCTCTTAGGTCTCCTGCATTGGCAGGCAGGTTTTTTTTTTTACCACTCAGCCACCTGGGAAGCCCAACTCTAGGTAGATATTCTGTCTTTTCTCCTCCCCCAGGAAAAAGTCCCCAAAGAAGCCCAGATGTCAAAACCAATTGGATGGACTTGATAGTCACATGCCCATCTTGGAATCAGTGTAGCCAGAAAGATACGATTGGTTGGGCCTATGTCCCATTCCTGCTTCCTGTCCAGTCCCCAAGGCCAGAGAAGACACAGGGCTTTGATTAGCTGGGCCTGGGTCTCAGGCTACCTGGGGACCCAGGAGTGAAGTCAACCCACCTGAGCCACTTGGACTGAGAGTGGAATGAGTTTGTGAAAGGTCCCTGGCTCCCAGGGGGAAAAAAAAAATAAAAATTACCAGCACTCCTGTGCCCCTTTTCCCTGGGGTAACTGCCCTCCTCACTCCCCGTAACCCCTATCTCTTCATCTGCCTATGCAGACTAGTTCTGCCGGTGCTTGTTCTCCTTATAAATGGGCTCTTGAGCACACAGTCTTTTGTACCTGACGTCTTTCACTCAGCCCTACATTTGTGAGATTCACTTATATGATGAATTTATAGATCATCCACTCTCGTTGCTATACACATTCCATGGGAAGAAGAAACCGCTATATGAATTTCATGGGGAAAAGAAGTAGTATTTTCCATTCTACTACTGATGAGCATGTGGCACGTTTCCATTTGGGGACTGTTATGAGTAGCAGTGCTATGCTCTTTTGGGCATCTTCTGGCACACATGTGCTAGCATTTCTGGTGAGCGTGTACCTTGGCATGGAATTAACTGCTGGGTCATAGGGCATACGTGTTTCGGCTTCTCTAGAAGCTCAGATAGTAAAGCATCCGCCAAAAATGCAGGAGACCTCAGTTTGATCTCTGGGTCGGGAAGATGCCCTGGAGAAGGAAATGGCAAGCCACTCCTGTATACTTGCCTGGAAAATGCGATGGACAGAGGAGCCTGGTGGGCTACAGTCCATGGGGTCGCAAAGAGTGGACACGATAGAGCAACTATACACACACACACACACACACACACAGGGCATATGTGTCCAGCTTTCAAAGATACTGCTAACCAGTTTTCCAAAGTGGTTGTGCCAATCTGCATTCTTGGAGCAGTTCTAAAGTCTCTGGATTAGCTGGCATCTGAGTCCCATATCTATACCGAGAGTGATGGGTCTGGGCTTCACGGAGAATGGGGCTTGTTAGTAACTTCACCCTGGGTCCTGGGCCCACAGAAGGGGAAAGAGTCCCCATCTTTCTCCTGTCCCGTCTGGCATTTGATTCTGTCCTGCCCACACCATCACGAGTCTTCCTCTTCTAGGAATGGGTTGTTTTGTTTTTAAATATTTATTTATTTGGTTGTGCTGGGTCTTTGTTGCTGTCTGAGGGCTTTCTCTAGTTGCAGAGAATGGGGGCTACTCTAGTTGCGGTTTCTCACTGCGATGGCTTCTCTTGTTGCAGAGCGTGTGCTCTAGGGCATGCAGGCTTCAGTAGTTGCAGTGCATAGCCTCAGTTGTTGTGGCTCCCAGGCTCTAGAGCACAGGCTCAGTGGTTGTGGCGCACAGGCTCAGTTGCCCCGAGGCATGTGGGATCTTCCCGGACCAGGGATCGAACCTATATCCCCTGCACTGCAAGGTGGATTCTCAACCCTTGGGCCACCAGGGAAGCCCAGAAATTAGTTTTTAAATCAAAGGGTTTCCCTGCATGCCTCATGGATGGGGGTAGTCAAAGGCTTCCCACAGCGCTGAGAGCAGGGAAGTGAGGGATGTCTATGTCCCAGAGCCCCATCCATCTCTCTGGCTAGAGTCCTGGGGAGCTCCTGCCCCAGGTGCTCATCTTAACCTCAGGATCAAGTGGTCAAAAATGCTCCTGACTTTCGAAGCTCAGCCAAACCATTGTCAATGGATTTTTCCAGAATTTCTGATGATCATCCACATTTTGAATAATTAAAAAAAAAAAAACGTGCCTTTAGCCTGGCCATTCTCAGAAAGAGGAACCCAGAGTAGGATGTGGTTTTACAATCAGAGGAAGTGGATCCCAACAGTGGTGACACGGTAGCGCATGCTTGGTCCTGCTGCTCAGGGCAGCTTCTACATCTAACCAAGAGTGAGGCCTGGGCCCCACTGGCAGAGCCCCCAGAACATCTCTCTCAAACTAAGCATTTCCTTCCAGCTATTTTTAAAGTCATTTCAATCTCAGCGGATGTGACCTTAGGGTAAGGAAGTATTTGTTTAAAGGATAAAATTTATAAAACATAAAGGAACAAGATTTGACTACATCAACATTCAAAACTTCTGCTCCTTAAAAAGACACATAAGTAAAATGAAAAGATGACTCAAATTAGAAGATATTCTCAACTCATTCAAGCAATTAAAGAACTGAATCTAAAGAATAGAAAGAAACCCTACAAACCAGTAAGCAAAAGACAACCCCAGGACTTCCCTGGTGGTTCAGACAGTAAAGAATCCTCCTGCCAATACAGGAGACACGGGTTCCATCCCTGGGTCGGGAAGATCCCCTGAAGAAGGAAATGGCAACCCCCTCCACTGTTCTTGCCTGTGAAATCGCTGGACAGAGGATCCTGGCAGGTTACAGTCCATGGGGTCACAAAAGAGTCAGATACAGCTTAGGTACTAAACAACAATTTGTTGTTCAGTTGCTAAGTCATGTCCAACCCCATGGACTGCAGCACTCTAGGCTTCCCTGTCCTTCACTATCTCCTGGAGTTTGCTCAAACTCATGTCCATTGAATCAGTGATGCTATCTAACCATCTCATCCTCGGTCGTCCCCTTCTCCTCTCGCCCTCAATCTTTCCCAGCATCAGGGTCTTTTCTAATGAACAACAATAGTGACAGACAAAGAAGGGAAAAGTTTATAAGCCTGTTATTTGCAGAAGGTAAACATTTTATGGATAATTAGAGAAATGCAAATTAAAACAAGAGAGCATTTTGTGCCCACCAGCTTGGCAGAAATGAGAAAATTGGACAATGCCAAGTGCTAACTAAGACATGGAGATTACAAAGTTAAAGATGTGGTTACCCCTTGTCATAGATTATACTTAAGATCTGACTCCATTCTTAGGCATCTACCCATCACCTGTGCTGTACGATATGGCAGCCACCAGCCACGTTTCTTTCTTGAACATTTGAAATGTGGAGAGTGTAAGTCAAGAATGGAATTTTTAAACATTTTATTTAATTCATTTAAATGTAAGAATTCATACTTGATTCAGTTATTGAAAAACTTAAGTATACTTGGAACAACTTGAGTCGATGAGCCTACTTTTTTAACCTGTGAAAGTCGCTCAGTTGTGTCCGACTCTTTGCAACCCCATGGACTATACAGTCCATGGAATTCTCCAGGACAGAATACTGGAGTGGGTAGCTATTCCCTTCTCCAGGAGATCTTCCCAACCCAGGGATCAAACCCAGGTCTCCCGCATTGCAGAAGGAGTTTTAACCTGTAAGTTGTATGAAATCTACATACAGATGAAATATTTCTAATGAAAACCTACTGTCCAAATTGTGCTGTGAGTGTAAAATACACTGCAGATTTCAAACACTTAACACCAAAGAAAGGTAAACTATCTGAGTAATTTTTCTACACTGATAACATTGAATGAAATGACCATAGTTTGGACACATGCATAATCAGTCACTCAATCGTGACTGACCCTTTGCAACCCCATGGACTATAGCCTGCCAGACTCCTCTGTCCATGGAATTTTCCAAGCAAGAATACCAGAGCAGGTTCCCATTTCCTCCTCCAGGAGCTCTTCCCGACCCAGGGATGGAACCCATGTCTCTTGTGTCCCCTACATTGGCAGGAGGATTCTTCACCAATGGTGCCACCTGGAAAGCCCCATAGTTTGGATATAGTGGGTTAAATAAAATAGATTACTAACTTAATTTTATTTGTGTCTTTTTACTTTTTTAAAAAAGTAACTTTGACATTACACGTGTAGCTCAAATTTATATTTTTCTTAGAGAACACCAAGACTCTCACTTGTACACAAGGAGATGTGTGCAAGAATATACATTGTAGCATAATATGTAATAACCAAATAAATAGACACAAACCTGGAAGTTCCTTAACAAAAGAAGGGGGGAGGAAATAAATTGTGGTTTATTTACACAGTGAAAAGTCACCCGAGTTAAAATGAGTGAATTAGAGTTACATGTATCAGCATGCATAAATCTAGATTGCAATGCTAGATGGCAAAAGCAAGGTGCAGAAGGCTCACTAATCATACAATGCTTTGAAAGCATGGAAAATATTAGGACTCATTTGTGGATACATTTTAGTCTAATAAAAGGATAAAAACATGCATGGAAACTGTAAACAACCAGAATCCAGGTGGTGGTAACCAGAACAGGGTAGAGACTCAGAGACCTCTAATTGTGTCTGTAACATTTTGTTACTTGCTGGAGAGGGAGTTTGGTATGGTTTCCCGAGTAGCTCAAACAGTAAAGAATCTGCCTGCAAATCGGGAGACCTGGATTTGATCCCTGGATTGGGAAGATCCCTGAAGAAGGCCATGGCAGCCCACTCCAGTATTCTTGCCTGGAGAATTCCATAGACAGAGGAGTCTGGTGGGCTATGCTCCATGGGGTCGCAAAGAATCAGACACAACTGAGCAACTTTCACTTCACTTCAAGATATTTCAACAACTTGTTTGATGGTCAAAGCTGCTTGGTTTCTGGTCATAAAATTTCAAAGAACTTTAGTCTTCGGTCCTTCTCAAATCCAGGGTTGTCTGCCCAGTGATCCTGCCATTTTCCATGTTTGCCGGCTAGTGGCCATGGTGAGGTCTCCCATGTGTGTGTTCTTGAGAAAAGTGATTTGGCATGGGTTTGTTGGTGTCCTTTCATAATTTTTATTTGTTTGTTTTGGGCTATGCTGGGTTTTCATTGCTACGCACAGATTTTCTCAATTTGTTGCGGAGAGCAGGGTCAGTGCACAGGCTTCTCATCACAGTGGCTTCTCTTGTTGGAGAGCACAGGCTCTAGAGTGCATGGGCTCAGTAGTTGTGGCACATGGGCTCAGCTGCCGTGTGGCATATGGGGTTTTCCTGGACCAGGGATCGAACCCATGTCCCCTGTACTGTCAGGCAGTTCTTAACCTCTGGGCCACCAGGGAAGTCCTGTAGACATGCTCAGTTGGCCTGCCAGGCTCCTCTGTTCATGGGATTCTCCAGGCAAGAATACTGGAGCGGGTTTCCATTTCCTACTCCAGGAAGTCCTGTTGGTGTCTTAAACTGGAGGCACTGCCGTGAGGGAGGCAGACACAGTACCCGCCTGTGATGAGAGGCTGGACACTCAGCCTAGACAGTGACCTGGGGCAGCAGGAGCCACAAGCCACCTCCTGGCTGGGACTCCATCCTGAGCCTCCTGCTGGCAGAGGTCCTGACTTCGCGTTTTCAAAGGGTCCTTTTAAAGGACTCACCCAGCACACCTGAGGGCCTCACTGTGCTTTGCTTCCCTTGCAGGACGACTGGTATCTGAGAAGTGAAAAAGCAGGATGCCCCCCGGGGTTGACTGCCCCATGGAATTCTGGACCAAGGAGGAGAATCAGAACGTGGCAGTTGATTTCTTGCTCCCCACGGGGGTCTATCTGAACTTCCCTGTGTCCCGAAATGCCAACCTCAGCACTATCAAGAAGGTACGATCTTGACCTTAAAACTAGTCCTCAGAGCTTGGAACTCAGAGAGACAGAAAAAGTCTCACAGTCTCAGATTTGAGATCCTCTGCTATGAATTTTAAAAGACATGGGAATTCCCTTGAGGTCCAGTGGTTAGGACTCCGAGCTTTCTCTGCCTGGGGCCTGGGTTCAGATCCTGAAAGCCTCAAAGTGTGGCTGAAAAAAAAAATTAAAAGATAAAAATAATGTGCAAGAATTCTTTAAAACCCACAGTTAGAATCTACCTATCTTTCCAAATTCAGCTCCTGCCCTTATCATTGCATGTTGCGTGCATGAGTGCTCCGTCATATCTGACTCTTAATGACCCCCATGGACTGTGGGCCAACAGGCTCCTCTGTCCCTGGGATTTCTCAGGCAAGAATACCACAGTGGGTTGCCGTGTTGTCCCTCCCTAGATTCCCGTGAAACCTCCGGGGTACTGGTTCCCAGGGGGGCCTTTCATTCTCTCCATGACTCTGCCCTCGTGTTTGAAACCACAGCTCATCCACGGCCACTTAAGAGTTTTACTGGTCTTTTGTCTTCAGAGCTGTCGTCATAGTCAACGGCATCTTTGGAAATAGTTTTTGGCTTTATTGAATCATTTTCATGGTGGATTACTGAGTCAAAGGATAAAACGTCTGGATGGTATTTGGCAGATAGTGTCTTGTGACCTTTCCAAGGGCTTATCCCACTTGCAAAGGGTGGGACTTCATGGGTCATGTCAGAGGACAAGGCCTTAGCCCCAGATTTGAAAACACTTGGGAGCAAAAAAAAAGGGGGGGGGGGAGAGACGCAGTGAACCATACTTGAGTTTTGTTTAATTTTTTAAAATCTTCCCTTCCTGGGTGTTTCTTTCTTTCTTTTTTTTAATACTGGATCTTAGTTTCGGCATGCAGGCTCTAGTTCCCTGACCAGGGATTGAACCTGGGCCCCCTGCATTCGGAGCATGGAGTCTTAGCCCCTGGACCACCAATGAAGTCCCCCTGGGTGTTTCTATACAAATTAAATTTCTTTTTTTCCTTTTCAAAAGTATATGGACACATTGAAATTTAGGAGAATAAGAAAAAGTTAGAAGGAAAAGAATTACCCATGATCCAGCCATATGAGACAATCACAGTTAACACTTTAGCTGTTTCCTGTTTTCTTTCCTATATAGTGTTTTTTTTGTGATTATTCTCTTTATGAATTTTTATATTCTTTTTCTGAGTTAACATTATAACATCTTTTTTGTGTTATTAACCTTATGTAAATATCATTTTAAAGTGAATCGTATTTTTCTGCTTACAGAGCTATCTATACATGCATGTTATTAAAATTCCAGTACTGTAGACACGTTATTAAAATTCCAACACCACAGAAATATAAAACATATCAGTCCCTGCAGTCTCACCTCATATCCCAATTCAATTTCAGTTTCTTAATATTCTTATTTATACCAGGGACCATATAGTAAATATCCTGGGCTTTGCTGGCCATATGGTGTTTGTCTCGATTACTCAGTTCTTCTGTCTGGGGTGGCAGCAACCGTAGATTGCATGTGAGTGAACTGGCATGGCTGTCTTCCAATAACTTGGCAAACAGTAGCTTGCCAAGTCCTGGTCTACAGTAATTATTAATTACTGTAATACATTCATTAATTGTTTTATGATAATAATAAATTATTACTTATTTTAATAATAAAAATTTATTATTTTAGTAGTAATAATTACATTTATTATTGTTTTTATGGGAATGTTTTTTTTTTTTTTTTAAGATAGAAAGATTTTCTTTATTAATGACTCCAACCGTATTTCTTTAGATACAGGAGTTTTGAACTCAAATACTTAGAGAAAAAAAAATATGGAACGCTTCACGAATTTGCGTGTCATCCTTGCGCAGGGGCCATGCTAATCTTCTCTGTATCGTTCCAATTTTAGTATATGTGCTGCCGAAGCGAGCACGGGAATGGGTTTGAATGACATTCACTGTTCTACAGCTTGGGGTTTCTCCCCACTGAATGCTGTATCTTGGTACAGCATTGTGCCCTTGGTACAAGTATCCTTAGGTTCCATTCACACCTGTGTTCTGTCCCTTTGCATTGTTGGAACATAATTATCCATCCCCCGTGGGAGAAAAATAGGGCCGTTCTCTCCTTTTCCATCTTTTCTGTGACTCAGCGGTGAGCACCTTTGCACTAAAACTTGGCACCCTGGGGACACCTCCACCCAAGGCCACACACTGAGCAGAGCCAGCAGAGGTGTTTAGGGTCCCCTCATTGTGTTAAACTTTTCTGAATTAGTGGCCAGCGTTGAAAGATCAGGGTGATGAGCTCCACAGCAATTAGCTGGGTGCCTGGAGGTTGTGTCTGGCTGGCCATCTCTCAGAGTAGCCTAGGGGAGACCGGAGGACCGGCCCTCAGCTCCAGATGTTAGCACCTACCTGGTCCCCTTCATAGAAGGGCAGGGTCAGCGACTCCTAATGACCCTGTGGACCCTAACCCTGTGGTCAGTGATCAAGGCATGGAGAGGGTAGTGGTCCCGGGATCTTGCCTTTGCCCCACCGGCCCGGGGCTCCTGTGGCCCCGCCCACGGCCCCGCCCACCTCAGGGGCGGGGCTGACGGGCCACTGTCTTCCCAGGTGTTATGGCACCGAGCCCAGTACGAGCCGCTCTTCCACATGCTCAGTGACCCTGAGGCCTACGTGTTCACCTGCGTCAACCAGACGGCGGAGCAGCAGGAGCTGGAGGACGAGCAGCGGCGGCTCTGCGACATCCAGCCCTTCCTGCCCGTCCTGCGGCTGGTGGCCCGCGAGGGTGACCGCGTGAAGAAGCTCATCAACTCGCAGATCAGCCTGCTCATCGGCAAAGGTGCCCTGCTGGGCCGGGCGGTCCTCCCTCGGCCGGGTCTGCCCCCGCCCCCCGGGCCCCACCCCGACCCCCCCCCCCAACCCCGCCCCTGATCCTGACGCTGACCTGGCTCCCTCGCCTCTCAGGCCTCCACGAGTTTGACTCCTTGCAAGACCCGGAGGTGAATGACTTCCGAGGCAAGATGCGCCAGTTCTGCGAGGAGGCGGCTGCCCGCAGGCAGCAGCTGGGCTGGGAGGCCTGGCTGCAGTACAGCTTCCCTCTGCAGTTGGAGCCCTCGGCGCGGAGCTGGGGGCCAGGCACCCTGCGCGTCCCCAATCGGGTCCTCCTGGTCAATGTCAAGTTTGAGGGCAGCGAGGTGAGCTGAGGCTCCTGCCTGCCCTGTGTGCTGCAGGCAGGCTGCCCAGTCCCCCTACGAGAATCCCAGTCCCCTACCAGCCCTCCAGATCCACCCACCTTCCAACAACATTGTGTGGTATTTGTGGGTTATCCATTGCACAGGAGGGGTCAGCCAAACTTCCCACCAGGCGAGTTGCAAGAGGCAGAGTGATCAGATAGCTCTGGTTCTCAGTCTGCTCATGTATCCATCAGATATTTCCTGATGTTGGCCACGTGCCGTCATCAGAGGCTGCCCTCACAGAGCTCACAGTTGGGGGGTAGGGTGTGCCTAATACATGCAGATGGGCCACACACACCGCCCCCCAACCCCGCGTGTGCCCCTATGCCCTGTGGGCTCCCTGCAGGTGTGGAGGGCTGACCCTCCCTCCTCCTCCTAGGAGAGCTTCACCTTCCAGGTATCCACCAAGGATGTGCCCCTGGCACTGATGGCCTGTGCCCTCCGAAAGAAGGCCACGGTGTTCCGGCAGCCGCTGGTGGAGCAGCCTGAGGACTACACGCTGCAGGTGAACGGCAAGCACGAGTACCTGTACGGCAGCTACCCCCTCTGCCAGTTCCAGGTGAGGGCTGGGTGCTGGGAGGGATTCCTGGGCTCCCGCAGCCCTTGCCAGGGTCAGGGGTAGGGGTGGGGGAGCTGCTTCTCAGCCTGTCTTGAGCCCGGCAAGCCAGATCTTGGGCGTCACGATGAAGGTGTCCCCATGTTGAACTTGCTGTCCTCATGAACAAGGGAGGTGGGCAGGGAAAGGAAGGGCCTAGGAGAGACCCCACCCCAGAAGGCCTGGCATGAGCAGTGGTCAGCGTTGGGGGGGGTCCCCAGGTAGTCAGTGGTCCAGGGAACAGTTGGGGCCGCTCACCCTGTGCCCCCATCTCAGTACATCTGCAGCTGCCTGCACAGTGGGCTGACCCCGCACCTGACCATGGTGCACTCCTCCTCCATTCTCGCCATGCGGGACGAGCAGAGCAACCCTGCCCCCCAAGTCCAGAAGCCACGCACCAAACCACCCCCCATCCCCATGAAGAAGGTGAGCCAGCACCCTGCTCTTACCCTCTCCACCAGCCCTTCCTCCCACCCGTGGTCCAACCCTGAAGCCTATTGGGCAACACTGTGGGCCAGCAGTCTCCTGCCCAGTTTCATGCCTTTTGATTGCTCAGGATTGAGAATTGGGCCTTCGAGCTGGGGTTGGGGGCCTGTCTGGACGTCCCAGGGCAGCCTCCAGGCCTGGCTCTCCAGCTGCCCTCTCTTCCTGCTCCTCCTGCTTCCTGCCCTGTAGGCAGGACTGTGTGCCCTGCAGAGCTCGGGGGCCTTGGGGCCATGGGGGTGTCCCTACGGCAGGTTTTCTGGTAAAGGATGGCGCTGTGGGCAGGTACCGAACCTGGCTGTAAACCTGCAACACCCTCACCCCACCCCCAGTGGCCACAGGCCTCATCGACCTCCTCTGAATTCCTCTGCCTTAACTCCCTCTTCTCCCCCTAACCCTGCCCAGCCCTCCTCTGTGTCCCTCTGGTCCCTGGAGCAGCCTTTCTACATCGAGCTGATCCAGGGCAGCAAAGTGAATGCCGACGAGCGGATGAAGGTAGGGGCAGGCTCCTGGCTGGGAAGGGCACAGGCAGTGTGTGTTTTCTGCAAAAACACGGTGGCTGTGGCCTGAAGGGGTGGCAGAGGAAGAAGGGAGGGGGGTCACACGAAAGCCACCTGACCACATTACCCAGCATCCCTGCCTGGGGTGGTTGTGAGCGGCTTCAAAACAGGAAAGGGGGAGGGGGGTGGGCCGGCCAGCCAGAGAGGCCGATTCGCAGAAACCAGGCCCAGTGAGTTCTGGGTATTGACTTTGGTGGAGGTGGTGGGGCCTGGCCCAGCCCAGGGATGTGGAGCTTGGGAGGTGATGGACACAGAAGAGGAGCTGCTCCAGTGAGCCAGGGGGCCAGGCCCACTTCTGAGTCATACACATGCCCGCCTCCTCTGGCCTCAAGATGGCCTGTGAGATGCAGGTTTTCTCGTCCCATTTGCAGAATGGGAAACCCAGGCCCAACGAAGCCAAGGCTCTTTGGGGAGCACTTTCTGGCTGGGGTAACTTCACACACAGGGCAGGTCTGGTTTCCCGTAGACGAATCACGGAAGGGTGCATGGAGGCAGCTTTCTGACTGGGGGGGTGAGAGCAGAGATGGAGGACACAGGGAAGGGTGTTATCTGGGGTATTAAATCCTTCCCTGTCTAGAGGGACTCATGCAATTCTTGTGTGCTTGACCAAGAGGGGCCCCTGGAATTCCTGAGCCCCAATAGGGAAACGGAGGCCCAAAGCAGAGCAGCAACCTGCCCCGGGGTCCCACAGTCAGTGGGGAGCCGCCCACGCCACCCTCCCCTCCCCATCACTCTTTCCCCCTCAGGCAGCCAGTCATCCCTTATTGGACCACCTTCAAGCACCTGGTTGGGGAGGTTCAGGCCCACTTGAAATAAGGATGTTTCAGGAGGATATTCGAGCCCTAGCGGGAAGGGAGCATGCAGGGGGAGAAGGGGCCCGGCCTCTGCCACCAGTCACCTGCGTGCACCTTCCCCAGCTGGTGGTGCAGGCCGGGCTCTTCCATGGCAATGAGACGCTATGCAAGACGGTGTCCAGCTCGGAGGTGAGCGTGTGCTCGGAGCCCGTGTGGAAGCAGCGGCTGGAGTTTGACATCAACATCTGTGACCTGCCCCGCATGGCCCGGCTCTGCTTCGCGCTTTACGCTGTGATCGAGAAGGCCAAGAAGGCCCGCTCCACCAAGAAGAAGTCCAAGAAGGCGGTGGGTGGAGCTTGTGGGAGTCACTCCCTGCTGGTCCGGTCCTGTCCTGCAGCCCCCTGGGGCTGCTGTTCATCCCTCCCAAGCATCCCAGCTGGCACGCACACATCCTGGGAATGGGGTCTGGGTGGGCCTGCAGACCCCGGCCTCCTCCCCATCACCCCACTGGCCACCCCCTGCCCTGCTGGTGTGTGATGGTGCTGGAATCCTGGGCTTATGAGCAGGGATGCTCGGGATATCTAGACCTGGGCCTTTGGTCCTTGAGGGAACCTGGAGGCCTCTCCCTCGGGTGGAAGGAAAAACGCAGTGTCCTCCCAGGGAGCAGGGAGCCTAAGTCAACAGCCAGCTGGGGATGGAGTGGTGGTCGAGCACTGAGTCACCAGGACCAGGCTGTGACTGGCCACCGAACTGCACTGACTCACTGGTTGACTGGGGCCAGCTCTCTGGGGCTGCTATGTTCTGTGAGAGGCTTTCTCAAGAAGCCGAGGGTGGGATGTGTCTGGGAGCAGTAGGAAACCAGTGTGGCTGACCTTCCCGGCTGCCTCATAGGGAGTGTGGGTGAGGGCAGGGCAGCGTGGCCTGACTGGAACCATCCTGCAGTTGAGCAAACAGAGGCCTTTGGGGCGGCTGGCCCTGACCCACCTGGCTTCTTTCCCAGGACTGCCCCATTGCCTGGGCCAACCTCATGCTGTTTGACTACAAGGACCAGCTCAAGACGGGCGAGCACTGTCTCTATATGTGGCCCTCTGTCCCAGGTGGGCCCAGGCCAGGAGGGAGAGGTGGGAGTGTGGGGTGCATCCGGACGTGGCGACATTCCCCTTGCAACTCCATCTGTCCCTGTGTCCAGACGAGAAAGGGGAACTACTGAACCCCTGTGGGACCGTGCGGAGTAACCCCAACACTGAGAGTGCAGCCGCCCTGGTCATCTTTCTCCCTGAGGTGGCCCCTCACCCTGTATACTACCCTTTCCTGGACAAGGTCAGTGAGGGGGTCCTCGCCATTTGGGGTCCAGGGCCCACCCTGCCCAGAAACCTCAAGGCTAAAGATGAGCCGTCCCCACCCTGCCTCTGGGGCGCCCAGGTCATGGTCCCTGCACCCTGTGAATTGCCCAGGGCTGGGGGCTGGGTCCCCACACACATTTGAGGGCTTCCTTGACTGTCTGAAGTCCTCATGTGTCCTAGAGTGGTGGTTCTCAACTGGGGCCACTTGTCTTTTCAGGGGACTTCCGGCAATGTCCAGAGACAATTTTGGTTGTTAAACCTAGCTGGGGAGATGCTCCTGGCATGTCATGGGAGGAGGCCAGGGATGTTGCTAAACACCCTGTAGTGGGTGGGACGATCCCCACCACTGAGGGTCACTCGCCACGAAGTCAGCAGTGCCAAGGGATTGACACCGACTCCCAGGGCCCCCCACCCAGGCTCTCCCAGGTCCCAGGGGCACTGCTGATATCAGGGTCACTCTTGCAGATCCTGGAGCTGGGGCGGCTTGGAGAGCATGGACGCTTCACGGAGGAGGAGGTGAGCTGGGGGCCGTGGGCAGTGGGGTGTGGACCTGGTTGCAGCCCTCACCACTGCCCCCCACCCCACCCCCGCCCCGCCTGTGCCCCTCAGCAGCTGCAGCTGCGGGAGATCCTGGAGCGGCGGGGTTCCGGGGAACTGTACGAGCACGAGAAGGACCTAGTGTGGAAGATGCGGCACGAGATCCAGGAGCACTTTCCCGAGGCTCTAGCCCGGCTGCTGCTGGTCACTAAGTGGAACAAACATGAGGACGTGGCCCAGGTGGGCGGCGGGGGCGGGGCCGGGATGGGAGGGGGCGGAGCCCGGGGAGGGCGGGGTGAGCGGGGGCGGGGCGGGGCGGAGGCGGGTAGGGCGGGGTCGGGAGGGGCGGAGCCTGGAGCCAGACACAGCCCGCACCCCCGCCCTGACCGCTCGCATCCTCCTCCAGATGCTCTACCTGCTCAGCTCCTGGCCTGAACTGCCCGTTCTGAGCGCCCTGGAGTTGCTAGACTTCAGCTTCCCCGACCGCCACGTGGGATCCTTCGCCATCAAGTCCCTGCGGAAACTAACGTGAGTTCCGCGGGCTTCCTCAACCTCAGAGGGCAGCTTGGCCCCCACCGCCCGGGGCCTAGGCACCGGGTGGGGACCTGCCCTAGGGGTCTGCTCAGATGAGGCCGGCCTCCCGCCCCAGCCCCGCCCCCTCGCCAGCCTCAGACCCTCTCCCAAGACGCGGAGCTCCAGGCCCCAGCCGGCCTCCCTTCTCTGCAGGGACGACGAGCTTTTCCAGTACCTGCTGCAGCTGGTGCAGGTGCTCAAGTACGAGTCCTACCTCGACTGCGAGCTGACCAAATTCCTGCTGGACCGGGCCCTGGCCAATCGCAGGATCGGCCACTTCCTCTTCTGGCACCTCCGGTAGCTGGACTCACCTGCAAGGCCACGGGGAGGAGGGGCCTCTTGCCTGCTGGCCTCGGCGTTTCCCACCAGATGGCCGGCCCGGGTGTCCTTGGCAGCCTCCTATGGGTCTGGGAGGGGCTGTGTGGCCCCACCAGGTGAGGCTCAGCCCCCGCTTCCTCCCCCCAGCTCCGAGATGCACGTGCCGTCGGTGGCCCTGCGCTTCGGCCTTATCATGGAAGCCTATTGCCGGGGCAGCACCCACCACATGAAAGTGCTGATGAAGCAGGTGAGGTGTGACACCCCACAACCCCGCCTGCACTCCATGACCCCGCCTGAGCTCCGCTTCCAGGCAGAGTAGCGCCCTCCCATCTCTGTAGAACCCCGTGGGCCCCGCAGGGGCTCAGAGCCTGCTCCTTACAGTCCACCCAGGACACCCTCCCATCCTCCCGGCCAGGGGGAAGCACTGAGCAAACTGAAGGCCCTGAACGACGTCGTCAAAGTGAGCTCCCAGAAGACCACCAAGCCCCAGACCAAGGAGCTGATGCACCTGTGCATGCGCCAGGAGACCTACCTGGAGGCCCTCTCCCACTTGCAGTCCCCACTCGACCCCAGCACCCTGCTGGCTGAAGTCTGGTAAGTCCCAGGCCCTGGGCAGGGCCTCCCCTCCCCCAACCCCAAGCCAACCCCAGGCCTTGGGGAGGTCCTGCTGCTGACTGCTCTCTGCCCCTTAGCGTGGAGCAGTGCACCTTCATGGACTCCAAGATGAAACCCCTGTGGGTCATGTACAGCAACGAGGAGGCAGGCAGCGACGGCACCGTGGGCATCATCTTTAAGAATGGGGACGGTGAGCAGGCGGGCCCCAGGGAGGACCCAGGGAGGCCATGGCTTCCACACACCCTGCCATACTGCTCTGGGTGGGGAGGGAGACCCTGCTGGGGGCGGAGGACTCCTGGAAGGTGAGCTGAGGAAAAGACAGAGTCTCGGGACTCGGGGGCCTGGGCATGGCTGGGATTGGTGAACCCACCGGAAACTCATGCCGTTCCTCCCCGGGGCGACTGTGCAGACCTCCGCCAGGACATGCTGACCCTGCAGATGATCCAGCTCATGGACATTCTGTGGAAGCAGGAGGGCTTGGACCTGAGGTGAGAGGCCTTCCAGTCATCCACGTGTGCCTGTGCCAGGCCTAGGACTGTATCCTGTTGCAGGGGCCCCCTGTCAAAGCTGACATGACTGCCTCAACCTGAAATAAGACTGGCTGGTCTAAGAATTTTGTTGTTTTTGTTTAGTCACTAAGTCATGTTCAACTCTTTTGTGACCCCGTGGACTATAGCCCACCAGGCTCCTCTGTCCATGGGATTTCCAGGCAAGAATACTGGAGTGGGTTGCCATTTCGCCCTTTAAGGGATCTTCCCGACCCAGGGATCGAACCCCTGTCTCCTGCATTGACAGGCGTATTCTTGACCACTGAGCCACCCAGAGGGACCAGTTTAAAACTCGGGGTCAGGGAGGCAATAGGGCCATAGGATGAGGATAGAGAATGCCAGCCCTGGCCCGTGGCACCTGTCTCCCTCTATGGTGTCCTTTGCTCCCCAGCATCCCTGGCTTTCTGCTCCATCTTCTTCATCCAGTCACTGGGATTTTTCTTTTTGAACAAACATGGGCTTAGCCAAGGTGCTGACTTTTCCTCTCTGCATCTTGGGTTCTGGTATGACATCTCTAAGGAACTTCCCTGGAGCCCTGGGAGTCAAGGGCTCCTCCCCATACCTCCTCTTTTGCAGCAACTTGAGTAGCATCTCCTTTGGCTTTTGTGGGCTAAGCTCCTCAGGGTCAAGCAGCCCTTGGGACAGCCCTTGACCACTATGTCTGCCTGCCCCTCCTCCCACCCGGCTAGGATGACCCCCTACGGCTGCCTCTCCACTGGGGACCGCACAGGCCTTATCGAGGTGGTGCTTCACTCAGACACCATTGCCAACATCCAGCTGAACAAGAGCAACATGGCGGCCACGGCTGCCTTCAATAAGGATGCTCTGCTCAACTGGCTCAAGTCCAAGAACCCTGGGTAGGTTTTGCGCCCTCGGGACAGACAGCCTCTCCTTCCCAAGGGGTGGAGTTTGGGAATCAAAGGCAAGAAGGGCCTGTGACAGTCTCTGGGGTTTCTTGCTCACCCGAGGACCATCCCATAGACACTGTTGAGGGGTGGGGCAGGTCTCTGTTCCCACAGGTATAGGTTAGTTACTGCCATGTAACAACCACTCTGAACTTTGCTGCTGCCGCTGCTAAGTCACTTCAGTCATGTCTGCACCAGGCGCCTCTGTCCATGGGATTCTCCAGGCGAGAATACTGGAGTGGGTTGCCATACTCTTCTCCAGGGATCTTCCCGACCCTGGGATCTTATGTCTCCTGCATTGGCAGCCAGTTTCTTTACCTCTAGCACCACCTGGGAAGCGTTCCCCCGCCTCCAAACTTTAGGAGCATAAATCACAAATCTGCACCTTGAGCTGGCTCAGCTGAGTGGTTCTTCTGCTGGAATCACTCATGCAGCTGATCTCATCAGGTAGCTTGATTTGCCTGGAGGGTGGCACATCTGGGGCCTCTCTCCATATGGCCTCTCTTGCCTTAGCTTCCCTCTGTAGCAGTGAGGAAGGTTCAGGAGCCGTAAGGTGCCTTAAGGACCCAGCTCCAGAATAAGCCCAGCATCACTTCCTCCATGTTCCATTTGTGCAAGCAAGTCACAAGGCCAGAGTAGAGGGAAGGGCACAAGGACTTAGTAGAAGAAGCTGCAAAGTGGCGTGGCCATGGTTTCCATCCCCACCCCCCAGGGAGGCCCTGGATCGAGCCATTGAGGAGTTCACCCTCTCCTGTGCTGGCTACTGTGTGGCTACCTATGTGCTGGGCATTGGCGATCGTCACAGCGACAACATCATGATCCGAGAGAACGGGCAGGTGGGTGCCTGTTGGCTGGCCCCAGGCTCTGGCCTCTGTGCTCTGCACAGAGCTGCCAGCAGTACCCCCTCCAAGCCCTCCCAGCTCCTTTGGGCCAGGCGCCCTCCTTTCTGACTCCTTTTCAGTCTTTGCTCTCCCCTCCCCTCAGCTGTTCCACATTGATTTCGGCCACTTTCTGGGGAATTTCAAGACCAAGTTTGGAATCAACCGTGAGCGGGTCCCGTTCATCCTCACCTATGACTTTGTCCACGTGATCCAGCAAGGGAAGACGAATAATAGTGAGAAGTTTGAAAGGTGGGAGTGCCTTAGACCCCCCGTGGTGCTGGGGGCCCCAGGTGGAGTCAGCTTATCCCTGGAGGGGTAGTGCTGGGGGTGGGTTAGAGGAAGCTGGGGCTTTGTGTACACGGCTCTTTCCGGGATAAGAGTGGGCCGGCCAGCTGGCTGGCTGGGGTGGAAGTGGCCGGAAGGACCCAAAGCCCCCTCCCCGGCCTCTCCCTGCAGGTTCCGGGGCTACTGTGAGAGGGCCTACACCATCCTGCGGCGCCATGGGCTCCTTTTCCTCCACCTCTTTGCCCTGATGCGGGCGGCAGGCCTGCCTGAGCTCAGCTGCTCCAAAGACATCCAGTATCTCAAGGTAAAGGCCAAGGCAGGGCCCCATCGGGCAGGAGACCAGGGAGCCCGACTTCCTGAGACCTCCCAACCCCCAGGTGTGATGGACCCACAGGGCCCACTGGCCTGGGACCTGGATCTGGCAGGAAGCAGCCGGCATTAACCCGTGTTCTGCCGGTACCTCCTCTGGCCCGCCCGCCGTCCCCCACAGGCTGAGGGTATTTCCACTTGCACGGGAGGGTTCCCTCTGTGGTTAAAAGATATTTTTCCTTCCTGTGTCTTTTCAGTTTGTGAGACTCTGGGGTGGGAAGTGAAGGGTGGTGGGGCCACAGCCCCTGCCTGGTGTTCTCTTTGGTGCCCAGTTCCCAGGATGAAGCCGCTCCCCTGCTTCCTCCTCCGGCCAGCTTCCAGTGGAGAAGGCCAGGTCCTCTGTCCACATGGGGCTTTGGGGCCAAGACCTCCTGGCACAAGCTGACATGTTATTTTGAGGATGGGTTGGGGGGCTGCCTTGCTTTGGGGTCAGAAGGAAGAAGCTCTTCCCCGGGGAGATGCTGTGGGGTGCTCTCCTGACTCCTCTGTGAGGAGGGGGTGTTACCTGCCCAGAGAGGGCAGAGGTGCAGGGGGGGCAGGGGTCCCTGTTGAGCAGGGCCCAGCCCGTCAGGGGGACACCCACTCCTTCGGTTTTGCCCCAGGATTCTCTGGCATTGGGGAAAACGGAGGAGGAGGCTCTGAAGCACTTCCGAGTGAAGTTTAATGAAGCCCTCCGGGAAAGCTGGAAAACCAAAGTGAACTGGCTGGCCCACAACGTGTCCAAAGATAACAGGCAATAATAGCCCCTCCCAGCCCTGCGCCTGGAGACAAGCAAACTCAGTCTTGGGAGGCGAGCACCCTCAGCTACCCTCCAGGGCCAAAAGGCTGGATTGCATCCTTGGGAAAGAACCTACACGACTGCCTTTTGTTTACACTGGTTATTTATTTATGACTTGAAATGTTTCAGGAACTGAACAGCCATACATAGAAATGCATCCTAGAGCGGGGGCGGGGCGCTGTCCTCCGCGTGCCCATCAGAGCCCTGGGCTTTGATGGGAAGACACTGTGAGCCGCACACCTCAGGCTGCATCTTGCCGAGGGTCTATAACCTCAAGTCTTCCAGCTGGTGGATCTGGAGCCAGCCAAGACTCCTCTCTCCCGCCTGGGGGCTGCCTCCTCCCCAGGCTCCCACTGCGCTGTACATGTGTCCGCGCCTGGCGGTCCAGACAGGGCGCCCACGCCTGCTCACCACCTCCACCTGCGTGCTCTCCATTGACTGAGTTCTGGGCAGCTCCCAGAGGCGGCCTGGGTGCCCTCCGGATTCAGGGAGGGTACTTCTGGATACGGGAATTCTCATCTCTGCTGTAAAGCGATTTTGTTTGCGGGTAAGAAAAAAAAAGGTAGCCCAACTACTTACTGACCTCTGTAGCTCGGGGTGAAGGTGAGGGGGATGGCCCTAACCCCCGTCAGGTTGAGTGCATGCTGTTTCTCAAGCCACATTAGAAAGACGGGAGCTTGACTGAGCTCACCCTGGTCATGGATCAAGAGGCAAGCTGGTACAATTGTGCAATTGTGTGTAACCTCCCTCTCCCTGAAGCAGGTTTTAGGTAGTGAAAGACCTACCTCCTCTCGGAAACACTCACTTTTGAGACTCTGCCCCCAGGACCTAGGTAGCAGAGGCATGAGTCAGGGGCATGGGGGCATCTTTTCCTCGGACAGTACTTAGCCAGAAAATGGTTCAGGCTCAGCCTTGGGTACATCTGAGGAGCCCTAGGAATGCAGGTCCCTGGGCCTCTGTCGGCCTTTTGGAGCTCACTCTGGAGACAGAGCTAAGAATCTGGGTTTCCAGCAGCCCACAGGTGGGCATAATAGAATCAGCAGCTTACTGGGGACCCACAGGGCGACACCACTTACCTCTCAAAGGCCTTGCAAGGCTCAGCAGTGCCAGAGGTTAACTGCCCTCTCAACAGCCCAAGCATACAGCTTCCAGAAGAGCCTGGGGTACTAGCCTGTTTCTCTGTTCATTAGAGGTGGCTGAGCGGCACCGGCCGTAGCAATCCATGCCACCCACAGAGCTCCACTGACCAGACCCTGGTTCCCAATTAAGTGCTGAATTCATCAGACCCATCTCACCTGTCTGGGAATAGGAAAAGCTGAGTGTACATCTGTCTATTTATTTAAACGAGTCTGTGCTTCCTGGCATGGACAGCACAGTGTGTATACACAGCAATGCTTGGTTTGGGTGCATGGCCTGTGTGCCCGGAGAGAAAAGTATTTTCTACGTTTTTTTTAAAAAACCATTTGATGTTTCCGTATGTGGAAGGTGAGTTCGACATAATTGATGAAGGTTCAGACCAGTAGTCTGAAATCTTGAAGTGAGAGGTTAAAACAGATTAAAAGAAACAAAAGCCTTTGTATGTTATGTTCTTGGCTCAGAAAGAAACCAAGGGAATGTAGGATTCAAATGAAAATGAGACCAAAAAAAAACCGCTCTCCCACTGGAGTTAGAACCAGACTTTATTGTATGTATACACTTTCTGACCTATTGTCAATATACACATCTGAAAAGTGATACCACGGCCGCTACAGACAGCGCGAGAACGGTCCTGTCTCCGCATGAGCGTCTACCCACGGTCTAAACAGAGCAGCTACGGTGACAGTACATGGAGGGGTGGCCACACATGACACGGGACAGCTGGCAGTGTCCTCGAGACTAGCGGTTATGATCACAGCGTAGTGTTCAAAATTATTTTCCCCCGGTTTTAGAAATCTAAAATTTTACATGTACATTAAAAACCAAGTGCTGTAGGGTTTTAGCTCCTGACTGCTGTTCTCTCCTTCCACCACCTACTGGGCGTGGGTTGTATCCCTGGGGCGGGCTCTGGGAGGAGGGGAAACAGCAGTTGCTTGGGAATGGAGTGCTGCCCTCCGGCCCCTGGGCGTCATTTCAGCAAGGTTCTGAGTATGGATTCCCCTAGGCCTGTTGCTGTCTCCAAACCAAGTGGTTAGAGGGTCTGCACCATCTGGACGGTCAACATGCACTCTCACCAGCAAGGAAAACTACATCTATTTGGTACGGACCCCAAAGCTGCACCTCTGTGAGGAGCTGCTGGTCCTTGGAGAAGCGAGTACACACAGCCAGGGACCCCAGCTCCCCTCAGCCCTATGCCAAATCAGAAATGGGTAGAATCCCAAAGAAAAGACCTGACCTTTTCCAGCCTCTGAAGAGGGGTCCCTGGCCCGGTCCCCTCCTGCCAGGCAGCAGTTTTGTGCCTGTCTCTCCTCATCCTGGGTGGGGGTGGGAGGTGGGGGTCCTGGGGGTCTCGGTCCCTCCCACGCTCAGTGTCTCCACTTCACTTTGCATCCAGCCCTGGGTTACACTAGCACAAAAGACACGAGGAATCCCAATTTATTTACAAAATATTAAAAAGTCAGTTTATCATCTACATATTAGCCCCATTCTGCCATTTTATACATGCACTAGTGTGGAAAAATAAAAACTTTAAAAAAAAGAAGAAAGGATTACCAGGTGGGAGTGAGCAATTCTAACCCTTTGTCAAGGAGTCCAGTCACTGCAGCTTTTCTGGAGTTGAGCGAGCGTCAGCTCCTCACATAACTTAAGAGCGATCCCGGCGAACGGGAGGAAGGGGGGTGGCAGGGGAGGGAGCCTACGGGCCTACACACCAAGCAGGGCAGAGACTGGCGGTGGGGAGGGTCTGCAGACCTACTGGCCAGAATGACTTTGTACATCATGGACCCTGGGGGTGGGCAGCGATGGCAGCAGAGTCTCCGGAAGCAGGAAGGAAGACGGGGTGGTGGGGGCTGGTGGGGGGGGGTGCGCTCAGTAGCTGAGGGTGGAGTCGTCCCACTCCAGCTGCTGCTGCCGGTTCGCGGTCTGCGGGTCCCCGTGCTCCCCCTCGTCCTCCTCACTGCTCTCCGACTCAGCACTGGTGATGTCGTCCTCCTCGTCCCCATCCTCACTCTCCTCTTCCTCCTCCTCCTCTTCCTCCTCACTGCTATGCTGGTCCTCGTATGTCTGACAAAGGGACAACCCAACTGACCGGGTGCTGAATCCAGCCAGAGAGGCTGGACTAGGCTGGAAGAAGCCTCACCACAGACAAAGGGAAACAAAGCTCTGGTCACCACCCACAGTGTGACCAGGACCCTGTATCAGGCCCCATAGGCCTCACTTTAATTGCAGGGTCGTGGTAAGGACCACACGAAGCACAGGAACGTCGGTGGTGGGGGTAGGGGTGGGGGTAGGGTGGGGTGGATGAGCCTCCCAGGGGCTCCACACCTACCTCCATGGGGTTCACGGTGATGGTCAGGGCGGAGTCATCCCAGTCCATTTCATTCTCTTTCCCGGTGTCCTGGTCCCGCATGGTTCTCTGGTGTGCAGCCCGGATCCGGAACACCCCCAGGATGATCATGAAAACCAGGAAGCTGACGCACACCACGATGACGACGGTGGCCGTGCTGGGCACGACTGGGGCGAGAGGAGACAGGACGGCTGTGATGACAGGACCTGTCCTCGGCCCGTGTGCCCTGGGCCTCCCTACTGCTGGCTCCATCAGCCCCCAGAAAACAGATCTCTGAGAAAAGGCTCAGTGCAGGAGTTTGACCCCTTGCTGCCTTGTCTTTGCTCCAGTTTCCTTGTGTGATGGGGAATAAAAGCTGGGCTGGCCAGTGGCTGTTCTGAGCCAGGGGGAAGTGGGTGCTGAGCTCACAGCAGGAGTTGGGGCAGGAGAAGGCAATGGCACCCCACTCCAGCACTCTTGCCTGGAAAATCCCATGGATGGAGGAGCCTGGTGGGCTGCAATCCATGGGGTCACTAAGAGTCAGACACGACTTCACTTTCACTTTTCACTTTCGTGCACTGGAGAAGGAAATGGCAACCCACTCCAGTGTTCTTGCCTGGAGAATTCCAGGGACGGGGGAGCCTGGTGGGCTGCCATCTATGGGGTCGCACAGAGTCAGACACGACTGAAGCAACTTAGCAGCAGCAGCAGCACAGTCCTACCTGCAAACGGGTGGGGGTTGGCCAGGTTGTGACCCGAGAGGTCAATGAAGGAGCGGTGCTCGGGGTGGACAAACTGCGGCTGGGCAGCTATGTGGCTGGCGTGCTCCATGGGGTTGGCTGTGTGGATGACATTCACCTGCAGAAATGGAAAGGCAGCCCGGATGTGTGTGGGGAATGGATATGCACTTGACCAGCACCACCAAAGTGGGCCCTGGATAGGTGCTGGTGGGTGGAGAAAAGGACAGAAGAAGCCAAGGAGGGTGTTGTAATGATCTGATGTTCACACAGCCAAGAAAAAGCCTGCTCTTGTAATAACTCATTTTTATTGTGCCTAATAAAATAATTCATCCACAGCAGACTGGAGGAGAAGGCCTAGCACCACCAGTGGCCCTTTACCTTGGGTCATCTGAGAAGCCTGGGCACAGACCATGTCCCTCTTTTCTCAAAATCACAGCCACACGAAAGAGCACAAATCATAGGCTTTCTTTCTTTCAAATCTGCTACCCTTGGCTCACAGAACACCCTCGTGGACTCTTCAGCCTTGTGAGTCTAATTCTGGGGCTGTGGGGTCACAGTGCAAGTGCTCAACTGCTGAGAATAACTTCTGGTTCACTCCTCTGGGGCACAGAAGCTCTGAGTGACACTAGACATGTCAGAGTGGCCACGTGCCCCCTGGCCACCTGGGCCAGAGTCACCATGACCACGTTCCTCGCAACGCAGTCCTGCCCTGGGCAGAGCATTCACTCCTAGCAGGGCCAGGCCTCTGCAGAGAACCTCCAGGCACTGCTCCTTAGAAAGCAATGTCAGGTTTCAAGACACACTCTTGCTCCTCAGCCCAAGGTATCAACCGCCACTCAATCCCTGACCACCTCCCTCCAAAGCCCCTCCAAGTCCCGGGCTGAGGGAACCTGTGAAAAGGGCACCGTGCCGGATCCCAGCTCACCCCAAGTACAACCTGTCACCCTAAACCCGTGTAGGTCTAGCCTGAAGCAGTACCCCCAGGTGGAAAAGGTGACCCACCCCGATGAACCCCAACAGTGACCACTACAAATGCCCTGGAAATCAGCATTTGCAAACATCAGGGTCGTAAGTGGGTGCTCATTCACCATGCCACTGGCCTTTCTCCGCAGAGGCCGGCTCTCACCTCCACCTGGAACTCTTTGCTGACGTAACGACCATTCAGCTCAGAGCAGACAAGCTTGAACTTGCGGTCAAGCAAGGACCTGGTGTGCCAGTTCCGATAGCGCAGGAGGTGTAAGATCTCCTCATAGCTGGCCATGGTGTCAACACCTGCGGGCGAGGAGGAGACAGCAGTGTGGAGTTAGGAACACAGGCTGCAGGCAAACGCAGGTGGTTCCCAAGGCACTCAGCCATGCCTGGCTGTCCAACTGTGGGGTATCTCCCCCTCCTGAAGGGCGTGTGCCATAACGTGCCCAGACATCCACCCTTTATGGGGATGGGGCACCAGGCAGAGCTGCCCTCCCCTCCCCATCTGGAAGCTGGCAGCCACCGCTCGGCCCAGTCAACACTCTCCCTTCCCGCCCCATCTAGGGCTCCCTCCAGGTTTTGAGCTGGGAAGACAGCTCCGAGCTGTCACTCTTCCCACCTGTGAAGACCACGCCCATGTCAGAGCTGCTCATTTCGATGCCCTTCTGCTGCAGGCGGGCCGCGTCCACCTCCAGGCTCTCCTGCTCTCCATTCAGTTCTTCTCCCTCCACTGTGACCTCACAGGTGTCCAGGTCGTGCACGATCTCCTCTGACACCAGTGACTCTTGAACTGCAAAAATAGCCCAACCGGAAATAGCAGAGGCCGTGGAGCCTGGAGAGGAGGTCACAGCAACGGCCTGCCTGCTCATCCTCAAACTCACAGAGCCCTTTTAGGGACCATGGATGGAGGTATGGGACAGTCACTTTCAAGAACTGGGGGTGTTTTATGCGTCTAAGGAGGACTGAATGAATAGAGAGAAGGTCTGAGAATGGGGGGCGGTCTGTCCTGCTGGGACTGCCAGCCAGCAGGAGCATCCCCCAACTGCATCCCCTGCCCTGGTCTCCATCCTCTCAACCGCCAAGATCTATCTGACTCTGATGTCAAGCTGGGAAAAGATCAAAGAACCACCCCCTCCCCCAATAAGTGGGTTTCCAAAGATCAGAAGGAGCTCCAGCCCACAGTCAGATTTTAGAAGCAAATCCAAAACAGCACAGAAACATTCAAGTTTCCAAAACCACAGAGGAAAAGGGCAGGGATTTTTCCCTGGCAGCCGCAGTGGGTTTCAGCTGCACAGTTTAGAGCTGAGGCAGGGGCGACTGTTCTGGGCTATCACCTGTCGGGTCCTCATCCCCTTCCCCTTCGGGTTCCACTTCTCTCGTGATGGTGCTGATGATCCGAAGCTCGGGGAAGAGGAAAACCCCCTCCGAGCTTTCAAATTCGGAAGCCGCTCGAGCAAAATGGTGGATGCCGCTCAGACTGATCTTGGGCTCTTCTGGCTGCAAAACCATTATGTAGCCGTCCACTGGGGGGATGGAGATGCAGGTGGCCTCGTTAAAACACCTGTCAACAAGGAAGGGGAGGGGAGGGTCAGGGCTTGAAAAGATGACTTCTCAGGCTATACTCCCAGAGGAGGAAATGTCATAGGGTCATCCAGTATTCTTGCCTGGAGAATCCAATGGACAGAGGAGCCTGGCAGGCCACAGTCCATGGGGTTGCAAAGAGTTGGACGTGACTGAGCACAACACACACACACACACACACACTGCAGGCCACACAAGGGTGCTCGGAGGTGGCACAGGCAGGATTCCACAACCACCTAGGGGACAAGACGCTGGCCACTCCCAGAATGTGCTTCCAAACATCACTCAAAGTTTCTGGAAACAAGTGACCATAAGCTTACAGAAGGGAGGCTGGTTTGTCCTAAAAAACTTAAATGCACATGTTTTCTTCTCAAGGATCACTGGGCAAAGACAGACAAGATTTACTGCTAACAAATCAGCACCTACTTGACCGTGCTGGTGATTTTGAGTCTTCGGATCCCTGGGGTGGGGAACTGTCGTGAATTAAGGTAGGAAACATGCTGCATGGCCTTATCAAGCTCCCCCACGTCCTCTCCCTCCAAGGTCAACGTCGACTGACTAGGGTTGGCCTGGATCTGAAATGGCACCAAAACAGACAGGAGAGGAGTAAGGTTGTCTGCAAGGAGGTGAAACCATGAACGCGCTGACAAAGAGAATTAGCTTGGGATTGATGTGAACTGGTGACTTAGGAAAAGAAAAGCTTGTAGAATTCCAGTGACCATGACCCTATGATACGACAGTAAATATCAAAGGCGCAAACAGATCTGTGATATTAAGAAGAAAAAGAATGCCTGGTCTTTGTTCCTGGTTTCTGGCACGGACCTCCTAAAACCCTTGGAATTTCTTGAGGGACAGGAGCATCTTTTGTTATTCCTGATTAAGCCCCTTTCAACCACCCCAGAGTTTACCTTAATGAGGTGACTCTTGGTGGAGCCCTAGATAGTTTCTGGATAGGGACTGGTTGCTAGAGAAACAAACCGTGTGGTGAGAGTGGACCTTCAGTCCTACCCTTGAAGGGAGAAAGGCTGGAGACTGTGTTAATTGATCACAGTGGTTAATGATTTGATCCATCATGCTTATATAATGGAATCTCTACAAAACCCCCAAACAACAGGGTCTGGAGAACTGGGTTTGCAGACACAGCAAGGTGCTGGGGGGTTGGGGGTGGAAGCCCTGTGCACTCCCCTCACCCCAGGCCCTGAGCATCTCTTCCACCTGCTTGTTCCTGAGCTGCATCCCTTACAATAAACCAGTAACTGTAGTAAAGTGTTTTGTGGGGTTTTCTGAGCAGTTCTGCAAATTATTGAAACTGAAAAGGGGGAGGGGTTTTGGGAACCCTGGACTTGCAGCCAAGCTGGATGGAAGTGTGGGTACCAGGGGCCTGGAAGCTTGTCTGGCAGCTGAGGAGCAGACGTCTGGTGGGCTGTGGGGCCTAGTGCCCAGTCAGTGTCAGGATGGAAGTAGACTATGGGACAACTGGGGAGCAGGGGCCCAAAGAGCTGGAGAGTTAGGGTGTGGTGCCAGAGGTGTGAAGAGTAAAAACAGATCAACCAGTGCCAGTGGCCTTTACACTTGAGGTCAAAGAAGGTGTGGGTGCAGGGGAGTGGGGTGCCAGGCAGGGGGGTGCCTGTGTTACCTTGACACCTCTGCCATTGTCTTCGGGGGTGTGCAGGTCTAGCCCCTCTTTGCAGGTATACAGACAGTCAATCACCTTCTTATCTGTGAGCTTCCCAGAACGGATGGTCAGGCCAGCCAGATTACCTCGGAAAAACTGGGTCATGCGCAGGTCACCACCTGTGGAACATGGGGGAGGGAAAGCAGAAATTGTGGGGGCAGCCTGGGCCTCCCATCTCACTTTTCAATGTGGTGTTACCGGTGGTGGTGGCTTGATGGGTGGACATGCGGGTTAGTTCCTATCAGATCCTGTTAGCCTTGCAGCTGACATGGAAGCACAATGAGGAAATTAAATGGTTTATGATCATGCATGTGGCCCGGAGAAGAGAGGAGCTGGTGGTGATGTGTCCCTCACCAGAAGCCCAGAGGTCCCATGATTGTGGGCCACTCCCCAGTAAGGGTGGTCCATGCTGCACTGGTCACCATGGCACGCAAGTGACATCTTACTGGTGCTAGTCTCTTCAACCACTGCCTTCTCAGTCAGCTGGATCAGATGCTGGGCTGCCTTTTTAAAATTTATTTATTTTTGGCTGGACCATGTGGATGCAGGATCTTAGTTCCCTGACCAGGAATCACACCTGGGCCCCTGAAGTGAAAGCGCTGGGTCCTGACCACTGGACGAAAAGGGAATTCCCCTTAGGTTGCTTTTTTCTAACTGAGCATATTCCCAGAATACATACAAACTCGGGGATGAACATACACAAGCAGGAGTAGAAAGATGAGTGTTAAAACCCCATCCTGCACTTAGAAGCCTAGTATCAAGGCCACTCAGATGGCTGTTTCATTGACTCACAGCATGCCTGTCTCCAACTACTGAGGACAGCTGAGGAGAGTGAAGATGTTATAAGAAAAAGCCAGAAAGTGGCCCTTGACAGGCTGTCACAAAGAGCCAATATCAGGAGGTAGTAAACCCTGTTCCTACACTGAAGGAGAAGAGCCTGACTGTCAGCAGCACGTCTCAATCCTGACAAGGACATTACACGCAACATCACTGTTAGGGATTGAGATCTCTAAGAAACATTATTTAGAATTTATTATCGGGCAGGACAGAATATCTAGACACGAGTCTTTTCCTGTCTGGTGGTTCAGACACACAAGCAGCAGGAGGTAGCCTCCCAAGCCTTGTCTGTGAGATTTCAGCAAGGTGTCTCAGACAGTGGGATGGGGTGAGATTTGATGAAGGGGGTAAAAGAAACTCCCATTAGTGCCTCGCATGAATGAGTCATTTGCTCTCACTTCAGCTGGGATCAGCACGGGCAGAAAAAGGAAATCCCATGATGCAATGGGGCAGCATAAGGCAAAGCAGCAGCTCAAGACAGTGTCTGGGACCCAAACGCAACTGGGGTGTCGCATGCGGAATGGGCAATGAATGGAGGTCTTGTCTTTAAATGAAACACAATAGTGAACCGTAGGCAAGAGTCCAGGGACCTGCGGAGGCCAGAGGCACAGGCTCAGTTTCATTGTCACTTTCAACTCCTGAATACTCTGTAGAAAAGCAAGACAGACAATATAAAAGGACCAAGAGGTTAGGCTCTTCAGAACTGGACCTTGAAAATTAGTTTCGAAAAGTTACCAAACCCAAAGAGAACACTTCGCCTCTCATCCCTCTTGACACACTCCACCTGGATGAAGCTTGTACATCATCACCTTTTACCACCCCAATGCTTCTTCCCATCCTTTTAAAAAAAAGTTTAATTGTAGTTGATTCACGAAGTTAATCTCTGTTGTTCAGCAATGTGATTCAGTTACACACACACACACACACACCCTTTTTCATATTCTTTTCCATTATGGTTGATCAGAGGATATTGAATATAGTTCTCTGGGCTATCCAGTAGGACCATGTTGTTCATCTTTTTCCAGTCTTTTATTTTGCCTTCCTACAGCCTCCTTGCCAAAACACAAGTTGGATTAAAAATAAGACGGAGTGAAAGCCGTGTGCTCAATTCACTGATCTCTTCAACCTGCCCAGGCAGGACCCAGCCAGATGGTGGCTGACGTTGGTGGCAGAGACGGACCCCATGCAAATGGCAGCCCTCCTGGACCACAGTGCCAGCCTTCCTGATGGGGACACACACATCAGCATCCAAAGGGTGCTATGTAGTGAATGTGTATAACTTTTGAAGGCTCAAAAGGAGTACATAATTGGTTGAGACTTTGACTTCCAAGGGACAGAGGAAGGAAGGCATTTTTAACCAGTTTTTCTGAACAGGAAGGGAGTCAGAGATTAGGGAACTTAACCCAGAGAAACATACTCAATCAGTGATGGCTCAGGGACAGCAGCTGCTGTCCCCACCAGTGTTCTGGGTCCAGGCACACACCCACCCGATAAGAGGACAGAGTCTCCACTTTCAAGACTGCTTCCCTGTGTCCGCCCCATCTTGCAGAACAGGCCTCTCCACCTTTAGCTTTAGCTGCAGATGAGTGGGCTCCAGACCAGGTGTGCACAGGTGAGCCCTGGGGCCCACATAGATCCTCTGTCTTCACAACCCACAGTAAGAACTGATGTTTCTGTTGATGCAATGAGGGGGCCTAAAGCCTGAGTTCCCCATAGTGAATTTGAAAAGAAAGGGATCTCAAATCCCCTGAAAGGAAGAAAGGAGATCTTTTTTCCTGTTAACTACAATTTCTAAAAACTTGTGTTTGGTTTGGAGATCTAGGGAGATTTTTCTGGCTGAGGATGCCGAGAGGGCTGAGGTAGAAAGAGATGAGAGAGGGTGAAAGTGACGGCCATCTGACAGCAGAGGCACCAGGACACGAACAGGAAGGCAGACTGGAATGTGAGGGCTTATTTTAACCCATGCAACAAAGTTCTCAGAATACAAAATAACACTTAGGTTGGCTCTTGTATTCTTATTCAAGTCTTTACTGAGAAATTGTGGAAGCTAATATGAACTGAAATTTTAAGAATAAGAAAAACTTCCGATATGCCCAATAATTTATTCCTCACTCCTTGGTCTCACGTTCTCATTTCTTACAACCGACTGTCACCAGAATTAAATCTGGGAATTCACTGAAGAAGTTCACTGTGAATACTGTCGTATTCCTTTTCATTTGAAAGGATCTGCAGGAAGATTATGAAATTCAATCCTCCTAAAAGCAGCAAAACTGTCTTGGAAACTGTTGTTGTTCAGTTGCTCAGTCGTGTTGGACTCTGCAACCCCACGGCCTGCAGCATGCCAGGTTTCCCTGTCCTTCACCGTCTCCCAGAGTTTGCTCAAATGATGTCTTGGAAATTAGGCTCTTTCATAAATTTCTAGTCTAACTCCAGGTACAACACTTCCACAGAGAAGGAAAAGGAAGGCTGATTTAGCAGGTACATGTGATGATGACACCCTGCAGTCACACAACAGAGTCAAGGGCAAGGGTTGGAGGCGGGACCCCATGAACCTCAACGGCAGACCAGGAGACCTGTCAACTTGGGTGGGAAAGATCACATGCTTATTTTCACTAACTTCTAATATTTAGTTTTCCCTTTCCTTATAAATGTCAGCTACAAATGACAAGAATATTGGAAGAAACCGTGACTTTGCAAATAGAAATCATGTCCCATTGCATCGACAAGCATTGTTACAAAGCCCCTTGCTATTCTGACTCACAGCAGTTAACAGATGTGCCTGATCTTCACATGTGAAGAGTGGCGCAAATGTTACTATTTCACAAATAAGGGCTTTTAGCACTTGCATAACTGTATGTACTTCAATCTAATTGGTCACCTTTGAAATCCTATGTATTTTATTTTATAGGGTCATAAGAAATTATCCTTCTAAGAAGGGATCCTCAGGCTTCCCAGACTACCAGAGGAATCCATGGCACAGAAAACGTTAACACTCTTCATTCGGTGGATCAGAGACCCCGGCCTGAGTGCACCAGCTCCAGGGGTTCAAACCCTAGCGCCATGTGATCAGCTGATTAACACGGCTTGCTTCTTTTCTTCATCTCAGTTTTTCAGCTGTGAAATAGGGATAAAAAGAGCTTCTGCCCCACAGACGTACCACTTAGAATTAATGAGATAATGTATGTTAAGCCATAAGCACACAGCCTGCCACTTAGAAAACAAGAATAAGCTGTACTGTCTTGCTGGTGATTGTCATCACATCCCATCTCGGTCTTTCGGCAGAGACGCCCACAGACTCTTCTCCAGTCCTCACTGCAGTGCTTCTACCAGGCTACCAAGCACAAACACTCTGATGTGCCCTCTGGGCCAGAGCAACTCACACATCTGCTGTTTCTGTGTTTTTGTAAACTTTCCAATTAACAGATTAATTTATAAACATATTCCTCAACACACTCTCTCTCTGCACAACGCTCCCTCCCAGGCCCTCAGGAAGGGTGTTCCCATCCTTCACTGCCTCCAGCGAGCATCACAGAGCTGCCCCAAAGCCTTGCACAGCAATGCCCCCAGAAAGGCAACACCAGGCAAAGGAATGAAAAGATAAAGGACAGGACAGCAAGGAATGAGAATACTGAGAAGAGCCTGCTTCTATTAATATCAACACAGCAGAGAAAAAGTATTGCTCCTGAGACTGAGGGGAAAAGGAGTACCCGTGACCGTTACCTTGCCAGCAAGCCCCAACCACAAGCTGGGTTTCGATCTTGGATGGATGAAGTGGGTAATCTTCAGTGACAGAGAAGGGCTCATGAGGGACACCGTCCACGTAGAGGGTCACACTGGGGATTTCCACGTTGAGGACGTAGTGATGCCATTCCTCGTCACAGACCTGTGGGGCCAAGGGAAGTGTTAGGTGTGTAACACTCTCCTTCCTTCTCACCCTTCCACACAACTGGACACGAGAACGAATTTCTGTTTTCCTAGAAAGGAAAAGATTTAATGCAACAGGAACTTCCCTGGTGGTCCAGTGGTTAAGACTTCGCCTTCCAATGCAAGGGGTGTGGGTTCCATCCCTGGTCAGGGAACCAAAACCCCACATGCCTTGTGGCCAAAATACCAAAACATAAAACAGAAGCAATATTGTTAACAAATTCAATAAAGACTTTAAAAATGGTCCACATCATCAGTCAATAAATAAAAAGGCAACAAAATATGTCTCTTCCCACCATGTCTCACCCAAAGGGCCCAGGTGACAACCACCTCAAGGACATGTCAGACTGGGGGGCAGGGAGGGGCGCTTCAAATGGTGAGCTGCCCAACCCCCTTCTGCCAGGAGCGTGACACGAGGGAATTCTAGTATCGGCAGGATGGTCACCACTCGGGGGGCTGGCAGTTCCTTTTCTGGATCAAAATGAAAAACACCTCCCGTCTCAGAATGAGGCCCACTGTGCATCATGTGCTTTCCTTTCTCGGTTCAAAGATGATGCTCTATACAAATATGAACATTAAGCTCAGGTGGCCAAATTCAACTGAGTTCCTCTCCTATCCCTTGCTGTCACGCAGGGAGTGCTGGTCTGCAGTCTCCGAGGCCCCACCTGGTCTGGCACTGGCCTGATTTCTGGCTTATGTTTTATGCAAGAACAGGGACAAGCAGAGAAGGAGATACTGTGGGATGAAATTTCTAAACATGCCTTTCAAATAGTTTGCCCAAAGCTTCCCTGGTGGCCCAGTGATAAAGAATCTGATGACAAACGCTGGAGACATGGGTTCAATCCCTGATGTGAGAAGATCCCACATGTGGCAGAGCAACTAGGCCTGTGTGCCACAACTACTGAGCCCATGTGCTGCAACTACTGAAGCCCACACATTCTAGAGCCCATGCCCTCCAACAGAAAGGCCACTGCAACGAGAAGCCTGCGCACCCCAATGGGAGAGCAGCCCCTGCTTGCCGCAACTAGAGAAAAGCCCAAGCAGCAATGAAGCCAAAAATCAAATAAATGAATAATTTTTTTTTCCAGTTCAGTTTAGTCGCTCAGTCGTGTCTGACTCTTTGCGACCCCATGAATCGCAGCATGCCAGGCCTCCCTGTCCATCACCATCTCCCGGAGTTCACTCAAACTCACGTCCATCGAGTTGGTGATGCCATCCAGCCATCTCATCCTCTGTCGTCCCCTTCTCCTCCTGCCCCCAATCCCTCCCAGCATCAGAGTCTTTTCCAATTTAAGTTTGCCCAATTTACCTTTTAGTTCTAAGAAACTGAACCAAGGAGAAATTGAGAGCTTAAACAGGCCAGAAACATCAAAATAAATGAAGACATTACCAAAGATTACTCCCAAAAGAAAAGCAACTGCTTTTGAGCCTGAGGAAAAATTCAAACCTATAACACTGTATATATGTTTAGTATATACTCATGATATGTGTGTATATAAATGTGTCATCACATATTTCTAAATAAAGGAATTACACAGTAATTCACTTTTGAGATAGGTTCAGTTCAATTCAGTCGCTCAGTCGAGTCCAACTCTTTGCGACCCCATGAATCACAGTATGCCAGGCCTCCCTGTCCATCACCAACTCCCAGAGTTCACTCAGACTCATGTCCATCGAGTCAGTGATGCCATCCAGCCATCTCATCCTCTGGCGTCCCCTTCTCCTCCTGCCCCCAATCCCTCCCAGCATCAGAGTCTTTTCCAATGAGTCAACTCTTCATATGAGTTGGCCAAAGTACTGGAGTTTCAGCTTTAGCATCATTAAGATCTTAATTTTAGTTTAAGTCTTTATTTCAAACAAGTTCTGTAATAGAAGTTTCTTCAGAAAGTAATTTATATTACATTCCTAGTTTTACAGATATTACAGGTTTCTAGGGGATTAGTAGAATAACACTGTACTTAAATATCAGTAATATTTGGTCAAAGTCCATGAGCATATTCTAAGAAGACAGTAGTCAAGTTCAAGTGCGTCGCTAAGTCGTGTCTGACTCTTGCGACCCCATGGACTGTTGCCCACCAGGGTCCTCTGTCTATGGGATTCTCCAGGCAAGAATACTGGAGTGGGTTGCCATGGCCTCCGCCAGGGGATCTTCCTGACCCAGGGATTGAACCCATGTCTCTTCTGTCCCCTGCTGGCAGGCAGGTTCTTTACCACTAGGGCCACCTGGGACCACTCCAACTACTCACTTTACATCAACAATAGCCTCGCTCCCCTTTGTGCACGTGTGTGCTCACTCAGTTAGCTGTGTCTGACTCTTTGAAACCCCATGGACTGTGGAGCCCACCAGGCTTCCCTGTCCATGGCATTCCCCAGGCAAGAATACTAGAGTGGGTAGCCATGTCCTTCTCCAGGGAATCTTCCCGACTCAGGAGTTGAACCCAGGTCTTCTGCATTGCAGGCAGATTCTTTATCAACTGAGCTACGCAGGCAGTGAAGATAGTAGTAGAATTAGTATAATTTTTTAATTTCCTTGAAAACAGGGAGATGAGGAGAGTGAAACCCCAAGCCACAGACAACACCCACGATAATACTGCTGATGAGGTGACTACATGAATGCTGAGACAAGCCAAGTGGAGAAAAGCAACAGGGTTTCAGATTCAGGAGATACCAGAGGGTGTGAAGCCACATTAAAAAAAAAAAAACCTTTATAAAGACAACAGAAAGGAGAGTTCAAAACTTAAAGCTAGGGGGAAAAAAAGTCATGTTGATCAACTATCTCTTTTCAAAGTGTAGGAAAGCTAATTTCATGTAAAACTGAGGGTGGGGGAATGGAAATGATCATGACTCAATTCCACATGAAGTTTTTAAAAGGAAAAGAAAAGACAAACAAAGGGAATAATATCCCTTCAGCTAATGAAACCATACCTGAAAGTCATACCTAACAAAAGAGATGAGAACAACGATCTTTTATCTTAAAACATGCTAAAAGACACAAGGAGAATGACATAAAACAGTAAAAAACAAGTTCATAATTAAAGCAACTCAGAAACGAGGTGACAGGATACAGAAATGATTTAAATGAAAGGGATGGTTACAGTAAAAAAAGGTGAAGAATATCAACAAAAGATAAAAGGACTCCCCAGGGAGGAAAACCAAAGCAATGAAAAAGAATACCGAAAACCCTGCATGAAATACCCAAATATTTGAAACTAGATACTATAAGAGAATAACACATATTTGGGAAAACAGACCTAAAACCACCAAGACGTATTCATAAAATTAAAAAGAAGAGGAAGAGAAAGAAATACATCCTATGATCATCCAAACAAAAAGACTAAATATTTTATAAATGAAAGAAAATCAAGTTGTTGTCAGAGTTTAATAGCAACATTTTATGTTAGAACTCAATGAAGGAGAGAGATTTTCTGTTCTTAGAAATCTTACATCTGAGCCAGAGATGAGATATCCAGCCAAAGTGACCTTCAGTATAAAGGCCACAGACAAACTATTAAAACAACATGTAAGAACTTAGGAATTAACTGTTCCCATGAGCCCTTCCTGGGAACACACTTCCTACCACCCAAGTGACCAGAAAACAAATGCCACAAGGATAGTGACACTGACCATTGATGGCTGCTTACAACACGAAGAGAAAAAACCAGACCCAAGGCTTAAACAGATCAGAAACATTAAACCCCATTCTGATCAAGTCTTTAGAGCCCACTCCCAATGTACGGGGTATAAAGAAAAGAGAGGAGGGACTTCCTGGGTGGTCCAGTGGTTAAGAATCTGCCTTCCCAAGCAGGGAATGCAAGTTTGATCCCTGGTATAAGATCCCATATGCGGAGGAGCAACTAAGCCCACGTGCCTCAACTATAGAGAAGCCCACGCACTCAATAAAGAGCGCATGTGCTGCAACTAAGACCCAACACAGCCATAAGGAAGTAGGCAGATAGATAAATACATAAATATTTTTAAAAGGAGGAGAAGACAGAGGAGCATGTTACATTACACCACAGGGAAGCAACCAGGCAAATCTAAACTCTTGAAAACTATGGGACTAAAGCCTGATTTTATTACCAAATGAATTCCAAGGGAGAAGAGGAGAGTCTATAGATTAAAATAAACTCAAAAAGTCTATCAGTCAATCCCAATGTATGGCCCCTTATTGGATCCTGATTCAAACAAACAAAACTGTAAACACAAAAACACCTATGAAACAATCTGAACACTGGATGGATATTGAAAAACTATTAACAGTGGAGGTAACAGTGAAGTAAGACTGACCAAGAGCTGATAATTACTGAACCCAACTGAAGGGTGTGTGGAGTTGTGCCTTATACTAATCTGTCCACTTTTACCTATGTCTAAAATTTTCCGTGATAAAGTTTCAAAAACATGTAAACAGAAGGAACTAAACACTGGGATGCCCCTGGCAGTCCAGGGGTTAGGACTCTGCTCTTCCACTGCAGGGGGCATGGGTTTGATCCCTGGCTGGGGAACTAAGATCCCTCATGCCATGGGGTGCAGTCAACTTTTTATTTAAAAGAAAAGAAGAAATTAAATATATAAATGCAGGCTATGATTATGAAAACAGAACTATACTTAAAATGTATACCTATGCTGCAAAAGTTTTTTTCTGGATACCTTTCTTAGTGTCTTGAAAAAATTTATGACAATGGTTTCCGAGAAAGAAATGATCTAGGTAAATAAAAATGACAACAGTAAGAGATGAATGCTGTCACCTGGACAGTGACCTCATCTTTCTACCAAAACACACTTTCTTCCTCTCATATGGGCTCTTATGTATCTATCTTGTAACAGTTTCAGACAATGCTATATTTCACCAACTATAAGCACATATAACACTATGTCCGCTCATATCTACTAACTCCAGGAGACAAATAAATTAAGCCCAGGCCAAATGTTTCCTTCTTGTCCCAACTCTAAATCATGAGACAAAACAACCTGCTGTGATTGTAATGGAAAGGCTTTCTCAGTTCACAGCATCTCTTTGCTTCCTATAACACATTGATTCTTTGCACATGACACTTGCTTTTTTACCACTGCAACTGCTAGGAAATCAGCCTTGCAAAGATATGACATCATCACAAGAAGTTTATAATACGATCTAATGCCAAAACTGTAAACTCCTAATACTCCTTTAATACACCCAAGACCTAGCAATTCATGTGATGTCTCAAAGATGTCAAGACTGCTGGTTCCTTGAAAATTTAAAATATCGTGTCCCTGAATTTGCTGAGGCACCAAGAGTCCTGGGCACAATTTGGGAGCCAAGGACTTAGACAATGAATAAACAAATACAAGGATCTCAATTTTTAAGTAAGTGCTGCTTATCTCAATAAATTAAACACAGTATTTTGTATTTGAAACATACTATTTCTTTATATAGGCACACCTTGGAGATACCACAGGTTTAGCTCCAGACCACAGCAATGAATCAAGTATCACAAGAAAGTGAGTCACATGAATTTTTTTGGTTTCTCAAAGCATAAAAAGTTATATTTACACTATACTATTAAGTGTGCAACTGCATTATGTCTAAAAAATACCTGTGTCTGTGCGTCTGTATTTTAGTCGCTTACTCATGTCCAACTCTTTGCGACCACATGGACTGCAGACTGCCAGGATCCTCTGTCCATGGAATTCTCCAGGTAAAAATACTGAAGTGGGTTGCCATGCCCTCCTCCAGGGGACCTTGCCTGACCCTGGGATCAAAGCCAGGTCTCCTATATTTCAGGCAGATTCTTTACTATCTGAGCCACCAGGGAAGCCTAATTTAAAAATACTTTACTAAAAACTGTAACCATCATCTGAAAATGCTTAGGACTTCCAGGGCAGTCCAGTGGTTAAGATTCCATGCTCTCAGTGCAGGCGCTGGGGTGGGGGAGGGCACAGGTTTGATTCCTGGTTGGGGAACTAAGATCCTGCATGCTGCAGAGTATGCCCCCCCCAAAAAAAACCCAATATCTGAGAAGTACAATAAAATAAGGTAAGCCTGTATTAATATTTTATGTATAAAATACACACATGTAAAAAAAACAAAGTCTTTCAATGTGAAGGAGTTCCATGGATTTAATGTGCTATCCTATTACCCACAGACACAGAAATCGTAAAAGCTTCAATACACCTTGCCCGTAAATAGTTGGTCCTGTGCAGTTTCAGTGCCCATTTACTCTCTCTGAAAAAAAATCCTATCAGTGAGTTTTCCATTCCCTCACCTGACTCAGCTTCCAGTGGAACTCTGCAGGTTTGTATTTCTTCTCTTCTGAAGGATCCTGACGGAGGAGGAAAACCAGCCGGCAGCCGTGGACATAGAGTGAGTAATGGTGTCGGTTCATCTCTGCAGAGAGAAATTCTACTGGTAAACCGCCAGCTTAACTCACTACTCACCAGACAGCTTTTGCAGAAACTAACACCTGTGCCCAGCCATTTTTATTCTGGCTGGCCAAAAATTAATTCTGTTATTTCACGAACACTTTGTGGGTTATTACATTCAATAGTTACACCTGACACATCTGTAAATCTTCTCCAGCACCGTTGAATTTCATTTTCACTTTCTACATGAGAATTAATCACTAAGGTTTTTTGTCTGTTAGTTGAATATTCACATCATCTGAAGTATAACTATATTCTGAAGAACTACCATCTTATGAGACTCCAGTATACATGTCACTCAGACAATTAGAGAAAGTATCTGCATTAAAATTCACCGAAGAATTCTTCTTCACTCAAAATTTCATTATGCATCATTGTAAAAAAAATTTAGGGTAATAAACTTGTATTTACAATATACACAAGGTTGGAACAAAAATCTAAGAGCGAAATGTGAATAACAACAATCGTTAAGTTGTGCAGTGAATCCTTGATCAATTTTAAGTTCTAACAACTTAACACAGTGATGTTAATCATATCACTCTCTAAAAATGTGCATCTCCAGTCAATAATGTGTTAAGACCCAAAGGAGAAATAAAAGCTGTTATTTCTTCAATGGATTTTGAAGACAGTTTTACCAGCCTAAACGAACTCTCCAGGGTGGGCCAAGGCAGGGTTAGGAACAGATACACTTGGGTTGTGGGCTTCCCAGGTGGCACTAGTGGTCAAAAACCTGCCTGGAAATGCAGGAGATGTAAGAGCTGCAGGTTCAGTCTCTGGGTTGGGAAGATGCCCTGGATGAGGACATGGCAACCCACTCCGGTATTCCTATCTGGAGAACCCCACGGACAAAGGAGCTTGGAGGGCTGCAGTCCATAGGGTCACAGAGAGTTGACGTGACTGAAGCGACTCAGCATGCATGCATGCACGCAAACATGCACACTTGGGCTTTACTGAGAAGTGGGGCCTGATCCACTGAGTAAAACTAACAAACGCCTAGATGCCAGTGCCAGATCTTGAGCAGAGAACCACGAGTGTCACCAACAGCCTGTGGGAGCCTTTAGGGTTAGAATAAGTGCCAGCTCCAGGCTCCACTGCAAGGATGTCCCTTACAGCGAAGCTGACCTACCTGTTTTGTCTGAGCTGCAAAGAATCGTCTCCTTCTTCTTGCCAAATGGCCCGTGCCTCATCCACACAGAGATCGTAAAGGGCTCCTTGGGGTTGACGGAGACGATGCCGTCTGGGACCCTCACCGCCTGAGTGCCATTGAACTCAAAGACCTGGTCGCTGTCATGGCCGTTGTCCGTGGGAAGGCCAATGGTCCAGTTCCAGGAGCCTCCTGGGGAAGGCAGCAGCTCAGCTGTGCCAGACGCAGCACCTGAAGCAACACAGTGACGCTTACTGTGCACCATGCGATGAACTCACATGGGATAAGCATTTCAAGGCCCACGAGGTACAGTCTTTATTTTAAAATTACTATTGAAACATAGTTAACATACAATGTTGTGCTAGTTTGAGGTACACAGCAAAGTGATTCAGTTATACATAAACGTATTCTTTTTTTACATTCTTTTTCACTATAGGTTGGTACAAGATATTAAGTAGAGTTCCCTGTGCTACATAGTAGGTCCTTGTTGTTTATCTGTTTCATAAATAGGAGTGTGTATATGTTAATCCTCTGCCCTTTCTCCTTTGAAAAGCCTAAGTTTGTTTTCTACGTTTATGCATCTATTTTGTAAATAAATTCATGTGTATTTTTTTTATTCTTCTTAGATTCCACATATAAGTGATATCATACAACGCTCATCTTTCTCTGTCTGGCTTACTTCACTTAGTTTGATGATCTCTAAGTCCATCCATGTTGCTGCAAATGGCATTATCTCTTTCTTTTTCATGGCTCAGTAATATCACACACACACACACTATCCATTCATCAGCTGACGGACACAGGCTGCTTCCATGTCGTGACTGTTGTGAACAGTGTCGCTCTGACACTGGGGCACATGTATTAAGGCACCGTATTTATCTTAATGGCTAAACAATCTGCTAATTCAGTTTTCTTTTCCTCAAAACTAAGAGTTTTTATTACTAAAAAGATGAAAAAATAACCATGGTTACTATCTTTAAAAAAAAGAAAAAGAAGAAGGAATAGGAAAGAGGAGTTTTAACTTTTAAAAACTGTGACTCACTATGTTGTACAGCAACTATACTTTAATTAAAAAAAAAAGCAGCATTACTCGTGATCTCACCCCACTGTATACACTGTTAACATCTGGGTATAAACACTTCCAGTCCTTTCTTTATGAATATACACGTATTACTAAAATATGTATAATGTGTATGCAAATATATTATAAAAATGGACTCCTACTCTGTACTTACATATATGACCATTCATAGTCTCGAGCACAATTTAAAATGTCTGAACAGCACTTTATTGGATAGAATTTGTACAATAATTTATTTAAGTAATCTGTCCTGTGAGCAGAGTCACCTCTAATTCTTTTCTGTGATAAACCTTGCGTCGACGAGGACCTCAGGGTCTCCATGATTATTCCCTTAGGATAAATTCTAGAAACGGGATACTAAGCCAGAGTACATGAGACATTTTCACAACTGTTGTTAAACATTGCCAGGCTCAATTTTTTTTTTTTAATTCGTCCACAGAGAATTCTGCAACCTCTCCCAGCCCCTGGGCCCTTAACTTTCCTATTTATAGGAGCAGCAGGACTAGGCTAGAACAGATTGGTCTTTCAAGTATCATCTGATCTCAGTTCAAATCCAAGCTCAGGCTCTTCCTAAAAGTGTGAGGCAACTCAGTCTCCCTCAGTCTCAACTAATTCCTCTGGAAAGATGAGGAATAACTCCACTGCTTTGTGGGCCTGATGGGATGATAAAGAAAATAACACGTGTGCAAGTAACCTAGTGTATATAGGAAGCACTCGGACAGGAAATTCTTTCTATCTTTGAACTGTTCTGCTGAGAAAATGCTTATTAAATACCAAATAAATAATGGCAGCAGCAATATGGATGAAGCAAGAGACTATTGTACTGAGTGAAGTTCAGATCAGATCAGATCAGATCAGTCGCTCAGTCATATCCGACTCTTTGCGACCCCATGAATCGCAGCACGCCAGGCCTCCCTGTCCATCACCAACTTCCCGGAGTGAAGTTAAGTCAGGAGAGAAGGAGAAATATCCTATGACATCCCTTATATGAGAATCTTAAAAGAAATGATACAAATGAACTTACAAAACAGATACAGACTCACAGACTTAGAGAAGGGTGTCAGGGGTGATGAATTGGGTGGGTGGCGGTGGGTGGGTGGGGAGAGTCAGGAAGTCTGGGGTCGACACTGCTGTATTTAAAATGGATAACCAACAAGGCCCTACTGTATAGCCCAGAACTCTGCTCAATGCTATGTGGTGGCCTGGAGGGCAGGGGAGTTTGGGCAAGAATGGATACAGATAAATGTATGGCTGAGTCTCTCTGCTGTTCACCTGAAACCATCACCACATTGTTTGTTAACTGCTATACCCTAGTACAAAACAGAAAGTTTTAAAAAATAAAAAGCTAAAGAAGAAGAATGGCATGAGAAAGCATGGTTTTTACATTATACTTACATAATTTAAAACAGAAAATACTCCAGACCTCTTCACTTACACATTTTTAGGTACCTGATTATGAGAATCTGGACTCATAGTCAGACACCCAAGTATATTCAGCACAGGGATGAGCCAACAGAGAATATACTTTTTCCCTGTTGCTGCTTCTTCATATGACAATTTTCAATTACGTAAGAAAATCGGTTGCCCAAGTCTGTTATCATTTGGTGAAGAGACAAGTGAGCATCAGAAAACACTGCCTCCGAAGCTCTTACTGAGCAGCTCCCAGAACACAAGAGACCCTTCTGATCATCAAGAAGCAATTTAAGTTAGTGGTGTTCTGGGACTTCCCTGGCGATTCAGTGGTTAACACACCATGTTCCCACTGCAGGGGATATAGATGCAGTCCCTGGTCCGGGAACTAAGATCCCATGTGCTGAGCAGAGTGGCCAAAACATAACATAAAAAAGTTACTGGTGTTCTACCACCAGCTGTGTGAAAGATTCTTCCTCAGCATTTTCCCTGAGAAGTATCCATACCTCTCCTCCACCTGACTTACATAAACCCGAAAAATATCCAGACTGATGGTGAAGATGGAGAACGAGCCTTGGGTCAAATTCTTGACCATTCTATGCTCTACCTGCTCCACACCTTGTTTGTGCGACACAAAGACTATATATTCAATGCAGGTTTCATTTTCATTTCCATTTCCTATTTCACGTTTGCCAAAAGCTATCACATTACCTAGTTTTTTTTCTTTAGTCCTTAAATAATAAATTCATTTCATTTAAAGCACACTCCTTACAGAACCCTTATTTGGATGATTCCCAACGTATGTTAGAGAAAGACATGCTTGAAATCAGTGGGTCTTAAGGTAGCACACGCGCACACTCTTCTGAATGGGCTTTTGGGGCCTGGGGTTCCTCCCTGGCCTCCTTACCGCAGAGCCGATGAAGTGACTTCTCGGAGTAGGTGTCACGGTCACAGCCCTTCCCGATGTGGCTGGTCTCCAGCTCCACCACCACCTGTGCCGAGGCCACCGACTCGTCACACGTTTCCAGGTGGACATTCGGAAAGAGTGTCAGAGCGCCAGTGCCAGGCTCGTATTCCACCCTGTTGTTCCATCCTGCGTGGGCCCACGGGGAGGGTGGGGTGGAGGGGAGAAGAGGAACACTCCTGTTAGGTCTCCATGGTGGACAGACTTTTGGAGCAGGTGCGAGAGCAGCACAGAGAGGGAGGCTCACCTTGCCACCCAGGGGTGCAGGTGGGCTTGATGCTGATCTTCACCAAAACGTCTTCTGCTGCTCTTTTCTTCCCGCAGTCGTAGGCCGTGACAGTCAGCTTGTACTGGTGCTCTTTACCATAGTTCAGCTTCTCTGTGTTTTTAATGTAACCTTCCAAAGGGAAAAACAACAGTGAGAACCCAAACCCATTCCGTTTCCCTCCTCCTGACTTTTTTTAATTGAAGTACAGTTGATGTACAATACTGTGTCAGTTTCAGGTGTACAGCAAAGTGATTCATGTATATACACATTTTTTTCCAGATTATTTTCAAGCCCATGTTGTGTTTTACTTCTGTCGTCCTACGCTGAAACACAAAATGCACGTGCTTTCAGCCCTGGAAGTACTAACACAGAAATAAACTTATGCTTCAGATAATTAACACTCAGTTTGGCTTTCCTGAGCTTGAACACACACTAAATCCACCTTGAAAGACTGTTTAAGCAGAAGAATGAGTCTACAGAATGCAGCCTTCATTTATTCTTACAGCTGTATTTGATTTTATATTTAAGATTTAATATGTAAGGGCTTCCCTGGTGGCTCAGTGGTAAAGGAGACACGGGCTCGATCCCTGGGTCTTGGGAAGATGCCCTGGTGAAGGGAATGGCAACCCACTCCAGTATTCCTGCCTGGGAAATCCCACAGACAGAGGAGCCTGGCAGGCTACAGTCCATGGGGTCACAGAGTCAGACACGACTTACTGACTAAACAACAACAAGATAATGTGTAAAAGCATAAATAGACAAAATAATCCAAGTAATTCAAATATTAAATATGAGATGAAGCTGCATTAAATACTTTTTGCTAAAAGATTTACTTTTTTAGAGAGACTTCCTACCCTCACCAAGCAGGAGAGAAGCCTGCTTTCTCAACATGTGTGCAGATTTCTGCAAAGTGTTTGCATCGTGTCCATCATTTCATCGAAGATTCTGGACTGTGTGTTAACAATGGAGACACCACAGGATCATCAAGAAGGCATAACCCAATAAAGAAGCTGAGCTCCAGACTAAGTTAATACTGTTCCATTACTAAGGATGGAGGTGGGGCTGGCAGTAAGGTATCAACTTCATTTTCAAGATGAGGCAGAAGATTCCAATGTGATGGAGAACAGAAAACAAGGCAAATTGAGAAGCAGTCTTGTTCGGATGCAAGCTGGCTGAAAGGCAGGGAGATGATAAAATAAAAACATCTTAGGCAGTGGATTTTTATTAGATTTCAGTGGGAAAGGAGAAAAATGATCATCCTAAAAGAGAATGTTTTTGTCAAACATCAAACTTTGGTGTCAGAAAACAGGCTTTCAGGGGACAGAGTAAAAATTTAAACGTAATCTAAACAGATATTTCTCCAAAGACATACAGATGGCCAAAAGGCACCTGTATGAAAAGATACTCAACAAGGCTAACTATTAGAGAAATGTAAATCAAAACTACAATGAGATAGGGAATTCTCTGGTGTTTCAGTGGTTAGGACTCTGAGCTTCCCTGCACGGAGCAGGAGTTCAGTTCCTGGTCAGGCAACTAAGATCCCACAAGCCACTCGGTATGGACCACACACACAACTGAGTCACTGTGCTGTACACCTGAAACTAACATAACATTGTAAATCAACTATACTTCAATTTAAAAAAAAACTTAAGCGTGAAACAGACACACCAAGTTAGGTCTTGCTATGGACTGAATGTGTGTGTCCTCCCAAATTCTTACACTTGAAGTTGTGACCCTCATGGTAATGTATTAGGAAGTGGGGCCTTTGGGAGGTGATGAGCTTTAGGTAAGCTCACAAGGGTGGAGCCCTCGATATGGGATCAGTGTCCATACAAGACAAAGAGACTAGAGCTTTCTCCCTGCCATGTGCGGACACACCAAGAAGCAGGTCCTCACCAACACTGAATTACTGAGCACTCTGTCTTAAACTTCCCAGCCTCCAGAACTGTATGAAGTAAGTGTCTGTCATTTTGTGTTTATGGTGTTTGGTGAGAGCAGCCTGAATGGACTGACTGTGAGTTTCACTGAAGTGCAGACAAAGTGTGGGTTTGAAGCCAACTGGTGTAGAGGGGGCTGCCTGCCCCATCTCCCCGTCGGGGAGGAATGCGCCCACTTCTGGGTTCTCACCATCTTTGTCAACGGTGAATGGCACATCTGGGGTGACGATCTCATAGCTGCAGATTTGGCTGAACTGGGGGGAGCAGTCCGCGTCCACCGCCTCCACCCTCAAGATGCTGTCGTACTGCTTCCCCTCCACCACTGTGGCTTTGTAGGACTTCTCCTTGAACACGGGCGCATATTCGTTGACGTCGTTCACCTGAATGTGGACAGTTGCTCTGGAAGAACGGGGGGGGAAAAAAGCTGTCAGTTTTGCTTGTTTGTATTTTTACCCGAAGAATAAACTTCTGCCCTATGGTTAAATTTCCTTTTTTTCCGATATCCTGTTTTATTAAATTATATGTGGAGATGAAAATTAAACTGCTCACTGTTTTTAATTTAGCATGGAGACAACAGAAAGTTAAAACAGGAATTTGGGTTGATGCTACAAAGTCCTACTGAGTAAGGCAGTTGGTACATAACAGACTTGGGAGACTTCCCTGGTGGTTCAGTGGTTAAGACTCTGTGCTTCCAAAGCAGGTAGCACAGGTTGAATCCCCGGTTGGGGAACTAAGATCCCATACACTGCATGGAGCAGTCAAAAAAAACAAAAGAGAGAGACGGGATTTTCTTGACAATGTAGGGCAGGGCATGCACAAGGCGGGTAACTATATACCAGATATCTGTTTGTGCTCAACCCAGAAAGTTAAAAATATTTTGTTACAAAATCTGGGGAAAAAAAAAGTTAGGAAGTAGAGGTAAAAAGCAGAGATAGAAAATGGGAAATTATGAGCTTATTAAAACAAGTTTTATCCTGCTTCTAAGGAATAGAGAGCATCAGTAAACCACTGCTGGGATATCACCCACTACTGACCAACAAATGAAGGACTTCAACTTGCCCTCCCTGATCAACTACATTCCATCTCCCCAGTGTGGGCACAAGAAAACTAAGGCATCATCAGACCAAGCTACTGAAAACCATCAATCTCGAGTGCTACTGACCAGGGCATGTTTCTGAATCAGACAAGGTCCCTGACTGAAACAAGGCCTTTGTCAAGGAAAACTGCAACATCGCACTTTGTAAAATGGATGAGGCATGATTCACTGACATGTAGCATCCAGCTATTCACCAAGACCCTCCCTACCCCATGGTACCCCCATCCATCCTGACCCTCACAGTGGGATATGTGACATCACCTCACCCACGGAGCTTCTTTCCTTAACCAATACAGTAAAAAGAAACTGATACTTGGAAAAATTAAATTTGCCTAATGTTGGGGGACTAGTAAATGGTGGAGAAAAGATCTAGAAAAAGACTAAATCTAGGTCTTGTCCAATTGTCTCCGTGACACCAGTAGTTCTCAACTGGTAGGAAGCATGTGAACATACCCAGGATTGGGGGCAGAAGTAAGCTTTCTTTTACCCGCTCAAATGCATTTCATGCCCTTAAAATTTATGGGAAAAAAAATACATATATATATAAACATAACAAAAGAATATCTTCCTCCAGGAAAAGTGGGCTTGTCGAATTTTCAATGGAAGGCCCTAGCATTTTTACTAGAGTAGCTGGGAGAATAAAATTACTCATTCATTTATTCAACATCTAACAAGTATTGGACACTTGCTGGGAGCCATACACAAGGGTAAACACACAGGATTCCTGCCCTCAAAGAGCTGACAATCTCAATAGGGACAATCAGAAACTATCCTCTGCCTTGTGTTTCAAAACTGAAAAGTCGTGGGACTTCCTTGGCAGTACAGTGTCTAAGACTCTGCACTCACAATACAGGGCGCCGGGGTCCGATCCATGGTCAGGGAACCAGATCCCACATGCCACACTAACAGTTAGCATGCCACAACTAAGACCTGGCACAGCCAAATAAACAAATATTTTAAAAGCAAACAAAAGCAGTAAGTTTTAGGACAGTGGCAACAGTCACTGTTTTCCTTACACACACACACACACACACACACACACACACACACGCATACACTCTTTGTCCCGCTCACTTACTTGTGAGATTTTTTCACATTGGCCCCGTCTGGCCCCTTCCCGCAGTCATAGGCCTGGATGGTGAACGTGTAATCCTTCTGCAGCTCACAGTCCAGCTTCTCTGTGGAACGAATGACCCCCTCGCCAGTGGATTTATCCACCACCACTGCGTCAAAGGGCACATTCTGTCCATGAATCTTAAATCCACAAATCTCACCTGGGGAGTCAAAGCAGCATGGGTTAGGATTTCTGCCACACAAACCCAGGGTGCGCTCCCCTCCACCCCTAAAGAAAATGAACAACGACAATTCGGCAGCCAGGGGTTGGGGGTGGGGGGAGGGTCTGTGGACAAAGCGAGGGCGCTTGTGCTTTCATAGGGGGTAAGTTCTGGGGGCTTTAGTAAAAAGAAGCATGTTCTGGCTTTCCAAGCAACTTGTTTAACTTTGCATCCATTCATGCAGGAATACAAAAGAGAGAAAGAGAAAATATAGACAGGCATTTCACAGGAGTACTTAGGAGAGCTCCGGGGTAAAGTAGTTTCATTAGCTAACAGCCAAGGCCTGGTAACACAGAGGAGCTGCCCAGGGACCTGGGAGGGCCGGGCAGTGGTTTTGATTTGGACCAGAGAGGAGGCTAAAAGGCATAGTTAAGTGTTGAGAAAGGAAGAAGCGTGAGGCATAGGTTCAGCACCAGAATTACAGAAGGTCTGTCCAAAAAAAAAAAAAAATTCTAAGAAACAAGTCTTCCTGTGCAATGAGCCTGGCTAAAATTAGGGAATCAAAACAAACTACTAAATGAGAAAAAGGTAGAAATACCAACTTTTCAGGCATCCATTTCAACAGCTATCATCTGTGATTGAGATACAGTCTCCATTCTGGGGAGGGATGTGCTAGACTGCCCTTGGTTTTGGACTTTATCCTATCAGACCTGAAGAAGAAGCCTGCCTGGGAATGGAAGTGCATCCAAGTTCGTTTATGAGCTTCACTGGGAGTTAAAGTGTAGGTCTCCATTCTGGCCCAGGGGAGAACACATATAAACATTCTGATGTGTGTAGAATGTATTTCACATAAAAACAAAACTTCCAAAATTACAACAAGCAGAAAATGGTTACACAGTGAATCTCTCAGATCCAATTTTTTAAAAAAGAATAGGATTATCCATATAGTTCAAATGGATGTCTGATTTCCAGATATTTCTAACCAAGGGTTTGGTTACATACAATTCCCATCAATAGACTTAAAAAATAGAAACAAAGTAGGAGAATAAATAGGGGGAAAGAGCATGACAGTTTCTTCTGTTTGAGGGCTGAGTCCCAATTTCATTAACATAGTTAGTGGGTTAATGTCATAAGAGGGATAGAAAGAACCCTTTATCACCTTCTTTGGTGACTGTCACCTCAAAACTCTCTAAAGGGAGAAAAGATAAACCCATGTCAGTAATACAGGAAAGAACGAACTCTAAACAATAAGAAAAAAAGGTCAAAGATGCACATATTACATAGAAAAGCTTGACATCGTTTAACAATACACTCAGTAGCCAGTGGCTAACATTATTAGAGCAAAACTGAACCTTCAAGAACAAAATGTCTCTTTGCATCCCACTTACCACAGATGACACTAGCCTAGGGATGAAATACTGCTGTGAAGTTTCCTCACACCCACAGGTGTGATGGGGATCTCTCTTTTCAGGAATGCGTGGATGATAACAGTGTCTAAGTCAGTCTAGTTGCTGTTTTCTAGTTTTCAGATTTTCATTTTGAAGCTAAGTTCTTGGTGGCTGAATACCCTAACATTCAACTCATCATTGGCCTTAAGGAAACAGTGGGAGGGAAAGGTTTTATTTCAACCCCTTTGTTCTTGGCCTGAATAAATAACCATGTTTTCTCATCTAAGGTACCCAACCAAGGCAACCCATATCCATACAGAGACCTCTTCTCCTGGAACATCTGCTTATATGTGAACTGAAAGCAGATTCGGTCCTAACTGTAGCGATGCTGCCACGATCATGGTTTTCACTTCCTGAAACACCTGTTCTTCCAAGTCAGTATAAATCCTGCTCACCTCCCTCTACGACCCACTAGAGAGCAGATACAAGAAGGTCAGGGGTACCCTGCCCCAGACTCAGCGTGGCCTCGCCAAGGAAACCAAAAGGTTACCCAGCCTCAATTTCCTGCCCCCCCCTTTTTTAATGTATATCCCTGAACAGTATTGTTTCATTGTGTTTGTGACATGCAGTTCTTGTGACTTGATTTTTCACTCCACCTTTTCCAGCCGTGCGCATCTGAGATGTATTTATCTTTGCTAGCACCTGCAGATACAGAGTTCATTCACTCTCACTGGTACACACAGTTAGAAGCCAGTGAGTTAAAACGTAAGTGCTTAAAACACTGCCCAGCATAAAGGAAGCCCTCCACAAACACTGGCTGTTGTGGTAATGATTTCCCATTGTGTGAACACACTGGAGTTCCAGTGCTCTGCTGTGTGAACAAGGCTCAAGCCACTAGCCACGTGGCTTAAAACTGCTTAAAACTGAACTGAAATTCATGTTAAAAGTGCATAATATTGGGCTTCCCTGGTAGCTCAGTGGATAAGAATCTACCTGCGAGTGCAGGAGACGCCGGTTCGATCCCTGAGCCAGGAAGATCTCACATGCCTCAGAGCAACTAAGCCCAGGAGCCACAACTACTGAGTCTGTGCTCTAGAGCTCAGAAGCCACAACTGCTGAAGCCTGCGTGCCTTACAGCCCGTGCTCCGCAACAAGAGGAGCCCCCGGCAATGAGAAATCCATACACCATCGCCAGAGAATAGTCCCAGCTCGCCACAACTAGAGAAAAGCCTGAGCAGCAATGAAGACCCAGCACAGCCAAATAAATAAATACTTTCAAAAATAAATTAAAAAAAATTTCTAAGTGCATAATAATACAAACTCAGTTCCTCCGTCACACTGGCTGCATTTCAAGTGCTCAAGAGCCACATGTGACTAGCAACTATTCAATGGAGATGTAGACATGAACATTCCATCACACTGCAAGCTCTACTGGACAGCGCTGCTCAGGGCAGGGGGCAGGCAAACCGGCAGGCCACGTCCAGCCAGAGCGTATTTCTGAGTGGCCTGTGAGCTGAAGATGGTTTCTGTGTGTTATTTCATGACACAAGATAATTGTAAGAAATTCAAATGTCAGTGTCCATAAGCAATGTTTTATCAGATCAGATCAGTTGCTCAGTCGTGTCTGACTCTTTGTGACCCCATGAATCGCAGCACACCAGGCCTCCCTGTCCATCACCAACTCCTGGAGTTCACTCAAATTCATGTCCATCGAGTCGGTGATGCCATCCAGCCATCTCATCCTCTGTCGTCCCCTTCTCCTCCTGCCCCCAATCCCTCCCAGCATCAGAGTCTTTTCCAGTGAGTCAACTCTTTGCATAAGGTGGCTGGAGTTTCAGCTTTAGTATCATTCCTTCCAAAGAAATCCCAGGGCTGATCTCCTTCAGAATGGACTGGTTGGATCTCCTTGCAGTCCAAGGGACTCTCAAGAGTCTTCTCCAACACCACAGTTCAAAAGCATCAATTCTTTGGTGCTCAGCCTTCTTCACAGTCCAACTCTCACATCCATACATGACCACAGGAATGTTTTATAGGGATGCATAAAACAGAGACCTGCTAATGTCTTGTCTTGGGCTTCTTCCCCATGCCTCTCCCCCACAGTGGCACAGCTCAGTCACTGCCAAAGAGACCATCCCCCCATGGACTGCAAAGGTTCAAATCCTCACTGCCAGCCTTTTAGAGAAAGACTGGCTGATCACTGCTCTTTAATCCACCATGAGCAGAAACTGCTGGGTACCAGCTGTGTCCAACTATTTTCCAGAATGTGGTAATTCGCTTGACTATGTTTGCACTTTTGGGATGTAACTAATAGAGTGGGATATATATTAAGATATGTCAAGTTTCCCGGCTTTAATTCAGTGGTATAATAACATCTTGGTTTTGTGTTTTTTTTTGACTTGGAAGTCTGCTGTTCTAAAGAGAAAACGGTGAGGCGTCCTACGTCACTCACAGTGAGTGACAAGGCTTTCCCAACAAGGCCACTGCATAGGGAAGTGAGGTTTAAGACCTCAGATGAAGCCTCTGACCCGGGTGATGCTGCCTACACAGTGCCATGCTGAGTAAGAATTCAAAGACACTCACCAGGGACCTCCCTAGTGGTCTACTGGCTAAGATTCCACACTCACAGTGCAGGGAGCCTGGGTTCCATCCCTGGTCAGAGAACTAGATCTCACATGCTGCAACCAAGATCCCACCTCCCACACCCAAGAGCTGGCACAGTTTAAAAAAATTAGACACTCAGTCAAGCACTGTCCTTGAGATTGCTTCTGACCATGGGACCACAAGGAGAAATGGAACTGTCTGCTAGAAGCTGTAAACTGCCTGCTTCATGCTACCAGGCTGGGAGGAGGGGATAAACTTGGGCATCTCTCAGCCTTGTCAAAGAAGGACATCTCAAAATCAGCTCTCGTATTCTACTTCCTTTCTGTCCTGTTCCTTCCCACTCAATCCAGACCATGTACTATTGCTCCAGGCTTTCCACGTGGTGCGAGTGGTAAAGAGATGTGGGTTCGATCTCCAGGTTAGGAAGATGCCCTGGAGAAGGAAATGCCAACCCACTCCAGTATTCTTGCCTGGAAAATTCCATGGACAGAGGAGGAACCTGGTGGGCTACAGTCCATGAAGCTGCAAAAAGTGGGACACGACTGAGCAACCACTGCTCCACTAGATAAATCTACAGCTCTGCTCTCATCATGTCTGAAATCCCCCACTGGGTTCCCTGGACAACCGACCCCTCTAGCCCTGCTGGCCTCAGAATGGATAAAACCTCCTGTCTCTCTCCACTCTTCATTCCCCTAAGATCATCTAAAATAGTCAAAAGGAGCTTTAGTAAAGAATTTTTAAAAAGCAAAACAGAAAGATATAACAATGGATGAAGCCAGCAGAGCAGAGCTCTCACTTCTCTCTCTCTCTGGCCACGTCCAGTTCTCATCTGACAGTGCTGAGCCCTCACTTTCCACATCGGTCCTTTTGGCTTCCAGCTTCTTCCAAATCTTAGTTCAAGCTCTTCCCCAGACAAGAGAGGGTGTCTCTGGAGCTGTTCCTGCAGCCTCCCCAGGTCTGGCGCTGTCCTGCCCTCATGCTGCAGCCCCAGTGGAGGTCACCAGCACCGGCTTGGATACTTCAGGTTCTCTCGTGTGACAGAAATCCACTCCAGCCAACTCAGCAACAGGGCCTTCACTGAAGAGCCACCAGGAGCTCATGGAATTGACTGCAGGCCAGAGACAGGGACTTGGAGACGGTTAGAAACCAAGGCGGCTCCAGAGACCAGCGAAGAAGAGCCGCACAGTTCCACAGCAAGAAGGCCTGGATGGAAGGGCCATGCCCACAGCTGGTATCAGCACCTATCCCTCGGCTCGACATTCACATCCCAAGAGTGTCTGTCGGCCCGGCCTGGGTCATGCCTGTGCTTGGCTGGGGGAACAGGGTAATGGGTTGTAGACCCACCAACCTGGATCTAACCGGAAGGAGACCAGGGGCTGCTGAGGGAAAACTGACATTTTCTGAGCAGCAAGTGTCCACTACAACGTGCCTGCTAATCCACCTCTCCTCCCTGACCCACTTCTCTCTCCCTGGCCTTGGCACCCTTGCCTACCAGCTAGACGTCCAGGCTGACTCTTACTTATGGTGACTTTTGAATTCCTTGCTTACTGGTCCAGGCTAGTTTCTGGAACCAGCCCACGTGTGGCTCTAATCAAAACAGTTTTTCCAGGTACCTCAGATGTACAGTAACGAAAAACATACACCCAAGGGTTATGCCCTAATGGCCCAGGCACAACAACCTGTGATGGACTCTCACATTCCAGTGCACCAGGAACTGTCCGAGAAACTTGCTGAACATGTCCTTTGCCAAGCCCCCTTCCCAGAAATTCAGATTCAGCAGCTCTGGGGCAGAGCCCTGTCATCTGCGTTTCTAACAAGTGCTGCCAGGAGGCTCCAATGCCGACAAGCTGCAATCCACACTTGAGAGATTGGCCTATCAGTGGTTTCCAAACCTCACCGGCTGGTTATAAATTTCTAAGCTGTGCTCTTACAAGTACAGATTCAACTGGGCAAGAGCAGACAGGGGAACCTGACGGATGCGCCCCAGGACTGTCTGGATGCAGTACTAGAAACCACGGGCGAGGTGACATCCTGTCTAACTCAGCCTGGCAACAGAAACCATGCAGCTCTGGGCTCATTTCCAACCCTCTGCTCCTCCGACACACCAAACGGGCTGACTCTTCACCCACCTCTTTGGGACCCCTGATAGCTCCCACCTCTGTTCCATCCTCCCCACTGCCCGTTACTGCCCAACCATGTACATCCTTCCCATCCTTGGCAGGAGCTCGAGTCTGCCTTTAGAAATCACGTCCTTATCTTTTCATGAACTCCAGTCTACCCAGTGCTGCCTCTCTCACTTGACAATGACCTACAGATGTCCAGGCACCCATGCTTAACTCTCGGACAATGCTGGTCTCACCTTCCCACCTAGAAGACCAGTGTTCTGAGAAATGCTTTTTTGTAATTTCTGGGAGGCCTAGCAAAGCTACCTAATATTTAATGATTATTGATCTCAAACCATTCCTTGTTTATTTAAAACTGCTACTTGACCGATTACTGCCTTGCACTAGGCTGAGTTACACAAGATTTCTGACATTCCGATTTTTCACGTATTTTGACATTTTCAGACAAAAATGGCATTTTCATGTGACTTAACCTAACATATCCAACTCATGGCTGCAAACACAGTCCCAGCCCAGCTGCACATGCTGACAAAGCAAAACTGGGCGGAGGTGTGTGGTGGTGACGCCCGTGGGCCACCCTCAGGGCATGTGAGTCACGAGAATTACACAGAATATGGAGAAGAGCAGCACAGATATGAGCCAGTTCTAATTAAATGTCAACAAAAGTACAGCTCCTGTTCTTGTCCTGAAGTTTCTTGTGGACTCCATTCATATCATAATTGTTTAATCTTGTAAAATATCTGTACTCAGATTAGGAAGGCAGGAAAAAGAATGCTTCTATAACCACATATGAAAGGAAAGAGCTTCAAAAAAGGTAGGGGGTGGGGGTGGATGCAGGGCTTCCTAGGTGGCAGGGTGTAAAGAATCCACTGGTCAATGTAGGAGATGCAAAAAGTTCAGGTTGGATCTCTGCATCAGGAAGATCTCTGGAGGAGGAAATGGCAACCCACTTCAGTATTCTTACCTGGGAAATCCCACGGACAGAGGAGCCTGGTGGGCTACAGTCTATGGGACCACAGAGAGTTGGATACGACTATGCATGCACGCAGAGTGTTCAGCTCCCAATACAGGCAACTCACTGGGGTCAAAGGTGTCACCGTAAAAACAGCAACAATGTGGCTGATAAAGTGGCTCCAGCCTGTAACTGCCCATTAAATACATACAATGCACACCACATGTTTTATCCCCACCTCTACTCGGGCTTTTAGCAGATTAAAGAAAAGGGGCTGAACTGAATGGTGTGGTTTTCATTTTCTAAAATGCTTGACCAATACCAAGACTTTATTTACCTAGTCTTACCCCGGGCCAAACCCTGTGCATTTCACATGATAGTCTGATGAGTGACAAATTACAACACACTTCGGTGACCAGGCTTCCCACATTTCACGGGTGTTTATTTAGGAGTTTAGACAAGTCATCTCCAGTGGCTACCCACACACAGGCCCTATTACGGGATTAAGACCGTGGACCAGAATGTTTACCGTGTCGTAAAGTCAGTGTCGTGAGAGCCGACCTGGTGAAGCTAAGAATCACACTGGGGTCAGGCTGCCTGTTTCAAAGGCTGAGCTGTCATTTGTGGGCTGAGTGATCTCAGGCAAACTCATTCGGTCCTTCTACCAGAATTTATGGATCACTGACTAGTCCCAGGGACTTCTCTGGTGGTCCAGTGATTAAGACTCTGCGCTTCCACTGCAGGAGGCACGGGTTCTATCCCTGGTCAGGGAACTGAGATCCTGCATGCTGTGAAGCATGACCAAAAATTAAAAATTAAACAAATCAAGACAAAAACCCAAACACCAACTAGTCCCGGGGGCTTGTTAAGGGACCGGGGATTAAATGGAGAACCTGGCAGTCATGCTGCTGACAGATGTGCTCTGAGCCTCTGTTTCCTCATCTGGAAAATGGGGGCATGACAGTCTCTACCACTGAGACTGCTGGAAGGAATCAAAGGAACCACGCAGAGCCGGAGAACACCCCACGCTACACAGAAGAGAGCTCAGTCAATGTCAGCAGTGGCTGCTGCCACCACCACCGTGATGCTAAAGTAAACTTAACGTCACCACCAACTGCAACCAAAGCTCAAAATAAGGCTCCAGACCCGTCCTCTGCTTTACCCAAAAAACATTTAAGAAACTCAGTGAGAAAATGGAATACTACTAAGACTACTAGAGGAAGATGGAAGACAGTTCTCATGTAATGTTATATGAAAAAAATTTTTTTTAAAGATTCCTAACAGCAGCAGTGAACACTGAAAATAGCACTTACTACATACCAGGCATTGTTTTAAGCTCTTCCTATTTATAAATAAATGAGCTAATATTTTCCAAACCCTATAAGGTATATGATATTATCTTCATGTTACAAATGATGAGAATGAGGCTCAGAGATGTTAAGTAATTTGCCCAGAGCCACACAGCCAATGAGCCTCAAAGCCAGGATTGAAGCACTAGGCTCCAGGATTTGTGTTCCTTATGTACCTGTCTGCTATAGCCCGGTGGGGGCAGTCCTTCCCAGAACTGTGCAGCTACTCACTTCGGTAGGAAGAGGACTATGCTTCAGGAAGAGTAGATGAGCACCAGTTCCACCCCTGGGTGTATAATCGAGAGCACTGAACATCCACACAGAGACTTGTACACAGATGTTCACAGAATCACTACTCACAGTGGCCACAAAGTACAAACGACTCTGATGCCCATTACCGATGGATGAGTAAACAAAACGTGGTCCATCCATATACCGAAATATTATTTGGCAATAAGAAGGAACGAGGGACATGCCACAACGTGGTGAACCTCCAGATCATCGTACTAAGTGAAAGGTGCGAGTCACAAAAAGCCGCGTGTTGTTCTTGTGTGAAATACCCAGAATACAGGCAAATCCAAAGACACGCAGTAGACTAGTGGCTGCCAAGGGGAGTGACTGCTAACAGAGGCAAGGGTTTCTTTCTGGGGTGATGAAATGCTGTAGGGCTTCCCTGGTGGCTCAGACGGTAAAGCGTCTGCCTGCAATGCGGGGGACCTGGGTTCGATTCCTGGGTCGGGAAGATCCCCTGGAGAAGGAAATGGCAATCCACTCCAGCACTCTTGCCTGGAAGATCCCATGGACGGAGGAGCCTGATAGGCTACAGTCCATGGGGTCACAAAGAGTCGGACACGACTGAGCGACTTCACTTTCACCATTGTAGAATTAGACAGTGGCTGATGGTAGAACAATCTTATGAAAACACTAAAAACCAGTGAACTGTATACATTATGGTATATGAACTGTATTTTTTTAAAAAAGACTATAAGACCAACTGTGCTCCCCTCTGAAAATCTCCAGAAGGAAAATATTTATTTTTTCTGTCCACTATGGCAAATGCAATCAAGTTACCACTATACTAGGCTCTACGCTGCTTCTCCATATAGTTGTTTAAAATCTCAATATATAACTTTGGCACATTAATAAAAAATACCTGAGAATCTCTAAAAACATAAAACCTTGTAAGTACTATTTCATTCAAGACTAGATTATATCAAGGATTTTTTTTTTGCAATACTCATTTATATTTTAGCCAGAAACAATTACACAAACACTAACAACTTATATCAGGGGCCACACAGCATGTAATATCTAAAAAGTTAGATAAATCTTACATTTAATAATTTCACAATTAAAATGGTGTTTTTATTTCCCCAGTAGTAAACCCATATATCAAAACCAAAAAATAATAAAGAAAAATGAAACTATCTTCAATTGTGAAGGTAATAAATATTTTTGAAAAGAGAATTTACCGTAAGAATCTATTTTGTATCCACCAAAAATAATGTATCTGAACTTAAAACAAAACTCACATTTTATTCAGGATGAAATAAACTATATCCCCTGGAGAAAGGAAAGGCTACCCACTCCAGTATTCTGGCCTGGAGAATCCCATGGACTGTATAGACCATGGGGTCACAAAGAGTCGGACACAACTGAGGGACTTTCATTTTCAAACTATACAAAATTGATTTTCTTCACCAAACTAAAAGCAATATTTTCTGTATTATTCCTACATACACCACAAAACACTTATTTTTGTAGGTTTTCTAGGTGTTGCTTAATACATTAAGTTTTAATAAATTACACAATAAAATTAAATTCAACAAGAAAGAAAGAAGTGACACATAAAATGACTTCAAGGTTAGTACTCAATGTACATTTCATTTCCTACTTCCCATCCTCTGTAACTTTCTGTGCTGCCTAACACAGCATCACAGTTAAGAGCCATCCTGCCTGACTTGGAATCTGGCCTCTGACACATCTAAGCCGTGTGACCCAGAGCTGGTAAGTTAGCAGCTCTGTGCTTCAGCTTCCTCTCTTTAAAAAGGGGTGACAAGAAGTATACTTACCTCAAAAGGCTGTTGAGAATTAAACACAAATGCATATTTGTACAGTACTTACAGCAGTGCCCAGGACACTGAATGCTTTATAAGGGTTATGAATCATGAGTGATATAACAGGACAGAGATCCACCAACAACAGGACTGGGTACAGCTGAGAATTTGTAAAGAGAGGCCTGGGGGAGTAGATGCCAGAACTCCTGACTGCAATTGCTAATCAAAATCAATTAGATGTCAGGGAGATGCAAGTACCCTCAGGAACATAAGCTAGATGACCCTAGTAAGGTTACTGACAAGACCCCGAAACGTCACACCCGCAAGGAGGAACTGTATATGATAAACAAAGGTGTTGCATGCAAAGTGTGTGTAAATATATCTATGCAAATACTCAAAAATTTAGTGATGCCCAGAGGAAACCATAGGCAATGCTAAAAATGATTTTTAAATCAGGGGAGGGGGGAACAACCAAAAAAAAAAATCACCTTGGCTACCAAACAGAGACTGTGTGTGTCTTCCTAGCACAGAGCACTTCCTCTACCATGCATCTAATTGGATTTCTCTCTAAAAACCAATAAACGAGTAAAACTAATCAAGAAGATCTGTCTCTACCACTGACTCAATAGCACAAGCTGCTTCTCAGGTTACTCCCCTGGAAATGGGATGTGGCACTTGAACAGAAAGAAGAGAAAATCAGTCTTTAAATAGCTCTTCAGAGACATCCTTGCATTCATGTCTCCTATTTACCATAGTAAATTCAATGTATGGAATGATCTATATGAGCTAATTGAATTTTTCTCATTTGTTTTGAGGCAAACAGAACAAACACATTTTGTTCTGGAAAAACATCAGGCAAAAACCACTCTTTAAAAATTAACTTCACAACGTCCCTTTTGACTCTGAGGCAAAGAAAGGGAGAAGCAGCCTGTTCCTCTGCCTATTAAGGACGTGACCCCAGCCTTGACGTAAAGCAAGAACAGTTTTGATCTGCAAAGTGCTGTTGGAAGCCACTGAGACAGCAGATCTTCAGAGCAATCCTCGATCTGTCCCAGTGAACACTGAGCTTACAATCTTATAAAGTAACTCATGCTAAAGATTTACTGAAAGTAACATCTAAGCCAAATGAAATCAGTCTAAAAGACTGCTCAATATTCTCAACTAAGTCTCTTCAGGTAACTGAAACCTAGGTAGTACAAGGAAAATCATGAGCTGTAATCACTTATATCAGGGGCCCCCAACTTCTGGAATCTGAAGCCTGAAGATCTGAGGTGGAGCTGATGTAATAATAAAAGTGTTCTATAAATCTAATGCGCTTGAATCATCCCCAAACCATCCCTTACCTCCTGCTACAGTCCATGGAAAAATTGTCTTCCATGGAACCTGGTCCCTGGTGCAAAAGGCTTAGGGACCACTGCTCCAGATTCTCACTGCTCAGAGACCAGGAGCACCAGGAAACAGGTTAGAAAGGCAAGGTTGCAGGTGCCCCCAGAACCACTGTATCCAAGCCTGCATTTTAAGCACGATCCCGTGCTCTGCACAGACACAAAAGCTTGAGATGCACTGGTCTGGATGCCCTCTTGCTGGTTACATCAAGACAAAGAACACAGTGATGCAATTAAATGTTTTGCCTTTCAAAAAGTACAGGCTTTGCAAGGGCAGTCAGGTACCCCTGTGGTACGTGGGGGCCACACACAACCCTTAGCTATCAAGACATTCTCAGAAAGGCTCAGAAACAACCCAAATGGGACACGTGAAATGCTTCCCAGACTCACGACAGGGAGTAAACAAAGACAGGTTGGTACCTGCAAAGCGCAAAGGAGCATCTTTGTCCAGGGCGATGAGTGGGGGGTCGAGGAGCACGGTGCTGTCGCTCTCCGTAACTAAGCCATGATATGTGGGCTCCAGCCACGGCTTGTGCTTGTTGACTGTGTTTAAAAAGAGAAGGAGGAGAAAGGACATAGGCCAGGTTAGAACTGTTATTTTCAACACCACCGCTTTTGAAAACATACATCCATATCATTAACAATAAAACCCTCATGAGTCTGAAAGGCCACGCTGCTATTTTTTGTGGCCAAGTCTGGTAACAAGATCCAAGTGGGATGAACTCCTAAAGAAATGCAGAAATTATCTGAGGCCAACCCCCGAAGCAACCAAAAATAAGAAATGAACTGCTCTAGAAACTGAAAGAAAGAAAAAAGATTGATGGTTACATGGACAGTTTCACAGACTAACTCATACCACCTCTGTTTTCAGCCGATCCTAGAAGAGTTACAAATAAAAATATGTTATCTCTTGGATTAAAAGATACAAACTGAACAACAAGGCCCTACTGTATAGCACACGGAACTGTACTCAAAATCTTGCAATAAACCATGGGTTTGTTGTTCATTTGCTAAGTCATGCAACCCCACAAACTATAGCCCACCAAGCTTCCCTGTCCTTCACTATCTCCTGGAACTTGCTCAAATTCCTGTCCACTGAGTCAGTGATGGAAAAGAATATGAAAAAGAATATACAGATATGATAACGATATAAAGATAAAGATAATGTACATGTGTGTATGAGAGAGAGAGAGAATATATATATAAGACCCCACAGACTGCAGCCCACCAGGATCCTCTGTCTATGGAATTCTTCAGACAAGAATACTGGGATGGGTAGCCATTCCCTCCTCCAAGGGGATCTTCCCGACCTAGGGATTAAACTCGGGTCTCCCAAACTGCATGTGTGCTAAGTCACGCAGATTCTTTACCATCTGAGCCACCAGGGAAGCCCACATTTAAGAGTATATTCTTAAATATATACATATATTTTTAAAGACAGAATCACTTTGCTGTATATCAGAAACACATTATAAATCAACTATACCTCAAAAAAAAACTTTTTTTTTAAAGAGATACAAACCGTTACATATAAAAATATGTAACAAAGGTAGACTGTATAGCACAGAGAAATACAGCCATTATTCGAAAATAACTTTAAACGGAAAGCAATCTATAAATACACTGAATCACTCTATCTTACACCTGAAACTAACATAATATTGTAAATCAACTATACTTCAATTTTTAAAATGTTATTTCTTTATGATAATAACAGTATTATTTAAAATTAGCATTACAAAAAGAAATGTAAAACAAATGGGTGAAACAAGATTTATAAATATAAAATTACAAATATAATAAATTAAAAGAAAATGATACGCAAAATTCCTAAAAAATCTGACTGAAAACAGTGATCAGGAAAAACCTGCTTTAAAAAATAATGATAATCTGCTCTGGGATCAGGACAGCCTGGACCCAAACTCCAGAGCCCCTCTATAATGTGCTGTGTGATCTGGAACATGAAACTGATTTCCTGATCTCAATTTCTTTTTTAAAATATTTACTTTTGGTTGCCCTGGGTCTTCATTGCTCCATGTGGACTTTCTCTAGTTACGGCACTTGAACTTACTGCAGTGGCTTCTCTTGTTGCAGAGAACAGGATCTAGGCACAAGGGCTTCAGTACTTGCAGCACAGGGGCTCAGTAATTGTGGCACACGAGTTTAGTTGCCCCGAGGCATGTGGAATCTTCCTAGACCAAGGATCAAACCCATGCCCCCTGCACTGGTAGGTGGATTCTCATCCACTGCACCACCAGGGAAGTCCTCAATTTCCTCTTTTGTGAAGCCTGGACCCCCATCCCCAACAAACCACAGGGCTGGGGTGGACAACTGGAGAAGTGATGTTTTTCCTTCTCAGTTGGGTACTAGCACTGCTCCTTTCCACACACTTGCACTCATCTCACACGCTAGTAAAGTGATGCTCAAAATTCTCCAAGCCAGGCTTCAGCAATATGTGAACCGTGAACTTCCTGATGTTCAAGCTGGTTTTAGAAAAGGCAGAGGAACCAGAGATCAAATTGCCAACATCTGCTGGATCATCAAAAAAGGAAAAGAATTCCAGAAAAACATCTATTTCTGCTTTATTGACTATGTCAAAGCCTTTGACTATGTGCATCACAATAAACTGTGGAAAATTCTGAAAGAGATGGGAATACCAGACCACCTGACCTGCCTCTTGAGAAACCTATATGCAGGTCAGGAAGCAACAGTTAGAACTGGACATGGAACAACAGACTGGTTCCAAACAGGAAAAGGAGTACTTCAAGACTGTATATTGTCACCCTGTTTATTTAACTTATATGCAGAGTACATCATGAGAAATGCTGGACTGGAAGAAACACAAGTTGGAATCAAGATTGCCGGGAGAAATATCAATAACCTCAGATATGCAGATGACACCACCCTTATGGCAGAAAGTGAAGAGGAACTAAAAAGCCTCTTGATGAAAGTGAAAGTGGAGAGTGAAAAAGTTGGCTTAAAGCTCAACATTCAGAAAACAAAGATCATGGCATCTGGTCCCATCACTTCATGGGAAATAGATGGGGAAACAGTGGAAACAGTGTCAGACTTTATTTTGGGGGGGCTCCAAAATCACTGCAGATGGTGACTGCAGCCATGAAATTAAAAGACGCTTACTCCTTGGAAGGAAAGTTATGACCAACCTAGATAGCATATTGAGAAGCAGAGACATTACTTTGCCAACAAAGGTCTGTCTAGTCAAGGCTATGGTTTTTCCTGTGGTCATGTATGGATGTGAGAGTTGGACTGTGAAGAGGGCTGAGCGCCGAAGAATTGATGCTTTTGAACTGTGGTGTTGGAGAAGACTCTTGAGAGTCCCTTGGACTGCAAGGAGATCCAACCAGTCCGTTCTGAAGGAGATCAGCCCTGGGATTTCTTTGAAAGCAATGATGCTAAAGCTGAAACTCCAGTTCTTTGGCCACCTCATGTGAAGAGTTGACTCACTGGAAAAGACCCTGACGCTGGGAGGGATTGGGGGCAGGAGTAGAAGGGGACGCCAGAGGATGAGATGGCTGGATGGCATCACTGACTTGATGGACGTGAGTCTGGGTGAACTCCAGGAGTTGGTGATGGACAGGGAGGCCTGGCGTGCTGCAATTCATGGGGTTGCAAAGAGTCGGACACGACTGAGCGACTGAACTGAACTGAACTGCTCCTTTCGTGTTTAGGGTAAGAACATCTGCTCTGACAGCCTGCTGATCTGAGAAAATGAATTTGTGGTTTCTGTCCATTTCGTTTTTCCCCAGCTGTGGCCCCCAGAGGGTCCGTGCTGAGACTTTCCTCTGGTTGAGGCCACCAAGCCCCTCCCTGGGTTCCTCTCTCCACCAGCCTATTTTGAGCTCCTTTCACAGTTGGAACCTTTCCATTTTCCTATTTTCACCTTCTGAGTATTCACATTATAACCTCAGGATATAGATTAACCATGGAATGACTCATGAAGCTAATGTGATTAAACGGAATGTTGTTGTTGTTCAGCCACTAAGTCATGTCTGACTCTTTGCCACCCCGTGGACTGCAGCCCACCAGGCTTCCCTGTTCTTCACTATCTCAAATTCATGTCCATTGAGTCAGTGATGGGGAAACAATGGAAACAGAGACTTTATTTTTGGGGGGGCTCCAAAATCACTGCAGATGGTGACTGCAGCCACGAAATTAAAAGATGCTTGCTCCTGGAAGAAAAGCTATGACCAACCTAGACAGTATATTAAAAAGCAGAGACATTAATTACTTTGCCAACAAAGGTCCGTCTAGTCAAAGCTATGGTTTTTCCAGTAGTCATGTATGAATGTGAGAGTTGGGACTACAAAGAAAGCTAAGTGTTGAAGAATTTATGCTTTTGAACCATGGTGTTGGAGAAGACTCTTGACAGTCCCTTGGACTGCAAGGATATCAAATCAGTCAATCCTAAAAGAAATTAGTTCTGAATATTCATTGGAAGGACTGATGCTGAAGCTCAAACTCCAATACTCTGGCAACCTCATGCAAAGAGCTGACTCATTGGAAAAGGCCCTGATGCTGGGAAAGATTGAAGGCGGGAAGAGAAGGAGACGACAGAGAATGAGATGGTTGGATAGCATCACTGACCCAATAGAAATGAGTTTGAGCAAGCTCTGGGAGGTAGTGATGGATACTGAAGCCTGGAGTGCTGCAGTATATGGGGTCGCAATGAATCGGACATGACTGAGAGACTAAACTGAACTGAGTCAGTGATACCATCCAACCATCTCATCCTCTGTCATCCCCTTCTCCTCCTGCCTTCAATCTTTCCCAGCATCAGGGTCTTTTCTAATGAGTCGGCTCTTCACATCAAGTGGGCCAAAGTACTGGAGCTTCAGCTTCAGCATCAGTCCTTCCAGTGAATATTCAGGGTTGATTTCCTTTAAGAGTCACTGGTTATAAAACTTTATTTCCATATAGTTGGGGCCTATTTCTTGAATGAACTACCCAGATTCTCTTTGGGCAGTCAACCAGAAGCGACTGAAACTAAATTTAAATGTTTAACTGTCTTTCATGCTGTGTGACCGTGATGTGGTCCTACTTTTCTTTGCTTTAACGATGATGGGACGAGGGGAGACAGTGAGGATCAGAAGCACCTGAGCCCCACCTGCACTAACTCCCATGTGACCTATTGAAGAAGCAGAGTGCTCACATGTGAAATTCCAAAGGTGCAGGCCTGTGTCTGCGAGGGGCAAGATGAGCGACCTGCTCTCTCCTTAATGACGCTTCCACCCGACATTTTATACAGGCTGCACCCAAACCAACAGCAAGTTCCCTGCCTTCACTTTCAAAGCAAACCCAGACCCACAGGGAGTTGGCTAAAGGGTATAGAGGGTTTTGGTTTTGCAAGACGAAAAGAGTTCCAGCGGTTGACTGCACAACAGTATGAATGAATGAACCCAATACCACTGACTCCAACACTTAAAAATGGTCAAGACGGGAAATTTTATGCTATGGGTATTTTACCACGTTAAAAAAAAAATTCCACACTCACAAAATAAACCCAGATGTAGCCATTTCTTATCCCCTGTGCTGTCTACTGAGAGCTATTACAAAAGTCCAGTAATGGCCTCCTCCCCATCTCGTGCACTGACTCGTCCCACAGCAGCTGGGGTACTGCTGTGATCATGGGGGTGGCTCAGAGCCTGCACTCTCAGAATCCATCTACACCAAAGATCCTGAGGACCCCGAACAACTCTGCCTTAGGAGGGCCTGTCTATCGGTAACAACAATAATAATCAGTGCTGAAAGTTAAAACCAAAGAAAAGCGTTAGTACTGATATTTGTTATTAATTCATTTTCAAAAACAAAGCCACTGTGAATTAACATAATATGTTAATGAAAATAAATATATATTTTAAAAGAGAGTTTACTAGGAAGACTGGCAATGCTTTACGTTCTGCAAATCCTTTCATGGCCCGGCTTAGCAGAAGACAGCTGGGTTCTCACCTCCACTCCTACAGCCAAGAGGCTGCATTATGATGCATCATGCAGCCTCTAGGAAACTCCAATGTGCATTCATGAAAAAAATGAGGAGAAAACAAGTGATGTCTTAATATAATTAAAACAGCTTTGACCTCTCGGATGCCCTCACAAGGTCTCTCGCCTCAGGCCTCTGTCGAAGCATTCGCTCCTCCAGCGCCAAAGACTCTGAGTGCTGGAAATAAAGAGTCCCCATAACAAAGACCGAAGACCTGGAGTGCCAAAACTAAGACTTGGGGCAGCCAAAAAAAAACAAAAAAACAAAAAACCACACAATAAAAGAGATTCCCCCCTCCAATTAAGACAGAGCCCGCTGCTCTGCCCCCCAGCCCCACTTTCTCTTTCTTTCCTCTGCTACTCCTCCTGACCACGAGCAGTCAGTCTAGGACCTGGGGCAGGCTACTTGGCTTCCCTGGGCCTCAGTTTCCCCATCTTTAAAATGGGGACAGCAACAGCACCCACCTCTGAGGTTCCCATGTGATCTAACCCGTCCCAAGTAAAATGCTCAGGATGGGATCAGGCACTCAGGAAATACCATAAGGGGCTGAGTTGTTGTTAATTCTCCAGTAAACATACACACACAAAACCATGGATTCCAGGAGGGTGTGACCCTTTTTCTCTACTTATTCCCAGGACTTAGGATCTCATTCCTCAGGAACTATCTAGTAAGTGAGTGAGAATATACCCATGGACGGTACAAATACAGTCAGTACCCTGGTTTATAAATTTTCTCATAGAGAAGAAAGTTTTAGTGTGGAGAACTGAAAAAAAAAAAATGTACTGGGTGTTTTAGATATTGGGAAGATGTCTATTTTTTGTTTCTGGCAGTTGGATGTTCCAGGAAAAGGAGACAAGAATTTTAGAGCCATCAAAATATTGAGGGATCTGCCTGGACAGGTACGTTCTCGTTAGATTACGAAGGGAACTGTTAATAATATGAAAGGAAACCTAGACCACAAAAACCAAAAACACAGTGCCTCTGGAGAACGTCCCCTCCTCTCCTAACAGCTGCTCCTGGAACAAGAGACTTAGTAAAGAAGAGCGTTCAGCTGGTTGTGGCACAATCTCCCCTTCTCCTCCAGAAACGTGCCCCAGGGGAAGGGTGGGAGGAAGGGATAGTTAGGGAGTTTGGGATGGACATGTACTCGATATTATATTTTAAATGGATAACCAACAAGGACCTACTGTACAGCACAGGGAACTCTGCTCAACAGTATGTGGCAGCCTGGATGGGAAGGGAGTTTAGGAGGGGAATGGATACATGCATATGTATGGCTGACTGGCTTTGCTGTTCACCTGATACTATCACAACATTGTTAATCAGCTGTACTGCGATACAAAATAAAAGTTAAAGGAAAAAACAAGACATAACCCCCAGGACAGTGGTGAGTTAGGTGGCTTGGTGCTCTGCAAGGGTCCCACAGTTGGCTGCATGCTTTGAGAGGACAGGGCTCCAGAGAGCACAGAAAACAGCCTCACTTTGCAACCAGGTTGAATGCTTCCCCTAACTGCTGAAACTCCTCATCCTCTCCAGGTCTTGTTAAACCGTCCTACAAGATAGGCTAGAACACTGGCTGGAGTTACAGATCTAAGACAGATAAACAGGCCATTTTAAAGAAAGCATTCCAAAAACCTCTGCTGTCTGTCACTAATCTCTCATTTGAAAACACAGAAGGCTAGGCACTTCCCTGGTGGTCCAGTGGCTAAGACTCCATGCTCCCAATGTAGGGGACCTGGGTTCGATCCCTGGTCAGGGAACTAGATCTCACATGCTGCAACTAAAACCCAACTCAACCAAATAAATAAATGCTAAAAGGAAAAAAAAATTCAGAGGCTATTAGTTCAATTCACTATTGATAATGTACTACTAAAAGCAATATTCAATTCCAATTTGTTTTCACATTTAAGATTTTATTAATAAAGTTACAAGCACAGTAAATAAGACTAAAGAACACTATTCCAATATGTGAGTCAGTAAAACTCCTGAGACTTAAACTAAGTGGATTTGCTTGGTAAGAAAGTAAAAAATATCAAGACAAGCAAACTACAGAAAATCTGTGATGAATTTCTGGCTACCCTAAGTGGAAAGGCCTGCAGCTGAAAATGGCTAATGGTTCAAGGGGAATAATAATTGAACAGCTATAGTCCCAGCTCTTTTATTTTCCCCCACTATTCTAATTTTATAGCTCAAATTTCTAAATTGCTACTTAAGCTGGCAGTAGAATGAAGAGATTTGGCCAGGTCCACTGACTGAGCTTTTAAATATTTAATAAATGATATTTTTAATATTTCATCACATTCAAGTGCATTATAAAATATTGATGGAAACAAGTGATTGATGTTTCTGTCATCATCCAAAAAAAGATCACAAATAAAGACATTAGACTACTGGCCATAAGTCCAGGAGTGGGTCACCATATTCAGAGTCTTTACCCAAGTCATTTCATTGCATTCTAGATCATTTAAAAAAGCCAGCTAAAGTTTGAATGCCACGGCATTAACCAAAATCACAGAATAGCAAGGCTAGCGACCAAACCTCTGCATGTGTGCTCAGCTGCTTCAGTCATGCCCCACGCTTTGCAACCCCATGGCCTGTAGCCTGCCAGGCTCCTCTGTCCATGGGATTCTCCAGGCAAGAATACTGGGTTGGGTTCCCATACCCTCCTCCAAGGGATCTTCCCGACCCAGGGATCGAACCTGCATCTCCTGTGGCTCCTGCACTGCAGGCAAGTTCTTTACCACTAAGCTACCTGGGAAACCTGATCAAACCTCTAAGTGTAGGGTGTTTCTGGGGTAGATACCTATCATTTTAGGACATGGCAAGTTTTTATGGTTGTGGTAGATTTTAATCATTAGAAACTGCCACTAATTGAAAAATTAAAATGAAAAGAATACAGCAGTCAACTCCAAGGTTAACCTGAAATATAAAACTTATGTCTCCCTAGCACTGGGTTGGCCAAAAATTCGTTCGGGTTTTCCATACCCAATATATCCCAACTCTCTGGACTAAAAAGAATGGCCCCTTATCCAGGTCACACAAGTTACAGACCCAGGCAAGGTGGTTTCAAAGCCTGCATGCAGTGGCCTTGACATCAACCCAGCACCACAAACAATTGCCTTCTGACTTCTTCGGTTACAAAGGGAAATCTACTGTTTTTCAGAAATCACTGTTTTGAGGTATGACCCTCCTCACTCCAGAACACCTAGCTTGGTCATATAAGGAAGATACTGACATCATAACATATAGTGACAGGTGACTTAGTTTTAAGAGTCTGTAGGCATCTCCCGTAAATCCTAGATGAGGTTACACGTTTTGTTTGCAGATTAAATGTTTAACCTCAATTCATCAAAAAAAATCTGCAATTAATGAACACTGCCACTAGGTGGCAACACGGCTCAGTGGTAAAGAATCCACCTGCCAAGGCAGGAGACTCAGGAGAGGCGGGTTTGATCCTGGGTCAGGACGATCCCCTGGAGTAGAAAATGGCAACCCACTCTAGTATTCTTGCCTGGAAAATTCCACGGACAGAGGAGCCTGGTGGGCTCCAGTTCATTGGGTCGCAAAGAGTTGGACACGATTAAGCGGCTGGGCACAGGACAGGCTTTGATTAAAAAATCCAGCTCTTACCAAGGAATGGGAATGTAATCTGAGTTAGCAGGCCCTTTGTTAAAGATGGGGGCTTCCCTCGCAGTTCAGTTGGTAAATAACTGGGCTGCAAAAAGACCCAAGTTTGTTCCCCGAGTGGAGAAGATCCCCCAGAGAAGGAAATGGCAACTCACTCCAGTATTCTTGCCTGGAGTTGTTAAAGATGATACACACAGATAGGTGTCATAAATGATAAGAGTATAAAATATCCACCTGACTTTTTTTCTCAAAAATATTGAAAATATTAAATATCCTGAAATATTCATAGTCCCCTAATTAAAATATACTGCCTCAGTCATAAACTCTTATTTAAATTAAACCATCCCTGATTCTTCAAAGCAGCTTAACATCAAAGGTCCCCTTGGCTTCCCATCATCACTGACTGGGAGTTAACTCTAAGACATCTTTCTTGAACACCTACTATGCATGCTCACACTGCAAGGAGTTGGGCTCTCAGGAAATCAAGTTACAAGCTTGGGAGCACACAAACATGTCAACATTCTACATTCTAGATGGTGTGGCTCCAGTGAAGGGGTTATGCGTTGTACCAGGAACTTCATCAGTCAGCAGGAGCCAAGATGACCAAGGGGCCACCATCACCAACATGGCAATGCCCCCTGCAAGAGGAAGGACAGGGCTCTGGAGCTGAAACTTCCGCCCAGAAGGGACACAAGCAGCTCCTAACTCATAGCCAGAACCAGCCACACAGCCCCATGAAAGCTCCCGGGGGTAGGGAGGTGCCATTCTACCCTGTGTCTGGTGAGAGAGCTGGGAATACCTGAGGTCAACCCTAGGAAGTTGAGTATTCCCACTTGAAGTACCAGGGGAGACCCTCTTCCCCAGGAACAGCCCTAACAAGAGAACAGGTTTCTCAGGAGTAAGAGTATTTTATCAGAATAAAGATACATATAAAGGTTCCTTTAAGAACTCAAAGCAAAGTTGCTGTATGATCCAGCAACCTCACTCCCTCAGCATGTATCTGACAAAACTATAATTTGAAAAGATACATGCACCCCAATGTCCAATAGAAGCACTAACAGCCAAGACATGGAAGCAACCTAAATGTCCATGGCTATGTAAATGGATAAAGATGTGTTACATATACACAATGGAATATTACTCAGCCATAAAAGGCAAAAAATAATGCCATTTGCAGCAACGTGGATGAACCTAGAGATTATCGTATTAAGTGAAGTAAATCAGACAAAGACAAATATCATATGACATCGCTTATGTGTAGAATCTAAAAGACTTATACAAATGAATGTTATTTATAAAACAGTAACAGACTCACAGACATAGAAAACAAACTCATGGTTGCCAAAGGGGAAAGTGTTAGTCATCCAGTCATGTCCAACTCTTTGCAACCCCATGAACTGTATGTAGCCCATCAGGCTTCTCTGTCCATAGAATTCTCCAGGCAAGAATACTGGAGTGGGTAGCCATTCCCTTCTCCAGGGGATTTTCCCGATCCAGGGATTGAACCCAGGTCTCCTACATTACAGGCACATTCTTAACCATCTGAGCCATCAGGGAAGTCAAAGGGGAAGGGGAGGTTAAATCAGGAGCTTGGGGATTAACAGGTACATACTACTATATATAAAATAAACAACGACGACCTACCATATAGCACAGGGTACTATATTCAATATCTTGTAATAACCTACAATAGAATCTGAAAATATGTGTGTGTGTGTAACCGAATCACTTTGTTTTGCACCTAAAACACAAAATCGTAAGTTAACTATACTTCAATTAAAACAGTTTTAAAAACACATGTAAGGTAGAAAGATAGAAAAATATATGGCTCATTCTAGGACTAGCAACACAGTCATGAACATGTGGCTCTGAGTGTGTAAGGAGAGGCTGGGCTGCGATTTAGGGGCAGATTGTTTAATTATTCTGTACCTATTTCTGCATCCTAACAGTGAGCATTCCTCTTCTGCTTCACCCCTGAGTTCTCTCAATTTTTTAAACAGTTGTTTGGTCACTTAGTTGTGTCTGACTCTTTGGCAACCCCATGGACTATAGCCTGCAAGGCTCCTTTGACCATGGGATTTCCCAGGCAACCAGTAGAGTGGGTTGCCATTTCCTTCTCTAGGGAATCTTCCCAACCCAGGGGTCAAACCTGGGTCTCCTGCATTGCAGGTGGATTCTTTACCACTGAGCCACCAGGGAAGCCCCCTTTAGACAGTGAGAAGCTGGGACTTTGGGATCAGACAGAACTTAGTGAGTTCTGTTTCTTACTCCCTGTGTAACTAGGGGCAGATTGTTGGAACTATTCTGTATCTGGTTCTGCATCCTAAGTAAGGAATGAGATCACCTTTCACAACCTTGTGTTGAGGATTACAAGTGAGGTAAGTGAAGGGTCCACTCTATGCCTGACACATGGATATCCAACAAATACTTGTTGATAAATTAATCGTAAGCAAAGGGTACACTTTAGAAGTAACAGCGAGTACAAAAGGACCAGAGCTTATGAGGCTCAGGAGGTGTTCCCATGACAACCTTCCTGTCACCATCTCCCTGAACACGACCTGCAGTGAAAGGGAATCCCTGCAGCCCACACTCAGGTGTAATTTCATCCCCCTCTACTCAGCAAAAGGAGAGAGAGGAATATTATACAGAGTGAAACTGTTAGATGTGAAACAACAGTGAAAAAACAACTGACTTTTTACCAGAAGAGGAAACTTTTTAATCAACCAAAGTAACAGTGAATGGAATTTATAAACAATAGCTCTCCTTTCCAGCTGAGGTTATTCCTGGTAACAATTCTGGCTAATCCAACATGGGTTTCCTCTGACTTTGTAAAATACGTTTTTAAATTACTCTTTTTAATTTTTTTCTAAAACTGAACATGTTCAAAGAATCACTAGACAAACTGTGTAGGCAGGTCTAAGGGCCTCTTCATCACAATTCCCAAATAAATTTAATGTTAAATAAAGTGTCTGAAAAATCTGTATGTGTTAGATATTATTTAGATGAGGGTTTTCAACCTCAGCACGGCTGTCATTCTGAACAAGATATTTCCAGGTGTGGCTCATCCCGTGCATCGCAGGATGTTCAGCAGCATCCCTGGCCTCCATCCACTAGATGCTGGCAGCATCTCTGCAGCTCTGACAACCCCAAACGTCTCTAGCCTCTGCCAAGACTCCTCTGGGGGCAAATGTCTTCCCCGGCTGCCACAGAGCCACTTAGACCTACCACCTTAAGGAAAGCCAAGGTTTTCCATGTTAAAATCATTTAAGGGGTTCAAAAATAGTCAACTTTACAAACTGTGTGTACGCCATCAATGGTGAAGTTCATCTCTAAACTAAAATCACCTTTCAGTGTAAAATGAATCCTTGAGCAAACAAGCAATTAATCTTTTTTAATGGTACAGTGGAACACTGCTTGTGTTTATTCCCATTTCAAGTTCACCTACTGTGAGCATGCAGCCCTGCATGTGAGGTGGTGTTATCTTGTAAGAGGAGAGGATGGTGACCTGCCTGCGGCGCCTGTCATTCCGTGTGTCGGGGATCGGGATGCGTGTCACGAGGTGAGACCAGAGTAAGCAAGAGTTGAAGGGGAGGAGCATGGATGCCCTTCTCCCAAGTTCAAAACGCTGAGGGGGAAGCAATAGAGACGGAAGCAAGGGAGAGAGATGGTGAGGGAAGACTAACAGCCTCAGGATGAGGGGATAGGAAGGGGCAGGAATGCAACTGGGGAAACCAGTTAAAGACGCTGGCAGCAGGAACAAGACGAGAAACAATAAGGGGCTGACCCAAGACTGGTTTGGCATCTGAGCTTCCACAGCACATGGTAGATGGGACAGCTGTTCCCCTCCTGGACTGAGAGTTAAGGAGGGACGACGGCTGGGGAGAATACAGGGAAAGGGGAATAGAAAGAATCTCTCTGATTCTCTTCCTTCTTTCCATTGTCCATCCATCCATCAACTCATCTGTCCATCTCTCCAGTCCATCCATCATCAACCTATCCACTGTCCAACATCCATCCACACTCCATCCATTCACACTCCATCCATCCACAGTCCATCTATCCATCACCCATCATCAATCCATCATCCATTTCCACTGCCCATCCACTCCTCATTCATCCACCCATACATGCATACATCGTCCACCCATCCATGGGCCATCCATTCATCTATCTTTACTGAGCCACAGGTAGTCTTCTAAGTGCTGCGGAAACAGTGGTGAAGAGAACACCTCCTGCCCCTGAAGAGCTTGTGTTATGGTTGATTAAAATATTTTAAGCACATTCTGCAAAGGAATTCTTAGGGAACAAAATCACACTTTCTACTATTCCAACTTTTCCAAGCAAGGGGCCCTTCTAATTATCCCTTCAAATTTCAAACAAGGTTTTCAATTGTTATAAAATATGCATTTACCATCTCAACCAGTTTTAACTGTACCACCCAATGGCATTAAGTACATTCAAATCCAGGACACTTTTCAGCCTGCACAATTGAAATTCTGTCCCCATTAAACAGATTCTCCATTCCTTCATGCCAGCCCCCAGCAACTATCAGTTTACCTTCTGCCTCTTATGACTACTCTAGGCACCTCAGAAAAGCAGATACCTGTACTTTTATGATTGATTTGCTTTCATTAACATAATGTCCTCAAGGTTCACTGATGTTACAGCATGTGTCAGAACTCCCTCCCTTTGCAAGACTGAATAGTATTCCACTGTATATACTGCCTATGTGCTCAGACGCTAAGTCACGTCCGACTCTTTGTAACCCCATAAGACTGAAACCAGCCAGGCTCCTCTGTCCATGGGATTCTCCAGGCAAGAATACTGGAGTGGGCTGCCATTTCTTCCTCCAGGGGATCTTCCCAACTCAGGGATCAAACCCACGTCTCTTGCGTTTCTTGCAATGGCAGGCAATTCTTTACTCCTGAGACACCTGGGAAGCCCATGTGTATACTGCTGTTTATCCATTCTTCCATCAACGGACACTTGGGTTGCTGCTATCTTTCAGCTACTATGAAGAGTGCTGTCATGAACATGTACACATACCTTCTCAAGACCCCGCTTTCAATTCTTTAGGCTACATACTGTGAAGTGGGTCATAGAGTAATTCTACTTTTAATTTTCTGAGGAAGTGACATACTGTTTTCCATAGCAGCTGCACCATTTTATGTCCCCACCAACAGCGCACAGGCTTCCAATTTCGCCACATCTTCACCGACACTTGCTATTTTCTGGTTTTTGACAGTAGCCATTGCGATGCATGAGACCAAACAAGTTCTCCATCAGGTGATTTAATCTTTTTATATAAGATATAAAAGACAGACTAGAATAATGAGTCCCATGGTCCCAAGATTCAACCACTACAATTACCAACACAGTGCCAGTCTTGTTTGATTTATACATTCCCATTCCTACCACAAATTTCAAATATTCTGAAATGAATCCCAGACATTATATTAAATCCACCCTTCAATACTTCAACATATATCTCTAAAAGATAATGACTCTTTTGGAAACTAACCATAATGGCACTATCATCTAAAAATTCACAGTAATTAATGTCAAATATCCAGTCAGGATTCAAACTTATCTGTTTTGGTGTATCAAATAATTTGGCTTGGTACATCTCTCTGTGATGTGTCATTGTGAACAGTACTTTGATCACCCTTAAACAATAATGCTTCAATGGTTTCCACAACATCCCAATTTTTGTTTCACCATCGAGCATGTTTATTAAGTATGCTTTTTGTAGATGTTCTTTATCAGTTGAGAGAGCTCCTCTCTATTCCTAACTTGCTGGATTTTCTATCGTGAATGGGTGTGGGATTCTGTCAAATGCTATTGCTGCATTAACTGATACGACCATGTGATTTTATGAATTTTCTTTAACCTGCTAATATGATGGTTACTGATTTTTTAAATGATGAAACAGCCTTGTGCATGCAGAATAAATCCCATTTGGTCATTGTGCAAAATTCTTTTCGTATATCACTGGATTTGATTTGCTGCTGTTGTATTGAGGACTTTTATTTTGTATTTGTTGGTATTTATTTAGGGCTTCCCCGGTGGCTCAGATGGTAAAGAATCCATCTGCAATGTGGGAAACCAGGGTTCGATCCCTGGGTTGGGAAGATCCCCTGGAGGAGGGCATGGCAATCCACTCCAGTATTCTTGCCTGGAGAATACCCATGGACAGAGGAGCCTGGTGGGCTACAGTCCATAGGGTCGCAAAGAGTTGGACACGACTGAGCAACTAAGCACACAGCACACACACTGAGATTGTCAAATATGAAAACACACGACACACGGCAGGAGGTTTTAGGGGCCTCAAATGCCCATTGACACCAGTCCAGGTAAGAATCACTATTCCCAAACACAGTGAAATCTCTATTAGCTGGCCCTCAGAAACCTGGCATCTTCCCCTTGCACCTCAATGTAACTGGAAATCAAACTGTAAAATTACGTTTCTTATGTGCATGTGGTTCTCAAATTGTACTTGTATTTCATGGTCTTCCACAGCAACACCTTACCAGTTCATGGAGACTTCCTCATTGACCCTGGGAGAGAGCCAGGGAAGAAATAACAAATTAGGAAAGATACTGTTGCTGCATTTTTAAAGTATGTAAAGGTTAATGACACAGAAAGGCTGAAGGCAACAAAGAAGTTAATTTGAAGCTGAAAAGATAGTCTGCTTTGAATAATGGTGAGGAGTCCAACTGATAAAGATAGAAGCCTTACACATTTATTGAGAATAACTTTAAAAATAACTTCCAAGAGGACTGCTTCCATCTTGTCCCCCTAATTAATTTTATAGAAGGGCATCTTTGTTACACTAGTCAAGAGGTTACTTAAGTAAACATTCCTTTTTTTTTTTTTTAAGTAAACATTCTTAACTTCACTGTTAGCAGAAAGAGGCAAAGGAAACTGAGTGGGTGGGTGGGCAGATGGATCCACAAGCAATAGAATAAGGATTTCCTTCTTCAAATAAGTTCCAGGTCTGCTCTACAGATGAGTCTGTGACAATCTACTTGTACCATCCACAGCACAGTATAATTACTGATCCAAAGTCATCCAGGGAGTTATTTAGCATATTTAATTCACTACTATCAGGAAAACGTGGACATTTTAAAGTAGCCTCTAATAAAAATTTTTTTTAACATTTAAGAAGGCTACTGAGGGACTTTCCTGGTAGTCCAGCGGCTAAGACTCCGCACTCCCAATGCAGGGGGCCCAGGTTTGATCACTGGTCAGGGAACTAGATCCCACAGGCTGCCACTAACAGTTTGCATGCTACAACTATCGATCCCAGTGCAGAAAAATAAATAAATATTTTTTTAAAAAACAAACAAAAACCCTTTAAAATTTTTTAAAATTTTTTAAATAAAGAGGCTACCTACCCTTCAGTTATCCATCATCTCATTTTTTTAACACTCAAATTTCCACAGTACGTTGTATTTAACTCTCCAAAGTAATAATTAGCAAGTCTAACTGTAATGCCTGTGTTCCACGGTTAGTCTCCTGAGCTCCGTGGATGCTCTCTCCCGTGGTAACTGAGACCCTCTTGTGAATGTCACAAATGTGATGCGGCAACCACTCCAGTGTGGGAGCCTCATGTCCAGCTGCAACATGGCTTCCAACAGCAAAAGCCCTTGCCCAACTCCTCCGGAAGTTCTAGGTGATAGGCAAGGAGCACGGGGCAGACAGTCTTTAAACTTCTGGGAAGCAGGGGCGAGGTCTCCTTCAGGGTTTGCACTGGGAAGCGACAAGGCAGAAGTGCTCCAGGCTCACAGGATTCCTCTAGAGACCTGGTCATGAAAACTCCACAACCACCTGGCCCCTGTGCTGGGAGCCCTCCCCTCAGCTATAGCCTCCCTGGGAACGGAGGAGGCACCTGGCCCCAGTCCCACAAGACCCCACAGTGATGCACGAGGGTGGTCTGCAGGCTGACATCCCCAGGAAGCCTAGGGATCTTCTCTGACCAACACGGTGGGCACTCAGGTTAGGCTGAGGGGGCCCTATGAGCTTTCCTTGTGCTCTGTTTTCTCTGGTAGTGGCTGTCTGTGCATGAATACTGAGATATCTCAGAACGCAGCCTTGGGAGGCAAAGAAGAGGTAGGAAACTGGAGGAGCTTATTAAAATTAGCATCCTACCAGAAGAGGGGAGCCCAAACCACAGAGGGCAAAGAATACACTGAATTCACATACTACAGCAGTGCTCTGTAACTGGGGTGTGGGGCAGAACCTTCTAGACCTGGTCTCCTGGGCCATGCCCTGGAGTCTGAGCCAGTCAGGCTGACCAGGAACCAGGCAGGTTGGAACCAGACATTCGCCCAGAAGTTCTGCTGTGCTCCCCAACAATGAATAGACATATCAGGCGAAGTTCATGAAGAGGCACTGGCAGAGTTCTCTTTAAGGGAAACTGGGCAATTCTCACTTGTGTTCTCTTAAATGCTTTCTTGCTCTCTGTTACACACCAACCCCCACCCCTCCCCGCCCAACCCTCACCACTATCCCCAGAAAGCCATTTTGTGAGACACCTGTCTTCAGCTTCATTCTTCTGGGATACTTATAACTGGTACCAACTACAGCCCCTGCTTTTGTTTCAGCACAAGAGCCCTCTTTAAGCAAAAGCATTTCATGCTTGACTCTATTCCCTGAAATGAGATGTACGGCAAGGCCATGCATTGATTTTCAGGTCACCCCACCGCCTTTCTGTACATGCAGTGCTGCATACTCATCTGCCTCACCCCATCCCCACCCCATTAGAGTGTTTCCAGATTTTCGTCTTCATTTGTACCAAATCCACACTTACCTACTCTAACTTTCCACCTTTCAGAACCCTTCTAGGACTAGTCTGACAAACTAATTTGAGCTGGGTGCAAATGAAGGATAATGACCAGATACCCACAACTGCATTTTGCAACATATTTCAATGATTTAATGTAAATGTAGGAATGAAGGTAAGAAACGCAGGCACCCTGCCAGGTGGTTGAAGAAAATATTTTTGGAACAGAGCCCTTGAAAGCCTCTCAGTTCATATCTTACGTGCATGGAAATTATTCAGAGTACATGTATTTTTATGCAGTTTTGTACAGAATTAGACAGATAGAATGACAGGAATAAATCTACTGCCAAACCACTCTTGGAGCGTTTCAAGTCATTGATATGTACATATCCATTTCTCAATTTACTCTTACAATGCAAGTCAATCAGGAATCTAGTTATGCAAAAAAGCACCTGCCATGAATTCCTTAAATTTCCTATTCTGCAATGTTATCAGGAAATACAGGCTGGGTTTGCCCTTTTCTTTCTTTTTTATCATCATCACACTTGTCTTGAATTAAAACAGGGCAGGGCGCTGTCCTGAATCATAACATAATAGTCCAGTGGTAGTTTCCAAGTTCTGCATGCTTTTTTAGTCTCCTGACCTTCATATACAATGGAAAACTTTATCATATATAGTTCAGAAAAGGCCACAGAATGTTCAAGACTTTGTGACATTCACTATCAATGCAATGTTCTTAACAGCTGTTACACAAAGTTCTGTTGTAACTTGACTGGAATTGTCTAATAAACCTGAGATACCTGATTGGGGAGGATAAATGTTTTTACATAAAAGTTTTACATTATTTAAAATATAGGGACTTCCCTGGCAGTCCAATGGTTAAGACTCAAGGCTTCCACTGCAGAGGGCACAAGTTCAATCCCTGGTCAAAAAACGAAGATCCCACATACCATGCAACATGGCCGGAAAAATAAAATAAACGTAAAGGTTTTGTGATCAACACAAAATATGAAACAGCTCAATCTTATTTTGCCACTGAGTCTCTCAAGAAGCACATTTATGTTAACAAAAGCAGACTCAACATAGTGATGAGAGAAAGTCCAAGACTGGGGAAGACATGAAGGAACAAACAAGGACGTAGTTTCCCCTAAGTTATTCTAGGTGTTTCAAACCCCAAGGCGTTGAAAACAGACTTGCAGAGAAAATAAGAGGTTGTGGACATATGCTATAGCCAATCTTTAAGGAATCTGTGAAGAATATGGTATCTGGTTCAAGACCTGGAAGAAAATGAACATTTTTAGCTATATTTCAGTAAGTCTGCACTGACCCTGGGCAAAATTCTAGATTGGTTTCTGTGCCTTTAGAGAAGAAAAGAAAATCACAAATAGTTGGTAACATTATTCACAAGAAGAGGTATTAAATAAACATTTTCTCTTTTGAGAGTTATTAGGAAAGTCACCAGAAAGCTAGAAAAATAACATCAGTTTCAAGTTATGAAGTGCCTTGATAAAAATTTTACTCAACTACGAGGCATTTGAATCTCTAAAAATAGTATATTAAACCTTGAAAAGCATTTAACGAGACCATTCCTCATTTCCTCATGACTGAGAACAAGATGGCAAGGTGGAAAACTGGATAGAAATAAAAGTGGGTGGACTTATAGTGACCATCCCAAAAGGTCACTGAAGAAATGCACCCCAGAAACCTGGACCAGACTCTGGTAACCCTTCGAAGGCTCATTCTCAGTTAGTGCTCTTTATCCTCCGTATCAAAGCGGAGAATCACACGAAGCTAGAATGGACACTTAGAAACGTGGAGTCAGGATTCAAAATTACCTGACAGTGTGGAGAGGCAGATCACGTGCAGCAAGAAGAAATACAATGGAGACGAACGTGAACACCAGCACCAGTGCACAGCATCTGGTCACAGTTCAGGACCAATGTGGAGGTTCCTGGGACTGGGGTTAATAAAGTAGGTATGAAGGGACAGCCAAGAAGCTTAGACAAGGGGTAGTGGCCACATGCCACTCCAACTCCACTCCTGTTGTGTGGAACTCTATTAAACCTTCTGCCCCATCTAAAAGGTGGTGTCGACACCAGGGAGCACCCAAAGAGAAAGTAACCAGGCAGGCTGGCAGAAACAAGCTGGTACATAAAAAGCCGGTATAGGGAGGGAAGGAAAGAAGAAGGGATGGTAACTTCCTTTGTGGGTGGGGATGCAGAATGGTTCAGCCACTGGTTTGGCAGTTCCTCAATAAATTACACATAGGATTACTGTATGACCTAATAATCCCACTCCTAGGTATATACTCCAAAGAATTTAAAACTCAAATACAAACTCAAACAATTACCCATATGTGAATATTCATAGCAGCACTATTCATGACAGCTGACAGCTGCAAACAACCCAAAATGTCCATCAACAGATGAATGGATAAATAAACTGTGCTATATACACATGGGGGAATATTACTTGGCCAAAAAAAGGAACGAAGTACTGATATATGCTGCAATGGGAACAAATGTCAAAAACATTAAGAAGTCATACATAAAAGGTCTCATACTGTATGACTCCACTTACATGAAATATTCAGAATAATTAAATCCACAGAAAGCACAGAAGCGGTTGCTAGGGCCTTGGGGGAGAGGGGGAGGGAGTCACTGCTTAAAGGGTATGCGGTTTCCTTTTGGGTAGTGAAATGTTTTGGAACTACGCAGAGGCGGTGGCTGAACATCACTGTGAATATTCTAAATGCCACTGAACTACACACTTTAAAACATTATGTTGAGTGACTTCCTTGGCAGTCCAGTGGCTAAGACTCTGAGCTCCTAATGCAGGGGGCTTGGGTTCAATCCCTGGACAAGGAACTATTAATAGATCCCATAAGCTGCAACTAAGACCTGGCACAGCCAAATAAGTAATTTTTTAAATTAAAAAAAAAAATTTAATTTTATAAAAACTATAGAGAAGTAAAAGGATGAGTGGTTGGTTGCTAGGAGTTCAGGGAGCAGGAGGAATGAACAGATGAGCACACAGATGGAGGACAATGAAAGTACTCTGTACGATACCACAGTGGTAGAGACCTGTCACTATACATTTGTCAAAACCATGGAACACACATGTGTGAACCTGAAACTCTGGACCTGGTGAGGACATATCAAAGTTCTTCAACTGAATAGCAATATTGGGGGAAAGTGTGCATGTGTGGGGTGGGGGCATATGGAAATTCTCTATACTTTGCATTCAATTTTGCTGTGAACTTAAAACTGATCTAAAAAACAAGTTTATTAATTTGTTATTTTTTGAATGCAATGGATTCTCGAAGCATCTTAACATTTATTTGATTCTACCCTTCTAAGTAGATCCATGTTTCCTAAATGTATACACCACAAGGGTCCCTGTAAACTATAGGGGAGATGCAGGATATTTTAAATTTGAGGGAAATGTGACACTTTAAGTCTGTCAGGTAGAGACAAGCTGCTGCTGTGCTGTGCTTAGTTGCTCGGTTGTGTCCAGCTCTCTGCAATCCCATGGACTGCACTCCGCCAGGCTCCTCTGTCCATGGGATTCTCTAGGCAAGAATACTGGAGTGGGTTGCCATGCCCTCCTCCATGGGATCTTCCCAACCCAGAGATCAAACCTAGGTCTCCCGCATTGCGGGTAGATTATTTTACCGTCTGAGCCACCAGGGAAGCCCAGACCAGCTGCTAGTTTGGGGTAGTTCATAGCTCAACAGCAGACTGCACTGCATTCCTTTTGATGGTGTCATAGCTTTGCAAGGCTGAGTTTTCAGCAGTTGCTGTGATCCAAAGAAGTGTCCTGGGAAAATTAATATGGAACAGAGAAGAGGGCGTCAGTGTCCGATCACACTCCAGCTTTGAGAAGCTGTGCCCTGCTCGACAGGAGCACACAGTCCATTAGTAAGTTCCTGGAATTATTTTAAGATGAATTAAAAGTATTATTATTTTTTTCTTTCAATTTCTCTGTATTTTTTTCAAACTGCTACTATGCTGTTAGGATATAAATGTTAGATGCTGGGATGTAAATATTAAGCTGGTTGGACCTAAGCTAATTAAAAAGAATTGTTGGGCATTTCTTTTGGCTCTGTGAAAAGATTACTGAGGCACCAAGGTCCTGTGGGCAGAGACGGGCTGGAGGGGCTCTGGAGCAGACAATGAACACAGATACACTCAGGACATGTGTTAAGGCTAACAACCCTGTAAGGTAGATACTATTACTCCCTTTCACAGAGGGAAAAAATGAGGCACAGAGAGGTTATGGAAGCTGTTGGTGAACACCCAGAAAGCGAGCAGCAGAGCTGGGATGTGAACCCAGGAATCTGGCTACAGAGTCCATGTTCTTCTCCATTCCATGGCACTTACAGAGGGCCAGCACTTCTGTGGAGAGGAAGAGGCAGAGCTGAGATCAAGGTTGTTGTTCAGCCGCTAGTGAAAGAAAGTGAAAGTCGCTCAGTCGTGTCTGACTCTTTCTACTGCAAATTCTCTAGGAATTCTCTAGGCCAGCAGAATATTGGAGTGGGTAATTGTTCCCTTCTCCAGGGGATCTTCCCAACCCAGGGATTGAACCCAGGTCTCCCGCATGGCAGGCGGATTCTTTACCAGCTGAGCCACCAGGAAAGCCCAAGAATACTGCAGTGGGTAGCCTATTCCTTCTCCAGTGGATCTTCCCAACCCAGGAATCGAACCTGGGTTTCCTGCATTGCAGGCAGATTCTTTACCAGCTGAGCTACCAGGGAAGCCCCAGTAGCTAAGTTGTGTCCAATTTAGTTGCTAAGTCGTGTCCAACTCTTTTTCGGCCGTTTGGACTGTAGCTTGCCAGGTTCCTCTGTCCATGGGATCTCCCAGGCAAGAATATTGGAGTGGATTGCCATTTCCTTTTCCAGGGGATCTTCCTAACTCAGGGATCGAACCCATGTCTCCTGCATTGTCAGGTGGGTTCTTCACCACTGAGCCACCAGGGAAGCCCTAAGACCAAGGACTTTCTGACAGTGAAAACTGCCCTCCAAAATGGAAGACGCTCTCTGATTAGATGACTTCCAGTGTGGACTGGCCAACTAGCACCAGTGCTCAGAGAGCATTACATCCAAAGTTTCACAACACCATTTCTAAAGCTCTTGTCAACTCCATAACTGATTTGAGCACAGTGTGAAGACTTCTGAGATACTCGCATAAAAACAAGCGCTACAGAATTTAAGAGTACAAATTTATGTCAATACAATGTACCTTCCTTCAGAATTTTTAATACTCCAATTTCATCATCTTTCCTGACTCAACTGCACGTGAAAAGTTCGTAACAAGTCACCCAGATGTATGCTTCCTGAATATTATTTATTACAGAAAGGAACGGGGTTAAAGATACTCTCAACTGGTCTCCACTATGTTTCCTACTTTTCACATTCTGAGCTATAAAAAGATTATACTGACAACAATAACAACGTCACTTGTTTCCTCTATGGGAAAATGGGCTGACTGAACTAAAATGATTTCTAAAACCACTTCCTTTCTAGAATTCTAGCCATACTAATTCAGAAAGTAATCTTTTAGATAGATAAGGAGTTTTTTTTTTTAATTTAGTGGTTTAAAAATACAAATACTTAATGTTCCAATGCAATGATATCCAGGTAACCAGTTATTTAAGTGGGAAGACAAATTGTGAGATTTCAAAAGTAAAGGACTTTATCATAAACGCGGAGAAAGGATTAGATGACCTCTCAAGGGGAAATCAAATTTATGGAATGTAGACTAGCTGAGAACTAGCTCACTGGCCATCTGTGGGAAATGCCAAAACAAACAAACAAACAGTCATTCCCCACCTAGACAAACAGAACACGTACACACCAATGCACAACTTACTTCAGATTCTGAGAACACCCCAAAAGATTTTTCAGGAAAGTAAAGCAAGCAGACTTCTCTTATTGTGGAAGTTACAAAAACATTTTTACAATGGTATCAGTCATTTTAAAGTCTCAAAAGGCCCATATTGTAAGGAAAAACAAAGACATTAACCTTTCAGTTTAAGTATTGAACTTTTTTTTTTAAAAGACAAGTTTTCCCCAGATTTCATCTAGAAAACATTGAGTAATTATACACTACCAAAGAAAAATCCTAATAAACCTGATTTTTAACATGTACTCATACTTTATCACCCATTCTTGCCTTCTCCCTCATTAAAAACATGTCCCATAGTGAACATAGAAAACCAAAGGAATAATCCATAAACATGCAAGAGCTGGACTGATAAAACGGAGGGCACTGACTGCCCACTTCTAAGGGTCCCTCTGGCAGCAGAACGTGCTGCAACAATAGGCAAAGCCAGTCTATAATGAGGGCCATTAAGTCCCGTCTTCCCCAGTCAAGAAAGCAAGTGACAATGTAAATAAGAGGAAGACATGATTATAGGATGGAGAAGGAAATGACAACCCACTCCAGTTGCCTGGGAAATCCCACAGACAGAGGAGCCTGGCGGCCTACAGTCCATGGGGTTCCCGAAGAGTCAGACATGACTTAGCAACTAAACAACAACAAATAATTACAGGAATAAGTGAATTAACCCTAATTTCTCTCCTTTTTTAAGTAAATCACTTGCAAGCTTTGCTTTGCTGCTTCAACTACTACTTAGAAGCAGAGTTCTGGTGACTCAGTCCCCAGCTGCATTTCAACATCAACCACTGCCCCAGGGCACCAATTGTTAGAACTTGGTGGGAAGACTCCTGTGGGGAAAGTAAAGCAAGCAGACTTCTCTTATTGTGGAAGTTACAAAAACATTTTTACATGTGGGGGGAGGGGGTCCCCAAGACCCTCTAAGGGTCTCCTCACAAAGTCTCCCTTTTGCAGCTACACGTCTCGTGAGGCCGAATTTTCTTCACCTACTTCAACCAAACAACAGATAGCAACAAGTTGAATGCAGAATCCTCCTGCCTTCTCTTAAACCCACGGAAAGGGATTAACAAAAATATAAAGCAATGCCAGTCTTCCTAGTAAACTGCTTTTTGTTTTGAAATATGGAGGGTTTTTGTTTTTGTCTTTTGTTTTTAATTTGGGCATATGCAGCATATGGGGATTTCATTATTTCCCCAACGAGGGATCAACCCCATGGCCCCTGCAGTGGCAGCAGAGTCCTAACCACTGGACTATCAGGGAATATGCAGGTATTTTTTTTATCAAAAATATGTTGTTACCATCTAATGGGCTGTTACTGCTATTTTAAACAAATTAACAATTAAACATTTTAATATTAATAGGTTCTCAGTTTAATTTCTGATAGAGTGAATATTGAGAGATAAAACCCACATAAACACAAGTTCTTGGAGGTCCTCAATACTTTTTGAGAGCATGGGGCTCCTGAGCCCAGTCTGGAAATCCTAAAGGACTAGTTAAGTAGATCCTACCACAGCCCGCTAATGGACTATTACAGCCACCATACCTGAGACAAATGTTTAATGAATGACACTGAAAAAGTTATAAAATACGCTGTATAAAATCAACTCATTTCTTTACAATTTTGACTTACGTAGATAATTTTCTATAAGAGAAATAAAAAAATCTAGAGATAGACACAGAAGTGTTAAGACTAAGGATCTCACAAAGGTAGTATTTTAGGTCATTTTACCTTTTTCCTTTTTGTACTAAATTGTATTATGGGGGGGGGGGGGCAGAATTTGGAGCAGCATTTCCCAGAGTGTGTACCATGCAACACCAGTGCCGCAACAGGCTCCAGAAGAGTTCGTGTTCTACTTAGTTGGATAAATGTTGATTATACCCGGGCTCAGTAATTCCGCAACACACATGATGGTACTAAAAGTTCCAAGAAGTCATACAGTAATGAAACGTGTTTAACTGCATGTCCCAAACTCAGGTGACCAACAAACCCTTTGGCTTCCCTGGTGGCTCAGAAGGTAAATCTGCCTGCAATGTGGGAGATCCAGATTTGATCCCTGGGTCGGGAAGATCCCCTGGAGAAGGAAATGGCAACCCGCTCTAGTATTCTTGCCTGGAGAATTCCATGGACAGAAGAGCCTGGCTGGCTAGTTCATGGGGTCAAAAAGAGTCGGTCACGACTGAGCGACTAACACTCACTCACTTAACACCTATCCATATACCATCCTTAGGGAAATGCTGCCTCAGAGATCAACTTATCCTATATAACAATTCAAGGAGGAAGCCCATCCTTTAGCATTTACTGTCAGAAGTCACCATTATTCAGAAGGGATGACCTCCAGAAATGACACCTAAAAACTCCAATTGAGAATTTGGGGAGTTATGTCAAGCACATTTTTTTTTACATTTGCTTTAGTAAAATAATTTTATGAAGCCATAAATTTAATTCATATATATTCAGGAACCTGGAAAATTCAAGAAAAGTTTTCAATAGCACTTCCCCCCCCCCTTTTTTTTTTGGACCTTGCCACAGCATGTGGGATCTTAGTTCCCTGACCAGGGATGGAATCCACACACCATGCCTCGGAAGTGTGGCGTCTTTACCACTGAACCACCAGGGAAGTCCTTTAAATAGCAATTCTTAAGTAAAATTTTCCTTGATGAAAACATTCAGTACATTGGAGCAAATGACACACACCAATAAGTACTCTCCTGAGAGAATGACCTGCACAAACAGGCATTCCCCACGTGGCTGACATGCCACCCGAGGGTCCTGCACCCCAGCCACCCAGGCAGGGCTGCCACCTGGTCCCGGGGGTCTGCTGGCAGCCTGCCTCTCCTCCCTTCTGTTGCCTCTTTTCCTTTTCAGGACACGGTGAACAGGCCACACTCCCTCCTTTTCCTCTCACTCGGATCCTCAGGCTCCTCTGTCCTTCTCGACCTTTCTCTTCCTTCTGGGCTCTTCCATCCAGGCCTGAGCCAACATGTCTCACATTCTCTGAAGCTATCTACAACTTTAAGACCTGTGTACCACAAAACATGAACTAGCACTTCACTGTTAATTAATGATTAATATTGTAATATATAACATATTATAATGGTGAATGTGTGTGATGTGTGTTACTGCCAATTTGCTTGATTTTCACTCGTTCTGGATTAAACCAGTTTCTGACCATCACTTTTGGAGTTTTAAGGAGTTTGTAACAATGTATCCATGGAAAAACATAATCCAAATTCCAATTTATATTCCTAATAAAGCAATCACCGACTCGATGGACATGAGTTTGAGTAAACTCCAGGAGGTGGTGATGGACAGGGAGGCCTGGCATGCTGTGATTTGTGGGGTCGCAAAGAGTCGGACACGACTGAGCGACTAAACTGAACTGAATAAAGCAATATGAATTGCTTTTTCAGGTTATCTGGGAATCAGAAATGGATCCCAGGAAACAATACATCAAGACAAAGCTGGGTGAAGGCAGCCGAAAAACAGGCACTGGAAGACAGCATGGAGCTGGGGGTGGGGGTAGGCAGACAAGGAGCCTCACCTGGGCTGAGTTCAGCCGACCCAGGCAATCCACATTTGGAGAAGTAAAACGTGCCTGAGAGTTTGGGCAGACAAGACCTAAATCTGACGGGTTAGACACGGGTTAACTTTTGTTGGCCACCAATGGGAGATTTCCTCCGATGTCAGGGTTCCACCACTGCCCACCGCACTGGCCTGCCTCTGTTACCCTGTCTGTTACCTGGGTTTCCAAAGATGAGCAAGTACAGTCACGACTGCTCTGCTCCAAGGCAAAGCTTTGGCCCCAAATACCTGTCGGCTCTCCTGCACCCAAGTTGAGTTTTCAGACAAAACAGAAACGTCAGGAAACATTTAGCCTTCTCCCTTCAGGCTTAAACAACCAAAACCTGGCCTGAGTGGCCTGTGTTTGCTTTCTCATTGGCCCTGGCTTCACTCTGTTCATCAGCACTGAAAACCACGTAAGCAAACACCATTTTAATAGAAAAGAAAAAAATGCAAGGAAGACATACTTGCCTTATGCACTGCTTTTTTGAAGTAGTAATAAACACAGCAAACCTTTCAATACTCAGAAAGGACTAACTCTAGAAAAAATGGGGTTAATAAACTCTATCAAATGAATAAATAAATATATATTAATTACTGGCATTTATGACCTTTCTAAAACATTTCATCAAACAAGTATTAATATTGCAGTTATTATTAATTGAAGTCACCATTGGGGGAAAGGCGAGACTATGTTATTAAATTATTCTACTGGTACATCTTCCTCCAAATAGAAAAGGTTTTTAAAATGTCAAATTTCATATGAAAAAGCATTTAATTCATTTTCCATTCTAGGCTTTGAATGTTTCTAAAATACTTGTAAGCTGCTTCTTTTAATTAGGCAGGAGGAGGCTTCATACACTTGGGCATGGACTTTTGAAAACCCCTGCCAAATACAAGGGCTGTATTCAGGAATCATGGGTAGATATTAACGGATATTTACAAGCAACTCAGAAGCAAGATCAGAACACTGCCAGTTCGGGGCTTTGTAATTCAGGCTGAGGAATTATCAAGGGACCCTCCCATTAACCCAGCACTAGCAGAGGAGGTGCTCAAAGGCTGGGAATGGCCACTGCCCACCTCTCAAGCCTCCCCACTGTTCTCTGTAATAGTGGTCCAAAGTGAGAGCAGCTTGGGGAGAAAATTAAATTCAAGCCAGTGCATTCTGCTCTTTACCAGCCACTCTGATAAACGTTTGAAACACAAGGCAAAAAAAAAAAAAGATTAGGGATTATCCAAGAATTTTAATTATTTCTGTTATCCTTGCTACTAATTCTGTGAGTAATAGGAAACTGGCATGAATTAGTTATGGCTTTTTCAAGGTAAACATAATCTGCTTGACGCAAAGGGCTTTAATCCTGCAAATCAAAAGCGGCCCTATTCCTCAATTAGCATCTACTGCCGATGAGCTCTGTGAACCGAGCATAGTCTGCCCTTCACCAGGTGCTGGGCATGGCAGAGTGTGCAGCCTCCACCCTGAGGCCACCAGGGAATAAAAGTCTTCGGCAGGGGTATGGGGGTGGGGGTGGGCCATCAGTGGGGAGGTGCCACCCGGGAGGGGTGGGGCTTCATCTGAGAGGGTGCCCAGAGGACCAAGGGCTCTGGCTAAAATCTTAGTCTCAGGACCACATTCAATGAATACTCTGGCTATATTAATTCTATCAATACTTAGGGCCGGTTTCCTGGGCATGCTGGGCCCCATGCTTGGTTTAATGCTCTGCTGCCATCTTGAAACTCCTAATAGTGTTTGAACAAAGGAGGCCCACATTTCGATTACGCAGCTGATCCCATCAATATTCATCATTAACTACATCTTAAATATACAAAATTAAATGTGACTGGATTCTGCCTTTCAGATGGAATACATTTTGCTCTTTAAAAGCCACTTAATAGACAACCTCATGCAAATCATTCTCAAGTTTTACACTATCTACAATTTAAGTTTATGACCTTCATTTTTTTTTCCTTGGCAGTTCTTAAAATGAAAGCACTCTATTAATACTTTTAAGATTTAGGAAGAACTCAGAATAAACGCATCTTCACTATACATTAAGTAGGTATTAGAGAAAGATGACATTCATTTTTACTGTTTAAAAATTCACTTTCAATCTAAAGACACTTCTAAGTGTTTTATACTATAATTGAAGACTAGGTATATCATGAATAGTTTAAAGAATAAATCAAAGGACCAAACTAATTTACTTTAACAGTACTTTCTGGGCAATCAAATCCAGGCAATGAAAAGGTAACGAAGAAACCTCGTTTTCTAAACTAGTCACAGTTTAAGAATTCTAGTTGTTCCTTAGACATCCTTAGAATTTCATAAAGCCCAGCCTTAGCTATCTACTCTGCTTGTGACGGGGTGTCCCCCATCACTGGGTTGGCAGCACTGTATTGTACTAGCTCACTTCTCAGATCACAGGCAGAAAGGGCAGGTGGGGGGTGGGGCACAGCTTGGGAAGCTGGGGTGTGGATACTAGGTTACATTTGCTCTCAGTCTGGGTGTCTGCAGAGGCTTCAAGGACTGGTGAGATTCTGTCCTAAGGAGAGTTGATTTAAGTACCAAACAATGCTTTGAAGAAAACGGGTGCTTTGTGAGCCAGTGAGTGCCTAGGCTGGATGATCAATTTTCAGGGACGTGTAAAGAATCATCTGTCTTATAGAGACGGCTACTTGAGTTTCTGCATGCTGGTAGCTCAGATGGTAAACAATCTGCCTGCAATGCAGGAGACCTGGGTTCGATCCCTGGGACCGTGAAGATCCCCTGGAGAAGGAAATGGGTGCCTACTCCAGTATTCCTGCCTGGAGAATCCATGGACAGAGAAGCCTGGCAGACTACAGTCCATGGGTTCGCAAAGAGTCGGAGAAGACTGAGCAACCGACACTTTCACTTTTTTTCTCCTTGAGGGCAGAGGACCAGAATGATATGGGAGATGGAAGGAGAGAAGGAGCAAGCTGGTTGGATGAAATGCCAATTTATCCTGAGTGGAGCAAAAAAACTCAGCAACTTAAAACTATCATAAGAAAACCCTGAGACAATTGTGAGATATTTATCTCCTTAGAAAGACACTCCTGGGAGTGATTACAGGGGTCAGGACTCAATGTAGAATGGTGTGGCAACTCTGGAAAACAGTTTGGTAGTTCCTCAAAATGCTAAACACAGAGTTAAAAAACTCAGTAATTCCACTCCAGTTATATACCCAAGAGAACTAAAAATATATGTCCACTCAAAAACCTGTATGTTCATAGCAGCATTATTCATAGTAGCTACAATGTGGAAAATAATGCAATGTCCATCAACTGAGGAATGGATATACAAAATGTAGTCTGTCCATACAGCATGGAATACTGTCTTAGTCTATCTGGGCCCTATAACAAAATATCATAGACTGGGTGGCCTATAATCAACAGAAATTTATTTATTACAGTCCTGGAGACTGGGAAACCCAAGATCAAGGTGCCAGCAGATTCAGGGTCTGGTGAGTGCCCACCTCCTGGTTCACAGCCATCTTCTTGTTGTATCTGCCAGTAGCAGAAGGGGCCAGGGAGCTTTCTGGGGTCTCTTGTACAAGGGCATTGACCCCATTCATGAGAGCCCCACCCTCATGACCTAATCACTTCCCCAGAGACCCCACCTCAAAATACCATCACATTGGGGATTAGGTTTCAATAGTGTGTGAATTTTGGAGGGACACATACATTCAATCTATAGTAAATATTATTCAGCCTTAAGATGGAATGAGGCACTGATCCCCGCTATGATGTGGATAAACCCTGAAAACATCATGAATTGAAAGAAGCTAAGGCCATATGTTGTATGATTCCACAGACATGAAATGTCCAGAATAAAGACAGGCAGTAGATTACTGGTTGCCAGCAGGGGCCGGTGGTGGGGGGGGAGGGGGGGATGGGGAAAAGGGGGAATTTGGAGTGACTGCTAAGGGCTTTCATCACTTCTTTTTATGATGATGAAAATGTGCTGAAAGTAGATACTACTGGTGATGGTTGCACAACTGGTATATATACTAAAATCATCAAACTGTATACTTCAAAAGGGTGAATATTATAGTATGTGTCAATAAACCTGCTTTTTCCCCCCAAGTTTTTATTGAAGTTGTTACAGTATTATTTCTGTGTTAAGTTTTTGGGTTTTTGGCCACAAGGAACGTGGGATCCAAGTTCTCCAACCAGGGACCAAAGCTGCAGCCCCTGCATTGGAAATAAACCTGTTTTAAAAATGAAGAGAGAGCGAATGCAGGAAAAGTCTTCTTTTGCCCTAAAACAATAAGTTCCAGAAAGTACAGATCAAAGTAAACTTGAAGAGTGGCAGACTTGACAGAAGTTCTTGTCCTGAGAGAATTATGGTCCGAAACATATTTATGCCTGACCAAAGGTGAAAAAAGAAAAACACGATTCTTCCCCTACTGTGCTACTGCATACCTCGTACTGGGGTTCTGGAATGGAAGTTAACTTTCATATGTGTCTTACAGGTTTTTAAGATGTTCTAAATTCAGTTACTTTGAAGCAACTGAATCTTCCCATAGAATTTTAAAAGTAAAAAAAAGCCTTAGCAACCAATCTTGTGGAAAACTTTAATCTAATAATAATATCATCTTACAGCTAAGGGAGAAAATGAACAAAAATAGCCTTAAAGCATAGGGAAGAATGGACTTATCACACAGGGGACAACTGGATGCTTTGCTCAAATCCTAGGCGATGGAGGCTCCATGGAAAAACCGACCCCTCGAATCAGGCTGATGTGTTGGCAGGGGGACCATCAGAGCCTAAAGGCTCCTAACTCTGGCCTTTGATAGCCTTTACTGGTGTTAAGATGTCGCTTCTGAGGGTTTGGTTTTTGTTGTTTTTTAACAGTGCAAGAACATGACACTGCATAAATCATTTCCACCCAACTCTGAACCCATTTACATTCCTGAGGCTCTACTAAAATCTGTATTTTATCACGAATCAGTATCTTAAATTTCAAGATACATTTCTTAAGTACCTCTGCTGTTACCAACTCATAACCACAGAAAAAGCAAGGTATATTTTTAAAACCCTAATGATCTAAAACCTCAATTAATCAGAACAAGTGAGAAATAACTCTTGATTTTTCAGAATAACCAAATATACTTTGTTTCAAACCTTAAAATGAAAACTCTATGCAAAAAAATTACATTTTATTGTCTTAGAAAATAATAATTCAATCACTTTTTTCATTTCTTAGAAATTTAACATCCCTCAGGTTCCTCATTTTAAACATCAAGAATTGGCTTAGTGGGACTTCCCTGGCGGGCCAGTGGTTGGGACTTTGCCTTCCAACGCAGGGGGTGCAGGTTCGATCCCTGATCAGGGAGCAAAGATCCCACATGCACTGTGGCCAAAGCATACTATAACAAATTCAGTGAAGACTTTGAAGGCGGTCCACATCAAAAAAGACAAAAAAATTGGTTTAGTAAGCTTAACCAAGTCCTGAAACTAGTGTCGTGGAATTATAGCATTTTCCAATTTCATTAGGAAAATAATGTTATATTTCACAAAAATTCCAATTATTGGATTATATTCCTCATACCTAAGACTTAATTCACTGTTTTCTTTTTGGCTCAAAAATCAAATAGTACTGACCCACATAATATGTGATATGAATGCTTAAAATTTCCTTTTGAAAAAGAACTTCTAGGAAACTGCTTGGTTTTCTGCTTCTTTTCCTGAAAGTAGCATGCAGCCAAAAGCTAGGTTCCAGTCAACTGAGGGTTCCAGTTAACAGAGTCCTAGCTCTTAAATTGCAACACATTCAGAATCATTAATATTATTTCTTTAGTAGTTATAGGTATCATGTGAAATAAATATATTTACTTTCAGCAACAAAAATATTAAACTAAGCATAATATTTAAGTCTATGATAAACTTACTTTTCCTCAAAATTGCTTCTGAAAAGCAAGGTAACAAATTAAGAAACTGTTTTCCCAAAAAGGTGAGAATTACAGTATTTTTGAAACATGACCTTAACATGATAGCCAAAGAGTTACAGTCTACAAAGCTGTTTAATGATCTCATGTCCCAACACTGCAATGAATAGAATGAATCCTTGAAAAATTATCTACTAGTGAATTCTCTTATCCATGCTGTAGAATTCAAGTTCCTTTAGATTCTATGTCTATAATGCTTTTCTCAGCATTAAACATCTATGTCAGGTGAAAATCAGGATGTAAAAACACAGTGGTGCCTAAACCAAACATGACCGTGCATTCATTCACACAGCACTGAGTCCACTGAGTGCAGGTGATAGGATACACAGGTGAGTACCACAGACCACTTGGGGTGCGTGTTCCAGTGAGGAGAGACAGGCAATGAACAGAGTAAGTAAATAACAGAGCTTGTTAAGATGGGGTAAATGCCATGGAGAAGTAACAAGTGAAGCAGGGGAGGGAAGATTCAGGGGTTCAGAGAGATGAAATTTCAACCAGGATGGTTTGGTAAGCAGAACCTCTACTGGGAAGTCTGTGTGCAAATGGGAAAATAACAGTGCACGTTATTTATTTGGCTTTGAAATGCATTACAAGATTGCATTTGCTCTTATTTAGTATTCATATAAACTTTCTATTTTCTCTATTTCAGTTTTCTATTTCCTGATCATTGACAGACTGGAGAAGAAGGCAGGCAGCCTTGGGCATGCCAAGGAAATTTCTCCTAATTTTCTGGTTTACTTGATTTTTTTTTTTAAGAGAACTATAGCTACAATTAAAATGAAATTTAGGGTTCTCCATAAAACAATGAATAGTCAAAATGGAATTTATATTATAAACCTTACAGCAGCTTAGGTTATCTTCCTCCCATTGTTTTTAGAGGCAGCTAGAGTATGAACCAACAGCAGATCGCAGTGTCACACTGTCTGGCAGGATTAAGAATTCACGTATTAGCTGAAAAGATCATCTTTTAAAAAGAGCCCACAGAAGGTGTCTCCACAAATTGCCTGTTTACATACAAAATATGTTTCTGATAGCTCAAAAAGAAATCGTTTTATTTGCATTTCATGGAACACATTTTCTAACTGTAAGCTAGAAAAAGAAAAAACAAAAAACAGAACAACACAACAGAATAACTGAGGTTTAAAATGCTTTTATTTTGAAGACTAAGAATTCTTAAATACTAAAAATGCACCAAGAAATCTTATAGAAAGTTAGCAAATGACAAAGGACTCGAGTCCTCAACGTGTCTTTCATGTGAGATTTCTGTTAGTCCACCATAAAAACTATACTTGATAGTTGAAATCTTCAGCAATGCTAATAGGCTACTTAATTAGCCCATTGCTAATTCAATAATGAACAGTAAATGTAGATGAGTGGACACACTTAAGAAAAATGTGGAGTTTTAATAAGAAATATTATCACTGACTAAATACACTTGTTCCCCAAATATCCAATCCCAGCACATATTTTTAAGCTGTGTGGGTTTTCCCCAAGAGAAGCAAACTTTGACATTTTTTCTTGGATATATTAAACTTACAGACCTCCATCCCACATCTGGAAAGAACATTCCAAACTCAGCTTGATGTAACTTTTAAAGATCAAATTGAGAGCAATTAGATACTTAGTGACTGAGATCTGAATTTGACAGAGTCAACAGAATGTTAGAAATGAAATAAATAAAAGAAGTATTCAAAGTTTATCATCCTCAATGTGACGAAAGGAACATAGAACAAAAGATGCATTTGCCTCTCCTGCCCTTTAATTTGTGAACACCATACTTCTCTTGATATGTCATGCCCAGAAAGAGAAAGTGAGATTTTTTTTTAAAAGCCTGGCTAAATTGAAATATGACCATTCCATCTGGGCTTCCATCAATCCTCCCTCCCTCCAATTTTTATTTAAAAAACCATAAGCACAAATCTAAGTACTCTCTATAGACTACACCTAGATTACTTTGCTCCAAGGCCGAGAAAAATGTTTACCAATCCAAGATCCACTCCGAAGCATGTATCTGCAATGCGTAAGCTTTTCGTTGGCAAGATCAGTCAATATCACAAGGCGTGCAACATTTAAAAGGTTAAGTGGTTGAAGGTTAAAAAATAACAAAACAATCGATTCACTAACAAATTTTTTTTGTCAAGTAACCATGAAATAATTTCGACCCTAAGAAATCAAAGAGGGGTTTCTCCTTTTTGTATGGTGTAAATTACCGTCAGAAAAACTGCACCAATGTGTCGGGGGCGGGAGAGAGGAAGATTTCTAACACCGGGTGAGACCACGGTTGTAAACCTCATCACGATTTCACCTTTGGGTGAAAAGGTGGGAGGGGAGCCAAAAGTTTCAGCCTCTGCTCCTTTGAAAACAGACGTTGGTAAGACCCTGGACGGAGATGGAAAGGGGCGCAGATGCCGCGTCTGCGGTTGCAGCCGCAGATAATCGGGATCTGGGAAGGGATGCGGGGGAGTGGTTTCTTATGTAAGCATACACCAAAAATTGTGCATGCACCCCCAGCCTGATGCACATCTGAGCACACAACACAGGCACACGGCATCCCTCCCCAAGAATGCAGCCCCAGCTTGCGGGCGCTGCCGAGGAAGGCGGACCGATCCTTCGGCCTGTCCGCACGTTCCCCGAGATCCGTGCAGCCACCACCCGGACGTGGGTGCAATGCGGGCGGCCAGGCCCCCGGTGCGGCGCCCGAGACGGAACCTAGCTTCCCCCCGGCGCCTGCAACGCGCGCGCACGGCCTCCGGTGCCCCGACCCAGAGCCGCTCGCCTGGCCCCGACCCCTCGCTTTCCCACCCGGCTCCCGGCGCTCGTTCCCCGCGCCCCGACCCGGCCTCGGGGCTTACCTCGCGAGGCCCAGACCCCGCCGCTGCAGAGCAGCCCGGCCAGCAGCAGCCAGGCGGCCGGGGCCAGCGCGGGCGCAGGGCGGCGCAGCATCGCTCCGGCTCCCGGCGCCGCGGCCGGCCGGAGGCGGGAGCGGCAGGGACGCTCGTGGGGCGCCGAGCGGGGCTCTCGCGGCCCGGAGCCGGCTGCTTGCCGCCGCGGCGAGCACTGGGGTCCGAGGAGGAGCCGCCGCCGTGACGCTGGGCCGCGGGCGCCCTCCCCTCGGCGGAGGCAGCGCTTCGCTTGAGGCAGCGGCAGCAACTAAGATGGCGGCGGCGCTCTCTCTCGGGTCCGGCGAGGGTACCCGGCCGGGGGCGGGGTGGCGGCGGGAGGGGCGGGGAGGGGAGCGACGGCGAGGCGCGCGCGCGGCGGCCAGGGGAGCGCGCGGGGCGTGGGGTGGGGGCGGGGCGGGCGCGCCTCCGAGTGCGCCCGCGGGGTCGCGCCGAGAGACAAGCTCCCGAGAGGTTGGGAGAGTCCGGGGTTAGAGAGGGGGCTGCATCCCCCGCCCTAGTCGGCTGCTAACGAGGGCATCAACGCCTCCTTCCCACGCGCGCTCCGAGGCTCCGGAGCCGACCTAGCGGTACCCTGGGACGCGTGCCCTCCCTTTCTCCCCCTTTCCACCCCCACCCCCAAGGACGCAGACCCCGTTTGGAGGGTGCAGCCATGGGCCCCTGAGCGACAGCACCCTGTGCCACTTCGAGCAAGTCACGTCGCCTCCTAGAACCTCGGCGTCCTCTTCTGCCAAGTGGAGGTGCTGAGAGGGAGCTTGCGGGGTCGCAAAAGGTGTTCAAGGAGACGAGGTCAGCGAAACGCGCTTTGTAAACAAGTCAAGGCTGCGCAGCACGTGCTGTGGTGGTTGTAGCCCTGGGAAAAGGCATGTTTGTCCCAAGTCCGTAGTGAATTTGCAAGTCGGGGGTCCCTCCATTTGCTGAAGAAATCCGTATGTGGCTTTTTAAAGGCGGGTGGTGCGGGTGCTCTTTCTAGATTTTAGTGTGACGCTAACGGTCCCTTAAAAATGCAGAGATCCAAATGGATAAAGAAGGATCCCTTCACAACTCTCTCAATTCCTTCTCTTCTCCACTTGTCCTGGGGACCCTACCTCCTCCCGCCCCCACCCCAGAACAATCATGGATGGTCTCCCGCGAGTCATAGAGCCACCGTACCCTATGGGCCGACTTTACTGGCTCCATTTTGCAGAGAGGCAAACTAAGGCGAAATGACTTTCCCGGTTGAGACAACTGCTGTAAAAAGATCAGCCCTCAGGGACAAGGCTGGCATGAGGGAGACACCCACAGCCAAAGTCAAACAGCAATAAAATGTTAATTATTGAAGACTCTGCTGGAAGACCTATCAGAGGGAATTCACAGCACAGTGATTGGCACAGTGATTGGCCATGTTTGCTGAGAAGGTCTGGCTGGCTGGTGGGCTTTGTGGGAACCAGCTTGGGGTGGGGGTGGGGTGAAGGAGGGTGGGCAGCCAGGGAGACTGGGAGGAGAATGAGTCACTCAGATTGTGTAGAGCAGAGGACTTATTTAGGAGAGTAGTGGGCGAAGAGCCCAAAAAAGGTAGACTGTGGCCAGAGGGAAGTGCCTGAAATGTCAGAAAGATGGATTTGGACCGAATCCTACAGGCCACAGGAAGCCTTGAACAGCAATGAACAGAGGCGTGATGTGACCTTGGAGGGAGTTTCAAAGCCATCTGTTATGGAATATGCTCCTCCTTGTCTTTATGCCTCAAAGTCATCTTCCTCCAAAGCCTAAAGACTCCACCTCTGCTCCCCTGTCCACCCAGCCCCTGAGCCCAAGAGGACCAGACTCCCATGGGTGGACCCTTCCCAAGACACCTGCCTGGCCCTTGTGTCTTTAAGCCACACCCACCCCCTCCTTCCAGCCAGCACTGCAGAGTCATACTCTCCGGGTGTGGCTGTTCCCTCCCTGGTTCCCAGATACTCCCTGCTGCCACCTCATCAGGTCCAGACAGCTCTGCTGGGCTTCCCATCCCTCAAGCCTGGACCCACCCAGCTGAGTTCAGGATCCACTATCAGAGGATCCACTATCAGAGCTCAAGTTCATTCCTTCCCAGAGCCAGCATAACGTGGCATGCTGGCATCACATGGCACACCATCCACAACCTGTGCCCTGAGCCTCCAGTCCTATTAGTATACTTCTGAGCTGCCTCCTCCAGGAAGTCCTCCAGACTCTCAGGCCCTCCCTCCATAAACCCACACTCTCTGAACTGGATGACCCAGGCTTAATAATCTGCTTTTTTTGCTGTTGATTGACTATGCCTTGTGTGTCCTTTTCTCCTCCATGCTATTCTAGTGGGAAGAACCAGTGCTGATTCAGTCAGACGGCACTGGCTGAGAATTCTGGCTCCTGCTACTTCAAATGACCTTGGATAAGTTACAAACCTTCTGAGTCTCTGCTCACTTGTGAAATGGGATAATGATACCTATTTCCTAGAGTCGTGAGAATTAAGTAAGATGATACTGGACTTCCCTGGTGGTTCAGTGGCTAAGACTCCAAGCTCCCAATGCAGGGGGCCAGGGTTCGATTCCCGGTCGGGGAACTAGACCCCACATGCCACAACTGAGAGTTCATGTGCTGCAACTAAAGATCCCACATGCCACAACTAAAACCCGGTGCAGCCAGATAAATAAATATATTTTTTAATTAATGAGATGAGGCAATTAAAGTGCCTCACAGAGACTATATGTGTGTGTGTATATATATATATATATATATATATATATGTATGTATGTATGTATACTATCAGATCAGATCAGATCAGTCGCTCAGTCGTGTCCAACTCTTTGCCACCCCATGAATCCCGGCACACCAGGCCTCCCTGTCCATCACCAACTCCCGGAGTTCACTCAGACTCATGTCGATTGAGTCAGTGATGCCATCCAGCCATCTCATCCTCTGTCCTCCCCTTCTCCTCTTGCCCCCAATCCCTCCCAGCATCAGAGTCTTTTCCAATGAGTCAACTCTTCGCATGAGGTGGCCAAAGTACTGGAGTTTCAGCTTCAGCATCATTCCTTCCAAAGAAATCCCAGGGCTGATCTCCTTCAGAATGGACTGGTTGGATCTCCTTGCAGTCCAAGGGACTCTCAAGAGTCTTCTCCAACACCACAGTTCAAAAGCATCAATTCTTTGGTGCTCAGCTGTCTTCACAGTCCAACTCTCACATCCATATGTGACCACAGGAAAAACCATAGCCTTGACTAGACGGACCTTTGTTGGCAAAAGTAATGTCTCTGCTTTTCAATATGCTATCTAGGTTGGTCATAACTTTCCTTCCAAGGAGTAAGTGTCTTAATTTCATGGCTACAGTCACCATCTGCAGTGATTTTGAAGCCCAGAAAAATAAGGTCTGACACTGTTTCCACTGTTTCCCCATTTATTTCCCATGAAGTGATAGGACCGGATGCCATGATCTTCGTTTTCCGAATGTTGAGCTTTAAGCCAACTTTTTCACTCTCCACTTTCACCTTCATCAAGAGGCTTTTTAGTTCCTCTTCACTTTCTGCCATAAGGGTGGTGTCATCTGCATATCTCAGGTTATTGATATTTCTCCCGGCAATCTTGATTCCAGTTTGTGTTTCTTCCAGCCCAGCGTTTCTCATGATGTACTCTGCATAGAAGTTAAATAAACAGGGTGACAATATACAGCCTTGACATACTCCCTTTCCTATTTGGAACCAGTCTGTTGTTCCATGTCCAGTTCTAACTGTTGCTTCCTGACCTGCATACAAATTTCTCAAGAGGCAGGTCAGGTGGTCTGGTATTCCCATCTCTTTCAGAATTGTCCACAGTTTATTGTGATCCACACAGTCAAAGGCTTTGGCATAGTCAATAAAGCAGAAATAGATGTTTTTCTGGAACTCTCTTGCTTTTTCGATGATCCAGCAGATGTTGGCAATTTGATCTCTGGTTCCTCTGCCTTTTCTAAAACCAGCTTGAACATCAGGAAGTTCATGGTTCACGTATTGCTGAAGCCTGGCTTGGATAATTTTGAGCATTACTTTACTAGCATGTGAGATGAGTGCAATTGTGCAGTAATTTGAGCATTCTTTGGCATTGCCTTTCTTTGGGATTGGAATGAAAACTGACCTTTTCCAGCCCTGTGGCCACTGCTGAGTTTTCCACATTTGCTGGCATATTGAGTGCAGCACTTTCACAGCATCATCTTTCAGGATTTGGAATAGCTCAACTGGAATTCTATCACCTCCACTAGCTTTGTTCGTAGTGATACTTTCTAAGGCCCACTTGACTTCACATTCCAGGATGTCTGGCTCTAGGTCAGTGATCACACCATCATGATTATCTGGGTCGTGAAGATCTTTTTTGTACAGTTCTTCTGTGTATTCTTGCCATCTCTTCTTATATATACCTAATATACAGTAGGTCTGAAACTATGGTATAGGGGATTCCCTGGTGGCTCAGCGGTAATGAATATGCCTGCCAATGCAGGAGACACAGGTTCAATCCTTGGGTCAGGAAGATCCCCTGGAGAAGGAGATGGCAACCCACTCCAGTATTCTTGCCTGGGAAACCCCATGGACAGAAGAACCTGGTGGGTTACAGACCATGGGGTCACAAAGAGTTGGACACAACTTAGCGACTAAACAACAATAAAACTATTGTAGTGTCTTCTTTTCCTTCAAGAGGCTTCTGAGCTCCTAATGTACTGCTGAATGCACAGTAGGTACTCAATAAACACTCCTTGATGAAATAAATAAATTGTTGTGTTAATTTTTTTAATCATTATTATTATGGAGATCACATCTCAGAGAGTAAAAAAATACCCTGTAGGTTTCCAGGGACCTTGGAGACTTACAAAACATAAAATCAGAAAGGTATAATCTCAGAACTATGTTTTAAGTCAATAAGCTGATGCCAAGAGGGAAAATGTAATGTATTCAGTTCTATAAGAAACACAAACAAAAGCTCTTTGGTGTCTGCAATCCTGATCCCTTTATCTTCTCTCCCTCTCTGTCCCTTAGAGAAACAGAGCGATAGATCTAAGCAGGTCCATCAGCAGGTGGGCAGGCAGGCAGCCCCAGAGCTCAGTGAAGCCTGCACATGCTGAGATTTTGCCCACAAGAGAGTTCCTGCAGCTGCAGGACTCAGCTTGAGTGTGTTGGAAGCCAGAGAAACCAGTGAACTCAGCCTCTGGTTGGCCTGACAATAGCCTCGGCCATATTGGCACTTTTCAAAGGTCTCCATGTGATGGATTAGTTAATCCTCAAAATGGCCCTGAGATGAGGATCGATGCAAATCTAGGCTGTGGGTAGCAGAGATGGTCCTTGCCTGAGCTGAGCCAGCTGCTGACCCAGCAGCAGCCCTAGTAGTCCTAGAGCAGGGAGAAATGAGGCACCACCCAGGCCCATCCTGAGGGGAAGACTGGGAGGATGAGCTGGTGCCTTTGTCTTTTGAATGTATAGTCAGCCTGTCTGTGCAGTAAGTAGAGAGGGCACAGAATGTTCATGGGGCTGCATCCTTTGAAATGGCTTTTACTATTAATAATAACAGCAGCCTGTGTACTGAACTCTTTTCCTGAAAGTGCTGTATCACTTCTGCCTCCAGCAACCCTTTCCAGAAGGTACTTTTATGGTTCTAGATGAGAAAAATGGAAAATGTGCTCAAGAGCTAACTGCTAGAAAGGACACCTGGGATTCAGTTTCATGTCTCAGCCCACACAGTACCTTCGCCGCTGCTTGAAATGACACCTCAGATGGCAGCTTCTCTGGTGGCTCAGTGGTAAGGAATCCACCTGCCAGTGCAGGAAACACAGGTTCGATCCTTGATCTGGGAAGATCCCACGTGCCAAAGAGCAACTAAGCCCGTGCGCCACAACTACTGAGCCTCTGCTCTGGAGCCCGAGAGCCAAAACTACTGAGCCTGAGAATCCTAGACCTGTGCTCGCAACAAGTGAAGCCACTGCACTGAGAAAGCTGCACACCGCAACTGGAGAGTAGCCCCCGCTCGCCGCAACCACGGAAGACCTGTGTTCATCAATGAAGACCTAGCACAGCCAAAAATAAATAAAATTTTTAAAAAGAAATTACACCCCAGATACAAATAAATAAAGCCCTGCATAGGATCTCTGGAGAAGGCCATGGCACCCCACTCCAGTACTCTTGCCTGGAAAATTGCATGGATGGAGGAGTCTGAGAGGCTGCAGTCCATGGGGTCGCTAAGAGTTGGACATGACTGAGCGACTTCACTTTTAATTTTCACTTTCATGCGCTGGAGAAGGAAATGGCAACCCACTCCAGTGTTCTTGCCTGGAGAATCCCAGAGACGGGGGAGCCTGGTGGGCTGCCGTCTATGGGGTCGCACAGAGTCGGACACGACTGAAGCGACTTAGCAGCAGCAGCATAGGATCTCACAGCTCAGAGCCAGCCTACTCCACCATGTCAGCCCCTCCAGGTATGTAAGGCCCTGGGAGACAGTCCTTATTCAGGCTGGGAGTTCCTCACTGGGTTGTTCATTACCAGGTCTAGAGATAAAATGGATGGACCGAGGTCTCAAGCGGGAATGCTCTTTGCCAGGAAGCCAAGCTTTTCTCCAGTGATCATGTCATTCCTGTTAACGTAGCATGTGCTGCTCGGCCAATGTTTGTGGAACCCAGCTGGAAGCAGGTAAGTCGTCATTGAGGTTCCTCTCCTAATGATGTGCTTAGGAGGAAACCTACTTTGGGGTTGCTCAGGAGAAGGTTGTGAGACTCTTGATGAGAGCTACAGATTGTAAATTCCCAAAAGTACTAAAACCACAGCCCCCAGCACCATCACCAGGGTCCCCTGAGACCTCAGAAGATTCGAGGTCTGGCCCCATCTCTGACTTTTGGTGGCCTGGCCAGGTCACTCCATCACTGTTGTTGTTACTTTTGTTGTTTAATTGCTAAGTCGTATCTGACTCTTTTGCAACCCCATGGACTGTAGCCTATCAGGCTCCTCTGTCCATGGGATTTCCTAGGCAAGAATACTGGAGTGGGTAGCCATTCCCTTCACCAGGGTATCCTCCCGACTCATGGATCAAGCCCCTGTCTCCTGCATTGGCAGGCAGATTCTTAACCACTGAGCCACTGAGGAAGCCCCCTTCACTGTTAGAAGGGATAATTAATGAGGGACAAGATGACTTGTACTTAGAGCAGGGACTCTGGTGGGACAGATCTGGGCAAAACCTATATCTATCCACTTCCTTCCCTTTTGTAAAATTTCCTTTTAATCGTGTATGGTTATAGTAAATATTTGCATGGGTACAAAGTCAAAACTAGAAAGCAAGATGCTCAGACAAGTCTAGTTCCATTCCTGTCTCTTCATTCCTGCCCACTCCTCCCCTTAAAGGTGACCATTTAATCTTTTTTGGCTTATCCTTCCATTATTTTTTTTTACAAGTGAGTATTTAAATATATGTCTCTCTTAGATAAAAAAAAAAAAAAACAGCCTATCACAGGACTTTTCTGGTGGTCCAGTGATTAAGCCTCTGTGATTCCACTGCAGGGGGCATGGGTTGGATCCCTGCTCATGGAACTAAGATCCCAAGTGCCTCACTGGTGCAGCCAAAAAAAGAGCAGCAAATCGTACCAGATACTCTGCATTTCTTTTTCTGGGTAAAATATCCTGGAAATGGATCCATCTCAGTATACAAACAGAGTTTCCCTTCCTTTTAATATTTGCATAATATTCCCTCACATAATGTGATATAATCAGAAATCCATACTTGGCCTTTGTCCCTGAATCCTAGGATTCCTGGGAATCCCTTGAAATTTCCTGGGTGAAAGGAGCATCTTTTATTCTAATGAGGTGACTCTTGGTGGGCTTTCAGATAGTTTCAGGATAAGGGCCAGTCACCAGAAAGACCATGCTATTATCAGAAGCTTGGAAATTTCAGCCCCACTTTGCCCCTAACCTCAGGGAGGAGAAAGGGGCAATCATACCTACATAATGAAGGCTCTATAAAAATCCCTAAACTGTAAGATTCAGTGAGTTTCTGGGCTGGTGTCCACACCCACTTGCTGAGAAGGTAGTGCCCCAAGTGCCTGGGGACAGAAAGAAGCTCCGGCACTCGGGACCCTTCCAGACCTTGATATAGACACCCCTTTCTCTAGCTGATCATTTGGATCCTTCATAATATCCTGAGCTTCCCTGGGGCTCAGACGGTAAAGAGTCTGCCTGCAATGCAGAAGACCCAGGTTTGATCCCTGAGTTGGGAAGATCCCTTGAAGAAGAGCGTGGCAACCCACTCCAGTGTTATTGCCTGGAGAATTCTGTGGATGGAGGAGCCTGGTGGGCTACAGTCAATAAACTGGGAAAGGTAAGTCAGGTGTTTCCCTGAGTTCTATGAGCCATTATAATAAATTATTGAAACTGAAGAAGGGGGTCACAGCCAAGTCAGACAGAAGTGTGAGTAACCTGGGGACCCACTACTTGGGATCTGCAAAAGAAGTGGGGGCAGTGTGGGGCTGAGTGCTAACCTGTGGAGTCTATACTAATTCCAGTTAGTTAGTATGAGATTAATTCATAGGACAGCAGTTGATATCCACAGAGAATCAGAGAGTTGTTTGGTGTGGAAAACCCACACATGTAGTGTCGGAAGTGTTGTGAGTAGGGAGTTTTCCTTCCCGCAGTAAGCCTTTTTGTGTTTTTTGTCACTTGTGCTGCTTTAGGGTTAGGGTTAGGGTTAGCCATCTCTGTGGCTCTGGATAAGGTTTCCACCTCTTCAATCTATGTATCTCCATCTGTAAAACACAGATACGTCCATGCCCACCTCACTGAGGAGTTAGAAGAACCAAAGCCTGACATCAGCTATTATTATTATTCATTTCTGTCCGCAGCTCAGAGCTTTAGTAGTCACGTACAAATGTGCGAGTTGGACCACAAAGAAGGCTGAGCACCAAAGAATTGATGCTTTTGAACTGTGGTGTTGGAGAAGACTCTTGAGAGCCCTTTGGACAGCAAGGAGATCAAACCAGTCAATGTTAAAGGAAATCAGTCCTGAATAATTCATTGGAAGGACTGTGGCTAAAGCTGAAGCTCCAATACTTCGGCAACCTGATGCAAAGAGCTGACTCATTAGAAAAGACCCTGATGCTGGGAAAGAGTGAAGGCAAAAGGAGAAGGAGGCAGCAGAGGATGAGATGGTTAGATAGCATCACCAAGGCAATTGACATGAATCTGGGCAAACTCCGGGAGATAGTAAAGGACAGGGAAGCCTGGCGTGCTGCAGTCCATGAGGTCGCAGAGTAAAACATGACTTAGCTACCCAACAACAACAATAGAGCTTTAAGCCTCTCTGGCAGTGGCAGAAACCCTAACTTAGGAAAGGTCATTCCCGTGGTCTCCAGCAAGTTGGACTGGTGCCTGTGGGCTTATTTCAGACTCTCGCCATTTGCAAAGGAACTAGGAATTCCCATGTATGAAGCACCAGGTACCTCTGGCTGGTGAAATTTTCCAGGAAAAGAAAATCCCACCTTGACACAGAAGGCAGGCAGCTCAGTTTTGTGTCTCCAAAATGGACAAGGGTTGAGGTTTCCTGTTTATCTTCCCACCCAAAGGTAACATACAGAACTTTTTCCTCTCTTTGAGCTTCCAGGGGATGTGCTGGAGCTGCTCAACTTTTGCACACCATGGAGGGAGGGGTGGCTGATTGATTCTAGAGCATCAACTATACACCCAATGCACTAGACACACACACGCACGCACACACACACACACACAACATATGGACAAACATGATCTCTCAGAGGGCACACAAGCCAAATCTGGTGTGCCCTGTCTGCATACAACGCATTGATGGAAAGGACTAGACTGGGTTTCCAGGGAGGACGGAAAGGTAAGAGGAGAAACTGCCCAGAGGAAACACAGCTGCTGTTTGGGCCCAGTGGAAACAGCCCCAAACCTGGGTCCTGTCTGTAGCGCCATCATATTTTCTAGAATTAAGGGGTAGGCTGGGGACATTGTAGGATAAAGTAGTTAAAAACAAATAGGAAGATTGTCTTACTCACGTGGTCTTACTTCAGACATAGCTGGCTTCCAGTTACTAGCAGAAAAGACCAGACAACCTAGATACTGTGTGCTTCAGTTCCTCATTTATAAAATGGTCATCATTGGACTTCTCTGGCAGTCCAGTGGTTAAGACTCTGTGCTCCCAGTGCAGGGACATGCCTGGTTGGGGAATTAAAATCCTGCATGCCAAATAGCAAGGATAAAAAAAAGAAAGAAAATGGTCATTGTCACCATCATCATCACAATCGTTGTCATCATCATATCTCCTTTAGATGACTGCATCGATCAAGTGAGAAGATACATATGAAGGGTTTAGCTCAGTCTGAGACACAGTTATTGTTGCTGTTCAGTTACAAAGTCGTGTCCAACTCTGTGATTCCATGGGCTGCAGTATGCCGACTTCCCTGTCCTTCACCATCTCCCGGAGTTTGCTCAAGCTCATGTCCATTGAGTCGGTGATACCGTCCAACCATCTCAGCCTCTGTTTCCCCCTTCTGCCTTCAATTTTTCCCAGCATCAGGGTCTTTTCTAATGAGTCAGCTCTTCGTATCAGGTGGCCAAAATATTGGAACTTCAGCTTCAGCATCAGTCCTTCCAATGAATATTCAGGGTTGATTTCCCTTAGGATTGACTGGTTTGATCTCCTTGCTGTCCAACAGACTCTCAAGAGTCTTCTCCAATACCACAGTTTGAAAGCATTGATTGTTTGGCACTCAGCCGTCTTCATGGTCCAACTCTCACATCCCTACAAGACTACTGGAAAAACCATAGCTTTGACTATACAGACCTTTGTTGACAAAGTGATGTTTCTGCTTTTGAATACACTGTCTAGGTTTGTGCTTTTTTCCAAGGAGCAAGTACCTTTTAATTTTGTGGCTGCCCACAAAATTTAATTTAATTTTGGAGCCCAAGAAAATAAAGTCTTTGACTGTTTCCATTGTTTCCCCATCTATTTGCCGTTAAGCGATAGGACTGGATGCCTTGATTTTAGTTTTTTGAATGTTGAGCTTTAAGCCAGCTTTTTCACTCTCTTCTTTCACCTTCATCAAAAGGCTCTTTAGTTCCTTTTCGCTTTCTACTATTAGGATGGTGTCATCTGCACAGATGCTCAGTTAGTGGTCACTGCTCTCGACATAACAATGCTGGTGATGGTAATGATGAGGATGTATGTGGATGGACTTGACATGTCTAAGGAGTTGATGATGGTTATAATAATGACTTTTCTGCAGCCGTTTACACTTTGCATCTGTTTAGTATACTTCCTTTCTCAAGGGCATCTGATGCATATGGGACTCACAACAATCTCCCTCATAGGGGTTTTTATTTAACTGATGGGAAGCAGGGTTCAGAGGGTTGAGTGACTTGCCAAGACCGTGCAGCACAAAAGTAACAGAGCCAAAAGTTCCTCTGGCCTTTTTGTGTTTCTTCCTTGGCCCAGAAGCTCCCTGGACCAATAAACTCCAATAAAATATCATGAGTCAGATTTCAGAAATCCTGGCTCTTTCAAGCCTCCAGCTCATTTAATTGCTCAGGGATACCTTTTTTCCCTCCTTCCTCATCTGTATAGCAGGGATTAATCACCCCCCAGAGATCAAGAAATAACAAGCTCAACTCACATAGAGAGTGTTTGCTGTGCACGGAGCATTCTGGGCATTATCTGATTTCATTGCTGGCAGCAGTCACCAGCAATGAAGACCATGATTATCCTGGTTTTTCAGAGGAGGATGCTGGGGCTGAGAAAGGTAAAGTCATTTGCCCAAAGTCAGTGACAGAGCCAGGATTCACACCTAGATCTGTCTGGCCCCAAAGCTGAAGCTCTTACCCACAACATCACTAGCTCCCAGAAACTGCTCTGATGGTGAAAGTGACTGCGAGGCCAGGGAAAAAGTCAGGAGGGCACCCAAATGGGAGAACTGCTTGGCTGGTCTCTGGCCTAGCCAATACCTTGGCCAGCTCTGGGACCTCCTGGCACGGCAGATGGATGGTCAGGATTAGGCCTGGGTCAGGAGCCTAGACATCTTCAGGGCCCAGAAGATCACAGCAAGCCTTGTGCCCACAGGCCTGGTGCTGCCCGTTCCTGGTCCAGCAGGCAGGAAGGACAAGGTAAGAACACTTACCTATTGAGGGACTTCTGCCCCTGTCCCTCTGTGCCCTCCCAAGGGCTTCTGGTTTCTAGTCCCCTTTGAGCTGCAAGGGACAGCAGGAAGGCCTTTCTCCTCTCCTCTGCTGCAGCTTCATTGACGTTGACATGCTGGGTTTCCATCATCTGAGGCATTGACTTAGAGGATGCAAACGAGGAGGCTACCTGTCAGAGGCAGACAGTCTGCCCCCACTGACCCATGGGCCGACCAAAGAGAGGACCCAAGAATTCTCCATGAACCGTGCTGTGGCCGGCTTAGCAGGAGCTGGGCAGGAGGCCCAGCATAGCCTGGGAAAGGCTGGCAAGCAAATTTCAGGAAGGCACTGGAGCGAGAAGGGCCTCCCTTGCCCTCTGTCCAGGCTCTGGGAGACAGGGGCACCCTAGTGGCCTGGAGAGGAGGGCAGGGGCCAGCTGAGGAGCTTGTTAATCCTGCTCCCTCCCAGGCTGCACAGGCCCAGCTAGGATGGACGGGGGATGGGGGGGAGGGTGTGGGTGGCAGGGGCAGCACCCAAACTGCAAGACACAGGTTTAGTCTGTTCCTGGGGCCCTGGGGCAAGACCTGGGAGCTGGAGGAAGAGGGAAGAGGCAGATGGGGTAGCTGAGGATGAGGAGCCCCAGACATAGGGTAGGTGGGTGGTGTGGGAGGAGAGGCTCTGCTGTACACTCGCTGGTCCTGGGGATCTACGAGTCAGCACCGAAGCTTGGGCCAGCTGCCTCCAGGCCTGAGCAGGGTGCTTTGCAGCTGAAGGAGGCAGGCGCAGACAGAGCAGGCTCCAGATGGCTATCCCTGGGGTGGCAGAGACACAAGGCAGTCAGGCCTGAATGCCAACAGGGCAGAGGGGCTTCAGTCTGCTCTTCTGAAGGGGTTTTCCATCTCTCCCTGGACTTGACCACCGTCTCAAGAATGGAAGAGAAGAGGTCCCAGTGTTGAAGAAAGGGGGACCCCTTTCAGGGCCTGAGAGTAGGCTCTTGTGCAACACTTGGAAACAAATTGTCTGAGGAGACACACTTGCTGACAAAGGAAGAGACTTTACTGGGAAGGGATGCTAGGGCAGAGATCAGGAAGGTAAGGGAAACCCGGAGAACTGTTCTGCCACGCGACTCACAGGCTAGGGTTTTATGGTGAAAGAATCAGTTTCCAGGTTGTCTCTGGCTAATCACTGTGACTCAGGGTCCTTCCTGGGTGGTGCTGCATTGCTCAGCCAAGATGGATTCCAGCAAGGAGGATTCTGGGAGGACCTGTGGACCGGAGTCTCCTGTCTCCTTCTGCTGCTGCTGCTAAGTCTCGTCAGTCGTGCCCGACTCTGTGCGACCCCATAGACGGCAGCCCACCAGGCTCTGCCGTCCCTGGGATTCTCCAGGCAAGAATACTGGAGTGGGTTGCCATTTCCTTCTCCAATGCATGAAAGTGAAAAGGGAACGTGAAGTCGCTCAGTCATGTCCAACTCTTCGCGATCCCATGGACTGTATAGCCCACCATCCGTCCATGGGACCTTTCCCAAATTCTTCCAGTTGGTGGTGTCTTGTTAGTTCTGCATTCCTTACCAGGACCTCCTGATACAAAATAACTCATGCAAATGGTTACTGTGGTGCCAGGCCAGGGTGGGCAGTTTCAGTCAGCCTGACCCTAACACCAGCACTGAGCCTCAGTTTCTAAATCTGAACCAGTGTTGCCCTGAGCCCAGCATACTTGCCACTTGCACGTGAGTCGTGCACATGCTCCAGTCAACAGCCATCCTGGTTGGGGAGGGTGGGGGGCAGAGGAGGAAGGTGGGGGGGGTGGGGGTGTCTGCCAACGCCCCCGTGTCAGGACTTGTGGAAAGCTCTGGACTCCTCACTCCTTCAGCGCCCTCATCTTGCCCACACTCCAAAGGCAAGCGTGGTTCTGGACAGGCTCCAACCAGTGTGCCCGCCAAGCATCCCCCTCCGCAAGGTTCCCCCACAGCTCCCCTCAGAGCAGGGTGAAGGGGAAACGGATGTTAATTTGCTCGTCTTTGCTAATTTGAAAAGGAGCATAAACAGCGGAGCTCAGTCACACGGCTCTGCCGAGGGTGTAGTTTAGGTCCAATTATGTGTTATTAGTGCATTTGCTCTTTGTTCCCGTGGCATATTAATTACAGATGTGGTATTGTGGCAATTAACACAATTATGGGCTCGCTCTCTCTTCCAGGAGGCCACAATCCACGTGCTTTTGGGCCAAGGAGTTGGGCTGGTATGATGGTGGGAGATTCCCGCTTGGGAGAAGGCCCACCATTATGGGTTGAATGTGTCTCCCCAAAATTCGTATGTTGAAGTCTTAACCCCCAGTACCTCGGAATGTGATCATATGTGAAGATGGGGTCCCAACAGAAGGAACCAACTTAAAATGAAGTCATTGGGGTGGGCACTAATCCAATATGACTGCTATCCTCATAAAAAGGGGAAATTTAGCCACACAGAATAAAGAAGATACGAAGAGACCTGGGAGAAGACGGCCAAGGAGAGAGGCCTGGAGCAGCCCTCAGAAGGAGCAGCCCTGCCAACACCTTGATTTCATTTTTATTGGTTTTATGTGTGTGTGTTTTAATATTTATTTATTTGGCTGTGTTCGGTCTTTTTTGCAGCATGCAGGATCTTTAGTTGTACCATATGAACTCTTACTTGCAGCATGTGGGATCTAGTTCCCTGACCAGGGATCGAACCTGGGGCCTCTACGTTTGAGTACAGCATCTTAGCCACTGGACCACCAGAGAAGTCCCCCAGCACCTTGATTCTGGACTTCTAGCTTCCAGAACTGTGAGAAAATGAATTTCTATTGTCACTTACAGTGTTTGTTAAGGCAACCCAAGCAAACTCATAAACCCATCTCTGTCCCAGGCAGAGTTCTCCATGGGAGAAAAGAAAGGCTCAAGGAGGGAATATCAATAATGCTGTCTGTTCTGAAGTCTTGAGAAGGAATCAGTGCTGCCCTCCCACCCAGCACCTCTTTCCAGAGTTGTCCATCAGTGTGGCTTCTGTTGTTCTGGCCCCTGAGCCCTTAGTCTCCACAGCACTGCTGTTGGAATTCCTCTGCACCCACCTTTAATTAGTCACCTGTCTGGCAGGTCCTGAATGCATCACTTCCTCTCCATTTGCCATCCCCTAGTCTTGATGACACAAGATTACTTACCTTGTAAGGTAAACGGTATATGTTATTTCCCAGGTTAAACCAAGGAATGGTCAGGTATCTGCACAGTACTTTCAGGCTCACAAGATACTTATCAAAGACCCGCTTCCATTCCATGTTTGCAGCCACCCTATGGGGGTTTGGTATTATCACTCATTTCATAGGTTTCCCTGGTGGGTCAGATGGTAAAGAATCTGCCTGCAGTGCAGGAGACTGGGGTTTGATCCCTGGGTCAGGACGATCTCCTGGAGAAGGGAATGGCAACCCACTCCAATACTCTTGCCTGGAGAATTCCATGGACAGAGGAGTCTGGTTGGTTTCAGTCCATGAGGTTGCAAAGAGTCGGACACAACTGGTCAGCTAACACTTTCACACTTTTACTTTCACAGGTGGGGAAACTGAGGCTTGGAGAAGTCACACACAACCCATAAGCAGCAGGGCTCAGAATTTTAGAGTTCTGTGTTCAGGGACTTTCCTGGTGGCTCAGTAGTAAAGAATTTGCCTGCCAATGCAGTAAACACGGGTTTGATCCCTGGTCCATGAAGATCCCACATGCCGCAGAGCAACTAAGCCCCTGAATCACAACTTTGAGTCTGTGCTCTTAAGTCCAAGAACTGCAACTACTGAAGCCCTCATGCCCTAGAGCCCATGCTCCACAAGAAGCCACTGCAAAGAGAAGCCCGTGCACCACAGCTAGAGAGTAGCCTCTGCTCCCCACAACTAGAGGAAAGGCCACACAGCAATGAAGACCCAGCAGAGCCACAAATAAATAAAATTGTATATGTAAATAAAAGAAGTTCTGTGTTTAGATAGGTGAGGGAAGATCTAAATGAAAAGCTCAATGAAATGGGTGTCTTTATTGCAGGACTTCTCAGGACCTTTAGCATGCTGCGACTCTCCAAAAGAGTACCTACAGCACACAACATTTTCCAGTCTTGTGCTCTTGTGGGACACCTGCTATTCTAGGTAGGGGCTATGTGATACCACAGTGCTGCTCTAGGATGGCAAAACCAGGTCTCCAAAGGGAAGAAGAAAACTCTGATCTCAAGGGGCAGGTCCCTTTTCTTCCCCCATGGCAGGTTGGCTGAGCACCCAGGGTTGATGTCACCATGGGATTTCTCACCCCTTGGGGTTCAGCCGGCACCAGACCCCAGGGGTGGATGGTTTGTTCCCTATCGTATAGCATCGTTCCCTTTAGGTACCACTGCTGTCCTACATGTTACTCTGTTGGCCCTCAGTAGCCTGTCTTATCTTGGTCACAGGAAGGGAATGTGGCTAAGGCTTTAGTAACTGTGATTGGTCCAAAGGTGTCATGTGACCCAAGCAGAGCCAATCAGAGACTGCTCTGGGATTGTTTGGAGCACTAAGGATATTGTAGAGGAGACAGTCTCAAAGGAGATGATGAGATCAAAAGGCAAGGTCAAGAAGAAACCAAAACTGATGGACCTAGAAGAGGAGAATCCCCTCAAAAGCACTGAGTCTCCAGTTTTAGCCCCTGAGGCCCTGGTTCTGACAGCAATCACCTTCAGCCTATAAGCTGCCCCAGACATTCCCCAGCGATGAGATCTGGCTGGAGATGGGTTTCTGCTGCCTGCAAGTCGGAAGGTCATGACCGCTGCACATGCCTGAGCCTGGAATTGTTTTACCAGCCCAGACAGGCCCAACAGGGCTGTGAGTTTGGGTGCCGCACAGGTGCCAGGGCCCAGCCTCCCTGAAATGTGCCCAGAGGCCTCAGCCAGAGAAACAGACAATGCCCTTCTGTCTGTAGGTTCCACATTTCCTTATTTTAGTTCAGAAAATAGGGTCACTGTAGCTGGGGGTCACAGAGGGCTCAGCAGAGGAGCCATTTCAAGATCAAGGTTATTCATTCATTTAACAAACCATATTGACAGCCCACAATGTGTCAGGTACTAGGGGCACAGCTGTGCAGAAGCCAGATGAGGATCTTGTTCCCACAAGCTTACCTTCTAGTGGGAGGAGTAAGAGATAAACAAAGGAAGAAAATTATAAATAAGGTTATTTCAAATAAGCAAAATAAACAGAAAAATGGGATAGAGGGACTTCCCTGGTAGTCCAGTGGCTAAGACTCCATGTTCCCAATGTAAGGGACTCGGGTTCCATCCCTGGTCAGGGAACTAGATCCCACATGCTGCAACTAAGAGTTTGAGTGCCATAACTAAGACCTGGCACAGCCAAATAAATAAATGGGATTGAGTATGTGAACGTGGAAGTGAAAGTCACTCAGTCCTGTCTGACTCTTTGTGGCCCCATGGGCTATAACAGTCCATGGAATTCTCCAGGCCAGAATACTGGAGTGGATAGCTTTTCCCTTCTCCAGGGGATCTTCCCAACCCAGGGATCAAACCCAGGTCTCCCACATTGCAGGCAGATTCTTTACCAGCTGAGTCACAAAGAAAGCTCAAGAATACTGGAGTGGGTAGCCTATCCCTTCTCCAGCGAATCTTCCTGACCCAGGAATTGAACCAGGGTCTCCTGCACTGCAGGCAGATTCTTTACCAATTGAGCTATTAGGGAAGGCCTGGGATATAGCATGTCAGAGAGCAAATTAAGGTAGTTAGTGAAGACCCCATGTTATGGTTTGAATGTTTATGCCTCCCCCTTCCCAAATTCATATGGTACAATCCTATATACCAACATGAAGGTGTTAGGAGGTGGGGCCTTAGGGAAGTTATTAGATCATGAAGGTAGAGCCCTTATGATTGGGATTAGTGCTCTTATAAAAGAGATCCCATAGAGCTCCCTGGCTCCTTCCACTGTACAGTAAGAAGCTGGCAGTCTGCACCCCAGGAAAAGTCACCAGAACCTGATCAGGCTAGCACCCTGATCTTGGACTGCCAGCCTCCAGAACTTTGAGGAATACATTGCTGCTGTTTATAAGTCACCCAGTATGTGATATTTTGTTATAGCAGCCTGAACAGACTAAGATGGGGGGTGACATTTGAGCTGACATCTGAAAATTGAGGATCAGCCATGTGTAAGAGAATTGTAGGCAGAAGGAAGAGCCCTGAGCTGGGGGCAGGCTCAGGCTGGCTGAGGGATGAACGGAGCCAGGGGCTGGTTTTGGAGGGCAGGGGAGAGGGGCAGGAGATGAGGTCAGAGGTTAGCAGGAGCCAGGTCACCAGGTTCTTGGGCTGCCCCTGACAGGGAGCAGAGATTTTATCCTGCATACAAATGGCAGCCATCCTTGCAGGGTCCCGGGTGGGAACATGGGCGGCAGTTTCCTCCGGTCCCAGAAAAGCAAACGGCTCCAGACATAAGCTTTCGGGGGAGCCCAAGTGTAAGTGAAACAGAGTGGAGCAGAGACTTCCCTGACGCAACAAGAGTCAGAATGCCCCTCGCCCTCAAAGGCTTGGGATCTCTGGTGCTACCTAGTGGTCCAGAGAGGTTGGGTAACGCTGCAGAAGCAAACAGGCCCAAGACCCTCAGGGCACAAAACAACACACTTCCTCACTGGTGGACTAGTGAGGGCTCTGCCAGGACCCAGGCTGGTAGACCAGATGCCTCTGGAACATTACCAAGCAGTTCTTCTTCTTTTTTTAATATTATTTTTGGTTGTGCTCAGCCTTCATTGCTGCCCATGGGCTGTCTCAAGTTGTGGAGAGCGGGGGCTACTCTCTAGTTGTGATGCACAGGCTTCTCATTGTGGAGGCTTCTCTTTGTGCAGCACAGGCTCCAGACACCCTGGCTTCAGTAATTGCAGCATATGGGCTCAGTGGTTGCAGTTCATGAACCCTAGAGCTCAGTAACTGTGGCTCACAGGCTTAGTCACACCCAGGCATGTGGAATCCTTCTGGAAGTGAAGTGAAGTGAAAATTGGTCAGTCGAGTCCAACTCTTTGAGACCCCATGGACTATACAGTTCATGAAATTCTCCAGGCCAGAATACTGGAGTGGGTTGGCCTTTCCCTTCTCCAGGGAAAGAGATTATTCCTAACCCGGGGTTTGAACTCAGGTCTCCTGCATTGAGGGTAGATTCTTTACCAGCTGAGCCACAAGGGAAGCCCAGAATCCTTCTGGACCAGGAATCAAATCTGTGTCCTTTGCATTGGCAGGTAGATTCCTATCCACTCTACCACAAGGCAAGTCCCCAAGCAGTTATCAAAGGCTCCACCTGAGGGATTCCCTGGAAGTCCAGTGGCTAAGACTCTGTGCTCCCAATGCAGGGGGCCCAGGTGGGGAACTAAAGCCTGTGTGCCAGAACTAAAAGATTCCACATGCTGCAACTAAATAAATAAATATTTAAAAACAGGGGAAAAAAAAAGCCTCCACCTGAGATGGCCCAGCACTTCTGCCCATGTTCCATTGGCCAAAGCAAGTCAGGGCCACGCTTAACTGGAAAGAATGAGAGGACGAGGGGTACCCAATCCTTCCATATGCCTGGATGGGAAACAGCTCAGGAGTGTTTGGGGAACAGCATCAATAACTCCCACAACCCTCTGCTTTAGGGTGGGAAACTGAATCTTAGACACGAGGAATGGAATCACCCAAGGTCAGTGGCGGAGGAGGCTAAGCAACCAGACCCTGGGGGTGATCCAGTGCTCTCTCTGTGCTACCCCACCCCTTCCCCACCCTGCCCAGCCTCCTCTTCTGCCTAATGACCTTTTTGAAAGTAAATTTATTTATTTTTAATTGAAGGATAATTGCTTTATAATATCGTGTTCGTTTCTGCCATACATCAACATGAATCAGCCACAGGTATACATATGTCCCCTCCCTCTTGACGCTTCCTCCTACCTTCCACCCCTCCCTACCCCTCTAGGTTGTCACAGAGTCCTGGTTTGTGTTCCCTAAGTCACATAGCAAATTTCCATGGGTTATCTATTCTACATATGGTAGTGTAACTGTTTCCATGTTACTCTCTCCGTGCATCCCTCAGCCCGTGTCCTCTTTTTCCTCCCCCAGCCCATGTCAAAAGTTTGTTTTCTGTGTCTGCGTCTCCATTGCTGCCCTGCAAATAGGTTCATCAGCACCACCTTTCTAGATTTCATATATATGCATTAATATACGATATTTGCTTTTCTTTCTGACTTATTTCACTCTGTACAATAGGCTCTAGGCTCATGCTAATGACCTGTAAGAGCTTTATCTCATAAGCTGCTCATACCCTCCACTTATAAGCGTGAGTTCATCCTCCCAACCTCTCAGTGGAGGGACAGGGTCCTGGGACACCCCCTCTCACCCTTCTTCTCTCCCGGGCAAATGTTTGGGCCCTGAAGAGATCACACAGCCTGGAGAGGGGGTGGCCAGAGCAGGCCTGGGCTCGTGCTGGCAGCTGCCCATCCAGCAGCAGGAATCTGCGGGGCCGGGCAGGTCAGGCCGCACAGATGGCTGTTCTGAAAGCATCAGAATCCAGCCTGAACTCCTGGGCCTGCCCTGACGCATCACCCCACACATCACTGTTTCCTCCTTCAGAAGCTATTTCCTGGGCTCCTCTGGCCACCCTCCCTGGGTCTGGGTGCTGGGGAGGAGCCAGGGACCAGTGGCCCTGGTGGACTCACAGACTTCTGCAACGGCCCTGCCCTGACCCCCCATGTGCCGCAGGATGGGCAAGGAGAAGGACAGCCCCATGGGCAGGTGCTGGGGCTCCCAGGGACCCTCCTAGCTGCCTGGGCTCTGGGCGACAGGCCTGAGTCTGCTGGCTCCAGATCCGCCTTCTCTGTAACAAGGGTTCTGTTTTCCCCAGAACACTGCCCTATAGTTTGTTTCCAGACCAGTAGCCCCAGTGGCCTCTGCCGGGCTGAGTCCTTGTATGCCACCTTCCAGCTCCCATGCAGGAGGTCCTCAGTCAGCGTTCCAGTGGCCCAACTGGGGCAGCTGGGCTGGGTTAACTCTGCCAGAATCTGGAGAGGTCCTGGGGGCCAGCCAGAGGACTCAGGGTGCCCTCTCTGAAGCCAGCCACCCGAGCCGGGAGGACCCGTGCAGGCCACCAAGCAAGGTTCTGGATGGAAACCTCAAGGGGCCAGAGTCCAGGCTGCCCCTCCCAGGGCATGGCCTTCTGCAGCCCCAGCAGTTTCGGATGAGGTATGGGGGCGGGGAGAAAACCCACAGATCACCTTCCTCTGGGATACTGGACCACAGCCAGGAGAAATCTCCAAGGGGGCAAGCGGGCAGGAACGGTCCTGTGGGAAGGGGGTGGGTGGGCAGGGACAGCCAGGCCTCACCTCTGGACCTGCCCCAGGCCTCCTGTGGGCTGCAGTCTGGGGGCAGAGCATCTCTGATTGTGCACCGCAGGGGCTGCATGGTAGGCCTGGCCAGGAGTGGCCAAGCCAGGTCAGGGAGACCCAGCGGGGGCGGCTTTGGGTGCTGCGTGGGGTTAGGTGGGTCTGTGGAAACAGCAGAGGGTGAGGCTGGCCCCACCGGGGCCCTGTCTGGCCTGCCCCTCATCTGGGTGCTTTCCCACTCACAGTCCGGCTCCTCCCCGCCCCATGCCTGGGCCTGGGCTGCACTGGGTCTGGTTCCCTAGGGTGGTCCGAGTTTCTCTTGTGAACGAGGACACAGGAGGATGTGCAGCCTTGGGTAAACAAAGGGCTATTTTTACCGCCTCATTGTTTCCTCCCTCAGCTCCCGGCCAAGGTACACCTCACACCTCCCTCCTCACAAAGGCTGCCAGGTGCTGGCGGCTCAGCCATCGCCTCTCCCTTGGCCAGCTCACAGCAGGCTGGGTTGCAGGCGGAGGACAGGAGGCCGTCCCTGAGCTGCAGGTGGTGGCCTTGAGGCTGGAGAAGTCCACAGAAGACCCCAGAGCCCAGCGTGCAGGACCATCGCCTCAGTGAGGGGCTGCAGTCTCCCCCGCTCCTCTGGGTGGACTTACAACCCACCCAGACCCACGAGCTGCTCAGAAGAAGCCACCTAAGGAGAGGTCAAGGCTTGGGGGCAGGCCCCATAGCCCCAGGGTTTGCGTTGCTGGTGATGGAGACCAAAAAAAAATAAGCAGGCCAGATCTTTAGCTGGTTTTACTGTTTGAAATTCCCTCCAGCCAACTCCCTGCCTGACCCCCAGGCAGGCTGCTCCCAAGGGCAGCCCACTCTGGTCCTGCCGCTGCTGGTGTCCACACACTGCTCCAGACCGCAGCCCACAGTGCAGGTATCATCCTGTGGTCCAGATGGGGAAACAGAGGCTTGGAAACCTTCAGTGGCTTCCTGGGTTACACAGCTGGTAACTGGCAGAGCCTGGGTTTGAACCTGGATCTGTGTGGCTCCCGGGCTCCCGAGTCCAGCAGCCCCCACCTCCAGAGACTGACAGGGGCTTTGTTCCACTCCACAGCTCTGGTAGGGGAACCCTCAGGCCCAGGCCTGGAGGTGGGGGTGGGGCTGGGGCTGGGGGTGATGGAGCGGGAGAGTGCTGGGCATTCAGAGGCAGCGGCCCCATTCCCCTCCTCCTCCTGTTTGCTCCCAGGCAGAGCTGCAGCTTGAAGGAGCCTCTGGCTGTGATGGGTTTTTTTTAACCACTTGATCATGATCAAGGATTTAATTTTATCCTCTTCCCTGGCTGGCTCTGATTCTATTTGGAGTTGAAGCACGAGCCAGTGAGCAGGAGGGTCCTTGGAGCCCTGGTGGAGCCGCCCACCCACAGGCTCTTCGAGGCCCCTCCGTGCCTGTCCAGACGTGGCAGGGTCCATCTGGGAGACCCTCTCAGCTCTTTAGGCTCCGCAAGGCTGGGGGCTTCCATTCCAGTTACCGATCTTCCTCCTTGCAAAGCTGCTTAGCAGAGGGAGAGGCCCTAGGATGGGGGTCAGGGGAGATGGGAACAGGAGGCAGCCTTGGCCACAACAGGGGAGCCTTTCAGCTCTCTCATCCTCATCAAAACAGCATTTAACTAGCACCTGATTGGACCTGAGGCTTGTTCCCCCACCCCACCCCACCCCACCCCCAGGATCTCCAGGAGCTGCAGGCTGACGAGGCCTTGCTGGGGGTTAGGGGTGGGGGTGGAGGACACCATCATGGTGACTTAATGATGCCCATATGTGCTGACCACCCACTGTGGGCGGGTCACCAGGCTAAGCTTGTCCTGTGCATTATCTCGTTAATTCTCAGCAACAGCCTGATAGGATAGATGCTCCGGTTTTCTCTATTTTTCCAATGGTGGCTAATTTGCCCCAAGTCACATAGCTGCTGAGTGGTAGATCCAGACTTCAGTCCCACCAGGTGGCCTTCAGAGTTCTTGCTCTGAACCGTAATGTCTCCCCAGCCCCCAAAGACATAAAGATTTACACTGTGGGAGAAAACAGCATAAAGCGAGGTCTGGAGAGAACAATGTTTGTCCAGGAATTTATTGGGTTCAAAGAATCTTTCTTCTTCTTTTTTTTTCTTTTTTATAAAATATTTCTTGATCTGGCTGCATGGGGTCTTGGTTGCGGCATTCCAGGTCTTCACTGCGTCGTGCAGGATCTTTGGCTGTGTCGCATGGACTCTCTAGTGTGGCATGTGGGTTCAGGGGTTGTACATGGGCTTAGTTGCTCCAAGGCCTGTGGGATCTTCGTTCCCTGACAAGGGATTGAACCCGTGTCCCCTGCATTGCAAGGCGAATTCTTAACCACTGAACCACCAGGCAAGCTCCTCAAAGCACCTTCATGTAGAATTTGTCAAAGGTTCAGTTGTTTCTATTATTTTTCCCATTTTATAGATGAGAAAAAATCAGACTGAGACCTGCCAAAATGTACAGAGTTCACAAACCTGGCCTGTTGTCCCCAAACCCACGGCTCTCTCATTGCCCTCTCTTGGACATAGGTGTGCTTCAAGGTGGGATTGCCAGGTGCTGGCAGGGGACTGTGACCAGGAAGCGTTAGGGCAAAGTGGAAGAGGAACTTATTCTAGAAAAACCAGCTTAGCCTGGAGAAGTGCCAGGTCTGCACGCGGAGGCCCCAGAGTGCCCGACAGGAGAGGAGCAAGAGTCAGGATGGATGACTGCAACAGCAGCTTCTTCCTGGGGAGGAAGGCTGGATGGAGGACTCAGCAGTTGGGTTAATCCACCTGACAACCTACTAAAGTCACATACAACTGGGCTTGGAGAACAAGGGCAAGTACCAGACTGGCCCTGGGGTCATAGAGCTGGCTGGCAGGGAGAAGGTGCTCACGCTCAGCTGCTCAGTCATGTCTAACTCTTTGTGACCCTCCTGGACTATAGCCCACCGGCTCCTCTGTCCATGGGATTTTCCAGGCAAGTATACTGGAGTGAGTTGCCATTTTCTCCTCTGGGGGATCTCCCTGACCCAGGGATCGAACCTGTACCTCCTGCATTGCAGGCAGATTCTCTACCTGCTGAGCCATCGGGGAAGCCCAGGGAGAAAGTACCAGGCTGCAAGGTTTACTCCCCATGACCTCCTGCCCCCTCCTGTCAAAGTTAGAAGTAGTAACCATAAGCCTGGACTCTGGGGTCAGACAACCTGGGTCCAAGTTCTGGCTGAACCACACCGACCTTTAGCAAACTAGGTAACCCTCTACTTCCTCATCTGTAAAAAGGGGATCAGATCAGATCAGATCGACCCCATGAATCGCAGCACGCCAGGCCTCCCTGTCCATCACCAGCTCCTGGGGTTCACTCAGACTCACGTCCATCGAGTCAGTGATGCCATCCAGCCATCTCATCCTCTGTCGTCCCCTTCTCCTCCTGCCCCCAATCCCTCCCAGCATCAGAGTCTTTTCCAAGGAGTCAGCTCTTCGCATGAGGTGGCCAAAGAACTGGAGTTTCAGCTTTAGCATCATTCCTTCCAAAGAAATCCCAGGGCTGATCTCCTTCAGAATGGACTGGTTGGATCTCCTGGCAGTCCAAGGGACTCTCAAGAGTCTTCTCCAACACCACAGTTCAAAAGCATCAATTCTTTGGTGCTCAGCCTTCTTCACAGTCCAACTCTCACATCCATACATGACCACGGCAAAAACCATAGCCTTGACCAGATGGACCTTTGTTGGCAAAGTAATGTCTCTGCTTCTGAATATGCTATCTAAGTTGGTCATAACTTTCCTTCCAAGGAGTAAGCGTCTTTTAATTTCATGGCTGCAGTCACCATCTGCAGTGATTTTGGAGCCCCCAAAAATAAAGTCTGACCCTGTTTCCACTGTTTCCCCATCTATTTCCCATGAAGTGATGGGACCAGATGCCATGATCTTCATTTTCTGAATGTTAAGCTTTAAGCCAACTTTTCACTCTCCACTTTCACTTTCATCAAGAGGCTTTTTAGTTCCTCTTCACTTTCTGCCATAAGGGTGGTGTCATCTGCATATCTCAGGTTATTGATATTTCTCCCGGCAGTCTTGATTCCAGCTTGTGCTTCTTCCAGTCCAGCATTTCTCATGATGTACTCTGCATAGAAGTTAAATAAGCAGGGTGACAATATACAGCCTTGAGGTACTCCCTTTCCTATCTGGAACCAGTCTGTTGTTCCATGTCCAGTTCTAACTGTTGCTTCCTGACCTGCATACAAATTTCTCAAGAGGCAGATCAGGTGGTCTGGTATTCCCATCTCTTTCAGAATTTTCCACAGTTTATTGTGATCCACACAGTCAAAGGCTTTGGCATAGTCAATAAAGCAGAAATAGATGTTTTTCTGGAACTCTCTTGCTTTTTCCATGATCCAGCGGATGTTGGTAATTTGATCTCTGGTTCCTCTGCCTTTTCTAAAACCAGCTTGAACATCAGGAAGTTCACATATTGTTGAAGCCTGGCTTGGAGAATTTTGAGCATTACTTTACTAGCGTGTGAGATGAGTGCAATTGTGTGGTAGTTTGAGGAAAAAGGGGATAATAACATACTTAACTCACATGTGATTGAAGATGGTGTATGTAAAGTGCTACACACCCTTACACATGTAACATCTGTCCACAACACAGTCTCTGTGTTATTCAGACTGGGACAACTGGGAACTTCCCTGGCAGTCTAGTAGTTAAGACTTCATGCTGCCAGTGTAGGGGGTGAGGGTTCAATCCCTGGTCAGGGAACTAGGATCACATATGCCGCAGGGCAAGAGGTTAAAAAAAAAAAAAAAAGTCAAAAAGACTGAGACATGGGAGATACCCACATAAAAAACCAGCACTGGGCTTCCCCAGTGACTCAGATGATAAATAATCTGCCTGCAAGTGCAGACCTGGGTTCAGTCCCTGGATCAGGAAGACCCCCCTGGAGAAGGAATGGCAACCCACTCCAGTATTCTTGCCTGGAGGAGTCCATGGACAGGGGAGCCTGGCAGCTTGCAGTCCATGGGGTCACAAAGAGTCAGACATGGCTGAGCAACTAACACTTTCACTTCACTTCACTGCCTTCCACAGCCAAGGTCAAGGCCTGGAGGAGGAAACTGTCAGAGGTTTAGGCACTGTGCAAGTGGGTGGGGCTCCCACAGGTGTGCCAAGAGGGTTAAGTTGCTCACTCTCCACCTTCCCTAGGGGTCCAGAAGGCCTAGGCAGGGCCAGCAGGGTGGGGCTCCTAACTTTGTGGCCCCACCCCTAGGAAGCCATACTCAAGGGGCAGTTCCAAGCTTAGGCAAGGCACTGGCTGATATTCAAAGGGTATTTTCTGCCCTTGTCCTATGAGAAGGACTTTCTTTAAATCCCTCGTGGCTCAGAGGTTAAAGCGTCTGCCTGCAATGCAGGAGACCTGGGTTTGATCATCCCTGGAGAAGGAAATGGCAACCCACTACAGTATTCTTGCCTGGCGAATCCCATGGATGGAGGAGCCTAGTGGGCTACAGTCCACGGGGTTGCAAAGAGTCGTACATGACTGAGTGACTTAACTTTCACTAACTTCCTAGAGGAGCTATCTCACGTTGAAGGTCAGGAAGGGCAGCGGTGAGGAGATACCCCTCATCCAAGGTAAGGAGCAGAGGCTAGTGCTTTGCTGGAGCAGCCGTGAAGAGATACCCCATGTCCAAGGTAAGAGAAACCCAAGTAAGACGGTAGGAGCTGCAAGAGGGCATCAGAGGGCAGACACACTGAAACCATACTCACAGGAAACTAGTCAATCTAATCACACTAGGACCACAGCCTTGTCCAACTCAATGAAACTAAGCCATGCCCGTGGGGCAACCCAAGACAGGTGGGTCATGGTGGAGAGATCTGACAGAATGTGGTCCACTGGAGAAGGGAATGGCAAACCACTTCAGTATTCTTGCCTTGAGAACCCCATGAACAGTATGAAAAGGCAAAATGATAGGATACTGAAAGAGGAACTCCCCAGGTCAGTGGGTGCCCAATATGCTACTGGAGATCAGTGGAGAAATAACTCCAGAAAGAATGAAGGGATGGAGCCAAAGCAAAAACAATACCCAGTTGTGGATGTGACTGGTGATAGAAGCAAGGTCCGATGCTGTAAAGAGCAATATTGCATAGGAACCTGGAATGTCAGGTCCATGAATCAAGGCAAATTGGAAGTGGTCAAACAAGAGATGGCAAGAGTGAATGTCGACATTCTAGGAATCAGCGAACTAAAATGGACTGGAATGGGTGAATTTAACTCAGATGACCATTATATCTACTAATGCGGGCAGGAATCCCTCAGAAGAAATGGAGTAGCCATAATGGTCAACAAGAGTCCAAAATGCAGTACTTGGATGCAATCTCAAAAACGACAGAATGATCTCTGTTCGTTTCCAAGGCAAACCATTCAATATCACAGTAATCCAAGTCTATGCCCCAACCAGTAATGCTGAAGAAGCTGAAGTTTAACAGTTCTATGAAGACCTACACGACCTTTTAGAACTAACACCCAAAAAAGATGTCCTTTTCATTATAGGGGACTGGAATGCAAAAGTAGGAAGTCAAGAAACACCTGGAGTAAGAGGCAAATTTGGCTTTGGAATACGGAATGAAGCAGGGCAAACACTAATAGAGTTTTGCCAAGAAAATGCACTGGTCATAACAAACACCCTCTTCCAACAACACAAGAGAAGACTCTATACATGGACATCACCAGATGGTCAACACCGAAATCAGATTGATTATATTCTTTGCAGCCAAAGATGGAGAAACTCTATACAGTCAACAAAAACAAGACCAGGAGCTAACTGTGGCTCAGATCATGAACTCCTTATTGCCAAATTCAGACTTAAATTGAAGAAAGTAGAGAAAACCACTAGACCATTCAGGTATGACCTAAAGCAAATCCCTTATGATTATACAGTGGAAGTGAGAAATAGATTTAAGGGCCTAGATCTGATAGAGTGCCTGATGAACTATGGAATGAGGTTCATGACATTGTACAGGAGACAGGGATCAAGACCATCCCCATGGAAAAGAAATGCAAAAAAGCAAAATGGCTGTCTGGGGAGGCCTTACAAATAGCTGTGAAAAGAAGAGAGGCGAAAAGCAAAGGAGAAAAGGAAAGATATAAGCATCTGAAAGCAGAGTTCCAAAGAATAGCAAGAAGAGATAAGAAAGCCTTCCTCAGCAATCAATGCAAAGAAATAGAGGAAAACAACAGAATGGGAAAGACCAGAGATCTCTTCAAGAAAATTAGAGATACCAAGGGGACATTTCATGCAAAGATGGGCTCGATAAAGGACAGAAATGGTATGGACCTAACACAGCAGAAGATATTAAGAAGAGGTGGCAAGAATACACAGAAGACCTGTACAAAAAAGATCTTCACGACCCAGATAATCATGATGGTGTGACCACTGACCTAGAGCCAGACATCCCGGAATGTGGAGTCAAGTGGGCCTTAGAAAGCATCACTAGGAACAAAGCTAGTGGAGGTGATGGAATTCCAGTTGGGCTATTTCAAGTCCTGAAAGATGATGCTGTGAAAGTGCTGCACTCAATATGCCAGCAAATTTGGAAAACTCAGCAGTGGCCACAGGACTGGAAAAGGTCAGTTTTCATTCCAATCCCAAAGAAAGGCAATGCCAAGAATGCTCAAACTACTGCACAATTGCACTCATCTCACATGCTAGTAAAATAATGCTCAAAATTCTCCAAGCCAGGCTTCAGCAATACGTGAACCGTGAACTTCCTGATGTTCAAGCTGGTTTTAGAAAAGGCAGAGGAACCAGAGATCAAATTGCCAACATCCGCTGGATCATGGAAAAAGCAAGAGAGTTCCAGAAAAACATCTATTTCTGCTTTATTGACTATGCCAAAGCCTTTGACTGTGTGGATCACAATAAGCTGTGGAAAATTCTGAAAGAGATGGGAATACCAGACCACCTGATCTGCCTCTTGAGAAATCTGTATACAGGTCAGGAAGCAACAGTTAGAACTGGACATGGAACAACAGACTGGTTCCAGATAGGAAAGTGAGTACATCAAGGCTGTATATTGTCACCCTGCTTATTTAACTTCTATGCAGAGTACATCATGAGAAACGCTGGACTGGAAGAAACACAAACTGGAATCAAGATTGCCGGGAGAAATATCAATAACCTGAGATGTGCAGATGACACCACCCTTATGGCAGAAAGTGAAGAGGAACTAAAGAGCCTCTTGATGAAAGTGAAAGTGGAGAGTGAAAAGTTGGCTTAAAGCTCAACATTCAGAAAACGAAGATCATGGCATCCGGTCCCATCACTTCATGGGAAATAGATGGGGAAACAGTGGAAACAGGGTCAGACTTTATTTTTCTGGGCTTCAAAATCACTGCAGATGGAGACTGCAGCCATGAAATTAAAAGATGCTTACTTCTTGGAAGGAAAGTTATGACCAACCTAGACAGCATATTAAAAAGCAGAGACGTTACTTTGCCAACAAAGGTCCGTCTAGTCAAGACTATGGTTTTTGCTGTGGTCATGTATGGATGTGAGAGTTGGACTGTGACGAAGGCTGAGCGCCGAAGAATTGACGCTTTTGAACTGTGGCGTTGGAGAAGACTCTTGAGAGTCCCTTGGACTGCAAGGAGATCCAACCAGTCCATTCTGAAGGAGATCAGCCCTGGGATTTCTTTGGAAGGAATGATTCTGAAGCTGAAACTTCAGTACTTTGGCCACCTCATGCGAAGAGTTGACTCCTTGGAAAAGACTCTGATGCTGGGAGGGATTGGGGGCAGGAGGAGAAGGGGACGCCAGAGGATGAGATAGCTGGATGGCATCACTGACTCGATGGACGTGAGTCTGAGTGAACTCCAGGAGTTGGTGATGGACAGGGAGGCCTGGCGTGCTGCGATTCATGGGGTCACAAAGAGTCGGACACGACTGAGCGACTGAACTGAACTGAACTTTTCTTTTCTTTAAATCACTATATGGTACCACAGATGGTAAAGAATCTGCCAGCAATCCGGGAGACCCAGGTTCAATCCCTGGCTCAGGCAGATTCCCTGGAGAAGGAAATGGCAACCCAATTCAGTATTCTTGCCTGGAGAATTCCATGGATAGAGGAGCCTGGTGGGCTATGTAGTCCATATGGTCACAAAAAATGGGACATGACTGAGCAACTAACACTTTAATTTTTCTTTAAATCAGGACCAGTAGTCATGGTTCCCCAAGTCCGCTAAATACCAGTTGTTGCCCTAGAAGAGAAAGCTGCTTCATTGGCTGGAAAGGTGTTTTTGTTTTTTTGTTTGTTTTATTCCCTGCCCAGGGATTTAACCCAGGGCCACTGCAGTGAAAGCCTGGAATCCTAACCACTAAGCCACCAGGGAACTCCCAGAAGTGTTTTCTAAACGTGGCCTCAGAGACTTCCCCAGTGGTTAAGATTCAATTGCAGAAGTGAGGGCGGGTTCCATTCCTGGTCTGGGAACTAAGATCCCACATGCTGTGCAGCATGGCCAAAAACGACAAACAAACAAGGCCTCAGGTTAGTCTAGGCCTAGTTCATCCTCCAGGAAAGGAATGGGTGGCCATGAGCCTGAGAGAAAGCAAGAGACAGACAGAGAGGGAGGGAGGCCATGTGAGCGGGCAGGTGGGTGATGGATGGGTGGTCCCCTGGGGCCCAGAAATCTCCCCTGCTCTGGCAGCCACCACCACTGAACCAGGTGCCACAGAGGGATCGTTTTCCCTGCCACAAAGGGCCGGTTCAAAAGCTGGAGCAGCCTGGATTCTCATAGGTGCTATTCACTGTGGGTCTAGGGGGAAGGCTTCACTGATTCTCCACCACCCTCTCCCCAGGCCTGGGAAACGTCAACAAAAGGCAAGGTGCCCTGTCTCCCTCCTCACCCCACGCCCCCACCCTCCCCCCTCCCAGCCTCCCTCAGGCTCAGGTGGCCCCAAGCTGTCTTGGCCTCGGCAGTCCTAATCCCGCTGTTGGGGTCCCCTGGAATTAGGAAGGTGGACCCAGAAGGTTGCCTTCTATGGGGGCTGAGGGACCCCAAGAGAGACAATCCTGCCCGTGTTTCCCCTTCACCTGTTGAAGCAGTTATGGGAGACTCCTCCCTCCCCACTTCCAGCAGCAGACTCCAGGCAGGTGGGACCCGGGCCAGCCAACCCCTCCTCTGCACAAGGGCCGAGCTTAAAAGAGCCGATTAAGTCCAAGGTTAATTACTGACAATGCCACTCAGGAGGCAGGCTGGGGGTGGGGAGCTTCTGTACATAACTTAACCTGACAAAAGCCCCTTGAAGCGAAAAGCAAAGGAGAAAAGGAAAGATATAAACATCTGAATGCAGAGTTCCAAAGAATAGCAAGAAGAGATAAGAAAGCCTTCCTCAGCAATCAATGCAAAGAAATAGAGGAAAACAACAGAATGGGAAAGACCAGAGATCTCTTCAAGAAAATTAGAGATACCAAGGGAATATTTCATGCAAAGACGGGCTCAATAAAGGACAGAAATGGTATGGACCTAACACAGCAGAAGATATTAAGAAGAGGTGGCAAGAATACACAGAAGACCTGTACAAAAAAGATCTTCACGACCCAGATAATCATGATGGTGTGACCACTGACCTAGAGCCAGACATCCCGGAATGTGGAGTCAAGTGGGCCTTAGAAAGCATCACTAGGAACAAAGCTAGTGGAGGTGATGGAATTCCAGTTGGGCTATTTCAAGTCCTGAAAGATGATGCTGTGAAAGTGCTGCACTCAATATGCCAGCAAATCTGGAAAACTCAGCAGTGGCCACAGGACTGGAAAAGGTCAGTTTTCATTACAATCCCAAAAAGGCAATGCCAAAGAATGCTCAAACTACCGCACAATTGCACTCATCTCACACGCTAGTAAAGTAATGCTCAAAATTCTCCAAGCCAGTCTTCAGCAATACGTGAACCGTGAACTTCCTGATGTTCAAGCTGGTTTTAGAAAAGGCAGAGGAACCAGAGATCAAATTGCCAACATCCACTGGATCATGGAAAAAGCAAGAGAGTTCCAGAAAAACATCTATTTCTGCTTTATTGACTATGCCAAAGCCTTTGACTGTGTGGATCACAATAAACTGTGGAAAATTCTGAAAGAGACGGGAATACCACACCACCTGACCTGCCTCTTGAGAAATCTGTATGCAGGTCAGGAAGCAACAGTTAGAACTGGACATGGAACAACAGACTGGTTCCAGATAGGAAAGGGAGTACATCAAGGCTGTATATTGTCACCCTGCTTATTTAACTTCTATGCAGAGTACATCATGAGAAACGCTGGACTGGAAGAAACACAAGCTGGAATCAAGATTGCCAGGAGAAATATTAATAACCTGAGATATGCAGATGACACCACCTTATGGCAGAAAGTGAAGAGGAACTAAAAAGCCTCTTGATGAAAGTGAAAGAAGAAAGAGAAAAAGTTGGCTTAAAGCTTAACATTCAGAAAACGAAGATCATGGCATCCGGTCCCATCACTTCATGGGAAATAGATGGGGAAACAGTGGAAACAGGGTCAGACTTTATTTTTCTGGGCTTCAAAATCACTGCAGATGGAGACTGCAGCCATGAAATTAAAAGACGCTTACTCCTTGGAAGGAAAGTTATGACCAACCTAGGTAGCATATTCAAAAGCAGAGACATTACTTTGCCAACAAAGGTCCGTCTGGTCAAGGCTATGGTTTTTGCTGTGGTCATGTATGGATGTGAGAGTTGGACTGTGAAGAAGGCTGAGCGCCGAAGAATTGATGCTTTTGAACTGTGGTGTTGGAGAAGACTCTTGAGAGTCCCTTGGACTGCAAGGAGATCCAACCAGTCCATTCTGAAGGAGATCAGCCCTGGGATTCCTTTGTAGGGAATGATTCTGAAGCTGAAACTCCAGTACTTTGGCCACCTCATGTGAAGAGCTGACTCCTTGGAAAAGACTCTGATGCTGGGAGGGATTGGGGGCAGGAGGAGAAGGGGACAACAGAGGATGAGATGGCTGGATGGCATCACTGACTCGATGGACGTGAGTCTGAGTGAACCCTAGGAGCTGGTGATGGACAGGGAGGCCTGGCGTGCTGCGATTCATCAGGTCACACAGAGTCAGACACAACTGAGTGACTGAACTGATGTGTCTCTATGTAGTTTTTAGCTAACACAGCTATCTTTTTTTGGTCTCTCAGTAACTATAATTTCCTTCTTGGAAACGGAAGTTACAGAGAAGGGCAGACCAACTCAATACAAGGCTGAGCGTAAATTACCTGGAGGCAGAAAGAGCTATCTTACGAGGCAGTGAGTTCCAGAGCCCTAGACTGGGCTTGCCTGGTAGCTCAGATGGGAAAGCCTGAAATGCCGGAGACCTGGGTTTGATCCCTGCGTTGGGAAGATCCTCTGGAGGAGGAAATGGCAACCCACTCCAGTATTCTTGCCTGGAGAAGTCCATGGACAGAGGAGCATGGCGGGCGACAGTCCATGGGGTCACAGAGTTGGACACCACTGAGCAATTAGCACTTTCACTTTCACAGAGGGTGCTCAACCAAAGGCCGGACAAGCCCTTTCCAGAGATGTTTCAGAGGAACCCCACAGCTGTCTACTACATGGACTGCTCGACAAGCTCCATCTCTTCCAACCCTAAGATTGAATGATGTTGACTGTGCCATCAGACCCCATATTCTGTAAACCTCATAGAATTCAGCACCCAGTGAAACTCTTCGAAAAAGGAAATAGAAGCAGTGAGTCTATGTAAGTAGAAAAAAAAAAAAGACCTAAAATGGGACGATGAAGGGTGGAAATGAAAAATCCTAGAAAATGCTTCCAAAGCAAAAATTGCTCAAGCAGAAATGATTTCAGCTTCCAAAGCTGAATATACAGCTGAATACCAACAAATCTTCTGTTTCTGGATGATGGAAGGGACAGATGCACTGGACTTACGTTACAAGCATTCTTTTTTTCTTATTTTTGGGTGTGCACTGGGTCTTTGTTGCTGCGTGCAGGTTTTCTCTAGTTGTGGTAAGCAGGGGCTACTCGCTAGCTGCGGTGCTCGGGCTTCTCATTGCAGCGGCTTCTCCTCTTGCAGGGCAGGGGCTCGAGAGCACAGGCTCGGTAGTTGTTGGTGCCCGGGCTCAGCTGCTTGGAGGTATGTGGGATCTTCCAGGACCAGGATAGAACCCTGTTACGAATATTTCTAAGAACACTGCCATTACACGGGATGCTGGGTGTCTAGAATGGAGGGGGTGCTCAGTGTCTGCTGAGTGGGGAGCTCATGTCTGAAGATGGCTGTGACCTCAGCCCAACCAGGAAAAAACTTGGAACCGCCAGGTCAAAAAGGGCGCTCACCCTCCTACAGACGTGTCAGCTGGGCTGAGGAGATCTGGAAATTCTTCCAAACCCTGAGCTCTATTCAAGACCACAGACAATTCAACCAGCAAACATGGTGCTTTCACCCGCTTGGCGGGGATGGGCCCCAGCGGCAGAGTCCATGTGACGTGGGGAAATCAGCTCACACGCCCAACTATTAAAAATCTTTACTGTTAATTGTTTTCTCCAGCAGAAATATTTGTAGAGATATGAACCCACAGCAACACTTTCATTTCTCTCCTTCAGGAGATGAGATAGGTCAGGGCCACTCTCATTACAAGAGGGAGGCTCGTAAACTTGACAAGGAGAGGAACACACCTTTATGGGAGCCACAGGTACTAGGAGAGGGGGTGGTCAGCAGCATCAGAACTGATGCCTGGTGACAGATGTTACAACCCTGGGTGGTGGTGGGGTGACTGAACAAAAACTCACCTTTCCCCAGGTGGTCAGCTGGAGCTGCAGGCCACAGAGCTGGGAGTGAGAGAGAGTGTGTGTGTGTGAGTCTGTGTGTGTAAACTCACACACATGTGCGTCCACACACTGCCCCTCCTGAAAGAAGATGTTCTTGGGCCCCGGTCCGGGTCCCCACAGTCCTTGTCCCCTGGGGATCAATCGACTTTCCAGGCTAATCAGCTGGCCAGTGCCGGGGGCCTGTGTGTGCAGGAGGACGTGGGTGTCTAGGTCGTGACACTTGAGTCTTCCTCTGGGGCGAGGCTCAGAGGAAGCTCAGAGTGCAGCATGAATAGCCATGGGGCTCCCCAGCTTGGGCCCTAGACATGCAAGCGTTTGGTTCCCATGCTCCATGACCACCCTGAGAAGGGGAAATTTGGCTCTGAGTGTCTTCTCCTGGCTCTGGGTTCTTGGGGCAAGAAGCAGGCCTCAGCTGTCTATGCCCTCCAGGGGTGGGGGTGTGGGGGGCATGGGTGGAGACTTCCCCTCCCCAGGCCCGCATCCTTCTCCATTCCTCACCCACATTCCCCTCCAGTGAGAGATGCAGGAAGCAGGACGGCCGCCTTCAGGGGAGGAGGAGGGCAGCTGGGAAGACCTGGGGTTCCTGCAGCCCTTCAAAGACCTTTCAGTGCTCTGTAGTGTGTTTCTGGGGGCCGGCGTGGAGGGCCAGCCTGGTGGGACTTGTTCAGTGAAGGCCCAGCAGACTGTCCCAGCAAGCACTTTATAAACAATGACACTGTCCCCTGTCCCTTCCAAGCTGCCATGCGGGAGAGTCTTCTGAAGTGAAAGGCGCAGCCTCAGATGAGAGGCCTCTGGGGGCTGATCAGGACCCACTGGCAGCACACACTGAGGGAGGAGCCTGGGGGCAAAGGTGGTGGTGGTGGAGTGGTTGGAGCCAAAGGCCTCCTGGGCCTTGTAAGCCAACCTGAGGCCTTGGTGTGGGTTCTGGGTTCCCGGGCAGAGACCTCTGCTACGTTTTGGGTCTTAGAGCTGAGAGCAGCTCCTGCCCGGATGAGATCTCAGGAAGTTGGCTACAGAGGGAATGATGACTGAAGAAGGGAAAGAGGCACCCTGCCCAGTGAGGGCAGGCTGGAGAGGCCCGGACGGTGCAAGTGAGCAATTCCATTCTCACCGAGGGAGGCTGGCTGGTTGCCAACTTGCAGAAGTGATCCTGGTGAATGGTCTCCTCTAGGCTCTGGGCTGCTCATTCAGGACAACCTTGGGGGCTCTGTTTTCCAGCTGTGGATCCTGCTTGGGGTCCTGAGCGGGGAGGTCCCCTTGCTGATGAAGCCAGGTGTGCTCATTAATGCAAATGCACTCTCCAGGTGGACCTCCCCCACCACCCCACTGGAGAGGGCCTACCCACCACAAGTCGGGTGGGTGGCCCATGGTGACAGAAGTCATGGGTGAGCCAATGGAAAACGAAACACGCCTAAACCAGTGGAAGGCAAACACAAAACACGTGAAAACAGCAGCAGGCTCTTTGTGTAATAAATATTGCAAAGCGCACTTGGTTTCTTTCTTTCTTTTTTTCAAGTCAAATATAACAACCAATGTCCCAAACCCTGTTTTCGACATTCAAAAGAGGAGCTGTTGTGATCAGCATAACACCTGCAGCCAATCAAAGAAAAAAAAAGGTTCCCATTAGCCAGCCAATCAAATCCTTTTCCAGTTTAAGCCGCCAATCGGACCTCCTCATGTTCCTAAAGAGTGACCCAAATAAAGCACCAGAGCTCGGAGAGCTTCCTGGGAAGCCATACACCCGAGGCGCAAATTTTTTTTTCTTTTTTTAAAATAAGAGTCAGAAAATAAAAATAAAAAGGTTTCCATTGGTCAAGATTTAAAAATAAAAAGGTTTCTTCCTGCAGCCAATCTTGAGTCCGTCCCTTTAAGCCAATCGTGACCGCACCACTGGTGTCTCCCCCGAGGATGCTGAGTGGCCGTGGGGCGGGGCAGAGTGGGGTGGGGTGGGGGGCTAGGGGGAGGGGAGATGACCCTCTGCCACTCAGCGGTGAGGTCCACACAGATCCCCTGGCCTTGGCCAGCTTCCAGGGTGTTCCACGGGGGTTGAAGCTACTGCCTCCGGTCCTCGGTCTCCGACCTGGAAAACGCCATCACTACGTCCTCCGCACCTGCAGACCATAGGGAGAGAACCGCTGCTGGATCTGGCACTGGGCTGCGGCCCCCATGCGGTGTCAGTCCTCGAAGGAGGGGTGCTTTCTAAGAACAAAGTGCTTCTTGGGAAACCCACTACCCCTCTTGAGCCTCCCCTACAGCCTGGCCAGGATTCGCCAGCAACCCAGCTGCAGGGCCTCTTGCGGCAGGTTGCCAGGGTGAAGCTCAGAGGCTCACTCTAGGCTATACCTCCAAGAGCCGGGAGCAGGACAAGAACCCAGGCTGCTGTCCTGAGCAGGGCTCTCTCTGCCAGTGACCCTTGGTCCAAGGTCACCAAAGCCAGGGGCCCTTGGGAAACGCCCTCTTCCTTCTTAAGACTCTCCTCTCCATCCCTTTGGAGGATCTCCCTCCTGATTTCTAGCAGTCATTTCTTTGTCCAAACCCCATCACCTACTCAGAGGAGCACAGCCAGGCCCACTTCCAGCCCGGCTCCTACAGAGACAGATAATGGCCATAATCTTTCTGTTGCTATTTTTCATGGTAGATTTGAGGATTCTGGTCCAGGGTCTCATGAAACCACTTCCTTTGTCTTGTTTTCCCTGAGACAGGCTCTGACTTGTAGCCAGAAAAGGCAGGAGGGAGGAGGGGGAGAGTCTGGAATGCACACCTGCCTCCCCCAGAGCTGCTGGGAAGAAGGCTGAGCACAGGCCCTGTGGGGCAGGTGAGGTCACCTGCAGGTCCCGCTCTGCCTCCCCTGCCTGGGTCCTGCCACGTCTCACCCCTTTTTTCTAAACCTAGGTTCTTGGTCATGCCCTGAACATTAAAGAGCAGTCAGTTTTGTTCGGCTGGAGGAATTCTCCCTGGGAGGGAAGGGTTGGAACAGCAACACAGTGGGTGTGGGGCCACTGAGCGGGAGGTAGTGGGGTGGGTGGGGGGAGCGATGCCTGGTGGAGCTGCTGGCATGGGAAACCGGAGAGACGGCAGGACTCCACCACCGCCTGCCCCCCAGGGCATGGCGTGGGCCAGCTCCTTCCACGCCACAGGGAGTTGCCACTTCCCAAGGCAGCTTCTTCGTGCCTCCTTCCTAACTGTCCTGCCGGGAGGAGCAGAGGAGGCGCCCAGCGCTGGTGCTGCAGGAGGAGGGCCCCTCCAGAAGGATGTCACATGACAGACAAGTGCCTGCAGTTTGGCACCAGAGCACCAAGGTGCCGCTGCCAAGGGGAGTCGCCCTGCCGCACAACCCCACCTGACTTGACGGTCTGCTGCTGCCAGCACAACCTCTATTCCCGCCAAGGGGAACAAGCTTCTAGAAAGGAGCTTGGGTCATCCAACTTCTCCGGGCTCCTATGCTTGGGAAGCCCTAGCAATCCTTCCCCTGTCTTCTTGAGAACATTCTGTACTCGCCTCGCTCCTCGGACCACGCAGTATCACTGCGGGCAGAATTTTCCTAGCAACCACAGGATCCAAGATTACATCATACCCTGCATGGCAGCTGAGCCGGTTACCTAACAGATGCTGGCTTTTCCCGAGTGCTGACTCTCCAGCTCGCTAAGCAGGAGGGGCTGGAGGGAGACCGTGAAAGGGGAGTTGTCAGCAAAGAGGCAATGCACAGTGGCAGCCCACTCACTGCTTTCCTGGCCTGTCCCGTGGGCTTGCTTGCAGGGACCTTGGGCCTCTGTGCTGAGCTGCAGGCACAAAAATAGCACCGGCCACCCTAGTAGGGAAGAGTGAGTCTGCAGAGGGAATGGCCATCGGTTCCTTGGAGGAGCCCAGACGCAGGGGCTGCAGGATGAGTGTACCTGGGCTGCACTCTAAGAGGTAGAGAAAGAAGTCACCTCCTCAAGGTCACTGAGGGACTCCAGCAACTCCCTAACAAGACCTCTGCGCCAGGGCTGCTCCGCCAGCTGGTCAGCCCATCCCTGGCTGGGGCGGAGAGGGCTGGGGACCTGCGGCTCCTGTTTATAGGGCCTCCCACTCTGCTGCTGGAGCCAGTGCATGAAGGGCCCACAGAGCCACTGCCCACCCCGGCTCTGTTCTGTTCCTAAAGGACTCACTGTTTTCCAGGGCTCACCACCAGGGATCTACTTTCCTTTGGGGACCCAGAGCGAGATAGGCTCTTCCAGAGCCTCCTCTGACCTTTCTTACACTGGTTGGCCTGGCATTTGTCACTCAACAAGGGCCTGACCCTGCGGGCTGTGAGGCGAGGATATGGCCCTTCCCCTTCCTCCAAGGAATTGGGGCCGATCACCCAGTGGAGAGTGAACTGCTTAGTTCATTATTATGATTCAAGTTCTTAGAACTTTAGAGCCAGGAGGGATCTCCAAAGTTGACCCTCATGAGCCCTCCTTCTCCTTTGAGGCCAGAATGTGGGGCCTTCCTTAGAGGATCTGTCTGTCCTGGAAATGCAGGGCTCACAACAGGAAGATACTAGAGAAGCCAGCAGGCCCAGCTCACTGCCTCTGGGCCATCAGCTAGGTTTACCATCTCATTTTATAGACGAGGCTGGTACACCCCATTGGTACTTTTTGCTGACCCTGTCTGGACGTGGGCTCAGAGCTTCTATTTGTCCTTTCCCACCAGATGCAGTGTGTAAAGGAGGGGAGAAGCTGATCGGTCTCTCCTGTTCCACCATACTCTCTGACCCATTAAAAGATAAAGCCAACACCAGATGAAGACATCCCAAGGTAAGAGAACTACAGACCAGTATCTCTTATGAATACACATATTCATAACACCTATGGTATGCAAGAACACTCACAAAATACTAGCAAGCAACATATAAAAAGGATTATATACTCTGACCAAGTGACATTTATCCCAGGAATGCAAGGTTGGTTTAATACCCCAATATCACTTAATGTAATAACTCCTATCAATAGAAAAAAGAACAAAAACTATATAATCATTCGAATAGACACAGAAAACACATCTGACAAAATTCAACACCGCTTCATGATAAAAAAAACACCCAACACACTAGGAATAAAAGGGAACTTCTTCAACCAGATAAAGGGCATCTACTAAAAACCCATAGCTCTTATCATACTTAATGGTGAAAGATTGAAAGCTCTCCCCTTTCAAGATTAGGAACAAGTAGACAAAATCCATGTTTACTACTTCTATTCAATACTACGTTTAAGATTCTATCCAGGGCAATTTGACAAGAAAAAGAAATAAAAGGCATCCAAATTGCAAAGAAAGAAGTAAAACTGTATTTGTAGAGGATATGGATCTCACATATAGGAAATCCTAAGGAATCCACTGAAAGACTACTAGAACTAATAAATAAGTTAAAGTTGCAGGATATAAGGTCAGTATACCAAAAATCATTTGTATTTCTATAAACTAGGGATGAATAATCTGAAAATGAAATTAAGAAAATAATTTCATTTACAGTAGCAGCAAAAATAATAAAATCCTTAGGAATAAATTTAACAAATGGAGTACAAAATTTGAACTCTAAAAAGAACAAAACACCAATGTCTAAAACATTGCTAAGGACTTCTCTGGTGGTACAGTGGATAAGAATCTGCCTGCCAATGCAGGGAACATGGGTTCGATCCCTGGTCTGGGAAGATCCCACATGCTTTGGAGCAACTATGCCTGTGCACCTCTACTACCAAGCTCCAGAGCCTGAGAACTGCAACTACTGAGCCCAAGTGCTGCAACTACTCAAGGCTGCATGCCCAGGGCCCGTGATCTCCAACAAGAGAAGCCACTGCTCATCAAAACTAGAGAGAGCTTGCACACAGCAACCAAGACCCAGTGCAACCAAAAATAAATTAAAAAAAAAAACATCGCTGGACGAAATTCAACACAATTTCTATCAAACCCCAGCTGCCTTTCTTGCAGAAACTGGCAACCTACTCCTAAAATTCATATGGGAATGCAAAGCATCCAGAATAGCCAAAATAATCTTGAGAAAAAAGAACAAGGTTGGACCCACACTTTTGAATTTTAAAACTTACTACAAAGCTACAGTAAACAAGTCTGGGTAGAACTGGAACAGATCAAGGGAACAGAATTGAGAATCCAGAAATAAACCCTTCCATAAACCACTAATTAAATTTTGTCAATTAAATTTTGACAAAGGTGCCAAGGGTTCAATTTGAAAGAATTGAACAAATGGTGCTGAGACAATTGGATATGCTGCTGCTGCTAAGTCGCTTCAGTCGTGTCCGACTCTGTGCGACCCCATAGGTGGCAGCCCAACAGGCTCCCCCATTTCTGAGATTCTCTAGGCAAGAACACTGGAGTGGGTTGCCATTTCCTTCTCCAATGCAGGAAAGTGAAAAGTGAAAGTGAAGTAGCTCAGTTGTGTCTGACTCTTAGCGACCCCACGGACTGCAGCCTAGCAGGCTCCTCCATCCATGGGATTTTCCAGGCAAGAGTACTGGAGTGGGGTGCCATTGCCTTCTCCGGACAATTGGATATACTTACATGTAAAAGATGAAGCTGAACCCTTGTCTTGTGCCATACACAAAAATTAACTTAAAATGGAGCAGTGACCTAAATATTCTAAGGGCTGATGTATAAAAACTCTTAGAAGAAAACAGGAGTAAATCTTCATAGTCTTGGGTTAGGAAATGGTTTCTTAGATAAGACACTCAAGGCACCATTAACAAAAGAAAAAATATATATATATAAGTTGGGCTTTATCAAGGTTAAAACCTTTTATGCTTCAAAAAATACTATTAAAAAAAGTAAAGACAACCTACAGAATGAGAGAAAATATTTGCAAATCTGGTAAGGGATTCATATGAAGAATATATAAATAACACAATTCAATAATAATAAAAAGTCAAACGACTCAATGTTTAAAATGGGCAAAGAATTCAAATAGATATTTCTCCAACAAAGATATGTGAATGGTCAACATGTGCATGAAAAGATGCTCAACATCATTATTCGTTATGGAAATGCAGAACAAAACCACAAGGAGACGTCGCTTCATATCCTTGGACAGCTGGAATCAAAAGACAGACAATAACACGCGTTCGGGAGAAACTGGAACCCTCATACACTGCTGGTGGAATGTCAAGCCTGCTGCACCTGCAGCCTCCTTCACCTCAGGCGATGGCACCTCCAACCCCGGGGTCTTCCTGATTCCTTCTCTCTCACACACACTCCACATACAACACATCAGCCAGTCCTGCTGACTCTACTTTTAAAATGCATCCTGAACTCATTACCATTCCTCGACTGCCACCCTGGTCCAGGCCACCACTACCCCTCTCGCTAGCCCCTTGCACCCTTTCCCTGGATCTCTCCACTCTAGCCCCTGACAATCTATTCACACAGCAGTCAGAAGGAGGTTCTTAAAACATGAGTCAGCTCCTGCCACTCCTCTGTTCAAAACTCTCTAAAGGTGGCTTATTGTACGATTTCTCATCACACTCAAGGGAAACTCCAAACTCCACCCTGTGGCTGAAAGACCCAATGCTATCGGGCCTCTGGCTGCCTCCTCTCCTCCTACCATACGCCTCCTCTACCTTCACCCCGTTCCAGCCACAGGGGCTCCTGCCTGTCCTTCAGGCACAGGAACCTGGGCCTCAGGGCCTTTGCACCTGCTCCTTCCCTGGCCTCAATGCTCTTCCCAAGTCCATCTCACAGCTCTCACACCTCATGCCAGTTGGTGCACAGTCACCTCCCCAGGCTTTCCCTGACCAGTGTCTAAAACAGTGACACAGGATGAATCGTTGGAGGTGAGGAACTCAGAGAGATGAAACAACCTGGTGAATCAGAGGCAGAGCGAAGACCCGGTACAGACTTGGAAGACCACGCATGCAGCATGACATGCTTTGTCGTTTTCTATCAGGAGAAGGAAATAATTGGTCCTGCCCCAGTTACCCTGAGCACTAAGGCTGCTCCTGGCAGAGTGTGCACCCATATTTCTGCCCCCATGAGAATGGAAGCAAGACCCAGGATTCACAAAGCACACAGAAGCAGGCCTGGGATGGTTGCCCTAGAGGAATTTGAACGTGGAGTCCAGAAAGCCCACCTGGGAGGCGCCCGGCCAGACCCTGTCCCTTGCCCAGGCCCACTGCTCTTCCAGATGCCCCCCTAGTCCCATGGCTCGCCTGCTACGGAGAGCGGGGCCGAGGTGCTGGGGAGGGCATAGCTCTCTGAACCAGAGCCGAGCACCCAGTGGGCCTTTCCATCCCATGTCCCACTTCAGCTCTGCCTCTTTAATGGAGTCCAGTCAAGTGACTGGGGAGAGAAAAATGACAAACATTCAGGAGCTTAGAAAAGGGAAGCCGGCCCCCAGCTGGGGGCGGGAGACAGACAATGGGGTCACTGGTCTGTTTGCAAGCTCAGGGTGAATTCACACCAACAGAATCAAAAGCCCAGTATAGGCTCCACACACCAGCACCACCCATGGCCCCAGCCCGGCCCGGCTCTCTGAAGGGAACCAGCGTGCTGCGATTGGGGAGCAGCTCTCTGCAGTGTGTGGGACAGACCAGCAAGGAGCAGCGTGGTCTGGAGAAAGGCCCAGGGGTGAAAAAGAGCAGGAAAGAAGAACAGGGATGACTGTAGCCCTGAAGTAGTGGATGGAGGAAGGGCATGGAAGGCCTGTTTCTCAGACCCAGTAGGGGACATCCTAGTGGAGAACTCTCCCCTTTCCAGGAGAGGCACAGACCTTCAGTGGAGCAGGCCTAGTCCCAGCGCCCACGAGGACAGCTCCAAATACCACCCCTGACCCTCTCCAAGAGGGACCCTGCGGAGACAAAGAGACCAGGTGGCGGAAGGAATAGACAGAGCCTCCTGATATCTGGGATGTGCTGACCGTGCAGTTCCAGCCTCCATCCAGCTGCAGCTCCCCTAAAGCCCAGCTCGGAGGAGGAGCCTGTGCTCACAGGAGGCGGGGAGCCCTGAGGGTAATCCCTCCCCAAGAAACTGACACAAAGTGCAAGAGCCTGGGCCAGCTTCCAAGGCTGCCAGCCCGAGGGCCCCCAGTGCAGGACACAGCCCTGTGCAGATGTCCTCAGAGAAAAGGGGGGACGCTCAGCACCAGTATCTGCCATGGGTGAGGACACCCACACGCCCTGATCCAGGGTCACGGGCACCTCCAAGTCTGTGCCCCAGCTGCTCTGAAACCTCACACCTACCCCTGGCTGGAACCTCCCAGGATGACTTCTTTCTGAGCTGGAGATCTGGTGACCTCCTGACTTCTTCCTAATGAGGGCAAAGGACCGGGGCCTGGAAAACTCAGAAATAAAACCCCAACCCTCCGAGTCTCCCTGGAGGAGGAAATGGCAACCCACTCCAGTATTCTTGCCTGGAGAATCGCCATTGTCAGAGAAGCCTGAGGGGCTACAGTCCATGGGGCTGCAGAGTCGGACACGACTGAAGCCACTTAACACACACACACACACACACACACACACACACACACACACACACAGTCTCCCAAGTCCAGCTGGAGGTTAACTTGGGCAAAGTTAACTTTGCAGAGGGAGTTAACTGGTAAAAGTTCTTCAAAACTATCCACGGAACCACAACTGCCAGGTCTGGGTCATCCCTCCATGCACACGGCCACAGGCTCCAAAGTGTCCAGGGTGATTCCCATTTCCGCTGTTTGCCCCTTCTCTGACCACGTCACTTGGGTTGTGGCATTCCCTCTTGATCCCCTGAGGTCACTATCTTGCCATCCATGGCAACCAGCATCTGCTACTTGGCTACCTGGCTACCCCAAACAGCACGGCTCAGCTACCTGCTCTGGAGAGATGAGCCAGGTAGCAAGGCTCCCGCATGGAAAAAAGGTCCAAGACACTCTTCAAAGGGCAAAGGTGTCCACTGGGCTGAGGCCAGGCCCCACCCTGGACGAGGCCTCCCCCCACAGAGACCCAGACCCCCTGGGTGTCATGTGCTTCTCTGAGCAGCTGTGGCCCTGGAGCCCAGGGTTCTGTGCCTCTCAGCTCTGCTGCCCAAGTTCCCAGAGGATGGCTTTCCCCCAGAGATAGCACGACACTGGTTGCCTTGGGAACAGCACCCCAGATCCTCCACAGTCTCAGCAGCCAAGCATGCTCCAGGCTCGGTGACACCTTCTGGGCTCCAGGCTGGCAACCATATCACCAGGTGCCCTGGCTGCAGAAGGCGGGCCACGTGGGCTTAGGTGCGAGGGGGCTCCTGGAAGAGGCACTGGGCCTCCTGACAGGCCAACACGGGCCTCCCTAGGCTTGGGCTCCTCAGGTGGATAGGGGTACCTGGGCCAGAGTCTGAACCCTGCCTGGTCCCTGCATGTCCACCTCAGTTTCCTCATCTGCAAAACACATGTATCCCGTCCACCCACTGGACTGACTCGGATAACATCTGCAGCATGAAACATCCCAAACAGCACCTGGTGAGGTCACACCCTGGAGGTGCCATTTTACACCTGCTCTGCTCTAGACCCAGGAACCCCAGGCCACCACCCTTCCTGCACTCCACTGAGCCCAACACACACATCCTGCTTCTGGGGGTTGTTTTCCAAGGTATTGTTGTTCAGTCGCTAAGTTGTGTCCTACTCTGTGACCCCATGGACTGCAGCACGCCAGGCTTGCCTGTCCATCACCAACTCCCGGAGCTTGCTCAAACTCATGTCCATTGAGTCGGTGATGCTGTCCAACCATCTCGCCCTCTGTTGTCCCCTTCTCCTCCTGCCTTCAATCTTTCCAGCATCAGGGTCTTTTTTCCAAGGTGAGGTGCCCCTTATCAAGTCTCTTAGCTCCTGCAATGGAAGCTCTCCTACACTACAGAGAGTTGTGTGAAGGGACAGAATCTGGAAGGGGCAGGGGGGTCCCTCTAGGGGTCAGGAAGGGCCAGGTCTTCACCCAGAGTCCCAGCACATTCTCAAATTCTGGAGGGCGTCACAACCACCTGGGGTCTTGCTTCAAATGCAGATGTCCAGGCCAACCTGGCAGACTCTCTAATCCAGCAGGGCTCGGGTAGGGCCCAGGCATCTGCATTTTTAGCAAGTGCCCTCCATGATTCAGGTGCAGTGGTCTGTGTGGCTCACATTGCTAGAACTCAATGCTACAAATGGTCCCCACCCCTGAGCTGCTGTCTCTTCTCATCCAACCTTCTGTCCTGCTTCCACGGCTTCACACCATGTATTCCCGGCCCTCAGCAAACTGCCTCCAGCCAGGATCCACAGACACTGTTTTGGGAAAAGGCAGCACTGACATTAATTAGGAACCCTGGGGACCCTGATGGTGAGCCAGCTGCTCCTCTCCTCCTTTCTGCGCTCCCTCGCGCCCCCTGCTGGCCGTGGTGCTGTGCTCACAGGGTTCCACTTCCCCTCCCTCTGCCTGCTTTCCCTGGGGGCCTCACCCACACCCAATCCCCAAATCTGCTCCCTCCTTACACCTGGGTTCTGACCTAACCCCTGCCTGCTCCTGGAGGATCCCATACACTGCCCACATGGGGGGCCCCTGCCTGCCCCTCACTGTAGCTGCTCAGTCCAGGAGCCCCGTCCACACAGCCTCGCCTCCGACCCCACCCCCACTTGCTCACAGAACACTGCTGTGACCTTCCGGGTGTCTCTCTGCCCCAGCATCTGACCTGTGACCTCTCCCCAGCACTCACCCTAGATGGACAGCCACTGGCCTGGCCATCCCACCCCTCAGGTCCTGGAAACCCCTGCGGCCTCATCTCCAGAATTTACTTTGTTCCGAGCTCACTTGCCTTTCCAGTCACTTACCACCTACACTCACCCCTTGGGGGACACTTGCCCGGGGCTGGGCAGGCTCTAGGACTCCCTCGGTCTGTGCCATCCTTCTCCTTGTCTGTCCACATGCACTCCTGCACATCCTTTAGCATTAGCTGCTCAGTTGTGTCCAACTCTTTGGGACCCCATGGATTGTAGCCTGCCAGACTCCTCTGTCCATGGAATTCTCCAGGCAAGAATACTGCAGTAGGTAGCCATCTCCTTCTCCAGGAAGGGAATCTTTCCAACTCAAGGATCAAACCCGGGTCTCCTGCATTGCAGGCAGACTCTTCACCATCTGAGCCACCAGTGAATCCTTCAAGACCCAGGCAAACAGCACCTTTTCTCTGGGGCTTTCTAGGTGGGCTCCCTGCCCGTGGGGTCAGTCATCCTGGGATCTGTGCCCAGAGGTCTTTATGTGTTTACTCCCATTTCCATCTACCTGGCTGTGCTGGCAGCTTGAAGCTGGGAGCCGTTGCCTGGCATCCAGATCAGTGGGTGACTGTGTGCAGGAAGGAGCCATTGCTGATCCCAGGGGCCCTTGATGCTCTTCTCCAGGACAGAGGTCTGCCTCTCCCAGGCAGGTGTCAGGAGGAAGGTACAGAGGTGCACAGGGCTTGGAGGTCCCTGCTCTCAGCTCCACACAATAGCAGACGTCACACCAGTGAAGGAGGGAGGGTCAAGGCAGCCCTTCACAAGCCAGAGCCAGATGCTGAACAGAGCAACCAGCCTGCTCCTCAGTGTGATCCTCACCCTTTCTTAAGCCTTTTTCTTTTTCTGTGATACAAGTTATCTCCTACCAAGTCTTCCTGGTTTACTTTTTCAGTTGAATTCAATGTATATGAGATTTTTTTAGTTCACGTTTATCATTATTAGGTTACAAGTAATTCTCATGAAAGTGTTGATTAAAAAGATTAGCTTCCCACCCCACTGACTGGCATTCTCCTGGGGCCTGCCTGCAATTTCATCCAGACTTGGTTATTACCTGGAGGCCCTGGGAGAAGCCTAGGAGCCACATGTGGGCAGAGGGAGGTCCTGGCACCTGGGCAGCTGGTCTGCATGGAGAGGGAGCCTCTGTCTACATGGGGATGGGAGAGAGCCCGCTCTGGGCCAGAGCTGGACCGCGGGCTCCCGATGAGATGTGACAAGGGCTCCGTGGAAGCAAAGACGCGTGGGCAGTTCAGGAGCCAGAGAAGGAACTCGGGGCCAACCCCGGAAGGGCAGACAGGGCAGCAGAGGCAGCCCAAGAGCAGAGGCCAGAGGGTGTAGGAGAGGATTCCAGGAAGGACGCTGGCTGTGAAAGGGAGATGGAGCTGGCACCCCTACCCATGCGCTGCTGAAGAGGGTCAAGAGGGGTGACGTGTAGAGGCGTGATCCTGCTTGATCCCCGGAGGAGCTATGCACTGGGTGGGGTGAGCCCTGCCCTCCCCTCTTCTCCCCTGAGGCCCTGGCTCCCCACTGGCTTGCTCACAACCACAGCTATTTTAACAAGGCTCTCAGTGTAACCCTGAGACCAAATGACCTATTTTAGGCTCTCTGGCAGCAGACTCAGAGCCCGCAGCCTTGGCTTCCGCGGGGGAAAGCCAGCAGCGCCCCGGGACCGCCCAGCTGGCTCAGGCTGAGTACCTTCCCTGGAAAGTCTCTTTGAGAAAGAGTGTGATCAGACAGAGGCTGGAACAGGCTTGGGGAGCCAGCATGCCAAGGCCAAGAAGAGGGCAAGAACAGCTCCAGGGGCAAGAGAAAGGATGTGGGCTTCCTTAACACAAGGGGCCATGTCTCGATGGGGTCCCTCCAGCTCCGGGACAGCCAGATGAGGGTTCACATGGAGCATGGCTGGAAGATGGCAGGTTTGCAGGTGAATGGCCACAAGGAGGATTCTGCCAAGTGAGCTGGGGGCCTGGAACTGGCACTGGCCAGGCGTTCATCCTGGAAGCAGCTCTGGGTCAGGGAGAGACCCAGAGCTTAGAGCGAGCATGTTTAAAGGGGCACGGAGGTGAAAAGTCCAGAAAATAGCAGCAGGAAACCCTTCCAACTTTTTGATGCCCTCCTGAAATACCATGCTAACCACCTCCATCACACCTGCCCCTCAGGTAAAACACTGTTATGCTTGGAAACACACACGGCCTGTAAGCCACATCTAGAACCACATGACAGGAACCACACAACTGATTCTATGGCCTTGAGCACCTCACTTAACATCTCAGAGTCTGTTTTTTCATCAGGAAAGTGGAGCTGTGATCACCCCTGCCTCACAGCCCTGTTGGTAGGATTCCCTGGGATAACTGTATGTGCTACTTGACACAGAACCTGACACACAGTAGGAGCTCAAGAAATTAAATTAATTATAATTAATAGCAAAGATGAGAATCACATGTCCAACAGTAAAGGATCAGTCAAAAAATGATGGCACAGCCACATGGCTGCATATCATGTGATTGCTGAATTGCTTTCTTGAAAATCAAGGACATGGTAAAATTCTCGTAGGGCTTCCCAGGTGGCTTGATGGTAAACAATCTGCCTGCCATCAGGAATCATGGGTTAGATCCCTGGGTCAGGAAGATGCCCTGGAGAAGGAAATGGCCACACACTCCAGTATTCTTGCCTGGAGAATTTCATGGACAGAGAAGCCTGGCAGGCTACAGTCCAGGGGGTTGCAAAAGAGTCAAACATGACTTAGTGACTAAACAACAAAATTATCCTAAGTAAAAAATGGGAGCTAAAATGGATATTATAATGTTTACATTGTATAGAAATCCATTACAACTTTGTAATGGAAATTCATGCATATTTTTAAAAAAAGCCTGCTGGTTAACTAACGCAAGGTAATGGGGTTCAGCTATTTGCAGTCAATCCTTTAGGCGCTTGTGCTGTTTCTATCTTTCCCAAAACCACTTTCAATGATGATTATGCATTCTTTCATAGCCAGGAAAAATTATCAATATATGGTACAGATTGAACAGCACTAACAACAAGAAAGGAATGAACTCAGCATTCTCTTGAGCCTGCTTTTGGAAGCTACAGTTCTCTGTCCCCGAGCCTACAGCTGGGCCTTCTCAGCAAAGTGATCTTCCCAGAGAAGCACTGGTTGCCTTTGGTTCAAACTCAGTCCTTTGGTTCAAACTCAGCTGTTGGGTCTGCTCGGCCACCATGGGGACCAGGAGACAGTGCTTCACATTTCTGCCTTTCTGGGGACTCTGAGCTTCCAGACCCAGAGCCAAGTCTATTCATTCACCCAAGAACATGCTGGGGGCCTAGGGGGCCAAGCCCCACAAATGCGAAGAGGGAAGCCACAGGAGCTCAGAGTTGGTCCAGAGATGGACCAGGAAACAGCGTGTGGAGCAGCACAGCTGAGTGCACGTGTGCGGTGGAGACGACAGGAGGGCCCGGCCCAGCCTGAGGGGAGCAGGGGAGGGGGTGCGTCAGCGCTGGGCTCCTGGCCGTCGAGAGGCACATGCGGGGACAGGAAGGCATGAATGCACAAGGCTTGAGATGGGAGCAGAAAGCCACTCAGTGTGGCTGTTTATGGAGTATGAGGTCCTGGTATCTGGGGTGGAGGTGAGGGAGGTAGGTGGAGGGGGGCGAGGGCAGGAGAGGTAGGTCGGGGGGGCGAGGGCAGGGGAGGTAGTGGGGGCAGGGGGTCCCACACATCATGGCTAAGGGGTTTGGATTGTATCCTCAAGGCAGCAGGAAGCCACTGAGAGTCTTCAAGGGTGGTCTCGGATTAGCAGAGGCCAGGCAGGTCCATCCACGCTTCAGTACAGGGTAGTGGGGGCAATTGGCACCCTCTGCTGGAACCAGTCGATGAGGCCGTAAGGTGCAGGCCCAAGCACTAAGGTCTCCAGCAGCTGTCTGCACCCAGGAGGTACTGAAGACATGTTCACTGAGGGAAGGACGGGATGTGGGGGTCGGGGGAGCAATGCCCAGGTAAGCAATGCCCAGCCTGCTCTCCTCCCTGGATCTGGGGAGGGCAAGCAGTGCTCCTGATACCAGACCCCTCCAGCCCCAGAGGAGACGCACGGGCAGGTCTAAGGTGGTGGGTATGACCCTAGGACCAACTGCCATGCGCTGACCGGTGATGGGGCGGCCCAGGCCCCCTACCGAGGGCAGCGGGTACAGCAGAGGTAAGAGCTGCAAGGAACCCCAGGAGCAGAACAAGGGCATCTGCTGAGAGACAGTGCCATCTAGTGGCAGGAGGCACGCACACCAGGCTTCTCCGGGACCACCATGCCCACCAGCCCAAATGCTCCTAGGCCTTTCTGGGCTTTTCGTGCTGGCATCCTGAGCAATGGAAGCAATGATCTTGGGCTTTTGCCACTTGGGCTGCGCCTGAGCCTCTGAGAGCAACAGGCCCTGTGGCATCAGCTGAGGGCGGCTCTGCCGATGAAGAAAGTGGACAGGCTAGAATGTTATTCAAGCCCCAGGTCCCCAACGGCGTGGTCAGAAATGTAGGGTCTTGCTCTCAGGCTTGAACCTCCACAGTGCAAGAGACAAAGAAAATACAGTGTGCTCCGGAAGCTCTTCCAGGCACTGCTGACCCCTCCCCCCTTCCAACTCACACCCGGGGAATTCTCCTTCAGGCCCTTCTGCAGCCCGTTTTCTCAGTGGTTCAGGTCAGAGGTGACCGTGGGAGGAGGGGCAGACTGAAGGACACCCCAGCAGCAGAGAACCGTCTCCCCAGATATTCTTCCCCGGCTCCAGGTTTAGTCCCAGGAGTCTGTTCCCAGGAGAGAGAAGTACCCAAGGCCAGCCTGGCTGGCTGTGGACGCCCCAAACCCAGGAGGGTGCAGATTCCAGCACCACAAATTCACAGCCACACGCCCACAGCTCACTCCTGACTGCTCAGCAGTTTCAGGCCAGGTGAGGTCACCGTGACTGCCTTAAATCACTCAACAGGGTTTGTTTTCAATTGTTGGTTTAGCCAAGCAAGATAAAAAGTACTTTTTAAAACTTCCCCTTTAAACAACAAGGTCCTACTCTTTAGCACAGAGAGCTATATTCAGTATCCTGTGATAAACCATAATGGAAAAGTATATTAAAAAAAGAATGCATATATGTGCATAATTGAATCACTTTGCTATACCAGGAGAAAATAATGCAACATTGTAAATCAACTATACTTCAATTTTTAAAAGAAAAAGAAAGAAAACTAGAAAACCAAAAATAAAAGTTCAGAGACTAAAAAAAAAACTTCCCCTTAATGTCAAAAGAAAAAAAAGGTACGTGCGATGTTAAAAAATTAGTTTTAGCAAAAAGCGTTTGACTTAGAAACTCAAGGTGCCTTATATGGTCCCACCCTCTATCAAAATTTTCTATAAACAACCTGCTAAATATTCTTTCTGCTTTTTCTGTTCTATGCATGAGTATGTGGATATGGGTGGGGGCAGGGGAGTACATGTGGTAGTGTTTTCTACACTGACATACAGTTTTACAGCTTCTTTTGATTTTTCCCATTAAGAGCATTCTTCTAGAGGTGGTCTTAGAACCAGAGCTCAAAGTCAGGTTAGCCCAAGACCAGGCTGGCAGAAAATGTGATGCCCCAGGAACTAAGAAAGCAGGAAGGTTTCAGAAGAAGGGGAGAGGGACCCACGCTAAAACCCAGATCAGTCCTGGAAAAGAAAAGGCCTCTCCCACAAGAGATATCCCAGGACAGGGGCAGGGACACACCCCTCATCTCCTCCTCTCCCAGCGGTGGCTGACAGTGCAGCTGGTGTGGAACAGGCTGTGGCATGAGTATGGCCGGGGCAAGCAGCCGACCCGGGAGCTGTTGGAGCCGCTGGAACACCCTGTACATTTCTGCTGAGCTGGGTGCACAGGCCGGGTCACACCCAGTGTCAGAGCTCGGGAACCGGGCCCTGTGCCAGGGCAGAGCCCTGCCTGTGACATCCAGGAGAACAAGGGCAGCCTCAAGAAAAGCTGGCCTGTGTGCCAGAATGGCTCTCCTCCCTGGCCTTGGGGGTCAGCAAACACGCCCACCAGGGCCCAGCTCCTGGGAGCCTGCTTACACCAGACAGGCTCCTGGCTGCACGATTTAATAGCCAGTAATTCCAAGCCAGTGTAACAAGAACAAAAGGAAAAGACTGAATGAAGATGGTGGGCAGGGTCCTGGGCTCCAGGGCAGAGTGGAACCCAGCCCTGCAGTCTAGCTGCAGGTTTGCATTCTGGGCCCTCCCAGTAACTGGCAGCATGAACTGGCTGCAGTGGCTTACTGCTTCTCAACTACAGTCTCCTTGCCCGCTAAGTAGAAGTAACACAGCTGGTAGCTCTTTAGGTTAAATGTAATGATGTGTATCAAGCACTCAGCCTGAGCCTGCTAGACAACAATCACTCAGTGTTACCCACTACTGTCATTACCACTAGCTGAGGGCGCTCAAGACAGAGTACCTCCCTCAGGCACACAGAGACCTGCAGGGCCACTGGGGCCACCCCCCGGGCCATAGCCAGGAACACAGCGGCCACCTTAAAGCTTGTGACCAGGCCAGGCCGCTGCACACAAGGGTGGTTTTCTTGTCCTGGACAGGTTGGACAGGGGTCAGGCAAAGGCTAAAGACATGCAACCACAAGAGCCTCTGCAGTTACAGGGCCCCCAGACACCTCCACTTCTTCCTCTGCCAGGCCCAAAAGGGATTCCCCCCGCCCATTACCTGATTGGGTCCTTGGCTCCCACCTGGGGAAGAAGGGACCAGCTCGGAGGCCAAGGAGGTGCCCCAGACTCCACGCTTAGAGGCTGCCACCATCCGGGGTTAGCTGTGTGGGTGGGGGGGAGCTTCAGCCCCTCCTTGTCTGCCCCGAACCTCTCCCTCTCTCTCAGGGATCACCTGTCTGCAAGGGCTGGAGCTATGCTTTCTAAAGGAACCACTGCTTGCTGCTCCTGGAAAGGGCACGCAGGCCCTCACTCACCCTGGTCGATGGACTCACCCTGGTCGATGGAGTGCTGGGGCAGCTGGCTGAGCTGGCTGTTGACCACCCCCGCGTAGGTGCGAAGGAACTCCTCCTCGTTGGCCGTCAGCTGCAAGGATGAGAGAGCTGGGTGAGGGGGGGCTCACAACTGCCCCTGGAGGCACCTGCTCAGACTGGCTTCATCCCCAAGGGGTGCCTCCTTCTCTACTCCCCAGGCCTCTATTCTTGAGATGTGACCTTTCCATCCCAGGGTGAGATTCTGACCCCTCTGCTCCCACCCCTGAAGCTTGGACCATGGGGCCCACAAGGCTTGCCACTGGAATTAGATCTGGAACAGGGATTCCAGGTTAGGGCAGGCCAGGCTCAGAGAGCCCCCCTGCCCTCTCGGGCGATGTCCTGCCCCCCTGGAAAAGAAGGCTCTTGGGAGAGGGGAGGAAAGGAAGGTCAGGGCCTTTAGAAAACCTCACCCGCCTGGCCCAAGCTTGGCACAGTGGGTAGGAAGACTGCCCTGCAGGGCCGGCAGGACTGGACATGCTGGTGTTTGTGCCCAGGAGCCTGAATTGGCCACAGCCTAACCAGAGCCCCCGCAACCCCCTCCCCAGACCATGGCTACGGAGGGTGGCTGTGGCCTTCTGGCTGCCTGCGTCAGGCACCCTCCCCAGGGGCCCTGCTGCCTGACATCCTGCAGGCACTCACGTTGGAGCCCATCTTCCTCAGCATGAGCAGCACTCGGACCTTCTGCTGAATGTACATCTCCTCCGGACTCTTCCCGGGGGCCCCCTCGCGGTTCATCCCCTGGCCAGCTCTGGGGACTGCTGCGGAGTGAGGAGAAGCATGGGGGCGGGGGACAGTGTCAGGACGACACAGACCCGCACACGGGCAGGAGGTGTCAGGCAGCCCACGATGCCTCAGGGGCTCGTTTCTGAGAGCCTGGCATGGAGGCGAGTTGCCGGTCCCTCCCTCACACCTGCTGGCCCAACAGCCAGCCCAAGCAGCTACCCCCCCGCCGAACCCCACCACTCCTCGCAGCAGGCGCTGGTGGCCAGTCCCTTCTATGTGTGGAGCTGCTGGGCCCCCGGGGGCTAAGCTGACCCAGACTCCTGGCCAGCGTCACCTTCCAGTTGCCCCCTCATCCAGGCTCCTGCTACGAAGAGCCCAGGGGATGTGCTGCACAAAACCCCAAGTGTCCCTGGCTCTCAAAGCAGGCAGCTTCCATGAGGAGCAACGTGACGCGATCAAGGCAGCTGACTGGGGCCTGAAGCTGGAGAAGCCGTGGGATCAGTACCCAGCCCCCAGACACCAAGACAGCTCCCTCTGCACAAGTCCCTGACGTTCGAGAGGCCGGCTCCCGGGCCGGGCTCCAAGGAATCCCTCGATAGGGACGGCGAGCTTGGGGCTGCAGGCACAGACACCCGCCCGGGGCTTGCAGCTGCTGCTCTCGACAGCCCACCCACCTGTCACAGGGTGGCTCCTGCGGGTGGCAGTACGTCCAGGTGCGGTGGAGACCCGACCTGCAGCGGCGAGGTCCCGGGAGAGAAGTCCCGGGGTTTCCTCCCTCCAGGAGGAGCCAGTGGGGAGGAAGCCGGGCGTGGAGGGGTTTGGGTTACACACTTGTAACTCCTGGATGAGTCAGAAATAACGCAGCAGCTGGTGGGGGTGGAGCCTCGGCGGCCCTGGTGCCAAGGAGCTGCGCTCACAGGACCAAGGGAGCCGGGTTGGGGCCAAGGACACTCCTCACACCGTCCATCCCTCAGGGGCCAGCAAGCCCAGGAAAGGCTGGTTCTCCCGGGTGAAAGGCGGGCTCAGAAATGCACCAGAGCTCTGGGCAGTAGCCTCCCTGGAGGCGTCTGTCAAAGCTAACAGGGGCTCCTGCCCTGAAGCCCGTACAACAGGGCAAAATGCAAAATGTGTTCGCGGCAGCCTTGCACTCGATGCAGTGCCTTACGGGACCTTCCTTCCACCACCAAAATCCACATTCCTCTTCCATTGTGTGGCCCCCTGCCACCTCCAGGCTCAGAAAAGGGCCCGATTCACAACTGGTAATGGGGAAGGAGGGGTGAGCTGCCTTCAGAAGGACCCTGAATGAGAGGCAGCTGGCCATCCACCGGGGCGTCCCCCGGGCCAGGTGCACAGTGCAGGGACAGTCCTAACTTCCCAGCATAGCTGAGCGGGACGGCTTGGTTATGGGGGATTGCTCCTCCACCTGCTGACGCGTTCGCACCTCCTTCCACTCCCTAACCCCACACAAGTAGCCAGAATGATCATTTTAACAAACCAGAACAGATGACATTTCTCCTCACTTCAGCCTACCTCAGGATACATTTCATGTCCTTGCTGGGACCCCGCAGGCCGGCCCTGCCTCCTTGTTCCCACTCCTCCCCCTGCTGCCCTCCCCTTCCCTGTCTCCCTGCCTGTGTCCAGGACCTGCCTCGAGGCTCCTCCCCCACCAGCCTCTGCCCTGGGTTCTCCAGGCCTCGCTTAGAGGGCTTGTGGGGGAGCCTTTCTTGACTGTGATCCAAGCAGGTGGTGCACCCCTGCCCATGCCCTCCTGTCCAGCTGCCCCGTCATCCTGCTTCCTGAGGGCACCTGCTGGGTGCTCGATGACTGTGTCTCTGCACTCGCTGGGGGGCTGGGGCCAGGTGTTTCACTCACCCATTCCTCCCACAGCCCGAGCCCGGGTGGCTGACGGGACAGTCCAGACAGCCCGTGAGGTCTGGTCTCTGGGCTCCCTCCTCCACCCCATGCAACAATATCCACATCACTTAAGAGTCAAATTTGTTGTTGTTCAGTCGCTAAGTCATGTCCAACTCTTTGCAACCCCATGGATTGCAGTACACCAGGCTCCCCTGTCCTTCACTATCTCCTGGAGTTAGCTCAGATTCACGTCCATCAAGTGGATGATACCATTCAACCATCTCATCCTCTGTTGCCCCTTTCTCCTTTTGCCTTCAGTCTTCCTAGGGTCGAATACAAATCTCTAATCCAGTCTCCATAACCAAACTCAGCTTTCCCAAAGACTCCCGTTCCTGAGTAACTTGTCTGCTTTGGGCTGTCGTGTTCTCCAAGGACACTGAAATGCTCCATGAAGCCTCCGAACTGGGAGTGAGGGCTTCCGGGGATAAAAGCCTTCTGATTTTGTTCTGTGTCCAAGGGCTGATGGTCGGTTGGCTGTCTTCTTGTGGAAGACAAGGGAATGGCCACTAGGTGTCGCCACACACAAAAGAACCAGAGCTGCAGTGCTGTCCGCTCCCAATCCCCAACATAAGCCCCCAAAGGCCCTTCTGGTTCAAACCACCCTAGCGATGGCTTGAACCCTGTGACCTCCTGCTGTCACAGACCACCCTCAGTCCCCCCAGAGCAAGCTCTGTCCCCCTGTTCAGGGGCAAGCTCCATCCAGCTAAGGACACTTCTCTGTTTTGCTTAGCATCCCAGGACCTTGGGATGCTGGCTTCACAAAGGTCGAGAGTCCCTTCCTCACTGTCCTTTCCTGACCAGCCAGGCTTCCTCCAGCAGAGGTGTGAGAGCTTGGAACCAACAGGACAGTGTGTGTGTGTAAACGTGTGCAAAATCATTTTGTTATTGCTGCTGTTTAGTTGCTAAGTCCTGTCCAGCTCTTGAGATCCCATGGACTGTAGCTCGCCAGGTTCTGCTGTCCATGAAATTCTCCAGGCAAGAATACTGAAGTGGGTTGCCATTCCCCTCTTCAGGGGATCTTCTCCAACCAAGGAATGGAACCAGAGTCTCCTGCATTGGCAGGCAGATTCTTTAGTGCTGAACCACCTGGGAAACCATTTTATATTGGGTCTATTTCACAGAATCTTGCTCCTCCCAATAACCCTACCCCTGATGTTCTGTACTCACTGCCCAATCCTCTTACAATCACTACCCCCACACTCATTACCCCCCACACTCACTACCCTCAAGGATCCCCTGCCACACACTCGCGCTGTGATTACCAGGGGGCCTTACACACCCAGCCCTGGGCCTGGGGTGTCCTTGGTACCTGAATGGGTCTTTGAGGCTGGGTCATGCCCCCGTGATGCTTCCCTGGCAGAGACTGATTCTTAAACTGTCTTTCCTTGGGGAAGACTCCTGCCATTCCTGAAAACTGTGGTCTTCTGGGATTCTTTGAGCTCTAGCTAGAGCTGACCCTGTGCTGCTGCCTGACAGAGGGAACACCCAGGGCTGGATCAGGGCAGACGGTTGCATAAGCACACCTTCCTGCCCTCCACACTCCAATCCTGATGTACGGGAACATCAGGACTGATTTACAATCTCGTCCTAAGCAGAATCTGCATCCAGGGCGCCAATGTTCGGGAGAAAACTGAAGAGAATAAATCACAATTAACCCAAACAACACCGACCTTTCAGTTGCTGCTATGCTATGAGTTCATTAAAGAGTGTTTGGGTTTGGCACCTATCCAAGTGAACATGCTATTAAGTTTTCATTACAATTTTGACAGACATCAGATTAACTTCACTAGAGAATTCTTACTTTCCCCTGCAGGGATCAAGAACTGGTCTCCGTTGAAGCATGTTTAAATGACATAAGCCCAAACTACAGTGAATTTGGACACATTAATCATTTATTCAGCCCTCAGCTGAGAGACCCGCTTCTCAATTGTGTTCTCTGGGTGATGCCGGAAACATCCCACCACTTGAGATGGGGGTGCATCTGTCCCACATACTAAGAAAATCCTTGCGTGTTAACTGCCCAGAGAGGGAGACCTGCTCCCTCTCTGAAGACAGAATATTCTGGAGGCTCACCAGAGAAAGGCCAAAAAACAGAAAATAGATAGATACGGGCAGCTGTCAAGTACCCAAACAAAAGGCGAGGTGAGGGGAGAGGTTGTGGCTGAGTGGATGACATGCCATTGATGTCAGGGGTCATGGGGAAAGTGGGCGTGGTTCCAGAAAATCGTATCTGCTTGGAACACACACAATTCAGAGAAACTGCGGTCTGTAGATTCACTGAAACATGCAGACATGTCCACAAGCCCCCTAAACATGTCATACACACACTGCTGTTGGTTCTGAGCCCTCATCTCTGCTGAAGGAAGACTGGTGGGTGAAAGACAGTGAGGAAGGGGTTCCCAACCACTGGGAAGGAGTCACTTCATTGTATAGCAGAAACTAATATGACAGTGTAAAGCAATTACATCTCCCTCCCCACCAAACCAAGTGACAAAAGTGGGTCACGGCCTGGGAGGAGGCGCTGCTTCTCAGAGCCATGGAGGTCATCTGTGAGATACCACGCTCCTGCCCAGAGACTAGAAGGACCCACTCTGTGCACGTGAGCCCCAGCTCGGAAGTGGCTGCCCTCAGAGTGGGAGACTCAGGAGGCAGTGCAGGAAAGACCCAGGGAAGGGGATGTGCGGCCGTCAGACCCAATTGATTAGTGGCTCTGAAAGCTGGCTTCCCCATGACAAACACAGTCCCCTGCCCTGATTTTTACTGATAAACCTGAAGCTGATGCTGTTTAACACCCACACTTACATAAACTGGAATATACATTTATACCCAGGGTGGTCTAGCACCTGCTTGTATTATAAACTCTGAGTAACCGCAGGCTGGGCCAGACAGCAGTAGGGGCCTGTAGATACACAAGCTACCTCTGCCCCATGGATCCCGACACTTGCCTTTTGTTTTGTCCATTAAAAAAAACTCTGCTATATTTTACATGCTCATGTTTCAAAATTTATTCTTAACAACTGTACAGTATCTACGTTGCATGAAAATATAACACCATATAATGGTGTGCTTCATGGAGCTTATATAAAATATTAATTCAGATTACACATATCTTAACAGCCTAAAAGACATCAACAAAAGCACAAAGCACACCGTTAAGAGCCCACCCAGCTGAAGCCATGAGCATCATTAGGGACGATGAAGAAAGGACACGAGATGTGCCTACTTCACGATCAGCCCAGGAGCCGGTACCCAAGGCAGGACCCTCCCCAGCACTGATCTATGGCCAGGTTACCAGATGTCCTGCCCCTGGAGTTCTTACCTGCTTCTGGAAATCAACTTGAGGCAACCAGATGCTCAACTGTGACAGGTGGGCTGTGGCCGGGGAGAAATAGGAAGATGCCACCCTGTGGAAACACAGAAAACGGGTCATGGGAGGGGCTGAAGGAGTCCACACCCCGTGCTGAGGGATCCAGGCTGGCTGGCGGGAAGCTCATGGCAATGGGCCCTATGCGGCGGTCCAGAAATACCTGTGTGTCTGGCCAGCCCAGGAACTTGCACCAGCACCCCTGGGACAAGGTGCTGACTGCAGCTATGCACTCCTGTCATTTCCGGCCAAAGCAGGTCACCACACACCCTTCTCCCCTGGGGTTAGTCACTGGCCGACTGGGAGCCGTGCTGGGAGACGGCGAGGACCTGAGTGAATCACTCCTGCCAGCTGAGGGGCAAGTACCTGCCCAAGAAGGTGTCCCACCCACCCGACAACACGACCAGCCAGGCTCAGGTACCTTGGCGCCCCACCCATTTTGTGCTCAGACATACATGGGGTTTCTGTGCTTGGGGAATACTTACAGTTGTATATGGAAAAATAAGTTCTCTCTCCCCTTCTCTCACACACAGAGAAACAGATATGCACACGCATACTCTACAGCTACAGATAATTTACAGCCTGTTAGCCTGGCCTCACGTCTGCTGGCCCTAAACACACCTTTTCCAGGAATCAGAGAACACTCTCTTTTCTTCTTCTGCCTCCCACATACAACCTCATGGTCTGGGTCCTTTGCAGGTTAACCGGGCAGGAGCAAGGCTGCGGACAGCGGGCAGAGGCACAGGGTGAAGTCGGCAGGGGCACCCAAGTCTTGCCCGCCTGTGCCCTCTTCACTGAGATGTGTGGGCTTCCACCTGGACTTCAGGCTTTCAGCCCATAGTAAGGACAGATGTCTCTGGATAATTGAGAAACCTATTCTAAGGGGCTAGGGGGAGCTCTGCAACCCATCTGTCTTCAGCTATCCCTGCGAAGAAAGCTACTCACCTACCCAAGAGGCTGAGGAATACGTGTTTTCCAGAGAAAGTGAGATTTCAGAAGCCTCTGCTATAGGTAGGCGCTGCTTTGACCCTGGGTCTCTGGTCTGCAGAGCCCTTCAAGCAGTGCAGATGGCCCTGGGAAGGGAAGAGCAGTCATCTGCCACTGCCACCTCTTCCACCCTCAGCCAACCGTTTGGGAAAGACATTTATAGGAATTAATTGCTCTTTTATTGCTCTAGACATCAAAGTTCTGAAATACCAAGGCTCCCTGGAGAAATGTCTACCCAAGTCCCCACATTCTTTCAAAAGGAGATGAAAAGAGACAACTTTCTTCCACTTCTGAGGGGCTTTAATTCCTCCAGCTATCACAACAGCCAATTAGCCCCCTACTGTCTACCGGGGTCAGACTGTCCATGTGCAGAGAGGAACCTAGGATTCGTGACTTGAAGAAGAGGGCGTCTGAGGGATGCAGGGGCTCCTGGTGGGACTGTGCAGGGACCCACATTGGCTGACCCATTTGCCACCTGATGATCAGGTCAACGTCCCCAGTTCACAGAGGAGGAAACCGAGGCTCAAAGCTCCCAGGACCCCAGAGCCAGCAGAAACAGTGAGCATGCCATGGAGCTGGACTCTGTTTCCAGTTAAGTTCTGTCCCTGGTCAACCATGCAACCTGAGGTCAGTCACTGCCTTCTGGGCCCTGCATTTTGCTACTGGTCAAGTGAACCGTGAACTTCTAGTTATTCAAGCTGGTTTTAGAAAAGGCAGAGGAACCAGAGATCAAATTGCCAACATCTGCTGGATTATCAAAAAAGCAAGAGAGTTCCAGAAAAATATCTATTTCTGCTTTATTGGCTATGCCAAAGCCTTTGACTGCGTGGATCACAATAAACTGTGGAAAATTCTGAAAGAGATGGGAATACCAGACCACTTGACCTACCTCTTGAGAAACCTATATGCAGGTCAGGAAGCAACAGTTAAAAGTGGACATGGAACAACAGACTGGTTCCAAATAGGAAAAGGAGTACATCAAGGCTGTATACTGTCACCCTGCTTATTTAACTTCTATGCAGAGTACATCATGAGAAACACTGGGCTGGAAGAAGCACAAGCTGGAATCAAGATTGCTGGGAGAAATATCAATAACCGCAGATATGCAGATGACACCACCCTTATGGCAGAAAGTGAAGAGGAACTAAAAAGCCTCTTGATGAAAGTGAAAGAAGAGAGTGAAAAAGTTGGCTTAAAGCTCAACATTCAGAAAACAAAGATCATGGCATCCGGTCCCATCACTTCATGGGAAATAGATGGGGAAACAGTGGAAACAGTGTCAGACTTTATTTTTTTGGGCTCCAAAATCACTGCAGATGGTGATTGCAGCCATGAAATTAAAAGACGCTTACTCCTTGGAAGGAAAGTTATGACCAACCTAAATAGCATATTAAGAAGCAGAGACATTACTTTGCCAACAAAGGTCCATCTAGTCAAGGCTATGGTTTTTCCAGTAATCATGTATGGATGTGAGAGTTGGACTGTGAAGAAAGCTGAGCGCCGAAGAATTGATGCTTTTGAACTGTGGTGTTGGAGAAGACTCTTGAGAGTCCCTTGGACTGCAAGGAGATCCAACCAGTCCATTCTGAAGGAGATCAGCCCTGGGATTTCTTTGGAAGGACTGATGCTAAAGCTGAAACTCCAATACTTTGGCCACCTCATGTGAAGAGTTGACTCATTGGAAAAGACTGATGCTGGGAGGGATTGGGGGCAGGAGGAGAAGGGGACGACAGAGGATGAGATGGCTGGATGGCATCACCGACTCGATGGACGTGAGTCTGAGTGAAAACTCCGGGAGTTGGTGATGGACAGGGAGGCCTGGCATGCTGCAATTCATGGGGTTGCAAAGAGTCGGACATGACTGAGCAACTGAACTGAACTGAAATGACTGAAGAGGAAATCAGGATCTCTGCCATGTCTTCCCTTGGTGGAGGCAAGGAGATTGGGACTGGCTTCATTAGTGAGAGGCCAGGCACCAGGAAAGGGCTGGGCACTCACAAGGGCCCCATTCCTGGTTTAATGCTCTCCTGTCGACGTCTTGAAATCCTGAATATTTTTCTAAACAAGGGGCCCTCCACCAAGCCCCACAAACTATCTAGCTGGTCCACAATGAGGGAGAGTATGTCAAGTGCTCTCAAACTGCCGAGGGCCCCGTAACCTTAAGTAGACATGATGTGGACTCCAGAAGGATTTACTAAAGTAAAACCTCTCTAGGTGTCCACAGCCTCGTGTCAGGTGAGGGAGCAGGAGATAGAGAGGACACTAAGCCTGCCTTCCAGAAGGTACCTGAATGGCTGAGGAAACCACTCTGCACAAGTCAAATAAAACAACAAAAATCATAGGTAACAATGAACCAAAAAGATAGGTCAGGTTAAAACAGAACACTTCGAAGAGTGCCAGCTGCATGTAAGGTGCCATGCCCAGCACCTCCCACTGAGCAGCTCAGAGGTGAGAGGAAAAAACCCAGGCCTTAATCTAGTGTAGTAAGTGGCGGAGTAAAGGGATGTGCAAATCTCAGTGACAACACAAAGGGGAGGGACCAGCTCCCAGCAGAAGACCCTGAAGCTGTGTCTTGAAGGATGGATAGGGGTTTGCTGGTAGAGAAGATGGGGAAGGGCACTGCAGGCACGGGGAACTGACATTCTTTGAACAAACAATTACTGAGCATCTGTTTATTATATGCCAGGCTCCCTGGGTTGGGCATTGAGGATACACAGGTGAGCATGTGATTGTTTGTGATGATGGTGTCTAGTGAGCAGGGTAGACAGGCATGAATCAAGTCACACCCAGGTAAACACAGCTCGCAGACACTCTTGATAAATAAAGGGGGAGTGGCGTGGGGAGTGCAAAGACATGCAGCTGGATATCTGACCTTGCCCTGGGGGCAGGCACCCCTCGCGGGTGACTTCTGAGCTATTACTGAGGGTGAGATGTGTTGTCTTGTGTATGTATGAGTCACACCCCCCGACACACAGACACACACAAGTAAAGGTCTTGAAATAGGAAGGGGCTAGGTCTTTGGGAAAACTGAGGAAAAAGATTTGGCTGAGGTCTGGGAGGCAAGTGAAGGGGCTTGGGGGTGCTGGACCATACCTGAGCGGGGAGGAGAGGTTCAAGCAGGGGAGTCAGGTAAGTCTGAGACCCCTGTGGCCGAGGTGCAGAGGGAAGACAGGATGGGGCTCGGGGGAGGGGGGGTGGAAATCCCTGATAGGCCAGGTGAGGGCTGGGCCTCAAGCTGTGGCATGAGGATGGGAGGACCCGGGACACTTTGGCAGGTGGAACTGTGGGCCAGTGGCAGCATCAGAGCCTGGGGCGGCTGCAAGACGGGATGTGGGGAGGCCTGACGTGCCAGCTTCCAGTCTGCTGTCGACGGTCCTGAGGACAGGCTGAGCAGCCAGGGCTGGGCTCCAGGGTTCACGGAGAAGCTCTGGAAGCACAGCAGACTCACCCTTCAGAGGAAGTTGGTACCACCGTGCACATCCCCAAGGTGTTCTGGAGACAGAGTCAGAATGTGGGAACTGACCAGATCTGGGAAACATCCAGGGCACTGCTGGGAGACACTGTACTGGATGGGGTAGGGGGTGGGCGGCACTCTGGGAAGAAGGAATGACATGAGTAACCGCAAAGAACTGACATCCTGGCCAGTCAAGTGGCCTTCATTCATTCATTCAAACAATCAACAAACATACTGAGCACTTACTGGGTCCTGGGATGTTGTACTGTGCTGTGCTTAGTCACTCAGTCATGTCCGACTCTTTGTGATCCCATGGACTGTAGCCCACCAGGCTCCTCTGTCCGTGGGGATTCTCCAGGCAAGAATACTGGAGTGGGTTGCCCTGCCCTCCTCCAGGGAGTCTTCCCAACCCAGGGATTGAACTCAGGTCTCCCGCATTCTTTACTGTCTCAGGCCGATTCTTTACTGTCTCAGGCGGATTCTTTACTGTCTCAGCCACCATACAGCAGGGCAAACACAGTCACAAGTCCCCATGTACATCTAGGGACGGGGGAGAACAGACAAAACAAAATAGAAAGGAATCAATGTGTAAATAACCTAGTACAGAGGAAGAAGGTGGGTGCTATGGTAAGGAAACTGAGCTGGAGGAGGGGAACAGGAGTGTGGGGTAGTTGGGTGAGGGGGTAAGCTGAGGGAAGCTCAGGGAAGCTGGACCGAAGCTGGACTGGGGCTTCGGTCCAGGAGGGATGAGAGCCAGGGGAGGAGCGGGAGGGAACTGATCACAGGAAGGATAAATTGGGGGGATAGGGGAGATAAGACCTCCTTCCGTGCTCCACATGCTGCTCAGAATCCTTGGTTTCTCAACTCAGCACTGCCAACACCGGACTAGATAATTCTTCACTGTGGGCCTGACCTGCACGTGGCAGAGAATTTAGCAGCATCCTGTGCTCTGTCCACCCAAAGCACCTGCCCCTCGGCTGTGACAACCCAGAGTGTCTCCAGACTTTGCCCTGTGTTCCCAGGGGTAGCCAACGCCCCCCAGGTGAGAACACTGCTTGAAAGGAACAGCTGACGCACATTCTGACTCACTGTTGGCCGGGCATGTTCTGAACCCTTCATGTCAAACATCCCTATGAGGTTTTATTATACAAATAAGGATCCAAGTCTCTTCTCACCCAGCTAGTAGGCCTTAGTCTATTGTGGGGCAGGATTCGAACCCAGACCGTCCAAGCCCCGATCCCTCTGCTACACTGCTTTCCAGCACACAAGCAGGTGGACAGAGGTGTGCTTAGAGCCAGCGGAGGGAGGCAGGCCTGGGCCTCAGCCTCGGCTGCGAGTCCCAGTCAGGGCGGCATCTCTGGCCCCCCAGCGACATTAAAACTGGGGCACCAGAGAGAACTTCCGCGAGCTCCACTCTCAGTAATTAAACTGCAGCCTCTTGGACTCGAGGGCCTCGTGAGCAGCTGCCTTAATTAATCAATTCCACATCTCCGCCTCCTCAACCTGGAGCCAAGCTTGGCATCCTGGAACTGCACTCCACCGGCAGGCGCGAGACAGGTGTGAGGATGGCTCCTCGGGTCAAGGAGTTTGCAGGACACAGCAGCAGTCTTAGGAGATGAGCTCGGGATGAGGAATTAGTCCTGAGGTCACCAACCCAAATACCAACCTGCTCCCAAGCTCCTTCCTGCTGTGTCAGGCCAGGCAAGCTTGCAGAACAACAGTGATAATTACTGTGGTTGCTAGAGATTTCCTGGGGGCCGCGTGGTGTCAGGCCTGTTTAGCACACCGAGTCCTCAGGACAAGCCTGCACGGTAGGAATTATTCCCTTTTCATAGATGAGACAACCAAGGCTCAGAGAAGGCAAGGAACCCGCTCAGGGCCACGGAGTTAATACATGACAAGCCTGGAGAAAAGTTAATATGGAGTATTTATTAGATATTAGTATTGTTTCACCGTTATATGTGTTGAATGCGATGAATACATTGTAGTCACACTGTAAAATATCCTGGTTCTTAAGAGATACAGGCTGAAGTGTATAAGGGTGAAATGTCTCAATGCTTGCAACTTACTCTAGTTTCAGGGAAAAGGTGAGTGTATGAGTATGTGTATATGTGACTGTGTATGTGTGTACATGTGTGAATATATGTATGTATGTGTGTGTGTATGTGTATATGTGTGGGTGTGTATGTGTATATATATGTGTATTATATATGTAAATGTATGAGTGTGTATGTGTGTATGTGAGTGGGTATATTTGTGTAAATGTGCCATGTATGGGCTTACCGCATAGCTTGGGTTTCCCTGATAGCCCAATAGGTAAAGAATCTGCCTGCAATGAGGGAGACCTGGGTTGGATCCCTGGGTTGGGAAGATCCCCTGGAGAAGGGAAAGGCTACCCACTCCAGTATTCTGGCCTGGAGAATTCCACGGACTGTGTAGTCCATGGAGTCGCAAAGAGTCAGACACGACTGAGTGACCTTCACTTCACTTCACTGTGTATGTATGAGAATGTATATATGTGTGTGTGTAAACGTGCATATATATGCATGTGTATATGTGTGGGATGTGTGTGAATGTGAACAAAGTGTGTGAGCAAAGGTTAACATTGGTGAATCCAAGTAAAGGGCATGGGGGTGTTCACTGCATTATTCAGAACTTTCTGCAGATTCGAAATCCAAATGAAAAGTCAGGAAACATTAGAAAGTCCCTGGGAAGTTGGTTCACAGCAGGAGAGGCTGCAGTCGCTCTGGAGGCCCCTCACGTCGGGGGAGCAGCTCTGAAACCCAGACCCTGATGGGGTCCTACTCCCCAGACAGGCTCAGGCATGCTGCACTGGAGATGCTGGGACTTCCGACACCTCGAACCTCGGCGCTCCCACCTGCCCTTTCCCCAACAACAGGGCACCTTCTGTTCCAGGTGGGAGCTGCTCTGATAACGGCCCTTCGGGGAAGCTTCTCGAAGCATCAGGATCAAATCATCATGATGGCATTAGTGCGGCTGCCCTGCCCAGCTGTCCAGACAGCACCAGCAAAGGCATCAACACTGAAAACCACACTGAAGCTGGGAAGGGGGCTTCAGGGGGCACCCTCCTTCTGTGGCCTGACTCCCCTCAGAGAGCCTGCAGGCCACTCTTGCACGTGGCACGTCACATACACCAGAGGACACCGGGACAGGCACGACCTTACTCGCTAGACAGGAAGGACTCCACCCACTGCCCTTGAACAGACCCCGGCCATCTACCACGCTCCCCACCCAGCACCGGCTCTCAGTAGGGGGCATCTGGAGCCGTCTGGAGAAAGGAGATTTTCCTCTGGAGAAAGGAGAAAGATCACAGTCGGGAGGACGCTCCTGGGTAGAACCACCTAGAATGCACAGGATGGCCGCCACGTCTACAGCACCAACAGCGAGGAGCCTTGCCGGGCAGTCACCTCGGTTACCACTTGCACCAGGCTCCTTCCATACCTCTGGCCTTCACATCTGCTGGTCCCTCAGCATAGAACATTCTTCCCTGTTCACTGCTCACTGTTGTATCGTTACCTCCTAAAGGTCTTTGTGCGTTTGCACACTGATCCGAATCTCTTCCACTCATGGCACAGCCCTGGTTGCACCCGGGTGTCTGTGCACCTGGTTCCACCTCCACTTTGGAAGCTCCATGAGGCCAGCCACAGGGTGGGGGGTCAGGCCTGCGTGGATCCCAGGCAGCCCTATTCTCACAGACATATTAAAACGGACCCACATCTCCCACTGAACAGAATTCTCATCTAACTCCTTAGAAGGGGATGATCCTTTTTTTTTTTTCACGTCTCCAGTATTTTTGTGGACCCCCGAAAAGCCTGGAGACCATAGACTCTGTGATGTAGGATCTGGTGGATGAAACACTGCTGCTGGTCACACCTGGAGCTCCGTGTACGATGAAGGGAATGAACAGATTTCAGATTCACTTGGGAACTATGTGGGAAGGAAGCCCCCTACCCCAGAATACCCTCACCTCAGAGAGTCCAAGACATCAAGGAACTGAAGGAACCTATGTGCATAGATTATTTAATGTTGCTATGACTGGATTGGTAAAAGGTATCTGTTGAAAGCTTCTAGTTTAAAAAAAATGTTTCTCCTGAGAAGTTGGCCTGATTGGTAGAAAAGTGCCCAGCTCACACTGTCTCTTCAAGTCCTTTTTACTGCTAAGCAAGGCTACCTGGCAGGACTGCTCTGACAGCCTCTGCAGTTCAGCCAGCACAACGCAAACAGGAAGGGATCTCAGAGCTGGGGACACTTCCGCGGCTGCACTGGGACACTCCGATCCCGGGCAAAGTCCTCAGGCTCTGACTGAGGGACATGCAGGTGGTGGCTTTATCCCTGCACAGTAGGGGGACAAGGACAGGAGGAAAGAGAGGTGTCTTCTGACCTAATTTAAAAAGAGGTCCTTTCTTCCTTCCCAGGGAACAGCTGGAGCCCTGGAACCTGGCCAGGCCAGAGCCTGAGACCTTAAGTCAGGAACCAGTGCACCTACAGAATCCGGCTCCAGGTCTTCCTGATTCAGTCTGACCTTCGGCCTCTCACAGGTCCCCAGGGGGTGGGTAAGGCAGACTGCAGAGCCCTTGTCTATTTATGAATGGGTGCAAGGGCAGGAACCCTCAGTTCACAAGTGGGTGCACGCCCCCCTCCCACACTCCTGGGCAGGACCTCTCAGGCTGGATGACCTTTACTGCAGGCTGGGCACCTGGCAGTGTCAAAAGCCCACCCGTGCAGGCTGTGGCGGTGGAAGGACACTTCTCCCCTGTGGCCGACATCTGAGGTGCTCCTAGCATGCTAACAACCTGCTACCCACCCCCTAGGGAAAAGTAAATTTGCATTGCTGGTCAGTCTTCTTACTGATGGGGCTGAAGTCAACTTGGGGCTGGAAGGACCAGCTCCAAGCCTAATAATCCCAGGGCAGGAGCCTGGCCAGGTTTCACAGACCTTGGGTCACCTCCAGAGAAAGAAGCCAGAATGGAAATTTCAACCCACGAAGCTCCATCAACTCTGCTGCCCACAGCTATGCCAACTCTCACAGGGTCACCATTTAAAACATTAATTAAATTGGGAAACTGAACATTTTTGCTTTCTTGTTTGTTCTTCTTAAGAAGGGGGAAAACTGACACAGTGCAGTTTATCAGGACCTGTGTAAACTCCCTTCACTCAGCCACATGGATTCGTTCACACAATCTCCTGCTGAAAGCAACGAGCCTTGTTCTCAGGGGCAAGCCCAGGCAAGGTGGCCCAATTTTTCCAGTGCCTGCCAGCAGGCTAGCTGCTTCTGCCTTGGCCCCTACACTCCCATCATCCCTTCCCTCCACTGAAGTCTCAGATAATTGGTTCAAATAAATAGGCTTCCCAGGCCAGGCTCACTGCATCCCCTCAGAAGGGGGCCAGGAAGGCCTCCAGCTTCCTGTTGTGAGAATTAGGTCATTAAACCAATTGGGCTGCTTGCAGGGCGAGGGCTCAGTCCCCCTGTCACAGTCTCCAGAGTCAGCCCCCTCCTCACTGTCCAGCTTTGGAAATGGGGGTCCTCGGGACCCAGCTGAGAGGCCCCAGGCCCAGCCTCCTGGGTGAAACTTCTTACAGACTCTTAGAATAGGAAGTTTTAGGATTACTGCCTCTTCTTTCCTATAGGCTTTCAGCATACAGGTATGTGCTAATTTGCATTAAAATAAAGCTATGTTTGTCTACCTGGAAAACATATCCACACTACCGCAATACGTTGCAAGCCTTCATCACACCCTCGTGTCACAGAAGTGCACTGTTTGTTTGGATAACTGCTTCTGCTCCATTTCACAGTCCGTGACCTTCCCTCTCCTTTCCCTCCAGCCACTTCAGAACAAAAATAATCTGAGCAAAGAGGAAACCTCCCCCTAAGGGGCTGCTGAAGACTCAGTTTCCTTCCTCCCTAAATATTTAACAAGCTGGTGATCAAAATAAAATATATTTTAAACAGATGCAACTTCCAGAATCTACATGCGTTTATTCCATTAAGTCACTGGGGAAGTAGCATGAAGATGAGGACTTCTGATGTGTAGCAAGACTTGTCCAGTCTGGAGGCAGGGAGGCTGGAGAGGAGAGGGAGACAACTGGGGAAAACACAGCACCCCAAACAGCAGGAATCCACCCACAGTCACCTGCTCAGGACCAAGGGCACTGCAGAAAAGCTCAGAAGAGTGGACAGAAGTGGGAGGGAGGCTTTAGGTGTCTGTGTGAAAGCTAAGAACTATCCCTATTCCCAGTGGGGTGGACACAAACACCGAGACCAGCGGAGGGGAGGAAATCTTTTCCCTTCTTCCCTCCTAGAGTTTTTGGCTGGCCTAAAATTAAATTGACATAAGACATTAAAGGGGCTTCCCTGATGGCTCAGCAGCAAAGAATCTGAAAAAAAAAAAAAAAAGAATCTGCTGCAATGCAGGAGATGGAGGAGATGTGAGTTCGATCCCTGGGTCAGGAAGATGCCCTGGAGAAGGGCATGGCAACCCACTTCAGTATTCTTGCCTGGAAAATTCATGGACAAAGGGGCCATGGACAAAGTCCATGGGGTTGCAAAGAGTGGGACATGACAGAGCACACACAGGAAGGAAGGCAAGACATTGAGGGAAAAAAATTTAATTTCTTACGTACGAGGGCCTCAATGATATAAGGCTTGAAGAAGTGACCAGAGCAGGCACCTTTTGTATCTTTTAGACAAAGGAACAATAAGTTTGTGAAGAATTGACAAGATCAAGAGGTTTGGGCTTGGAGCAGTAAACGAGTGAGAAAATTAACAACAGCCTTCTCAGCCTGGAACTCCCTGTCTCTGGTGATGAGGACGCCTTCCATCCCCTGTACGGGGAAGGTACGTTTCACGTGAGAGATTTATTTCCTGCTTTCAGGGGAATAAAGAAGGGTCAGAGTGTCTTTCTTGCACCGGCTATTTCTCAAGCAACTTTAACTCCAAATAATCAATACGCCAAAGTGGTATATGTAGGGCTGGCTTATTCTGCTCCCCGGCACGCCCAGACAATCCAGTTCAGAAGCCAAGTCCCCATCTGCCATTTGTAAAGACATCCTTCATTTCCCAAAGCCATGAAACCATTAGTCACCAAGTCGAGGAGAAGGGGAAGAAGCTCCTAGCAAAACTAGCCTGTGAGTGTTTCCCCAGGCAAAAAGACTCCTGGTTTTACAGGCCAGCTACTCACCCAAGACTGTCAAATTTCATGAAACAAAACCCGGGAGCCTTTCACAAGCCCATGCCCACAGAACACAAGCAGAATCTGACCTCTTACAAAAACTCTCAACTGAGAGGAAAAAGCTTCTCTGGAGGTTAGGGGGAGAGAGAGGTTCATTGTACTACAAGTTAGTTTGATGGTATTTCTGATGATTAAGACTTCAAGTCTCAGAAAACTAAAGTTCCTCACAGGTTTACTTGGAGCATATGACATAATGTTAAAAACAGAACAAAAACTACAGGCAGTAATGCACACTTGTTCTGCTTCTAGAAAAGTTATGCGAGTCTGCCAGAAAGATAGTCATAAGATTTCCAAGTTCAAAAATGAATAACTCACCCCCAAAAAGAAGTTCCTACGAGAAATGAAATCAAGGACTGTGCATGCCATAAAAGAGGGGGAAAGGGACTTCCCTGGTGGTCCAGTGGCTAAGACTCCACACTCCCAGTGCAGGGGGCCTGGGTTTGATCCCTGGTAGGGAACTAGATCCCACATGCTGCAACTAAGAGTTCACATGCCGCAGCTAAAGACCCCACATGCCACAAGGAAGACCCAAGTCCCCAAGTGCTACCACTGAGACCTGGTGTGGCCAAATAAATTAAATAAATAAAGTTAAACAATAAAGCAAGCAAGTTGCAGATATCAGATACCCTGCTAGACATCTCACCACTCGCCTCCTAGGGTCATGCTCTGACACTGTTCCAATACCATTTCCCCCACCCAAGCAATTTACTACTGACCCAGTGCTGTTCTCTGATGTATGGCCCACATCCACCTCTCCCAACCACACCCCTCACTTTGGCCTGGACCGGTTTTTAATCTAGAATCCAATCGAAGATCTCACCTTCCCTTGGTTCCCACGCTCATTCCTCTCCCTTAGCCTAGAATGTTCACCAGCTTTTCTTTGTCTATCATGATGTTAACAATTTTAAAAAATCAAGGACCACTGTCTCTTTGTCCAGTTTTCCTTAGAACTGGAGTAAGGGTAGACATTTTGGTGAGAAACAACAGTGGCTGATGTTGCCCATGTCCCACTGGAGGCACACAATGCCAGCCTGCCCTGTGTCTGGTGATGCCAGATTTGTGGATCACTCTGTTACAGAGCAAAGTTTTAAATGTACAAGAGAGACTAAGTAGACTAAAAGAAAACAGTAGAAGGAAACAACACAAAATGAAACCTAGAAGTTATAAGATTAAAGACTTTAAAATCTGATTACATAAAAATAAAAACTCTCTGCATAGAAAAAACAATATAATCAAAAGGACAATGACAGACTGTAGAAATACATGTGACGTGTGTCACAGCCATAGGACAAACTGCTGTAGTATATAAAGAATGCCTACAGATCAGTAAGAAAAAGACTGCCAACACAAGAAATAATGGGTAAACAACATAATAGATTGCTCTTAAAGATCTGAAATGGTACTCCATTTCCTCATCAAGAAATTAGATTTAAATTATAATGATCTGCCACTTCCTTCCTATCAGATTAGCAATAAGGCATGGGAAAAAGAGCTATTTCTGCATAATTTTGGTAAGCACATAAAATGTTACCATGGAGGCCAACTTGGCAATACTAAAAATTTAAACAGATGTCCCCTTTGCTCTGGGGCTTCCAGGTGGCTCAGTGGTAAGAATCTGCCTGCCAATGCAGGAGACATGGGTTCCATCCCTGAGTTGGGAAGATCCCCTGGAGAAAGGAATGGCTACCCACTCCAGCATTCTGCATGGACAATCCCATGGACAGAGGAGCCTGGTGGTCTACAGTCCATGGGGTCCCAAAAGAGTCAGACATGACTGAGCAACTAAACAACTACACAACCCTTTGCTCTAACAGACTGTAGGAATTTACCCTATAGATACACTTAAACAAAAGCACAAAGATACATGTAGAAGAGTATTTCTTTTTAATAGCAATAAAAGATAGGGAGTTTTGTGGTGCTCTAGGGGTTAAGATTATGCAGGCTCACTGCTGTAGCCCATTGTACCTGCGACTGAGATCCTATAAGCCATATTCAGCCAAAATGAATAAATAATGACAGAAAATGTAAATACTCAGCATCAGGGGACATTGAAAAAAATTCAAGTATAAGCAATCAAAAGAATGACAGGGAACCATTAAAATAAGTGAGATAGTTATAAATGACCTCAAACAGGAACTTAATCTCTCTGTGCCTCAGTTTACTCACCTGCAAACTGTGGACAATAACAGTATTTAGTTCATAAAGTTGTTGTGAAAAATAAATGTGTCAACGTAAGTAAAGCACTTTTAACAATACCCAGCACACAGGAAGTGAAGAGGTATTAGCCAGACAACAGCAATGGTGATGACAGTGGAATGGAATGTTGGGTTCCAATATTTAGTGTGAAATGAAAAAGATAAGGTTAGTATTACAGTGTGGGGGAAAAAACAGTGCAAATCAGGCGTGTGTGCGGCCAGTGTGTACCTTATGCACTTGTACATGTAGGAGTCTCTTGTTAAGATGAACAAGACAGCCACTAACAGACATCTTTTTCAAGGTATCTCTATCACCAATTAGCCTTTTGAGTTCTGTACTATGTATATATTACCTTCTCAAAAAAAAAAAAAAAGGTGTTCTTTTTAAGGAAGTGAAACGGGGTCAGAAGAGGAGAATAAATGAAAGATCTCCCTCCAGGCGGCCCAGTGCCATGGCTGATGTTGAGCATTTAAGCTCTGCCACCACCACTGCTCACAGGCTGTGAGACCCCTTTCTCTTCCTTGGAGACAGGAAGCCAGGGTGGACAGCCAGCACTCAGAGCAGAGGTTAAATGATGGGCATGTACCATTTCTCAGGTGGCAGCGGGCAGCTTCCCCCAGGGAGGGATGAAGGACTCTGCTCCACCATGTCCCACTGTAATCTTCAGGGAAGTAGAGCCGGGGCCCTGGAGAAACCCCACCACCACCTCAAGCCAGCTTACTAGCCTGTAGGTCCCACTCTGTTCCCCCTACAAATTACCAGCACCCCATCTTCCGGCCACTTCAGCGACTGGCCATAGAGCACATGCTGAGGAACGGTGTTCCTACAGGTCTGAAATTATAGCCTAGTGGGCCTGAGCATGGCGATTTCTCTATCACCTTCTGTTCCTTCCTTAGTAAGACTGGATCAGGGGCTCAGAACTATCACCTTGTCTTTAAAATCTCTGGATCATGTTGACAGCACCTATGGTTCTGTGTATTTAAATCACATTCCTCCATTCCCCACTCCCTCCTGCATGAGAAACACAAAATTTTAAATGGAAAATCATTCAGATGTCCTCTCCCTGGAGAGAATGGAAGAAACCTAGAGGGTCCAAAACCCGTTTTAGTTCACATTCCTGTGCAGAACACCATTCTGCAAGGACAAGGGTCAGGATGGATCTGTCAGAAGCCAGGGCTGCCTGGGGCGGGGGGCTGGGAGGCCTTGGTCTGGGCAGGGAGGTCAAGAATAACCCATCTCCTTGGAAACTGAGCCCCTAGTTCGCCGGGTGGTTTAGCAGGAAGAACAAGGGTGGGGCCCACACTGTGAAAGGTTGTCTGAATCCAAAAGGGACCCGACCCCTGAAGGAAGCACCCCCCCACCCCCGCCACGGCCCCCCACCAACTTGCAGAAGCCAGAACTGAAGAACGCAAAGGTGGTAACTTCATTGTTTGGGAGTTGTTATTCAGTTCAGGGACACGAACCACAGGATTCCAGCAGCAGGAAACATGTGGGCTGGATACTCAGGAGATGCTCAGGCCTGAAAAAGCCTTAATTGGAACTGGTTTCCCAAAGCCTCCCACCCAGCTCTCCATGTGGGAGGGGAGATGGAAGTGGGTCACATTCTCCCAGCTGAACTGGCGTCCCCGTGGGCTCCGACCACACGTGAACAAGTCTGGGGTCACAGAGTGGCCTGGTCTCCTCGCCAGGCCGGCCATTTCCTCCTGCTCAGATGCTGGATGGCTCTGAGGCCCTCTGGACCAAAGGGGCATCTGGTTGGCACCAGAAGGGCAGTGACACTGAGGGGGATGGGGGAACGAACATCGCTCAGGAGCGTGGCCCCATCCTGGGACCTTCCTCGCTCTCTAAACGTGGGCAGGTGCCTCTGCCAGCCTTGAGTCCTCTCTACTCCAGCTCCTGCCCAAGGGTGAGTGGATGAACACTGGGTGCTTTTCTAGGACCTGTTGGGCCTCCCTTGACTGGCTGGGCTCTTTGGAGGGAACGCGAGGCCTGGAGCTGGGCAGACTTGGGGAAGAATGACCCTCCTCTACCCTACTCTACATATACTGACCCCCAGTGGGGCTCACAGACACAGGTGTCCCTGGCTTCATGCCCAGCGCGCTGATGCAGCCAGCCCCACAGCCTGCCTGCCGCCATAAGCCTGCATTCCAAAGTTGGTAGAGGGAGGCCTGGAAGGCAGGGAGAGATTCTGGACAGCCAAGGTCTGATGGACTTTTCACAATAATAGGCACTGAGGACTTCCCTGGTTGGCCAGTGGTTGAGACTCTGCCTTGCAATGTAGGGGAAGCGGGTTCAACCCCTCGTTGGGGAACTAAGATCCCATATGCCTTGGAGCAACTAAGCCCGCACGCAACAGTGAAGACCCAGTGCAGCAAAAAAAAAAAATAAAAAAATAAAAGAAAAGAAAGGCACCAGATTGATGGTATCACTCCAAAACAAAAACTCTGGAAAGAGCTCATCACCATGATCACTCCTCCTGACTTGAACCCAAGTGACAAAGGGTTAAGGCTTTAAGAGGAAACTTAGTTCTTACTAACCATGACTGCCAAGGTGCTAATTGTTTCTGCAGATGCCCACACGAGTGCAGCTTTTGTCAAGTGCAACACACAAGGGCTCTAATCTCCTAACTCTTCCCATGCTCTTCTGGGAAGCCAAGCACAACCTCCACCTTAACATCCACCCAGGGCAGGTGCCCTTGGGGCCGATGGGGATATCTGCAAATTATGTCCTGACTGTGCCCCACCACTGCCCCTGAGAGTTCAAGACACTCTCACCAACATGTTCTTGCTTTATTCACACAGCTGCAACTAGATAATAAACCTCTTGGCCCTAGACTAGAAGCTCTGTATGATAAGAACTATTTTTACCCTGTTCTCCACAGTACTCCCAGTGCCTGCCATGGGGCCCGGATAGTAATAAAAGTTTAGTAAATATTTATTAATTGAAAAAGGAGCCATTAGAAGGAAGGAGGAAAAGAAGGACCAGTGGAAGACAGTCATCACGTCTTGCTATCTCGGTGCTCTTGGTTGACATTACAAAGACATCACAGCAGGGATCAGAAATCAAACCCTATAAACCCCTTCTCTGCTCCACCATCAGCAGTCTTCCATCCTGTTACGAGTCACAGTTTACATACCTGCTTACAGAAGCATCTACAGTACAACATGGACATGAGAAATGGAGAAACACAGACTTCCCTGGTGGCCCAGTGGTTAAGAATCTGCCTACAGAAGACACAGGTCTGATCCCTGGCCTGGGAATATCGCACTTGCCTTAGAGCAACAAAGCCCATGTACCACAGCTACTGAGCCCGTGCTCTGGAGCCTATGAGCCACAACTACCGAGCCTGCTCATCCTAGAGCCGTATGTCCTGTTGTTGCTGTCCTGAGCTCAGCAACAAGAGAAACTACAGCAATGAAAAGCTCGTGTGCCACAGCGAAGAACAGCCCCCGGCTGCCACAACTAGAGAAAGCCCGAGCAGCAGCACAGCCAAAAATAAATAAGTAAATAATTTTTTTTAAATAAGAGTAAGAAATGGAGAAACATTCATGACCTTCAGCCCTTAAGAAACTTCAGAAGGAGGAAAACGATGTTCGGTCCAGCGACATCCACCATGGAAGGACACCTTTCCCTCCAGGGACTGTTGTCTTCCTCCTGAAAAGGCTTTGTGGAGGATCAGGGCATAATCAGTCTTTAACAATCTAGTATAACAGCAGTCAGGGCTCCATGCCCTTTCATAAAAGAAGTTCAAAAGCACTTTGGCTCAAACATCATAATGGCCCTGGGAGCTATGAAGGCACAAGTATCATTATCTACATTTACCACGGAGGAAAGTAAGGCAAACGGAGGTTAATTAGCTTGCCTAAGGTCAGATGAAATGGGGGGAAAAGGCGTAGGATTCAAACTCTGCAGCAGCCTCCAGTGTGCTAACTCTGGCCTCCCCACAATGTCACCCACGCTGGGCTTAAGGAGATGTTTTTTCTTCTCTGTTGTTTCTGCTGAAACGCAGCATCTGATAGGAGGCCCAGAGCTCACACATGAGAGTGCCAACAATTGGGCTTGAGTCTTGACTCTTGTTTTCTGACCACAACTATTGAGCCCGCGCTCTGGAGCCTATGAGCCGCAACTACCGAGCCTGCTCATCCTAGAGCCGTATGTCCTGTTGTTGCTGTCCTGAGCTCAGCAACAAGAGAAACCACCACAATGAAAAGTGTGACCTTAGACAACTTACCTAACCTTTCCAGGCCTCAGCTTCTGAATGTGTAAAACAGTAATAATGCTACTTATCTCAGAAATTAACAGTGAGGACTAAATGAGAAAACATATATAAAATGTCATTATCATTCATTTTCTCATTTTCTAAATGAGTACATATCACTCTCATAATAATAATTAAAAAAAAACCAGTTATATGAGAAAAAGGTGGCACCCACTCCAAGTTTAGTTTCTACAAGGCCACAGATGACATGTGACTGACAAGCAAGTCTCAGTCTGACAATGAAATATACCAGGTCCCTGAGAGGGACTTGCAACACAGAAGTCCTATTTGATTCCTTCTGACTCATGTTGGCCTCTCAAGGTTAGCAGAGCAGATGGTATCTTGGACACTGACAAACAAGTGGATGCCTGAGTAAGGATCTGAAAGGCTGGCCAACTGCCCCCAGTCTCCAGAGGCCAACTCTGGATTCCTGGTGAGCTGAACTCCTGGCTTTAAAACACCATTTGAGTGCTCTGCTGAGCTTCTCAACTCTGCTCAGCCCAGGCTAAAGGCAGCTTTCTAGGTACCACTATACTCCTGGATCAAGTGATATACAGGACTGTAGATCAAATAACCAAATAGGAGGCGTTCAGAGGTGACAGTGTGGCCTGGTGGTACTCAGCAAGAGACTGGAAGAGAAGTGGGGGATGGTGTGGGAGAGGAAAGCTGCCCAGTCAATCTTGATACACTTCCAACAGAGACACTGTGACATGGAATTTCCTGGTGGTTCAGTGGTTAGGACTGCATTCTCACTGCTGAGGGCCTGGGCTCAATCCCTGGTCAGGGAACTAAGATCCCACAAGCTGAGTGGCACAGCCACAAAAAAAAAAAAAAAGACTGACAAATAGATGTGTGTGGGTCCCTGATGCACATAAGAGCAGCAGGAGAGCTCCAAGGTTACACAGAGTCACGACCACCGTAAGAATCTTTCCCTGATGCAGAGAGAAGTAGAAAACACAGGACTTGCCAGTGTACAGGACAAGATGCTAAGAGCTGGTGATGCTCATTCACTCAACTCAAGAAATGCTTACCCATTACCTACACACTCAGAAGGAAAAGACGGCTTGAGCGAATCTGCAGGACACACAGACATGCACACCTGGACCTTTGTTAACCTAGCTGATGGCTCCCACACCTCCCAGCTATCTAGGCCAGAGACGTGAGAAACTTGATGGGAATAGACGCAACGCTGCTGACTTCCGAAAGCCTTCCAAAAGCAGGGCAAGGAGAGCATGCTCACTGCTCTTCGTAGTGTCTGGCTCTCTCTCCTGGGATGGACCCCCAGGAAAAGTTCCCATGCAGTGACTTCCCCCTATTCAGAATCAAAGAGAAAAATCCAAATTCCTCACTGTGACCACAGATCTAACTTCTGCCAGCTCCTCACTCAGCCCACTCCAGCTTCCTTGGGCTTGTTGCTTCTGTTGCACCTCTGCCCATCAGCTGGGTCTCCACTCAAAATTACTTCCTTAGGGGACTTGCCTGATGATCCAGTGGCTAAGACTCTGTGCTTCCAACGCAGGGCGGCTGAGGCCACGACTAAGAGTTTGCATGCCACAACCAAAGATCCTGCATGCTGCAACCAAGATGCGGTGCAACCAAATAAATAAAAATACATTAAAAAAAAACACCAAAGTTACCTCCTCAGAGCTCACTACAGTTATGACCCAGGCATTCTCCATCTCACTGCTCTCTTTTATTCTCCCTGCATCTCTTTTCACCATCCTGTTTTATTCACATGTGTACTTGCTTACCATCTGTCTCTCCCACTAGAACATGAATTTCATGCATCTTGGTGATCTTGTTCTTGGCTCAGTTCCCAGCATCTACAACAGTGCCTGGCACATAGTAGGTGCTCGATAAGCCATTCAATTTAAGAAATGTTTATGGAGTGCCTACAAACTTTAACAGTAGACCAAAAAAAGACAAAAATCTCTGCCCTAAAAGAGCTTAAATTCTGATGGGAGATAAGAAGTAGATAAATAAATAATGGTGAAATAACAGCTACTGCTTCAACCAAGCCCTTACCAAGGGGCTCAGTGTAGTTCTAAGACTCTAATAGGTATTACTTAATTTAATCCTCCCAACAACTCCATGAAGGAAGTATTAATAGTTTATCAATGGGGAAACTGAGGCATAGAGCAGTTAAGTTACTTGCTGAAGGTCATGAAGCTCATGATGGCAGAACCAAGATCCAAACCCAGATCAGTCCTGTGTCTGGACTAGTCCTGTGTTTAGACCTCGGGCTCTGATTAAGAGCTCTGCTTCATATTTGCTGGGTGTCGAATAACTAGTTGCTCAGCACCCTTAGCAGCTGTTCCCTGTAGGCAGGGCTGGAGTGAGAGCCGACCCATCAAGGAAGGGCTGCCCTGCTCTGTGAGCATGGTGACATGGAGACTGCTGGGCTGACCCCCGTGTTAGACTCTGGATGAAGAGGAAACTGATGAAAGGACATGGACAGGGCTTCCCCGGTGACTCAGTGGTAAAGAATCCACCTGACGATGCAGGAGACACAGGTTCAATCCCTGATCCAGGAAGATTCCCACCTGCTGCAGAGCAACAAAGCCCATGTGCCCCTATTATTGAGGCTGTGCTCTAGACCTGTACTCTGCAACATGAAAAGCCACCAGAATAGAAGCCCAAGCACCACAGCTAGACAGTAGCCCCACTCACTGCAACTAGAGAAAAAGCCAGAGCAGCAAAGAAGACTTAGCACAGCCATAAGTAAATAAACACATTTTTCTTTTTAAATTAAAATAAAACAAAACAAACACAGATAAGGTCAGCATTCCTGGGCTCTGATTTCAGGTGCTGTGAAACACCCAGGCAGGTCCACCAGTACTTGATGAGTGTACTTTGCGGGCGGGATCTAGACACTGTGAGAGATGGAAAGCTGAGTCCAATAGAGACCCTGGCCTTAGAAAGCCTAGGGTCATGCGCCTGCACATGAAGCTGAAAGAGAGGTAGAAAGTGACAGGTGCCATTAGCGAATGTATAGACTGGTATGGGATTGCAAAAGAGTTACTCAGGGGACTAGGTCCAGAGGCTAAAACTCCACGCTCCCAATGCAGGGGGCCCAGGTTCAATCCCTGGTCAGGGAACTAGTTCCCACATGGTGCAACTAAGAGTTCTCATGCCTCAACTAAGAATCTGCATGCTGCAACTGATGATCCCATGTGCAGCAAAGAAGATCCAAGATCCCAGCTGCCACAACGAAGACCTGGCACAGCTAAACAAATAATTTTAAACAATAAATATTAAAAACAACAACAACAAACTCAATCTCTGGGGGCTAGGGGTGCCCAACCGTAAGAGGGGCCTGGCCTACATAACCCCCACGGTCCTCTAGCTCAGATTTGGAGCAACACAGATTTGGAGCGACACAGAGATCCAAGTTTTATTCCGGTTAACGGTTTAAGTTCATGGCCACTGAGTAGTTCTCCCACCCACCGCGAGATCAGTCCCAACCTCTTTGGGTACAGGAGTGGGAGGGCAATCATGCTCTCGTTTAAATAATGCAGCCGGATGTGGGAATGAACTCCAGTGTGTGCTGCCCTCCTCCTCCTTGAAATGGTTTTTAAGCCCACAAACCCTCTTCCCTTCAGGAGGGGGTGATCCATCTGTGAGCATCTTGTCAGAACGTGGAGACCTAGTCACCCTGTTCCCATCAGGAACTCTAGAGTCTAGCATAGTGTCTGGCTCACAACAGGTGTTAAGTACAGTTTGCTGAGCTAAACCGGAGCATAGCCAGGTCTAGAAATTCTCTGCCAGACATCTAAGTCTCAGTCGGTGTTCCCTGAAGTTTCGCTCTCAGTCTCTCCCAGGGGGATCAGACTGGTTTCATCTCTTTACTTCTGCTACCACTACCCTGGTTCAAGCCACCATCATCTTTTGCCCAGCAGTTGCAATGGTCAGTCTCCCAACTAGCATCCTTGCCTCTACCTGCCAGGTTAGTCCCTGCTAACCTGACAGCAGGGACTGCTCAGACACATTTGACACACCAGAGAGGCAGACATGTGGGGTCTAAAAGAGGCTGGGTATCCAGACTTAGGTGTCTTGGTTACCAGGTGCAAGAAAAAGGAAGGTGGTTGGGGTGGGGATGATGGCAATCATCCCTGCTCCTTACAATCCAACCTCCAGATGTTTATCCAGATTTGATAAATCCAAAACTTAGATTTTATCACCTCTCTGCTTAATCCTCCAATGATTTCTAACTGCACTTGGGGGGGAAAAAAACCAAACTGGATCTTCCCACCTTCACAGCACTTACCACTACTAAACTTACTTTGCCCACTTATTTATTTACCCCTTTCTCTGGAGAATGTCAGCTACAGGAGGGCAGGGGCTATGTTTCCAGAATCCAGTGAGTGGAAAGCCACATAGGAAGCGCTCATAACTGAATGGATGAATCTCCATCCCAGGGAGGAGACTTGTATATATGAGGGCCACTCACTCCACCAGGAAACCATGAATGACACATTGGCACCTTTATTTATAATTCAAAATCCTGCTTTAAACCAGGGGGAACTTGGTCTCTCTGGACACTTTAATGGCCCAAGAGATCAGTATCACTTAGAGTCTAAAGCCAGGAACCAGAGCCCAGTAGTTGCAGCAGGGAGCTAAGAGTCAGAACTTAATGACTAACTTTGACTTGGCTCCAGGTCCCTTAGCCACACCCCCATGCCTCAATTTACCCAGAAGTCAGCCAGGCACACTTTCCTAAGTTGTGTGAGTGACAGGAGACAAAGTAATTAACAGTATTAGCATACTTGATCCTCGGACAGGAGGTGACGCAAGCCTCACATCGCGTTATTTGTAAAAGTCTTGATTTGCAGCCAACACAGGCCTCCTGGGCCTTCCCAGGGGCTAACCTGACAACAGGGACTGTTCAGACACGTTCCACACACCAGAGAGCCAGACATGTGGGGCCTAAAAGAGGCTGGGTATCCAGACCTAGGTGTCTTGGTTACCAGGTGCACAGGAAGGTGACTGGGGTGGGGATGATGAGAAGGCAAGAAGTGCAGTTTGGGGCTCCCAGTGGTCAATCTTGCAGGTTCACAGATACATGCCAGCCATACAGGCGAGACATGTGCCTACAACGTGCACCTTCCAGGAACACTCACGGGGGACACGACAGTTCAGCCAGACTAGAGAGAGGAAGAGCGACCCAGGGGCAAGACCTTGGCAGCATTGAGTTTGGGGAAATACGGGGGGCTCTTTACAGAGGGTCAGTCAGGATGCTAGAGCGGGGTGCAGGTGAGGAAAGAGACAAGAAGGCGCGGGACCTGAGGCTGATAGGCGGGGACAACCACGCCGACGCGGTGGGCTGAGCAAGAGTGGATGGCTCGGACACCTGTGGAGGCGACCCCCGGGGGAGGACAGGTTGAGGACGGCTGGATGGTGGTCTGCCGCGGGATCGGGGGCGGGGGCGGCGAGCGGCAGGAGGCAGCGGCGGCCAGGCGGGGCAGGAAACCCGGCCCAGACCAGGGCTCCCCGCCGGTGGTCCGGCCGGTGGGTCCCAGTCGGGTCGGGGGCGCAGTCCGCGGCCCCTCCCCGGGAGACAAAGGGCTGGCTGCTCCCCGAGCCCCGGAGCGGCGCGGGCCCGGGCGCTGCGGGTGCGGGCCGGCCTCGGCGCTTACCTGGGCCGCCCGACCCGGCCAGGCGGGCGGGGGCTGCGGGTCCGAGAGCGGCGCGCGGCGGCCTGTTCCGGGACGCGCACAGCCCGAGCAGCCGCAACGGCAGCAGCGGCAGCGGCAGCAGCGGGAGCGGCCGCCTCAGCCTCCGCCTCCCTCTCCGTGAGTCACCGCGGCGGGGAGGGAAGGAGGCGCCAGGCCGCCAGGGGAGGGACCGGCGGAGAGGGCGGCATCTGGCTCCGCGCGGGCCACGGAGGCGCGGTCACGGCAACGCCCGGGGGTGGAGGGCGGCAGAGGGCCGGCGTAGGGGCGCGGTCTGAAGATGTAATGGGCACGGCCTGGAATTCTCAGTGGCTCTCATTGGTTAAGTGGGCCAGGGGGGCGGAGCTCTCAGCTGAGAGGTGGGTACTGCGGAGCGCTCAGGCACGCTCACTGGGCCCTTTGGGGGTGGGCGGGGCAAGTGGCCCCGGGGCGGAGCCACGAGATGGGCGGGTGGAACCCGGTTGCGGGTAGGGCCTAGAGGCTCTCAGAGCAAAGGGGTGGAGCTGGTCGGGGGTTGGCAAAGGAGGAGGGGCGGGGGCTTCGAGGGGGAGGCAGCCTAAGGGCGGAGCCCGGGCTAAGGATGGAGCCGGCGTTGCGGTAAAGCAGCTCTGCTTGTCCCTAGCTGCTCCAGAAGCACAGTGATCCCGTAAAAATAATGGCCTCTCCCACACATGCGTCTGGGTTTAAAAATGGGAGCGGCCACACGAGGCGGAATCCTTAGCAAGACCCGTTTACTCAGGACCCCTGAAAAATCTGAAATGGACAAGGTCGCAAAACATTTAGAGGCGTGGTCTTCCTGGGTCTTGGAACTGGATATATTGCTACCTTTGAAGCAGTTGGGCCCACTCTTGAACTGGGGGCCTGTCTAACCTGGATCCACCGAACCCGGAGAGCCTAGGGATGGGCCTCTGTGGGTCCGTTAAACTTAGAATATCGTCTGTATTGATAGTGAATGCATTGGAGGGGGCGAGTAGAGAAGGTTGCCCTTGGTTAAAATGTTGCTATAGAAAGTCTGACTCAATCTGCTCTGGAGAGAGTATAAACAGCCTCCTTTAGGCAAAATGCGAATTGCTCTGAACACCCAGCTTCCCTTTTAAAGGGACGCGTGTCTTCAAGCGTGCTCTCACTTTCAACATTTAACTTAACAATTGCGTCGTGTGACACTAACCACAGTTTTAGAGGCCTTACTGTGCCGCTTTCCCCAGCCTTCCTGCTCCTTTTCTGTCCCATCCTCTTCCACTTCCCTCATTTTTCTTCCCCTTCCCAATGCAAGAAGGATACAAGATACTTTTTTTTTCTGTTATATTCTCTAATGTCCGTATTACTTTCGATTTAATAACTTTTTTTACTTACAATTGAATATTTTATCAAAATCATGAGATTATGAACTTTTAAAGGCCAGAAATAGGTCAACAGTGTTTGTATCTCCCTCAGCATCCAGACTACCATGCCCATAACAAGAGCTAAACCAATATTTCTTTATACAGTTACTAGCTGATTCTTCAAGTTTCACAGAGCTTACCAATATAAGAAATTTACACATTCAAATTATTTTCATGTAAATATTGATGTTTAAACAAATGAATTAAAAGTAAACAACTTGCTTGGTTATTCAAGACAATGTATAAATTCTATTTCAGAAAAAGGTACATGCTTAAGGATAAATGTGGAAAACGAATGTATTAAAAAAATGTGTCACTGTGAAATAATGGAAGCTTTTTCAAAATTTTCATAAATATAGTTTATTCTTCAAAATTACAGTAAGTTCATCAACATAGTCAGGCCTTCATCCCATCAGCTCAGAGTTGGAAAACTCTGCATCTCTAGATAGTAGGATTACTTCAGAATTAACTCAGCCTCTCCCCATCTGTAGTCTTAGAACGAAACACTGGAGGCTTCAGAGGCAGGAAACATCTGCTAGCTCTGACAGCCCAGCCCTGTCTCTGCCCCTTGGGGAACTACTCCTCGCCACCCTCTACCCACCAGAGGTGCTGACGAGATGACCATTTATAGTATCCCAGCCTTTTCCCTCTGCAAAAAAAAACAAACAGGGAGACATGAACTCAAGCTGGACCAGTTCACATGCTGTGTTCTCTGGACCATTGGCTGAGAAGAGGATATGACCTGAGCTGAGCCAATTGGAATCCTTCTCTGAAACTTTGGGTTTTTGGTTTGTTTGGTTTTTTTTTTTTTGGCCACATAGCATGTGGGATCTTAGTTTCCTGACCAAGGATGGAACCCATGCCCCCTGCACTGGAAGTGCAGACTCTTAACCACTGGACCACCAGGGAAGTCCCTAAATCTTTTTATATTAGAAATGAAGGGAAGCTCTTTCTCTTCTATTGGATCAAGAGCTGCAAGGATGTGACCTCAAAAATGTTTACCACCATCGTCAGCTCATATCGTGGAAAATTCTGAAAGAATGAGGCAGTGTAACTGGACAGACAAAGGGACCAAGATTTGGAGGGAAGGAAAGTGAAAAGGAGAGAAACTATCATGGTGTGTTCCATGGTTTCAGTAGACCTTGTACCAATTCTGCACACACCATCCCACACTTAAGAGGTCCCCAAATAGGTCTTTCCTTCATCAATAGCTGGCCCTACTCCACTGGAGTTGCTTATACCAGAAACTTAAGCGTATCCTCCACACCAGTCTCCCTTTTCCCTCATATTCAGTCCATATTGTTTCCATCCCCAGATTACATCTTGACTCTCCCCAATTCCCACCATCTCCATTTCTGTGCTCCAGTGTAACCCATCATCAGCTCTCACCTAACTCCAGCACTAACTTCCAAGTGCTAGTTCAGTCTTCCCCTACCATACTCTATGCATTGCCCACAAAGCAACTAGAGGGATCTTCTTAAAATGCACTGATCTTGTCACATCTCCACTATTCAATGAGTTCTTTTTGTTTTCCTGATGAAGTTCAGAATCTTTAGCATGGCTACCAGGCCGTGCATGACCTGGCTCCAACCTGACCTTGTTCCACCTTTGCCAGCTGGGCTTCTGCCACACACAGGCCTTCTCCCTATTGCTTGATCACAGGGTACTTCCTTCTGCTTTGGTACATCTGAGTGTACAGCTCCCTTTGTATCGGTGGCTTTCCCCCACTTCTCTCCCCTTCACCTGACAAAATATTTGGTTTTCTTTGGTCATTCTCAAGGAGACTTTTTCTATTGCAGTATACCTGATTTACAATGCTGTGTTAGTTTCAAGTGTACAGCACAGTGATACAGTTATATATATATGTATATATATATACACACACATATACTCACACACATACTTTTTGCTTTTTTTACTGCTGAAAAAAAAGGGAAAATATGTATATGGATATACTTTGGCCACCTGATGCAAAGAGCTGACTCGCTGGAAAGACAATGAAGCTGGGAAAGAGTGAAGGCAAAAGGAGTAGAGGGCAGCAGAGGATGAAATGGTTAGATAGTATCACTGACTCAATGGACGTGAATTTGAAGAAACTCTGGAAGATAGTGAAGGACAGAGAAGCCTGGCATGCTGCTGTCCATGGGGTTGCAGACAGTCGGGTACAACTTAGTGATTGAACAACAACACGTATTTTTAATGTTCTTTTCCATTATGGTTTAATGCAGGATATTGAATATAGTTCCCCATGCTAGAGAGTAGGACCTTGTTGTTTATATATTGTATATATAGTAGTTTGTATCTGCTAATCCCAAACTAAAGGAAACTTTTCTTGACCTATACTAGGTCAGCCCCAGTCCCAACAGGGCCATAAATTCCAGGAGGATAAGGAAGTCACTGTGAATCACTCTTACCTAGCACAGCATGTGTAGATGCCCAACAAATATTATTGCACGAGTAAATAAACATGTAAAGACTGCACCCAGGACTTTCCCTCCACTGACAGCCACTCCTATTTCCCCATCTCCATCTGAGACGCCAGTGCTCCCAACCCTCTTCTCACTCTTCACTCAGTAAGTTTATGAGTCTATATTTTTATTTTTTCAGCTTTTGGGAAGGTCTCTCTGCATTCCTTGACATAGATGTATCTTTTTTCAGTTCAGTTCAGTCGCTCAGTCATGTCCGACTCTTTGTGACCCCATGAATCGCAGCAGGCCAGGCCTCCCTGTTCATCACCAACTCCCAGAGTTCACTCAGACTCACGTCCATCGAGTCAGTGATGCCATCCAGCCATCTCATCCTCTGTCATCCCCTTCTCCTCCTGCCCCCAATCCCTCCCAGCATCAGAGTCTTTTCCAATGAGTCAACTCTTCGCATGAGGTGGCCAAAGTACTGGAGTTTCAGCTTCAGCATCATTCCTTCCAAAGAAATCCCAGGGCTGATCTCCTTCAGAATGGACTGGTTGGATCTCCTTGCAGTCCAAGGGACTCTCAAGAGTCTTCTCCAACACCACAGTTCAAAAGCATCAATTCTTTGGCGCTCAGCTTTCTTCACAGTCCAACTCTCACATCCATACGTGACCACAGGAAAAACCATAGCTTTGACTAGACGGACCTTTGTTGGCAAAGTAATGTCTCTGCTTCTTAATATGCTGCCTAGGTTGGTCATAACTTTCCTTTCAAGGAGGAAGCGTCTTTTAATTTCATGGCTGCAGTCACCATCCGCAGTGATTTTGGAGCCCCCCAAAATAAAGTCTGACACTGTTTCCACCGTTTCCCCATCTATTTCCCATGAAGTGATGGGACCGGATGCCATGATCTTCCTTTTCTGAATGTTAAGCTTTAAGCCAACTTTTCACTCTCCACTTTCACCTTCATCAAGAGGCTTTTTAGTTCCTCTTCACTTTCTGCCATAAGGGTGGTGTCATCTGCATATCTCAGGTTATTGATATTTCTCCTGGCAATCTTGATTCCAGTTTGTGCTTCTTCCAGTCCAGCATTTCTCATGATGTACTCTGCATAGAAGTTAAATAAGCAGGGTGACAATATACAGTCCTGACGTACTCCTTTTCCTATTTGGAACCAGTCTGTTGTTCCATGTCCAGTTCTAACTGTTGCTTCCTGACCTGAATACAGATTTCTCACTTATCTATTTGTTTTTGGCTGCGCTGGGTCTTCGTTGCTGTTTGTGGGCTTTCTCTAGTTGCAGTGGGCAAGAGCTACTCTCTAGTTGTGGTGTGCAGACTCATTTATGTGATTTCTCCTGTTGCAGAACATGGGCTTCAGAGCTTGGGCTCAGGAGTTGTGGCACGTGGGCTTAGTTGTCCCACAGCATGTGGAGTATTTCTGGATCAGGGATCAAATCCGTGTCTCCTGCATTGGCAGATGGATTCTTAACCACTGGACCACCAGGGAAGTCCTATGTGTAGCTTTAAACAGTTGCTTTCTGGAGGAAAAAGTCTCTGTCCTCTATGAAAGTCAAAGTGTCAGTTGCTCAGGCATGTCTGACTCTTTGTGACCCCATGGACCTTAACCTGCCAGGCTCCTCTGTCCATGGAATTATCCAGGGAAGAATACTGGAGCAGGTTTCCATTTCCTCCTCCGGGGGATCTTCCCCCAACCCTTGGATTGAACCCAGGTCTCCTGCATTGCAGGTGGATTCTTTACCGTCTGAGCCACCAGGGAAGCCCAAAAGCTTTGCGTTGCCCCTTCTATACCAAAGGGATAACTCTAACAGTAAAATTTTCAGGTCAAGTATGAAACAACAGTGGAGCATCAACAGGATACAGGGAAAGAAAACAGTTTTGAAGTAGTTATGGCAACAGTGGCCCTCTAATTATGCCCCATAAGGGGGCCTCCTGCCTACAGGTTGAGCAGGTACAAGGTAAGAATTTGAGATAAAGGAAGAGACTTTGTATTGAATAAAAAGATTTTTTAGTAAAGGAAAAATAAGAACCAACTCTTTGTGTTTTGAAAACCAAATTTTAAACACTAATAATTTCCAGTAATACAGAAGTTTGTCATCCTGTTTACATGTAACACAACTCTAACTTCTCTGTGGACAGAGAGTGACCAAGGCTAAGCGCACGGCTCAGACAAAGCATGCTGCAGCTGTGCATCACTCTCCTTTTTGCCTTGGCAAGTAACTTGTCATCTAATTTTACTTTGGAGATAATAAGGAATTATTAAAGGCCATGATGAAAACATTTTGTAGACCAGTGGATATACATAGTTTGTGTCATGAGTGGGGAATATGCAGCTGTGAACATCTGGCTCACTGCCAACCTATCCCCAGAGTGTTGGTTCCTGCAGCATCTGATACCTACAGTACAGGTTTCCCACGTCACGCGACCTTGCTTGTACTGTGCTTGGGAACAATGTAAAGAAATAATCATTCATTTCTTTGGTTGAATGTTTTGACAGACCAACATGTCTTGTAAAAGTATTTTATCTGTGTAGGCTCAAAGGTTCTAATCATCTAGTAAAGACAAAACAACATAAGGTCTCAGTTTGGATCCAAATATCCAGCCTATTAGCCTTGGATCCTGGGATCCAAGAATATCCACTCTTCTCCCAGTTCATTTATCACCTTTTATTCCCCTTGCTGGTTACTGTCCAACTAAGTATAAAAAATCACCATCCCTAAAATTAAACAGTCTCTACTCTCTGGTAATATATGACAAAATAGCTATCTTTCCCCCCAGCACAAATCAATGAATTTCATAGCTGTAGATGCTGCAATGTTATCAGTGTGTTTAGGTATGACTTAAAAGATTGTCCCTGACAAGCAGTTCTTTCCACACCCTTTGGACCACCAGCTTACTGTTGCTAACAAGTAGTGGGGCCTGTTATTATCAAATATTTGTAGCTCTGTGCCTGCCCTTCACTGTTCTGAGAGTAGAAATTTTCAAACCTACCTGAGAGTATAAACCCTCCTATTACACACTCATATGTTTAACTATTTGCTATTTGTCAGACTGAGGTCAGAATTTGCAGTGATGTGACAGACACTTAGTTTTGCATTTGGGTCCAGCAGAGGTTGCTCAATCTAAATGAACTTTGTGGTTTTCTTTTCTCCACACACCGCTCCCCTTATTTTCTTCATAACTGTTCTTCTGGGAAATTACTTCCCATCAGCAGTATTTGTCTCCAGCTGGTGAACTGGATGGGGCTTTTTTTCTTTTTAGTTAATAAACACTAAAAGGCTGAGGGCAGCAAATCTACACCCCGGTGGTGCCAGCTAATGAAGAGCCTCACATGAAAGCTTATGCAAAGGGGAAAGGCAGAGTGCAAATGCCCTGGGATCCAAGATTACCCACTCTTCTCCCACACGCTGCATAACAGACACTAATGATTATTAATTATTTAAGCAAAGAACATGAGAGCCAACACAGGCGGCAAAAGGGAAAAGAAGGAAGCTGCCTTCTAGGAGCTTCTGCTGAAATCATTTAATTAGGACAGGCTATAGAGCCAAGGGAGATAGACCAAGATACTTAATAGCTAAAGAAATCTTTAAAAATCCTTTACCACTTTTTTCCCTTACAAAAAGGAAAAGACAACTTAGGTTATACTTGTATACATTGCTGACAAACTGGAATATGAAGTGGCTGCCACAGCCTGCCCTCTCTGATGGCATCACAGGCCAGCAAGTAACAGGAGGAGACTCAGCCAGGTCTTCACAGGTTCTAGTGAATCCTGAAGCTGTGAGTCCCAAGTCTCCCCTCGAAATATGTCTTTCTTGTTCATACACACTAAGGACACTGACTATCTAAGCTGAAGCTCCATTCGTCTTTTCTCTGTACTAAAACCTTCATGAGCTATTCACTTCAAATTTCAAACATTGTTGGGACTTTCCTGGTGGTCCAATGGTTAAGACACTGTGCTTCCACTGCAGGGGGCATGGGTTCGATCCCTGGTCAGGGAAATAAGATCCTGCATGCCACCAAGCGCAACCAAAAAATAAAATAATAATAATTTTTTCCCAAAAATATTGTGTCATTTCTGGTAGGTTTTACTTTTTCTTTGGATATATCAGGATACCTAGAACAGTTTCTTCCTATTATATAAGCTGTGACACTATTTTAAAAAGTTAAGAGCCCTAAAAGGCACAGTTTGATCTTATTTTTAAATTCTTGGGTGATCTCCATTTGTTTGAAACTCACCAGTAGTTCTGCAGTGCAGCCTTTGCAAATTATCAGTTCCTTGGCAGCTAGTGACATTTCCTCTTAAAATCAAGAGTTTTCATTTCTAATTCCGTAACATTTAGAGATCTAATGCTCATTATTACTGTAGCTAACCTGGCTCTGTGACTAAGGAGAGACTTTGTTTTCCTTGCAGGTGTCTTTTTCTGACCTTGTTCCAGTATTCACATTACCTTCCACTAGGTTCCTACAGAACGTTTCATTTGAATTGATTCAGATCTTCATCAACATTTCACATGTGAGCTATTATGTATCCCCCGACTTTTGTTCAAGCCTAGTGTCTTTAGCCAATTACAGGTCACTGTTCTAAGCAGGGGATAATGCAGTAAATCAGACACATGTTGTCCTTGCCCTCATGATGGGTGAGACATACAACAATGAATTACACACTTCAATAATTCATTGCAATTATAGTTAAGTGCTAAAAGCTGAAATACAAAGGGCTCTGAGGCCATATAATTGGGAACTGGTGCCTTGGGAGTTAAAAATCCACCTGCCAATTCAGGAGACGTGGGCTCAATTCCTGGTTAGGAAGATCCTCTGGAGAAGGAAATGGCAACCCACTCCAGTATTCTTGCTGGGAAATCCCATGGACAGAGGAGCCTGGTGGGCTACAGTCCATGGGGTTGCAAAGAGTCGGATATGACTTAGCAACTAAACCACAACAACCTTGTATTAGGGTCAGGGAGAGCTTCCTTTGGAAGTCCTTTGGAAAATAACATTTAAGCTTACACTTGAGATACAAGTAGGAGTTAACTAAGCAAAGAGTAGAGAAAAAGGATAGCACACAGTGGAACCAGCCCATAACAAGGTCATCAGGAAGAACGAGAGGGTGGTGAGATTAAATTACTGAGAGAGAAGGCTGGTGGCTAGAGTGCAGAGTGATGGGGAATGAGGTCAGGCCCCTCTCATGCAGGAATTTATAGGTCATGCTAAACATTTAGAATTCATTCCCCAAAGGTTTAAACAACGATGTGACATGGTTTGATTTGTATTTAAATAGATGACTATGGTTTCTGCAAGGAGAATGGACTAAAGTGGAATAAGAATGGCACATTAGTGAGTGACTGCTGCATAAAAACCCACCTCGAAACTCAGTGGCTTAGCAAGCATTTGTGGCTTTTGTTCTGGGGTCAGCAAATTGGCTGGTGTGGGTGTGCTTCAGGCTGTGGGTTGACTGTGACTCTGCTGGGTGAGGCTGAAATCAACAGGGTTTAGTGGCAGACTGGGATTAAGTCTGCTCTATATCGGCTTATTCTCCTTGAACCAGAGGCTATACAGGGCACTTTCCTCTCATGATAAATAGTAGAAGAGCAGGGGCTCCAACCCAAACTGTATAAGCACGCTGAAGACATCTCCATAAACATCCCATTTGTCAAATTCAGTCTAATGGCCAGGCCCAAAACTGCAGGATAAGACGGTGTATTCCACCTCAAGGGAAAAAGGTCTGAATAAATACTTGTCGAGTGATACTCCAATGTATCAAAGCAGCTATGATCAAGGTATTTTCCATTCTTCAGTTCAGTTGCTGAGTCGTGTCCGACTCATGAATCGCAGCATGCCAGGCCTCCCTGTCCATCATCAACTCCTGGAGTTCACTCAAACTCACGTTCATCCAGTCGGTGATGCCATCCAGCCATCTCATACTCTGTCGTCCCCTTCTCCTCCTGCCCCCAATCCCTCCCAGCATCAGAGTCTTTTCCAATGAGTCAACTCTTTGCATGAGGTGGCCAAAGTACTGGAGTTTTAGCTTTAGCATTATTCCTCCCAAAGGACACCCAGGACTGACCTCCTTTAGAATGGACTGGTTGGATCTCCTTGCAGTCCAAGGGACTCTCAAGAGTCTTCTCCAACACCACAGTTCAAAAGCATCAATTCTTTGGCACTCAGCCTTCTTCACAGTCCAACTCTCACATCCATACATGACCAATGGAAAAACCATAGCCTTGACTAGACGGACCTTTGTTGGCAAAGTAATGTCTCTGCTTTTCAATATGCTATCTAGGTTGGTCATAACTTTCCTTCCAAGAAGTAAACGTGGAAAATAAATTGTAGAATCTATTGCTTTCCCCACCCTAATCCACCTTGCCTTAGTCCCCAAATAATTGGTTTCATTTTGCCAAAGCCTTTACTGGATAGAATATATTCCTGTTTTGTCCCTAAGTCGTGTCCAACTCGGATGCAGCACGCCAGGCTCCTCTGTCCTCTATCGTCTCAAATTTGAGTTTGCTCAAATTCATGTCCACTGAGTTGGTGATGCCATCCAATCATCTCATCTTCTATCACCCCTTTCTCCTCCTGCCCTCAATCTTTCCCAGCATCGGTCCTTCCAATGAATATTCAGGGTTGATTTCCTTTAGGAATGACAGGTTTGATCATGGATCACAACCTTGTGAAGGGTCTTGCATAACTCAATGAAGCTATAAGCCATGCCATGCAGGATCACTCCAGATGGACGGGTCATAGTGAAGATTTCTGACAAAACGTGGTCCACTGGAAAAGGAAATGGCAACCCCTCCAGTATTCTTGCCTGGAGAACCCCATGGACAGTATGAAAAGGCAAAAATGATAGAATATAAAACTATATATATTATCAGTTTAGAAAGGCATAGTAGAAACTCAGTTTACAATGGAAAAGTCTGGCACAGTGCTATGTACTCTCATCACTTTTCAGATCTAATTTATTTTAGGAGGTGTGGGGTTTTTGTTTTTTTTTTTTGCATTTTATCTTTCTTAAAAAAATTTATTTGAGAGGAAAACAAATCTGTTTCCCCCCAAAGTCCTGATTTATGTCACATTATTGTGCTCAGATTTAACTAGGATTCATTCTTTTTTTCCCTTCTTACAGTTAGGCACGCATTCACAGCAACAGTCCTGGATCTCTAATAAGAAGCTAGTCTTGCTGTGTGGACATCAATATTTTTGGTGGGGTGTGAGGCTGAGGAGAGGAGAGTTCATGCAGCTTGGAAGCAGCCCTGGGGAGTGAAAGTGAAGCATTTTTAGCTGAATTCAGGTGGAGGCAATTCACTTAAAGAATCCAAAGGCTTTAGCAGTATCTTGGATTGACTTTAATGAGGAGTTAGACGGAAATAGCTACAGGCTCCAGGGGGCAGCCCAAACCTATTGAGGATTCCCTCCTGGGAGATAAAAAGGCGCTCACAGGGCTCGCATCATGAAGTGGTGTCAGCCTCTTCTATGCCCCTAGCACAGTGCTCACCATGGGAGTGTTTCTGCTCATCTTTACTAATTGGTGGCTAACTACAGACAGGACAGAAAAGGACGCTTATTTTTTACTAATAAGTGAAAAAAGCTTTCTTAGAATAGAGCAGACATGCTCATAGGGAAGAGGAGGCAGGAATCCTCAAGCTAGCATACAGGTGACATGCGTGACTTTTTAAAGCAACTCTGAGCAGGCAATTTCCACTTAATTTCTTTTCAAAGAAGATATATAGAAACAGCATGCTGAAGGGGCTGCAGTGTCTGGAAAAGATAAAGGGGATGGTTGTAATTTGCCTTCCATTTCTGCTGCTAATGACACCCTACTGAGACAGACTATCATATTAACACACAAATTCCCACAAATCCAGTAACAACCTTTCACTAGGATGTCTTGGGTTATTACAAGATCTCTTTAGCACAAATTATATCATTAAAGGAAATTTAACAGAAAAGGTGATTTGCCTCACATCCAGGAAAAGGAAGACAGGAGAAACAGAATTGTAGGCTTTGCCCACAAAATTTACTCCAAATTTACCCCTAAATTTACTCCAAATTTACTCCTATTTACTCCTAAAATTTATGATTTTAATTTCCTACTACTTCAAATATCTAGATACGGATACAAGCTTCCCTTAGTCAAATCAAACACACATGAACTGTAGTCCACCAGGTTCCTCTGTCTATGGGATTCTCCAGGCAAAAATACTGGCATGGGTAGCCATTCCCTTCTCCAGGGGATCTTCCCGACCCAGGGATCAAACCCTGGTCACCTGCATTAGAGGCAGATTCTTTACCATCTAAGCCACCAGGGAAGCCCCAAAGCAAACACACACCTTCTTTTTACTTAGTATTCTTAAAATGTATATTTAAATATTTTATATAATTTTAATGAAAATGGCATTAATTTCACACAGTTCCTTATACTGTAGCTTCAAAGCAATTTAAATATTTAATAACCATCCTTCACAAAATATCTACATGAATATATAGAAGTGACTTAACAAACTGGGGCCAAAGTTAAATATGAAAGAGTGGCACAATTAGGACTAGAAATGCAGTGACAGGGTTCAGAGGACACACCATCCCACGATATGGCACCTTGGCACACTGAATATTTTAAGCTGAAGGAACTTGAGAAATGGCATGAATAGTACTTTTGACCTTCCCATGAAGCAGGTCACAAAACCCTCATATGAGATGTACCCTACCCAACACCTGAAGGAAGGAGCATCCTTACCTTCGAAGACGAGACACAGAAGAACTGGAACAAACAGATCTGGCTGTTTCTCTCAGTTTATTACACTTAGCTCACCTTTGTTCTATCACATTTTCCAAAGACTTTTCACTCGTCATCAAATCTAGCATGAAAACACTCAGGTTTAATGGTTTCTCTAGGTCTTCCATTTCCTTATGAAGGCTCCCATGTCACATAACACTTACAGGAAATAAATCTGTATGCTTTTCTCCTGTTAATCTGCCTTTGTTATAGGGGTACCAGTCAAGAACACAAAAAAGTAGAGGAAAGATATTTTTTCCTCTTCTATAGGAGTATTCTCGCTTTCTCTCCATTCAATATTCTCCAAAACAACGTAACCTTTGAACAACATGGGTTTGAACTGTGTGGGTCAACTTATACCCAGATTTCTTTTACTAAGTACATAGTACAGTACTACACAATCTGTGGTTGGCTGAATGCATGGATGCGGAACCATGGTTACCAAGGGCTGACTGTCAAGTTATACATGGATTTTCAACTGTGCAGAGAGTGGGCACTCCCAACCCCCACATTGTTCAAGGGTCAACTGTATTTTAATGCGATATAATTTTAATGATTTGATTTTATAATTTTAGTTTTTTGCCTCTCTGAGCAGCTTGCAGGATCTTAATTCCCTCACCAGGGACTGAACCCAGGCCGACAGCAGTTAAAGTCACTAGAAAACCACTGAACTCCCTACAAGATAGATTTTAAAATGAGGTAAATATAGATGAAAGAGATCATTTAGTTCAAATTGTACAGATTAGAAATACTTCCAAGCGTAATCCTCCTTACAATATGTGAATATACATCTGAAATAATGATTCTAAGCACCCACCTAACTAAGATAGAGTAACAGATTGGGTGGAGGTTTAGGTATATTTAAAACACGATTTTATCATTATAAAATCAATCTCTTGGTGATACAGTCTGACATCTAAACCTCTGTTACCATATAAACACTTAAGAGTCTTATTGTTTTTTAAAGACTCTATCCAATATGCATTTTAGAAAATTTAACAAAAAAGAGTTAGGTAATGCCTGTCATGTATCAGCACTCAATAAATGTCTGATGAAGAATAGACGACATCACAATCAGAAGAGGGAGCAGACAGAAGAATCTATCCTGGCTTCCACATAGGGATTATTGTTAAGATTTCTCTAGAACACATTCTCTTCACTTTCAAAACCTAATCCTCACCAGGAAAAAGTATATTTTGGGTTTTTCAGACCAAAAGGGCCTAGTATCCACAATCTGTCCAGTACTTTGTAACAAAATTAGCCTCGCATAATCAACCACCCTCTCTGGCAAGAGCAGCACCATGGGCGGGTCATCTGAGCCAGCACTGTGGGAGCAGTCAGGCTCCCTGGAGGCAGGCACACACGAGTATACACTCACATCCCTCATCTCCACCCCAAGCGCACAGGTTAGAGACAAGAGTCTACGTTTTCTTTCCTGAGAGTGGAAAGCAGATTTAGGTTCTATCTGCCATGTACTCTTACTTGCTCATATTTTCTTGCAGAGGAATAAACAATGCACACTTCTGGAAGGCAGAATGAAAAGAAATGCCACAAAGCTGAGGTTAAGGGACTGAGATTCTGTCTGTTTGCTCCAAAATTACAAATGCTCATCTCCTGGGTAACTATGAAACAAAAATATTTAAATAAATGAGAAAAAGCTCAGAGGCTTTTGTTTGTTTTGGTGGTTCAAACACAATGGAAGTTTATTTCTTGCTTCCATGAGTTTAAAGTGAACTCTCCTGATTGGTGGGTGGCTCTCTTCCAAGCACTGACATAGGATGCCAGACTTACTGCTTCTTACAGTTCTTCTATCTTTTAAAAATTTATTTATTTTTACTGAAGTATAATTGATTTATAAGCTCAGAGCTTTATAAATCAAATCTAAGGTATAATTTACCAAGACCTAGAATAAACTTGGTGTAAAATTTGAGGTGTTAACAAAGTTTAAAAAAAAAATTAAGGGAATTCCTGGGCACTCCAGTGGTTAGGACTCTGCATATCTACTGCAGGGGGCATGGGTTCAACCACTGTTTGGGGAACTAAGAGCCTGCATGCTGAGTGGGGCAGCCAGAAAAAAAAAAAATCTTTTTAAAAGATGAAAAAAAAAAAACAAAACAACCCCACCACATTTTCTAAAAACATGGTCAACCAACCATGGGATTAAGGCAATCACATATAGTCTAATCCAGGCCAAATATCTGCTTTTACCTAAACCACTTATCTCTTTGATTATCATCAAGGGTCACTGCCTCAGTTTTCAACCTGGCCTGGTTTATGAATACTGTGGGAATAAGGCCAGGCCTAAAGAATCTAGTTTCCACACAAGCCAAAAATGGGGTGGGGGGGGGAGGGGGAATCATTGAACTCTTTCTTATAAGAAAGAAAAGTCCCATGTATATATATGACAATTTAGCAGTAACAAAAAAAAAAAAACAGTACTTGAACTACTAAGACATTTTAGAGTAAACAGACAATTAAGATTACAAACTTTTAAACCATGTAATGAAATTATGACAGAAACACACAATCAGAGGTTCTTCTGGGAAGGCTTCAGAAGTTCATGGTCACAGTTGCCAGCATTTGGGGCAGAGGACCTGTGACTGATGCATAATCTTAATAAGAACTCTTACTAGCATTATCTTCTTTTTTAATCCAAAAGAAAACCAGTGGCTCTCCTTAACCTCCTTTATAGAAAATATTTTTATTTGTTTATTTTTAATTGTAGTCCATTGTCTGAGGCTGCAAGGAATCTGATGTTCTCAGAGGAAAACAACCAAGCATTAGGAAGCTACAAACTGATAGCCTCAAACCTCTCCAGTGGTCCCTCTGCCTGGAACAGCATGGAATTTCCAGTGTGAACTCTCAAGAACGCCACTAACCCCTTGTATTTCAGGTCCCTTCAGCAGCTCAGTCTCTCCGCTTTGCTGTTAGTGTGAACAGGGAGAGGGGCTTTCAAAAAGAGAGTGAGGGTGTCAAAAGGCCATACCTAGTAGAGCTGTATTTCTAATCTCCTTTTTCCAACTTAATGAAAATACTAAATACTAGTTTCCCTAGTTTAATTCTAAGGCCACACAGACTGGAAGCAATTACAGCTTGTTCATGGGGGTCTGTGGGAATGCTGACAGTTTAAATTTACATATTAATGTCTGAAAAACATTTTGAGAAGGAAAGAGTGTTTTTTGGTCTTGGTAATGACTAGAATAAGAAAAAAATGGACGGGAAAGTGGTTGAAAAGCTCCAGGCAAAATGGTCCAGGTTTATTTTTGCTGTAATACTTTCAAACTATCTACCATTCACTGTAATAAGACACTCTTCTAATGGTAGATTTGCTCAGTCTTTTATTTTGCCTAAGATGATCGTTCTTTGGCTGAGTGTCTTCAATAAAAGGCCTAACAACCAAAGTTAAAAACCCATCTGTTCCAACTCCAACTCGTTCCTGGGGACAACTCATTCTACTGCTTGATTTCTTCTTCTACCACCCACCTAGAATACCTAACTTACCACTCACCAGGTTTAAAAAAAAGCAAAACATTGAAACAGAAATTGTTTCAAATTATATTTCCTTAAACAGCCAGGTTGGACACTTGATCTCTGGAATTTAGTGGCAACCCCAGTTTTTTGACAAATGCAGGTATTCTTTTCATTAAAGTATTAGTTTGACCCAAAGATGTCAAACAGCCACCCTAGCATTAGTTATTGCAGTCTAAGACCTCCCAAGAGGTCTAAAAAACCAGAAGATTAAATACAGCAAAATATGAATATAAACATAGTTTACAAGTCATTTAATAACTACAGTTATAGAGACTTTTCAAAGTATTCACTTTTCAAATTACTCTAAACTGATACCAAATTTGTGAAACAAAATATATCATATGGCTCTTGAAAAAACTGTTAAGTGGTAGATTAGCTCCAATGTAAAACATCTTTCTATATTAACAAAGAGAGGGCAATGCACAGTAATCCTATATAGTGGGTAGCTCCCACTCAACTGAAGAGAAAAATTAGGCTCAAAAAGATTAAGTAACCTACCAAAGGTCACATGGCCCTGACTGACAGTGTCTTGCTAGGCACTGCAAACCTGGCCACTCTGAAAGGAAGATTAATTTTAAATTGAGTAGTAGTCATTACTTACAAAATGAATACATTATTGTGATAAATGGCAAAATGTTTCATTTAGGTTAGTCTTACAGAAAGTTTAAGGGAAACCCCAAGTTTAAGGACTCCAGATTCATTGAGGCCCCTTTCAAATATAAAATACTTCCAATTTTCCTTGTCCTACTACTACTGAAAGGGAAGGGAAAATATTACTATGAATTAAAAAAAAAAACCCAAAACACCCAAAAGAGCAATTCTGTTCCTAGGTACATACCCAAAAGAAGTGAAAGTAGGTATTTAAACAAATACTTATGCATTAAAGTTCAGAGTAGTGGTAGTTTAGTTGCTAAGTTGTGTCCAACTCTTGCAACCTCACAGACTGTAACCTGCCAGGCTCCTCTGTCCATGGGATTCTCCAGGCAAGAATATTGGAGTGGGTTGCCATTTCCTTCTCCAGGGGATTTTCCTGACCCAGGAATCGAACCCAGGTCTCCTGTACTGCAGGCAGATTCTTTACCACCTGAGCTAGCAGCAGCACTATTCACAATAGCCAAAAAGTAGAAAAAAACCAAATGTCCATCAAGAGATAAATGGATAAACACAATGTGGTACCCATGCAAGGGAGTATTTTCAGCCATTAAAAATGAATGAAGCACTGATACATGCTACAATGTGGATTAACCTCAAAAATAGTATGCTCAGTGAAAGAGGCCAGACACAAAAGGTCCCATACTATATACCACCATTTATACCAAATGTCCAGAATAGGTAAATTCAGAGATAGAAAGTGGATGAGTGATTGCTAGAGGAGCGAGTGACTGCTTAGTAAGGATGGGGGCTCCCTTGGGGGTGATGAAAATGTTTTTGACTAGATAATGGTGATCACCACACAGCACTGTGAGTGTACTGAACTGTACACTTTAAAATGGTGAATTTTATGTCATGTAAATTTCAATTCGGTTAAAAAGAACACACAGAATAATGAAATAATGATGACTGACCACAAAGCCCTAAACAAATAGCAGGTAATCTGCTTTTCCTTAGTTTGTCACAATTTAATGAGTTTTGGATCATCATAAACCAATACATAAAAAATTACTCATTACAATTTCCAAATAAGGCATTAATATAGCTGAGTTCCCCTAATTTGTCCAGTTGGCAGAGCACCTAGGAGATTTTATAGTATACAAGAAGCTTTAAACATTTTAAGAATGTTTTTAATTTTTAAAAGAAAAAGAATACTGAGAAAAACATGTAAGAATATAAAGTGGCCAGAGCCTGGGAAACAAGCTGACATACATACATATGTGAAAATCTACATATTTGAGTGTGCAGAGAGACTAAACACTCAGGGAAACTGGCTACTCCTTGGAACTTATTCTGTGTTTCTCCAAAAACTGAAGAGTAAATAGTAGTTTACGGTCACCACCCTCTGGGTTTCAGCAAAGAGGTCACACACAGGGAGGGCCTTGAGCTGCCATTTCCAATTGCTTCCCTAGTGAAACAACGCAGGAGGTTAAGTCACCTCAGGAGACTCGCAACAGGGCTCCCATTGTTCCGAGCTCAAAACTCAGAGACACAATGGGCACCATTCATACCGAGAGCTTACAGGCTGGAGAATGGTCCCTCAGTGACAACTTATTGGGACACTGAATTTTCATAAACATAGACTTGTACAAATATGTCTTAATTATTTTTTAAAAGCAGCACAAAATAAACAAATAAAACTCAATGGACATTACACTGACAGGACACCCAAGTCTTATCCCCAGCTCTGTCAATAAGACTTCGAACAAGTCACTTGCTCTTTCTGAGCCTCATTTTCCTTGTATGTAAAATGAAAATGATTTCTAAGATCACATAGAACTCTAAAATGCTATGAACATATATGAGGTCTATTGATGTTGCTACATTATTTACTCCAACAAGTGGGGATAAATTATGAGCAGGAAAGAACTGTCACTTCACATCTTTTCATTTACTATTAGCACTTAAGAACAGGGAGGTTTAATAAAACAGGCAGAGACACTGTTTTCTCTTAAACAGACAAACTGTAATGAACAAGGTCCATGAGGCCTTCCATCCCAACAAGGCCAGAATGACTGAAGCACGTATCCCTACACAAAGCACAATGACGAAGGGCATAAACAAAAGCAGTGAGTACGTTTTTCTGTCACCTTTTCTTAGGTTATGAATACATTTCATGAATCTCTTGACTTCTCTGCCATAACTCTAACTCCCCAGAAGAAAAATACCATTTACAATAAGAATGTGATCAATGTCCCAAGCTTTCACACCATATCATTTTTTCGTTTTTTCAACCTCAAAACTTGCCAGAGCAAGAACTTTGTCGCCAGAGCCTAAGGAGAAAGACACATAATAAACAAAGATGTCATTTCAGATGCATTTACAGTTCCAGGTAAAGAAAGGAAAACCTATCACATTGATACTAAAATAGGAAATAAAATGAGCTTCTATTATTGGTGCATTATCCCTAAACCTTCCTACTGCCATCCCAATTCCCTTCCCTTGCACAAACAACTCAGCTACACAGGCAATCTTTAATTCAGGTATGAAATAGAACATGTAAAATCTTAATTTACTTTTATATTTACATTTAGCTGACAAAGGTTTTTAAAACATTAGGCTATACTAACTTGATTATTTTTAAAGTATTGGGAAATAAACCCATTAAAAGAGGTTTATAGAGAAAATAATTCTGGTTTCGCTGCTAACTCAAGAAAAGACCATCATTTTATCTCACCCACACCATCTGTCAATCTGAAGCAATAATTCACGTCCAGCTTTCAGAAATACAAGAGTATGGAGAACAGTGTGGAGATTCCTTAAAAAACTGGAAATAGAACTGCCTTATGATCCAGCAATCCCACTGCTGGGCATACACACTGAGGAAACCAGAAGGGAAAGAGACACGTGTACCCCAATGTTCACTGCAGCACTGTTTATAATAGCTAGGACATGGAAGCAACCTAGATGTCCATCAGCCAATGAATGGATAAGAAAGCTATGGTACATATACACAATGGAGTATTACTCAGCCATTAAAAAGAATACATTTGAATCAGTTCTAATGAGGTGGATGAAACTGGAGCCTATTATACAGAGTGAAGTAAGCCAGAAGGAAAAACATAAATACAGTATACTAACGCATATATATGGAATTTAGAAAGATGGTAACAACAACCCTGTGTACGAGACAGCAAAAGAGACACTGATGTATAGAACAGTCTTATGGACTCTGTGGGAGAGGGAGAGGGTGGGAAGATTTGGGAGAATGGCATTGAAACATGTAAAATATCATGTATGAAACGAGATGCCAGTCCAGGTTCGATGCACGATACTGGATGCTTGGGGCTAGTGCACTGGGACGACCCAGAGGGATGGTATAGGGAGGGAGGAGGGACGAGGGCTCAGGATGGGGAACACATGTATACCTGTGGCGGATTCATTTTGATATTTGGCAAAACTAATGCAATTATGTAAAGTTTAAAAATAAAATTAAAAAAAAAAAAAAAAAGAAATACAAGAGTACTCACCAAGGTCTGTAGAGACTTTCTCAAATTGGCTGAGAATAGCACCTGCGTTTGCTGACAAGAAGTTCTCATCATCTGCAGTCAGCTAAACAAAAAAAACAAAGCCCAAAGGACTGAGTTCAGATGTTAACAAGTGGTTCTAGGAACCACTGTTAAGAATGTCATAGGACCACAAACTAAATTACAGATCAAGAAGCTATATACTAGGGACTTCCCTGGCGGTCCAGTGGTTAAAGACTCCATGCTTCCACTGCAGGGGGCACAGGTTCTAGCCCCAGGAACTAAGATCCCCCAAGCCAAGAAACCAGCGGGGGTGGGGGTTCTATACCAAACACTTCCCACTTTTTCCTTATACCTAATATATTCAATTAAATACAGATACCTTCTCTCCAAGTTTCCTGAGAGCTGTAAGTATCTCCACTTTCTGTTGAGTATACAGGTCTCTTGCCAGCTTTCCTACCATGAGATCTCTATCCATCTGTAACAGATGAATGTGAAGCATATGGTATTTAAGTTAAAAAACATTCTTTGCATAAAATCAAGCTTTTCAGATCTACTTCTTTAAGAAAAGATCCTTTACTGATTAATATTATAAAAAACTATAGAAACAATTCAAGGTAAACATGATAGGAATGTTCTCATACAGTTCTAATATATATTGGTACTAATCATCACCATGGTCTTAGTTACAAACTCTACTAAGGAATTAGTAGGTCAACAGCTTCCTTTAAAGAGGAGCTATCCTCTAAGACCAAGTGTGGTCTACAGGCCTGAAAGAGACAAGTGGTTACAGATCCCCTTGAGCTTTGATTAAATATCACCTCTACCACCAGAGACATGGACAGCATGTACTATGCCTTGGTACTATTCTATGTACATAGACACACTGTATTAGTAATAGTGCACATACACACATTACTCCATTTAAACCTCATAACAACCAGAAGAGGTATCATTACTGCCTTTTTACAAATGGGGAAACAACAAAAGAGACCGAAGAAAACAACTCCGCCAACATCACGTATGTCCATAATAGAGCAGGGGTACAAATTCAGCTGATCTGTCCCAAGTCCATGCTTTTAATCACTATGCTATTAAATTACCAATGGTTGCATATAACTTATTAACGTCTTAATTATATTCATGTCTATAAACAGACTTCCTCAAGTATCAGGTTTATAAAGATGTTTGAATTTCTTAGATAGGGAAGGCCACACACACATAAGCACTGGTGCTACTAATGAATGCTAGATGGGATTTCAATTCAGAGTTCCAGAACTAAGTAGTAAAACTTTAAATGTGGCGTCTTAGTAGAAGCAGTCAGTAGCAATTTCAACTGCCATATGCTGTTTAAACCTCTATATTTGTTATCAATAAAGGATTGATTTTGTCAGGAAACTGTGGGTGTGGCTCTAAAATCAACTGACCAATTTTTAAAAATAAGACTACTTTTTAGAGCGGTTTTAGGTTCACAGTTAATTGAGCAAAAAGGTACAGAGATTCCTCATACATCCTTGCCTCCCCCACTCATGCACGGTCGCCCCATTATAAACATCCCCTACCAGAGTGTATATTTGTTCCAACTGATGAACAAACACTGACACGTCATAATCACCCACAGGCTATACTTTACATTAGGGTTCACTCTTGCTATTGTACATTTTCAACTGACCAAGTTTTAAACTTCAGAATATCACACTGAGCAAATTCTTGGGCTGAGAAAAGAAATACACAAAGTGATTAGATCAACTGAAAGAAACTTTACCTCTGCTAACCTTGTCCGAAGCTGACCTGGTTGTTTCTTTGCAAATAACCTGATGACCTCTGGGGTTTTAAAGGCCTGGCTGATAGCTGCCTGGATAGCCTAGAAATACAAGAAGGTTAAAAAAAAAAAGTTCAACAAATCAAGTATTACAATATTTGATTGATAGGTCTTCTAATAAGTCTTCTTTGTTCATCAAATACTGTTACAACTTTAATTTCCATTTGCTATTTCCATGCAAGTCACCAGAGTAAAATAAATAACTAGATGAAGATCCGGAAGCAAATGCTGTTTTATCCATCAGTAGACATTCCTCCAGAAGTTAAGCCCTCAACAGGGTATATTTTCTATTAATATTTTAAATATACTTACTGAGAAAAAAACCACAACAAATTGTGTCACCAATGTAAGTAAATTATGCTTACCAGTTGCATTCCACTTAGTTCGTCGACCAAAGTCATATTTCCAGACATAATTTTCTTCAGTGAATCATTAAATTCACTTAGTTGCTCCAGAGTTTCTTTTTTGGTTTCTTCATATTCATCTGTATCAAGTTCCTCTCTGAAGTATAGTGGACATAAGACCAAAAAATATAGAGTTTCAAGAGAAGAGAAAAAAAATATCAGTATTTATACACCAAGGTTTCAAATACATATATATATATATACAAAAAATATGTTGGTGGAAAAAAGGCTGAAAGGAAATATATCAAAAATACATCTAATGGATGTGTTCAGATACTACTTTGGGCATTATCCCGAAACACTGATAACCTTGTTTTTTTTGTTTTTTTTTTTACCAAAGTGAGGCATGCTTAACAAACTACAGAACTTCCTTTTAGGCAGTCTCTGAATCAATGGTATAACCTTAGGCAAGATATTTAACTAGCCAAGTCTCATTTTATTTATAAGCTGCAGATGATAGTATCTTCCTTGTATTAAATGAAATATGAAAAGTTCTTGGTATAAAATAGGTATTTAATAAATAGTTATCATTATCATTGTTCAGTCGCTAACTCATGTCCAACTCTTTGCAACCCCATGGACTGCAGCACGCCAGGCTTCCCTGTACTTCACCATCTCCCAGAGTTTGCTCAAACTCATAGCTATTGAGTTGGTGATACCATCCAATCATCTCACCCTCTGCTTCCTCCTTCTCCTCCCACTCTTAATCTTTCTCAACATCAGGGTCTCTTCCAATGAGTCAGCTCTTCCCATCAGGTGACCAAAGTATTAGAGCTTCAGCTACAGCATCAGTCCTTCCAGTAAATATTCAGGGTTGATCTCCCTTAGGATTGACTGGTTTGATCTCCTGCTGTCGGAGAGCCAGAGAACATCATTTCCATACAGGTTCTGAGGGAGTTTCATTACCTACTCTGTGATCCCCTATCAGGGAAAAGGCTAGCTGAAGATTTTTCTGGGTGAGGAAACTCACCCACCATCACCACCACCAGCACAACTGTTCTCTAGCCCACCTGCCCCTTCATAGCCATCAAAACATTAATGGTGGGTAAAATTTTATGTACTTTGAAATACAACAACAATGCAGTACTTGCCATCTGGGTAGTCCAAACAAGCCATTTAATAAACATTTACTAGAAAAAGAGCTCCTATATATCAAGTGCCTGCTTTGGGCCAAGCATTAAGTCAGTCTCTTCATCTGTGATGTTTACAACAATCTTCAAGGTTGTTAAAAAGGCAATGAGCAGTCTTAGACCTTTGAGCAGTTAATGGTGAAAACACACACCAGAAAGTTCAAGTAATACTTTTTCAGTTTGATACAAGGCAGGGCTTTTTTAAATACTGAAGACAAGATGGGTGCTGTTATTTCCATTTCACACTTGGGGAAATGGAAACTCAAGGTGGTTAAGCATTTTGCCCAAGTTCGCACTCACTTTGTAATTAAGCTAAAGACTTTAATATCCCAGGCTCTTTAACTCTAAAACCTATACTGAGTTTAGTTGTCCAGCAGACAAAGCACTGTGAAGAACATTACAGGGGAAACCAGAATCACACATAGGACTGCACACACAGAGCTTATAATCTAACTGTAAAAAAAATGCCATTTTACAGCATAGCAGTATACAATTATACTATTACCTGCATTCCTCCAGGTCTTGTAATTGCTGCATTAGTCTATCCAACTGTTCTTCTAAATTCTGCTTTAATTTGCTTGTCTCTGTCTTTCCTCTGGAAGCCATTTTAATCTCTAAGGAGAACAATAAACCCACATGCAGTACTGGTTATTTGAAATGATTCAATATAGCAGTGCAATTTAAACTAGATTATACTCTTTCTGAGCTACAGGTGTGGGGAAGATAGCTGTGCAAAGAAACATAAAAGTTTAAATTCATACAGTAGTAACACCCCCACAAAAATGTCTGGCAGTCTTAATTGACTTCACAAATTAATTAGAAGTTTTAACTATTGATCTATCTTACTAAACAAATTTGATAGATTAAAATACAGCTTCATAAGGAAACAGATCAGGTATGACTCTGCTCCACAAGATTCATTTTAACATCCTTTTTCATTCTTAGTAAGTACACTCCAGGACTCAGAATTCTCCTAGTGTTATCTTGTTGACCTTTGTGTACATTTACCTAATGACTTGTAGGCATGAACAACTTTTGATATGAATTTCTTCTCTGGAAATGTGCCCATTTTTCTATGGGATTATCTTTCTCTTATTGATTCATATAATATGGATATAAAGTCTGTTTTTATGTTGCAAATATCTCTTATCTCCTGATTCTAAATTTTACTTATGGTATTTTTTGTTATGGTAAATTATTATTTTTAATGGCCAAACCTATCTTCTCTATGTCTTCTTAGTTTTGTGTCCCATGAAAGCAGGCTCTAACCATACAAGATTTTCAAATATATACTATTTTGTTTTTTGGGGGGAGGGGCAGAGGGTTCTGTGCCACAGAGCTTGCAAGATCTTAGTTCTTCAACCCGGGATTGAACCTGAGCCCTGGCAGTGAAAGCACTGAGTCCTAAGTACTGGGCCACCAGGAATTCCAAAAAATATACTATTTTGTATTCTAAGACTTTTATAGATTTTTTTTTACATTGAGTTCTTTAAGCACCCAGTTTTTTTTTTTGTTAGTGCTGTGAAATAGGGATCTTTAATTTTCTTTCAAATGGATAACTAACTGCCCCAAAACTGTTTTACTGGTATTTATTTATGCTACCTTTGAGACTCAATAGAAACAGACTGTTTCGTTGACAATATTCTGGTCCTAAGGCATTACTTTGCTATTTTATTTATTACAACTTTAAAGTTGGTGTACACAGATGACTGATAAGGAGTTACTTTTATTATTTTGGGTTTTTTCCTCCAAATTCTTGGCTGTTCTTGTACATTTTCTCTTCTAAATAAATTTAAGAATCAGCTTGACAACTAGTTCCCAAAATTCAATTGAAATTTTGACAGGAGTTACATTAAAATTAATATGGATAAAACCTGAATCCTTGAAATTTGAATCTTTCAATTATGCAATATCTCTCTCCAATTACCTAGGCTTTCTTTCATGGTCTTTAGTTTAAAAAAAAAAAAAAAGTGTTACTCACAAAGGCTTTGAACACTGGCTGTGCTTAGATATTTTGTATTTTTGTTAATATTGGAAATAGTGGTTTTGTTATTACAATTTCTCTTTTCTAAATATTTATTTATTTGGCTGTGCCAGGTCTTTGTTGCAGCATGTGAGATCTTAGTTGCAGCCTGTGAGATCTAGTTCCCTAAGCAGGGATTGAACTCAGGGCCTCTGCATTGTGAGTGCAGAGTCTTAGCCACTGGACCACCAAGGAAGTCCCTGTTATTACAATTTCTGATTATTGCTAAGGAACAGAAAAGCTCCTGATTTGGTGTATTGATATTGTATGCATTTACTTTAACATTTATAGTGTTTGAGTTTTTCCATTTACAGAAATTACTCTCACATTCCTTTTAGGAAACATTAATATTAGGCATATTCATCAAAACTTAAATCCTAGGGTAAATTTTTTGCTTCCCTGGTGACTCAGCTGGTAAAGAATCAATCCTTGGGAAGATCCACTGGAGAAGGGAACAGCTACCCACTCCAGTATTCTGGCCAGGAGGATTCCATGGACTGTATAGTCCATGGGGTCGAAAGGAGTTGGACATGACTGAGCAACTTTCACTTTCTTTCTTTCAGGGTAACTTTTGAAAGCATTTAAAATTTTCCTACACATAATCATTTCCAAGTGATTCCACATGCGGAACTTTAATGAAGGAGATTCCTTATATGATATTCAAAATAGGATGCAATCAGTGAAAATCTAAACTTACTACTGCATCTTTTATATTTTTTTTACTGTATTTAAAAAAAATTGGCTTAAATCATCTACAATCATGAATAATAAACATAAATGAGCTACATTATAGCCAGAATTTATTTATAGCCAGAAATTATTTATTATAATTTATTATAGCTTAGTTCATGTATAATAGGTTAGCCAAAAAGTAATTTACTATAACTATGTTTCATGTATAATTTCTCCTGGAAATACACATTGAAATTTTATTTTAAATCTGTTGAATTTTTCAGTGTAAGTCAAGGGAAACCTAATGTAAAATAAAGTGTCTTTTCAGGCTTAATTTCCTACAGTTTAACCACACTGGACTACTTGCTGATTCAAAGCATATCATCCACTTTCATCTTTCTCTTTTGAGCTTGTATTTTTTTTCCCCTACTTATCAAGGCCAAGTCATTCATTCTTCAAGGTCAAATTTCACCTTCTCCATACTGCCTTCCTTGGTTCCCTCCCAGTCTTTAGATTGTGAGTTATTTGAGAATAGGGGTTTACATTTTCTTTACACACCACCACCTAGCACAATGCTGGGCAGACAGAAAGTACTGGATAAATAAACGAATAATGAGAATTGACTGCTTTATCCACTGCATTCTACATCTTAGTCTCTATTAAGCACTATATCTGATTTGAATTATATGTGATTTCGTTATAGTTTGTGGTTTGTCTGTTTTCCTCTCCAGACTGTAAACTGAGAGCAGAAAATTGAATCTGATTCCTTTCTTAGACTCTTTAGCACTTAATACAGACTAGATAGTCAATAACTGAATGAACTGTATAAAGGCACGACATATTTTAAGGAGGTAAGGGTATTTTAAAACAATTTCAGGGAAGATACAAACTCTTTAAAAACCCTACCCTGATGCTACATTATTTGAGATTTAGCTCAGAAAGATTAACTCGCGGGCACCACCTAGTATTCAATAAAGGTGGTGCACCTTTTACCAAAACTGCAAAATTACTGTCAAAAATTAATCTGGAGAGGAAGGTATTCATTCACGCTCACCTGTCTGTTAGTACTCTTAACTCTGCTCAGTGCTGACCGGTCTCAAATGGCATAAACCTCCAATTCTTGAAGTTCCAAGTGTCTTAAACTTGAGGAAAGCGAAACTTCTCATCAGGACTAAACAGGCTCAAAGTTCAAACCACCTAGGGGTGGAGTTGTCTAGGGAAAAGGAAACGATTAACGAGTGGTTTTATTTACTATATATAAACGTGGCCTAAAGCAGTCCCGAAAACTCCTCTTAGGCAGCCAGAGAATATAACACTATCTCTCCTTCGAGGAAGACTTCAAATGGGCGGTAGGGGGTTGGAGAAGGGGGAGAAACCCATTTTCTTTCGACTGTGTCTCCGGCAGTCGTTCTCAGGCTTTTCTGAAATCGACGTGGGTGATAGTGGAGAACCCCGCACCCGGACCTGCCTAGATGGAAGATGTCAAACCCAGAAGCACGGAAACAGTAAAGGTGGTCGCGCAAGTTTTCCCGGCTGGAAATGAGCAGCGTCCGGACCTCAAGCATTCGGACGCGGTAAGGGAGCAGCTCCGGTCACAGCCCCAAATCCCACTTCCCACCGGGGAACTTAAAGCTCCCACATTTGGGTCCTGCGGCGGCGGGCTCGACTAGGCCCGTTTGCCACCAGAGGTCGCCGGGAATCCGCTGTCCCCAAAACTCTTCCGCTCTTCCCAGACCAGAAATTAAACTACCTCCTTAAGGCCCTCGAGGCCCCCTCTCCACCTCCGCCTACCCGAAGGTTCCAGAGTTAGGAGCCAGGGGCCCCGCCTACCTGAGGGGCCCAGCTCGGCGGACGCTTGCAGGAGGAGCACTTCAGTCAGACGCACGTACTTCCGGCTTCCCGGAGCCAATGTGGGTGCGGCCGCGGGTGTTACCCTCATTGGCGTTCGGGCTGCGGAGCGTCTCCTGGAGGATTCGGGCCGCTCTGCCCTGAGGACGTGGTGAGGCCGTGGTAAGTCCGTACATGGAGCCCCTGAGAATCCGTCTCTGGCCGAGGCAGCCCAGGATTCCTTTTTAAAGCCGATAGCACAGACGAGTCCAAGATGTTAGGCTCTTTGAGGGTCAAATACAACTGTCCCTGAAGCGAGGTCACTTTCAAGTTTGGGACAAGGAGTCTTACCCCTTCATTTTTTCAGCTTCTCTCCGTGGAACCAAAACCCTCGGTAAATTTCCCTTTGGCCTTTGGAAAAGGTGACTTAACTCTGAAAAAAACAAAATTCTTTTCTAGAAGCTTCTTGGGCTTGGTGGAAGCGAGGCGGGGGGCGCTTCTCTTTTTTCTGAACTGCCTTCCAAATCTGTAAAGGACTAGATCCACCTTCCTGGTAGCGGTTTGATATTCTATTTGAGAAGACTACTAGCTGTTGGCACCATTCTTAAAAGTTACTCAGAAATTAAGTGAAAACCGTCTTCAGATGTTCGCAGCCCATATCCTTGAAGTTATTAGTCCACAGGACAACATCAAGGTTTACGGAGAAATTGTTTCTCCTATTTTGTCTTTAAAAATAATTCTGTTTCTATCACTCAGGATAAACTTCCAAGATTATCATAGAACTCCACCAAAATGAATTATCTGTCCGATCATAGAATTTCTTACTTATCACAGTAAGTTGTCTTTCCAGGGTTACAGTTTGTATGTGAAACCACTGTTCCAAGTTCAACTTAGAGAAGACTGTTGACACACAAGTTGGAATGGTTCCAATAGCCTACTTTGCGAAACGGTTTGGATTCACAGAACTTCCGTTGTAAAAGTAAGTGTGTGTTATATTCATAAAATTAGCTCTAATTTTTGATATGTGAATATGGGTGGAAGTGTCAACGTTTTGGGGTAATATGGATCTCCCAGTGGCAAATAATTAGGGTCAGTGCCACAGAAAACAAAATTGGGAAATATACGCCTTTTACCATTTGAAGATGTTGCTGAATAAACATCTCCCTGTGTTTGTGCCCTAATTTTGATGATGATAATGAGGTGTTCTATTTAGGCATTTGTGTTGGTTTTAGTGTGTGTAATTTTAGAAGCAGTGAAGGAAAGGCCTCTCCATATGTGCATTGTATTAATATTTGCCTGCTTTTTCATGGTGACTTAATCTGATTTAGAGGCTCTGTGTTGAGAGTTTTCTTACGTACTTTGGGCTCTTGTTTAGAGTTAGTGGGTAATGAAAAAGTATTTCTAGTGCATAGGCAAGAGAAATTGGTTTAGGATCCACTTCTCAAACAAAAATAGAATCCAAGCCTGGAGGGAGGTTGGGGAGAGAGGAGAAGAAATTGGAAAAAGGAATGAACGTTAAGTAGGTCGTCACAGGAGAGAGCATTAGGGAATGTAACCTCAGAACTGGGAGTCATAACTGGAAAACCAGATAAATACTACCTGGCAGCTGGAGGAGTTTAGGACACTTCAACCTGGACTTGGGATGAGAGTCCAGAGAGCTCTCCAGCTAGGTAAGGAAAATGCAGGGTCAGATGAAACTTAAGTGGCTAACAAGAAGTACCATGAGCCAAAGGCACTCTGAACACATGGGCCTCTTTTAAATGTCTGCCAGTAGATAATGTACCATTGTAAGTCTGTGTAGTGGTTACGAGTATGAACTTTCAGAGTCAAGGTTGTTACACAAACTGTGAGATCTTGAGCAAGTTGATCAGCCTCTTTCAGCTTCAGTTTCCTCATCTGCTAAAAAAGAGATGATAGGGGACTTCCCTGGTGGTCCAGTGGTTAAGACTACACTTGTACTGCAGGGGGCATGTGTTTGATCCCTGGTCAGGGAACTAAGATCCCACATGCCTCCTCCCCCCCACCCCCAAAAAGAGGGGATAATAATAGTACCTCCTTCATTGGAATGTTATAAGTATCACATTATTGTTGTTGTTGTTCAGTCACTAACTCAGTCCGACTCATTGCGATCCCTTGAACTGCAGCATAACAGGCTTCTCTGTCCATCCCTATCTCCCTGAGTTTGTTCAAACTCATGTCCATAGAGGCAGTGATGCCATCCAGCCATCTCATCCTCTGTCACCCTCTTCTCCTCTTGCCCTCGATATTTCCCAGCATCAGGGTCTTTTCCAATGAATCGGCTCTTTACATCAGGAGGCCAAAGTACTGGAGCTTCAGCTTCAGCATCAGTCCTTCCAATGAATATTCAGGGTTGATTTCCTTTAGGATTGACCGATTTGATCTCCTTGTCCAAGGGACTCTCAAGAATCTTCTCCAACACCAGTTTGAAAGTGTCATTTCTACAGTGCTCAGACTTCTTTATGGTCCAACTCTCACATCCATACAGGACTACTGAAAAAATCATAGCTTTGACTATATGGACCTTTGTCATCAAAGTGATGTCTCTGCTTAGTATCTTGCTTGGTACACAGGAAGAACTCAATGGATGTTACTGATATATTTATCACCATCATTACATAAGCATAATTGGAGATAAATATATAGATACATTTGTCTGCAATGGGTCTGCATTGCTGCATGTGGACTTTCTCTAGTGTGGCTAGCACGGGCTACTTGTCATTGTAATGTGCAGGCTTCTCATTGCAGTGGCTTCTTTTGCTGCAGAGCATGGGCTTTGGGGCAATTGGCTTCAGTAGCTGTGGTACACAGGCTTAGCTGCCCTGAGGAATGTGGAATCTTCCCAGAGCAGACCGTGTCAGACTTCTCAAACCCGTGTCTCCTGCTTTGGCAAGTGGATTCTTAACCACTGGACAACCAGGAAAGTCCCCAATAGTTCCATATTAACTTTTAAAAATTATAGGAAAGTAGAAAAAGGAAGAGAATTCTTCATGGAATTTTTTGATGTTTTCCCCCATGAAATGTTTTAACTATGACATATGTAATTAGGAATCCCATTTTTACATATCTTTATTTTACAGTAAGTAGAATATAAAGACTAATGGTACATTAAATATAGCCAAGGTTTCAGATTAGCTGAGCATTTAGAAATTCAGTATTCCATTCAATTCAATTAGTATTTAGAAAGTTTTCACTGTCAGGGCTTAACAACTGTGAAAAAAGTAGTGGGAAGACTAACTTTAAATTTCAGTTTCTTTAAATTTTAAATGGAGTGTAGTAGGTATCAAACATCAAATTTTTTTTTTCCTATAGTAAATTTAATGAGTGTGATGCTTAATGTTTTATTTTCTGAAACTTCCTCTAACATTCTCCCAGAAAGTTGCTTCTAGGTGCACATACCCAACATTTTGCTTCAGAGACATTATACCCCTGAATCCCAGGTCCCACATGTGCGATGTGCATGTCCGACTCTTTGTGACCCCATGGTCTGTGGCCCAACAGGCTCCTCTGTCCATGGCATTCTCCAGACAAGAATACTCCCCATTTCCTCCAATAGGGGATCTTCCTGACCCAGGGATTGAATCAGTGTCTTCTGCATCCCCCACATTGGCAGATGGATTCTTTACCAGTGTGCTACCTGAGAAGCCCAGGTCCCAAATGAAGCACTGTTAAAATAAATTGTGAGAGAGTACTGCTGCTAGTGGCTGTTTAAAGTATGAGGGGCTCAAAAAAAAAGGCAGTTTTAAAACTGTGTGATTTTCGCCTGCATTGGGAAGAGCATAATTTATATTTCATAAGATATGAGTAACATCAAATAAATGTTGTTTAATGAATTTAAGTCTGGTAAAATGAGATTTGGTTTTGGAGGAAATGATAAAACCATAAAAGCAAATAAAAATTCAAAAAGGAATGAATTCGGTCATTTGTAGAGCTGTGGATGGACTTAGAGTCTGTCATACAGAGTGAAGTAAGTCAAAAAGAGAAAAACAAATATATGTTAATGCATAGATACGTAATCTAGAAAAATGGTATAGATGAACCTATTTACAGGGCAGGAATAGAGATGCAGACGCAGAGAACAGACATTGGATGTGAGGTGAGGAAGGGGAGGGTGGGATGAGTTGGGAGAGTTGCACTGACCTATATACACTGCCGTGTGTAAAATAGAGCCCAGCAGAAAGCAGCTGTAGAGCACAGGGAGCTCAGCCGAGGTCTCTGTGGCGACCTAGAAGGGTGAGTTGCTGGAGGTGGGAGGGACGCTCAAGAGGAAGCAGAAAATGTATACGTGTAGCTGATTCACTTTGTTGTACAGCAGAAACTAACACAACATTGTAAAGCCATTACACTCCAATTAAAAAATGTATATATATTCATGTAGATTCTTTTACCGTCTGAGCTGTCAGGGAAGCCCTAAAGAATCTGCCTGCAATGCAGGAGACGTAGGTTCGATCCCTGGGTCAGGAAGATCCATCCCCTGGAGAAGGGAAAAGCAACCCACCCCAGTATTCTTGTCTGGAGAATTCCACGAACAGAGAAGCCTGACGGGCTATAGTCCATGGGGTCGCAAAGAGTCGGACACGACTGAGCGAGTAACACTTCCACTTTTCATGTAGATAGATTTTAAAATATAATTATAATAATAAAAGGAACTAAAGAGAAAAGCAAGTGAAGATTCAGTTTTGTAGGTTGTGGATTAAAGTGCTGCTTTAATGCTTATCAATTAAGAAATAGAACTTCATTTTCTGGAGTTAGGTTCAGAAAGTTGCATAATTTTAAGACACAAAAGTATTAAGCAGCCTTGGTCTTAAGAAACAGTCTCTTATATTTAGAAAGAGTCAGTTAAATATTTTCAGCTAGAGAAAAATGGCTGGATTCTGAATGTACTTTGACGATGGAGTCATTGAGATTTCCTAATGGGGTATGAGGAGAAGAAAAGCAGTGCATTTAGGATGATTTGAGGTACTTGACTTTAGCAACTGGAAGGGCTGGAGTTGTCATCAGCTCAGATCTTCAAGTAGATCAGATTTGGGGGTCGGAAAAGTGAAAGTGAAAGTTTCTCAGTCATGTCCAACTCTTTGCGACCCCATGGACTGGGAGTGGGTTCCCTTCCCCAGGGGATCTTCCCAACCCAGGGATAGAACCCAGGTCTCCCACATTGGAGGTGGATTCTTTACTAACTGAGCTATCAGGGAAGCCCGGTGGCAAGATAGTTCAGAAAAAAAAAAGAAACTTCTGATAAAAATCTTGAGGTAAATTGACATTTGACATTTATTTGACATGTTAATAAGATCTAAAGAATGTAAAAAGGCTGTTAAAAGTGAAAGTGTTAGTTGCTCAGTCGTGTCCGACTCTTTGGGATCCCATGGACAGTATCCCGCCAGGCTCCTCCGTCTATGGGATTTCCCAGGCAAGAATACTGGTGTAAGCAGGCATTCCCTCCTCCAGGGGATCTTCCTGACCCAGGGACTGAACCTGGGTCTCCTTATTGCAGGCAGATTCTTTACCATCTGAGTCACCAGGGAAGCCCATGTTATTTTTAAATAGTTTCTGTTAATCATAGTAAGAGAATTACTTAAGGGGATTTCACTGTCAACATACGAGTTACTCGAGTTTCTAATTCCTAAGTTTTAGTGCAATGTTTGGAACGTGGAACGTGCTCAGTAAGTGTTGGTGTGGAGAATGGATAGTGTGTTCAGGTGGTACCTCCTGCAGCAGGTACCACCTGAACAGAGAAGCAGATGGAAAGCAGTCATTCCTGTTTGTGAAGGTCTGTGTCTGTCATCAATGTGCTTGGAGATGTTTGTATTAAACTTGTTCCTTCTGGGACTTCCTGGGCAGTCCAGTGGCTAAGATTCCACACTCCCAGTGAAGTCCCAGAAGGAACAAGAACTTAGATCCCACATGCCTCAACTAAAGATCTCAAATGCTGCAACTAAAAAAAAAGAAAAAAAAAACCCACAGCTAAGACCTGGTGCAGCCAAATAAATAAATATTTTTTTAAATGAACTTATTTCTTCTGCCAAGAAATACTCTTCTTTTTCCTCAAGAAACACCATTTTCTCCCCATCCCAAAGACTTGAGAGCATCTGTGAGTGGCTAGTTCCTTCTTAAAACCCCTCAGAATCTGTGAATACATACAAAACAAGCCAGAAGACAGGGTAGCATGGCAGGTCAGTTGGCTGTTTTCTCTAGAGAGCAGTTTACTGTCATGATGCAAGAGATTGGTGTCACCAGGTGGAGGAGTTCATGATGATTTTTACTCTAAAAGTTCCTACTGCACTTTTAAAGAAGCGATAGATTGACCTTGTTCAAATATACAGTCTGGATCACTGTTTTTTTTTTGAAATTAGACCCCTTGTTCATTACTAAGATTTTTATTTTTATTTTTCCTTCTCTGTACTTATTTTTATCACAGTCATCCAGTAGATGCTACTAACTTTACTGAAACAGAATAAAGGAGGTTCAGAAAGTCCAAGTGATGATCTTAAGAATATCTAATAGATCCTTATTGAGGCTGAATTTGGTTGTGATGTCGACCCAGTGATTTTGGTTGAACTGTTCATCTTTATCCATCATCAGTGCTCATAAAACTGTCACCTGACAGCTTTCTTCCTAATGACTGGTTTTGATGTGCTTCCTGTTCCACTGACCACTTCATCTAGGAGTAGCAGGGTGGAGATGGTCATATATGCTTGCTGGCAGTTGTCAGGTGACAAGGCTCCTGGAAAAGATTGAACCTGCTGAAGACACGTATCTAAGGCAAGGGACCAGCAGGGCTCAAATGCTAGCTTCAGACTGTTGATTTAGTGTCTGGCCTTGGACGGATCACACTGGCCAGCCAAGTCAGCCCCAGGCTTGAGAAAAGCACTGTAGGATAAAAAATGGGATCTAATTAAATGGAGCAGAAATAACATGAGAAGGATGACTTTTTATTTTTTTTAATGTAGACCATTTTTAAGGTCTTTGTTGAATTTGTTACAATATTGCTTCCGTTTATGTTTTGGTTTTTGACCCCAAGGCATATGGAATATTAGTTTCCTGACCAGGGATCAAACCCACAGCCCCTGCTTTGGAAGGCAAAGGGTTAACCCCTGGACTGCCAGAGAAGGATGGCTTTTATACTCCATTCTAACCCTCTCCATTTTTTTTGGCCATTCTGCCTTCGGAATCTTAGTCCTTGACCAGGAATTGAACCTGTGCCCACTGCGGTGGGAGCATGGAGTCTTAACCACCGGATCACCAAGGACGTCCCAGGGAAGGATGGCTTTTTATATCCCATTCTAAGCCTCTCCTCTTTTTTTTTTTTTTTGGCCATGCTGCCTGCAGGATCTTAGTCCTTGACCGGGAGTTGAACCTGTGCTGCCTGCAGTGGGAGCACGGAGTTTTAACCTCTGGACTGCCAGGGAAATCGCTCTCCACTTTTATGTGCTTCTTGGAGCACCTGCTTTAAGAGGAACTAGGGCTTCCCCTTGCAACCTAGCGGGTTGACCGTAAGTTTCCACTTGTGGGAAAACCTGAGCAAACTTTTTGGCCAACCTATAACAATCCTAGCTGAGCATTTACTTCCCTTGAAGGGCTGACATGCCTTTGACAGGGCTAGGTTACTCTGGAAGTTTGTAATTACCTGTAGAAACCAAGCTGCTCACTGAGAGCAGCACAGACAAGTAGTACAGTTCAGGAGTGGTTTTTGCCTGTATTGGGGAAGAAAAGAGCACTGTGAGGAATTACTTGTCTTATAATTGCAATACATACTTTAAATGTTTTTGCTGAAAGGATTTTTTAGAAGGTACCAATTTAGCAAGAGATGGAAGGCTTGCTGCTTAATGTGCCAACCCAGTTCCACTGTCGATTAATGTCTTAACTTTTTTTGTATGTATAATTCTGGTAAAGTGGAATTCACCCTCCAAAAAGAAATATCTCTCATGGAGTTTTTAAATTTCCCTGGTGAAATGTTTTGACTGTGACATGTATCTAATTAGGAGGTCTCTCTCTCCATCTTTATTCTTTTAAAAGGTTTATTTTTAAAATTTTTTGGCTGTGGTGGGTCTTAATTACTGCACTTAGGTTTTCTCTAGTTGTGGCAGGTAGGGGCTACTCTTCATTGTGGTACCCGAGCTTCTCATTGCACTGGCTTCTCTTGTTGCAGAACATGGGCTCTAGGCACACAGGCTTCAGTAGCTGCAGAGCATGGGCTCAGTGGTTGCAGCTCATGGAGTTAGTTGCTCTGCAGCATATGGGATCTTCCCAGACCAGGGATCGCACAGGTGTCCCCTGCATTGCAAGGCAGATTCTTAACCACTGGACCACCAGGGAAGCCTCCATCTCTATTTTTTTAGTTTGAGGTAGAAAATAAATATTGAAGACTAAAGGTGCATTGTATACAGCCAAGCTTTCAGATTAAGATGAGCCTTTAGAAATTCAGTATTTAAAAACGTACACAGTCGGTTGCCAAAAATGTTAACACTATGGTGCAGACTCCCTCAATGAAGGATCCCACACCAAATACAGAAAACATCCTCTTTAGTGCCTGTGGGACCGGTTCCATCCGAATAAGCAGCACAGTAAAACCTAAAAAGATGGCAGAACAGCATCAGTTTACTGGGTTGAATTGCCTCAGAAATATTATATTCTTTTTTTTAAAGATTTTATTAAAATATAGTTAATTTATAATGTGTTAATTTCTGCTGTGCAGCCAAGTGATTCAGTTATACACATTCTTTTTTATATACTTTTCCATTATGGTGTTTCACAGGATGTTGAATATAGTTCTCTGGGCTGTACCTTAGGACCTTGTTGTTTATCCGTCCAGTATGTAATAGTTTGTCTCTGCTAATCCCAAACTCCCGATCCTTCCCTCCCCACCCCACCCCTGCCTTGGCAACCGCAGTTATTCTCTGTGTCTGTGAGTCTGTTTCGGAGATATGTTTCATAGATACGTTCATTTGTGGCGTACTTTAGAGTCGACATACAAGTGATACTATGTGGTATTATCTTTCTCTTTCTGACTTCACTTGTGGCTTCCCTTGTGGCACAGCTGGTAAAGAATGCCCCTGCAATGTGGGAGACCTGGGTTTGATCCCTGGGTTGGGAAGATCCCCTAGAAAAGGGAAAGGCTATCTACTCCGGTATTCTGGCCCGGAGAATTTCATAGACTCTATAGTCCTTGGGGTCACAAAGAGTCAGACACAACTGAGCAACTTTCACTTCTAACTTCACTTAGTATAATAATCTCTAGGTCCATCTGTGTTGCTGTAAATGCCATTATTTCATTCAGAAATATATTCTTGAATGCAAAGCTAAATCACGGTGTTTCCTTGTGTATCTGTTGTGGAACAAAAGTGCTCAAAAGTTGGTCAGGCTAAGGTTTTCCTCAATAGAGGTCGTGTTCTTACTATTGGCAATGCTGGTGATAGTAACTGTGACAGTTCTTTTTTAAAATAATTCCCCCATTATCTCCTTTAAATCTTATAGCAAAACTGCGAAGCAGGTTTTTTAATCTCCTTCTTTTTTTTCTTTTGGCTGCACCAAGCATCTTGTGGGATTTTAGTTCCAGGTCTGGATTCTAGGCCTCAACAGTGACAGCATGGAGTCCTAATAACTCTACCACCAGGGAATTCCCTTAGAAAAAAGGCTGGAAAGCTCCGGGAGGTAAAGTATTAATAGCTTCTTCTGTTTGGGATGTGGGGCATTTGAACTGGCCTCCCTCAGTCTCCATAGCTGGTGCTCTTGTCTGTTGCACACACTGCCTCTTGTGGAGTTGGGGTTTAGTAGAGACTCTCTCTAGAACCCTGCCTACGGCACCCCAACAACTGTTTTCATTTTATAAAAATTTAGACATTGTCTTTATTTAAATTGCACATCACTATTAGAAGTTCATACAAAAGAAAATATAACTAAAATATATTAGCTAAAGTATTCCTAAAACTTCTACACATTTCAGAGTCCAACTCTTCTGTATCACTTTTTGACTTCAAGTAGTCGAGGTCCCTGTGTTTCTACCCATGTCATCTTCTCAGTATCTAATTATTGAATAAGTGGGTAAATCTGATATTTTTATATTATAACTATAAAGAATTTTATAATATCAAAATGTTTATATTGAGTTGGCTGAAAAGTTCGTTTAGAAAGCCTGAATAAACTTTTTGGCCAACCCAATATTAAATTGGTTTCATATTCAAATTGTAGGACAACTCAAAGAGACACTAAGGAGCATTTTAAAGTTTTCCTTCATCTGAATTTCATTTCATTTTTAAAAAATGAGTTAATTTATTTTAATTGGAAGGTAATTACTTTACAATATTGTGGTGGTTTTTGCCATGCATCGACATGAATCAGCCATGGATGCACATGTGTCCCCCACATCATGAACCCCCTCCCCCTTCACATGAATTTTAAATGTGAGTTTTTTCTCAGGTTTCAGTCTGTGAGCTCTTGCAGAACAACAAGTCCTATCTTATCCATTTTTATTCTAGCTGCTGCTGCTGCTACTGCTAAGTCGCTTCAGTCGTGTCCGACTCTGTGCGACCCCAGAGACGGCAGCCTGCCAGGCTCCCTCGTCCCTGGGATTATCCAGGCAAGAAGACTGGAGTGGGTTGCCATTTCCTTCTCCAATGCATGAAAGTGAAAAGTGAAAGGGAAGTCGCTCAGTCGTGTCCAACTCTTAGCGACCCCATGGACTGCAACCCACCAGGCTCCACCATCCATGGGATTTTCCAAGCAAGAGTACTGGAGTGGGGTGCCATTGTATTCTAGCAGCATCTGGCAAATAGACAATAAGTATATGACTACACTTATTAAGAATGACTCCACACTTACCAACTGTGAAGAAAGTAAAGATGATATTGCTAACCAGGTTGGTAAGGAGAGGTTGACTGCAGTATCGAGAAGATCTGGGCCTACAAATCAATATACCAGCTCATACACTAATTGATTACTTATTAGAAGAAATCCACACTGTTAACATAAAACCAGAAGGTGCTGACCCTTGAATTCTAATTGTGGCATGAAGTTCATTTGGCTCCAGGCAACTCACTTCTCTTAAGAACCTTTGTTCTTTACCATGACTGCAAATTAGTGCTAGCATCAATGATAATATTGAGTTATGAATATTCTTAATGCTGAGAGTTATTAATATTCTTAATTTGTGGACAGTGTTCACCATTTTTTTTTTTTCCTACTTTAAAAAACTATTTTATTTTTGACTGCGCTGGATCCTCACTGCGGCTCTCGGGCTTTCTTTAGCTGTGAGAAGGGGCTACTCTCTAGTTTCAGTGCACGGGCTTCTCTTCCAGTGGTTTCTCTTGTGGAGCACAGGCTCTAGGCACACAGGCTTCAGTAGTTGCAGCGCGTAGACTCAGTAGTTGTGGTGCACAGGCCAAGTTGCCCCGTGGCATGTGACCCAGACCAGGGGTCAAACCTGTGTCCCCTGTACTGGCAGGCACATTCTTAACTACTGCACCACCAGGGAAATCCTACCATTTAAAAAATTCATGTTAATTTGATATGTTGGTGAAAAAACATTTTGTGGAAATTCTGGCCTCTAGAGTGAGGAAATACACCCTACATCTTAACAGTAGTACACAAACCTCTCCTAGTAGAAGCTGGCAAATTTGAATTAGGCAAATTACAAGGGGTGTCATAGTTTCCAGTCCTTCCCTATCACTTAAGTGGAATCTCAGTTTTCAGATTTTTAAAAAATTTTCTTATTTTTAGGACTGCAATTTATTTTAAATGTGTAAAATTGCATTTGTTTCATTTGACCATTGAAAAAGGTATTAACTGACTTTTTTGGCCAAGATGGATTTCTGACATAGAATCAGAAATAACAGGTCAAGTCATAATCTGGTCGAGTGTGCCCGTGTCGCCCTCAGCCTTGGAGACATCAGCTAATGTTAGGCTGTTGGCTCTGGTCTCTTGGGCATCCATAAAGTGAAACATTCGCACCCTAATTGTCTGCCATTTAAGGACTTCTTATTACTGGAAGTAGAACTTTTAACCTGTATGACTGCTGGTTAAAAGTTAAACTCTGTCTGCCCAAATCCCAACTCTCCTCGCTGGACTGAGAGTTTTGACTTTTCAAAGAGGTGAAGCAGGTGACTGCCATTGATAATAGGGGCAAAACAATGGGGCAGGCTGCATTTAAGCACATAACAGGAACAGCAGCGGGCACCCGAACAACCTCACAGGTAAGACAGGCATGCTGAGCTGCCAGGTGTGGAGGTGGCTGGAGAAAGAACTTACCTTAGCAGAACATAGAACTGGAGGGTCAGAATGGTGATGGCAAACAGGAACACTGTCACTTGGCTGCATGGAACACAGTGAGTTACATTGTACATTATTGTTTCAGTGATATGAATGGCTTTAAGAAACCAAATTCAGGTTCTGTTTCATGGTAATGTTACGTCAAACCACAGAAATAAAATTTTAAACAGAGCAAAGATGAATTGACATCCATCCCATTAGGACAAAATTGTCTAATGATACTACAGTAAGGACAATAGTTAGCATTTATCGAGTTCCTACTATGTAGCAGGCGGGCTTTCCAGGTGGCACAGTGGTAAAGAGTCCTCCTGCCAATGCAGGAGATGAGGGTTAGATCTGTGGGTCAGAAAAATCCCCTGGAAAAAAAAAAAGAAAAATCCCCTGGAGAAGGAAATGGCAACGTGCTCCAGTATTCCTGCCTAAGAAATCCCACGGGCAGAGGAACCTGGTGGGCCACAGTACATGGGGTTGCAAAGAGTTGGACACGACTGATGAGGCACATACTATGTAGCAGGCACTGTGACACTGGTCTCTAAGGAATCTTGAGAACCTTGATTTAGTTACCGTGGCTGTAAATGCTGAAAGACGACCCACAAGCAATAAAAGGAGTTATTACTGTTCATAATTAGTAGGGAAATGTGTCACATTTTAAATTTACTTTTTTGCTTAATATGCATACAGTTTAGGACTTCCTTGGTAGTCCATTGGTTAAGAATCTGCCTTGCAATGCAGGGAACACAGGTTCGATCTCTGGTCTGGGAACTAAGATCCCACATACTGAGGCACCACAACTACTGACTCGAGCCTCAATTAGAGGGTCCAAGCACCTCAACAAAGATCTCATCTGCCCCAACTAAGACCCAGCACAGACAAATAAGTAAATATATATTTTTAAAAATGCACACAATCCTATGAGATGAGACTGTGGTTTCCTATCTTACAAATGAAGAAACTGAGGCTCAGAAAAATTAAATGTCTTATCTCAGGACAAACACCTGATATAGTAAGTGGTAAAGTAAAAGTGTAAGTGTTAGTTGATCAGTTGTGTCTGACTCTTTGGGACCCTATGGACTGTAGCCCGCCAGGCTCCTCTGTCCATGGAATTCTCCAGGCAAGAATACTGAAGTAAGCGGTAAAGCTACAGTTTGAACCAGGTCTGAGAGTCACGAGATAACCTGGAGTAATAGGTAAGTTTGGCCTTGGAGTACAGAATGAAGCAGGGCAAAGGCTAACAGAGTTTTGCCAAGAGAATGCACTGGTCATAGCAAACACCTTCTTCCAACAACACAAGAGACAATTCTACACATGGGCATCACGATATGGTCAACACCAAAATCAGATTTATTATATTCTTTGCAGCCAAAGATGGAGAAGCTCTATACAGTCAACAAAAACAAGACCAGGAGCTGACTGTGGCTCAGATCATGAACTCCTTATTGCAAAATTCAGACATAAATTGAAGACAGTAGGGAAAACCACTGGACCATTCAGGTATAAACTAAATCAAATCCCTTACGATTATACAGTGGAAGGGACAAATAGATTCAAAGGATTAGATCTAATAGAGTGCCTGAAGAACTATGGACAGAGGTTCATGACATGGTATAGAAGGCAGTGATCAAGACCATCCCCAAGAAAAACGCAAAAAGGCAAAATGGTTGTCTGAGGAGGCTTTATGAATAGCTGAGAAAAGAAGAGAAGCAAAAGGCGGAAGAGAAAAGGAAACATATACCCATATGAATCAGAGTTCCAAAGAATAACAAGGAGAGAGAAGAAAGCCTTCCTAAGTGAACAGTGCAAAGAAATAGAGGAAAACAATAGAAAAAGACTGGAGATCTGTATTAAGAAAATTAGAGATATCAAGGGAACATTTCATGCAAAGATGGGCACAATAAAAAACAGAAAGAGTGTGGACCTGAAAGAAGCAGAAGATATTAAGAAGAGGTGGCCAGAATACATGGAAGAACTAAACAAAAAAGATCTCAATAACCTAGATAACCATGATGGTGTGATCACTCACCTAGAACCAGACATCCTGGAATGTGAAGTCAACTAGGGCTTAGGAAGCATCACTACAAACAAAGCTAGTAGAGGTGATGGAATTCCAGCAGAGCTGTTTTAAATCCTAAAAGATGATGCTGTGAAAGTGCTGCACTCAGTATGCCAGCAAATTTGAAAACTCAACAGTGGCCACAGAACCAGAAAAGGTCAGTTTTCATTCCAATCCCAAAGAAAGGTAATGCCAAAGAATTTTCAAATGACCACACGATTGCACTCTTCTCACATGCTAGCAAAGTAATGCTCAAAATTCTCCAAGGAAGGCTTCAACAGTACATGAACAGAGAACATCCAGATGTTCAAGCTGGATTTAGAAAAGGCAGAGGAACAGGAGATCAAATTGCCAAGATCTGTTGGATCATAGAAAAAGCAAGAGAGTTCCAGAAAAACATCTGCTTCTGCTTTATTGATTACATCAAAGCCTTTGACTGTATGGATCACAACAAACTGTGGAAAATTCTTCAGGAGATGGGAATACCAGACCACCTTACCTGCCTCCTGAGAAATCTGTGTGCAGGTCAAGAAGCAACAGTTAGAACCAGACGTGGAACAATGAACTGGTTCCAAATTGGGAAAGGGGTACATCAAGGCTATATATTGTCACCCTGCTTATTTAACTTGTATGTAGAGTACATCATGCAAAATGCCAGGCTGGATGAAGCATAAGCTGGAATCAAGATTGCCTGGAGAAATATCAATAACCTCAGATATGTAGATGACACCACCCTTATGGCAGAAAGCGAAGAGAAACTGAAGAGCCTCTTGTTGAAAGTGAAAGAGGAGAGGAAGAGGCTGGCTTACAACTCAACAGTCAAAAAACTAAGATCGTGGCATCCAGTCCCATCACTTCATGGCAAATAGATGGGAAAACAATGGAAACGGTGACCGACTTTATTTTGGGGGGGGCTCCAAAATCACTGCAAATGGTGACTGCGGCCATGAAATTAAAAGACACTTGTTCCTTGGGAGAAAAGCTATGACCAACCTAGACAGCATATTAAAAAGCAGAGACATTATTTTGCCAACAAAGATCCATCTAGTCAAAGCTATGGTTTTTCCAGTAGTCATGTATGGATGTGAGAGTTGGACTTTATAAAGAAAGCTGAGCGCCAAAGAATTGATGCTTTTGAACTCTGGTGTTGGAGAACACTTTTGAGAGTCCCTTGGACAGCAAGGAGATCAAACCAGTCAGTCCTAAAGGAAGTAAGTCTTGAATATTCATTGGAAGAACTGATGCTGAAGCTGAGGCTCCAGTACTTTGGCCACGTGATGCGAATAACTGACTTATTGGAAAAGACCCTGATGCTGGGAAAGTTTGAAGGCAGGAGGAGAAGAGGGTGACAGAGGATGAGATGGTTGGATGGCATCACTGACTTGATAGACATGATTTTGAGCAAGCTCCAGGAGTTGGTGATGGACAGGGAAGCCTGGCGTGCTGCAGTCCATGGGGTCGCAATGAGCTGGACATAACTGAGTGACTGAACTGAACTGAGAGTCCCAACCACACCTTTATGCTATGTTAGCCCTCCCTGCGGTTCACACTGGGTAACTCACATTGAGTGAGTTAACTGCCCACCACAACTTACACAACGAAATAAGGTCTGTGGTTACTGCTCAAACATTTTAAAAATTCTTTTGAAATTACATGTACATAGCTTCCATGCATATAGGAAAATCTTCCACCTTAACTAGTAGTCCTCTTTCTTCACTGTAAACTGTTATTCACCTTCTTATTTATTTTATTAATTGGATTTAGCACTGAATGACTTTAGGGCACTTGTAGGAATCAGATCTCCCCTCCAAAGACAAAGGTTTATCCTCAGTGAAGATACTCAAAACAATAAGCAATTTGAAAATATACCCCCAGACTATTTATTTATTATTTTGTTTTATTTTTTGACATGTGAGATTTGAAGCTTGGAGTCTTAACCCCTGGAATGCCAGGGAAGCCCCCCTCACCTCCAAACTATTTGAAGCAGTGGCACACAGAGCTAAAATAGAGTCTCGGGTTTAAGGTTACTAATAAAAGCATTAGTGTCCCTTTGGCTTCCCTTGTAGCTCGGTTGGTAAAGAATATGCCTGCAGTGCAGGAGACCCAGGTTCAATCCCTGGGTTGGGAAGATCTCCTGGAGAAGGAAATGGCAACCCACTCCAGTATTCTTGCCTGGAGAATTCCATGGACAGAGGAGCCTGGCAGGCTGCAGTCCATGGGGTGGCATGGTCGGGCTTGACTGAGCTAACTAACATGCTAACTAACTAGTGTACCTTTAGAGCTGTAAATCTGAAGGGTTGCCAAGTCAATCCCTTTAGCAGTCGGGCAACATAGATTTAATTGTACTGAGCATTCTGAAGTGTGACAAGAAAACCCAGTTTTTTTTTAAGTTTATGTTTTAAAAGCTGACTTAATGTTTCCAAAATGTTTCATTAACGTTTACACATCAGTGTTTTTGAAACTTAGTAATAATTTTAAAATTGAAAGTAATTTTCCTTAAACCTCCAAGCATGTTAGTCGCTCAGTGGTATCCGACTCTTTGCAACCTCATGGACTGTAGCCCGCCAGGCTCCTCTGTCCATGGTATTCTCCAGGCAAGAATACTGGAGTGGGTTGCCGCACCCTCTTCCAGGGGATCTTCCTGACCCAAGGATCAAACCTGGGTCTCCTGCATTGCAGGCAGATTTTTTACCATTCGAGCCACCAGGGAAGCCCTTAAGCCTCAAGACAGCCCCAGGAAGAAATGACCTTTTTGCCACAGTGGGCTGGGGAGGGACACTTACAGCCTGAGCTGGTGAGATCTTGGCAGCCAACAGTGCAAGCGATAGGCTGAGTGAGCCAGACAGAAGTGAATCATGGTGACCGGGTCCCTGAGCACCTGGAGCAGGGCACGGAGGATCCAGAACAGTCCTGTTAGAGCTTCCAGACCTCTTCTCCACCTGCCAGGGCCTCCATCCATACACACCAGCCCTGCGAACACTGGGGGATGTGGAGGAAGTTCTCTCCAGGGGAGAGGGACAGGTCCTAGTCCTTTTAAAGCCACTCTAGGCTATGATAGGAGCTCCCTGTAACTTGATTCTTCTATGGCTTTAAGGGTCTGAAGTCTAAAGCTGGCTGTGTTAACAGTGAATTAGTAACACTGAGCTGGATATTTGAGACAGGTCACCAATGTGAAAAGAGGGAAAGCTTCCTTTAGGCTGAGAGATCAGCTTTCCTTTCTCAGCCCTTCCCCTCGGGAGGACCTGGAAACCTGAGCCCATCCCCAAGGGCAGGGGGAGTGCTTCAGGCTCTTTCATCCTTCCTTCTCTGAATAGCGAGCAACTCCGTCCCTCCGGGACCTGCTCAGTCTCCCTGGAGAGTGGTACCTGAAACTTGAACCAAGGCTGGACTCCAGCTGAACCCAGAGCCTCCACCAGGGTCCTTGAGAGCATGCTCAGTAGCTGGCCAGACACCCTAATTTCCCTGTGGGCCCAGATCAGATCAGATCAGTCACTCGGTCGTGTCTGACTCCTTGCGACCCCATTAATCGCAGCATGCCAGGCCTCCCTGTCCATCACCAACTCCCAGAGTTCACTGAGACTCACGTCCATCGAGTCAGTGATGCCATCCAGCCATCTCATCCTCTGTCGTCCCCTGCTCCTCTTGCCCCCAATCCCTCCCAGGATCAGAGTCTTTTCCAATGAGTCAACTCTTCACATGAGGTGGCCAAAGTATTGGAGTTTAACTTTAGCATCATTCCTTCCAAAGAAATCCCAGGGCTGATCTCCTTCAGAATGGACTGGTTGGATCTCCTTGCAGTCCAAGGGACTCTCAAGAGTCTTCTCCAACACCACAGTTCAAAAGCATCAATTCTTCGGCGCTCAGCCTTCTTCACAGTCCAACTCTCCCCAGACCACCCAGTAATAGCATAGGTGCTTTGTTTGCATGGGTATGAGGTGGGGCAGGTAACGGGTGGGCAGGGCAATAAGCCCCAAGTGAATTCTGGTGTCATCCTCGGGATGATAATTGAAAGGTACATTTAAATCATTCTAACCCATGAACTCTTTTTTAATGTTGTGTGGCACATTATTGACCCTTCTCCCCTTTATTTCCTCTTCACAGTTAGCAGTGTCCCTGTGATTCTGGCCACTGTTTGGAGTACACCTCAAGTATTTATTGAATACATGTTTCCTAATTTCCATTCCCACTGACTGTACTTAAACTGAAGTTCTCATTACTTTTAACTGGACTTCCTATCTTGCTTTGCCCCTTCCAGTTAATCCGATAGCATCCCTGACATCAGTATTATCACTTCCTCACAAATAATAGCTACCATTTATTTTGACACTGTACCAGGCAATATGATCAGTGTTTTGCCACATCATGCCATTATCTCTATTTTACAGATGAGGACACAAAGTTAAATGGTCAGGTCAGGATCATACAACCATTTGCTGCTGTTCAGTCACTAAGTTGTGTCCGACTGTTTGCAACCCCATGGACTGCAGCACTCCAGGCTGCCCTGTCCTTCACTGTCTCCCAAAATTTGCACAGATTCATGTGCCTTGCATTGGCGATGCCATCCAACCGTCTCATCCTCTGTCACCCTTTTCTCCTCCTGCCTTCAATCTTTCCCAGCATCAGAGTCTTTTCCAGTGAGTCAGTTCTTTGCATCAGGTGGCCAAAGTACTGGAGCCTCAGCTTCAGCATCAGTTCTTCCAATGAATATTCAGGACTGATGTCCTTTAGGATTGACTGGTTTGATCTCCTTGCTGTCCAAGGGTCTGTCAAGAGTTTTCTCCAACACCACAGTTCAAAAATATCAGTTCTTCTGTGCTCAGCCTTCTTAATGGTCCAACTCTCACATCCATACATGGCTGCTGGAAAAACCATAGCTTTGACTCTACAGACCTTCATTGGCAAAGTGATGTTTCTGCTTTTTAATACGCTGCTTAGGTTTATCATAGCTTTCCTTCCAAAGAGCAAGCGTCTTTTAATTTCATGGCTGCAATCACTATCTGCAGTGATTTTGAAGCCCAAGAAAATAAAATCTGTCATACAACCATGTTACACCATCACCTTGTTTTTCTAAAACCCTGTTGTCATGCCATTGCTCAGAAACCTTCAGAGTTTCTTGTTATCTATGGAACTGAAGTTGCCATTTCTCAGCTTCTCAGTTAGGAGGGCTCATTTCCAATCTACACAGCCCCAGTTTACCTCCCAATTTTCTCTTTGGTGCTGGAGAACTTAGGAGTCAGGATACCTGAATTCTAGCCCTGGGTCGCCACTCAGTAACTCTGTCCAATGAGAGCAAAAAATCAGAGCAAAAGTAAGTTGGTCAACCTAGCAATTTGGTCTGAACACTATTGGGCTATAAATAAATGGTCCTTATGCAGGTCTTTGAGTGTTGGCAAGACTTAGGAGCACACAGTGAGGGGTTTTATAGCCTTAATTTCCAATTCATTTTCAACTCATTATTTCTTCTTTGAGATGTTTGTAATAGTGGAGAATTAGATAAACCTAAATGACTAATGATAGACGATTAACTGAAAAAACTAAATATGTAGCAATAGGTTATTATTTGGAATAAAGTAAATGTCCTTGGCCATTCTTTTTCTTTTTGGTGAAAATTAAATGATAATGTGCATGAAATTAGTTTATAAGTTGAGAAGTATCCTATAAATGTTGGTTTGTTTGTGGTCATTCACTGTATTTCTACATTAATCGTAAAAATACTTCAGGTTCTACAGGTGATTCCCCAAAAGTTCCCAAAGCGCTTTGAGCATTTAGGCATCATTGGAATTATCTTTGTAAGTGCTCATAATTATTATTTTGAAACATAATTTGATATGTAAGAATATTTTAAACTTCACAGTAGTGAAGGTATTTTATTTATTGATCGTTAATAGAGTGTTTGTTAAAGAAGTAATTAGAACTGGTACTTCCCTGGTGGTCCAGTGGTAAAGAATCTGCCTGTCAATACAGGGGACCCAGGTTCAGTCCCTGTTCTTGGAAGATCCCACATGCTGCAGAGCAACTCAGTTGGTGCTCTAGAGCCCATGCTCTGCAACAAGAGAAGCCACCACAATGAGAAGTCCTCACGCTGCAACTAGGAGTAGCCCCCACTTGCTGCAACTAGAGAAACCCTGTGCATAGCACCAAAGTGCAGCCAAAAAGAAATAAAAATATTTTTAAAAAAGAAATAAGTAATTAGAAATGAGTGATATGAGTTGGAAAGGTTCACCAAGTCCCTCTGCTCAATACTCTGTAATAACGTAAAGGGGAAAAGAATTTGTAAAAGAGTAGATACCTGTATATGTATAACTGAATCACTTGACCGTACACCTGAAACTAATGCAACTTTGTTAACTATGCTCCAGTATAAAATAAAAATCAAAAAAAGCAATAATAGAAAGTGTGAGTTTATTTTTAAGACATATTTGGGTAAATTCCTCCTAATTAAAAAAAATTAAATTTTAAAATAAGTTGGCATGCATTACTTCAGTAGGGTTTTGGAAGGATCAAATGGAATAATCAATATCAAGAAGAGTTTGTCAATTGTAAACTGTTATTCAGTTGAAAGTGATACTATGACCTTGTTGACTAAGAGGAAAAGTACAGTTTTGAAGGACGGGTTGTTGGGGAGTTATATTTGATGGATAATAATGTCATTGTGGGGCTTCCCCAATGGCTTATCAGATAAAGAATCCACCTACAGTGCAGGAGACACAGGTTTGATCCCTGGGTCGGGAAAATCCCCTGGAGGAGGAAATGGCAACCCACTCCAGTCTTCTTGCCTGGAGAATTCCATGGACAGAGGAGCCTGATGGGCCACAGTCCAGAGGGTCTCAAAGAGTCAGACACGACTGAGCGACTAGACATAGTGGCACACAGCACAGTGTCACTGTATCTGCTAACCATGGCCACAATAGTGCAGTCACAGCACCATTAAGCTTTCAGTTTTGCTCATAAGTCTAGGCCCACCTTGTGGGCCAGCTGATCCAGGCTCAGCTGATCTCACCTGACTGCTTGTGCTTCTGGGTAGGTTGAGGCTTGACTGATCTAGGATGGCCTCGGCCAGGCAGCTGGCAATTGGCTGGCTGTCAGCGGGAGGACTGTCTCTGTCCTGCAGGTTCTGTCATCCTCCAGCGTGCTGGCCTGGGCTTGTCTTCATGGAAGGGCAGGAGTCCAAAAGAGAATGGGTGTGCACAATGCCTCAGAGGCCTAGGATCAGAATGGGCATGTTTTCCCATGTGCCACGTTATTTGGGCCAAAGCGAGTCACAGAGGGTGGAAGATTCCATTCCTTTATGAAAAGAGCTATAAATTCACATTTTAAAGGAAGGGTGGGGAAATGGAGCCATTTTTGCAATTCACCCAGCGTAGTCACTGAAGCCAAACATTTTTTCCATCTGTTTGGTTTGTGGATTTTTGTTAGTGATGTTTTTTGTTTGTTTCTTACTTTTTGACTGCAGCATGTGGGATTTTGGCTCCCCAACCAGAGACTGAATCCGAGCACGCTGCATTGAAGTGCAGAGTCTATCACTGGACCGCCAGGAAAGTCCCTCCATTTGCTTGAAATGAGTATGTGGAAGGACATCAAAAGACTTGAACTGAACTTACTTTCTTTTTCCTTTGTAGGCAATAAGAGAAGTGTCAGAGTTTTCCATTTAGATCAACAACTTCAAATTCTCAGCATGGAGAACTCAGAGAAGACAGAAGTAGTTCTCCTTGCTTGTGGGTCCTTTAATCCTATCACCAACATGCACCTCCGGCTGTTTGAGCTGGCCAAGGACTACATGAATGGAACAGGTAGGAACAGTAACCAGCAGCAACGATGGGGTTCAGGATACACTGCCATAAAATGTGGCACCTTGGCCTGTTGGACATTTTAAGCTGGAGGATTTTGATGAAACAGCAGAAGCAAGAAGGTCACTCTGCCCTCCTCCCTCCACCCCTCTTCCCTGAAAGTGAAAGTCCATGGAATTTTCCAGACCAGGATACTGGAGTGGGTAGCCTTTGCCTTCTCCAAGGGATCTTCCCAACCCAGGGATCAAACCCAAGTATCCCGCATTGTAAGCGGGTTCTTTACCAGCTGAGCCACGAGGGAAGCCTATGAAGCAGACCGTAAAACATTCACACGACAGATGCCCTCCCTAAACTCAGAGAAATGGAGCATCCTTATCTATGAAGACAAAGGAATGCCAAGCAGACAGGCCTTGTTGGATTCCCCCAAGCTTCTACACTTACCTTGTATTCTCTGTTGTTGTTCAGTCGCTCAGTCTTGTCTGACTCTTTGTGTCCCCATGGACTACAGCACGCCAGGCTTCCTTGGCCTTCACTGTCTCCTAGAGCTTGCTCAAACTCAGTGTCCATTGGGTTGGTGATGCCATCCAACCATATCGTCCTCTGTCGTCCCCTTCTCCTCCTGCCTTCAGTCTTTTCCAGCATCAGGGTCTTTTACAATGAGTCAGCTCTTTGCATCAGGTGGCCAAAATATTGGAGCTTCAGCTTCATCATCAGTCCTTCCAGTGAATATTAAGGATTGATTTCCTTTAGGATTGACTGGTTTGATCTCCTGCACTCTTTGCTCTATCATATTTCCCCATGACTGTTCACTCTTCATCAAACCTAGCGTAAGAATACTTAGGTTTAACTGTGTCTTGGGCTCTTCATTTCCTTATTAAGGTTCCCATGTCACATAAATCTTACATTAAGTTAATTCATATGCTTTTCTCCTGTCAATCTATTCTTTGTCAGTTTACACCCAGCCAGGGACCCTAAGAAGGTCAAAGAAAACTTTTTCTCTCCTGCATATACACAGATTCATTTTGTTTTGTTATGGAAATAATCATGCTATGTGTTGATAGATGGATGAGTGTGCCAACTCACTAATAATCAGGGAACTAAAATAATAGAGTGATATTTTTCCCATCACCTTGACAAGAATTTTTAAAACCTGATAATGTCGAATATCAGGTGCTGGGAAGGAATGGGCTCTTGGATATTCAATGGATTAAGGCTTTTTACAAGGCAGTTTTGGGCATGACTGATCAACTAACATACACATAAGACAATTTGGCAATATCAATCAAAATTTATTAATAAACTGCTGATGAATGGGTGGTCTATTTGATGGGTATGAAATTTCAGTTGGGGAAGTTGAAAGAGTTCTGGAGATGGATTGTAGTGATGGTTGTATAACATGTCACAATATTGTACACTTAAAATGGTTTAAATGGTAAATTTTATGTTACGTCTATTTTACCACAATTAAAAATAAATAAATAAACCTGTATCATTGTTTAAAAAAAAGGAGGAGGGGATCTGTGACTATGAAACCATATTGATGATACTATTTCCTGTACATAAAATCTAATCTGTTACATCTTACGTGAAGTCTAATTCTTTACCCCAGGAAAATATAAAGTTATCAAAGGCATAATTTCTCCAGTTGGTGATGCATATAAGAAGAAAGGACTCATCTCTGCCTATCACCGAGTTATCATGGCAGAACTTGCCACCAAGAACTCAAAATGGGTAGAAGTTGACACATGGGAAAGTCTTCAGAAAGAGTGGACAGAGACAGCCAAGGTGCTAAGGTAACCATGGTGAAGTCCTGCAGTTCCCGTGTGGGGTCATCACAAGGCTGCGAAGCACATGAACAGGCCTGGGTACCATTCAGCCTTTGTGTCTTTCATTGTGTTTTGAGATGTTTGCATGCTTGTTAACTGTGTACATCCCTGTAAAAGAACAGGAAGTATACTTGGTCTGTCTGTGCCCCTGGTGAAAAAGGTAAAGCTGTAAGATGATGGCACTGTGGTCAGTCTTCTCAAGTATAAAAGACAAAGGCAGATAATTGGGCTTCCCTGGTGGCTCAGGGGTAAAGAATCTGCCTGCCAGTGCAGGAGACACGGGTTCATTCCCTGGTCTGGGAAGTTCCCCTGTGCCACGGAGCAACTAAGCCCAAGCACCACAGCTACTAAGGCCATGTGCTACATTTAGTGAAGCTCATGCTCAGCAACAAGAGAAGCCACTGCAGTGAGAAGCCACTGCACACTGCAGCTAGAGAGTAGCCTGTGCTTGAGAGTAGCCTCTGCTCGCCACAGCTAAAGGAAAGTCCAAACAGCAGTGAAGACCCAGCACGGCCATAAACAAATAAGTAAAATTTTATATATGTACAGAAAGATGAAGACAGGTGATTTAAGGAAGAGAGGCCATTATTCTTGATCACAGAGACCTGGTTTGGACACTACTTCCATGACAGCATATGGGGGGTTGTCACAGATCACTGTGCTCAGGAGTCTGAAACCGTTCCAGTTTAAGGATTCAGAACCCAGAGTGAGTAACATCTAATTATTACTTAATGTTCTCTTGAGTGGCATGTCCCTGGTGGCTCAGTGAGTAAGGAATCTGCCTGCAATGCAGGAGACACAGGAGGTGTGGGTTTGATCCCTGGGTTGGGAAGAACCCCTGGAGGAGGAAATGGCAACCCACTCCAGTATCCCTGTCTGGGAAATCGTATGGACTGAGGAGCCTGGAGGGCTACAGTCCATGGGGTTGCAAAGAGTTAGACACGACTGAGCTACTAAGCAAGCAACTTCTCTTGAGTATAAAACACAAGGGCTTTCTGAAAAACCTTTCTGTCTCATGTCTGTTCTTAGAGATGTCTATTAGAAATGTCTATTCTTTGAACCTTCCGGTTCTAACCATATTAATTACGATTTGGATAGGAAATAGAACCACTCTGAGCATTTTAAACAGAAAGGGACTTTAGGTCTAGGTTGAAAGGGCTGGAGGAGTGGAAGTGGTGGTTTGTTTCAAGATCATGTCCCCTTAACTGCAGCTGAAGTTTAGGAAACTGTTCCTGCTTCTGCTGCCACCAACGCTGCTATTAAACTGTCCCAGTTTCCTAGTGTGGGGGACAGGACAGTGGAATATAGGGTCTGGCTTCCATGCCAACCTGTCAAGGTGCAGAGCCTCCCAAATCTCTCTGCCTCTGAGGACCTCTGGGAGTGATTTCGGGGTGGGATTGAACCCAGCCAGCAAACAATGATCAGCCCAGTGACTTACCCAGAAGCTTAGCAGGAAGAAGAGGGTGACTTCTGTTCGCTGGCCAGAAGTTCTCCCATCAGAAACCAGGCTCCTGTGTCCTCCTCCTCACCCAGCCCTCTTTGGCTCCAGAGTAACCTTCCTGTTCATTCCGGATTCAACTCAGCCATTCCCGAGGGAAGGGGGTTACGGGCACCAGGGGCCCACAGTTGTCTCTCACACATGTTGCTCCTGTTACCTGGGTAACTGTACCACTGTAAAGCCGTGGGCATCCTGCCAGCCAGAGTGAAGCTGCATACAGATCCTGCCTGTGGGCCCTTCCGCTTAGGCTTCAGACACTTGTCACACCCTCAGACCTTATCCTCAGCATTGAATTCTTCATTACTAGGTTAGGCCATACTCTTTTTAAAAAATACTTATTTTTATTTATTTATTTGGCTATGCCAGGTCTTAGTTAAGTTGCATGGCATCTTCGATCTTCGTTGCAGCATGAGGGATCTTTAGTTGTGGCATGTGGGATCTAGTTCCCTGACCAGGAATTGAACCTGGGTCCCCTGCATTGGGAGTGTGGAGTCTTAGCCACTGGACCACCAGGGAAGTCCTAGTCAGGCCATAATCCTCAGTGGTCAAGGGTGTGGGCTCTGGAGCCAGACTGCTGGGATTCAGATTCTGGCTCTGCCATCTATAAGCTAAATGACCTTGGGCAAATTGGTCAGTGTCCTCCTCTCTCGATAGGTATAATAAGCAATTCTGATAGAATGCTGGCAGTACTATAGTTGCTTTATCGTAACCAAAGCATTTACTGGATCTGATTGTTCTTGACTACCTCCTATGTCTAAGAGGCTCTACTAGAAGCTGGGGGTACAAACTCTAAGCCTGTACTTCCTCTCCATTATGGGGATAATAATAATATGACATGGGATGTTGAGAAGATTTCATCAAATCATTCATGGAGTGGATTTGGTGTAGTGGTTAACACATAATAAATAATCAGTGTTAACTCTGGTCATTATGACACAGACACATACAGCTTAGGATAGTAATAGCTACCTTTTGCTGTGCTCCCAGGAGTTTCCCTGCTCTCCATTCTTTTAATTTATTTTTTTAGTTTATTTTTGACCGTGCTGGGTCTTTGTTGCTGCACAAGTACTTTCTCTAGTTACTGTGCACAGGCTTCTCTTTGCAGTGCCTTCTCTTGTTGCAGAGCACAGGCTGTAACCATGCAGGCTTCAGTAGTTGTGGCACGTGGGATTTAGTCCCTTAGTTCAGTTTCAGGGATTGAACCTGTGTCCCCTGCTCTGGCAGGCGGATTCTTAACCACTGGACCACCAGGGAAGTCCCTGTTGCTTTCCATTCTTGACAGCCAGAGCCCAGGGCTGCTGTGTCTTGGCCAGCATCCATCCTGACCTGACAGTACTGTGTACTTGAAGGTATCCATTCTGAGTAATGGGGCATTGTGTGTACCTGTGGTTACACGTTTTTAACAGCTCCCAACCTTTAACATTGTGTCAGAGGCTCTTAGGCCTCTCCACAGGGATGATATTTCAGTTGAGCATTGTGAGAAAGAGAAATAAATATTCTGTTGCTTTTTTGTTTTATAGACACCATCAAGAGAAGCTGGAGGCCAGTATCTGTGGTCCCCAGCAGAACTCACCTGTGTTGGAAAAGCCTGGACGGAAGAGAAAGTGGGCTGAACAAAAACAAGATATTAGTGAAAAGAAATCCCTAGAGCAAACAAAAACGAAAGGTCTGTATGTTTTCCCAGGACTTAGCAATGAGGGCTGTTAAGACTCTAGGGCTGGGCAAGCCCCCTTTGTATTTGCTTTCATATTCAATATGTGTGGGTGCCTGGAAAATGCCCCTTGTTAGTTTTCTTTTCTCTTTCTTTTTTTGTTCTTCCTTTGGCTACATCACACAACTTGTGGGATCTCAGTTCCCCAAACAGGGACTGAACTCACGCTGCAGCAGTGAAAGCCTGAAATGATAACCACTAGGCCACCAGGGAACTCCCCACCCCATGTTAGTTTTTTGATAGGAGAAAAGGAGAGTCAAAGGCTCCCTGAGCTTATTTCTCCTGCAGTAGGTAGACCTGAACATTTGAGGTTCAGGTCTGGATCTCTTTTTGGAAAAGCTGAATCTGATAAAAATTATGATTCCTCAGAAAAACAGACATACACATTTTTTTTTGTCTGCACTGGATCTTTGTTGCTGCACGAAGGCTCTCTCTAGTGGCAGTGAACAGGGGCTACTGTTCGTTGCCATGCATGGGCTTCTTATTGAGGTGGCTTCTCTTGTTGTGGAGCACCAGCTCTAGAGCTCAGGCTCAGTAGTTGTGGCCCATGGGCTTAGCTGCCCCACCACACGTGGGATCTTCCTGGACCAGGGGTTGAACCCATGTCCCCTGCATTGGCAGCTGGATTCCTAACTGCTGGGCCACCGGGGAAAGTCCTACACATTCATTCTGATGCCAGGAGCTATTAAAAAAACAATCCCTGAGGCTCTATTTTCTCTTCTTCCCAGGTGTGCCAAAGGTGAAGCTGCTGTGTGGAGCAGATTTTTTGGAGTCCTTTGGTGTGCCCAATCTATGGAAGAGTGAGGATATCACCAAAATCCTGGGGGACTATGGACTCATATGTATTACTCGGGCTGGGAATGACGCCCAGAAGTTCATCTATGAATCTGACGTGCTGTGGAAACACCAGAACAACATTCACCTGGTGAACGAATGGATCACCAATGACATCTCCTCCACGAAGATCCGGCGAGCCCTCAGACGGGGCCAGAGCATTCGCTACTTGGTACCCGATCTTGTCGAAGAATATATTGAAAAGCATAATCTGTATAGCTCTGAGAGTGAGGAGAGGAATGTTGGAGTGGTCCTGGCTCCTTTGCAGAGAAACACTACAGAAGTTAAGGCATAAGAAATTCTACAGCATGGTATTTTAGACTTCTTTTTTGGGAATTTGAAACCATGTGGGTGTTAGTAACTAGGGGAAGAAATGGTTATCCTCTTTAATAAAGTTTAACAGTTTGGTAAAATCAGTAGTAAATTAAAGTTAGGTTTATCTTTTTACTAGAAGTTGCTAAGATGAATGTTTTCAATACGTTGTTTTTAGTTTGGCTATGCCATGCAGCATGCGGGATCTCAGTTCCCCAAACAGGGATCGAACCCATGCAGTGGGAGCACAGAGTCTTAACCAGTGGACTACCAGGGAAGTCCACAAATTCCTTTATCTTTAAAACAAGAGATTAGCAGCACTAAAACCAGAGGAACATTCCATCAAACTTAAGTACAAAAACAATTCAAAAAGAGCATCCTGACTTTACCACATAAAGAGAAGTGAAGTGCGAAAAGTGAAGTCTAGGAATTTCCTGGTGGTCTAGTGGTTAGGACTCTGCATTCTCACTGCCAAGGGCCTGGCCTTAATCCCTGATTGGGAACTAACATCCCACATGCTGTGTAGTGAAAAAAAAAGAGAAGAAAATTAAGAGTCCACTTAAGATCCTGACTTAAGTTATGAAAGGAATGAACATTTTATGCATGCCTATTTCTTGGCGCCCCCTCACCCAAGGTGGCCAAACAATTTTTAAAATAATGATCTTGTAAAAGGCATCAGCTGTCTCCAGCTGTGCAGAATACAAGCTGTGAGTGATCTGGAAGACACTTAACACCAGTAGTTCGTTCTCTCTGACACGTCTCAGAAGGCCAGTGAAGCTTTGCTAAGGCATGTTGCCTGCAACATCACTTTTGGAGGTAGGAAGAGGGGTCCAAGCCCTAGAGCGTTTAGAAAGGTACACTGATGCCCATGACAGATAGGGAGCCTCTGCCCTCCATGTGTTATGCACGGATTCTCATTCAAGGATTTTATGAAGTGTGAATCCTCTTAGCCTTTACTCATAGCTTAATAAGCAAACAATGAAGGGACATGAGAAATACCACACTGAGTCAGCCCAGCAGTTCCTTTAGCTCAGAGCTTTGAGGCCCTGTGAATGGTTTGTGCAAGAAAGTGCCACAGTCTCAATCTAAAACTCTTGAGTTTTGAAAGACCCTTGCAGTTTCTGTTCCAGTCCCTGTGAACCTACCACTTGTGAGTTTAAGCAGAAAAAGAGTCTGTTTTGTATGCTTTGTTTCTTGTTCTTTTGTATGAACTTTAACCAAAGTAGAAAACTCAAATAATAATTGAAGTCATAACATTATGTTAAAAAGACAAACTTATTATATGATTTGCTACTGATTAAAATTCTGTGGCAGTTTTACCCATTAGTAAAGCACAAACACCAGAAATAGCTTTTTTTAGAGTAGTTTTATGGTTCATGAAAATCATTCTGTGATAGAAACAGGACTGAAGTTAACTTTCTAAAGAAAGTAGAATAATTTACCTTTACATACCTAAAGAGCGCACGCACACGGGAGAGAGAGAGAAAGAGCTTTGGTTCCTCCTTTTATATATTTTTTTCCTCCACCTGGGCCTGCCCTATGCAAATTGGGCTTAGCCAGGAGTGCTGTTTGTTCTGCCTGAAGTCTTCACTCTGGTCCTCGGACCTTCCTTGTCTTTTAGCCACCGCCATTTTGGACTCCTTTTCCCCATTCTACCTACCTAACAATTTCATACTACACTACTCTGGATGAAGGATTTATATCTCTGCAGAAGGAAAAAAAAACACATCTGTGCAGTTGAATAGTCTTATCTGAAGCCACAGTTTTAAAAAGGAAATAAAGTTGGCAAATGTAAATTCTGTGGCTCTTGGCCTCTTTTAATTTTTACTTATTTATGGCTGTGTCAGATCTTGGTTGCAGCATATGGGATCTTTCATTGTAGCATGCAGACTTCTTTCTAGCTGAGCCCGCCAGGGTCAGTAGTGACAGCTCACCTGCTTAGTTGCCCTGTAGCATGTGGGATCTTAGTTCCCCAACCAGGGATTGAACCTGTGTCCTCTGCATTGGAAGGCAGATTCTTAACCACTGGACTACCATGGAAGTCCCCATTCCTGGCTTATTTTTACTGAAGTCAATGGATCTATTTCTCAAAGACAGAGAAGAGTACAAAGCTTGGCACTCAGTGGTTTCAGTCTCTTAACCTGCTGAATGAATGAAAGGTCATAACCTCAGATCATAGAAATGAGGTCCGTTCCCCTGCTCCTCAGCTTTTTGGAGTTTAAAAGTTGGAGCAATACTGAAAAATAGCAATAGAACTATTGCTAGAAGTCAATGAAGTTATCAAAATTTAATTTTGATTTCTTCTGGAAAACTACACAAGTTTATCTGAAGTATGTCTGAACTGCAGGAAGATTCCAGTGCTAGAAACTTCTTTTCTACTATGAAGCCTTTTCACCTAGATGTGCCCATAGTCTGCTGAGCGTATTGACCTCAGGGCCGGCTGGGTAAGGCTCATAGGGACCCTCCCAGGAGACCTGGTAACAGTGAAATGGTCCTATTGTTGTGGTATTTATGGATCAGCAACTTTGTACATAGAAGGAGCTGCTTGGCTTTTTGTCCCTGTACCAGGATGCTGCTAATGCCACAGCATAATAGCATGTTTCGAGGTCTCCTTTAAGGACACAGCTTCCTCTTTGGATAGTGAAACTAGGACAATGAATTTCACAAGGAAATAAATATTAGTAACTGTTGTGGCTTTCATTGAGGAAGAGGGGAAAATGCCATTGTTTATTCTCTATCATGTCTCATGTTTGGCTCTTATAATGTGAATTTAGTTTAGGAATTGTGCTGAACTGGTGTATTGTTTGATGCTGGTAGGGGTGGTTGTTTTTTTGTTTATATTCTGCTGCTGCTGCTAAGTTGCTTCAGTCGTGTCCAACTCTTTTCAACCCTACGAACTGTAGCCCGCCAGGCTCCTCTGTCCATGGGGTTCTCCAGGCAAGAATACTGGAGTGGGTTGCCATGACCTTCTCCAGGGGATCTTCCCAACCGGGGGTGTTGAACCTGGGTCTCCTGCATTGCAGGCAAATGCTTTACCACTGAGCCACCAGGAAAGCCTAATAAATACTACAAGTTATTTGTCATGTATCTGAAACTTGACGAATCCTGTTTCTAGTTTATTTTTTGCCACTTCCAGCAACCTTATGGGAGGAACAACCTGAGAGGAGGTATGGAGAAGCCCATTCATGGAGCCAGCCCGACTGAAGTCAAGTGTGTGGGGTGGGATGTGGGGCTCATAAGGAGGGAAGCTTGGTGGGGTCCACATACAGTTTTTGACCTGTTACAGTAGCACCAGCACATGGTGGGGAATTCCTATCTCTGTTGGACTCCTCCTCTGGGACAATGCCCCCCACTCCACTCAGGAAATCACCTTGGTTTCAGTGCTGAGATTCAGATCCATGTCTGCCTCAAGTGCCTTATCAGTCAATAATGCAGCAGACAGTGTTTCCCAAATCAAGTGAAGTGCCCAAGTTTTTCCAGACCAGTGGGTAACATGACAACAATGACATGTTTTAAAAGTGTTAGGGAAATTTTCAAACAGAATTAGTGATAAAAGTATAATGGGGGCTTCCCAAGTGAAGTAGCTCAGTTGTGTCTGACTCTGCAACCCCATGGATTGTAGCCTACCAGGCTCCTCCCTCCATGGGATTCTCCATGCAAGAATACTGGAGTGGGTTGCCATTTCCTTCTCCAGGGGATCTTCCTGATCCAAGGATCGAACCCAGGTCTCCTGCATTGCAGGCAGACACTTTAAGCTCTGAGCCACCAGGGAAGCCCTGGTGATAAAGAACCCTCCTGCTAATGCAGGAAACATGGGTATGATCCCCAGTCTGGGAAGATCCCACATGCCTTGGAGCAGCTAAGCCCATGCGCCACAACTACTGAGCCCATGTGCACCAACTACTGAAGCCCATGCACCTAGAGCCCCTGCTCTGCAACAAGAGAAGCCACCTCAGTGAGAAGCCCGTGCTCCACAACTAGAGTGGGCCCCACTCACTGCAACTAGAGCAAAGCCCATGCAGCAACGAAGACCCAGCACAGCCAAAAAGAAGTATAATAAATCCCCTGTGTATCTAAGTCTTATCCCCCAAATGGGACCAAGCTCCCTGATGGTGCTGCCTCCTTGCGTTAGGAGGAGAGGTAGAGATGAGGGGAAGTTTACTTTATGTCTTTACTGTATGCACCATTCTTTCCTGGACCAGTATCAGATTCCATCGAATGCCAGAAAAATGCCTCCACTACAAATGCCCCCTCATCATTCCCGCTCATCACTGTCTAGGAGAAAGCACTGCTCGTCCACAAGTGTAGGACTGCATCTTGGCTCTTAATTTTATGGTTCACTTTGCCAGTATCAAATGGAAGGAAAGAAAGCACAAATTTGGCCAAGTAACATTTGTCTTTCCTTTCCAGACATAGCTTTGGTCCTAGTCAGGAAGAAAGATCTTGGAATTGTAGAGGAGAAGATTTCTCCTCCCATGGGCAAGTCCAATCTATGTCCAATCTACTCCAACATCCATTCAACCCTACCCATAATAGATGGTCCTTGTCCAAATTGGCCAAGAGCCATACCAACCAGCGCAATTGCTGACACTATTATTAGTTATTCCTGTGAATTTCATTTTCAGGCCAACATTTAGAACAATAAGATTTTAAGGATAGGAAGGAAATATGATTTCTCCATGTCCTGTTCCCTTAGTTATCTGGAATTTAAATAGGTTTCATGCTCCAGAAATCTGGTCAGAGTTCATAGGTCTATGCCCTTAAAGTGGTAAAGTTTATCTAATCCCAGGACTTGATATCATCCCATCATATTCCACCAAAGGAATCAATGTTTTGTACTCATGAGAATCAATAGCCTCATTCTGAGTAATGCAGTGTCACTATGGGCCTTAGGAAGCATCACTACAAACAAAGCTAATGGAGGTGATGGAATTCAAGTTGCAAATCCTAAAAGATGATGCTATGGAAGTGATGCACTCAATGTGCCAGCAATTTGGAAAATTCAGCAGTGGCCACAGGACTGAAAAAGGTCAGTCTTCATTCCAATCCCAAAGAAAGGCAATGCCAAACAATGTTGATACTATCGCACAATTGCACTCATCTCACACGCTAGCAAAGTAATGCTCAAAACCCTGCAAGTCAGGCTTCAACAGTATATGAACCGTGAACTTCCAGATGTTCAAGCTGGATTTAGAGAAGGCAGAGGAACCAGAGATCAAATTGCCAACATCCGCTGGATCATAGAAAAAGCAAAAGAGTTCCAGCAAAACATCTTCTTTATTGACTACACCAAAGCCTTTGACTGTGTGGATCACAACAGACTGGAAAATTCTGAAAAAGATGGGAATACCAGACCACCTCACCTGCTTCCTGAGGAATCTGTATGCAGGTCAAGAAGCAACAGTTAGAACTGGACATGGAACAACAGACTGGTTCCAAATAGGAAAAGGAGTTTGTCAAGGCTGTATATTGTCACCCTGCTTATTTAACTTCTATGCAGAGTACATCATGAGAAACACTGGGCTGGAAGAAGCACAAGTTGGAATCAAGATTGCTGGGAGAAATATCAATAACCTCAGATATGCAGACGACACAACCCTTATGGCAGAAATCAAGGAAGAACTAAAGAGCCTCTTGATGAAAGAGGAGAGTGAAAAAGTTGACTTAAAACTCAACATTCAGAAAACTAAGATCATGGCATCTGGTCCCATCACTTCATGGCAAATAGATGGGGAAACAATGGAAACAGTGACAGACTTTATTTTCTTGGACTCCAAAATCACTGCGGATGGTGACTGCAGCCATGAAATTAAAAGACGCTCCATGGAAGAAAAGCTATGACCAACCTAGACAGCATACTAAAAAGCAGACACGTTACTTTGCCAACAAAATTCCCTCTAGTCAAAGCTATGGTTTTTCCAGTAGTCATGCATGAATGTGAGAGTTGGGCTATAAAGAACGCTGAATGCCAAAGAATTGATGCTTTTGAACTGTGGTGTTGGAGAAGAATCTTAAGAGTCCCTTGGACAGCAACGAAATCAAACCAGTCCATCCTAAAGGAAATCAGTCCTGAATATTCATTGGAAGGACTGATGCTAAAGCTGAAGCTCCAATACTTTGGCCACCTGATGCAAAGAACTGACTCACTGGAAAAGACTCTGATGCTGGGAAAGATTGAAGGCGGGAGGAGAAGGGGACGACAGAGGATGAGATGGTTGGATGGCATCACTGACTCAATCGACATGAGTTTGAGCAAGCTCCAGGAGTTGGTGATGGACAGGGAAGCCTGGCGTGCTGCAGTCCATGGGGTCACAAAGAGTCGGACACGGCTGAGCGGCTGAACTGAATGTCACTATGTGAAAGTGTTAGGTGCTCAGTCATGTCTGACTCTTTGCGACCCCATGGACTGTAGCCCGCCAGGCTCCTCTGTCCATGGAGTTCTCCAGGCAAGAATACTGGAGTGGGTAGCCATTCCCTTCTCCAGGGGATCTTCCTGACCCAAGGATCGAACCTGGGTCTCCTGCATTGCAGGCAGATTCTTTACTGTCTGAGCCACCAGGGAAGCACTTCCTTGCCTTATGCCCCTGGTTTCCTCAATAAAAATAGCATCTTTCCTCTGGAAAGTTCATAGCCATTCATTCAACAAACATTTAATAATCACTTGCCAGGCATGCTAGGCACTGGGGATACTGTAGAGGTGAATAATATGAACACAGTCTCTACTCTTGACATTTTAATGAAAAAGGTAGTCAGTAAATATTTTAGTATATGTGCTGCTGAAGCGAGGACAGTAGTCAGTAAATAAAGCAAAAAAAAATGATAATTATGGACTATGATAATTACAAAGGATATAAGCAGAGTTGTGATGCAGAGTAATTGTATACCAGAAGGTTGCTCTGAAAAGGTGACTCAGATTTTTAAAGAGATTCAAATATTTACACACTGAAGCATTTGAATCTTGGGAGTAATGAAATCTGAATTATATTTCTGAAAAGCTTTCTTGGCTGCAGAATGGAAAATAGTTTGGTTGGATAAGAGTAGAAGCAACAAGCCCAGGGAGGAGGCAAGACATGATGGTGGCTTGGGTTAGGTTGGAAGAACCAACAGGATTTGCTGGTGGATTGGATATGGGTGAGTAGAAAAGGGAAAAATCCAGTGTTTACCGGGCTTTGGATTTAACAGGTGACTAGTGGTACAATTTATAGAGATGAGGAAAGCCAAGGAATAATTTTATGTTATGCTTTCTGCTTTGGATATATTACATTTGAGTACCTTTAGGATATCCAAGAGGCACCTTAAGTGATGAGAGGTGACACATGAGCTTGGTAGTCGAGCTATCTGAGATTGAAACCAGACTCTTCCACCAACTGTATGACCTTAGGTAAGTCACTTAACCTCTCTTTGTCTCAGGTTTTGTCTTTTTCAAATGGAGATAAATAAAGTAACTATTGGAGAGGTAGGATTTTGTGATAAATGATAATACACATAGTAATCACTCAATAGGTGTTGGCTATTAATGTACTTGAGTCTGGCGCTCATGTGAGAGATCAGAAGTTGACAGATAAGCTGTACACCTAAAACTAACACAACGCTGTAAATCAACTCTACAGCAATAAAAATTAAACAAAAAAAAGAAATGCCCCGTGTCCACAGAACAAAGCCACAGATTCCATTACCCTCCTCCAGTTTTGTTCCTTCTCCAAACTCCGTTTTCCCAGGTGGTGGGACTGCGTGAGGCCGGGGGAGGGTCCCTGAGCGAGCTAGCACTCAGCATGTGAGGGAGGCCGCGGAAACTCTGCCCAACTGCATCTTACCTCACAGGGCTGGTTTTCAGAGATTCTTCAAGGCAGCAGATGAAATTCTTGCCACGGTTGAGAAATTGACAAAAAGCTTCCATACTATGTACATGGTTCTCTTTCTCTCTCTCTTTTTTACCTTTAAAAAGAAAAACCCAGAAAAACATATCAGATTTGTGTAAATGAGAGTATGCCAACAGGGTGGCCAGTTTTGCTTTAGGTTTTATGAAGGATAATTTGTGACCCTATACACACACACACACACACACATCTCCCGAGCCAGCAACAGAACTTTGTTTATACTGCAAATAAATATTATTTTTTCTTTAAAGAAAAAAAAAGAACAGGTAAGTCTTGGAGCCAGCCTATAGAGATGGTATTTAGGGCTAACGTTATAGGTTACCCCATACCCCCAACACCCACCTCTTTTGCCTTTCTCTACTGTCAAGACTGAAGACTAGATACTAGATTTCCCAGGTTCCCTTGCAATTAGAAGTAGCCTATGACATGGTTTTGGCCAATGAGTGTAAACCGGAATCTGGTGAAGGGACAATGGCAGGTGGTTCTCTGCCTCTTCTTTCCCACCTTGAATGTGGATGTTCCAGCAGCCAACTCATGACAGTGAGGTAACCAACAGGGATGAAAGGCCAGGAGAATACAGAGATGCCACTTTTTTTTATATGTAACATTTTTAATTAATAAGTTTTTTGGCTGTGCTGGGTCTTCATTGCTGTGCTCAGGCTTTTCTCTAGTTCCGGAACGGGGGACTACTCTCTAGTTGCGGGGTGTGGGCTTCTCCTTGTGGTGGCTTCTCTTGTTGCAGAGCATGGTCTTTAGGGTTGGGGCCCAGTAGTTGTGGCACACCTGCTTAATGGCTCATGGCATATGGAATCTTCCCGGACCAGGGAGGGAACCCATGTCCCCTTTTATGGCAGGTGGAGTTTTAACCACTGGACCACCAAGGAAGTCCAGAGATGCCACTTCTATGTCATGGAGTTGCCACTTATCCCAGGACAGCTTGATAGGTAAGGAAGATAACCGCCTATTTATTGAGACCACTAGCACTGGATTTATTGGTATATTATTTGCAGCTGACCCAGCAATCCATGCCATGTATTTGAAGGAGATCTCTTGGTTATTAATGTGTGTGCGTGGGCTCAGTCATATCCAACTATGCAACCCCACGGACTGGAGCCTGCCAAGCTCCTCTGTCAATGGCTTTCCCAGGCGAGGATACTAGAGTGGGTTGCCATTTCTTTCTCCAGGGGATCTTCCCAACCCAGGGATTTAACTCGTGTCTCCTGTGTCTCCTGCATTGCTGGTGGAGTCTTTACCACTGAGCCACCTGGGAAAGGCATATTAACATGTAGGCAGAGAAAAAAGTGTAGCTCTGATCTTGGTGTGGGGTATGTCCACTTTGGAGTTAAAGCAGAAGAGGACAGGAGCGTGTGGACAAGGAGGCTGGAAGTGGACCAGATTTCCAGGAGGCCTGTGCCCAGCGCTCCCCGCATGGCCCCTCCCCGCTCTGTCCCCTCGAGGTCCTGCTGGTCCCGCCTCCCCGGCCAGAGATAGGTCTCCCAGTCCCCACTGCCCCCGGCCAGTGCTGTCCCCAGCCCCGCCATGCCTTCCAACTTCAGCGGCACCTGGAACCTGCTCAGCAGCGACAACGTCGAGGGCTACATGCGGGCCCTAGGTAGGCGGGAGGGGCCGTGCGGAGCCTCCGCTCGGCCACGCGTCCAGTTCGGGGCGGAGGCCGCCGGGCTGGCATGCTGGTCCGACTCCCTGCGTCCCCTCACCTGCATCCGTGCGTCCCCCGAGTCTTACTACGGGTTCTCCGGGTCCCCCACTTCCCCACCTTCGTCTATCCTCTGTCCCCCTGAACGTCCGTCTGACTGTCGTCGGTCTCCCACCTCCGTCCGTCTGCCAGTCCTTCAGTCCAGCCGCCTGTCCCCCCATCCTTTGGTCTCCCGCATCCCCCTGTTCTCCACGCGTCCGGCCGTCTCCTGGTCCCTCCCATCCTTCCTCTCCCAGTTCGCCAGTCTGTCTGTCCTCTCCTCTGTCCGCCAGTGCCCGGTCCACGCGGCACGGCTCCTGTCCCATCGCGGACTCCCAAGCAGGTGGGGGCGACGGTGGCGTAGGCCACCTCGCAGGGAGAGTCGGGGACACGATGGGGTTCCCCATGGGTGTCGGGGAGGCGCCCCGACCCGAAGCCCCTCCCGGTAGATCCTCGCCCCGTGGCCGCTTTAACGCGGATTTCTGGGCAACGGGCTGAGGGAATCCCCGAGTCCAGGGGAGGTCCCGGCCCGCAGCATCAGCGCCCCCTGGAGATGCTCCGGGACGCAGATTCCGGGGCCCCAGAGTACCGTCCCGAGCCTGGCCTCCGGCCCCGCCCTCGCCCCCCGCCCCTCCCGCGACCTCCGGCGGCTCTCGTGCGGGTTAGAGTTCTGGAGACACGTTTGAAATCTTTAGTTTTCTGGTTTCCTCTTCTCATCGAAAGGCGGGGGTTAATAAACCCAGACCCTTTAGAGGCCGCTACCTCTTCACCCCAACCCCGGGGCCCAATTCCAGCCAGGAGGACTGTGGGTCGGTGCTTGGAGGGTTTGCTTCCACTTTCCCCTGCCTGGCAGGGAGGAAGTATGGGAGGGGCCTCAGGGGATGTAGAGGGGCGGCGGGATCCGCTAAGTTTCTTTCCTGCCGTGACGGTAGAATGCTTCCCTTTGGTACTGATGCTCAGTTCCTCCTGCTGGTGATTTAATTCGTCAGCGTTGGTGGTTCTGAGCACCCGCTCATGCTTCTGACTAAATAACAGCAATCAGAGGCACCTTTTTGTGTTGCTGTTCTTAAATAGGAGTTCATTTTAAGCCTCAAGCCAGGACTAGCCATGTTTCTAATGTTCAACGGACACAAGTGGAAGTTGGCTACCCTACCAGCCAGCAGAACTTGAGAAGGCTATCGGAATGGTGAAAGGAGATAGGGCATCTTCTTTGAACTTTATTTTTTAATTTGGCTGCTCTGAAGCTTAGTTGCAAGATGTGAGATCTTTAGTTGCAGCATTCAAAGTCTTAGTTGGGGCAGGTGGGACGTGTTCCCTGATCAGGGATGGATCCCAGACCCCCTGTATTGGGGGCATGGAGTCTTAGACATTGGCTCACCAGGGAAGTCCCTGATCAGGGGCACTTTTGATCGGGCCGGAGCTTCCGGAAGTCTGGGGGACTGGGGACTGCTCTGGCTCCTCTTCCACATTATCTGACCTGGGCTTGGGTTTCTCCATCTGCAAATTGAGAGCAGGTGGTCCTTTTTTTTTTTTTTTCCTTTTAACCATGCCTAATAATAATAATAATAACATAAAATCAAGTATTTTAGCCATTTTGGACTGTACCATTCTGGGCTTCCCAGGTGGCTCAGTGGTAAAGAATCAGCCTGCCAACACAGGAGATGCAGGTTTGATCCCTCGGTTGGGAACATCCCCTGGAGAAGGAAATGGCAACCCACTCCAGTGTTATTGCCTGGAGAACCCCATGGACAGAGGAGCCTGGCAGGCTTACAGCCTGTGGGGTTGCAAAGAGTCAGAAATGACTGAGTGACTGAACAGCAATTCTAAGGTTCCAGTGTGTCTGTAAGATCTCCCAACCTATGGTAGGATTTTATCCTCCCTTTCTCACACTAAGCAGGGATGCCTGGAACTTCTCAAGCTAAATCAGATTCATACTGACAGAAACCGTATAGGCAAGGAAAAAAATATTATTTCTCTACCTTTCTTAGTTTCATTGGTTGGGACCCTGTAAATTATACCAAGAGACAGCGTAACAAGACAACAAACAGAAGCTTGTTAACACATGCATGGTGAATACACTCAGGAGCATTCAGCGATGAGTGTCTCAGAGTGGTTAGAACCTGAGCTGAGGGAACTTCCCTGGTGGGCCAGTGGTTGAGATTCGACTTCCAATGCAGGGGGCATGGATTTGATCCCTGGTTGGGGAACTAAGATCCCACATGCCACCAGGTGTGGCCAAAATTTTTTTAAAAGAAGAAGAAAGAAAAAAAAAAGGAAGTTATATGGCACCTGAGCAAAGAGTAATAATTCTGTAGAGAAGTGATAAGACAAAGGGCTTTGTGATTCCAGGGGTGACAAATTTTGGGAAGATAAATACATGCAGGAACTAATGGTAAATAAGAACGAGTTAGTAAAGTTTGTTATGTAAATTCTTCTGGTGCCATCTCTAGACTGATAGGAGTTCAGAGTTGTGTCCCTAATTTCTGTCCAACCTGGTACAGGGAGAGCAGGGACATGTTTACAAAATTATGTCCTGCTCTGGGGGAGGGCAGGGCTTTTCTGCTTTCCCATGACCTTCATTTCAAAATATTCAATATGAAAAAGTGGCATATCTTGGGGTGGCATATTCTGCTACCCGTAATCTGAATCTCATTTCTTCTCTGTTTCTAATTCATAAGAAGGAATTAATGATTGTTTTTCCTAAAGGTAGTAAGCCCTGATAATTTACTTATCACCTCACCCTCAAATTAGTGGGGACATGTGATCATAAGCGCTTTATTTTTCTGATTGTTTGTGGTTTTTTGGTGGGGAGGTTGTTTTTGGTCACAACCCATGGCATGTGGGATCTTAGTTCCCCATCCAAGGATTAAACCTGTGCCCCTATATTGGGAGTTTATGGGTTGTTAATCACTGGACTGCCAGAGAAGTCCTCATAAGTGCTTTCTTCCCTGGTTTCTCTGGCTAGTATCGGACATCTTTGTGGAGGGTAAAGTGTTAGAGATCAGGGCATGGCTTTGAATTTTGCCTTGCAGTGCTTTCTTTTTAGTTATTCCCATGGCATCCGGTCCCACCACTTCATGGGAAATAGATGGGGAAACAGTGGAAACAGTGTCAGACTTTATTTTTCTGGGCTCCAAAATCACTGCAGATGGTGACTGCAGCCATGAAATTAAAAGACGCTTACTCCTTGGAAGGAAAGTTATGACCAACCTAGACAGCATATTGAAAAGCAGAGACATTACTTTGCCAACAAAGGTTCATCTAGTCAAGGCTATGGTTTTTCCTGTGGTCATGTATGGATGTGAGAGTTGGACTGTGAAGAAGGCTGAGTGCCAAAGAATTGATGCTTTTGAACTGTGGTGTTGGAGAAGACTCTTGAGAGTCCCTTGGACTGCAAGGAGATCCAACCAGTCCATTCTGAAGCAGATCAGCCCTGGGATTTCTTTGGAAGGAATGATGCTAAAGCTGAAACTCCAATACTTTGGCCACCTCATGCGAAGAGTTGACTCATTGGAAAAGACTCTGATGCTGGGAGGGATTGGGGGCAGGAGGAGAAGGGGATGACAGAGGATGAGATGGCTGGATGGCATCACTGACTCGATGGACGTGAGTCTTAGTGAACTCCGGGAGTTGGTGATGGACTGGCGTGCTGCGATTCATGGGGTCCCAAAAGTCGGACACGACTGAGCGACTGATCTGATCTGATGGCTTTTAGAGCAAATTTCTTAGAGAAGAAAACAGGGAATGGAGTCAGGGTGACTGTTTCAAGTGTGTGGAAACATCTTTTGTTAAGCCTGTTGAGTATTGCAAAGCCGCCTTCTGACTGTTGTAATCAGTGTTTTTCAAATGTGTATTCGTGAAATCCTTCACCTGTCTCCAATACTGTCTTACTTTTCTGTACGTTATGCTGTGACTCCTTGTCTGAGACTTCTTTTTTCATGATTTCTGTAGAAATTTATCCATTATCTACCATTGTATGAGATCCTAGAGGCTAACAGAGGCTCTATTTATTTATATTGTGTGCATTCATGCTAAGTCACTTCAGTTGTGTCCAACTCTTTGTAACCCTAGGGACTGTAGCCTGCCAGGCCCCTCTGTCCATGGGATTCTCCAGGCAAGAATATTGGAGGGTTGCCATTTCCTCTTCCAGGGAATCTTCCCAATCAGGGATTGAACCATCAAACCTGTGTTTCCTGCACTGGAAGGCAGAATCTTTATCATTGTACCACCTGGGAAGCCCTTATTTACATTAGCTGTATTCACTTATCATCCAACCCATTTCACAGAGGATTAAACCAAATAGTATTGAATTTATATCCTGCCTCACAGCTCCTATTTTTAAAAATTTTAATTTTGTTTATTTATTTTGGCTGTACTGTGTGGCCTGTGTGAGCCTAGCTGTCCACCAGGGATTGAACCTGTGCTCCTTGCAATGGCAGCATGGAGTCTTAACCACTGGACCACCAGAGAAGTCCCACGACTCCTTTTTTAATGTTTGGTTCTGGTTCCAGAAAGATACTGGATCCAGACAACACATTAATTCTTATTTGCAGTCTGTTTCCCAGAAGAAAGATAAGTGTGCTAGGGATTTCTGGAATAGAGAGGCTAGTTAGTACAGCAGAGCACCAAACTGGAAACCCAGAACTAGCCATTGATTGTTGGTAATAGAATCAAAGCTATACAGCCTCTGAATTCTGTTAGATGCCCTATTTGTTAGAGGTGGTAGGATGAGATTTGATATTCTAAGAGTGTCTAAAGTACAACCCAAGAGATCTCGTAGTGTCACCTGAAAACCGAATTCACCTCTTTGTGGGCATACAGCCAAGAGAAACAACCAAGCCAAATACCAGGAGAAGAAAGGATTTATAATTACTTAAAGCAAATAAGGACAACAGTGGAGATCTTTCTCAAAGCAGTGTCTCCTTGAACGGCAAAATTGGGGAATTTTTAAGCTATTCATGTAGGGACTTGAGCAGAGGAGATTCCAGAGAGAATTGGGGCAGAGTCCAAGCTTTCACTTCAGTTCAGTTCAGTCGCTCAGTGGTGTCCCACTCTTTGCAACCCCATGGACTGCAACAGTGTTCCCTGTCCATCACCAACTCCCAGAGCTTGCTCAAACTCATGTTCATCAAGTCGGTGATGCCATCCAACCATCTCATCCTCTGTCATCCCCTTCTCCTCCTGCCTTCGATCTTTCCCAGCATCAGGGTCTTTTCCAGTGAGTCAGTTTTTCCCATCAGGTAGCCGAAGTATTGGAGCTTCAGCTTCAGCATCAATCCTTCCAATGAATATTTAGGACTGATTTTCTTTAGGGTGGACTGGTTGGATCTCCTTTCAGTCCAAGGGACTCTCAAGAGTCTTCTCCAACACCGCAGTTCAAAACCATAAATTCTTTGGCACTCAGATTTCTTTATAGTCCAACTCTCACAACCATATATGACTACTGGAAAACCATAGCTTTGACTAGACAGACCTTGCTTGGCAAAGTAACGTCTCTGCTTTTTAATATGCTCTCTAGGTTGGTCATAGCTTTTCTTTCAAGGAGCAAGCGTCTTTTAATTTCATGGCTGCAGTCACCGTCTGCAGTGATTTTGGAGCCCAAGAAAATAAAGTCTGTCACTGTGTCCATTGTTTCCCCATCTATTTGCCATGAAGTGATGGGACTAGATGCCGTGATCTTAGTTTTTTGACTGTTGAGTTTTAAGCCAGCTTTTTCATTCTTCTCTTTCACTTTCATCAAAAGGCTCTTTAGTTCCTCTTTGCTTTCTGCCATAAGGGTGGTGTCATGTGCATATCTGAAGTTATTTATATTTCTCCTGGCAGTCTTGATTCCAGTTTGTACTTCATCCAGCCTGACATTTTGAATGATGTACTCTGTATATAAGTTAAATAAACAGGGTGACAATATACAGCCTTTATGAATTCCTTTCCCAATTTGGAACCAGTTTGTTGTTCCATGTCTGATGCTTGATGAAGCATCCATGTTGCTTCTTGACTTGCATACAGATTTCTCAAGAGGCAGGTAAGGTGGTCTGGTATTCCCATCTCTTTAAGAATTTTCCATGTTTTTTTGTGATCCACACAATCAAAGGCTTTAGTGTAGTCAATGAAGCAGAAATAGATGTTTTTCTGGAACTCTCTTGCTTTATCAATGATCCAATAGATGTTGGCAATTTGATCTCTTGTTCCTCTGCTTTTTCTAAATCCAGCTTGAACATCTGGAAGTTCTCAGTTCACGTACTATTGAGCCTGGCTTGGAGAATTTTGAGCATTACTTTGCTAACATGTGAGATGAGGGCAATTGCGCAGTACTTTGAACATTCTTTGGCATTGCCTTTCCTTGGGATTGGAATGAAAACTGACCTTTTTCAGTCCTGTGGCTACTGCTGAATTTTCCAAATTTGCTGGCATATTGAGTGCATCACTTTCACAGCATCATCTTTTAGGATTTGAAATAGCTCTGCTGGAACTTCATCACCTCCACTAGCTTTGCTTGTAGTGATGCTTCCTAAGGCCCACTTGACTTCACACTACAGGATATCTGGCTCTAGGTGAGGGATCACACCATCATGGTTATCTGGGTTGCTAAGATCTTTTTTGTATAGTTCTGTGTATTCTTGCCACCTCTTCTTAATATATTCTGCTTCTGTTAGGCCCATACCATTTCTGTCCTTTAATGTGCCCATCTTTGCATAAAATGTTCCCTTGATATCTCTAAATTTTCTTGAAGAGATCTCTAGTCTTTCTCATTCTATTTCTTCCTCTATTTCTTTTCATTGTTCACTTAGGAAGGCTTTCCTATCTCTCCTTGCTATTATTTGGAACTCTGCATTCAGATGGATACTTGCTATTATTTGGAACTCTGCATTCAGATGGATATATCTTTCCTTTTCTCCTTTGCCTTTCGCTTCTCTTCTCTTCTCTTCTCAGCTATTTGTAAGGCCTCCTCAGACAACCACTTTGCCTTTTTGCATTTCTTTTTCTTGGTGATGATCTTGACCACTGCCTCCTGTACAATGTCACAAACCTCCATCCATAGTTCTTCAGGCAGTCTGTCTATCAAATCTAATCCCTTGAAACTATTTGTCACTTCCACTGTATAATTATAAGGGATTTGATTTAGGTCATACATGAATCATCTAGTGGTTTTCCCTTCTTTCTTCAATTTCAGTCTGAATTTGTCAATAAGGAGTTCATGATCTGAGCGACAGTCAGCTCCTGGTCTTGTTTTTGCTGACTGTATAGAGCTTCTCCATCTTTAGCTGCAAAGAATATAATCAATCTGATTTCAGTATTGACTATCTGGTGATGTCCATGTGTAGAGTCAATTCTTGTGTTGTTGGAAGAGGCTGTTGGCTATGACCAGTGCATTCTCTTGACAAAACTCTGTTAGACTTTCCCTGCTTCATTTTGTATTCTAAGGTCAAACTTGCCTGTTATTCCGTGTATCTCTTGACTTCCTACTTTTGCATTCCAGTCCCCTATGATGAAAAGGACATCTTTTTTTGGCATTAGTCTGGAAGATCTTATAGGTCTTCAGAGAACTGTTCAACTTCAGCTTCTTTGGCATTAGTGGTTGGGGCATAGACTCGGATTACTGTGTTATTGAATGGTTTTGCCTTGGAAACGAACAGAGATCATCCTGTCATTTTTGAGGTTGCACCCAAGTACTGCATTTCAGACTCTTTTATTGAATATGAGAGCTACTCCATATCTTCTAAGGGATTCTTGCTCACAGAAGTAGATATGATGGCCATCTGAATTAAATTCACCCATTCCAGTCCATTTTAGTTCACTGATTCCTAAAATGTTGATGTTCACTCTTGCCATCTCCTGTTTGACCACTTCCAATTGACCTTGATTCATGGACCTACCATTTCAGATTCCTCTGCAATATTGTTCTTTATAGCATTGGACTTTACTTCCATCACCAGTCACATCCACAACTGGGCATTGTTTTCACCTTGGCTCCGTCTCTTCATTCTTTTTGGAGTTATTTTTCTACTCTTCTCCAGTAGCATATGGAGCACTTACCGACCTGGGGAGTTCATATTTCAGTGTCATATCTTTTTGCCTTTTCATACTGTTGATGAGGTTCTCAAGGCAAGAATACTGAAGTGGTTTGCCATGCCCTTCTCCAGTGGACCACATTTTGTCAGAACTCTTCATTATGACCCGTCCATCTTGGGTGGCCCTACACCGCATGGCTCATAGTTTCATTGAATCAGAAGTTTCACTGAATCAGAAGTATGCACACATATACACAGTGTGGTGGGGAGGGAGGTGGAGGGGAAGGCCAAAAGGCAAAGAATTTTTGTTTAAATTTCCCTTGTCTTGCCATAAACTATGACTTTTATTTTATGATGGTGAGACCAAATAAATGGAAACTTCAGAGTTTGGAGCAGAGAAAGCTTTATTGCAGTGCCAAGCAAGGAGAATGGGTCGTTCATGCTCAAAACCCCTGAACTTACTGATGATTTCCAGTCGCTCAGTCATGTCTGACTCTTTACAACCCCATGGACTATAGCCCACCAGGCTCCTCTATCCACGGGATTCTCCAGGCAAGAATACTGGAGTGAGTTGCCAGGCCCTCCTCCAAGGAATCTTCCCAACCAGGGATTGAACCTAGGTCTCCCGCACTGCAGGTGAATTCTTTACTGTCTGAGCCACCAGGGAAGCTGAATGAAGTCTATTTTCTACAAAAAAGAAAGGAAAGACACAGAAGAGATTTGCAATGAGGCGGGCCCCACAGAGTTTGTTTCAATGTGTCCCATGTTTCAATGTGTCCCAGCCAGCATCTCTTCTGAGGAGGGAAATAACTCCTTTCTGAGTAGAGCTGATCCTGCAGATCCAACAATATTGCTCTTTCCTAGCTTCTGCCAAATCGAAGGGAAAAGAAAGGCAACTTGTCCTTTGGACGCTGAAGAAAGTTCGCTTGGGTTCTATAGTCTGGAGAAGTTGGCTGCAGATTTGGGAGTTCTTGGTGGGTCCCACAATAGCCAAGGATGACCCAGGGTATGACACTCTAGGCAGGAAGGAAGCTAATGCCTACAGAGCTTGACCATCTTGACCAGGACTTCCCTTTAATCTCATCATGAACATGAGAACACAAGGATGTTACCAACTTGTTGAAGGTCACTGAATAAGCTGGGATTTAAAGCCCATATTCTCTTGGCTCCAAGACCCACATTGCCTCAAAATTAGAAGTGGCTTTGGGGGACTTCCCTGGGGGTGCAGTGGCTAAGACTGAGCTCCCAAGGCAGAGGGCCTGAGTTTAATCCCTAATCAGGGAACTAGATCTTACATGCTGCATGTTCACATGCCACAGCTAAAGATCTTGCTGTAAGACAAATTAATCAAATCTGACACAATATTCACGTGTAATGGGATAAAAATTTGACACTATTAAGTGGCTGTTTTTTATTTTTTATTTTTTTACCTGAGATTTAAACTCTGTGTATGAATGAACTTTTAAAACATAGTTTTGGTCACACCACATTACACACTGTTCATTTTGTCACTCACAAACTATAAAATTTTTTTAATGAAAAGTTTCAGTTATATATGTATAAAAGATCCTGTATGCTTCAAGCAAAGATCCCACATGCCACAACAAGACCCAGCACAGCCAAATAATATAAATAAATAAAAATTAAAAAATTTTTAAAAAGAAGTGGCTTTGAAATGAAGGGTTAATGTGAACAGACGAAGTTTAGAAAAGTATGTGTTTGTGTTGGCCTCTTTGAGATCCTGCCCTAAAATGTATACGCTCACACACTTATAATGGTATGTGCGTCATTTAGATTGTTACCTGGGTTTGATCCCTGGGTTGGGAAGATTCCCTGGAGAAGGGAAAGGCTACCCACTCCAGTATTCTGGCCTGGAGAATCCCATAGACTATATAGTCCATGGGGCCGCGGAGTTGGACACGACTGAGTGACTTCCACTTCACTTCCATCTGCTGGAATGTCATACTTCCTACTTAAAAAATCAATGGTGTGGAAAAGCATGGTTTGACCTGGACAAAAGCCTTATGAGCAATTTGGTCACTGAGGTCATGGTAAGTGTTGACCTGGCAGAAAATGACCAGAACTTAAGCTAGTTTAAATTTTGATCTTTAAAAAGGCCAGCCTGCAACCATCAATCTGTTAAGTGACAGTCTTATAATGTGGTAGTACCAGTTTTAAATTTACTAGCAACAAATCATCTCACTGATTGTAAAAGCATAATTGATATAATCATCTCAAGTTTGGTTTCTTATTTGTTTTTTGTTATACATAAAGAAAAGGGTTTAAGGAAAGTCAGTGATAACTATTTTAAATTTGGCTTGATCATATTAATAATCAGATAAATATTTGAAGGGTTTAGCCTCCATGTTTAAAGATTCCTGAAAATAAGTAAAGACTGGATCATTTGCATTTCATGCTAAAAACTAGAATTCTAGGTTAAAAAGCTTTTTTTCATTTTATTGAAAAAAGTTGGTTTACAATATTCTGTTAATTTCCACTGTATAACAGTGACTCAGTTAAATATATGTATATATTCTTTTTTATATTCTTTTCCATTATGGTTTATCACAAAATATTGAATATAGTTCCCTATACTATACAGTAGGACTTTGCTGTTTATCCATCCTATATATAACAGCTTCTTCTGCTAATCTCAAATGGGCAATCTTTTCCTTCTCCACTCCCCACCTCTCCACAACCACAAGTGTATTCTCTATGTCTGTTAGTCTGTTTCTGTTTCATAGATAAGATCATTTATATCATATTTTAGATTCCACATATATTAATAAGTGATATCATATGGTATGTGTCTCTTTCTGACTTATTTCATTTAGTATGATCATCTCTAGGTCCATCCAATATGTTGCAAATGATGTTGTTGTTGTTCAGTTGCTAAGTTGTGTCTGACTCTGTGACCCCATGAACTGCAGCATGCCAGGCTTTCCTACCTTCACTGTCTCCCGTGGTCTGCTCAAACTCATGTCCATTGAGTCAATAATGCCATCCAACTATCTCATCCTCTGTCGACCCCTTCTCCTTCTGCCCTGTCTTTCCAAGCATCAGGGTCTTTTCCAATAAGTCAGCTTTTCCCATCAGGTGGCCAAAGTATTGGAACATCAGCTTCAGCATCAGTCCTTCCAAGGGTTGATTTACTTTAGGACTGACTGGTTTGATCTCCTTGCAATCCAAGGGACTCTCAAGAGTCTTCTCCAGCACCACAGTTCAAAAGCATCAATTCTTCAGCACTCAACATTCTTTATGGTCCAGCTGTCATATCCATGGGCTTCCCTGGTAGCTCAGCTGGTAAAGACTCCACCTGCAATGTGGTTCTATCCCTGGGTCAGGATGATCACCTGGAGAAGGGATAGACTACACACTGCAGTATTCTTGCCTTTCTTGATGGCTCAGATGGTAAAGAATCAGCCTCCAATGCAGGAGACCTGGGTTCAATACCTGGGTTGGAAAGATACCCTGGAGAAGGGCATGGCAACCCACTCCAGTATTCTTGCCTGAAGAATCCTCATGGTCAGAGGAGCCTGGTGAGCTACAGTCTATGGGGTCACAAAGAGTCAGACACGAAGGGTAACTAAGCGTAGCACATTCATACATGACTACTGGAAAAAGCATAGCTTTGACTATATGGACCTTTTTCAGCAAAGTGAGGTCTCTGCTTTTCAAGATGCTGTCTAGGTTTGTCTTTCAAGGAACAAGCATTTTTAATTTCATGACTGCAGTCACTGTCCTCAGTGATTTTGGAGCCCAGGAAAATAAAATCTGCCACTGTTTCCATTTTTTCCCCATCTATTTACCATGAAGTGATGGGACCAGATGCCATGATCTTAGTTTTTTGAATGTTGAGTTTCAAGCCAGCTTTTTCACTCTGCTCTTTCACCTTCATCAAGATGTTCTTTTAGTTCCTCTTCACTTTCTGCCATTAGGTTAATATCATCTGCATATCTGAGGTTGTTGATGTTTTCCTGGCAATCTTGATTCCAGCTTGTGATTCATCCACCCTGGCATTTCACATGATATACTCTGCATATAAGTTAAATAAGCAGGGTGACAATATACCAAAAATTATTATTTTTGATATTATTTCATTCTATCAAATTGATAGAATGAATGATATTATTTCATTCTAAGAAAGCCTTTCTTTCTTTTTTTTTTCCAGATAGATAGCTTTTTAAAAATTATTTATATATATTATGGCTGCACTGGGTCTTTGTTATCGTACATTGACTTTCTCTAGTTGCAGAGAACGCGGGTGTGTGGGGATTACTCTCTAGCAGCAATGTGCCGGCTTCTCATTGCAGTGGCTTCTCTTGTTGGAGAACACGGGCTCTAGGGCACACAAACTTCACTAACTGCTGAATACAGGCTAGTAGTAGTGGCACAGGGGGCTTAGTTGTCCTGTGGTATGTGGGATCTTCCTGGACCAGGAATCAGACTGGTGTCCCCTGCATTGTAAAGCAGATTCATGACCACTGGACCACCAGGGAAGCAAAAAAAATAAACAGCTTTCTTAAGACAAGGACATTCAGACTATCATCGAGCTTAGAAATGAGTAGAACTGGAAGCTCCCTGGTGATCCACTGGTTAAGACTCAGCACTTTCACTGCTGAGGGCCTGGGGTTCAAGCCTACGTTTGGGGAAGCTAATAACCTGCAAGCTGTGTGGTGCAGCCAAAAAATACATTAAAAAAAAAAAAAAAGAAATGGGCAGGGGCTAATGCGATACTCATGGAGCCCTGTGAAGGGCTTGGCCACGTTTTCTAGGCTGGAAATGGAGATGTGAGGCACCCAGCCCTGAAAAGCACACCCAGCTCTGAGGGCCAGTCATGTCAGAAACAAATGAATCTATTAGGCAAACAAGTTAAAACAGGGACAATTCTGGGACCAAGGTATCTGCAATGAAGTACATAAATCTCTGAAATGATTCCTGAAACTTCATTCTACATGAACAGGACATTCCCTAAATAGGAGAACCATGTCCCGTGACTCATAGGAATGTTCAGGATGACAAGCCAGCAGTTGTGGCTGCCTGCCAATGAGATCATGTCACCTGCTCTAAATATTCCAGTGGCTCCCATCCAAATCCATCATGCTCTGAATTAAAGCCCGATGGTCCCTTATGCTACCCTGAATCTCATCTTTAGGTCCTCCCCTCCTCCTCATTCTCCCTATTCTTCTCCAGCCACCTCAGGCTCCTGAAGTTTCCTGAGACCATCTGACATGCACTTCCTGAGAGTTCTAGTGAGCTCTATTGTACACTTGCTGTTGCTGGTCAGTTGCTAAGTAGTGTCCGACTCTGTGACCCCTCTGACTGTAGCACACCAGACTCCACGAGGGTCTCCAGGCAAGAATACTGGAGTGGGTTGCCATTTCCTTCTCCAGTCCTACACTTCTTTCCCCCCAAGATCTGCACAGCTCATCACTCATTTTGTCACCTCCCTCAGCTCTGGCTAAAATTGCACTTTGCCTCCTGGTGGCTCAGCTGATAAAGAATCTGCCTGCAATGTGGGAGACCTGGGTTCAGTCCTGGGGTTGGGAAGATCCCCTGGAGAAGGGAACCCTCTCCAGTATTCTGGCCTAGAAATTCCATGGACTGATAAGTCCATGCAGTCACAGAGAGTCAGACACGACTGAATGACTTTTACTTTTTCTCTATTTAAAATAGCAACCTTGGGACTAACCTGCTGGTCTAGTGGCTAAGACTCTGTGCTGTCAATGCAGGGAGCCCTGGTTCAATCCCTGGTCAGGAAACTAGAGTCCACATGCTGCAACTAAGAGTTGCATGCCACAATTAAACATCCCACATGCCACAACGAAGATTGAAGATCCCGCCCGTTGCTAACTAAGACTCAAGGCAGCCAAATAAATAAATATTAAAGCAAATAAACAAAATAAGCAGCCTTTACCTCTAGTTCATAATGCGTTCAAAGCCACTGAATGGGAACTGTCTATACCAAAACCCTGAGAAACACTAGCCATCAGATGCAATGATTTTGAGGACAGCTGCCAAATCCTTAACTTTTGTGTCTCAAGTAAATGTTTAAATGTCTTTTCTTTATAAAAAATTATTTTTAAGATATTGACTTTGCCACTCGTAAGATAGCCAAGATGCTGAAGCCACAGAAAGTGATTGAACAGAATGGGGATTCTTTTACCATCCACACGAACAGCACCTTCAGGAACTATGTTGTGAAATTTAAAGTTGGAGAAGAATTTGATGAGGATAACAAAGGCGTGGATAACAGAAAATGCAAGGTAAAAATTATTTATTTAGTTTTGGCTGTGCTGGGTCTTTGTTGCCATGTGGGCTGTTTTCTCTGGTTGTGGCGGTCGTGGCTACTCTCTAGTTGCAGTGCAAAGCGTTCTCATTGTGGTGGCTTCTCTTGTTGCAGAGCGCAGGTTCTAAGGCACGTGGGCTCAGTAGTTGTGGCGCTCAGTCTCTAGAGCACAGGCTCAACAGTTGTGGTGCATGGGTTTAGTTACTCCGAGGCATGTGGGATCTTCCCCGACCAGAGATCGAACCTGTGTCTCCTGCATTGGCAGGTGGAGTCTTTATCACGGAGCCAACAGGGAAGCCTGCAAGGCAAAAATTAAAGTCATGACATAGACTTTTAGTTTTGCAAGGTCCTTGACATCTTCTCTAGTCATATCTGAGTATGCTGCCAGAGCAAATCAGTATTTTCTCCCATCCCTCATGCAGAGCTTGGTCACCTGGGACAATGACAGACTCACCTGTGTGCAGAAGGGGGAAAAGAAGAACAGAGGCTGGACCCATTGGATTGAAGGGGACCAACTCCACCTGGTACTGGCCCTATTTTGTTCCTCTATTTTTTTAATTGAAATAGTTGACTTACAATGTGTGAATCTCTGCTGTACAATAATGTGGCTCAGTTACACATACATTCATGCGTGCATGTGCGCTAAGTTGCTTTATTCATGTCTGACTCTGTACGACCCTAGAAACTGTAGCTCACCAGGCTCCTCTGTCCATGGGATTCTCCAGGCAAGAATATTGGAGTGGGTTGCCAAGCCCTCCTCCAGACATACATACATACATATATATATGTGTGTGTGTGTGTGTGTGTGTATGTATATACATACATACATATATATATTGTGTGTATGTATATACACACATATATATATATGTGTGTGTGTGTGTGTATGTATACACACATTCTTTTTATGTTTTTTTCCATTATGGTTTATCCCAGGACATTGAATGTAGTTCCCTGTACTATGCAGTAGGACACTGTTGTCCATGCATTCTATACATAACAGTTTGCATCTATTAACACCAAACTACCAGTCCATCCCTCCTCCATCGCCATCCCTACCCCGTTGGCAATCACAAGTCTGTTTTCTGTCTGTGAGTGCTTCATCGATAAGCTCATTTGTGTCATATTTTAGATTCCATATACAAATGGCATCATATGGCTTTTGTCTTTCTCTTTCTGACTTAACTTCATTCAGTAGGATAATCTCTAGTTGCATCCGTGTTGCTGCAAATGGCATTATTTTGTTCCTTATTATGGCTGAGTAGTATTCCATTGTATATATGTACTGCATCTTCTTTATCTGTACATCTATCTCTCAATGGACATATAGATTGTTTCCATGCCTTGGCTATTGTGAATAGTGCTGCTATGAACATAGGGGTGCATGTATCTCTTTGAATTATAGTACTGTCTGGATATATTCCCAACAGTGGGATTGCTGGATCATATGGTAATTCTATTTTTAGTTTTCTAAGGAACCTCCATACTGTTTTCCATAGTGGCTGCACCAATTTACATTCCTACCAACAGTGTAGCAGGGTTCCTTTTTCTCTACACCCTCTCCAGCGTTTGTTATTTGTAGACTTTATTGATGGCCATTTTGACTTTTGTGAGATGGTACTTCATGTAGTTTCGATTTGCATTTCTCTAATAATTAGTGATGTTGAGCATGTTTTCATGTGCCTACTGGCCATTTGTATGTCTTCGTTGAAGAAATGTCTATTTAGGCATTCTGCCGATTTTCAGGTTGGGTTGTTTGTTTTGTTGTTGTTAAATGTTCTTATTTTTAAAATGAGGTTAGGAAACCGTGACCAGCAATCCTACCATCCCAACACAACTGTTTTCAATTTGATGTCTTGCCTTCCGGTCTGTGAGAGTATTCTGACTTTTCATTTAATAGAAAAACATATTCTAACTTTCTAACAATTGTCCTGTTGCATTCATTTTGTGTTAGTTGAAACCATATAATAAGGTAGTCAACCAGCTGTGTACTATTCCATCAGATTCATGAACTTTCATTTTAGTAAAATGTTTTCTTAATTGCAATGTCCAGAAATATTGTTTCAGAGTGTTTTCTGCTGTCTCTTAAATTCACATAAATAGAGCTTTTTGCAGCCATGCATTTATTTCCTTAGGAAGAACTTACAGAGGGGATCAGTGTTGTCCCAGACATCATTGCTTCCTGCTACTTTGTTGCCTTATTCACTTCCAAAAGGGGTATATCAATTTCTTAAGCCACCAGCACTCCAAGACCATACAAGTTATAAGTCAACCTAATCAATAATTTCTAAATATAATCTATAAAGTATAAAATTGTGCATAAAGGCTAATTATGGCTTTTAAAATGAGAATTCCTTCTTGCCATATATGTGTATTACAATGGCTTACATTTTCGAATGATGACTTTGTGTGCAATTACTTAGTTAAATCCTTTGAGTGCATTTTCTGACTTAGTCTTCAAACCAATCCTGTGACAGGGACACTATTTTTTTCCCATTTACAAATGACGAGATTGAGGTTTAGAAATTCCCCAAGATGCAGAGTGAAGATTCAAATCTAGGTCTGACAAGAATGTGTGCTTTCAACTCTACGCCTTTTTGGTCCCAATGTACATGTGAAATCTAGGTCAGATCCATGAAAACAAAACTAGAGCTCTTAAAGTGTGGGTGGCCTTTGAGGTGGTGGTCTTTGATTATGAAGGGATTGAAGATACTCTGATTCTTAGATGGACAAATCTCACACTCTTCTGGCAATAAAAACAAAGTTAAGAAACTTACCATCACAAAAATGTAGTATGGAACTACAAAGGAAATACAAAGATGTTTAAGAATTCAGATTATGTGGCTGTAAGAAGTAATGTTCAAATTGCTGCATCCTTTTTTGGCATGTCCAAGAACTCTGCCCAAGCAGGCGGCAGAAGGACCCTTGGTTTAAGGACATTCGTGGGATGATTCTTATCGTTGCTGTTGTTCAGTCGCTCAGTCATGTCCAACTCTTTGCAACCTCATGGACTGCAGCACACCAGGCTCCCCTGTCCTTCACCATCTCCCGGAGTTTGCTCAAACTTATGTCCATTGAGACGGTGATGCCATCCAACCATCCCATCCTGTGTTGTCCCTTTCTCCTCCTGCCTTCAATCTTTCCTGGCATCAGGGGCTTTTTCAGTGAGTTTCAGTGAGTTCCCATTGGGTGGCCAAAGTATTGGAGCTTTAGCTTCAGCATCAGTCCTTCCAATGAATATTCACAATTGATTTCCCTTAGGATTGACTGGTTTGATCTTCTTGCTGTCCAAGGGACTCTCAAGAGTCTTCTCCAACACCACAGTTCAGAAGCATCAATTCTTCAGTGCTCAGCCTTCTTTATGGTCCAACTCTGACATCTGTACATGACTACTGGAAAAACCCTAGCTTTTACTATATGGACAGTTATCAGCAAAGTAACATCTCTGCTTTTTAATATGCTGTCTAGGTTTGTCATAGCTTTTCTTCCAAGGAGCAAGTGTCTTTTAATTTCATGGCTGCGGTCACCATCTGCACCATTTTGGAGCCCATGAAAATAAAGTCTGTCACTGTTTTCATTGTTTCCCCATCTATTTGCCATGAAGTGATGGGACCAGATGCCATGATCTTAGTTTTTTGACTGTTGAGTTTTAAGCTAGATTTTTCAACTCTCATCTTTTACCTTCATCGTGAGGCTTATGATTTTTATAAGCTGTGATATAATGAAAACCAATGAATATTTGGCCTTTGTACCTGGTTCTTAAAATCCCTGGAATCTCCAGAGTAACGAGAGTATCTTCTGTATGCTAATGAGATGAATGGTGGCTGGGGACCCTAGAGAGCTTCAGGACGCGGGCTGGTCTGAAGAAAGATCAAGGTAGGATTAGAAGGTTGGAACATTCAGCCCAGCCCCTGAACTCAGGTGAGGGGCGAGGGATTAGAGATTGACCATTACCTTAAGCAATCATGCCTATGTAATGACACCTCCATAAAAACCTTTACATAAATGAGTTCATGGATCATGGAGAAAGCAAGGATGTTCCAGGAAAACATCTACTTCTGGTTCATTGACTACACAAAAGACTTTGACTGTGTGGATCACAATAAACTGGAAAATTCTTAAAGAGGCTGGAGTACCAGACCACCTTACCTGTCTCCTGAGAAACCTGTATGTGGGTCAAGCAGCAATAGTTAGAACCTTACATGGAATAACTGACTAGTTCAAAACTGGGAAAGGAGTAAGACAAGGCTATATTGTCACCCTGCTTATTTAACTTCTATGCAGAGTACATCATGTGAAATGCTGGGCTGGATGAATCACAAGCTGGAATCAAGATTGCTGGCAGAAATTATCAACAACCTCAGATATGCAGATGCCACCACCCTTATGTCAGAAAGTGAAGAGGAACTAAAGGGCCTCTTGATGAGGGTGAAAGAGGAGACTGAAAAGCTTGCTTGAAACTCAATATTCAAAAAACTAACATCATGACATCTGGTCCCATCACTTCATGGAAAATAGAAGGGGAAAAACTGGAAGCAACGACAGATTTTATTTTCCTGGGCTCCAAAATCACTGTGGATGCTGACTGGAGGCATGAAATTAAAAGACGTTTGCTCCTTGGAAGGAAAGCTATGACAAACCTCTGTGTGTGTGCATGCTCAGTTGCTCAGTCATGTCTGACTCCATGCACTGGACCCCAGGCTCCTCTGACCATGGAGTTTTCCAGATAAGAACACTGGAGTGGGTTGTCATTTCCTACCCCAGGGGATCTTCCAGACCCAGTGTTCAAACCCACATCTGCTGCATCTCCTGCATTGGCAGGTGGATTCTTTACCATTGTGCCACCTGAGAAGCCCCATGACAAATCTGGAGAGTGTACTAAAAAGCAGAGACATCTCTTTGCCAACAAAGGTGTGCATAGTCAAAGCTATGATTTTTCCAATAGTCATGTGTGGATGAGAGAGTTGGGCCCACAAAGAAGACTGAACACTGAAAAATTGATGCTTTCGAATTGCTGTGCTAGAGAAGACTCTTGAGAGTCCGTTGGACTGCAAGAAGGTAAAACCAGTCGATCCTAAAGGAAATCAACTCTGAATATTCATTGGAAGTACCGTTGCTGAAGCTGAAGCTCCAATCCTTTGGCCACCTGATGTGAAGAGCTGACTCATTGGAAAAGCCCCTGATGCTGAGAAAGATTGAATACAAAAGGAGAAGGGGACAACAGAGGATGAGATGGTTAGATAGCATCACTAACTCAATGAACATGAATTTGAGCAAAATTAGGGAGATAGTGGAGGACAGAGGAGCCAGGTGTGCTACAGTCCATGGAGTCACAAAGAGTTGGACATGACTTAGCAACTGAACAACAATAAAGGGGTTCAGAGAACTTTCTAGTTGGCGAAGACATAGAAGTGCTGGAAGGGAGCTCGGCTAGACTGGTCATGGAAGCTCTGTATGCCCCACTCCCACCCCCACCACAATACCTTCTCCTATGCCTCTCTTCCATTTGGCTGTTCCTGAGTTACATTCTTTATAATAAACCTGTAAGTATAAGCAAAAAGTGTTTCTGTGAGCCATTCTAGCAAAGTATTGAACCTGAGAAGGGAGTTGTGGGAATCCTCGATATGGGATGATCAGTCAGATATATGGGTGACGTGATTGATTTCTGAAGTAGGAGCAATCTTATGAGACTAAGCCCTTGACCTGTGGGGTCTACACTAGCTCTGATCCTCAGTGTCCAAACTAAATTAAATTGTTGGCTGTCCAATTTGTTGTAACAGGGTTGGAGATGTGGGATTGGAAAAGACACCATGTACCTGGTGTCAAAAGTATGACTAATAATAATAACAGCTGCTGCTGCTGTTCAGTTGCTCAGTCATGTCTGACTCTTTGCTACTTTTTGGACTGAAGCCCACCAGGCTCCTCTGTCCATGGGATTCTCCAGGCAAGAATACTGGAGTGGGTTGCTATTTCCTTCTCCAGGGGATCTTCCTGACCCAGGGATCAAACCCGAGTGTCCTATGTCTCCTGCATTACAGGTGGATTCTTCATTTGCTGAGCCATCGGGAAAGCCCCAATAATAATAGACTATATGCCAACTCATCTCTGTTCTCCCTTCTTCCCTATCCCTAGGAACTGTTCTGTGAAGGCCAAGTGTGCAAGCAGACATTCCAGAGAGCTTGATCTGTATCCAACAGCAGAGTCCACATGTGGGGAGAGCTTGATGAATTATATTCCATAGTGAACAGGACAGGAATGATCTGTTGGGGTTTGGTGGATGGGGCCTTGTGATCAAAGAGACGTCACACAGCCCATACCAGAAGCCATTTGGATTGTGAGAAAAATTCTCAGCTTCAATAAACCTGTCCAATGATTCTGACTTTTTCCTTCTAATTTTAATGTATCTCCTTATTTTCAGAAATATTTGGAAGGCTTCTAGGCACACCATTGACACACCAATGATGAACAAGTTGTAATTCCCACCTTCCAGGGGGTGGGCAACTGGTGGTAGGGGCCTGGGGTATTTCTGGAAGTGATCTTTAAGCTGGGACCTGAAGCAAATGTTAGCAGGAAGTATCAGGGAGCACCCTAGTCAAAAGTTGGAGGAATGTTTAAAGAACTGAAAAGATTACTTTAGCTGTAGCTTAGGGTGTGTTGGGTGGGATAGGGTGGGGAGAAATGGCAGGGGTAACTGACATGACAGTCAGTGGCTCTACTGTGAAGTATCTTGAATGCTAGGGTAAAGAGCTGAGATTTTTGTCCCTAAAGTAATAGGAAGATGGCGACCTGTATTAAGCAGATATGTACAACCAGGTTCATTCACAGAAAGTAACTCTGGGACTTCTATGGTGGTCCCATGGTTAAAAACCCACCTTCTAATGCAGAGGATGCAGGTTCAATCCCTGGTCAGGGAACTAAAATCCCATGTATCCCAACCAAAGAGAAGCCCATGCACTGCAACTAAAACCAGATGCAGCCAAAAATAAATAAATATATGCCTTAAAAATAATAATAAAGTAATTCTGACTGCTGAGGGAAGAAAGGATTGTAGGTGGGGGGTGCAATTCAAGAGGCAGTTTAGAAAACCCAATAGAAATCAGAGTGTAAGCTGACATTGTTCAGGATCATCCAGACCCCAGGTCTGAAAAATAGAGAAATAGACTATTGGGCCTTGGAGGGAAGTAACAAGGTATTTACGAGGCAGAATCTATAATCCAATGAGATGGATGTGATGGAGGGATGCTGGCTGGGGGAAGAATCAAGGAGGTGCTCTGTTTTGGATCAGGCAGTTATAGCAAGGTTGAGGCCCATTAAAAGAAAATAACAGGACTTCTCTGGTGGCTCAGTGGTAAAGAATCTACCTGCCAATTGTCGACTTAAAAAAGAGGTACAACTTGAGAGTTGTGAGTTAAGTTTTATTTGGGGCAAAATGAGGACTGCAGCCTGGAAGGCAGCATCTCAGATATCTCTGAGAGACTGCTCCAAAACAGCAGTGAGGGAAAGTCAATATACAAGGTTTTGGTGAAGGGGGAGTTCAATACCATGAAGCACTCAATTTACAAAAGGTTTTTGTTAGTCATGAGGGTCTGATGTCACCATGAAGGGATCTAGTGCTTCTCTATCTATGTATGAGGAGATGCAAGGATTGAGACACTGGTCATAGCAAACACCCTCTTCCAACAACACAAGAGAAGATTCTACACATGGACATCACCAGATGGTCAACACCAATATCTGACTGATTATATTCTTTGCAGCCAAAGATGGAGAAGCTCTATACAGTCAGCAAAAACAAGACTAGGAGCTGACTATGGCTCAGATCATGAGCTCCTTATTGTCAAATTCAGACTTAAATTGAAAAAAGTAGGGAAAACCACTAGACCATTCAGGTATGACCTAAATCAAATCCCTTATGATTATACAGTGGAAGTGAGAAATAGATTTAAGGGACTAGATCTGATATACAGACTGCCTGATGAACTATGGACTGAGGTTCATGACATTGTACAGGAGACAGGGATCAAGACCATCCCCATGGGAAAGAAATGCAAAAAAGCAAAATGGCTGTCTGGGGAGGCCTTACAAATAGCTGTGAAAAGAAGAGAGGCGAAAAGCAAAGGAGAAAAGGAAAGATATAAGCATCTGAATGCAGAGTTCCAAAGAACAGCAAGAAGAGATAAGAAAGCTTTCCTCAGAGATCAATGCAAAGAAATAGAGGAAAACAACAGAATGGGAAAGACTAGAGATCTCTTCAAGAAAATTCGAGATACCAATGGAACATTTCATGCAAAGATGGGCTCAATAAAGGACAGAAATGGTATGGACCTAACAGAAGCAGAAGATATTAAGAAGAGGTGGCAAGAATACACAGAAGAACTATACAAAAAAGATCTTCATGACCAAGATAATCATGATGGTGTGATCACTCACCTAGAGCCAGACATCCTGGAATGTGAAGTCAAGTGGGCCTTAGAAAGCATCACTACAAACAAAGCTAGTGAAGGTGATGGAATTCCAATCGAGCTATTTCAAATCCTGAAAGATGATGCTGTGAAAGTGCTGCACTCAACATGCCAGCAAATTTGGAAAACTCAGCAGTGGCCACAGGACTGGAAAAGGTCAGTTTTCATTCCAATCCCAAAGAAAGCCAATGCCAAAGAATGCTCAAACTACCACACAATTGCACACATTACTTTACTAGTAAAGTAATGCTCAAAATTCTCCAAGCCAGGCTTCAGCAATACGTGAACCGTTAACTTCCTGATGTTCAAGCTGGTTTTAGAAAAGGCAGAGGAACCAGAGGTCAAATTGCCAACATCCACTGGATCATGGAAAAAGCAAGAGAGTTCCAGAAAAACATCTATTTCTGCTTTATTGACTATGCCAAAGCCTTTGACTGTGTGGATCACAATAAACTGTGGAAAACTCTGAAAGAGATGGGAATACCAGACCACCTGACCCGCCTCTTGAGAAACCTATATGCAGGTCAGGAAGCAACAGTTAGAACTGGACATGGAACAACAGACTGATTCCAAATAGGAAAAGGAGTTCGTCAAGGCTGTATATTGTCACCCTGCTTATTTAACTTCTATGCAGAGTACATCATGAGAAACACTGGGCTGGAAGAAGCACAAGCTGGAATCAAGATTGCCGGGAGAAATATCAATAACCTCAGATATGCAGATGACACCACCCTTATGGCAGAAAGTGAAGAGGAACTAAAAAGCCTCTTGATGAAAGTGAAAGTGGAGAGTGAAAAAGTTGGCTTAAAGCTCAACATTCAGAAAATGAAGATCATGGCATATGGTTCCATCACTTCATGGGAAATGGATGGGGAAACAGTAGAAACAGTGTCAGACTTTATTTTTGGGGGCTCCAAAATCACTACGGATGGTAACTGGAGCAATGAAATTAAAAGATGCTTACTCCTTGGAAGGAAAGTTATGACCAACCTAGATAGCATATTGAAAAGCAGAGACATTACTTTGTCAACAAAGGTCCGTCTAGTCAAGGCTATGGTTTTTCCAGTGGTCATGTATGGATGTGAGAGTTGGACTGTGAAGAAAGCTGAGCGCCGAAGAATTGATGCTTTTGAACTGTGGTGTTGGAGAAGACTCTTGAGAGTCCCTTGGACTGCAAGGAGATCCAACCAGTCCATTCTGAAGGAGATCAGCCTTGGGATTTCTTTGAAAGGAATGATGCTAAAGCTGAAACTCCAATACTTTGGCCACCTCATGCGAAGAGTTGACTCATTGGAAAAGACTCTGATGCTGGGAGGGATTGGGGGCAGGAGGAGAAGGGGATGACAGAGGATGAGATGGCTGGATGGCATCACCGACTCGATGGACGTGAGTTTGAGTGAACTCCGGGAAATGGTGATGGACAGGGAGGCCTGGCATGCTGCGATTTTTGGAGTTGCAAAGAGTCGGACATGACTGAGCAACTGAACTGAACTGAACTGAAGGATTGAGATCATAAATTCTGTTGCTAAAAACATCCAACTATCTAAAGACCTGTCCACCAGATTCCCTGGAGCACAGAGTGCCTCGCTCCACCCTGAACTCCCTCTGGGGTTGTTGGAGGTCAACAGCTATAGCAGCGTGGGGTTCAATCTCCATAGAGGCAGATGGCAAATGCCTTTGTTGTTCAGTCGTTGGCAATGCTCTTGGTAAGTGCCAATTTGTAGTTGACACAATGCAGAAGGTTCGATCTCTGATCTAGGAAGATCCCATATGCCACGAGCAACTAAGCCCATGCACCACAACTATTGAACCTGTTAGGTAGGTAGAATAGGGAAAAGGAGTCCAAAATGGCGGTGGCTAAAAGACAAGGAAGGTCAAAGGAAGGTCCGAGGACCAGAGTGAAGACTTCAGGCAGAAGAAACAGCACTCCTGGCTAAGCCCAATTTGCATAGGGCAGGCCCAGGTGGAGGAACAACATATAAAAGGAGGAGCCAAAGCGCTTTCTCACAAACTCTCTCTCCCCGCGTGCGTGTGCTCTTTCTCTCTCTCTCTCTCTCTCTCTCACTCTCTCTCTCCGCCCCCCCCCACCCGTGTGTGTGCGCGCTCTCTCTCTCTCTCTCTCCCCCTCCCTCCCTCTCTCTCTCTCCCTCCTCCCCTCTCTTCTCTTCGAGTCTTGGATTCTCCTGCTATCTTCTAAATAAAATGGAGCTGTAACACTGATTTGCCTAAGAGCTGTAGCATGGTTTGTCCAAGACTCGAGAGCTGTGACGCGCCAAGGGCTTTAATGTTCGTTGCTCCAAATCTTTGTTGTGACAAGACAAAGAACCGAGGAACATACACTCATGCGCAGACATTAAAGCAGTTCTGGGCTTAAAGAAAAAAGCATTTTATGTGACTAAGACTAAGGAATATAGAGAAAAAAAAAAGTTTGTCCTTTCCTTCTCCTTGAGAAAGAACTCCAGACCCCTCTCTCCTCAGGGACCCCTGGACTTCTTATCAACCTGCCTAGGAATTGACTCTCTCATTGTGAAGCACATAAACTATGCATATGGATGATACATATAAACTATGCAAAGTCTGGGACATTGTATTTAAAGAGAGAAGAGAGAAATCTGAGGTACAAATCCCACAGTCCTGGGACCAGAGGGGCTGGAGAAATAAGATGGCATCAGGGAAGCGAAGGAAGGAAATATTTCAGGATTGAGGAGTGTTGAACATTTGCTGAGATGACCAAGGTATCCATAAGGTGAGACAGAGGATTTTGCCATGTGGGTGAGGATAGTTTAACAGTGAAGCTGGTCCTGAAGATGCACATGAATGGTTATGGAACCAGAAGAGGTGAAGGGGTACAGACAGTGAGAAGCCAAAGGAATGTGGCAGTAGGACTTTCCTGGTGGCCCAGTGGTTAAGAATCTACCTGTTAATGCAGAGGACATGAGTTCGGTCCCTGGGCCAGCAAGATCCCACATCCCCTAGGGCAACTAAGCCACAACAACTCTAGAGCCTGTGCTCTGCAACAAGAGAAGCCACTGCAATGAGAAGCTTGCATATCGCAACTAGATAGTAGCCCCTACTTGCTGCATCTAGAGAAAGCCTGCTTGCAGCAGTGAAGACCCAGCACAGTCACAAATAAATAAGTAATAATAATGGTTAAAAAAGAAAAAAGAAGGAAGCTGGTGGTAGTGTCAGGGAATCTTAGCAGGGAGCAACTTGACAAGATGGGCGGAACTGATGGACCATAGAGCCCCTGCCAGATAAGGCAAGTCAGGAAAGGAGTTACAGTTAGGACTTGGCAGTCACTATGTGCTAGGCTGTAAGCTGGGCTTTAGGGATTCCATGGACAACAGCAGAGGAAAGGTCTGTGCCCCTAAGGAGCTTACAGTCTGCTGGTGATGACAGAAATTTATAGGAAGTTAAAGTCTGAGTATCAGATACAACTCTTGTTTTAAATGTGGATGAAAAATATGGCCTGCCATTTCAGTAAACCAAAGATATTCCAGCCATCCAGCCAGCAGCCACTGCAGCCACCCCCAACTGTGCACCCTGAGGGGACTCAGGATGGAGAAAAATAGGATACTGGCCCAGCAGCGTTAAACTGCATATCAAAGGAATGATTTCAATGAGCCCAGACTCTGGCATCTTCCCGTACATAGAAAAGTGCTAAATTCATTAACTTGAGATGTCTGCTTAGAGATGAGATGTCTTAATTAAAGAAAAAAAAATTAACAATAATCTTTTGATGTCCTGACTACCTGGTTTGCAAAAACTACTATACATCCTGGATCCCACCTTACTTCTTCAGAGAAGTCTCTCAGAGCTGAGAGGTGGTGTCCCAGGCTAAGTCCTTTGTAAGTGGGCCAAATAAAACATAATTCTCAACTTTTAGGTTGTTCATTTCAGTTTACATGAATAACAGACACCGAGTTGTGAGTTTGACTTTAGAAGCAGTGAGCTTGCAGCCAAATGAAGTCAGAAGACAGTTGTAGATTCAATCAGATATCGTGATCCCACCATAGAGAAAGAATATGAGATTTTTTTTCAGGATGTCATTGTTCATTATTCACATGCTAAGTTGTATTGGACTCTTTGCCACCCCATGGATTACACACCAGGCTTTCCTGTCCTTCCCTATCACCTGTACTTTGTTCAAACTCGTGTCCATTGAGTCAGTGAGGCGATCCAACCATTTCATCCACTCTTATCCCCTTCTCCTCCTGCCCTCAATCTTTCCGAGCATCAGGGTCTTTCCAATGAGTCAGTTCTTCCCATCAGGTGGCCAAAGTATTGGAGCTTCAGTTTCAACATCAGTTCTTCCAATGAATATTCAGGGTTGATTTCGTTTAGGATTGACTGGTTTAATCTCCTTGCTGGCCAAGGGACTCTCAAGAGTCTTTGCCAGCACCACAATTAAAAAATATCAATTCTTTGGCACTCAGCCTACTTTATTGTCCAACTCTCAAATCTGTACCTGACTACTGGGAAAATCACAGTTTTGACTGTACGGACCTTTGTTTCCAAAGTAATGTCTCTGCTTTTTAATACGCTGTCTAGCTTGATCATAGCTTTTCTTCCAAGGAGCAAACATCTTTTAATTTGGTGACTGCAGTCACTGTCCGCAGTGATTTTGGCCCCCAAGACAATAAAATCTGCCACTGTTTCCACTTTTTTCCCATCTATTTGCCATGAAGTGATGGGACCGGATGCCATGATCTTAATTTTTTGAATGTTGGATTTTAAGCCAGCTTCTTCACTCTCCTCTTTCACCTTCATCAACAAGTTCTTTAATTCCTCTTTGTTTTCTGCCATTAGGGTGGTGTCATCTGCATATCTGAGGTTGTTGATACTTCTCTCAGCAATCTTGATTCCAGCTTGTGATTCATTCAGGCTGGAATTTCGCATGATGTACTCTGTATGTAAGTTAAGTAAGTAGGGTGACAATATACAGCCTTTCCCAATTTGGAAGCAGTCCATTGTTCCATGTCCGGTTCTAACTGTTGCTTCTTGACCTGCATACAAGTTTCTCAGGAGGCAGGTAAAGTGATCTGGAATTCCCATCTCTTTAAAGAACTTCCCACAGTTTGGTGTAATCCACATAGCCAAAATCTTTAGAATAATCAATAAAGCAGAAGTAGATGTTTTTCTGGAATTCTCTTGCTTTTTCTATGATCCAATAGATGTTGGCAATTTGATCTCTGGTTCCTTTGCCTTTTCTAAATCCAATTTGTATATCTGGAAATTCTCAGGTCATGTACTGTTGAAGCCTAGCTTGAAGGATTTTGAGCATTACCTTGATAGCATATGAGATGAGTGCAATTGTGCGGTAGTTTGAACATTCTTTGGCATTGCCTTTCTTTGGGATTGAAATGAAAACTGAACTTTTCCAGTCCTGTGGCCACTGCTGAGTTTTCCAAATTTGCTGGCATATTGAGTGCAGCACTTTCACACCATCATCTTTTAGGATTTGAAATAGTTAGGATGGAATTCCATCACCTCCACTGACTTTGTTCATAGTAATGCTTCCTAAGGCCCACTTGACTTCGCACTCCAGGATGTCTGGCTCTAGTTGAGTGACCACACCATTGTGGTTATCTGGGTCATTAAGATCTTTTTTGTATAGTTCTTCTGTATATTCTTGCCACCTTTTCTTAATATCTTCTGCTTCTGTTAGGTCCTTGCCATTTCTTTCCTTTATTGTACTCATCTTTGCATGAAATGTTCCCTTGTTATCTCTAATTTTCTTGAAGAGATCTCTAGTCTTTCCCATTCTATTGTTTTCCTCTATTTATTTGCACAGATCACCAAGGAAGGCTTTCTTATCTCTCCTTGCTGTTCTTTGGAACTCTGCATTCAGTTGGGTATATCTTTCCGTTTCTCCTTTGCTTTTCACTTCTCTTCTTTTTTCAGTTATTTGTAAGACCTCCTCAGACAACCATTTTGCCTTCTAGCATTTCTTTTTCTTTGGGATGGTTTTAGTAAGTGTATTAAGTAAGGCTGTAGATCTAATAAGATTTGAGAAATTACATAGTGAGTAACCCAAATCAGAGACTGTGGGCCATGAAACCACCATTTTTTTTTATTTATAGAAAATTCCTAACGTAACAGCATTGCTTTGAGGCAGTTTGAAACAATAAGCTCTGGTGGGAAAGCAAAGTTTTATCAGCATTTATTAATTTATCCAAATATGGAAATTCCCTGGTGGTCCAGTGGTTAGTATTCCTCACTTCCACTGTGGTGGCCCCTGGTTCAATTCCTGCCCTGGGAACTAAGATCCTGCAAGCCATGCAGTACAGCCAAAAAGACCCACCCCCACAAAAAAAAATAAACAAAAATTCTGAAGGACCTGCTATCCCCAGGACTGTGCTATTTCTTGGAATTTTTTTAGCACTGAAAAATTCTTCCCCTCATGGACCAAAGGGAGGAGACAGATAAAAAAATATGTTAAAAAAAATGCAGTGATATGTGCTATAAAAAAAAAGAAAGAAATCGGGATAGATAAAACAATGTTGATGGTGCCTTTTTAAGCAAGATGGTTAAGAAAATCTCATAATCGTGACATTTAGGCAGGGGCATAAGGCAAGGAAGTGCTTCCCTGGTGGCTCAGATGGTAAAGAATCTGCCTGCAATGCAGGAGACCCAGGTTAGATCCTTGGGTCAGGAAGATCCCCTGGAGAAGGACATGGAAACTCACTCCAGTATTCTTGCCTGGAGAATTCCATGGACAGAGGAGCCTAGCGGGTTACAGTCCATAGGGTAGCAAAGAGTCGGATATGACAGAACGACTAACACATTCACAGTTTCACTTTCACATTAGACAAGGAAACAAGTTTTGTAGAGAGATGGAGGACAAGAGAACAAGTGCAAAGGGCCTGAAGTGAAAGGATATCTGCTCGTGGGATGTAGCAAAAGGCAGAGGAAGCAAAAGACAAAGAGTAGGAGATGAGATGGCCTTTGGCAGACCGAGGCGACTTTGGGCAATCTTATCTGCTAGACCGCTGCTTGGGAGCACCTGGAACTTCAGCTTATGAGACAGAGCAGTTTTTGTTGTTTGCTTTTTGTTTTGTTCAGCCCTTCAAGACACCAAGTTATGGGGCTCAAAGGTCACAGGAAAAGAGAATCACTTTTAGCAAAGGTATGCTCCCTTCCAGCTTCCCAGGTGGCTCAGTGTAAAGAATCTGCTTGCCAAGCAAGAGATGCTGGTTTGATCCCTGGGTCAGGAAGATCCCCTGCAGAAGGAAACGGTAACCCACTCCAGTATTCTTGCCTGGGAAATCCCATGAACAGAGGAGCCTGGAGGGCTACTGTCCATGGGGTCGCAAAGAGTGGGAAGAGGCTTATTGACTAAACAACAACATGCTCCCTTCCACCTCCATCTGCAGGTCCACCAACTCTAGAATGGCTGGCTCTGCTCCATTCCTCTATCATAGGTCTTGAATTAAAGCTGCAACAAGTAATCAGCAATAGTTTGTCCTTGTTTTCTCTTTCTCTTTCCTCTCATGTTATGACTAGGAAACAGTTCTTTAAAAAAAAAAAAAAATCCAAGCTTATCCCACGTACCAAATCAAGGTAGGAGTTGTTGTAGTTTGAACAAACCCTCATTCCTTTACCCTTGCAGATGTATGTTTCTTCAGGCATTTTATTAAAAGTTTTAAGCGTTAGAAATTCAACTCTTCTCCTGTTCCAAGGACAAATCTGGTATACAGCTTCCAACGGGTCTTATTTTGGCTCCAGTGATGAAGGGCTCAGAAACTAGCCACCACGAGGGCGTTTTTGTTTCAATCAGGAGAGATGCACCGAGAGAGGGCTGCTGGGATTTTTCTGGGCGGCTCTGAGAGCAGCTGCTACGCGTCCCGCCACGTGGGAGGGTGAGGCGCTGAAGCTGTTTATTCCCCAAAGTTACCGCTGGCCATCCTGTGCCGGCCTCTGCAAAGAGCTAGCACTTTGGGAGAGCAGCAGTGAAATAGATGAAATAGAGTAAAATTGGGGAGTCCTCCGGACGTGAGCTCTGCCAACCTGGGAAGCAAAGGAAGGCTTCCGGGAGGGCAGGAGTTTTCGGGCAACCGTGCGCACTGCAGAGCAGGCAGCGTCTTGCGCCACCCAAACAGGGGGAGGGGCCGGAGAGTCCAGAAGAGGAACCCCGCCAGGGAATTTGCATTTACGGCAGCCTGGGGTGGAGTGACTTGTCTTGGGTAGCTTGTGGATGCTGCAGAGGAGCCGGGAGACCTCAAGGCGCCCCCTTCTGGACGAGCCTCGCATCCTCTTCCCCCTGGCACTGGAGGAGGGAGGGCCCTTAATGTTCTTATGTTCTTTTCTTTTTTCTTCTCTTTTTTTCTGTGATTTTTAAAAATTATGGTAAACTATACATAACCCAAATTTAGCCATTTGTAAGAGTACAGTTCAGTAGCATTAACCCATTCACATTCTTGTTAAACTACCACCACTAGCCGTCTCCAGAACTTTTTCATTTTCCCAAATTGAAATTCTGTCCCCATGAAACAACTTCCCAATCCTCCTCCTCCTAGCCTGTGGCAACCTCCATTCTACTTTCTGCATGTGGAATCATATGTTTATTCTTTTGCGTCTGGCAACTTTTACACAGCATGTCTTCAAGGTTCATCCATGCTGTAGCCGGTGTTAGAATTTCCTTCCCTTTAAAGGCTCCACTGTATTGTATGAATGTACCACATTTTGTGTACCCATTCATCTCTCATGGACATTTGGGCTGTTTCAACCTTTTGGCTGTTGTGAATAATGCTGCTGTGAACATAGGTGTACAAATACCCATTCGAGTCCCTGCTTTCAATTATTTTGAGTATATTTTTTTGTTGTTGTTTAGTCCCTAAGCTGTGTCTGAGTCTTTTGTGACCCCATGGACTGTAGACCACCAGGCTCCTCTGTCCATGAGATTTCCCAGGCAAGAACACTGGAATAGGTTGCTATTTTCTGCTCCAGGGGATCTTCCCAATCCAGGGATTGAACCCTCCTCTCCTGCATTGCAGGTGGATTCTTAATTCTGCGTTTAACTTTTTGAGGAACTGCCAACTGTGTACCATAGCAGCAATGCAGTTTACATTCTCACCAACAGTGCACAAGGGTTCCAGTTTCTTCACATTCTTACTGACAAGTGTTTTCTGCTTTTTTTGGTACAATAGCCATCCTGCTGCTGCTGCTGCTGCTAAGTCACTTCAGTCGTGTCCGACTCTGTGTGACCCCATAGACGGCAGCCCACCAGGATCCCCTGTCCCTGGGATTCTCCAGGCAAGAACACTGAAATGGGTTGCCATTTCCTTCTCCAATGCATGAAAGTGAAAAGTGAAAGTGAAGTTGCTCAGTCATGTCCGACTCTTAGTGACCCCAGGGACTGCAGCCTACCAGGCTCCTCCGTCCATGGGATTTTCCAGGCAAGAGTACTGGAGTGGGGTACTTTGCCATTGCCTTCTCTGAATAGCCATCCTAGCGGGTGCATTTTTAAAAATCGTGGTAATTTATTAATACACATAACAAAGTTTACCATTTTAACTTTTTTGTGTGCAGTGCACAGCATCTGGGATCTTAAGCCAATTCTTCAGCAGCAGAAGCTCAGACTCTTAATCACTGGACCACCAAGGAAGTCCCTTTTTGACTATTTTACTTACTGATGGCAGTAAGTACACTCACAATGCTGTGCAGTCATCACCACTGTCTAATTCTATAACTTTCTTATTACCTCACATGGAAACCCCTTACCAATTATCAGTCAACTCCTTCCCCACAACCCCTAGAATTCATGAATCTACCTTCTGTGGAATGGCCTTTTCTGAAGTTTTCATATAAATGGAATTCTATGATATGCAGTGTTTTGTGTTCCCACAACAGTCCCTTCAGGTTCAAATGGAATGACTGACAGAACTCAAGAGAGTACTTTACTTACTGTAACTGATGTTGAAAACATGGCCTCTGTGCTGAACTGAATCTTCAGTTCAGTTCAGTTGCTCAGTCGTGTCCAACTCTTTGCCACCCCATGGACTGCAGCACGCCAGGCTTCCCTGTCCATCACCAACTCCTGGAGCTTGCTCAAACTCATGTCCATTGAGTCAGTGATGCCGTCCAACCATCTCATCCTGTGAATCTCCAAGAACTGAATCTTAGAGACTGAATTTTAGGCCAAGTGGAAAAGAACAGCTTTATTGCTTTGCCAAGCAAAGGGGGGATACAGCTGGCCCCTTCTCTCAAACACTGTGTGTCCTAACCCAGGAGGATTTGGTGAGGGGTTTATAGCACCAATTCTAATGGGGTTGCTGATAAGATTAGGGTATATGAACCCTGCACACACTCTAATATTGTCAGCAAGCCCTCTCCATTAATCTGGATTCAGATGGGCTCCTAATAATCTGGAAAGATGCTTCTTTGGTTCCTTTAATGGTTCCTTTAAGATGGAATAAAGAGTAGGAATATCTTTCACTTACTGAGGGTTTTTTAGTTCTGTGAAAAGTTGGAAGGTATTATTACCTATATCCCTTGGAGCAGAACCAAGACCCTGCCTCAAGGCTACTCCTTCTTTGTCTCCTTATCTCCTCCCTTCTTTGATTAGCAGCTGTTCCATTCTATCCTTTGGGACTCAGGGAAGGTCATGGAGGCTGGAATCTATTCCCTACAAGTAACAATGGGGGGACACAGAAAGGCTTTGATCCTGCTTGGTTTCATTACTGGTTTATAACAAAGGACATAAATCAGGGACAGCCAAAGGGAAGACATGCATAGGGGAAGGGAGACAGGGAGTTTCCATGTCTTCCTCGAGTCCATCCCCCTCCTGGAATATCCATGTTTTCACCAATTTGGAAGCTCTCCTGAACCTCAGACTTTTTTTACAATAGATCTCAATCTCCAGTCCTCCTTCTCCCAGAGGCTGGTTCCTAAACTCTGATAAAGTATTTGGTGGTTCTGGTGACCAGCTCTCATCCTGAGGTACCTGGGGTGGGTGGGGGAATGGTATTAGTGGTAAAGAACCCGCCTGCCAGTGCAGGAGATGTAAGAGACACAGGTTCAATCCCTGAGTCAGGAAAAGCCCCTGGAGGAGGGCATGGCAACCCACTGCAGTATTCTTGCTTGGTGAATCCCATGGACAGAGGAGCCTGGTGGGCTACAGTCCATAGGGTTGCAGAGTCAGACATGACTAAAGTGACTTAGCACAGCAAACAGCGCCCTTAGTTATCCTGTTAGCACAAACTCAAGTGTGATCCACAGTTGTGCATTATGAATGACAAAGACATGCCTGCTGAAACTGTTTACCACAGACTTGAACCCATGTGCTGGGACTCAAACCCAGCCAAAACTCACTTTGGGACTCGAACCCACATGACCAGGACTTGTGCTGTGTTTAGTTGTTCAGTCGTGTCTGACTCTTTACAACCCCATGGGCTGTAGCCTGCCAGCCTCCTCTGTCCATGGGGAATTTCCAGGCAAGAACACTGCAGTGGGTTGCCTTGCCCTCCTCCAAGGGATCTTCCCAACCCAGGGATTGAACCGAGGTCTCCAGCATTGCAGGCAGATTCTTTACCATCTGAGCCACAAGGGAAACCCAAACCTGATGTGAGCATGATGCATTGGCCGGGACTTGAACCCGGATCTCCCTTGTGGAAGGCAAGAATTCTACTGCTGAACCTCCAGTGCAAACAAGACTTACACCCAGCCAAAACCCTGCTTGGCACTTAAACCCACCTGGCTGGGACTCAAACCCAGCCAAAACCCATGGTACCTGGTTTCAGGACCTAATGAAGCTCAGGTTCTTGATGTCTCATCACAGAAAGAATTCAGTGAGAGACAAAGTGGTAGGTAAGAAGTGGATTTATTCAGATTCAGAGAGAAGCACACTCCACAGACAGAGTGTGGGCCATCCCAGAGCGCAAGTAGGGCTGAGAAATGTGACATGGTTAGTTTTAATGGGCTCGGTACAATTCATATGACCATTACATCTACTAATGGGGGCAAGAACCCCCTAGAAGAAATGGACTAGCCCTCATAGTAAACAAAAGAGTCCAAAATGCAGTACTTGGGTCCAATCTCAAATTTGAAAGAATGATCTCTGTTCATTTTCAAGGCAAAACCATTCAATGTCACAATAATCCAAGTCTATGCCCCAACCAGTAATGCCAAAGAAGCTGAAGTTGAACAGTTTGATGAAGACCTACAAGACCTTCTAGAACTAACACCCAAAAAGATGTCCTTCTCATCATAGGGGACTGGAATGCAAAAGTAGGAAGTCAAGAGATACCTGGAAAACAGGCAACTTTGGCCTTGGAGGACAAATTGAAGCAGGGCAAAGGCTAACAGAGTTTTGCCAGGAGAACGCATTGGTCATAGGAAACACCCTCTTCCAGCAACTTAAGAGAAGACTCTACACATGGATATCACCAGATACTCATTACCAAAATCAGATTGATTATATACTTTGCAGCCGAAGATGGAGAAACTCCATACAGTCAGCACAAACAAGACCAGGAGCTGACTATGGCTCAGATCATGAACTCCTTACTGCCAAATTCAGACTTAAATTGAAGAAAGTAGGGAAAACCACTAGACCATTCAGGTATAACCTAAATCAAATCCCTTGTAATTATACAGTGGAAGTGACAAACAGATTCAAGGGATTAGATCTGATACACAGATTGCCTGGAGAACTATGGACAGAGGTTCATGACATTGTACAGGAGACAGTGATCAAGACCATCCTCAAGAAAAAGAAATGCAAAAAGGCAAATTGGCTGTCTGAGGAGGCCTTACAAATGGCTGAGAAAAGAAGAGAAGCTAACGGCAAAGGGGAAAAGGAAAGATATATCCATCTGAATCCAGAGTTCCAAAGAATAGTGAGGAGAGATAAGAAAGCCTGCCTCAGTAATCAATGCAAAGAAATAGAGGAAAACAGTAGAATGGGAAAGACTAGAGATCTCTTAGAAAATTGGAGACACCAAGGGAACATTTCATGCAAAGATGGGCACAATAGAAAAAAGAGAAATGGTATGGACCTGAAAGAAGCAGAAGATATTAAGAAGACCTGGCAAGAATACATAGAAAAACTATACAAAAAAGATCTTCATGACCCAGATAACCACGATGGTGTGATCACTCACTTAGACCCAGACATCCTGGAGTTCAAAGTCAAGTGGGCCTTAGGAAGCATCACTATGAACAAAGCTAGTGGAGGTGATGAAATTCCAGTTGAGCTATTTAAAATCCTAAAAGATGATGCTGGTAAAGTGCTGCACTCAATATACCAGCAAATTTGGAAAACTCAGCAGTGGCCAAAGCATTGGAAAAAGTCAGTTTTCATTCCAATTCCAAATAAAGGCAATGCCAAAGAATGTTCAAACTACCACACAATTGCACTCATCTCACATGGTAGCAAAATAATGCTCAAAATTCTCCAAGCCAGTCTTCAACAGTACATGAACCGTGAACTTCCAGATGTTCTAGCTGGATTTAGAAAAGGCAGAGGAACCAGAGATCAGATTGAAACCTTTACCACAGATTGGGACTTGAACCATGTGGCTGGGACTCAAACTCAGTCAAAGCCATGCTTAGGACTTAAACCTACATGGTGGGGACTTGAACGCAGCCAAAACGCACAGTATCTGGTTTCAGGGCCTAATGAAACTCAGGTTCTTGATGTCTCATCGCAGAAAGAATTCAGTGAAATGCAATGCGATCCCATGGACTGCAGCATGCCAGGCCTCCCTGTGCATCACCAACTCCTGGAGTCTACTCAAACTTATGTCCACTGAGTCGGTGATGCCATCCAACCATCTCATCCTCTGTCGTCCCCTTCTCCTCCCACCATCAATGTTTCCCAGCATCAGGGTCTTTTCAGATGAGTCAGTTCTTCACATCAGGTGGCCAGAGTATTGGAGTTTCAGCTTTAGCATCAGTCCTTCCAATGAATATTCAGGAGAAATGTGACATGGTTAGTTTTAATGGGCTTGGTACAATTCATACAATCATTATATCTACTAATATGGGTGAGAATCCCTTAGAAGAAATGGAGTAGCCCTCATAGTCAACAAAAGTCTGAAATGCAGTGCTTGGGTGCAATCTCAAAAACTCATAGGGCGAGTGCGGCTCCAAAGTTTGACTTGGTTAGTTTTTATAGGCTAGGTAATTTTATAGCTTAATGAGTTGGAGGATTATTCCAACTATTTTTGGAAAGGGGTGGAGATTTCCAGGATTTGGCCCAGGTCTCACTCCTTGGTCTTTTAACATTGCCTTGGAACTGTCATGGCATCTCTGGGTGTGTCATTTACTTGCTCTTTGAGGATCAAGGTCTAGTCTTGTCTGCCATCTTGGTCCCATTTGATTCTAATTGGTTTATGTTGTTTCCTTGGGCTATGTCATTCTTTCAAAAGTTTTGCCCTGCCCCTTTCTCTCCTGTTACAAAACTGCCAACATCCATTGGATCATGGAAAAAGCAAGAGAGTTACAGAAAAACACCTACTTCTGCTTTACTGACTATGCCAAAGCCTTTGACTGTATGGATCATAACAAATTGTGGGAAATTCTGAAAGAGATGGGAATAGCAGACCACCTTACCTGCCTCCTGAGAAATCTGTAAACAGGCCAAGAAGCAACAGTTAGAACCCGACATGAAACAACAGAGTGGGAAAGGAGTATGTCAAGGCTGTATATTGTCACCTTGCTTATTTAACTTCTATGCAGAGTACATCATGTGAAATGCTGGACTGAATGAAGCACAAGCTAGAATCTAGATTGCTGGGAGAAATATCAATAACCTCAGATACACAGATGACACCACCCTTATGGCAGAAAGTGAAGAGGAACTAACGAGCCTTTTGATGAAAGTGAAAGAGGAGAGTGAAAAAGTTGGCTTAAATCTCAACATTCAAAACACTAAGATCATGGCATCTGATCCCATCACTTCATGGCAAATAGATGGGGGAAAAAATGAAAACAGTGAAAGACTATTTTGAGGGGGTTCCAGAATCATTGCATATGGTAATTGCACCCATGAAATTAAAAGATACTTGCTCTTTGGAAGAAAAGTTATGACCAACCTAGACAGCATATTAAAAAGCAGAGACATTACTTTGCTGACAAAAGTCCATCTAGTCAAAGTTGTAGTTTTTCCAGTAGTCATGTATGGATGTGAGAGGGATGGATGTAACAGGAGGGAAAGCAGCAAGGCACAACTTTTGAAAGAATGACAAAGCCCAAGGACACAACATAAACTGATTAGAATCAAATGGGACCAAGATGGCAGACAAGACTAGACCTTGATCCTGAATGAGCAAGTGAAATAGACACCTGGAGGTGCCATAACAGTTCCAGTTCAGTTCAGTCACTCAGTTGTGTCCGACTCTTTGTGACCTCATTGAATGCAGCATGCCAGGCCTCCCTATCCATCACCAACTCCTGGAGTTTACTCAAACTCAAGTCCATTGAGTCAGTGATGCTGTCTAACCATCTCATCCTCTTTCACCCCCTTCTCCTCCTGCCTTCAATCTTTCCCAGCATCAGGGGCTTTTCAAATGAGTCATTTCTTCACATCAGGTGGCCAAAGGATTGGAGCTTCAGCTAAAGCATCAGTCCTTCCGGTGAATATTCAGGACTGCTTTCCTTTAAGATGGATTGGTTGGATCTCCTTGCAGTCCAAGGGACTTGCAGGAGTCTTCTCCAACACCACAGTTCAAAAGCATCAATTCTTTGGTCCTCAGCCTTCTTTATGGTCCAACTCTCACATCCATACATGACTACTGGAAAAACCATAGCTTTGACTACAGCAGACCTTGGTTGGCAAAGTAATGTCTCTGCTTTTTAATATGCTGACTAGGTTGGTCATAACTTTTCTTCCAAAGAGCAAGAATCTTTTAATTTCATGGCTGCAATTACCATATGCAGTGATTCTGGAACCCCCTCAAAATAGTCTTTCACTGTTTTCATTTTTTCCCCATGTATTTGCCATGAAGTGATGGGATCAGATGCCATGATCTTAGTGTTTTGAATGTTGAGTTTTAAGCCAATTTTTTCACTCTCCTCTTTCACTTTTATCAAGAGGCTCGTTAGTTCCTCTTCACTTTCTGCCATAAGGGTGGTGTCATCTGCATATCTGAGATTATTGATATTTCTCCCGGCAATCTAGATTCTAGCTTGTGCTTCATTCAGTCCAGCATTTCACATGATGTACTCTGCATAGAAGTTAAATAAGCAAGGTGACAATATACAGCCTTGACGTACTCCTTTCCTGATTTGGAATCAGTCTGTTGTTCCATGTCCGGTTCTAACTGTTGCTTCTTGACCTGCACACAGGTTTCTCAGGAGGTAGGTAAGGTGGTCTGGTATTCCCATCTCTTTCAGAATTTTCCACAATTTCTTATGATCCACATAGTCAAAAGCTTTGGCATAGTCAATAAAGCAGAAGTAGATGTATTTCTGGAACTCTTTTGCTTTTTCTATGATCCAACGGATGTTGGCAATTTGGTCTCTGCTACCTCTGCCTTTTAGAAATTCAATTTTTACATCTGGAAATTCTCAGGTCATGTACTGTTGAAGCCTAGCTTAAAGGATTTTTAGCACTACCTCGATGGACGTGAGTTTGAGTGAACTCTGGGAGTTGGTGATGGACAGGGAGGCCCGGACGTGCTGCAATTCATGGGGTCGCAAAGGGTCAGACACGACTGAGCAACTGAACTGAACTGAACTGAATCTCTTTCTGACCTGGGTTTGATTTCTGGGTCAGAAAGATCCTCTGGAGAAGGAAATGACAACCCACTCCAGTATTCTCACCTGGAGAATCCCATTGACAGAGGAGCCTTGCAGGCTACAGTCCATGGGATTGCAAGAGTCGGACACAATTTAGCGACTAAACTACCACCACAGTCTCTTTCTTATTTTAGAGAATTTAACAGCCATTACTATCAAAAGGGGAAAATAGTTCATTTATCTAGTCAAGGCTATGGTTTTTCCAGTGGTCATGTATGGATGTGAGAGTTGGACTGTGAAGAAAGCTGAGCGCCAAAGAATTGATGCCTTTGAACTGTGGTGTTGGAGAAGACTGTTGAGAGTCCCTTGGACTGCAAGAAGATCCAACCAGTCCATCCTAAAGAAGATCAGTCCTGGGTGTTCATTGGAAGGACTGATGCTAAAACTGAAACTCCAATACTTTGGCCACCTCATGTGAAGAGATGACTCATTGGAAAAGATACTGATGCTGGGAGGCATTGGGGGCAGGAGGAGAAGGGGATGACAGAGGATGAGATGGCTGGATGGCATCACCGACTCAATGGACATGAGTTTGGGTGAACTCTGGAAGTTGGTGATGGACAGGGAAGCCTGGCGTGCTGCGATTCATGGGGTCACAAAGAGTCGGACATGACTGAGCAACTGAACTGAACTGAACTGAACTAGATAGCATGTGAGATAAGTGCAACTGTGCAGCAGTTCAAACTCTTTGGCATTGCCTTTCTTTGGGACTGGAATGAAAACTGACCTTTTCCAGTCCTGTGGCCACTGCTGAGTTTTCCAAAGGCATTGTTATAAGACAAAGGAAGGGGCGGTGACCCAAATCCAGGAAATCTCCACCCCTTCCCCTAAATAATTGGAATAGTCCTCCCACTCATTAGCATATGGAATTACCCAGCCTTTAAAAACTTACCATGCCACATTTCACAGCCGCCACATTCACCCTTTGCAATGACCCACACTCTGTCTGTGGAGTGTGCTTCTCTTTGTATCTGAATAGATCCACTTCTTATCATTTTGTCTCTCACTAAATTCTTTCTGTGATGAGACATGAAGAACCTGAGCTTCATTAGGTGCTAAAACAGGTACCATGGGTTTTGGCTGGTTTGAGTCCCAGCCAGGTGGGTTTGAGTCACAATCTGTGGTAAACGGTTTCAATTGGACTATAAAGAGAGCTGAGCACTGAAGAATTGAGGCTTTTGAACTGTGGTGTTGGAGAAGACTCTTGAGAGTCCCTTGGACTGCAAGGAGATCCAACCAGTCCACTCTGAAGGAGATCAGTCCTGAATATTCATTGTGTCAGGGGAGTGTGTAATTTCCTTGGTTCTGTCTTGCCGCAGCAAAAATTAGAAACAGTGGACCAGTGTTACAACTCGTTTACAGCTCAGTTTTATTTGGCAAGCAAAGGAAAATACAACCTCAAGGCGTGTAGGCAGGCCGACCCAAAGCGGAAAAGAAGAGAGAAGCTCAATTTTGGCTCCTCTTTTTATATGTTTTTTCCTCCTCCCCCTGAGCCTGCCCTATGTAAATTGGGCTAGCCAGGAGGGCTGTTTGTTTCACCTGAGGTTCTCACTCTGGTCCTGGTCCTCGGACCTTCCTTTATTCTATGTTCACAGGCTTTTTCCTTTGTCTTTTAGCCTGCTATTTTGGACTCCTTTTTCCTATTCTAACTACCTAACAATTGGAAGGACTGATGCTGAAGCTGAAGCTCCAATATTTTGGCCACCTGATGTGAAGAATTGACTCATTGGAAAAGACCCTGATGCTGGAAAAGATCGAAGGCAGGAGGAGAAGGGCATGACAGAGGACGAGATGGTTGGATGGCGTCCCCGACTCAAAGGACATGAGTTTGAGCAAGCTCTGGGAGTTGGTGATGGACAGGGAAGCCTGGCATGCTGCAGTCCATGAGGTCGAAAAGTGTCTGACGGGACTGAGTGACTGCACAACAACAAGAATCTTGCAAATATTTCCTGGAATGGCCAACCTCAGGGAGGGGCAGGGTTCCCTGAGGCAGATCATTATGTATGATTATAATAACAAAAGCAACTAAAAGCAAAGGTTAAAGTCAAAGAACCAGGTCTATCATGGAGTCAGAGTTGGCTCTTCCTTGCAACACTATCACTCAGTAAACTCCAAGAGTTTTTGGACCTCTGTGCTAGGAATCAAAGACAAAGACAAAAATATATTTTAAATTAGGCCTCACTGCTTTAATTTCAATTTGGAAAGACATTTTGGAATGCTTCCATAAAACAAGCAAGAAGAGATATTACGCCAAGGATCCCTCTGTCATTTTAAAATGCAAGAGGCCATCTTCATGGAGATTTACTATAGTTAACTGTTAGATGCCTTTTTATCTCAATTGCTTAGATTTAATTCAATTCAGTGGACATTAGGAGATGTTCATCAAGTATTACTAACTAGGTACCGAGAATATGAAGCAAAAGTCATAAAAAGTGAAGTCATAAAAAGAGCCACATAAATGACTCTAACATTAAGAGGGCTTCCCTGGTAGCTCAACTGGTAAAGAATCCGCCTGCAATGCAGGAGACCTGGGTTCCTTAGATCCCTTAGTCAGGAAGATCCCCTGAGGAAGGGGATGGCAACCCACTCCAGTATTCTTGGGCTTCCCTAGTGGCTCAGCTGTAAAGAATCCACTGCAATGTGGGAGACCTGGGTTCGATCTCTGAGTCAGGAAGATCCCCTGGAGAAGGCCATGGCAACCCACTCCAGTATTCTTGACTGGAGAAACCCATGGACAGAGGAGGCTGGCGGGCTACGGTCCATAGTGTCGCCCAGAGTCCGACATGACTGAAGTGACTTAGTGCATAGCACACCCCTGTGCGCCAGTGGTTAAGAATCCTCTTGCCAATTCAGAGGATACAGGTTCAGCCCCTGGTCCAGGAAGATTCCATATGCCAGGAGGCAACTAAGCCTGCGCAGCAACTACTGAGCCCACATGCTCTAGAGTCTGTGCTTGGAAACAAGCCACCTCAGTGAAAAGCCCGCACACCACAACTAGAGAGTAACGCCCACTTACTATAACTAGAGAAAGCCTGAGCACAACCAAAATAAAAATAAAATTTTAAAAAAGGAGTGAATTGTAACCCCCCAAAAATTGTTTTTAAGTTATACCCAAAGCAGCAGCTTATTATATGGATAATTTTTGAATAAGTGTGAATAGTTCCTGAAATTATGTGATAACCCACTTAAGAAAAGGAGGGAATCCAGACATAGAGAACAGACTGGTGGTTGCCATGGGGAAAGGATGGATTGGGAGTTTGGAAATAGAGGATGCAAACTACTATATATAGAATGGATAAAGAGCAAGATCCTACGGTATAGCAGGGGAACTTTATTCAATATCCTGTGATAAACCATAATGGAAAAAATATGAAAAAGAATGTACATATATGTATAACTGAATTGCTTTGCTGTACAGCAGACATTAACACCACATTGTAAATCAGCTATACTTGAATAAAATAAACTTTAAAAAAAGAAAGGGAGTGAGTCAAAAGATTTAAACTTCTGGCTAAACTTCAATACTTTGGCCACCTAATGTGAAGAGCTGACTCATTTGAAAAGACCTTGACGCTGGGACAGATTGAAGGCAGGAGGAGAAGGGGACGACAGAGGATGAGATAGTTGGATGGCATCACTGACTCAATGGACATGAGTTTGAATAAACTCTGGGAGTTGGTGCTGGACAGGTAGGCCTGGCTTGCTGCAGTCCATGGGGTCGCAAGGAGTTGGACATGACTGAGCGACTGAACTGAACTGAACTGAACTGATGAAGAGGTGATGAGTATGTTGCAGAAAACAGTTATTTAGAGGCAGTCAATAAACTTGTTATTTTTCTGATTTTTAAAATTATTTGAGGCTAATTTTATATTCTGTTTTCTTAAAGAAAACTTCCAAAATTGTTTGTTTTAGGTACTACAAAACCTAGCTCTATCCTTGATATCATCTAAATTAGCAACTTAACACAATTTACTTAGTCACTTATTTCTCAGGAGGAGCTGTCATTTAGCTTTCTAACTAATGAAGTGGATGATGGGATTTTTATTTTGCTTGGGGGATTCCATTTGGCTCCGCTGAAGTTAACATGGCAATGTTTTCTTATTCCCATTTTACAGATGACGAGACTGAATTTCCGAAAGGGTAAGTGCAGGTCACAAAGTTGGTTAGTGACGGAGAACAAGATATCAAGCTGAGGACAGATATCTTTGGTAGTGAAGAATGAGTCTCAGTATGGAAGGGTATGGTATATAGGGAAGAATGGAAAAATGCTAAAAGAGAAGTTGAAAAAATTGGTGATAATAATAAAACACTTACATATGTTTACAATGGGTCAAGCAAAGTTCAGTACTTTACAGAGCTCAACTCATTTATTTTCACAATATTTGCAAGAGCTACCATTCTTATTCCCATAATTATTATTATGGACATTTGGCATGTGAGATCTTAGTTCCCTAACCAGGAATCAAACCCATGCCCCCTGCAGTAGAAGCAAGGAGTCCTAACCCTGGACTGCCAGAGAAGTCCCTTAATCCAGTTTTACACATGAGACAGTTTAGACATAAATTGTCTTATTTACCTACATTAAGTAACTTGCCCGAGATCACAGAGTTAGTATTGATAGAATGTTCGTATATACTTGCTAAGTTGTGTCCAACTCTTTTCCGACCACAGGCACTCTAGCCCGCCAGGCTCCTCTGTCCATAGGATTTTCCAGGTAAGAATACTGGAATGGATTGCCATTTTCTTCTCCAGGGGATCTTCCTGACTCAGGGTTCCAACCCTCATCTCTTGTGTCTTCTGCATTGACATTCAGATTCTTTATCACTGGGCCGCATCTGCAAATTTTAGGACAGTTTTTAAACTTCAAATTTTTTTCTTTCTTTCCTTTTTTAAACACCCTGAGGCATGTTTTTGCATCCTAGTACTGCATTTCGGACTCTTTTGTTGACCATGATGGCTACTCCATTTCTTCTAAGGGATTCCTGCCCACAGTAGTAGATATAATGGTCATCTGAGTTAAATTCCAGTCCATTTTAGTTCGCTGATTCCTAGAATGTTGCCGTTCACTTTTGCTGTCTCCTGTTTGACCACTTCCAACTTGCCTTGATTCATGGACCTAACATTCCAGGTTCCTATGCAATATTGCTCAAGCAATATTGCTCAAGCATCGGACCTTGCTTCTATCACTAGTCACATCCACAACTGGGTATTGTCTTTGCTTTGGCTCCATCCCTTCATTCTTTCTGGAGTTATTTATTTCTCCACTGATCTCCAGTAGCATATTGGGCACCTACCGACCTGGGGAGTTCCTCTTTCAATATCCTTTCATTTTGCCTTTTCATATGGTTCATGGGGTTCTCAAGGCAAGAATACTGAAGTGGTTTGCCATTCCCTTCTCCAGTGGACCACATTCTGTCAGACCTCTCCACCATGACCTGTCCTTCTTGGGTGGCCCCACATGGCATGGCTTAGTTTCATTGAGTTAGACAAGGCTGTGGTCCATGTGATCAGATTGGCTAGTTTTCTGTGATTATGGTTTCAGTGTGTCTGTCCTCTGATGCCCTCTTGCAACACCTACTGTCTTACTTGGGTTTCTCTTACCTTGGACATGGGGTATCTCTTCATGTCTGCTCCAGGAAAGTGCAGCCGCTGCTCCTTACCTGGGATGAGGAGTATCTCCTCACGGCCGTCCCTCCTGACCTTGAACATGGAGTAACTCCTCTCGGCCTTCCTGTGCCCGTGCAGCCACCGCTCCTTGGACGTGGGGTTGCTCCTCTCAGCTGCCGCCCCTGGCCTTGGGAGTGGGGTAGCTTGTCTCGGCTGCCGCTCCTGACCCTGGGTGTGGGGTAGCTCCTCTCGGCCACACTTCTGCGTGGTCCGTCGCAGCTGCCACGAAGCACAGAGAACAGAATGATCTCTGTTTCCAAGGTAAACCATTCAATATCACAGTAATCCAAGCCTATGCCCCAATCAGTAACGCTGAAGAAGCTGAAGCTGAATGGTTCTATGAAGACCTACAACACCTTTTAGAACTAACATCCAAAAAAGATGTCCTTTTCATTATAAGGGACTGGAATGCAAAAGTAGGAAGTCAAGAAACACCTGGAGTAACAGGCAAATTTTTCCTTGGAGTACGGAATGAAGCAGGGCAAAGGCTAATAGAGTTTTGCCAAGAGAACGTACTGGTCATAGTAAACACCCTCTTCCAACAACACAAGAGAAGACTCTACACATGGACATCACCAGATGGTCAACACCGAAATCAGATTGATTATATTCTTTGCAGCCAAAGATGGAGAAGCTCTATGCTGCTGCTGCTGCTGCTAAGTCGCTTCAGTCGTGACTGACTCTGTGCGACCCCACAGACGTCAGCCCACTAGGCTTCTCTGTCCCTGGGATTCTCCAGGCAAGAATACTGGAGTGGGTTGCCATTGCCTTCTCCAATGCTTGAAAGTGAAAAGTGAAAAGTGAAGTTGCTCAGTCGTGCCCAACTCTTAGCGACCTCATGGACTGCAGCCTACCAGGCTCCTCTGTCCATGGGATTTTCAAGGCAAGAGTACTGGAGTGGGTTGCCATTGCTCTCTATACAGTCAGCAAAAACAAGACCTGGGAGCTGACTGTGGCTCAGATCATGAGCTCCTTATTGCCAAATTCAGACTTAAATTGAAGAAAGTAGGGAAAACCACTAAACCATTCAGGTATGACCTAAATCAAATCCCTTATGATTATACAGTGGAAGTGAAAAATAGATTTAAGGGACTAGATCTGATATACAGACTGCCTGATGAACTATGGACAGAGGTTCATGACATTGTACAGGAGACAGGGATCAAGACCATCCCCATGGAAAAGAAATGCAAAAAAGCAAAATGGCTGTCTGGGGAGGCCTTACAAATAGCTGTGAAAAGAAAAGAAGCAAATAGCAAAGGAGAAAAGGAAAAATATTCCCATTTGAATGCAGAGTTCCAAAGAATAGCAAGGAGAGATAAGAAAGCCTTCCTCAGAGATCAATGCAAAGAAATAGAGGAAAACAACAGAATGGGAAAGACTAGAGATCTCTTCAAGAAAATTAGAGATACGAAGGGGACATTTCATGCAAAGATGGGCTCGATAAAGGACAGAAATGGTATGGATCTAACAGAGGCAGAAGATATTAAGAAGAGGTGGCAAGAATACACAGAAGACAGTACAAAAAAGATCTTCATGACCCAGATAATCACAATGGTGTGATCACTCATCTAGAGCCAGACATCCTGGAATGTGAAGTTAAGTGGGCCTTAGAAAGCATTACTATGAACAAAGCTAGAGGAGGTGATGGAATTCCAGTTGAGCTATTTCAAATCCTGAAAGATGATGCTGTGAAAGTGCTGCACTCAATATGCCAGCAAATTTGGAAAACTCAGCAGTGGCCACAGGACTGGAAAAGGTCAGTTTTCATTCCAATCCCAAAGAAAAGCAATGCCAAAGAATGCTCAAACTACCGCACAATTGCACTCATCTCACACACTCAGATCAGATCAGTCGCTCAGTCGTGTCTGACTCTTTGCGACCCCATGAATCGCAGCATGCCAGGCCTCCCTGTCCATCACCAACTCCCGGAGTTCACTCAGACTCACGTCCATCGAGTCAGTGATGCCATCCAGCCATCTCATCCTCTGTCGTCTCCTTCTCCTCCTGCCCCCAATCCCTCCCAGCATCAGAGTCTTTTCCAAGGAGTCAACTCTCCACATGAGGTGGCCAAAGTACTGGAGTTTCAGCTTCAGCATCAGTCCTTCCAAAGAAATGCCAGGGCTGATCTCCTTCAGGATGGACTGGTTGGATCTCCTTGCAGTCCAAGGGACTCTCAAGAGTCTTCTCCAACACCACAGTTCAAAAGCATCAATTCTTTGACGCTCAGCCTTCTTCATAGTCCAACTCTCACATCCATACATGACCACAGCAAAAACCATAGCCTTGACTAGATGAACCTTTGTTGGCAAAGTAATGTCTCTGCTTTTGAACATGCTATCTAGGTTGGTCATAACTTTCCTTCCAAGGAGTAAGCGTCTTTTAATTTCATGGCTGCAGTCACCATCTGTAGTGATTTTGGAGCCCAGAAAAATAAAGTCTGACCCTGTTTCCGCTGTTTCCCCATCTATTTCCCATGAAGTGGTGGGACCGGATGCCATGATCTTCGTTCTCTGAATGTTGAGCTTTAAGCCAACTTTTTCACTCTCCACTTTCACTTTCATCAAGAGGCTTTTAGTTCCTCTTCACTTTCTGCCATAAGGGTGGTGTCATCTGCATATCTGAGGTTATTAATATTTCTCCCGGCAATCTTGATTCCAGCTTGTGTTTCTTCCAGTCCAGCGTTTCTCATGATGTACTCTGCATATAAGTTAAATAAACAGGGTGACAATATACAGCCTTGATGAAATCCTAGAAAAAGCTCAAAATTCTCCGAGCCAGGCTTCAGCAATACGTGAACCGTGAACTTCTAGATGTTCAAGCTCGTTTTAGAAAAGGCAGAGGAACCAGAGATCAAATTGCCAACATCCGCTGGATCATGGAAAAAGCAAGAGAGTTCCAGAAAAACATCTATTTCTGCTTTATTGACTATGCCAAAGCTTTTGATTGTGTAGATTACAATAAACTGTGGAAAATTCTGAAAGAAATGGGAATACCAGACCACCTGACCTGCCTCTTGAGAAACTTATATGCAGGTCAGGAAGCAACAGTTAGAACTGGACATGGAACAACAGGCTGGTTCCAAATAGGAAAAGGAGTACGTCAAGGCTGTATATTGTCACCCTGCTTATTTAACTTATATGCAGAGTACATCATGAGAAACGCTGGGCTGGAAGAAGCACAAGCTGGAATCAAGATTGCCGGAGAAATATTAATAACCTCAGATATGCAGATGACACCACCCTTATGGCAGAAAGTGAAGAGGAACTAAAAAGCCTCTTGATGAAAGTGAAAGTGGAGAGTGAAAAAGTTGGCTTAAAGCTCAACATTCAGAGAACGAAGATCATGGCATCCGGTCCCACCACTTCATGGGAAATAGATGGGGAAACAGTGGAAACAGGGTCAGACTTTATTTTTCTGGGCTCCAAAATCACTACAGATGGTGACTGCAGCCATGAAATTAAAAGACGCTTACTCCTTGGAAGGAAAGTTATGACCAACCTAGATAGCATATTCAAAAGCAGAGACATTACTTTCTCAACAAGTTCTGTCTAGTCAAGACTATGGTTTTTGCTGTGGTCATGTATGGATGTGAGAGTTGGACTGTGAAGAATGCTGAGCGCCAAAGAATTGATGCTTTTGAACTGTGGTGTTGGAGAAGACTCTTGAGAGTCCCTTGGACTGCAAGGAGATCCAACCAGTCCATTCTGAAGGAGATCAGCCCTGGGATTCCTTTGGAGGGAATGATTCTGAAGCTGAAACTCCAATACTTTGGCCACCTCATGTGAAGAGTTGAGTCATTGGAAAAGACCCTGATGCTGGGAGAGACTGGGGGCAGGAGGAAAAGGGGTCGACAGAGCGTGAGATGGCTGGATGACATCAGTGTCTTGATGCACATGAGTTTGAGTAAATTCCGGGAGTTGGTGTTGGACACGGAGGCCTGGCGTGCTGTGATTTATGGGGTCGCAAGTGTCGGACACAACTGAGCGACTGAACTGAACTGAACTGAAACATGTTGGATCTTAGTTACCTGACCAGGGATTGAACCCATGTCCCCTGCATTGGCAGGCAGATTCTTAATCACTGGACCACCAAAGAAGTCAGAATTCAAAGTCTGGGCTCCAGAGTCTATACTTGTAATTGTAAACTTTTGCTGGAGAGCCTTTAATATTTCCCACATAATGAATCATTTCATCCTGGGTCAACTTTGCTGCTTCATAAAATGTTGCACCTTGTTCCTTATGCACACTTCTCCCGTTACGTCTGCTATCTTGGCCACCAGAACACCAGGAGACTATATATATGAGAAAACTCTCAATTACTCATTTCTTCATTCCTTCCATAAACACTTTGTGCTTGTACATGCAGGTTGTTTGGAACCCAGGGACACTTAAGATGCTATGAAGTTAAACTTTGTATATTCCAAGTCTCCATACAAACAGCAGTTTTATCCCTAGGTCCAGGTCACTGGTCCTGAATTCAGATGTGTTGGTTTCTAACTATAGTAGTGAGGTGAGGAAAGAACTTGACAAAAAGGGAGTTGAAAACACAACTCTCCATCTTCGGATTCTGTGAGTTACATGTTTTTTTCTCAAGGCTCCACATCATCTCCCAGGATAAGGCATGGCCTCCAGGACAAGATGTGCCAGATTCTGGTTTTGACTTGCCAACCAGCTGGGTCAAATAAAAAACTTGATTAAGACCACTATCATATGTCAATTATACCTCACTAAAACCGAAATGAAAACATTTTAAGCTCAATGTTTCTATTGTTCATAAAGAAACTTCATGGATTTTGACTGCATCTCTCAAGTTTTTATTTAAAAGGAGCACTGATCAAAGATCTTTCCATGAAATCACTAGCAGATGTTGGCACTTCAGACAACCAGCAAGAAAGGCTCATCCTTAGCAAAAGAATACCTCTGTTATCTACATACTTTGGATGCACTTAAAGAAAAAAGAAGAAGGAAGAGGATGGGGAGGAGGACAAGCAATTCAATTTGGCTTGTAATAAAAATGCAATTACTTAGAATAAGATTCTTGTTTGTGTTTTTTTTTCTTAATTTTAATAGCTTTATTGAATTGCAATTTACATACTATACAATTCACCTATTATAAAGTATACAGTGTAATCATTTTTAGTCCATTTAAAGTGGTGCAACCATCCTCACCATCTAGTTTCAGAGCAAGTCCATCACTTCAAAAAGTTGATCCCGCTTGCTGACTTTTACTACTTTACTTTATATAAAAAATTATTTATTTATTTAGCTGCCTCGGGTCTTAGTTGCAGAATCGTTTACTTATGACATGTGAACAAAGCTGCAGCATGTGGAATCTAGTTCCCTGACCAAGGATTGAACCCAGGCTCCCTGCATTGGGAATGCTGAGTCTTAGCCACTGAGCCACCATGGAAGTCCCACTATTGTTACTTTATAACCTCTTCTTCTGGAGTTTCAGACCTTGACCTCAGTAGATACACTTAAAATGAATGCTGTTTATGATTGCACTGCAGTTTGCAGGATCTTCTTTCCAGACCAGGGATTGAACTGGGGCAGGCAGTAAAAGCATTAAGTGCTAACCTCTGGACTGCCAGGGGATTCCAAATGAATGCTTTCTATATTCACTCTTGTTTCTTCCCAGGGCAAGAAGCTCTACTTTATTTTCTGAGATCTTTTATAGGATATTATTTTCCCTAATTTTCCTGGCCTCCCTTCTTTTGAAAGTTCTTCAGTTTGCCACAGATGACAGGTTGTTTCTGAAACTTACCTGATGTACTCATTAGTATTCAATTATATCTTCTGGGTGCAATATTTTGGGCCCTTTGCAAAACAGTCTTCTAACCAGTAACAATTAACAAGCTTTGGTTTAGGATGGTTAACAGGTACATTTCCAATCCTATCTCCCTCCATGAAAATGTTTTCTGTGAATGTAAAAATCAGTAGCCATAAAATTAGGTGAATTTTTTTTTTTTTTATGAGGAGTTGTAGATTTACCTCATCACTTTGAAGAGTGTTTATCTATGAATAAAAGCAAGGAAATGATCACCATGGAAATGAGGACAGTGACCTCACTAGACATAAAGGACAGGGTTGTGACTGAGAGGTGACTAAGGTCTACTAATGCAGGATTCCTTGGAAGGTGGTGAATATACAGGTTTACCTTATAATCATCTTTATGCATATTTCTGCATATGTGTTACATTTCACAAGAAAACATTTTTTTAATAGAGAAAAAAAGATACCCCTAGAGAAATGGATAAGAGATAAAGATCTTTCACTGTTTGCTCTGCTATTTTTATTGTTGTCACAATTTTCCAGAAACAAAGGCACTATCTCCGTGATTAAGTCCAGTTGCAAAGAAATGTTCTAGAACATCATTTAAAAACCTGTTTCTCAGAATTGTGCAAACTAAAACTGTATCCTGGAACCTCATACACGTTTTCTGATCTCTTAAAACATAATGTTGATGAAAATGTGATTCTTATGTGATTGCAAAAAATTGAAATGCGTGTATGTTTTACAGTTTACATCATTGATTTGCCTTCTTTGTAATGGTTGCCTCGAAGGCTTAGTTGTCCCGAGGCGTGTGGGATCTTAGTTCCCTAACCGGGGATCAAACCTATGTCCCTGCATTGCAAGGGGATTCTTAACCATTGGATCACCTCAATTGTTCTTAAATACACACACTGCTGGAAGCTGCCAGAGGCAGGAATATGCTGTCTTTAATCCTTCCCTCATATTGAACTTATAGCCTTATAAAACAAAACAAATTATACTTTTTTGAATGCTTTCCCAAATTCAGTGTATAAAATTTTTTTTTTTTTTGCCTCTGTTGGGTCTGTTGTGATGTCAGCAAGGTCACATTTGAAGCTACTGGAAATATTAAGAGAGGACAAGTAGGGGAATGGGACACAATTAGTATTTTTTTTAGTTTGTGATGTACTTCACTCTTCTCCCCAACCCCCCCCCTTTTTTTTAATTAAAAAAATATTGTTTCCAAACCCCTTGAATCTGGTGTGAGTTACTTATTCCTCTGTGAGGTGGTTTCTTCTATCATGTTCCATTCTTATGCTTGCTGACACATTTATCAGTTCTTTTCTAAGAGCAGAGAGAGAGGAAAGTAGGTGACATGACGAAAATATAGACAACAGGAGTTTTATGCAGATAATACCCTTCACTTAATGAGGAAATGTAGATATTGAGTTTGAGAGTAGTTCCTCTGATTGCAAACATGTTAAATCTTGTTTTTATTCAAATGCAACTGTTCATTAGGTTTTAAAAATTAAGTGAAACTTTTAATATTAAATTTTAAGTACATATAACAGGAATAGAAATTTTTTATTGAAAAGAGATGGAGTCAGCTCATTTGGCTATAAAATGAAATGTGGGGTCAAGATGTTCCAGCTTTTCAGGAGATCATGTTTTAAAATGTGGGGAAATACTGACATTAGTTGAGATTGTTGGGAGGAAGGCTGTTGAGTAGATTATCTTCAGAATACCTGCCTGCTTCAGTGAGTCAGAGCAATGCCCTCCAAACCAGAAGTAATAGTCTCTTTATCCTGTTGGTTTCTCTAGTGCTTTCCTGGAACTTGTGTGTGTGTGTGTGTGTGTGTGTGTGTGTGTGATCTTAGCTCTCTGGGGATTGAACCTAGGCTTTTGGCAGTGAAGGTGCAGAGTCCTAACCACCAGACTGCCAGGGAATTCCTCCTTATAATTTCTTTTATGGCACTTAAACACTTTGTGGGCTTCCCTGATAGATCAGTTGGTAAAGAATTCGCCTGCAAGATAGGAGACCCCAGTTTGATTCCTGGGTTGGGAAGATCCTCTGGATAAGGATTAGGCTACCCACTCCCTATCTTGGGCTTCCCTTGTGGCTCAGCTGGTAAAGAATCTGCTTGCAATGCAGGAGATCTGGGTTGGATCCCTGGGTTGGGAAGATCCCCTGGAGAAGGGAAAGGCTACCCACTGTATAGTCCATGGGGTTGCAAAGAGTTGGACATGACTGAGCAACTTTCACTAACACTTTGTATCATTTCTTATAGTTGTGTATGTGTTCTGGAGTTTGTTTTTAACTTTTACATTTTTTAACTTTATTGAAGTATACTTGATTTACAATGCCATGTTAGTTTCAGGTATACAGCACAGTGATTCAGGTATATAAATATATATGTGTATATACATATATTATTTTTCATATTATTTTCCCTTATAGGTTATTACAAAATATTGAGTATAATATTGTGCTACACTTAGATCCTATTTTATATATAGTAGTGTATATCTGGGGCTTCCCTGGTGGCTCAGACGGTAAAGAATCCACTTGCAATGCGGGAGACCTGGGTTCAATCCCTGGGTTGGAAAGATCCCATGGAGGAGGGCATGGCAACCCACGCCAGTATTCTTGCCTGGAGAGTCCCATGGACAGAGGAGCCTGGCGGGCTACAGTCCATGAGGTCACAAAGAGTAGGACAGGACTGAGTGACCAAGCACAGCACATCACAGTGTATCTGATAACCCCAACCTCCTAGTTTTTCCCTTCCTCCCCTTTCCTTTCTGGTAACCATAAGTTTGTTTTCCATGCCTTTGGGTCTATTTCTGTTTTGTAAATAAATTCATTTGTATCTTTTTTTTTCAATTCCACATATAAGTGATATCATATGATAATTTATCTTTCTTTGTCTTGCTTACTTCACTTAGTATGATAATCTCTAGTTGCATCCATGTTGCTATAAATGGCATTTTTTTTAATATGGCTAAGTTGTATTCCATTTATATATGTATCACATCTTCTTTTCCTATTCATCTGTTGATGGACATTAGGTTGTTTTCATGTCTTGGCTATTATAAATAGTGCTGCAGTCAACATTGGGATGCATGTATCTTTTTGAATTATAGTTTTCTCTGGATATATATATATATGCCCAGGAGAATTGTGTATGTGTTTGATTTCTCTCCTTGACTGTCTCTTATGGGCAGGAGAACACTTAGCATGTCTTATTCACCAGTTCATCTTAGTATCTTGCATAGTGCTTTGCTCAACTTAGGGTTTCGATAAGTGGTTACTAAGGTCATGAATAGATGACAGACTGAGTCAGCAGCACTGGTTTTCCTTCTTGGCTTTGGTTAACCACATCTGCTGAGTATATCAAACAACCCCAGACACGAGGCAAAACCAAGTAATCTTATGAAAATAAAATCATACTCCAAGCAAGAGAAATTCTGAATCTTAAGCCCAAGTAAGAGTCAGAATAGACAAATTTCAAGTAGTTCACTCTTAGAGATATTACATGAATCACAGGCATTAGCTGTGATGATAGGCAGAAATGATACCTAATGATCTACAAGCCTTCATGAAACAGTAGACATTCTATGGTGGTATCATTTTAGGCAAGAAGACAGTGAAAAATCTAGAAAATTGCTCACATCAAATCCACAGCAGTAGCAAACAAGATATAGTCTTTAGAGGCTTTATATAAGACAAAGCTTGCTACTATTTTCCTTTCAAGAGGAAATGTGTGTGTGTGTTAGTCACTTCAGTCATGTCTGGTTCTTTGTGTCCCCATGGACTGTAGCCCCCCAGGCTTCTCTGTCCATGGAATTGTCCAGGCAAGAATACTGGAGTGAGTTGCCACACCCTCCTCCAGGGGATCTTCTTCACCCAGGGATCGAATCTTCGTCTCCTGCATTAGCAGGCAGATTCTTTACCACCAGTGCTCCCTGGGAAGCCTTTTCCAATTCATAAGATAAGAAGGTAAAGGATTCAAAGAAGACATCAACAATATACAGAATCTACTTTTCCCTAAATATTCAAAAAGTTCCTTCTCTACCAATAATTCCCATTAAAATACAAGACAGACTGTTACTTCTTCCACTATGAAAGGCAAAACACTTTTGTAAACTTCTTCTAGCTGCTGCTGCTGCTAAGTCGCTTCAGTCGTGTCCGACTCTGTGCAACCCCATAGACGGCAGCCCACCAGGCTCCTCTGTCCCTGGGATTCTCCAGGCAAGAATACTGAAATGGGTTGCCATTTCCTTCTCCAGTGCATGAAAGTGAAAAGTGAAAGTGAAGTCACTCAGTCATGTCCGACTCTTAGCGACCCCATGGACTGCAGCCTACCAGGCTCCTCTGTCCATGGGATTTTCCAGGCAAAAGTACTGGAGTGGGGTGCCACTGCCTTCTCCGCTCCTTCTAGCTACCATCCCATTTATTGGCTCTCTTGCCACAAAACTTCTCTAAAACATTTTTTTCATTTTTATTTTATTTTGGCTCTGCTGGGACTTAGTTGTAGTGTGAGGGGGCTCCTCTAGCTGTGGAGTACGTGCTCTGGAGTGCACGGGCTTAGTAGTTTCAGAGCTTGGGCTCTCTAGTTGTGGTGCATGGGCTGCATCTTGGTTCCTAGTTCCCCGACCTGACCTGGGATTGAACCCCATCCCCTGCATTGGAAGGTGGGTTCTTGACCACTGGACCACTAGGGAAGTCCCCTGTCACAAAACTTCTTGAGAGAGTCGTCTATCCTGCTTTCTTTCCTTCACACACCCTGATCAGGTTCCTGCCCCATGAATCCACCAAAACTGCTACATAAGTCATGAAAGAGCTGCTTATTGGTAAATTCAATGGACAATCTCCATCTTCGTCTTGCGTCACTTATCAGCAGTGTTTGAAACAACTGTTATCACCTCTGTCTTTTAACACTTTGTTCACTTGGCAGATACCACAGTCTTCTGGTTTTCCACCAACTACAGACAAGTCATTGTCAGTCTCCTTTGCTGATTTCTTTCCACTCCTTGTTTCTTCATGTTGGATGTCCCAGGGCTCAGTCTGGAGACCTCTTTTCTTACTGGGCTTCCCTGGTGGCTCAGACAGTAAAGAATCTGCCTGTAATGCAGTAGACCCAGGTTTGATCCCTGGGTTAGGAAGCTCCCCTGGAGAAAAGAATGGCTACCCACCCCAGTATTCTTGCCTAGAGAATTCCATGGACAGGGGAGCCCTTATAGTGCATGGGGTTGAAACGAGTCAGACATGACTGAGTGACTAACAGTTTCAATTTCTTACTATAGTCACTCAACTCACCTCATGACTTTGGATTTCATCTATGCATTGGAGATGCTCAACTGATGTCTCTAGTCTGGATTTGTCTCCAGATCTGTATGGCCAGCCACCTACTTTACACCTTTACTTCAAAGTCTACTAGATATCTTAGACTTAATATGCCCCAAACTGAACTCCCAATCTCCCCTTAAAGTCTACTCCACCCATAGTCTTCCCCATATAATGAATGGCAACTCCTCTTTCTAATAGTAGTTGGAATCATCCTTGACTTCTCTCATTTTTCTCATTCTCCTGCTCACTCCCAAATTCTGTTGGCTGTTTCTTCAAGACATATCCAGAGTGGCTGATTCACTTTGCTGTGCAGCAGAGGTTGACATGGCATTGTAAAGCAAGTATACTCCAATCAAATTTTTTTTTAAAAAATCCACTTCTCTCTGCCTTCACCACTGCCACCTTGGTCTGAGCCCTCAGCACCTCTTACCTGTACCATTGCATCTCCCACCTGACTGGTCTCTGTGCTTCTCTCTCTTGTTCCCTACACTCTGTTTTCAATATAGCATCGAGAGAGTGATCCTTTTAAAACACCAGGGAGATAAGATCACTCCTCTGTTCAAAATATTCCAATAGGTCCCATCTTAGAGTAAAAAGCCACAGACATCCCCTTCTACTTTCCCTAACACTCATTCTGCTTTGGCCACACTGGCCACTTGCCAGGCCTATTCCTAACTCAGGGCTTTCTATTCCCTCTACTCATGCTCTCCCGTGGATGTCTACTTGGTTCACTTCTTCCATCCCTTCAGGTCTTTCTTCAAATGCTACTTGCTGAGTTAGATCTTCTCTGACCATCTTTTTTTTTAAATTAATTTTTTAATTGGAGTATAGTTGATTTATATTGTTGTGTTAGTTTCTGCTGTACATTCCTATATAGGTCATTACAGAGCCCTGAATAGAGTTCCCTGGGCTATACAATAGGTTCTTATTATTAGTTACTTTTTATATAAGTAGCGTGTACATGTCAATCCCAATCTCCCAGTTTATTCCCCAACCCATTATCCTCTTTGGTCACCATAAGTGAGTTCTCCACATCTGTGACTCAATTTCTGTTTTGTAAAAAGGTTCATTTCTATGACCATCCTCTTTAAAATAGAAACACTGATTGCCAGCATTGTTTCCCTTTTTGGACTTATTTTAATCTCCAGCACTTATGTTGGCAGACAGAAGAGGGCTTGGCACTGAGCCTGCGGCTCTACAATATTTAAAGCTTGGGGGAAGAAAGCAGCAAATGAACCTAAAGAATAACTTTCAGTGAGGCAAGAGGAAACCCAGGAAACTGTGACCTCATGAAAGGCAATAACGGGGAAATGTTTCAGAAGTGCTCATCTGAATCGAATGCGACTGAGATGCTGATAAATATTGGACACGGAAGTGAGACTGGTCTTAGGAGATCTCAACAAGAGAATTTTCTCAGAATGGCACAGACAGAGGATAGACTGGACTGAAGAGTAAGGGAGGAATGGAAATAATACGTATATATGTATGCTCAGTCATGTTCCACTCTTTTGCAACCCTATGGACTGTAGCTGCCAGGCTCTCTGTCCATGGGATTCTTGAGGCAAGAATACTGGAGTAGGTTGCCAATACCTTCTCCAGGGGATCTTCCAGGCCCAGTGATCAAACCTGTATCTCTTACATCTCCTGCATTGGCAGGTGGATTCCTTACCACTATGTTATTTGGGAAGCCTGGAAATAACATGCCAAATACCTTTTGAGATGTTTTGCTGTCAAGGGAATCAAAGAAAAGAGGCATAGCCCAAAGTAGATGTAGGGTCAAGGTAGGGTTTTTAAAGGTAGTGTTCCTATAGCAGAAATGTGTCCAGTGGGGAGACAGAAAATGATGGTGCAGAAGAAAGAGGATAAATCTTGGACCAAAGTCCTTAAGAAGGTGGGAGGGGGAGGAATCCAGAGTTCAGTGCAGGGGTTGACCCTTGATGAAAGTAAAAGTGTTAGTTGCTTAGTTGTGTCCCACTCTTTGCTACCCCATGGACTATAGCCCACCAGGTTCCTCTGTCCATGGTATTCTCTGGGCAAGAATACTGGAGTGGGTTACCATTTCCTTCTCTAGGGAATCTTCCCGACACAGGGATTGAACCCAGGTTTCCCACGCTGCTGGCAGATTCTTTACCATCTGAGCTACCAGCTCGTAGTGTTCCCCGATGGTTCAGTGAGTAAAGAACATGCCTGCAATGCAGGAGACACAGGAGATGCAGGTTCGATCCCTGGTTGGGAAGATCCCCTGAAGAAGGAAATGGCAATACACTCCAGTATTTTTGCCTGGGAAATAAATACATTTAAAAATAAAAAGTTAAAAAAAAAAAGTGGTGAGATAGCTTTAAAGGTGAACTCTGTCAGAAATTCAAAATGTCATAAATCAGTCTTCCCTGGTGGATCAGTGGTAAAGAATCTGCCTGCCAATGCAGGAGACATGGGTTCAACCTCTGGTCTGGGAAGATCCCACATGCCATGGAGCAACTAGGCCCGTGCGCCACAACTACTGAGCCAGCACTCTAGGGCCCAGGAACCACAACTACCAAGCCCATGTGCTGCACCTACTGAAGTGCACGTGCCCTAGAGCCTGGGGTCCACAACATTACACGCCACAACAAGGAGAAGCCTGAGCACCACAACCAGAGAGTAGCCCCCACTCACAGCAACTGGAGAGAAGAGGCCATGCAGCACAAAGACCCAGCACAGCTGAAAGCAAATAAATAAAATTATTTTAAGAAGTCATAAATTGTAAAATGTTAAAGCAGGATAGGACATGGAGTTCCTGGTAAACAAAATACTGTGGCATAATCTTCACAGTATCACTACTCAGTAAATAGTAATTTATCTTGTGGTTTTTGAATACTCATTTTGTGCTAGATATTGTGTCCTTGTAATACATAGTCAGAGATATTTGGGTGATAGGGAAAGAATTCAGAAGGAAGATTCCTGATCATTTCCCCATTTCATTTGGGGCAGCCCATTTAACAGTTTCACTTTCTCCAGCAACAAAATGAAAAGGATATTTCCTATGATATTTGAATATTATTATGGTGGAATGTTTGTGTTCCCCTTCAAGTTCATATGTTGAAACCCCACCAACGTAATGGTATACTTCAGGAGGTTATTAGGATTAGGGCTTCCCTGGTGGATCAGATGGTAAGGAATCTGCCCACAGATCAGGGTTCAATCCCTGGGTCAGGAAGATTGCCTGGAGAAGGGAATGGCTACCCATTCCAGAGTTCTGACAAAACATGGTCCATGGGAGAACAGAATGGAAAACCACTTCAGTATTCTTGCTTTGAGAACCTCATCAACAGTATGAAAAGGCAAAAAGATATGACACTGAAAGATGAACTCCCCAGGTCGGTAAGTGCCTAATATGCTACTGGAGAAGAGTGGAGAAATAACTCCAGAAAGAATGAAGAGACATAGCCAAAGCAAAAACAATGCCTACTTGTGGATGTGACTGGTGATGAAAGTAAAGTCTGATGCTATAAAGAACAGTGTTGCAGAGGAACCTGGAATGTTAGATCCATGAATCAAGGTCAATTGGAAGTGGTCAAACAGGAGATGGAAAGAGTGAACATCAACATTTTAGGAATCAGGCTCCTTTGTCCATGGGATTTCCCAGACAAGAATACTGGAGTGAGTTGCCATTTCCTTCTCCAAGGGATCTTCCTGACCCAGGGATCGAATCCGCATCTCTCACTCCTCATGCATTGCTAGGCAGGCAGGTTCTTTACCACTAGTGCCATCCATGAAATTAGCCAAAATAGATTAGTGGTTGCCCCAAGAGAGGGGAGGGAAAAATGGGAAGTGACTGTTAACAGGCATAGGGTTTCTTTCTGGGGTGATAAAATGTTCTGGAATTAGTGATGATGGTTGAATGTGAATTTTCTAAGACCATCGTATACTTTAAATGGGTGAATTGTATGAAATACAAATTATATTGCAATGACTATGTTAAATGTACTAAAATACCAATGTCGCCAGAAGTCTAACCTCTGACTTACACAGAATTCCTTTTTTGGACAGCAGATAATATGCAAAGCATGCAGTCTAATTTTACTTACAAATTCCTTACATACCTAGCTGTCAGGTTACTATTTTAAGTAAATAGCAGGAAAAAAACTGTGGCTCTTTTAATTCTGGAATGCAATTTTTTAAATTATGGTGAAGTAAACCATCCCAAACAGTATATTCTTCATACAAGGCAAAATCTGTAATTTCATGATACTGTTAAACGTTGACTGCTGTTTAGATTTGTATATTATAAAATATTTGCATTCTTCAGAGACCAGATTGATGGTCGCCAGAGACGGATAGTGCGTGGGCAAAATGGAGGTCAAAGGGTACAAACTCAGTTATAGCAGTCCCTGGGGATGTAATGTACAGCATGGAGACTATAATTAGCAATACTGTAGCATTCGTTTGAAAGTTGTTAAGAGAATAAGTCTTTAAACTGCTTATTCCAAGGGAAAAAAAAACACACAAAACTATGTGTGGTGATGGATGTTAATTTAAACTTATTGGTTATTATTTCCCAATATATACATATGTCAAATCATTGTACACCTAAAAACACAGTATGTTGCTATGTCAATTACATTTATTTCAATTAAAATTTTTGCATTCTTGTTCAGGTAAGGACAATGGTTTCCTTTTCTTGGCTCCACAAGTCTGCCTTGTATATGCACTTCATAATTTTCTTGGTCTCAAACTGATTTATACTTTCAAATTTGCCATCACTTTGGAACACACTTTTTTATTTAAAAAAAAATCTGAAACTCTCTAAAAGGACAAAGCAAAATGAAGTTCTATTTGTGTTAAAGTTTTCTTCTAAATGGGCTTTCTCTGGGGAGGTGTAAGAGTCTACGCTTTAGTTTTTCAAAATGTGAGCGGTTAGGCTGATAGTGAACGCTCGCCCCAAAAAGCAGACATTTTTCGTTTTCTTTTATTTCGTTTGGGCAGCATCGTGTATAGTCCAGGCGTTTGTGAGTCGCTAAAGGGAAGAACCTGGAAACTAAGGAGCCGCTGCGGGCCGGGGTCACCGGCAGGCGTCCCCTTCTGGCCAATCTTCCCGTTGTCCGTGCAGCCACCCAGCCCCGCGGCCTCCGCCATCGCTCGCCCGCGTGGCGGTCCCGGCAATCTACCTGGGCCCAGCCTGCCGCGCCCCCGCCCGCGCCGTCGCCAAGGCACCGCGCTGCCCCGCCCCCTCGGCGCTCCGCCGGCCCGCCCGCGGCCCCACTCGCCCCTCCCTCTGCCCCGCGCTGCTGCGGGGGAGAGGGTGGGGTGGAGGCGGGAGGAGACGCAGGCGAGAGGAAATAGGCGGTGCGACGCCCGCGGCCCATTGGCTGCCTCATGCTAGGGCCAGAAGCCCCGCCTCTCTGGAGAGGTCACGTGATCCCTTTCAAAGATGGCCGCCCTGTTGTTTTGATGAATAATACTTGGTGGGGCGAGGGGTAAGAGTAGGGGTGGAGGGGTAGGCGGATTTACTCTACCAGCGAAAGCATCGAGAGTCCGGTCCTCCCCCTCCCCCCTGCCCAAGCTCCGCCGTGGAGGAGGGGCGTGGCCGGCTTGCTTTGGGAGGGGAGGAGCTTCCCTCCTCAGTGCTGGGCTCTGCCTGGGCGGCTGTGGGGTCGCCGTACCTCGGGGCACCCACTCTGCAGTTGAACACTTCCCGCCAGGGTCAAAGGGTAGGAAGGAGACCAGGATCTGCTGAGGAAGCGCAGCTACCGCGCCACCAGCCCGAAGACCCAGCAGGCTCCGGGCACGAGGCGAGCTGGAGACCGAGCTCCTTGTCTGGGTAACCTGGGAAGCAGAGGGTAAATAAGTGGCGCCTTAAGATAAACCCTGTAGCAGCAGCAGTGGCGGTCAAAGGAGGCTGCTGGAGACGGCAGCAGCTGTAGGAGTCTCTGGGGCGATTGGAGTGACCGACGCCAAGGCATTTCAGTGCCTCTCGTGTTCTTATTTTTTAACCTCTGACTATGCAATTCTGAAACCTCCCCCATTCGGGGGACCAGACAGCCCGATAGACACCTACCACTCTCCTCCCGCCCTGGTCTCAAAGAACGGAAGATCTCTCCCTAACGCCTTTAACCATTAAGAGGAAAGCGATGGAGGAGCTGAGCGCTGATGAGGTGAGGAGGTTGGGGGACACCTTGGGAGATTAGTTGGCAACTCTTTGGCGCTTTGGGTAGGCGTGATACTGCGCCAGTGGTGCCTGGCCTTTGGTCAGCGATGGAGATGACATCTAAGAATAAAATGAGTCCCTAAGAGGGTCTCCGATTGTATTCTCTTATATTTCTTTGCCTTTTTTTTGCATCCTGTATTCCATTTGCCTCTTTTCGAGTTTTCTTTTAGAGTCTAAAGAAGAGGAGAACATATTGAGGTTTTTATTCTTTTTTTCAGGGTATTTAAGCTAGAAGGGCTAGATTTACATGAAGTTGAGTGTGTGTGTGTGTGTGTGTTTTGTACACGCGCCTGCGCGCGCACGTACGTGTGCGCGCCCGCGCCTTACTGCAGAGATTGAAAGAATAATTTTGGGTGGAATCAGAATGTATGGGTGTATGTTTTTAAATGGATTTGAAATCCCGAGTATGTGTGGACACGTCATTGTATAAGTTGACTGAACATTACGTGTGTGTTTGGGGGTGGCCTACAAACAGATTCTTTGATATTTAACAAAACGTGTATCTTCTCAATAGCTTAGTGAATTACAGTTAAAATTTAGCAGTTTAACAGACCAGTAATGGCTTCTGGCGTACTTCTCTTGCAGCGTGATTTTTTCTAGTTTTTGTCCCTTTCAAACTCGTGTTTTGCTGTAGCAGACACTGAACAGGAAGCAAATGGAAGCAAATGACTTTGAAAATTCCCCCTATTATCATTTCTGAAAGGATTATTACAGATCCTTTCTGGATGACTTCTAGATTATTTAATAATAATCTTAAAAACTGGCATTTAGGGTACAGGGAATTTCCTGTGATTCTGTTGACTCCCCACCCCCCTTTAAAAAAAAAAAAACATTGAGTTTCTCTTTCAGGACCCCTCCTGACCTCCTTGTCTTCTACCTACCATTTCTTCCACTGGTTCTTGTAAAACTTCTGTACAGTATTAGAAAAGTAGTTGTCAGTCAGGTTGGTTGTACTGTAAAACTTCCATGCTTCAGTTTTTGCTACAGAGTAGTCAATATGTTTACCTAGAGACTAAAATTCTCCAGAGTGAAGCAGGCGAGTTGGGGGCTAAGGGTCAGGTAGGAAAGGAAGCAAATAATTTTGTTGCTTTGATACCTGGCTGTTTAGAAAGTCAGGATTACCCATTCTGTGTTACTGACTTCGTTTTCTAAATGCATCAGTAATGTAATCTTAAATTAGAAAAATATTGAACAGCTTCTTTCATATAGGAACCATCAAGAGATCCTCTTAGAGGCACTTCGTTTTGTGTCGTTTTTTTAAAAGTGCACCCCCCCTTAAAAAAATATTAATCCTCATGGATCATTTATCTTAAGGCCAAGAGTTTTTAAGTAGTAGAAATTACATTTTTCTTGACATTCTCTAAATAGTTCCTGGTTTAGAAGTTTTTACATTCTTGAGTTTTTACCAAGAAATTGTTTTCAAACCATTAAAGTATACAAACCAGTTAAAGAGCTGTATAATCTGAACTGCAGCTTTTTACTTTACCCAGTCCTTGAGGGAAGGTATTAACTTTTTTGACCATATAAGGAACAAATGTAATCATTGTGGAGGAGATAGATATTTTTCAAGGTCAACAGAATATTAAATATGAAAAATTTAATTCACTAATACAAGATCAATATAAACTTATGTTCAACAAATTAGTTGGCCTGACCACAAAGGGACAGTTCAGTAATTTTACTCTCAATAGAATCTAGAATAGATCTTTTTTGGGGAAAAGTTTAAATTTTTTAAAAATCCATTTCCTTTAATTCTGGCATTAGGTGAACAGTTCTTAACAGAAACATATCTGAAGCTTTTGCCTTATTGTTACTCTGTTGGTGGAAACTTGTGTCATAGGTGTGGTAGGCGACATTGATTTGGTTAGATAACATTTATGTTGTTGAAAATTCAAACATGCATCTCAGGGTGTAAAACAGTCAACACCGTGACCTTTCAATCTAAATTAGGGAATCAGGTAAGACAGGATTTTATATTTTAGCAAAATGGAAATAGATGAGAATGTAATCCATGAAAAATAGAGGCTGCTATAACCAGGCTAGGGCTTCCCTTGTAGCTCAGTCGGATAAGAATCTGCCTGCAATGCAGGAGACCTAGGTTTGCTTCCTGGGTCGGGAAGATCCCCTGGAGAAGGAAATGGCAACCCACTCCAGTATTGTTGCCTGGAGGATTCCATGGACAGAAGAGCCCGGTGGGCTACAGTCCTTGGAGTCATAAGAGTCAGACACGACTTAGCTAGTAAATCATCATCATCATCATCATAGCCAGGCTAGTAGCTTTAGAAGATTGTACATTATGGCTACTTTTTGGTCCCTCTCATTGATCACCTTGAATTCTTGTACTTTTCCTTTCTTGTGCTTTTAAGGAGAGTATTTCTTTAACTTCATTGCTGTTTCCATAGCACATAGAGCAGATCCATGACTAAGTTTATTCTTTCCAGGAACCGCATTTCAAGGCGTTATTATTTACAGTGCATTCATCCTGTACCCTACTCATGTTTGTTTATTTGTTTTAATACCAAAATAATGCTGTGATTAGAGCAGGTATTTTAAACTGTTTTCAACTGTGGTGATGATGTGTTTTCATGGAAATGATGTGCTTTGCTTTGCTTTGTTTCTTTTTTTTTTGGCAAAATCTTTATGACCTAGTTCATCTTTAAGAAAGCTGGCTGGGATTCAGGGTGTGGTAAAGGTTTTAGAAGTTGTCTTCCTTCCCAAATGCAGAATGTGTGACCTTGGATATTTTAGCAGTTTTTTCGGTGGAAGGGGACCGATATTTATTAACAGTCTTAGAAGCCTGCTCTGTGCCAGTCACTTTATAACCATTGTTTCATTTGATAAAACAGAGCAGTTCAGCAGATCCTTCAAATTTCCTTGTTTTAAAGGTGAAGCAACTGAGATTTAGGTTAAGTTCATAGTGCCCTGGCTTAGAAGTGGCAGAATTGGAGTTCATACCCAGGGTTCCTGATCTAAAAGCTCTTTTTACTGTATTTTACTGCCTAACAACTGGCAATAAATTCACCACAGCTTCTCTATAAATATCCTACTAACATGCTTGATCTGCATAACTTTTCTGTAAAAGTGTTCTTCATGAATTCATTCATGATGTGATCAAGTTTATAGTCTTTTTGGTGCTGACTCTCATCACACTCCTCCAATTATCATTCACTCAACAACTGTTTTTTAAAAAGATGCTGTACATCCCCAGCAATGTATTAGGTAGGTTAAGAGAAACAGTCTTTTTCTTAAAGAAATTATTATGGGATTGGGGGATGGGTAGGGCTAGGTAGGAGTCCAGCAATTACAACACAGGGTGCTAAGAGCTATTATGGACACGTGCACAGTAAGACTCCTAAGAAAATCAAGAAGGGAACCCTGGTGGGATAGCATCTTAGTGAAGACTTTCAAGAAAAAGTGATGCTTGGGGACTTCCCTGGTGTTCCAGTGGTTAAGACTCTGCCCTCCCACCGCAGAGGGCACAGATTTGATCCCTGGTTGGGGAACTAGGAACCTGGATGACTCATGAGTACCCCCCCCCCCCCAAAAAAAAAAAAAAGGGAAAACTGATCTTTATACTGAGCAGTAGTTGTCAGGCAAAGGGCTCTTGGAATGGACTGTGAAACTGGGGAGCTCAGGAAACTGCAAGTAGTGGGCCTGGAGATAGGATTTGTGGGGGAGTGGCTACAGGCAGACAGGCACCAGATCTCAGACAGTATTCAGAAATGCTCAGGCGTTTGAACTTTCTCAGTAAGACTGTAACAAGCCTTTGAGGGGTTTTAAGGGAGTAGATGACTGGCAAGGTGTCGAAGGTAGGTGGAAAGAAGCTGGCTGCAGGCTGAGAGATGCATTCAGAGATTGCTACTGCTATTGAGGAGCCAAGCAATGGAGTCCAAAGGCCTTGGCAGTGGGAATGGAGGAGAGCAGACAGGAGAAATTTTGAGGATCTAAGTTAAGCCACTTCTGATGCTCAGGTTGATGTGAAGGAGGTGGAGGCAGGGCAGGAAAGAAAAAGATAACTCCTTGATTTCTAGTTTGAGAGAAGGATGGACTGGAGGAGAGAGAAGAAATTCTAGACAAGGAGCAGATTGTGGAGAAAGAAGATACTTGTTTGGGTCACTGAAAGATGACCCAACATAGAGGCCCCTACCTCTGGCCTTTCTACTCTAGCATCTCCATTTCTGACCATTTCTTTGTAACAGGCCTCATGACTTAAGGTCACTTTTTTCCCCAGGAGATAATTGCTGCCCCTCACTTTATAACCAGGATTCTCCTGAAGCCTGGTAGGAGAGTGGAATGTTACCTCTCCAGACCCTTTCTCAACTCTTTTTGGTTCATTTTAGCTAAGAGACAGAGAATGGTAATGATGTTAGCTGATATTTATGAATTTTAAATATGTGCTAAGCACTTAACTTGCTCAATAAAGTTGGTATTCTTATTCCCTTTTTACAGATAAGAAAATTGAGGCTGATAGCAATTAAGCAGTTTGCCAAAAAGTGCACAACTAGGAAGTGGTAGAACCTGGATTCTAATCCAGAGTCAGATTCCAGAGTTCTTAATCCCATTACTAAACTTCCTCCAAAAGAATAATCTGAGCAAGTTGTAATGGTTATGGCATTTTTATTTTCCCTTTTGAGATGGAAACTGGAAGCATTAACCCCTTGTTACCATTAAGAGTGGAGCTCATCAAGTAGCCTTCTATTCTTTTATGGGGAAAAGATCGCAAGATTTCTGATGAGGGGGTCCTTGGATCTTCAGGCCTTTGCTTCTCGCACAGAGCATTTTCTGAGACGGTACTTGGGGTGTGTCTAGGTGGAGACAGCTTCTTGTAGCAGCTCCTTCAATGGTATTTGCTATTTACTTGCTACATGTCAGACACCACGTGAGACTTGCTGGTATGGGGCTTCTTTCTGGTGGGAGGAGACGTGATAAATATCCACATAAGCTGTCATTTGGTGGGCTTCCCTGCTGGTCCAGTGGTTAAGAATCCTCCTTGCTGTGCAAGGGACACTAGTTCGACCCTTGGTTCAGCCAGATCCCACATGCCTCGGAGCAGCTAAGCCTGTGAGCCCCAGCTGCTGAAGCCTGTGTACCCTAGAGCCTGTGCTCCACAACAAGAGAAGCCACTGTAATGAGAAGCCCTCACATCGCAACTAGAGAAAAGCCCACTTGCATCAGCAAAGACCCAGTGCAGCCAAAAATAAAGAAATAAATATTTTTAAAAGATGTCATATGTGATGGTACCATGGAGAAAGATAAAATAGGCTATAAAGGGATGGAGAGCAGTAAGGATAAGACAAGTGTGTGCAATTTGGGGAGGTGACTTCTGGAAAAAAATTTAAAAGATGACGGAGCCATCTGGGGGAAGAGTGTTTGAAAGAATAGGGGACAGCAGAAACCAGGGGCACGTCCCCTACTGCTTCAGGAACACCATGGGGGTCAAGTGTGGTTGGGGCTGAGCAAGGACACAGTGGCAGGAGGTGAAGTCATTCACTTACTCGAGAAACCTTTACTGAGTTCTAACTGGGTTTCAGTCAGTTCTAAGACACTCCCCGTGCCGTGCTACCGTGCTAAGTCGCTTCAGTTGTATGTGACTCTGTGACCCTATGGACTGTAGCCCACCAGGCTCCTCTGTCCATGGGATTCTCCAGGCAAGAATACTGAAGTGGGTTGCCATTTCCGTCTCCAGGGGATCTTCCTGACCCAGGGATTGAACTCACGTCTCTTAAGTTTTCTGCATTGACAGGAGGGTCCTTTACCACTAGCACCACCAGTTTTAGTCAGTTCTGAGATGCTCCCCACCCCCTTTTTCCCTTTACCTTTTCAAATCTTTGAGCTTGGGATGCTTCTTGGTGTAATCGTGGCTGACCAGGTGGCAGTTGTGACACAGTTGTCATTTCCTGTTTATATGCAAACCTGGTTATACCTGTTCGTGTTGTTGGCCTTCAGTTGAGCACTATGCATGATCAATTTAGTTGCCATGTTAAATGCATGCGTGTTCAGTCACTCAGTTGTGTCTGATTCTATTGTGACCTCAGGGACTGTAACCCTTTCGGCTCCTCTGTCCCTGGGATTTCCCAGGCAAGAATACTGGAGTGAGTTGCCATTTCCTCCTCCAGGGCATCTTCCTGACCCAGGGATCAAACCCGGGTGTCCTGCATTGCTGGTAGACTCTTTACCACTACTCTGCCTGGGAAGCCTGCTATGTTAAATGCCTTCCCCCAAATTATACTTTGATCAGCAGTGAAAGCAAATGTTACTTTGTATGAAAAAGAGAAATGAAAATGGCAGTGGGAGGGGTGGTCTCAACTTGATATCAGTAAAGAAAATGGTTGAAAGAATCACCACAATTTCATATTTTGGCTTCTATTGGTTATTTATTGGGGCCCTGGGGCTTCTCTAGTTGTGATATGCGGGTTCCAGAGCTTGAGGGTTCAGTAGCCGGGCACGTGCAGTCTTAATTGCTCCATGACGTATGGGATCTTAGTTCTTTGACCAGGGATGGAACCTGAGGCCCCTGTGTTGTAAGGCAGATTCTTAACCACTGGACTACCAGGGAAATGGCAATTTCATATTTTATTACCAAGCAACAACCAATTGCATTAGGGAGCTGTAGAAAGGCAGAAATCCGTAAGTCTCTGAAACTGTATCACATTTTGAAATTGAACATACAGGTAGAGGGCTTCCCCAGTGGCTCAGTGGTAAAGAACCACCTGCAGTGCAGAAGCTGTGGGAGACGAGGGTTTGATCCTTGCGTTGGGAAGATCCCCTGAAGGAGGAAATGGCAACTCACTCCGGTATTCTTGGCTGGAGAATCCCACAGACAGAGGACCCTGGCGGGTTACAGTCCATGGGGGCACAGAGTCGGATGTGACTGAAGTGACTTAGCACATAGCACATACAGTTAGCAGGATTGCCTTTCATACCCAAGCAATGGATTTGAAGATCAGAGATACATCACCTTTTTAGAAATTTCAAAGCAATGAAAGGCTGATAAAACTGATAACTACTCTGGTCTGGTCTGTTAAGACATTTTGTTATGATTTAGTAGGTAGTGGGTTTTTTTTTTAACCCCCTTTGTAATGCAAAAAATAGTGTTGCAGTTTACAGTCAGTGACATTTTGTATATGATGATACATCGTATATGCCCAGCTTTCTTCTAGACCATGAGGCTATAGGAATGAGCAATGTAAGCAGAAATCCCTGCCTTCATGGGGCTTACATTTTGATTTCTGTTTTAAGAGAATCATTTTAGAGGCTTCTGTGAGGAGAAAAGATGAAGGAGGAAAGAGTGAAAGTGGAGAAGAAAGGTCAGGAGGCCAGCACAAGAGTCCCAGGACCAGGGTCAGTGGTGGAGAAGGTGAGAAAAGGTCAGACCAAGAATAGTCAGATATTTTGTGGATTGATATAACAGAGTGACATGAAATAGCAGCTGCTTACACCAGCTAGATGGTTATTTCTGTCTAAATAGAAGTCTGGGTGGGAGGCTGGGGCCACTGTGGTAGGCACCTTCTGTCCAGTTGTTCCAAGTATCCTAACATATGGCTTCCATCTTTGTTCCACGTCTATCTGCACTGTAGCCAGATGGAAGAGAGGAGAGGGGAAGGAGAAATCATGCTCCTCTTTTTTTTTTCTTGACTGTACAGCATGTGGGATCTTAGTTCTCCAACCAGGGATTAAGCATTAGGAGCAGCATGCCGTCTTAACCCCTGGACCACCAGGGAAGTCCCATCATGCTCCTCTTTAATGGCACAGCTTGGAAGTTGCACCAGTCACTTCTGCTCGCTTCCCATTGGCCAGAACCTAAGTCACATGGCCACAGCTCCTAGCTAGGAGGCTGAGAACTGCAGTTCTTGCTGGGTTAGCTGTGTGCTTATCTAGAAGTTCTGTCACATGGAAAGGGGTACTGTCAAGGCATTATTGTTTAAACCCTTCTTCCGAGATCTAAAACACACTCCATGCCTTCCCTCTATCAGCCTCCAGAATCTCCGGGTGTTACACAGTCCAAGAACCTTTAGATTAAAATGCAAGTTATCAGCTGCTCTCCGCTCTCTGCTCCCCGCCCCCATGTGCTGTGGTGGAGTTGGATAGAAGCATGGAAATAAGTCCCCTTTGGCAAAAGGAAAAACGGGGAGTACACATCCCTCACTGGTCCACGGCTATCGTCAGCTCCTGCCAGGCTGCGGCGTGGAGGCTCCCTGCCTTGGCAGCTGTGGGTGTTCCTGTTGCAGTCCACTTAGCAGCCCTGGCTACAGTCCACAGGGTCGCAAAGAGAACTGAAGCACGCACACACGTGCTTTCTTGGAGGAACTGCCCTGTCCCGGCCCTCCGTGGTAGCTTTTCAGTGTCTGTTTTCCTCTGGGGCAGGTCATGGAGGATATCCCCTTCCTGGAGCTGAGTAGTGTCTCCAGCTTGTCTCCTTCAGGAGACCGAAGAAGTTGACTTCTTCAGTCCTGCTTGGTCTCCAAATTACCATACTAAGCCAACTTAGACTAGTCTGTGGCCATGACTTAGGCAGACCTGTCTTCCCTTTTATCTCTGTCTGCAAATCGGCAAGCTGCAGCTTGAGTATGTCTTGTTCTTGCGGGACTTCTTGCTTAAATTGGCAAGAGGCCAGTAGGCACCAAACTCTGAATTGTTCAACCAGTTCCCCTAGAATTACAGTCCAGGTAGACATGCAGGTTATTTTCTGAGGTGTCACAGCTTTTACCAAACATTTTATTGTGGCCTAACAAGGGTTATAAACTTTCATTCTGCAATATCTGTGCCCATGTTGAGCCCTGAGTCATTGCCACATATTTATATTCTATCTAGGTTGATTACTTCCGGGTTCCAAATTCTGTGCATTACTTAGGATACTGGTTTGGCTGCTGCAGCAGAGAGATCCAAAATAATAATGGTGTTAATACGATAGAAGCTAATTTTTTTTCGAAGTAGAAATCTGGGTAGGTGGTTGCGAACTGGTTTAGTAATTCCTTGATTTCTAGGGAGCCAGACACATTCTGTTTAGTGCTGTCATCCTCTGTAAGTGGCCATCTAGTTTGTAATCCAAGATGGCTGCTCCAGTGCCTGCCTGCACATCTGCATTCCAGTCTTCAGGAAGGAACTAAAGGGGAGGGCATGTTTTTGTCCATCAATGGCATGATCAGATGTGTCACCTGTCATTGCTTACATCTCCTTGGTCAGAACTTAGTCACTTGGCCACAGCCAGATACAAAGGTGGCTGAATGTATAGGAAGAGGTAGCTAGCTGTCTCTATCACAGTCATACCAAGAGTTATAGTCTCTGCAGCTTGGAAGAAGGAATTGTCTTATACTGAGGTGGGAAACATTGAAATAGGAGATTAGGGACTTCCCTGGCAGTCCAGTGGTTAAGACTGTGAACTTCCACTGTAGGGGGCACTGGTTTGATCCCTGGTTGGGGAGTTAAGCTAAGATCCCACATGCTACTCGATATGGCCAAAAATTAAAAGGAAAGAGGAGATTAGAGGTAGAAATTAAGCTATCCATTTTAATCGTATTCTGGTTATATTGCTTATTATTGATCCATCTGGAGATGTTAAGTAGGTTGTTGGATATATATTTGCCTTGCAGTTCAGGAAGAACTGGGGTTGGGGACTCCAATCAGAAAGCTGTCAGTATATTTTAAATTGCAAGAATGGCAAGATGACCTAGGGAGTGAGCATAGAGAGAGAGGAGAGGAGGTCAGAGGACTGAACCTTGAGCCATTCCGGCGTTTAAGAACTGACGGGGGACAGCCACTGAGGTAGAAGGCAAGACGAGAGAGCCTAGAGTTCTGGCATCCAGGAGAAGAAAGTGTTTCATGATGGAGGGGAGGGTTCCACTCTGTCAAATGGCAGTAAAGTAAATGAAAAGAAGACCAAGCCTTAGGATGGGATTTGGCAACATGGAGGCCATTAGTGACCTTGGCTAGACCCATTTCATTGCTGAGTAGGTTCAAGACACAATGAGACAGAATGAGAGCAGAGAATACATTGTTCAGGAGTGAGGCATCAGCTCCAGGGATACACTGTGGAGCCATCCATAGACTGTGGAAGCTGTGGGTTTAAAAAGTGGGAAGAAGATATTTAGGGAACATGTCCTTTTTTAAATTTTATCTTTTACCTCTCCCGGATACAGACTTCCCAGGTGGCTCAGTGGTAAAGAAGCTGCCTGCCAATGCAGGAGACGCAGGAAAGGTGGGTTCAATCCCTTGGTCAGGAAGATCCCCTTGAGCAGGAAATAGCAACCCACTCCAGTATTCTTGCCTGGACAGTTCATGGACAGAGTAGCCTGGTGGGCTACAGTCCATGGGGTCACAGAGAGTCAGACATGAATTAGTGACTAAACAACAACAGCTCCCTATTATGATCACTGGTTCCTTTGTTCGTTCAGTAAATATTTTTCATTCGTTACTCTGTTCCTTTCTTTCCCCGAGGTAGGAAGTCAAGGTGTAGAGGTGGATTTATTTGTATATTTTTTCCTAGCTAGGTGTTCAGGACCTGAAGAGTTCCAAGTATAAATTTTAAACCATAGTTTGGGCGCACTGAATCATATTGCAGCTAATTATTGTAAAATGACTTTATTTTGGGTTTGGTTGTGCTGCTGTGGTGCGTAGGCTTCTGTTGTTGTGGAGCTCAGGCTCTCTCTAAGGCCTTCGGGGCTCAATAGTTGTGACTCCCAGGCTCTAGAGCACAGTCTTGATGGTTGTGGCATATGGCCTTAGTTCCTCTGTGGCATGTGGGATCTTCCTGGATCAGGGATTGGACCTGTATCTCCTACATTGGCAGGCAGATTCTTTACCACTGAGCCACCAGGGAAGCCCTGGCCCTGATTGTTCTTGTTCCCTGGGGGGTTGGGTTCTTTTTTTTCCCCTGCCTTATTGCCGGTAAGATCTTAGTTCCCCCACCAGGGATGGAACCCACTTCCCCTGCAGTGGAATCATGGAGTGTTAACCACTGGACCACTTGTTTACTGTTTTTTATCCATCTCTTGTCACAAGGCTTGGCATAGGGTGCCCCAAAATAAATATTTGCTGAGTCCATGAATTGACTGCAAGGTGTCTTTCCTTGATTCCCAGTTCTTGTGTTGCGGTAGTTCTTTGTTTTGTTTTTGCCATATTAGTTAGGTTAAGGTATGTACTGGAAAACAACCTTATTGTCAGAGTTGTAGTTCAGAGTCACCTGCACCTGGGTTTTAGGTGGACCAGCCAATTGGATGACCAGAGCGAAGTGCTTTCAGAGTCTTAGTTTCCTCACTTGGAAAGTGGTGGTCTGCATCCCTGTCCATGGTGTTCTTACTGTTAATTGCAGGGATACATAAAGTGCTTTGTGCAGTGCCCTGGCAGAGTATGTAGGTTCCTGCAACATATTATCTCTCTTTTTCAGAATAAGACTGAGTTGTACATGATTAGAATTTCAGTTGGTGCTCCTATGACACCAAACAAGACCTTTGCATGTAATGATGCCAAAAGCATGGAAGGAGGTCTGTTATTGGTTAAGGCGAGAGGCTGAGGTTTGTTTGAAAGGTTGGGTTGCAGTCCTCTCCCCCAACCCCTTAAAATTCTTAAAGTCTCTTCTCACTCAGGCACCATCTTTTATGTGAAGCCACACTGTTACTTGTCTCACCTCCTCCTCCTTTTTCTTAAAATCTGGAGTGATCAGGTGGCCTGCATGTACGAAGTGAGTGAAGGAGGATCGAGGAAGTTAGGAAGGGAACTGTGCAGACAGGAGACCTGAGAGGAGTCTCAGGAGAAACACGCTGCATATGGGGGCCAAAACCCATATGCGAGGTGACTCAGTCTGCTCGAATCAGATGACTCATTTTACCTTCTGAAGGGACTGTCCCCTCCTGCAGGGCTGGGGAAGGGGAATCTCTGAATGAGATGCCACTGTGTGATCTGCTTACCAGCTGCCATATCTTCAGCATTATTTGAAAAGTATAGTCAAGCTGGGCAAACAGGTATCTTCGGGGTTTCAGTATTGAGAATACCTGGCCTTGACTTAATTAGCTTTCTAGTTAACATTGTGAAATACATTCTGTTCACATTGTTTCTCTGTTCCCCGTCAGGGTTTGGTATAGGTTCTAGATGTGTAAGAGTGTCATGATGATTGTGGGTAGCCATTCCCTTCTCCAGGAGATCTTCCCGACTCAGGGATGGAACCCAGGTCTCCTGCATTGCAGGCAGATTCTTTACCATCTGAGCTACAGGGAATCCCAATTTAATTAGTTTAAGTTTTCTGCCTAGATGAGGTGGCCCTTTGCTTTTATGGGTTGTTTTGTTTTTTTGAAGCTGAACCAGGATTTCCAGACAAATCATAGTGCACACCTGTCACGTGCCAGTTTCTCTTCTAGGATCATATCAGGCTGGATCTTTGGTTTAGACCTCTGTCTGTACTTGTCACCAGCACTGGCTTCATGGGAATGTGATCTGCAGACAGAAGTGCCCCCCCAAGTGGTTGAATGCTCTGCTGTTGGCATCATGAAATTCTTAATACTTTTGAGCAGGAGGCCCTGCATTTTTTTTAGGTACCAGGCCCCACAAATTCTGCAGCTGGCTCTGCTTTGTCACCGACTTTCTCTGTACAGGTGGATATGTATCTGGGGAGAGTTTGGTTAGGTTCCACAGTTATAGAAAACCATGGGAAAGCTCATTAAAGAGATGTTCAGGTTTTAATGGGGGAAAGTCTTAGTATATGTTAATAAGCTCCTACTTAGAGTAGAAACTTGTAGTAGAAACTTAAATTTCTACAGTGTGAATTGAATACGGTATTGAATCTTTGGATAGCTCATTTAACTTCATCAAATAGATTTTTTTAAATCAAGATTTTTATATAGAGGCGTTTACTTCCATATTTTTCATGTATATCTTTTTTCTCCAATCTTAATGAAGCCCCTTTTGTATTTTGTCAAAAATATTGATCATATTTTTATAGTATAAGCACTTGCTTTTTGTGAATTATGACTTGGATGTAAAACTATAGCTCATGTTTTAAAATTAAAAATTTTTTAATTAAAAAATGTTATCCGACAGCGAGTTTTCTCTAGTGTGAGTATTTTTTCTGTAAATAGTTATTTGTGCTGTCTAATATACAGATTTCTCATTTTTAAAAATAATGAAGTACATTTAATGTTAGAGGTGGAAAAATTCTGTGTATATGAAAATCCTTGAGGGGAAAAACTTATTTCTGAGAAGGAAATGAAAATTGGTGGAAAATGAAAAACTATCTAGCAGCTTTTACAATCAGAATTGTTTATGTGTGATTTGATTTATTCATAAAATTGTCATGTCTAGGGTATTGAGGAATATGAACATTTAGAAAAAAGCAGGCCATAAATTGTTGTTGTTGTTTTCTGACTGTGCCTCATGTAAGCAGGACCTTAGTTCCCCAACCAGGGATGAACCTATGCCCCCTTTCAATGGACGCTCAGAGTTTAACCACTGAATCAGCAGGAAAGTCCCCCTTTTTAAAAATAATAATAACTTTAAATTTTTTGAGGCAAGATGAAGGAAAATTTTTAAATATTGAAAAACAAAACCAAAATCCTTTTTCCTTACTGTATATAGACCTGCCAGAGGAATTTACACTTTGATTTCAGCAATAAATACTTCGTGGGCCAGTTAAAAAATATTAACATACATAGAGAAAAAAAATGTATAGCCCGTGGATGGAGGAGCCTGGCGGGCTACAGTCCACAGGGTCGCAAAGAGTTGGACACAACTGAGTGACTTCACTTTTGAGCTTTGAACATCAGTTATGTAGAGTAGATGTTTAGTGTGTCGTTTATGACATTTTTTGTCTTAGGATGCTGCCTTATGACAGCATATATACCCTTGTGTTTGGTAAATGCTAGTTAATTAGCTTTCTACTTTTATGTTAACCTTTTAGTTATGATAAATATAGACCAGGCATCATTTCTGTGGAGTTTCATGAAAGAAGTGCCTAGTTTTTTTGTTTTCCTTCAAGACCAGCTTGGGGTAGATGGGTTGGTCATCTCCTAGGGCTTTTGTTTGTTCTTTTTTACTTTGTATAAATGTCATTATACTCAAATAGTTTGGTGATTTCTGGTCTAGGGAAATAAGGCTAAAGCAGTCTTTTGCCTTGAGATGTTATGATTAGAATGGCTTGTGATTGGGAGAATTTTAGTGAAGGCCAAGTAGAAACTATGCTTGTGAAGCATCCCATTGGACACCTCTTCATCTTTTTTGATGTTCATGTGGACAGGTAACAAAGCACATTCACCCACACTGATTATATGAAATTGTCACTATTTCTGGTTTTAAAAGGGACTGATGGCATTTGAGATGACGGTTAACCTGTAGGAGGAACTTAATATATGAAAGATTCATGTTAGGAAGGGAACTTTTATTCATACCAAGAATAAGATGTGTGTGGCACGAAGTGGCCCAAAGTCAGTATTTTCTTGCTCTGCAAGAGACCACTTTCTTTAACCCTGTTGTGTAGATCTGCTAGAATATGGGCTTTGGAATATTCAGAGTTGGTGTGAATGTACAATTTAGAGATTAGAGAAAATGAGCTAACCCTGTTCTGGAAGAATTTACAGTTTTGTTTCAGCAATAATTATTTTCCAAGTCAATTTAAAAAACTCTTTTCACATGGCTGGGCTGCTGAAAATTCTTTAAAATGTTTAATATTGCCAGTTTCACTTGGCCTTTTTTCAGTGACTAGAAACCATTCTGTGGAAGGGTGTCAGGAGTAGCTGTAATTTGGTTGCCAGGTTCTTCTGGTTAACCAAGTGGGATTAAAGATTAGAGTGGGGAGCATAGCATCTCTATTATTTGGGGTGTTTTTGGAACCATTTTATGAAGACATAAAATTGCAGCTATAGGAATCATTAAAAAAAATTAGATCCAGGACTTCCATGGTGGTCCAGTGGTTAAGAATCTGCCTGCCAGTGCAGAGGACATGAGTTCAATACCTGGTTGAGGAAGATCCCACATTCCTCGGTGCAACAAAGCCCATGCCCCTCAACTACTAAAGCACATGTGCCTCAAACCCGTGCTCCACAAGAGAAGCCGTGCACTGGAATGAAGACTAGCCTGTGCACTGGAATGAAGAGTAGCCCCCGCTCACGGCAACTAGAGAAAGCCCGAGTGCAGCAATGAAGACCCAGCGCAGCAAGTTAATAAATTAAAATTCAAAAATAAATATAAAGGCAGTACAAAAATATAATTGACAAAGGTCGCTCAGTCGGATCCAACTCTTGTGACCCCATGGACTGTAGCCTACCAGGTTCCTCTGTCCATGGGATTTTCCAGGCAAGAGTACTGGAGTGGGTTGCCATTTCCTTCTCCAAGTCAGATCCAATGAAAACAATCTCACTTTCAGGAAGTTTCTCTACTATATAATGTTAGGCTCTTGTTTCTGGTGGTGTCTCCTAATTTCATAATCAGTTAACAGACCTGGTGCTTTTCACAGATCTGATGTAGCTGTGATATTTATTCATACTGTTTGGGTGAAACAGAGCCCTATGCCAAAGGAAAAGTGTTTGAGCTTAAAAAGAAGACGGGCAGAGCAAAAGGATGGCAAAAACTTGGAGACTGACGTTAGGGGAAAAAAAACGATTGTTTACTGTGTGTTGGGGGCACTTCATTTGCTCAGCAAATATTTGCTGAGTGCTCTCTGCCGTAAGCGTTGTTATAGTTACAGATGCAGTGAGCACAGCAGACCGAGCCCCTGTTCTCTTTGTCTTGTGCTCTGGGGAGTCAGACCACACACCAATATAGAGACCAATTCAGGTAATGTGTTTCATTGCCTTTGTCTCTGATGACTGTCCTGCAAGATAAGTGATGTTTGTTTATTTTTTTTTAATGTGGACCATTTTTAAAGTCATTATTGAATTTGTTACAATATTGCTTGTTGTTTTATGTTTTGATTTTTTTGGCCATAAGCCATGTAGGATCTTCGCTTCCTGACTAGGGATCGAACCTGCACCCCCTGCCTTGGCAGGCAAAGTCCCAACCACTGGACCACGAGGGTAGTCCTAGATATGTGATATTTATATCATCACCACCTTCTGAGTGGGGAAACCAAGACCCAGAGAGGTAATACAACTAGAGATGGGTACAGTTGGACCTGGAGTTGGCCCCATAAGAGTGTGTCTACTAAGAGTGTGTCCCGTAGACGACCGTGAAGACGGCCTGGAGTAGGAATCACTCACACACGGCACTCGGTCCCTTGTTTCACTTTCAAGAGGAATTTTTTTTTTTTAATCCTCTAATATCACATGTTTGTTTTAATACTTATTTACTTGGTTGCACTGGGGCTTTAGTTGTGGCATGTGGGATCTAGTTCCCTGACCAGGGATTGAACCTGGGTCCCCTGCATTGGGAACAGGGTTAACCAGTGGACCACCAGGCAAGCCCCTCTAATATCAAATGTCGATGAAGAGTCTAGGGTAAGTCTTTATGATTATAAGCTAATTATTATTTTAAATTGAAGTAATAATACTAATGTTTCAGTGTTACAAGGTGACTCAAGAAAGTACCTTTGATAGTTAAGCCCTCGCCAGCTGGTGGAATGTGCTTAGGCATTCCCAGTGTCCTCTGTACTATTGAGCAGATGCAGGAAGTACTGACATCAGTAATTTTTGTTGGGCTTTGTAAAACTCCATGTAATGGAAAACCACGTAATCACCGCCTGGCATTGGAGAATTATTAAGGGTCAAATCTTTTTTTCTCCCTAAGACAGAACAGTTTACAGTCTTGTTTCTAATGACAGTAAAACCATTGCCTTGTCATGAGCCAGACTGCAGGGTTGGTATTGAGGCTAGTTATGTAGGTGTGAGTGTCCTGTGGTAAAGCAGCCAAGGCAGTAGAGTTCAAAAGACAATTAGTTTGAAAATTGTGTATTTTGCCAGTAATTGCTAAAACTTGGCCTCAAGATAAGAATTTTGTGCTTTATTTTTGAGAGATTTATGAGAAAAGTATTGGAGAAATATTTATGGAGGAAGTCAGGTAACACCTTGTCTCATTCCTTTCTCAAGTGAGGGAAGGGGAACCTGGCGGGCAACTGAGGGAATGTAGATAAAGAGAGGTGTTGGAGTAGAGGGGCCCCAGCCTGGGGCTGAGTACAGGGCGGTCAGGTAGATAGCAGGTGACCATGAAATGGTTGTGTCCAAACCGGGACTCTTGCTTCCGAGGGGGCTTTGGCTGCTACCTGGCAGTGCACTCCAGGTGCGTGTGTGAGTGTAAAGTTGCTTCAGTTGTGTCCCAACCCTTTGTGACTCTATGGACCTTAGCCTGCCAGGCTCCTCTGTCCATGGGCTTCTCCAGGCAAGAATACTGGAGTGGGTTGCCATGCCCTCCTCCACTGTCTTGGCTGCTTTCCCACAGGACACACCTAAGTAAGTAGCCTCACCACCAGCCCTACTGTCTGGCTCATGACAAAGTGATGGTTTTACTGTCATTAGAAATGAGACTGTCAACTGTTACGTCTTGGGGAGAAAAAAGATATGACCCTGAATAAAATTAGATGGGAGTACCTGGAATGTGGGCTTCCCAGGGGGCGCTAGTAGTGAAGAACCCTCCTGCTGATGCAGGAGATGTCAGAGATGTGGATTCGATCCCTGGGTTGGGAAGATCCCCTGGAGGAGGGCATGGCAACCCACGCCAGTATTCTTGGCTGGAGGATCCCATGGACAGAGGAGCTCAGTGGGCTTTGGTCCATAGGGTCTCAAAGGATTGGGACCCGACTAAAACAACTTTGCACTCACACATGCACTTGGAGTGCATTGCTAGGAGCTAGAACAGATGTGCTCCCTGCTGTGAAAGTCGCTCAGTTGTGTCTGACTCTTTGTGATCCCACTGACTATACAGTCCATGGAATTCTCTAGGCCAGAATACTGGAGTAGGTGGCTTCCCTTCTCCAGGGGATCTTCCCAGCCCAGGGATCGAATCCAGGTCTCCCGCATTGCAGGTGGATTCTTTACCATCTGAGCCACAAGGGAAGTCCCTTGTGTAGCATGTTTGGGCTGGGGAGGTGCATTTGGGTTAAAGCACTGATGCTTTTAAGTTTTTGATTTGGGAGTCAGTCCTGAACATGGTCTGGGAGTTGGTGAAGGACAGGGAAGCCTGGTGTGCTGCAGTCCATGGGGTCACAAAGAGTCAAACACACTTAGCGATTGAACAACCACCACCTGAACATAGTCATCACATCCTTTGGAGCAGAAATGCCGTAGAGAAAGCAGGCGTTCTTGTAACTCTGAGTAAACGTATTTTAAGTTGAATGGGTCATCTGGAAAGCGAAGGAGAAAGGTTTGGAAAACAGATTGTGGAGGTGACTGTGCTGGTCTACTGTCGTCTCCTTATGCTGTGCTTTGTGTGTTCTGTGGCACCGTTCAGCTGACTGGAGGCTTGGTTCTGTATTTGGAGTATGGGGGTCTGGGCTCTTGAGCTGTTAAATTCATGTATTAAAACTTATGGTGCACGTCACAGGAATGCGGCCAGCTGTCTGTCCCTTTCTTCTGCTAACTTCCTTTTATATCTTGCTATTAAAGGAAGGGTGAATGAAAGTCACTCGGTCATGTCTGGCTCTTTGTGACCCCATGGGACTGTACAGTCCATAGAATTGTCTAGATTGGAATACTGGAGTGGGTAGCCTTTCCCTTTTCCAAAAGGAAGGGTAGAGTACTCCAAATTCTACAATTAAATGTACTTTGCTGCTAAGTCGCTTCAGTCATGTCTGACTCTGTGTGACCCCAGAGATGACAGCCCACCAGGCTCCCCCATCCCTGGGATTCTCCAGGCAAGAACACTGGAGTGGGTTGCCATTTCCTTCTCCAATGCATGAAAGTGAAAAGTGAAAGTGAAGTCACTCAGTCATGTCCGACTCTTAGCGACCCCATGGACTGCAGCCTACCAGGCTCCTCCGTCCATGGGATTTTCCAGGCAAGAGTACTGGAGTGGGGTGTGTACTTTAGGTTCATTATATTATGAGGCAGAAATAAAAATAGGAAACAGAAGGTAGAAACAAAATCTCTCTTCAGAATCTCACCATCCAAGGATACCTATAGTTCACATTTTGGTGTACATTCCGTCTTCCACTGTTTTTTTCTAGGTTAGGTATCCGCTGCCACCCCACCCCCCATCCCCGCCGCCCCCAACTAAATCTTCTAACATGCTTTTTGTTTTTGGTCTCCCTAGGTCATAGATTTGGGGGAACTTGAAAGGATTTTAGAAGTTTTTCTAGCTTAGCCTCTTCAGGTAAAATTACTTTTTCCTGATTATAAATTCAGTAGTAAAGATTCACTGAATTCTGCATGATTCATTGTCAAAGACTTCCAAAATCAAGAATAAAGGAAAAAGCAAAAATTATGTGTAATCCTATTATCCAGAGATAACCATTTTTTAAAAATAAATACTTGTTGTTTTGGTTGCATCAGGTCTTAGTTGTAGCGTGTAGGCTTCTCTAGTTGCACAGGTGGGCTCCAGAGCTCAGGCTCAGTGGTGTTGGCACATGGGCTTAGTTGGCCCCATGGCATGTGGAGTCTTCCCGACCAGGGATCTAATCTGTGTCCCATGGACTGGAAAGTGGATTCTTAACCACTGGACCACCAGGGAAGTCCCGTCATTGTTAATTTGGGGGTGAGGGAGAGATTGCCTTCCCTGGGTATTCTCTGTGTGAATGTACTTGACATGTTCTGCTGTTTCTTAAGCTTTTTTGTTTGTTTCTTACCTTTGTGCCTCTGCTTTCTCTGGAGCCCTCCCTCCTGCTCCTGTGGTCTGTGATTCTACAGCCCTCAGACGGCGGCTGTGAACTAGATAGGAAAGTTCTGCTCTTGGTACCTAGAGTTATCTGTCCTGTAAACACTGGTACCGATGACTCAAAGTGCGTATCTCCTGCCTGCAGTCTAGACCCAGGTCTCTAGCTGCCCCACCCTGGGGGACAGTGAGGGCACGGACTCTCTGAGCTTGTTGTACTTCTCTACACAAAGCTTTGCTTTGGGCAGTCACTGGAAGGCTGCTGAAACTTGCTGCAGCTCAGTGCTTATCAGGAGTTCTTTTGAGAGCACAGCACATTTTTATGGGCATTCGAGAGAAGGATATGCAGCCCAGTCATCCCCTGAGTGATTTTTTATCTTTTTTGAGTCAGAGCCCTCTTTAAAAATCTTATGAAAATCAGAGATCCTCATGACTCAGGTTTTGAATCCTTGCCCTTAGGACTCTAAAATCTATCCTAAAGCCAACCCACACCACAAAGGTGAGGCAAGGCTCTCCTTCCTCACTTGGGCCACTCTAAAATTGCTTTCTCTGAATCATATTTTTCCATTAGCATCTGCCGATACTAAATACGTGATCTGTGTTGTCAGTCACATACTTTGTTGATAAAACTACATGTGTAATGTGTGCACATCTCCCTTCTGGCTTTATCTTATTTTTTCTATCATCTCATTTCTATCCTAGTGTGCTTATGTGTTTGATTCTAACTTAATTTAGTGAAGTTGATGTATTTTATGTCCTCTTTCAGTCCTTGATAGAACAAGGAAACGAAAACCATAAATAGAATAAATGCCCGCTGCCTACAGGGCATTTCTGTTTGGGTATTCTTACAGGCCCCTCATAACCAGTGTGTTTGTGCGAAAGTCACTTAGTCGTGTCCGCCTCTTTGCAACCCCAAGGACTATACAGTCCGTGGAATTCTCCAGGCCAGAATATTAGAGTGGGTAGCCTTTCTCTTCTCCAGGGGATCTTCCCAACAAGTTGCAGGCGGATTTTTCACCAGCTGAGCCAAAAGAGAAGCTCAATAATTAGATTATAACTCCTCTCTCCTTCTTGAAAACTCTTTCCTCTGTATTCTCAGTTTATGAATTTACCATCCACTTAGGTATCCTGGCCTGAATTCTAGACTCTCCACCCTTCCTCATATCTTACTTCCCAAATAATAACCAAGTTCTGTTGATTGTACACATTAAATGTCCCTGTAACTGTTCCTCCCCATGTCCCCCTTGCCTACATTTGCTTTGTCCCACCTTAGTCCATTCTCCACATGGTAACTAGAGTGATGTGTTTAATTTTTTTATTGTTTACTTATTTGACTGCACATGGTCTTAGTTGCTGCACGTGGGATTTTTAGTTGCAGCATGTAGGGTCTAGTTCCCCAACTAGGGATCGAAGCCCGGGCCCCTTCACTGGGTGCATCGAGTCTTAGCCACTGGACCATCAGGGAAGTCCCCTGCAGTGATGTGTTTTAAAAGATCAATCTGACCCAGTCACCCAGTCAAAATGTCTCTTTTGCCTTCATGAAAAAGTTCAGTCTTAGGATGGTATTTGGAGCTCGCCATGTGCTTGCCCCAGCCTGTCTGTCCTGCCTCATATCTTGCTGTGGCCGTGCACACTCATCCTTATCAGACATCTCAGAATTCCCCTAAACACCGGGTGTTCTTACAAAACCTCCCTACCTTTGGCGATGCCGCTCTGTCCCTTGGCCTGCTGAGTCCTTCCTGTCCTGAGGAAAAAACTCTGATCAGGTCACTTGTACAGCATGTTTGTAGGTTGTAGAATTTGTATGTTGCTTTATTTTCTTTCTCTTTTAGAAAAATGTGTTTATTATTTTTCGTTGCACTGGGTCTTGGTTCCTGTCCGTGGGCTTTCACTAGTCGCCGTGAGCAGGGGCTACTCTCTAGTTGCGGTATGTGGGCTTCTCAGGGCGGCGGCTTCTCTATGTTTGCGGAGCAGGGCTCTAGACACTCTCGGGCTCAGAAGTTATGGCTCATGGGCTTAGTTGCTCCGTGCTGTGTTGGATCTTCCCAGACCAGGGATTGGACGCCTGTCCCCTGCATTAGCAGGTGGGTTCTTAGCAATTGCACCACCAGAGAAGTCTGCTTGATTTTCATTTACTCTTTTGGGCTGATTCAGAAATGACATTACTGTGGTTGGTGAAAGTGATTTTGAGTTCTGAAAACCTAACAATGAAAAAAGCCAGATGATAGTCTGTGTGCGAATTACTGATTGTGTCTCTGGGGAATTGAGATTTATAAACATGCACACAATAAGGAATAGACAGCTTTTGTAGGTTAAGCAAAAGATGGGGTTTATTTTAAGGATACAGGCTCCTCCTTCTGAAGCCAGGAGCAGAGAGGTAGCTGGCTGATCACTGGAAGGAACTGGAACCTGGAGCCCGAATGCTGCTGGGACTTCCTGGGTGTGTGCTTCCTTATAATTGCTGCTTGTACACACCGTGCCTCACCTTGCCTCTGTCTCGCTGCCTCACACTCAGGGGCAGTGCTGGCTGTTCCAGTGTCATGCCTGACATGTGCAGCTGAACATGTCTAGAGAAAACCAACCCAGGCTGGTCGGTCTAATTTTCCTCTCAAGTTTTTATTCTGAAAATGTTCAGATCTGCAGAAAGGTTGATCGAGTCACCTGGATTCATCATTTTGTTGGTGTTGTCTTTTTCTGTATTCACTTCTGAGTGTGTGTGTGTACGTGTGTACATGTAAACATATACATAAACAGACATATTGGTTTTGACTGAACTGTTTGAAAGTATGGAAAACCATAAAGCAGAAGTGAGAGGAAGGAGTGGTGAGGGAAGGCCTTACCAAGAGGGTAGCATGTGAGCAAAGACCAGGAGACAAGATGCTGGGCAGTCGTCTTGGAGAAGAGTGTGCACAGGAGAAAGAGGCGGCAGTACAGAAGTGACCCCTAACCCCTGGACAGGGTGTGGGCTGAAGACAGAAGAGCCTCTGCATCACTGGGCTTGATACTGTCAAAATATTCCCTGCCCCTTCCTGATCCAAGGTTATGTTTCTCAGCCCCACTGGCTGTAGGCATGGCCATGTGACTTGCTTTGGCCAGTGATATGTGAGCAGAAATGACCAGCTCACTTCTGGCCTCTCCCTCTGCCTTGACACATGGGAGTGTTCCCTGTAGAGGCTACTCTGTCATCCTGGGTCCTTGGAGGAAGGACAGTTGGGAGCAGAGCAGCACTTCCATCTGAATGTTTTCAGACTTTATAGACATAGCAGGAAATAATAATAATTTTCTTCTCTTCATCAGAAATTGTGTGAAAGGAGAAGAAAGACAGGAAAAAATAGAAATTTTTATGTATCACTGCCATTTTCATTTATGTGTAACTTGCACTAGTATCTAATACAATGTAAGTACACCCAGTGGAATCATAGTGTATGCCCTTTTGCAACCTGCTTTTTCAACTCTGTTTAAAAATACTGTGGTCAAATACATGTAACATAGAAATATACCTTCTTGTAAGAGCAGGACATGTTGAGGTGAATGTTTTCTTTTAAAGATACAGCATGACTAAGCCCCGTATGAATGTATTAAATATGTGTGTGTATGTGTAACCTCCACATGGAGTGATAACGGATGTCCCAGACTGAGTTGAAGTCCCCTTGTTTGTGTCTTTTCTACCCTCCTTGTGTCTTGTACAGACCTTATTTTGCTGTGTCATAATTGTTGATTTTCTTCTATGTCTTTCCCCAGTAGATCTGGAAGTCCTTGAGGGAAGAGCTTATGACTCCAATATTGTCTTACCTTTAGTGCTTGCTACAGTGGTTGGTGCAAAGTAGGCACTTAATAAACCAGCAAAGGACTGAATTTGAGGGACAAGATAATGTTCATAAAGTGTCATGTTTTTCCATTTTATTTATTGATACTCTATATACTTTAAACCAGAAAGTGGAAATATTTTTAAAATTTACTTTTTGCTGCCCTGGATCTTCATTGCTGTACAGGCTTTTTCTAGTTGCGGCAAGTGGGGGTACACTCTAGTTGTGTGCAGGCTTCTTGTTGCAATGCCTTCTCTTGTTGGAGAGCACAGGCTCTAGGCACACAGGCCTCAGTGGCTCTTACACACGGGCTTAGTTGCCCTGAGGCATGTGGAGTTTTCCCAGACCAGGGATAGAAACCCGTGTCCCCTGCATTGACAGGTAGCCTCCTAGCCACTGGACCACAAGGGAAGTCCAAAATATTCTTTATTTCAAAATATAAACTCATCAAAGAGGGAGTTTATTAATATACTAATATTGTTAGAATATACTCTATCTGTAGTATCAACATCCTGTACATAAATCCATTTATTTGTAACTAATCATAGACAGCACAGTATCATCAGGAGTAAGGATGCCTCCATTTGCAAGTCACTGCAGTGTCAGAGGGGGTTTTCTTCTCTAAAGAGCAATGGAATCTGGAATTAGACTATCTGGCCTTTCATTTGCTAGCTATATGACCTTGAGCAGGTCACGTAACCTCTCTTAAGAGTTCAGTTTTCTCATTTGTAAAATGGGAAAATAAGTGTACCATCTCTTTGGATTTTGAACTAAATTTATATACATGAAGCCCTTAGAACCAGCATGAAGCCCTTAGAACCATCATCAGGGTTTGGTAAGTGTTAATCCTGTTAATATTAATTAGGTTTTTGTCTTAGAGTTTGCAACATTCTCCCAAAGTTAATTGTCAGTGACTGACCCAGAAAACTTTACTGTCTGAGTAATGTATTCACTTCTGCTTTGTAGGAGAGGAGATGATAGGGTTGTATTGAAAAGGAAGGGCACATTTAACTGGTGTTCAGTTGAAATTATTTTTTCCCAGTTGAAAATCTTTGAAGGAGAAATTAAGTCACTTCTTCTATAATGTTAAGGTTTAAAGAAAAAGTGTTTTTTCATATTTTCGGCATTGTGTGACAGTGGTAGATTGAGTTTAATATATCCTTTAAAATAGGGGGGATTTAAATGACAAGACTTTTGGAGCTTTAAGTGAAAATGTTAAAAAACTTGTAAACTTTAGATCATAGAGCTATGGTGTTCAGATTTGAATGTATTTATTTTGAGATATATTGTTGGGTTTAGATGTGTAGATGTGAAACTGAAAGTTGCCAAGTCGTGCCCAACTCTTTTTGACCCTGTGGACTATAGCCTGCCAGGCTCCTTTGTCCATGGGATTCTCCAGGCAAGAATACTGGAATGGGTTGCCATTCCCTTTTCCAGGGGATCCTCCCAACCCAGGGATCGAACCCTGGTCTCCTTCATTGCAGGCAGATACTTTACCATCTAAGCCACTAGGGAAGCCAAAGGAATATAGTGAAATTGTCATAGCATTTTATACGTTTTAGACATGACCAGATATTGGAAAAAAAAACCAAAACACTTACAATAATATAATCAAAACAAAAGAATCTCTAGAAGGATGCCATCTGGAAGAATAAATATTTGAAAGTGTTTTTCTTTATGTTGAAATTTAGTATTTTAGAATGTAATAATTTGGGAAAGTAAGATGCTTTTGTAGAATGACTGTTTGCTAAATTGAAAACAATGCCTTTTGGACTTAGTTTTCCCCAACACAGATGCTAAAAATAGGAGGAACAATTTGGCCCATCCTGTCTTAGCTTCTGCCTCATGTCACCACTGTGGCCCTTGCTGTTTTGAACAGAGGCTGTTTTGAGTCTATTTTTAGTTAATCAGAACCGTGAGGGTAGGAAGTACTGCGTCAGAACAGTTCCAGGGAAACCTCTATTTATTTTACCTTTTTTGTCCTTTAAAAATTTTATTATTGTTTTTTTTTTTCTGGCTGTGCCATGTGGCTTGCGTGATCTTAGTTCCTCGACCAGGGATAGAACCCCAGGCATCCTGAAGTGGAACCCTGGCCCTCAGCAGTGAAAGTACTGAGTCCTACCCATTGGCCCACCAAGGAATTCCTGGGAAACCTCTATTATAATGTCATTTGTGAAAGAAGAACTGAAACAGTCAAGACAAGAAAAACTAGGAATGAACTTTCATGATCAGTATGTTTGGGTTTGAGTTGTGGTTTAGGACACAAGTTGAGGAATTGGAAGTTCCTTTTTATGCTTTTGGGTTTTTTCTGTCTGTGACATCTAGGAAAGCAATTCTTTTTAAGCAAAAGTCCCTTAACTTTAGAAAGATTATACCAGTCTTGTGTGTTTGTATATAAAGTAGAGTAAGCAAAGAGAAAAATGTTTAATAATATTTTGGTGTGTGGTACTATTTTTAGTTTGTGTCTCATATGTTCTTCTTGTGATAAAAGTGAGGTCACATCTCTTAATAGATTAATTAGATGGGCTTTCATACCTGTGATTGCTCAAAGCCATTCTTTAGGAGGGAGTCTCCAGTCCAGATATTCTCAGGGTCCTCAGGTTGCTAAACCAGTTCAGAGCCACCACCATGGTGGAAGGTAGCCAATCCACTGAAGAGCTTCGTCTCCTACTGAGAGCGTTGCTGTGTGGCCGCCCAGAGCACTGCCCCGGCACCGCTGTTTCTTCACTCCCCAGCAGGTCTTTAACATGGGAAGTCAGGACAGGTTCTGCCAATCCTTTTCCAGCTCATGTCATAGGTGGACCTGCCCCTTCTCCTTCCTGCACTACCCCCTCTCCCTTAATAGTCCACAGGCTATTTCACAAAGTCTTCATTCTTCTTCTTCTTCTTTTTAAACCTGTGTTTGTGGAATGGTACTGGGAAGGGAATGGGGAAGGCAGCACAGTGGAAATCTTTCTTCTTTGGAAAACTTCCTTCAAGCCCTTATTGCAGTGAGTCAGGACATTTGTGCTATGTTTATAACACTGAGGAGAACATCTGAATTTAACATCGCAGGCTGAACTTGGCACCCAGATTTAAAGTGGCTTTGTGATTTTTCTAAAAGCTGTGTGTGCGTGCTTTTTCAGAGGCAATATTATCATTCCAATAATGGTAAATTTCATGTGCAATACATTTTCTAGTGTATTTCACTTACGCTTTCATTAATTCACCAGATATTTAAAGGGTGCCCACTATGTGCCAGGGCCTTCCCAGGTGGCACACTGGCTCAGTAGTTATGACTCCTGGACTTGGTTGCCCCATGGCATGTGGGATCTCAGTTCCCTAGTCAGGGATCAGACCCACATCTCCTGCAATGGAAGGCGGATTCTTAACCACTGGACCACCAGGAAAGTCCCCAAACCACTTTTGTTACCATGTCTTAAAGGATCTGCAGCCCAGGCAGGAGATGTAAGACCTAGTGGTCTTACTCCGTCTCGTGGCGTTGTGTGCCATCTAGAAGCTGACAGCTCTCCAACTGTCATCCTAACCTGCCCTGTGCCCCACACGTCAGATTATATATCTTCATGACAACTCCATCTGCCTGCTTGTTAATGTCTTAAAAGAACTATTTAGTCTCTCCCCACCTCCATTCTTCTTACTGTCTTTACTTTGTAAACGGATGTAATAAATTGCTTGGGCCCAAGACTTTGGTGTCATCTTTGCCCCCTCTAGTTTTATCCTCCCCTTCACCCAGATTTAAAATAGCTTTATATATTTTTTTTCCAAAAACCGTATGTGTTCTTTTTCAAAGGTAATAACTTTATTCCATAAACAGTATGTACCCCATCATTTCTCTCATCAGTAGCGTGTATAATCAGCACCTCCTGTGAGCTTGAACTCTGTTTTCAAAGTATACCCCCTAATTGTCCACCCGCCATTGTCTTCATAGCTACCCACCCTAGTCCAAGTCATCATCCATCTTCCCATAGATTATTCCAGTAGCCTTCTGAGTAGTCTCTGCCTACTTTCATTCTCCTCTACAGTTTATTCTCCCCAGCAGCCAAAATAGCAATTTTTAAATGTAGGTCAAATCATGTTCTTTTTCTGATCACAAAACCCCCTGGTGGCTCCCCACGGTCAGTCCTCTTACATTGGCCCTCAAAGCCCCCCTCTTACCTTCGACATCCTCATCTCCTACTGTTCCTCCCCTTGCTCATTCTGCTGTAACCACGCACTGCCCTTGTTGACCTTGGACTTGGCACACACAGTCGCACCCTACTTCCCAGAGACCCACATGGCTTGCTTCCTCCCTCCCTTCAGGTGTTTTCGTGCATCCCCCTTTATCAGAGAGGCTTCTCAATCCACCTTGTGTAAAAATTATATTGCCTTCTCCCCAGCGTGCCAGACTGTCCCTCCTCTGCTTTATTTTTCTCTAATGGTGCTCATAACCACTTGGCATCCTTTTTGTCCATTTGACTGTTGTCCTTGGACCACCACTAGAATCTGAGTTCCACGAGAGCAGGGACTGTTCTGTTTATTGGGGTACTTGATGAATGAGGTTAAATGAGGAGTATCTGAAGAGGGGTCAGTATCAGAAGTCTGAAACACTGTCTGGGCTTTGAATATTCAGTGAAACATTCTTGTGTGTGGCTTCAGTACTCCCTTCCCTCTGTGTATTTATTTCTCCCTTCATCCTGGGTATAAAGGCATGTTATGTGTCAGGGACTTCCCTGGTAGCTCAGATGGTAAAGAATCTGCTTGCAGTGCAGATTTGGTCCCTGGGTCGGGAAGATCCCCTGGAGAAGGGAATGGTTACCCACTCCATTATTCTGGCCTGGAGAATTCCATGGACAGAGGAGCCTGGCAGGCTACAGTGCATGGGGTCGCAAAGAGTCAGACATGACTGAGAAGCTAACACATGTGCCTGGCACTGTGCTCACTGCTGGGGATACAGTGGTGAACAAGTAGACATGATTTTCTTATGGAGCTTCTGTTCTACTAGGGAAGTTAAGACAGTGAATAAGAAATAAACAAGATATTTATGGACCGTGAAGGTTGCTAGAAAGATGTGACCAGAATATGAAATGAATGTGGTAGGGAGGGCTGTGCTCAATAGGATGGTCAAGGAAGTCCTCCAGGAGGTGACATTTATGCTGAGAATGGAAGGAAGAGAAAGAGCCAGGTGGGTCAAGAATTAGGGAAAGTGCTGCTAAGGGAATTAGCGAGTGGCCAGAGGCAAGACAGTGGAAATGGAAATGGCAACGCACTCCAGTATTCTTGCCTGGAAAATCCCATGGACAGAGAAGCCAGGCAGGCTACAGTCCATGAGGTCAGAAGAGAGTCAGACACAGCAACTAAACAACAAGAGGCAAGGTAGAGCTAAGATGATATAGGAACTGTCCGAGGGCCAGAGTGGGACACCACGACCCCGGAGGAGCGCTCTGTAAAACATGGGAAGGATCTGGGTTTTATTCCAGGTTCAGTATGACTGGCTTATTCACTCAACATAACGTCTTTGGGGCTCATCCATGTTGCAGCATGTGTCAGAATTTCCTTCCTTTTAAAAGCAGTCCATTTATGTGTAGACCACATTTTATTTATGTTTATCTATTGATAACACTTGGGTTGCTTCCACCTTTTGCGAATAATTCTGCTATGAACATGGGTGAACAACTACCTGTTTGAGTCCCCGCTTTCAGGTCTTTTGGGTAATTCCACTTGTAGGAATTCCACTTGTAGGAATTACTGGATTATATGGTAATTCGATTTTTGATTTCTTAAGGAACTGCCACTCTGTTTTCCTTAGTGGCTGCACCATTTTACATTCTTACCAACAGTGTGCAAGTGTTCCAATTCCTCTACACCCTTGCTCACAGTTGTTATTTTATGTTGTTTTTTGGTTTGATAGTAGCCATCCTAAGGTGAGTGTGAGGTGTTAGCTCAGTGTGCTTTTAATTTACATTTCAGAAATGTAAAGCTTTGACAGGCTTCCCACATGGTGCTAGTGGTAAAGAACTCACCTACCAGTGCAGGAGACAGAAGAGACTCGAGTTCGATCTCTGGGTCGAGAAGATTCCCCTGGAGAAGGGAGTGGCAACCCACTCTAGTATTCTTGCCTAGAGAATCCTTTTGACAGAGGAGCCTGGCAGGCTACAGTCCATAGGGTCACAAAGAGTTGGACACAACTGAAGTGACTTAGCACTCACAAAGCTCTGAAGTGTTTGTGTGCATGCTCAATTTCTCAGTCCTGTGTGACTCTTTGCAACCCTGTTAACTCTTGCCCACTAGGCCAGATTGGACCCAGGTGGATCCATTAAGAAGCTTTTGCAGAGGTCCTGGTAAGAGAGGGTGGTGGCCTGGAGAAGATGGTGGCAGAGGAGCTGAGAACTGAGGGTAAACTCATGTGGAAGGAGCAAGACTTGGTAAATAGTCAGGGTTGAGGAGATGAAGGGAGGCTGAACACAGACCCTATCTCTCTGGCTTGCCCACTGGGTTGGCAACAGTTTGGGGCAGGGGTGTTTTCTGGTCCACCTCCCCCATCCACTCCAGTGAAGTGTTCATGAGAGAACAACTTCGTTCGTTTCTTGAAGTTTTTCTTTATTTTTAAGACAAATATTCTTTTTATTTCTGTTAAACTGGATATACAGTTATTGTTGCTAGGCAACCAACTTTTAACAAATATATAACTGCAATTTAATTTCATGTTAGCAAGATAGATGTTGAAAAGATAATTTTGGGTAGATCTAATCACAGTAATAAATAATTTATAGGGACTTCCCTGGTGGGCCATTGTTTAGGACTCCATGCTTTTTACTGCTGAGAGCATGGGTGTGAGCCCTGGTCACGGAGCTAAGTTCCCACAAACCGTGTGGTGGGGCCAAAATAAATAATAATTTCTACAATTTTTTTTTTTTACTTTCTTACAGGGGCCATGGGCTTCCCTTGTGGCTCAGTTGGTAAAGAATCTGCCTGCAGTGAGGGAAATCTGGGTTCGATCCCTGGGTTGGAAAGATCCCCTGGAGAAGGGAAAGGCTACCCACTCCAGTATTCTGGCCTGGAGAATTCCGTGGACTCTCCATGGGGTCACTAAGAGTCAGATACGACTAAGTGACTTTCACTTTTACACAGGGGTCGTATTCATTAAAGCCCTAGAGGCTAATTTTGCCTTGACCTTCGCTAGTACAGAAGTGACTCTTGATTTGTTTCCTTTCATTACAGAAGCAAATTTTGTTTTTTTAAGTTGCCCAAGAGGGAGAAGTTATATTACAGCCCTACCAGTTAATGCACTAAGTGAACAGCACACTGATCCTCTCCTCATTATTTTCCGGGAAATTAATACGGCAGAACATGTCAGAAAAGCACAAGGCGTGTACTCAGTCACGTCCGATTCTTTGTGACCCCGTGGACTGCAGCCTGCCAGGCTTCTCTGTTCATGGGATTTCCCAGGCAAGAGTACTGGAGTGGGTTGCCATTTCTTGCTCCAGGGCCTGGTGTAGGATAGGCAACTCGACTTCCTTTTCGTGTTTAGTTTTATTTCAAAGTGCTAACTTTGTAAACTGATGACAGTGGGTTTGAGGGGGGTGAAAACTCAGTGGGAATGAATATCACTGCTTTTAAAACAGTGGTTAAGCTTTGGTGATTATTAACTTTTTTCAGCTAATGTGAATGAAATTTTCTGCTGACAAGTAACACTAGTCACTGGGCTGTCTGCAGTTCAGACTCCAGTGCTCCATCACTGAGTGAGTTTTTCATCACAGAACTGGTGACAACTTCCACTTCCAGTCCTCATCGGAGGACTGGTGATGACTTCTGCTTTTCCCCTCCCCTGTCCAGTTCTGGGTGGTAAGCACATGTAGAGACTGGATGCCAAGCTAGGTTTTAGGGAGATAAAGATAAGTGAGCAAGAGGCAGCCAGGGAAGTGCAGCCATTCTCAAAGGTTTTGGTCTCAGGTTTCCTTTATACTCTTAGAAAATATTAAGGCTCCCAATGATTTTTTGTTTAGGTGGTTTATATCCATCAATATTTTACTGTATTAGTTTGGTAATAATATTACCTGGAGTACCTGGAGAAGAGAAAGGCTACCCACTCTACCCACTCCAGCATTCTGGCCTGGAGAAATCCACGGACTGTATAATTCATGGGGTCACAAAGAGTCAGACATAACTGAGCAACTTTCACTTCACTTCACAGAAGTGAAAACTGAGAAATTTAGAAAAATATTTATTCTTTAAAAAAATAATAAAAGCCATTATATGTTGGTAGCAGAAAATGAAGAGGAACTGAAGAGTTCCTCTTGTTAAAGGTGGTAAGAGGAAAATGAAAAAGCTGGCTTCAAACTCAGCATTCAAAACGTTTAAGATCATGGCATCCCGGCCCATTGCTTCATGGCAAATAGAAGGGGAAAATGCGGAAGTAGTGACAGATTTTATTTTCTAGGGCTGCAAAATCACTGTGGACAGTGATTGCAGCCATGAAATTAAAAGGAAAGCTTGTTTTCCTTGGAAGGAAAGTTTGACAAACCTAGATAGCATATTAAAAAGCAGAGATATCACTTGCAAACAAAGGTTTGTATGGTCAAAGCTATGGTTTTTTCCAGTAGTCATATACAGATGTGAGAGTTGGATCATAAAGAAGGCTGAGTGCTGAAGAACTGATGCTTTCAAATTGTTGGCTGGAGAAGAACTGAGAGTCTCTTGGACAGCAAGGAGATAAACCAGTTGATCCTAAAGGAAATCAGTGCTCAGTATTCACTGGAATGACTGATGCTGAAGTTGAAGCTCCAGTACCTTGACCACCTGATCGGAAGAGCCGACTCATTGGAAGGGACCCTGATGCTGGGAAAGACTGAAGGCAAAAGAAGAGAGCAGCAGAGGTTGAGATGGTTTGATAGCATTACCGATTCAATGGTAACTTGAGCAAACTCCAGGAGATGGTGAAGGACAGGGAAGCCTGGCATGCTGCAGTCCATGGGGTCACAAAGAATAGGACATGACTTGGTGACTGAACAAACAACTACAGTGTTAATATCAATAACATGTTTTTAATGAAAATAACTCACTTCCTACTTTTGCATTCCAGTCCCTTATGATGAAAAGGACATCTTTTTTTTTTGGTGTTAGTTCTAGAAGATCTTTTCGGTCATCATAAAACCATTCAACTTCAGCTTCTTCGGCATTAGTGGTTGGGGCATAGACTTGGATTACTGTGATATTGAATGGTTTGCCTTGGAAATGAACAGAGTCATTCTGTCATTTTTGAGATTACACCCAAGTACTGCATTTTGGACTCTAGTTGACTATGAGGGTTACTCCATTTCTTCTAAGGGATTCTTGCCCACAGTAGTAGGTATGATGGTCATCTGAATTAAATTCACCCAATCCAGTCCATTTTCATTCACTGATTGCTAAAATGTCTATGTTCATTCTTGCCATCTCCTGTTTGACCACTTCCAATTTACCTTGATTCATGGACCTAACATTCCAGGTTCCTATGCAATATTGTTCTTTATAGCATTGGACTTCCATCACCAGTCACATCCACAACTGGGCATTGTTTTTGCTATGGCCCTGTCTCTTCATTCTTTCTGGAGTTATTTCTCCACTCTTCTTCAGTAGCATATTGGGTACCTACCGACCTGGGGAGTTCATCTTTCAGTGTCATATCTTTTTGCCTTTTCATACTGTTGATGGGGTTCTCAAGGCAAGAATACTGAAGTGGTTTTCCATTCCCTTCTCCAGTGGACCACGTTTTGTCAGAACTGTCCACCATGATCTGTCCATCTTGGGTGGCCCTACACGGCACGGCTCATGGTTTCATTGAGTTAGACACGGCTATGGTCCATGTGATCAGTTTGGTTAGTTTTCTATGATTGTTGTTTCATTCATATGTGGCTCAGATCATGAACTCCTTATTACAAAATTCACACTTAAATTGAAGAAAATAGGGAAAACCACTAGACCATTCGGGTATGCCTAAATCAAATCACTTATGATTATCCAGTGGAAGTGACAGATAGATTCAAGGGATTAGGTCTGATTAGAGTGCCTGAAGAACTATGGACAGAGGTTCGTGACATTGTACAGGAAGCAGTGATCAAGACCATCCCCGAGAAAAACAAATGCAAAAAGGCAAAATGGTTGTCTGAGGAGACCTTACAAATAGCTGAGAAAAGAGGAGAAGCTAAAGGCAAAAGAGAAAAGGATAGATATATCCATCGGAATGTAGAGTTCCAAAGAATGGCAAGGAGAGATAAGAAAGCCTTCCTCAGTGATCAATGCAAAGAAATAGAGGAAAACAATAGAATGAGAAAGACTAGAGATCTCTTCAAGAAAATTAGAGATACCAAGGGAATATTTCATGCAAAGATGGTCACAGTAAAGGACAGAAATAGTATGGACCTGACAGAAGCAGAAGATATTAAGAAAAAGTGGCAGGAGTACACAGAAGAACTGTACAAAAAAGATATTAATGACCCAGATAACCATAATGGTGTGATCACTCACCTAGCTCAGACATCCTGGAGTGCAAAGTCAAGTGGGCTTTAGGAAGCATCACTACAAACAAAGCTATTGGAAGTGATGGAATTCCAGCTGAGCTATTTAAAGTCCTAAAAGATGATGTGAAAGTGCTGCATTCAATATGCCAGCAAATTTGGGAAACTCAGTAGTGGCCTCAGGATTGGAAAAGGTCAGTTTTCATTCCAGTCCCAAAGAAAGGCAGTGCCAAAGAATGTTCAGGCTACCACATAATTGCACTTATTTTACATGGTATCAAAGTTTTAAATTACATGCTCAAAATTCTCCAAGCTTATCTTTAACAGTGCATGAACTGAGAACTTCCAGATGTTCAAGATGGATTTAGAAAAGGCACAGAGGAATCAGAGATCAAATTGCCAACATCCAATGGATCATCAAAGAAGCAAGAGAGTTCCAGAAAAACATCTGCTTCTGCTTTACTGACTACACCAAAGCCTTTGACACTGTGGTTCACAACAAATTATGGAAAATTCTTCAGGAGATGGGAATACCAGACTACCTTACCTGCCTCCTGAGAAATCTGTATGCAGGTTAAGAAGCAACAGTTCAAACTGGATATGGAACAATAGACTGGTTCCAAATTGGGAAAGGAGTACATAAAGGCTGTATATTGTCACCCTGTTTATTTAACTTATATGCAGAGTACATCATGAGAAATGCTGGGTTGGATGAAGCACAAGCTGAAATCAAGATTGCTGGGAGAAATATCAATAACCTCAGACATGCAGATGATACCACCCTTATGGCAGAAAGAGAAGAAGAACTAAAGAGCCTCTTGATGAACATGAAAGAGGAAAGTGAAAAACCTGGCTTAAAACTTACCATACAAAAACTAAGATCATGGCATCTGGTCCCATCACTTCATGGCACATAGATGGGGAAACAGCGGAAACAGAGACTTTATTTGCTTGGGCTCCCAAATCACTGCAGACAGTGACCGCAGCCATGAAATTAAGACAGCTGTTCCTTGGAAGAAAAGCTATGACAAACCTTGACAGTGTATTAAAAAGCAGAGACATTACTTTGCTGACAAAGGTCTGCCTAGTCAAAGCTATGGTTTTTCCAGTGGTCATGTATGGATGTGAGAGTTGGACCATAAAGAAAGCTGAGTGTGGAAGAATTGATGGTTTTGAACTGTGGTGTTGGGAGAAGATTCTTGAGAGTCCCTTGGACAGCAAGAAGATCCAACCAGTCCATCCTAAAGGAAATCAGTCCTGAATATTCATTGGAAGGACATGCTGAAGCTGAAGCTCCAATACTTTGGCTATCTGATGCAAAGAACTGACTCAGTGGAGAAGACCATAATGCTGGGAAAGATTGAAGGCAGGAGGAGAAGGGGATGACGGAGCATGAGATGCTTGGATGGCATCACTGACCCGATGAACATGAGTTTAAGCAAACTCTAGGAGTTGGTGAAGGACAGGGAAGCCTGGCGTGCTGCAGTCAATGGGGTCACAAAGAGTCAGAGACATCTGAGTGACTGAACTGAACTGTACGAAAATAACTACATTTTCCAGAACAAATTCAGTGAGTGACATTGTTTTTACTTTCGCAATTCTTTTAAATGTCTAATTTAATGGAAGACAGCTGGAATCTCATTAACTTTTTTATTTAATTTGCTGCAGCACACTTGTCATGTAGCCTCTGGAAAACTCCACTTGACATGAGAGAATGAGAGTGAAAAAGGCAAATGTCTTAATGTTTGGCTTCACAGGCCCTCTGAAAGTGTTTTCGAGATCCCTAGATATGGCCAGCTTTAGTGATAGGAGCACAGACACTAAAGCTAGATTTTAGTGAGTTCACATTCCAGCTTTGCCACTGACCCGTTAGGCAAGACATCTAACCTGTCTGTGCCTCAGTTTGCTCATATACAAAATGTACATAGGTACCTGCTTCAGTGGGTTATTATGAGGATTAAATAGTAAGGTGTAAAGTACTTAGAACATTACTAGAAGCATCAGTTTTTATTTAAATAAATAAGCCCTGTTAATAATTCTTTCCATCAAGGAATTTAATCTAGTTAAGGAGATAGTTGAAAACCAAACAACTTCAGGATTTTATATAAATTCCTTGATAGATATATTTATAGGAGAGGCTTCTCAACTTTGGGGCCAAGAGTCAGGACGTTCCTGTTGTCTGAACCATAGAAGGTGCAGATTTCCACCAATGTTAGAATGAGTTATAAATTCTTAATTCAGACAGTGTCCATCCCCATTAACTTTTGCTGTAATTTAACTTTTTTATCTTCCTTATTTGTAATGGAAAGAGTGTGAGCAGCCTAACTGGTTTGCTTCTCTGATGCCCACTTAGAGCCAGAAACTTTATCATAATTGTCACATATGCCCATTGCCTGGGAGGGCAGGTGCTCAGAGTTCATTGCCTGGTTATGAATTAATGACAGTCAAAATGTGGGAGAACCATTTCTGTGATCCACTAGGCTTCTGTGTTACATATTTGTAATCACTTGATAACTCTGGGATATAATTGTAAGAAGGAAATTATAGATAATATTTTTATTGAAAGTTAAACCTAATCATTTTGTTCTTAAAAATGAGAGTAAAATCTCTTAATGTAACTTTTATTATTTTCTCATTGTTTTAGGGAATTATATTGGATATTTATTATATTTTTAAACTTTAAACTTTTTATTTTGCATTGGGATATAGCCAGTTAACAATGTTGTAGTAGTTTCAGATGAATATCTAAGGGACTCAGTCAGACACAGTGTATATTTGTTTTAAATTCTATTTAAAATTACCAAGTCTCTGGGTTTTATTACAATAACAAGAAGCTTTAATGTGTTGAAAAGTGTAGTATGTTTATTGTAAATTCACAGTGTCACTCAAGATGGTTTGATAAACAGGTGGTAAAGCAATTAAGATGCAATTTTTAAAAAGTTAGTTGGTAACTTATAAAAATACTGCCACACAGAGTTATCGTTTGTCTCGAATGAGTCCTTTTTTCTCAAGGCATGTTTAGTTTTTAATGCTCAGGTTTGGTCATTGATAGCATTAATATTGTTATTCTCATGCAGAGTTGTGTTTCTGCTGTTTTTCACAGAATGCTCTTTCCCCCTCATTGTAGATCCGACGGAGGCGCCTTGCACGACTTGCTGGTGGACAGACCTCCCAGCCTACCACCCCTCTCACTTCTCCCCAGAGGGAGAACCCCCCCGGGCCTCCCATAGCAGCATCAGCTCCAGGCCCCTCCCAGAGCCTTGGTCTCAACGTCCACAACATGACCCCCGCTACCTCCCCCATTGGTGCATCAGGTGAGCCTCACCTTCATACCTGGGAGCTTTCTGGTACAGTTACAGTTGCGAAATTTCCATGGCAGGATGAAATGAACAGCAACTTTTAAAAATCCTGCAAGCAGTGGTTTAAAGATTAAGGTCATTACAATGTGTTTTGTTAATGTCTGTTCATTTTGATGTTTTGATAGTGATGTTGAAGCTGACTGTTTTCTATAGCTTTCATGCTTTTTTTCAGACAAGGCCAGGTCTTTGTCTCTGATGGCAAGGAGCTTAAGACTAAATTTGGTTCTGCAGATTTTATGACTTTGGTTGATGCTTTTTTTTTTAAGATAAAATATTCTGCAAATCCAAGATTGAAATAATGGTCAAGATCGAAATAATGGTCAAAATAATGCCTCTGATTATGGATTTCATTGTCTTCATTCTATATTGTCATAGAACCTTTTTTCTAAATTTTCAGGGTATGTAAAGTTCGCCTTGGGAATTCCCTGATAGTCCAATGGTTAGGACTCTGTGCTCTCACTGCTGAGGGCCTGGGTTCGATACCTGGTCAGGGAACTAAGATCCCATAAGCCTTGCAATATGGCCAAAAAGAAAATAAAATAGAATAAAAGTTTGAACTCTTAACTATAGAAGTATTAATATAAATGAACCATAATAAGTTCACCTGATATGATGTCTTATAACTGTCTCATTGATAGTTTAACTGTTGTAGAAGTTAATTTCTTTATAATTAATGAGCTCATGGTTGATACCATGGTTGTCTTTGTTGGGAAATGTATCTTTTAAGATATCTGTCTTTTCACTAAGTGAACTTTTCTATCAAATGTAATAATTATTGACTTTATTATAATAGTTAGGATTCTAAGTAGGAAAAAGGTGCTAAGAGACCTGCATTGATCATCATATCATCTAATAATGTAATATCTGATTGTCAGCTCTGCTCTTGTTTAATGCACTGCCACCTCTGAACAATCCATCTTCATGATCTAGGATAACTTGTCGATTAAAAGTTATTTGCGGAGTTTCTGTTACTGTGACTCTCGTTAGGCATCACTGTAGGCCCCTCCTAAGGCAAATACAAATGCTTCTATGTAAATCTGCTAATTATTAAATGAGAGAGGCTCAGGCCAACACATGTTAGTAATAAACGATGCCTGTGTCTGAAATGTTTCCTGGTTACTGCTTGGAGAAGCTGTGGTGATCTACTAGGAGAAAGGGTCAGGATTCCAGTTGTGTTTCCTCCTTTTCCTGTGGTGCCACCAGCACTGCTGCTTGCCTCACCCTGATCAGACCCCACCTGGGATGCTGCCGCGTGTCCAGGGAAGAGCTCGTGGGATGGGGAGGGACTTAAAAACTTCACTGCATCAGCAAAGTGTCCTGGGGACAGGCTCCTGCCGCTCCTCGCTGCAGCGGGTCGTCTCTTTGGGACCTTCAGGATTAATCTCGGCATGCCCCTTAGGCCCACTCATGTCAGCCCCCCATCTCCCCGTGTCCTCATGCCTCATCTCCCAGTCTCTAATCCTTATGTGGTTTGTCACATGTACCTTTCCTTCCCCACTTCCCCAAATTCTGAAAGCCTTGTGCCCAGCCACCAGCAAAATCATGCTCTGTCAGCGTCCCTTCCCCTTAGTGCTCTCACTGGATCTGACCTCTTTCTCCATTGCTTTCTCGTTTCTTCTTGACCATTCTTCCTCCACCCTGAAAACACATTGGTTTGAATCTTGTGTTACCTAACCATATTCTCCACTTCTCTCCCTTGTTGAGGCTTATATTCCAAAGCCCACTCACCCACAGCACTCGTTATGTCCACTATTTGTCCAGCACTGTTTCTGTCTTAATTTGTGATGATTTCAGTAGCCGTGTGATCCTTCCAGAACTCCGACCTCTGTGTTTCTTGAGCTCCTCCCCTTCAGTGACCTTTCCTGCCCTCTGACTCCAGCCACTCACTGCCATGGTCAGACTCTAGATTTTTCAGTCTCAGTGACTTTCTGACCACCACCTTCGGCTTTTTCGCTCACCCCTCTGTGCCCAAATCCTCAGTCTTCCCTCGGGGCTACAGTCCCTTGACCCATCACCTTTTTACTTTCTTCATGTTTCCCCCTCCTCGTGTCCTTACTTTCCTCCTCAACCTGGGGAAATTTCATGGCCAGTCACTACTGTCACTCCTTCTCTGGCCTCTCTCTCACTCTGTCTTCTTCCCTTAAAGTACAGTCCTCGTCTTAAGTCCCAGTCCCCTCCTGTTCTTGGTCTCTTGCTGTGAAATGAGGCTGGAGAAAAACCATACTAGCAATCTCATTTCAGAGCCATCATCACAGACTCAAGTGGACCCTTAATACTAGTGGGTAATTGTACTGTATTTCCTTGTTCACTCTCCCACAGTCTGTTTCAGTCTATTTCATACCTTCTCTAATGTGTAACACCTCTTCTCCATGTACACTCTGGGCTGGTGGCCCACCTTCCAGTTTTGTGGAGAGAACAGATGCAGGCAAAAGGGAACCTACCTCCTTCACCTTCAACCCTGCCTCCACTGCCAACCAGTATGTGCGGCCAGTTCTTGTCATAGTTGAACTGTCCCTGCCCTTGCTGCCGTCTGTACCCTGGATCCCATCTCCTCTCACTGCCCAGAGCCATTGCTACAGCAGTTCCTGTCGTCTCTCCAGCTTCATCCGGTTCTCCATCTCAAGTGGAAACCTTTTATTTTTGTTTAAACAGTCATCATACATGCTGTTCCTTCTCCCATGATGGGAGTAAATAAAAAAGAACTCTTGATCTCATATCCCCTGCTGACTTCCACCCCACTTCTCTGCACCCTTTCACAACAGAACTTCTAGAATGAGTTGCCCATCCTTAGTCTCCTCTTTCTGTCCTTGCACCTTGCTGAGTCGAGTCCCATCAGGTGAGGCCTCCTGTGGTCAGCTCTGAGTCACCATCTGGTCTGACCTGTCAGCTCCATTCCACGTGGCTTTGGCCTTCTTCTCCTTGAAACACTCTCTGTTCAGCTTCAGAGCATTACGCTCCTGATTTTCATCCTGTTTCCATCTGTTCCTTCTTAGTTCTTTGTATGAGTCTTTTTCATTTCCCAAGCTTCTAAAGGTCAGGGTTCAAGGGCTCAGTATTTAACCTCTTCTCCTCTCCATCTCTATGCTTATTCTCTTATTAATTTTATCCAGTATCCTGACGAAATTGGTACCTCCAGCTCAGGCCTGTTCTTTGAACTTCAGTGTGGCGTTCATCTGATACATGTCTCACAGTTAACACATTCAAAATCAAGTTCGTGATATTTCCTTACATCTTATTTTTTCCTAGAACCCTATCTCGGTAAATGATAACTCATTTTTTTTTTTCTAGTTGCTTAAGCTTAAAATGGGCATCCCTGGTGGCTCAGATGGTAAAGAATTTACTTGCAGTGGAGGAGACCTGGGTTCAGTCCCTGGCTAGGGAAGATCCCCTGGAGAAGGGAATGGCAACCCACTCCAGTATTCTTGTCTGGAGAATTCCATAGACAGAGGAGCCTGGTGGGCTATGTAGTCTGTGGGGTTGCAAAGAGTTGGACACAACTGAGTGACTAACACTTCACTCTTCTGCGAGCTTAAAACATTCTGTCTTCTTTTTACCTCATAATTCTAGGTTGAGAGTCATCAAATTCCTTCTTTAAAAGGCCAGTTAGTAAATATTTTTGGCTGTGCAGGCTGTGCAGTCTCTGTCACAAACATTCTTCTCTGCCCCCTAGCACAAAACAGCCATAGACTTTGTGTCAACTGATGAGCATTGCTGTGTTTCAATAAAACTTTATTTACAAAAATAAGTAAGTGTGGCCTGTGGACTGAGGCTTGCTGACCTCTGTCCTAGGTCTATCAGCAAAATTTAGAACCAGACTCAATTCTCACCACCTCTTCTCATCTCACCGCCTCTCCTGCTACTGCCCAGGTTCAAGGCACTTGCATATCTCGCCTGGACTATTAGAGTGGGCTTTAGACGCGTCTCTCCTGCTGTGTCTCTAGACGTGCCTGCCCTGGCTTCACCTCAGTCTGTTGTCCGTGCAAAGCCAGACTGGGTTCCACTGAAGCAAGACTACAGCACTGCAAAGCATTATTCTTTTCAGCAAGGAGGATAGTTATTATCACAATAGTAACCAACAGACTTGGGCAACTCTGAATGGTTCATTCTTGTCAGGTGTACCTCTATGCTGTTAAGTCACCATTGTGTTTCTCCTGTAACCATCATTATTCATAATCACAAACAGGTAGATATTGTTAGCCGTACTCTTGGCAGATTGGATAAACAGATTTTCAGGAAGTGAAGTGAAAGTCACTCAGTAGTGTCCAACTCTTTGCAACCCCATGGACTATATACAGTTCATGGAATTCTCCAGGACAGAATGCTGGAATGGGTAACCTTTCCCATCTCCGGGGCATCTTCTCAACCCAGGGATTGAACCCAGGTCTCCTGCATTACGGATTCTTTACTAGCTGAGCCACAAGGAAAGCCCAGATTTTCAGGAACTTACTAAATAGGTTTAAGTGAAACAGAAAATAAACCACTCCTAAGAGAGGTTACATCATCTTCTGTTGTCTTCTGGCCTCAATCAAAATAAAAGTCAGAGTCCTCACCTCAACCTGGGGCTGCATGAGGTCTGTCCTGAACCTGTCCTCCTCTCTCCTTTCCCTTCCTCCTGTTTCAGCTAGAAATGTGCTGGCTTCCCCTCTGTTCCTGGGACATTCCAGACATGGTTCCTGTTTGTGTTTGTTTCTGTGTGTCTGTGTGTGTTAGTTGCTCAATCCTGTCCAACTCTTTGAGACCCCATGAACTGTAACCCGCCAGGTTCCTCTGTCCATGGGATTCTCCAGGCAAGAATACTAGAGTGGGTTGCCATCCCTTTCTCCAGATCTTCCCAACCCAGGGACTGAACCCTGGTCTCCTGCATTGCATGTGGATTCTTTACTGACTAAGCCACCAGGAAAACCATGGTACCTGTTGGGGGCTTTTATGCTTGCTGTTTCTTTGCCTAGAATGCTCATACCCTAAAATCCACCCAGCATTTTTCTTCCACTCTTCATATGTTTACCCATGTCACTTTTTCCAAAAGGCCACCTTGTCTACACTTGATCTTAGCCAAAAGGCTGAGAAGTGATGACCACGTTGTCCAAACATTCAACCTGTATCTGACATAGACACTTGTTCCTTGAGCTCTTGTTGCCTGCCCACATAGCATGTATATTACTTGCTGTTGTTGTTCTTCAGTCGTGTTCGACTCTTGCGATCCCATGGACTGCAGCATGCCAGGTTTTCCTGTCCTTCACTCTCTCCTAGAGTTTGCTCAGATTCATGTCCATCGAGTTAGTGATGCCATCCAACCATCTCATCCTCTGTCGTCACCTTCTCCTCCTGCCTTCAATCTTTCTCAACATCATGGTCTTTTCTAATGAGTCAGCTCTTTGCATCAGGTGGCCAAAGTATTGGAGCTTCAGTCCCTCCAATGTATATTCAGGATTGATTTCCTTTAGGATTGACTGGTTGGATCTCCTTGCAGTCCAAGGGACTCTCAAGAGTCTTCTTCAACACCACAGTTCAAAAGCATCAGTTTTTTGGTGCTCAGCTTTATGGTCCATCTCTCACATCCATACTTGACTATTGGAAAAACCATTGCTTTGACTAGGCGGACCTTTGTCAGCAAAGTAATGTCTCTGCTTCTTAATACGCTGTCTAGTTTTGTCATAGCTTTTCTTCCAAGGAGCAAGCGTCTTTTAATTTCATGGCTACAGTCACCATCTGCAGTAATTTTGGAGTCCTGGGAAATAGAATCCATCACTGTTTCCATTACTTGTAGTGTATCCTGTTTTCTCTGCTTCCTTTCCTAATGTGTGAGCTCCGTGGGGGCAGGGACTTGTGTGCATTTTATTCATGAAAACAGTGTGAGTAGTTTCCATGAAGATGATGATGCCTTGTGCTTACCCTCTGTGGTCCTGGATGGCAAATGTAGGGCCAGTTGTTAGCTTTATTATCCACTGAGTGTGAAGGGAAGACTTCTGTTCCAGAATGAAGTGCTTCTTAGACAAATACTGGGTTGGCTGCCACCCATGGTAAGAGGTTCTGATCCAGTAGTGACCAGGCAGTTATTCTGCAGTCTTCTTATTGCTTAACCCTTGGACTGCAAGGAGATCCAACCAGTCAATCCTAAAGGACATAAACCCTGAATATTCATTGGAAGGACTGATGCTAAAGTTTTTGTCCTCCTGATGCAAAGAGCCGACTCATTGGAAAAGACCCTGATGCTGGGAAGGATTGAAGGGGGCGTCAGAGGATGAGATGGTTGGAATGACTCAATGGACATGAGTTTGAGCAAACTCCAGAAGATAGTGAAGGACAGGGAAGCCTGGCATGCTACAGTCCATGGGTTTGCAAACAGTTGGATGCGACTAAGCGACTGAACAACAATTTCTTAATCCAGGTGCTTTCAGTACAAGTGACAGAAGCGAGGGTTCGGAAGTTGGCTGTGAGTCCTATGATTGCTTCTCCCATCTGGCCCCAGCTTCTGCAGTGCCACCTACCTTTGTATTAGTTTCCTGAGGGCATCATAGCAAAGTATCCAAAACTTGATGACTTAAAACAATAGAAATTGTCCTCTCACAGTTCTGGAGATTAGAAGTCTGATGTCAAGGTGTCGGCAGGGCTGTGCTCCTTCTGAAGGCTGGAAGGAAGAATCCTTGCCTCTTCTTGCTTCAGCTGGTTGCTGGCACTCCTTGTTTTTTCTTGGCTTGTGGCAGCATCACTCCAGTCTCTACTTCAGTCTTCTCGTGCCCATGCCTCTGTGTGGCTGTGCTCAAGGTTCCCTCTTGTTTTGGTTGAAGGGACTGTACTACATGACTTGTAGTAGCTTCCCAGGTGGCACTAGTGGTAAAGAACCTGCCTGCCATTGCAGGAGACATAGGAGACTTGGGTTCCACCCCTGGTCAGAAAGATCTCCTGGAGGAAGCAATGGCAAACCACTCCAGTGTTCTTGCCTGGAGAATCCCATGGACAGAGGAGCCTGGCGGGGTGCAGTCTATGGGGTTGCAAAGAGTTAGACATGACTGAAGCGACTTAGCACACAATATAATGTTGCTTCTGCCTGTCTTAAAGCTTTATAAACATGGTGAACGTTTTTCTTACACGATAGCTGTTTTTTTGGTCATCATCATTGATAATGTTGCGTTTACATTTCAGCTTATCCAGTGTTTACTTAGGGCTATTGCAGGTCAAACATGGTGCTCGGTCATGGAAGCACAGAGATGAGAGAGACTCATTTTCTTTCCTGGAAGCGCTTACAGTCCAGCAATGGAGAAAATGTTCTTTAGTTTCCTTTTAAAAATCTGTGCTTGTTAAATTCCTGGGACGAGAGACTGGTTTTCTTGGTTCCTTCCCCCATCTTGAGATCGTTCTATGATTACCTAGTCTTCAGAAATTCTTAACCCTCTGGGACGGCTTTTCTTTTATAGTCTTGTTTTGGGATTATGCTTATCTCCCCTCTGTCCCCTCTGTTGTTTACCCATCGGACATCTTGAACATGTCCAATAAAGCCTCACCCTCCCTGGCTGTCATGACCTCTCCCAAGCTGTGGTCATTCTTGCTCAAGAGTTCCCCTGTGAATCCTTTATCAAACAAGTTCCATCTTGACAGAATTATTAGGTCTGGTGGAGCAAGTTCTCTCGTTGCCTTTTTTGTCCCTAGTACTGTGTTTCTTCACTGTTGTCATTGCATTTCCCTTTGGCAAACTGGGGATAGCCATCTCAAAAAATACTTTTAAATGCATGTATCATAAAACATGAAGGATTACGAAGGAGAACAATTATATTCAAATATAGTTATAACAGTTTTAAAGATTGTGATACCCATACTTTATGTGTTCCTCAGTGAAGGACTTCAGATAAAATATCTGAAGCTAGTCAGAGAGCTGCTGTCATTTTGACCCCCTCAGTTGTGTCTCCCTGTGTGTGTGGTCAAGACCTTCTGCTCTGGGAGCCGAAATGAGCAGCCAGGGCCTGTTAGCAACAACCAAGAAGCCATATGATACGTTTGGCCTCCCCCGCTGGTTCCGAGGTCTGAGTTCGAGACAGAATCTCTTTTCTCTGTCTAACTGCTAGTCTTTAATATACTTAGTAATAACTTAACCTACATTCTTTTTTAGCATTATTGTTGCAAATGGCCTTTGTCATGCTTCCACTTGTGCATATGAACATGTGTTTAATGCTTTCTACCTGCAGGCACTGTCTTAGGCGCCAGGGCTGCAGAGATGGGCAAGTCTCAGTTAAGGCATGCTGAAGGGCCCATAATCTAGTGGGAGGAGGTGGGCTTGTGAAGGGTCCTCCACGACAGGGAGGCCCACGGTCGCTGCCTCAGGCTCATGACTGTGGTGTTTGATTTGTAATTATGATTATTAGGTAATATTGGGTTAAAAAACCCAAGTAAACTTTTTGGCCAACCCAATATGATATATTTTATGTATATTTTTAGTTATTCCAATTTTTTTTTTATAAAATTGAAAAGTTGCACACACAGTACAGAGAGTCCCCTTATGTCCTCACCCACTTTCCCCTAATGTTAATATCTGGTACATTTGTCAAAACTAACGTTATCCTTAGTATTTTATTATCAACTAAACAACTAAACATAAGAGTCCTTAGTCTCATTTAGTCTGTGACAGTTTTTCCCTTTTTGTGTTTTTCATGATTTTAGCAGTGGTGAAGAGTACTTTGTAGAATTTTCCTTACTTTGGCTTTATCTTGGTGTTTTTCTCATGATTAGACTGGGGTTTGGGTATAGGAGGAAGATTGTCATAAAGGTGAACATGACATCAGACATCATCTGGTTCTCATCAGACATCTCTGGTGATGTTGATCTTCATTCACCTCCCTGTTAAACTGGGATTCACAAGGTCTCTCCACTGTAAAGTGAAGATTTTTCCTTTTCCAAACTCATTTCTTTGGAATTGAATTCCTAAGTTCAGCCCAATTCCTAAGTTTTACATCCTGGAAGGGCAAGTATGTACATATATTTTAAATTCTTCTATAAGGGACATTTGTGCAATTATTTATTTAACCCTTATTTACATCAGCATGCTAAGTTGCTTCAGTTGTGTCCAACTCTTTGCAATCCCATGGACTGTAGTGCACCAGGCTCCTCTGTCCGAGAGATTTCCCAGGTAAGAATATTGGAGCGGGCTGCCAGGCCCTCCTCCAAGGGATCTTCCTGATCCAGGGATCAGACCCACATCTTGTGTCTCCCATGTCAGCAATGGGTTCCTTACCATTTGCATTACCTGAGAAGCCCACATCAGCATGAACTCATGTATATTTATTTTATTCTCTTGAGCTATATTTCATATTGCTATATCATTTATTTCTGCCATTTTAAAAAAATGCAGGTTGTTCCAATTTTGGCCATTGGGAACTCTTTCATGTTGACTTCTTTGTTGACATGCTTATCCTTTTAGATTTTTGAGTACTGTGTTTCTGGCATTTGTAAAACGCTCCAGGCTCATCTTATATTTTCTCTGCCCCAGCCATAGAATCAGCCATTTCTTCTTGGAGAAGTCATGGCTTTTTGATTCCAGATGTATGATTCTCTGCATGATTAGTTCTATGGAATATTCAGAACAAATCATAAATGTCATATTTAGAACCAGTCATAAATATCATATTTAGCACCAATCATAAATATGAAGATCAAAGCAATTTTCCAATTTGAGTTGTTGGTTTTCATGTCCCAAGATTTTAGATATTACTGTTTTACTTTATAGGTTTGAAATTCCATTTCTTTTGTGTTTATTCACAAGAACAAACTTGTTTCACCAGGAAATTAGCTAATGATTAGATATGTCATTCTGCTTTATGGAATAGAATATGTTCATTTTAATTCGTGTTGAGGGGTGATGTTTGTATTGGCCAAATAAGATAGAACTGTATTTTGTATGTTTCATGAATGCTAACCATTTAGCTAAGTTCATTGTCAAGGTCTATGTAAAATGCTTTAGAATTTTGATTAGCAGGAAATGAGTGATTCCTTTTATAACATTAATGTCTTTTCAAGTTTTCTTTTTTAATTTTAGAAGGTAAACAACATATATAGCTTTGGTTTAAAGTAGCTGTGATTGAAGAACTGTTCAGCAGTTTGGGGTAAAGCAAACTGCAGCCTTTTCTGTGGAGTGAGAGGACCTGAGTTTTAATCTGTGTTCTGTTTCTGACTTGCTGAAGTTCCTAAAGGAAGTCTTGGACTTCGTGGATCTCAGTATTCTTATCTGTAAAAGAGGATTGGGCGAAAGCTTTAAAGTTACCCCACCCCGCTTCCCTTCCTTTTTAACAGCTCGATTGAGGATTTAGGGCTCATTTTGGTGACTCGGTGCTTTCTTTTTCAATTAAAGAAAATTTTTTTAATTGGAGGATGATTTTTCTACGATAATTGTGTTGGTTTCTGCTGTACAACAACGGGAGTCAGTCCTAGGTATCTATGTATATCCCCTCCCCCTTGAACCTTCCTCCCAGCCTTCACCCTCCTCCCCACCCCTCTCAGTTATTGCAGAGTGCTGGGCTGGGCTCCCTGTGCTGTACCGCAGCTTCTCGCTAGCTGTCTGTTTTACACATGGTGGCGTATGTGTCAATGGCGGCTCTCAGTTCGTCCCACCGTCTCCTTTCCCGACTGTGTCCGCAAGTCTGTTCTCTATGTCTGCATCTCTATTCCTGCCCTGCAAACAGGTTCATCGGTACCATTTTTCTAGATTCATACATATGCATTAATATACGATATTTGTGTTTCTCTTTCTGACTTACATCACTCTGTTTAACAGCCTCTAGGTTCATGTACTTCAGTTCAGCTGACTCACATTTGTTCCTTTTTATGGCTGAGTGTGCTTCTTTTTATACTAGGGTTGAGCAAGCTTGTGTATTTGTGTGTGTGTGTGTCTAAAGTTCTGGAACAGATCTAATATTATAGCTTGAAAGTAGTTATCTGGTCTAGTGTATACCTGAAAGGGAATGTCGCTCAGGAAGTGCTGTAATATTCGGAGGAAACACTTACAGAAATAAAGTCCTTATTATTTACTTTTTTGTAGAAACAAATTCATACTTTTAACAAGTTCTCATTATTCATAAAAATTGGGAAAGCTGCCATCTTCAAAGGCTGTAGTTCATATTTTATTAAGTACACGTGGTTTCCTCCATTCTGTTATACACACTTTCACTTTTTAAAGATTTGTTTTTGAGTTGACATGTAGAAATTTTACTCATCTCCTAAGAAAGAATCAGAGGAGTTTATGTCTGTATTTTAGTTCTTTAGTGTCTGGCTTTATGGAGATGAAGACTGTGGGGGGAAAAAAAATCTGCATTCCTTGAAATGGGCTCCCTGGCAGCCATCCCTCAAGTTAGAAAGGGAAAAGGGTGAAGATAACAAAAGACTTGTATGATTTGAAGATAAAGTAGTACTTTGTGCTATTGTTTCGATTTTAGTTACAGTATTTGATTTATATTGCTTCTAAATGAAGTCAGCGACTTGCCTTTTAAATTTTTATTCATTTATTTTTTCGTTTTTGGTTGCACTGAGGCTTTGTTGCTGTCCGAGGGCTTTCTCTAATTGTGGTCAGCAGGAGCTACTCTTTGTTGTGATGTTTGGCCTTCTCGTTGACTTCTCTTGCTGTGGAGAACGGGCTGTCGGGCCGTCGGGTTTCAGTAGTTGTAGCACACGGGCTTAGTTGCCCCATGGCATGTGCAGTCTTCCAGGACCAGGGATCGAAACCATGCCCCCTGCACTGGCAGGGAAATTCTTAACCACTCGACCACCAGGGAAGTCCGAGACGTTCAGTTTTTTAAGTTTAAGACAACAGTAGGGTCCCTCCTAGATTCTAGATGGTGTATAGAGATTGGGGAGCATTGGCAAACATAAATTCTGGGGCAGGTTTGCCCTGTTTGACACTTATGAATGTTATGTGAAAGGTTCAGGGAAAAAAATCAGATGATATTCTTGTTGTCTTATAAAAACAGTGCAAATAGATTGTATTATGCCATATGGTATACTCTGACATTCTATGAGTATAGGATTATTGTACTCATAGTATATCATAGTACTCACAGTACATTGGATTACAAGTACAGCATTTTAAACAATGTACTGTAATTATTAGTTTAATTTTAGGACTGATTTTTATAAAGTAGAGATTTAAAGGCTGCTAAATTGATATCCCATAAAAATTGTTGAACTTTATTATTTTATTAAAAAGTTGTCAGACCTTTGAGTGTGGTAGGTAAAATGATATTCTCCTAGGACATTGTTGATGCTCTGTTATTTGCTCCTTCAATAAAGATCTGTTGGGAATTTATTTTGGATTGTTGTTGTTCAGTCACTCAGTCATGTCTGACTCTTTGCTACCCCATGGACTGTAGCATGCCAGGCTTCACTGTCCTTCACTGTCTCCCAGAGTTTGCTCAGCCTCATGTCCATTGAATCGGTGATAATTACACTTGAATCAATTATGTAAAGTTTTACAGTCTTCTCTAAGCTTATTTCAGAATTCTCACTACATCAGATGATTTTGATGTTTTACTGAAATCTACTTATGAATAGTTAGTTCTAGAAGGTCTTGTAGGTCTTCATAGAACTGTTCAGCTTCTTCAGTGTTACTGGTTGGGGCATATATTTCTTGATGAAAGTGAAGAGAGTGAAAAAGCTGGCTTAAAGCTCAACATTCAGAAAACTAAGATCATGGCATCTGGTCCCATCACTTCATGGCAAATAGATGGGGAAACAGTGGAAATAGTGGCTGACTTTATTTTTCTGGGCTCCAAAATCACTGCAGATGGTGATTGCAGCCATGAAATTAAAAGACGCTTACTCCTTGGAAGGAAAGTTATGACCAACCTAGACAGCATATTAAAAACCAGAGACATTACTTTGCCAGCAGAGGTCTGTCTATCAAGGCTATGGTTTTTCCAGTAGTCGTGTATGGATGTGAGAGTTGGACTATATAACAAAAGCTAAGTGCCGAAGAATTGATGGTTTTGAACTGTGGTGTTGGAGAAGACTCTTGAGAGTCCCTTGAACTGCAAGGAGATCCAACCAGTCCATCCTAAAGGAGATCAGTCCTGGGTGTTCATTGGTAGGACTGATGTTGAAGCTGAAACTCCAATACTTTGGCCACCTGATGCAAAGAGCTAACTCATTTGAAAAGACCTTGATGCTGGGAAAGATTGAGGGCAGGAGGAGAGGGGGACGACAGAGGATGAGATGGTTGGATGGCATCCCTGACTCAATGGACGTGGGTTTGGGTGGACCCCGGGAGTTGGTGATGGCCAGGGAGGTCTGGCGTGCTGCAGTTCATGGGTTCGCAAAGAGTTGGACACAACTGAGCCACTGAACTGAACTTATGAATAGTAAAGATTTAGTTTCTCTTTCCCTTCTGAGTCTTGAAAAAGTTTTAATAAGCAGATACATGTTAAAACCCTGCTATCAGGAGTGGGTAAAGTCTTCAAAGAAGAAAGATATGAAAGAGTATTAAGTGGATTTTCTTGGGATGCTGGGAGGGTTAACATTTTAATCTACTTGATAGTTGTTTCAGCTACAAGTGATAACTCAAGTTGTTTTGCTTTTTAAAACATAAGCCAGTTTCCTTTCAGTAATATAGTATGCATTGCCTGAAAATGCCTGGGTAAGCTTTTTTTTTTTTGTAGAAAGATTAAGCTCATAGAGTTAAAGTAAATTTTTAAATTCTATGAACAACCTGGTTTTGAAGATTTTGGTAGAAACACCATGACCCTGTGTGCCTGGCTATGGTTCACTGTACTCTAGGCTCTTGTGAGGTCAGGGATGGCAGGATGTTTGTTTTTCCCAAGCTATTGCAAGATAAGATGTTCAGTCAATAAATGGGTTGATCTGTATTTAAGGACATGGCTTAGATGGATCTATTTGTACATTTTCAATATCTTATTATGAAAATTTGAAGCGTCCAGCAAAGTAGAAGGAACTTGGCAGTGAATGCTTATATAGTAAGTGCCCTACACACAACCCTTCAAGTTGGGAACTTGCAAAGAGCCAGACATGAGTTTGCATGTTCAGTCACATAAGTTGGTTAACACGTCTGGTGTACATTGTCACAGGTGTACATCCTCCACAAATGGCTGTGCTTTTGTGTACTTTACTGTTTAGTACGGTATAGAGTACAGCAGTACTGCATCTTTATTTAAGCCCAGGATTTCTGGAAGCAAGCTTAAAAGCAGCAGTGATGTATCTGGTACTAGTGTACTTTTCAAGGTACTATTAAGATTAAAAATGTTTTATTTCTTGTGTTTGTTTTTATGTATTCTTTATGTGAAAACTATTACAAATCTATTACAGTACAGTACTGTATGGCCCGTTATGTTAGGCTAACTTTGTTGAACTTGAAAACAAACTGGGCTTAATGAGCGCACTCTGGGAACAGAGCATGTTCGTGTGTAGGGGAGTTACTGTACACCTATCGCCTAGAGTCTACCATTATCATTTTACTCTGTTTGCTTTATCACTCATCTCTCCATCTGTCTGTCTTCCTATCCATTCATTAACGTATCTTATTTTTGGTCCATTTCAAGGATATATCTGGACTGTCATGACAGCTCATTTGTACTCAGGGCCCATTGTCTGAATTAGTGAAAGAGAAGGTGATGAGTCAGTTTTAGGTATCAGATGTAGCTCTGTTGTTACTGACCTCGTATGATATTTATCGATAAACTGGTTTCTCACTGATGTTGCTATGATTTTAATGTCACTTCGATCTTCAGTACAGTCTTCTGATAGAAATTCCTCAGTGGACAGCTTTGATGATGGTATGAATGCCGATTATGTGTGTTTACTGTTGCCATTACAAATAGCTTTAATGTTATCTCACGCGAGACTTCCTCTTTTATGTCTCTTTTGGTTAGGAGTAGCCCATCGAAGCCAGAGCAGTGAGGGAGTCAGTTCTCTCAGCAGCTCGCCCTCCAATAGCCTTGAAACGCAGTCCCAGTCTCTCTCACGTTCCCAGAGCATGGATATCGATGGAGTCTCTTGTGAGAAAAGGTAAAGTAAGCCAGTTTTCCAATAAGCTGCTTTACTGATAGAAAGGGAAAGATCTGTTCACTTTAGTGTCTAGTCCAGTAGTCTCAAATGCCAGCCCAGAGGTCTATGCCAGCCCTTAGCTTGATTAGCGCTCAGTTTATTAAACTGAAAGGTCTATGTATTATTCTGGAATGATCTTTATACCTTTTTAAGTTTGGGTGCTGAAATGTCTTTTATGAAATACTGGTACAGGTGGTAAAAAAAATTTTTTTTTAATATCTTTATTTTGTAAGTACAAAGTGGGCAAACATAGATCAGTCCCTAAAAATTTCTTCAAAGATTTACTACTTGGTGAAATTTTTTTTTTAACTTGGTAAAAAAAATTTTTTTAACAGTTTGAAAGGGTGTAGGCAGGTAAGCAAATGTTCTAAGAGCTCCATGAGGATCGGGGTGCCGTGGAGTAGAGCCGTCCTGTGTCGCACAGGTGTGCAGGTATGCTGTGAGTAGATGACAGAGTGGCTGAGGGGTTGATTCCTTTACTCCTTGGACAGCCAGACCCCCACGACGTGGCTCCTCTGCCCTCATGCAGCCCCCTCTGTTTCTGTTAGTGCACCAGACAGATAGCATTTTCTAGGTGTGTTAGAATACTGGGGTGTTGTGCACTTTAGGTTGGGGTGAGGAGCCAGATCAGAGATTACCCCACTTTAGGCAAGAATTCACTGCCAGGAAAAAGATCAAGTAGAAAAAAATCAACCACATAGAGGAAAAACAATTGTGTTCTTACTACCTTTGCTATGAGTGGATGAATTTTTTAAAACTCAAGTCAACTCTGCAATTTCAGTGTAGAGTTGGCCAGTGGGTAATTTTCATGTGGGCTTAGCACCTAAATTTACGCTTAACTGTTGTAGTCTGAAAAACCTCAGGCTAAGAACTGTCATATACAGTGGACCTTTACATGTCTTTAAGCATCTAGCAGAAACAAACATAAATCATCCAAGTGTTCAGAGAATTTCCTTAGAAAAATTTCCAAGAAATATGAACTCATGGTCAAAAATTAAAGCACACACAGCGACTCTCTGTCTCGAGTCTGCCCGTGTGTCTATCCACATGTAGTCTTTCTCCTCCTAATAAACACTTTACTTGTTTCATTTTAAAGAAAAAAAAAGCATACTCGAAAAAAGCCGCCTCGTGTAAGAGTCTGTAGAATCAGTAACAATAGAATTATTCACCTAGACTCATTGGGGTTTTGGAATTGTCAAATACAGAACCTAAAATCTGTATGTTTAACTAAATTTTAAAAAGTATTGAAAATGTGAATAAGAGGCAAGCAACTATAAAAACAACCAAGCATATTTGGAAAAGAACTGAATAGAATTTCTAAAAATGAGAAGATAGTAATACACAGTGGGTTAAGATAACTAAAGAGAAAATTAACAAATGGAGTGATAGAGCTGAAGAACTTACCTAGAGTGTACCACAAAGAGAAAGAGAGATGAAAAATATGAAGGATGTTTAGAAATACAGAGGACAAGAGGACACAAATTTAGTATATAGCTACTAGAAGTATCAAAAAGAGAGGGCAGGCACACTGGGAGATTTCTCACTTCTCTCCTTGTTCCATTGTTCTTTCCTCTGCTGATTTGAAAGCCATTATCAAAATGATAAACGGCTGAGGATTTGTCTAGAGTTGATCAATATATGAATCTTCAGGTTCAGGAAGCCCTATAACTTATGAGCAAGGTAAATAAAAGGAAATTTGCATCTAGACATTTTATAGTTAACTTGCAGAAAACCAAAGACAAAGACATTTAAAGCAGCCAAGAGAAACGAGAGATTATCTACGAAAGGACGATAGTTATATATCTCAGTGATGGAGGGCAGAGGACTATGGAATCAGTGTTAAGTGCTGAGAGAAAGTAACTGTCAGCTGGAAACTATGTATATTTGTGAAACTATCTTTTAAGAGCAGAGGAGAAATAAAGATATTTATAGATTTAAAAAACAAATGTGAACAACTGATGGTCTGCCACAAGAAGACCCCAAATTTTAACAGATGCATTTAAGAAGGAAAATGTGTATGGCTGATTCACTTTGCTGTGCAGTAGAAACTAATACAACATTGTAAAGCAACTATACTCTAACAAAAATTAATTTTTGAAAAAGCTACTAGGATATATTGTACAGCACGGGGAATACAGCAAATATTCTATAATAACTAAATGTAGTATAACTTTTAAAGCTTGGAAATCACTACATGGTACACCTGTAATTTACATAATACTATGTACCAACTATACTTCAAGAAAAAAAAAAAAAACAAACGTTTTTCTCAAAAAAAAAGGAAAATGAACTCAAGACTAATGTCTGAGATGCAGGGAGGAAAGATGAGTTAAGAAAAATAATAAATATGTGCTAAATCTGAACACTGATGGTTTAAGACAGTAATAACAGTGTATGAAATAATAGAGGGAGAGAGAAGTAAATAATCCGATCTTAACACACTAGCAACAGAATAGCAATAGCAGATAAAGTCAGAAGGGGAGTGATTGTCTACTTGGGAGAGGGGTAAAGTTAATGGCAAGCTCTTAGACTCTTGAGTTAAGAATAGTTCATGAAATTTCAAGAATAACCACTGAAGAAATAGAAAGAGTGTATTTTCAAACCAGTAAAGGGAAAATATGAAACAAGGTTGGGGAGGGGAGGGAATTTAAGTCAATTCAAAGAAAAGGAAGAAAGAAACACAAATTTTTAAAAAGAGGCAAACAGCACAAAATAAGATGGTTATAAAAGAAATGAAAATGTCAATAATCACCGTAAGTCACAATGAAAAGTCATAGGTTGGATTAAAAACAAAATAGAAGCTAGCTATCTTTTTGTTTACTGAAGGTATACCTGAAACACTAGCATGAAACTGAAAGAAAGGGGAAAATATACTAGGCAAATACTAAACAAAATAGGGATAAATGTATTAATAAATTAGACTTTAAGTTACAAAATATTATTAGAAGTAAGCACTATATAATGATAAATGTTTAGTTTACCAGCAGGATATAACAGTTCAAAACATTTATATATACTTAGTAATATAATAACATATAATAAAGCAAATCTTGATAGAACTAGAGGAAATTGACAAATACCTAATATAATGGGAGATTTTTAACATATCTCTTTCAGCCATCAGTAGAGCAAAGAGAATGAATAGCAGTAAGCATATGGACAAATTAAGTAACACAGCTAACAAGCTTGATCTAATGAAGGATACCGAGCTTTGCAATCTACAATTGGAGAATACACGTTTTTTTCTGATACCCATCAACCAGAAGGGTTCAGGAGTCAGAATCATATTGATAATGTTTTCTGATGTTAGGTTAGATAATTCATGTAGGGTGGGTTAAAAAAAATCATAAATCTGGAAATTAAAAAAAAAACAGCATGCTTCTAAATACAGGTCAAAGAAGAAATCATGATGGAAATCTGAACTGAACGATAACAAATATTATATACCATCATTTGTGTGTCACAGTTAATGGGGTCCTTGGAAGAGAATATAAAGAGAGATATATATATATATATATATATATATATATATATATATATATATAATACTAAAGAAGAAAAAAGAATATAAGTAAATACTTGGAATTAAACCCCATTTCTTGGAATATGTTTCCCTTGGATATGTGCATGGCTTGCTGCTGCTGCTAAGTCGCTTCAGTCGTGTCCAGCTCTATGCGACCCCTTAGACGGCAGCTCACCAGGCTCCCCTGTCCCTGGGATTCTCCAGGCAAGAACACTGGAGTGGGTTGCCATTTCCTTCTCCAATGCATGAAAGTGAAAAATGAAAGTGAAGTCGCTCAGTCGTGTCCGACTCTTAGTGACCCCATGGACTGCAGCCTACCAGGCTCCTCCGTCCATGGGATTTTCCAGGCAAGAGTACTGGAGTGGGGTGCCATTGCCGTCTCCGGTCCATGGCTTACCTCCTTCCTATTTTTGCCTAGGTAGTATTTCAATGAAGTGACCCCATTTAAATGGGAGAGCCCTGCCTTCTCAATTACCTTTTCCTTGCTATTTTTCCTTTAATTTTTATATAGCATTTATCATATACTCTGTGCTTTGCTTATTTTATTTATTATCTTTCTCCCTTTAACTGGAATGGAAGCTCCATGGCACAGGAAATTTTTTTGGTCTCTCGTCTGTTGGCATCTCAAATACTAGAACAGTGCCTGCCTAGGATGGGTACTCAGTAATGCTTGTTACTGAAAAAGAGAACTCTGTGAAAATGTAAATATGCAGGATGCAAATCAATTTGAAAATCTGGATAAAATCAGATTCCTCGAAGATCACAATTCTCCCAAAATTGACTTAGAAAGAAAGAGAGAATCTGAATAATGAAAAAAAAAGTTAAATCGAATCAGTATTTTACAGTTTTTCCCAAGAAAGCACCTTGCTTATATGATCTTGTGGGTACTCCCACCATCCCAACTTTGCACACATTTTTTAGATAATCTTTAAACTTGCCAAGTCCGTTTATGAGGCTCATACTACCTTCATATACAAAACCAGACAATACTGGTATCAAAGAAGAAAATTAATTACATAGTAATCAATAAAATTGGTAAAAATTGCATGGTTATAAACATATTTGCAAAAATCTGAAGATATTGGCAAATGAAATAGTGCATCACATAGAAAGTAGGTAAAACATCTCTGGGTCTGGGTGCCAGAATGGTGGTTACTGTGGGTTAGCATGGTTGTGATTGAAAGGGTCATGAGGGGGACCTTTGGGGTGCTGGAAATATTCTGTTGCTTGATCTGGGTGCTGATTACATTAGTATGTTTCCTTAGTGAAACTTTATTCAGCCAAACACATACCATCTGTGCACATTTCTGTATAGATAATTCCATTAAAAGATTAGTTTTAAAAAATAATATAGCATGACCAACTTAGGTTTATCTTAGGAATATAAGGGTGTTTTAACATGAGAAAGTCTATAAATATAATCCACCTCATTGTATATTAAATAGAAAAGCTCAATATTGATTCAAGATAAAAATCCTAGCAAACAGGAGATAGAAAGATACATCCTTAAACTGTAGGGCACAGACAGAGTTCACCAAGTATTCCACATGCTCCCCTGAATGTCCAGTCTCCTTTGCAGTTAGATTGGGGCTGAGTAACTAGGTCTGTCCCGTAGACTTGAAGTGACATGTGTCACCTTTGGGTGAAGGCAGTTGAGCCGATGTTCCTCCTCCATCCCTCTCTTTTCTTGCTCCAGTGACCTTGGAGGCTGTGTATTGCAGATGGCATAGATTAAAGATGGAGTAAGGATGCTTCACTCTCATCAGACTTTGCGTAAGCAAGAAATAAACCCTTATAGTGTTAAGCCTCTAAGATTGCAGAGTGTATGTGTTATTACACTGTAGCCTCTTATTCTGACTACCATAAAGGACATCTACTGAAATAACTACAACAACCCTCGTACTCAGTGGTGAGAAATTAGAAACATTCTCTTTCAAGTCAGAAATACGAGCACAGAAGACTGCTATTTCTGCTTCTGTTCAACGTGGGACCCTACCCAATGCAGTAATTGAAGTTAGGATTGTAGTGCAAGAAACGAAAGTTACTATTTGGAGATAAAATGATTATCAACCTAGGAAGTCCAATGCATAAGTAAACAAATAGCTTATGAGAGGTTTATATCTAAAATTAATTAACATTACTACGTACAAGCAACAAAAAATAAGAAATCTTAGTTTTTGAAAAGGTACCAGTCACAATTTTATTTTAAAATATATGGTGCCTAGAGATAAATTTACCAAAAGAAGTGAAAGACTTATGGAGAAAATTAGAAAAGTTTATTGAAAAAAAAACCTTAGATACTTGGAGAAACACCCTTGTCCAAGGATAGATCCATAGCATAAAGATGTCATTTCTACCCCATTTGATCTTTAGAGTCAGTAAAGCTCGAGTCAAAACCGCAACAGTATTTTATAGGAACCTGTCGAGATGATCATTAAGTATGTGTAGAAGAGTACAGGACCAAGAATGGCCAACACTCTTTTGAGGTAAAAGAACAAGGTGGAGGCATTGACCTAGCAGATACCAAGGCTTATTAGTGAAGTTGTAGTGAGTATGGCTTAGGGACAGACAGATTGTCTAATGGGGTGGAAATTAGTATCCAGAAAGAGACCTGCACACAGCTGGACATGGTATGACAACTGGACATATAACATAAATGATTTCATATTACTGTAAAAAGAATGGTCCTTTCAATAAATGATGCTAGGACAATTATTTAATGTGAGGAAAAGTAATATATGTACTTAACTAGATTTTGCAATCAGGCTCTGCTTGATTGTGTATCATTTAAATATAATATGTATAGAAAATTTGCTCTAATTTTTGTTTTTGAAAGTGAGCCTAAGGAAATGACCACTTGGGAAAAATACTTTCAGTAAGTATGATAGATGGAATGTTTATAGCCTAGTATATGAAGAGCTCTTAAAAATTATTGAGAAAAAAGACGAATCTTTATTATTTAACTTTCCTGACTGATCTTGATTGATATTTTAGAACTTTTCCTCAGGGAACTCCCTGGCGGTCCAGTGGTAGGGCTCGGTACTTCCACTGCTGAGAGCCTGGGTTCGATCCCTGGTTGGGGAAATAGGATCCTGCAAGCCTTGCGATACAGCCAAAAAAAAAAAAAAAACGATAACTTCCTCAGCCAGCAGCTATGATATTGGGGTGGGTTTATCAAAGGTAAAAGACTGATTTGTCTTTTATACTTAAAGCATGTCCCAGGTGGATGTGGATTCAGGAATCGAAAATATGGAGGTTGATGAAAATGACCGAAGAGAAAAAAGGAGCCTCAGCGATAAGGTTGGTAAGAGATGAAGGCCTTGCTTCTGTTTTTAGATACGGTTAATAACCATCCCAGGTGGCCCGGGGGTAAAGAATTCACCTGCCAATACAGGAGACACAAGAGACGTGGGTTCGATCCCTGGGTCGGAAATATCCCCTGGAGCAGGAAATGGCAACCTGCTCCGCTCTAGTATGGTTGCCTGGAAAATTCCATGGACAGAGGATCCTGGCGGGCTACAGACCATGGGGTCCCAAAGAGTTGGACATGATCCGATGACTAAGCACGTACTCATGTGCACAGTATAAATAAGCACTGCTTCATGTCTTGTATCTGTAAAAGTCTGTTAGAGAGGGCCATGCCAAACCAGCAGGTCCTATTTAGGTGATTTTTTTTTTTTTTCTTTTGAAAAAATATGGGTAGCCTTGATCACCCTTATTAGTGGAAGTATAGCTTAGTCCTTTCAACTAATAAAAGTCCTTCAGTTATCTTTGTTTCAGGTGCATTTTTTATCAGTAAATGATAGCAATGAACTTAGAGCTTATTTGAATTTTTTCTGTTGATTTTTAATTGCTTAAGCAAGTAAGTCATCATTCTGAGGAAGATGATCAGGAATTAAAGCAAGAATGAATGGAAACAGGAGGCTTTTTTATTTTGTTACCTTCTGAGCTTTAGTTCCCTATATTTAAAAAAAGACATTTTTGGTTTTTGTGTTTATGTATCACGGTATAGAACTTGCATAGATAATTGCAACCCTTTGTGTTTAGTAAGTTATTAGTGTTCAGCAGCATTATTAGAAGTTGGACTATAGCCTCTTAGTGATGCAGTGCTTTATTTTGTAGTGTTTGAATCTTACAAAGTTCTTTATAGATGTTATTTCTATCTGTGGTGAAAAATAGTGAGAAACATTAAAATCTGGAAAAATTTCTAGAGAAAAATCGGTTATATACCTAAAATGTCAACCTGATCTTTTAGCATTCAGAAAAGGAAATAAATGGGAATAATGGGAATAATAAATGGGAAATAAATGATGCATCCTTCATCACATGTCTTCCTTGGCAATTCCTGATACCAGTCCTGCTGTTTTGTATTCCCTGCCATATATTGTGTTATAAGCTCATGAGACCCACAGGTTATAACTTTGAAGTCATAGTAACAAGTTTATTTTTCCTTTAATCAGTGGGTGTATAGTTGTCTGCATTTCTAAAATATCCTTATTTGTAAATGAATTAAATCAGAATTAGGTATTTCTGTTAAAGCCTAACTCAAACCTCCTACTGCTTGAAATTAACCCCCAAATCTTCTTCCCTAAAAGGAGCCTTCATCAGGTTCTGAAGTGTCTGAAGAGCAGGCCTTACAGCTGGTCTGTAAGATTTTCCGTGTCTCCTGGAAGGACCGGGACAGGGATGTGATCTTCCTTTCTTCTCTTTCTGCACAGTTTAAGCAGAACCCAAAAGAAGGTAGGAATCGGGCTCAATTGTCTCAATTTCAGAGCCCTTCGTAGAAAAATAGAACATGAACTCTTTTGTCTTTCTCTCCTGTCGACATACCTTGTCTTGCTCTGTGGTTGTATTTCTGATTACAGGGATACTTCTTGATGAAGACTTTGCTGTTTGTCTACTTTCCACTTATGGATAAATTTTTTTTTTTAATGATTTCTCCAAAGGAAAACTGTGTATCAGTTAATAGTCTCCATTGTCTCAGGGCTGACGTTTTTTTCCTTTGCAATAAGAAGGTGCTTAGAGAGAGCATTAGAGCATCTTATACTCTGGGCAGGAGCATGCTGGGTGGTCTGCAGGTATCGTGAGAGGGTGACCGGTACCTTTTGTAAGTGCCTCCCGGGTCATGCGTAGACAGTGGAGTAAATGTGCTTGGTTAAATTGCTTTAGCAAACTAAAACACACTGATGTTTTGCAGTGTTTATAGGTTTCTATTTTAAGAGGCTATACTAAGCCACACTTAAAGTAATAAAACTTAGCAAGAGACCAGCATCGCAGGGCACTCTTCATTCTTCTCTATAGCAGTCTTCTAGACACTGGTTCCCAGCCTTTTTGATACCAGGGACTGGTTTCATGGGAGACAGTATTTCCACAGATGAAGTTGCGGGGATGGTTTTGGGACCATTCAAGCAAATTACATTTATTATGCTGCTGCTGATCTGACAAGAGGCAGGGCTAAGGTGGTAATGCGAGTGATGGGAATAGCTGTAAATACAGATGAAGCTTCACTCACTGTCTATTGCACACCCCCTGCTGTACAGCCCGGTTCCTAAGAGGCCACAGACCATATATCTGTCCGTGGTATGGGGACCCCTGCTTTGGAGTACAGCAAACGGAAGGGAAGTTCACTGGAGTCTTCTTTTGCATTTCACGTGAATACAGCCTCCTTGATGGTGGGTCTGTTTTGCTCCCCCATGTATTCACAGCGCCTCCACTTCATAATCCCTCAGTAGATATACTTTAAATGAGTGAATGAACTTCAAGGAGATTGCATTTCCTTTTCCCTGCTGCCTATCTTCCACGGCAAACAAAAAAAAATGTCTCTTGTATTCCAGGTAGATGGATAGTTTATTTCTGATTTTACTGGGTTCTTCTTCTTAATTGTGACTGTAGAATTGAGCTTAGCAATCATGAGTTTCAAAATCCTGCCACTTATTATTGTAAATCTTAAGATTCTCAAATCTGGTAATTTTTAGTAACAAATCAGGTAAGATTTACATGGGTTAGACATTTTATTTATTGAGTGATATTCAAAATGGGCTTTCCTGGTGGCTTAAGTGGTAAAGAACCCACCTGCCAATGCAGGAGACTCTGGTTCAATCCCTAGGTTGGGAAGATCCCCTGGAGAAGGAAATGGCAACCCATTCCAGCATTCTTGCCTGAGAAATCCCGTGGACAGAGGATCCTGGTGGGCTGCAGTCCATGGGGTCCTAAAAGAGTCAGACACAACTTAGTGACTGAATAACAACAAAAGACCTGTAACAATTAAGAGCTGCGAAGAATAAGGAGGAGGCTAGAGAACAGAATCTGCTCCAGAAAGGCAGGTGGCAACTCAATATTAGACCCTTCATAAAATGCTTTGAACTTTCTACTTCATATTTCCAGTGTGATAAACTAACCTCTGTAGTTGGGAGTAGCTTCTTTCTATGGTTAATATATATCAGCAGTGACTCTCATAGACTGGGCTCCAAATTTATTTTTTTTTTAATAAGCTTTCTGTTTGAAAACATTTTAGATTTACAGAAAAATTATAGAGGGAGTGCAGGTAGTTCCTATATACACATGACTCAGTTTTCCCTAATGTCAACATCTTCCATAATCATAGTATACTTGTCAGAACTAAGATATTACTGTTACTCCAGACCTTATTTGGATTTCCCCACATTTCCTACTGGCGGCTTTTATTACTCGAGAATCCAGTCCAAAATAGCACATTGCACATCTCGGGCTTATGCTGGCTTATTCAAGGACCGTGAGTATGAAGACCCATGTATAACCTCCTCTTTATTCTGCCTTTCCAACAGTGTTCTCTGATTTTAAGGACTTGATTGGCCAGATTTTAATGGAAGTGCTAATGATGTCTACTCAGACCAGAGATGAAAACCCGTTTGCAAGCCTGACAGCCACCTCCCAGCCAATTGCAGCGACAGCTCGGTCACCAGACAGAAACCTCATGCTGACCACCGGCTCCAACCCAGGAACGAGCCCCATGTTCTGCAACCTGGGTTCCTTCGGGGCCAGCTCTTTATCTAGGTCAGTGTGGTTCTTTCTGCACATCTCACTGGTGGTAAAATAGCCATGAAGTACGTAGGAGAAAGGAGCCTTCATTCAGGGGCCTGCATCATGCAGATTATGGCATGTCTTATGTTTGGGGGTGTGATTGACTCACTGAGGAGATCTGGTCTTTTCCAGATGGGTCTCTTTGACTTTCCATGGTTAGGCTGTTGGTAAATTAAATTTTAGAAACAAATAGCTGTATAGAGTATGTTCTTTGGAAAGAAAGCTTTCTCGTATTGTAAGTCTGGCTTCTAAATCAGCATGGCAGTTAGATTACAGTTATTTCGATGAGTCTCTAAAAGATCTGTATACTGGAATGCTTAGAGATATGAGGTTGTAATTATACAGTTCTTTAAAAACATGTTATTTTCCATTTTAGTTATTTATCTCAAGCGTTTCTTCAATTTTCTCTTCTTTCCTCCCTTTCTCAAATCATTTAGCCTCTATGAGACTAGCCCAGCTCCCAATACCAGTGTCTGGAGCTCTGTGCCAATGATGAGTCCGCCTCTGGCCTCCCCCTCCCGGGCAGCCAGCCAGGTGGCTGTGCCTCCCGCTTCTTCCCTCTGTCCGCCTGGCCCTGCGGGGACGCCTGCGGGAAGCCAGCCCTCGTCTCCGCGGTACCGGCCCTACACTGTCACCCACCCCTCGGGGTCTACATCTACTCCTGCCTCACGATCCTCGGGCACCTCCATCCTGTCTAGCTCCCCAGGCCTGTCCGCCCCGGCCAGTAGCCCTCAAGCCGTGCCCACCAGCTCCTCCCGACAGAGACCCCCTGGCACAGGACCACCTTTACTCTCCGCCTCCCCCGGTGGGAGTGCCCCCAGCAGACGGCCCTCCTCCCTAAGGAACTCTCCTAGGTATTTATTTACGCAGTAGGAGAGGCGGGTGTGTGTTTGCAGTGCAGGGAAAGGAGGTTAACACAGTTTGGAAGAACTGTCATGTGACGCTGACCTCAGTTACCTGTGTTTCTCTGTTTGGGGCTGTTAACCCATGTGTCTAATTAGTTGGGTAGGCTTGTGCCCCGAGTCCCTGCTCTGCCAGGGTTCTGTCACATCAGAAAGTATGGGTTGCTCAATTATGAGGCCCTTTCTTCGCCTCCACTTTTCCTCCTGAAAAATAAGAAGTCACTCAGTTTTCAAAATCAAGGGCACATATCATTCATCCTAACAGATGAATTTCGGAGACTGTGGCAGCTGATGTTTGAGAGCTGGGGCTCACAGAACCACTTTCCCACTTTGTGTACTGTTACCGATCATAGTTGAGATACAGCCAGACCAAGCGGTCGAGTGAGCAGATACCTTACCTCTGGCCAGTAGTCATGCCTTGACACTTTCTTCTCAGCCCCTTAAAAAGAAGCAGTACCCAAACTCCATTAATTCACTGCCCTCCTTCCCGTCAAGTGTTGCCTGGCCTTTATATAACTTAGGTGAATTATTTTTCTGCATATCAGTAGACAAAACTTGTAGCCTACGATTTAATTAAAAAGCCAGCGGTTGTAAAAGCTTTCCTCCTCCTCATTTTCCTTTGTTCCCTGATGACTTTTTTTGCTTTTGTTACGGTAGTATGTACGACAGTCCTTTCTCCTTCCTCTTCCTCGCACTTTCTGGGGACAGTAGTGACGAAGATGAAGAAGATGATGATGATGGTGATGATGGTGATGATGAAGGTGGTGGTGGTGGTGATGAGTTTTCTTGTGTCCAGTTTGGGTCCAGGTATCAGAGGAGTGGAGTCTTACCTCTGCATGTGCCTAGGTGCTTAGGAACTAACGTCTGTAAGTCCTAATTAGAGGCGTGCTCTGAATCCATACAGGGTAGAGTCAAAAGAGGTGCCCTGGTGAGTCCAGATGTGAGAAACTCCACATGTACTCAAGCATTAGGACCTTCTCATGAGGGTCAGGTGGCACATTTTCATAGTTGTTGCCTGGCAAGCTTGGAGAACAACTTAACGTATAATCATTTGTCAAGAACATGAACAACAGAGTAGACATCAAGTTCACCTACCCTAAGATCTAAAAGAAGACCCTTTATTTATTTTATTAGGAGAGTGTTCTTGCGGGCTACCAGATGTACGCAACATGTACTCTGGGAGGCGTGTTTTCTTCTGTACAGTTGCATGGATTGCTGCTTTTTAGGAATGGCACAGGGGCTGGGACTTGTGTATGTGTGTATGTGTCCCTCTCAGCTCACTCCAGGCCGCCTGTTGAAGAGCACATGGGGTCATATTCTCTCTTTTATAACTGTGATTCTGCTTTGACTTCTAATCTTTATTTTTTGGCTGTGCTGGGTCTTTGTTTGCTTCAGATCAGCTTTTCAGTAGTTGGCAGCAAATAGGGGCTGCTCTCTAGTTGCGATGCTCAGGCTTCTCACTGTGGTGGCTTCTCTTATTGCGGAGCACGGGCTCTAGGGCGAGAGGGCTTCAGTAGTTGCAGCTTCCAGGCTCTAGAGCACAGGCTTAATAGCGGTTGCACAGGGGCTTAGTTGCTGTTCAGCATGTGGGCTCTTCCTGGACCAGGGATTGAACCCATGTCACCTGCATTGGCAGGCGAATTCTTTACCATTGAACCACCAGGGAAGCACTCTTCACTGCTAATCTTAAATTTTGCTAATCAGTCACTTCGCTTCCCTGATCCCAGTGAAGCCAGACCCTGTTTGTTTAGACAGCCTAGCCTGAGGAATGGCTGCAGAGGCTAAAACAGAGCTCACAATATTGCTGAAGTTTCACCCCTGAAAACAGAGTGAAAAAGATGGCTTGGACCTTCTAGGTGACTTTGAGCAAAAAAATATAATAGCACCTTCTCGCTAAGCCTCTGACTCATCGTCTTACAATTTTGCTCTTAAATTGAAGTTTCCTCTGGACTGAGTTGGTATTTGTGCCCAGCAGTATTCAGAAATAACTCCAGGCTATAAATAGAGATGGTGGTAGGGGTGCGGTACACTGTATTCAACTCGACAGTGTTCAGGAGAATCATTAGAGAAGTCTATAAAGAGAGAGAGGGATATTGGCACAGGGTTGAATATTGATTCAGGAAGGTTAATATTTGTATTAGGTCGAATGTTGTATCACTATCTCTCAAGTAAATTTCCCAAAGGTAGAAGTGTCTTTTTCATGTAGATGACTCAACAGTAAAAAATACACCTGCAGTGCAAGAGTTGCAGGAGCCTTGGATTCGATACTTGGGTCAGGGAGATCCCTGAAGGAGGAGATGGCAGCCCACTCCAGTATTCTTGCCTGGGAAATCCCATGGACAGAGGAGCCTGGTGGGTTACAGTCCATGGGGCTGCAGAGTCAGACACGACTGAGCATGCGTGCACAGACATCTTCTCCCATGATCATACTAGTGCAGCAGCCATCCTTGTTAGGAGTCAATTCCTATACATGGTAAAAGTGCTTTGTTTTCTGTTTTACTGTAAGTTATCTGTGGGGGAAATACTGTCTCTCCCTTGCTTATTTAATTCCAGCTTTCTCTAACAAAGATATCAGATTACATGGTGCTTTATCTAATTCCTCTCTAGACTTCTAACATCCAGCCTTGTCTCAGATCTAGATTTGACACCTACAAGGAGAAACAAAACTTACTTACTGATTATGTACTCATAGCTGCAAATAGTTGTTGAGCATCACGTCCCAGGTGCTCTGTCAGCTGTGTGCATATGTTATTCCTCTTATCCTCACAGCAGGGCCTCTAGTTACTGCAAGGAAATGTGGGCAGGTTCAGGAAGGTTGTTGTTCAGTCGCTCAGTCATGCCCGACTCTTTGTGACCCCATGGAGTGCAGCACGCCAGGCCTCCCTGTTCTTTACCATCTCCCAGAGCTTGCTCAAACTCATGTCCATTGAGTCAGTGATGCCATCCAACCATCTCATCCTCTGTCACTCCCTTCTCCTACTACCATCAGTCTTTCCCAGCGTTAGGATCTTTTCCAGTGAGTCAGCTCTTCACATCAGATGGCCAAAGTATTGGAGCTTCAGCTTCAGCAATAACCTTCAATGAGGTTAGTCTTATAACTAGAAGAAGGCAGAGCTGGAGTCCAGATCTCACATGCCACCCAGCATACCAAGTTGCCTCTGACTTCTCCGTGTTTGCCCAGTAGGACTTGGATTATTCTCATTTCTTAGCAGTTATTTCACTGCCCAGAGTTTATACATGTATTCTTTTCCTTGGCAAGAAAGTGCCAACATTTTCCTTCTTAATTACAAAATTTCACTCCAGTTGGTTGGCAGGTACTTTGCTGGCTGTTAAAATGAAATCTCATCTGTCCAGGTTTTAGAAATTATAAATTCTGAATAGACATCAAAAAGGATGTAAAAGGACAGGGCGTAATCATACTTAACACATGAAACAAACAGAGAAGAACGTGAGGATGCACGTAGGGTCAGAACCAAGAAGTAGCAAAAAAATTCTTAATAATTTGGGTGATCAGCAAAGAGCTTTTTCTTTCCCCCTGTCTAATTGATCTTCTCAGAATTTTATTTACTAGGAAGTAAGCAATTTTAACACCTTCTTCTCACCCAGTAGGGTCAGTGCTGTAGAAGCAGCTGTCAACAGGGATTGTATTGGTCTCCCCTTCTGCTGGCCCAGTGGGGTCAAGGGCTTGTATATCTTTTGAGAGGTAGTTGGGACATTCAGTCCTGTATTAATTATTTATAGTGGTGATGATAAGGATTAATAAAAGAAAAACAACATTCCTTCTGGAATGTTTCATAGTACTCTGAAAAAAGCTATATGAGTTATAAGGAGCTACTTCTTGAAGGAATGAAAATAAGTGAAATGAGAGTTGTCTTGTAATAAAGATAACAGAGGAAAAAAGAAGATAAAGTAATTATTCTGAGGAAACGTTTTCTTATTGTTTCCTAGGAAGTTGATGACTAGAAAGACATTTTTCTTTTGTTTATTGGGATTCTTTTTTCATTGCTTAGATATTTCAGTGAAGGAGATTAGATCTTGAACATCATGAGCCTGTGTGAATAGAAAAAGAGTAAACTAGCAAATGGACACAACTGAGTGACTAAGCACAAACTACCAAACAGTGAAAAATATTGATATTTCTCCTCTTATTTCTACTGGTCGTAAGTCAGAATCTTTCCACACGTCTGCCCTCCAGCCTCCAGTGATTTCCCTTCTCCCACAGGGTTAGACCTAAAGCCTAAGACCCTACATCTCCTGTGTATACACACACACACACACATCTCCTGTGTGTACAGACACACACACTCTTCCTGCCTCTCTCTGATATCTATACTCATTTCTTCATAGCACTTCTATATTATTATTTTAAAAACTGTCTCCCCTCAGGGGACTTCCCTGGCAGTCCAGTCTTGGCCTTACAATGCAGGGGTATAAGTTTGATCTCTGGTCAGGGAGCTAAGATGCCACATGCCTTGGGACCAAAAAACCAAAACATAAAACAGAAGCAGTGTTGTAACAAACTCAGTAAAGACTTTTTAAACAAATGTCTACATTATAGAGGATGTAGTTGCCACATGAACAAGGTCTTGATCTGTTTCATCAAGGTGCTGCCCCCACGACCTTCAACAATGCAGACATTTGTTCAGGGGATTTACATTGCTTATCCCTGCCCAGCGCTCCCTTTCCTTGCATTGAGAAAATATGCCATTCCAAAGTCTGCGTCTAAAAAAGAAAATAGGGAGTGATTATTCCCATCACAGAAGGAAAGGAACTGCCACAGAATCCTTTTAGGAAACTAGGTTTTTTGGTACATTTAAAATGAGATTCAGTTTGCACAGATCTCATGCATATATAAATCTCCAGATATATTTTCCTTGTGTTTTCAGAAGGATTCCACTGTATTTACATCATGTGAAGTAATTATTCAGTTGGATTGTTGATGTAGTTATCAGAAAATGGTTCCTGTATTCTCCCAGAAGGAGGTATAATTTTCTAGATACTCTTAGAACTTAAACATGACAGATTTCCAGTGTCATATTCCACATGTCATAGTTGTAAAGGCATCATGAATTTTGTAGCAACATTTTTAGAGAAAAAATGAAATAACTGGTTTATTTTATTTTATTTTATTTTTAAACTTTACAAAATTGTATTAGTTTTGCCAAATATCAAAATGAATCCGCCACAGGTATACATGTGTTCCCCATCCTGAACCCTCCTCCCTCCTCCCTCCCCATACCATCCTCTGGGTTAAAACATTTTTTAAAAATGTCTATTGATAGCATAAATTTAATGTGTTTAAACTGTACACACCTTTTTCCTTCAGGATCACATTTAGAACCTGAGTTCAGTTCTCTGAATTCAAATCTAGAGACCCCTGTAAACCAGTTTTGACCACTGGCAGTCATGCCCAGCACTGGTGAGACTGACCGACCACCTTGCTCATGATCTACTTCAACATCCTAAGACTGATCTCATAGTTTGGAAACATTGACGAATACTGGGTTTTACTCTGTGTTTACTATTTGATTAAACCCTTGTTTCATTTCTTTCTTTCTCTTCTCTTGAAAGTCCCCTGGAAGTGTTATTTGGTGCCTGACAGATGATCACAACATACATCAACCTCTTTCAGCTTTGAAAATTCTCTGATACGTTCTGAATGTCTTTCTTTGTCTTGGCTGGCAGTCCTCTGCACACATCATCATGTCTTTTCATGTCTTTGCAAAATGTTTGCAAAGGCATTTTGGTCGACTTTGAGGTGTTCAAGTCTAAGTTAAAATGAAAGGGAGTGTGTTGGCTAAGAATGGAGCCCAGTTTCCGTCAGCAGCCACCATCAATGCATGCTGACTCCCACTGTTGATCAAGGGCACTGCATTAGACTGGCTTGTTGCAAATGGCAAGGACCTGTTGACATCAAATATAAGATGCTTTCCATTTCAGAAATGTAAACATGTGAGAAAGATGGAGCTTATTATCAGGGAAATATTTAAATATTTCATTTTCAACATGAGGAAGGTCTATTTTCATTGCTTCTGTGAGCGCTTCTCAAAGGAAGATGAACCTTAATTGTATATGGCAAACTGTGTATAGCAAACTGTATGTAGAAACTTGTATCAGCAAATTTCATCTTTGAAAAGTGCAGGGAATAGAGTCACGAACCTCAGATGGAAGAGGGAAGGATGGCAGGTAGCTTGAGAGCGAGATGGCTGCAGGAAAGACCAAGTATTTTTTCCCCCCTTTCTCCTTTTGCGGTTTCACCATACTTCTTGTATTTATGGGTGGGTTTTTCTGTTTTGTTAGAGGTGTTTTTTTTTTTTTTTTTTTTGCTTTGCTTTATTACTGTCCTCATCTTTCTGTTGTCTGGCCAATGAACAGATGCCAAATCTTACAGTAATTCATGAAGTGTATCTCTAACTGATGTGAAAGCACAAGAATTAATTGTTTTGGGGTTTTTTTTGATGTTTCCCACCCTGGACTGCCCATCTTTGTCTCTGGTGTAGCACTTTAAGGGTGGGTCCCTTATCTGCCCAGTCAGGAGGGTACTGGCTGCTTCTCAACCTCGTGTCCTCCCGTCCCTCTGTTAGACTTGTGTAGGAAGTAAGTTGAAGATTTACAAGTCTCTGGCCTGAGAGCCTTGGATTTAAAGCCTTGGCATTGTTTTCATCTTTTTAATTACTTAGTTATTGAATTTTTGGCTGTGCCCGGTCTTCATTGCTATGGTTGAGCTTTCTCTAGTTGTGGTGAGCGGGGGCTACCCTTTGTTGGGGTGCTCTGGCCTTCTCATTGCACTGGCTTCTCTTGTTACCAAGCATGGGCTCTAGAGTGTGTGGGCTTCAGTACTTGTGGCGCATAGCTCGAGTTGCCCCTTGGCGTGTGGAATCTTCCTGGACTAGAGATTGAACCAATGTCCCCTGAATTGGCAGGCGAATTCTTTAACACTGGACCACCTGTTTTCATCTTTTTTTAATGAAATATTCCAATACCATTCCAAAGATTCTTTATCATGTTTCACATGTAATTTTTTTTTGGTGCTGTTGTTAAATTTATATCTTTTCATTACTCTTCATTTCAAAATTTCTGGCCTCTTCTTATGCCATGGTTAATCTTTTTGTATCTTTTATGTCTATCAAATTTGTGAGTTGAACATCACATTTGGTATTTGACCTACTGATAATTGATCTAAACTTTGATTTCCTAACACCTAACCCTCATGATACTGAGAAGGCAATGGCAGCCCACTGCGTACTCTTGCCTGGAAAATCCCAAGGACAGAAGAGCCTGGTAGGCTGCAGTCCATGGGGTCACTAGGAGTCGGACACGACTGAGCAACTTCACTTTCACTTTTCACTTTCATGCATTGGAGAAGGAAATGGCAACCCACTCCAGTGTTCTTGCCTGGAGAATCCCAGGGATGGTGGAGCCTGATGGGCTGCCGTCTGTGGGCTCGCACAGAGTCGGACACGACTGAAGCGACTTAGTAGCAGCAGCAGCAGCAGCAGCAGCAGCAACCCTCATGATAGTGGTCTCAGAGAATAGTTTTAATAGAAACTGGCCCCTCCCATTGTATCCTGTCTGTATTTGACAGAGCACCTCCACATGATTTCACTTAACCTCAGTGCAGGTGAGATGGAAGTTCTGGGTTCAGGTAACAAGTACGCAATAGAGCTGGGGATAGAATGCAAGTTTGGATACTCCTAGCACAAGGATTTTGTTTTGTTTTGACTAATACTACTTTGTCCCTTTCACTAAACGTTTTGGAAAATTTGTATTGATAACAAATATTTTCACATCTCCTTCTAACTGGACAGTTTTCCTAAGTTCTGGTCCTGCTGCCAAATGCTGCTTTAAGGCTTTGAGATGTATGCTAGACATTAGGAAGGAGGGAGGGGTGTTTTGTCAGTCCCTTGTAACTTCACTCCTAAAGACTTTGCTTGCCTAACAGCACAGGCTGGCTTTAACCTGCAAGTCAGCCCGAGCACAGTTGGCCAGTTGGATTTACATATGTGTGGTATCCCTTCACATTCCTGGTGCTTAGTACCAGTTCTTAGTCCTCCTGGTTTTGTAAGGTGCTGTTCCTGAGAAGATGAGATGCTGGATTTCTGGACAGACTTTCTTCTTACGTCAATAAAATGTTTCCTAAAAGTCTCTGTTGTTGGACTTGGAGCAGCTGAAGCCAGCAGTCAGCTCCAGGTGCAGCCGCATGGGGTCTGTGCTTTGTCCTGGGTGCGGGGACCCTAACAAGCTTTCTGCTACAGCATTGCGAGCTCTGTCATGTGGTTTACTGAGAGCAGATCAAAACCATCCCTTTTCTTTTCTCCAAAGTCTGGGAGCCTCTGGTGGGGCAAGTACTTGGGATTCCTACAGCGACCATTTCACCATTGAAACGTGCAAGGAGACAGACATGCTGAACTACCTCATCGAGTGTTTTGACCGAGTTGGAATAGAGGAAAAAAAAGCACCAAAGGTAATATGAAATAGATTCACTTAAAACCCACAAAAGCTGGGTATATATTGGATAAATAATTGTTTTCTAAGCCCCTAATTAGATTGACTTATTCAATCAGTACAGTGCTTACTGAGCATCTCATAGGTCGGGCACTACAGTAGAAGCTGGGCTGGATTAATGAACCAAACAGATGAAGATCCCAGCGCTTCTGGAGCTCATGTCCTAGTGGAGGGAAGACGTGACAGGGCCAAATGCTACTATCACCAATGACTTAACACTATGATAACTTCTCATAGTCTGTTGTAATCATAATAAAACATTTATAGAGTTCCTGTCAACCATCACACACTTTGCTAGGTCTCCATGGACTTAGGTTTTCACAGTTGTTCATTAGGCTGGTGTAATATTATTTTTTTTTCATTGCACTTCAAAGGGATCTAATACATAACTACTGTTGGTCTTCCCTAAAAGTGAAGCAGCATAAAGTGAACTTTGAAAAAGAGGGGGATACCTGTAATTGTCCAGAGTCACATAAATTGAGAAGCTGGTTTAAACTCAGAAAGCTACACTTTTTCTACTGTTTCATTCTGAATGAATATCTCATTTCAATCCTGTTTCATTTTCATTCTTTTTTTTCTTTAAATTTTCAGTGACATATAGCGGCTCAGACATTTACAGATTCTGTCTATAATCCTGGAGACCCAGGTTCAAGCCCTGGGTGGGGAGGATCCCCTAGAGGAGGGCATGGCAACCCACTCCAGTATTCTTGCCTGGAGAATCCCTATGGACAGAGGAGCCTGGTGGGCTATAGTCCATGGAGTCACAGAGTTGGATGCGACTGAGCACCTAACACTTTCACTTTCATAGTTGATTTACAATGTTGTGTTAGTTTCAGGTGTACAGCAAAGTGAACCAGTTATACATACACGTATATCCACTCTTTTTTGATTCTTTTCCCATGTAAGTCATTACAGAGTATTATGTAGAGTTCCCTGTGCTATACAGTAGGTCCTTACTACTATCTATTTTACGTATGGTGTGTATATGTCAATCCCAGTCTCCCAGTTTATCTCCCCTCCTTCCTCATTCATTTCTAGTTCTGGTTTTCCATTAGAAATTAATCCAGTTCTCTACATGTTAGTTCATATTTGTGAAGGGCCTCTTGCAGTTTTTTGCGCTTAACCTTAGCAAAAGCAAAGAGAGTGGGCTTGTTTTTGTAATCCCTGCATGGTCACCTCAAGCCTCTGCTTCTTCTCTAACTGTAGGTTTTAGCAGAGGCAGTATGCTTGGATGATGCAGTTAATCTAGTTTGTTCATCATCAATAAAGGAAGAGAAGAAGATGCCTTTTCCTGCACGTCCATCTCTTCTGACTCTCTTGTCAGTTCTCAACTGCGTGGGATTATTTTGTTTGTCTTTGTAGTCCTCACCCCGACCTGTCTTTGCAGATGTGCAGCCAGCCAGCAGTCAGCCAGCTTCTGAGCAACATCCGCTCACAGTGCATATCCCACACTGCATTAGTACTCCAGGGGTCCCTCACACAGCCAAGGTATGAGCAACCAGTGCGTGCTTGCTGTTTGCAGGGAGAGGGCCTCTCCTGTGGACCCAGGCTGTCCAGCCGTGGTGCACCACATTGCCTAGCTCACTTCCTCATCTGGGAAATGAGCGGTTGACGAGATGGTCTCTGAGGTCCCTTTGTTTCTCTAAGATACTATGAAAATAAAACATTTCGTGTGCTTTATTGAGAACTCACTTAGTTTAAAAGCAGCTGCTTGAAAGCAGTACAGATACCTGGAAAAAAAGTACAGAGCCTCACTTTCCATGTGTCATACAATCAAGTTCTGTTATCCAGCAATAAAGAATGGTGGTGGAATAGGTAATATAGGGATCACCCACAATGTCCTACATTATTAATTTTTGTTTGGAGGATCCCATAAAGTTTCAAGTTTAATAAAAGAGTATTTCTGTATTTCATTTCTCTTATGAAAAATATCTGAAGGAAAATTGGCAAAGTTGCAGTATTTATTCATTCTGGATCACCTTGTATTATTTTCTGTATCATAACCATTTTTGAAATGTGTCAGAAAAAAGGAAAAAAGATACACATGTACTAAAAACACTATCTCCATGGTTAGAGTTAATAAGAGCTTAAGAAAGTCTTCAGCTACTGCTAATCTTCCCCCCCCCCCCCAATTGGATGAAGCATAAATAAATAAAAGAGACATACAGTACTTTGGTTTTTCTAGTGCTTTATTCTTAAAGGGATGTTTGGAGAAAAAGATGCATTCTTTGAAACTTTCTATAACTTCTCACTGAAGAGTCCACAACGTTATTGTTTTAACAGTAAGAAGGGTGATCTTTTGCCTCAGCTATTGACTATTGTGTGGCCTGTTTGGGAGATCTGAAGCTTGACCTGTGATTGTCAGCCGCATGGCATTTTGTGTGTCCTGTAGTTACTGGGTGATGAGTTGATTCATCAGAGCCCTTGACCTTCTGGATCCGCAGGTCCCTGCAGCAGCCGTCCTTCCTCGTGCCGTACATGTTGTGTAGGAACCTCCCATATGGCTTCATCCAGGAGCTGGTGAGAACTACTCACCAGGATGAAGAAGTGTTCAAGCAGGTAGGTTTTGTGTATTCACTATTGAAACATTTGGCTTAGAAGCTTTTCTGCCAAGGTAGATTTCTAGAGACACCGTATATTGAAATTTTGGGTTCCAGAATTTGAACATATACACGTTATTTGCTCAGAAAGTGCTCCCGCGGTTCCTGCCTTGAGATCAGATTGACAGCTGCATTGTCCAAATCATGTGTCCATTTCAACTCATCAGTCAAGCATCAAGATATTTTAAACACAGTCTGTGCTAAGTGCTTTAGGAAATTAGAAGAAATATAAGGTCCTATCTCTGATTTCAAGCTTTTAAAACACTACCAAGAGATAGTATAAGACATGATGTGCTGAAGTAGTGTTAAAAATTAATTCTCTGAATTTACAAAAAAGATTAATATTAAATAAATCAGAGGCCTAGCTGATTTAGCTGATTAGCTCAGCGGCCATCCACATGTCACATAGAATGTCTTATTGTTATTGGACTGGGAATGATATCTCAGATCTTACGGATTACTTCATTCATTAAGTATCCATATGTTTTTTGGTATCCCACTGTGTAAAGTCAAGTGGAAATGAAGATATGCAATATTTAATAATAAAGCTTTAATAATAATAATAGCTAATAAACTTAGTCTCAAAGGTTTCTTCCCTGGTGGCTTAGCTGGTAAAGAATCCTCCTGTAATGCGTGAGACCTGGATTGGGACTATCCCTTGGAGAAGGGAGCAGCTCACCCACTCCAGTATTCTGGCCTGGAGAATTCCATGGACTCCATGGGGTCGCAAAGAGTCGGACATGACTGAGCGACTTTCACTTCACTTCACTTCAGTAAACTTAGTCTCAAAGGTTTTTTCCAAGGTGCAACTTTGGCATGAATGTTGATTACGGGCCTGTGGCCTGTGTTGTAAAGTAAGCACTTTGCCATAGCAACTTGCACAGAGCTGTTTCCCTTGATGAAAGGGTGTTTATGACTTTCTTACAGTTTACTGTTTGGTGATTTTTTTTTTTGCTTCTAGAAGGAATAAGAGAGACAATAGCTATAAACGATATGATTCTTTTTTGCCTTTTTTTATACCTAATATTATTTGTAACTATTCATCTTAAAGCCTTTGAATTCTAAGGAAGTTTGTTTTCAAAATACTAGTAAAAGAAGAATCCAGCAGTGAAATTCCTAGTCGGTGTTGCATGCTCCGTATTTGGAATTTATCACCTGCAGATGCAACTTAGTGACTGAACAACAACATCTTAGATGATGGTCTTACTGACTTATAGGAATATTTCAGGCATTATAATGAGATTTCCTCCTCTAGAAAGTTAAGAGAACTCTTGATGAAAATACATAGCTGTATTGGAACGTTTAAGTGCTGCATTATGCTTTATGTGTAATATGCATAAATTAGAATACTTTTACTTGAAAAGACATCATTTGAAGAATCCAGAGTAGCTATAACTGGTAGCCCAGGGATCAACTAAAAGAGGTACCTTATGCTATTTTATTCATAAAGAAACTTACATAGAAGCTATGAAATGACCTCTTTTTTTTTAGTTGAGGTGAAATTCACATAATATAAAGTCAACCATTAAAGTGCCCCATTCTGTGGCATTTAGTACCTTCTCAGTGTTATGCAGTCACCGCACACCTGTTTATTTTTAACCACAGAATTCTGATCTCTTGTCTTGTCTTCTCTGTCACCATTTGTTTTTCCTCCAGGATGACTCCAGCGGAGTTGCTGACCTGAAAAACAGCATTTTACCTTTTTGTCTTGAGATTGTGGTAGATCTGAGTTATTAAATCTTTGGATTGAAATTTCATTCTGCCTTTAATGTTTGAGATGTTCACAGATAAACATAAATAAACAGTAGCTAGAATTTAGAATTGGTGATGAACACTTGGAGCATTTTTTATCAGTGCTGGGAGGTATTTATTTGAAAATAGAATTACTTAAAATAGTTAAGTCACACAGACATTCTGTTTGATATTTGAAAAAATATTATGTTTAGTAATATTTTGTCTGGTAGTTGTAAATTGAGCCCAAGTTTTACTTAATAGCATTCCTGGGGAAAAAAAGAGATTTTTTTCTAGATGATCGATAGTGAAATTTATTTTTGGTGATTCGAGAACTATTGTTTGGTTTTTTCCTTTATTTCTTTGGTATTTCCCACCCCTCCACCTCAGCATTACGTGTCCATTTTTAGCTCACTTAGGAAAGCACATTGCTTCTACCCTGATTGTTTGAGTTGCAAGAACTAGAGTGTCGATCTCCAAGAGATGTGTTGCTATCTCAAGACACTTTGTAACACAGGGCACCTTTTTTAATACTGTGCTTCTTAAATGACACAGGTGCTCCAGACAACGGAATGAAATTGGTAGGAAAGAGCATTTTTCAAGTTTTTCTGGTTGCTTTTTAGAACACTCACTTTTTTGGTTCCTTGATATTCAGACTGTCAGCTGTTGTTTACAACATTTTCAGCTTAATGTTATTGTGAATCCAGATCAGCTCCCTGCGTGTGCTGCTCAGTGAGTGTACTGTGAAATTTAAAGACGGGCTGTGCTGAGCAGATTCTGTAGGGTGTCCCTGTGCCCTCGTATTAATGATGAACTTAAACATTCAGATTTCAGTGCCCTTACATTCCGACATCAGGTTACTGTATCAGTTACACCTTTTATGGAATTAAGGCATTCTAATACAGTTTTCTTTTTTAATTTCAACATTTACCAACCATGTTTTTATTCTACATAATTAAAGTTGAGATAATAGCCATTGTTGGTCTGTTTTTCTTGTTCTCTTCATAATAAACAAGGAAAGGTGGAAAGAATTAAATGTAGATATGGGGATAGCAACAAAAAAATTCTTAAAATGTTGACAGAGTTGAGAAAATGCTGGAACATTGAGTCCAGTTTCTTTATAGGCTGTAGATGCTTGGTAATTGGAAACATATGCGTTGCTGAGATGTGCAGCGTTTAGTTGATTGGAGCAAGGAGCCCTGCAGAGTCCTACAGCAAACTCCAAATTTGTGAGTTTCTATTAAATCATGGGGAGTCTTGTCAGAGGTTTAGGGTTCACCAAAACCTGTTTCTTCTGGAGGATTCAGCTGTATTACTTTAAGCTCAGGCTTGCAAAAAGACAAAACACCACCCTGTGGCTGGACTCTAGGCTCCTTTCTATGCAAAACAGCCTTTCTTTGGGGAAGCTGTGCAAATGCCTGGACTTGCAGATTTGGTACTTTATTTGACATGCATTTTCTTAAACTTATATTTATAATTTTTTTTTTTTTTCTTTTTGTCTTGTAGATCTTTATCCCCATTTTACAAGGCCTGGCTCTTGCTGCCAAAGAGTGCTCCCTCGATAGTGACTACTTTAAATACCCCCTCATGGTAAAACTTTGTTCTTTTTCTTGTAAGCCATTCAGTTGATGTTTTTCTTCCAAATGATTTTAATGTACACTTCTCTTCCAGGTCCACAATCAACCTTGTTTTCAAATGTAAAATGTGAAAGCATTGTATTGGCCATGCATAGTGTTTGCTGGGCAATGAGATGCATCTGTAAAGACAGTTAGCAGCATGGTACCTATTGGACCATCGGAGTCCTAGACAGGAGTCAGTGCTACAGGCATTTGAATGTACTTCACCTTACTCTGTAGCTTACGAAGACAGTAATCATTGGTGATACCCTTCTGATTGTCCTAGCAATGAGCATAATGTATTTGGGATGAAATTTTGCTAATTAGGACCAAAGAAAGGAACTAAGACAAATGCAACTGAAAAGAGTTAAACTAAGAAAAGAAATACAATTTTATATTTATGTACAGAAAATCACTGAGTGATTTCTCTTGTTCATCTTCCCTATTTTCTGAGGCTGTGCACTTCCTTTCAGACTTTACTTGAAAAACCCAGATCTTCTCAGCTCCTGCAGACACTTAGAGCAAGCGTAAATTGTGGACAGAACTTGCGGCTGGATTCTCACCAAGGGTCTCCACTGTCATGAAAACATTACCACCAGAAAGAAAATAAGAGGCTCTTTTCTTCTCTGAATTCACTTCTTTAAAATTTTGTGAGAAAAGTACTTTGAAGCCTTACTGAATAATTTTCATTCTGAAAGTATGAAGGAAAAATATCAAAACATGAAATCAGTTAACTCTGGGAATAAATACAACCTTGTATAAATTAAGGCCTTGTTTAAATTAATGTGTTTTGCTGCTTCTGTTCCTTTTACTCATTCTACTGACTTGATTTCATCTTGCCATTAATCCGTTGCTTCATGAGGGCCCCCACGGTGCCAGCCAGGGGACACAGGAGCCCATGAGACAAGGCGCCTTTCCACACAGTGCTCAGTTCAGTCGTTCAGTCGTGTCCGACTCTGCGACCCCGTGGACTGCAGAATGCCAGGCTTCCCTGTCCATCATCAACTCCCTGAGCTTGCTCAAACTTATGTCCATCGAGTCAGTGATGCCATCCAACCATCTTATCCTCTGTTGGCCCCTTCTCCTGCCTTCAATCTTTCCCAGCATCGGGGTCTTTTCCACTGATTCAGCTCTTCACATCAGGTGGCCAAAGTAGTGGAGTTTCAGCTTCAGCATCAGTCTTTCCGATGAATATTCAGGACTCATTTCCTTTAAGATTGACTGGTTTGATCTTGCAGTCCAAGGGACTCTCAAGAGAGTCTTCTCCAGCACCACATTTCAAAAGTGCTCATTATCTACTATAAAAATCAAGACCACGGCAACACAATCAGATATTACACCAAGGTCAATGTGAACATAGAAGTGTATTTCTCTATTTCAGAAAATCAAACCTGAGCTAAGAGGCTAAACATTAAACACAGAGCTGGGTAAATAGAAAGTGAGGCAGGAAGTCGTGGTCTGAAAAATAATTTTGAATGAATTTATGTCAGTGTTCTTCCCACTGCACATGTTACTCAGGTTCCCACGAAATTCTATGAGTCCTCATACATTGTTCTGTCTGTGGCACATAAAAGGAAGTAGAATCATCTGATGATTTGAGTTCAGTGACGAAATCTTTCAGTTCACATGAATTATCACTGTGTTATGTAAATGTTCCCTCCTGGAATTGTTGGCTTATCTGTTGTGGTTTGAATTAGCTTAATGTTTCAGTGCGGAGCTTTTAGTGTCAGATATCAACAAAATGTTCTTCTGGGTCGAAAGACAAAAGCCTCCATTATGACAGACAATAGTTTTATTTTGTGCCATTATTGGTGCTTGTGCAGCAGGAGAGAAAGGGCAGTAATCTGAGGCAGGAAGAGGAAGACCCTTGGAGCGAGAATCAGAAAGAATCGTGGTCATTATCCTCTAGGTCAGTGGATCCCAGCTTTGCCGTACCTTGGAATCACCTGGGTATCTTTTTAAAAATACCTCTACCTGGCTCTCAAGCATTGTGATTTGGTTCTTTGGAGGTGTAGTGAGGGTATGGGCTGGCATTGGCCTTTCAGAGGTTTCCCAGGTGATCCTAACAGTGCAGCTGAAGTTGGGAACCTGGCTCCGGGCAAGGTGAACATTTCTCTCTCAGAGATATGTCCGTGCCTGCATGCACTGACTCAGAAGCTTCCAGCGGTGGTTTTAGCAGCTTTCATAAAAACGTCCAAATCACAGAGGGAATTAAGATTCACTGTTAAAATGGTTTTAGTAAGCTGCTTTTATGTGCCTAAAAACTATTTTTCCTGATTCTCTAACATGAGAATGATCAGGTCCCCAAAGGAAAATGCTGAGGTTCTCAAAAAACCAGGGATCTTGAAATCAAAGAATACTTTCAACTATATTGTGGATCCGGTAACTTATTAAATTTTAATTGTTTACAACCCTGTTTAATACTGGCAGGACTAGCCATCTAGTGTTTATGACACATATCTTTTTGATATAGAAAGATGTTAAATAAACCATTTAAGAATATACTCATTTATCTCTATGTGTATATGTTAAAAAATATGTCTGGAAAGCTGGTAGCCAAAATAATAGAGGTTATCTCTGAGGGTAAAGTTCATGAGTGATTTTTAGTTTCATTTTTTAACTTCGTTTATCTGAAGTTTTTTTTTTTTTAACAACATGCATGTATTTATGCATCAGAAAAGCACCAAAGATATTAGTACTTTGTTGGGAATGCATACATATTTATAGCAGCATTAAAGCTATGTCTTGATACACACGGCAGTCAGTTTAGGATGAAATACACTTAAATGACCTTTTCTGATCTTGTCTCTAGGCTTTAGGTGAGCTCTGTGAAACCAAGTTTGGAAAGACACACCCTGTGTGCAATTTGGTAAGCGCCACCCCGATGGGCTTGCATATTTTCAGTGAACACATAGCATAGAAGAGATTCCTTAAGTAATGGTATCTGAAAAATATCTCTTGAGGGACGTGAGATGTGGATATGAGTCATCCATGTGGGTGACTCTCAACTGTTACATTGTTGTCACATGCATTATTTCCTGGGCTGACATTATTTACTTTCTTTTGTGATTTTTTAGGGGGGTAAGTATTGTGTAGCTAGAATAACACATCCTATTAGAAACATTTCCTTGAGTCCTTTGAACAATGGTTCTTTTGAATGATATCAAAGTATATCTTGAAACACAGAAATGAGAAGGATATCTTGTAGGGACTTCCCTGGGGGTCCAGTGGTTAAGAATCCTCCTGTCAATGCAGGGACACAGGTTCAACCCCTGGTTGGGGAACTAGGATCCCACATGCCATGGGGTCAAAACAAACAAAAGAAATGGTGTCTTGTAAACATGTAGAGGGTTTTCCTCCATCTGAAATGAGAAAAAATGGATTGGGATCCTAACATATCTGTGACCCTTGTGTTTTCGGAGGTCACATGCCAGCCATTTTGCCAGTGGCTAAGAACCACTGAACAGGCTGGCTGCTTGGAACTCCATTTGTCTCTAGTTTACCTCCCTTGCTGATTTCGTGGCCTCTTGTTTTCCTTCTAGGTTGCTTCTTTGCCGTTGTGGTTGCCTAAGTCTTTAAGCCCTGGCTCTGGGCGGGAGCTGCAGAGACTCTCATACTTGGGGGCTTTCTTCAGCTTCTCCGTCTTTGCAGAAGATGATGTAAGTACAGCAGCCTTTTGCACCTTGCTGCTCTTATGTTCAGATTCCTTCCCAAATGTATATCATACGTGGATTGGATTTCTGCTTTCTCTTTGCAGGCGAAAGTAGTGGAAAAATATTTCTCAGGGCCCGCCATTACCCTGGAAAACACTCGAGTGGTGAGCCAGTCGCTGCAGCATTACTTGGAGCTGGGAAGGGTAGGTGTTCAGAAAATGAATCCAAAAGATGAATATGTTTCAGTTCTGGAAGTTAAAAGCAGCACAAAAAAATAAAAAATAAAAAATAAAAGCAGCACAGTTAGAGGGTAATTGCAGTGTAATTCAGGTAATTTGTTCCTATACTGGAAAGGAAATAGCAGAGACTATTTTATTAAAACTGCAACTGCTTCCCTCCTCCACTCCACATTCTGCTTTCATGCCGATCTTCTGGACACAGTAGAATGTGGACTTTCCTTATGTTCTTGTAGTCAAGTTCTTTACAATGAGTGGATGTGGGCGAGGAGAAAAGTGGGAAGGAGTTTAGCTTTCCTCGAAGTCAGAAAGGAATCGTCTTTTAAACAAAGTTTTCATTTTTTTTCCTTTCCTTATAAAATGAATTTCAGCAAGAGCTTTTCAAGATCCTTCATAGTATCTTGTTAAATGGTGAAACCCGTGAGGCCGCTCTTAGTTACATGGCAGCTGTCGTCAATGCCAATATGAAGAAAGCACAGATGCAGGTAAGATTCCTAAAGACTGCTTTTATTTATTTGTTAAATTCATTCATCTAACTCATTCAGTTCCCACCCAGCCTTGTTCTAGGGAATGGAGGTACAGAGAGACAAGCTTCCTGCCTTCGTGGAGCTTATGTTCTATAGGGTCAATGAATAGACATGTAAATATTATCATTTCAGACTGTCGTGGAATCTATGAAGCCAATAAAGGAAGGTAGAGGACTTGAAAGTACCTATCTGGGCACCAGAAGGAAGGCATGGGAGTGTCTCAGGAGGAGACATTTGATTAAATATCTGGCTGAGAAGCAAGAGCCATCCAGGACTTCTTCCCTGACATCTTAGTGGTTAGACTCCATTCTTGCATTACAGGGGGTACAGGTTCAAACCCTATCCCTGGTTGGGGAACTGAGAGCCCATAAGCTGGAAGTAGTGGCCAAAATATGAAATTAATTTTTTAAAAATCCTGCATGCAGATTAAGTTTTAAAAATAGAAAGATCCAGCCATCCACAAGGCTGAGAAAAGAGCTTTCGAGATTTGTGTGATGCATCAAGGTGGGAATGAATCAACTTTAGAATAAGCACCACTTTCAGGCTTTTGTGACTGAAGGATAGTGAGTAGGAAAGAAGCTGGGGAGTCACGGGCTGGAGGGGCGGGCCGCCGTGCCAAGGAGGACCTCCGGGAAGGAAGCTGTCAAGGCTGCTGCCTGGAGGGTGGGCTGACATAGGACAGGGTGCAGGAGCCAGTCCCAGGAACTGGGTAAGGACCCAGTTCCTGATGAGGGACTGGTGACTGAGACCAAAGTGGAGAAGTTAAAAGGACATCCTTGCTGTCTTATTCATGAGCAACCTGACATTTCTACTCAGAAGGAAAAACAGAGATGAGTGTGGACCTGGTATTAGACCACCTTGATTTCCACTTGGGGCTCCATCATCGTCCAGCAGTGGGACAGTGGTCCTCTGTGCCCCTATTTCCTCGTTGCCAAGTGGGGATAATAATAGTACTGACTCATAGACTTAGTGTATATGAAGCTGTTAGAATTGCACCCAGTGTATCGTGAACACTCCACGGATGTTAACTATCATTATTAGAAGTGTTACATTCATGAAGCAGGATTGCACTAACACTGTCCGCCCGAGAAGCTGTTTGTCTAGTGGTCATGGTGAAACTAGTTCTGATGCTTTTGAGAAGAATAAAGAAGAGAAAGGAAACAACACTTATTGTGTTTCTGTTTGTTGATTTTGAGGATCTTGGGTAAATCATGTAAATTCTCTGACCCTTAGTTTCTTCCTCTTTAAAATGTGAATGATAGTAGCACTCAGTTCTGAGGGCTGTTGTGGAGAGTCAGTGAAAGACAGCCCTTCACATGCAGTTGTGCTGAGTGGTTAGTCACTCAGTCATGTCCGACTCTTGTGACCCCATAGACTATAGCCTGCCAGGCTCGTCTGTCCACAGGATCCTTAACACTCAACAAATCGCACCTACCAGCAGAGCTCTATGACAACGTGGATGTCCCCTCCCTGACTTCAGGATGAAAATCTGCTCTTCTTTCTTGTAAAATTGTGCCAGAATTCCTGTTCATGTCGTGACTTTCGGTACCTTCTGTTTCTCAGACAGACGATAGGTTGGTGTCAACGGACGGATTCATGCTGAATTTCCTTTGGGTGCTGCAGCAACTTAGTACAAAGATCAAGTTAGAGACAGTCGACCCCACGTACATTTTCCACCCAAGGTGTCGGATCACGCTTCCCAACGACGAGACCAGAGTGAATGCAACGATGGAAGACGTGAATGACTGGCTGGCTGAACTTTGTGAGTGATGTGTTCACTGTTAGGTCATGAAAACATCACCCTTCTGTTTTCTTTTAATTAAAAAAAAATAACAATGTAGAATAGATATACACATCCTATATGAGAAGGATCCATTTGGACTCAGCAGCATTCCAGAGTTTGAGTCTGACACCAGCTAGAGCATCCCTGTCACCTGCCAACTCCCCCCAACTGCTAACTCCCTCTTGCCCTTGCTCCTGTTCTCCATTCTTAGAGTCAGTTTTCATTGACTCCTATCCCCCTAAAACTGCTGTTATGGGATTATCAGGAAGAGAACTTTAATATCTTAATAGCAACTCTGCTATTCCATACAAATTACATACAAGGAGACTGAGGTTCCAGAAGGTGCCCAGCTCACCTAGGCTGTCAGCAAATCACAGCTGCTGCTCAAGTGTTCTGAGCTGAGCTTTGGGCTCTCCTTACTGTACCACACTCCCTGATCTGAGCTCTTCCTTCCAGGTGTTTAGTTTGGCTGCAGTTTTTCATACCTGTCAGTAATAAAGGGAGCATGCTCACTCTTTAGGGAAACAGAAATTTAGAAAACAGAAAAGTAGAAATGCGAGAGAAATGGGTATCATATTTTTTTTTTTTTCCGAGACCAATTTACATCTTGTTTATTTGTTACAAGATAAGCTCTCCATGGTGTGAACTATAACTTACTTTTATATACTCAAATTTATGGCTCCCAATAAATAATTGTGGATAAAACTACCATCACAACAATGTGAATACTCCTAATGCTACTGAATTGTGCACTTGAAAATGGTTAAAATGATGCATTTTATGTGTATTATGTATATTTTTCCACAATAAAAAAATTTGTAACACTATCCTTTAAGATTAAGAAAATTCTGTAGCTCTACTGAAACTTAAGCTTCCATTTACCTTTGTGATTTGTTGCCAGATACTGGGTTTGAAAGTGATTCCTGAGTAGAAGGGGAAAAAATCCACCTAAATAAGACCAACACTGGCTTATTTACATAATTTAGTACCATTTTGAGGTTTAACAATGATGTGTTTTTTTAATTTTATATATTTTTAATTGAAGGATAATTGCTTTACAGAATTTTGTTGTTTTCTGTCAAACATCAACAAGAGTCAGCCATAGGTATACATATGACCCCTCCCTCTTGAACCTCTCTCCCATAACAGTGATGTTTGAATAATAGAAATGTTTATATAAAAAACACCAGGAAGACACATCACAAAAGATCATTAGTGTCCATCTGTGTAAACATTTAATCAGATGGAGCAGAGTACATTAAATGCAGCTCACAGGAAATCTATTTTTCTTAAAATAATACTAATTTTTAAAAGTGTCCTGAAACTTCTTGAAAATTCAAGTGTAATTTTGTCTTCTTAATTGCATTCTTCGCTAATACAGTCATGTGATAGATATTATTGCTGGGATTTTGTGCTTTTTCCTAGATGGAGATCAGCCTCCATTTTCTGAGCCGAAATTCCCTACGGAATGCTTCTTTCTCACCCTGCACGCCCACCACCTCTCAATTCTGCCCAGCTGCCGTCGCTACATCCGCAGACTGCGGGCCATCCGGGAGCTCAATAGGTATGTGCATGATGCCATGTCCTGAGGCTGCCTGAGTCACCACTCGTTCTCACAAGCACGCAGTTCCCTTGTAACCAGTAGACTTGAATGTGAGAGGCATGTATGTTACAGTACACCATCTGCCTCTCCTACCACATCCATGGTCCTTGGTTGGCCAGAGTTCTTTACAAGTTAAGTGACCCAGACTTAGATTTCTTAGAGTTCCCAACCCTTGGAATATGGTTGAGACTTCTATGAACTTTTTCTCCTGGGCACCTTATTATCAGAAGACACTTTAAAGGATCTCTTTGGTCCTAGACATACCCTTCTTTCCCAGGACTGTGAAACAGTAATTCTGGTTTCCCTTAATAAACAAGATCATTTACTCATACCAACATTGTAATTCACTTTTTTTTTGCATGTTGTCCTGTGGCATAAGAAGGCCAAAATGACCAGATAGTAGCCTCAATTTCCCATTCATTAACACCATTGTTATTTTCTTAATCTGAGCATTTCTCCTCATGGATCAACACCTGTGAACAAACCAAAGCCACAGGAACAGGAGGCAGACATTTGTTTGAACAGATCATCTGTAATAATAATGGAGCAGCCACTCCCGCCATTTGTTTGGTCCAGGAGTGCTGTAGTAGTAACTGTATCTGCCTTGAATTAAAGTAGAATTAATCACTGACTAATTCTAATCATTACTGGTAGCTTTCTAAGGTTTTTTTTCGCGACACATAATCATGTTGTCTGTAAATGATGACCGTTTCTGTTATGCTGCACATGGGCTTTCTGTAGTTGCAGCTAGTAGAGTCTACTCTGTTGTCGCGTATGGGCTTCTCATTGCAGTGGCTTCTCTTGTTGTGGAGCACAGGCTCTAGGCTCACGGGCTTCAGTGGTTGCAGCTCCTGGACTCTAGAGCACAGGCTCAGTAATTGTGGCTCATGGGCTTAGTTGCTCCCAGGCATGTGGAATCTTCCAGGCTTCCTGGACCAGGGAGCAAACCATGTCCCCTGCATTGACAGGTGGATTCTTATCCTCTGTACCACCAGGGAAGTCCTTTCTTTTCTTTTTCCTTCCTCACTGCCCTGGCTACCAGTTTCTACTACAGCCTTGAGTAGAAATATTGAGAGCTTTCTTGAAATTGTTTATTCAAGTTAATGGGGGAAGTTTTTTGGACATCTTCTGTTACCAGATTAAAGAAATTCCCTTTTATTTTGTGATTTTCTAAAAGTTTTTTGTTCTTAACTGGAGTTGATTTTTATTAAATGCATTTTCCATCTCTGTGAGGAGGTCAGATTTTTTTCCCCCTTTATTTTATTCATGTGGTTGAATTATACCAGTTGGCTTTCTGATATCAAACCAATCTTACATTCTTGGGAAAAAAACTCAACTCTGTTTTATTGCTTTTATATCTCATTGGATATTCAATTGCTAATATTCTTTTTAGGGGTTTTGAGCCTATATTCAAAAAGAAAATTGACCTATGACTTTATTTCTTACTAAGAATTAAATGAAGTCTCTCAGTCATGTCCGACTCTTTGCAACCCCATGGACTGTAGCCCACCAGGCTCCTCTGTCCTTGGAATTCTCTAGGCAAGAATACTGGAGTGGGTTGCCATTTCCTTCTCCAGGGGATCTTCCTGACCCAGGGATCAAACCTGGGTCTCTCACACTGCAGGCAGACTCTTTACCATCTGAGCCACCAGGGGAGCCCAAAAGTGAGTCCTTCTCAAGTTTTTTTATCAACCTTATGCTTGCCACGTAGAATGAATTCTGAAATATTCCCTCTTTTTGTATTTTTTGAGGTGTTTATTGTATAGGAATTATTTCTTTCTTTAATGTTTGGAAGCATTGATGAAGCTATCTGGGCTTAGAGCTTTCTTTGTGGGAAGTCTTCTAAGTTAGGTATTTTATTGTTAATAGATATAAGACTGTATAGATTTTCATGTCATCTTGTGTCAGTTTTCCCGTGGTATCTAAAAGTTTCAAAATGCTTAGGCAATAAGTTGTTCATAGTATCTTGACCTGTGGATTATATAAGGTTTTTTTTAAGTTTCAGATTCCTGGAGTATTTGTTCCTTTATCTCTTGTTATTGATTTCTAGGTAATTTCTGCTGTGTACTTTGTACTTTATTGAGGTCTACTTTGTAGCGAACATTTAAATTAGTAAGAGTTCCATAGAAGAAAAGAACTTGCAGGAATTCCCTGGCAGTTCAGTGGTCAGGATGACTCACTCTCACTGCCAAGGGCCCAGGTTCAATCCCTGGTCTGGTCAGTGAACTAAGATTCCACAGTCAAGAAAATAAAAGTAAAAAGAAGAAAACTCACTTTCTGTGTCATTTGTTGCAGTATTTTACATATATCAAATGAGTCATTTGTTTATATTTTGTTCAAATTTTCCTTATGTCTGCTGCTTTTATCAGCTTATAATATCAGTTATTGAGAGACTTATAAAAATTTCAAACTGTGTTATGTCTGTTCCTTCATCCTGGAATGGATGGTATCCTGTGGTCCCACCATTCTCACCGACTCTGGGAGATACATTTTCAGTGACACCATCTGCCACCTGTACTCCCAGCCTACAGGGGGAGTGAGTGCCTTTCAGAGATGTTGGTGTTTTCCTTACCTGTGTATTTTTCAGTGCTGTGATACAAGAAGTGTCTTCCAGGACATGGTTAGGGCATGTGTGTGTTTTGAGAGGGCGGTTTTCTGAGCTAGTCATATATAGTAAATCTACATTGATAGTCCCATCTTCTTATATTTTTAACTCCTTCCTCTGAATTATCTCAAGGAATTCTTGACAACTTCATTTAGCAGAGGTTACTGTGAATTCTAGGTTTTAGACAACCAGCTGGGCACACAGAGCCCGTCCTGGTTACCCAGAATAAGACTGAATCCAGAGCCTCTGGAAGTTGTATTCATGTCAATGAATTTATCCCCACGTAGGAGTTTGTTAGCATGATGCTCTGTTGCTGATCAAGGATCTTCAGAATCTATTCCCCACTTACTACTGAATTTCTGTTTCTGCCTATGTAGTAAGTAGAATAATAGTGTCCCAAAGATTTTCACTGGGCTTCCCAGGTGGCGCTAGTGGCAAAGAATTTGCCTGCCAATGCAGGAGATGAAAGACACAGATTTGATCCCTGGGTCATAAAGATCCTCTGTAGTAGGAAATGTAAACCTACTCTAGTAGTCTTGTCTGGAAAATCCCATGGACAGAGGAGCCTGTTGGGCTATCGTCCATAGGGTCACAAAGAGTCAGACATGACTGAGTGACTGAGCACACAAAGATGTTTACATCCTGTTCCCCCAGAACCTGAGAATGTGTCACCTTGCATGGTAAAGGAGACTTTTCAGATGTGATTGAATGTAAGATCTTGAGATAGGGAGATTTTCCTGGATTATCTGGGTGGACCCATTATATCACAAGGGTCCTTTTAAGAGGGAGGCAAGGGGGGCAGAGTGAGAAAGGAGATGTGATGACAGAAGCAGACATCAGAGCAGTGTGGGTCCACAAGCCAAAGAATGCAGGCCCCCTCTGGAGGCTGGAAAGAGCAAGGAAACACCCTCCCCTAGGGCCTCCAGAAGTAATGTATGTCTGCTGACCCGCTGGAGATTTCTGGCCTCTGGAATCCTAAGGCTATACTTGTGTTGTCTCAAGCCAGTAAGTTTGTGATAATTTGTTAGAGCAGCAATAGGAAGCTAATATAACATATTGGCAAGTCTTTTTTTTTTCTTCTAACATAACTTTGTAATTGGCCCTTAAGGACAGTGATCTCATTCCAGCTGTGGTGGATCAATGAAGTATGGTGGGGTTGGGACCTTAGGGAAACTGGCATCATCCTGCAGTGTGACCACCTCAGCTACAGTCACCACAGGAGCTGGTGCTGCTCTCAAACAAGGCTCAGGGGACTTAGGTGGGGGTGGGTGCTTGGATTATCCAGAACCCCTCCGTTTGAATTCTTGGAATCCCGGCCTTCCCTCTGACGTTCAGATAAGAGATCCAGTGAGATTATGGATGCAGTCTGTGTTCTAATCTGGTGCTCTGTGTGGACCAGACTCTACTTCTTTATGGTCATCCTGGAGACGCCCTGACTCACTAGCTTTTCCTTGAGGTGAGATCTTAAAACCTGGAACCTGAGTTTCCTCGTGTGAATGCTCCAGTGTCTTCACACATAGCCACTCCATCTTTTCATTCCCAGAAATCAGTCCTGATTGTTCATGCAGCTGTTTTTCCACCAAGAATCTTGGGCTTCCAGTGTAACACCCTCAAATGCTCACTGAATGTTTACCACTTTGAAAGCAGCCCAGTTGAAGAACTAATAATCCCAGAGCCTGTTTTCCTTGAGGGTCTGTTACCTGTAACGTCTTCCTGCCAATAGTCACACAGGTTGTTATGTTAGCTTCTTTTTGTTGCTCCAGCAGATTACCACAACCTTCGTGTGTTAAAATAACAAATAACCCTCTTTCTTAGGGTTTTGGGGATCAGAAGTCCTAAAACTGAGGCTGCGTTCCCTCTGAGGCTTTAGGGAAGAATCTCTTTTTTTCGCCTTGTCTAGCTGCTAGAGACCCCTTGGCCCACAGCCCCTTCCTCCATTTTCACAGGCCACAGTAGCATCTTTAGCCTGCTCCCTCTCTGGACTCTACTTCACTGGTCACCTCTCCTTCTCTTCTCTTCTCTGACTCCCTCTCCTTCTCTTCACTCAGACCCTGTGTTGACATGGGACTTGCCCAGACAATCCAAGATAAGCTCCTCATCTCAAGGTCCAAACCCTTAATCATATTTGCAGGGTTCCTTCTGCCATGTAAGGCAGGTTCATATTCACAGGTCTTTGGGATTAAGCTGTGACATCTTCTTGGTCGTGGTGGTTGAGAAGCTGCGGGGGAGAGAGGGGCAGTAGCACATTACTCTGTCTACCACGTCATGTTCCAGCTGTAGACAAAGGAGTCCACTTTATCTGAGGTTAGCAGAAAGAGGGTTATTAAAGGCTGTTATCTGGTTTATTGAAGAAGGCCTAGAAAAGAGGACTCCCAGAGCTCTCCTTTGAACTGGTCCTGCCAGGAAGCTGCTTCAAAGTTTAGACTTTGCCAGCACTTCAGCCAAAACCCTTCTACACTGTGCTTCCAGAAGACCCATGTGGCTGTCACTTCACTGTATGTACTTCCGCCTCCAATGAGGGCTCACCTCTTGGTAGGAGCTAGGTCATGTGCAGAAGTGCTGGCCACAAGGGAGTCTGGGAAATAAATATACTTTTGAACAATATATCACTGGACTTCCTTGGTGGTACGGTGGATAAGAATCCACCTGCCAATGCAGGGGACAGAGAAAGATTCCATATGCCGTAGAGGAACTAAGCTGGCTTGCCACAGCTACTGAAGCCCACGTGCTCAAGAGCCTGTGCTCCTCAACAAGAGAAGTCACCGAAACGAGAAGTTAGGCACTGCGATTAGAGAGTAGCCCCTGTCACCACAACTAGAGTAAAGCCCGCATGCAGCAAGAAGGCCCAGAGCAACCAAACATTAAAAAAATATATATGTTTCAATGATACAAAAATATATATGTATCATTGTGTAGTTTTCTACACAGTGTTTTGATAGAATGGGTTGAAATGTGGTAAGTGAGCCAGCCTTTAAAATATGCAGAGTATTCCATGATCAGGGAAGGCTTTTCCTCAATGACAGGTGATATTTGAGGAGACACCTGAAGAGAGTGAAGGAGTAAGTCACAGAGATAGCCTTAGAAAAGAACATTCCAGGCAGAGGGAAAAATGCCTAGTCAAGTTGTCTTTTGCTTTGGGTAATTGAATAGGCATAATAATCTTGAATTTTCTGGAGACTTCATTTTCTCCCTCCCAGAAAAACAAACAATATTTCCTTCCAAAAGTAATAATTACTGTATTTCACCAAATCTAAAATGCCATCCGCTTTAAGATATTACATTGGGAACCAATAAAAAAGATGAATGCTGCCAACATAACCATAGCTTCCCCATCGGTTTTGGTGGTGCTTGCGTAGTGGGGGCATGAGAGGGGATGTGTGTCTGAGAGTCAGTGAAATTGTGAAGATGAATAGATACGGTGGATGATGGACCTGTGTGTCTTCTTTCATTTGACTGTTAGTCTTTAATTTCAGAACCGTGGAAGATCTGAAAAATAATGAAAGCCAATGGAAAGACTCCCCACTGGCAACCAGACACCGTGAGATGCTGAAACGCTGCAAAACTCAGCTTAAGGTCTGTATAGTTAACTGGGGTAATTATGGATCAGCCTCACAATAGGAATTTTCCCACCAGAATATGCGCCTTGAATGAACAGTTTAATGTCCTCATTTTTTCCTCATTATTCTTTTCCCTTAGATAAAAATGGTACATTTAAATGCTTGTTGATTGTTTCTGTGTATATTTGAATCTCAGGACTGAAAGTGCATACACGTGTGCCAGTAATGATATGAATTCTTAATGGATTTTATCATCCTGGAACATCATCTCCCTTTCCTTACCTCATGCAAGATGTTCCCCCTCTACTAACCCTGACTCCACACCCAGATACACACACACTCCAGTTTGTCCAGCCACGCATCTTCATGTTTGACACAGTGGATTGTGGTGGTGGTAGTGGAAAGCTATCTTTCCGTTGCCCCTCATTCTTTGTTGAATTGAAAATGATCCATTGTATAGAACCTAACTGTAGACGGGAAGATTTCTGCTTATAAACATGATGGTGGTGGTTTAGTCGATAAGTTGTGTCTGACTCTTGTGACCCCATGGACTGTAGCCCTCCAGGCTCCTCTGTCCATGGGATTCTCCAGGCAAGAATACTGGAGTGGGTTGCCATTTCCTTCTCCAGGGGATCTTCCCGACCCAGGAATTGAACCCAGGTCTCCTGCATTGCAGGCAGATGATTTACCAACTGAGTTGTGAGGGAAGCCCTTATATAAGGAAGCTTATAAACATAGCTAAAAACAAACAATAGCTAAAGTTGTACAGGGAAAGCACAGACAGCAAATGTATTCATTTTTCTGTGCTTATGTTCAGATTACAAAGTTGAATGTTAGCTGGCCGTGTTTTCTGTTGATTAGTAGGATGATATGTAAAAATTTTACCTGACTTGGATTTCTGGTACAAGTTAAAAATTTCACTTTTATTTACTAATGGAGTAGAAACCTGTTTGAGAAGCAGAATAAACCAGGGACTCTTTTCTGGGGTCTATAGAACCCTTAAGCACTCCAGAGAGAGGTTTCAAGAAGTCTGTAAACTGTTGACATTTATATGTAATGTGTGTGCATGTGGATGTTTAAACTCACAGCAATCCTCTCAGATGGGTGTTATACCCTTGGTGGAGGAGCATTTTGCCCAAGATGAACTTAAGTACTGACCTGGAATTTAGATGTGAATATGTCAGGCTCCTTCTCAGTAACCACCACTGTCTTCCAAAGGGTCTCTCTTGTCAAGTTTTTCAAATACGACAGTGATGACTTAGCCTTTTCAGCACTAAACTATGCCCAGTGGTTCGCGTGGCTCACCTTCTTAGAGAAGAGGAAGCTCTTGAAACACAAACAGTGTCTTACAGCCCGTTAGTGCTAATGCTCTGGAAGCCCTAGAGCAGGGGTCCCCAACCTCCAGTATCTAATGCCTACTCTTAGGTGGAGCTGATGTAATAATAAACCTAAAGTGCAAAATAAATGTAATGCACTCGAATCACCCCAAAACCATCCCCACCCCACCACATCCCACTCTGTGGAAAAATTGTCTTCCATGAAACTCGTCCCTGGTGCCCAAAAGGTGGGGGACCGCTTCCCTGGAGCCTAGATTTCCCATCTCCTGGCCCATGCCCTGCCTGTGACCACACATAGGAACTTAGCCACCAGCTAATCTATGAATGGGGACATACCTGCTTCCACAGAAACTGGTACGATGCAAGGCCTGTGCTGATGCTGGCTTGCTTGATGAGAGCTTTCTGAGAAGATGTCTGAACTTCTACGGCCTTCTCATTCAGCTGCTGCTCCGCCTCCTGGACCCTGCCTACCCGGAGTGAGTTGCTCTGTCTTCCTCCCCCAGGCTGTGTTGTCTTTATCGCTCTACAGAGCCGACACCCAAAACCAAGACCTGGGATAATGTAATCAGGAATGCATTTCCAGATTGTGCTTAGATAGACTATGAAATTAGTAATGTTAATAGCTGTTTTCTCTGAAATTAGTTATAGTAGTGAAGGACTGTCAACACTTCTTAGGTTAATTTTGAGAGAGTGCTTTTTGAAAATTGGCTGTAAAAAAAAAAAAAAGAAAATTGGCTGTAAAATCTTTGATAAAAAAGGAAGTCTATGAATTGGAAGTGAAAAGTTGGGATTAACAGGATATCGGGTACCCCCGAGCACTGGGTCCATCCAGATCCCTAGTCAATTCCGAGAATGAACCGAGAACATCGTGGATCTCTTTATCATCACCTGGACAGCTCCTCCAGACAGCCATTTTTGTTTGCTTTGTTACAATTTTATGGTTATTATGAAATCTCCAGATCATCAATGTTGGGGAGGTTGGCCAAAGCCCACTGCAGGAGTGGAAAATAGTATTTAAAGTAAAAATGTCCCTGATGGTAAGAATTGGAATTCTAAACCAGTTCTGCCAGTCCTTAGAATCTGTCCAACTCTTTTGTGACTCCATGGACTGTAGTGCACCAGGCTCCTCTGTCCATGGGATTTCTCAGACAAGAATACTGGAGTGGGTTGCCATTTCCTTCTCAGGGGATCTTCCCGAACCAGGGATCGAACCCAGGTCTCCTGAACTTGCAGATGGGTTCTTTACCACTGAGCCATCAGGGAAGCCTCAAAGTCTATATAGGTATAGATTATGGCATTGATTACAATCATTCACATAAGGAATTGTGGAAGAGAAAGAAGAATATATGAAGCAGATGCCTTCCAAAGAATCAAAAGTTGCATTTTGCCTCTAAATGCGAAAACATTTATGTGCAGTGTTAAAGATGAAATTCAAACATATAAAAGCAAAAAAATAAATGTGTAGCTGTATTGTCTTAAACAGTTCAAGCTGCATAAAATGACCAAACATGACAGTTTTGTTTCCTTCACGTTTTATTTATTGCATTAATCTTAACAGGAAACCAAGAAAAGGAACAGCATTCACGTCCACCTTAGCACATCCCCATCTTCATGATTCCCTGTTCATTTCTGGTTGCAGTTTCTTTGCCTGTGCACTCTTTAATTAGTTGTACTATAGAATGAGAGCTTTTCCCGAGTGAACCACTTATTGTAATGGTAGTGTTCTAATCCTCATCGTTTGATGTGTCACGATTTCACTTTGTAACCTGTACTTTTCTCTCTCTGACAGTGTAACACTGCCTTTAAATTCAGATGTCCCCAAGGTATTTGCAGCATTGCCTGAGTTTTATGTAGAAGATGTTGCTGAATTTTTATTTTTTATTGTACAGTAAGTCCCATTCACATATTATATATTTCTAATATGTATTTATATTTAATGTACACATTGTATTACAAACCTCCATTTGATGCCACTGAATGCTGCCCAGAGACTGGAAAAATAAATCCAGCTGTGGCACCAAGCCAATTCCAATAATATCTCAAGACAGAAGCAGGATTAACAATGCTAGTAATAATATACTCTGTGAAAATTGAGTTCAATTTTTAATAACTGAGTATGCGTTTCTGAGAAACAGAAGGAGAAAACAGTTTATAAATATCTGAGTGAACATTCAAAGCCAGAAATACCCACATCTGTATTTGGTACCAATATTTTTCTCAACTGTAAAATTAGAGAAAGCTTCAAAGAAATAAGTTGAGTTTATAAGTAATATTTGAAATCTGAAAAAAATGAAAACTCCATCAAAATATTTTTTAAGTCTTTTTGGTTGTGAAGATCTTTTGTAAAATTATGATTTAATTGTAGCTTCAGTTTATTTTCCAAGACGTAAATTAATGTAACATGCTGTGGCCAATAGACACAGTGGGTTTGAAATCTTACCCAGTTATAATGTGAATAGTCACCTTAAAATCATCAAGTTAAAGGGAATTCAGCAACCTGGTTCCTCGACCTGTTCGTCCCCTTCCTCGCCCAGTCAGCAGCATCCACCCACGTGAGCCTCTCGAAGCTTCACTACCTGTCCTTCTCGCCTCTCTTCAGATACTCTCCTCAGGTGCTTTACGAGCCCTGCACTCAGGATATTGTGATGTTCCTTGTCGTGATGTTATGTAACCAGAACTACATCCGAAATCCGTATCTGGTGGCCAAACTGGTAGAAGTCATGTTCATGACCAACCCTGCTGTTCAGCCAAGGACCCAGAAGTTTTTTGAAATGATCGAGAACCATCCCCTCTCCACCAAGTTGTTGGTCCCTTCCCTGATGAAGTTTTATACAGGTAATGTTCCTGGTGTGTACAGGTGGGCAGGATTGTCTAAAACCAGCAGGTGAAGTTGTTCTAAACCTGCCACCTAATCTCCTAGTGTCCACATAGAAGTATCACCCACTAATCCACCGCCAGCAGTACAAAAACTGTTGGTTATTTTCCGCTTGAGTTGTGGAAGCTCTACACTGACCACTCTCTTTAATACATACTAGTCACTGATAATTCAGTGGAATCTATAAAAAGGTAGAGGGGTTACATTGAGACCAAATTGATTTTTCATCTGAAATTACCTGGTTCATTTTATATTTGACTGCGCTAGGTCTTCATTGCTGCACATGGGCTTTCTCTGATCGCAGCAAGTGGGGGACTGCGGTGCTCAGGCTTCTCATTACAGTGGCTTCCCTTGTTGTGGAGGGGCTGGGGCACATGGACTTCAGTAGTTTCAAACCCATGTTCCCTGCATTGGTGGTGAATTCCTAACCACTTGCAGGGGAGCCCCACCTGGTTCATTTTAGTTTCTTAACTTACAACATTAGTTTTGCAAACACAGAGTTTCAAAACTGTGGGTGAAACAGGGAGCTGGTTAAAAATGCTTATTCTTGGGACCTCCCCCCACCACCCCCCGAAACCACCGGAATTAGGATCTCCGGTCACTAATTCTGTACATTTATCGAACGTCTACTTTTTGCCAGGCACTGTCCTAGGTGCTGGGTGACACGGGTGAACAAGATTGAGAACATATCAGACGCTCTGCAAGGAGGTCTTCCTCTTCTGGTTGAACTGTATTCTGAGTTTCCATTTATAATTTGGCTTTTCAACTGCAGGTGTATTTTCATAAAGCCAGTTGGTTACCTGTGGGCCGCATTCTCCTGTTCTCTACCAAAGGCACATGATTGTACCAATGGGACAGTTTTTCTCCAGTTGTATATTTCTCAGGAAAAGAAGTGTGCTGTCTGCCTTCTTACCTTCTGTTGAACCTAGCACGCTCTGGGCACTCATTTAGCAGAATATGCTCGCCTTGCTCTTGAAAGAAACCCCAGCCTCCATGAGCACAGTCCCTTGCTGTTCACAGAGGCAGCAGTGGATTGAAGGTTCTTCTGTGTTCAGTGACAGCCATCCCTTCCCAGTTGATCAAGACCTGCTCCTGCTTATTTTGAGATGATGCCCATAATTCTCTCTGCTTCTGAGGCTCAAGAGTCTGTCCGTCTTCTTCTGCTTCGTCACTGTTACTTTGTGTCACCTCTTGGAAATTTCTCTCCTTCCTAATCTACCTATATCCTCTTAAACCTAAAGAAGTCCACAAGCCCCTTGAAGTTTTGTTAACATGCTCACCTTGGCAACAGCAGAGAGCACTCCTGGGTAAAAGGCCCTTGCTTGGCTCGCCTGTCCTTCTCTTACCTCTTATCCCTGGTAGGAGAGGACGACGGGCCATTCAGGTACAATTGGTGCATCAGCTGTTTACAGAACGGGACCTCATATGGTACCCTGCACGTCAGGCTTCACTGAATTGAAGGTAATCCTAAATTTCTTTAAAAAAAAAAAATGATGAGGTATCTCTTTTCACCTATCAAACTTATATTTAAGATGGGAATACCCAGTGTTAAAATGGTTTTAGGAAAATAAACTAATCTGCAAAAGCCTATTTCAGCCCTTCTGTCACTAGTATGGAGAATCAGTGCTGTGAAACTGAGAATGTAGGTTCGTAAAGCCTTTCTGGAAGGCAAATTGGCCATCCACACCAGACACTTTAAATAGTGTTCCTATCTGGGGACTTCCCTGGCAGTCCAGTGGAGAAGATTCTTCACTTCCACTTTGAGCAGCACAGGTTCAATCTCTGGTTGGGGAACTAAGATCCCACATGCTGTGGGGCACAGCCAAGAAATAATAATAATAAGGAACACCGGAGTAACAGATAATCTGTGTTGGAAGCAGCCATTCTCTGTCCCTGGGGCTGGGGCAACCAAGGGAAAAGGCTTGGGGTTATTGGAGTCTGGTTGCTCAAATGATTTCCTAAAGGAAATCAACTCTGAATATTCAGTGGAAGGACTGACACTGAAGCCGAAGGTCCAATACTTTGGCCACCTGATGGGAAGAGCCGACTCATTGGAAAAGGCCCTGTTACTGGGTAAGATTGAAGGCAAAAGGAGAAGGAGGTGGCAGAGGATGAAATGCTTAGATAGCATCACTGACGCAACGGACTTGAATCTGAGCAAACTTTGGGAGACAGTGAAGGACAGGAGAGCCTGGTGTGCTGCAGTTCATGGGGGCGCAAAGAGGACTTAGTGACTAAACAAGAACAGCAGCAACAAATAGTGAAAGTATTAAAAAGAAATTCCTGCCAGTTGTAGGTCAGTTAAGTAAATTATCATTTATCCATCCAGTGGGTCCATATGAGCCATAAAAAATAGTGTTAGTTACATTAAATGGTTAAGTAATAAAAAGAAAGTGCCATTAATGGGACAATTTGTCAACTGTGACCACCTTTTGGTACACAAATATATATTACAGATAAAGGTATGGGAAGATACACACCAAAATGTTAACAGTGAGTTGTTTGTTTTTGAATGGTTAAATTGTAAGTGGTTTTCTTTTTCTTTTTAAAAAGTTATCTAATGTCTTCATTATTCGACAGTAAACTTGTGTTGTCGGTATTGAAAAAACAAAAAAGATTTTAGTTAAATGCATTTTGTACTCAGTTAGTGCCCTGGGCTTGTCACTGTGGCTTTGGGATAAAGGACAGGGCCAGGCCTCCGGCCTGTGAGGCCCAGGATGGGGCGGGATGGCAGGGGAGTACCATAAAAATTCCAGGAGCGGGAGGATGGGTGGGTCTCCTTTCTCCTTTCTCCCTGGCCGCCAAGCAGCATGCCCTCTGGCCCTGGGCCCCCTCTGTAATCATGGGTAGATGATAAGACGATACCCGTGCTAATAATAACCACTGCTTATTGAATATTTACTGATCCTTTCACTTAATCCCCACAGCAGTCCTCAAGATGGGTGCTATAAATATCTCCCTGTTACAAATGAGGAAACTAAAGCTTAGAAGGGTCTAGAAGCTCACTGAAGGTCAGCAGCCAGTGAGTGGCAGCGACCTCAGCAGTTGGGCATTAGCACAGGTGCTCCACCTGTTCCCCGGGGCCCGGCGCCTGGGAGCCCACAGCGGGCATGGCAGACACTCCCCCACGTGTCCAGCAAATCCACATTAAGTCCTGCTGGTTTAGGTCCTGGCTCCCGAGCACGGCCGGCTCTCAGACATGAATTAGAGCTTGATCTCTGAAACATACTCGCCTTTTACACCCCAGAGAGGGTCTAGCTTAGATAGTGCTTAAGGTCAAATGTTTGTTCAGAAATAAAACTGAGTTTCAGAATGTGTGTGTGTGCTCAGCCGTGTCCAACTCTTTGCAGCCCCCATGGACTGAAGCCCGCCAGACTCCTGTCCATGGGATTTTCTACGTGAGACCACTGGAGTGAGTTGCCGTTTTCTACTCCAGGGGATCTTCCCGACCCAGGGATCAAATCCATATCTCCTACATTGCAGGCAGGTTCTCTACCACTGAGCCACCAGGGAAACCCAAGTTTTGAAAAAAAGAGTATTTTATTTGTACTAGAACAAAGGTGATACTTAAGGACTAGCACTCAAAACGTGGCTACTCAGAAGCAGGAGGAACACTGATGACCAAGACAGCTTCAAGACCATTCCCTTTCCCAAGCTGATCTGAGTCAGCAAAGACAGTATTAGCCCAAGTAGACTTAATCACTAGCTCAGCAAATACGCATCGGAGAAGGCGATGGCACCCCACTCCAGTACTCTTGCCTGGGAAACACCATGGACGGAGGAGCCTGGTAGGCTGTAGTCCATGGGGTCGCGAAGAGTCAGACATGACTGAGCGACTTCACTTTCACTTTTCACTTTCATGCATTGGAGAAGGAAATGGCAACCCACTCCAGTGTTCTTGCCTGGAGAATCCCAGGGACTGGGGAGCCTGGTGGGCTGTCATCTATGGGGTTGCACAGAGAAGTACTTAGCAGCAAATACGCATGGAGCTCCTACTACACATCAACTCCGGTGTTGCCACTTGGGCCTAGCAGTGCAAACGCCAAAACCCCTGTCACTGCCAGTTAGGCATTCTGGCGTGAAAACAGATGTGGAACCAATAAATAAGATACTTACATAGAGTGGGTGTGAGAGGAGGGCCTGGTGCTACTTTTTTTTGGTACTGCACCACTTGGCATGTGGGATCTTAGTCCCCCGACCAGGGATTGAACCCGCAGCTTCTGCAATGGAAGCGTAAAGTTTTAACCGCTGGACCGCCAGGGAAGTGTCGCCAGCCTGGTGTTACTTTTAAGAAGCACAGTCAGGTCTCCAAGGAGATGACTTTGGAGTGATGTTGAAAACAAGACTAAAGAGGGAGCCCTGAGAAGATGTCAGCCACAGTGTGGCAGGCAGTGAGAACAGCACATGGAAAGGCCCTGAGGGCCCCGGGCAGCTTATTGAATCAAGAAGACTTGTGAGCAGGAAGCAGGGATCTAGATCTCTGCAGGTCTTCTAGAAATAGGACGTGGAACAGACAAAAAAGGAGAAATACCATATGATATTCCTTATATGTGAAATATAAAAAGAAATGATACAAATGAACTTACAAAACAGAAGCAGACTCACATACTTAGAAAAAACTTACGGTTGCCAGTGGGGGAAGGACAAGGGGAAGAGATAGTTTGGGAGTTTGGGATGGACTTGTACACACTGCTGTATTTAAATTGGATAACCAGCAAGGTCCTACTGTATAGCATAGGGAACTCTGCTCAATGTTATGTGGCAACCTGGATGGGAGGGGAGTTTGGGGGAGAGTAGACACATACATATGTAGGGCTGAGTCCCTTTTCTGTACATGTGAAACTGTCACAGTATTGTTAGTTGGTTATATTCCAATACTTTGGCCACCTGATGTGAAGAACTAACTCATTGGAAAAGTCCCTGAAGCTGGGGAAAATTGAGGGCAAATGGAGAAGGGGGTGACAGGATGAGATGATTGGCGGCATCACTGGCTCAACAGACATGAGTTTAAGCAAACTCCAAGAGATAGTGAAGGTCAGGAAAGCCTGAAAAAAAAAAAAAAAGGAAAGCCTGGTATGCTTCAGTCCCTGAGGTCACAAAGAGTCGGACCCGACTTTGCTACTGAACAGCAACAATACAAAATAAAAGGTTTAAAGTTTGGGGAAAAAAGAACTAGGACTTGGGGATTGTATCTTGGACTGATGCAATTTTGAGGGAACATTAGCAATGAACTTTTTTTAATGTTGGGAGAGATGTATGAGTCCTAAGTTCACAGTCATTACTTAGTCTCTGCTGTGTTCAGGATACAGGACAGGTGTTCTGGGCCATTTCGAGCATAGACGAGGCTCTGTGTCAGCCCCCTTTGTGTTTCTCCCATAGACTCTGCTGAGTCAGCCCTCCTCCATACTGCAGTTCACACTTCTATACAGTTAATAAGACGATGCTTAGTTCAGCTTAAAGAAAGGTGCTTTTAGATCTTCATACTAAGGTACTATCCTTTTATCTTTAAGTAACTTTTTTTGTTTTTTAAGTCCCTCTTAAGTGTTCATTGGGAAATACAGAAGATAACAAAAAGAAAATAAAGCTCGTTGATAATGTCTGCACTCAGAATCTCTGTTAACATTTTGCTCTGTATCTTTCCAGTCAGCTTGTATCTCGCATGTGCGAGCGTGTGTATTTGTTAATATGATTGGACTCAAACTGTATATTTTCTTTGGTAGCCTGTGGTTTTATTTGTGTGTGCATGTGCGTATGCTCAGTCATGTCTGACTCTTCTTGATCCCATGGACTGTGGTGATGGAATTTTCCAGGCAAGAAGACTGAAATGGGTTGCCATTCCCTTCTCCAGGGGATCTTCCCGACCCAGGAATTAAACTCGTGTCTGCTGCGTTGACAGACAGATTTATATCACAAATACCTTTTTGCGTTCTCTCTTGGGCATTGGATTATTTATATTTTCTTCCGTATAAATAGTGCTTTAATGAATATCCTTGGAGATCAGTCTTTGAACATGTTGTGTTTTTATTCCCACCCGGGTTTGTAGTGTCTTGCATCTTTTCCTTAAGTCCGTTGTCTTTACCTGACAGTTTTCCCTCTTTTTAAAATTTGTCATGAGTTCAGGAATTTTTCATGCTTAAGCTATTTGTCTTTTTATAAGAAGTTTGATCTTTGTTCCATTTTAAAAGCTACGTGGATTATGATAACTGGTAAATGAATGATGAATATATAGAGATTTACTGTGCTTTTCTCTAGTTTAATACACGTTTTAAAATATCAGTTATACAAAAATAGTTAAAGTGATAGTCACATTCAATAGATATGTTGCCCTTAATAAAATTTAACCCAGTTTTTTTTCCCGCTCAGGGCAGTGTTGTGAAGTTTCTATAAACTAGTAACAGTTGGGAGAGGTATGGTAATTCAGCTCTGGTCACTGGAGATGCTAGCCCAGTGATGCCCATCGATTTTCCCAGACCAGTTCATTTTGTTACTGTGTCATTGCCCTCCTTCACTGTGAAGGTCTGTCTTCAAAACCACTTGTAATTTCTCTTCTGCCTTATGTATGAGATAGAGACAAAATTGTATCACATCTCTGATTTTGCAGATTCGTATTACTTACTAATGTTATAGCAGCAATAGCTGCTTTTAGAAAGGTAAGAAAGTCCATATCCTTCAGTCCCTTGTCTTTCTTCTTCAGACGTTGAGCACACCGGCGCCACCAGTGAGTTCTACGACAAGTTCACCATTCGCTATCATATTAGCACCATTTTTAAAAGCCTTTGGCAAAACATAGCTCACCACGGCACCTTTATGGAGGAGTTCAAGTGAGTATTGGGCCCCTAATGTCACCACTTGGTTCTTGCAAATCAGAGGAGAACAGCCACTTAAAAGCTTTGCCAGCTGGTTCTTGTTGACTGTTTGGTTAGTCTCCTCTGAGTTTTCCAGATGGTCCTGCTAAATGTGAGCAGGATTATCAAAATCTCTGCCTGCCAGACTTTGCTGAATTTTAGATTTGTCAAGATACTTTGGGCATAGTATACATGGAGACAGAATCTACTCTGAGATGAAGTGTTGTGTTTTTTGGTGTTTCTTGATTATAGTATTACATGAATTTGCAAAATGGCTGAAATGGGATCTTCTAGCACTCTTTGAATATGTTGAAATCAAGCTTTAAAGTTAGAAGCATTAGGAGGACTTCAGATTCAAAAGCAGCTAGTGTGAAGGCTATCATTTGAAATGATGTTCTTTGTAGGGAGGGCCTAGACCTTGATGAAGTTTGTCTCATTACCAACCTGAAGTTTCAGTGACTGCTTAAATCTGGACATTAGTAATGCCATCTAAGTTACTTTAAGGTGCAGCAGTGGAGATACGGACACAAAGAGCAGACTTGTGGATACAGTTGGGGAAGGAGAGGGTGGGACAAGTTGAGAGAGTCAGCATTGAAACATATCCACCGCCACATGTAGAATAGATAGGCAGCGGGAATTTGCTGTGTGACGCAGTAAGCTCACATCTTTGACGCAGGGAGCTCAAACCTGGTGCTCTGTGACAAACTCGGGGGAGGGGGATGAGTGGGAGGCGGGAGAGAGGTTCAAGAGGGAGGGCACATGTGTCTACCTGTGACTGATTCATGCTGCTGTATGGCAGAAACCAACACAACATTGTAAAGCAATTATCCTCCCAATTAAAAAGAAAATTTTTAAGTAAACGTGCTTTAAAAATAAAAGTAGATGAAAATGTTGATCTCTTGAATTAGTCTTAAGAAGAAATTTTATCCCATCTACTCTGATATTTGCAACCCATATTCAATCCTTGATCAAGCCTAGCTGTCACTTGTTGACTGAATTACCATCCAACAGTGGAAGTATGGGCAGTGAAGTAGCCATTTCTTTGATAGCTTCCCACAAAGTAAACCCTTTAGGTTAGTTCTTTCTTTCCATGAGCTGCTCTTGTTTTCAGAAGTATATACCAACAAAAGTTTGCAGTGAGCTTAGGAGACCAGGCATGCCTACAGCTCGATCTGCATAGTGCTGATTAGGAGTGTCCATTCTGAATTTCCAGTCTCCTGATATCCAGGCCTCTGCCTTTGTTAACAGGTACTTGTCTTCCCAAGGCAAGGCCCTGCTGCCTTTGATTTCTCAGCAATAGATCCTGAAGAGTAGTTCCTTTTTTCTCTCCTAATCTGACAGGTCCAGAATCTAATAGGTGGACCAAGCCATCTCAGCTCACCAGGTAGTCTGTCCATTATAATAGGATTTACAGGACAGTTCCGAAGATTGAAACTTCTGTTTCTATAAAGAATGTTAATATCGTACTTTAACTGTATTACAGCTTCCAATTTTTCTTAAGTGTGTCTTTCTTTATAAAAAAGATTGTGTCATTAGTTCTCTTATCTTTTATATGTGGGTATTTGTGCTTTCCTTATATCTTGGTGAGCTTAAGCATATTTTTTCTAGCCTGGAAGAGTGTTTTCTCTACTTAAAATTATTTAGGGAACGAGCCAGGGTAGTGCTGGTAACCCACTCTCTGGAGCTGGGGGTGCTGGAAGTCAGCACTTGCTGGTTTTCAGGGTGTAAGTACTTCCACTGATGCCAGAGTTGAAGCTGCCAAGGGAATTTGCTCACAGAATTCTAGAATGTTATTAGCAATGACTCTGAGGAACCATGCCAGGTGGCTCCAGCACATCACTGGAATGAGCTTATCACAATTAATATAAAAGAATCACATAATCCAAGGGGAGATGCGGGGGTCCCAGCATTGAGTTGTGTCAAGGCTGGTGGCTCTGCGGGGCACTGTGGGTAGCACTTGGGTCGAGGCCATTTTTCTCTGAGACCTGCCGCCACATTTGCTGCCAGTAAACGTGTGACTGTGTCGTGTGTAATTGCTTTTCAGTTCTGGGAAGCAGTTTGTCCGCTATATAAACATGCTGATAAACGACACGACGTTCTTGCTCGATGAGAGTCTGGAGTCTCTGAAGCGGATCCACGAAGTGCAGGAGGAGATGAAGAACAAAGAACAGTGGGACCAGCTGCCCCGGGTGAGGACACAGTGCAGGGGCCCAGGCGGAGCCCTGCGCCGACGGCTGCCTCCACGGGTCTCAAGGCTTAGATGTGACCGGCTGGCCAGCGCTTGCTGTCTCCCTCCTGTGGGCTTTTGGGAAATTCCAGCGTGGGTTTTGAGTGGGAGAGACCTTAAGACATGACTTAAAGCCAGACAATGAGCCGAGAAGTCTTTCAGAATGTGTCCTGGAAACTTCCTCTGCCTTTTTAACTGTAAGGGCTTTTTAGGGAGAAGAGCTTTTATTGTTTGAATATGTTGATGAATATTTAGGAAAGTAACTAGGGAATAAATCTCTAGAATTCTGTCTTGCTAGAAAAGAATTTGATTTGATCATCTGTAGACAACTGTGTGAACAACCCTGAAGGACTCTGATATAGTGTTTTTCCTTTCAATAGATCTTGCTTTTTTTATGTTCAGTTATAAATAGAAAAGAGGCTTGTCTTGCCAGGTTCCATGAGAAATGTTGCTGTGCTAGCGGCCGCCTACTGCCGTCTCCTGACATTTATTGCAGTCGTTTAGGTGGTTCCCTGGTCAGTTACAGCTTTTGCCTTTGACAGCTATTGGTTGCCTCATATATTGGCTAGTTCTGCTCCTGGTCTTGTTAGATTCAAAATCAGAACTGCTTTCCAGAAAGTAGGGAGGGCTACTTTTTCTTGACTATAAGTAGCATGCTCAAAATGAAAAAGTTACTGAGTTTCTAAAGTCGCAGAGTCAAAACTGTCTTGTGGTGGTTGTTCAGTCACTCTATCATTTCCGACTCCGCATCCCTGTGACTGTAGTCCACCATGCTCCTCTGTCCTCAAACGTCGAGTGTTGAAGCACATTGAGGAAGGTTTTCATTCCAAGTATTCTCACAGCTTTGATAAGAATTCTACATCTTACTCTAGCCAAAGTGCTTCAACTACAGACTTCACCCTTTTGGGGGGTTTCACCCAGAGTCCATGATTTCTGGATTTGTCAGGAGTCCATGCCAACATGCTTCTCAAGCCCCTCTAATTGTATTTGTGAGATAATGCAGTGGTGGTTGTCTTTTTCCACCCTCTAGATACACTTTGTCCTTCTCATCACTCATATTCATTTTTAAACACACCTTAAACTGTCTTGCTCCGGGGCCTCCCAAACCCTCCTCCTCTGCTCTCTGTTTCACACAGGCTGCAGTCAGCCCTGCGCCTGAGCCTCCACAGCCCCAGGTGGCCCTAAGCCATCCTCCGAAGCTTACCAGTCCTTCAACTCCATCTGGCCCGGTCCCCCAGCCCTTGCAGAATGTGTCAGGGAGACCGATGAGCTGTAGTTGAAAGAGCCCCAGCTTTGGAATCCAGGGGACCTGGGTTTGACAACTGGCACTGCCACTCATTGAGTTCATCATCTCTGTTTCCTGGCCCGTAAGTCAGAGGTAGTGCCTTCCTTGAGGAAAACTGTGAGGAGAGATGGTGGATGGCGAGGACTGAGTTCAGGACCAGCCTGGAGAACGTGTTCAGGATGTACAGCTCCTGTGGTTTTATTTGCCTTGAGACACTCCTGTCTAAAATGCTGTACTTTCTGCTGTTAGGTATTAAACTCTTACCCATCCTTTGAAGGAGGTCTTGTCCAAATACTGCCTCATAGTTGGCTCCCCATTAGGGGAGCTGCAGTGTCTCACCTTTCTCTCCGCTCCTGTGATGCCCGCTTGATGTCGCTCATGATGCCAGTGCGGGACCAGCTTACGCTGTCCATGTTGGGATGTGGCTCTGCAGCACGTTGTCTTGTCCAGGGCCGGTGCTTATCATAAGAGCTTTTGTTTATGAGGCGACTGAGCACATACTATTGATTTTTCTTCTGTGTTAATGGATGGGGAAAGGGCATAAATAAATCCCTGACGAATGCTATTTCAGAAATCAGTTCTACTTGGCTTTGAAATCATTTCCTGCCTCCCCTCTCCCTGCCTGCTCCTTCCCAGTGCTCAGACCTCAGTTGTCTTCTCTTCTCTTTCCACACACGACTTTCCCTAGGTCGTGTGTTCCTTGGTGAGGGTGCTTGTTGGAGTTTTGACGTAAGAGTAATTCTTTGTCAGGAGAGACTGTCCCAGATGCTGCAGAGCGTCTCCAGCTCGTGCCCATTTAATCCTGGTGATGTGTCCCTCCTACTTCCAGTTATCAGGCAACCAGAAGTACTCCCACATAGTACCTGATGCCCCTAGTTGAAAACCGCTGCAGGCCGACCTCATCTGTTCCAAGGCTTTAACTGTCTGTATTCTAAAGACTCCAAAATGTGCCTCCCAAGCTCGGCTCACTCTTGATTCAGGCTTATGTAAGTTGATTCAGGCTTATGTAACCAGCTGTTGACTTGCCTCTGCCCGGGGTTCTAATAGGATATCCACTTGTGTCCAGAAGTTGTTTTCCGGATCTCCTCTGCCCTGTCTCAGAAAATGAGGACTGCATTCTACTCAGTGCTCTGGGTCAGCACCTGTGGAGTCTTCCTTGCTGCCTCTCGCTATCTCAGCAAATGCCCCCAGGCGCTCTCTCAAAATACATTCATTGTCTGACCTCTCTGCTCTCTCTCTAGACCACTACCGTCTCTTACCTGGAGAAGACTCCCCTGTGGTCTCTCGGTCTTCACCCTTACCAGTGTACACTCCAGAAGGATGGTGGTAAAATCTCAGTTGGCTTCATTTTTTTTTTTCCTTCAGCCGTGCCTCGTGGCATGTGTAAATCTTAGTTCCCCGACCAGGAATCAAACCTGTGCCTCCTGGATTGTAAGTGCAGAGTCTCCACCACTGCACCACCAGGGAAGTCCTCTGTCAACTTCTCATCGCCACTCTGCTCAGAGCCCTTTCAGGCTTCCCGAATTCTCCCTGAGCATGCACTATCGGCCCTGCCCTTCTCCCTTCACTCCTTTTCCCGGGCTACACCTGCCTCCTTGCTTCTCCCCCGACCAGCAGGGCCTTTGCACTTGCTGTTCCCTCCACCTGGAGTGCTTTTACCGTGGATTTTTGCTGACTCACTTCCTTTAGCTACCTTCTTAAATGTCACCTCCTCAGAGAGGCCTTCCCTGACTACTTTTTCCAGAGTAGCACCCTGACCCCAGCACACTCTTCCTCCTTGCTACCCTCCTTTATTTTTCTTAATCATTATCAGACTTAATAAGCATCTGTTTGGGTGGGTGTCTTATTTATTGCTTGTCTCTCTAACTGGAATCTAAGCTCCATGAGGTAAGGAGCCTTTTTGATCGTATTCTGTGCTCCATCCCCTAATAGAGGCCTGGCCTGTGATTGATAAATGAGCAAGACGCTCAGACCCACATTGAGGTGGTTCTCACTTTGCTGTTCTTCCAATCCCCCTGCTTCGCCTTTTTGGTCCTGTCCAGAGGACAGTGGGCAGGTCATGCAACCCTGATGCAGGTTCTCCTCCAGGCGCTTTCCCAGGGTGTACTGGTGTGGCTCCATCAGCTCTGCCAGCTATTTTCTCTCCCCCAACACAAAGTAAGCTGGCCTCTGAGCAACTGTAAGAATATAAATCCATCGTGATATTTCTATGTTTTATTCCTTGCAGAGCGTTCTCTGCTCCATCTTACTTTACCCATGAGTCAAATCCACCTTGTTATCTCATGCTCCAGCCTCTGTCAGAGAAGGAGGAGGAGGAGGATGGAGCCTGAGGCAAGCACACTGACAGTTGTAAAGGTTGCAGCCTGACTGGTGTGGAAAGACATGGTTCAAAAGCTTAGCCATCTCCAGGCCCTTGGTGTCGTGGCAAAACTTACAGACTTCAGTGTCATAGCATTTCATCTCATGTTTTCAAAATAATGCTGACTAAGTAAAGGTTGTTATTAAGGACAGTGAACATCCTTTATTAGGCCCTAGTGTGTATCAAGCACATCACCACTTATTTCATCCTGAATAGAGGTTGATGGCGACTTCTTTTTGTCATTGAGGAAACTGAGTCTCGTGTACGTTAAATCGTGTGTCAGGGTCACCTTCTTCAAAGTCCTAAGGATGTCTGATGGCAAAAGGAATACACCTCAGTAATCTGGAACATTTGCCATGCAGGTGGTTCTATGATTCTCCAAGTCTGCTGGCGGTATAACACACTTCCCTAGTTATGAGCTGACTGTGTTTTTCCCTTGCACTTGGAGCTTGTTGAGCTGGCGACTAGCACTGAGATGTGTCTGGCATCTGTTCACTGTTCCCCAGGATCAGCAGCAGGCTCGCCAGTCCCAGCTCGCTCAGGACGAGCGCGTTTCGCGCTCCTATCTTGCCCTGGCGACGGAGACGGTGGACATGTTCCATATCCTCACCAAGCAGGTCCAGAAGCCGTTCCTGAGACCCGTGAGTAGAACCTTCAGGGTATTTGTTTTGTCTGTTGGATTCAACATTCAGAACCTATCAACTTAGAACTAAATATAGTCGTCATTGAAATTCTGGGTGTTTTAGCATCATAGTCACCGATCAGTTAATTCTGTCACTGAGTTTGTTCCCAGTTATGGTAATTGATATGCACAGCACTCTGCTGATACACTGAAGTCTGCAGGCAGTCACTTCTGATTCACTTTCTGCTGAGACAGCACATTGGATTAATGTTGAAGCTGTGGCATATTTTTATCATTATTGATTCCTGTGTTTTATTTATAAGAAAAGTATAAAGTGACATCAATTGGAAATCAGAGTTTATTAAGGAGAAATAATTGACAGTGTAAGATTTTCGGTTCTCTTCAGTGTAGCTTTGTTACATTCAAGAAGTCAAAGGTTATTAGAGCCTTAATTAGGGTTTATGATAGGTCACTGGTAGACAGAATGTTTGGCTTTGACTTGATTGAAGAGACCTGGATCCTATTTCTGAAGTCAAAGCTGAGAGGCATAAATGAAAATCTCTGCTATGCTTTGACCACCCCCTCAACACACATACACACACACAGAGTTTAGAGGCGTTATAATGTGGCCACGACAAGGGTAATAAGGAAGGCAAGAAAGGGACCTAAGATTTGGTATTTCCTCTAGTTTCTCTCTCTTATTTAAAAAGAAGTTTTTGGATGCACAGCACAGCATGTGGGAGCTTAGTTCCCCAGGGATCAAACCCGGGCCCCTTGCAGTGGAAACACAGCCTCAGCCACTGGACCTCAGGAGAGTCCCCTCTCTGTTTACTCTTACCTTCAGGATTATCACCACACCCTGGCCTGGGTGCAGCTTGTGAGATGGGCCCCCTTCCCTGTCCCCTTTCCATTTCATGTCTTTTCATAAATAGATTTCAGCACAGGAGCAGCAGAGCATGAAGCAAACAGTGCATCATTAAAAGCATAAGAACACGGCAATTCATTTAGACAAGGTATTTCAGTGCTTCCCTTAAAGCCTTGCAACTGGAGTTTCTATACACTTTTTCTGTAAAGGCCAGACAGTGAATAGTTTATATGTTGTGGGCCACACAGTCTCTGTCTCAGCTACTAACTCTGCTGTTACTGTGTTCCAGTGACTGCCTCAACTGAGGCATCAGGCCGGATTTGTCTTACAGCCCGGAATGTGCCAATCCCTGCTCTAAGTCATGTTGTATTTTATGTTCAGGTGCCCCAATGGCAGTGCCTTCTGATTGTTTAGAGGGTCGGAAACTATAAAAATTATTTGAGAGACTTCGCCAGTGATCTGGTGGCCAAGATTCCGAGCTCCCGATGCAGAGGGACCAATCAGGGAACTGGATCCCCCATGCCCAAGCTAAGAGTTCATCCATGTCTCAATGAATATCGAAGATCCCTTGTGCCACAGCTAAGACTCCACACAGCCAAACAGATAAATAAATAAAAAGAAATACTTAAAAATATCATTTGAGACTAAATTATCATAAAGCCTTTTGTTAGCTCTAAATTCTTCATTTTTAAAGGAAATTATTGAAAGCTAAGTCTAATATTTTCATGTCAGTTAAAATTAATTTTTTTCAAGATCTACTCACTGATCGGAGCTGCCGCACACGGGGGCCGTGGTCTCTGCCCCCAGGCTTTGCCTCTGCCTGCCATCATCTTTCTTTTTCCTTTGCTGTACTGTTTTCACCTTCTGGGCTGGTCTTGGCTGGTTAACACAAAACTCTCCCACTTCAGAAAGAAAAATGACCAGTTATATTCTATTCTTAATCACTCTTTTATCTCAGTTTCTTAACAATTAAATATAGGAATACGGTGGGGAGGGAGGCGTAAGAGGAAGAGGATATATGTATATGTATAGCTGATTCATGTTGTACACCAGAAACTGACACAGCATTGTAAAGCAATTATCCTCCAATTAAAATTTTTTTTAATAATTTAAAAGTTATGGATGTATTATCAAGACATAAAATATTTGGAAATTGTGGATCAAAAATGATAGTGTTTGTAGAATAATAGCATGGATATATTCATCTTAACCCAAGGGATGACATTCCATCATACTTCAGTGAAGAATAGTAGATTAAAGAATATATATTTATCAAAAAAAAAAAAATAGAGTACTTTACTTTGTGCAAGAGTAGGTCCTTTAAAAGCCAAGTTTAAGTTGAATTTGTATAGATCCAGTCATTAAATTTAATGAAAACCTTGTTCCTTAAAGAGAAGCCTTCAAGACTCATATTTATGGCCAGTGTTTAATACTCTCGAAGTGAGATTTCCCTTCTCGGGTTTCCTTAAAGCAGTGTATGCCCACGTGTAGTAGTCCTGTATCATCTAGTGGGGTTATGGCATGTTACTTCATACTTATCTTCTAGTTGTTTCGTTTGTTTTGTTTCACCGGCTTGATTTAAAACTATTCAAGACAGATTTTATCTTCTCTTTTATATTTCTCTGCTCTTTGCATCTGATAAATGAGAATGGTGCATATTGTCTAAACTGCCAGGAACATTGGAAATTTATAAAAAGATAATACCTAAAGATGGCTGAAAGAGCAGACTCAAACTTTTGTGACTTTGTTTCTCAGCAAATTCGAAGTGATTGTTGTTTTTATAATTAAAAACATGAATTTAAAGAAAAGGTTGCTTTTTTGGTATTTATAAATATTTCATCAGGCTGCAGCATTCTATTAAGCATTAGAATTGTTGGCTTAGAAATGGAGAGTAAAGAGAAGGCTGAAGAAGGCTGAATAGAATGTCCTTCTTCAGCTTATATGATGTAGCACAGGTAAGGGATTCTTTGAACGTCTATCCTGCCAATTCCTGGCCCTGCAGTCTCTGAAAGGGGAGTGTTTGGTCCTCCTTACTTGACTTGACAGCTTGACTTGCCCTGTTATCCTGTGATTCCCTAGGAACTTGGACCCCGATTGGCCGCGATGCTGAACTTCAATCTTCAGCAACTCTGTGGCCCGAAGTGCCGTGACCTGAAAGTTGAAAACCCCGAGAAATATGGCTTTGAACCAAAGAAGCTGTTGGACCAACTGACCGATATTTACTTGCAGCTGGACTGTGCCCGGTTCGCGAAAGCCATCGCTGACGACCAGGTCAGTGCCTGGGGGGCGGGCGACTTGAGTTTGCTTCCTTGTGGATGTCCTGGCAGACTCCGTGCACGTCCCTCTGTTTCTGGATTTTCCCACTGGAAATCAAGGAAGGGGACACATTGCAAAATGTAGCTTGGAAAGTTTTTAGGATGTAAAAAATAACAGCCACAGCGGCAAGGGAAACTTGTCTGGTGTAAATGGAGATGAACGGGTTATTTTGCTTTGGATGTAAAGAGCGGATTTGGCTCTCAGATCCATTTCAAGTTGAGTTTGTAACCCGTCACGTTAAGGGCCTTGCTTGACAAATCTCTTAAGCTCAGAAGAAACCCTGTTTTCTCAGGGAGTCTCTTCAGCTTCAGTGCTGCTGTTACTTCTGTGGTTCCAGGTTTCAGACCTTGTTTGTTATTTTTACATCCTTCCCTCCCTTATTCCTTGAGTTCTGGTGATCACATCCATTTTGTGGTTTTCATTTCCACAGCTGCCAATTTAGTTCCAGCAACCCCAGTCCAGCCTTGACTTTTAATTTTTCAGAATCTACGGGGCTTCTTCTCCCTCCACGTTCCTCTGTCCTGCAGCATCTTCAGCACCTTAGTAACTAATGGTTACTAACCACATGTCAGGGTTTAACCACCTTTCATGTTTCACTTTTGACCCTCACAAAATCCTGCGATACAGGTTCCCTTGGATTCCTCACGCCCTTCGAGGCATACAGAGGTTAGAGAGCCACAAGGTTAGCGTGGGGCAGAGACAGGGCTCCTCCCCAGTGTCTGCCCTGAGTCCCTGTCCTCAACTTCTCTGCTTTCCGCTTAAAATGCCCCAACGTTCCATGTTCATTTCCATCTCTCCATCTTTGTTCGCGTTGTTTTTCCAGATATTACTCACCTCTCAGGGTAACTGTCACTAGGAATTCCAGAAGGTTTGTTGTTGTTGTTGTTGATTTATTTATGTACTGGCTGCCCTGCACGGCATGTGGGATCTTAGTTCCCTAACCAGGGATCGATCTTGGATCTCCTGCATCCCTGCATTGGAAGCACGGCATCATAACCAGTGGACCACCAAGGGAGTCCCCTCCAGAAGGTTCTTTACTTACATATCAAAATAGGGAAATTGCAGGTCCTTTTTTGTGTTTTTCCAGTAAAAGCTTTATTGAGACATACGTCACATGCGTAGTAGGTACTTTTAGATATAAGCAGGAGATGTGGTCTTGACAAAGTGCCTGCAATGGAAAAAAACCACATATGTCTAAAGTAGTTTTTCTGCAAAAAAGTAGTGGTAAAGGAATAGGTTAGGTGTTTGCAGTTATTTTGAGGAGATGCTGAAATGATTCTCCCGTCTGCCACTGTATAATACTGCATATATTGAGAAATGGAAGATAAACGGTAGTCGTAGGAGGGACAGGAAATGGAAACGCTCACCATGTGAGCTCAGGGCGTCCGCCTTGGGCAGCAGGCCGACTAGAACGGGGCCTCAGCCCAGCCAGAGGTCAGGTGTGAGAAGTCCCCAGGGACTCTTCCCCTCTTACAGTCAGGGACTCCAAAGGGTCATTAGCCTGCTGCCTTTTCTCCTGGTAGGTTTTACTGTGGCCGCCACAACACAAGAAGTTAGTGTAACACAAAGTTTGCAGTGTGGGTGAACACAGCATACCCAGTGAGACAGTGAAAACCAAAGGGTTGCTTCCTACTGCTTTCCTTGGTGACCAGTAAACCATCCACACTCCCTGGTAACGCCTGTGGATTTTGGTGCTGGCCTGTGGTGGCCCTCAGGTCTGCTTAAATGTCTCAATAGCCCTGTTCTTCCAGACCCTTGAAGCAACCACACAAGTGCTGGTGACACCATGGAGAGAAGAACACTTTTTAAGTGGGTTTTTTGCTGCGTTGTACAGTGTGATGTTTGTCGTGATTTTTGGACACTTTGCATTTATGTTGGCTGTAAGCCAGTGAGGGGCCTGCCAACTGGCTTGTTTTGGAAGAGAGTCTGGGTGGCGGGGAGGGGCAGAAGGATGGAAGACTGGAAGGCTCCAGGGAGGTGGTAGCACTTTGTTATCTCCTTTGGGGGCAGCGCTGTTGATTTGCTCTGCTTCCGTCTGGTGTGTCTTATTTTCCTGGGAAGACAAAAGGAAGAAGAAAGTGGCAGCCGAGCAAGAAAAGAAGCAGAGAGCCTTCCACGCATGAGAGTGGGTGGAAGACAGGTGCCCAGGACAGGTGACAGGAGACACCAGTACAAGGAGCCCTGAGCTTTACACACAGGTCTGAGCAGAGCGCCCCTGGTCAGGGTGGGAGGAAGCGGGGCGGGCAACAGGACAGCTGTGCCCAAAGCCCGGAGAGCCTGAAAGAGAGGTCCTAGCCTGATTTGGGAGCTGTGTCCAGGGCTGCATCTCCCTGTGCTTTCCGGACAGATGGATGGCAATCTGATGCTCCTGGAGCACTGTCTGTTAACACCATGTTTCATGAAAAAATGATAGTAAAGAGCCCACCTGAAATCTCACTTCTCCTATGCACTTTTTTTTTTTAATTGAGGTGAAAGTCACATAACACAAAATGCACCACGTTGAAGTGTACAATCCAGTGGCATTTACACAGGCACAGTGTTGGACAAGCATCCCCTCTCTAGTTACAGAACACCCTATCACTCCAGTAAGGAAGTCTTGTATCCATTAAGTAGCCACTATCCCGTCTCACCCCAGCCCCTAGCAACCACTAAATGCTTTCTGTCTTTATTTTACCTATTTTTATATTTGCCTATTTGCCTCTTCTGGATATTTCATATAAATGGAATGATACAATGTATGTAACTTTTTGTGTCTGGCTTCTCTCATGTAGCATGTCTTCAAAGTTGTTACACATGTATCAGTACCTAGTTCCTTTTCTTTTAACAGTTATTTATTTTTGGGTTTGCGGGGTCTTCATTGGGGCACACGGGCTCCTCTCTAGTTGTGGAGGGCAGGGGCTCCTCTCTGGTTGTGGAGGGCAGGGGCTCCTCTCTGGTTGTGGAGGGCAGGGGCTCCTCTCTGGTTGTGGAGGGCAGGGGCTCCTCTCTGGTTGTGGAGGGCAGGGGCTCCTCTCTGGTTGTGGAGGGCAGGGGCTCCTCTCTGGTTGTGGAGGGCAGGGGCTCCTCTCTGGTTGTGGAGGGCAGGGGCTCCTCTCTGGTTGTGGAGGGCAGGGGCTCCTCTCTGGTTGTGGAGGGCAGGGGCTCCTCTCTGGTTGTGGAGGGCAGCTCCTCTCTGGTTGTGGAGGGCAGGGGCTCCTCTCTGGTTGTGGAGGGCAGCTCCTCTCTGGTTGTGGAGGGCAGCTCCTCTCTGTGGAGGGCAGGGGCTCCTCTCTGGTTGTGGAGGGCAGCTCCTCCCTGGTTGTGGAGGGCAGCTCCTCCCTGGTTGTGGAGGGCAACTCCTCTCTGGCTGCGGTGCGCAGGCTTCGCATCTCGGTGGCTTCTGTTGTTGTGGAACATAGTGACACGTGGACTTCTCACGTTGCAGCACGTGGGCTATAGAGCGCAGGCTCAGTAGCTGCGACACAGGGGGCTTAGTTGCCCTGTGGCTAAGGGGTCCTGCTGGCCCGGAGATTGAACCCGTGTCTCCTGGTGGCTCAGACTGTGAAGAATCTGCCTGCAGTGTGGGAGACCAGGGTTTGATCCCTGGGTCAGGAAGATCTCCTGAAGAAGGAAATGTCTACCCACTCTAGTATTCTGGCCTGGAGAATTCCATGGACAGAGGAGCCTGGTGGGTTACAGTTCATGGGGCTGCAAAGCAATCAGACAAAGCATTTGTATAAATACCTATTTTCAATTCTTTGGGATATACTTAGGAGTAGAATTTCTGAGTCATATGGTAATTCTGTGTTTAACAGTCCCACAAGCCCACAAGTAGTGTACGAGGGTTCTAATTTCTCCACATCCTCACCAACACTTGCTATTTTCTGGTGTTTTTGTTTTGTTTTGTTTTTAATAGACACCCTAGTGGGAGTGAAGTGGTATTTCACTGTAGTTTTGATTTGCATTTCCCTAATGACAAGTGCTTGTTGGCCATTTGTGTATCTTTTTTGGAGAACTGTATATTCAAATCCTTCATCCATTATTTTCCCCCTTAGCTGCACCAAGTGGCTTGTTAGATCTTAGTTCAGGGACCAGGGATTGAACGCAGGCCCTCGGTAGTGAAAGCATGGAGTCCTAAACACTTGACCACCAGGAAATTCCCCTTTATCCATTTTTGAAATCGGATCCTTTCTGTTTTGTTCTTTATATATTCTGTGTGAGTTCTTTAATACTTTCTGGATACTAGACCTACATCAGATACATAATTTGCAGATATTTTTATGTCTAATTTTGTATTCATTCTGTACGATCCTTGATGTCAAGGACAACATCTTTGCTTCCTCTCCAGTCCCATCCATGCTGAACTTGAAGCAGCAGCTCAGTAATCTATATTTGTTTGATTAATTGATGCTGCTGCTCTTTGACACTGAATGCCATGTCCCCTTATCATAAGTGCCCTTTGATTTCTGATAATGTTTATCCACTGCTGTATCTTAGAAGTTGACTCTATAGCAGGCACAAATCAGTCAGTTAAAAACTCAAATCATCTTTTTTGCGGGGGTGCCATGTGTCATGTGGGATCATAGTTCCCTGACCAGGGATTATACCCATATACCCTACATGGGGAGCACAGAGGGTTTAATCACTGTATTGCCAGGAAAATCCAAAATTTCTTCTGAGAAATAAGAGTGGGTGATGTTTTCGAGAACACCAGCTGGACGGAGGCATTCAAGGTGAATCATCACAGTGGTGTGGACAGCAGCAGCCACGCTGTGCGTTTTTGCCTTTTCAGCATCTGACTATGAACTTCTGGCCGTTTATTTCCCTGTGACGTGAACATCACTCAGTCGTGTCCGATTGTTTGCGACCCCATGGACTGTAGAGTCCATGGAATTCTCCACGCCAGAATACTGGAGTGGGTAGCTGTTCCCTTCTCCAGTGGATCTTCCTAACCCAGAAATCAAACTGGGGTCTCCTGCATTGCAAGCAGATTCTTTACTAATTGAGCTATCAAGGAAGCCCTAGGGGATGGGGATGGTGGCTTATCTGGCTCATAGTAAGTAGATACAAAATAAAGTATCTGTTGAACTAAAGTAGTAATTTAGTTTCAGAAACTACAACTATTATTGCTAGGCCCAGGCAAAAAGAAAAACACTTCGTTCTTTGCTCTTTTCCCACATGGATTGAATAAGGAACATGGGTGTGTATGGAGAGAGAATGAGTATGTGCACTTATTTAGAAACTGAAGTTTAAAAAAGTATAGAAGGAAGACTGAGGACTTTGAATACAGCATTCTGAGAAAACGCAAGTACTAAGATGAATTTATCCCACAGATGTATGTTCTTGTGAATCCTCGTTTAGAAATCACAGGTCACTGATTTAATCATTCCCCGCCTATCTTTGTGTCACTAAAGTGGCATGTGGCCAGTGTAAATGCCAAATATGATATACTTTGCTCTTTTGAAATGGCAGTGATTGATATAAATTAGGCATCTGTAGAGTAGGTGTTGCTACCAGCATTTTACACCCAAAGAGACTGGGGCTAAGGAGAGTTAGAGCCTTGCCTAAAACCACACAGTGGGTAGATGGTGAAGCCAGGTTTGAAGTCCAGGGTCGCCTGGATCTGTGGTGGGGCTTACCCTGCTGGTCATCCCTCCCACTCTCACAGGCGTAATCCCTGTCTGCTCCCATCAGCCGAGCCTCTGACATATAATAGCATTAAACTAAAAGATCTTAAAGAAGCATCAAAGAATGGGAGAAAGCTCCTGTTGATTATGAACTCTGTTTGGGTTGATTTCACATGTTTACCTTTAGGGAAAAGAACTGAACTATCTACCTCCTCTTGCAGGGTATTGGGTCTCTGTGTGCTGTGCATAGTCCTTCAGTTATGTCCAACTCTTTGCGACCCGTGAACTGTAGCCCACCAGGCTCCTCTGTCCATGGGGATTCTTCAGGCAAGAACACTGGAGTGGGTTGCCATGCCTTCCTCCAGGGGATCTTCCCAGCCCCAGGGATCAAACTGAGGTCTCCCACACTGCAGGCGGATTCTTTACCATCTGAGTGCCTTACGAAGACTGAACTAGACTAGATTTCCTTTTTTTTTAATATTAAAATTTTAAGAGAAATGCATGTCTGCTGTAAAAGTAATTAAAATTTTTTTTAATTCCTCTCATTTGCCTCAGTCCTAAAGCCGCTTCCAGAAGTAATGACCTTGTACAGTTTGGTTTGGATTAGCCCGGTCTTTATGTATTTATAGCCATGTCAAAGTATACTTATATATACTTATAATTTTAGGGCTTTTTTAGAAAACAGAGCCTACTTTGGATATTTTCTTTAGGTTTCTTTTTTCCATTTATATTTACATCTCACGTTGTCTTTCCTCGTTTGCAGAGATCCTACAGCAAAGAGTTGTTTGAAGAAGTTATTTCAAAAATGCGGAAGGCAGGAATCAAATCCACCATAGCAATAGAGAAGTTCAAGCTTTTGGCTGAGAAAGTAGAGGAGATTGTGGCTAAGAATGCACGGGCAGAGATTGACTACAGTGATGCCCCAGACGAGTTCAGAGGTGAGTGGACCCACTTTTCTTATACCAAATTCTTTGATTTAACCTGAAACCTATAACATTAGAAGATGTTCTGTGTTCTCCTTGCTCTTTGAGACTCTTGGTCTGAAATTGAAATTACCATTGCCTAATTTTAGTTCATATTATAAATGACAAGGGGAAAAAATCCTTAGCCTGATTTCAAACCAGATAAAAGCCCTGAAAATTCTAAGGTCAGCCCTGCCTTTGCAGGCGGGGATTCGTATGTCCCAAGGATTATGAGGAGTACTAAGAGGAAGGGTTGATTCTAGCCTGCCGCCTTCACTGCTTGCTGCTGTGTCTGTCTTACTGTCTTTTTTCCTCCAATTTTTCCTCTCAGTAGCTGACAAAAGGGTACTTTGCTCTCTGCAAAAGGCCAAGTGTGTGATTTATCTAATGCTGATTTCCTTCTAAACCTCGGGGCCTGGTCTGGGCCATTTGGTTGCTGCTCTATTTTTCACTGATAGGAGGGACTTTGTTTTGTATTCTTTTTCAGTTGTAGGCGCTATTGTTTGATTAGAATTTGCTTTGCTTTGTCTCTGTAGACCCTCTAATGGACACCCTGATGACTGACCCCGTGCGACTGCCCTCGGGCACCATCATGGACCGCTCCATCATCCTGCGGCACTTGCTGAACTCCCCCACGGACCCCTTCAACCGACAGACGCTGACTGAGAGCATGCTGGAACCAGGTAGAGGAGGGCAGAGCTTGAGCCGCAGTGCCTGCACCTGTCCCGAGCAGTGGGGCCAAAAATCCTGTATCAGAGAGTAACCAAAAGGGGGAAATTTAACAAATCCAGACACTCCATGGTTTCTGACACTTTGTAACAGAAAAGACACAAAACATTCTTTGCTCTTTTTCGCTATAGAATTCCAGTCTTTACTGTTCATGTCTTCTTTGTCAGTCTTCGGTTCCATGAGGGTATAAATGGCCCTTTCTTTATAGTGAACTGCAGGCATCATCTCTCAGGAAAAGCCCATCCAGGGCATTAATTCTTTCCTTTTCTTTTCTCAGTGCCAGAACTGAAAGAACAGATTCACGCCTGGATGAGAGAGAAACAGAACAGTGATCACTAAACCACCCTACCTGCCCACCTTCTGCTGGAAACAGCCAGGGCCAGCGAGGCAGACCGGAGCGATGGTGCACATGCTGTTCAAACATTGGAGGCAAAATACACCATGAGCCCACCCAGAGCGACCAGACGGTGGAGACCTGAAGGGACGTGAACAAGAGGAGGAGCCCAATTCCTGTACATATATTTAAGTGACAAACGTGGTCAAAAGCTTGAAGTACACACTTGATGATTGCTTGTGTAATAGAGCACGTCCTTCGTATGTCACAGTTTGGGGCTTTTGCAGCAGAAGTCTTTTAGTGATGATGACACATGGGTCTGGGCAGCATCCCTTTCATCTCCCCCCCCCCCCCCCCCCCCCCACTAAATCCAATATCCGTTGATTTTGATTGTGATTAGAGAACCTTGGACATTTTGCTGCTAAAGAATCTCCCCCCTCCTACCTTCTTCCTGATCCTACTTGCACTGCTGTGGATTTTTTTTTTAAGTGAAGCAAAAACAAAAATAAACTCCTTTCCTTGGCCCTCCAAACATATATTCTGTGAGATAACTGTGCCTGCAATAAGTGTTAATCCCGGGATCGTATTTTTATATCATATTCACGTATTTGTTTTTTTAATTGGTGTTAGATGACATGATTAATAAAAGAGGCAAGATATTTTCAGAATTTGAATTTTAGTTTTTATTTTTTTTTTCTTTTGAAATGTCCCTTAATTTTTTTTTTTTTCCTAATTATTCTAAACAAAATGAAGAGTATCTTATTGCTCTGGTCCTTGTAGTAAGCCCACTATCAGGAATCTGAGGAACAGCTGCAGCAAAGGAAGCATTTAAGTGTATCAGGATTTCATGTCTTATGGTTTGGGTGTTGGGGGGTTGGGTTTTTCTTTTAATGCTCTGTGACATTTCTAAATCTTTACAGTTATTCTATGAGGGTAAATAAATTCCTCAACCCTGAGTCTCTGAGTTCAAGGCAGGGTTGTCTGTATGGATGTGTCCTGTGGGGCTTGGCCTTACCAAAGCAAAAAAGGGTGCGAGAAATGTGGAAGTATGTCTGCTTGTAAAACACACACACACAGACACACACACCCACACACGCGCACATAAACATGAAAGACTTTTTGTATTACTGCTCCGCACTTACCATACTTGAATTCTTGAATTTCCTTTGGGGTAAAAGAGGATTTTGAAACCATAAAGTGTTTTGAAAAAATGAATTCTACAAAACATACTTTCTTTTCCTTTTTCTCCCCCCGCCACTCCACAGACAGTGTCCTCTGTTCAATTCCTAACGCAAACTCCAATAAATGGTGATACACATTCAGAAGGAATCTTCTTTGAGTCTCTTCTTTTTGTGGAAAACAAAGGGGTGGGTGAAGAGCAAGAGCCAAATGTGTTCACATGTGGTGCACGGTCTCTACCAGAGCCAGTTGCTATTTTTAAAAGAAACCCCTCCCGCGTGTCAGTCTCGGTGCTCCAGTTGGTTCTTCTGTCACTGTTTGCTTGTTCGAGCGGGTTGACTTTGCAGTGTTCAGTGTCTTTGGTTCTCAGGTGGTTGCTCTATTGCAAATATCTTTTCACTGACCTCTGAAATTTTTCTCCTGTGCTAACCATCTCATGAACATTATCTTAGGCACTGCAGTTGATAAAACTTTGCCTAACAGCTTGTGAAATAAGAGAAAGCGTTTCTGCAAAATTTGCTATGTGCCAAGCTCTGCCAAAGCCTGTACGTTGATGGATTCATTTTCTAAGATGATACTCTCATCTTTGTTTTTTTCCAGCAGATCAAAGTGAGGGGTGTGGAGGGATTAGGTCATTTGCCAAATGTCACCTGTTCAGTTAGAAGAGCAGGTGTCCTGGCTCCAAAGTCCTTGGCGCACCCTCCACCCACCCCCGCTCCCAGTGTATTTAAAAGCAGAGACATCACTTGCCAACAAAGGTCTGTATAATCAAAGGTATGGTTTTTCCAGTAGTCATGTATGATGTGAGAGTTGGATTGTAAAGAAGGCTGAATGCCAAAGAATTGATGCTTTTGAATTGTGCTGGAGAAGATTCGTGAGAGTTCCTTGGACAATATGAAGATTGAACCAGTCAATCCTAAAGGAAATCAACCCGGAATATTCACTGCAAGGACTGATGCTGAAGCTTAAGATCCAGTACTTTGGCTACCTGATGTGAAGAGCCGACTCATTAGAAAAGACCCTAATGTTCGGAAAGATTAAAGTCAGGAGGAGAAGGAAGTGACACAGGATGAGATGGTTGGATGTCATAACCAACTGAATGATCATGAATTTGAGCAAACTGGGAGTTAGTGAAGGACAGGGAAGCCTGGTGTGCTACAGTCTATAGGGTCACAAAGATTCGGACACGACGGAGTGACTAAACAACAATTGTCCTTATAACAACAACAATTCTATCTTGTAAAATGGCTTCTCACATCCCTCTGATGATATTAGTGGTGGCTTTTGGAATTTTGTATTACTGTGTAGTTTCTCTTCCAAGTTCCTTTGGCTTTTGTTTTTCTGTTGTTTTTTGTTTGTTTTGTTTTTTAATATTTATTTGGCGCTGCCAGGTCTTAGTTGCAGCATGTGAGATCTAGTTCCCTGAGCAGGGATCAAACCCGGACCTCCTGTGTTGGGAGGGTACAGTCTTAGCCACCGCATCACCAGGGAAGTCTCCCTTTGGCCTTTGTTTAATCTTTTTTATGTTACAGGATTTCCTCAAAAACATAATGCTGTTTACCTATCTGTATTAATAGAGTGGACTAAGAATCTGGGTTAACTTTTTGTATGCCATTTGGTAGAGCTTCTTCAATAGTAGTGCTCACATTTCTTAAGCTTTGCCGGGGTTTGCAGCATAAATCATCCCCTTCTGGGTTTTCCTTTGGGGTTAGGTTTCATCTTGCTTTGGTTTGTTCAAGTTGTTCATCACTTCTTTTATTTTGGCCGTGCTGTGTGGAGCGTGCGGGATCTTCGTTCCCTGACCGGGGATGTAACCCGCCCCTGCAATGGAAGCGTGGAGTCTTAACCCCGGGCCACCGGGGAAGTCCTTGTAGCCACTGTTCTACCACTTTGGGACCAAATCAACGTTTTCTAAAAAACAGATTCACATTAACAATTTCAGACAATATGTATAAAAGAAAGCCAAAATCACCCATAATCCCACCATACAGACGATTCTGGTTTTTTACCAAGTTTGTATACACTTATGCCTATACAATTATGATGCATATTGACTTCTGTGTCAATTCTGTTTCTCCATCTCATGAATGTGTGCTGATTGTCTTCTCTCCACCCAGATGATAAACTCCTGAGCGGTGCAGGTTCTGTCATGTTATCTGCGTGCCCCACTTGCTCACTCCCCATGAATGTAATACAGTGCTGCCTTACCCATTCAGATGTATTCATCATTTTGAAAATTCAGAATTCGGAGGTTTCAAGGAGCTTCTATTGGATACAGCATGTCTCCCACCTGCACTGTCTGTGGAAGGAGGATGTTTGAGATTTCTGTCTTTAGTGTAAGGGTTGCTATTTTATAGAAACTTGGGATTGACTTTATTCTGTTCATTATAGATATTAAATTACAAAATATTTAAAATGTATCAATAGGTCTTGGCTTACAAGGAAGCAGGCCAAATAGGAAGGAGGACTTGAGAATCAGATGAACAGAAGAGACATGATCCTAAAGAAAAAGATGATTAAAATAACTTCTTACTCCTTTTGTGACTCACTCCTGTGGGTTTCTAAAAGGAGGAGCTGATAGAATATCTTTTGGAGAAAATAGGCAAGCATGTTACTTTGTTCACATTTTGTAACCTTTGGGTTTGGTGAAATAGTACACTTCACAGTTGTTACTGAAGTGCTAAAGAAAGATAAATAGGCCCTATTTATGCATTGATTTTTGGCTGCACTGGGTCATTACCATTGCGGCACTGGCTAAAGTTTCTCTAGTAGAGAGTGAGAGCTACTCTCTCATTAAGTAGTTCACGGGCTTCACATTACTGTGGCTTCTCTTGTTGCAGAGCACAGGCTCTAGAGTGTGCAAGCTTCCGTAATTGCAGCATGGAGGCTCAGTCTGGCGCATGGAGCTTAGTTGCTATGCAGCAAATTGGATCTTCCCAGATCGGATCGAATCCGTGTCCCTTGCATCGGCAGGTGAATTCTTAACCACCGAACCACAAGGGGAGTCCCTATAGGTAAGCTTGTTTTGGGGGGTTTTTAATTTTAGTGGGAGGATGATTCCTTTACAATATTGTGATGGTTTTTGCCATACATCAATATGAATTGGCCATAGGTATACACATATCCCCTCCGTCCTTATCTCCCTTCCCTCCTCCCTCCAGGCTGTCACAGAGCACTGGCCTTGGGTACCCTGCATCATACGTCAAACTTTCACTGGCTATCTATTTTACGTATAGTGATGTATATGTTTCATTGAAGGAAACAGCCATAGTATGAACCTGATGATTGGATCAGCTGGCATTGGGCTGAAGGAATCCACCCTTGGTTGGTAAATAATGTGCGTTTTATGATCATGTTCTGTGTACCAGCCACCCTCATATATATTAACTCCTTAAATCACCAACAGTTGTATAAAGGGACAGGGAACTGTTGTATGAATCAAGGCTATCTGGGCTTCTGGGTCTGATCCCTTCACCACTCCTGTATGGCAGTACAGTGGTCCATCAGTATTTTTAGGGGTTTGGTTTCAGGACCCCCGCAGATACCACAGTCTGCACATGCTCAAGTTCTTATATAAAATGTCGTAGTGTTTGCTTATAATTTCCACGTGTACTTTAAACCATCTCTAAATTACTTACAATATCTAATGTAAATAGTTGTAAATACAATGTAAATAGTTGATAGTGTTAGTCATTCAGTTGTGTCCGACTCTTTGGGACCCCATGGACTGTAGCCCATCAGGCTCCTCTGTCCTTGGGGTTCTCCAGGCAAGAATACTGGTGTGGGTACCCATTCCCTTCTCCAGGGCATCTTATCAACCCAGGGATGGAACCCGGGTCTCATGCATTGCAGACAGATTCTTTACCATCTGAGCCACCAGGGAAGCCCTAAATAGTTGATGGCGTGGTACAAATTTAAACTTTGCTTTTGGAACTTTCTAGATTCTTCAAATCGTGATTGGTTGAATCTGTACGTGGAACCCAAATATACAGAGGGCCAGCTGTACTTCAGAATGGTCCAAGTTCATAATGGCCAAGGAGATATGGAGAAGCAGCATAGCATTCCAGAAGGGGCTTTGGCCTTGGGGTCAACTCTAGACTCACCCCTCATTTTATTTTTAAAAGAATGTAAATTTTAATTAAGAAATGTCCACTTAGTTCATCAATTTATTTATTTTGGGGGTCGCAACCAAGACTTCAGTTCCCCAACTGGGGATCAGACCTGTGCCCCCTGCAATGGAAGTGTGGTGTCTTAACCACTGCACCACCAGGGAAGTCCTCAGCCTGCATTTTAAGTGGTTAAATAGCTTCAGTCTCACAGCTTTCAACACTGGCCACTCACTCACTGTTGACCCCCTAAATTTGTGTTTCCAGCCTCTATTCTGTACTGCTGACACTGGACACATCATGTCTTAAAGGCTCTTGGAATTGTTCAGTTGCTCAGTCGTGTTCAAATCTTTGCAATCCCATGGACTGCAGCATGCCAGGCTTCCCTAGTCCTTCAACATCTCCCAGAGCTTGCTCAAACGCATGTCCATTGAGTCGGTGATGCCATCCAACCATCTCGTCCTCTGTCATCCCCTTTTCTTCCTGCCTTCAATCGTTCCCAGCATTAGGGTCTTTTCTAATGAGTTGGCTCTTCATATCAGATGGCAAAAGTATTGGAGCTTCAGCTTCACCATCAGTCCTTCCAATGAATATTCAGGACTGATTTCCTTTAGAATTGACTGGTTTGATCTCCTTGCAATCCTAGAGACTCTCAAGAGTCTTCTCTAACACCACAGTTCAAAAGCATCAATTCTTTGGTCCTCAACTTTCTTTATGGTCCAACTCTTACATCCATACATGACTACTGGAAAAATCATAGCTTTGACTAGATGGACTTTTGTCAGTAAAGTAATGTCTCTGCTTTTTAAAACGCTCTCTAGGTTTGTCCGGCTTCCCTAGTGGCTCAGACAGTAAAGAATCAGCCTAAAATGCAGGAGACCAGGGTTCAATCCTGAGTCAGGAAGATCCTCTGGAGAAGGAAATGGCAACCCACTCCAGTATTCTTGCCTGGAGAATTCCATGGACAGAGGAGCCTGGCAGCCAACAGTCCATAGGGTTGCAAAGAGACATGAGTGAGCAACTAACATACACTAGGTTTGTCATAGCTCTTCTTCCAAGTAGCAAGTGTCTTTTAATTTCATGGCTGAAGTCACCATCTGCAGTGATTTTGGAGCCCAAGAAAATAAAGTCTGTCACTGTTTCCATTGTGACCCATTTATTTGCCATGAAGCGATGTAATCAGATGCCATGATCTCTGTTTTTTGAATGTTGAGTTTTAAGCCAGCTTTTTCACTTTCCTCTTTCACCTTCATCTAGAGGCTCTTTAGTTCCTCTTCACTTTCTGCCATAAGGGTGGTGGTATCTGCGTATCTGAATTTATTGATATTTCTCCCTGCAGTCTTGATTCCAGCTTGTGCTTCATCCAGCCTGGCATTTTGCATGATGTACTCTACATAAAAGTTAAATAAGCAATGTGACAGTAAACAGCCTTGACGTACTCCTTTCCCAATTTGGAACCGGTCCATTGTTCCATGTCCAGTGCTAACTGTTGCTTCTTGACCTGCATACAGATTTCTCAGGAGGCAGGGAAGGTGTCCTGTTAGTCCCATCTCTTTAAGCATTTTCCACAATTTGTTGTGATCCACACGGTCAAAGGCTTTAGCACAGTCAATGAAGCAGAAGTAGAGGTTTCTCTGGAATTTTCTTGCTTTTTCTATGATCCAATGGATGTTGGCAATTTGATCTCTGGTTCCTCTGCCTTTTCTAAATCCAGCTTGAACATCTGAAAGTTCTTGGTTCATGTGCTGTTGAAGCCTAGCTTGGAGAATTTTGAGCATTACTTTGCTAGTGTGTGAAATGAATGCAATCGTGTGGTAGTTTAAACATTCTTTGGCATTACCTTTCTTTGGGATTGAAATGAAAACTGATCTTTTCCAGGCCTTTGGCCACTGCCAAGTTTTCCAAATTTGCTGGCATATTGAGTGCAGCACTTTCATAGCATCATCTTTTAGGATTTGAAATAGCTGTGCTGGAACTTCATCACCTCCACTAGCTTTGTTCCTAGTGATGCTTCCTAAGGCCCACTTGACTTCACACTCCAGGATGTCTGGCTCTAGGTGAGTGATCACACCATCGTGGTTATCTGGGTCATTAAGATCTCTTCTGTATAGATTTGTGTATTCTCGCCACCTCTTCTTAATATCTTCTGTGTCTGTTAGGTCCATACCGTTTCTGTCCTTTATTGTGACCATCTTTGCATGAAATATTCCCTTTTTATCTCTAATTTTCTTGAAGAGATCTCTAGTTTTTCCCATTCTATTTTTTTCCTCTGTTTCTTTGCTTTGATCACTAAGGAAGGCTTTATCTCTCCTTGCTGTTCTTTGGAACTCTGCATCCAGATGGGTATATCTTTCCTTTTCTCCTTTGTCTTTCACTTCTCTTCTTTTCTCAGTGATTTGTAAGGCCTCCTCAGACAGCCATTTTGCCTTTTTGCATTTCTTTTTGGGGGGATGATTTTAATCATCACCTCCTGTACATTGTTATGAACCTCCATCCATAGTTCTATCAGATCTAATCCCTGAATCTATTTGTCACTTCCACTGTACAATCTCACCTACTTTGAGGACCTAAATCTTGGTGTTAAACAGACTTAATGGTTTAAAGTAGTTATTTTTTTCCCCAATAAAACTCTCACACATTTATTACTAAGCCAGATCACTAGTGCAGAAACACTGACACCAAGAGAAAAATTATTTTTCCAATAAAACACATCCAGTCATTGAGACAGTACTGCTGTTCTCAAAGTGATGTGGTCAGATGGAAGTGACCTTGACACGACATATGCTTGTACTACTTCAGATGTGAGGCTCCTTACAGACCCAGCTTGGTTCTTCTCCATTGCCTTCTCTTCAAGAATGGGACTATTCTGGTTTTGTTTCTTGGCCAAGAATTGCTTGATCATGTGAGAAGTCATGTGAGAAGACATGGCGAGGAGCAAATTCAACTGCACATTGGATGACAGAGAAGAGAAGAGAGTGGCTGTGACTTAATGATCATCTATCATGGTTCTGGCTGTGCTGACTCAACAAAGCAGTTCTCACTCAGAGACTCCAGTTCAGTTCAGTTCAGTCACTCAGTCGTGTCCGACTCTTTGCGACCCCATGAATTGCAGCACGCCAGGTCTCCCTGTCCATCACCAACTCCTGGAGTTCACTGAGACTCACGGCCATCGAGTCAGTGATGCCATCCAGCCATCTCATCCTCTGTCATCCCCTTCTCCTTCTGCCCCCAATCCCTCCCAGCATCAGAGTCTTTTCCAATGAGTCAACTCTTCACATGAGGTGGCTAAAGTACTGGAGTTTCAGCTTTAGCATCATTCCTTCCAAAGAACACCCAGGGTGGATCTCCTTTAGGATGGACTGGTTGGATCTCCTTGCAGTCCAAGGGACTCTCAAGAGTCTTCTCCAACACCACAGTTCAAAAGCATCAATTCTTTGGCGCTCAGCTTTCTTCACAGTCCAACTCTCACATCCATACATGACCACTGGAAAAACCATAGCCTTGACTAGATGGACCTTTGTTGGAAAAGTAATGTCTCTGCTTTTCAATATACTATCTAGATTGGTCATAACTTTTCATCCAAGGAGTAAGCGTCTTTCAATTTCATGCCTGTAATCACCATCTGCAGTGACTTTGGAGCCCCCAAAAAATAAAGTCTGACACTGTTTCCCCATCTATTTCCCATGAAGTGATGGGACCAGATGCCATGATCTTCGTTTTCTGAATGTTGAGCTTTAAGCCAACTTTTTCACTCTCCTCTTTCACTTTCATCAAGAGGCTTTTTAGTTCCTCTTCACTTTCTGCCATAAGGGTGGTGTCATCTGCATATCTGAGGTTATTGATATTTCTCCCAGCCATCTTGATTCCAGCTTGTGCTTCTTCCAGCGCAGTGTTTCTCATGATGTACTCTGCATAGAAGTTAAATAAGCAGGGTGACATGTCTTAGGCCATTGCATTTATAGTGGCTGAGCCTGGGGTCATTGCAAAGTCTTCTTGTTCACATCTGGCTGTTGTCTGGGACCCAGCTGGGACTGTTGGCTGGAATACCTACATGTGGCCTCTCTGGCACTTTTATCTTCACATTCCAGGTTCTAAGAGCTAACACCCCAAGAAGACCAGATAAAAAGTTGGTCTTTTATGACCTAGCAGTCTCAGAAGTCACACACTGTCACTTCTGCTGCCTTCATGGGCCTGCCTGTGTTCATGGGGAGCAAACACAGACCTCATCTCTCAATGGGAGAAATTCCAATGTCACATTTTAAGAATAGCGCATGGGGACTTCTTTGTTAGTCCAGTGGTTAGGACTCTGCTTTCACTTAGTTCCCCAACCAGTAAAGTGAAAATGTTAGTTGCTCATTTGTGTCCAAGTCTTCACAACCCCATTGACTGTAGCCCGCCAGGCTCCTCTGTTCACGGAATTACCCAGACAAGAATACTGGAGTGGGTAGCCGTTCCCTTGTCCAGAGCCTTGGTTCAATCCCTGGTTGGGGGACTAAGATCCTGCAAGCCATATGGAGCAGCCAAAAATAAAGAAGAAAGAAAGAAATATGAACAAAAATTTCAAAATACAAGAAATACTGAAGAATATCGAGAGAAAGGATTGCCTCCTCCTTCCCACCCCAGTCTTCCAGCCTCCCAATATCCCTCCCACCCCTGTTACCAATTTTCTTTTTCAACAGAAATGGTAGTTCTACACTGTCTGCTTCTTACTTTTTTTCACATTAAATATACTTTGTTGTTGTTTTTTTTTAATTTTATTTATTTATTTGGCTGCTCCAGGTCTTAGTTGTAGCATGTGGGATCTAGCTCCCTGACCAGGGATCGAACCCGGGCCCCCTGCACTGAGAGCTCAGAGTCTTAGCCACTGGACCACCAGGGAAGTTCCCTAAATATACTTTGGAATCCTTTTTTTTTCTTCCAGCAGCACAAATAGTCTATTATTACCAAGTCATCTACTGATAGCACTTGGACTGATTGCAATCTGGGTTACCTCAAGCAATGGAGCCATAAACAATCTTGTAAATACATCATTTTGTATGTGTGCAAACATACATTGATATATTCCTAGCAATGGAATTGAATAATCAAAGAGTACATAAAATTTCAATTTTACTATATATAGGGATGTACCATTGACATTCTGACCAGCAGTATATGAAACATCCTTTTGCGAGGTGGTCAGGGAAGGTCTCTCTTTAAAGTATCATTTAAAAATCTTGAAAATCGTAATTCCCTGGCAGTCCAATGGTTAGGGCTCCCAAGGTGGCACAGTGGTCCTTGCCAATACAGGAGACACAAGAGACTCAGGTTTGATCCCTGGGTCAAGAAGATCCCCAAGGAGGAGGAAACGGCAACCCACTCCAGTATACTTGCCTGGAGAATCCAATGGACAGAGGAACCTGGTGGGCTACAGTCCATAGGGGTCCCAAAGACTCAGACATGACTGAGTGCAATGAGGGAGTATGCAACGCCCCCCACCACGCACACACAGTGGTTAGGACTCCTTGCTTCCACTGCAGGGGGGCCCGAGTTTGATCCCTGGTTGGGGAACTAGGATTCCACAAGCCTTATGGCAAAAAAATAAATAAATAAACAAACTTTGAAAGTAATGGAAAGAGACCTGCAAAGATCTGTGTGAAGAATGGCCCAGTCAGTGGAAACAAACAAATGTGGAAGCTACTACGACAGTTCTTTTGGTATGTTTAAGGAACAGAAAGGAGGCCAGTGTGCTAGAGAGAAGTGAACAAGACTATAAGTAGTAGATGAGGTTAGAGGAACTGAGAGGACTGGAGAGGTGGTGGCTCCCATGATAGACTGCTGCAAAGACTACACATTTACCTTGAGTGACAGCGATGGCTATCGGAAGGTGTGAGCACAAGACTGACACCACCCAACACCCATTTCCTGTTATCCACTTCGGCTACTATGGAAAACAGGTTGAAGTGGGGATGGGCTTCTGTGTTAAAAACACGGAAATGAAGGTACCAAGTGGAAGACTCCTGCAGCAGTTCAGGAAAGAGTGAGGGGAGCTTACAGGGCAGTGGCAACAGAGGGGTGAAGGTGGAGATTCTGGAAATATTTTGAAGGTAGAGTCAAAGGATTTGCCAACTGCTTGGATGTGAGAATGAGAGAAAAAAAGGGAATTAAATTTGGCCCTAAATGGGTTTCCCTGATAGCTCAGTTGGTAAAGAACCTGCCTGCAATGCAGGAGACCCAGATTTGATTCCTGGGTCAGAAAGATCTGCTGGAGAAGGGATAGGCTACCCACTCCAGTATTGTTGGGCTTCCCTTGTGGCTCAGCTGGTAAAGAATCCACCTGCAATGTGGGAGACCTGGGTTCGATCCCTGGGTTGGGAAGATCTGTTGGAGAAGGGTAAGGCTACCCACTCCAGTATTCTGGCCTGGAGAATTCTATGGACTGAATAGTTCATGGGGTCACAAAGAGTCAGACTGACTGAGTGACTTTCACTTTCACTAAATGTTTGGCTTGAACAACTTGAAAGATGGAGTTTCCATTGACTTACAAGCTGTGCTTAGTCGCTCAGTTGTGTCTGACTTTTTGTGACCGACCCCCTGGACTGTAACCCACCAGGCTCCACTGTCCATGGGGATTCTCCAGGCAAGAATACTGGAGTGAGTTGTCATGCCCTCCTCCAGGGGATCTTCTCAATCCAAGGACTGAACCCAGGTCTCAGGTCTCATGCATTGCAGGTGGGTTCTTTACCATCTGAACCACCAGGGAAGACCAAGAATATTGAAGTGGGTAGTCTATCCCTTCTCCAGGGGAATTTCCCAACCCAGGAGTTGAACCAGGGTCTCCTGTATTTTGCAGGCAGACTCTTTACCAGCTGAGCTACTCGGGGAAAGACTGAAAGAAGAGGAATGTGTGGATGGAGATATTCAGTTGCTTCATTTTGGTCACTTTAAATTGAGGGTGACTTCAGACTTCCCTGGTGGCTCAGACGGTAAAGCGTCTGTCTACAATGCGGGAGACCTGGGTTTGATCCCTGGGTTGGGAAGTTCCCTGGAGAAGAAAAAGGCAACCCACTCCAGTACTCTTGCCCAGAAAATCCCGTGGATGGAGGAGCCTGGTGTCCATGGGGTCGCAAAGAGTCGGACACGACTGAGCGACTTCACTTTCACTTTCACTTAGTCGTCCAAGTGGCTATGTCAAATAGATAATTGAGCCTAGAGATCATGGCAGAGGTCCAGACTAGAGAAATTACTTGGGGAATCATTCTTATACTTTAAAAATGTTTGATTGTCTTATCTATGAGCTTAGTAAATGTATTTTATTTTGTTGTTAATATTGTACTGTAAAAATTTAAATTTTTCTCTGTTATAGTTTTGTGCATGTTAGTTTATTTCCTAATTACTTTAGCCAAATTTTTTATTTTATTTCATTTTTTTGACCATGCTGTGCAGCTTCAGGATCTTAGTTCCCTGACCAGAGATTGAACCTGTGTTCCCTGGCATTGGAAGTTCAGACTCCTAACCAGTGGACCACCAGGGAGTTCCCCCTAATTACTTTAGTGTTCATATAGTTTTATAATGGAAAAGATATCTTTTCTACTATACTTTCTAGTTGGATATTATTGGTGTGGAGATATGAGTTTCTGAAGTATATCTTTTGTCCAGCAATCTTATTTCTATTAATTGTGGGATTGTGATGGGTTTCTTATGTAGATAAATGTATCATCTGCAAATAAAGATAGTTTTACTCTTCCTTTCCAATTTTTATACAGCTCACTTTTCTTATTACATTGGCAATGGCTTTCAGCACCCTGTTGAACAGAAAAAGTCAGACTAGGCACCTTTTGGCTGCATTAGGTCTTAGTTGCGGCACACAGGGTCTATAGTTTTGGCTCACGGGCTCCAGAGTGCATGGGCTCAGTAGTTGTGGTAAATGGACTTAGTTGCCCTCTGGCATGTGGGAATCTAATTCCCTGACCAGGAATCAAACCCACATCTCCTACATAGGAAGGCAGATTCTTAACCACTGGACTACCAGGAAAGTCCCCAGACTAGGTATCTTTGTTCCAGAGTTAAATGGGAGAGCATATAAAAAATTTTGTGTGTGTGATTAAAAAAATAATAATTTTATGTATTTATTTTATTTTTGGCTGCTCTGGTCTTTCTTGCTGATGGGCTTTGCTCTAGTTGCAGCTAGCAGGAGCTACTCTCTAGTTGCGGCCCCTGGGCTCTAGAGCACAGGCTCAGTGTTTGTGGCACATGGGCTTAGTTGCTCTGTGGGATGTGGGATCTTTCTAGACCAGGGATTGAACCCCTGTCCCCGACATTGGTAGGCAGGTTCTTTACCACTGAGCCACCAGGGAAGACCAAGGCGTGTGATTTTTTTAAAGGGAGGGTTTTGGGAGATCATCTGTATCAAGTTGTGCAGTTTCCTTCTATTTTTTATTTTAAGAAAATTTCTGGACTTCCCTGGAGGTCCAGTGGTTAAGACTCTAGGCTTCCAATGCAGGGGGCAGGGTTCAATTCCTGGTCCAGGAACCAAGATCCCATGAATTACTTGGCCAAAAATGAAAAAAAGAACATTTCTCTGTTAAATAGATACTGAGAATTATCAAGGGTTTTTTTTTCAATTCCTGTGATTTTACATGGAGACTACTATTGCTGAGAATTACAGTGTTAAATATTTTTATCTTAAACCATTCTTGCATTCCCACTTAATTACTTTCAGTTACCTAATATTTTATTTAGAATTTTTGCTCTAATTAGCAAAAATGAAATGACTCTATGTTTTCCTTTTCTGCTGCTGCTAAGTCGCTTCAGTCATGTCCAATCCTGTGCGATCCCATAGATGGCAGCCCACCAGGCTCCCCCGTCCCTGGGATTCTTCAGGCAAGAGCACTGGAATGGGTTGCCATTTCCTTCTCCAGTACATGAAAGTAAAAAGTGAAAGTGAAGTCACTCAGTTGTGTCCGACTCTTAGCGACCCCATGGACTGTAGCCCACCAGGCTCCTTCGTCCATGGGATTTTCCAGGCAAGAGTACTGGAGCGGGGTGCCGTTGCCTTCTCCGTTTCCTTTTCTAATTTTTTTTTTCTTTTCTACTTTCATTCTCATCCAGTTTTGGAATTAAACAGTTTATTGGCATCACAAAATTAGTTGAAGATATTTTATTCATTGAGTAAATATTTCAAAGCTATTCACTGAGAACCATTATATGACAAATACTGTTCCAGATGCAGGAAAATAAAAATCTTGTCATCACTGAATTTATGTTCTAGGGAGAGAAAACAGAAAAGAAACACAATAAATAAGTAACTGCTAATGCTAAGTCACTTCAGTCGTGTCCGACTCTGTGCGACCCCATAGACGGCAGCCCACCAGGCTCTGCTGTCCCTGGGATTCTCCAGGCAAGAACACTGGAGTGGGTTGCCATTTCCTTCTCCAATGCATGAAAATAAAAGTGAAAGTGAAGTCGCTCAGTCGTGTCCGACCCTCAGTGACCCCATGGACTGCAGCCTTCCAGGCTCCTCATCCATGGGATTTTCCAGGCAAGAGTACTGGAGTGGGGTGCCATTGCCTTCTCCGATAAATAAGTAAAATATATAGTATATTCCCTAGTGGCTCAGCAGCAAAGAATCAACCTGCCAATGTAGGAGACACAGCTTCAATCCCTGGGTTGGGAAGATCCCCTGAAGAAGGAAATGGCAACCCACTCCAGTATTCTTGCCTGGGAAATCCCGTGGACCCAGGAGACTGGCAGTCTACCGCCTATAAGGTCACAAAAGAGTCGGACACGACTTAGCGACTAAACAACAACATACAGTGCAATGGAGGTAGATGCTAAAGAGAAAAATAAAATAACGAAGAGGGAGGTGGGTGGGTTCCAGTTTTATTTAGGATGGATAGACAAGACTCCTGAGATGACATTTGATCTTTCCGTGTTTTTTTGGTTTGGTTTTCTGGAACAAACTTAGATGCTAGGGATCATATATATTTTGAAAAATTGATGGAACCTTCCTAAAATAACTAACTGTGGCACTTTTTCACTGTGGGATACAGGTAGGGGTATTAGTCCATGGGGTTTTGAAGGGCCGGACACGACTGAGTGACTTCACTTTCACTTTTCACTTTCCTGCACTGGAGAAAGAAATGGCAACCCACTCCAGTGTTCTTGCCTGGAGAATCCCAGGGACGGGGGAGCCTGGTGGGCTGCCGTCTATGGGGTCGCACAGAGTCAGACACGACTGAAGCAACTTAGCAGCAGCAGCAGCAGCAGCAAGGAACCTGTGACTTTCTTTAGTGGTTGTTGTAAATGAAGAGTTCAACATAATATTCCTTTTTATTATATTTGTGTCTGTAGTTAACTTCCCTTTTCCATTATGGATAGTATTTATTTATGTCTCTTTGCTTTTTCTTTATTATTCTTACCAGACGTTTCTCTGGTTTATTATTTATTTTTCAAAGAACCAGCTTTTATATTTCTTATCAAAGCACAATGTACATACAGAAAAGTACACTTCTACATCAGCAGCTCCATGCCCCTTCAGGGACCCAACCATGCAGTCAGCACCTGACCAAGAGAAAACATCACCAGGACCCCAGAGACCCTTCCTGTTTTATTCCAATTACCGTTCTTCCTGGAGACCCTGAGAGGGACCTCAATCCTGATAACAAGCTTTGGTTAACTTTGTTTATCATGCTTTTGTTCTTAACCTTTTTATTCCCTCTCTGTACTTCGGGTTTACACTTGTTCATTTTCTAGCCTCTTGAGTTGAACACATATATTTTCTATTTTATTTTCTGGTAAATGTATTTCAAAGTTATAAATTTTTCTGCAGTGCTGTTTCCTTTAAAAATAAGTTTATTTAGTGGCTGTTCTGGGTCTTCGTTGCTGCTGTGGCTTTTCTCTAGTTGCAATGTGTGTGCTTCTCATTGCTGTGGCTTCTCTTGTTGCCGAGCCTGGGCTCCAAGGTGCTCAGGCCTCAGTAGTTGCGGCTCGAAGGCTCTAGAGCACAGACTGAACAGCTGTGGCCCATAGGCTTAGTTGTCCCACAGCAAGTGGGATCCTCCTGGACCATGGATCCAACCTGTGTCTCCTACATTGACAGGCAGATTCTTTACCACTGAGCCATCAGGGAAGCTCTACAATACTATCTTAACTGTTTTCAACCAACTTGGACCTGTAGTGTTTATATTGTTATTCATTTCTGTCTTTTATGATCCCTTTATGATTTTACTTTCAAGTGTTACTTAGTAGTATTTTTAAAACTTCTAGAGATGCATCTATAGTGACATTTAGATCAATTTAAAATTTATTTCTCATTTTATCGCATTGTGCTCTGAGAACAATTGTCAGGATGATGTTGATTCTTGGAAATCTATCAAGGCTTCTCTGAGGCCTTGTATATGATTAAATTTTGTAACTGTTCTGTGTATCTCAGTGTGTTTTCTCTGAGAAAGAAAAATTTCAGGTGTGAAATTCTGTGTGTACTTATTGTGTGTGTGCTCAGTTGCTCAGTCATGTCTGACTCTTTGCCACCCCATGAACTATAGCCCACCAGGCTCCACTGTCCTTGGGATTTCCCAGGCAAGAATACTGGAGTGGGTTGACATTTCCTTCTCCAGGGGATCTTCCAGATCCAGTAATTGAACCCACAACTCCTGTGGCTCCTGCATTGGCAGGCAGACTCTTTACCACTCACCACCAGGAAAGCCCATATGTATTTATTACATCTAATTTGTTAATTATGTTATTTAAATTGTCTCTATCTTGGCTAACTCTTTTGTCTGGTTTCTGGGGACTCTGTGTATTCCTGAAACATTTGATAAAATCTCTATTCCCATTGTTGGGTAAAGACTTTATTTCTCTCTGTGATTTTATTAGTAATTGTTTTATATCTTTTGAAGTTATGGTGTAAGGAAGATAAAATCAGTTTTATGTTATCTTGATTATCTTTCTTTTCGCCATCTTTTTGTCTCTTAGGAAGTGTCTGTGTGTGTGTTGTGGACCCTTTTTTTTGTTGTTGAAGAAGTCAGAGGTGGCATTTTTGGTTGTTATTTATTTATTTTTGGCTGCACTGGGTCTTCATTGTTTCTCTCTCTGTAGTTTCAGTGAAGGGGGGCCTCTCCGTTGTGATGCTTGAGCTTCTCCTTGCTTTGACTTCTCTTGTTGCAGAGCACAGACTCTAGGCATACAGGCTTCAATAGTCGTGGAGCACGGGCTTAGATGCCCTGTGGCATGTGGAATCTTCCCAGACCAGGGACTGAACCCATACCTCCTGCACTGGCAGGCAGGCTTTTAGCCACTGCACCACCAGGGAAGCCCCGTGGACATTTTTGAGAAGAAAGTTGAGCTGGATGCAGTGACTGTGGGAAGGAATAGGCCTTTCTCCTCCCCTGTTCCCACTCTCTCCAGGGGTGAGTTGTGGAGATGGGGTAGGATGTGACCGGCCTAAGTCATCCCTGAGAACTTGCCTGCCCTGACTGTTTTCTCCTCTGTGTCTATCTACTTCTCTTAGGAAAATTTTCATATTAATTTATATCTTGTGTGGGTGTTAGTTGCTCAGTTGTGGCCAACTCTTTGCAGCCCCATGGACTGTAGCCCACCTGTCTCCTCTGTCCATGGGATTTTCTGGGCAAGAATATTGGAATGGGTTGCCTTTTCCAGAGGATCTTCCCAACCCAGGGACTGAACCCGAGTCTCCTGCATTGTGGGCAGACTCTTTACCATCTGAGCCACCAGGGAAAAATCTTACATTAAAATTGTTTCTACGGTGTTGTTTTGGTTTATAGATTTGCCTAGTATGTCTTTCTTTTTCCTTGTTTTTCTCCCTGCCTTTTTATTATGAAATATTAAACCTATTCAGAAAAATGCATAAAACATAGATGTACAACTTAATTATTATAAAGTTTATACTGTGTAACTACACCGAGGCAAAGAAACAGAACATTCCTAGCGTTCCAAAAACCTATTTAGTGCTGGTTCCTCATAACAACACTCTTTGGACTTCCCTGGTGGTCCAGTGGCTAAGCCTCCGTGTTCCCAATGCACTGGGCCTTTCGTTCAGTTTCTGGTCAGGGAAGTAGATCCCACATGCCACAACTGGAAAAAAAAAAAAGATTCCACATGTTGCCATGAAGATAGAAGATTCTGTGTGCCAAAGCTAAAACTTAGTGCAGCCAAATAAAATAAAGTTTTTTTAAAGATAAATACTCTAAAAAAACTCAACATTCCTAACCTCCATCCAAAGGTAAACATTATCTCAGTTTCTAAGACAATCACTTCCTTACTTTTCTTTCTGGTTTCATCACCGAGGTATGCATCTGTACACACTAGAATTTAATTTTATCTGTCTTGTATATTAATTATTTAATTACATTTAAATTAATTTAATTAATTTTATATTAGTTTATATAATATAGATTATATAATTTTATATTAATGTATTCATAAATTTAATATATTTATGTCTGACTTTTCTTGATATTTCATCATAAGAATAAGTGTAGTCGGTATTACTGCATTACCCATAATTCATTCATTTTCATTGCTATATATATTTCACTGTATAAATATACCAAAACATTTTTTATCCATTTTCTTCTTTATTTTTTTTTTTTTGTCGACCACACCACATCGATCCCATTTTCTTCTTGATAGACACTTGTAGTTCCAGTTTGGAAGTATCACAAATAACTTAGCTGTGAACAGTCTTGAGTAAGTTTCAGGGCCCATTTGACGTTAGATTTTGGATCCTGGATTTTTGTCAAATGCATTTTCTGCATCCACTGAGATGTTAATGTCGTTTTTTATTTTAGGTTGTTAATATGAATTACACTGATTAATTTTTTGATGTTGAAACTTGCTGTTCTGGGAACAATCTCACTAAGAACATCATGTATTTTTCTTTTTATTTGTTGTTTGACTCAATTTGCTAAAATTTTGTTAAGAGTTTTTACATTCCTTTATATCTAATATTTATATTGGATTGTAGTTTTTCTTTTCTTGTAATACCTTTTTCTAGTTTTGGTAACACCCTCCTGACTTTTTCTCTGGATTTGGGATGCCAATTTTCAAAGTCACTATGTTGTATGAAACAGTGATTCAGCATTATCATCCATGATGCCAATGCTCTCTTTCTCTGTAACTGTATACACATATTTTTCTAACGTTTCCTCTCTTAGTCTCTTCTTGGTGTCTTCTAGTGGAATCTCTCAGTCTGGTCTTCCTGCTCACTAATTCCTTCTTTGTATGCATTTTCCTGTTGGACCCTCTATCTCGAATTAGTTTTTAAAAACTGCTTATTTCATTGCGTGTGTGCTCAGTCACTCGGTCATGTCCAGCTCTTTGCAACCTCTTTGGACTGTAGCCTGCCAAGCTCTCTGTCCATGGAATTCTCTGGGCAAAAATACTGGACTGAGTTCCCATTTCCTTGTCCAGGGATTGAACCTGCGTCTCTTGCATCTCCTGCATTGACAGACAGACATTTTAGCACTGAGCCACCTGGGAAGCACTTACTTCATTAATTACTACCAAATAGCCCATCTCTTTGAAGATACTTATTATGCCTATTGAAAATTTTTGTTGTGTTTTAGTCCATTAATTCTGCTTCCTCTGATATGAGTGGTTCAGTTTATGGTTTCTGATTTATGTTTTAGCTGCTTTGCTCCTTAGATGTGGATTATTTTCTTATGAGCTCACCTTCCTCTGGGCTCTCTTAGTTACCTGCATGGTAATGGCAGTGTGTAGTGAGCAGGAGCTAAAGCTCAGGGTCTAACGTGCGCCCTCCTGGTGAGTATATGTGTGTGCACACATGTATATGTTGGAGGGGTGATCTAAGCGGGAAGAATTGGTGACATTATATTATAGGTCTCGTGAGTCTCCATTTGTCATCCCAGCAAGTCACACTGCCCTTCAAGAAAACTTCTCCTGGGAATTCCTTGCTGTTCCAGTGATTAGGACTCAGCGCTTTCACCAAGGGTGCCAGATTCAGTCCCTGGTGGGGAAACTAAGATCCTGTATGGCATGGCCAAGAACACAAAGAAAGAAACCTTTCTGTGCCTCTTCCCCAGCACTGTTCTTTTCCAAGAGCCTTTTACTGTGGTTAGTATCACCGGGTCCTTAGGGAACTGGGGAGGAGGAGGAAATAGTGGGGTCAGGCTTCTGTCTCACAGCCTAACTGCCTTGTGTCTCCTCACAGACTTCTGTTTTTGTATAGTTTCTCAGTCTCCACCTCACTCTCTACCCTGGCCTCTCCATGGCTGGGTTCAGTGGTATACATTACACCATCTAATTCATCCAAGAACCCTTCTGGTATTAATAGACAGTACCGTCATCGCATGCTATCTGCAGGGGATTAGTTCCAGAACCCCCGGAATACCAAAATCCATGGATGCTCAAGTGGCTTATATAAAATGCTGCAGTGCAGCTGGCACCCCTTCTCCCTGGCTTCCACAGCTGTGGATACAGCGGGCTGACTGAATTATCCTCTCATTTATTCTGGCCTAGAGAATTCCATGGGCTGTATGTAGTCCATGGGGTCACAAAGAGTTGGACATGACTGAGCGACTTTCACTTTCTGTGTGCTTAGTCATTCAGTTGTGTCCAACTCTTTGTGATCCCATGGACTGTAGTCCAACAGACTACTCTCTGCATGGGATGTCTCAGGCAAAAATACTGGATTGGGTTGCCATTTCCTCCTCCAGGGGATCTTCCCAACCCAGGGATCGAATCAGTGTCTCTTGCGTCTTCTGCATTGCATGTAGATTCCTTACCCGCTAAGCCATCGGGGAAGCCCTCCCTCTCATTCTACAGATGAGGAAACTGAGATTCAGAGGAGTTACATTACTTGCCTGCAACCACACAGCTGCTAACTAACAACACTGAAGCTCATCTATGTATTCTTGGAATATTTTGCCTCAAAAAATAAAGAAATATGGGCAAGAGTTTTGCTTCAGTCATTTTGAAACCCCATGGGATCCTAGGATAAATAAAGAAATGTCAGTGCTGCCGACAGCACCAGCAGGACACAGCCTCCTTTAAATCTTCCATTCTTTTGTATCGTGTATCACTTTTTATGGTGTTTTAAATCGTTTATGCTCTTTTGTTGAAAGCTAAGCACAATTTATTTTTGGATAAATTGCCGCTAATTGAAAGGTAGAAAGTGGACAGGCAAACTGGATTGTGATTAAAAAACAAAAACAAGGGACTTCGCTGGTGGTCCAGTGGTTAAGACTCCATGCTCCCAGTGCAGGGAGCCTGGGTTCAATCTGGGTCAGGGAACTAGGTCCCGCATGCCGCAAGAAAGATTCAGGGTGCAGCAACTAAGACATGCCACAGCCAAATTAAAAAAAACAAAAATGTGGCATCTCCAATCCTGTGATACCTTGAAGCTCTTTTGGTGTGAGGTGTGTGTATGTGTGTGCATGTGTGTGTGTGAAGGAGTAACAGAGACGGACAGATACAGTGGGCTGTTGTCAGAACTTGTCTGGTCCCCAGACCTGTCTGCTCACTTCACTGCTGGGTTGATAGATTGGGGGGATTTTTTCTGTAGCTTTCCATGTCCTTGTAAAACAAGCATGTTACCTGTCAACATAACATGGATGGGAGAAAATTGCTGATATAATGACTTAAAAAAAAAAACCTTGATCTCTCAAAAAGAATAGCACATTATGAATAAATAGGGTTAATTCTGAGCCATAAGTACAGAGTCAGTTGTTTCATATAAATATCAAAGATCTAAATGCTTAGCTTCTTCCTCAGAGACACCTTGTCTTGTAGGCTGTACTTTATCATCCTTTCAAACCACAACCTACCTAGTCTGTCTCAGCAATGTGAAACCATTTTTCTCTTCCAGTTGGTTTCTTTTGGATGATTGACAAATACTATAGCAGCCAAGAGGAGCTCATGCTCAGTTCTCTCCATGCTGCCTGTGTTGCGCCCATAAATCTGGGTCAAGAAAAAGATTTAATTTAGAGTATTGCAGACCATGGGGCTTCCCAGGTGGCTCAGTGGTAAAGAATCCACCTTCCAGTGCAGGAGACATGGGTTCAATCCCTGGGTTGGGAAAATCCTCTGGGGTAGGAAATCACAATCCACTCCAGTATTCTGGCCTGGAAAATCTCACTGACAAAGGTGCCTGGTGGGCTATAGTCCATGGGGTTACAAAGAGTCGGACATGACTGATCAACTGAGCGTGCATGCCCAATGCATGCACTCATAGACCATATTGCGATTTTGACCATTTATTTCAAAACCTTGAGCATATACTTTTAAATGGCCAAAAAAGAGGAGAAGGGAGATAAGAGGAATAAGACTGGTGAATTTGGCAACACACACTGATGACTATAAGAGGCTCAGAGTATCAACTAAAAGTGTAATGAGTATTAAGAGATGAGGGTCTCGGACTTCCCTGGCTAGTAGACTTCCTGATCTAGTGGTTAAGGACCTGCCTGCCAATGTAGGAGACATAAGAGACTCGGGTTCCATCCCTGAGTTGGGCAGATTCCCTGGAGGAGGGCATGGAAACCCACTCCAATATTCTTGCCTGGAGAATCCCATGGACAGAGGAGCCTGGTGGGCTATGGTCCATAGAGTCACAAAGAGTTGTACATGACCGAAGTGACTTGGCATGCATGCATACACTAATGGTTAAGACTCCACACTTCCAAAGCAGGGGGCACAGGTTTGATCCCATGGGTTTAGTCAGGGAACTGAGAACCCACATGCTGTGCAGTATGGCCAAAAAATTTTTTTTAATTTAAAAAAATTATAAAAAAGAGAGATGTTCTTGTTCCTACAGAGAAAAATGTGGGCTCAATGTAGATTAGGGTTAAATTCAAATTGGGGTTTCCCAGGTGGCTCAGTGGTAAAGAATCCACCTCCCAGTGCAGGAGACTCAGGTTTGATCCCTGGATTGGGAAGGTCCCCTGGAGAAGGAAATGGCAACCCACTCCAGTATTCTTGCCTGGAGAATCGTATGGATGAGGAGTCTGGCAGGCTACAGTCCATGGGGTCACACAGAGTTGGACTTGGTGACTAAACAATTTTCCCATTAGCTGATCTGCCTGAGAATTCTGACAGTCAGGAAGGTAGCAAGTGAAAGAAATGAAAATCTAGTTATTAGTCCTTGTGAGTGAAGTGAAAGTTGCTCAATCATGTTCAACTCTTTGTGACCCCATGGTCTATATAGCCCATGGATTTCTCTAGGCCAGAATACTGGAATGGGTAGCCTTTCCCTTCTCCAGGGGATCTTCCCAACCCTGGGATCGAACCCAGGTCTCCTGCATTGCAAGCAGATTCTTTACCAGCTGAGCCACAAGGGAAGCCCTACTAAGTCCTTACCCATTTCCCTTTTGAGAAAATTGAAGACAGCATCCCCGTTGAAGGAAGAAAAAGGAAACAAACCTTTAAAAAAGATAAGAGGCCTCTGTTTCTCTGATTGCAAGCGTGGACTAAGAGGCTGAAATTGCTGCCAAGTAACCTCTTTAGCTATAAACTAAATATATCATCTCTTCTCTTTTTACAAATTGTATCTTCTCGTTAAAGTGCACACATTCTTGGCTGTGATGCAGGAATGACCTAATTTCGATGTAAAGCGTGGGGGAGAATGAACTTTTAAAGTCAAGCTTCTAAAGCTGAGATGTTTGCAGCAGAGAGAATGGATTTGGTTGAATCAACCAGAAGGCCACACTACTTTTGATGGAATTCCAATTTTCCTTCTTCATTCTTTTTTGATACTTAATATTTCATCAATGTCTGTTTGTTTTATGTATTATAAGGAGTGTACTGTACCATGCTGTGCTGAAGAGCATGAGATCATTTTTGTTGTTTGTTAAAGATTTATTTATTTATGGCTGGGTCTTTGTTGCTGCTTTCTCTAATTGCCACGAGCAGGGGCTACTCTTCATTGCAATGTACCGGCTTCTCATTGCAGTGGCTTCTACTGTCTCAGAGCACAGGCTCTAGGGCACTGGCTTAATAATTGTGGCACACGCGCTTAGCTGTTTCTCGGCATGTGAAATCCTCCCGGACCAGAAATTGAACCCATGTCTCCTGCATTGGCAGGCAGATTCTTTACCTCTGAGCCACCTGGGAAGCCTGAGCATAGCGTTTGGAGCCAGATGTTCATGGATCTGAATCCTAACTCTACCACCACTTATTAACTGTGACCATGAATAAATTACTTAATCTCTATATGAGTTTTCTGTGGCCGCTATAACAAATTACCATGAACTGGGTAACTTAGAATAATAAAATTTTATGATCTCATGTTTCTGGAGGCCAGAAGTCCCAAATCAGTATCGTTGGCTGAAAAATCAAAGCCTCGGCCAGGCCATGCTCCTTTTGGAGGCTCTTGCCTCTTCTGGTTTCAGAAGGCTGCTCTCTTGGTTGTGGTTTCATCATTCCAGTCTCTGCCTCCATGGTCGCACAGCCTTCCCCATTTTTGTATATGTGTGTGTGTGTATGTATTTTTTTTGTCATGCCCCCAAAGCAGGTGGGACACTAGTTCCCCAACCAGGGATTGAACCTGTGCCCCGTGCAGTGGATTCTTAATCACTGGACCACCAGGGAAGTCCCCCTGCTTTTGTATGTGTTGTCAAATTTCTGTCTGTCTCTCTCTTATAAGGATACACAAGATTGCATCTAGGGCCCATTTTTTATCATCTTCTCATCTCAAAATCCTAAATTTACACCTACAAGGACCCTGTTTCCATATAAGGTAGTACAGTTTCCAGGGATTGGGATGAGGCATACTTGGGATGCAAACTCCAGGAGATAGTGAAGGACAGGGAAGCCTGGTGTGCTGCAGTCTATGGGGTCACAAAGAGTTGGACAAGACTTAGTGACTAGACGATGAACAAATAGTTGGGACACAACATTGCAGCCTCCACAACCTCTCTGAGTTTCCTCAAATGGGAATTTGCAACAGTAAAAGTACCTATTTTATAGACTGTTGTGAAGATCAAACGAAATAATTAATGTGGAGTGCTTAATATAGTTCTTGGTTTATAGTAAAGGCACAAGAAATATCAACCGTAAAAATACCCTCCCTGGTGGTCCAGTGGTTAAGAATCTGCTAAGACCCCCATGCCATGCAGTGCTGGCAAAAAAAAAAAAAAAAAAAATCAGCTGTTATCATCACCATCATCATCATCTGTTGAAGTTCTTTGTGTCTGGAGAGGAAGGAAAAAAAAACCCAGTAAGTACAGAAATCCAAGACATTAGAACCTGAATGTTCTTTAGAACTCACCTACTCTAATCGCCTTAATCATCAAAAAATAAAGTCTAGAGATATTGACTTGCTCAGGATACCACAGCTAGGATGAAACAGATGTATTTCTTCTTCTTTTTTTTTTAAACTGATTTATTTTGCTTTTCTTTTCTTTTCTTTTATTTTATTTTTAAACTTTACATAATTGTATTAGTTTTGCCAAATATCAAAATGAATCCGCCACAGGTATACATGTGTTTATTTCTTTATAACATTTTCGATACTGTGACTCTATAATCAGGAGATAGGAAAACAAAGGAAAGGGGGAGCAAGATCACTTATAGGGAGAAACAAGAAAAATTCATTGAGCTTGTTTTTGACTTGATGGGACTATGGCTTTGTTATTATTACTATGACAGCACATGGGACACAGTGCCTTACACTCAGGCTTGTTTTTGGCCGCTCCACTCAGCCTGAGGAATCTTAGTCCCCTGACTAGCGATTGAAACTTGGCCCTCAGCAGTGAAAGTCCTAATGACTGGACTGCCAGGAAATTCCCTACATTCACATTCCAACATGATTCACACAATGTAAAAAGTAAACTGGGTATTATCTTTACTTCCATTTTATTTTTCTTTATTTTTTGGTTGCCTGGGTCTTAATTGCTGCACTCGGGCTTTCTCTAGTTGTGGCAAGTGGGAGCTACTCTTCCTTGCAGTGAGTGGGCTTCTTATTGCAGTGGCTTCTCTTATTTCGGAGCAGACTCTAGGTGCGTGGGCTTCAAGTAGTTTTGGCACATAGGCTTAGTAATTGTAGAGCATGGGCTTAGTTGTTTCTCAGCATGTGGAATCTTCCCAGACCAGGGATCAAACCTGTGTCCCCCTGCATTGGCAGGTAGATTCCTATCCACTGCGCCACCAGGGAAGTCTTTTACTCCCATTTTAAAGATGAGGAAACCTCTCCCACAGAGTCCAAAAGACTGTTCTATACATCAGTGTCTCTTTTGCTGTCTCGTATACAGGGTTATTGTTACCATCTTTCTAAATTCCATATATATGTGTTAGTATCCTGTATTGGTGTTTTTCTTTTTGGACTCTGTGGGAGAGGGAGAGGGTGGGATGATTTGGGAGAATGGCATTGAAACATGTATAATATCATATATGAAACGAGTCGCCAGTCCAGGTTCGATGCACGATACTGGATGCTTGGGGCTGGTGCACTGGGATGACCCAGAGGGATGGTATGGGGAGGGAGGAGGGAGGAGGGTTCAGGATGGGGAACACGTGTATACCTGTGGCGGATTCATGTTGATATATGGCAAAACCAATACCATATTGTAAAGTTAAAAATAAAATTAAAAAAAAAATGAGGAAATCAAGGGTTATGTGCTCAAGGACATGCGGCAAGTGACAGAATACAAACATTTCTATTGTAAAGGCCAGGTGCTCTCTGCCCATCACTGCTCCTCTTTCCTGTAGATGCTTTCTTTCTGTATGAATTATTTGTTCATCTCAAGAGGCTGTATGCTAAACAAGGGTGAAGTAAAAGTGTTAGTCGCTCAGTTGTGTCTGACTCTGTGACTCCCTGGACTGTAGCCAGCCAGGCTCCTCTGTCCAGGTGATTCTCCAGGCAAGAATACTGGAGTGGGTAGCCATTCCCTTCTCCGGGAGATCTTCCCGACTCAGGGATTGAACCCAGGTCTCCCTCATTGCCGGAAGATTGTTTACCATCTGAGCCACCAGAGAAGCCCCTAACGAGGTGCAGTTCCCAGGAGGTACTGTCTAAGAGCTGGAGCTATAAGGCAAGCTCTGCCTTCAGGAAAGTCTCCTTGGCCTGCGGATTGGGAATGATGGAGAGGAGGGATCGTCTGATGTATCATGACTCTGCTGAGCCCCATTCCCCTGCATTGCGCTCCCAGCTCTGTTATGCCTGGATCGTCCCCAATCCTGTGTCCTAGCATCCTTCCTAGCAGCCCGTCTCTCTCTGGAGCTGTAGGGAGCCAGTTTCAGGCTCCATCTTCTTCCCATGTGTTCTGGGGCCATCTGTCCCTGGCACAGCAATTTCCAGAAACAACAATTTGGTTTCTTTAATCATGGCTTTAAGACCAAAGTTAATTGATACAAGGTTGTGCCTAATTAGTAAAACTGCTTGTTACAGAAAAATGATACGTAAACTGCAATTCAGAAGATGGGGAATCTATGCAGAGGATTCTTATTTGGCTGAAATGATGGATCCCCAGTCAGGACCAGGAAAAAGCCAGACGCACTGATTACAGCTGACTGTTTTTGTGAAGAGCCAACAGCTGATTAAAACAAAATCTTGCACTAATCACTGGGAACAAAGAGAACAAACTAAATTAAAATTTCCCTGAGATGGAGGAGGTGGGAGAGAGACTAAAGAGAGAGGGACATATGTGTTCATATAGCTGATACACACTGTTGTGCATTAGAAACTAACACAACATTGTAAAGCAATTATACTCCAATTAAAAAAATTTTTTAAATAAAATTTCCCATTTTTTTAGTTTTGACAAAATTATTTGTGCTTGATTTGTGATTTGTTACTTCCTCATGGATTGTTTGGTATTTACTGTGTGACCCTCAGGGCCGGGGTGATCTCAGCAATAGTGCTAACCTGCAATGTGTTGTATATGTTACTTGTTAAACTGATATTCATATTTAAATGAACGGATCATTGGAGAAAAAGCGGGGGAAATCACACCAAATAATTTTGCTATTGACTTTAACATCTTTAGAAAATGTGTCACTCTTGGGGCCCTACTCATCATGTTTTTGAAATTACTTTTCTAGAATGGTGTTTATATGCTGCAGTATGATTTTGACAGCTCTAGACAATAGCAGAATTCAGTTTTTGTATTAGTTTGGTTTTTGGAGATAGATAAAAATCATTTGGATCCAAATGTTATCAGACTGCCAGGTTTTTTTGAGATCTTACATATGCTTTTCAAAATTTTAAGCCTTGTCATAATAAGCTTCACTTCTAGCATTGCAATATCCCATTTCCAATCTGTTCCCACCAATTTCATTAGCTAAGTAAAAAGTCAGGCAGTCGAGCTTGTTAGAATTAGTGGTACAACATATGTAAAGAGACACTGAATGCAGGCCTGAGGAATTTTCTAGTGGGTAAGATATTTTTAGTTTTATAACATCTATATTTGTTGGTTTTCTTTTCCTTCCTTCTGGATTCTGGGTAGTTGAAGCTATCAACAATAACAACAAAAACTTAAGTCCTCAGCAAACTAGAAGTCTTGCTGTGCTCATTGGTTTCCTGATGTGGTGAACTAACCAGTTCTAAAATATCTTCCTGTTCTGTTTCTCTGATTCCAAATAACTTCAGCATAAGTGGTGTCACTGTATGTGAATATTAATAAGTTGAACCCAACTTCATTCTATCTATGAAAAAAAGCAGAGCACTTATTGATTTATCTTGAGCTCTGTATTTTTGTTATTTAATACAGTGTTTAATATGCCTGTTGCTACTATCAATTGGATGATTTAGTGAGGCCCTCACTAAATCAGCCCCGCTGGGGTCGGCCCATGGCCCTGGGGAAGCACTGAGAAAATGGTCGAACTTGACGATCTAGAGGAAGTAAAAGTCGTAACAAGGTTTCATAGCTGAACCTGTGGAAGGATCATTAATGTGGTAATCCTGGGTTGGGAAGATCCCCTGGAGAAGGAAATGGCAAGCCACTCCAGTACTCTTGCCTGGAAAATTCCATGTACAGAGGAGCCTGGTAAGCTACAGTCCATGGGATTGCAAAAAGAGTATCAGTCAGTTCAGTTCAGTCACTCAGTAGTGTCCGACTTTTTGCGACCCCATGAATCGCAGCACACCAGGCCTCCCTGTCCATCACCAACTCCCGGAGTTTACCCAAACTCATGTCCATCGAGTTGGTGATGCCATCCAGCCATCTCATCCTCTGTTGTCCCCTTCTCCTCCTGCCCCCAATCCCTCCCAGCATCAGGGTCTTTTCCAACAAGTCAACTGTTCGCATGAGGTGGCCAAAGTATTGGAGTTTCAGCTTCAGCATCAGTCCTTCCAATGAACACCCAGGACTGATCTCCTTTAGGACGGACTGGCTGGATCTCCTTGCAGTCCAAGGGACTCTCAAGAGTCTTCTCCAACACCACAGTTCAAAAGCATCAATTCTTTGGCGCTCAGCTTTCTTCACAGTCCAACTCTCACATCCATACATGACCACTGGAAAAACTATAGCCTTGACTAGATGGACCTTTGTTGGCAAAGTAATGTCTCTGCTTTTGAATATGCTATCTAGGTTGGTCATAACTTTCCTTCCAAGGAGGAAGCATCTTTCAATTTCATGGCTGTAATCACCATCTGCACTGACTTTGGAGCCCAAAAAATAAAGTCTGACACTGTTTCCACTGTTTCCCCATTTATTTGCCATGAAGTGATGGGACCAGATGCCATGATCTTCGTTTTCTGAATGTGGAGCTTTAAGCCAACTTTTTCACTCTCCTCTTTCACTTTCATCAAGAGGCTCTTTAGTTCCTCTTCACTTTCTGCCATAAGGGTGGTGTCATCTGCATAGCTGAGGTTATTGATATTTCTCCGAGCAATCTTGATTCCAGCTTGTGCTTCTTCCAGCGCAGTGTTTCTCATGATGTACTCTGCATATAAGTTAAATAAGCAGGGTGACAACATACAGCCTTGACGTACTCTCTTTCCTACCTAGAACCAGTCTGTTGTTCCATGTCCAGTTCTAACTGTTGCTTCCTGACCTGCATATAGGTTTCTCAAGAGGCAGGTCAGGTGGCCTGGTATTCCCATCTCTTTAAGAATTTTCCACAGTTTATTGTGATCCACACAGTCAAAGGCTTTGGCATAGTCAATAAAGCAGCAATAGATGTTTTTTTTGGAACTCTCTTGCTTTTTTGATGATCCAGCAGATGCTGGCAATTTGATCTCTGGCTCCTCTGCCTTTTCGAAAACCAGCTTGAACGTCTGGAAGTTCATGGTTCACGTATTGCTGAAGCCTGGCTTGGAGAATTTTGAGCCTTACTTTACTAGTGTGTGAGATGAGTGCAATTGTGCAGTAGTTTGAGCATTCTTTGGCATTGCCTTTCTTTGGGATTGGAATGAAAACTGACCTTTTCCAGTCCTGTGGCCACTGCTGAGTTTTCCAAATTTGCTGGCATATTGAGTGCAGGACTTTCGCAGCATCATCTTTCAGGATTTGAAATAGCTCAACTGGAATTCCATCACCTCCACTAGCTTTGTTCGTAGTGATGCTTTCTAAGGCCCACTTGACTTCACATTCCAGAATGTCTGGCTCTAGGTGAGTGATCACACTATCATGATTATCTGGGTCATGAAGATCTTTTTTGTACAGTTCTTCTGTGTATTCTTGCCACGTCTTCTTAATATCTTCTGCTTCTGTTAGGTCCATACCATTTCTGTCCTTTATTGAGCCCATCTTTGCATGAAATGTTCCCTTGGTATCTCTAATTTTCTTGAAGAGATCTCTAGTCTTTTCCATTCTGTTGTTTTCCTCTATTTCTTTGCATTGATCGCTGAGGAAGGCTTTTTTATCTCTCCTTGCTATTCTTTGGAACTCTGCATTCAGATGCTTGTATCTTTCCTTTGCTCCTTTGCTTTTCATTTCTCTTCTTTTCACAGCTATTTGTAAGGCCTCCTCAGCCAGCCATTTTGCTTTTTTGCATTTCTTTTCCATGAGGATGGTCTTGATCCCTGTCTCCTGTACAATGTCACGAATCTCCGTTCATAGTTACACATACTTATATCAGGTAGATGTTGTTGACTGATGAACAGTTAAAAGGAGTTTATATAAAAACAAAGGTCTTTTCTGCTTCAACACAGCAATCTCCTAAGTCCAAAAATATAAGCAGTTTCTATTTTTCAATGTGCAACACGATCTAAGACTTAAGTACATATGTTACCTGATATTGGTTAAAATAACCAGAAAATAATTCTCTTTGTGGACTTGGATAATTCTGCTGAGAACTGCAGTCTGAATCCTCCCAGAAATGAAAATGGGCTCTTCCTAGATTTTTGGCAGTGCAAGTGGTGCCATGTGTAAGTTTTGAGTGAATACAGACTCAGTCAGGAAGGCCAACTGTTTAGCTAAGATGAGGTGACCTTTTACATTGCAGGCTGTGGGATCAGTGCATCTTAAAACCAGGTCAGAAAGAGGATTATGGCTTATGGTCTCCCACCCACTCAGCCCTTCATGCTTGGTCCAGCTGCCACCAGTCAGTCCCTCTGATCCAGCTGCTGACCCAGCCTGCAGAGAATTACCGGTGGGACCACAGCTGGGATGCCTTAAAACAAATACTGCCTTTTTTTTTTTTTAATTGGAGTATAGTTTCTTTACACTGCTGTGTCAATTTCTACTGTACAGCAAACTGAATCAGTCATACATGTACATACATCTATCCCCTCTTTTATGGATTTCCTTCCTGTTTTGGTCACCACGGAGCACCGAGTAGAATTCCCTATACCATACAATAGGTTCTCACTAAACATAGTAGTATACATACAGGGCTACCCTGGTGGCTCAGCGGTAAAGAAGCCACCTGCCAATGTAGAGACATGGGTTCGATCCCTGGGTTGGGAAGATCCCCTGGAGAAGGAAACAGCAACCCACTTCAGTATTCTTGCCCAAGAAATCACAGGGACAGAGGAGGCTGGCGGGCTACAGTCCATGGGGTCGCAAAATGTCACATGATTTAGTGACTAAACAACAACAACATCTCGATTTTCCAATTCATCCCACCCTGCCCCTTCCCCCTTGCTATCCATATGAAATATTTTGCAACAGGCAGTAAAAAATAGAGACTAACCTTAATGGTACCCACTCATATAGACACCATTTAACTCTATCAACATCCCCATCTGAGATCATTTTTTTCCTAAGAAGTAAAATATTACAGATAGAGCTGATGCTTCCTGTGTCCTGCTTCCTGCTTCTTTTCTCTCTCTTGGGATAACCTATATTCTGAATTTGGTAATTATCATTCTCACATGTATTTTCGACTATCCATGAATATAGTCCTATAGGGTTTTTCTGGATGTTTTCAAACTGTACGTATAAATGACATTATATGGCACACTTTTTTTTTGCTCAACTTTATGTTTTTAAGATTAGCCATTGTGCTATTTACCAACTGTTTCTCATCCCTGTACCTACCCTTCTATAATCTGTATTTCTCAAGCTCCTTTGCTAGTTGGTTTCCCTTTGGGTTCTGCCAATAAGAGGTATTGAGGTGAGTAGAGAATTCATAGTTTTTCTTTTATTTCTGCCCTTTCTTCTGGTGCTTTTTCTTGCTGCAGCAGCCTCCCTTCTCCCCCAGCTCCAGTCTTGGCCCCTTGTTAAGTCTCCTAGCTTTGGTAACACCCCTCCTCATTTTTTTCCCTCCCAATGCTATGGGTGTAGTACCTTCCTGCAGTTTCTAGTATCTGATTTATATTATCCTTTTTTTTTTTTTTCTCTCTCTTTGAGCCTGGGAGCATCTGGATAACCATTTCTTCTATTAAATCTCCTGTGTTTGTAATAACTATCATGGTTTCTGTTTCCTGACAGGGTCCTGACTGCTGTAGGTGTGTTGTTAAGTGTAACTCTGGATCTTTTGTTTTTACTTCCGCATAGTATCCTTGTGTATATTCTGTACATCGTATATAGTGATATAATTATCACTACATCCCAATTTATTCATCCATTCTCCTGCTGTTAGACATTTCCACTTTTCCTTAGTGCAAACGATATTGCAAAAATGTATTTATTTATTTTTGGCTGCACTGGGTCTTCGTTGCTATGCCTGGGCTTTCTCTAGTTGTAGTGCTCTGGCTTCTCGTGGGTTCTAGAGCACAGGCTTAGTAGTTGTGGCACTTGAGTTTAGTTGCCCTGAAGCATGTGGAATCTTCCTGGACCACGGATCAAACCTGTGTCCCCTGCACTGGCAGGTGGATTCTTAATCACTGAACCACCAGGAAAGTCCCTCAAACACCATTCTTGTACCTGTTTCTTTAGCTACCTACGCAAGAGTTTCTCTAGGAGATACACTAAAAGAGGAATTGCTCGGTTAGAAGGCTATGCTCATTTTCCAATTGTCTGGTTGTTAACAAAGTTGTACCATTTTACTCCCTGACATTACTTGGTATCATTACACTTTTCATTTCTGGTAATTGGATGGATGTGGTATCTTATTTCCAGCAAGTTACATGTCTTTTCATACCTTCCTCTGTGAATTTTCTGTTTTGTTCCTTAAAAAAAATTTTTTTGTCACACTATTTGCACATTTTTTCCCTGCTACATTTATATTTTCACATTGATTTGTATTATTGTAAATTGATTTGATTTCTCTGTATACTCTGAATGCTTCGTTGGTGAAATGTGTTACAAATATATTTCTCCAATCTAAGGTTTGTTGTTTTATGGTATTTTTTGTTTATATAGAAGTGTTTTTTTTAATTATAGTTAAATTCACAGCTTTTGTGATTAGTACTTTTTTCTTTTTATTTCAAGGTGATAACAATATTTTATATTTCTTACTAAAACATTTAAACCTTTGTTTTTCTGATTTAGGCTTTCAGTCCATGTGAAATTTATTTTTTGTATGGTGTGATGTAAGGAGCATGTTTCAGCTCATGGGTTCTAGAGCACAGGTTTAGTAGTTGTAGCGCTCAAGTTTAGTTGCTCTGAAGCATGTGGAATCTTTCCGGACCAGGGATCAAACCTGTGTCCCATGCAGTGGCAGATGGATTCTTAACTACTAGACCACCAGTGGTTTGCTGATGCTGCTAAGTCGCTTCAGTCATATCTGACTCTGTGACCCCATAGACGGCAGCCCACCAGGTTCCCCCATCCCTGGGATTCTCCAGGCAAGAACACTGGAGTGGGTTGCCATTTCCTTCTCCAGTGCATGAAAGTGAAACGTGAAAGTGAAGTCACTCAGTAGTGTCCGACTCTTCTCGACCCCATGGACTGCAGCCTACCAGGCTCTTCTGTCCATGGGATTTTCCAGGCAAGAGTACTGGAGTGGGGTGCCATTGCCTTCTTCTACCAGTGGTTTACCACATACTAAGCAATTACTCCACATCATTTATTATCATTTATAATTTATCATTTCTCCACTGATTTTTAATGCCAGTGCTGTCATATGGTATATTCCCATATGTGTGTGATCTGTTTCTGGACTCTATTCTGTTCCATTTCTATATTTGTATATTCTTGTGCCAATGCAATAGAATTCTAATTAGTATGATGTTACAGAAAATCTTGTTAACTTATGGGCAAATCCCCACACCTCATTCTTCAAAATTGTCATGGATACTCTTGGATATGTTCTAGAATATTAATTTTTTAAAATGGACATAGACTAGATTTACTATTTGAATTTTACTATCACTTTGTTAAATTCCATAAAAAATCCTGTTGAAATATTCAGTGAAATGACATTAAGTTTATAGATTAACTTGGAAAGAATTGACATGCTAATATTTTCTTCTTGCCCCCAAATAAGAACACCTCCATCTACTTAGATCTTCTTTAGTATGTTTCATCATCTAATTTCATACTACCCTGAATGTACCTGATCTCATCGAATGTGTTTCAAAAATATAGTTGTATAACTTTTTTCCATATGGGTCTTGCTTATCTTTTGTCAACTTACCCTTAAATAGTTAATAGTTTTGTTGCTATTTTTAACAGAAGCATTTAAAATCACATTTTCTAGTTAGCCTTTCCTAATGAAAAGGAGTACTTTGGATTTTTTTATATTGACCTTGTATCTAGACACCTTATTAGTTGTGGTAGCATGGCTCGGTGCGTAACATTTATAAATCTTTTGGTGTTCTTTCCTTGTATTCTAGGGATAACTATTGGGCCATGGCTAAATTTAATTTTCTAGTACTATCTGACTTTTGAGGGGTGACTCTGTATAAAATCTGTAACCTGAGAAACTGAAGGTCTCTGTAGAGTGATTTTCATTTGTCAGAGGGGCAAAAAGCTTAGGTAGAGGAGGCTATTTTGGTCTTAAAACCTAGAACAGTCTTATCTACCTCTATTGACCCTTCTTTGTGTGCTATTGCTTAATTTGTCTAGGGCTGATTACCACTACATTCCCTTCACTGTTTCAGATTCTTTTTAATTTGAACTCCATTGAGAGCTCAAACAATACTACCATCCAGGTTTTTATAACTCTCCATGGTGCTTACCTGAGTACTTATGCAAAGAGCTTTTTTTTAAATTATAAAAGTATAACACATTTATAGGAAACTTGGAAAATACAGAACAAAGTTACATATAGTTCCACTATATATATTATGATTATTTTTTAAGTAGATAAATTAAGAGTTTTAGTTGGTGTTTCAATATCAAACTCTCAAAAATTAATAGAATAAATAGAAAAGAAGGCTATACTAGGTCTGGAAAGCACTATGAACCAATTCAACAAAATTAAGATTTATATAAGTTTCACACAACAGCAGGATACATATTCTACTCAACTTCCCAAAGACTATAAACCAGGAGACACTGGAATATATCCAGGGACGTAATATAAGGTGAAAAAATTTCATGGGCTAAAAAGCTGTTGAAATCATACAGTTTCTATTCTCTTATCACTGTGGAATTATGTTAGAAATAAGTATCAAAAGATATTTGAAAATAACCCACACGTTTTCAAGCGCAATGTGTCATTTACCAAGAGAGATCTTTGACTTAAGAGATTTTCTTTTTTTTAAGGAAAAGATTGGTGTCTACTAAAGAATCCGTGAACTTCTGTTTATTAACTCATTGTAATTCTGTTTTTGTCATGGCCTTCAGGAAGCTACCAGGTGGGTTTTGTGCTCAGTGGTGGCACATTCCCTTGACTCTATTTTTATTTTTTTATTTTATTTTATTTTTTTGACTCTATTTTTAAATATTATTTTTCTTTCTATGCATTCCCCTTTTTCAGACAGCCCTTTCCCCTATACAGACTTTATTACTTAAAAAAATTATTAACTTTACTCCTAGTTTAATGCTCTAGTTTTATTGCTTGTATGGGTCAATGTAAGCTATGTCAAATCATTCTGTGGACAGGTGGAGTTTACATTCTATATGAAAGGTTCAATAGCTGTTGGCTGGATGGCGAGTACGAGGAGTTTAGCAGTGGTGCAAATCTTCTGAAACCCTTAGTGTAGAAATTTAATTTTGATGCTTTAGTGTCTCTGCTTATACAGAGGCTTTTTAACATCCAATTCTGTATTGAATTCGGGGGGGGGGGGGGAGGAATCAGATTTTACTTTAAATTTCTGCTAGTAAATCAAAAAGCATATCATAACCTTGTAAAATAGTGATGCCTGGCATAATTACCCATATTACTGTAGAATTAATATTTTGTTAAGTACTTAATTGTACCTCACGTGAACAGTTGTGTACTTTTCTTTTGACCTGAATCAAAACCTGATTTTTAAAAATCGCTAGCAGAGCGCGTGTGTGCTCTCGGTTTCTGAATTCCAATAACCCTCCTTCAAGGGAATCTCCCAAGGGGGACCTCGGTTGGTTAACTCCGGGGCAATACAAAGCATTTTGTTCCTTTACTCACGGCCCTTACTCGGTCTCCCAAGGAGACAAGTTGAATGCCCACTAAGTCATGCTTTTCCATTACTCATTCCGCCTTTTTTCCCAAGGTGGCGTGTGGGAGGTGTTGTGCTCGGGCTCGCTAAGAATAGGCCGGCAAGCTTTCTGCGGGATAGTACACTCATCCTTTTGCGTGTTTCAGCTCCGACTGCGCAGTGTTCGGCGGCTTCAACGTGGTGAGATGTTTCCCAAACAGACAATGACTCCACACTCGGCTGCCTCCCACATTCGTCTCTGCCCCTCCGCAGGCGTCGGGTCCCCACAGTCCCGCCCCGCCCCACTTAGCCTTGCTTTGTCCCCTTACAAGGCGGATCACCGAGTTAGCCCAGCGCGGCTGGCTGCTGCCGACTAACGCCCTTCGGGGGTCACCCGGGAGGGGACTCTGGGCGCCGCCTTTTCCTACCCCGCACCCCCACACACCAGCTCCGGCTTCTGAGCCACCAGGGGGCGCCCAGCCGTCTCCGCCTCTCTCACCGCCTCCCTTCACCGGTTCCCCCTGCGATTGGCCGGTCGCTCGGAGCTCTGCACCCTGATTGGTCGCTGCCTGTGTCAGTCGCGGGCGCCAAGGCGGACCGAGGTGACGCACGGCAGCCGGGCTTCGGGCGGTGTCCTAGGCCGGCGGCAGCAGGCGGAGCTTGGAGAGGACGGACGCTGAGCAGTCTGACGGCGGCGGTCCTGGGAGGTGCCAGCGCGAGGCTGAGCCGCTCTTCGCCGGTCGCCGCGCCCGGGTCTCCTGGACTCCCGCCCTCCGTGGCCCTTGATGCCGGGCTCGCCAGCTGTGTGATGGGGCTGCCGAGCGGCGCCCTGCGGCTCTCGGCGGCCGCTGCTCGCGCTAAGGAACGTCGGTGCCGGGTTCCCCGCGCCCCCGCGCGTCGCGGCCCTTGCTGACCCTGCCCTCCCGCCCGCCTGTCAGTCTGTCCGCAGCGCGGCTGAGGTAAGGCGGGCGGCGGTTGGCGCTGCGGCTCCAGCCTGAGAATGGGACCGCCCGGGGGGAGGGGCGGCCAGGCCGGGGGCTGGCGGGGTCCGAGCCGGGGAAGCTCCGGGCCGGGCCGGAGCCGCGAATACTGAGGGCGCTGCCCCAGCGGGGCACCGAGTGGGGCGGGGCGGGGTGGGGGAGTCTCGGTCTCGGGGGTGGGGGACCGTCCCCGGGCCAGCAGCGAGCGCCCGGCTTGGGTCCAGCGGCCTGCCGGGTCCCCAGCAGTGGCCCGCACCAGCTCTCCGCCTCCCCTGAGCCGCCAGGTTCCGGCTGTCTCCGGCGGTCAGCCGAGCCGCCGCTGCCCGTCGGTTACCCGGGCTCTTTGCGCACATTACGGCTCTCTGTGCTCTGTGCTGAAGCCACCCTTCTCATTTACCCCCATCCTCTCTCCTCCGTTAGGGTTGGCATCGAGGCTTCGTCTAGGAATGTGGTTGTGCCCTTTTGCCAGATGAAGGCAGGCGCTGGCATCGCGTGGGAGGGGGGAGCCGGGGGGAGCCGCTGTCGCAAGGACTGGAGAGAAGCGCGGTGGGAAGGGAGGGGGCTCGCTGGATGCTGGCCATCGGTGGCGGGGGCTGGTGTGGTCTCGGCGGTCGGCAGCCTGGGATTACTCTGGCAGCCATATTGGGAGGATGATCTGACAAATCCTTTAGGAGCCAAGTCCCGTTGCTGGAAGGCACCGAGTGGCAGCCCTGGCAGCTTTCAGGGTGACTGGCCACACCGAAGCCAAGTTGTGGGGGTTGGGAGGCTACTCCAGCGAGCTAGTTATTGTTCATGCAACACAAAACATTCCGGGCCCTAAAACCAGAATGGAACTCCGAAATCACTTTTTTTTCCCTCCTTGGAGAATCGCTAATTGAGCTTCCAAGGCAAAGTGCCTTCAAGATTGCATTCTCTTTGGGGTGAAATGATGCATTTCTGTGTTCATCGTCTATGATCAGGGCTATGGACACAGAGGGATGGTGATGCCTTACTCGTACAAAGGCAGATCTGAGGATTGCTAAGGCCAATTTACCAGGGTGGAGGCCTGGAATTATCAATAGTATATTGCGTCGCCGGATGGATATATTTTCAAAGTAGCTCAATATGCAGAGGTGAAGTCAACTGGAATAGTCTAATGATGGGAGAGGGTTGCAGTAGTATTTTTGAGGACGCAGGTTGTCAGGTTTGTGGAATCTCGAGGTGGCTGAAATTAGATTGTCAACAGATCCCTTGCTGACATATCTCTTTACTGTTCTAGGCAGCTGTTGTGGAGATACTGAACATGTTGCTTTGTGTCTTAAATGGGTCTTTCCCAGCCCCCTGAAAGTGTAGTGGCTGGATTCAAATAGCTCTTAAGAGGTGATATCATGGTGGATATTTTATTTAAAGGCTGGCATTTTGTCAGCTTAGCTTAGTCATAGTAAAATCTTAGCTTGTGTTCTCTAAGAAGTGAGGTGATGCTTTCTAATTAACTTGGTATGGCTTTTGGATTATGAAGCAAGTGAAATGGGTAAGGTACCACTTAAGGATGGAATATGAAGAGTGCACACATGTTAGCGTTGTAAGAAAAAGATCTGGATAGGAGCAACAACTGAATTTAGTGTGAGCCCATAAATCTGTCTTTTCCCACATACTAGGTGTGGACAGGCCCTGGAGAATGGCATGCCCACCTTTTTTGTCCTGTTGCTTTCATTCAGACTCCCTTTCTTAATGAATAAATTCCTGTGACTTAAGTGGAACTACTTAAACATTTTCAGATAAGGTTTTCTAAGAATAGTCTTAACACTTTATTTTTTATTTTTATCATTAAGCTTTTCTTTTGAAACTTGGTTGAAATTTTTAAAAAATGACTTCAACAGAAACTAGTGTTTTTTGCATTTTATTAATAATGAGAGAAATACAGAATGTCTTGTTTTTAAATTCCATGCCCCAATTAAGAAATATTTCTGAGATGTAAGTTTTTATATTTATTTTATTAGTAAGCAAGATCTGAAGAATGGTGGTTAAATGTAGTCTCAGCACGTGGTAAAGTCAGACCAGAATGGGAGTCTGGGAGGCAAGATTTTGTGCAGCTCCACTCTGATGATTGTTTTTCCAAAGTTTATCCAATCAGGTACAACTTCTGAGCAGACTTTCCTTTTCAAGACCAGAGACGAATGCAGTTTTCCTTTTTTCTCTCTTTTCTTTTTCCCACTTTGAATTTGTGCTGGGAATAAACTGCCAAGAGAAGTGCCAACAGAGGCTCTCCAAGGCCGGAGCTTTCAAGCTCACTTCCTGCTATGGTCTTGTCCTGGGTACAGAGTGAAGGACAACAAAGGGCCCCTGCTTTGTTTCTAAGCGCTTCCCAGGGCTCTGAGCACACCAGGTCTTTCTCAGGGGTAAGATAGCCCTTTGGTTTTAAACCCATGTGATATAATTTCATAAGGCTCTAAAGTGAAAGGTATAGCATATCTACTTCATGTTGTTCTCTTTAAAAGGTGGTCTTGCTCAAGCAGATACTGGTGAATTTCTGGAGTTCATGAAAGCATGTGGATAAATACACATTTAGAACTTTTTCATCTAGTAGAAGGTAAATGAAGCAGATGCAGCTGTGACAGGAAAAACCTGCAAAGGATGCTCTGGACTTTTGACTTGGGTTTTTTGATGACTGGCCCAGTAATTTGTTTATGCTCACTTTGACAACATTCATTCCCAGTTGAGTGTGTGTAGAGATGTAGTTCTTTACTCCAGGAACTTATGCTTTACCGTGTCTGTGGATGTGGTGAGATCAGGTTAACTCCAGCACCTTTCTGTTTTAGTACATATGGTTTAGTGTACCACTACCCTTGCCATGGCGGTTTCTGTGATTTTCAGCCAGAGCCTCTTCCCTTTCTGTGTTGCAGTGTAATATGTATTATCTAATACTCGGTCGGTGTTTTTGTTTTGCAGTGGTTTGTATATTTGTTATAACTCACAAGATTGTAAATGACTGATTTTAGAATATTTTTTACATTTAATATCAATTGTTTATGCCAAAGTGTATCATTCAATTACACTGTCCTCTACCATTGCTCTGTTTGAAGACATTGGTGTGTGTCTTAGTTCTTCCTTCCGTCCGAATTTCTGACACCATTCTGGCAGATGTCCATAACTGTATAAACAACCACATCACAACAATAGTGATAGGATAGCTTACTCTACTGAGCTCTTTCTGTGTGCCAGGCTCTTTTCTAACCACGTTACATGTACACACTCAATCTTTGTAACAGCCATATAAAATACATACTGTTATCCCCATTTTATAGGTGAAACTGAGACAGAGGCTAAATGATTCCCCCAAGGTCACTAGAAGTGGTTAGTGTCCACTAGGCTGAACTTCCTTTGTAACTACTCTTAACTGTAGAATTCCTTAACTTCAGCTCAAAGGTAAGGTTCATTCTGTTCCATAACTCTTATTGTGGCCGTATCTTCTAACACGTCATCACCTTCAGGTCTTAAACTCTGGTAACTTAGAGCTCTCACGTTAGTCTCTTGCTATGTGTTCTCCTACCTCAGGTGTCTGGTCCTATTAGCCCCTTTCAGATTGTACTTCTTCGTCTGCTTTTTCTCCACTGTCATTTCCAGGTGCGTTGCTTCGGCCATTTTCTTACTAGTACTTGCAGCCTTTATTTCTTCACATGCCAGTCTTGAGTCATTCCCGTCATCCGTAGCCTCCCTTTTTAACGGTGTCGTGGAGACCCCTCACACAGTGCTGCGCATCAGTGCCTCGGCGGGTGTCTGGTCTTGGGTCTCCCCTGAAGCTGTCTCTGGTGTCCGTCAGAGCATTTCTGCTCAGTCCCCTCTCCCGCTCTCCACAGTGGCTTTTCTAAAATCTTGACCATTTTAGTTAGGCCTGCTTACTGCCGCACAGTGAGGCAGTCTCAAGGGAAAGGTTACTCTCTCGACTTCTGCTCACCCCTGGGCTTGTGTTTTGGGTATCATTGCCTTCTTTTCGTTTGGGACTTGCTGTATTGGCTACTTCCCTTTCCGTCTTTGCTGTTTCCCCTCAGTTTTCCCCTTGAAAACAGCAGACACAGTCCTACGTTAGGGCCTTTGCTCTGACTTTTTGTGCTACTTGAAACACTTCCCCTGAAATCTGCTTGGCTAATTCCTTCACCTGCTTCAGGTCTTTGCTTAAGCTTAAACCTCACTACCTCAGCAAACCTCTCCTGACCTCATTCATGCATCTGCTTGGCACCCCTTCCCACCACACTCCTGATCCCCCCGACTTTGCTGTAATTTTCCTCCCTCATAGCACTTATATCACCTCATATTCTGTATAACCTATTTTAATGTCCCCTCTGCCCTACTAGGGCTTCCCTTGAGGCTCAACTGGTAAAGAATCCACCTGCAATGCGGGAGACCTGGGTTCGATCTCCAGGTTTGGGAAGATCCCCTGGAGAAGGGAATGGCTACCCACTGTGGTATTCTGGCCTGGAGAATTCCATCAACTGTATAGTCCATGGGGCTGCAAGGAGTCAGACATGACTGACAGACTTTCACTGCCCTACTAGAATGAAAACTTCTCCATGGCAAAGATGTTTGTCTGTTTTGTTCACTGATTTATCCCAGACTCCTGCAACTGCCTGTCATGTTGTAGGCACCCCATGAATAGCTGTTGAATCAAGGATAGAAACATAGAAGACTTTTGTATTAATGAAATGGGATGGGGAGGGGAAGCATTCTCCATTCCTGTTCCCTTCTGGTCATCTCTCTGCCCTCATAGGTTCTGGAAGCAGTGAGGATACTTGCATTTCCAGTTCTTGCCTCCTCATTACTCCCCAGCCCACCGCAGACTGGCTTCCCTGATCCCCCACTTCAACACTGCTGGCGCTCTGATTTCCAGCCCTTTGTTATGATAGCAGGGGGCACGTTTCACGCCTGTGCAGTGCTGGAAGTACTGCTCACTTCACTCCCTCCTTTGTCTGCTTCTGTTCTGTGGGGCTGGTTTCAGTCTTCCAGGCCTTGTACTTTTCTGGCCACTCACATGCCTATCATTTATTCAACACAAATTTTTGTGTAATTTTTAAAGACTTACTTTATTTGTTTTTAAGAACTAGAATTTTGACTACATAACATTTTCAGTGTCAAATAACAGATTAGGCATTACAGGAAAGTTTTATTTAGTTGTAATTTATATCACTTACTGCTTTGAGAAAGGTTTTGAGCAGCTTACCACAATACTGTAGATATGATGAGGCTGTTAAATATGGAGAAGAAACAAAAATCTATATGACAGGAGGAAAAAGTAAATACACAGATTACAGCAGTTTGTCTGTATGTGCACGCACGCTCAGTCGTGTCCGACTCTTTGCAGCCCCGTGGACTGTAGCCCGCCAGGCTTCTCTGTCTGTGGAATTCTCCAGGCAAGAATACTGGAGTGGGTTGCCATATATATAAAGTGTATGATATGTTATTGTAACTTAGTCTTGAAACTTTTGAAAGTCAGACAAAAAGGGAAAAGGAAATTATACAATTTTCATTCTGGTAAAAGAAAGGTAATGGTTTGTCAAGAGCATCTTTTTTCCTGGTAATGAATTCTAAAGAAATTTTAAGAGGAAAGCGTTACAGACATCCTGATGCAAAGATATACATACTAAGTGTTTTCAACAGATCTTTTAAGTAAAAGGAAGAAGTGTTCTTCAAAGACCTATTTTAAAAAAGTAATCCACCTGCTTTCCACACTGAGTATACAACATAAAAATATAACTTAAGTCTTTTCTGTGACTAATGTGGTTCTGGTATATAACTTTATGTAAAGATAAGTCTGAGTATCCCAGCAGAACACTCATTATTTAATAACTCTGGTGAGAACCTGGAATACTTGTATTTTGTGTTGTCATCTCATTGAAAACATACCTATTAAACTTTGGGTAGTGGTTTATCATGTGGCAAGACTGACACATTGTTGCCACATGGAGAAGTCTGACCTGCATTCTTGCCCAGCTAAGGAGCTACTTACCAGGCAGGTAGCTGCAAAGGTGTGGTCACAGGCAGATTTCAGAGAGAACCTTGACTCATACCAAATTTGAATTAACCTCTGACTGAAACTTCCATTTCTACATCATAGCCAAGCTGAGTTCATTTTAACCTGGACAGTTACCAGGCGTAGCTGTTGTCATCCACTTTGACAATAGAACTTAAGTGGAATATTGGGTTTTGGGTGACAGAGTTCCCAGTGGATCTGTAAAATAAAAATTATAGGATGTGGTTTTAGTTATTAGATTGAATTAACTTACTAGATAGAGTTTAGTGTTAGCCATCCGAACAGTGAAAAATAAGAAAATAATGAAAAACTTTAATTTAGAATAGTTTATTTTAAGCCATAGGCCATAGGAGCTGTTGTTTCTGGATGGACCTCTTGGATTATGAGAATCAAATCATGTCACCAGTAAAAAGGAAGGTTCTTGATTTCTTCTTCTTCTTTCTTTTTTTTTTTTTTTTTACATCAAAGCAATGTATTAACAGAAAGCAATAATTTGAGGAGTCCTGTTCACAGACGGCGACCACGGCAACCCCCCTTCCTGCGGGTGCTGTCGGAAGGGATGGGGGTGACATCCTCAATCCGCCCAATCTTCATCCCTGAGCAGGCGAGGGCTTTGAGCGCTGACTGGGCCCCTGGTCCAGGAGTCTTGGTCCTATTTCCTCCTGTGGCCCGGAGTTTGATGTGGAGGGCAGTGATGCCCTGTATCCTTGCACCTCTGGGCTACATCCTGGGCAGCCAACATGGCAGCATATGGAGAGGACTCATCTCAGTCAGCCTTCACCTTCATCCCACCAGTTATATGGCAGATGGTTTCCTTGCCAGAAAGATCGGTGACGTGCACAAAAGTGTTGTTGAAGGATGCAAAGATGTGGCACACACCAAATATATTTTCTCCTTCAGCCGAGGCTGATGACCTGTTCTTCCTTCTTTTCCTTCCCCTTGCTAGGTGCCATTTCTGTGCGTCTTCTCCAGACTCTGCCACCGGAAACAGGTTCTTGATTTCTTAATTGCAGTGACAAGAAGACACGTGTCTAATCTAAAAATTGTTTTGATTTATTTTCATAAATGGTTAAAACAGTTGGGTAGCCTAAATGAGCTAGTTTAATCTCATTTGAAACTGAAAATCTGATCTGTCAGGAAACTTCCTGTGCAGTCTGATTCTTGTCATTGGGTTAGAATGCAGAAAGAAGCTTTCCTAACATATGATCCATTTTGAGCTTTTGCAGCCTGGCTCATGGCTGATTTTTATCCGTAGAGTCAAAGACCAAGAATAGATATACATGCATACACAAAATACATATACACACAAAAATGAATTCTTAGATTTTGGGGGCCATTTTATCAGTACAGCCTTGTTCAGTGACATGGAGTATTGGATACTAAAGCCTGCTTGGTCCTCATGGAAAGTATTCAACCAAGAACGCACAACTTCCATAATAACAAGGAAATTTTCATACCTTTCCAAAATAGGCTCATTAGCTGCAGATACTTATTTTGGGGGTATCCACTTATTCTTTTTTATCATTCATTTTTTTTTTTTTTTTGGGCTGTGTCACTCAGTTCCCTGACCAGGGATTGAACCTGGGTTTCTCGGTAGTGAAAGTGCCCTAATCACTGGACTGCCAGGGAATTCCCTAATTTATTCTTTAAAATGTATTCAATAGAAAAGATTATCTTTTAAATAGATTGCTTGTTGATATTCTAAATTTGTGGGAATATAGCAGATTGTATAAATGTTGAATTTAAAAAATTGCATTTCTTGGTTAAATCTATTTTTAGTTGTGAAAAACATACTGAACAAAGTAGCAATGTACGCGAGTTAACTGCTGACTGCAACACAGGGAAGAAAGAAATAAGTAGAAAAATGAGGAATCAACACAACATTTTTAGGGAACAATGAGATAGAAGGTATGACTTTTAGCTTAGAAAGGGGGATGTTAAGGAAGATATGACTTAATGCTTCCTGCCTCATGGTGGCCTTGACCTTGTCCTCAAAAGATATGGACTTGTAATAGGTTGGAAGGGAGATTGAGCTTCTAAGCATTACATGTTCGGTGTGATAAGGATCTTGGTGAAGAAGGTTTCAAGTTGTACAGTGAAAACTGAGACTGGAGAAAGAGGTTGGATTGTGGAGGCCTATCAATTTTTAGGTTGTTTTCTGAGGCCATGGGAACCAACTGAAGGCTTTTAAGAAGAGGGAATGACATGAATTGACCTCTGTTTAAGGAATATAATCCTGGCTGTTTTCTGTAAAAAAAAAAAAAGGGGGGGTGGGTATTACAAAACCCAGCCAACCAAAAAACTAAGATTATTTCATTCTTGTTTGTTCATTTTGCTGAAAAGTCAGTTTGAGAATTTGTCTTAGGCTCCCAATAATCCAGAGTGCTTCTGAGGGCACGAGAGAATTGCACAAGATTTAAGCAATGGGGCAAAAATTTAGAAAAATTCAAATGAATTAGATCTAAATGTTTTATTATCCCTCTATTGTTAGTGAACGCTTCTGGAATTTTTGCTCCATTCCACTTTATAATGCTTCTAATCATATGTCATAAGGAAAGAAAACTGGTCAGAGGAACAGTCTAGAACTGAGGCTATTAAGAGATTTAGAGTATGTATGGTTGCCTTTCCTACCTGCCTTTGGCTCTTTAAAACTTGGAAAATGTATTTTAATTTTTATTGTTTTCCTATAACTTCTTAAAAATATTCTGTAATTGTTATTTCTCACTGAAATTTAAACTTGATTTCAGATTTACATAATTGGTAACTTTTTTAAAGGATCAGGAGGTTTTGAAACTAATTCTTTGATGGACATCCATTATAAAAGAGATACTCTTTGTTTGTAGGAAAGTAACAAAGTAACACTTGGCTATAGCCCGCTTAACTGTAGTTTCTTATTTTACTGTATAAAAATTTAACTTGCTTGTGAAGACAGTTGCAATTTTACAACAGGACAGTTAAATCAGAAAAGAAAAAATGTGTTTAGGTTCAGGTTGTTTGGGGAAAGTAATTTTAAAACGTACATATCGCTTCCAAAGAAGAATGACTGTTAAGCTATTTTAATTAGGGAGGAGTATGAAATTAATTTTATCCTTTTTCTTTTTCATCAGTCCATCTTTATTTTGAAACAGCTTGCTTTTTTATTGATACCATTCCAACATCAGTTTGTTGATACACAGTTATTCAGTCACTAAGTCGTGTCCAACTCTTTTCGACCCCATAGACTGTGGCACACCCACTCAACCAAAATGTTTTGACTCCTCTATTCAAGACCATGTGATATATGGGATTAGAAACATGACTAAATTTCTGTCTTGTCCTCAAGGAACTTTAAGCTGTTTTTCTTTATTGCTACAAAACAGCTTATTCTGCTCTAGATAAGGTTAATGAGTTGAGAAGTATTAAGTGGAGAAACATTTGCCTTTGGTTTGCAAGAATTGAAGAATCTATGACGGCTTTAAAAATAGGTAGCATATGAGAAGGTCCTGGAAGAAAATTGGGTTTTGAGAAGAACAGGGGAGGTGGAAGAGTACACTGGGTAAAAGGAGCTTTGGAGCAAAGGCACAGGCGCAGAAAAACGAGATGCTCTCAGAAAACCCTCTCGTGGGTGGTGGTTAAGGAATGTGGATGGAAGGCAGTGTTTTGTGGGCTTGTAAAAATAGGTGGTTTATGTTACAGAACACATTGAATGCCAGTGTGGGGAGTTCAGTCGTTCCTTGATAGGCAGTGGAGAAACTTTGAGGATTTTTAAGTGAAGAAACTTGTGCTTCAGGAGTGTAACACTGACAGCTTTGCATAGTGTGGATGGAGTAGATGAAAATGGCAGTAGAGTGTAGTGTGGTGGGGACAAGAGGAAGGAGGAGAAAAAGGGCTTAGGACAGTTAATAGTCTTGGGTGAGATGTATTGAAGGCGTAAGAGCGGTGGTACGATGGTGATGAGAGAGATTTTATAGGTGAAAGCCATGTAACTTGGCATTGATTAGATGGATAGGGGAAGCAAGCTCTTTAGCCTGTGGGAACAGGAGAATGGTGAGGACACTAAAAGAAATAGAAAAGAGCTGGGGGAGGTGGAAAGATACTTGAGGTTTGGGTGTGTCAAGTTGAATGAAATGCTGGGAGGATAGCTGGGTAGAAGGGTCAAACAACTGATGAAAAGTGTATGTATGGGGACATTCTGTATTAAAGATGTTAGTATTTTGGTTCCTGGTACTTTATATCAAAAGTCAGCAAGGAGATTTCAGCCTTTATTGTTTATAAGTCATTTAGCAGCAGCAGCAGCACTTCGGTAGGCCCTGGGTAGAAAACAAAAGAAGAAAGTTTTTGTTTTTTTTTTTTTTTTAATTTAAATATCCACAATATTCATTAATTGTCAATATTTGTCTCTTCTATTACCCCCCGCCCATCATGCTATTTAATTAAAGTTACTGGGTGTCTTGAGCTGTAGAGTTTTCTCTACTCTGGGTTAGGCTGTGATTGTATCTTCTGGGTATTGTTTAAATTGTTTCTTTGCTCCGTGTGTGTCCTGTAAATGAGTCTTGATTCTGTCAGTGTTTTTTTTTAAGGGGGTGGGCTAAGAATATGTGCTAGGAGGTTCTGTGTGTCTCCTGTTGGAGTGTATCAGGCGGCATGGGCCACGTCAGTATCCCACTGTTAGTATTGTTAAGGTTGATGATCCTTTGGTTCAGATTATGTTACCCTAATTCATACAATATAATCTTCCCACATCAATCAGCCTTTCATTTAAGGCTTTTTTTTTTTAGTAGATAGTGATGATGCAGAGAACCTTTTTGTTAGTAGGGGTGGGAAATGGTGACTTTCTATTTCTGTCATTTCTTCTGCATTTATTAGCTGGACTTTTTCCATAGAAAAGAACTTGCTCTCATTGACTATTTGACTATCCTGGAACATACAGGATACAGGGACTGGATGCATGCTCCATTCCTGGTTTTATTTGCAGTTTTCAGAGTAATGAGATTTTTGGAAGTATCGTTATGAACCTCTGAATTTAATTTTTAATAAATATAATATATATAAATAAATATATAAATAAATATATAAATAAATATATATAAATAAATAATATAACCTCTATATTTAATTTTGCAGTCCATATGCAGTGTGCCTGTATGTATGCATGTGTTTTTATGCTCCAGTTATTCCATCTTTGTCCAGTGGGGGCCCCTTTCAGTTGGCAGCTGTGTCTTTTCACCGTGACCCCATTCGTCTTTGATTTCATGCTTATGGTCATACTAAATGTTCCAGAATCATCCTGAAATTTCTTGCCCAGACTTGGAAATTGCCATTTTTTCAAGGAACCTAAGTTTCAAAGAGATTTTGAAGGAATAGGATGTTCACTTTGGGAAGCTATTAAAGAGCATACAAGCTGGAATATAGTCATGTAAAATGATAGCAGTGTTCTCACAGTGCATTTGGGGTTGGTTTTAAGTGCTGTAGGAAATACCAGTGATTCCTGGAATGTTTGGGTCCTCATTTGAAAGAGGTAAGACTAGAGCTGGGCCATCAGCTAGAGGAGAAAATGAAGGTTCTTGGGGGAGAAATTGTTAGAACACGTGAAAGAATGTGTGTGGGATAGTAAAGGCGCTTGACCAGCCGCAGAGTACCTTGACTGGTTTTGTAAGCACTGGGGAGTAAGAAAAGTTTATTGGATTTGGAAGTGAAATTGAAAGTCACTTGCAGTAGGGTTGGCAGTTGCATAAAGTTGGGTTCTCAGCTGGAGGTTTACAACATAATTTTTAGAAAATGAAAAAAACAAAACAAAACAAAACTAGCCATACCTGGGCCCTATCTCAAAATCTGAAGTCTAGGCTCATTTACTTTTCTAAAGATCCTGTGATTGTTTTGTGCAAACCCCTTACCCTCATTTAAAGACATGGATTAAAATTAAAAGCTCAAAGATTAGTTTCTCTATTGCATGTATGCTAGGCATGAGGTAGTAAGGACATGGATTAAGGTTAGGGCAGAGGAAATGAGAGGAGGGAAGGGATAGAAAAATGGAAATTAATGTTTTAAAAGTTTTCATGTAGTATTTCATGAATAATGTTACCACTAATGAAAGGATTCAAAGAGAAGGAAGCAAAGATGACTCCTAGCTTTATAGTATGGGGCCAGATAGAAATGGGAAGATTGGCAGAGATTGCTAGTTTTAAGGAGAAGATAATGGGACACATTGAGTGTTGAGATGCTGGCTGTATATTAAAGTGGACTCTGAGGAGTTAAAGTGTGTTCTGTGTCTTGCTTTTTGTGAATGCTTCATTCACTGTCTTGACAGAGTACTCAGCTACTGACTATAGGTCATGTTATATAGATTGGAAGAGTTAATAATTTTAAGCTTTCATTTAATAAATTTAATTCAAATAAATGATGTACTAAAAAAAGAACCGTCTGTTTATTGTAAAATAAAATGTGAAACAGACTGGAAAAAACATCACAGCAAATATAAAAATATTAATATCAATAAATATTATAATCATTTAAAACATAAAAAAGTAAATCAGATAAAGGATAATTCTTACAATTGGGAAATATAATTCATTAGCTCATTCCTTCAACAAACATGTGGTAAACTCTTTCATCAGACACCATTTTAAGGTATCTGATGAAAGAGCTAGCAGACAAGATCTTCAGAGCATTCTGGTGGTGGTGTGAGAGACAGACAACAGACATGTTCCCAAAAAACAAGAAATAAGATAGAGTATTTTTTTGCCTTTTCCTATGGAAAGCATTAGTTGTACAGCTGGAGGTGAGCATTCTTAACCATTACTTAATTATGTGGAAGAAACTGGTCAGGACCAAAAATTTGGTCTCTGGTAATTGGACCCGTAAGTATTTTTCTTTTATAGTTTTTTCTTTTGTTCAGTTCTTCTTGAAGATGTTTATATAACAGAGTACAGATTGAGATCTGTTGTTTCTTGTGGAAATTACTTATGTGGGTTCTTTTCACTGAATGGTGTTCGTTTTGTTCTGTGGGGAGAAAAACTATTCCTCTAGAAAATGTTCAGTTTTCCCTGTGGCTTCATTCAGTAGTGAAATGTAGTGAATTGATTCTGCCATGGGTCAGAGGATAGAGCTTGGGTCTTTTGGAACTGTCTGTGATTATTGTACGGGATCGTTGTGAGGGCCAAATGAGATACTTAAGAAAGGGGTCATCAAAGTTAAAGGAATTCCTGGATACCTACAGGCAAAGAAGCTAGCTGGAGCTTATCTCTGTCCTTTGCTGTTTAAATATACACCGTGTAACTAGATGTTTCAAACTGAAATTAAAATATAAAAATTCAGTGCATTTCTTTAAAAGCAAGTAATAAGTTGTTTTGCAGATGGGTAGTTTCTTGTGTAGGAACCCTCTTTAGCAGATAAACATTTTTTTCCATATATTATTGGAAATTGATCCAGAAAAACAGAGAGTAAATAAGATGTTTGTTATTTTGCAGTTAATATTTTTTATCATTAAGTCTAGGGACTTTTTAGGTATGGTAAATAGATAATGGAACAGGAAAACAAATTACAGTCTTTAACTTTCTATCTGATAATTTACTGTTGAGAATATAAGGTTTGTGGGGCTTCCCAGATGGCACAGTGCTAAAGAATCTGCCTGCCTGTGTAAGAGAATGCGAGTTCAGTCCCTGGGTTGGGAAGATCCCCTGGAGGAGGAAATGGCAATCCATTCCAGTATTCTCACCTGGAAAATTCCATGGACAGATGAGCCTGGTAGGCTACAGTCCGTGAGATCACAAAGAGTCAGACAAGACTGGTTACTGATTTATTCATGCACACATACAAGATTTATAGGGAAGAAAAGGGATGAGATTTTTAGAAATGGAAACAAATAGTACTAAGATTTAATAGCTCTTCTGCTCAAATTAGCCTTGTTTTCTTTAATTCTGCCTATCTTATATGAACTTTTTTTCTTTTTTAAAGGAAACTTGAACATAACTTCCTGAGAAGATTTGATTCTTTATTTCTGGACTTCGTATATATAACAAGACCGTCAGAATGTCGGGAGCCTCAGTGAAGGTGGCTGTCCGTGTTCGGCCCTTCAATTCTCGAGAGACCAGCAAAGAGTCCAAGTGCATCATTCAGATGCAGGGCAACTCAACCAGTGAGTGCATGCTGTGTTCTGTCAGTCCTGTCTCATCTTCCTGTCCTTCCCCCTTTCCTTCTTGCTGTCATCAAAATAAATGAACATGTGGCTAGTAACACTTGGAACTTTGCTGTTCTGAATGTTCCACTGAATGTTTTCCCCTGTGATTTTTGCTGTAGCATATTTAAATATTGGCTGTTTATCTTCTTTACAATTGAGAATTCCCTAGAAAACTGAGTGAATTTAGCTAGTGTTATTAAGTTGAAATCTTAATGATAGTGAAGGTGTAAGCAGTGATTTTTAGTAAATGATGCTGTGAAATATACCTTATTGAGGGTGCAAGATTGCTTTAACTTCCTTGATTTTCAATAGTACTTGAGCTTACCAAGATGGTCTTAACACTTACACTGCTTCCTTATGATGATTCTTTGAGTTGAACGACAGATATAGCTAAAGCAGATAATAAACTTGTAAATTATTACTAAAAATGATCAGTCCTTGCTTCCTGGTTTGTTTCTCTGAACTATTCCTTAGGTGAAAAATGACGGAAGCTGGAGTTTTTGGTACTTGCATTAGTTACTTGATGTGGGTCTGTAGGCAAACTATTACTTAAATAATGGTAAGTTCTACCATTTTAAAGCCTGTAACTTTGGGATAAAGTAGAATTGTTGTTCTTTCAGACCCAAGTTAATGCTAAATATTTGAGGAAATATGCTTATCTGTTTGTGGGCCAGTGTTCTGTGTAGAGGATTCTCCCAGTGGGAAATAAATCTATATGTTATGTTTGAGGTGTACAATGGGTGCTTTGACATGTTTATACATTTTTAAATGATCAACACTATCTAATTAGCATATCCATCACTTTTCATAGATAGTCACCTTTTATTTTAAGGTAAGAACACTTGAGATCTACTCCTTCAGCAAATTTTACATAAACATCATTAACCATAGTCACCATGATGCACTTTAGGTCTCCAGAACTTTGTACCCTTTGATCAATGTCTCCTTTTCTCCCCCAGCTCCCAGCCATCACTCTCTATTACTGTGTGTTTGCCATATATATGCACACACACACACATACATATTCCCCGTATACAACTTGGAACTTTCTTTTGCTAACACATTTTTCTGAACTTGCTAAATAGGACTTGCAACATTCTATTTTTTTGAAAAAGGGTCAAACGTTGGAGTCCAAACTGCTGTACCATTGTTTGTGTTTTACATTTCCTTGTCAGTTGTGCCAGTGATTCTGTGAATTATATATCCTATGAATAATTGTAAAAGAAAGATGCAGAATTTGGTATTATTCTCTAACTAATGTTATATTCTTAAATGTCACTCATCGAGGCTATGTTCTTATTTCTATTTCATTTTAAGAATTAAGTTTTACACAGTATATAACTAAATCCTTGGACAGGGCCTTGCTAGCCTTCTCTATATCATTCTGGTTTTAGTACAGGTGCTGCTGAAATGAGCACATTAAATTCTGGTTATTGAGCCTCTTGTTTCTTTCTGAAAAATGCGTTTATTTATAACTTAGTATGGAGGCATTTTTGACTGTTGGTGTTGCCTCTAAATGTCCTGGTATATCACAAGTTCTTTTAAAGGGTGGACATTAGGAAATCCTGGATCAGGAGCCAGAATTGATTCCAGAAAGGTCTACTTTTCTCTGATCCGTTTTGTATACTGACTATCCAGGAGAAATCCCCAGTATCATGGAGATGGAGTTTCATTCATGGTTGGGATGTTGGTACTTTCTTTGTAGAGTTGGAAATCTTATTAAAACTTTTAAGTAGAGAGTGAGTATTAAAAGACCATATCCATGAATGCAAAAGTCATATGATAATAATAAAGGAAAATGCTTACTAGCACAAGTAATAACACTAATGTTTTTCAAGACCATATCCATGAATGCAAAAGTCTTATGATAAAAATAAAGGAAAATGCTTACTAGCACAAGTAATAACACTAATGTTTTTCCTTGATGAGTAATCATTTTAGAATGCCCACATCTTAAATGGATTATATGTTTCTAGTTTTGTCAAGGTCAAATAGCATTACCTACTGCTACTGCTAAGTCACTTCAGTTGTGTCCGACTCTGTGCGACCCCATAGACGGCAGCCCACCAGGCTCCCCCGTCCCTGGGATTCTCCAGGCAAGAACACTGAAGTGGGTTGCCATTTCCTTCTCCAATGCATGAAAGTGAAAAGTGAAAGGGAAGTCGCTCAGTTGTGTCCGACCCTCAGCGACCCCATGGACTGAAGCCTTCCAGGCTCCTCCATCTATGGGATTTTCCAGGCAAGAGTACTAGAGTTGGGTGCCATTGCCTTCTCCGAGCATTACCTAATTTCCCTCCAATTTTGATTTATTTTTGTGAATAGGTAGGACATTCACAGGGTATGAATTGCAAAAAGTATGAAGAGTATACAGTACAATCATTCCTTTTACCCCATCACATAGGCAACCAGTTCCTCTTCCCAGAAGTAACGTCAAGGGGGGATTTCCTTTGAGAGATAGTTTAATTAGTAGCAGGTGTAATAATAACTTTTCGTTCAGTCTTGACTGCATTGTAAACACACGAATAAACTTCATATTTATATCTTGTCAAAATTGGTTTTTTGGTGTGGTTTTTTTTTTCTTTTTTTTTTTGAGATTTTGGCATGAAAGGATATCCAAAAAAGTTAATAGGTTTTATTTACTAACAAGTATCTACTATATGTGTAATGATATGCTAAGTACTAAACAGATATAAAAAAGCTAATCTATTGACTGTTCAGGAGTATGTAGCAAATTAAAATTTTCTGTAGTTCTGGATAGTTATGTGAAATGGATTTGGGTCCACTTGATTTTCTTTGCCTTTTTTTTTTTTTTTGATCATCTAGGTTAAAAACCTAGTTTCAGTTCAGTTCAGTTGCTCAGTCGTGTCCGACTCTTTGTGACCCCATGAATTGCAGCACACCAGGCCTCCCTGTCCATCAGCAACTCCCAGAGTTCACTCAGACTCATGTCCATTGAGTCAGTGATGCCATCCAGTCATCTCATCCTCTGTCGTCCCCTTCTCCTCCTGCCCCCAATCCCTCCCAGCATCAGAGTCTTTTCTAATGAGTCAGCTCTTCGCATGAGGTGGCCAAAGTACTGGAGTTTCAGCTTTAGCATCATTCCTTCCAAAGAAATCCCAGTTTACTAATGGCTAATAAGAAAGGTATTAGTCTTCATTGTATCTAAGATATATGGCTGCCTTTTTTACTTTATTATTTTGATGGTATAGACAATAATGTTAGTTTGGGGGAAAAAGGTAAAATTACCCAAATACTGATATTCACTCTGGATGAAAGATTTCAGGTGTTTTCACTGGTAGATTGCAAACTGAAGAAGGAAATAAGATTCCTGGTTGAACATTTTCTAAGGATAGGGCCATAAATTTTGGAGTTTTGTTTACTCGTTCTTGTTTGTTTCCCACAAAGATATCTCCAGAATTATTGAAAATATTTGTCTTTTGATGAAATATGGAAGAATAAATGCTTAGTTTTTATTAAAAGTAATTAATGTGGTTAGAATAGACTTGGAAAAAAAAAAGTAGACCTGGGCATATTCTACTACTCCTATGAAAACCAGCCTTTAGACCAGCTTAAACACCATGCTGAACTACCAATGGTTTTTCCATCATATTTTGTCCACATCCTTTCTAGACAGCAGTCCAAGTGGCTCTGATCTGCCTTGATCTTTCTCTTCCTCTTTAACACATTAAGCATGCATGTGTGCTCAGTCACTCAGTCATGTCCAACTCTTTGCGACCCCATGGAGCCCTGCCAGGCTCCTCTGTCAATGGAATTTTCCTGGCAAGAAATACTGGAGTGGGTTGCCATTCCTACTCCAGAGGATCTTCCCCACCCAGGAATCTAACCTGTGTCTCCTGAGTCTCCTGCATTAGCCAGTGGATTCTTCACCACTGTGCCACCTGGGAATCTCCTGTAACACATTGCCTCTTTGCATTTAAACATTCTCCAGGAGAAATTTGTGACTTTTAAAACAACATTAGTCTCCTGAAACAAAAACCTCTCATTAGCCTTAGAAAAAGTAGTGTTAGTTTTCTAGCTGAATGCTTTGTCATAAGTTTGGGGTAATTTTGGTTCCTCTGAAAGGTGTTTGTTCTTCAAAAGCTAATTCACTAATTGTATCAGAGACATTTTCCTCTAGAATTTTTGGCGTTTTTCAGTTTTCTGCTGTTTTCTTTTTTTTTTCCCCCTGCAATTTTATATGGCATTTTCTTAGTAATTTGACTAACACGTAATCCAAATAATTTCTGAGTGAGAGATTTCACGTGAGCCAATTTGTTATATTTAGAAAGTATTAATGGCTTGTTTTTTTAAAAAATTGGGCTTAAGATTGGGAGAGAGCATGGATTTGGAACCTCGAATTGTTGCAAAAAATGAAATGAATTTGCTATAGCCACATGTGTTAGCTGCATTAAAAGACTGCTATGCTGGCAAGCTGGCCTGGACTGTTGCTCACGGGGATTAAAGCTGATTGTTGATGGAATGCAGTGGAATGTTCCTGCCATAAGGTCTCTTATGAAAAAGTAGAAGAGGGTGAAGAGTACTTTAGGGAATGTGCCAGAGTTGAAAACTGAGTAGTGGCAGTTTTATTCAAGCACTTTCTGGTCTCAGAGGGAGTGTTTTCCATGGCACAGATAAAGGTTACTGCCTTGACATTTTGAAGACTAGAGTGCATACAAATAGCTTTGTTTAATAATACCCCGTTATATTCTAAATTTCTCCCACTTCGGAAGCATTTTTTATTGTCTAATTACTTTAAAAAAGGAAAATGGGAGAAAATTAATGCTCTTACTGCTCACATTTATGGTTAGGTTATATTTGTAAATCTGGAGACTTTGAAACTGCATAAATTCCCCTCTGATCTTTGGCTTTGTTTTTAACCATAATAGTCTGTCTCCAGCCCTTTGGTAATTCCCCTTCATATTTTTATTAATCTTCCTGAGCCTGGGGTCTTTTATTTATTTTTTCCCTAGGCCCAGGTATTAAGGTGGGATAAAAGAAGTCTTGGGTTTTTTTTTTTCCCTGCTGATTACTTACATTGTACATTTTAAAAGGCTTTTTTATTCACACATGTGCATTTCTAAACCACATGCTGCACATCACAACTGGTACAGAGAATGACTTCATGTCCATTAATGAAAATCTGGAATGGGGGAAGGACTGGGACAAAAGGGAGCTTGGAAAGGAAGACTTTTGAAAGGAATTCTTACAAATCTGTATGCTTTTTCTGGCATAAATTAATATAACTGCACGAAAATAAATGGGACTTGCCTGGTAGTCCAGCAGTTAAGACTCCGTGCTGCCAGCACAGGGGGCCCGGGTTTGATTCCTGGCCAAGGAATGAGATCAGCTTGGGTACCAGTGGCACTAAACTTTTTAAAAAATTCTAACATGAAACACTTTTTCTGTGGTCCAGACTTGGCGCTAGGCTCCTCCTCACCACGGGGGACAGCCACACCCTTTCTCTCTGGGTGTGCATCTCTGCCTTGCTTCTTAACTGAACAAACCACTTCTCTGTGTGCTCTCCCACTAGTTGTTGTAGTGTGTCTCTAATAATAGACTTTGTACCTGCAAAAAAAAAAGAGAAAGACTTGAGCTATAGCAGTGACCTTTCATTGTGTGTGTTTGGGATGGAGAAATAAAGGTGCCCCTGAAATGGTATTATATTTACTCAGTTGGGGTTGATGGAAACCAGTTTTGCCCTTTAGAATGACTTTTGGAACGGGTTGATAAAGGGAAGGTCCAGGTGCTGCACTGTCTGTTGCGTTCTCACAGTTCTATTTGGTACTCAATGATTTCTCATACGGCAACTTACTAAACTGACATTTTGAAATGTATTCCTGTTTCTTAGGTTTTTCTTATACTGGATAAAGTTTATGGTCTTAAGGAAGGGCATTAGATTGCACCCTCTACTAGATGAGATTAATTTTTCTGTAACTTAGCACATTTTTTTTCTTTTAATTGGAGAATAATTGCTTTACAATGTTGTGTTGGTTTCTGCCATACATCAGCATGAATCAGCCATAGATATGCATGTCTCTTCCTCCTTGAACCTCCCTTCTACCTCCCCCCTCCACACCGCCCTTCTGAGTTGTCACAGAGCACCGAGTTGAGCTCACTGTGTTATACAGAAACTTTCCACTAGCTAGCTATTTTACCTGATGCTGGGAAAAATTGAGGGCAGGAGGAGAAGGGGATGACAGACGATGGGATGGTTGGATAGCAACACTGACTCAATGACATGCTTTTGAGCAAACTCAGGGAGAGAGTGATGGACAGAGAAGCCTGGCATGCTGCAGTTCATGGGGTCGAAAAGAGTCGGACATAACTTAGTGACTGAACAACAACAACAAATATATATGTTCCAGTCCTACTCTCTCAGTTTGTCCCACCCTCTCCATCCCGCCTGTGTCCATACGTCTGTCTTTATGTCTGTGTCTCTATTCCTGCCCTGCACATAGGTTCATCAGTGCCCTATTTCTAGATTCCATATATATGCATTAATATAAAAGACTTGTTTTTCTCTTTCTGACTTACTTCACTCTGTATGGGGCTTTCCCTGGGGCTCATCTGGTAAAGAATCCACCTGCAATGCGGGAGACCTGGGTCCGCTTCCTGGGTTGGAAAGATCCCTTGGAGAAGGGAAAGGCTACCCACTCCAGTATCAGGTGGCAAAGAGTCAGACATGACTGAGCGACTTTCACTTTCTTTTTTCTTTTCACTGCGTATGACAGGCTCTAGGTTTATCCATCTCAGTAGAACTGATTCAGATTTGTTCTTTTTATGTTTTGTTGTTGTTTATTCTCTAAGTTGTGTCTGACTCTTTGCAACCCTATGGACTGTCGCCTGCTAGGTTCCTCAGTTTATGGGCTTTCCCAGGCAAAAATACTGGAGTGTGTTGCCATTCCCTTCTCTAGGGGTTCTTCCCCACCCAGGGATTAAACCTGGGTCTCCTACATTGCAGACAGATTCTTTACTGTCTCAGCCACCAGGGAAGCTCTATGTAGTCAGCAAGAACAAGACCAGGAGCTGATTGTGGCTCAGATCAGGAACTCCTTATTGCAAAATTTAGGCTTAAATTGTAGGAAGTAGGGAAAAACACTGGACCATTCAGGTATGACCTAAATCAAATCTCTTATGATTATACAATAGAAGTGACAACTATTTAATTCAAGGGATTAAATCTGATAGAGTGCCTGAAGAACTATGGACGAACGTTCATAACATTGTACAGGAAGTGGTGACCAAAACCATCCCAAAGAAAAAGAAATGCAAGAAGGCAAAATGGTTGTCTGAGGTGGCCTTACACATTGCTCAGGAAAGAAGGGAAGCAAGAAGCAAAGGAGAAAAGGAAAGATATAGCCAATTGAATGCAGAGTTCCAGAGAATAGCAAGGAGAGACAAGGAAGCCCTCTTAAGTGAACAGTGCAAAGAAATAGAGGAAAACAATAGAATGGGAAAGACTAGAGATCTCTTCAAGAAGATTGGACATACCAAGGGAACATTTCATGCAGAGATGGGCACTATAAAGGGCAGAAACAATAAGGACCTAATAGAAGCCGAAGATATTAAGAAGAGGTGGCAAGAATACACAGAACTGTATTAAAAAGGTCTTAATGACCTGGATAACCACCATGGTGTGGTCACTCACCTAGAGCCAGACATCTTGGAGTGTGAAGTCCAGTGGGCCTTAGGAAGCATTACTACGAACAAAGCTAGTGGAAGAGATGGAATTCCAGCTGAGCTTTTTCAAATTCTAAAAGATGATACCGTTAAAATGCTACACTCACTATGTCAGCAAATTTGGAAGACTCAACAGTGGCCACAGGACTGAAAAAGGTCAGTTTTCATTCCAGTCCCAAAGAAGGGTAATGTTAAAATTGCTGTACAATTGTGCTCATTTCACATGCTAGCAAGGTAATGCTCAAAATCCTTCAAGCTAGGCTTCAACAGTATGTGAACTGAGAAATTCCATATGTACAAGCTGGATTTAGAAAAGGCAGAAGAACCAGAGATCAAATTGCTAACATCTGTTGGATCATAGAAAAAGCAAGGAAATTCCAGAAAAACATCTACTTTTGCTTCATTGACTACATCAAAGCTTTTGACTGTGTGGATCACAACAAACTGTGGAATATTCTTAAAGAGATGGGAATACCAGGCCTCCTTACCTGCCTCCCAAGAAACCTGTGTGCATGTCAAGAAGCAGCAATTAGAACTGGACATGGAACAAGGAACTGATTCAAAATTGGGAAAGGAATTCATCAAGGCTGTATATTGTCACCCTGCTTATTTAATTTCTAGGCAGAGTATATTGTGCGAAATGCTGGGCTGGATGAATCCCAGGCTGGAATCAAGATTGATGGGAGAAATATCGACAACCTCAGATATGCAGATGATACCACCCTAATGGCAGAAATCGAAGAGGAACTGAAGAGCCTCTTAATGAAGGTGAAAGAGAAGAGTGAAAAAGCTGGCTGGAAACTCAGCATTTAAAAAAATAAGATCGTGGCATCCAGTGCTATCACTTCATGCCAAATAGATGGAGAAAAAGTGGAAACAGTGGTAGATTTTATTTTCTTTGGCTCCAAAAATCACTGTGGATAGTGACTGCATCCACGAAATTAAAAGATGCTTATTGTAATTCAACTATTCTTCAATAAAGTATATATATTATGAGGAAAAAAGGTACTTGCTCCTTGGAAGAAAAGCTATGACAAGCCTAGACATTGTATTAAAAAACAGAGACATCACTTTGCTGACAAAGGTCCATATAGTCAAAGCTGTGGTTTTTCCAGTAGTCATGTACTAATGTGTAAGTTGGACCAGAAAGAAGGCTGAGTGCTGAAGAATTGATGCTTTTCAACTGTAGTGCTGGAGAAGACTCTTGAGAGTCTCTTGGACAGCATGGAGATCAAACCAGTCAGTCCTACAGGAAATCAACCCTGAATATTCCTTGGAAGGACTGATGTTGAAGCTGAAGCTCCAGCACTTTGGCCACCTGATATGAAGAGCTGACTCATTGAAAAAGACCCTGATGCTGGGAAAGATTGAAGGCAGGAGGAGAAGGGGATGACAGAGGATGAGATGGCTGGATAGTATCATCGACTCAATGAACATGAGTTTGAGCAAACTCTGGGAGTTGGTGAAGGACAGGGAAGCCTGGCATGCTGCAGTGCATGGATCGCAAAGAGTCGGACACAACTGAGCGACTGAACAAAAACAAAATGCTTTTAAACATGATATAGCAAATAAAAATTTTTTGTTTATTTATTTTTTACGCTATGTTGAGTCTTCAGTGCTGCTTGGGCTTTTCTCTAGTTTTGGCATTGGGGGCTACTCTCTAGTTGCAGTGCTCGGGCTTCTCTTGTTGCAGAGCACAGGCTCTAGGGCGCTCGAACTTCAGTTACTGCAGCACATAGGCTCAGTGGTTGTGGCTCCCAGGCTCTAGGATACAGGCTCAATATTTGAGGCGCATGGGCTTAGTTGCTCTGCAGCATGGAATATTCCCAGACCAGAGATCTAACCCATATCTCCTGAATTAGCAGGCGATTCTTTACCACAGAGCCGCCAGGGAAGCCCCGTCAGATTGTTTTTTCTGGTTGCTTTTGGTACCTAAATTGTTGTATTTGATGGGAATATACATTTAAAGGCAGAAACAGTTGAGCCTGTCATTAAAGGAGGAGGCCATTGCTATTGTATATCTGGAATTGCTTTTTATTATAATGTATAATTCAGAGTTCTTTAATTATCTAAATAAGTTGTTTTCACATCTAGATTGTGAAACAGCAAAGAGGGAAGACTGAAAAAAATCTTTTAGGAAACCTGCTGTTTTGCATCTAGTCAAAAGAGGTTGTCTTGATTAAATCCAGACTATACTTCAGGTGGCCTTTTTATATGCATATGTTGCTTTTTTCAAAGGGGAAAACAACCATGCCCAGTTTTGTTGGTTTTTTTTTTTTTTCAATGCCTTCTTTGTGATTCTCAAGAAATATTTTGGAGTTCATTTTTTTTTTTTTTTAGTTCATTTTTGAAAGTCTGTGCCAACATCGAAGTGCTTATTGCTTTTGGTAGCTTCCCAGTGAAGTGTGAAGCACTGCAGTGAGAGCTAGGAAATCCGGAGCAGTTAGAGAGACTGAGAAGGGAAGGGGCTGCTGCTGCCTGTCATCTCGTGGGCCAAGTTGATTTTTGGAGATTTAATTTTTGGTCATATATCAACAATGTGCTTATTTTATGAAAAAACATTTCTATTGGGGTAAGAACTGTTCTTGGCTGTACTGTGTAGAGATGAATGCTTTGTACAATAGGTGGTAAGAAAAAGAAATAAGAAATTAGGTCCTTGAGAGATCTGTGGGAATTGAGATTTTTGTTATTCAGCAAGCATGGGCTGGGAGGTAACTAGGGACCCAGAGTGTGTTTAGTCTGAGAGTTAAGTGATCAAAGCAGTGTGCTGACCTTTATGAGGCTTTAGGAGAGAGATCTGAATAATTGAGGGGCAGGGCCAGGAAAGATAGAGAATGTCTGGGAAGCCTCTTTTGTTTTGGCAGAACAGAAAACTGTAGGGCTAGAATTAGCAGAAGCTGTACAAATGACGAAATGATTTAACTACAGTTACTGTTTCCCTGTGACATTGTTCAGGTCTGATTCCAGAGTTCCTTTTGTAGCTGTGAATAAAATAGAGAAGGTAAAATTGGTGAAGGGGGAAACAAAAGCAGCTTTTACTTTTTAAATTGCCTTTTAGTGGGGGAAAAACCACCACGATTACCAGTTAAACACTTAAGCTGTGCCAGCCACTATTAGGCCCTTACAGACTAACTCATTTAATTATCAGAACAGTCCTATGGCAGATATTCTTATTTTCCCCATATTACAGATGAGGGCATGAATTCTGGTTAACTTGCCTAAGGTCTCACATTTAGGACTGAGAGAAATAGAAAATGAACTGGTGCTGTCTTACTCCAGAACCCTCATTTTTTTCCTTTTAATTGAAGTATAGTTGATTTGCCAACATCTGCTGAATCATAGAAAAAGCAAGGGAATTCCAGGAAAACATCTACTTCTACTTCATTGACTACACTAAAGCCTTTGTGTTGATCACAGCAAACTGTGGAAAATTCTTAAAAGAGATGGGAATACCAGATCACCTTACCTGCCTCCTGAGAAACATGTATGCAGGTCAAGAAGCAACAGTTAGAACTGGACAAGGAACAACAGACTGGTTCCAAATTGGGAAAGAAGTATGTCAGGGCTGTAGGTTGTCACCCTGCTTATTTAAGCTATATGCAGAGTACATCATGAGAAATGCTGGGCTGGATGAAGCACAAGCTGAAATCAAGATTGCCAAGAGAAATATCAATAATCTCAAGTGCAGATGACACCACCCTAATGGCAGAAAGTGAAGAGCAACTAAAGAACCTCTTGATGAAAGTGAAAGAGGAGAGTGAAGAGCTGGCTTGAAACTCAACATTCAAAAAACTAAGATCATGGCATCTGGTCCCATCACTTCATGGCAAATAGATGGGAAAACAATAGAAGCAGTGACAGACTTTATTTTCTTGGGGTCCCGAATCACTGCAGATGCACTGCAGATGGAGACTGCCGCCATGAAATTAAAAAGTTTTTGTTCTTTTGAAGAAAAGCTATGACAAACCTAGACAGTGTATTAAAAAGCAGAGACATCACTTTGCTGACAAAGGTCCATCTAGTCAAAGCTATGGTTTTTCCAGTAGTCATGTATGAATGTGAGAGTTGGACCATAAAGAAGGCTGAGTGCCGAAGAATTGATGCTTTTGAACTATGGTACTAGAGAAGACTCCTGAGAGTCCCTTGGATTGCAAGGAAATCCAACCAGTCAGTCCTAAAGGAAATCAGCTCTGAATATTCATTGGAAGGACTGATGCTGAAGCTGAAGCTCCAATACTTTGGTCACCTGATGGGAAGCGCCAACTCATTGGAAAAGACCCTGATGCTGGGAAAGACTGATGGCAGGAGAATGGGGCGACAGAGAATGAGATGGTTGGATAGCATCACTGACTCAATGGATATGAATTTGAGCAAACTCTGGGAGATAGTGAAGGACAGGGAATCCTGGAGTGCTGCAGTCCATGGGGTCACAGAGTCCAACACAACTGAGCAACTTAACAGCAGCATAGTTGATTTACAATGTTAGTTTCTGGTGTACAGCAAAGTCATTCTGATATATATATATCTTCTTATATCTATTTTCTTTTTGGTATTCTTTTCCATTATGATTTATTACAGGACATTAAATAGAGTTCCCAGTGCTCTGTAGGACCTTGTTGTTCATCTACTTTTATATATAGTGGTTTGTATCTGCTAATTCTGAACTCCTAATTTATCCCTCTTCTACGCCCTTTTCCCCTTTGGTAAACCTAAGTTTGTTTTCCATGTCTCTGAGTCTGTTTCTGTTTTGTAACTACGTTCATTTGTGTTATATTTTAGATTCCACATATAAGTGCTATCATATGGTATTTGTGTTTCTCTTTCTGACTTACTTTTTAATACTCTGAGATTGAGTGTATAGTTGACCCTTGAATATCAAGGGGGTTAGGGTGGCGACCCTCAGCAGTTTAAAATCTGCCTATAATCTGTTGACCCTTTGTATCCGTGGTTTGCATCCATGGATTTAACCAACCCTAGATTGTGTAGTACTGTGTATTTACTATTGAAAACAGTCCACATGTAAGTGGACCCATGCATTTCAAACCTGTGTTGTTCAAGGGTCAGCTATGTTGTAAACATATACAGTACAATTTATCCTATTTTATAAGATTTAGAATCTAATTTTGTTATTTTAAATGATTAGGAAATTTTATGATTGTCGATCTTTGCTCAAATCTACTTTATGGTAATATACTTTATACCATTTTAATATATTTTGAAAATACACTATTCTAAGTTGGGAAGAAGCTGCTTATGGGGTTTAGTTTTATGGTTTTGGATATAAATTTAAGAAAAATGCCATATTTCTTAAATTTGGATATAGAAAGCTTTTGGAAATGGAAGTTGGTGCTGAAGATATCACTAGGATTTTTAACAAACTCAAAACATGCTGTTTTAGAAAAGTTAATTTAAAGTTACTCTGTTGCCACAATGATATGTTAATTGTAGTTGCAGGCAAAAATCTTTAATAGTTTGCCAACAACAGTGTAATTGCTACATAGAGACTTTGAGATATTAGATAAATAAATTTATTCTGGAGAATAAAAGGGCTTTTTGAGTACAACTCTTGTTTTGACTGCCTTGTTTTCTAGGACTTAGTAATTAAAACATTATTTCTGCATCTTGATGCTGAAGTAACAAAGTTGGAAAGAAGGCAAGGGAAAAAAGGGGGTTAATTTGGGGGACTTAGCAGTCGTTTAAAAGCTAATTTTGACTTGAAGGGACTCCAAGAAAGAGAAGATGGTCTTATGGTTCATCAATAAACTAAAACCTATAGAACATTTTATGGAAATCATTTTAAAGGCATTTCCATTTATCTTGGATAAGGGTCTTCAGGCCTTTACATCAAAGATGCTATCCTCTTCTCTCTTCTCTAGTTCTCCTAAGGTAAGGGATATCAGCAGGAAGAAAAAAAAGTTTGAAGACAAAAGGGGCAAGGTGTGAAAGCTGCAGGGGAGGATAAATAAATGTGAAGTTATCTACCCTGTGGACTTGGGGAAGATACAATCAAATCAGACCTTCAGTTCTAAGGCTGCCTTTCTGATTTATGAAGGGAGACTTAAGGAAACAGCCTTAAAGCCAGATAAGATGTGGATGGTGATGGGAGCCAAGGCCCAGAGGTGAGGATGAGCAGAGTGAGTTATGGGGACGTGAGTAGATCACCTGAACAAAAAAGACTCTTCCTCTGGGGAGTCCAAAGATGGTTATGATGATAAACACTAATGACAGTCACTAACATATAAGCCTGACTTCCTTTGTCTTTTGTCTCTCAGGATCCTGTCCTCTCCTGATTGCCTGCCTTCCTCACAGGCCATTCTCTTCTCTTACCTTATTTCCTGTGTTGAAAGTACACCAGGACTTCGTCTCTTCTCTTTGATATCTTTTCTGTCTTCAGAGAAGACAGACTCCCTAGGTGATTTCATCTAGGCTCAAGGTTTTAAATGTCTCTGAGGTGACGGTAACTCTCAAACTCATTTCTCCAGCCTGAACCCCTTTTTAGAACTCTAGACTTGTCTACCCAACTGCTAACTTAACTGTACTTAAAGGTCTAAGACGTTATCTCAAACTCAGCATGTCTTCAACAGAACCGATTCCAGACCAGAAATATTGGAGTCACTCTCTAGTCTTCTCTCTTTTTCTTACAGACCATGTGTAATTCATCAGTAAATCAATTCTGTTTTCTCTGCTTTCACCATCTCTCCTGAATCTGGTTACTTTTTATCATTTGCACTCTTGTCCAAGAACACTCCAGTAGCTTCCTGTCTTTCTCCTTCTGCTTTTGTTCCTATGCAGCAGCCAGAGTCCTATTTTAGACATGGCTTAAAACTCAACATTCAAAAAACTAAGATCATGGCATCCAGTTCCATCACTTCATGGCAAATAGATGAGAAAACAATGGAAACGGTGACAGACTTTACTTACTTGGGCTCCAGAATCTCTGTAGATGGTGACTGCAGCCATAAAGATATTAGCTCTTTGGAAGAAAAACTATGACAAACCTAGGCAGTGTATTAAAAAGCAGAGGCTTTACTTTGCTAACAAAAGTCTGTCTAGTCAGAGCTATGGTTTTTCCAGTAGTCGTGTATGGATGTGAGAGTTGGACCATAAAGAAAGCTGAGTGCCAAAGAATTGATGCTTTTGAACTATGGTGTTAGAGAAAATTCTTGAGAGTCCCTTGGACTGCAGGGAGATCCAACCAGTCAGTCCTCAAGGAAATCAGCTCTGAATATTCATTGGAAGAACCGATGCTAAAGCTGAAGTTCCAATACTTTGGCCACCTGATGTGAAGAATGGACTCATTGGAAAAGACCCTGATGCTGGGAAAGATTGAAGACAGGAAGAGAAGGGGGTGACAGAGGATGAGATGGTTGGATGGCATCACGTACTCGATGGACATGAGTTTGAGCAAGCTCCTGGAGTTGGTGATGGACAGGGAAGCCTGGCATGCTTCATTCTGTGGGGTTGCAAAGAGTGGGACATGACTGAGTGACTGAACTGAACTGAAACCTCATTGTTTCATCCCTGTGCTTTAAATCCTTTTTTGGTTTCTTGTCACTTTTAGAATATAACTAAAGATTCTCACCTTGACCACACAATCTGGCTAGCTCTCTGACATCACAGGTCATTATTGTTTATACTGGTGGCCCTGCAGTACCCTAAATGTCCTGCAGATCCCTGCTCAAACATCATCTTCTCAGACATGGCAGTCTGCCTGTTCTCATCACTCCTCCCACCTCCACTGCCACTTTGTATCTCCTAACTCTTCTTTAATTTTCTTCACCAGGTTATACTATCTCTCTTAGTTAACTGTCTGATTTCCTGGTTAGAATGTAAGCTCCTTCAAGGCAGGAACTGATTTTTCACTGGATACCTTCTTGCGTGGGGCATGGTAGGCACCCAAATATTTGTTAAATGAAAGAATATTGTGAATATTTACTTTATGCTAGGTCCTGAGCTAAAACTCTTGACGTTGATTGGTATCCAACAATTCTATAAAGTTAGGCTCCATTATTGTACCTGGTTTACAGATAAGAAAATTGGTGCTTACTGTTTATTATGTGCTAAGTTATAGATGAACCCTAGAATGATATTGGATACTCACAGTGAGGTTAGATCAAATCTTCTATAGTATTCTATTTTCTTCACTGTTAAAATATTTAATAATAATATCTTCTAGAAATATTTCCTAGATCATTATAGGTTTTGATTATTGAATATTGGGTCAAATTGTAAAACAAAATTCCATTTTGGATCAAGAAACGCAATGGTTTTGATATAGACCTTTCTTTCTCCTGGCCCCCACAAGTGCCACACACTGGAACTTAGGGGTTTCTGATGCCTGATGCAGTTCTCATGGGAGTTTTTATGTAAATGGCAAGCAGAAGTTCCCAAACGTTCTACAGTGGTGGTTGTGTTCTATGTAATTGGTCTCCACACTTCCATTCATGCTTTCTTCTAGTCTTTTCTCCATGCTGTAGCCCATCCATCACTGTAACCAAGTCACTCCAGTGGCTTCTCATTGGGCAGGGATTCACCCGCTCCTTGGAGTCTGCCCATGATCCTGAGATTTTAGTGCTTTTCTACTCTTTGCTGCTCACTGCACGTGAACTTCACCTGTCAAACCAGTACCTGTGATTCACATGCTTATTTTTGCCCCAGGCCTTCTTAGTGGAGTTCCCTGGCCTGGGATGCACCTTGCCCAGTGGTTCAGAGCCTTGGAGCCAGAGGATCTAAATTCCAGTTCAGGCTCTGGCCTTGGGGAGCTCAGGGCACTCTGAACGTGAAGTGGAGATGATGATTGCATAAGGTTATTGTGCGGATTAAATGAGTGCGTCCATGTGATGTGTTAGCACGGTGCTCAGGACATATGAAGTGTTCGTGCTCAGTCGTGTTCAACTCTTTGTGGTCCTATGGATTGTAGCCCACCAGACTCCTCTGCCCATGGAGTTTTCCAGACAAGAATATTAGATTGCCATTTCCTACTCCAGGAGGTCTTCCTGACCCAGGGATCAAACTCTCATCTCTGTGTCTCCTGCATTGGCAGGCAGATTCTTTACCCCTATTGCCTCCTAGGAAGTGTTAGCTAATATTATCAGCACTGTCTTCTACTTATCCTTCAGCCTGGCTTTCTCTTTCACCAAGTTAGAGTCTACTGACTACAAAGTGTCTGTTTTTTGTATATTTCCTTTTGTAAATTCCTGTTTATATGTTCTTACAGGACCCAGTGCTTGGGTAGCATGGATCTTGCCAGAATTTGAAAGCATGTATTTATTTTGTGGGATTGTATGTCTGTCTCCTCCATTGATTCTGAGCTCTGGAAGAGCAGAAAGAACTCTTTTGCTTGCCATCACATCCCTAGCCCAGTGCCTGGGACATAGTTTGTACTTCATAAATGTGCTCAGTACATGTGCCCAATGAAGAAAGGGCTGCTTAATTTTTCCTTTGTTCAATTAGGATCTTGGAATCTTCTGCAATAACCCTTCCTTTGAGAAAGAGCAATGTTGGTGTAGAAACTAGCTTTGTTTCAGACTTGGGAGCTCATTGAGTATGCGTACGCAGGGCAGGGACCACTGGAAGACAGGCAGAAAGATCAGGAGCATGGACTTTTCTGGATGGATGCTGTTGGGACAGTACTTTGGTTGAATGAAGGGCTTTGAATGATGCACCATTCTGGTTGTAGCTGTGATACTCAACAGGGATTCAGCCACTTCCTGTTGAGTCTCTGCTCTGTGCTGGGCATTGAGCCAGATGCTGAGCGCCTCACCCTTCTAATTGAATGTATGTTTCAGGGGAACTACTTGGGAAGGTGGAACTACTTGAATGCTGAGTACTTGGCATTTATTTACATCTTCTAGTGTTTATGATAGGGCAGTGCCTCTAGGGTGTGTGCCTTGTGTGTGAGATCAAGAATGTGCTTCATACCTACATAAGAAGTCTCACGCAAAGCAAGCTTATCATGTCTAGACCATAGGAGAAAATCCTGCAGCAATAGATTTCAATGGTAAGATACCTCTGTCTGCCATGAGATTCTGAATTTCCTGTGAAATACAAACTGTAAGCTGTTGTGTTGTTGTTTAGTCGCTAAGTGGTGTCTGTCTCTTTTGCAACCCCATGGACTGTAGCCTGCCACACTTCTCTGTTCATGGCATTTCCAGGCAAGAATACTGGAATCGTCATTTCCTTCTGCAGGGAATCCTCCTGACTCAGGGATCAAACCTGTGTCTCCTGCTTGGCAGCAGGTTTTTTTTTTTTTTTTTTAATCACAAAACCACTGAAGAAACAGTTCTGAAGACCTGAGGAAGAAGAGGGTTTTTCAATACCCATTCCACCCTTGTGCCTCCAACATATGACTGTCCGTTATCCTTGCCCTTCCTGCTGTCCTCCATCAGTAGTAATTCTTATGCCTATACTATTTAAAACCTGGTCATTTTTCCTCTTGTTCCTGGTTTACCTACTACTGCTGTTTCCTAGAAACTGTATTCTGTTATCTGGGTTGAAATTTAGATACCTCCTTCCCAGAGATTAATGATTCTTGCCAGAAGCTGAACACGTTGGCTACTCAGGGAGAAGACTCAGGAAGTAAGTGGTGTTGAGAGAGCTACCTTCCAGTTCACACATAAGCATCACCTACTTACCAAGTCAGCACTGTGAGTGATATAGAAAGAGGAGTCATGGTTTCCAGCCACAAAGAAGTGACAATCTATAAGGAAAGATAAAACTAACGAATTCATTGGCTCTTTGGTATATGTTGAGTATCTACCATGTGTAAGGCACGTTCCTGGTACTGGAGAGTAGAGCAGTGAATGAAACAGAAATTCTAGTCTCATGGAACTTACTTTCACCTCAGTGACTCATATAATAAGTCAGGTACTTCTGAGAGCAATGAAGAAAAATCAGGCAGGGTAAGAGGATGGAGAGTGAAGTGAATGCTGATTTAAATTGGATAATCAGAAAAGGGCCTTGTGATAAAATGATGTTCAGTTGGAGACCTGTGTGAAATTGGGGGCGTGTGCTGGTCAGATACCAGGGAGAAAGCATTCCTGCAGAGTAGTAAGTATGGAGACCCTGAGATGCGAATGTGTGTCTAGTAAGAAGGCCAGTGGGACTGGAGTGAAGGGTGCCTCTTTGGAGAGGGGTTGCGGAGGGAGTGGAGTTTTGTTCAATGTACGATTGGAGGGTTCCCTGGAGGCTCATCTTAGAGCTGGTCTGGATTGCGTCTGAGAAGGATCATTACCTGCAGCGTGGAGATGAGCCTTTTCAGAGGCCCAAAGGATAGTGGGGAGCCCAGTTAGGAGGTGTTGCATCCAGGTGGGAGAGAAGGTGGCTTGCACCAGGATGGTGATAAAGGTGGTGGTGACAAGTTGTGGGATTCTCAGTACATTTTCAAAATAGAACTGACAACATAGATGAGATGTGGAGAGTGAGAGAAAAAAGTCATAAGTGATTCCATGATAGTCTACAGGAAATTGCTAGTGGAGGTGGGTCCAGATCTGGAGTACACAGTGTGTCTAGAGAAATCTTGATAGAAGAGGAGGCCTCGGGTGTAGAAGGAGTCTTGAAAAGCTGTGTGAAATAATTTTATATGAAAGAAAGCACCATGAAGTATAGTGCAGCACTTCATAAAATAGAATTACGTTTAACTCCCATCCTCAAAATATACCAGGAATCCTTTCCTTGAAGAAGAAGAATTGATTTATCCTAGAGAAAGCCTGTACACTGATGACACTTGACCCTGGGAGGCATACTATATTTGTAGTACCTTTTGCATTGATGAAGATATGGTTTAAATGTTGAACGTATTCATTAATTGCTATAGTTCCACTCACATGTGAATGCTTTTAGTTCAGTTCAGTTGCTCAGTCGTGTCAGACTCTTTCCAACCCCAAGGACTGCAGCACACCAGACTTCCCTGTCCATCACCAACTCCCAGAGTTTGTTCAAACTCATGTCCATTGAGTCGGTTATGCCATACAACCATCTCATCTTTTGTTGTCCCCTTCTCCTGCCTTCAGTCTTTTCCAGCATCAGGGTCTTTTCCAATGAGTCAGCTCTTCACATCAGGTGGCCAAAGTATTGGAGTTTCAGTGTCAGTCCTTCCAGTGAATATTCAGGACCGATTTCCTTTAAGATTGACCAGTCAGATCTCCTTGCAGTCCAAGGGACTCTCAAGAGTCTTCTCCAACACCACAGTTCCAAAGCATCAATTCTTTGGTGCTCAGCTTTCTTTATGGTCCAACTCTCACATCCATACATGACTACTAGAAAAACCATAGCTTTGACTAGATGGACCTTTGTCGGCAAAGTAATGTCTCTGCTTTTTAATATGCTGCCCAGGTTTGTCATAGCTTTCTTCCAAGGAGCAAATGTCCTTTAATTTCATGGCTGCAGTCATCATTTGCAGTGTTTTTGGAGCCCAAGAATGAGAGACAAATTAAAAGCCCTGCACACTGTGTTTTGGCTCATTTGACTTTGATACAAGAATCACTGTTTTAAATATTGCCCAGTCTTTTCAGTGATAGAGTTCTCTGTCTATTTGGTGAAAGTTGATAAAATTTATTAATTTTTTTTTTAACTACTGTATTTTAAAATACTGTATACATGTATTTTACATGTATACTGCATAGGTATATACTGTTTTGGTTTTTCTTTTTTGTTGTTTTTCATGAAAATGGTACAGGATACAATGAAATTAAAATTATATGTGACCCGTGGAGGACGTTCATCTGAGTGCCTGCTTGATGTAGGGCAGCACAGAGGATCCATAAGACATGGTCCATGTACTGAAGGGATTTTTAATGGGGAAGGAGCACCAGAGATTCGATGTCACGTCTCAAGGACTCCAATATAGTATTGATTCATTGACTCTTGCCAAGAAGTTGAATTCTTGTATTATGCATTAGCTTATTTTACCAGTAAACTTTTCTCATAGAATATGGGTTATCATACCCATTGAGGGAATTTAAAACAAGATAAAATACCTAATTTTGAAAATTAGCATTTGTGTAGTGCTTTCCTCATTTAATCCTGTGAACTAGGTATTACCTCAGTTTTAGAGAGGATACGAAAGTGTAACAACACCCAAGGTCGTAAGAAAATCTAAAAATATTTCTTGTTCTTACTGATGTTGGTCCTCTGATTACAAGTCCTATATCCTTTACACATGTACACTCTCCTCTCTCCCCTCTTTTATTAATGCTTGGAGACATCCTGTTTCTTAGTCGACTTGAAGTGAGTTAGAGTTTAGCTCTTCAGAAAGAAAAATCCTCTGGCACGTCCTTTCAAAATGTGAATTCATTGTCCGTGAGCTCAAGTGCTATCATTAATATTTTATCTTTATCACAGTTTTTTCTCTTTACAGAGTTATAGAGTCTTAAAATTTTTTGCTAGTAAATATTTAATATATTCAAGATAATATATATATAATATATATGTAAATATAACTGCTTCCCATTCTAATATATGGAAATAACCTATGCCTTCTGAGTGTGCCTACATTCCCCCCACAACAGGTAACAAGAACATTAAATTTTGCATTTTTCCAAGGTGTCTTATTTCATTTAGCAATTAAAAATTTTAAAATATTGTGGGTAAATTTCATCTTGTTTGACATAACTGTTAACATAAATGGCTCTTTAAAATTCTGTTTTTATTTATTTATGTTCAAGTAAAGATACTTTTGTTAATAATAAGGCAGTTATTTAAGAGGTAGTTTGATGTATTCAGAAGTAGAAATAAAATGTTGTACACATGAACTTAATCTAATGTTGTAAGCCAGTATTACTTCAATAAAATATAAACATTCAGTAGAAATTTGAAAAAGAAAAGGTGTATCTTTCTTATCTTTCTTTGTATACCAAACACAATACACAGCAAATGTGCCCCCACCCCCGCCAAAGTTTGTTAAATAAATTCATGCATCTGTGTGCTGAGTGGAATACATAATAGCTGGAAAGCAAAAAAATAGATAAAAATAAAAAACAGCTTGATTTTGAAGCTGGAAGTTAGGAATATTTATTAGTTTCAGAAGTTCCAAAGATCAGGGAGAAGGGTCTGTTAAGGAAGAGGAAAGGATTTTGTGTGATTCAAGGAAATTACTCGCTGGAGTAGTTTTTCTTTGCTTTACTAGAGAAAGGAGAGCAAAGGGGCAGGATTGGCACATTTGCCCTTTCTTAAGTTGTCCTTGGCAGCTTGGTGCTGCCGGTGAGTAGCCTAAGAGTGGATAAGATATGGCTTAAAGTTTTATGACAGCAGGTGTTCACCATGGTTTTGAGTAGTGACGACTACTTCATAGGTCATTTCCTGTATCTTGTGATTTTCCTTTTTGCTGAGCCACTGAAACCTGGAATCTGGTTCACCAAGTCTGATGCTAATTTCCGTTTTCTTGGTAGAGTTTCTGTGTGGTCTTTCATCTTTTAGGAACTGTAATTCTCATAGTTCCTTGTTTCATATGGATGAGGAGAGTTCTGAACAATGCCTATACGGTTTGGGTCTGAGGTGGTCATAAATGTACATGCACATGCATAATCACATGTGTAGAAGGGGCTTACTGTGTTTTCCTTGGTGATCGCTGCATGTGCGGAGTATTTGAGTGGTGGGTGTCTGGGCTCAGGAGCTGGACTTCCCAGATTCACATCCTGAATTGCCACTAGCTAGCCCTGTAGCCTTGGGTTTTCCTTAACCTCTTTGTGATGGTTTCTTTATAAATGGAGATAATAAAGCATCTGCCTTATTAAGTAATTGGGAGGATTAAATAGGTCTGTGCATAGAAAGTACTTATAGCCAGATTAAGTGCTCCATGAACGCTGGCTGCTATTTAAGTCTTGCAGGTAGGGCTTTTGTTTAGAAACATACTTCTTTGCTTAGATTACCATTTGTGTGTGGGGGAGATGTTCTTTCTAGAACCATGTCTCCTTGTCACATGATTATGTGCTGTGAGCCTTATTAATCCTCTGTCAGCATTTGAGGTTGGAACATAAGTGTGGCCATACCCTGTGGAATCCAGTGAGAGAGAACTAAGCACCGTAGCAACTGTTGCTATTTGTGTCCCAAGCAGCAGCTGCCTGGGGAACAGATTTATTTTTTAATCCTGATCTCACTGATAGCTTGGGATGTGGCCCTGCCTTAGAGAAGTGGATTGGTTGAGATGCCTGGTCTTTGAGGCGACTTCATGGCCACATGTTACAAAGATTCTATTCCATGTGAAATATGAGGTAGTAAAGCTTTGTGTATGTGAAGGAAGAAGGGAGGCCAAGCCTCAGTATTCAGTCTAGTCCCTGAAGTATGTAACTGGACTAATTACCCAAGAAATCACTTTTGATGTAAACAGTGATTTCAGAAATAAAACTATCCTTCCAATGAATGCTTCCTTACTAAATGCTTTTCTTAAATAGATAAGATCTTTAAAAAGAGTTTGTTTCAAGAAGTGGTTGGATTAATTCAGTAATTTTTCTATATTTTATTTTTAATGTGTTGATATATTTCAAGCCTTAAAGAAGTACCTTGAAATGGTCCCATGGCCCATTTCCAGATTTCTTTTCTTCTAACTTACCTAGATTCAGTCACAGAATATTTACTGAATACCTACTATATACCAAGCTCTCTTGTAAATCCTGGTGACATCTTGTAAATGTTGGTCTGATTTTTTTTTTTTTTGAGTTCTATATATAGACCCTATCTATTAAAAATTTGATTGATTTTATTTTTCAGTTGCCCTATTGAGATTCATTTGTATGAGTTTACTGATTTGAATATTTTGAGCTTATTGCATAATATCATGTTGAACTAACATTTAATTGAGTGACTTATAAAATCAAAACGTTTTCCTCCTGCAGGTATTATTAACCCAAAGAACCCAAAGGAAGCTCCAAAGTCTTTCAGCTTTGACTACTCCTACTGGTCTCACACCTCGGTGAGTGTAGCCCTGGTGCAGTGTAGTAGAACGTTGTGGGTTTTAAATGGTTTGAAGGAGCCTGCGGGTCTACAGGGGAAGCAGAGATTACCAACATCTAGGCAAATGAAGAGTAGGACCTTTTGCAGTGTGCCCTTACTAATTACAGGACCCCAAATCTTGCTGGCTTCTAGTGATTGTTCCTAAAGTTTGCTTCTGTGTCTCTATTACACACTTTTTTTTTTTTCCTGTTTTGCATTAGAGTAGGAGATGTTTTAAACTACTGCAAAGCCTAATTGCCAAGGGAAGAGTATGTTAAAGGGACTGGAAAACATTCTCCAAAAGCTGTGTTTATTGAGAAATAAAGGCGCTACATGGAGGGAGTTCAAAGAATTAGTTGTTGCATGTGGGATGCATTTGTTGCAGTTTGTTGCATTTGGCACGTGGGCTCTTCCCCAACCAGGGATCAAACCCATGTTCTGCTGCATTGCAAACGAACGCAGTCTTAACTACTAGACTGCCAGGGAAGTCCCCAAAGAAGTATTTTTATATGTGGACTTGATCTTTGATTTTCTAGTCGCATTTCCCACTTAAGAAAATTTTCTTGGAGCTCCCTATGAATGGAAGAGTGATACTTTCAGGGTTATGGAAAATGAAATGTAATGATGTCAGATAATTTCATGTAAATATTTTTATGTATGGGTGGCCTGAATGTCTCTAGTACCTGTGTGTGTGTGTGTTTAATGAGAAAAATAAACTATATATAGTGGGCACTATTCTGATTTGAAACACTTGTTTATTATAGAAGTAATTAATAAGCATAGGAAAAAGTATGAATGAATGCCATTTATTTTTCCTTTTACAGCCCGAAGATCCCTGTTTTGCATCTCAAAACCGTGTATACAATGATATTGGAAAGGAAATGCTCTTACATGCCTTTGAGGGATATAATGTCTGTATTTTTGCCTATGGGCAGACTGGTGCTGGAAAGTCTTATACAATGATGGGTAAACAAGAAGAAAGCCAGGCTGGCATCATTCCACAGGTGAAAAACACAGCAACAAAAAACTTCTGTTCATTATTACTCTTAATCCTTAATTACTTTAACAGTTTTTATTTAGCAAAAATTTACTCAGGGACTATCGTATGCAGGGCATAAAGGTAAATCACCGGTCCCTTTCCTTCAGAGGAGCTCACAGCCTGATGGAAAAGACTGATATGTATTCAGTCTGTCTTTATATCCAACATCATGTTACTTTATCTTTTGAACAATGTTATCAGCTTTTAAACGTGATGGTAGGTGCCACGTTCTTTTCCGAATCCTAGGAACGCTTAGTGAGTGTTGTTGGTCTGATATTTTTCCCCAGTTCATGTTTCTCAACATTATGAGCACCCAGATCACTTCTTAGGAATATGACTCTTTTTGTTTTTTGATTGCCTTCTCTTTTATGTTATTAAATTAATTCTATCACTTAAACTTTGAACAGTCTGATATTTTTTTAAAGAGCAGTTAGTCTTGATTTTGTATTTTGTTTGGGAACTGAGAAAAGTTGTTACATAGGTATATTTAGAAGGAACTTCTTTTGCTAATAACAGGAATATGGTTTGCTTTTATTAGTGATATTTTGAATTAATTTTAATATGTCCTTTTACTGTAGGCCTAGCGTGGCCATTGCTGTATTCCAAAAATAAAATACATAAGGAGAAATAGCTACTTTTTGGAAAGGATTTATTGGATTTATACTTTTAAATTCAGCTATATAATTGAAATTATTAAAAAAGATTAGGACATTTTCAGAAAAAATTGAAAATACTAGCATACTTTTTTCTGTAAAAAGTATATGTCTGAATTAAGACATATGTTTGGAAATTGTTCTTTATGTATAGTAATGGTAATAATTATAATACTAGTTAAAGAAAACATTATGAGCACTCATCACGTGCCAGGCACAGGTCTAAATTCTTTACGATTCTTAGCTCATCTGATCCTCTTCATGTGACCCTTGAGAGGTCGGTGCCCTTGTTTCCCTCATTTACAGATGAGGGAACTGAGGCACGGAGAGAGCATGTCACCTGTACATGGCAGATCTAGGATCCACGAGGAGGCAGGGTAGTTCTGGAGTCTTTGCTTTTACTTCTATGTAATAACTTTTTCAGCAGTAAAATAATCGTTCGTAGATTATAGCAAGTAACATGAGTCATTTATTTTATCCCATTACCACACTTAGTTTCTCCTTCTCTTTTGTTTGTTAATGTAATTCTTGCATGGTTACATATGCATCTCTTTTCCTGATAAAATTTTGGAATATTTTAATGCCAAAGCATGAATTTTTAAAAAGATTGTTCAGTTCTAGAAACTGACACTTGTAATACATTTTAAGTTCTATTTGAACTTCTAGAGAATCATGAACATATAGCTCATTTTTCAAAGGTATGTGACTGCTTTAATATGAAGCATATAGCAAATGAAAATTCAGTGGATTTTTATTAATTATTCTTATTTAAAGCATCACATATTTTAAGTAAATTAAAGGATAGGGAGATTAAAATTTTATAATTTTCCTGATCTAGAAAAATTAATGTATTCCACCAGAAATGTCACTGTGTTAATGGATTGGCCTCATAAGAGGGGTTGGAATCTTAAGGCAGAGGTAAAGGGGAGAAATTATAGAGTCAAAACTCTTCTTGAAAATACCTTCATTTACTTCCTTCAAATAGTGTGTGTTTTCCCTATACCTGTATGTGTGTATGTATAAATTTACAATATATATAGTAACTGATAATATATAATAAAATTTATATATCATGATAAATAAGTGTGGAAATTAGTTTAATAATAGTTTTACTTCTACAGTTATAATACTCATGGTAGAGTCACAGTTAATTCTAGTATGATATGAAGAGTTGCATTCCCATGAAGTGAAATCAATGACATAACAATAGAAGAGACAATTCTCTTCACCTAAATGTGGCTTTCTTTCTAAGGGAACGTTGAGGTGATATTGTTGAGGGAAAACAGAGATTAGCTGAGAGGAATGTATTCCAAACTTTCCTTTTATTTCATTCAAAGCATTTACCCTTGATGTTGATGCCATTAACATTTTGAAAAAGAGAAAAAAAAATCTTGCTAATTCCTTTAGCACTCATGGGTAAGTTCTGACTTATGCCTTTCGTTCTGCTCCTATAGTTATGTGAAGAGCTTTTTGAGAAAATCAATGACAACTGTAACGAAGAAATGTCTTACTCTGTAGAGGTGCGTACAGCTGTGGGTTAAAAACAGTCCTTGGTGCTCCATTCCCTCAAATGCTACTTTTAAATAGTTCCAAATTATGACAGAGCTATAGATCACTTAACTATTTCCCCACTTCTGTACTTTGAGGCTATTTCTAAAGTTATGGTTAATATGAAGAATGTTGCAAATAAATCTTTGTTCAAAAGTCTGTGGCTTATGGTATAGTTTAAACTCAAAGGGTAGGGAGCATGACAATATGATTGAAATTTTCAAACTTATAGGTAGTAGAAGAGGATGCCATTTTCTTTCATATTATGCAGAGTTCACAGGCCTTTTTGGAGCATAGGGTGGATCCCTGGTTGATATTTTGTTTTTCTTTACATTGGTGGGACCCCTACCCCCTCTCCTGTTATCTCTCCCTTGTTCACTCTGCTTCAGCCATTTCTGGAACACACCAGGAACATTTCTACCTCAGTGCTTTGTCACTTAGATTTCTTTTGGCTGGAAATTTTCTTTCCAGGGTATCTTTTTGACTAAGTTTTAATACTACTAGAAATCTTATTTTCAAGCTTTTGGAGTAATTTTAATCCTCAGTTATTGACATCATCATACATTAGAAAAAAAGCCCCGTGAATAACTGATTTGTTGTTGTTTAGTCACTAAGTTGTGTCTGACTCTTTTGTGACCCCATGGACTATATGTAGCCTACCAGTCTCCTCTGTTCCTGGGATCTCCCAGGCAAGAATATTGGAGTGGGTTGCCATTTCCTTCTCCAGGGGATCTTCCCAACCCAGGGATCAAACCTGCATCTCCTGCATCGGCAGGCGGATTCTTTACCACTGAGCCACCCGGGAAGCCCTAATAATTGATTACTAAAAGGGCTTTGCAAGTGATACTAGTAGTAAAGAATCCGCCTGCCAATGCAGGAGATGCAAGAGACATAGGTTCAATCCCTGAGTTGGGAAGATCCTTTACCACCAGTACTCAGTTATATCTGTGCTACTGGTAAGAGAATGAAAGGGACTGGAACTATGGCATTTCACACTGTAAAGGCTGTTGATCTCAAATTGTAGAGCTTTTAATAAAAGATGCAAAAATAAAAAGATTTAAACTTTTTAATGTATAGGATTTCTTTTTCCAAGTCCTCTAAATCACTTTAATAACATATTCTTAGGTGAGCTACATGGAAATTTACTGTGAAAGAGTACGAGACTTGCTGAATCCCAAAAACAAGGGTCATCTGCGTGTGCGTGAACATCCCCTTCTTGGCCCTTATGTGGAGGACCTGTCAAAGTTGGCAGTCACTTCCTACACAGACATTGCTGACCTCATGGACGCTGGGAACAAAGCCAGGTATGGGAGGAAACAGACTCATGATCGAGGTTTTTGGTACATTTTGAGTCCCTTAGTTCCTGGTTAAGGGTTTGAAACCACATTTATAGCTGTGGAAGTTGCTTTTACCGTGGAGTGCTCTGATCCTTTGGCTGTGCTGGAAAAACAGTGGTCTCAGCATATTTGGTGTTCTTATCCAGACAGCACGCTACTGATCCAAATCAGAACTTTGGTTCAGTTCTGCTGTTAGGTTTTGATCAAGTCATGGTAAAATGTTGGTCATCACATGCCTATGGTAGTAATTGATTCTGGAATAATTGAGCACTTAATTAACAATAAAAATCAGATGCCTCGGTGCTTTCTAAAGATAGAGCTGGAGTATGAAAAATGATTCTGATGGGGTGCCTTTGAAGTTGGAGGTAGCTTGATAGGATCACAAAGTATTCAGAGCAGTTTTGTGGAAATGGCAGTCTTATAATATGAAGAAGTTTAAAGCTGTTGCTTGTGATTGTTACGCTTATAATTTGGAGGCTGCTGTCATTTTAACATTCATCTAAGTATTCTATTATCATGTGATCACCTTTATATTTTTTAGGACAGTGGCAGCTACCAACATGAATGAAACAAGTAGCCGTTCCCACGCTGTGTTTACCATTGTCTTCACCCAGAAGAAACATGATACTGAGACCAACCTTTCCACTGAGAAGGTAGGAGAACATCAGTGTCTGGGCTTGAGTTGTGTGGAATGGAGGTTTCTGTAAGCCTCTCTTGCTACCTTTGGATTTTGTGGAAGGGAAGAAAGTGCCCTTTTACTTAATGGAGGGTATCTTATACTTTATGCTTGTCATTTATATTCCACTCTATACCAGTTCTGAGTGTGGGTTTTTAAGTGAAATTGCAAGGTAGAAAATAAGAAACAAACCAAGACACTTGAGTCTCAAAAACTACTCCATGCAAGAGGGTTAAGCAATTCTGAAGGGAAGAAAATCCTTCCTTTGTTTGTTGATTGGAACCTCTCAATTACCTTACTAACATCTTTAGTATATGTATTTTACTTTTTTGAGCTCTGATAATATTACTGTGGAATTAAACTGTTTAAGCAAACAAGATGTGTTTAATTTTGGGGGATAAAAATAACTACACAGCATTTTTGGTGTTCTTCAAATGCCTGTGCTTGTTAATTTCTCATTTTCTACAGTGGTTGGCTGAATATAGTAGATTGGAATTAAATTGCTTGCTTTAGATCTTGGCTCTTCCATTTTTTAGCAGTGTTATGTTGGGCAAGTCACTTAAACTCTTTGCGCCTCAGTTTCTCTTAACTTCATAGGATTGGTAAGGAGGAGTAAATATTAATATAGGTTAAGTGCATGTATCTAATGCCTGACACAGCATAGCCATTTAATAAATGTTAATTTTATTGGCATTACTAATAAACTTATGTTGACTTCTATTCTGCCTACTTTCCTAAGTAGCATGCAGCTGGATTTTTAAATCTGAAGTTAATTATTATACTGGCTCTTGTGAAAGATCTTGCCTGAGAACTTTGTGATGCCAATATCATTAAAAACTAAAATCACCTTTTACTTGATGACTTGTTTGTTTTTAGCTGAAGATTATTTTTTTTAAATATACTCTTCATATAAGTAATCAAATAGCTTAACACTGCTTAGCCAGAGGTTCTGTATTAACGTAATTTAGTAGTATTGTCTGAATGGCACCAAGGAACATCCTGTGTGAAAGCATTTTTTCTTTTCTTCCATGATGTCATCTCTACAACAATAATGATATTAACCCCATAACCATAACTTCCTTGATAATCCATTTTGGATACTTTCCCAAAGCATTTTTTAAAAAACAACTTTATTGAGGTATTATTGAAGTATAATAAACCACACATATTTGGAGTATAAAACTGGATCAAATATGTATATAGTAAACTCCTCCTCCCCCCATCTGCAGGGGATACTTTCCATGACCCTCAGTGGATGCCAGCAACTGCAGATAGTATCAAAACCCTTATATATATTGTTTTTTTCTCATATATGTATACCTGTGATAAAGTTTAATTTATAAATTAGGGACATTAAGAGATTAACAACAGCAATAATAAAAATAGGACAATTATAACAATATACTGTGATATTGATATGTAAATGTTTGTCTCTCTGACTCTCAAAATATCTTTTTGTACAAGCTTAGTGCCTTTTCCCTCTTAACGAAGCAGTTATCACACACTGTGGGCATAACTTTTGCAACCTGAAGTTCAGCAGTGAAAACTAACAGGAATTTCTTTTTCCCTCTTCACAATTTCATGAATAGAAGATTCATTGCTACCGTAGATAGTAGCAACCTCAGTGTACACTTAAGAGAAGCTCTGTATTTATATGTCACAGGCTTCTTTTTGACATACCTGGATTATAAGTATTACTGCTTTTGTGTTTTGGGACCATTATTAAAATAAGGGTCACTTGAACACCAGAACTGTAATACCCCAAGAGCTAATCTGGTAACTGAGATGGCTACTAAGGTACTGATTAGTGGGACATGCTGGATAAAGGGGTGATTGCATCCTGGGCATGGACGGGGATGGAGTGAGATTTCTTCATGCTACTTAAAATTACACACAACTGAAAACCTATGAATTGTTTGTTTTGGGAATTTTCCATTTAATACTTACCAAAGATCTACTAGAGAAGCGATAGGCTACCTACTCGAGTATTCTTGGGCTTCCCTTGTGGCTCATCTGGTAAAGAATCTGCCTGCAATAAGGAGGACCTGGGTTCAATCCCTGGGTTGGGAAGATCCCCTGAAGAAGGGAAAGGCTACCCTACCCACTCCAGTGTTCTGATCTGGAGAATTCCATGGAGTATATAATCCATGGGGTAGCAAAGAGTCGGACACGACTAAGCGACTTTCACATAGTTGACCATGGATAACTGAAACCATGGGAAGGGAAATGAAATATAAGAAGGGGGCTACTGTACACCTGCAAAACTGGTACCACAGTTCAGATAATGAGGATTTCTGTTATCCTAAAGAGTTGCCTCATGCTCCTTTGTAATCTCTTCCACCCTCATCCTCAGGCCATCTCTGATTGGCTTTTTGTCACTATAGATTAGTTTACATTTTCCAGAGTTTTATATAAACAGAATTATATGGTATGTATTATTTTCAGCCTGGCTTCTTTCAACTTAGCATAATGGTTTTGCGATTCATCTGTGTTGTTCTATGTATCAATAGTTCACTCATTTCCATGACTGATTAGTATTCCATTGTGTAGATATCTCACAGTTTGCTCATTAATTCATCTGTTAATGGGCATTAAATTGTTTCCAGTTTTTTATCATTACAAATGAAGATGCCATAAACACTTGTGTACATGAAAGTCTTTGTGTGTGTGCTTGTTTTTTGTTTTTCATGGTAAATAACTCGTAGAATGGTTGAGTCTTACGGTCAGTTTTTGTTCAGATTCTTAAGACTCTGCCAAACTGCTTTCAAAGTGATCATATCATTTTGCATTCCCATCAACAGTGTGAGAATTTCAGTTGCTAAAGCTTCATTTTTAATATGTCACTTAATGGGTTAATGAGTTTTATGTATTTTTATGAAATAGCATTTTAAGATATGTTTATTCTGAAATTCTTTTAAACCAAGATAATTGCTGTGAACTTGTTTTGCATGCTGCTTAAATTGACTGCTGTATATTTGTCTTCCTGTGCCACATATGAGGCCTAATTAATCTTTTTAGTGTTCTCTATGCCTTAATCTTTTAATTTCTTGCCTCTAAATGTTTTCTGCTTCTCCCTTGCTTATTTTTTAATTGTCTCAATGTTCTTTACCAGGTCAGTAAAATTAGCTTGGTGGATCTAGCAGGAAGTGAACGAGCTGATTCAACTGGTGCCAAAGGGACTCGATTAAAGGTATTTATTTTACCAAGTAAATAGCCTAGTCAATAAATGCTCTATGACACAGGTTAGCAAGCTATGGCCAACAGGACAAATCAGCCCACTGCCTGTTTTCATAGATACAATTTTCTTGGGACACAGCTGCGTCTGTTCATGTATTGTCTGTGGCTGCCTTTGTGCTACAGTGATAGGTTGAGAAGTTGCAGCAGAGGCCGCGTGGCCCACAAAACCATTGACAGAAGAAATTTTCTGACTTCTGACTTATAACTTCAGTGCAAGATATGTTACATGATAATAGTTAAGGAGGACTTCATAGTCAGGATGAAAATTGAATTGTATTTTGAGGAATGGTTAGAATTTGGTTAGACAGAAGTAAGGGACAATAATTAGAAAATGGTACACAAATCCAGATGTGAGAACAAGCATGGTCTTTTCTAGAGATTTGCTTAACAAGAGGAGAAATTGCACGTCAGTGAGTTGTGGAAAGAAGGTGCATCTGTGAGTTTTTCGAGCACAGACATCGTGATGATAATTAGGACTGTGAGTTAGGCATGTGGTCTTGGCCTGTCAACAAGGTGAAAGGAAAAAAAATTGAGGGTTAAAGAAGGTTTTTAGAACTTGTGGTCATAAATAAAAAAATAATGCTAGCATATGGCTAGTTGTATTTTATGTTATCATGTATGATGTGGCAGTAGTAGAATTCTTTATCATAATTCTTTTATGTTTGATATTGATTTCAGGAAGGAGCAAATATTAATAAGTCTCTTACAACTCTGGGTAAAGTCATTTCAGCCTTGGCAGAGGTGGTAAGTGTTAACTCTTCATTATAAGGGAAAGTTTGTCTACTCAGCAAATGTATTTGACTAATATTTTATGATTGCTCTTAAAGGGTATTCTCTTTTTTCCTTTTATATCATGTCTTTCTCTTTTTAGAGCTTTTCAGATAAGATAGTAGGTATGGCACACTTTGACTTTGTACTGAAAATAAAAGCGATTAAGGCAAATGAAAGTAAATGTAGATCTGTAAAGGCTAGAATTAAACTAGGTCTTTGCAAAGACTTAAGGTTTGACTGTTTGAGCCTTATTTTGTAGCTCTTGTAAGAGCAAGTATATTTATTGCATATTATTTTCTATGTAGTCTTTTCTAAACAGGATACTGTACATTTTGGAGTATTTTGAGCATTTGCCTTGGCAAATGTTGTTGATTTGTGGGCCAATAAACTATATTTTAAAGTAGTTTTATTTTTTCTTATTTCTTAGAATTAAAACAAAGCCCCTTATACAAAAATAGTTGAAACAATTTTTGTATAAGGGGCTTCGTTATTTAGGTTAGAAGCTAAGGAAGTGCTGGTTATTTTATGCTCTAGTTTAGTACCTCATTTGAATCTCTAAAAAGGATTAAATGTTTTCTTGCTTGTCTCTGAGAAGTGATATTCAATTTATGACTTAAAAAAAATTTTTTAATGACTTAAAATATTTTCTGTTTGGAGGCTTATTGTGTGTTCTCATTCTCTTTTAAATGCTTTTCCCCGTAGGATAACTGCACCAGCAAGGTATGGTGGGGCTTGGTAGAAATGATCTAGCTGTATAATCAGTTGTTGATTTTAAATCCTCAGCAGGACGCTTGGAGGCATAAGTAGGAATGGAAACTTGAAGAAGCATTATATTTGTTTTCTAGCTCTGGAATTTAGAATTGCTATTTAGGGTGACTGTGAATCATGAGATAGCACACCAATACAAAGGTTTAAGAAAAATGTAGCTATCATTTCAAGAAGCCAGCTATGTTTTAGAATGGTGCCCATAAAAAATTTATTTTATTGCTCTTAGGAGGCATATAGGTTACTGCCATATAGGTTTTCTACCATGAAAAGTCATGGATTATTTAAATTATTAAATTTTTTTCTTATTCTTTGGTTATACATAAATTGAAAGCTCTAAGATAAAATTAAATTTCTAACTGTTTTTAACCATTAAATGTTTCCAGAAAACATTGTTTGTATTCTTATTAATCCAGATACAGTAGATTTTCCTTTTCCTTATATTTTTACACAGATATTCTAAAATTTATTAATACTCTTTTGCATAAATACTAGGGCACTTAATAGTTTGATCTGAATCACAAGCGTATCATGGGGGAGAGAGGCAGTGTCTGCTTTGAAATACTTTTAAAAATATAGATTTGCATATTCTCTAGTTCTATAAAAATATTTTTAAAAGTGCTGGTTTTCTGGGTTTTTGCTTTTTGTTTTGTTCTGTTCATTGGACAGAGCTGCCTGAGACTAAAACATCTCTCTGCTATTTGATATAATGCATGTGTAGATATTCTTCTAATATCTAATCTAGGTCCTAGAACAATGAAAACTTAAAATTTAGTGATTATTCTAACTTGTCCTGTCCATTTGCTCATCTGTTTACATCTGTATCAACCAGAGGAAAAGTTTACAAAGTATTTTTTCCATGATTTCCCTCACTGATCTATGTCACAAAATTTTGCAAATGATCTTTTATAATATGTTTTATAAAACCCAGTTTAGTACTCTGTGTCTGTGTCATAAACTGTAACAGATCAGAAATAAATGTTAATTTTTATGTAACAGGCATGATTTTTGGTGAATTAAGATGTATTGTTATTTTCACTGGGAAGAGAAACAGGATTATTTCCATCCATACTTAAATAGTATTTTTTAGTGAGGTTAGTGATCTAAGTAAAGCTTGTTATGTAGCGGCTAAAACACTTAGTTTTTAAAAAAAATTGTGGATGTGAGAACAGGAAGGACATTCATTTGTATGAGAGCAAGCAGAGAAGAAATGGCTAAAGTTCTGGGATATTTTTAAATGGAAAAGATTGAAGTTCTATTTATACTTCTTCGTTTAGCTACTCCTTCTTAGTTTAGCCTAATTGACAGAAATGAATATGGAACATTTTAGAATCTGACACTGCTTACTTATTTTTACAGTTCTGTTGGCAGTCATTATAATTGGCATACTTTAAATCTTGTGGCATTTTCAATACTAAAGATAGGCAAAGTGAAGTGTTTAGATGCAGTGGGGAACGGAGAGGATAAACTGAGGTTTCAGGCCCCAAGGATTTCATGTGGAATGAAAGTCCCACTCAGCTATGAATGACTGAGAGGATTAATTCTCCTTAAAGGTCTGTGTAACTTAGGAATACAACCTGCTGTGGGAAATGATGTCGTCATAGGTGAATGTGTCTGTGGGTGGAGCAGGATGAGATGTTGTTCAGTCACTAAGATGACTTAGCCTGACTCTTTGCGACCCCATGGACTGCAGCATGCCAGGCTTCTGCCTGTCCTTCACTATCTCTGGGAGTTTGCTCAGGTTCATGTCCGTTGAGTCGGTGATGCTATTCAGCCATCTCAAAATGTAGGGGACATGTTTGATGAGATGGAATTCAAGTACCAACTTGCCTACTTCCTTTCCTTCTCAACAAATCAGAAGTCAGCTACTTAGTACTCTTTCTGAATACCCAGGATTTAGCAAGAAATAAATCATGCTCAGTAACCTCAGATATGCAGATGTACCACCCTTGTGGCAGAAAGTGAAGAGGAACTGAAGAGCCTCTTGATGAAAGTGAAAGAGGAGAGTGAAAAAGCTGGCTTAAAACTAAACATTCAAAAAATGAAGATCATGGCATCTGGTCCCGTCACTTCATGGCAAATAAATGGGGAAACAATGGAAACAGTGACAGACTTTATTTTCTTGGGCTCGAAAATCACTGCAGATGGTGACTGCAGCCATGAAATTAAAAGATGTTTGCTCCTTGGAAGAAAAGCTATGACAAACCTAGAAAGCATATTAAAAAGCAGAGAGGTTGCTTTGCTGACAAAGGTCCATCTAGTCAAAGCTATGTTTTTCCCACTAGTCATGTATGAATGTGAGAGTTGGACTATAAAGAAAGCTGAGTGCCAAAGAATTGAAGCTTTTGAACTGTGGTGTTGGAGAAGACTCTTGAGAGTCCCTTGGGCTGCAAGGATATCAAACTAGACAATCCTAAAGGAAATCAGTCCTGAATGTTCATTGGAGGGACTGATGCTGAAGCTCTAGTACTTTGGGCACCTGATGTGAAGAATGGACTCATTGGAAAAGACCCTGATGCTGGGAAAGATTGAAGGCAGGAGGAGAAGGGAATGACAGAGAATGAGATGGTTGGATGGCATCACTGACTCAATGGACACGAGTTTGAGCAAGTTCCGGGAGTTGGTGATGGACAGGGAAGCCTGGCGTGCTGCAGTCTATGGGGTCACAAACAGTCAGACCCGACTTAGTGACTGAACTGAACTGAGGTCATCCTTAGTTTAATATGACCTCAGATTATGCTGGGAATAGATTATTAAACTGCTTGTTACTGGGGAGATGCCTATCAGTGAAACCTGGCTTTCCCCTTAGTAACTTCTTTAATTATCACCACACAGTAGTCAGCCAGCAGATATTGTAGTAGCCAAAGCATTTGCATTGTGTTTTACTTTCAGAGGGTGTAATTTCCTTCATCTCAGCACTGGTTTTGCATTGGTGTCTTTTGCTTTATCCTGTGATAATGAGATGGGCCATGGAGAGAGCAGTATAAGGAAACTTTTGATAAATATAGAAAGTTTATCTTGCAGTCTGTCTAAATCTCCTGATCAGCAAATTGCATCGCTTTCTTAGACCTTTTCACTTTGACTCCTAATTCTAATGGTCTGATATATTTTTGACATAATTTCCTTTTAAAGAAACCTAATATGTTTTACAATGTAAGAGTTACGAGATATGCAGTAACCACCTTGATGATTTGGTGGTTGACTAGATAAATTTATTAATTAAATGAGTTGCTCCTACACATCCAACCTGGAATGCACAAGATTCATATTTGCCCCTCTGTAAAAGTAAAAATTATTATTTGAGGTTTGCTATTAGATGATATTAAAAAAATCATTGTTAATTTTGTTAAGTGTGAGAGTGGTCTTATAGTTACTTTTTTCTTTTTTATAAAGTCTTTCTCTGTTAGAGATACATACCTGAAGTATTTTTAGGTGAAATGTGGATTTGCTTTAGAGCCCTACACAAGCTATAAATGACAGGATATTAGATAGTAGTGTTATATTGGTGTTAAATTTCCTGACTTTGGTCATTGAACTGTGGCTGTGTAAGAGAATGTCCTTATCTGCTGAAATGTTTAGGGATAAAAGGGCATAGGGTCTGTAGTTTCCTCCAGAATGGTTCAGAAAGAAAAAAATGTAGGAAAGACTTTGAGTGAAATTGAAACGTGATTGGTGAAATATTGATAATGGTCAGAGCTGCGTGATGGATATATGGTAGTTCATTAGGGTATTCTCCAAACTGCTGTGAATACTGTAAATTTTTCAGAATGAAATATAATAAGAAATAATTATTTATTAAATGAGCTTTTGGTTTTGTGAAGAACTGAAGCTGTGAGTGTTAAATTTCAACAGTGATGGCACCCCACTGTAATTTAATTTACTTGGAAGTTTTAGACTGGTTTGCCTTCCATCTGAATTATTCCTCTCTAACAATGCTAAGAAAGGCTAAGGCCATTTCTTTCTGTTTAATAGAGTAAGAAGAAGAAGAAAACTGATTTTATTCCCTACAGAGATTCTGTACTTACTTGGCTCCTTCGAGAAAATCTAGGTATGTAATCATCTTTTTAAAGGTGTGAAATCATCTTTTTGAAGCTGTTTACCAATTATCTTTGTGGTTCATTTTCCTGTGTGTCTGCTTTTTGAGAAGAATAATCTCTGTTACTAACTTGAGTGATCTTTCTCTTTTTTCATTTTACTCTTGATTTAAGTTGGTTGAATTTGCTTACCTTAATTGTATTTGTTTATTTATACCAGTTTTTTTGAGATATAATTGACCATACAGAACTGTTTAAATTGAAGGTGTGCAGCATAATGATTTGGCTTATATACATCATGGAATGGTTATCACAGTAAGTTTAGTGAACATCCATTATCCTGTATAGATTAAACAAATTAAAGAAATAGAAAAATAATTTTTCTTGTGATGAGAACTCAAGATTTACTCCCTCAACAACTTTCATATGTAACATGGTCGTCTTTCAGTCGCTTAGTCATGTCTGACTCTTTGCAACTCCGTGAACTGCAGAACACCAGGCTTCCCTGTCCTTCATTATCTCCTGGAGCTTGCTCAAACTCATATCCATTGATTTGGTGATGCCATCCAAACATCTCATTCTCTGTCATCCCCTTCTTCTCCTGCCTTCAGTCTTTCCCAGCATCGGGGTCTTTTTTAATGAGTTGGCTCTTTGCATCAGGTGGCCAAAGTATTGGAGCTTCAGCTTCATATATAACATACTGTAGTGTTAATTATATTAATCGTGTTGTAGATTATATTCCTAGTATTTATCTTATAACTGGAAGTTTGTACCTTTGGACTACATTCATCTAATTTCCCCTCTGCCCTAACCACTGCCACTGGAACCACAAGTCTGTTCTCTTTTTCTGTTTGTTTGTTTGTTTTTGAAGTATAGTTGACCTACAGCACTCTGTTAGTTCCTGTTACACAAAAGGCGATTTGGTATTTCTGTGCATTTCAAACAAATCACCAATAAGTTTACTTAATGATATGTTACCATACAAAGATGTTATGTAGTTATTCACTGTATGTCCCAACTGTACATAGCTGTCTTTATATGTGGATTATTTTGAATTATTGATCTAAGTTCATGCATTTTAACAACCCAGCCTTTTTACTGCTCCTCCAACTCATGTTTAATGTTTTAACATCGTATTTTACATCTTTTGTTTTGTGTATCCCTTAACTCTTTATTGTGGAGAAGGCAATGGCACCCCACTCTAGTACTCTTGCCTGGAAAAATCCCATGGAAGGAGGAGCCTAGTGGGCTGCAGTCCATAGGGTCGCTGGGAGTCGGACAGGACTGAGCGACTTCACTTTCACTTTTCACTTTCATGCATTGGAGAAGGAAATGGCAACCCACTCCAGTGTTCTTGCTTTGAGAATCCCAGGGACGGGGGAGCCTGGTGGGCTGCCGTCTATGGGGTCACCCAGAGTCAGACACGACCGAAGCGACTTAGCAGCAGTAGTAACAGTAACTCTTTATTGAGGATAGAGATGATTTTACTGCTTTTGTCTGTTAACCTTCCTACTTGCTTTATACATGACTCATTTACTACCTTTACTGTATATTTGCCTTTACCAATGAGATTTTTCCTTTTGTAGCTCTCATGTTTTTAGTTGTGGCCTTTTCTTTTTTACTTAGAGAAGTCCCTTTAACATTTCTTGTAAAACTGGTTTGGTGATGCTGAATTCTTTAGCTCTTGCTTAAATGTAACAATTTTGACATCTCCATCAAATCTGAATGAAAGCCTTGCCAGCTAGAGATTATTAGTTATAGGTTTTTCCCTTTCATCATTTTAAATATGTTGTGCCACTGTCTTCTAGAGAGTTTCTTCTGGAAAGTCAGCTGATAGCCTTACAGTAGTTTGTTTCTTTTCCCTTGCTGCTTTTAATATTCTCTCCTTATCTTTAATTTTTGCCATTTTAATTACAATGTCTAGAGTGATCCTCTTTGGGTTGATCCTGTTTGTTGATCCTCTCTGTGCTTCCTGGATGTCTTTTTTCTTTCCCAGGTTAGGGAAGTTTTCATCTATTATATCTTCAAATGTGTTCTCTTCCTCTTCTCCTTGGGCAGCCTTGTGTTCATACACTGGATGTTGTACCAGGGGTCTCTTAAACCGTCCTCATTTCTTCTTATTCCTTTTTCTGTTCAGCCTTAGTTATCTCCACGATTCCATCTTCCAGCTTCCTAATCCATTCCTCTGTATCATCTAATCTACTGTTGATTCCTTCTAGTGTATTTTTCATTTCAGTTATTCTTAATTTTTTTTTTTTGGTTCTTCTTTGTATTTTGTAACTCTTGTTAAAAACTTCTGACTTCTTACTCTGTTCATTTAGTCTTCTCCTGAGTTCTTTGAACATCTTTACAATCATTACCATGAACTCTCTATTTGGTAGATTGCCTTTTCCACTTAGTTCTTCCAGGGTTTTATCTTGTTCCTTCGTTTTGAACATATTTCTCTGTTGCCTCATTTTGCCTAATTTATTGTTTTTATTTGTGTGTATCTGGTAGCTTGGTTAGGTGTCCTGACCTTGGAGAAGTGGCCTTTTGCAGGAGACGTCCTGTGTATCCCAGCAGTGCACTTCCCTCTGGTCACCAGAGCTGTATGCTCTAGGGGTGTCCCATGTTTGGGCTGCATGGGTCCTTCTGTTGTGGCAGGCTGGCTGCTGTGGGAATTCTGGGAGGTGTGGCTGACCCCTGTTCTGGTTGGTTTCCAGGCCCTGTGTTGTGTGGAGGCTGCCATACATTGGTGGATGGGGCTGAGTTCTGGAGCGGGTGGTTCCAAGGCTGGGGGCCTGGATGTGTTGTCAGTCTGCTGGCAGGCAGGGCCAGTTCCTGACAGGATGCTTGCAGAATCTGGTGTCCCAAAGGTGGTGTTGGCATGCCGGTGAGTAGGGCTAGATGCTAGAGTAGCTGCAGGGTCTAGGTATCTTGGATGTGGTATTAGCCTGCTGGCAGATGGGACTGGAGCCCAGGACATCCTGGGGCTATTGCCAGCCTGTTGGTGGGCACAGCTGGGGCCCAGGGTCTCTGACTGTAGGGCCCTATGGGTCCTTGGGGCTGGGGCTAGTGCCAGCGTGCTGGTGTGGGATAGGGCGCAGGTCCTGGGCACTCAGGTAGACAGGACTGGGTGGCTGTGGGTTCTGGGGTCTTAAGACAGCAGACCTGCTGGTGGGTAAGGCAAGTCCCAGCACTTATCAGCTAGAGGGAGAATTCCAAAGTGGAACTTTCTGTGCCAGTGTCCTTGTGGTAGAACAAGCTCCCCAAATTGGCTGCCTCCAGAGAGTACTCCTGCCTCTTGTCCTCCAGGATCAGCCCAGGGTTCTGACCCAGTCTCCTTTCAGGTTACTGCCTCTGTCCTGGGTCCTGGGGCACGTGAGATTGTGTGTGTACTCCTTAAGAGTGGTGTCTCTCTTCCCACAGCCCTCTGGCTTTCCCAAAAGTAAGCCCTGCTGGGCTTCAAATCAAACTTTCTGGGGGCTTATCTTTTTGGTGCAGGAGTCCATGTGGAGCTCAGACCCCTTGCTCTTTGCGGAGAACCTCTGCAGTTGCAATTATCCTCATTTGTAGCTCAACCACACAGGGCTGTGGGTCTTAACTATTCCATATCTCTGCCCCACCTACCTGTCTCCTTGTGATTCCTTCTTTAGTTTTAAGGACTTTTCTGCTAGTTGTTTGATTTTTCTTACCAAAAGTTGCTTTGGAATAGTTGTTATTTTGTGTGCCTGTGGAAAGAGGTGAGCTCAGGGTCTTCCTGCTCTGCCATTTTAGCTAATAGAGTAACCAGGGTGCTACTTTTAGTGAGCATCTTTAATATCTTTCCTGTGATATTATTGCCCACCTTTAAATCAGGGCTTGCTCCCATGTCTTATTTACTTTAGGACATGAACTGTGGAGTAATTGTTTATCTGACCACACACCTGCTTCAAACTGTTGTTCCTTTTTGAAAACCCCATGCTCCTTTGAGAGAGAGGCACGTAATCAAATGTAACTCCTCTTTGCTGATGTTTTTGGATCTTTTACCTGTCATTCACTGTTCTTTTAGCCCCTTTCCCTCTTTCTTGATAAGGAGGGAGTGATTAACTGTGTTACATGTTGCTGATGGAAGGAAGTGACTGAGAATGGCTATTCATGTCACCAGTGACTTTCATATCATTAAGAGTGGCTTTAGTGGAGTATCTAGGGAAACTGGACACAGTACATCCAGACACCAAGATTTACATGTAACGATGCCTGGCCTGGGGACATTTAAAAAATTTACTGATTAAACCTTAGAATCTGAGGTTTTGCTGTCTGATTTGACACATTCAATGAAGTTTTTTAATAAAACAAGTATGATTTGAGATAATCATGATTCATCTTTTTAGGTGGCAATTCTCGGACTGCAATGGTTGCTGCTCTGAGCCCAGCTGATATCAACTATGATGAAACTTTGAGCACTCTGAGGTACTCCTGTTTGATCTCAATAGCTAATGAAAACACAGTGTTCCCCATAAGTCATCTTGTTAGGCCATGGGTTGTCTTATGCTGTGTGGGTAGTTGCTTGAGTAAACAATGACCCATCCCTTTTATAACAGGGAACACACATACAAAAACACAAACCTATTTATACTTTTCAGTTTCATTGAGAAAAGTAGGAACTTTTTCATAGGAAAGATATTAAATTTGCTTTGGTGAGATTTTTGGGTAACTTTTAGATAATAGTAAAAACTTATTAATATTTTCTATAAAAAGAAGTGTCCCCTTCTCATGTTTGTCATTATAGAAGTGCTTACTCACATCATAACAAATAATAAAGTTGTGAGTACATGTAATACTTTAAAAATTATGGACAGAATGTTCACTAATAGGATAGTTTTGTATATGATTAGGTTCGATTACATTAATCTGAAACTTTCAACTCTTCTCTCATCAAAAACATTTTTGATATAATGGAAGAAACACTATATAGTCTAATAAATTAGTTTCGATATATATTTTGATATTAGTCCCTGATATTTATTTCCTTTGTGATCTTGAGGAAATCACTTAGATTCACTGAAGCCTTTTCCCACATCTTTATAAGGTACTAAAAATAATGCTTTCTACATATGTATTTTTACTAAGGCTCATAAAAATATGTAAACACTCAAGCTGTTTTTAGAAATAATGGTATGTTACTTATGAGAAGTAGAGCATTTAAGGAATGGCAAAAATGTGTCTTCTTTTTGGATCTAGATACGCAGATCGTGCAAAACAAATTAAATGTAATGCTGTTATCAATGAGGACCCCAATGCCAAACTAGTTCGTGAATTAAAGGAGGAGGTGACACGGCTGAAGGACCTTCTTCGTGCTCAGGGGCTGGGAGATATTATTGATAGTAAGTGAATTAAGGACCAGCACAAAATCTATTCTTTCTAGGGCTCTTAAACTTAGAGTTAAGGAACTTGATGAAACTTGATGATAAAGAGTTTTTTGGGTTTTTCTTAACCTTTTAAGGAGTCCATTGAGGGTAGTTCCCTGGTGGTATAGTGGTTAGGATTTTTGGCTTTTACTGCCATGGCCCAGGTTCAATCCTTGGTCAGGGGAACCGAGATCCCAGAAGCTGTACAGCACGCCCACCCCAAAAGCTCATTGAAAATGATCTCAGAATTTCTTTTATGTACCCATGTATCAGGTTTTGAACTCATGAAATTACTTTTTAAAATGTTATGTATCATTACTTATATTTGTTATTGGATTTCTATTTTAGATCAGCAGTGAAGTTTATTTGGATTGTTTATTCTCACTGTGAAATTAATCACTTCATAAAATTGTTACTTCAATTTTTTGTTTTTCTGTTTTGGGTTTCTTTGGATTAATGTAGTAGTAATACTGAATATATTTGTAAGAAACCCACCATTCCAGTCTCCTTTCAGATAAGATTTACCTTTGAGTGGTTAAATGCCCCCCAACTCACTCCTTATAAACTTATGAAGGGGCAAATAACCAAATCTTGTCAAGTTCAAGAATTAGACTTCCAGAGAGTCTTACAATGTTGTCTTAAAATGACTCTCTAACCTCAGTGATCTGCCTACAAAATGTCTAATCAGAAGTTCTGAGGGAGTTAACTAGAATATTCAGTATAATAGTATATGAGTTTACTTAATAAAGCATATTTTTATTTTTTGAGTTTCAGATTAATATTATTATTTGGCATTCTAATAAGATTTTCAAGGCCTCTTCTAGTTTAGTTCTTCTTACTGATTAACACCTGAATTTAAATGAATACATACTCTTTGTAAAATGATAGTATGTTATTCTAAGTGTTAATTATTTTCAGCTTCCCAAATACCAAATACTGCTCTGTTCCCCCTCTATGTCACTACTGAACCTGAACTTTGACCCTTTTTGTATTTTCCCTCTTGCTTACCTTCAGTTGATCCATTGATCGATGATTACTCGGGAAGTGGAGGCAAATGTGTGTATCTCATGTATTGGTGGTTTCCAGTACTCTGACTTGTTACTCTGCCTCTGCTGGATCAGCCTTAAGATGAGCTTTGCATGTCAGCGATCCTAACAGGGAAATCCCAGACAGAGCATAGTAGATTCAGAAATTATTCCTATTTTTGTCCTTTTCCATTAGCAGAACAGACTTGCTGAATTTCAGTCTGTGGCTTGAATTAGGTCAAGAGGCTTAAAAACCTCTTATTGCTTTACTCTTTAGTTTTTCCACTTTAGTTTTGTGTGATTAAATTGAATCCAAACTCATAGATGGTGATGGTAGTGATGACAGCAGCTCACATGTATTGAGTGTTTATAATGTGCCAGGACCTATTCCAGGTAACCTGAATATATTATCTCTTCTAAACCTGTCAGTGACTCGCACAAAGTTCCTTTTTTGCCCGCTTTTCCAAAGAGGACACTGCTGCCCGGAGTGGCTAGTTTGCACTAAATGAGATCCCGTGGTTTCTATGTGGTCAGACTGGATAGTATAACTAAGAGCCCTCATTTTTAATCATTATGGCACCTTTTTTGGCCTCATGATCCCTCACGGTCTGATTACTTGTTAGAAAAATCCTTTTAAAATAGCTCTCTAACTCTGAGCCTTGGTGTATATATAATTGAAAGAAGTCACTTCTAGTTGGCCAAATCTCTGGGCTAGAGTAGCTCTGTGGTGTTGGATTAGCTCTCACCTGTGCTTATGCCAAACATATTTCCTCCAGATCTTGGACCTCAGCTTACTTGATGATTAGGTAAACTTTTTTACTCATTCATGAATTACAAATTAAATTTTTTAAAACTTGGGTGTCAAAAATGTGTGCTTGAAATGAGGACTTTTTATAAAGGGATCACACCTCATTACTCTCTCCATATCTATCACTCTTTTAAGCTAACTCATAAATGAATAACTCAAATAAATGAAGAATCTTGATTTGGGGGTGATTCAGTTTTAGATTTTTGTTGGTTTGTTTGTTTCTATGGGAGATCATGTGATAGGGCTTGGCAGATACAGGAGAAGCCCAGTGCAGCCCTGGCTGCTGTCTTGAGTTTCGGCCTCTAAGGCCCTGTAATGTCCTAACCCACAGCGACTCTTGGATCGGAACTGCTCTGTCTGAGATTTCCGAAGCCAGCTGGTTCTGGTGTGGGAGAGACACCCTTTGTTCTTGCTTTTGTGCTGCAGGTGCTGCTGCTGCCAGCTTGTTGCCTCACTTTTTCTGAGCAGTTGTGGCATCTCCCAAAAAGCTATGCATGACTGAGTTTTAATTCTGTGTCCATGCAGGAGAACAGCCCTGACGACTGAGTTTCCGTTTCAATCACTGCACTTAATGCCTTATAGGGCTTGCATGTGTCGGCTGGACCTTCCATCCTGTTCTTCCCCACCTTGCTGCTACCACCTGGTAGCTAATTTTTTGCAACAGTTCTTACCCCCACCTCCCTTTTAAAATTTGCTTGTTTTCCTATGTTCTATTTTTGCAGATGGTGGTTCTCAAACTGTCTTGAAGCAACCACTGGTTTTAAGGGGATTCAGGAACTGGCTTTGATTGAGTTCACATGGGATAGACTCAGAGAAAACTAATAATATTTTTTCTGACTCTTTGTATTGACTCATATCCTTTAAAGAAAATTTACTTAGTTTTGATATGAATTTTGAGCAGTATAGATTGTCTTACATATAAACATGAGCTAATTTAAAAATAAGAATATATCAGTACCTATGGATTTCCTCTGGTGCCTACTGGAGAAAGATGACTAAGGAAGAAAAGTACAAATGGCAATTTAATGAGTTTGTTGTTTGTGGCTCTTTTTACCAAAACTAAGTTTAAAAGCAAAACTTAGAATTCTGTTAAAGACTTAAGTAAATGAAAGTATCTCCCTAAAACTTGCATATCATACTAGGAACTCGGCTTCTCAGTAACTCATGGTCATTCTGTTAGGCAAAGTGAGAGCCTTACTTAAATTAGTAGATAATCAGCCTTAATTTTTGCTTGCTCCAGTAGATGAACATGAGCTACACCGGATTTAATAATTTGCTCATTGTTCACTCATTGTTCATCCCTGTTGAGATAATTAGCTCTGAGTTCTTAGCCAGGACTTATACAAGACTCCTGTAGTTTCTGCACTTACCTCTTCTTTTTTTAAAAGGTATATTTAAAAACTCCTTGTAAAAAAAACAAAAAAAAACAAAAACTCCTTGTTAGCATACAAAGAACACTACTAAGTGCTCAGATTTTTGTTTTAATGTAACATATTCTTGGGAGTTTTTCCTGAGTCCCTTAAGATACTGGGCCAGGCTGATGTGTATTCATATTGACAGATAAATGATCATTTTTTTTCCTTTGCTGTTGGAACTACTGGCATTTAACAGTTGTGTTAACCTAAGACATTACAGATTTGGAGCTGTGGATAGGATGGAAGGCAGGTAGCCTGGTTTTGTGGGGACAGGGCTTCAGCAGTGTCCTTGGAGGCTCTGTGCCCCTCTACCAAATGCAGTGTTAACCCATACTGGACTTTCTAGTTTCTAAATTTAGGAGTAGTTCTTAACCTCTCCAATGCCAGTATTAAAAACAAGACAGTCATGTTTGAGAACTGCCATCTGGAACAATTACAACTTGTCTTTGTATCATAACTTGTCTTTGTCTTGCCGCTTTAATGCTCTCCTTTCTTACACTGGTGTTCCTTCCTGTCTTTTTCCTTCTTCTGCTCCTTTCCTCTTTTCTACTTTTTCTGCCTTCCCTTCTTTCTGTCTCCTAGATCTGAAAGATTTTCAGAACAATAAGCATAGGTACTTGCTAGCCTCTGAGAATCAACGTCCTGGCAATTTTTCCACAGCATCCATGGGGTCCCTTACTTCATCTCCATCTTCCTGCTCACTCAATAGTCAGGTGGGCTTAACATCTGTGACCAGTATTCAGGAGAGAATCATGTCTACACCTGGAGGAGAGGAAGCCATCGAACGTCTGAAGGTAGGTAGTACCTACTCAGACTCAATGGAAGGTATTCTGTGTCATTCTACAAGGCAGAGTAAGGATGAGAAACCATTGAGATGTTGGTTCAGGACATGAAAGAACTTTCTGACTCTCAGAGGTGTCCTGAAATTACTGCTTTGTAAAGTGATTAATTTCTCTTCACCAGAATGCTTGAGTCTGACATGGGTAGGCAGGGATGGGAGGGAGAGTTGCATGGGCAGGTCAGAGGTTGGCCAGGCAAGGTAACTGATAAGTAGGTGTGTCCATCTGTCATGTCCATAAGTAGATATGTCCATAGTTTATAAGTCACGGTGAAATCGTTCAGTTAGAAATTTCATTGGAAACTAATTAATTAAACATTTGGTTTCTTTGGAAGATGAAATTCTGCAAAGTGCAGAATCTGCTTCTGTTAGTAAAATATGTAATCAAAAGAAGGTTTGCACATTTGAGTAGCTATACCAGCTTTATTCAGAGACACATGAAATTATATCTTCTGGAAGTTCATAGAAAGCCCTGTGATCACTGCAGTGGAAGGGCTGCCCCTCCTGTGCAGGTGCACGCAGGTCACGGATCTTAGTGCTGGTGCTGTGTACTGGAGTCCCGTGTGTGCAGGTCACCCGCCATGCCACCCAGTGGCTTTCTTGTCTGTCTCTGTGAATATGAATGTTATTCCCCCTCTGTGACTACAAGAGCAGACAGTTGTCACCTGTGGTGGCATCCATCACATCATCGAGACAGCAACACAAGTGCCTTTTCTTTTCGTGCTTGTCACTTCCAGGATGAGAGTTTGATGTGTCCCTTGTGGCCTTTGTATTCAAGAGTCCAGGGTGGGAAAAGCAGGGAGGGCAAAGAAACTGTAAGGAGCTGGGGGGTTGCAGCCCTGTGCCCAGCGAGCAGTCCTCGTCACGTGCACTCAGCATTCTTCACCACGGCTGCTCATTCAAGGACTGTGGAGAACAGTGACACACTTTGACAGGTTAACAATAGAAAAAGTTTGCTGAGCTTTTTTGCTAATAGGGAATTTAGCTTGATAATTGTTGATGCTTTCGTTTTGGTTTGCAGATGAAGCTGCAAAAGATGTTGAAGAATTGACTTCTGCCTCTCAATCAGCCTACCTTTTCTTTGGCATTTCAGTCACTTCTAACATAAGGTGCTTCAGAAACAAAAGTAATGATCTGGCTGCTTCCTTCAGGATTTGTTAGTGGAAAGGGGGGAAATTCTGAAACACCTGACAAAAAGGGACAGGGAGTGAGAAATCTTTTCATTAAATATTGTGAAGAAAAGGATAATTTCTGCGATGGTAAAATTGACTTTGGAATTTTACTGAAGATGTTAGTGAAGGCCTATGCAAGAATTGTTTTTTGTTTCTGTATTTTATCACGATGGGCATCAGTGACAAAAGTTGCTGTGTAGGGTTCTCTTCAGGCCAGTGGCAACATGCAGGGATTCTGTGGAAGGGAAACATGGAATCTGTCATTTATTGTAAAATGTCATTTTTCTTTGGAAATTTGGAGTCTTACTATTTGAATCTTTCTTTAACTTCCTTAAACACTACTTGATGTACAAAAAATTTTCTTCCCAACTGCTAAATGGAACCAACTGAAAATAATGTTGAATGTTAGGAGTCAAGATGTGGACCAGATGCTTTAAGTGTTAGGTCGCCCAGTATCTTCCAGATAGTTTCCAGGGAATAACACTGCCTTTATTCAAGGAACCCTCTCCCCAGCCTCCCTACTTCCCACCCAAAACTGTTTTATTACTTTTAGCAGAAATAAGTTTCTGTGTTTTAATTTTCCTTTAAGCCAATCTAAATGACATTTCCTTTTTTCACTAGCTTTAGAAAATAATTTCTTTATGGTTTTGCATTCAGTCTTATTTTTTAATGCAGCATGGTAGTAGTGTAAGCACCTTAGTTCTGCTCCTAGTTTGTGAATGGTGAGAATTCTGTGTCAGCAGACCTTCATTTTAATGCTGCAGGCAGATGACATCCTGTGTTCACAGGGCAAGGCAGTGGTTGTATGATAGAAATGCTTGCAGATTTCTCATTTTGGAGACTGTTTCATTGTTCTGAATATGAAGGAATGGCATTCCTAAGACATGACACTGTAGGAGAAAAATACTGTAATGGAAAACAGTAATACAGGAGGGTCATTCATTTTCCTAACATTTTATGTCCCTTTGTTTCTCTTTACTTTTGACTTTTTAAAAAAAGGGTCAGTTGGTAGAATACTTTTACACAGGGCGTTACTATTGCTTCATTCATTGAATATCCTGTTTCCATGTGGAAGAGACCCAGGTTATCCATCATAAATACCCTGGGCCCTCTGCACATCTCTGGCAAAGAGAGTAACATGTAACTGCTTTCTGTTTTTAGCTGCACCTCAAAGGGAGTTGAAATGTTGTATCCTTGATTTGAATTCTGACTTAAGAAGAAGGTTTTAAATATGTAGCAGTGGCTACTAGGTGGTGCCTCTGGTATTTATTAGTCTGGCATCAGTGTCAGCACTGTGAGTGCCATTGCTTAGGCTTTTAGACTATAAATATCCACAGATATCCATTACAGAAGCACGCAAGGGTAAATGCTGTGCTCCACAGCCTGAGGGCCCCACACTTGGAGCTGCTCACTCAGGAAGCAGGCTGCATTCAGTACAGTAAAACTTATCTGATGGCTTCAAGGAATGTTCTGTGTAGTAAGCATTTAACTATTTAAATATCTTAATCTAAACTATAATTTTTTTTTCTGGGGAAATTATTCTGACTTGTTCTGTGGACGTGTCTGCCATCTTAACTGATCATGATGAAGATTTATTTGTGTTCAGCATTATGAACTGACTTAATAGCCAGTGCTGTACAGATAGCCAGACAGACATGATATGAGATCAAAGGTAAAAGATGCCTGAGCCCAGCATGCCTGCAAGCCTAAAAAATGATCCTGATGTCACTCTGTTTTTCCAGGATTTTTTAATGTACAGTACCTGTAGGAAAGAAGACCTTTGAAGAGTGTCTCCTGGACTCCTCATTTCTAAAGCATGAATTCCAATTCAGTTTAATCTTAAATTCAGCTTCTAGAATAAGTTATAGGCAGCGCTGGATGTGCCAGGCCTGCCTGCAGAGTGAATTGGTGACTCAGACTGGAAGCTACCATCCTGTTGGCATCTCTATTTCATTTATACTAAGTTTGTCATTTAGCCTGGAAGAAAGAATATTCCTCACTCTTTCTTAATTTATGGTGAGCTATCTCATAGAATATCTTATCTAAAGCCTGTGGATTCTGCCTTAGTTGGAAGAAGAACACACAGGAAACGCAGCCATAGACCTGCCTCTGGGAGAAATGTAGCCTGAAGATAGTCACTTAGTTTCTCTGTGTTTCTAGAATGTCTCTGGAATAAGTGGCTTTTTCCAGGGCTGAAGTTTTGCTAAATGACACTCAACATTGTTTCCTCAGAGTTAAAAAAAAATAACTTTCTAGACAACATAAAAGTTGCAGCTTGAAGCTGTAATGAAAGAATGAAGGTAGTACCTTCCTCAGCTTACTCCTTAAATCTCTTTTCTACAAGGAGGTCATATTCTGACTTACCCTGCAGGTAGTGAGTAAAATTAGAGAAGTCACATCAGAGTTGGCAGCAAGATGGTAAGAGGATTCCTAGACAGTATTGCTATCTTCGGGTGAGTTTACAGTTGCCCCAGAATATCAGAAGAGTAGCTTTAACAGAGCCAGATAAACCTCAGCTCTGACATACTACTTCTCTAAAAATAACCAATCAGGAAAAATATGTATTTCAAGCATCTCATGGATCAGTTTGTATTTTATAACTGACATCAGTGTGGCTTGTGGACCACAGTATATAAAATAATCCCTAGTGCAAGTGCTGTGGTTTGGGCATCATGTTATCCTGGGCCTTTGTTTTTGAAGTTGCCACTTAACGTGAAGGTTTCTAGCCAACTGTCTTTAATAAGCCTGAGATTCTTACAGGTTATGAGGCCTGCTTGTATTGTACTTGCCCTTTGACAGTCATTTGCAGAAGCATTAATGCTCCCCTATTTGAGCTGTTGAATAACTTTGATGGTGAGTTAGAGAGGCTGTTGACCACTTGGTGCTCGGTACCCTTCCTTTCCTGCCCGTCCTGTTTTGGAATTGTGTGCCTTTCTTGGCTGCTGGCCCTCTATGGCGGCTTGTGGTTCCTCCCTTGGCTGTGGAGTGGCCTTTGCACTGCAGATTGTTCATTCCTGTTGGAGGACTGTAGAGATGCTGTCAGGTAGCTATTCTAGTCTTTCAGTCTGTGAGTGTGTTCAGAGGATTAATGAGAGCCAGTTCAGGTGATTTTTGTCTCTGCCTTCCTGCCTTCCACTGTAGGCTGGCTGTAGCTTTTTGCACTTTGTAACAGACTCATGTCTGAGTACCTCCTACATGGCCCCCTCTCTGTCTACCTCCCTGATGCTCAGGCCTTTTCTGAGTGTTTTAAGTTTTGTTTTTTGTTCGTTGTTGCTCCTCCTCCTCCGCCATTATCATCACCCTCCTCCTCTTCATGCCCTCCTCTGCTGGCTCCTGGACTCCTTTGCTATAGCAGTTGCTTCCATGAGTCTTTACTCTGGGCTTTTACCATGCTCTCTTCCTCATTCCAGAAAACCAAGTGCCAGGTGCCTTAGGGCGTTATTGTATTAAATCTTCATAGTTTCTTTCTATGTAGGTATTAATACTTCTCTACAGTAACTGTTCTACTCTTCTACAGTTCTACATTAACTATATTAATAGTCATCTACATTAACTACATTACATTTGCCAGAATGGGCAATGTTCAAACTACCGTACAATTGTGCTCATTTCACATCTAGCAGGTAATGCTCAAAATCCTTCAAGCTAGGCTTCAACAGTATGTGAGCTGAGAACTTCCAGATGTTCAAGCTGGATTTAGAAAAGGCAGAGGAACCAGAGATCAAATTGCCAACATCTGTTGGATCATAGAAAAGGCAAGAGATTTCCAGAAAAACATCTACTGCTTCATTGACTATGCTAAAGCCTTTGACTGTGTGGATCACAGCAAACTGGGGAAAATTCTCAAAGAGATGGGAATACCAGACCATGTTACTTGCCTCCTGAGAAACCTGTATGCAGGTCAAGAAACAACAGTTAGAACCAGTCATGGAACAACGGACTGGTTCAAAATTGGGGAAGGAGTACGTCAAGGCTGTATATTGTCGCCCTGCTTGTTTAACTTTTATTTAGAGTCAGTACATCATGTGAAATGCTGGGCTGGAGGAAGCACAAGCTGGAATCAAGATCGCTGGGAGAAATATCAATAACCTCAATTATGCAGATGACACCACCTTTATGGCAGAAGCTAAGAAGGAACTTCATCTGCTTTATGAAGGTGAAAGAGGAGGGTGAAAAAGCTGGCTTAAAACTCAACATTCAGACAACCTTAAGATCATGGCATCCAGTTCCATCACTTCATGACAAATAGATGGGAAAACAGTGGAAACAGTGAGAGAGATTATTTTCTTGGGTTCCAAAATCAGTGCAGATGATGACCGCTGCCATGAAATTAAAAGACGCATGCTTCTTGGAAGAAAAGCTATGATGAACCTAAACAGCATATTAAAAAGCAGAAACATTACTTTGCCGACCAAGGTTCTTATAGTCAAAGCTATGGTTTTTCCAGTAATCATGTATGGATGTGAGAGTTGGGCCATAAAGAAGGCTGAGTGCTGAAGAATTGATGTTTTTAAACTGTGTTGTTGGAGAAGAGTCCCTTGGACTGCAAGGAGATCAAACCAGTCAATGCTAAAGGAAATCAACCCTGAATATTTATTTAAAGGGCTGATACTGAAGTTGAAGCTCCAGCACTTTAACCACCTGATATGAAGAGCCGACCCCCTGGAAAAGACCCTGATGCTGGGAAAGATTGAAGGCAGGAGGAGAAGGGGATGACAGAGGATAAGATGGTTGGAAGGCATCACCGACTCAATGGACGTGAGTTTGAGCAAGCTCCGAGAGATGGTGAAGGACAGGGAAGCCTGGCATGCTGCAGTGCATGGGGTTGCAAAGAGTCAGACATAACGGAGTGATTGAGCAACAATTATTAATAGTTATGTTGGGGGATCACAGAGGCTTCATAAAATAGCCTGTTAAATGAATTTGAAATATTTTTTGAACTATGAAGACTTCTCATCCTGAATCACTACCATTATTGTTATCTTGTCATCGTTATCATCATCATCTGAGTTTCTAATTTTGTATCCATGACTATCATTTTCTCCTGCTTTTTGCATGTGTTCATCTCCCTTTTTGGTATCCCTTCTTCCTCCATTTTTTTTTTTTTTGGCCTGAACAGTTCCTGCTTGTCCTTCATTCACAGTATGAGTATCACTCAGCCTTGACTCATCCACCTTCCGGCAGACCTGTGAGCACTTCAGTTCCAACACTGAGCACACTGCCTGCTGTTCTCCTACCATTCCCATAACAGTCCTGCAACTTGCTGCTCTAGCTTTGCTGTTGTTCCTGGAAAATGCTAGACATTTCCCACCTATTCCCTCACACACCCGTTCTCTTCCTTTTGTCTGCTCGTGTAGAACCTTGTCAATGAGCCCAGTTCTGACAGCCCCACTGCAGATTGCTTTCTCCCCCTACATTCTCTCTTTTCTTTGCTTTATTTTTCTACAAAGCTCTTATCACAGTCTGGGATTCTGTAAACTCGACTTACTGATTAAAATGGATTGATTTTCTCAGTCTCTCTTCTGGAATATAAGTCTCATGAGAGGTAGAAATTTTGTTCCCTGCTACATCTTTAGTTACCTAGAACAGGGCTTGGCATGTAATGAGGTTATATATGATTACTGAATGAATGAATGATGATTACTTCTTTCTCTCCCTAGTATACAGTAAGCTCCTTGAAAACAGGAAATATGTTTTAGTCCTTATGTTTCTGGCACATAATAAACACTCAGCTGGAGATGGAAGATTGTCTCACTAGTGGCTACATGCCTTCAGATGAGATTAATATGAAGCCTTTCTATGTTGGGAATTGGGCTGTGTTCAAGGGGGTATTGTGTTGAAGGGGAGGAAAAATATCTTTCTTTTTACCCTTCTAGGTCCTTGGCTGGGGCTTCTGTAACAAAAGGCAGATTAACAAGTGAAAAGCCTACGAATTTATTTAGTATTTGTTTACATGACGTAGCTCAATGGTAAAGAATCCTCCTGCCAAATGCAGGAGATGCAGGTTTGATCCCTGGGTTGGGAACATCCCCTGGAGAAGGAAATGGCAACCTACTCCAGTATTCTTGCCTGGGAAATCCCACGGACAGAGGACCCTGGTGAGATACTGTCCATGAGGTCACAAAAGAGTCAGACATGACTTGGTGACTAAACAGCACCAACTGTGTGACATGGAAGACTCCATAAGGAAGACCCAAAGAAGTGTTAAACGTGAGCATTTTTATTCTAGGGCTTCCCTGGTCACTCAGACAGTAAAGAATCTGCCTGCAATGAAAGAGACCTGGGTTTGTTCCCTGCGTCGGGAAGATCCCCCTGGAGAAGGGAATGGCAACCCAGTCCAGTATTCTTGCCTGGAGAATTGCATGGACAGAGGAGCCTGGCAGGCTGTATGGTCCATGGGTTTGCAAAGGGTTGGACATGACTGAGTGACTAAACATAGACACTTGGTGAAGTGTGAAAAGTGATGGAAAAGTGTGATAGAACAAGGAGGAGGTGAGCTAAGAGTATTGGCACTGCAGAGAGATTGCTGGTTTACTTCCAGAGCTCAGCAGTAAAACAAATAGCACAATAAAGTGAGTCCCATGAAGTTTTTGGTTTCCCAGTGCATATAAAAGTTAACTTCACACTATACTGTAGTCTGCTAAGTGTGCTGTAGCTTTATGTCTAAAAAAACTATGTGCATACCTTAATTGAAAAATACTTTATTGCTAACAAATGTTGTCATCTGAACCTTCAGCAAATTGGAGTAGTGACATCAAAGATTACTGATCGCCTGTCACATAACAAATGTAGTAACAGTGAAAATGTTTGGAATATTGCAAGAATTATCAAAATGTGATAGACATGAAGTGAGCAGATGCTGTTGGAAAAATGGCACCAATAGAATTGCTACATGCAGGGTTGCCGCAGACTTTCAATTGGTAAAAAACGCCTCACATGTGAAGTGCAGTAAAGCAAAGCACAATAAAACAATGTCTGTAGCAACCTGGGAGACTTATTAAGATTTGTCTGTTCAGATTCTTCTTAGTATTCCTTCATCTTCTAGAAATAAGGATGCTGCATTCCTCCAGGGGTAGGAAGGTTACATCTCATGAGGGTCTTACGACTAGCTTCAGGAGGTCAGAGATTCCTTCCTGCTTGTACCATTTCTTAAATCACTGGGCTTAAAATACTCAATGTGTCAAGATATCATATTTTAGTGAAGCATATTCTAAACCCCTTCAGTGTTGTGGTGAAATTATAGTGAAACAAAAAGCAATGAATACCTTGCTGCTGTTGCTGCTGCTAAGTTGCTGCAGTTGTGTCCTACTGTGTGCGACCCCATAGATGGCAGCCCACTAGCCTCCTCTGTCCCTGGGATTCTCCAGGCAAGAATACTAGAGTGGGTTGCCATTTCCTTCTCCAATGCATGAAAGTGAAAAGTGAAAGTGAAGTCGCTCAGTCGTTCCCGACTCTTAGCGACCCCATGGACTGCAGCCTACCAGGCTTCTTCATCCATGGAATTTTCCAGGCAAGAGTACTGGAGTGGGTTGCCATTGCCTTCTCCGAATGAATACCTTAGAGCTCTTTATTCTTTTATAGATATAGCTGTTAGAAAGTGCTTTTGCATTTGAAGATGTAGTATTACCTTTTCTTCTACACACACACACACACATACACACATACACATACACATGCACATACATCCTCTCTTTCTCTTTCTTGCACTGTAAAGGTATTTTTATTAGAACTTAAAGGGAGTTAATATATCAGGGGCTGATTTCTTTCTTTACATATTAAGAAAGGAAAAAAAAAAAAACCCTCATCATATTAGATTCTGCCTCAGATCCTCTGAGGGCATCATCTGCTTCTTGCCGTCCTTCCTAGGCACAGAAAGTTAGCTTACAAGACTCTTTGACACTGTAACTATGGACTTCCTCCTTAGGAATCAGAGAAGATCATTGCTGAGTTGAATGAAACCTGGGAAGAGAAGCTGCGTAAAACAGAGGCCATCAGGATGGAGAGGTCAGGAAGTTAAACTCTGGAATGTTTCTAAAATATCTGGGGAATTTGGATTACGTTTATAGTAAGAAAAGATAAAATAGAAGTTAAAAACAACCTTTCCTCCCTAAATACAGAACCAACAAACAAAACCTGTGTGAGACTTCTGGCCAGATTCACACTCAAGTGAAATTCAGATATTTGTTCTCTAGGCAGTCTTGTTCTTAGTTACCTACTACATGTTGCTAGGGAGCCATATAAAAACGGAAGATATTGAGGAATGAGTTCTTAATTTGCAAAAAGATTGCCTTTGATAAAGGCCCAGAGGAAAAAACCTGTTCTGATTATTGTCTTTCAGAGTGATGTTTCCTAAAACCTCTTTGGTAAGAGGTTAAGTAGTTTCAGTTGCCAAAATCTGTATTTTATCTTAACCTGATTTTCTACCCTAAGAATGAACATGACCTCAAATAATACTTTTTGCTGTTGGAATAGATAGATATTTTAGGGACTTCCCTGGTGGTCCAGAGGTTAAGACTCTGGGCTTCCAATGCAGAGAGCATGGATTCAGTCCCTGGTCAGGGAAATAATAACCCACATGCTGTGTGGCATGGCCAAAATATAATAAGAGTAAAGTAGTTGTTAAAAATATATACATTTTAGTTAATATTAGTTTCTTCTTGCTTCCTGGAAGATGAGGTAGAAGTGAGCACTAATGTGTTGATAAAGTGAATGTATGAAACAGAATTTTCTTCTTTATTGTAGAGATTTTAAGCTAAAATTGTTAAATCAATGTAATGGTAGGCATGGGAACATGACATTTGAGAAAACCACATTTATAGATGGTACTCCCCGTATCAGAGCTACTTTCTGCTTTTGTTGATTTTTAAGAAATTGTTCCTTGAATGGCATGTATTGCCTTCAGGGTGTATTCCTTTCTTCCTTTTTAAAATATTAATAGACATATTATTATGAATCATTTTCTGCTTCCAGAGTCAGATGTGACAAAGTTCCTATTTGGGTAGATACAGCTTTACATAAGATAGGAACATAATTTATTTTGAATGTACTATTTTCTCTTAAAGATAATTTCTATTTGATGAAGGGATAAGTAGATTCTTTCACATTTGTGTTACTGACTTTAAACATAGATAATTGTTTTTGCTTTGCTTGCTTTACCTTCCAATTCATGTTAGATTGATATACTTATCATTTTGGTACTGTGATTCTGATGTGCTTGTTGCTCTTTCTAGAGAAGCCTTGTTGGCTGAGATGGGAGTTGCCATTCGGGAAGACGGAGGAACCCTTGGGGTTTTCTCTCCTAAAAAGGTAGGAAACAGTGTTGTGAAAGTGAACCAGACTGAGACACTTTTTGTTTGTCTCGGTCCTCGAGGCACTTCATGTCTTTCAGGGCTGGCTCTTCTTCCTTTTCTTTTAAACCTTGAGACATGGCTTAATTTCTGATATTTTTTATTTCATCTTACACTGCAAGGCCAACCTGTTTCTAAAATGCTTTCAGAAATGTTTACTGTTTATAGAAATAAAATCCAAGGCAGTAAATCTGTAACTTTTGGTCATTATTCAGTGTATTTACTCATCTTAATGGTTGCTTTCTCGTAAATTCCTAGCCTAACCTAGCACATCTTGCCTCAGTTTAGCTACTCTTTCTATGTAGATTTCCCCACAGGTACCAGCAACCCTGAATTATAACTCTTTGGAAGCAATTTCAGCTGTTCAGGTTTGTGTAGAAAAATACCACTTCAGTTTGCTTCTACACTTTGTGTGATAGCCATTGTCCTGAGTAAAGCAGTTTCTGTGCTATCCTTCTAGCTTCCTCTGCTCCTTTCTCATTTTTTTTTTTAAACTTCAGTAGTTACCCTCCTACTTACTTAGGTAGTCATAGTTGTTAAGTAGTAGATACCTTTTAGCTAATTAGAAAAACAAGTTTTTTTTTTTTTACTAAGTTGCTTCTTAGTTATTAATAGACACTGGGAAGCTATTATGAAATGGTTATTTTGTGTGCTTATTTATCTATTAATAATAGAACATATACTGATGTACAAAGCATAAAATTATACTAATAACAAATGGTCTTTCATTTCAAATGACTTCAGATTGGCTACTGTATACTTCTTCATGCGAGGGTCTGATGGTGGTCTCTCTAGGTTAGCATAGAACAGGGTATAGAGTTTTCAGTTGGTACTTTTGTTTTATTTGATATGAGATACTCCTGTGGTTTTTGTTAGGATATATTTGGTTAGGTTTTTCTTTTTTTTTTCTTTTTAATAATTTCTGCTGTATTATTTTCATCGAAGAAGATTGATTTAAAGACATTTTAGATATGTGCTATACACCTGGAACAATAGTAACAGTATTTTATATGTTTATATTGCCAAAGGTCAGTGATTTTCATAATTTAATAATTTTTCCTTCAGTAAGACACTATTTTATTCAGATACATTATTTGTGATTTTAGAGTGTTTAGCAGTTATAGGCTTAATAAAATTTAGATTGTGCCTTTGCATATATCTGAAGTTATTTTTTAACATCTTTTAGTGTTAAGAACAGTGAGGAAAATTTTTGTAACAACTTAAATAACTTGAATAAGTACTGTGTTATAAACAGCACAGAATTTCAAACTGAGATATCTGTTTCCAGGGCTTTTTCTTACTTGCTTTAATTTTCTAGACTTCTTCAGGAAAGAAAGGGATACCCCTAACCACATCCAAATTCAGTTTTAGAACCTGTTCCTGATGTATTAACTCGATTGGTAATCCTTACCCATATATGTATCAAATTGACACCTTTTACAATCAAATTGTACAACCTAAATATATGCAGACTGTCATTCATATCTCAAAAGAACTAGGAGAAAGTACTCTTCAGGCAAGAAAAAAAATGAAAACCTGTTCTTGAGGTTCTGGTTTCCTTAGGCCAGTGCTATGCTAGGTTTTAAAGAATGCTGCCCAAGAGGGTTTTAACTTTCTCAAACCAGCTACAGAGACATCTTAGTTGGAAAGATGTAAAGGTTTTCCTAAATTTCTTTTAAATGATCTTTTGCACTCCCTTTTCTTAACCTGCTCATCTGACTCTCCTTTCATTTTTCTGCATTTGCTGGCACTGTATCTTGAGTAGATTTTGACCCCAAGACCATGTGACTTATTTTTGGATCCCAGTGGGGTATTTTCACCAAAAAAGGTTGGTTTTTAAAAGATTTTAAAAACATTAAGAGTTAGATGAAGAGGATTTTATAAGATGTGTTATTGAATGTCAGTAATTTTTAATTCTTGTTTAAGATAAAGAAGGTTGGTTTTTTAAAAGATTTTAGAAACATGAGTTAGATGAAGAGGATTTTATAAGATGTGTTACTGAATATCAGTAATTTTAATTTCTTCTTTAAGATAAAGACTGACAAACTAAAGACAATAACTGGGACCATGGAAGAACTGATAAAAATTATAGAGGGAAATGACAGGGGATGTGGGAACATTTTTATGATATAAATGAAAAATTACATACTTATTGGCAGTTGTAGGGGATGAAAAATAATTTTTCCTCTACCCTTCTGAATTCTTGAATGAGAATAAAAGACAGATTAACCAGAGGTGGGGGAAAATTTATTTAAACATGTGTACCTCGTGTATACATGGGAGAACCCCATGGAAAAATGAGTAACTCCCTAAGATGATTTAGAATTCTGGCTTAAATGCAATTTTAATAGGGAAAGAGACAGGGAGGCAGGCCTGTCAGGGGAGGGTAATTGGCTTTTAGGAAAAGATGAAGGGGCCCTTTGAAGAGCAGATGGTAGATATGACAAAGTTTGTTGGGTGTGGTGTCAACTTCTACTTTTCTCTCCTGGTTGTTAAGACTCCAGGAGGGGATTTCTAAGTTCCTTTTGGACAATTTGTGTTTAGGCAGGAAAGGGGATTCAGAGGAAGCCTCTCCCTGCCTGTGCTATTGTGTAACAACTCAAAATAATTAGTATGTCAGTGGAATATTAGGAGTGGCAAATTCTGCTGCTCTTTAAGAATTTTGAACGCTCTTCAAGTGTTGAAAAAAATTATGTTTTTTTCCCCCCCAGAGAATCAGCCTGTTCTGATTTTTCTATTGTGCTCTCCATGCTTTGACCTTATTAAGAATGGGATATTGTTCTTTATCCCAGAGCTCATGTTTTTAAATAGAATGCATTAGTGTGGTTTGGGAAGGCCTGAAGAGAGTTATTTTCTGTTTATCATGGAATTGCAACTAAGAATGAAAGAAGCCCTGCTTCTAGGCACTCTGGTAATCTAAGGAGCCATCCAGCCTCCTCTGCGCCCCTGTCACTCTTGCAGCCCTCTCAGTGGTGCTTGTTCCACTCTGATCATCTCTAACCTTTTTCAGACACCACATCTTGTTAACCTCAATGAGGACCCTCTAATGTCCGAGTGCCTGCTTTATTACATCAAAGATGGAATTACAAGGTACATTTGTTTGTTCTTTTGCTCACTCAGTGCTTTCTTTTCTCTTAGGATGATTGCATAGCTAAAGGGAAGTTGTTTGGTAAAAAATTTCTTTTATTAATTTGCTGTTTTTCTCATCTGAAATAGTTATAAACTGTCCTCTGTACTCTTTTCAAATCAGTGTTTTAACCAGCTGAATCAATTAGCATGTGTAGTTTTAGAAGACTGTATGTAAAATTTATCCTCCTAACATCTTATATGAATTTTTTAAGTATTAGTTTACTGGTATCTTTTTATGATGTCTCTGAGTTATTTGGTGTATGTGCCTCTTCATATCTTTTTCTCATGCAGGGAGGTTGATCATATATGAAAATAGAGTTTGCAGTTCACAGCCTCTGATTAAAAAAAAAAAAGCAGTACCTTTTTTGTACGTACCAAAGAATATTCTTTGGGAGAAAGAGGCTCATTGTTTGTGGTGCTTTCTGTGTCTGAATTTCCCTGGGAAACACTTTCCCTTGTGTTCAGGGTTGGCCAAGCAGATGCTGAGCGGCGCCAGGACATCGTGCTGAGTGGGGCTCACATTAAAGAAGAGCATTGTATCTTCCGGAGCGAGAGGAACAACAGCGGGGATGGTGAGAGTTCTCGGCTCAGCTTTTCCAACAACCTTTTCATTCTATATTATGAGAAATCCCCAAGATTTGGTATCCCCTGTCTCTTTCAGTGATACTTTTATATACAATCTAATATTTGAAAATGAGGGGACCTGGGCTGTTTATGAATGCAGGCATGAACATAGCTACTTTACATGAAAAAAGCCTGGACAAAAGCAGCACTTTTGTTACCGCTAAGAATTGAGTAAGACATAGGCAATTAGGCTTGGTCTTGAATCTTAATTATTTAATAGACAAGTAAGAAGGGAACAGATATCCTGGGTAGTGGGAGATTTGAAGGGCCTCTAGTCTTAATCCAGTGCAGTTTATTTATACCTAAAAGGGAAGAAAAAGTCAATCTTGATTTTTGCCCAGATTATTAATGAAACAACAAGCTAATAGTGTTTTTGTGCTATATAATTTCAGTTCAGTTCAGTTGCTCAGTCGTGTCCGACTCTTTGCAACCCCATGAATCGCAGCACGCCAGCCTCCCTGTCCATCACCAACTCCCAGAGTTTACTCAAGCTCATGTCCGTTGAGTCCGTGATGCCATCCAGCCATCTCATCCTCTGTCGTCCCCTTCTCCTCCTTCCCCCAGTCCCTCCCAGCATCAGGGTCTTTTCCAATGAGACAACTCTTTGCATGAAGTGGCCAAAGTATTGGAGTTTCAGTGTCAGCATCAGTCTTTCCAATGAACACCCAGGACTGATCTCCTTTAGGATGGACTGGTTGGATCTCCTTGCAGTCCAAGGGACTCTCAAGAGTCTTCTCCAACACCACAGTTCAAAAGCATCAATTCTTCAGCGCTCAGCTTCCTTCACAGTCCAACTCTCACATCCATACATGACCACTGGAAAAACCATAGCCTTGACTAGACGGACCTTTGTTGACAAAGTAGTGTCTCTTCTTTTGAATATGCTATCTAGGTTGGTCATAACTTTCCTTTCAAGGAGTAAGCATCTTTTAATTTCATGGCTGCAGTCACCATCTGCAGTGATTTTTGGAGCCCCCAAAAATAAAGTCAGCCACTGTTTTCACTGTTTCCCCATCTATTTGCCATGAAGTGGTGGGACTGGATGCCATGATCTTAGTTTTCTGAATGTTGAGCTTTAAGCCAATTTTTTCACTCTCCTCTTTGACTTTCAACAAGAGGCTTTTTAGTTCCTCTTCACTTTCTGCCGTAAGAGTGGTGTCATCTGCATATCTGAGGTTATTGATACTTCTCCCGGCAATCTTGATTCCAGCTTGTGCTTCTTCCAGCCCAGCGTTTCTCATGATGTACTCTGCATATAAGTGAAATAAGCAGGGTGACAATATACAGCCTTGACATAACTCCTTTTCCTATTTGCTACATAATTTATTCCTTGCTAATTAAAATACTGGGCTTCTCAGGTGGCTCAGCAGTAAAGAACCTACCTGTCAATGCAGGAGACATGAGTTTGATCCCTGAGTCAGAAAGATTCCTTGGAGAAGGAAATGGCAACCCACTGCAGTATTCTTGCGTAGGAAATCCTATGGAGCCTGTCAGGCTGCAGTCCGTGGGTTTGCAAGAGTCAGATATGACTTAATGACTGAACAACAACAACAGGAATCAAAATATTACCTTTGGAGACTTCCCTGGTGGTATAGGGAGAAAATTTCTTCCCTGATGCTAGGAAAAATTGAGGGCGAGAAGAGAAGGGGGCAACAGAGAATGAGATGGTTGGATGGAATCACTGACTCAATGGATATGAGTTTGTGGAAACTCAGGGACATAGTGTTGGACAGAGAAGCCTGGCATGCTGCAGTTCATGGGGTCACAAAGAGTTGGACAGGACTTAGCAGCTGAACAACAACAGCAACAACTGATGGTCCACTGACTGGGACTCCACGCTCCTAGTGTGGGAGCTCAGGTTCCACCCCTGATCAGAGAACTAGATCTCACATGCTGCAGCTAGGACCCTACCACAGCCAAATAAATAAAATATTTTTTTAAAAAAAGAAAAAATATTAGCTTGATCATAATTTTCTGATTATTACCTATATCTCATACTTAAGATTTCTGATGGTTTTCATTCTTATATACTGAACTGTCCAGATATCACTGAAACTAACATTTCCTGTCTTCTTCTGAAGTTTATCAAATTCTTAAGTGAATTTAAGTATGTTTCTATCTGAGCCGCAGCCCTGGTCCTGGTGCCTTAAAGTGAACTGTTATATAGACACTGAGCCACTTGATTGGTTGCAGAAATCTATGCTAGTCACCTTGAGTCGTCAGCTGCTTCCCATTGTTTTCTTCCCATGGTCTGTGATGATAACATTAGTTTGCGTTCCTCTTAGTTATTGTGACTCTGGAGCCCTGTGAACGTTCAGAAACCTACGTAAATGGCAAGAGGGTGACCCAGCCTGTTCAGCTGCGCTCAGGTGAGACTGGGAGAGGCTTGAAGTCTTCAGAACACATGGCTTGCACAAGAAACTTTTTATTTTTAAATCTTTGTCTCAGGTCGAAGTGATAGCATTAGGATTTATGTTCTTGTAAAACTCCAGAAACTGCTTTTTGCTTTAGGGAAGGTGAGGCTCTTAACCAAGATACTGTACATTTAAAAAGTGATTTCTTAACCCTATTTATATTTTGTGCTAGGAAACCGTATCATCATGGGTAAAAACCACGTGTTCCGTTTTAACCACCCGGAGCAAGCACGGGCTGAGCGGGAAAAGACTCCTTCTGCTGAGACCCCCTCTGAGCCTGTGGACTGGACGTTTGCCCAGAGAGAGCTTCTGGAAAAACAAGGAATTGATATGAAACAGGAGATGGAAAAAAGGTACTGTACAGATGCAATGTGGCCCACATGACTAGCACTTCTTTTCAGCATTTAGTAGGATTCCTGAAACAGCTCCATGATTTTACAGTTTCTTTTCTTTCTTGCTCTTCTTTTCCTTGTAGGCTACAGGAAATGGAGATCCTATACAAAAAGGAGAAGGAAGAAGCAGATCTTCTCTTGGAGCAGCAGAGACTGGTAGGAGCCCATCCTACATCCTCCGTTAGGAAAGGGCAGCTTGCTCTCATGTCCCACCTTCCCCGTCCCAGATATGAGCACTCGCCCGTTGCTTCTCCCGCTCTCACTGACACCATGCGCTCTTGTCTCGTGTCCTTCATGGAGAAGGACCTTCCATCTCCTGGTAGCCTTAGCCTGAAATACTGTCCTTAAAGGTACTACTTCTGTGCCTCTATGTCTTAAAGTCACATCTTCTATCAAAACCAAGTGCTTTTTGAGGAAATACTGAGAGCTTTTCTTGTAGCCTTGGCCTCTTGATAGTGGTTTTTAAATATGCACCAGGGGTGACTCTGTCAATAATAATTACTCTGAATATTGAATTTGATGGGTGTTTGCCTTGGTTTTGTTTCTGATCACCTGATAGTACTAATTCTTTGCTCTTGGGCTGACTTGGGGATTGTTCTTATGCTGGGTGGACTTTTTTTTTTGTAAGTTAAACTGTGTCTAAAAGTGTTGCTGCACAGTTGCATGTGTTAATCCTTTTCTGTTCCCTGCATGGAGTCTGAATTCTCAGTAAGGGTCTCCGTGGCATGTGTGGTGACAGTGGAAGTAGGGGCTGCCCAACCAACTCCAAGAGGAGAGGGAAGTCTGGTTTCTCTGGGTTGAGAAAGCATTTGTGTGAGTAGCTGAGAAATCAGTTTCAGGTTGCAGCTTGTGATGCTAATGGCGATAGCATTTTATGATGTTAATTGATTTTCTAGTTTTTTTAGAAATTGAATTGCATGAATAAATAAGTTTATCCATTAGTTAGATTTTCATGTTTCAAGCCATCCAGTTTTGGATTACAAAGCCTTGGTTATAGGAACCTTCTAGGCATTCATTTGGTACATGTTATTGAGAAAAAGGCATAGCAACCTTTGGATACTGTGGATGCAGTTTAGGAATTTTTAATTTTTTAAGATTGATGGACTTCTTAGAGGTATTAGGGAGAAAGGGGGAACTGGTTAAGGAGGCATTAGTGAGAAAGCTGGGATACTGGTTTCTTCCCTTAGCATAAAATACAGCATATAGAATACCAAGTGTAAATACAGCATGTAAACCATAGCCTTACAGCTGTACTGTGCTTTGAAAAAGAGAGGCTGTTGCTAAATGAATCAGAAAAGCCAAGGCCTTGTGCAAAAGCAGTCTTTTCCAGAGCAGCTTGATTCTCACTCTTGGCAGTATGTTAACTCAGTTTGTTATCTTGGAAATTATAGTAAAGCCCAAAAAAGAATGGATTGCAAGAATAAATCAAGTGTTTGGGGCAAGATAATAGCAGTGTATTAGAGTCTCTTTAGGAGGCCTCGTTGGCATTAGTTTGTAATGAAAACACAAAGATTCAACTACAGTGTGATTAAGGGCTTGAAAACTTTGTGACACATGAAGGAGCCTTTAACAGTAATGTCTTGTATTTGTATACAGCTTTATAATTTACAGAGAGTTTTAACATCCATCATTTTTCTGATTTCCAAAATAACCCTCTTTAGTTGCCATATATGTAAATAAAGTGACAGACATTTCCTCGGGTTTATAGTTGAGGAAGCAAAGTCTAAAAAAATGCTACCTTGCCCATTCTTAACTGATGGGTCTGAGGCTTAAACATGAGTCTTCTGGCTTTCTTTGGTGTTCTGTCCAATAGAGCAGTGCTTCTCAACATCTTAGGAGTCTTGTCAAATGCTGATGCTGATCCTGTAGGTTTGGGTAGGACCTGAGATTCTGCATTTCTAAGAAGCTCCCAGGTGATGCCAATGCTGCTAGGGCCATTTGAGTCACTAACCAGGTGTAAACGAATAGTGATGGCTGGTGATCATCCTGTGCTCTGAAATAAAGACAGTGACTGTTAATAAACAGAAAGTAAATTCAGATAGTAAAGAATCTGCAACGCAGAAGACCTGAGTTCAGTCCCTGGGAAGGGAATGGCTACCCACTCCAGTATTCTTGCCTGGAGAATTCCGTTGTCAGAGGAGCCTGGTGGTCTACAGTCCATGGGGTTGAAAAGAATCAGACATGACTGAGCGAATTTCATATCAAACCAGATGGCTCCAGGGCACATTTAGTTTCCGGAGGACATACTTAGTTTGCAAGTAATCAGGTTCTGATTGTCGATTGCTCTGTATCTGAAAGCAGTCTAGGATTTTAAGAGCAGCTCCTTAAAGCAAGGAGGTTCTTTCGTCTTATAAGTCCAACTGTCTGTTCCACTTAAATTTCTTATCCTCAAAAGGAGTTGATTTCTAATACTTCAGCCTGAGGAATATTTAGCCATTAACAGTACTGAATTAAAAATGTATTTTTATGACCCTATATTAGTCAACCAACAGATATGTTTTGAATGCACCCTATGGATAAACACCGAGACGATACAAAGGACTTTATATTCAGTAAATGTTTATTATTTATTGTATGTGATTATTTTTGCATAATAACAGCATTACAAAAAATGGAATTCAGGCTCTTGAGTTTTTTATTACAATAATTCCCCCCACTGTGTCCCATTGTTACGTTGCTGAACATTCTTTCTTAGTTAGTGCTTGATTGTATGCCTGGTCCTTTCTCTGCTTGCTTTTTGACACATGTTTTGGGAATCATCTCTCTATTTTCATAGTCTTCAGGCAGAGTCTCTTCAGGAGGCCTACCTTCCATTTGATATTTAATCAAAACAGCAGGATCATTTAGTGACATGTGAGTTGGACAGATCTGAGTAGTTTTTCCAGCCCTGTAATAAATGAATCTAAATATCTTAAAATCTTTTTTTTTTTGACATAAGATAGGATTTGAATCTCGGCACATAAGTTTTGCAAGAGTTTTCAGTATTGTGGCCAGTAGTAAGTGATAGGGGTGATATGTTTGAGCTTTAAAGAGAACATATTCTACAGAGGCAATATGACCAGTATTATAAAAAGAAAGAAAATTATGGCCACTTGATTTAACTTAGTTCTTTTGAATTTATGTAAACTCATTTAATTATGTTTTATTTTAGAGTTTAAAGGCATAACTTTTATCACTTAAATATATTAAAGCAATAATTAGAATTGTTATTTCCTTAATTAGGTATTCATTTCATCATTAGGCAACTTTTAAAGGAAAATAAAAGAAGCCCAGAGGAAAAAACTGATAGTTAATTATGTAGAAAGAATCAGAGCAAATTTCTGTTCTATATAACTCAGTTTTTGCATATATACAAGAAAACCTTTTTAGATGTCAGACATACTTTTTTTCTCTAATGTTTATTAATGTCATCCTTTATCACTTAAGATTAGATTTTATTAAGATTTTTAAACTAAAAAGGAAAAGGAAAAAATAGTGTAGAGTGTATAAATTTAGCTTTATCTGTTTTTTGCTGATAAATTTTCAAATAAGTAGGTATTATAAATGGTTTAGTATCCATTTATAGGCAAATGTCAATAATACAAATCAGTAGTAACGTCTCCAAATTCAGGGGCCAAATTATTGCTATTATTGTTAGGGGTTATTTTTTCATTCCCTAGAAAGTAACTGTACATACAGAAAAAGAAGTCTTTGGTCTAGAAAACAAGATACTATTTATCAGTTTCAATTCTTTTTTTTTTCCTAAACCTTTCCTAGAGATGATTATGGTAACCATAGCCAAGTCAAAGAGACTATTAAATAAGAACATTTTCATTTACTAGACTACCTTGAACTACCCTTTTAGTGAGTAGTTCTTTTTCCAGTAACTTTTATCTCTTGAATAGAGAGCCTTCCTTAATCTTGTCTGTCATAGGGAGTTCTAAATCCAACCCAGCTTTCATTTAGACCCATGTTAGCAAGATTTGCTTGTGTTTGTTAAGAATAATCAGTTATTATCCAAATAGCCGTTGAAATTGCTTAGTTGTAAAGTCAGACTGCTATTTTAAGCCTAAGTAAAGTTGTTTGAAAAAGAGGTAATGGTGCAAAAACAGCTGGAAAGACAGAGAGTTGGAGATAATGTTTTAAATAGCGTCCACAATCAGAATACATAAGCAGAATATGATCTTTTGTGTTTTACATGTTGATAGAGTTGTCAACTTAAAGTAATATTCCTCAAAAAACTAGAAACACCATAGGTTTTCATAGATGAAACAACAGATCTCTAGGTTGTATTTATTAAAATATTACTTTGGCAATTTTAAATAATGTTTAAATGAAAGTATGTTTTCCTAGCTTAGTTTATGTTCTGGAGATTTGTTTCCTAAAATTTTGGAGATGAGGTATTTATTGGTTTAAGTGTGTGGAAAACAAAATAACAGACTCACTATAAAGATCCTTTTTTATGTGTCCTTATTGTATGGATAACAAAATTTAATTGTAACAAATGAAATAGATCAATTTGTCATGACACAGGAAAGTAGCAAATCTGATGTGTGCTCATGGAAAGACTAGTTTCAGAACCCTCTTACCTTCTAGCAGAAAAACAATTTGGTTGATAAGAATCTCTCATGGTCTGCTAATAGGGATTCTTAGCATTTTTAACATCCCTGTTTGACTGCTTCTTTTTCTACTTTCTCATCTTCTAACTTTTTTCTAGGGCTGCTCTTTTTAGTAAAGCTAAACAAAACGTGGCATTCTCCAGCATTACTAACCTTTGTTAATCCGCCTGCTCGTCACATCTTGTATGGCATCTGTGCTCACTCATGGGGGAAACAGTTTCTGGAAGAAGCAACAGCAATAACCAAGGCAAATGTGGGGAAGTGGCTGCATGGGTGTTAGCATGTGTGGGGTGAAGGTTTTAGTTCATTCTCTTGAGATAGCGGAGATGTTATTTCACACCATTTTGTTAATAACTTCATGTGACCTTACAGTGAGAGACTTTCTCACTGTTTCAGCCCTCCTAAGAAATTTGATTGCAGATTCCATCACTTAAGCCACAAAGTGGAAATTTGGATTAATGTTACTAGAAAAAAAAAAAAAGCAAATCTTCATATTGATGATAATCTACATAAGCATATGTCTTAATAGACTTGCACATTATCTAGGGTTTTTTGTTTGTTTTGGGTTTTTTTTTTTTAACTTTTTTAGTTTCATTTTTAAATTTATTAGGGCTTTTTTTGCTTGCTTTTTCTTCAATTTGAGTTTCCTTTTTTACATTTTAATTTTGGTTATTTTGGGGCCATTTTTGATTTTGTTTTTCCAAAGGACGCGGATTCTGATAGCGGGGATGATTCTGACAAGAGATCCTGCGAAGAGAGCTGGAAACTGATTACTTCTCTGAGAGAAAAGCTGCCTCCCAGCAAGCTGCAAACCATTGTTAAAAAATGCGGCCTCCCAAGCAGTGGGAAGAAACGGGAACCAATAAAAATGTATCAGATCCCCCAGAGAAGACGCCTGAGTAAAGACTCCAAGTGGGTCACCATCTCAGATCTCAAGATTCAGGCTGTGAAAGAGATATGCTACGAGGTTGCTCTCAATGATTTTCGGCATAGTCGGCAGGAGATTGAAGCCTTGGCCATTGTTAAGATGAAAGAACTTTGTGCCATGTATGGGAAGAAAGATCCTAATGAGCGGGACTCCTGGAGGGCAGTGGCCAGGGATGTCTGGGACACCGTTGGTGTAGGGGATGAGAAGATTGAGGACGTAATGGCCAGTAGTAAAGGTGGGACTGATGTGGATGACCTCAAGGTTCATATAGACAAGCTGGAAGATATTTTGCAAGAAGTCAAAAAGCAAAATAACATGAAAGATGAGGAGATAAAAGTCTTAAGAAATAAAATGCTCAAAATGGAGAAAGTCTTGCCGCTGATTGGGTCTCCAGAACAGAAAACCCAAGGAAACCAAAAATCAAAGGAACCCAGTGGTGCTGGTGCCAGTAGTAAGCCTGAGAATGATGTAAGTAAAGGCGACAGCGGAGACCTTGGTAAAGAAGAACGTGTCTCCCAGCTGATGAACGGAGACCCAGCTTTTAGACGTGGACGTCTGCGTTGGATGAGGCAAGAGCAAATTCGGTTCAAGAACCTGCAGCAGCAGGAAATAACAAAGCAGCTTCGTCGGCAGAATGTACCTCATCGATTCATCCCTCCGGAGAACCGGAAGCCGCGGTTTCCATTTAAGAGCAACCCTAAACACAGAAACTCATGGAGTCCTGGGACACACATCATCATCACAGAAGATGAGGTAATAGAGCTTAGGATTCCCAAAGAGGAAGATGGAAGGAAAGGAAATAAGCCGGAGAACCAAGAAAAGGGTACTAGAGCAGCTTCTAAGGATCCCCAGTTACCATGGGGCCCTCAGGGCACTCGAAGTCAAGATCACATTCAGGTTAGCAAGCAGCACATTAATAATCAACAACAGCCACCTCAGTTACGCTGGAGAAGCAATTCTCTCAATAACGGCCAACCGAAAAGTACGCGCTGCCAGGCATCTGCTTCCCCAGAAGTGCTCACCTCCCACAGTGGCCACCCCACCGCTGACCTGCAGACTTTTCAGGCGAAACGCCACATGCACCAGCACCGTCAAGCTTACTGTAGTTATAACACTGGAGCTCAGCTGGAGGGCAGTGCAGCCACTTCTTGTCAGAAGCAGACTGACAGACCCAACCACTGTAGCCAGTTTGTGACACCTCCGAGAATGAGGCGACAGTTCTCGGCACCCAATCTCAAAACTGGTCGGGAAACCACAGTCTAAATTACTGGACAAGCTTGAATTCTTGGTGGAGGAAACAGGCGATGGTAGCTTATGATTTCAGTTGGTTCTAGCCTTGGCCTTGAGTTCTTAGTATTTACATTGTGATTGTAATGTTGTGTTCCTAAAATATGAACTGATTTTATTGTTAAAAGATAAGACACTGGTAAATGTTTCAACACCTCCCTGTTGTTTGTATACCGTAAGTGGGCAGTTTCTGGAATTTTGGACAAAACACTGAGACCTCCCTTATTTTTCTGAGACTGTCCTCCTTTCTTGGTGCCTAGATAATATACTTACTTACCCAGACTGGTCTTGTTTGGTGTAAGTTTGTTATGTTTTTGTAAAACCTATAAATTTATCTGATATCCAGAAATAACCTGCCTCTTGGTTTATGCAAACATTCTAAATAGGAATTTGAGATGTTGAATTGAATGTCTATTATTTCCCCATGAATGTTAGACATTAGTTTAAAAATAAGAACATGCAGCTGTGGACACAGCTTTGGATTTCCTATCCATGTCTGTTTCTTTCTTTAAATATCATTGGAAGTTTCATAAGCAAGAACTAAATGTCTTTGTACGTATTTTATAGTACACAACTGTACATCTTCTGGGGAACTTCCACATCTTCTTACTCAGCTGTATTTTGCATAGAACTGATTCAGTAGGTTTTTTTCCCTTTTGAATACATCAGTGTTTGTATAAATTCTGTCATAATACTGAAATCTTTAAGTTGGCACCTGCTTGGATTTCTGTTTGTGGTTTGCATTTTGAAGTTTAACATCATTTCTCACACAAATACATACAGAAAGACACCGAACTATTCACCAATGTCACGCCAACAGAAATACCAACAAAATACACACGATGCTTTGAGTAGTACATATAAGTTTATTAAGGAGGTTATTTGGTGGAGAGAGGGAAGAGGTGATACATGGGGAGAAGGCTGCAGCCTTTGGCTGTGTGCTGCTTGTTTTCAGTAGGTGATGAAATACTGAAATAAGTTAACTTTGGTCTGATTGAGAATAAAGGAGATGATGTATAATAAACTATTCTTTGGTCAGCAGCAGTAACGCTCACAGATTCTCAAGCAAGGAAAGAGACGTCCTGATGAACAGTTACTGTATCAATACCTCATTTTACCGTGTTGTGGTCTCAGTTTGCCTCACTGGAGAATCCACTAAAAAAGATGGATTTTGATGGGAAGAAAAGAATAGTTTTCTACATCCTTCATTTCTTGAACTTGTCAGAAACTTTTTTAAGAGGCGGTGTGAAGAGCCAGAGATGTCTGTGAGATTGCCTGACACCACGTTGTTGAAGATCCCCAAGTCACACTAAGTCACCTGTCAGACGCTTGTCTTCCAGATGGTGTGAAAAATGACATCCAGGATAGCAGTTAATGTTCAAGGAAGCCTCACAGATTGTGGTTATATAGGATGTTCTTCCTTTGCGTGTGGGCACTATGCTTTATTAGAACATTGTTTTTAATCATAGTATTTTTTTTTTCTTTGCTTCTAAGAAAATGCTTTCATAATGCACAAAAAGTTGCTTCCAATTAACTTCGGGGGCTATTTTTGCTTTCATAGCTAGAGCAGTCCTAGTCTTCAGCTGAAGTTTTATGGCAGATTAGACAGGAGTGATGTTTGTAATGAACTGACTTAGTTGAGATGACAGTGTCCTGTACCAGGTGGTTTGAATGTACTTTGTAGGCTACTTCAAATCAGTCACTTCAGTGCATCTTGTGTACTCCGCATTTGTCCTTCTTAGGCATAGTTTTCTATTTCTTTCTTGCAAAAAGTTCATTTTCTAAAACTAATAATAATAATAACTCAGCTTTCAACTCTGTATCAGAAGTGGGCTCTCAATTTTCCAACTTGAGATAACATAGGATAGACCTATGTATTTTCATTTTTATGGTAGCCTTTTTAATCTTCTTATGGACAGGTATCTCCCTTTGGCACTGAACAATGGGTGTGAGTTTCTACTGCTGATCACGAGGCTGTAGAATGAAAAGAAATACAGTGTTTTCATTCACAAATGTGGGTTGTGGTAGGCACTATACCCACCCTTGATATTCCAAAGGATTAGATTTATATTTGTGAGGCACCCTCAGGTTACTGAAATGTTTAGATATCTAAACTAGCCCTTAATTTCAGATGACCAGAAAGAAAGAAACCAAGGTTTGATTGATTGCTACCTATCTCCCTTCATGTATTTCAGAGCAGATACTTATTTTAGAAAATATGAAATTACTTTATTGACTCTCACTAAAGAAGTAACCAGTACCATGCTTTTGTGATTGGTTATATTGCCTTGTTTTGTTTTGTTTTTGAATTTGACAGTATCTGTCCCCAAGCTTAAATCCTACAAGATCAAAGGTAAATGGTCACCACTAAGTCATTATTATATTACTGAAATATCCCTAGCTGTTATCATGGTGCAGTTTTTTAAGAAAAGTTTGCGCTGTTGAAATTACATAATGATCTGACATAATAGACGTTGAGTCCTAATCAATTGGTACAATTTCACAAATCAAACCACACACTGTGGTATTCTTTGCAGAGTTAGTTTGTTTATCTAACAAGTCTAAACCTTTATTTTTACTTCTAATTCTTTCTGGTGCTTCTCTTTTCACTGGAAATGCATTGAATGGGAATTGTTTATTCCGTTGAAGTGACTTGAAGTGACCTCTTGTGCTTCAGGTGCAGATTGATGCTGGGAGGAAAAAAAAAAAAACAGGACAAAACACAGTTTGCCACACCAATGTCTGCATTAAAGGCTGTCAGACTCTAGGAAGTTACGTAGGTTTCCTCCGGTCAGCTGCTATGCCCCTGTGCCTTCCTGGTCCTTTGTAGACTTGCCTTAATGATATACACAAAAGACTGGGAGCAGGGGAAGCTGCTGTCCTGGAATACCTTAATGAAGATGCTTTCTTAGGTGCAATGCAAAGCAAGTACTTGTTCTATGCTGTCAGAGCCAGATTCTGTATTATGAACAGTTTTCATAATTGTCTACTTTATGTCATCTTTATGAGATTTAAAAATCTGCTCTAGATATTTAGTTTGAACCACTGTAGGTTGTGAAGTGTATTGGTTTCCTCCCATCGTTACTGTAAAAAGAAGTTGTGAATCTTCTTGTTAATGAACTATGGATTTCTCCCCCAGTTTCTTTTTAAAAAAATGCTTGAAGATTGGTCTTTGAGTGTAAGATCTACCTTTTCAGAAAGGGAGAGTTAGTTTGTAATGTTAAAAAATAAAGTCCTCATTCAATAAAAACTGAAGTTACCTTTTAAGAGTGTGATTTGTCTCTGATGTGGGAGGAGGGGAGCGGGAAACAGCATGATGCTGATTAAACCTGGGCTTGACTTTTATTTATTGCTTTTTCATCTGAAGATGATTACAAACCATATCTTTTAACAACATTTCTACATGAACTTCATTTGTTTAGAGCTTTTGCTTTTCTTACCCTTTTTGAGTTATCAAAATTCTGTCTTAAATGAGATCTTTAACCCTTATTTTATGCTACCTTTTACTTAAATAAAAGCTTTTCTACTTTTGACGATGAATGAGGATATCAGATATCCCTGTATGACTTCTCTGAGTTTACCTTGAGCTGTATTTTCTATGTTTTTACTATGTAATTTTGATTTAAAGTTTTCTTTAAATGAAATGGTAAACTTCCCTTCATATATATAGGTAGACATGAAATTTCTGAAAAGCTTTGAGTAGCTCTGTTTAACTTTTCTTTTTTCCTTTAACCATTGCTTTTCTCCACCCAGAGTATTGGTGATATGTTAGAGGTGAACAGGACAAAATGGAAGATTTTTCTGGAACAGACCATCAGTCTTATTGAACATTTGGACATGCATTATTTTTTATGTTGATAAAGAACATAATCATACATAAGAGAGTAGAATACAGTATCTACGTGGGTTTTTTGTTCCCCTGCCATGAGTTTTTAATATGAAATCTGGAGCTTGGGGGAAACATTAAACTTGGATTGGTTTGCTTCAGGCTTTTTCTCTTTCCCTTCAGGTACTTTGTATCTCTACTGTCGGTGAAACTGGTGGAAAAGTGGCCAATATCTGACCACTTCTAGAACAGTACAGACGATTCCAGTGTAGGATAATATGTGTAGTGATATACACAGAGTGAGCGTGGGCAGATTGGGAAAAGGTTTCTGAAAGAGGAAGCCCTGAACCAAGAGCAGAATCCCAAAGCACGCGTGTCAGTGTATCCAAGTGAGGAATGGCAGAGGGACGGAGGAAGCGTGTCAGGTCCAGGGACCTGCAGGTGACTTGGGGTTGGTTGGAACACAGCTGTGTGTTGGAGGGTGATAAGAGATGAGTGGACCTGGGGAGAGGGGGCAAGGGCCAGACTGGCATGCTGGGTTAATGGCATCCCATCCCATGGCTTGGGATTTTTGTCTTGAGTGTGATGGAAGCTAACATATATTCTACAGGGAGATTGCATTGTCATATTAACCTTTTAGAAATGGCTGAAGTTTGGGTGGGAGGATGAGTTGGAAGAAGGCAGATTCAGAGCCCAGTGCTTCAGTTGGGAACTTGATGGAGGAACTAAATGAGAAATGATACTTTCCAAGCAGGCAGGGAGAGAGGGCGTGACTGATGGATTATTTGGAGATAGAATTAATGAATCATTTTGTGGTGGGGATAAGCCTATGTATGTATCCCATGAGGTGGTGAATGGCTCTTGCTTGAACCATGGTTGGAAAATGAAGTAAATGAGACCAAAGCAGGCCTGAGAGGTAGGAAAAGACAGGGGCTGCACAGGTCTAAGAACAGGTGTTGCGGGACCCCCAGAGGCATAGATCTGAGGCTGTGTCTGCATGGTACTGCCAGTGGTGAGTAAATTAAGGTGTTGACAAGAACTGGAACATGGATGTTTCCCTTCTAGCTATTGCTTGCTAGTTATAATCCACCGTGAAAAGAGGAATGCAGTATTAGCAAAAAGAGCCAAGCCTCTAATGTCAAAAGCAGCCTAACTGGAAAACCCAAAATTATGACATTCATTTTTACCTTCAATGCCATCTCCTCAGAGATGCCCTCATTGTGACGCCATCGTCTCTCACCAGTAGTACCGCAGTAGCCTCCTAACGAGTCTCTTCTCTCCTGTTCCTGACCTCTGTACACCATTGTCCACACGGCAACCTGCATCATCCTTTGAAAACAAAAGTCAGTGCCAGTGGCCTCCAGTGGCTTCCCATGGTGCTTTGTAGCCTCCAAGGCTGTCCGTGTTTTGGCTTCTTGCCTGCCTCTCTGACTTCATGTCTTAACATTCCCTCACTGTGCAAGCACTTTGTTCTTTGAGCTTGCCAAGCTTGTTCCCACCTCTGGGCTTTGGCACTTGCTCAAGACTAGAGTCCTTTCTCCTTGTGCCTAACTCCACTTCCACATCAATGCTCACGTGCCCCTTTTCCTGCTGCAGCCGATCCCAGGGCAGCCCACTGTTTAATATTAGCTCTGTGCGCCTATTTGGTCCTTGCATGAGAATGTAAATTCACCTAGAATAAGTACCTTATCTGTCGTGCTTTCTTTACCATCCATCTGTGTGTGTCACCCAGAAGAGTGGTTCTCAAAACTGTCGTGTGCATGAGAAGCTTCCGAGGGGCTTGTGAGAACACAGAATGCTGGGCCCACCCCCAGAGTTTCTGATTCAGGAGGTCTGCAGTGGGGTCTGATAATTGTGTTTCTGATAAGATCTCAGGTGATGCTGCTGTTCCTACTGCTGCTGGATCAGCATCTGTCTTTGAGAACCACAGTCTAGAACAGAGACTGGTAAACCTTTTCTATAAAGGGTCAGGTAGTAAATATTTTAGGTTTTGTGGGCCTCATATGTAAGTAAGTGTTAATCACTCAGTCGTGTCCAACTCTTTGTGGTCCCATGGACTGTAGCCCGCCAGGCTCCTCTGCCCCTGGGATTCTCCAAACAAACATACTGGAGTGGGTAGCCATTCCCTTCTCCAGGGAAACTTCCTGACCCAGGGGTCGAACCCAGGTCTCCCGCATTGCTGGCAGATTCTTTACAGTCTGAGCCACCAGGGAAGCCTCCTATGAGCCTCATGGTCTTTATCAAAACTGCTCAGCTCCACTGTTGTAGCAGAATTGCAGCTGTAGATGATAAGCAAAGGGATGGATGTGGGTGTGTTTTGCTAAAGCTGCTGTATTTATAAAGACAAGCGGTGGTCTGGATTCAGCCTGCAGATTTGCCAACCTCCGGACGCTTCTGAGAACTGTTGACTAGATCAGCACACAACTGTGTATCTACTCTAGAAGACAGACAAGTGCCAGTTGCTGGTGATTCCGTGGTGAATGAGAGGTTCCTGGCCTCATGAAGTTCACAGAGTCATGGAGGAGATAGCCATTAGACAGTCACACCAGTGGTCATATAGTACTTTTGTGACAAATGCCTTGAGGGAAAATCACAGGATGCTCTGAAGGTTTACAACCAGGCGTCTCAGGAGATGAAAGATGGCCTTTTTTTGCTCTCAGCTGCTGACTTCCATTTTGAGAACGAGAAGGAATCAGGAAGTTTTTCTTTTCTTCCCACATCCAGGTCTGCATCCATGCATTCATACTTATACCTGGCCTTCCCTCCTCTTGGTGGAAGAACTGTCTGTGCTCCTGTATTAGCCCAGCCCTCGTTCCCTTCATTCCGTTTTCTGAGGGACTTACTGTACACCTACCCCTTCTCTTTCACAGCATCTGATTTTCTCCTTCTACATTATTCCTGTCAGCGTGGAAACACCAGTTTCAAAAAAAGTTTGTGTTCCCTGTGATCTGCCACTGTGTTTGTTCCTTTTTCTAGAAATACTCCTGAGAGCGTTTTCTGTACTTTTGCCCACTGGCTACCTTCTTTTTCTTGTCTCCTGTCTCCATTCTTGAACTCAGTCCAGTCAGACTCATTCCCACATCACCACTGCAGCCAGTCTGGTCAGGGTCACCAGGAGTCTCCTTGGTGGAAAATCCAGGTGTTTTCTCAGTCCTCATTTTACTAAATCTGTCTAGCATCTTACATGGCTTGCCTGCTCTTTACTTCTCAAAACCTTTTGTTCTCTTGGCTTCTTATTTTTCTCTCGCTGCTCCTTCATGGTCTCTGTGGCCGCAGACATAGGCCATTTTTTTTTCCTATATCTGCTCTTTCCTCCAGGTGACCTCACACATTTCTGTGGCCTCCGCTTCTGTGTTCACACAGGTGATAATGAAGACAGCACCTCCTGTTGAGCATTTACAGTGAACCTTTGAAAGACACATGTTTGACCTGCATGGGTCTACTTAGATGTGGATTTTTTTTTAGTGAATGCATACCACAGATCCACATTTGGTTGAATCTGCAGGTGTGGAACCTTGGAAACCGAGAGCCGACTGTAAAATTATGTGCAGGTTTTCAGTGCCCCATCCTGTATTGTTCAAGGGTCAACAGTACTTGGACCAAATACATGTAATACATTTTACATGTATTAACTCACTGAATCCTCCTAGCACCCCTCCTCTGTGAGGTGTAGGTGTTGTTAATCCCATTTTACATACTTTCCCATCCTCGCACAGCTGCTCAGTGGAATCCAGGTCCGGTCTCAGGCAGGCAGTCTGTCTGCAGACCCCTGCTCTGCCTCCCTCTCTGCTGACTCTCAGAGGTACTCTCTCCAGCCTGGGCCTTCCCCCAATCTCTGGTCACGGACACACAACTGTGACCTGACATCCAGAGAGTTAACTGGCATCTCACATCTGAACTATCTAAACCAGAGCAGCTAGCTCAGACCAGAATCCAAGAGTGATCCTCAGTTTCCCTTTCTCTCTCACACCCCATGGTCACATCTTCATCTGCAGGGCACACTTCTCCTGCCTCTGAAACATATGCCAGCTCCATTTGCTTTTTAACACCTGCTGAGACCCTGGACCAGGCCACTGCCATCTCCCTTGAAACTGCAGGGACAGCTTCACGGCTCCTGGCCTTATTCCAAGTCCACAGGCAATTCTCCATGGACATTGGTATTTTTACTACATATGCTAGATTTCCTGGCTCTAGGCTACCAGTGACTCCCTTAGGATAAAATCCACAGTCCTTTCTATGGCCTATAAACCTGTCCATAACCCAGTACCTATCTGACAGTTGTCAGCTGCTTCTCCAGCTCTTCTCATTCCTCCAGTCCACCCACACCGGTTTTCTTGCTTTTCCTTAAATACACCAAACTCCACATTAGGGCCTTTGTGCTTGCTGTTAGCTAAATTTGACTGGAATAAGAAACCTCCACCAAGGATCTCAGAGTGCTTGCTTAGATCTCTGATTAAATGTTATCTCTGCAGAGAGACCTTCCCTGAGCACCTAATCTTAGCTTTCCTCCACTCATCTCTGCTCTCTATTGGCCTCTGATAATTCCCTTTCTTCCTAGGACTTCTCTCTCCTGAAATCATAGCATGTACTGTGTCTGTTTACTGTTTAGCGTATCTCCGTCACCAGTGGAACTTTTGTCTTATTGACCACTCACTATCCTTAGCATCTGGCACATAATAGGAGTGAAGATGGTATTCATTTGTCAAATGAATGGACGGATAGTGGTTTTTCTTTGAAAAAAATAGCATGCTCTGAGTCCAATTGCTTGGGTTCAGGTCCTTTTTCTACCACTTGCTAATTTTGATCTTTGGAGAGTTACTTAATTTCTTTAAGGTTTTTCTCCTTTTTTAACATGAGAATAACAACAGAAACATTTTCATAGCATTATTGGGATGCTTGGAACAATCCATGTTAAACATTTAGAATAATTCCTAGCACAAAGTAAGCTTTAAAATAAGGATAGTCGGGTGGGAGAGAACATTCTAGAAGAGGAAACAGTCGGTGCAGTGCCTTTATAAATATGGAGCATATATTCAGTTAGTTGGAACTTTTTATAAACAGAAAAGACTATTGGTAAATATATTATTTTTTAGCATGTTTTCTGTAATGATTCTAATTTACTCCATGAAATGGACAGAACAGTAGTATCTGAATCTCTTTATCCATTTATTGCAGAAAAATCCAGGGCTTAGTAGTATTTTTCTGGTAACAATCAAAATATCCTTGTTGGAAGCTCATATGCAGCCTGGTTTGGGGAAGAGGAGGCCAATTCAAGAATTGGTATTGACATTTGGGGGCTTCCTTGATAGCTCAGCTGGTAAAGAATCCACCTGCAATGCGGGAGCCCTGGGTTCAATCCCTGTGTTGGAAAGATCCCCTGGAGAAGGGAAAGGCTACCCACTCCAGTATTCTGGCCTGGAGAATTCTATGGACTGAATAGTTCTTGGGGTTGCAAAGAGTCAGACATGACTTAGTGACTTTCACTTTCACTTCAAATTGACATTTGGACTACCAACTGCTTATAGAAATTTTTCCTGGTCAAAGTGTAGTTAAAGTTTTAGGTCTATAGCATTATTGAACATCTCTTTATGTCAGCTTTACTGCCACTAAAGCACAACTACAGCTTTTAGGAAAAGTCACTCTTTTAACTGTCAGAATCTAAGGACTTTGTCTTCATTTGGTAGTTTGACCAGCTTGTAAACTCATTTTTTTCCCTTTTTTAAAAATTGAAGTATAATTGCTTTCCCATGTTGTGTTAGTTTCTGCTGTACAACTGAGACTCGGTTGTATGTATATACATATCCCCTCCCTCTTGAACCTCCCTCTGCCTCTCCCGTCCCACCCATCTAGGTCATCACAGAGCACCAGGCTGAGCTCCCTGTGCTATACAGCAACTTCCCACTGGCTATCTATTTTACTCATGGTGTAATCCTATTCTTGAGGAAATCCTTAAAAATAAACCAGTCACAAAAAGTCACAAGCATACATGATTCCACTTACACGAGATACCCTAGAGTAGCCAAAATCATAGAGACAAAAGGTAGAATGGTGGTTGAGGACTGCAGGGGTGGGAGTTAGTATTTCATGGACAAAAAGTTTCAGTTTTACAAGATGAAGAATTCTGGAGCATGGACAGTGGTGATGGTTGTACAACATTATTAGCGTATTTCATGTGTTAAAATGGTTAAAATGGCAAATTTTATGTCATGTGTATATTGCTATAATTAAAAAATAGGGGCAAAAATGAAAAACAAAAAAATTCTCAAGCTAAAATATTAACATTTTTTTCCATCTGATGCTCTTTAGGTAAATCAACAGTCTTTCTCTTTTTGCTGAGAGAACCCTATCTCATACATAGGTTTTTAAAAAAAAAACCCAACCTTTTATTTTGAAAAAAAAAAAAAAAAGAGTACAGTGAACCTTTGTATACCCATATGTATATACTATTTCTGAATTGTTTGGAGTAAGTTACAGATACCATGTTAGTTTACCCCTGCTGCTGCTGCTAAGTCGCTTCAGTCGTGTCTGACTCTGTGCGACCCCATAGATGGCAGCCCACCAGGCTCCTCTGTCCCTGGAATTCTCCGGGCAAGAATACTGGAGTGGGTTGCCATTTCCTTTTCCAGTGCATGAAAGTGAAAAGTGAAAGTGAAGTCATCCAGTCGTGCCCGACTCCTAGCGACCCCGTGGACGGAGGAGCCTGGTAGGCTCCAGTCCATGGGATTTTCCAGGCAAGAGTACTGGAGTGGGGTGCCATTGCCTTCTCCGAGTTTACCCCTAAATACACGTAAATATCCTAAAACCAAGGATATTCTCTTAATACCATTATCCCATCCAAATATTTAATACTGATTCAAAATCATGTAACATACAGGTAATTTTCAAATTTCCATAATTGTCTAAAAAATATAAATGTTAGAAGTATGTATGTTTTTTTAATACAAGGTCCAATCAAGGTTTATTTATTGCATTTGGTTCTTTTATCTTTCATTACATAGGTATTTTTGAAGAGTCAAGGTCCCTTTCTAATTTGATTATTTCTTCGATATTTGATTTAGGTTAAACATTGTTAAGAACGCTATTAATGTTATATTGTGTACTTCCATCTGCTTCACATCAGTAGATGTAAAATGTCAATTTGTCCTATTTTCAGTAATGTTTAATAAATTTAGTTAATGTGTTTTTTTCTAGTGCTTTCTCATTAGTAGGCTCTTGCGATTGTGTGAATATTCTGTTTTCCATCTGTCAGTTGTGATAGCTTGTATTAATGATCCTTGGATGATTCAGTTACTACATCTGGGGTTGCAATGTAGTAGTGATTTTCTGTCATTCCATCTTCATTTGTTAACTGGCCTTTTGTTTTGTTTTTGGTAAGGAAGAGCTTTCCCTTTTTTCTCTTTATCTTTCAGTATCACTGTGGTCTCATGGATTCTTTTTATACTCAACGTGCTATATATTCTTTTCCTGTTGTTATTATTTATTGACCAGTGGGAGTCTTCATCCTTTTGAAATGGTCCTCTTGGTCTTTGAGTACTCTGTGCTTCCTGGCACAAGATATTCTGGGGTTGCCTTGTATTTTCCTTGCTCCAAATCTGAAATCAATCATTTTCCTAAGGAGCCCTGGTTTCTGTTAGTGGAGAATGGTATTTAGAAACCAAGATGGGGGGCTGGATATATGTAGACAAGAAACTTTCTAAAAACACTGCTTGTCATTTTGATAGTATGTTGCCATTTAAGAGGACTTTCACATACATTTTAAAATGGTTTGTCATTTCGTCCTTCCTGCAGTCCTGCCTTAAAGTTAGGCAGGTAGAATAATAAAATCTTTATTTTAAAAAAAGGCCAAAATGAGGTGTTAAAAGGATTAACTTTCCCAGAATTATAAGACTAGTAAGAGCAGATTCCAGGAGCAAAACCCATGTCTTTATACCTGGTACTTTATGTTTTTCTTTTTCTCTTTTCCCCACAGTACATGTTATCCTAAAAAGCATGTTTAGATGTCTTTCAAAAGCTATCTTGCTGACTCTTGGTCACTGCCAGCTCCATGAAAGAGAGAAAGTTTCCTTTGTGAGACTAAACAATAAATGACTAGAGCCTGGAGAATATTTGCGTCCTTCTTAGCATCGCCATCGGGAGCCCCTTTTGTGATGGAGTTCGCTAACTGGGCTTTCAGTGATCCTCTGTATGCATGGGATATTTGATTTGTGACTTGGAGAGCTTTGTTTGAAAACAGTACATGGTCATACCTAAACCTTCTATCTCTTTACAGCCTGTAATCATGCCACTCCTGGAGAAGCAGGAAGCCTAATAGTTTATTTTTTAAAGGCTGTGCTTAATGCTGTGATTTGGTATTTTACTGTGTGAAGGTCTTTTCCTTAACTTGTTTTGTTGTCAAAAAACACAAGTTTTTTTTTTCATGAACACACCAAGGAACTGTTTTAGACACTTTTTTCCCTGTTCTCTCTCCACTATGCCATTTTAATACCTCAGATATACATGGTATCAGTTTACATACTGTGTGTATATTTGTGTTTTATACATTAAAAAGTTTTTTTTAGTCCCCCAAGAACCATTTTATTTTTCACTAATAGTAGCGATATCACACTTATTGAGAGTGCATGGAAACAAGGGAGAACGGAAGGATGAATATGATTTGTAATATAATAGTACATTTTATAACAGTATATTTTGATATAAAATTTCTTTATTGAATAAATAAATGCAGCATGTAGATTATTTCAATCCTAATAACACTGTGTTCTTTTAACACTGAGGTTCCCTGAAAACTAAATTTATCCTACATCTGCAAAGATAGTAATATTTCATCCATAGAGAGTTGCAGAGTCTATGATCTGAATTTTTTCTCCCATCCAAACAGATAAGTGGAACTCTTAGCAATATTGCTGCTGCTGCTAAGTCACTTCAGTCGTGTCCGACTCTGTGCGACCCCATGGACGGCAGCCCACCAGGCTTCCCCGTCCCTGGGATTCTCCAGGCAAGAACACTGGAGTGGGTTGCCATTTCCTTCTCCAGTGCATGAAAATGAAAAGTGAAAATGAAGTTGCTCAGTCGTGTCTGACTCTAGCGACCCCATGGACTGCAGCCCACCAGGCTCCTCCGTCCATGGGATTTTCCAGGCAAGAGTACTGGAGTGGCGTGCCATTTCCTTAGTGAACTTAATCTTTTCCAGTATTGTTTTTCTTTGGAATTCTTGGATGTGTCAAGATACTATTTAAATACATTTTAACCTTTAAAGGACACATGCATTTTTTTTTCCTTGAAAAATTCCCCCTTTCTTCTACTGTAATCCCAAATAAAGAACTCTTGAGTCTAAGGAGTAGAAAGAGAGACTGCAGTTAAATTCCCTAGAATACAAGATCTTTTAAAGCATTTACCCAGTGCAGACTATTTTGGGTGCTTTATGGCTTTGTTCAGAAGCATTTCTCTGTATGTCTGTCTTTTTATTGTTGCTTCCTGCCGCTGTCTTCTCGTTTCTTTGTCTTTTGCTGTCTCTCCCTCTCCCAGTCTTCCTTTCATTTCTCTTTTCCTTCCCTCCTATTTCCTCTCTCTCCTACATGTTATCTTCTTTGTTTTCGTTCAGGACTATGAGAGTAAATTGCAGGCCTTGCAGAAGCAGGTGGAGACGCGATCCCTGGCTGCAGAAACAACTGAAGAGGAAGAGGAGGAGGAAGAAGGTGAAATCTAGAGACTGAAACTTTCCTCTGTAGATGTTTTGAATCTGTGTTGTCAAATTCCTGAGCCAGTTTAAAGATGATTTAAAAGATGCTTGAGGCTAAGAGTCCAGGCTGTACTCTATGAAGTGGGGGTGGGACTAATAGTGTCTCTTAGAACCCAAGGTTTCTGAGCATAGTCTCCATAGAAATCTCTTAGTCAGTTTACATAAACTGTCTCATATTACCATACATATGAAATTTATATAGATGTGACAAGCAAATATAGAGCTTAATCTTTGTTAAGATGCTCTGTTTTACAGATTCCCCTGGTGGTCCAATGGTTAAGATTCCACATTTCCAGTGTAGGGGGCGAGAGTTTGATCCCTGTTTAGGAAACTAAGATCCCACATGCTGAGTGGTGTGGCCAAAAAAAAAAAACAAAACCAGGATGCTCTGTTTTATTTGCTGGTTTATGTCAGGATTACCCCGTGAGGACTTTGGAATGTAGAAGCGTGCATTTAAATCTCTTTCTGGCAGATTGCTCATCACATTGTTTTGTCATACCTACCTGTCTTAAGTTTTCTAGAATTTCTTAGTTGAAATTAAAATGCGGTGTGAACATTCATCATATTTTATTTTTTCACCCAACCTCTTCAGTAATCTCAAGGCTTCATAATAACTTTAAAGAAACTCTTAATTTGTACACTGAATTCTTTATTTTTAAATATCTATGTGAAAACTGACCTTTTTTTTTCCTCTACTAGAAAGGAAAATAGATCTGTTTCAAGTTGTACAACAGACTAAGGGTTTTTCTTTATTATAAGCCACACTGAGCTGTATCTAAAAAAAAAGAAAGAAAAACTGGAAAGTAACTTGATTTTTTTAAAAAGCTGAGGTATAGGAGGGATGTAATTTCTACATAGTTATGAGTCCACCATTAAATACACCTGGTTTGCTTTTTCAGTTCCATGGACACAACATGAATTTGAGCTGGCCCAGTGGGCCTTCCGGAAGTGGAAGTCTCACCAATTCACCTCATTAAGGGACTTACTCTGGGGCAATGCCGTTTACCTAAAGGAGGCCAATGCCATCAGTGTGGAACTAAAGAAGAAGGTATGGAGGTTGTGGGAACAGGGACCATCCTGAGGCAGAGCTGAGCCTGATGGGCTTCATGGTCCTCATTTTGAGACCACCTTTCCCTTGGGTGAACTCAGCAGCTTTTTGCTGTGAAACAGGTTTGTGTATGCCTTCATTTAACATATGTGCCTGGAATGAAGTAGGTACTGGTTATTGTTCAGTTGCTAAGTCATGTCTGAGTCTTTGCGACCCCATAGACTGTAGCACACCAAGCTTTCCTGTCCTTCACTATCTCCCAGAATTTGTTCAGATGCCCATTGAGTTGGTGATACTATCTAACCATCTCATCCTCTGCCACCCTCACCTCCCCCTGCCTTCAGTTTTTCCCAGCATCAGAGTCATTTCCAATAAGTCTGCCCTTCACATCAGGTGGCCAAACTATTGGAGCTTCTGCTTCAGCATCAGTCCTTTCAATGAATATTCAGGACTGATTTCCTTTAGGATTGACTGGTGATCTTCTTGCAGTCCAAGGGACTCTAAAGAGTCTTCTCCAGTACCACAATTCGAAAGTATCAATTCTTCAGCATTCAGCCTTCTTTATGGTCCAACTCTCACATCCAAACATGACTGCTGGGAAAACCATAGCTTTGACTATAGAGAGCTTTGTTGGCAAAGTGATGTCTTTAAGTATTTGTTAAATGAAATTTTTAAAATAACATGTTTTCTAGCCTGTTTTATATATGAGGAGACTATATTCCTGATGAGAGTTAAAGAAACAGAAAAAAAAACAAAACATATCAGTAGAAAAATATTTCTCTTGGGTTCTGAAAATCTCAGTTTTCCTTTAGTTCTCTACCATTAAGATGGTACCTTTAAGTCCTCTGTGCCTTCTCCTCTACTAGGCTCTGAGAGGCAGTTTTGTGTAATGGACAAGCACATGCATTCTGCAACCAGACAGCCAGGTTCCTACCCCAACTCTCCCAGTTGTTTGACTCTAGTAACCTGGGCCTCTAGTCCCTCACCTACAGAGGGAGTTTAGCAACTGGACCTGCTACCCAGGGTTTTTGTGATTTCCTGAGGGGTAAGAGAATGAATACACATACAGTGTCAAAGTAGTGTCTACACATGGTAATTGTGATGCCAGAAACATCACACCACAGTATAGATTCATTGTTCTGCATGTCCCTCTGTTTGACAGTCTCCTGACTGCTAAGATTACGGGGAATAGGATGAGGGGGCAGTATTGAGAAGTAGGTAAGATCTCACACTGCCTGACTTTGGGAAAAAATCATTCTGTTTTTCTAGGGCTGTATTTTTAGTTTCGTGAAATAGGAATAAGATCTCTTATTCTTTTGTAACTCCATCTCATTTTGTGATTATATATTAACTATTTTCCTCTTCAAATAGATTAAGTGATGGCAGAGGCTAGGTCTTTTTTTCTCACAGCTATACCTAGCATTTCATTAATGGTTGGTTAAAAAAAAAAATAGGGAGTTGCCAAGAAATAAATGACATGATGAATGCAAAGCACTTTTCTGTAGTAAACACTTTTAAGAGTAACAGTTATAATCCTCTGAATTTAACAGAAAACCTTAGCACGTGTCCACCTGCTCTCATTTGGGGATGCATTCCTGGGTCCACCTTCTGTTCTCTATGGAAGTCTTTGTTCAGTCAACCAGGATATATTTATTGAGATTTTAGGTTGTGCAAAGACACTGTGCCAGGCCAGGAAAACAAAGACTGTAAATAGCTAAATGATTAATATACAAGTAGCCACGTTTCTCAATCAGAAGCTGTTGACCACATGCTGCTGTTTGACGTCTTTCCCATTGGGCCTGATTATGTTGCCTTGTTTCTGAACCTCACTTGGAAAAACAAAAAGCCTGTTTGTCCCTGGTTTCTTCTGTCCCTTTAGGTGCAGTTTCAGTTTGTTCTGCTCACGGACACGTTGTACTCCCCTCTGCCTCCTGAACTGCTTCCCACTGAGATTGAAAAAACTCAGGAAGACAGACCTTTCCCTCGTACAGTGGTAGCTGTAGAAGTTCAGGATCTGAAAAATGGAGCAACACATTATTGGTCTTTGGAGAAACTTAAGTATGAAAACATTACATGAAAAGCCAGTTGCTTTTATTTAGAAAATAATAATGAATTGCTCACGCGGGCTCTTTTCTCTGTGATGTTGCCACTGCTTCCTTTCTGTGCATCTAAATGCTGTTGCTGGTGTTGGTAATAGCACTGTCCATTCGTTTTCTTCTAAGTGAACAAATCGTGCTCTGTGAATACCTTTGTCATTTGTAGAGGTGATTTACATTTACCCTCCATAATGCTCCTTTGGCAGCGTGTGTACCAAATTTGAAATGACAAAGGGAAGATTACGTGGTACCTTGTGCAAAGATGGCAAGCAAATTTGGCAGGGAGGGGGGTGGAATCAAAATTAATTAACCCTCCATAGACCCTCTTATATTTTATAACTCTTAATTTTATAATATCTGTTTCTGTCTTGGATCTAGTAATTATTCATCTTTTCTGTCCTGGATCTCATGATGATGATGAATAAACAGGAAAGTTATAGCATAGCTTCCTTTGCCTTTAGTATAATGAGGTATTTTGTGCTGTTTCAGTATGTTTGAGATACCATATGCCATTGAACTACATTTATCCTGGGACTCAGTAGAGATTAGGTGGCCATTCTTGACTTTCTTGATGGCTTCTCTCTATATTCTGACACCTTGGATACTGAGTGTTAGAGTTTCTGTGCTTTTTGCCTTCATTCTTTTTTAATATCATTAAATGGTGGGAGCAGCTTTTTAAAACCTTGCATGGAAGATCCTTCCAGTGTGAAACTTTGATGTGGCCTTGTGGTACTAACCCAATGCACTTTACGTTTACTGTCCAGGCAGAGGCTGGACTTGATGAGAGAGATGTATGACAGAGCAGGGGAGATGGCCTCCAGCGCCCAAGATGAAAGTGAGACCACCATGACTGGCAGCGATCCATTTTATGATCGGTTCCATTGGTTCAAACTTGTGGGAAGGTATGTGATGATTTTATTCTTTTCAGGTAATGGTTTTAATTGTTTAAAGCCTCAAAGGTATTACATAAAGTTAAAGAAAAAAGTACAAAAAAGCCCCCATTTATAATCTTATTCGCTTACACATAGCCACTGTACCATTTGGTATATTTTCCTTCCCTTTTATCCAGCTGGCAGATTTAAATCTCAGACTTTGAAACAAAGTAGCTGACAGTTTTCCCTGCCTCTCAACTCATTCACAAAATGTCTTACTCTTGACCAAGATAGATTTAAAAGAAAAAGAAAACCTGTGTCTGTATCTGGCATGGTTCAGAATCACAGTATGACATGCAGTTTATCAGACTACAATTTCTCCATGACCTGCTACATCCTCACTTTAATTTTTAAAACAGTGCATCTCAGTTTAGTCTTTACCAAGAGTGAATAGTTGCACACCTGAGTAGCCCACTTGCACCTCTTTTATGTATACTTTAGTCAGCATTGAATGTGAGGCCATATTGAGTCAAGTTCTTAGAGATTTGGAATTTTAAAAGCAGAGAAATGTAAGTTTTCACCTTAATGATTTCAGAATTTGAATTATTTTCTGATTGAGAAAACTTTCTGACAGTTTTAAAGGACCTGGGTTCAAAGGTGAAGCTGAAGTCGTAGTATTTTGTAGAAATGACATTGGTCTTTTTCACTCTACTCTAATTGTAGAGTGTGTTTTCATTTAAAGAGATGAATTGGCCAGACACATTTTACCCAAGCAAGGTATATACCTACTTTGCCATATATCATTCATCCATTTTGTTTTCTGCTCCACAATGACATGGAGATTGGAATAAAGATTTAAACTATATTATTTCACTTGATATTGAGTGGCTCCTTTGAGGCCTGGCTGCTAATCTTTTGTGTGAACGGGAGAACATAAATGTTTTACAGCATGTTATTTACCTGGCATATTCTACTCATGTATTCCCTTTGCTTTTCTTATTCTAAGGATCAGTCCTTGTTCCCTTTCACCTGAACCAGATGATTTATGCTTATTTTGTCCTTTTGCTTTTCCACTTGCTTATTTTGTTTTGGTTCCTCAGTGGGTTCTGTCCTGTTGGCACCTGTAGCTTCCTGTTTAACCGACTGTTCCTCTCTCCTTGGCTGTGTCCATCGGCGTGTCCCCTGGTGTCTAGCTCCCCCATTTTCCACGGCTGTGTGAATGAGCGCCTTGCTGACCGCACACCCTCCCCCACTTTTTCCACGGCCGATTCCGACATCACTGAGCTGGCTGACGAGCAGCAAGAGGAGATGGAGGACTTTGATGAGGAGGCGTTCGTGGATGACACCGGCTCTGACGCAGGGACGGAGGAGGGCTCAGATCTCTTCAGTGACGGGCACGACCCGTTTTACGACCGGTCCCCATGGTTCATTTTAGTGGGAAGGTTGGTGAGGTTAAAGTGAGAAAGGCGAAAAGGGACCAGCTCTTGCTCTAAAGAGGCTCCTTATGCAATTTTGGACAATTTTGCTTTAATCTAGTTCAATTCATGATGCGGGTGAGAGAGCCCTCAGGCAGCGTCTGGGAGCTTCTTGGCCTCCTCAGTACAACATATGTGGCAGTGTGTGAAGACTTTACATGGAGGATCCCTTGTCTTACAAGCCTAGTAATTTTGTTCTGAAGGAGGAGACCCCAGAGGAGAAAGTAATTAAGGCCAAGAGTCACACTGTTCTGGAGTTGGAGAGTGTTATTGTGGTCTGATAGTTCCTCTTGTAGGAATGTAAGTGAGGAAGCCTAAGGGGGCAATATGAGAGGGAGAACAGAGCAAGTCCAATGTTAGGAGAAAGGGATTCTTGGCATCAGCAGGAATCACAGGGACAAACGTAGAGTCAGGAGTAACATTAGGTTTATTTCTTGCATAGTCTATAGCCCAGAAAAGAATCAGGAACGTGAAATTCCCTCTGTCTAACTCAGATGGATACCTTTCTTTTGCAGTTTCGTGGATCTTTGGCTTCTGCTAAGATATTACCTGTAGGCATTGTAATGATGAATCTCATAAAATTATCTGTTGAGACTGTCAACAATGGATATTTGTTCAGTGCTCCATGACACTGCTTTGTGTTGAGTTTAGCTGCCAAACTGAGGCATTGTCTCTGGCCCCATCTGTCAGTGATGCAGAGCTCTCATGCACATGTTCCTCATACTGGGGTCTTTGTCTGCATCCTTCCAATCTTCATGCTGAAGTAATTTTAATTACAAATTCAACAGTGCAGCACTCACTGGATTAAAAAAAGTATTATGTTTCGAGGTATTACATTTAATTTCAGTGGTAATTTAAAACCATGTTTTGTTGAACCCTTTAAAAATAAAGGGAAATTACTTCAGTGTTAATGGGTTAGCACAAGTTATCTAAAAATAAACCTAAAGTGCAGCAAGTCTCCTGACCCACTAGGTATGTAAGGTTCTAAAGCTTAGCTCATAGTATGGTGTTGGTTGGTTACCTGGTGAGAATTAAATGTAGAAGATGATCAGCTTTATGGAAAGGGAGAAAAGAAGTGCTTTTTTGATAGAAATGAAGACCTCGGTTATGACCATAGGTTGGAATATTGGATTGGAATATTAGACAGCCTCAGGGTTTTATAATGGTAAAGGGGCATTTATTTAGGTTTTCCATGAATAAATGTAAAGGGATTATACAGCCATGAATATTGTCTGGTGTATGCCGGGAACAGATGTTCAGGATTTCAGAGGAGATGATTTATATTAAAACTGAGGAAGGCAGTTCTATGCACAAATCAAGGGGCCATAATGCGTTCCTGGTTTTACGGCTATTCCTAGCCTCTTTTCTACGAGGGTCCGAAGTTGGAACCAAGTTTTTATGGGTAAACTGCTCAGTCCTGGTGCCGGTTGTGCAGCTTCTCACCTTCTCACGCTGCTCACTTTTTTTCTGCATCATCGTAAATGAGGAATAGGTGGCTTCACACTATGTGGCATGTTGGGAAGAACACTGACCTAACAGGGCTGACAACTTAAACTGAGGCCTGTTGGGTTCTCAAGTGTAAAATAGAGTTAGGTAAGAAAAAAAAGAAATAGATCTTTTTATTCTTTCTTATTCTTTCATGCATTCTAGAAGAGTGAATATTCTGGTTAAGAGTTCTACTCGGAAGCATTTGTATTTTGAGCCAGTTGTATGGAAAACTTAAGTCAGAATCCCACTTAATGGGGAAATTCTCTGCCTTAAGATGTATGTATTTTCTCTCCTTTTAATCATATCAGATTGAATTGTAAGTATAAGGCAGTCACCTCTACTTCAATTTTCAAGTAAATTACTTGTGGAACTATGGCTTAGGAATTGACTTTTCCATTTCTTTGGGTTCCCTGGTTCTGAAACTCACTTGACTTTGCAAGGAAAACAGTAGGGAGGAGGTGAAATCGTAGTGGTCAGCAGAGTGAAGGGTAGCTCTTTATTTTCACCCTTGATGGCATTTCTTACCTACAGACAATTCATAGCAACACAGTGTCACCCAGTTACGTACCAGTCATTCTCTGTGTAAGAGGAGTAACTTCTTTGCTGTTTGTGTGATTCATGGGATTAGATTTCCCCTATTGACATATAATTGCAAATACAATTCACATAAAATTTCTAGTTTTTTAAAAAATTCCATTTGTAGGTTTTGATTCATGGCCTTGGCTGCCTCTGGTGAATTTTTATATGAAAATTAAAAGAGCTTGTCCCTTTAGCTGTTCTCTTATGGCATGCTGGGATGTTATGAATCATCCATCATCACTTGGGATGAAATGTGAAGTATTTAAGCTAGTCTTCTGGTTAAAGGTCTCCTGTGTTATTCTGTGACCTAAGTACCTGAACTGACATTCTTTCTGTAACTAGGATCTTCATTATCTTTGTGTTGACAGAATTTGTTTCCCTTTTTATGTACCCTCACAGAACTTTATGCTAATATATCCTTTACATCTTCCCCTCTCTCATCCCTCTTCTCTTTCAGTCTGCTAGATCAGGATACAAGGATTCTCAAGAATGAATAATAACTATAAAAATTCCAGTTTTAAAAGCTTTGTAAGAGAGCTTTTATAAAGTCCAGAGCATTGCTTTTGGGTTGGAGAGCCTGTGTTCTCATAGGACAAAGAGCTGTCTAGAGACTGTGGGGTTGTGTAGACACAGGGCTGATGCCCATACCACTGCCTTCAAATTCTAGAGTTCTCTCTCTGAAAAGGGAAATCTGCAAGGATACTTTCTATTCTTAAACTTTTGAAGTAGCCATTGCCATAGACAGAAAGGGGATTCTCATCTTTACTGTGTGCTCAGATAGTACTTATTTCTTGGGACTTCCCTGGCAGTCTAGCAGTTAGGACTGAGCTTCCACTGCAGGGACCCAGGTTTGTTCCCTGGTCGGGGACTTAGGATCCCGCATGCCATGTGGCACAACCAAAAAGTTAAAAAAATAATTTTTAAAAAAGGGTTCTTGTTTTTGAATAGCTACTTTTAAATATGAAAACAGCTGTATAAATTAAATATGGTTAAGAATCTAAACATGTCATATATAGTTAATATCTATTATGAGTATGACTTTGAAAAATCAACCCAATATAAAGTTAAATGGTTTTGCTTCTTACCTCTGGTTTAACCTGTTTTTCTGGAAAAATCTTCCACTTCTACTTAGAGAGCAAATCATTTTCCCATTCACTTATGTCCATAGATATTCAGTCATTCAACAGCTATTTTTTGAGTGCATTTATTCAGTAAATCTAGCCAGGCCCTCTGCAGACAATGGCAAGTAAAACCAGACATAGTTCCTGCCCTCACGGGTTTTCCTTGTGGTGGGTGAGATGGACAGATGATTGCATAAGTAAATGGAAATCATAGCAGTGATGGAGTTGTGTGTTCCTGAGATCATAAAACATTGGGGAGACCTGTCCTAAGAGAGTGGTATTTGAAATAAGACCTCAAGATGTGAAATCAAAGGTTTGGAATGGGTAGTAGAGCTCAGAGAGGACAGCAGACAGGGATGGAGCATGCGCCATGGCTCTTTAATAGTCAAGGGATTGGAAGGGGGCAGTGGCTGGAATGCTGGCAGAAGATGAAGGTGGTCTGTATGTGTGCTGACTTTGGAAGTGAAATGATTCATTTAGTACCTTAAGCCAAATTCTTAGTCTTTAAACTGTGTCATAGTAGTTGATGTTTGAGAGTCTTGTTTGTAATCCTTTTCAGACTTTTCATTTTAAGATTTTTGTACCATACAGCTTTTAGCCCTCTTTTTTAGCATTGCCCTCCCCCCTTTGGAGCAGACTGAAAGGGAAGCAGATGTCGTTTGATCTGATTCCATGTTCACTTGCAATTGTGGGGTTTTTTTGGTTATACTTTCATTCATATTTCATTTATGCTCTTTTACTTTTATTAACATTTGTTTTCCTGTGGTGTATTTTGTCTGTTTTCAGAATTGTTTTCATTTCTTTGAGTTGAAATCCCAAGAATCTACTCCATCTTCCTTTGCTTTGTTTTAAAGTAGATTCAGAGCAGGAAAAGGTGCAGACATGCATACAAGCATACCTCGGAGATATTGCTGCTTGGTTTCCGACTACCACAGTAAAAGCAAATATTGCAGTAGCCAGTTGCATGCCTTTTTTGATGTCCTAGTGCATGTAAAAGTTATGTTTACATTACATTTGGTCTATTAAGTGTGCAAAGCATTGTGTCTAAAAAAACAACATACATATCTTAATTTGGGCTTCCCAGGTGGCTTAGCAGTGTAGAACCCACCAGCCAGTACAGGAGATGCAGGTTCAATCCCTGATCCAAGATTCCTTGGAAAAGGAAATGGTAACCCACTCCAGTGTTCTTGCCTGGGAAATCCTATAGACAGATAAAGCTGGCAGGCTACAGTCCATGGGGTTGCAAAAGAGTCAAACACAATTTACTGACTAAACAATGATGACCTTAATTTAAAAATACTTTATTGCTAAAAAAAAAAAAAAAATGCTAGCCGTCATCTGAACCTTCAGTGAAATAGACTCTGCTGGTAGAGGCTGCTGTTTGATAGCATTTTACCTACCCACTGTGTTGTTACTGTGGAACTTTCCAAATTGGAATCAGTCCATTCGAACCCTGCCCCTGCTTTATCAAGTATTTATGTAGTATTTTAAATCCTTTGTTAACCATTTCAAAAATCTTCCCAGTGGCTTCACTGGAAATAGTTTCCATCTCAGGAAGCCACTTTCTTTGCTCCTCCATAAGAAGCAACCCTTCATCCTATAAAGTTTTATAAGACAGCAGTTTATTCACATCTTTAGACTCCTCTTCTAATCCCTGTTCTCTTGCTGTTTCTACCACATCTGCACTTAACTTACTCCATCGAAGTCTTGAATCCCTCAAAGTCATCCATGGGGGTTGAGAACTTCATCTAAACTCGTGTTAATATTGATACTTTGACTTCTTCCCATTAATCACAGATGTTCCTAATGGCATCTACAATGACGTATCCTTTTCAGATCCATCAAAGAAACCACTGTCTATGGCAGCTGTAACCTTACAAAATGTACTTCTTAAATAATAAGACTTGAAATTTCGTCAAAATGACTTTTTGACCCATGGGCTGCAGAGTGTGTGTTGTGTTAACAGGCATGAAAACCTTAATCTCCATCAGGGCTCGTGGGTGACCAGGTGCATTGTCAGTGAGTGGTAATATTTTGAAAGGACTCTAGCTCCTGCCCCTGAGCAATAGGTGTCAACAGTGGACTTAAAATATTCCATAAAGCATGTTGTGAAAAGATGTGCTGATCATCTAGACTTCGTTGTTTCATTTATAGAACACAGACAGACTACATTTAGTGTAATTCTTAAGGGCCCTAGGGTCTTCAGAATGGTAAGTGGGGATTGGCTTCAGCTTCAAGTCACCAGTTGCATTAACCCCTAATGAGAGTCAGCCTGTCCTTTGAAGCTAGGCATTGACTTCCTTCTAGCTCTGAAAGTCTTAGATGTCATCTTCTTCCAATAGAAGGCTGTTTCATCTGCATTGAAAATCTGTTATTTAGTGTTTTTGTTGTTGTTGTTCAGTTGCTAAGTCATGTCCAGCTCTTTGCAACCCCCTGGACTACAGCATGCCAAACTCCCCTGTCCTTCACTGTCTCCTGCAATTTGCTCAAATTTATGTCCACTGAGTCAGTGATGCTATCTAACCATCTCATCCTCTGCCACCCCTCTTCTCCTTTTGTCTTCAATCTTTGCTAGCATCAGGGTCTTTTCCAGTGAGTCAGCTCTTCGCATCAGGTGGCCAAACTATTGGAGCTTCAACTTCAGCACCTGTCCTTCCAATGAGTATTCAGGGTTGATTTCCTTTAAGATTGACTGGTTCAATTTCCTTACAGTCCAAGGAACTCTCAAGAGCCTTCTCCACCACCACAGTTTGAAAGCATCCATTTTTTGATGCTCAGCCTTCTTTATGATCCAACTGTACATGACTACTAGAAAAACCATAATTTTGACTATATAGACTTTTGTCAGCAAAGTCATGTAATCCTTTTTAATATGCTGTCTAGGTTTGTCATATCTTTCCCTCCCAGGAGCAGATGTCTTTTAATTTCAAGGCTGCAGTCACCATCCACAGTGATTTTGGAGCCCAAGAAAATAAAATCTGTCACTGCTTCCACTTTTTCCTCATCTGTTTGCTATGAAGTGATGGGACCAGATGCCATGATCTTAGTTTTTTTGAATGTTGAGTTTTAATCCAGCTTTTTTTCACTCTCCTCTTTCACCCTCATCAAAAAGCTCTTTAGTTATTTAGTGTTAGATACCTTCATTAATTATCTCAGCTGGATCTTCTGGATAATTTGCTGTAACTCCTACATCAGTACTTCTGCTTCCTTTTGCACTTTTATGTTATGGAGACAACGTCTTTCCTTAAGCATCATAATCCAATCTCTGTTAGTTCCATACTTTCCTTCTACAGCTTCCTCATCTTTCTTGGCCTTCATAGAATTAAAGGGAGAAGACCTTGCTCTGAATTAGGCTTTGGCTTACGGCAATGTTGTGGCTGGTTTGATCTTGTATCCAGACCACACAAACTTTATATCATCAATAAGGCCTTTTCACTTTCGTATATCATTTGTGTGTTCACTGGAGTAGCACTTTTAATTTCCTTCAAGAACTTTTCCTTTGCATTCACCGCTTCGCTGACTGACACACAAAGCCTAGCTTTAAGGCTGTCTCAGCTTTCAGCTTGCCTTCCTCACTAAGCTTAATGTTTCTAGCTTTTTATTTCAGGTAAGAGACATGAGACTCTTCCTTTCACTTAAACACTTAGAGGCCATTGTAGGCTAATTACTTGTCCTGATTTCAATATTGTTGTGTCTCAAGGAATGGGGTGGGGGCGGGGCTCAAGTATAGGAAGAGAGACAGGGGAATGCCTGTTGGTGGAGTAGTCGGAACACACATTTACCGAGTAAGTTCACTGTCTTGTGTAGGTGTGGTTTGTGGCATCTCAAAACAATTACAGCAATAACATTAAAGGTCACAGATCACCATAAAGAATACAATGATAATGAAAAACTCTGAAATATCATGAGAATTACCAAAATGTGACAGAGAGTCATGGAATAAGCAGATGTTGTTGGGAAAATGGTGCCTTGCTGGAGACATGGTTGCCACAAACCTACTTATAAAAAATGCAGTATCTGCAAAGTGCAAAACAATGGAGCACAATAAAACGAGGTATGCCTGTATGTGTCACATTGGGCTACATTTGATTTCTTGACGTAAATGTTTACCTTTTGTCTTGTCTCGTGTCCAAGGATCAGCATATACCAAGTGAGAAGATAGGAGCAACAGTAGGAACTAGGTTGTTTCCCATCCACTAACTGGAATAAATACCCAAACTTTGTGATCAGCAGTTTGTATTGCTTAAAGAAAAAATCAAAAGCTACAAAATTATGAAAGAAAATAAAAAAAGAACCAATGTGATACAACTTTGCTAGTTCATCTGAAGTAGAAAATGTTAGGTCTTATTTTGTGTATCTGATTTCTGAGTAAGGTTTTGGGCTCTGGAAGCAAAAGACACCCTTTGTGGATCGGTGTCTCCTTCCTTAGCATTTTTGTTGATGTCCATCCTGAGTCTCCTGCAAGCTCACTAACAGATATTTCTGGTTTCATAGCCTTTCTGCCCATATGTGTCAGTCACCTTGCCTAAATACAGTCATTTCTTAGGGTAAAAATAAAGACCCACAGTGTTGTGACTTGAAATCTATTTTAGAGTTATTAATTGTATTTCAGTCACATTTCTCTGGAGTTTTTTTTTTTGGGGGGGGGGTCTCCTGATTTCTATTTTATCTATCAGGAAAAACAAAACAAAACCTCTTTATATAGTTACATGAAAAGGTTGAACTCCTTAATGGGTTCCCTTTTCCCCACCCTTAGCAGTATTCATATCTTAGAAGTCTACTTCCAACTGTTAACTCCTCTACCTGTTGTAATTTTTATAGGGAGTGATTTAGTGTAAGTTGATCTTTCACAAGCATTTGCATTTGTTTATATGTTATTTGTGCCGAAAAAGCACCCGGAGACAGTCTAAGAGTACAAAACAGAGCGGCAACCTTAAGACAGGGCCCAGAAGCCAGCTCACAGTTTCATGAAGATATTCTTGGTAAATCTGAAAGCCAGCCTCTCTGTCTGTGGGATGCTCAGATGCTTGTCTCCTGGTGTCTGTCTCTAGGGCCTTTGTTTACCTGAGCAACCTGCTGTACCCCGTGCCCCTGATTCACAGGGTGGCCATCGTCAGTGAGAAGGGAGAGGTGCGTGGATTTCTGCGTGTGGCTGTGCAGGCCATTGCAGGTAGGTGCCCCTCTTCTGAAATGAAAGCTGTGGGTTCTTTGCCTTGAGACAAAGCAGGCCGGTTCCGTATGGGCCGTGTTTCAGTTACACACTTCAAAACAAACCGTGGTGCATCTGACTATCTCAAAGAGAGCCTTTACTGCTTCCTTTCTAACTCTTCTTCCCAGATTTCACAGGTAGATCCTGTTTGGTTTGTAGTAGATCCTACTGCTATTTTTGAATAATGGGGTGAAGGGATTTCCTTTACCATGAGGAACAACTCTTGGATTAACTTTATAAAAGTAATTTGCATTTTAAATAATGGATTTTAACTGCTTCAGAAGTAACAAGATTTTCAGACATTTTCTTGCCTACTTTTCTCTCAGGATACAGCTAGACATTTTGTGCTTTGGCTGCAGTTTTGTAATGCGTGGATCAAGATTTTGATACTTTACACTTTTCCAAGATCCAGCCTACCTTCTGAGGAAAGAACATGGCTATTCCCTGTTAGCTTTTCTGTTTTAATTTCCAAATGCTGTGCTGTATTTAATGACCTTTCAGCTTTTCCCCATGGAAATGTGTGACAGTCACCAATGTTGACTTTATGGTGGTCTCCACAAATTCAGTCTAGTATTTTCAAATATTTGTTGAGTATTATTGAATATAGTCTCACCAAGGAAAGGGAACAGTATTTCTAATTATGATATTGGAGCCGTATCAAGAATCAAACTGATTCTTTATTAACTAGTTTCATTTGAGCAAGGAGAGGGGTATGTTTCCCTGAGTGGAGATGGAAACCCTATTTGATCTTACTGCTTTGGTCTCATTCTTTCTCATGCAAAAGACTTGTTCTTTAGTATCTCCTCTTATATTAAATTTTTGGGACCTTAAGTTTCCACTGCTTTCCTGTTTATTTTGTAATCCAATGAGTCATTTTCCCTCGGCCCCATATGTCATCTCATCCTTGCTTTTTTCTTTTCCTGCTTAGCGGATGAAGAAGCTCCTGATTATGGCTCTGGAATTCGACAGTCAGGAACAGCTAAAATATCTTTTGATAACGAGTACTTTAATCAGGTGAGAAATCTTCCAGGAAGAGAAAAGCCCTGTGGAAGAAGAAAGAAGCAGACAGATTTGTTAGGAGGATGGATGTTCAGCACTGGAGGGAAGTTCTCCCTAGAATTAAAGGGTGTAGGTAGCCACAGGATTGTTTAATAGAACATAGGACATGTCTGACAGTTCCCAAGGCGAGGGTGAAAGCCCAGCATTTACACTATGTGGTATCACCTTTTCTCAGTTCAGTTCAGTTTAGTCGCTCAGTCGTGTCCGACTCTTGCGACCCCATGAATCACAGCACGCCAGGCCTCCCAGCTGCTGCTGCTAAGTCGCTTCAGTCATGTCCGACTCTGTGCAACCCCATAGATGGCAGCCCACCAGGCTCCCCCACGTCCCTGGGATTCTCCAGGCAAGACACTGGAGTGGGTTGCCATTTCCTTCTCCAGTGTATGAAAGTGAAAAGTGAAAGTGAAGTCGCTCATTTGTGTCTGACTCTTAGCGACCTCATGGACTGCAGCCTACCAGGCTCCTCCATCCATGGGATTTTCCAGGCAAGAGTACTGGAGTGGGTTGCCATTGCCAGGCCTCCCTGTTCATCACCAACTCCCGGAGTTCACCCAAACTCATGTGCATCGAGTAGGTGATGCCATCCAGCCATCTCATCCTCTGTCATCCCCTTCTCCTCCTACCCCCAATCCCTCCCAGCATTGGGGTCTTTTCCGATGAGTCAACTCTTCACATGAAGTGGCCAAAGTATTGGAGTTTCAGCTTCAGCAACAGTGCTTCCAGTGTACACCCAGGACTGATCTCCTTTAGGATGGACTGGTTGGATCTCCTTGCAGTCCAAGGGACTCGCAAGTCTTCTCCAGCACCACAGTTCAAAAGCATCAATTCTTCAGCACTCAGCTTTCTTCACAGTCCAAATCTCACATGCATACATGACCACAGGAAAAACCATAGCCTTGACTAGACGGACCTCTGTTGACAAAGTAATGTCTCTGCTTTTCAATATGCTGTCTAGGTTGGTCATAACTTTCCTTCCAAGGAGGAAACGTCTTTTAATTTCATGGCTGCAGTCACCATCTGCAATGATTTTGGAGCCCAAAAAAATAAAGTCTGACACTGTTTCCCCATCTATTTCCCATGAAGTGATGGGACCAGATGCCATGATCTTAGTTTTCTGAATGTTGAGCTTTAAGCCAACTTTTTCACTCTCCTGTTTCACTTTCATCAAGAGGCTTTTGAGTTCCTCTTCACTTTCTGCCATAAGGGTGGTGTCATCTGCATATCTGAGGTTATTGATATTTCTCCCAGCAATCTTGATTCCAGCTTGTGTTTCTTCCAGCCCACTGTTTCTCATGATGTACTTTGCATATAAGTTAAATAAGCAGGGTGACAATACACAGCCTTGACGTACTCCTTTTCCTATTTGGAACCAGTCTGTTGTTCCATGTCCAGTTCTAACTGTTGCTTCCTGACCTGCATATAGGTTTCTCAAGCATCAGGCAGTCCTTAATCCACGTAACTTTTCAGTCACAATTATTTTGGGGGCACATAAACAGACGTAAAAGAAATGTGGGAAAAATATGTTGTCATACTACTTATCATCTACTTATGCTGCCTTGTTTTCAGAGTGACATTTCTTCGGTTGCATTGACCCGTTCTGGTCTGTCCTTGGAGGAGCTGAGGATTGTGGAAGGACAGGGTCAGAGTTCTGAGGTCATCACTCCTCCAGAAGAAGTCAACCGAATGAATGATCTGGGTGTGTAATCAGAGTGCTGTGACTGGGGGTGCTTTCCAAGAGGGGAAAACACTGACCATTGTTAAGGATGATCACTACTTTTATCAACTAGTGATGGAAGAATACACTCTCCTCTCTGAAAGGTGCTTTGTCATTATTTGAACCATACCTGTGTTCATTTGACCTGCTTTAGATCTGAAGTCAAGCACTTTGCTGGATGGTAAGATGATGATGGAGGGATTTTCTGAAGAGATCGGCAACCACCTAAAGCTGGGCAGTGCATTCACTTTCCGGGTCACAGTGCTGCAGGCCAGTGGAATCCTCCCAGAGTATGCAGACATCTTCTGTCAGTTCAAGTAAGTATGCAGACATCTTCTGTCAGTTCAAGTAAGCCCCACTTTGCTCCTCCTCCCTAGCCGTTAACCTGGTTGGTGACTTTTGTGCACTATAGAATGCTCTTAGACTTGCCAGATTGTACACTCTCAAGAGAGAAATGACTCCCAGACCCTGAAATAAAATGCTTTCTTTACTCTGGTTGGGAGTAAGAAGTGGAAACAGGCAACGGAACGAAACAGAGTTCATAGTGGGAAGGAGTGCGGCCACACATCCTGCTAGAGGTTCAGTTATGGACTGTCCCCCTCTGCCAGGAGTACAGGGTCAGATCCAGTTAAGCTTACTCATCAGCCTTTTTAATGTTCTTCATGCCAAAATGTCTTGTTAATAAACAAGTCTGAAATCAATGAATTATCCAACTGCCAATTATGCCTGTTTAATGCTTGGGAAAAACAAAATGTAAGTCGTTTAAAGAACAGCAAAATTCTATATCCATTGAAAGAAAGCTAGTAAGTAAGTAGAGAAGATGTGACAGGTTTCATTTCTCATCTGTTTAATAAGCATTTTCTATCCTGTAACCCTCTGGAGCTCTGTGCTCTAGTTACTTTTGTCTCAAGACTTCCAAAAACATTTTTTTGGAGAATCTTAAGTTTTAATACTCCCAACATGAATATATCTTTTGAGTACTTGGAAAGGGCCACAGTATAAAAGAAGGAAGTTTGAACTGCCCCATTCCTAAAGCCCACAGTTTGCTGTTGGTGCCACCAAAAGGCTGCTTTAGGTTTCTGCCCTTCCTTTCCCCTCAGTGTGTGCCTTATCCTTTCCAGAGGCCTCATGTAGCTTCACTTTCTATGTAGTTGTCAGCCAAGTTCTCAATTAAATGTGGTTATTACGTAGTTAAGCTGCTAATGTAATTTGCTAAAATGTAACAATTGATGAAATATTATCCATCCAGTATAGATTTGCTCATTTAATGTGTTTTCACTAACAGTCTCCATTAGTAGCTAATGTATTTTACGGAAAAGACCTGCTTGGTCAGCTGACATCTGAAATGGCAAGAATGGTCTATTAACTTCTGTCCCAAAGTCTCCTGAAAAGAGAGTAGCATCTCCACCTGGTGTAAGCATTGGAGGAAAGGGCATGTTGACTCATGTTGAAAGAAGACTCAGATTTTTCTGGGGTTTTTATAAACTCTCATCTGGCCTGCATTGGGAAGACACAGCTGTAGAGCACAGTCAGTGGCCTCAGGTATCACCTATGTGGAACCCCCATATATTGGTATCTGCTCCGAGGAGAGCCTTGGAGGAGTGTAGGGCAGAGGCCAGCTGATGCTCATGCGGCCTCTGGCAGGTGCACTGTGTGGTCTGGAAAGGAAGAAATTGGAAGAAAAAGAAAGGAGTAAAAAGTAGAAGAGAGGGAGAAAGGTAAGGAGAAATGAGAAGAAAGAAAATAGGCAAGAGTACACGTAGTGTGGAAAGATGCAGTGTCACAGTGGTACGTGATTTGGTTACTTGGCAAAAGTCCACCATGGTCTTCAGGCTGAGAGAATTATGGTTGACCCTTGAACAACTCAGGAGTTACGGGCATTGACCCTCCTCCACAAAGTCTGAAACCCAAGTGTATATCCAGGGTTCCTCTGTATCCGCAGTTCCACATCTAAAGATTCAACCAACTGTGGATCGTGCAAAACCGTAAAATTTACTATTGAAAAAATCCACATATAAGTGGACCCACGCAGTCCAGACCCAGAACACCAGTGATGTTCAGGGGTTACCTGTAATATGGAAGACCAGGAGTTCATGGAAGACCTGGTCTCTCTGCCCACTGTTTATCCCTCTTTTCCTGTAGGAGTGTGGGGTATCCTTCTAGTGGATATTTCTGTCTAGCAGTACATCTTTGAATTGTGTATTCTGTAATTCTCCACTACTTTTTATTTCAGACTAATATTAGGGAGACAGAACAATAAAATCTCATTATTTATGAGAATAAGTAAACATAGCCCAGTGACTCAGCAAACATTTCAGGAGTATTTTCTATATTTCAAGCCCTGTGGGAGACACACACTCTCTTTTGGGGAAACAGGCAAGTAAATACATTATTACAAACAATGGTATCATTGCTATTGAAGAAATAGGCCCCTGTTGCTATGGGAATGTAGAACTGTTTGAGTGAGTCAGGGAAATCTCCCTGGAAGAGGTGACATTTGAATCTACTCCTCGCTGGTCTTAGAGAGGTTCCCAGCAGATATGCCATCCACAGGCTTTAGTGCTACCTTATAGAAGCTTCAATCTGCCAAATCTTTTCTATACAAAATGATTTCAGTTTTTATTTTCAGTAAAAACCTTCTGCATTGGAATGAGAGTTCACTGAATTCAGTCTTCATATGTTTTCGTAGCTAAGTGGTGTGTGCTCAGTTGCTTCAGTCATGTCCGACTCTTTGAGACCCCATGGACTGTAGGTTTCCAGGCTCCTCTGTCCATGGAATCTTCCAGGCAAGAATACTGAAGTGGGTAGCCATTCGCTTCTTCCCTACCCAGGGGATCTTCCCTATTCAGGGATCAAACCCATGTCTCCTGCATTGCCTGCACTTCAGGCAGATTCTTTACCGCTGAGCCATCAGGGAAGCCCCAGCTAAGTGGTAGGGTTAATTGATTTTTCAGTCAGTTTTGAAATAAAATCTAAAATGTTATCTGTGTGATATGGAACATGTTCTCTACAGGTCAATGTAAATAACTTGTCTCAGTTAAAAACTCTGCTTAAGATGCTTCTTTCCATGGGATCCAAGAGAATTCTGATGAAACCATTTAATGCGAGATTAATGTGGGTTTTTGTCTTTTTTGCTCTCTTAAGCTTTTTACATCGGCATGATGAAGCATTCTCCACTGAACCCCTCAAGAACAACGGCAGAGGAAGTCCTCTGGGCTTTTACCATGTACAGAATGTAAGTCACGTGGACATTTTTTGCCAGGTGTATTACAGGTTGGTGGTACCCCGAAGCAGCTGGTGCAAGGCAGGCATCATGTACGGGCTCCCTTTGGCTTTCTCAGCCGAAGAAGGATGATTATCCGAGCTGCTATGCAGGGGGAGCTCTGTGGCGAGAACAGACAATGGAGGGAGCAGCCAGGGCCCTGAGCTCATCCTCAGTGGACAGAGCAGCCAGCATCTTCTCTGAATGACAGTGGGCCTGTGCGTAGCACTGGGGGTTGGTCTGCCAGTAAATTCTTTGTCATTGAATTGTGAGTTGTTTTAGTGTTTCCGTCCTAGAAAAATAAGCATGTTTAATATGAGTTTTGTTAAAGTTAATATGTTCTTTAAACGGTAAGAAACATAACACTGTTCGGTTGCAAATAATGTAGAAACTGTGAAATTCTTTTGTAGCTAAACTAAGCTTCAGAATCTTTTTTCCTTTCAGCTGATTCGATGATTAATCCTTTAATGCCCCTTACAACTCCCCCGTAAGTGGAATAAGAGAACAGACCTTCCATCTCTTCTAGAAAGATTTACTTAACCCCATTCAAAAGTTTTCATTCTCATCACAAGAGCTAACATTCACTGAGAGCTTATGTTGTATCAGTCATTGTTAGAGGTGCTTTTTCTGTCTTAATTGATTTAACCCTTTCTTTTATGCCACATACTGTCATAATCCCCATGTTATAGTTGAGATAACTGAAGCACAGCAGTTGAAGTCACTCACCAAGGTTACCAAGCTAGGAGGAGGCAGAGGTGGGATTGAACCCAGGGAAATATGGCTCTAGCATCCAGGGTCTTCACAGCTATACAGGAAACAGTCTCATTCTCTTGCTAACCATAGTCCACTCTCTAAAATACAAAAGGGGGACTCCCTTGTGGTCTAGTGGTTAAGACTCCACTTCCACTGCAGGGGAAGTGATCCCTGGTCCAGGAACTAAGATCCCTCGTGCTGTGCAACTTGGCCAAAAAAATTAAAATAAGAAAGGACAACTCCAAAAATGGAATGAACAAGCACAAAACATAGTTTTCTTTTTTATGTTTAATTGTATAAACATTAGCATGACTGTATATGATCAATATTGATTGTCTCCTGTGTACAAGGACCATGCCTGATGCCACTGTGTGGGGGTGAGGGGGACACTTAGATGAATCACAGGGGATTATGCCTCCGAAGAGTTTAGAATTATGATAGGAGAAATAAAATGCGTGTTTATTTTATGTGCAGTTTATAAAAATAGTAGTACAACTTATGGACATATTCGAAAGCTATTCTTGAAATGCATTGGGAGTGGGAGAAGGGAGAATTATTTCTACTAATGGAAAGAGAATTCTATGTTACATTCTTTGTTGAGGGTGGATGGTTGGATGGACAAAGAAGGTTGGGGAGCTTCCTGAAGGCTGTAGTATAAATAAGAAAAGGTGGGTCACTCTTGGCCTTGTACCTGGCACATAGTTAGCAGTCCCAGTTTTCATATCGTTGTTGCTGTTTGGTCTGGGCCTTGAAGTACAGGGAAAACAGGGACAGAGAAGTGGGAAGGCCTCCTGGGCAGGGCTGCTGTCTGGGCCCACCCTCAAAGTGGAGGAGAGAACAGGTGAAGGGAGCAGCCGATGCAGTCCTCATACTGACTGAAGGACGCAGAGGGGCTGGAGGTCAGTTAGGGTAGGTGGTGGAACGCCTGGAGCTTGGTCAAGTTGCTGTAGAAGGAAAACCAGAGAAGAGCCCATCTCTTCTGATATGAGAGGCCTGCAGAGTAAAGTACCCAGCACATACTGAGTACTCAAAAGTGCCTGAGTGCTGTTTGCTGCAGACATGCCTGAGTGCTGTTTGCTGCAGACATGTGCATTTTCCTGTAAAAACTCTTACCCTAATCGAGCTTGGCTCTACTTCTTATTAGATTGCAGTGGAGGTTACGGAATCATTCGTGGACTATATCAAAACCAAGCCGATTGTGTTTGAAGTCTTTGGGCATTATCAGCAGCACCCACTTCACCTGCAAGGACAGGAACTTCACAGGTTTGGACCAAATGAGCACAGATTTTTTTGTTGTTGATATTGTTGTTGTTATTGTTACTTGCTGGAAAGAAAGAAATCTTTTGAGGGATTAAGATAGGTAAGTGACAGTTTTATATATTGTCCTATGTTTCCTTTTTAGAAATGTTACCATCTTTCTTCTAAGCCACCCAGTCACTAATTGTAGGAGGAGCAAATTGAGTTTTGCCCAGGGGGCCTTGAGTACCATCTTCTTGTAGGAAGAGACTTTGAATAGGATAAAGTTGAGGTAATCAAGACATAACGTGGAAATTGTGTAAATTATTCCTAACCACCTAGAACTGCATGGAGCATAGAGTCACTGTGAAACGTGTGTCTGAGTTGAGACACCAGAATGAGGGAGGAGACCATGATGGGGACTCTGGGATGATGGCAGAGTGTCAGTGTTAACAGAAAAATTTTCTTATTCGTTAGGTAAGACTTACAAGGGGACTTCTCTTAAAATGTCTTAGCCTCAGTTTTACTGTGTGGGAATATATCTGATATCTGATAATGTGCTAGTGTTGAAAGTACATGTGATCTGCTTCTAAATGGGATTTATACATGCCATTAGTATTAGCACGGGGGTCCTTTTAGTCTTGAAGAACTTTCATCTTCCTTTGCAGTCCACCCCAGCCGTCTCGACGATTCTTCCCTCCGCCCATGCCGCTATCCAAGCCAGGTGAGTGCCAGCTGGGTTCTTTATATGCTGCGTGACTTTTCAGGTAAAAAGTCATATTCAAATTCCTGCTCAACATCTGTGCATCCTGTGTGTTCCAGTATCTAGCAGGACCTAGAATTGTTGGTGAGAAACTCTAGGGCTCTATCCACTCTGGCACTCTGGTCTTGTTGAAGATTTTGATAAACTCCCTGCTCCTCAGCCTCTCTGCTCTGTGTGTAACCCCTTTAACTTCAGTGGCGGGCATTTTTTTGCACGTTAGATTTGTTCTGCATGTTCATGTATCTTGTTTTGACTTTTCTTTGTTTATTTTCATCCTTTTTCCTCATTGCCCACTTGCCACATTCCCCCCCACCCTCTGCTCATTCTCCACCTCTGTGCGCCTTATCTCCATCCTGCCTTCAGACCATGAGAGAAAGATTGAACTGATCCGATTTCTCGTATCTGACTATGTGAATGTGCATGTGTTGGACACATTTTCTGAGCATGCCAACGTGCTTGCCTCCTCCGCCATTGCCACCTTCCAGGATGGGGCTGACCCATCACCGCCTTTTCTCTTTCTGCCAGTTCCCAGCTGCCAGCCTGAGAGGGTACCTAAACGAGATGGTTAGTAACTAAATTAGCTCTGCCTTAGATGTAGAACCATCCTCAGGGGCCAGTCCCAAAGCCTGGCTCTCTGTGTAGGAACCACGGATGTTTCTGTTTGCTACTTGACCTGAGTGTAGAGTTCACCACATTGTCAAGGTCATGTCACATTTCTTTCAGAGAGATTTTTAGGAAGTACCTTCTTTGTTTATGCCCTTTTCACATCATGGGGTGGGGGCGGGGGCTCCTTAGGTTTGTTGGTTTGGATTCTTTGCAGTGGTATTATTAATTTGAAGGATGTTTTAATAGTAGATGGCTTTAAAAAAAAATGCTTCTGGTTTTGCTTTCTGACCCTTAGACGCACACCGATAACCCCCGGTTACCGTCTTGAGTAGCATCATCACCAACTCACCTGGAATTCAGCTAGGGTGAATAATGCCAACAGGCCATGCATAGTGCTGCAAGAGTCATAAAGGCCCTTTAGATTCATTGCATCAGTGGTTTCTCGCAATATCTTTTCAGATAGCTAATATTATGATCTTTATCTTAGAGATGAGGAGACAGACTCCCAGGGGTTAACTGCCTCAACCAGAATTTCAAAGGTAGTTAGTGGTCGAGTGATAATTAGATCCCAGGTCCCCAGACTCTCACACCACTGCTCCCAGATTCAGAGCAGAGAACCCTCTTTGAATCGCCAAGATTTCAGGATTTCTATGTAGTGTTTCAAAATGCCCACCTTGTAGAATCTGACATTCTTGGAAGTACTAGGGTTTTGGTTAATGTATTTCATCAGTACAGATAAGGACATGGAATTTACATTTGAAGAAAATGGGTAACAGATCATTTACAGAATCCTGTATCTACAGGTTAGACCCGTGGTTCCCAGACTTGTCCATACACTGGAATCACCTGGGGGGCTTCAAACCTCTCAGAGGACTGAGCCCCATCCCTGGAGATTGTTCTTTAATTGGCCTGTGGGATGGCCTGGTCCATCTTTGAGATCCCCAGGTGATGCTCATGTGCAGGAGGTTCAGGAACCACTGGGTTAGGGGACAGGTGCTCCCCACACCGGAGAAGGTAATGGCACCCCACTCCAGTACTCTTGCCTGGAATATCCCATGGACGGAGGAGCCCGGCTCCAGTCCATGGGGTCGCTAAGAGTCAGCCACAACTGAGCGACTTCACTTTCACTTTTCACTTTCATGCATTGGAGAAGGAAATGGCAGCCCACTCCAGTGTTCTTGCCTGGAGAATCCCAGAGACGGGGGAGCTTGGTGGGCTGCCATCTATGGTGTTGCACAGAGTCAGACATGACTGAAGCGACTTAGCAGCAGCAGCAGCAGCTCCCCACACGCACCACACACAGCGAGACCCTCCCCACATTGTCTCTCCCACATTGTTATGTGCTCTGCATGCTGCAAATGTGAGAGCCTCAGGAAGGTTTTTTAATGGTTTTGTGAGCACATTTATGCTGCACAAAGCCTGTGTTCTCATCATTGGATATTTTGTTGAGAGGGAGAGAGGGAGAAAGATTCTGACCCTCTGTGTTCCTGTTCCCTGAAGTTAGAGGTGCACATAGAGTTGATTAAGTGTCTCTGGGTCTCCTGCACTGAAATCTGTCCCCTGATTCTTGCTGCCTTTCCCAAGTGTGTCCTTGAAGACTGACATTAGAGAAGCTTGTACCTTTGCAGAGTAGACTTGGACCACATGTTAACATTTTCCAAAAACTTTTAAAAGTTCCAGCCACCAAGTTAAATACCATGAGCAAAACCAGCCTTGGCCAGAGCATGAGCAAGTATGATCTTCTGGTTTGGTTTGAGATCAGTGAACTGGAGCCTACGGGAGAGTAAGTCCAACTTCCTATATTTTTAAATATGACAATTTTGCAAAATTAAAAAATGTAATTTTGAGTCTCTTTGTCTTCAGGTTCACAAAACGTCACATTCTAGTTTTGAACTGAATTTTAGGGGTGTTTACTCTTTGAATCAGATGTTTGTCAGAGAACTACCTAGTATTGTAATTTACTTTTTTAAAAACTATTTTCTCATTTATTTCCTCATAGAACATACCATATTCTTATTCAAATGAGAAAATCTAGGCTCAGAGAAATTAAATAATATGACCAAGGAAGCAGTAAGGTGGGGTTTGAACTCAGGACTGTCAGCTTTCATAGGACATCTTCTTTTATTTCCACGTTTTGTAACAGTAAACAATACTTACTGAGTGATTTAACTTCTTGTTAGCAGGAGCATGGAGATTGGCACTTTGTTACGAGGGAAGACAACCTACATATTGGGTTTTATCAGCAAACAAGCAAAGAGAGTCAGAAGCATATTGTGCACAATGGGGCCAGAGACTTATATCCACATCTCAGGGGCTTAGGGGACAGAATATTTCCATAGACCAGGGTTTCTCAACCTCTGCACTGTTTGGGGGCAGATGATTCCCTGTGGTTGGGGGCTGTCCTAAATGTTACAGGTATTTAACTGCGTCCCTGGCCTCTACCCATAAAGTGCCAGTAGCCCTTCCCTCCAGTTGTGGCAATAGACATTGTCAGATATCCCATGGGGGCAGAATCACCCCCAGTTAAGGACTTTTGGCTCCAGTCAAAATAATCAGCATTGGCTTACTCTGAGTTGTTGTGTTAGACTCAGTGGCAAATGTAATCACTGTTTATACTTGTCTCGGAAATGCTTTTGAAAAACACAAAAGAGATCCCTCTCCTGAAACAGAGGGAAGAGGCTATATCAGTTAAAAGACAGGGGATAAATGTTATCTTAACGATCCTCTGCTTATCATGCCGGGTACCACCATCACAGTTACCTCCAGGAAACATTTATTGAGTTCCTGCTGTGTGTGAGGTTTGGCTCTATCGATCCTGTAGTATTCAGCAGAAGTGACATTACTTTAAGGAATTTGACTTTCTGTAGACAGATCCATAATGTGATTATAACTTGCATTATGATGGAGAAGAAGTTACAGTAAATGGTTTCCACTGAGTTAATTGCTTTCTGATTCTTAAAAATCTGGAGTTATCTCTTCCTCATCTCCTGACACTTGCCATGGCAGTAATACATTATTTATAGAGTATCTGTTAGACAGGGAGCTGGGATGGAGCCAAATGCAAATGACTGTGTGATTATATGTCCACTCCAGATGATGAGAAGGACATGGGATCGGAGTTTAGGAAAACAGAAACCACCGAGGGGCAGCACGACCAGGGAGGACCTTGCAGGTGAAGCTGCAGTTAGTTATTAGTACAAGCATCCATCTAACCTCTTTCTTTCCTATTTCTTTTTTTACAGGTATATCCCAGCCGTGGTGGACCATACAGCAGGCTTGCCCTGCCAGGGGACATTTTTGCTTCACCAGGTACTAACGAAGGAGCCAAAAAGGGCCTAGAAGGGAACAACAAAAAGAGTTAGAATAAGAAACAGGCCTCTGTTTCTCTGCCTTTTTATCTTCATTTGAAGGGAATTTGGAGGTTGGGAGACTTTGCCCTATCCTTTCCTTAAAGTTTCTCAAACCTTGGCTTTTGTGTATAAATACATATATTAAAAGAGCTATTTTGAAAGAATTTGTTTAATTCAGTTAGAATGTATGCTGCTCCCCTGTGGTTTTATGCCATTTTCACTCTGTGATGTTAAGAAACTCTGCTTTCACAGCCAGAAGATTTTAATGGAGATAGAGAAGTAAGGTTTCAGTGGACTGAAAATCCAGTCGTGAAATGGAGGTCCCTCTTTGGCAAATGGAAAGTAGTTTTAATCAGTGCTCAGAAGTGCTTGTGAATCAGATGGGCTCACTCTGGGACTTACAGTCTGGGCAGTGGTTCTTGAAGCTGTATCAGCACCTGGCTCTTCCTCAGTCCCTCACCTGTGTCCCTTGATTCAGAATAACAGTGTGGACAGCACTTCCCATCTCTCTCCATACCTCCCCTTCTTGCCACCACCACACCAGACGATCCAACAAAGGGCAAACAAGAGGAAATAAGAGATGGCCCCAGCTAAATTGCAACCCTGCTCCATTACCTAGGGCATCCAGCGGAGGATCACAGTGACCATCATCCATGAGAAGGGGAGTGAGCTCCACTGGAAGGATGTTCGTGAGCTGGTGGTAGGTGAGTACATTTCTTCAGATGAGGACGGAGCCAGGCTTTTTTAGAGATGTGATTGGTCCCTGTTTGGAGCACAGGGAGTATGTGGAAGACTGCACTGGAGAACATGACCATCAGAAGAGAGACTTTGAGTCAAAAGTACCCTTGTTTCCCAGCTCCCTTCATAGGTTATGCAACTGCCAGTATTTTTCTCAAGGACTATGGGAGTGGTTCTGTGCCGAAGGCCCCAGAGAAGCCTCTGCTCCTTGTGCGCTTGTGATCTAGTGAGGAACAGCGTGTGTATGTATCCAGAGCTGTTTGAGGAGTGAATACCAAATGAGGACAACTGAAACAGACCTGTGCTAGGAGAGTGGACAACAAAAAAGGTCCAAGAGGACTGGGTTAGCTGGTAGGAGATGCTGAGTAGATTAGAGAGAAATTGGAGGGTTTTGTTTGTTTTTTTTGCAAGCATTTGGAGTTAGTCAGGAATGTCTAATGAGCAAATGGCTAGAAACCTATGGCCAGAGAGGAGAGACAGAATTGAGGTCCCATGAGAGGAAAAGATTGAACCAACAGCATCAGCTGTAGAATGAGAGGCTAAGGCAGGAGCCTGACCCTGTTTTTACCATGGACCCATTTGGCAGAGGTGAAGCCTCAGAATTACATTTTTAAATGTAGAAAATAAAGTACTTGGGATTACTAAGGGAACTAATAATATTGAACTGCAGTTGTTAAAAACTAAACAAATTTGTAACATAAGCTCTCTATTGATGTGTTAAATAAGCAGAGGGTCTAATTTGTATCATTTCAAAGTGGTAATGAGTGTCATATAGTTGACATTAGTGTGATAACGGAAACATCTGTGATTTCTGCCTGGGACAAAGGTATAAGTACTGCTCAGTCTACTGTGGTTTGTGCCCTCCCCTCCTTATGGAAAGAAAAACCAGTTTCAGTTAGAGGCTCCTGAAAATAAAGTTGTTACAGTTTAGCCTTTCTGAATTTTATGCATAAACCTCTTGGGTACCTACAGACCAAATTAGGGACCTCTGGAAGGATGGTTATATACTCTGTCCTATCCAGGACAGTGATTTTCAAGCTTTTCAAAATTAATTTTTACACACAAAAAAAGAAAGATGCTTTCTGGCCAGAATGGGTGGTGAGCAGAGGCAGCAGTTATTAAGGCTTTTCTGTAACCCTATGGCTTATTATTTTTTTTAAACAAGCATGAAGTGTGGCAGGTGCTTTCCTAAATGCTCTAAAAATGTTAGTTCATATAATATAACATAACATATAATATGATCATAAAATTCTTTAAAGGGCAGAATTGTTTTTCCCACTTGGCAGGTGAGGAAAGTGAGGCTCAAAGAGGTTGAGCGTGTGCCCAGGCCTCACAGAGAGTTAGTGTCGGAGCTGAGATTCAAACCCCGGCAGTCCTGCTCCAGAGACTGTTCTGAAACTCTGTGCACTGCTGCATACCCTAGTCTTAGTATTTGAAAACAGAATTGTAAGATGTTAAACAAGAAAGTGGTATAATGAAGGCAGTGGCTTAAGAACATTATAGAAGGTGAGTGTGGGGTGGATTGACAAGGAGAGACATGAGAGCAGCTGGGAGACCAGTTAAATGACTGTTGCTTGTCTCTGATCAAAAGGGGATGAGCTTCCCCTGATGAGCAGGGCAGTGATGTTGGAAATAAAAGTCGAAATGAATATGAGAAGCTCTTTGAACAATGAATAAATGTTCACAGTTGACTGAATGTGGGATGTAAAGGGGAGACAGAATATGGAGAAGAAAAAAATAAATAAATAAATAAAAAATTAAAAAAAAAGAATATGGAGAAGAATGGAAGACTGAGAATTCCCACATTAGACTTTGAAACTACAGTTAACCAAATGACTCTTCCGGCACCTGAAATTACACAGAGGTCTGACAGTCTCATTTTGGCTTAATGGATTACTGTTTTGTTTTTAAATGTCCCCATGTCCTGGTTTCTTTCTTGTCTCTCTCAGGCCGAATCAGGAATAAGGCTGAGGTGGATGAAGCTGCAGTGGACGCCATCCTCTCCCTCAATATCATCTCTGCCAAGTACCTGAAGTCGTCCCACAACTGTAGCAGGTGGGCCACCGGGGCGAGTGATGAGTCAGCCCTGGGAGTTGATTACTTCACCATTAGATTCTTCATTCATTAATGACTCCCCACCTTCTCACTTAGACTCCCTATTCCTTCTCTGCCTATCCTGTTCTTCAGAAATAAATAACATAAACCATTGGAGATACTCATATGTTACTCCCAGAGAACAAAAATATTCTTCCCTTTGGGGAGTTTGAACGTTGTAGCACAATGTTAGAGAAAAAGCTGTAGCTGTAGCACAACGATAGAGAAAAAGCAGAAGAAAACTCAGCATGCCACCCAAGATTTTACATGTAGATTAACTATGGCTAAGACTAAATGTCTTCCTATGAAGTGATTGCTGGAGAAAGACCTCTCTCTCTTGGCCTTGGGTTTCATGGAAACCTGCTCTCCAAGGTGTAGTGAACTCTCTTGTGTTCATCTTTGCTGCTGCCAGTATTGGCTCAAGGAGTTTTGCTATTTCACTTATGCATTAAAGGCAATAAATTATAATAAACTCTTCTGACCAAGATTGGCTGCTATAGATAATGAATTTTAATTTTAAGCTAGTTACCTTCAGAATTCCATTTTTAATCAAATAATGACAGAGTGTATAAAGTACATAGCTATTCTGCTTTTCTGTATTGAACTATAAATAAATCTGCTGGGGTGCATTTCCCTCCCTGGGGAAGGAGTCCCCTCATTGTGCACAGAGGCTCTGTGTCTTTATGAAGTGAGGTCTGGGGAACAGGAGTGGCTATGTGTTCTAATGTGGTTCGGAACACAACCTTCAAATTACGGGATTTCTCTGTGGTCTGTCTGCTCCTGAAAAGTTGCTTCTGTCTGTTGGCAAGCGGGAGAGGAAAAATAAGACAAAAACCAGAAGCAGAGTTAAAAGTTTGGGCCAGGGTTAATTTCTTTCCGTTGCTCCCTTGTGTTTCTGATTTTCATGGGAATGAGGAAAAGGAAGCAGATGTGTGTTTGCTTTTTTGCCTATTGGAGAAACTGGCAGGGACTGTGGGCAGAAAGGGAAGGTGACTGAGAGGGGTGTACATATGGGGCAGGGGGTGGGGTGGCAGAAATAAAGCAGGCTGCTCTCATCTCCCTTGGCCTCTTCCCTGGGCAGAATCTTGAACAACACCATTTCTGTGAAGTTAGCATTAATCCCACACACTGTTCTCTCTGCTGCCAGACGTTTACAGAAAGTGTTCAGCTGGCATTCATCATGTTCTCCTTGCAACTGTGAGGAACATATCTTAACCCTCCCTGTGGTATTCGGTGAAAGATGGTGAAACATGGTGTTTCGTTGATGTGCTGGTTGTGCTGAACTTGCCTCCATTAGAGTAACCTTAACCAGTCCTTTGACTCATGCCTGGCAGTGGGTTAGATGTGTAGAAGATAAATTTGACTTTGTTAAAAGCAACTTACCTTGGCTTCTCCTTTGTTCAGCAACTGTTCTGCCCTTTGGAACTCAGAAAAAGTCGTGGAGGCTGGAATCTAGCCTACAAGGAATGGGGGACGAAAAGGCCTTCATTCCAAGAGCCCCACAGGGCCCTGCTTGGCATCACCACCACCAACAGGGACCTAGAGTCAGAATGACTGGCCAGGGACAACCTGGAAACTAACCCCATCACCCTAAAACCCGAGACTGCAAGCCATGTGGCAGAGCAGTCCTCCTGGGTTTCCTTACCCTGTTGCTGCCCACCCTGGTGCCCCTTCCCAATAAAATCTCTTGCTTTGTATTAAAAAAAAAAAAAAAAAAAAAGAACCAACTTTATCTTTCCCAATAGAAGCTTAGAGTTAATTAATCAAAAAAGTTGCTAAAGTCAAGAATAATAAAAAGATACAGACTATAAACACTTGTTTTAAAGTATTTAAATGTACATAAATTTGTCAAGCTCTTGCTCTAGGGCCAAGGCCTTTTCTTTAATTGTAGGCTCATTTATTAGACTTCTGACTGTCTTTCTGACAAAGCCACACCCATAATTTATCATCTATAATTTTCAGTTTGGTGGAACTGGAAACTTATGAAGAAAATCACAGTGCAAAATCCTTTAAGCTTTTTATCATGTATCACTAAAATTTTATTTCCCTCTTTCTTTTACATTCATCTCACCCAAACTTAATTGAACAGCTGTTGTTTTAAACAACTCACCGTTATCAAGTCTTTTAAAGACATTTAGTTTAGTTTTCACACTTAGTTTTGTTTCACACTAAACAAAAATTCTTATTGCTCTCATGTTTCAGTGGTTTATCTAATATTTAATTAAATTAGATCATTGTAATAACAAACAACTGCATAGACAGGTTTGGGACCAAATACTACTGATACTTGAAAAGCACAAAACTCAGCTCTTTGGAGCAAATTGTCTGGGCCTATGCATGCATACTAAGTCGCTTCAGTCATGTCCAACTCTTGGTGACCCCATGGACTGTAGTCTTCCAGGCTCCTCTGTCCTTGGGATTTCTCTAGGCAAGAATACTGGAGTGGGTTGCCATTTCCTTCTCCACTGGGCCTATGAGCTACCTCTTTATTTTAGAATAACGCTCAATGAGAAATGGATGTCAGTCTTTACATTCTAGGGTTGTGAAGAGCATAAGTTCATGTGGTAAGTGGCTAAATGGAGTTTGGTTAAGAGAGCTTTTGTTCTTTCTGCCTAAAGGTTTAGTGTTTAAAGTTGAACTTACAGAGCTCCAGTTGGGTGTATTAAGTATACGTGATTAGAAGGTACTTGTGATACATTGATAGCAGAGTGCAGCTGATAAGAGCCATTGCTCCTTTTCTTCCTGGTCCTACATTTCTCTTACCTAATTGGTTTGGTTTTCTCATAACTCCACAGCAACTTCCTACCATTTCCAATAGTAAGTCACCTCCTAAAGGGATGTTAATCAAAACTGTCTCCCTTCTACGTCCAGCATTTCCTTAACACAATGACTCTTCTCATTGTAAGCCATTTATCAAACTGTGTCCCATGAAATTCGCTGTTATTTGTCCACTTGAATTCACTTTGCTTGTCAGCAAATTTGTGTTTTATATCTGTTTTTTTTTCTCTTCTCCTTTCTCTCTTCCCCTCTCTTTTTTCCTTTTTTAATTTTTTTGACTTTTGCTGTACTAACGAAAGTTTTTTCTATGTTTTTGCAGGCTCTTTCTTGATAAGGATATTCCTAGGTATTTTCTGTTTGCTTTTTTGCACATAAAGATTCTGTTTTATCAGAATGCTTTATGTCTTCTGTTGCTTTGACTGCTGTTATAATTTAGTAGTTTTCCCCTATGTAAACCTGCACCCACCTAGGAATAGAGCGAGACCTCACTCTGCACCGTTGCGCCCTAGGCTTTTCTAATGCATGTATAGTTTCGCTTGTAGGTTCTTGAGTAATCTGTAGAGTTCATAATTATTTTCTCATTCCATTTAGTAAACCTGCTCATTTTATTCTTATGCCGTGTCAAGTTTTCCCTTCCACATTGCAAAGTAGAATGTTACTGCCTTCATTTCATATGGAATCTCAGGCTTTTGTGATTGTTAACCTTTTTCTTTGTTTTGTCCTGTGTAGTATCAGAGACCAGTTTAGTTATTTCGGTAGCTGAGTCCGTGAGAAATATTTTTTATTTTTAAACATTTCTCTTTGTCCTGTCAGGACTACTTGTCTCGTTTATTTTCTGCTTTTGGAATAGAAAAAAATTCCTAGTTTGGTAGTGAAGGAAATTGCCTCCCATCTCTCTTTCCATCTGGTTGAAGAAAGAAAACTGAAGGAAGTGACACATAACAGTATAGCCTAAATGGTTTTTAAGATGCGTGTACACAAACACCCACACAGCACATAAACACACGCTGCTTTTGTCTAGAATATCTTGAGAAATCAACCTGGGGTTATTTCCTGACCACCTTAAAGCCATACAGGACAGCGTGCTTTAGGACTCAGCCCTGTTTCTAACCGCCAGTTCTCTTGCTCGCTTGAGTCCATTGACATTACTCATGTGTCCTGGTTGTAGTTTGTATGACCTCTTCTCAAGAACTGCCACCCTTGGTGAGTGTTTTGGAAAAAAATGTGCAGCCGTAACTCCCAAGCACCAAACAAATCAAACCAAAAAAATAAATAAAAACCACCTTTTTCTCCCCATCCCAATACAGGGAGATTTTAGTGATGTAAGAATTTTTCTATGTTAGCCAAGTTTCTATCAGAGAAATTTCTTCTTTAGGTTAAATGAAAACCAGACAACAGGAATGTGAAGAGGCTTTCTCACACACATTCAGAACACTTGCCTCATTTGAGAGGGAATCATGAACTGTAAATCCTGGCCCCAGGAAGCTCAAGTTCTGGTTCAATTTTTAATGAGTCACAGGTCCAGGCAGCAGGGCTAGGAATCACTGTCTGGTGTCTCCAGGGTAACACACACCGTCACCCTACAAAGGGGCTTTACTTGACCTCAGCACAGGTGGGCCCAGACTGCAGGGCCACAGGTAGGCCCCATTCCAGGTCCCTCGGCAGACTCTGGGACACAATAAAAGAGCCGTCTCAAGGACAGAGCCCTCAGGTGGCTTCTGCTGAAGTAATGGATTCCACCACCCAACGTCAAAATTTGTCTTAAACCAAGCTAAAATTTAGATTCAATCAAAACAGGGCTCTGTGGGTCATAAAGGGCTCTCTGGTGAGCCCAGGGGCAGGGGAGGGGCTTGTGTTGTCCTCCGTGGTTGCTGTTTGGGTCCCTTGGTTGCTTCGTCCATCTTGGTCTTGCTGTCTCTCTGTTCCTTTGGTATCTGTGTAGAGAATTTTCTTGACCCTTATGCTCTACCTTAAGAGCTAGATCTTTGTAAGAGTATCATGTACAGCTGATGACCTTTGAACAACACGGGCTTGAACTGTGTGGGTCCACTTATGTGTTGATTTTTTTCAGTAGTAGGTACCACAGCACTCCGTGATCCGTGGTTGGCTGAACCTGCGGAGGCAGAACCTTGGATATCGAGGGCTTACTATAAGTTATACGTAGATTTTTTCTCTTTTTTGGCTGTTCTGGGTCGTCTTTGCTATGCAGACTTTGTCTAGTTTGGGCGAACAGGGGCTAGTCTTTGTTGCAGTTTGCGCTGCTCACTGCAGTGGCTTCTCTTGTGGAGCACGGACTGTAGGCACTCGGACTCAGTAGTTGTGGTGCCCTGCAGCATGTGGGATCTTCCCAAACCAGGGCTGGAACCCATGTCTCCTGTGTTGACAGGCAGATTCTCAACTACCGGACCACCAGGGAGGTCCTATACACAGATTTTTAAGAGCATGGAGAGTCAGCCCCCTATCCCCTGTTGCACAAAGGTCAACTATACTGCAAGATGACTTACAACTGTACTTCTAGAAGCAGCTACAAGATGAAATCATAAAAAAAAAAAAAGATGAAATCATCAGGCTTCAAACACTAGCACTCAGGATGAGGTGTGGTTACGGAATTCATTTAGAAGTATTGTTTTCTCTGATTATTTCTGGAGAAAGAATCACAGAGGTGTGTTTAGAGAGAAGATATGCCAACTATTTGCCAACATCTAGAAAAGACAGCTGCAGTGAGATTACCATTTGGTAAGGGGCGAGGTGGAATGTACTGGGCAGGGAATAAAGTGCGCAAAACTCCAGTTGTATCAGGTGAGGTGTGTTACACGTCCAGAGAGTGTGGTGCTGGACAGCCCACTCTGCAGGGGTGGACAAGGTGTTTTCCCTGGCAGTTCTCTCGGGGGTTGAGTTGGGAGTTGATCTCTGACTCTGCTGTTGAACTCAGGATGGTGTTTCAGGTGAGACCTGCTGAACCGGAAGGTTAATGTCAAGTAGGGGCTATGGTGTTTTTACTGGGAGGAAAAAAGAAAGGTATTAGGACAGTTTACAAAGTCAGTTTATGGGTGTTTATTAAATAATCAAACTTCTAGTTGTTATTTGAATGTTAGATTCTTACGTGGATTTTTGGAAAACTGATAAATAGTAGTTGGCTAGCTCTGGTACTAAAAATTACTTTCTTTTACTGAAATGTCAGCTAAGAATAACCTCATATTTTATTTAAAACAAGGTTCTCTATGCTGTCTCTCCCATCAGTCCTCCTAGATGTGTGTGTGCTGTTTCTGAGGTTCAGCAGGATGGAATTGAGACATGAAGAAGGCTGCTTCAAATGATTGAACCTCTATTTCCTGCCCTGGTCACTGACTCACGGAGGAGCTCACTTAGTCTTTCTTATTTTAGTTTCTGTCCATACTCATTTCTGCTTTTCATCTTAATTCTTTTGATTGATCTCACTCTGTTGATGTTTATAGGCAGGGAGAAAACAGGCTTGTCAAAAAAAAGAACATAGCTAAGTGTTCCTTGATAACGGGTGGGGGCAAGAGGCTGGAGGCTGACATTTTTCTCCCAGGAGATGAAGGTTCCACTCTGTTGTCAGAGTTCGGGAAGTTGGAACTGTGGGTCACTGTGGGTTCTGATTGTGCATTTCTGATTGTGCATTTCTGATTGTGGCACTACCTGGGCTAAGATGACTTCAGGGCTCTACAGCGTTTCCAACTGTGGCAGTACCTGCACTTAGGTGCCTGCAGCTTTAGGTGACCCCTCTTGCCTTTTCGACTGCAGGACCTTCTATCGTTTCGAGGCCGTCTGGGATAGTTCCCTCCATAACTCCCTCCTTCTGAACCGAGTGACACCCTACGGAGAAAAGATCTACATGACCCTGTCGGCCTACCTGGAGGTGAGAGGACCCACAACTTGAGTTGCTGTGACCTGCCAGCCCTGCACAGTGGGCAGGTTACAACAAGGAAATGGGGAGGAACCATGTGACTGACTGTGTCTTCCTTTCTCCCAGCTCATCCTCCCAGCTCATCCTTAAGTTACTTATTATTATTATACTTTGCTAACTACTCTGGTTATATCAGGTTCTGTTCCCAGCCTCTAGTTAACCAAAAAGTCATATAACTTCTATTTCATTCTCAGTTTTAGTAGCCTAGTCCCTATCCATCAGAGAAAGCGTGATTTTAAGAAAACGGCCTCTTGTTTTGGAAGTTGTGGATGGAGGCTAGTAGTGGCTAACATCGCAGATGCTAGAACTAGCCTGTCTGAGTTTAGGTTCCCTGTGCTGTCACTTGGGAGAGTGATTTCTCCTTTGTGCTTCAATTTCCTTATCTCTTGAACAGGGGTAATGATAGTATTAATAGCATTTACCTAAGAAGGTTGTTGAGAGGTCACAAAAAGGGATTTAAGGCAAACAGTGCTGGGCATATGACAAATAATAAGTATCAGCCATTGCCTACAGAAAAAAACTTTGAAAAATTTTGAGAAAAGTAAATGCACCCACAAGGAATACTGCCTGACCTTACATGTATTGTTTTCTGATTTGCTGTTGAAATAAATTGCTGGTAGAGCTGAAGTCCTCCACCCACTATGTCTGGGACCAGCTTTCCAATGCCATAGTGCCCAGACTATGGTCACAGGTGTTCTGTCTGCTTTCAGCTGGATCACTGCATCCAGCCGGCCGTCATCACCAAGGACGTGTGCATGGTCTTCTACTCCCGGGACGCCAAGATCTCGCCGCCACGCTCGCTGCGCAGCCTCTTTGGCAGCGGCTATTCGAAGTCACCAGACTCGTAAGTTTTGGAGACAAGTGTCGCCTCGGGTTGGTGGGCCCCGTACAGAATGAGCAGTCTCCTAACTGCTGTTTTCAGGGTTCTCAGCCTATCAACCATTTGGTAGCTGACACCTGGAGTGCAGTGAGGTAAATGTTGGCATTTAGTAAAATATTAACAGATGGATGAGTAGTAAAGGAAGGGAGGCATGTTCCATTGTGAACACTTCTCCAACAGTTTTGCAGGGACTGAGTGTTCTTTTAAATGTCATTATTATTATTTCTAACAGCTTACTGTTGGGACGTTCTTATCCTTAAGATTTATTTGTGTTTTAGATACATAAATGTACATCGAGAATAATACAGTGACTACCTGTGCATCACCACTGAGCTTAAAAATGGTTACTAATGCAGTAGAAGATTCAGTCCCCTTCCTAACCCCACCCCCTAGAAGCTGGTGTTTATCATTTTCATTCTACTCAGACCTTTACCCCTTCATCTCTTCTTTCTTGTAAGAAAAGGCAAAATTCAATTTTCACATTTGAATTATACATTTTCCAGTTTATTATTCAGTTGTGTCCTAAGTTCAGAATAGGAGAACAGTGACTGATGAGCGATGTCTGTAATTTTACAGACATCTGAGGGTGGGTTGCAATTCCAGCACAGGAGACAATGCTTTAAGCAGAGAGAATTGAGATTCTTGCTGTTTTTGTGCTGTTTGAAATTAAGCAATTGTTTATTTGTTTTAATTTACATAGCAATCGAGTCACTGGAATTTATGAACTCAGTTTATGCAAAATGGCAGACACAGGAAGTCCAGGTAAGCTCTGTGGATCAGGGAAGGGAGAGTTACCTTTGCATTTGACTGCAGTACACTATGTCAAAAGTTTATCCCACCCATGCAGGATGGATATACATTCTTGAGACACCAGTTATATTTTACAAGCCACTTTGGTGGTGGTGGTAGGAGTTACCATTTTCGGAGTTACAACACTGTTTGCTTTATGATGTGCTATACAGTTATAAAAACTGTATAGAACAGATTGTTATTAGGCTGTGGAATATTATCAGTATAACAAATTCAAGCATATTATGAGAATTCCCTGGCGATCCAGTGGTTAGGACTCAGTGCATTCACTGTCATGGCCCCAGGTTCAGTCCCTGGTCAAGGAACTAAGATCCTACAAGCCTGAGTCATAAGCCCCCTCCCCACTCCCTCGCAAAAAAAATCAAATGTATTTCAGTGAATTTGGTTTGGAAAACTTCAGAGCCATTTCCCTTCCTACCTTAGCCCCAACGATAACTTGACAGTGTGACTTTACAGGTACCGTCAAACTAGAATTTGAACCTCCTATGCTATGGAAAGACACGTTATTAATATTAAGCTGAGCTTGTTCTGTGTCCCTTTTTATGTATCTGTGCAATGCTGTTATTCCTCCATTTTGGTGGCCTTAAACAGCCCTCTGCATTTCCATGTTTGTGAAACTGGAACATGGACAAAATTATGGGTTTTTCAAAACATTTAGTGTAAGTTTGAATCATTTTGGAGAAAATATGTGGAAAAGAGACTGAGGCCCACATGTAAGAGTGGAGGTAAAAGGAAGATTCTGAGTATGAATCTAAGTCCCATAGCAGCTAATTACAGTGTCTAGAGAATTCCTTCAGAAATTTTTAAATTAACGTAAGTTCATGTCTTTTAAGGGCTTCCCTGAGAGCTCAGTTGGTAAAAAATCCGACTGCAACACGGGAGACCCCAGTTTGATTCCTGGGTAGGGAAGATCCACTGGAGAACGGATAGGCTACCCACTCCAGTATTCTTGGGCTTCTCTTGTGGCTCAGCTGGTAAAGAATCCACCTGCAATGTGGGAGACCTGGGTTTGATCCCTGGGTCAAGAAGATCCCCTGGAGAAGGAGAAGGCTACCCACTCCGGTATTCTTGCCTGGAGAATCCCATGGACTATACGGTCCACAGGGTCGCAAAGAGTTGGACAAGACCGAGAGCCTTTCACTTTCACTTCACTTTCATGTCTTTTAAATTTGAAACCAGTACAGTTCAGTTCAGTCACTTAGTCGTGTCCAACTCTTTGCGACCCCATGAACTGCAGCACACCAGGCCTCCCTGTCCATCACCAACTCCCGGAGTTCACTCAGACTCACGTCCATCGAGTCAGTGATGCCATCCAACCATCTCATCCTCTGTCGTCCCCTTCTCCTCCTGCCCTCAATCTCTCCCAGCATCAGGGCCTTTTCAAATGGGTCAGCTCTCCACATGAGGTGGCCGAAGTATTGGAGTTTCAGCTTCAACATCAGTCCCTCCAATGAACACCCAGGACTGATCTCCTTTAGGATGGACTGGTTGGATCTCCTTGCAGTCCAAGGGACTCTCAAGAGTCTTCTCCAACACCACAGTTCAAAAGCGTCAATTCTTTGGTGCTCAGCTTTCTTTATAGTCCAGCTCTCACATCCATACATGACTACTGGAAAAACCATAGCCTTGACTAGACGGACCTCTGTTGGCAAAGTAATATAATGTCTCTGCTTTTTAATATGCTGTCTAGGCTGATCATAACTTTCCTTCCAAGGAGCAAGTGTCTTTTAATTTCATGGCTGCAGTCACCATCCACAGTGATTTTGGAGCCCAGAAAAAGAAAGTCTGACACTGTTTCCCCATCTATTTCCCATGAAGTGATGGGACCAGATGCCATCATCTTAGTTTTCTGAAAAATGTTGAGCTTTCAGCCAGCTTTTTCACTGTCCTCTTTCACTTTCATCAAGAGGCTTTTTAGTTCCTCCTCACTTTCTGCCATAAGGGTGGTGTCATCTGCATATCTGAGGTTACTGATATTTCTCCCGGCAATCTTGATTCCAGCTTGTGCTTCCTCCAGCCCACCGTTTCTCATGATGTACTCTGCATGTAAGTTGAATAAGCAGGGTGACAGTATACAACCTTGATGTACTTCTTTTCCTATTTGGAACCAGTCTGTTGTTCCATGTCCAGTTCTAACTGTTGCTTCCTGACCTGCATACAGATTTCTCAAGAGGCAGGTCAGGTGGTGTGGTATTCCCATCTCTTTCAGAATTTTCCAGTTTATTGTGATCCACACAGTCAAAGGCTTTGGCATATTCAATGAAGCAGAAATAGATGTTTTTCTGAAACTCTCTTGCTTTTTCGATGATCCAGCAGATGTTGGCAATTTCATCTCTGGTTCCTCTGCCTTTTCAAAAACCAGCTTGAACATCTGGAAGTTCATGGTTCATGTATTGCTGAAGCCTGGCTTGGAGAATTTTGAGCATTACTTTACTAGCGTGTGAGATGAGTGCAATTGTGCGATAATTTGAACATTCTTTGGCATTGCCTTTCTTTGGGATTGGAATGAAAACTGACCTTTTCCAGTCCTGTGGCCACTGCTGAGTTTTCTAAATTTGCTGGCATATTGAGTGCAGCACTTTCACAGCATCATCTTTCAGGATTTGAAATAGCTCAGCTGGGATTCCATTACCTCCACTAGCTTTGTTTGTAGTGATGCTTCCTAGGGCCCGCTTGACTTCACATTCCAGGATATCTGGCTCTAGGTGAGTGATCACACCATAGTGATTAACTGGGTCGTGAAGATCTTATTTGTACAGTTCTTCTGGGTATTCTTGCCACCTCTTCTTAATATCTTCTGCTTCTGTTAGGTCCCTACCATTTCTGTCTTTTATTGAGCCCATCTTTGCATGAAATGTTCCCTTGGTATCTCTAATTTTCTTGAAGAGATCTCTGCTGCTGCTGCTAAGTCGCTTCAGTCGTGTCCGACTCTGTGCGACCCCATAAATGGCAGCCCACCAGGCTCCCCTGTCCCTGGGATTCTCCGGGCAAGAACTCTGGAATGGGTTGACATTTCCTTCTCCAATGCATGAAAGTGAAAAGTGAAAGTGAAGTCGCTCAGTCCTGTCCGAATCTTTGCGACCCCATGCACTGTAGCCTACCAGGCTCCTCAGTCCATGAGATTTTCCAGGCAAGAGTACTGGAGTGGGGTGCCATTGCCTTCTCTGGAAGAGATCTCTAGTCTTTCCCATTGTATTGTTTTCCTCTATTTCTTTGCATTGATCTCTGAGGAAGGCTTTCTTATCTCTCCTTGCTATTCTTTGGAACTCTGCATTCAAATGAGAATATCTTTCCTTTTCTGCTTTGCTTTTCACTTTTCTTCTTTTCACAGCTATTTGTAAGGCCTCCTCAGACAGCTGTTTTGCTTTTTTTGCATTTCTTTTTCTTGGGGATAGTCTTGATCCCTGTCTCCTGTACAATGTAACGAACTTCTGAAACCAGTACAACATTTTAAAAAATTAATGGGAAATAATGGAGGCAGAACCAGTTGGTCATGTACCATCTTGACTGAGCCATGAAACATGAGGGAGGTGCATATAGTCCTTTCCCACTTCTTTGCTCTGAGTGTATTTTTATATATTTGAACCAATAGTGTGCAGACTATTTAATCTCTGTGTTTCCACTTAACATAATATCTAGCATTTTCTCAAGTTGCATTACCAGCTTCATAATTATCTAAGAATATAAAACCCAGTTTTAAAAGAAGTTCAGACAGTTGCTTTGGAGCAAAAAGGATAACATTTTTTTTATTAATACCCCATGTATCTTGAGACACAACTGTCCTAGTGTGCCATATGTATGAAGTATTCATTCCTTTTGAGCTAAAATTAGACTTGCGTTTTTCTGTGGGGAAAAAAAAAGTGGTTTCCTCTTATCTCAGGCATGCAGCGGAGAAGAAGGAAAATCTTGGATACCTCAGTGGCGTATGTGCGGGGGGAGGAGAACTTGGCTGGCTGGCGGCCCCGGGGAGACAGCCTCATCCTAGAGCACCAGTGGGAGTTGGAGAAGCTGGAGCTCCTGCACGAGGTACTGGAGGGGAGGCAGGCGCAGGCAAACTCTTGGGCAAGGTGCCCCAATTATCATCTTATGCTCAGCTGCTGCCTATGACCAGGGCTTGGCAGTTCTCCTTCACAGTGGAGGCATGATATAATACTTTGCTTATTAAGACCTTGATGAGCTTGCATTTGCTGAGGTTGTACTGTTGTTCTTCTTAGGTGGAGAAAACCCGCCACTTTCTGCTGCTCCGTGACAGACTGGGTGACAGCATCCCCAAATCCCTGAGTGACTCGTTGTCCCCCAGCCTCAGCAGCGGGACCCTCAGCACCTCCACCAGCATCTCCTCTCAGATCTCAACCACCACCTTTGAAAGTGCCATCACACCCAGCGAGAGTAGTGGCTACGACTCAGCAGACATTGAAAGCCTGGTGGATCGAGAGAAAGAGCTGGCTACAAAGGTGGGACTCCCTGTCTCTGCTGAGCACTTCCCCCTGAGGCTCTGTGAGCTGGTCTTTCTGTTTTCTCTTTTGCATTTTCATCTTTCTTTGAGGGCCGCTGATTCAAGGCCTGTGCCGACACTGTGAATATAGGAGTAAAGAAGACTTAATTTCTACCCTTAATAAGTTTACAGGCGAGTGGGTGACCAGCTTTTAATAGAGGTGTGATCTGAAATGCTGTGGGAGGCAGGGAGAGGCCTGCCCAGGAGGGCACTCATGAGCTGACCTTGGAAGGATACACAGGCGAGAGCCAGCAATGTCCTGCGTGACCAGTGTGAGGGAATCCGTGCAGGAGAGGGACAGGAGATGGAGCGGGGGAAACAGACCAGGGGCCAGATCACGAAGAGCCTGGTGCTGGACTAAAACATTCAGAATATTCTGGGAGTGACCTGGAAATGCTTCAAATGGGTATTTGTGTTTTAGAAAGATTTCTCTGGCAGTAATAAAGAGGCTAAATTTGTGGTGAGGAGACTAGAGGCAGAAAGAATTCTTTATTTCCGTAATCCAGATGAGAAATGATCAAGTTTTTTAACTATGGTGGGAGTATGTGGGATGAAGAGGAATCATGAGAGAGATGTTTGGAAGGTAGAATCCACATTGTTTGTGCCTAGATACCACGGGAGTGGGCAGAGGGCTTGTTTGGGATGACCAAATAAGAAATAAGAGGGAGTCTGTGATTGTTTCAGTAATTGAATGGTCATCTAGTTGATTTAGGAACGTATGTCATCTAGAAATCTCCATACCTTTTAGTACCAACGCAAGTTGAGAATTAGAGATGCTATTGGATTCTTAAATGCTTTAAACTGTGGTGTTTGCAGTAATTCACTTTTGCAGTTTTGAGAATGGCTTTTTATCCACTCATATTATCATCTTTATTAGGCAGGTCCAAGGCTTCCCTTCCTATATACCTAGCTAATTTCCCAGGTTCTTTGAGCAGCACCTAAGCTCCACTGTGGGTCTTAGGCATGTTATTTTCCTTCCCGCCTTTAATTCAGGGCTTTGTTTAACCATCAAAACTTACTCTTCTCATTCTCTTCCCTAGTGCCTGCAACTTCTCACCCACACTTTCAACCGAGAATTCAGCCAGGTGCACGGCAGCATCAGTGACTGCAAGGTGAGCAGCTCGTGTTTCCTGTCCTCAGGTTCTGCTGCTTTTAGGTGGCTTGAGATGGGCCTGGTGTTATGTCTGAAGATGTCTGACATACCTCCTCCTGCATTTATTTATTTAATTTTTCAGTCGGAACACTGACTTCTAAAGATGAACATATCCTTCTGTCTCTTAGACCAATTATCAGATGGGAAACATCTGGCTTTTTCCTTGGATCCCTTGGAGAAGAATATTCTGTTGAGGGTGATACGTAATTATATGGCAGGGCACAGCAAGTTCTGAGTTTCTTAGTGGCATGAAATTTTGTTGCCCTCGATAGAGTAAGGTGAACACTTGGGAGAACTTCTGCTTCACTCTCCTTCCATCATCATCCCCTTTCCTGGTCTTCCCTAGACACGCCGAGCTTTCCGCCTTGGGTCTGTGTACACAGCCTGTTCATTTGTCTGGAATAATCTTCCAGATAGTCCCATGATTGGCTTCCTTAGCTCTTTCATCTTTCTGCTCAGATATTGCCTTCTTGAAGTGAATTCCCTTAACCATCCTCTGTGAAGCCAGCAGCTCTCTGAAACTTTTTAACCTGCTACCCTGCTTTCTGTTTTGCTGTAGCATCGATCCCTGCCTGACACTTCTTAAAGTGTTTGTTGATTGGTTGATTCTCTGCCTTCTCTACTTAGAATGTAAGTTTCAGGAGGGCAGGGCCTCTGCCATGTTCTTAGAATAGTACCTGTTGTTCTCAGTGCTTGGCATGCATACTGCTACTGCTAAGTCACATCAGTCACATCAATGTCCAATTCTGTGCGACCCCATAAACAGCAGCCCACCAGGCTCCTCCGTCCGTCCTTGGGGTTCTCCAGGCAAGAACACTGGAGTGGGTTGCGTTGCCATTTCCTTCTCCAGTGCATGAAAGTGAAAAGTGAAAGTGAAATCGCTCAGTCGTGTCTGATTCTTAGTGACCCCATGGACTGCAGCCCACCAGGCTCCTCCGCCCATGGGATTTTTCCAGGCAAGAGTACTGGAGTGGATGCCATAGACAGGGTCATTTAGTTAATGAAGGAGGCTGTAGCAGTATAAAATATAGACATATTTTATAAATATAAAAAGCAAGCCTTGCCTCTTTTGTAAATTTCTTTATTCCTATTGTGACACTTAGGCCATAAAATATTTGTAGAAATTGTTTTCTTGAAAGACCCTAAACATAGGAGATTTGTGAGAGTGAGGCCCCTGGCTGCCAAAGCGCCTCACTGCGGAGGCCGTCGTGTTGCCCTGGGCCTCACTTGCCGAGCTCTGCTCTCTTCCAGCTGGCTGACCTCTCCCCCGTCGGCCGGGACCCCTCTGTGTCCAGTCTGAGCAGTTCCACCCTCACGCCATCCTCTACCTGCCCCTCTCTGGTGGATGCTAGGAGCAACTCCCTGGATCAGAAGTAAGTACCCAGACCTCGCCGAGAAGCTAACGTGAGAACTGAGGGAAATGCTGACCTTCTGCTTGCTCAGTGGTTCCCAGCCGAGGGCAGCACCATCTCCCAGGCAGCTCTGGGAGATATGTGGGAGCCTTTTCTGGATGTCACAGTGGCTTGGAAGGTGCTCCTGCCATCTCTGAATGTCACACCTTCCTAAATCTCTGCACCATATCACTGACTCCTCTTCTTCATCCCCCTTTGCTTGATTTGCTCTTCAGTTCACAACCCCGGTTGTCTCCCCATTCACATCAGACACAGGAAGCCCCATCTAGGGAAAAATATTTTGAAATGACTTTGGAAAAAATAATTTAATGACACAGCCAAATATATAGGTAACAGTAGTAGAGACCCAGTCTAGGTCTCATGACTTAATCGTTATAATCACTGCTGTGCAGTTGCCATCAGTCTCCTTCGCTCTGTCTCCATTTGTTATGCTCACCTGTCTGAACCCACCTGGTTAGCATCCAACTGTCTGTCTTCCTGTATCAGTACTGATACAGTGGGCTGCAGTAAACAACACAACAGGGTGGTTTAGTTGAATTTCACTGCCATCAACTGTAAGACATTGTTTTTATGTGCCACTAAAAAAACTTCCCTGTTGGCGCTAGTGCTAAAGAACCCACCTGCCAATGCAGGAGACATAAGAGACATGGGTTCAATCCCTGGGTTGGGAAGACCCCTTGCAGGAGGGCTTGGCAACCCACTCTAGTATTCTTCCCTGGAGAATCCCTTGGACAGAGGAGCCTGGAAGGCAGTGGTCCATAGGGTCGCAAAGAGTCAGACATGACTGAAGTGACTTAACACATAGTGTGCAAGAAAGCCAGAGCACTGTCACTGCAGTGTGACATGCCGTCAATTATAAGATGCACCCCAGTTCGAGGAGCAGTGAAGTGTGAGAAAAATGGGCTTTTTGGAGTTAGTGAGATACAATTGATTAGACTAAGCTGCTCTACAAAGACAACAACGCAGAGCGCAGGAATTGTCTCTCACAGCAGCTTTGCTCCAGACAGTCACATGGGAACCCAGTTCTTCTCATTTGTTTCGTGCTGCACTGGTCCTTCAGGCAGTGGTTCTCAGACTTTAGAGACATCAGCACCACCTGGGAGGCTTGTGAGAGCCCAGGTGCCTGAGCCCAGTCCAGGGTTTCTGATTCCACATGTCTGAGCTGGAGCCGGAGAATCTGAATCTCTAACACTCTTTTTCAAATGAAGTTGATACTGCTGATGGGGGACCTCACCTTGAGAACCCCTGCCCTAGGTGTGGCCTGGGGACTAGACAGGAGCACACCAGGGAGTGGTGTTCATACTCCTCAGCCTTTTGTTCAGAGGCCTTCCGGACAAGAGGGGAGACTGAGAGACTCGCTCGTCATCAGTGAGAATTTCCTTTGTGTTAATAACTGCCGAAGGATGACACCCAGTGGACGTGGGATTAATTACCTTTTGGATGCCAGCTCTGTCTTCTTAGCCAGGCTCTGAGGACCTGATGTTGGCAGGGTCCTTGGTGTTTGGGGAGAAGCATTGTTTTGTGCATTGACCTCAAGGAAGCTCTTGGTACTCCCTTTCTTCCTAACCTCTGTCTCTTTTCAAGGACCCCAGAAGCCAATTCCCGGGCCTCTAGTCCCTGCCCAGAATTTGAACAGTTTCAGATTGTCCCACCTGTGGAAACACCCTATTTGGCCCGAGCAGGGAAAAATGAATTTCTCAATCTTGTTCCAGATATTGAAGAAATTAGACCAGGGTGAGTACTGTATGGAACAGAGATCCTGGGTATTAGAAGACAGATTAGTGGGAATTCACTTCCAGCTGTTCTGCTCAAGTCTCATGTAGATGAACCTGGGATATGGGAAGGGGACTGGGTTCTGCTCCAGGTGTATCTCCGTCCCCCTCACCTGGCATGGCCTGCCGAATAGATCATTGCCTGTTTCCTTCAACCTAGGGACATGGCCTCAGTCTGTTTTGATGGACTTCAGCTTATGATCACTTTATTTTTCTGAGGAACTAACCTCTGCTGACCTGTCCTTTCAGCTCAGTGGTCTCCAAGAAAGGATATCTGCATTTCAAGGAGCCCCTGTCCAGCAACTGGGCTAAACATTTCGTCGTGGTCCGTCGCCCTTACGTCTTCATCTATAACAGCGACAAAGACCCTGTGGAGCGGGGCATCATTAACCTGTCCACAGCCCAGGTGGAGTATAGCGAGGACCAGCAGGCCATGGTGAAGGTCAGTCCTGCCCTCTCCACTGTTCATTGCCGTTCATGGCCTGCCCTTTTGAGTTCTGAACCCTGTCATTTGGTGCAGAATCTCTGTTTTGTGTTTGGTGTCTCTGAACCGTCTGTGTGAAGGGCCGTGTGCTCTCTGAATGTGGCAGGTGGCCACCATTGTTCAGTATCCATAGGAACCTTCTTGTTCTCCTGCATCTCTTTCAGACACCGAACACCTTTGCTGTGTGCACCAAGCACCGTGGGGTCCTTTTGCAGGCTCTCAACGACAAAGACGTGAACGACTGGTTGTACGCCTTTAACCCGCTCCTTGCTGGCACAATACGGTAAGAAGCTCTTCTTGTGTTTCCTTTCTCTCCTTGGCAGTTGGTTCCAGGGACGTCAACATAAACGGGAAAGGAAGTCTTGTTGAGAACACGTTTAAGTTGGAAGAAGGACAGGAGTGTAAGTGTGGGCGTAGGTCATCAGGTGTCCTGAGGGGCTCAGGGACTCTGGTTACATTTGAACCCAGTTGATCTCTTGCTTCAACTTGTTCTTCTTAAGGGGGCTGCAGCTAGAGGCTGTGGGACTGAGTAAAGGAAAGACTGGGAGAACCTTAAGGGTCCCCAGTGTTCAGCTGTGTGATCCAACCTCAGACCCTGAGAGGGGCCTCTGTCCCAGGATCCCCAGAGTGAGGAGGACCATTGGCTGGCCTGTTTGTCCAGCGGCCTAACAACTGGGCCTGCAGTGCAGGATGGGAGGAGGAAGGACATGAAGGAGGGGGCACAGAGAAGCAGACCTACAGGGCAGGGCCCTCTGAATCCCAGCTTCCAACCCTGTGTCTATCTCATCCTCTCATCCCTTTGTCGTCTGCAGGTCAAAACTCTCCCGCAGATGCCCGAGCCAAGCGAAGTACTAGGCGACTGCCGAGCACCCTCACACGCCTCCTGAGAGATAAAGAAAGTGTTTCCCCTCATTTCTCTTTGTGATCCTTGACGGTTACTCTTGTGTGTGATCCTGTGGCTTAACTACTCGTCCCTCTCGTCCAGCACTTTTTCGAGTGCTCCTGGTCCCCATCCCCATTGCTCTGTACTCTTTTCTTTTTCCTGTGCTGAGAATCTTGTTAGAAGCATGTGGTCTAACAAAAGTGGGGGAAAAAAACAAAAACACACACACAAAAACCCCAAGGAGATCCAGATTATTTTTTGGTGTCCTTTGGCTTCCTTTTGTATGATGGGTCCCCATTATGACCACTGACACCTGTGCTGCTGTCTTTGGATATCTCTGTCTGTTTTTCAAGACACCATAATACTACTTTCTTTTCTCTGTTTGGGATATAATTTTAACTTTTCTTGGGTGGCTTAGAGACTAAAGGAGGAGACATCTAGTCTTTTTAGAACCCGAGGGGAAAAATCTTACCCTTCCCCTTTCTGTTGCTTCTTGCCATGACTAATCCCTGCATTTTCCATTCAGGGAAACAAATGGTTGTAGTGAGCTTAGAGGTGGGAAAGTGTATTCTCTGAAATTGGGGCTTATTTAAAACATAGCTATGTAATTTTAACATAGTGGAAGAGAGGAGAAGAGAGGGACTTCTCAGCAGGTTTTGGACAGCGGCCACTGTTGACTGTGTTAGAAGGGAAGAGCCAGGGCTGTTGCCAGTGGGTCTCACAGGCCCGGGGGCCTTGGCGGTGGTGGTCCAGAGGATGCCGGTGTTCCCTCACAGGAGGGCTCCTTGAGCAGTTTGTCTCACTGGTAGGGAGCCTCTTCTGAGTCCCAGTTCTGTTCTGGGCGTTAGTAATGATGGTGGCTCAGTTTGGAATTCCTGCCATGATGTCATGCACAAATATCCCACCAGGAGGGAGTGTCTGCCTTCCTGGTGATGAACCTGATGGTCTTTGTCATCATCATGATTATGGTAAGGCCGGGTAGTGACCTTGTGATGGTTGTAGCTCCCTTTGATCAAAGAAACGTAGCTCTAAGAATACACTTGAACAGAGGAGCCTGGCGTACTGTAGTCCACGGGGTCACAAAGAGTCAGACATGACTAAGCGACTGAACAACAAGAAGATACACTCAGAAGCCTCCTTCTAAATCCAGTGGCCATTTTCAGTGATCCTCGTCCAGTTGGAAATCCCGTCAGTGATACTTGTCTTCCTCCGTGAACAAATAAATACGCGAACGTGGCAGGCTTTGCTTTTTGGACCCCAGGATTATAACAGACTGCCTCGTACCACTGAAAGCAGAAGGACACCTGCGGGCAGAGAAGCAGTTCCACCTGAACCCTGGTCCCAGACGTGGTTGGTTGTCTCCTCTGTGGAAATCCTGCCAGAGGGTAGAGGAGCCCACTGCCCACAGCCTCCTGCTGTGACAACAGGCTCACCTGCTGCCAGAGACCTTGGCAGAAGATGCACCTCCTCTTCCAGCTGCAGTGAGTGTCCCAGGAATGAACAGGAGAGGAGACTCCGGGTACTTCGGTTCCTTTCCAGTTGACTTGGGGATGTCCTCTACCATCCTTTCCCACGCTTGCTCACACCTTTCTTTCACCATCCCCCAGGCGATCAGGAAAGTGTCTGCTCGCTCCCACTTTGTGGAGACCGAAGGTCCCCAGTCTCGAGGGCACTGACTCTCAGGCAGCAAGGGGGAAGGGCCCACGCCCTCCTCAGAACGGGTGCTGGGCAGGTGCGACAGCACCCAGACTGTGGCCTTGCCTTCCTGCCGGGGCTCATCTTCTGGCTTCGTTCATAATTGCTTTGCAAAGAGGAGGAAAAGGAAGTCACTGGAGAGCTGAACAAGAGAAAGAAGAGTAATCAAAGGCTATGGCCTTACCTGAAAAATTATTAAGAAAAACTGTAGTAGATTTTTAAACTTTCTTCCTCTCCTTAAATGAAACATAGGTCACTAACCATAATGTTACTTGTTTCCTAAGTGGTACTTGAGACTTTAACGTGGTTAGAGGTTTCTTATCTAATGGGCACAATATGCCCTTCCAGTGTCTACTCAAACCCAGGGTCTGTTTGTGCTTAGAGACAGCTTCCTGGGCTGAAATTAAGTAATTTCAGGGAACAAAGATGAGATTCAAAGGTTAACGTTTAGAGTTAGGTCATGGATGCTGCTGCTGTTAAAGTCTGATAGGAGGACCCATGTCTGTGACTGAAGGAGGTGGGGAAGTGGAGGGAGAGAGAAATCAAGTGACAGACTGACATGACTTGTTTTTGCTTCTCACTTAAACAAAACTGACCAGGAAAGTCTTTGCTTTGGATGTCAGATACTATGACAGGCTGAGGTCAGAAGGCCTGGTGAGGCGGTGGGGGCCGCGGCCATGGCTCGCCTGTACAGCCCCCGCAGGGGCCCCTCTTCTCTAGGGGCCTGTTTTCAGATTAAAGCTGGAGCAGGGGTTGATGTTCCCTTTCCAGGTAGGCCCATCCCCACTTTCAAGCTCTGAGAGGGAATTTATGGCAGGAATTAGGAGGCTTTTGTGGAAGAGGAAAAGTGAAAGAACTCAAATCTTTAAGGAAGCTACCTTTTAAGGTAGTTTTTGGGTTTTCTTTTCCCCCTAATGCACTCTTTTAAGCAAGCAGAATAACAACAACAAAGCAAGGAAGAACACTCATACAAATTAAGGAGAAATGAGTGCTATTTAAAAGTAACCGTCTCCTTCCTCCCCGTGTCCTCCTTACTCCTGTCGGAGCAAAAGACGGACCCATGGCTTCCACCAGACCGGCGTCCGCACCCTCCTTGTCTCTGCGCCAGCCTAGGGGTCGGTCAGCTCCTGGGCTGGGCTCTGCGGGGTCAGCCAGCCTGCGCACGGCCACCAGCGCAGAGAGGGGCTGCCTCTGGCAGCTGGGTGGGAACTTGAATTCCAGTCCATTTTTATAATGTGAGGAAAGTTGAGGGAAATGATTTCTCCCAAGAAACCACTTCTTTGTTCCCCTTCAGCTGTATAGAACTTATACAACTGCTCACTTTCAATGGGGTTTTTCAGCTCTTTTAAGATGAAGGAATCAGTTAAATCACTGCAAGATCTTTTGGTACCTAAAGTAAAAACGACTTCTCCTGGCACATATATCAAAGCAAAGACTTTGTTGCCTGCTGCTTGTTGTCTAATTTACAGGGATATTTAATTTTATAAGGCATTTGTATATTTACACAGCTGTAATTAAATTGCACATTGAACTGGAAAAGCAAGCTGATGCGCTCGTAGCACCTGTTGGTACTTGGCACCCCTCATCCCGGTTCTACTCGGCTTCTGTATCAGGGCTTGTCCGTTTCTTGTTTGACATGGGTCCTTCGTTTTTCCCTTTTGGTTCCCTTTTTAAAATGTGATTGTTAACCTGCTCTTTAAAAAGAAGAGACTAATCCTGCTGCTGCTCTCAGAAGGTTTGCTGAATGTATTTTCAATAGGACTCTTAACTCCTGTGCACTGCAGCTGTCCCCTGTGGCCTGTGACGCTTCACCAAGGTGTGGCCAGACCGTGACCGTGTAGCGGGAACAGATTGACTTGTGTTTCCTTAGTAAATAAACGGCTTGATCGGCTGAGAGACTCCCTGCTGCTGTTGTTCAAAAGGCCATTTATGAAACTTGAATTTGAGCCCCATCAAATTTTAGGAAAGCCTCTGATCGCTTAAAGGAAGGAATCAGAGTTGATACAAATTTCATGTTACAGAGTCACAGCCAAATGGCCTGTGCTCAGGTAGGAAGTCCTAGCTGATGTTGGTCTCTTGCCAAACCCTGGCTGTCGCGTGTTGTTTTCACGTCTTCGAGTTCATCCTTTTCATTTGCACATCCTGACATCAGTTCATCTGAGGAACCCAGCAGCCTTCTATGAGTCGTCCCCAACTGGTGGTTCTGAAGCATTTGTCCCGCGAGACTTCGGGTCTCGTCACCCTCCTCGTGCACAACCATAAGACCCGTGAAGCATAAGTGGCCTTTTTGAACCAAGACTTTGCAAACTGATCTCTCCCCAGGGAAGGAGTTGAGCACATTAGCAACAATGTACATTATTAATTTCGGATTTTCATTTTCATGTTTTATTATGTAAATACGATCTGACGTTCGGAGCTTGAGTATACAGAATGTAAATATAGTTCTTGTATTTGTACTAATTCTGGTTCTTTTGCTGTATAGCCTTAGGTGTGCAATGCAGACATTAACTGTGTATGGTAACCTTGCATCACGGAACTATTAGTGAACGAGGTCATATTAATAAAGGTACAACCAGTGCATCAGAAGGCTCTTGATGTGCTTTTATTCCTGCACCCTTTGAAAGGTATTTACATAGAGATTTTTCTTGACTGGAAAAGATACTGCTCTTCTGGGAAAAACGTCACAATGCCATGACCTACAGGTTCCTTTCTGAGAATTCCAAACAACAGTTATTATGTAACTAGTGTGATGCTGTTTTTTTGAAAGTACTCTCCTCCCAAGTATGGGAGTGGCTATTCTAGATGGAAGATTTGTCCCTTTTTTTCTGTTGAGGCCTCTCTTTGTAAACCTATCAGTGAGTCTGTAGTGTGTGGTATGGTAGTGATTCTGTAAGTAGTACAGTGGTTGGGATTTTCATTGTATCAGTTTAACAAGTTCCTGTTGTGAGCTGTTCACTGTCCTGGGTGTGTGGGGAGGAGTGGAAGCAGGGAGTTGAAGTGACATTCAGGCGAAAAGCATTGACTCAGTTCACACACATCCACCTGTGCCCATGTGTGTCTGGATGCTGATGACTCAAAAGCGAACCAAACAGGCCTGGTACCTGTGGCCCTCCCATTCCGGTAATGGAAGATATTCATTACACAAATTTAAAATGTTACAGGGCAAAGTAAAGCTGAATAAAATGTTAGAAGGGATGGGAGGGAAAGAGCGTCTTTTTAGATGTATGGGCAGAGAAGGCCTCTGTTGGGAGATGACACTAGAGTAGACTCAGTAAATGAATGGGTGAGCCATGCAAGGTGCACGTGTACTCAGTCGTGTCCAACGCTTTGTGACCTGTGGACTCTAGCCTGCCAGGCTCCTCTGTCCGTGGGATTCTCCAGGCAAGAATACTGGAGTGGGTTGCCATTTCCTCCTCCAGGAGATCTTCCCAACCCAGGGTTGGAACCTGTGTCTCCTACATTGGCAGGTGGGTTTGTTACCACTGTGCTATCTGGGAAGCCTGAGCCACGCAAATCCCTGGGCACAGAGGTGGTCTCCAAGCAGGGATAATAAGTACTTGAGGCAGCTGTGTCCTCAGAAGGTTCCAGAATAGGGAGGTGGCCCGGGTGGAGACAGGAAGTAGTTGGGCCTGGGTGGTTTCAGGGGCTTAGTTAACTAATTTCATTAGAGTAAATAGGAACCAAGGGAGGATTTTGAGAAGATACATTCCATGATCTTATTTGTGTGTTTTGTTTGTTTAAATCTTTTAAATATTTATTTGGCTGCTCTGGTTGGGATTCTCCATCTTCGTTGCAGCATGCGGGTGGGTTCTTTCTTATGGCATGTGGAATCTAGTACCCAGGCCAAGGATCGAACCCGGCCCCTCTGCACTGGGAGTAGGGAGTCTTAGCCACTGGACCACCAGGGAAGTCCTTTATTTATGTTCTTAAAAAGGCCACTCTGGACAGCAGCCTGTGTGTGTAGAGACAGGGCATGTGGAGGAAGAGGGGCCGTGTGGGAAGTTGTTACCCTAGTGTTGAGGGGTGGGGATGGGGGATGGAGGCTTGGACTGAGAGCAGCAAATCTGGGGAGAAAGGGTCAGATTCAGGACATGTTACCTGTTAGAACTTGGAGTTTGCTGAGTGACTGCATGTAGAGAAAGAAAGAAGGTAACCCCCAGGACGCATGCCTGAGCAAACAGGACAGGCTTGCATTTCCCTGGGGTGAAGGAGGCTAGAGGAGAACAGTGGAGGGCGGTACTGCGTGGATGACTTGGCTGTGGCCTGTTCACTCTGAGGCATCAGTGCTCCCGCCTGCAAGTGTGCTCCCTGAGGCAGCTGAATGTACTCGCTGGATTCAGGGGGCCAGGTTGGGCTGGAGACACATTTAGGAGCTGTCACATGAAGGTGACAGTAAAGGCAAGATGGACTTCCCTGGCAGTCCCGTGGTTAAGACTGCCTTGCAATGCAAGGGACAAGGATTCAATTCCTGGTTGGGGAGCTAAGATCCTACATGCCACGAGGCAACTAAGCCCAGCACCGCAATAAAGAACCCACAAGCTGCAACTGAGATCTGCCAAGGCCAAAAATAAGTAAATCAATAAAGGCAAGAGGTGAGGAGATCTGGGGAGCGAGAAGCTGGTGAGAATCAGGGCTCTGCGGCCCCGGGGCAGTCAGGAGAGGGGACGACAGCAAAGCCCAGGAGAAGTGGTCACGAAGAGGGCATGGTATTTGGCAACCAAGTTAAGGAAGTGTGTGAAGATGGAGGAAGTGACAGCTGTGGTGCAGCTGATACAAACTGAGCAGTGACCACAGGTTTGGGCAACAAGGAGGAGGTTCTAAGAAGTTTGAGGCACCAGTGGAATGCCATCACTGCTTCCCAGTTTCAGAGCCAACTGAGAAGGCAGAAGGGCGATCAAAATTTCACCTTCATTACCATTAAAGCTGCGATTGGAGAATGCGGCTTAGGTCCGGGGGTTAATGGATTCCCTAATCCTGAATGTCAGAATTAGAGGGTGGGCAGCAGTGTGTCTTGAGCTTTAATGTGTACTGGACTCCTGTGGGTCGTACTAAATGCAGATTTGGATTGAGGAGGCCTAGAGTGGGGCCTGAGACCCTGCATGTCTCATAAGCTTCCACGTCAGCTGAGAAGTTCCCTGATGGCAGCCAAGATTCCTAGAGAGAGAAAATGGCTGGCTTGGCCATGCCAGGGGCTCCTTCCAAACTCAGGCAGTTTCATTTCTCTCCTGTATGGGGCTGATGGAAGCAGGAATGATCCAGTAACAGAGTCACTTCACATGGGAGGAGAACTCAGTGGTGCCTCTGCTCGGGTGAGGTCTTTGGCGAGCAGACCGTATTCTGAGACGGTGCCAAAGAGAGTCTAGCTGGAGTAGGTGCCAGGGAAAGTGGGAGGAGGGAAGGCTGAGTGAGGAGTATGGTGGGGAGGGGAGCGGGGGAGACATCGGGTTACGAAGAAGTTTTTATTTTTATTCTAAAGCAAGGTGATGGCCCAGCATGTGTGTCTGCTGATGGGGATGAATGAACTGGAAGGGAAACATGATGGGTGGTGTGAACCCCTGGATGTGGCTGGTGGGGTTGGAGCCGAGACAAGAGGGGAGGTCAGACCCAGGTCCTGTGGGGAGCAGCACGGTTTATCTTAAGTGCTAGGAGGTGATGCCAAGTTGTGGGCAGCCCCCAGACAGACAGCTAAGTGACAGAGCTGGAGTGGGTTGTCCCTTGGACTCATTGGTCAACTGTAGGCCATGTCTTCTGAACTCCACCGGACTTTTTGCTTAAACTACGTTCGTTTATAAAGCGGTTGTCCCCTGCACTTGGCCTCATAGTGGGTCTTGTGGCCGGCACTGTGCTCACAAAGCTGACGGCACCGAGCATCAGGAGGGTCTGTGGAACTGTGAGTGTTCATTTAACGCATCACTCCCACATCTGATTTTTCTTGGCATTCTACTTTCAATTTTAGAAACTTCTGGTCTCTGCACAGTCCTAAATCTTCAGCTTTTCAGAGCACATCACATGCTTACATTATTGCTTTTAGAATATATCAGTTCAGTACAGTAACTCAGTCGTGTCCGACTCTTTGCAACCCTACGGACTGCAGCACGACAGGCTTCTCTGTCCATTACCAACACCCGGAGCTTGCTCAAACTCATGTCCATTGAATCAGTGATGCCATCCAACCATCTCATCCTGTTATTCCCTTCTCTTCCTGCCTTCAATCTTTCCCAGCATCAGGGTCTTTTCCAGTGAGTCAGTTCTTCACATCAGGTGGCCAAAGTATTGCAGCTTCAGCTTCAGCATCAGTCCTTCCAATGAATATTCAGGACTGATTTCCTTTAGGATTGACTGATTGAATCTTCTAGCAGTCCAAGGGACTCTCGAGTCTTCTCCAACAACACAGTTAAGAAGCATCAATTCTTCAGTGCTCAGTTTTCTTTATGGTCCAGCTCTCACATCCATACGTGGCTAATGGAAAAACCATAGTTCTTACTAGACGGACCTTTGTTGGCAAAGTAATGTCTCTGCATTTTTTAAATATATATTTATTTTAATTGGAGGTTAATTACTTCACAATATTGTATTGGTTTTGCCATACATCAACATGAATCCGCCACGGGTGTACACATGTTCCCCATCCCTCTGGGTCATCCCAGTGCACCAGCCCCAAGCATCCAGTATGATGCATCGACCCTGGACTGGCGATTCAATTCATATATATTATACATGTTTCAATGCCATTCTCCCTAATCATCCCACCCTCTCCCTCTCCCACAGAGTCCAAAAGACTGTTCTATACATCTGTGTCTCTTTTGCTGTCTAGCATACAGGGTTATTGTTACCATCTTTCTAAAGTCCATATATAAATCACTGACCTAGAGCCAGACATCCTGGAATATGAAGTCAAGTGGGCCTTAGAAAGCATCACTATGAACAAAGCTAGTGGAGGTGATGGAATTCCAGTTGAGCTATTTCAAATCCTGAAAGATGATGCTGTGAAAGTGCTGCACTCAACATGCCAGCAAATGTGGAAAACTCAGCAGTGGCCACAGGACTGGAAAAGGTCAGTTTTCATTCCAATCCCAAAGAAAGGCAATGCCAAAGAATGCTCAAACTACCGCACAATTGCACTCATCTCACACACTAGTAAAGTAATGCTCAAAATTCTCCAGGCCAGGCTTCAGCAATACATGAACCGTGAACTTCCAGGTGTTCAAGCTGGTGTTAGAAAAGGCAGAAGAACCAAAGACCAAATTGCCAACATCTGCTGGATCATCGAAAAAGCAAGAGAGTTTCAGAAAAACATCTATTTCTGCTTCATTGAATATGCCAAAGCCTTTGACTGTGTGGATCACAATAAACTGGAAAATTCTGAAAGAGATGGGAATACCACACCACCTGACCTGCCTCTTGAGAAATTTGTATGCAGGTCAGGAAGCAACAATTAAAACTGGACATGGAACAACAGACTGGTTCCAAATAGGAAAAGGAGTATGTCAAGGCTGTACATTGTCACCCTGCTTATTTAACTTATATGCAGAGTACATCATGAGAAACGCTGGGCTGGAAGAAGCACAAGCTGGAATCAAGATTGCTGGGAGAAATATCAATAACTTCAGATATGCAGATGACACCACCCTTATGGCAGAAAGTGAAGAGGAACTAAAAAGCCTCTTGATGAAGGTGAAAGAGGAGAGTGAAAAAGTTGGCTTAAAGCTCAACATTCAGAAAACTAAGATCATGGCATCTGGTCCCATCACTTCATGGGAAATAGATGGTGAGACAGTAGAAACAGTGTCAGACTTTATTTTTTTGGGGTCCAAAATCACTGCAGATGGTGACTGCAGCCATGAAATTAAAAGACACTTACTCCTTGGAAGGAAAGTTATGACCAACCTAGATAGCATATTCAAAAGCAGAGACATTACTTTGCCAACAAAGGTCCGTCTAGTCAAGGCTATGGTTTTTCCAGTGGTCATGTATGGATGTGAGAATTGGACTGTGAAGAAAGCTGAGCGCCAAAGAATTGATGCTTTTGAACTGTGGTGTTGGAGAAGACTCTTCAGAGTCCCTTGGACTGCAAGGAGATCCAACCAGTCCATTCTGAAGGAGATCAGCCCTGGGATTTCTTTGGAAGGAATGATGCTAAAGCTGAAACTCTAGTACTTTGGCCACCTCATGCAAAGAGTTGACTCATTGGAAAAGACTCTGATGCTGGGAGGGATTGGGGGCAGGAGGAGGAGGGGATGACAGAGGATGAGATGGCTGGATGGCATCACTGACTTGATGGACGTGAGTCTGACTGAACTCCGGGAGTTGGTGATGGACAGGGAGGCCTGGCATGCTGTGATTCATGGAGTCACAAAGAGTCGGACACGACTGAGCAACTTAACTGAATACTGTATTGGTGTTTTTCTTTCTGGCTTACTTCACTCTGTATAATAGGCTCCAGTTTCATCCACCTCATTAGAACTGATTCAAATGTATTCTTTTTAATGGCTGAGTAATACTCCGTTGTGTATATGTACCACAGCTTTCTTATCCATTCATCTGCTGATGGACATCTAGGTTGCTTCCATGTCCTGGCTATTAAAAACAGTGCTGCGATGAACATTGGGGTATACATGTCTCTTTCAATTCTGGTTTCCTCGGTGTGTGTGCCCAGCAGTGGGATTGCTGGGTCATAAGGCAGTTCTATTTCCAGTTTTTTAAGGAATCTCCACAGTGTTCTCTACAGTGGCTGTGTGTCTCTGCTTTTTAATATGCTGTCTAGGTTTGTCATAGCTTTTCTTCCAAGGAGCAAGCGTCTTTTAATTTCATGGCTGCAGTCACCGTCTGCAGTGATTTTCAAGCCCAAGAAAATACAGTCTCTGGGTTTTTTCAAAAATCACACTTTCTTTCTACCTACTGTGTAAGCAAGCCATTTGAGATCAGCTGTGGGGATTATACAGCAAGTGAGAGACCGTATAATCAAATCCACCCCAACTAGTATGTGACTGACACACCCTCTTATGTAAGTAAGTTAAGCAAAGGATTCGACCCGGGGAGGTTTGCAGGAAAGGGTGGTTTCTGTAGAATTTCTGCTTAGACTTTGATTTGGGATTTGGGGAGTTAGGGCAAGGCAAAAAAAAAAAAAACTGATAAGATGAAAAGTGAGTTAACTTTAGCATTATAAGCCAAGAACTTGAGGGTTTTCTAAAAACTAAAGGTCAGCCTGGAGCCATGACCCAGTCATCCTGGATCTATCCTCTTCATCTTAGGGGAGACTTGGCTTTCTCCCAGCCCTGCTCTCTTTAAACCAGTCTGCAGTAGTTTTCCAACCATATTGGGAAGCAGTATTTTTTTTTTTTTTACTGGTTGTTAGCACTTTAACAAAGACATGAGAGGCTGTGTAGCATATACCATTAATAATAGAAGAAAAACGGATTGGCAGTTTAATTCGATGTTTAACACGTTTGCCTAAAATGATGCTTCACAGCAGTAGCTTGGGTGTGTCCAGATGTTTAGTCACATTGACTCAGCAAAATTTCTCCCTTGCTAAGTCTCAGACTAGAGCAATCAATTTTTTTCCTGCAGCAAAATCTGATAGTAGGTTTTCTTTGTAACAGAGCCTCACAGAAAAAGGAAATAGTTGCAAAAAAAGTTGAAAGTTCTGAGAGGCATGAAGGCCATCTTGAAGAAAGCACTTACAAGTGTGTTAAGTTCTGCCTTGTAAATTTATTACAAGTGCTGTTTGTTCCCCCAAAATAGTGACTGAAAGTTCAACTTACCTTTCCACTTTAAGTCAACTACATGTCTCTAACATACAGATACACCCAGGTTCTCTGTGACAGTATGTCTCTGTGAATTTGCTTAAGTATGGGTTGCCTATCTGATTAGGAAGAGTGCTGGGCTCAGCTCTAGCAGACTTGGGTTAAAGTTCAGTTCTGCTACAAATTAGCTGAGAAAGTCAGCTTCCCTGAGCTGAGTTTCTTATTTCAAATTAGACAGTATTAATAGTGGTATCTTGAAATGATAGAGCATTGGAAATTCTCAAGGAATTTTCATGTTGTGTTTCAGTTGCTCAGTTGGTTCCAACTCTCTGCAGCCCCATGGACTGCAGCACCCCAGACTCCCATGTGCTTCACTGTTTCCTAGAGTTTGCTCAAACTCATGTCTATTGAGTCAGTGATGCTATCTAACCATCTCATCCTCTGCTGCCCCCTTTTCCCTTTGCCTTCAATCTTTGCCACTATCAGGGTCTTTTTCCAATGAGTTGACTCTTTGCATCAGGTGGCCAAATTATTGGAGCTTCAGCTTCAGCATCAATCCTTCCAGTGAACATTCAAGATTGATTTCCCTTAGGATTGACTGGTTTGATCTCCTTACAGTCCAAGGGACTCTCAAGAGTCTTCTCCAACACCACAGTTCAAAAGCATCAATTCTTTGGCGCGCAGCCTTCTTTATGGTCTAACTCTCACATCTGTACATGACTACTGGAAAAACCACAGCTTTGACTACATGGATCTTTGTCAGCAAAGTGATATCTCTGCTTTTTAATATGCTGTCTAGGTTTGTCATAGCTTTCCTTCTAAGGAGCAAGCGTCTTTTAATTTCATGGCTACAGTCACTGTCCACCATGATTTTGGAGGACAAGAAAATAAAATCTGTCAGTGCTTCCACATTTCCCACTTCTGTTTGCCATAAAGTGATGGCACTTTCATAGACATTATCTTACTCTGATATGAGGAAGAAAGCAGGACACACGGAAAGTGGTGCCCTGTGGTCAAGGGACTGTTAACTCCTAGATGATGGCAGGAGTTTGGGGAGGTTCCATTCTGTTTGCCTTTTATGAAGCTTCTCTGCATTTTCTGATTCTGGGTCTCTCTCATTTGCTACAAGGGTGAGGTGTCAAATGCAGTCTGTGGAAGAGGATGGAGATCTCTGGAATAAAAAATACATAAACTAAATATAAGATATTTATATTTTAATTTTTTTCTCTTTATATTTTTTCTCTTAATATTTTTTCTCTGAATTGAAAAATATATCAGATTATTTGAACTAGTAATTATAACATGTATTATTGGATTTACAATATATATTGATAAAAAATACATGACAGTAATAGAAAACAGGAGAGGGAGAAAATGGAGCTATGTTGTAGCAAACATTCTACATTTATGTGAAACTTTCAATATTAAGTTGAAGTACATTATAATAAAGATGCATATTGTAATCCCTAAACAACCACTTTTCATTCCAATCAGTCTTCATTCCAATACCAAAGGGCAATGCCAAAGAATATTCAAACTACCACACAATTGCACTCATTTCATATGTTAGCAAGGTAATGCTCAAACTCCTTCAAGCGAGGCTTCACAGTATGTGAACCAAGAGCTTCCAGATGTACAAGCTGGATTTTTAAAAGGCAGAGGAAACCAGAGATCAAATTGCCAACATCTACTGGATCATAGAAAAAGCAAGAGAATGCCAGAAAAATATCTACTTCTGCTTCATTGACTAGCTAAAGCCTTTGACTTTCTTAAAGAGATGGGAATACCAGACCACTTTACTTGCCTCCTGAGAGACCTGTATGCAGGTCATGAAGCAACAGTTAGAACTGGACGTGGAAAAAAAAAAAAAAGAACTGGACATGAAACAATGAGCTGGTTCAAAATTGGGAAAGGAGTACATCAAGGCTGTGTATTGTCACCCTGCTTATTTAACTTATATACAGAGTACATCAAGATCCAACCATATGTTGTCTACAAGAGACCCTTTAGATTCAAAGACACAAATAGCTTGGAAAATTTACCACATAAGCAGTAATCACAGCAGAGCTTTAAAGGCTATGTTAACACCTGACAAAACTGACTTTTAAGACTTCCGTGGTGGCTCCGTGGTCATTAATCCACCTGCCAATGCAGGAGACATGGTTTCGATACCTGGTCCAGGAAGATACCACATGCCATGGAGCAACTAAAGCTGTCCTCCACATCTACTGAGCCTGTGCTCTAGAGCCCAGGAGTGGCAACAAGAGAAGCCACTGCAAAGAGAAACCCATACAGCACCGCTAAAGAACAGCCCTCACAGCAATGAAGACCCAGCACAGCCAAAAACAAACAACTGACTTTAAGGCAAGAAATATTAGAAACAAAGAATATTTCATGTTGATAAGGGGGCTCAAAACTTCAGGAAGTTATAACCATTATAAATATATATGGATCTAGCTTCAGAAGCAAAATCTTACAGAACTTAGAGTTAAAATACATGAGGTAAATCTTAACAGAAAAGAGAAATAGACAGCTGAAAAGTCACAAAATTCTCAACAAATTAGGACTAGAGAAATCCCTCAGCCTTATGAAAGGCAACTGTGAAAAACCTAAACTAACATACTTAACAGTGAAAAACTGCTTTCCCTCTAAGATGGGGAACAAGGCAAGTATGTTTCCTTTCACCACTTCAACATAGTCCTTGAGACTGTAGCCACTACAACAGACAAAGAAAAGAAAAGGTGTTCAGATATGAAAGAAGTAAAATTGTGTTTATTAAAAGATGAGATGCTTGCAGATGACAAAGTCTCCAGAAAGAAGATCAATGTACAAATATTAGTTGTGTTTCTTTGTATAAACAATCTGAAAATGAGATTAGAAAAATTTCATCCACAGTAAGAGCAAAAATTGTATTTGGAATACATCTAATGAAGGAAGCAAAGACTCTACACTCAGACTCCAAAACACTGCTGAAGCAAAGAAGATCTAAATCAAGGAGATGGCAACTCTTCCAAATAATCTATAGCTTCAGTACCCTCTCTGTAAAATCCTAGGGGCATTTCGGGTAGAAATCAACAAACTGACTAAAATTTATATGGAAATGGCAAATGACCTAGAATTAAAAACTGTTAAGGTCACAAAAACAAAAAACAAGAAAAGACCAGAAAGTGTCATAACCCAGAGAACGAAGACGACATGGCGACATAATGTTCTGGAGAAAGCAGAACAGGAGAAATGCGTTAGTGGGAAAATTGTACTTCTTTTTCAAAAATACTTGTTTATTTGTCTGCTCGGGATCTTAGTTGTGGCAAGAAGGATCTTTAGTTGCAGCTTTTGGGCTCTAGCTCCCTGACCAGGAATCGAACCTGGGCCTCCTGCATTGGGAATACCAAGTCTTAGTCACTGAACCACCAGGCAAGTCCCCAAATCGAACAAGGGAAGGGTCTGAATGGGGTTTTTTTTTTTAACTCACTAAAGAAGATACGTGAATAGTTAATAAGCACTTGAAAATGTCTTCAACCTTATTAGTCATTAGGGAAATGCAAATTAAAACCACAAGGAGATACTACTTGACACCCACTAGGATGGCTGTAGTCACAAAGACAATATCAAGTGTTGGCAAGGATGTGGAGAAATTAGAAGCTTCATATTCTGTGGGAAATGGTAGTGCCACTTCAAAAATAGTTTAGCACTTCTTAAAAAGTCAAACATACACTTAGCATATAACCCAGCAATTTCACTCCCAAGCATCTACCAAAGTGAAAACATATGGCCACGCAATGATTTGTGCATGAATGTTCCAAACAGAATTATTTATTCTTTATTGCCCAAACTAGAAAAATCCAAATAGCCAACAGATAAAGGGATAAACAAATTATGCACAATGGAATATGGCTCAGCAATAAAAAGGGATGTACTACTCTGTAAATACAATTAACATGGATAAGCCTCAAAAACATTATGCTAAGTGAGAGAAGCCAATCACAAAAATTACATATTATTCCATATTTCTAAGAATAAGCAAAACCATACAGACACTGGAGAAGGCAATGGCACCCCACTCCAGTACTCTTGCCTGGAAAATCCCATGGACGGGGGAGCCTGGAAGGCTGCAGTCCATGGGGTCGCTGAGGGTCGGACACGACTGAGTGACTTCACTTTCACTTTTCACTTTCATGCATTGGAGAAGAAAATGGCAACCCACTCCAGTGTTCTTGCCTGGAGAATCTCAGGGACGGGGGAGCCTGGTGGGCTGCTGTCTATGGGGTCGCACAGAGTCGGACACGACTGAAGTGACTTAGCAGCAGCAGCAGCAGACAGACATTAAGTAGATCACATGTTTCTGGGGCTGGGGAGGGAGCAGAGATGGACTACAAAGGCATTTTTGGGGTGTTGGAACTTCTGGGGGTGATGGAAGTGTTCTCAAAAGGATTGTGGTGATAGTTACACAACAGTGTAAATTAACTAAAAATCATCCAACTGTACATTTTTATAATGGATGAATTGGCTTGCATATAAATTATACTTCAATAAATCTTTTTTTTTGAAGTACAGTACTATGAAGAAGTGATAATATCATTTTACAGTAGGTTGCCAATATGTCATTCAAGCCAGAACAATTGTGAGAAATGAAAGTGATTTCTGTGAAAACTACGTAAGAAAACAGGTGTGAAAAAGGACTGTCCCAGCCCGGCTGGCTTGAGTGGTGCCCCTTCTATAAAACTGTCATTCAGGGGCAACCGTTAGTGACCGTCTGTTATGTGCAGGGCACAGGACGGTGATAGAAACACACTTCGGAATGAGACAGACATGGTCCCTATCCTCTTGGATGAACTGTAAGTGATGGAGATGGAATGAAGGCAGGCTGCGGCAAGCACTGCTCCCACAGGCACATGGTGTCTAAGTCGTCCTGGGAAAAGAGAGGAACCCGTGAGCCAAGACTGCAAGGTGGCGGGAGGTAGCAAGGACAAGAGCAGGCCAAGCAGCAAGTCAGGCCCTTCTCTGGAACCAGAAAGTAACTCAGTGTCTGGAACACAGCCTAAGAGAAGAGGACAGAAGTGAGTGGTTGTCTCACACTGTTGTGTGTCGGGGCGGGGGGTCGGGGGTAGGGGGGAAGATGGCAGTCCTTGCTGGAATTTGAAAGTAAAATTTATTACCTGGGCTGGAGATCTAGCAGAGAAAGGGCTGTGTTCACCTCCCTGGTTAGTGTGAAGGGCTTCCCTGGTGGTTCAGATGGTAAAGAATCTGCCTGCAGTACAGGAGACATGGGTCAGGAAGGTCTTCTGGAGGAGGGCATGGCTACCCACTCTAGTATTCTTGCCTGGAGAATTTGATGCAGAGGAGGCTGGTGGCCTACAGTCCATGGGGTTGCAGAGAATCGGTCATGACTAAGCAACTAAGTCGATCACATTGGTCAGCCCTGCGGACCAAGCTCAGACTAAGCGTATGTTCCAGACAATTGGGATCCTCTGGGGAGAAAAAAGCACTTTTAACAGGATGTACTGGGACTTCCCTGGTGGTCCAGTGGCTAAGACTCTGCACTCCGAATGCAGGGAGCCCAGGTTCAATCCCTGGGCAGGGAAATAGATCCCACATGCCACAACTAAGAGTTTGCATGCCCCAACTAAAGATCCTGTATGCCGCAGTGAAGGCAGACGATCCCATGTGCTGCAACTGAGACCCGGTGCACCCAATAAGTGAAATTAAAAGGGGGAGGGATGCTGGTGCATCCTAAAGGGTGCAGAACTGAGGTAATGATCATGGGGAAAAGGAGGAGATGCCTGGGATGATGTGTTTGGATTGGAAAAACAGATGTTGTGAAATGCATGGGCGTGTCATTGTCAAGTAGGAATATTTTCTACAGCAAACAATTCAAGTAACAGACCACTTTCTCACCAGATGGGTTTGATCTATGAGAGCATGGCAAGAAGCTGCGAAAGTGTTTTTCTACCCCTCCCCAGAAGCTTTCACAAGAAAGCTGAGAGCACTTTTTAAATTCAGTCCTATTTTCCACTGAGGTTTATGTCTCTCCTTTCTGAGACTTTCATAACAAAGGGAGAAACTAAGATGAGTTCTAAGTACCAGACGCAAGTCCAGTGGGCTTCATTTAACCCTAGAGCTTCCCTGTGAGATCCTGTCAATCCTGTTTCACACATGAGGAAACTCTGAGATTTGATAACTTGCCCAGTTGCACAGAAAGAACTGGAACTGGAGCCAGCCAAGGTCACTGTCACCAAAACCTATTGCTTTTCCTTCTCCAGCTTGCAGCCTCCAAGAAAGACATTTTGGATCATTCGAGAAGCCATCTGATCTGACTTCTGGGACAACAGGCCCCCAACCACTGAGGCTGTCTCCTGATTCCAGGTTTACTGAGCAGGTCTTGGAGAGCATCCAGTCCATCCCACCAGGTAGTTCTAATGTCTCACTGTGTGACTCAGCAAGTCTCGGCTCTCGGAGCCCCAATTTCCTCCTTCCCTAAAATATGAGTTGGGCTAGATCAGTGGTTCTCACACTTGTTGATGTCAGGACAACTTTACACTCTTAAAAATTCTTGAAGACACAACAAGGTCTTGTTTATGTAAGTTGTGTCTATTAATATTTACCATTAAAAAAAAAACCTTGGAATAACTATTTTCCAAAACAAAAGGAAATGTAGTGAGATGAGCGGTGTGTGTGTGCTCTGCTGTGTCTGACTCTTTTGTGACCCCCATGGACTGTAGCCCACCAGGCTCCTCTGTCCATGGGATTTCCCAGACAGAAAAACTGGAGTGGGTTGCCATTCTCTTCGCCAGGGGATCTTCCCAACTCAGGGATCACACCCCTGTCTCCTGCTGAGATGAGTGGTATTGTTTGACAGTTTTTTAAATCTAATGAGCGCCCTGCTTCATACAGCTTAAGACAGATGGATTCTCATATCTGTTTCTACATTTAATCTGGTCTGTGTTACACATGATGCAGCCCCTAGGGAAACTCCACAGTACACTTGTGAGAGAAAGAGAATGAAGAGGGCAAATAATACCAGGAAATAGCTTTGTCCCCACTTCCCTGGAAAGGGTCTCAAGGACTTCCAGAGGTCCTGATCACTCTGAGAATTCTTTCCTCCAGCACTCAGAATCTCCAGGGGGTCTTGACAAAATACACATTTCCTGGCCTATCCCAGACCTGTGGCCTCAGAATTCACTTTGAACAAGCTCCCTGTGGGACTTCTGTGGTGATCAAGTGGTTAAGAATCTTCCTTCCAATGCGGGGGATGCAGGTTCAATGCCTGGTTGGGAATTAAGATGCCACACGCCGTGGGGCAGCTAAGCCTGCAGCACTGCAACTAGAGAGAAGCCTGAACGCCGCAACAAAGATTTGATGAACCAATAAACACCACTGGAGTTTGCGGACACTGGGCTGAAAGAGCTTCAAGATTCTGACCAGCTGGTTCATCTAAAGCTACCAAATCCCCCGTTTGGGTAGAAGTGGGATTAAGGCTCAGGTCTCAGTGCAGGGCTCACTGTGGCAGTCAGCTTGCATGCTCTGGTTTGCCTGGCTTATCAGTTCATATCTCCCTAGTCACTTCCTTCCCATTCAGAGTAGCACTGAGGGCAGCTGGGCACCTTGTTATAGCTTTAAAATAAGTATGAGGCTTGCTTACAGCTATATTCTGCACCCATAGAAGCAAGAAGGGACCCATGGGCAGGGACTGCTCTTGCCCTCAGGAGGAAGTTCTGTGCTAAGCTTGGCCCCACCTAGATATTTATGCAGTGAGTCAACCACAGTCCATGAACGTTGTGCCTGCCAGGCAACAGGAGAGTAAAAAGAAAAACTGTACACTAAGAAGTATTACTGTAATAAGGCCTGGCCAGTGCAAAACAGGCAAATATGGAAGCAACTCAAGGGAAAAAAAACTGATACGAAGACTGTCTCTAGGGGAGGAACCCTCATATAGGATAGGGACATACAAGATAAAGTGGGCTGTGATACCATTTTTAAATTTCAGAGTAAGATTCCACTATTGCATTAACAGAATTAACAGAAACATTGCATTAACAGAAACATTGTGTGATTTAACTGACACAGGACTTTCAACAGGCAAAAAAGGGCTATAGTGGGACCTGTGCTAAGGTGGAAGTTGTAACAGTATCTGTTAAAACCTATGTTACAAATTAACCTGTGCAATTGGTGCCGGAAATAGCCTTGAATGGGTCACAACTGGGTCACTATCTAGCCGTTTACTGGCTGTGTGATTCTAGTAGTTAAGCAGCTGCTGAGCACTTACTGTGTGCAAAGCACTGTTAGGTGATGCCAAGCGTCCACAGAAAACAGAACAAAACTGTAAAAGATACCCGAGGAGCTAAGCTTCGTTCACCGGCATCTGCACAGGAGGCGGCAGGGTTCAGGGCCGAGAATGAAGACGCCTCGTGCACCAGGGACAGCGCACGTGGGAGATGGCATTTAATGCCCTGAACGGCCCGTTCACCCTTACGTGGCTTCTCGACCTCCAAGCCAGGCCCCATCACAGCCCGGCAAGTACACCCCCACCTGCTCTCTGAGCCTGTTTCTTCACCTGTAAAAAGAGGCAACACGTCTCCTGCGGGGAGCGAGCTCCGCCCGTGGCAAAGGTCATGAGGAAGGAGGCTTGGCATACGCAAAGGCGGGATCAAGCCTCAGGAGTCTCCCTGGAAATTCTCGAGCATCTACCCCCAAAACCAGAGTCTGCCTACTTTATGCTTTCACCTACACCTCTGACGTTACGGGGGGCTGTCCCCCACTACCTCTCTCTGAAAAAAGAGTTAGCTTACAGCTCCAGTTAATAATTCCTGGGTGTGACAGTGTTTCAACCTACAAACTCCTTTGGAAATCCTCTAGCCTGCCTGAATAGGTTTTTCCGGCCACATGTGATTGTTCAGAGCCTCCCAACTGTGAGAGGCAGGAGATGTTCTAAACTGTCTAAACACAGATTCCTTTGAGTAGTTAAAAGATTGATTAGAAATTGTACTGGTGAAGGGTTTTTCACTTATTGAGCCAGTGTTTGCTGCTAAGTCTCCATACCCCTTACCTACTATGTCCTTGGCAGTGTATTGATTGATATAATGGGTGTATAGAAATGTAAGTAGTAGCCTCAATGTTTGTAACCTTGGACCCTTGAGTTAATTCTTTTCTTGATTGAGCCCACCTCACCTTTGCCCTATAGGAATGCAGCTTTGTCCAATGCTTTTCTGGAGGCTGGTGCCTGACTTTGGAATAATCACCTTTAGAGAAAGATAAGTTTCTTAAAATGTTAACAGGCCTCCTGGCCAGAAGATGATGTAATTCACCTGAACTTTTGCATATGATAAGTTTGAAAGCCTGGCTTCGATTAGGACCAGTAACTGCTGTCCCTGCATGATTCCACCCCTTCCCCCATTATCCTCTATGCACAACTTAAGGCATAAAAAACTATTTTGGAAAATAAAGTGCGGGCCTTGTTCACCGAAACTTGGTCTCCCCATGTCGTTCTTTCTTTCACCTTCTAGCTGAATTTTTCCTCTGAGGCAGGGAAGCTCGTCAAGCCTACTAATTTTGCCTGGGCTTCTAAGATCCGACCGGGGAGGCCTTAACGTCTCCTCTCCTTTGGGAGAACGGGAGGACGCCTGCGGCCTTCGTAGGTGACGTAAATTCCCTGCTTTGGAAGTTTATTCAGCCTCTTTTCTCCACTGAATTTCCTCACTGAGCTATCCTCATCCTATTACTCTTTATATCTTTGATAAAATATTTAAATAAATGGGTCGCCGACGCTGTCCCCGCTTCGAATACCCTGGATCAGCCGGGGCTGGACCCCCCACAGGGTCGTGGTGAGGAGCAACGTTTCTTGGCACTCATCACAGTGTCTACAGACAAGAATACACCTCCGGGGACTTCCCTGGTGCTCCAGTGGCTAAGACTGCAGGGTCCGGGTTTGATGCCTGGTGGGGCAACTAAGATCCCCCATGCCACAACTGAGAGTTCTCATGATGCAACTAGAACTAAAAATCCCTTAAGCAGCAACTAAGAGCCAGGCGCAGCCAAATAAATAACAATTTAAAAAGGAAGGAATGCACCTCGGGCCCTGTCCAGGGTGGAGCAATTCCACGCATAATCCCCAGGGTACCCGCGGCGAAGGGAGGGAGTGATGGACACTTGAACAACAGGCGTCCAAGTGCCCGCTTCACTGGAAAGCGCGGCCCGACGTGAGCCACCACTCTTCCGGACCGAGGCTCGGAGCAGAACTCAGGCCCTACGTGTCCTTCGCCCGGGACCCGCGCCCACCGCCCGCGCCACGCCCCCGCGGGCGAGCAGGAGATGTCATCGATGTGCTCGGCGCTCTCCTGAACCAGCCCTAGGAATGGGCGGGCCTACTTTCCTCAGGTGGTCTAACAGGCGCCAGGCCGGACCAATGGCGTGTCATCAAGACTCCGCCCCGCCCTTCCGATTGGCCAGCGCTGGAAAGCCGCGGCCAGAGCCTCCGGGGGCGAGCCGGATCAGGACTCGGCCCGGATCATCCTCGCCGTACGCTCCCTGCACTTCGGGTCTGCTTGCTCCAGCCCGCTCTGCCGCCGCCGCCGTCGCCGCCATGGCCCAGTGAGTGACCCTGCGGGTGGCCAGGGAACTTTCCGGGGGCCGGCGCGGACACCGGAGCCGCCCCTGACGCCGCCTCGCCCCGGGGGTCTCCAGAGCCCGGCCTCGTGGCGCCCGGAGCCCGGGACCTCCAGAGAAGCCCCGGACCCCATGCCACCCCCGCGGCCTCGCCTTTCCTGGGACCCAGCCCCTCTGCCCCTCGCGGTGACGCGGGCGGATCCCGTTCCTAGTAAAGGAGAGAGAGGAGGGGACAGGCGTGGCCGAGGGCAGCTCGGGCCCCTGGACGGCCCGGCTGCAGAGACGGAAGGCCTCGGACGCGTCATCACCAGCTCGGCCGTAGCACAGAAGAGCCTGTGCCGGGAACCCCCTCCTTGTGCATGTGTCGTTGGTCCAGGAGAACTTGGAGACCCGCGAAGTGGTCGATGGGGGGTGGCCTGAAGGCTGCAACCCCAGGGTCTAAAGTGCAAAAGGGAGGAGTGGGCTAGAGGAAAGTTAAGATGAGTTGTTAATTGTATCAAAAGCTAGAAAACTCATGAGTTGTGATGAATTAAGTACAACTGACAAGTTTCCTTTGTTCCTCTTCCCCTCTTTCAGAGCTGACATTGCCCTGATTGGACTGGCTGTCATGGGCCAGAACTTAATTTTGAACATGAATGACCATGGCTTTGTGGTAAGTGGGGAGGGGCACACTCTTCCCTTAGGGGTCCTCGGTGCCTTAGCCTGAGTGCTGGGGACTGTTCTGATTTGGAAGATCCCTTGTAACCTGGAATGTGGTTCTCTTTCTGTTTGCTCTGTTGCTGCTTAACATTTTTGCAAGACAGAGAAGCCCCGCTTTACATGTGGGGGTGGGAGGCCCACTTTACAGTCCTCTCAGGAAGGAGTCCTGCTGAACAGACCCACCCATTCTGCAAGGTGGCCTTGAGTAAACCCGCCCCTCTTCTGAGGCGGAGAAATCCCTCCGAAAGTGTAGATCTCAACTTTATTGCCTAATGGGATCTGGAGGAAAGTTCGGGTGTGAGTACTAAACTGGCTTACATACAAGAATTATCAGTGACAAAAGGTAACATCTGGAACTAGCCAGTTCCCAGATTTAAGTCCTAAACAAATAGTGACAGGCTCTGGCCCAATATGTTATGGCCAGTTGACCTTTGCTTATATTCAGTCCTTTGCTTTTTTATCCTATAATTAACTTTACGGTGATCCATCAGCACTTGGGTGGAGAAAAGTTAGAATCAGGGTCCTCCCTTCCCAAAACCTTGGGCTGTATAGAAACCCGTTGTTCCTTGATCCTCAGTCTGAAGGTCTTCTGTGTCCTAGGTCTCCTAATCAGGCCCTTTGTCCTTCTAGGTCTGTGCTTTTAATAGGACAGTCTCCAAAGTTGATGACTTCTTGGCCAACGAGGCGAAGGGCACCAAGGTGCTTGGTGCTCACTCCTTGGAGGAAATGGCGTCCAAGCTGAAGAAGCCACGGCGGATCATCCTCCTTGTGAAGGCCGGTCAGGCCGTTGATGATTTCATTGAGAAACTGGTGAGGCCAGCTCTCTCCCAGCTGCCACTCATCTGACAGGACTTCCTTTAGCTGTTTCACTGCTTTTTGGTTAAGACCTTTTGTCCCTTTTCAGTTTCTAGATGCAGTCTGCTCACTCCTGACAAAACTGCTGCTTTAATGACTCAGTGGTGGTTAACTTGATTGGCACTAATTAAGTAACAGTATATCCTTGGGTGGTGATAATTCTTTGTATATAAAATTCTGAGGCCACCAAGAGACATGTCAGTAAGAATTCATTATCAACCAGAATAGAAATATCAGTAATCTCAGTGAAGTCTATCTTTGATGTTCAAAAAAAGCTTCCAGTTCTGGGACTTCCCTAGAGGTCCAGTGGTTAAGACTCCACTATGCCTCTGTTGAAAAATGACCTAGAAAAGAAGAACGTTGTGATAAATGACACACCAGATTTTTTGTGTAGTAAGATGTCAGGCTGCCCAGGACTAGTTTGGACGGAATGAACTGGAAAATTGCAGAGTACTCTTCACTGTGTGTGTATGAGAGAGTCTGACTCTTAGGGAACCCCTGGACTGTAACCCACCAGGCTCCTCTGTCCATGGAATTCTCCAGGCAAGAATACTGAAGTGGGTAGCAATTCCCTTCTCCAGGGAATCTTCCTGACCTAGGGATCGAACATGGGTCTCCTGCATTGGAGGTAGATTCTTTACCATCTGAGCCACCATGGAAGTCCACTCTTCAGCACAGGACAGTATTAAGTAATGTAAACTGGAGCCTTGTGCGGGGAGGTTGAATAATGAATCTCCCTTGTGGGGGGAGATTGAATGATAAAGCCAGCTTAGTTGGTGAGCCATAGGAAGATATTCTTGTTCAATGCCTGGTCTTTTCCTGCCATCTTCAAATGGTGGTGATCAAATAATTTATTCATATACCAAACCATTAGATATTTACTGGACCCACTTTCTGTTCCAGGCGGAGATTTTATAGATCTTTTAAAACTAATCCAATCTAGGAATATAAATCCTAGATACGTGGTACCCATTGGACATAGAAAATTTTCCAAGTAGGATTTGTTTGTTGTAAAAATCTTAGTTAAAAAGAATTATTTCAGTTGTGGTGAGTTCTGACTGGGTTTGCTTGCTAGCCCTAAGCTTAAATAGGGTTTCCCTGGCCTAGTGGCCAGACGGCAAAGAATCTGCCAGCAGTGTGCAAGACCCAGGTTCTCTCTCTAGGTTGGGAAGATCCCCCAGAAAAGGAAATGGCAAACTGCTCCAGTATTCTTGCCTGGAGAATTCGATGCACGGAGGAGCCTGGTGGGCTACAGTCCAAGGGTTTGAAAAAGAGTCAGACATGACTGAGTGATTGACACTTTGACTTTCAACTCTAGCCTCAGAGAGGATTGTTGAAGATTAAACTTTTTACACACAGACACACACACTTTCAGGCTTTCAGGTTTATTTGGGATAAATTCTTGTTTGTTTTAGCTGGTCAAGGTATATTCATTTTTGTCTTTCATTTCTTTGCCTTAATGCTGGTGTCTGGTTAACAGGTACCTTTGCTAGACATTGGTGATATCATCATTGATGGAGGAAATTCTGAATACAGGGATACCATGGTGAGTGTTTCTCAGTCCACATTCTTCCAGGTTCTGGGAACATTTTAGAAAAAAAGCAGCAGTGCTGCGCATGTGACGGAAGAGTGGACATCCTTCTGTGGTGCTGATTCTTTGGGGACTGGCCATCAAGACGTGCCTGATGGATGAGGTTCTCACTGGTCACACATGGAACTCAGAAGGATGACTGCTGCTTAGACTCAGCAAGCTGGGCGTTTATGCTCATGTCCCTTTCTCTTCACCAATCCGTGATACATCTTTGGGCAGTGTGGGTGAGGGCCACTGCTCTAATGGGTTCATGTGCTGGGAAAGTCCCGGTACAATCTAAGTGCCGAGTGGCCATAAGTCATGCTTGTATTAAACCACCTCTTCGTTGAGTCTTATTGTACAAGGTCTGTAAGGTGAGAATGTATGTTTGGCTTTATTATTTCCCTTTGGGTTGGTTTGGTTTAGTTGCTAAGTTGTGTCTGACTCTTGCAACTCCATGGACTGTAGCCTACCAGGCTCCTCTGTCCATGGGGATTCTCTAGGCAAGAATACTGGAGTTGGTTGCCAGTTACTTCTTCGGGGATCTTCCCGACCCAGGAATCGAACCTGGGTCTCCTGCATTGCAGGCAGATTCTTTACCAACTGAGCTACGAGGGAAGCCCTCCCTTTGGGTAGCTATCTTAAACGTCCATGGATTTTTTTTTTTTTAAGTTCCCAAACTGAGGGAATTAAATATCTTGAATGGCCAGGTTATTCTTGGATTCTTGGGTCACTGAAGTCAAATGTGGAATGTCCATACCTGTCTCATATGGTGGGAGAAACTGATTTTAGGAAACATGATGAAATTCTTTTTCTTTCCTGTAGAGACGGTGTCGAGACCTCAAGGAGAAGGGCATCTTGTTTGTGGGGAGCGGAGTTAGCGGTGGAGAGGACGGGGCCCGATATGGCCCGTCGCTTATGCCGGGAGGGAACAAGGAGGCCTGGTGAGTACCGCAGGCACCACCTGCATGGGCACAGGGAGCCTGGACCTAGAGATCGGTGGGTGGAGGCCAGCCCTGCCACCCACTGTCCTCTGTGCAGTCTGAGTGATGGCGATGGGAGATGCTGGACATAGTCTTTTATGTTTTGTTGCTTTGATGTAATGTGTGTACCTGTTTCTCTTTTCCTTTTTCTCTCTGTTACTTCCTCCAGTACCGATAATGGAAGTTCTAAGTAGGCTTCAAGGGTTCAGAGGCTTTAAGAAGGCAGCTCAGATAATGCACTGTCTGGACTTAGGAGTAAGGTTTGCCTCTTCAGCTCAGATATGTATAGTTAATCACTGTGAATAATGGCAGTGAGATGAGGCCTCTTCCGTTCCCTGGAAACCAGGTAGAGAATTTTTACTTAACTGAAGAAGAAACAAATTTTACATTGCCCACCGTGCTGTGTGTAAGAGGACGGGTAGTCGGCCGGAAGGGAGGTGCTCTGGTGATGATGTAACAGGTGGGCTGTATGAGACACAGGGGTTGGGGTGATAAGCCGGGTAGAGGATTAAAATGAAAAGATGCAAGTAATTAGTTGTATGTAACTTAGACTGAGGGAAACACCACTGCTGAGGCTGCAGGAAAAGAGAAAGCCAGATAGAGGACAATAGATAGAGCAGAAGAGAAAGAAATAGAAAAGGAAGGATCCCTGTGAGGGAGACATGGACAGGCAATGTACTTTTTTGAATGAGTTTGGTTTCCAAATATTGTAGACTTACATTAGGCAATAAAGTAAGGCGTGATCAGGGACTTCCCTGGCAGTCTTACGGTTAAGACTCTGAGCTTCTATTGTAGGGTGCATGGGTTTAGTCCCTGATTGGGGAGCTAGGATCCCACATGCTTTGAGGCTTAGACAAAAAAAGTTTAAAAAAAAGAAGAATTTATTAAAAAAGGAGTGATCAAATCCATTCCCCAGAGATGAGGGGTTTATTGGGGAAGATTATTCTTTTAATTACTCCCCTAATGATTAGTTAGTTAATTCATTCGCTCAGTCATGTCCCACTCTTTGGGACCCCGTGGACTGCAGCACACCAGGCTTCCTTGTCCATCACCAACTCCCAGAGCTTGTTCACTCACGTCCATCGAGTCAGTGATGCCATCTAACCATCTCATCCTCTGTCACCCCCTTCTCCTCCTGCCTTCAGTCTTTCCCTAATGATTCTCTTGAATGTGTTAAAATCTAGAGGCAGAGGCCTTCCTGCTTCTCATAAGCTTAAAAAGAGTTACCTTGGGTACTGCCCAGTGAAGGCTGTTAGAACTGCAGACGGTACACACGAAAGTGCTATACATACATTCATGAGTGCTCCAGTTCCCGTGGATACATTTTCCTGACTGGCCCGTCAGGAGCAGAAATGGTACTTTTACCTGAAAAAGTGAGTCAAGTTCAGGGAAGCTCTAAAGGGTTAAAGTGGAGCTGCCTCAGCCCCTCATCCTGTGCAGCCCCATCAGGTTTCATGTCTTCACCGAATCCCTTTTGTGAAGTAGCCTGTATTGGTTAGCAGTGAGAACAGAAGGAAAAGGTGTCAGGAGGTACAGGAGGCATGCAAGGAATGCAGAGCAGCTGCTTTTTCTCCGAACGGTAAGGAATACAGCTCTTGGAAGTGCTTCCGGTTCTGTCTGTCCAGGATCCTGCCATCAGTGATAACATCATTCCAGACAGTAGAAGGCTCTGTGGGAACGGTGGGGATCGCTGTGTTTTCTGAGATGCACAGAAGTTTCTCCTGGGGCCTTGCTGACCCTTCTGCCCAGGCTTTTTGTCTCCTATCTCAAATCAGATAGTCCGCAGCCTCTGACTGGCTTACCTTGAGGACTTAGTTTATTCATGACTTTTTCGAGGGCACTCCCACCTTCCATTAGAAAGGAAAAATTGGGTGGGAGGGGCCGTCCTTGAGAACTTAAGGAGCCCTCAGCCCTTCTGTTCTTGGCAGCTGAACCACGCGCTTCCCTCCCACAGGCCCCACATCAAGGCCATCTTCCAAGGCATCGCCGCCAAAGTGGGGACAGGAGAACCCTGCTGTGACTGGGTAGGTTCTGGGCCCCGCTCGAGCCGGTTGGCACCGCGGGCACAGGGTGCAGAGGATCGCTGCAGGCCCGGTGGTTTGCTTTGTCACATGAGTGCCTCAGTCTCTTAAGACACTAGCATAGCTGGTGTCTAAAACGTGTCTCTTGTACATTCCTTGTATCTTAATATTCATAACTGGAGGTTGATATTAAAAGCAGCCCTTCTCAATTCATCTAAAATATGGATTCCTTAAAAAAGTATCAGGAAAGAAAAGGTGAACTAAGATTTTTTAGTCATATTACTTCATGGCTAAAGAAAGAATGCCAAGGGAGTTTCCTGGTGGTCCAGTGGTTAGGACTTCACAATCTCATTGCCATGGCCTGGGTTCAGTCCCTGGTTAGGGAACTAAGATCCCACAAGCTGCACAGCTGGAAAAAAAAGAATGTCAGAATCAAATGTGGAGTTTGCTCCTGGGATTGGTACTCTGTGCTAGATTAGCACAGAAAAGCTGCAGCTTTTTGCCCTCACTGAATGTGACAGAGGCCAAGGCTAATACTTCCCCTTCCTATATTTTGTGTTATGAATAAAATACATTGTCTCTTGTTACAGCCTCAGTCCATCCCATCAATGAACAGAGCACTGGGCTGGGGACACCTGAGTTGTCATGCTGGCTCCCCACTAACTAGAACTGTGACATTAGATGGTCACTGTGTCCCCTGGGCTTCAGTCACTGTGTCCCCTGGGCTTCAGTCACTGTCTTCCATGGTCTTCAGTCACTGTCTTCCATGGGCTTCAGTGTTCTCATTTGTCAAATATGGGGGTTGGGCTGGGTGACCTCCAAGATTGCTTTAGCTCCTAATCCCCTGGAATTTTATTCTACGTGCCATTTTTATTGATGTTTTGTTTTACATGAGATAAAAGGCAGGGATGAAACAAGGACTCAAGGACACAGGGAAGGAGGGGCCCTCCCCATGCCTGGGCCTGACAGGGCCTGGTGACCAAGCTGCCCTCACACTTTAACCCGTGGTCACTGAGGTCAGTCAGAAACCCTTGTGTCAAGAGGGGCTGGTGCTGTGACTCAGAGGACTGAGTAAGTTCCTCACAAGTATGGAGGACTGGGAAGGGAGTTTGTTCCTTGAATAAATTGCTATAGTAAAAATGAAGGCACAGTGGCAGTAACTTTTTTTTAGATACATTTAGGACGTAACCATGGAGAAAATAACAGTACTTGCCTGTGTATCTTGATCAACTCTCATTGATTTTCCATAGCCCCAAGCCTTCCCCTTAGGTTATTGAAAAAACTGGTCTAGACACTAAAAGCGGGCCCCCCTTAGTTCAGTACTGAAGTTACAGGAAGGAAGGGGGTGAAGCAAGGTGTTATTAGCCATATAATTTCACGGCCGAAGAAAGTGTCAAAACCAGGAGGGGGTAGGTCAGCAGTGGAAAGGTGGGCGGAAGCCTCTGTGTAAGGGTGACCTGGGACAGCATTCCTCCCGGCTATGCAGCTGCGGGGACACTGCTTGGGCCACCAGCACCATCCACGGGCAGGCACGTCCCGTCCTGGAGATGGCAGCACCTGACATGCAGTCTGATGCCCCTTCACCCTCCCTGTCCAGACTCGCTGCCCTCCAGCCAGTTTTCAGGTACTCTGACTTCCCCTGTGGCTTATCCACAGGGACAGAGGAGGGTGTCACTTGGACTAACACTGGTCACCACACAAAGTTAAATTTCTCATCATAAATTCACAGACTGGTATTGTGGTTTTATAACCTTGCTGGCTTTATTATACATCAGTACCTTGTCCACTCTGGCACCCTGGCGAGAACACATTTCTGGGCTTACATGGTTGAGGGCCAGACCTTGTATCTGAGGTCTCCTTACCCCTCAGTGGCCATTACAACTACAGAACATTTCTGTATTGTTTAAAGTACAAGTGGTTTAATTGGCCAGCTTCTTTTCCCCTTGTGGTTGAAAATACTATAGATACTTCTTCATTTTTTTTTGTCTGGGGAGGGAGCCTGGCCAAAGGATGGGACATGGGCTCCTCCGGTGTGCTTTGTGGCCCCCTGAAGGCCTCCTGGCTTGTGGTTCTCACAGGTGGGGGACGAGGGTGCGGGACACTTTGTGAAGATGGTGCACAACGGCATAGAGTACGGGGACATGCAGCTCATCTGTGAGGCCTACCACCTGATGAGGGACGTCCTGTGCATGGGGCATGCGGAGATGGCCAAGGTGAGCCTGGGCAGGGGCGGGGCAGGAGTGCTGCGTGCTCGGTCGTGTCTGACTCTGCGACCCCATGGACTGAAGCCCACCAGGCTCCTGTCCATGGGGATTCTCCAGGCAAGAATACTTGAGTGGGTTGCCACTGGCTTCTCCAGGGGATCTTCCCGACCCAGGGGTCTAATCCACGTCTCCTGCATTGGCAGGTGGGTTTTTTTACCACGAGCGCCACCTGGGAAGCCCCAAGGTGGGTGGCAGTAAGTCTTGCTCACTCTTTTTCCCTTGGTCATCCTGGTGGCCTGGCTGGACTCAGCCTCATCCCAGGGCTGCTCTCAGTAACAGGATCACAAGATGTGACAGGCGGACACTCAGCCAGGGACAGTGTTTTAGGCCAGTGTCACTCAACTGCAGGGTCCCTCATGGGAGGAGCAACAGAAGCCCGTTTTTCTGATCAAGGTGGGACTGGCTGACAGTTAATCAAAAAGTTAGAGATGGAAACAAGCATTTCCGCCAACATTTTATTATGAAAGTGTTCAAACATACAACACAACTGAAAGAACTTGAGTGATCACTTACACACACAACCTAGACTGTACCATTGACATTTTACTGTATTAAGTACTTGCTTTATTATCTGTCCATCCCTCTATTAGTTTTATGTTATATAAATAAATATATTTATTTTATATATATTTGAAATATATACTTCAAAGTAAACTGCAGATGTTAGTACTCTTTAGATACTTCAGCATCATTAAATAGGCAAACATTTATTTTTTGGCCGTATAACAAGTGGGATCTTAGTTCCCTGACCAGTGGAAGTCTTAACTGCTGGCCTGCCAATGAAGTCCCCTATTCTGAGCTTCCACTGCACAGGCCATGGGTTCCATCCCTGGTTGGAGAACTAAGACCCTACACGCCTTTCAGTGCAGTCCCCCAAAAAGAAAATACAGGAAGGTATGTTCAAAAGTTCACCCACCCGTCATTGTATGAGCGGTCCTTTTAAGTGTGGCCGTGCTGATCGGCATCTGTCAGCCTTCTCATCTGGAGCTCGTCCTTCCAGTTATTTCCAGTGGAACATGATTGACAGATGCTTACTTGCAAGGTACACAGTGCAGAGTCCTTCCAGATTCTCTACTTTTCCTCCTAATTTTTATTTTATTTTTTTTATTTTTATTTTTACTTTTCCTCCTAATTTTTAAATGTGTCATCCTCATTTACCTTGTTTTACTGACTTTTCTTTATTGTTCTTTCAAAAACAATGACTTAGTTTTCATAGAAACATTACTTTTTTGTGTGTGTTCATATTTAATTGGTTTACATAATATGAGTCCCTGGATTATATGCCAGGCACTCTTCTATGTTGGGGATGTATTAGTGGAAAAAACAAAGTCCTGCCCTCATGGATCTTGAGAGGACAGACAATAATGACTGATTATAAAAAGCTAGTTCATGATCATTATTGTAAAGAAAAGTAAAGGGATGTAAGAGGCTGCTCTCCAGATTGACTGCTGGAGAAAGGTGACTGTAGGGAGACCCATGCGAGGTGAGGGTACACCCGGCTCAGGGAAGCACAGTCTGGTGATCAGAAGACCAGCATCAACAGGCTGCAATCAGATGCAGCTGACTCTTAGCATAAAACTTAGCTGGTGGGAGAAGTGTTGGGGTGTCCTGGAGAGGAGCCAGTTAGCTTCAGGTGTTGAGCAGGTTGTGAGCAGCCGTCAGTATTGACAGGGGAGAAGGATGAGTCCATTAGGGGAGTGTCTCCTGCATAACCCTGGTTTCTCTCACATTGCTTTCTTTCATGCCTTGCACACAGGCCTTTGAGGAATGGAATAAGACAGAGCTGGACTCATTCCTGATTGAAATCACAGCCAATATTCTCAAGTTCCAAGATGCTGATGGCAAACACCTGCTGCCAAAGATCCGGGACAGCGCGGGGCAGAAGGGCACCGGGAAGTGGACCGCCATCTCCGCCCTGGAGTACGGCGTGCCCGTCACCCTCATCGGTAACGCTCAGCTTTTGACTGAACCCCTGTCTCGGTTTTGATCCTGGCATCCTTCTGGAGTGTTAGTGTAGCCCTGCCCCTGAGAGCAGGCCTTCCAGAGCGCCTGTTCAACACTAGTTGGCTTTCCAAGTGCGGTCTGCTCTTTCTGCATTTGCATAAGGTTACAGTGTGAGAGAGGCTGAAGCTGCCTTTGAATCTCTTCTTTGTAATCCTTCTGCCAGTCATGTGAGCTTTAAGATGAATTCCAGAATCACTATCTGTCTTTTGCAGTTTGACTTTGAGGAGTTTTTTTTTTTGGCTACACTGCTCAGCTTGTGGATCTTAGTTCCCTGACCAGGGACAGAAGCTGGGGCCCTGCAGTGAAAGCACTGAGTCCTAATCACTGGACTGCCGGGGAATTCCCTGGATCATTTTAACATTAGTGATTTAATTATAGTCAGTGACTTAAGATCTTTTTAATAGGAAAGGTAACTGTAATGGAATTTTTCATACGACAGTTCACACAATAATAAAAGCTTAGGTACTCAACACTATTTTGCTAAGTTTTTTTCTCAGTTATCTAGTAAAATATTACTTATGTGTTTCTAGTCCTTTAATATTTCTTTCCTAAGTTCTTAGAAGAGTACTGCTGTCCTGAAGTTGTCTTATATCCTTCCCACCCTTGTTTTTTTATCTTAATGAGCTAAACATCAAACTCAAAAAGATGTAGAGAGACGGAAATAATCAGCAGAGATAAAAATACTAAGAGGATTAACAGAACAGCATGATGGTTCTTTAAGAATAAAATAGGGACTTCCACTGCAGGGGGCACAGGTTCAATCCCTGGTTGGGGAACTAAGATCCCTCATGCCTTTCTATGTGACAAAAAAACAGATAAAAAAGAATAAAATAGATACACCTGGCAAGATTGAAAAGAAGAATGAAGGCAGGCTCTGGCCTGTTTACTGACAGGCTGTTCATTGCTCCTGGCAGAGTGGTTCCCCAGCACTGTTGGCTCTTCCAGACACGGGTTGCCTTTCCCTCCTAATCTCCCACTTTGGTTTCGTGGTTAATTACGCTTCACTGTTCACATTGAACAGGGTGGTTGCAGGCCTGGTGAGGAGGGAAGCAGTTAGTCCAGCTCTACAGAGAAGGAAGTGGACTGCTATTTAGCTAATCTGAATACCATCCGGGGGCGGGCCACAGGACCAGTAACTGGGAGCAGTTCGTGCAACATTGACTCAAATATATGAGTATTAGAGCCCTCAAGAGAGTCCTACTCAGATGTTTCAGAGACTTTGTCCCTTCCTAGTGGACGGCAGGCAGGCTTCCTCCTGGCCAGGTGCCATTCTTGCTTGCTGAACTAATGGGGAAGCGAGTCTTCTGTCTAATCTTTAAGCAACCCTGCGGTTACACCGCGCTTGCCTTCTTGTGCCTTTGTCTTTCGAAGCCTTTACCCAGGACTGCTAAGTCATCGTGTGTGTGCAGGAGCCCAGAGAGGCGGACAGGGCCAGGGAGACACCCACTCTCAAGGCTATGGCCAGAATCCTTTCCTCAAGACTGAGTCCCCTGTTAGTTCCTAAAGGTTTTACTTCATTTTGTCTGTTGGGAAAAATGGTCAATTATTCTAATTTTGCAAATTGTCGATTGGGTGACTATTTATAAGTGATGATTTTTAAGATACCAAATGGTCTTAATATTCAAATACTATACTGAGGGACTTCCCTGGAGGTCCAGTGGTTAATACTCTGCAGTTCCACTGCAGGCACCGTGGGTTCGATCCCCAGTCAGGGAACAAAGATCCTCTATGCTACCTGCCTCACCAAAAAGATAAAGTACTATATTGAAATTTTTTTACTCAAATGAAATAAAACTGTTAAACTGCAACGATGATCATGGATATACTGAAAATTAAACTGTAAGAATTAGAAAATGTAATGTTATGAAGGGTGAAGTCTGTGTTACTTCTGAATGTACTGGTTGTTTCAAAGTTGTGGGTATTAGTGCTTAAAAGAAAACAAATTGAGTTGTTGGTGAGCATTTAAAAATTAAAGTCCTCCCAGCTGAAACAGAAATTTTACTGTTGGACCAACACCGAGTTCATTCTTAATAATAGTGATTTTGCTGCTTCATTTTTCCCCTTAAAGCACCCCCTTTGAATTTCATGGTGGTCTTTGTGGTTAAATACCCGCGTTTATGTGGAAGACTGACTTGGACTTTTAATTTTCAGATTAACTGTTTCGAGCTTCTTATGAAAGTTTGTTTTAACTCTGGTGGCCTAAGGTTGAGACTTTCAGCTCTTTGTAAAACTGAAGTCGTGCTCCCCTCCTGCTCCCCTCACCCACTCCGGCTCGAGCGCTCCTCCTCGGGTTCTGTGTGTGCACATTGGTGACACATTATCTACCCCCTCCCCCCACACAGGAGAAGCCGTCTTCGCGAGATGCTTATCATCTCTGAAGGATGAGAGGATCCAAGCCAGCAAAAAGCTGAAGGGGCCTCAGAATGTCCCGTTTGAAGGAGACAAGAAATCATTCCTGGAGGACATTCGAAAGGTGTGCGGGCCCTGTCAGGGGTGGGTGGGGGAGGGGGCTGCTTCCGGAGAGCATCCTGAGGCCACATGGAGGGGGACAGTCCAGCCGTGCCCTTTGATCGGATCTGCAGCCTGTCCTAAACTGTAGACCTTGCACTGCTGGGGGTGGGGATGAGGAAGTAGGATCTGTGCTGCTGGGGGGAATGGGGAGCGGCAGGGAAGATAGGGCATCCGTGTGCTGACTGCGGTTCTGATGAGTCTTGGTGTCCATCTTTAGGCCCTCTATGCTTCCAAGATCATCTCTTACGCTCAGGGCTTCATGCTGCTAAGACAGGCAGCCACTGAATTTGGCTGGACCCTCAACTATGGCGGCATCGCCCTGATGTGGAGGGGGGGCTGCATCATCAGGAGGTGAGTGCTGGTGGGGGAACCAGGGGCTCAGGCGCTCTCAGGAGGGCTTTCCTGGAGCTGCGCACGGAGTCCTCTCGCTGGCCACCAGGCAGCTTTAAATGTCACCTCACCTTCCTGTGTGTCCGTTACTTGAGTGTTCACACTGCCCCGTCTAAAGTGCTTCCGTGCGCACAGTCGTGCCCTCTGCCCAGGCCTCTCGTGACCTGGGCTTCGGTGTTCCTGGTCCGTACAGCAAGCTTTGGGGGTGGGGTCGGGAGGACAGGTGCCTTGGTAGCTCGCTGGGGTTTCTGTTACTTCCCCTCCTTTCTACCAGGCTATCAGCCTGCTACCTGAGATTCATCGACTTTCTCTCTCATGGTTATTTCAGTGTATTCCTGGGAAAGATAAAAGATGCGTTTGATCGAAACCCAGGACTTCAGAATCTATTGCTGGATGACTTCTTTAAGTCAGCTGTGGAAAACTGCCAGGTGTGTAGCCCAGAGCTCGGTGGTACGGGAATTCCGTCTCTGGGTTTTGCTCTGAGGGGCATCTGCTCTTGCACGCACACCTGAAAGTCTGTTGTCTTTTCTGAGAGCTAGTCACTAGTCTCTGGCTTTGCTTTTCTGGCTCAGGACTCCTGGCGGCGGGCCATCAGTACTGGTGTCCAGGCAGGCATTCCCATGCCCTGCTTCACCACTGCTCTCTCTTTCTACGATGGGTACAGACACGAGATGCTGCCAGCCAACCTCATCCAGGTAAGCTTTAGGGTGGGTGGTGAACATCCACCTGGGTGGTGCCCGGAGTCCCGTGCCTGCCTCTGTCCTAACCAGCCTGTCCCTTATTCCCCAGGCTCAGCGCGACTACTTTGGGGCGCATACCTACGAACTCTTGGCCAAGCCGGGCCAGTTCATCCACACCAACTGGACGGGCCACGGGGGCAGTGTGTCCTCGTCGTCGTACAACGCCTGATGGGCTTCTTTTCCAAGCCACAGCTCCGCAGACCGGGACATTCCATTTGCCACACAGCACTGCTTACATGGCCCTCTGTCCTACTTTCTGCTCAGATCTTTTAAAATATCATGTGTCGTAAGAGACTCCTCTGAAGAGTTGGCCCGAATCTCTATGTGTCAAGTAGTTCGGAGAGAACCAGCACGCCCTCTGCCCTCACCTCTTGGGACGGAGCAGGAGTGGAGTGTGTGCGAGACAGTGTGAGCCAGCTCCCCGAGGCAGCGTTCCCCGCGTGTCCTGTGGCTGAGGGAGGCAGCGGCTCTCATCAAGGTGGGGAACGGTTTTGTAGAATTTGATCAAACTGGAACCTTTGTATCACACACCTGAACTCCCTTTCCTTTTACTTAATAAAAGAAAAACAAAAAATCATATTTATGCTTTTTCTCCAGATTCTTTAAGTAGTCTTACCTCATCCACACTGAGCTACAGCCTCACTGGCAGAAAGATGTGCACCCGATTTCATTACATTTGAATTAGTTTATTTCCTTTATTTAGTCTTGTTAAATATTTTCTTCTTTATTTTCTTAAAAAAAATAAAAAAACCAATACCAGAAACACCAAAGTTAGGTAATGATTAACTCTGGAGGGAAGGGTGAGGAAATAGTCAAGGAGTGAGTGAACTAGCTTATGACCTACTAGCTGTATGACTTAAGACAAATAAATTATTTAAGATCTCTGGCCTCACTTTTTCATTTGTAAAATGGGGATAATAATCATACCAGCCTCCCTAAGACGCTTCCCTTGTGGCCCAGCTGGTAAAGAATCCACCTGCAGTTTGGGAGACCTGCGTTCGATCCCTGGGTTGGGACGATCCCCTGGAGAAGGGAACGGCTACCCCCTCCAGTATTCTGGCCTGGAGAATTCTGGCCTCCTTAAGGCTATTTTGAAGATACACCTGGTAAAAACTGAACAACACTTGACACATAAGCATCTACATAAATGGTAATTATTCTTATTGGTAATTATTGGTAATGGTAATAATTACCACTTGAGGGTGTGCCTGTCCTTGGAGGCAGTGGTATTTCTGAAGAAACCAAATGTTACTTCTAGCACTTACTGGTGAATTCACTTTACAAACCAGCCCTGAAACAGTTCTTGGCAGGGCTCCTCTGTGTGCTCAGGTGTTTAAGCAGATCTTCACTGAATACATCACTAACAGCCACCACCCTGCCAGGGGGTGGAGCTTGGCAGCGGTTGGGGGTGGGAGGAAGTAGGCTCTGAGTCAGTAGGTCTGGGGCGGGGAACCCATATTCTGCATTTCTTTTTAAAAATTATTTTTAGAGAATAATTACTTCACGATATTGTGATAGTTTTTGCCATCACATGAACATGAATCAGCCACAGGTATACCTGTGTACATATTCTGCATTTCTAACAAGCTCCCAGGTTCCCATTATGGCACAAGAAGGGCAAGATAAACGGGAGATATTTTTATTGTTAATATGAGTCCTTTGCCTGGGTGTCTTTTTTTTTTTTTTTTTACTATATATTATTTCATGCCTTAGGAATTTTGCATACCATGACATATTAGAAAAATACATTGATAAAAAACTCCCTACGTTAGCTCTAGTAAAGGCAGCCCAGCCCAATGGTTAGAGCCTGGGCCCATACCTTAGAATCACCACTAATTCATGGTTACTCTGATCCTTAATCTCGGTACCTATGTGCTGCCTCATCTGTAAAAAGATGATAATAGCACCTGTTCACAGAGCTCTTTTGAGGATTAGTGTTTGCCACATAGTGAATCCTATTTATGATTTACTCTTTATTACCTACCTCCTGGTGAAGGTGAGGTAGTTGAACAATTCTAAAAGTGGATGGAGGTGGACACAGACGGGTTCTGCTCCCAGCCAGGTGGGTCCTGTCCAGCACAACTGCTTCAGGGACAATCTGGTGGCCGTTCTGGCAAAGGGCCTCCCTTGGCAAAAAAAAAAAACACCACCAAAAACTGTAGGTCTGTTATGATGTCAGCCACAACTTCTTTCTGCTTTATTTGGGACAGAAAGGAGTTAATTAGGAAGACATATAGGGGAGGGAGGGAGGCTCAAGAGGGTCAGGATATATATACACACGTAGACCTGATCGATGTTGTATAGCAGAAACTTAACACAATATTGTAAAGCAATTACACTTCAATTGAAGGAAAAAAAGACATGGATCCGACAAGGGAGCAGACATGGTCTCTCAGCAGAGGCTTTAATCAAGGGATTTGCAGCTGTCATCTTCGAGGCAGATGGAAGCCATCTTTTCAGAAGGGGTAGAGAGACCGTCAGGATGTATATGCCATGCTTAGTATGTATGTTGGCATAGACACATTCACTGTCTAGTAATGGATATGCTGTGCCAGTTTCTGCCCAGTGTGTAACAAACCACCCAAACTCCGTGGTGTAACATAACTACCATTTTTTTTATCCTAATTCTGAGGGTCAGAAATTTGGAAGGCTACCGGGGTGATGGCTTATCTCTGTTCCACAATATCTGGGGGCCTCAGCTAGGAAGACTTGAAAGCTGGGGGTGGTTCCATGGCTGGGACCATGTGGAGGTGTCTGTCTTCTTCATTCATCAGATGGCCAATGTTGGCTGGGACCTCAGCCCCGGCTATCAGCTGGAAAGTTACATGGTGGCCTCACCATGTGGCCTCAGTTGGCCTTGCGGAGGCAAACATCTTACTCGGTGGCTCAGTGTTGCAGCTAACAAAACAAACACCACCTTGCCTTTAACGCCTAGCCATATTGGCAGATAGATGGGGAAACAATGGAAACAGTGACAGACTTTATTTTCTTGGGCTCGAAAATCACTGCAGATGGTGACTGCAGCCATGAAATTAAAAGACGTTTGCTCCTTGGAAGAAAAGCTATGACAAACCTAGAAATCATATTAAAAAGCAGAGACACTGCTTTGCTGACAAAGGTCCATCTAGTCAAAGCCATAAGTAGTCACGTATGGTTATGAGAGTTGGACTATAAAGAAAGCTGAGCACCGAAGAACTGTGGTGGTAGAGAAGACTCTTGAGAGTCCCTTGGACTGCAAGGAGATCAATCTAGTCAATCCTAAAGGAAATCAGTCCTGAATATTCATTGGAGGGACTGATGCTGAAGCTGAAGCTCCAATACTTTGGGCAGCTGATGTGAAGAACGGACTCATTGGAAAAGACCCTGATGCTGGGAAAGATTGAAGGCAAGAGGAGAAGGGGATGACGGAGGACGAGATGAGCAAGCTCTGGGAGAATAGTGTAGGACAGGAAAGCCTGGCGTGCTGCAGTCCATGGGGTTGAACAGAGTCAGACACGACTGAGTGACTATACAACAATGGACGTAGCAGAGCATTATTTCAGCCATATCAGTTACAAGTGAGTCATAAGTTCAAGGGAAGGAGTATGGCTTTACCTCTTGATGGTGGGGAGTGGAAAGCTCTAGGGGAGCATGTGGGTCAGGAGATTTTTCCTTTTTTTTTTTTTCCAAATATAATCTGCCACATATGCTTCCTTTGAAAAGGACAATTTGTGACATGGGAAGGTTGGGAACTCTGGCCTTATTTGGGGATTTTCCTGAGGGTCTCATATAGTAATCAATGGCACACATGAGAATATAATAATAGCTAACAGAGGGTGTGCCAGGCACTGTTTTAAGTTTACTTGTTTAATACAACAGCCTCTGAAAGAGGTACTATCACTATTCCCAGTTTACAGACAAAGCTTGAGGATGTGAAGTAACTTGTCCAAGGTCACAGAGCTCCTGCAGAACCGAAGTCTGAGCCAGAATCCACACACATAATCACCAGATTATCCTACCGTTCAGTGTGCTCAATAGGTATAGTTACACATTGCTGTAACCATTTGTTTGGTGGTGAGAGAATCTGAAACTCCTGACCCCATGAGTTCTTGTGCTCAGTCACTCAGATGTGTCTGACTCTCTGACCTCATGGACTGTAGCCCGAGAGACTCCTCTGTCCATGGAATACTCCAGGCAAAATACTGGAGCGGGTTGCCATTTCTTCCTCCGGGGGATCTTCCCGACCCAGGATCAAAACTGTGTATCTGTGTGCTGCACTGGCAGGGTGGTATCTTTAACTCTGTGCCACCTGGGAAGCCCCCATACTACACTTGATCTTAGCCAAAAGGCCAGGAGCTCCTAGAATATATGTAACAGCTGATGGAGATAGAGTTTTGAATTGACATTTTACAGTGCAAATTTAGGAAAAAATAAACGATTCAACATTTATGGTCCCCTATTTAATGCAGCTGGAAAGGGCTCAGGAAGCCTGCACTGTGCTTGCCTGTTTATGGTGAGGGCAGTGGGACCAGAGCAGAGGATAAGTCCGTGGGCTCAGAAGCCAGGCTGCTTCAAATCTGGGCTCTACCACTTCCTGCCAGTTTTAACCTTAGGCAAAGTTCTTTCACCCGTGGGACCTTCTTCAAATATAAAATGGGGCGTAATAGTACCTGCCTCGGAGGGCAGGGCACCTGGAGCACATTCATGAGCAAGTTAGCGCTCTGCTGCTGCTAAGTCACTTCAGCCGTGTCTGATTCTGTGCAACCCCATAGACGGCAGCCCACCAGGCTCCGCCATCCCTGGGATTCTCCAGGCAAGAACACTGGAGTGGGTTGCCATTTCCTTCTCCAGTGCATGAAAGTGAAAGTGAAAGTGAAAGTGAAGGCACTCAGTCGTGTCCGACTCTTCGCAACCCCATGGACTGCAGCCCACCAGGCTCCTCCATCCACGGGATTTTCCAGGCAAGAGTACTGGAGTGGGGTGCCATTGCCTTCTCCAAAAGTTAGTGCTCAGTGAGTGTTAATCCCTGGTGATCACCAGTAGGCCTTGTTTCCTGGTGTGGCGCAATGCTGCCACATAGTGGCCAGTTTGGAGAAGGAAATGGCAACCCACTCCAGTATTCCTGCTTGGAAGGTCCCCTAGGAGCCTGGAGGGCTACAGTTCAAGGGGTCGCAAAGAGTTGGACACAACTGAGTGACTGAGCACACAATGGCCAGTTTACATGGCAGCTTTTCATCCAGTAAAAACAGTTCCTACCAAACAGCTGACCCTTAAACAAGAGGGGGGTGGGGTTCTCCCCACCCCCACCCCCCCTTGAAAATCTGTGTATAACTTATACTCATTATACCCTCCAAATCTGTGGTTCTGCACCTGCAGATTCAGCGCACCTCAGATTCTGTGTGCTTCAGTCGTATCCGACTCTTCAGTTGTGTTGGACTCTGCAACCCTATGGACTGTTGCTCACCAGGCTCCTCTGTCCATGGGATTTCCCAGGCAAGAATACTGCAGTGGGTTGCCATTTCCTTCTCCATGGGATCCTCCTGACCCAAGGATTGAACCCATGTCTCCTGTATTGGCAGGCAAGTTCTTTACCACTAAAGCCTCCTGGGAAGCCCTAATCAACCCCTAATGACTTTGTATGTTGAACTTCTGCCTCCTCAGCACCCCTCCCCTGCTTAGGATTCAGTTGAGATGAGGGGTAGCTGTGGGCTGAGGAGTCAAAAGGAAACCCTGTATGATTCTTCATCTACAGTCTCTCTCTTTCTCCTCTATCCCTGACTCCTCCATAGAGATAGTAAGAGGGAGGCTGCTTGTATATTCTTCCAATGAAGCACAAATAAACAAACTCTGCACCCTTCTTCTCCTTAGTAGTTTTACATTTGTCAAGAAAGCCAGTTGATTTTAATCTGCTGTGGGAAGGTGCTGGAAAAGAGGAAAGGATTGGGATGTGATGAGGCCTCTAGGGGCTCTCAACATGAGTTAAAAATAAATACAGCACTAAACTGTAAAAGAAGTGCGAGAAGGTCTGAAACTACTACTTCCCCCTGATGACTGCAGTAAGGCTTTAGGCCCCCCGTCCTGAAAGTTCAAGTTCTGCCACTTGGTGGCGCAGTGGTAAGGAATCTGCCTGCCAAGAGATGCAGGTTTGATCCCCGGGTTGGGAAGATCCAGTGGAGGAGGAAACGGCAACCCACTACAGTATTCTTGCCTGGAAAATTTCATGGACAGAGGAGCCTACAGTCCACGGGGTCACAGAGTCGGACGCGACTGAGCAACTGAACACATACCTTAGCACCTGTTTTTGCAAACCGAAAGAGAATTTTCACTTTTACCAGAAAAAAAGCCATAACCACAGTAATGGAGAACTTCATATAAAAAAAAAAACAACAACAAAGTGGCCGAGGGACTTCCTTGGTGGTCTGGTCACTAAGACTCCATGCTCTCAATGCAGGGGGCTGCGGTTTGACCCCTGATCAGGAATCAGATCCCCCACGCTGCAACTGAGAGTGCGCCTGCTGCAACTAAAGGTCTTGCATGCTGCAATTAAGCTCCAGCGCAGCCAAATATTAATAGATACATACATAAATAAATATTTTAAAAAACGAAGAGGCTTACTGCAAACTTTCAAAGGCAGGGGATACCTGTATGTCTGGGTCAAATGTCTTTAAAAAAAAATTGGGGGGCCCTGCATTGCTGATGACCTGGGGAGCTGGTCTATTATTAAGGAACTTCTGCTTTTTCAGGACTCACTGAGATGCCGCTGTGAGTCAGATCCTCAACAAACATTCAGTGAGCCCCCACCACGAGCTGGGCCCTGGGCTCTCACTGGACCTGTTAAGCAGGCTGGGCACTCAGGTCTTTAAAAACTGATTTCAACATAGTACATTCTTTCCACTTGGGATTAGTAAGTGCATACTATGTGCTAGGCCAGAAGTGCGCTAGAGCCAGTTCCTCCAGCGAGAGGTGAATGCCTGATTCTCAAGAGAAGAGAAAACTAGAGACATACACAGTCATTACTAAGAATTAAGTTACAGTGCGACTTTCCTGAAGGTCTAGTGGTTAAGACTCTGACGTGTGTGTAGAGGGTGGGGGGTTGATCCCTGGTTGGGGAACTAAGATCCTACAGGCCATGTGGTTAGGTCAAAAGATAAAACAAATAAGCAGATTTTTAAAAGTTTGTTTTTGGCTGAGCTGGGTCTTTGTTGCTGCACAAGGGCTTTCTTATGGTTGCAGCTGGCGTCTCTTGTGGCCGGGCTCTGGGGCATGCAGGCTTAGTAGTTGTGGCTCATGGGCTCAGTACTCATGCACGGGCTCAGCTGCCCCATGGTGTGTGGACTCTTCCCAGATCAGGTCTTGAAGCCAGGTCTGCGTTGGCAGGCAGATTCTTTACCACTGGATCACCGGGGAAGTCCAACAAACAGATTTTTATAGACATTAAAAAAAAATTAAGTTACACAAATTCAGACTTAAAAAATTGTATTAAAAACAAAGGTAGTAAAAACTTAAAAGTCATCAGTCCTTAATTATGCTACTGTGTTGCACATTTTTCTATCATCTGTTCTTGGTTATCTCCATCTACTGTGTCTGAATGGCGGGTGTGCAGCATCTCTTCCCTGTGTGAAATCATGTCCAAAGGGTTAACAGAAGCTCAGCGTGTGTCCTCCAGAACAGCAGATGAGGGAACAGCGTGTCAGAAACCTTCCTGCTTGCAGCTTCTTTACTGAGTAAGCCCATTCTCTAGGTGCATACCCTCTGAGCTTCACTTAGGCAAGGTAATGTATCACTAGACTTTGAAACCAGCCCTACAGATAATGCTTCTGATGTATGGGTCACTATAGTAACGGAGCTTTTACATTGTTTTCCAAAACTTTGGAGTTGGCTCCTGCCCAGTTCAGACCACTGAGTCTAAAGGTGGGCTGATGCAGGACACAGACTGCCTCACCTTTCCTCTGTCTCCAATCATCTTTCCTCGTGCCTAAGACCACTTTCAGAGAAGGCAATGGCAACCCACTCCAGTACTCTTGCCTGGAAAATCCCATGGACAGAGGAGCCTGGTAGGCTGCAGTCCATGGGATCTCGAAGAGTCGGACACGACTGAGTGCCTTCACTTTCACTTTTCACTTTCATACATTGGAGAAGGAAATGGCAACCCACTCCAGTGTTCTTGCCTAGAGAGTCCCAGGGACGGGGGAGCCTGGTGGGCTGCCGTCTCTGGGGTCTCACAGAGTCGGACACGACTGAAGCAACTTAAGAGCAGCAGCAGCAAGACCACTTTGCTGCTTTTAATTTGAGGCACATGGGCCTTTAGTTCCCCTGCCAGGAATCGAACCTGCATCCCCCTGCATTGGAAGGCAGAGTCTGAACTGTTTTAACCACTGGAGCACTAGGGACATCCCCCCTGCTTCTTTATCCCATAACTATCTCAAGCCTTTGGCCCTCGGAGTTGGATCTGTGATTTGCTCTCCTTTCGTGATGACCTCATCAGCAAACTCTTTCTTGGCTGCAAACTTCAGTGTCAGGCCTGCTGCTTGTGGGGCAAACAAGCCTGTTGTTTAATCACTCAGTCATGTCTGACTCTTCATGACCTCATGGACTGCACTGCAGCATGCCAGGCTTTCCTGTCCTTCACCATCTCCCAGAGCCTGCTCAAACTCATGTTCATTGAGTTGGTGATGCCACCCAACCATTTCATTCTTTGTCGTCCCCTTCTTCTACTGCCTTTGATCTTTCCCAGCATCAGGGTCTTTTCCAATGAGTCGGTTCTTCTCATCAGGTGGCCAAAGTATTGGGGCTTCAGCTTCGCCATCCATCCTTCAATGAATATTCAGGATTGATTTCCTTTAAGATTGACTGGTTTGATCTCCTTGCAGTCCAAGGGACTCAAGAGTATTCTGCAGCACCACAGTTCAAAAGCATCAATTCTTCGGTGCTCAGCCTTCTTTATGGCCCAACTCCCAAACAGGTCTCAGTTCAACTCAGTCACTCAGTTGTGTCTGACTCTTTGTGACACCGTGGACTGCAGCACACCAGGCTTCCCTGACCATCACCAACTCCCAGAGCTTGCTCAAACTCATGTCCATCGAGTTGGTGACACCATCCTATCAACTCATCCTCTGTTGTCCCCTTCTCCTCCTGCCTTCAATCTTTCCCAGCACCAGGGTCTTTTCCAATGAGTCAAACAAGTCTAGTTCGTAACAAATGCTGAGTTCAGCTTCTTCATATTGGTTGCTTGAAATCTGGCAATAGTGGGAGTATTTACATCAAGGAAACCTGCAAATCAGGGTTTAATTCCTTGTTGACTGCTTATGGAAGTGGGGGGAGGTGGATGTTAATAATGCAGATTGAACTTGAATGTGCATGGTGTCTGTACACTTTGTAGCATGAATAGCATAAGTTAAGGAAATATTCTTCCAGTACTTGACACTATTATTCAGTTCAGTAGAGAAGTTCCTTCCTCACGTCATCCAAAAATGAGTGAAGCTCCAAAGAGTGAAGCTGGGAAGGAGGAAAATAACTGAAGAAAGTTTGGAAACAGTGCAGATCTAACTGTTAGGTTTCACTATTTTTCACTTCTTTTTTTTTTTTTTTAAAGTCTTCACTGAATTTGTTACAGGGCTTCCCTGATAGCTCAGTTGGTAAACAACAGTGCTTCTGTTTTCTCTTTTTTTTTTGCCACAAGGTATGTGGGATCTTAGCTCCCTCACCCGGGATTGAACTCCACTGGATGGACCACCAGAGAAGTCCCTTATTTCCCTTTTTTTTTCCTTAAATTCGTGGCCGTCTGGCATGTGGGTTCTTAGATCCCACACCAGGGATTAAATCCCCACGCCCTGCAGTGGAAGTGAGGAATCTTAGCCATTGGACGGCCAGGGAATTCTGGTAAGCCCCTTAATTCTTAACATAAAGGAAAATCAGCTAACACTTGGGTCAAACCTATATTCCTTTGGCAACGGCAATGGGCTGAGAAACTTTTTCGCTGAAGGGGATAGAAATCAAACATTTATCAGTGATCTGACTTTGGGACACTATAGAATTATAAAAAAAACTCACACTAAATTTTGCAAGGCATATCGAGGTTGCAGCCGCATGGAATTTACAACCGAGTTGCGAACCCTTGTCCCTACACACACATTGTTCCTGAGACCTGGTGTTGACCACTGTGCAGGGCGCAGAGTTGGGCCTGAGGTCCCCGGGGAGCTTGGCTGGGGCCGGGCGGGCGCAGGCGCGCTGTGAGGCCCCCTTCCCAGAATCGCCGCCAGGGGGCGCGCGAGGCAGCCGGCAGCTTCGCGCTTTGGCCCCCAGCGCGGCCCGTTGACCGGCGCCGCGGCGGGAAAATCCGACCAGGTCGCCCAGGCGGCCGCGTCTTTCCGTCCTGGCGCGCCTGCCAGGATCCGCCCGTGGTGATGATGGAGGAGGAGGAGTGGTCCGAGGAGCAGCAACGCTTCTCTTACCTACAGGTACAGGAGAATGGGGTCCTGGTGGGGCTGGGGAAGGACGGCGTCGAGATTCTGCATGGAAAAAGGCGCCGCCTCAGCCCAGCCTCGTCTTCGTACCGAGGCCCCGGGTCGGAGGTCGAGCTCGGCCACCTCCGGCCTCTGGCGCCTGCGCATGAGCTGACCCAGCTGCCGCGGGGGGTGCTGGGAGACGGTTTCCTTGGTTTGGCTGGTCGGAGCTTGGGGTGGCTGAGTGAGAGGGAAGATTCGGGGAAAATACCTGCCGTGCACCGAGAGTCCGGCGGCGGAGGCCCCTCTGGTTTTGTGACAGGCTCAGTCTCCTCGGACAGGGTTGTTCTGAGGCACGCGTCAAGAGCTCTAAAAACGTTGGCTCCTCTAATCGGTGCGTCCATCCTGCGGGGGAGGAGACGGCCTCGGAACCTGGTGTAAACGCGGCCGTCCGGCTCCGGAACCCATCGGATATGGGTTCGAATCTCGACTCCGCACAGAGTGTTGTGTTGACTCTCCCCGAACTCATTTTCCTAGATGGAAAAATCAGGGTGATAATAACCAGCTCTCGGCGTAGTTGCTGGTATTCAGTCCTTCAGTCAGCACCGCGAATAAATACCGTGTGGGAGAGTCGTGAGAAAAACCAAGAATCTCAGAGCATTAACCGAGGAGAATTGAGAATGAGCTCAGGAAAGGGGCGCTTCCTAAATTTCAGAAGCTGTTTACCCACCGCCTCCCTTTGTTTTGAAGTTCGAGCCTTCAGAAAAGGTTGCAAAATTAGCGCATTCATCACACATGTGCCCCTCACCTCGAATAACCAGTTAACATTTTGCTGTATTTGCTGCCTTCTTTTCTCGAAATTATTTGAGAATTAAATACACTTGATGCTTCACCTTTAAATTTTAATGCTTTAACATGCTTCTTCCAAGAACAAGGTCATAATCTCTGATCACATTCAGGAAGCTTGATAATTGATAAAATCCTATTATCTAATATGAATCCATATTCAATTGTCCCAAAGATATTCTTTCATGGTCTTTTTTCCTTCACCCAGGATCCAGTCCGGGATCATGCATTGTGTCTAGTCCTGGCTTTGGTCTCTCTAGGAACGGTTCTTCACCTCCTTTGGGTTTCATGACATTGATGGTTTCAAAGAGTCCATTCATGGCAAAGATGTGGGAGATAAACTCTTTGAGAGCAGGGACTGTTCTTTTTCAGTTTTGTGTTCTCAGCCCCTAGTACAGAGCCTAGCTCTCAACAGACAATAAATGCTTACTGAAAAAGTGAGTCAGGCAGCAAAGATGGACTGAGAAATTTGAACCTCATCCTCTGTGCAGTGGTGACCTGATGGAGGATCCCACTGTTCACTCAGCCAGGTGTTCTTGGTTCTTAGTTCTAGGTGGACAGCCATGAACAGTACTGAAGGGCCCTGCCCTTGAGGAAATTAGAGTCTAGTGACTTACCCTCTGACCCAAGCCGGTGGCTCATTGGTAAAACATCCACCTGCAAGGCAAGAGACCTGCAGGAGTCCTGGGTTCCATCCCTGGGTGGGGAAGATCCCCTGGAGGAGGAAATGGCATCCCACTCCAGTATTCTTGCCTGGAGAATCCTGTGGATAGAAGAGCCTGGTGGGCTAAAGTCCATGATTGCAGAGTCGGACATGACTTGGCAACTGAGCACACACAGGCATGACTTAGCCTCTATTGAAGAAGGCCCTTAACCTGTTCCAGGAAGTGGAGGAGGGGGAAGGATGGAGGGATAGAGGAACTTTCTGGAGCAATGATAAGGATCCCTGTCCTGTACCCCTATCCCTAACCACACCTCTCAGTTCAGGTCAGTTAAGTCGCTCAGTTGTGTCCGACTCTTTTCGACCCTATGAATTGCAGCACGCCAGGCCTCCTTGTCCGTCACCAACTCCCAGAGTTCACTCAAACTCATGTGCATCGAGTCGGTGATGCCATCCGGCCATCTCATCCTCTGTCGTCCCCTTCTCCTCCTGCCCCCAATCCCTCCCAGCATCAGGGTCTTTTCCAGTGAGTCAACTCTTCGCATGAGGTGGCCAAAGTATTGGAGTTTCAGCTTCAGCATCAGTCCTTCCAATGAACACCCAGGACTGATCTCCTTTAGAATGGACTGATTGGATCTCCTTGCAGTCCAAGGGACTCTCAAGAGTCTTCTCCAACACCACAGTTCAAAAGCATCAATTCTTCGGCACTCAGCTTTCTTCACAGTCCAACTCTCACATCCATACATGACCACTGGAAAAACCATAGCCCTGACTAGACGGAACTTTGTTGGCAAAGTAATGTCTCTGCTTTTGAATATGGTATCTAGGTTGGTCATAACTTTCCTTCCAAGGAGTAAGCGTCTTTTAATTTCATGGCTGCAGTCACCATCTGCAGTGGTTTTGGAGCCCAGAAAAATAAAGTCTGACACTGTTTCCACTGTTTCCCCATCCATTTGCCATGAAGTGATGGGACCAGATGCCATGATCTGAATGTTGAGCTTTAAGCCAACTTTTTCACTCTTCTCTTTCACTTTCATCAAGAGGCTTTTTTTAGTTCCTCTTCACTTTCTGCCATAAGAGTGGTGTCATCTGCATATCTGAGGTTATTGATATTTCTCCCGGCAATCTTGATTCCAGCTTGTGCTTCTTCCAGCCCAGTGTTTCTCATGATATACTCTGCATATACGTTAAGTAAGCAGGGTGACAATATACAGCCTTGATGTACTCCTTTTCCTATTTGGAACCAGTCTGTTCCATATCCAGCTCTAACTGTTGCTTCCTGACGTGCATACAGGTTTCTCAAGAGGCAGGTCAGGTGGTCAGTATTCCCATCTCTTTCAGAATTTTCCACAGTTTATTGTGATCCACACAGTCAAAGGCTTTGGCATAGTTAATAAAGCAGAAATAGATGTTTTTCTGGAACTCTCTTGCTTTTTCGATAATCCAGCGGATGTTGGCAATTTGATCTCTGGTTCCTCTGCCTTTTCAAAAACCAGCTTGAACATCTGGAAGTTCACGGTATTGTTGAAGCCTGGCTTGGAGAATTTTGAGCATTACTTTACTAGCGTGTGAGATGAGTGCAGTTGTGCGGTAGTTTGAGCATTCTTTGGCATTGCTTTTCTTTGGGATTGGAATGAAAACTGACCTTTTCCAGTCCTGTGGCCACTGCTGAGTTTTCCAAATTGGCTGGCATATTGAGTGCAGCACTTTCACAGCATCATCTTTCAGGATTTGAAATAGCTCAGCTGGAATTCCATCACCTCCACTAGCTTTGTTCGTAGTGATGCTTTCTAAGGCCCACTTGACTTCACATTCCAGGATGTCTGGCTCTAGGTGAGTGATCATGATTATCTGGGTCGTGAAGATCTTTTTTGTATAGTTCTTCTGTGTATTCTTGCCACAGTTTTTCTGTGTATTCTTGCCACCTCTTCTTAATATCTTCTGCTTCTGTCAGGTCCATACCATTTCTCTCCTTTATTAAGCTCGTCTTTGCATGAAATGTTCCGTTGGTATCTGTAATTTTCTTGAAGAGATCTCTAGTCTTTCCCATTCTGTTGTTTTCCTCTATTTCTTTGCATTGATTGCTGAGGAAGGCTAACCCACGTCCAAGGTAAGAGAAATCCAAGTAAGACGGTAGGTGTTGCGAGAGGGCATTAGAGGGCAGCCACATTGAAACCATAATCACAGAAAACTAGCCAATCTGATCACATGGACCATAGCCTTGTCTAACTAAATAAAACTAAGCCATGCCGTGTGGGGCCACCCAAGACGGACAGGTCATGGTGGAGAGGTCTGACAGAATGTGGTCCACTGGAGAAGGGAATGGCAAACCACTTCAGTATTCTTGCCTTGAGAACCCCATGAACAGTATGAAAAGGCAAAATGATAGGATACTAAAAGAGGAAGTCCCCAGGTCAGTAGGTGCCCAATATGCTACTGGAGATCAGTGGAGAAATAACTCCAGAAAGAATGAAGGGATGGAGCCAAAGCAAAACCAATACCCATTTGTGGATGTGACTGGTGATAGAAGCAAGGTCCGATGCTGTAAAGAGCAATATTGCATAGGAACCTGGAATGTCAGGTCCATGAATCAAGGCAAATTGGAAGTGGTCAAACAGGAGATGGCAAGAGTGAATGTCGACATTCTAGGCACCAGAGAACTAAAATTGCCTGGAATGGGTGAATTTAACTCAGATGACCATTATATCTACTACTGTGGGCAGGAATCCCTTAGAAGAAATGGAGTAGCCATCATGGTCAACAAAAGAGTCTGAAATGCAGTACTTGGATGCAATCTCAAAAACAACAGAATGATCTCTGTTCGTTTCCAAGGCAAACCATTCAGTATCACGGTAATCCAAGCCTATGCCCCAACCAGTAACGCTGAAAAGCTGAACGATTCCATGAAGACCTACAAGACCTTTTATTTTTATTTATTTATTTATTTTTTACAAGACCTTTTAGAACTAACACCCAAAAAAGATGTCCTTTTCATTATAGGGGACTGGAATGCAAAAGTAGGAAGTCAGGAAACACCTGGAGTAACAGGCAAATTTGGCCTTGGAGTACAGAATGAAGCAGGGCAAGGGCTAATAGAGTTTTGCCAAGAGAACGCACTGGTCACAGCAAACACCCTCTTCCAACAACACAAGAGAAGACTCTACACATGGACATCACCAGATGGTCAACACCGAAATCAGATTGATTGTATTCTTTGCAGCCAAAGATGGAGAAGCTCTATACAGTCAGCAAAAATAAGACCGGGAGCTGACCGTGGCTCAGATCATGAACTCCTTATTGCCAAATTCAGACTTAAATTGAAGAAAGTAGGGAAAACCACTAGACCATTCAGGTATGACCTAAATCAAATCCCTTATGATTATACAGCGGAAGTGAGAAATAGATTTAAGGGACTAGATCTGATAGACAGAGTGCCTGATGAACTATGGATGGAGGTTCATGATATTGTACAGGACACAGGGATCAAGACCATCCCCATGGAAAACGAATGCAAAAAAGCAAAATGGCTGTCTGAGGAGGCCTTACAAATAGCTGTGAAAAGAAGAGAAGCGAAAAGCAAAGGAGAAAAGGAAAGATATAAGCATCTGAATGCAGACTTCCAAAGAATAGCAAGGAGAGATAAGAAAGCCTTCCTCAACCACACGTCTACACATACCTAAAAAAAAAAAGATGATTTTGGAGGGTCTTTATCCCTCCCAGGGTGGTGGTCTCTTTGTCTCCTTCCACTGACGCTTTCCACTTACCTGCTCTTGTGACATCTGAAACTAAGGAAGGCATGTCCCTTTCTTATCTGTCTGGCCTCCCCTCGGGGCCCTGGACTCATGTTCTTGCAGTCCCTCCTTGTCTTGCCTCTGCCATGAGCACTTGCTGGTAGAGCCCACGCTGTCTGGGGTTCAGTTGTCACCACATGCAGTTCAGCTCCGTCCCCAGCAGGGGCACACACAGGGCTCAGCAAGCTTGTTGACATGAGACCTTGGCGTGGCTTGTTTCTTTACTCCTCCATGGGGAAGAAGTGTTTTCCAGCACTGGAAGGTGTTGCTAAGGAGCAGTGAGGGTCCTGTTGAGGTGGGCTAGCAAAGCAGCAAATCAGAGGCTGATCTAGTGTGCCCTCGGGAGCCTTCCCCAGTGTCGTCCTGATATTCATCCTTTGTCTTGTGCAGGACTGGGACTGGCAAGGACTTGAAGCACAGGGACCAGTCCTTTTGTATTTGCTTGGTTAACTTCCATCTAGGGGCAAAAATCTCTTTTTTTCCACTGTGTTCCCCAGATACCTGGCACATTATTGACCGGGGGATTTTTTTGCAGAAACTAACACCTGTGGCCAGGAATTTGTTATGTAAGTGAATATTGAAATATCTCGGGTCAGTAACATTCAGGTAGCACACATTCATACTAACGTGTTAGCACATGCCTTCACCCAGTAGGCACTTGGCGCATAAATGTGGAATAACTGAGTAAAGTTACACAGGCGCCTCCCAGATACCAGTCTGCCTTCTCTCCCCGCTGACCTGCCATCGTTGTTCCTTATCTTTACTTCACCTAAATCATCACCATTAACTAGGAAGTGATGTTTCCACAAGTCACATTCCAGAGGCCCCATTGATTTATTAGGACACTGGAAAAGTCACTCAGCCATTATGGAAGGTGCCGAAGGAATTTAGGCTGAGCAGACCCTCTTCTTGGTCTTCATTTTTTAAGATGTGAAGAGCTCTTATTTGCAGTCTTACCCATGAAGTGTTTTGATTTTACTTCAGAGGCTAAAGGCAGCGGTTCACTACACGGTTGGTTGTCTTTGCGAGGAAGTTGCGTCGGACAAAGACATGCAGTTCAGCAAGCAAACCATTGCAGCGATCTCAGAGGTGACCTTTGGACAGTGTGGTACGCAGCCCTGGTCTTCCTGTGGGGGTGTGGAAAGCCTGGAGGTTGATTTTGCTTGGGAGAAATGCAGGTGGGTGCCGTGGCGTATCTCACCAACAGACAAAGAACATTATCACTGGACACCATCCGTGAAACGTTTCTTCTATTGGCTGTAAGATTCAGTTTATGGGAAGAGCTATATTTTTTTCTGTTACAAGATTTGTATTTTTTTTCTTTCTGTTACACTAATAGGAGGGCATCAGCACCTTTATTTTATTGCTTTAAACCACCCAGAATATTACTTTTTTTTTAAACAAGGGCTAGGACAGGCTGCCCTATTTATTTATTTAATTTTGACTGTTCTGGGTCTTCGTTGTGGCGTTCTGGCTTAGTTGCCTGGCGGCATGTGGAATCTTGGAGGCTTTCCTGGTGGCTCAGATGGTAAAGAATCTGCCTGCAATGCAGGAGATGCAGGTTCAGTCCCTGGGTTGAGAAGATCCCCTGGAGAAGGAAATGGCCACCCACTCCAGTATTCTTGCCTGGAATTCTCCATGGACAGAGGAGCCTGGTGGGCTACAGTCCATGGGGTCACAAAGAGTAGGACACGACTGAGCAACTAACACTTTCACTTTCTTTCATGTGGGATCTTAGGTCCCTGACCAGGTATAGGAACGGTGTCCCCTGCACTGGAAGGCCGATTCTTAACCACTGGACCACCAGGGGAAGTCCTTGGACATTAATTTTTTTGTTTCATTGCTTTATAACTTTTTTATATCACCCACAGTTTTTTTTTTTTTTTTTTTTTTCCACCCACAGTTTGACAGCTGGTATTTGCTTGACTTCAGGGGAGATGAATGTCTTCACAAGCCCTAACTCCTAGCACAATTTAAGATTAAGGGATAGTTTCTAGGGAGGAGAGGTGTAGCCACAATTACCAGAGGTTTGTAACGAAGGGTGGAGGTGGCAGGGAGGACACAGAGGTCGTAATGAATCCAGCAATGGAGCCACCCGAAGGGCCTCCTCTCACTTTCAAAAGGATTTGTAGTAGTCACTACACTTACTGTAGACATTGAGATTTCACTTTTCTGCTTCTGAATTAAGGTTGAGATAGGCTAATTAAAGCACATCTCTTTTTCTCTTTCAGAAAATTTTGCCAAAGACCTTGAAATGTTTGCAAGGTGGGTAGAGAGCTTGATTGTCGGATGCTGGGCTTGTTTCCATGCTTTGATGCTCCCCATCTGGTGGTGAATTTCAGGGAAGCTTGAACCCCTCCCCGCCCCATGTTTTGTGGAGACTCAGTCTCTAATCATGATTCTGTAAGAATGGAACATCTGCTTTAATCATATCCATTCAGACTTGATTGGGCATTTTTTGAAGTTTTCCTCGTATTTGTCGTTAAGGGAAGTGAAGTTATTCAGTTCCAGGTTAAAAAGGTGTGAGTCATGTCTCCAGGATTCTGTGCATGGTGCACTTGCTTTTAAGACTGTTTCTGCAGGTGATGTGCTGGGGGGTGAGGCTGGGCACCGGGCTGGGCTGCTTCGTGCTTTGTGGGGTAGCGCACGGGTGTCGGGATAATACAGCCCATGGCCCCATCAGCCCTGCATTTGCCTGCTGGAGACAAGTGAGACACATGCTCCTTGAAAAGTGTGTGTGACTGGCTTTCAGCTGGTAAAGCGTTAGCTTTTACAGGTGATTTATGCTCCTCTCTTCAATTAGTTCCACAGGTAATTGAAAACAATTGCAGCGAATTGCTTTTATGAAGCAATTTGAATGACGAAGGCCTGAAAGGGCTAAAGCTTTCTAATTTGCTCCCACTTCTGATTTGGTGCCAGCCTCTCCCACACCCCATACTTTTCACCTTTCTCCTATAGCTCTTTGTTTCTTCGATGAATATTCTGAATGAATTAAAGCAGTAGGTTCTCAGAGGGCAGGCTCTAAATCTTGCCTATTCCTGCGTATATGAGTCCCTAAAAACCGCTTAGCATCTTCAACTTGGCCAAAAGGGATCAGGATAATATATGGGATACTGACGGCTCCTGCGTCTTATCATCGTTAATTCAGGTGGTTGCCCCTTACTTGTGCCCTGCGCCCACCCCCACCCCAGGTCTCCTGTGAAATACATTTACTGCCTTTACTTGCCATCTTTTTTTTTTTAAGATTTATTATTTTATTTTATTTTGGCTGCACTTGGTCTTCACTGCTGCGCCTGGGCTTTCTCAAGTTTCCATACAAGGTCTTGTTGAGGTGGCTTCTCTTGTTGCAAAGCACAGGCCCTAGGCACACAGGCTCTATAGTGGTGATGGACAGGCTTAGTTGCTCCAGGGCATGTGGGATCTTCCTGGACCAGGGATCAAACCCATGTTCCCTGAATTAGCAGGCAGATTCTTAATCACTAGACCACCAAGGAAACCCCTTGCCATTTCTTTTCTTCTTCTTCTTTTTTTAACCATGCTGTGGGGCTTGTGGGATCTTAGTTCCCTGACCAAGGATTAAACCCACACCCCCTGCATTGGAAGCATGGTGTCTTAACCAATGGACCAAGGAAATCCCTCTTCTTTTCTTTTAAAAATGTGAGTCTTTTATATTACAAAGGAAGACACAAAAATGTAAATTAGTAGACAAATGGTTACTTGATTTGAACATAGAGTTTGTCAGTATAGATCAGAGTTTTCCACCTCAGCACTGTTGACATATTGGACTGGATGATCTCCGAATTCTGTCCAGTGCATTGTAAGGTACTTAGTGATGTCCCTCGCCTCTACCCACTAGACGCCAGGAGCGAGTCCCCAGCTGTGTGCTTCCTCCTCATTTCTGTGTTAGTTGTAGGAAAAGACAATGACAATTTTAAATACTAGAAATAAAAATGAAATTAGAGCTATTTAGCATTGTCACACGTTAAGTTTTCAGGTATTGTGTGTTTTTTATAGTTGAGAAGCCTACTTCTTTTTGCTGGGCCCTGGGGCAGAGAGGTAGGCATCCCAGATGGCACAGTGGTAAAGAACCCTCCTGCCAATGCAGGAGACGTAAGAGACCCAAGTTCGATACCTAAGTAGGGAAAATCCCTTCAAGGAGGGCATGGCAACCCACACCAGTATTCTTGCCTAGAGAATCCCATGGACAGAGGAACCTGGCAGGCTATAGTCCATGGGGTCACAAAGGGTAGCACATGACTGAAGTGACTTAGCACGACACACGGGGCCGAGATGTGTGGGCACCACGTGGACTGTCAGCTGCACAAGGAAGGACTCATCTTTTGGGTAAAGGAGTCTGGGGAGAGGCCGTCAGCTGATGCTCTCTGAGCAAGACTGTCAGAGGCTTTACTCAGAGATGTTTCCTCTTCTGCAGTGCTCAGGGGTGTATACCAGCACTCCTTAAACTTCCTCCAAAGAACTCTGAGCTAATTCAAGTGCAGATTTTCTTTGAAGACTTATCTGTTGTCTTAATTTTACATTGTCAAAATATTCCATTAAAAAAAAAAAAATCCTGTTTTAAAGTTTATCACTGAATAAGACTCCCTGGCGGTCCAGTGGTTTAGACTCTAAACTTCCAATGCAGGAGGCCCCAGGTTCAATCCCTGGTTGGGGATCTGCATGCCATGGTGTGGGGGGAAAAATGTGTATCACTGAATAAAATTTAAAAAGCTTCCCTGGTAGCTCAGTCAGTAAAGAATCTGCCTGCAGTGCAGGAGACCCGGGTTTGATCCCTGGGTCTTGAAGATCCCCCTGGAGAAGAAAATGGCAACCCACTCCAGTATTCTTGCCTGGAGAATTCCATGGACAGAGGAGCCTGGTGGGCTACAGTCTGTGGGTTTGCAAGAGTTGGACACAACTTAGTGACTAAACCACCACTACTGAATAAAGTTGATAGTCCCAGAGGGTCAGCTTTATCCTGTGGTTTTGAGTTTTCCCTGTTACATAATTCCTGCTCCTATATTACCCCAGTTTGAGAAATCTGAAATATATACTGCTATTTCAGGTTGGCTACCTATTAGATAGTCTTTGGAGGCTGAGAACCTAACTAGTATTTGTAACAATGTTTCTATGAAAAAAATACACTTAAATTGTAAATACTATAAACTCAGTTCACCTATAAACTTTGGAAAATAATCTCTCCACTTAAGTTGTGAATTTCCTTCATTTAATGTCTAAGTCACCTAATGTTAACATGGTAAAGATGAAACATTTTGAGGAAGATAGGTATTCTACGGTAAATGAATTCTAGGGGCATTTTTGTTGTTATTCAGTCGCTAAGTCGTGTCAGCCTCTGCCACCCCATGGACTGCAGCACGCCAGGCTTCCCTATCCTTCACCATCTCCCGGAGTTTGCTCAAACTCTTGTCCATTGAGTTGGTGATGCCATCCAACCATGTCATCCTCTGCTGCCCCCTTCTCCTCTTGCCCTCAGTTCCCAGCATCAGAGTGTTTTCCAGTGAGTCGGTTCTTCACATCAGGTGGCCAGAGTATTGGAGCTTCAGCATCAGTCCTTCCAATGAATATTTAGGGGCATTTTGGGAATAGTCTTTAAAACCTGTGTTGCTAAAAGTGTTGTATGAAAAATTGCTTTGTTATGTTCTCTAGAGTAATTTTCTGGAGCCAGAGGTTTGATTTAGGAGAGTCTGTGGTGTGCAGTTGCTGGCATAGGATGTACCTGCCCCTCCATCTGGGACAGTGGTATCATTAAGACATGGTGCAGAGAAACCAGATGACCAGTCAAGTGGTGGAGAGGGTTGGCTCTGCTGTTTCCTGAATGTTTCTTGTGATCATATATGCTGATCTTACACTGAACAGTTCAGTGCTGCTTCCTCCTTACTCTTTGTCCGGCCCTTTAGGAAGGGGTAACACCAACAGGGCAGCTTGTCGTGCGATACAGACGAGGGCTAGTGTGTCTGTGGCTCCTGACATCCTCCACGCAGGGCACCTCTGGACCGGCTTTGTGGTCTCTTGTCTGTCACTTTCTGTCTGACTCCACCCCCCCGCCGGCCCCGCCCACTTTTCTCTGTGCTAGTCCTTCCAGGCGGCTAATGAGAAGTTATCTTCTGACGTGGATATTATCCCAGAATAGTCAGATACTGTCCGTCATGATGAGATGGCATGTGATCTTTTCACATTTGGCAGGATGTGAAGGACTAATCTGGCCAAATTACAGAATATAATTTCTGTGAGTTTTATCTGTAAATCAACAGATATTTAGTGAGGACTTGCCATGTGCTGGTCACTCTGATAGTTAAGAACACAAAGATTCCCCCTTATTCCGACTTACAGAGTTCCTACTTATTTTGGAGGAAGTTAGAAATGGCAAGAAAGGGTGTTGTTAGAGTGATAAATTATTGAATAGAGCTCATTGTCTCAGATTACCTTTTAAAGCAGAGATAAGAGAACTGGAACAAGCACTTGCGTCCGTGTTGTGAGCAAGAAACAGAGTCTAGTTGAAAGGGTGTTCTTTGTCCTAGCTGGGCTGTTGCTGGGGACACATTGTCTCCTAGTTGGGGAGGGACACGTGCACAAGCTTTTCCCTGTAATGTAGCCTTTGGGGAAGAGCATTAGGACCTTGGTATAAGCGAAGCTGTGTTTTGTGGAAATTCTATTTCTTCTATTTAGCGTTCATTTAAGCAGCAATGATCTTTGTATTGTGAGCTCTGTGCTATTTTCTCTTTTCACTGAAGGTGCCTCACAGACCAGCTTCTTTTTGCATGCTGGTCGCTGTGCCCACTGTGAGCATTTGGGAAGGCTTGAATGCCTTTTACTTCTCTCCATGCTCACATTCTCCAGATACCCTCGGCCCTCCAGTGGAGGTGGACAGACTGGCTTCTGCTTGCTCTGTCTCTTCATTTAATTGGTATCTTGGCTCATCACTTCACTCATTTCTGTGTCACTGTCACTTAATGGCCCTCACCTGAAAAGATGGGCTACTTAGAGATCCTGCTGGTGTGAGTCTGGCCATGAACTTTTGTGTTTCATCAAAACTTTAAATAATATGAAACATTCTGGCGAATTGTTTCTGCGCTTTCTACAGACATGCGAAAAGAAGCACAATTAACACTGAAGACGTGAAGCTCTTAGCCAGGAGGAGTCATTCACTGGTGAGAGATGGATTTCTTTCCTCACTCCCCTTTCCCATCAGAATACATTATTCCCAATTAATCACCGGCATCCACGAAGTGATTCCCCCAGGGCACCTTGCGTTAAAAATGAGACATGCTTCAACCACTCAGACCTGCCTGTAATTTACAGTCTTTCTTTCACGATGATGGATCTTGCTAAGCCAATTTGAAATTTTCTAATCAGTGCTCTCTGGATTTCATAATTTGCCTTTTCTGTAATATCTCAAAACTTTGGTCCCATGTTTCAGCTACACCATGGTGTCAGAGACAGGTCACAGGCTAGAGTATCTAGGGGGTGCTTTTATGGAGCCCACAGTTTTGGCGAGCCAGGTGTGGAAGGAGTATCAGTACATCTGGGGTGTGCAGGCAGTTGAGCACATTTTCTGTCTTTTCAGAGACGTCTAGACGTCATCCTAGCCGTGCCCTCACCTTACAGGTGATGCTGTGATCGTCCCAGGCTAGTGGCTGTGGCTGATGGCAGATCCAGGACGCCTGTGAGGTTTCCTGACTTAGTCTGATCTTAGCAGTCAAAATACTTTTACGTTCCTCTCCAGGATGTGAGCTCCACAAGGGCAGGGATTTTTATGTCTTTCTTCTCGACTCCATCTGCCATGCCTAAAAAAGGGCCTGACCCACAGTAGGGGCTCATGAGTAGTAGTTGAATGAATGAACTTGTGTAGCACTTGACATTTCACACAGGACTTCTGTAGGTCATATTTTACACACATCATTTAAAGCTCACAACCACCCTATGAGGGTTTTTCATAAAATGACTAATTAGCCCCATTTTATAGGCCAGACTACTAGAGTTAAGTAATTTCCCGAAGTTAAATATGAAGTTTTCTGGTTGACAGCTGACCCTTAACCTTCAAACCCTGGATCCAGTACTGTTTCCACTGGACTTTTTTCTGTCTCTGCTCTTCTAATATTGTTTCTCTAAAGTTTAAGTCAAGGTTAAGGATGATACGATCCCTAATAGCTCCGGTGCCTGGTGGTGCTGCGTATCAGTGGAAAAGACATTTTTCTCTCCTCTGACATTCTCTCTCAGAACTGTAACTTGGTCAGCTTCAGTAAGCAGTTTCTATCTTTTGCAAGGAATTGTCGATGCAAATCATCTTAGACTGTTAATTGGGAAGTTTCCTGCTTACTGCGTATGTATTTACCTCAGAATGTTGTTTTAATTTTGGACTGTTAAATTTTGGTCATCTGACAGAAGCCTGTTACTGAAGACTTGCAGCTAAACTTGTGCATTTGACTGAATCTTCCCTGAGGGCAAGGACCTTGTCTTATTACCCTTGTAATTACCAGATCTCTAGGATCTGGTACACAGGAATTGCTCAGTAATTTTAATTGGGTAAAATTTAGGGCTTTTGACTTTATCTGTGCTTTGTAGAGTATGTTTGTGATTGGCATGCCTTTCGTAAACTACAAGTTTTAATTCTTCTGATTATTCAAGGAACTCCTATGTGAGTAAGCAGTGAGCTGACTTTTGTCATTGATTCCTTCCAGGAAAAAAAAATTGGAAGCTGTGTTTAACTCTGAGGAATTTAACCCTGGGTGAGAGTGGTTGGGAAATGGCATAGATTTTTTTTCTCCCCGACTAGACTTATTAATGGCTTTACAATCAGGTAAAAATGTAATTAAAAAAATTTTTTTGTAGCTAAAATACATCACAGAGAAAAATGAAGACATCGCTCAGCTTAACCTGGAAAAAAAAGCAAAGAAGAAGAAGAAGTTGGAGGATGAAAACAGAAATTCAGTGGAGTCAGCAGAGGCTGGTGTAGAAGAAAGTGAGAATTAAACCCTGTTGCTGTTTGGAGAAAGTGGCCTTCAGCAGGCAGAGTGGCTAAAAGCACATATTGCCAATAGAGGGTTCTGAAACGATCAGTGGAGATTAAAAGACAAAAGGCTTGGGTGCTTTTTGTGTTGTACTCTCCAAGTCATTGACTACAAAAGCTGGTTTAAAAGAGAAGTGGAAACTCTTAAGCAAAATAGTTCCATGTCTTACTGAAGTGCATGAAAAGGGCATGTGTTTGAATGGTATATGTTGGAAATTGTATCTATTGTATTAATAAAATTATGTTAGCAAATACATATGGTTGACTTTTTCAAGCAAAAAAATCATATGTTCATTCTTTTATATCATTTTTCAGGCTGACAATCACTGAAAGATGACTAAAGCTATATGCCTTTAGTCCCTTTTTGGCTGCACCATGAAGCTTCTGGGATCTCAGTTCCCCAACCAGGGATTGAACCTGGGTTCTCGGCAGGGAAAGCGCTGAATCCTAACCCCTGAGCCAACAGGGAAGTCCTCCAGTGTTGTTTTTCAGTCACAGTTCATGTGACTTTTCTGTGGCTATGTTGTAAGTGTGGTTGGCCACACTGGATGGAACTTTTGCTTGAGAAGAAAGTCTGACTACTCCTCCAAAACAGTTCAGCGTGCGTCTTCTGTTTCAGGTTGTGAGAGATGATGGTTCCAGGAATCCCACGTCTTCTGTCTTCTCCTTGGGGTTTCTCAGAGGCCCAGGGCAAGCGTGTCTTTTAACCCAGTGGGACAATAGTGGCAAAGAAAAGGGACTGGCATTTACAGAGCCCGTTCTGTGTGCCAGCTCCTATTCTAGGTGCTCCGTGTAGTATTTCTTCACACATTTTCACAGTATTTTTATTTTAAAATGCTGATTTACTTATTTGGCTGCACCAGTCTTAGTTGTGGCACAAAGAAAGTTTAGTTGCAGCATGCAAACTCTTAGTTGATTGGGATCTAGTTCCCTGACCAGGGATCGAACCCAAACCCCCTGCATTAGGAATGTGGACTCTTAAGCCACTGGACCACAGGGAAGTCTCTGACTTGTTTGTATTTTAGACAAGTGGTCCCACCACACATTCTTCAGGGATTATAACACAGGGGTGGTCAGACTTTGTAAGGAGCAGCAGGGTGTAACCCCGAGTCCTCAGGAACTGCCCCTTGCCCACTGCATGTTCTGCTCAGGGTTTAGTTTACTCTGGCATGTCCATGCGATGTCAGTCATCCTCTCCCATTCCATCTTTGCTGACCGTTAGCAGAAAGGAGTTGTAGGGCTCTTTCTCACAGGCTTGCTTCCTTAGAGTCCTGGGAGCTCGTCTGAACTTTAGACTAATTGACTGTATAACCAGCTGACTGGCCATATGAAGCAGCACATGTCTTTGAAATACATGTGGCCTGGTAACATAGTCGGGGCAATTTACATTTATAATGTTTGTCTTCCTTGTTACACCAACTCCTCAAAAAAAGGTGAAATAAAAGATCCTGCGTTACTTTTTTATTACTAAATTAACAAACCAGGGATGTTCCAAAGCATCCCCTTCTGTACACAGCAACAGCTGGAATATGCTGGTCGACACTTGTCATGTACAGCTGGTACCTTGACACCTAGTCGTCTGGGAAAGTGTAATCAGGGCCCGCTTGCTGCCTTTACTGAATTGTGGAATCTGTAAAGAACCCTTAGAGGTCATGGAGTCCAGTCTTCTCACCAAGTAGGAAGCCCTTCTATAGCACTGATGACTAAGGTCCCCTAGGCTCTCCTGAACTCCTCAGGTGCACAGGGCCCTTTCTGTTAGTGGACACTAATTGTTGCAAGTTTCTTCTGTGTGTAGCGAACAGTCTTTCACCTTGTATCTAGGTCCTAGTTCTGCCTTTTAGAAGAAACAATCTCCCTTTTTCAAAATAATCCAGTACTGAGTCCCTTTTAATCCAAGTTCCCATAGTACATCTTTTCAGAAACACTTTTTTGCATAAAACATTAGATTGTCAACTCCCTATGGGTGGGCTTTGAAATGGTGATCACTTGGTGCCTTGTGTAGGGCCACACACACAGACACACACACACACACACAACAGGTGCTCCATTGAAGACTGGGTCCCTGGAGCCTGAGATGAGCGGCGGGGGCACACAGGAGGAGGAGCCCTTGCTTGGGTTTCATGGCTCTCACCAGGGATCTCCATTGTGTTGTGGTGGGGAGCTTTTCTTTATACTGTGGGGAATAAGGACTAAGGACTTGGAGTATCTTCTTTAAAAAAAAAAATTATTTTTGGCCGTGCTGCTGCTTTGCTGCTGTGTGCAGGCCTTCTCTTGTGGTGTGTGGGCTTCTCATTGCAGTGACCTCTTGTTGCAGAGCATGGGCTCTCGGGTGCCTGGGCTTCATTGCTCTGTGGCATCTGGGATCTTCCTGGACCAGCCAACGGACCACCAGCAGAGTCCCAGGGTATCGTCTTAGTGACAGTTCCTAACGTGAGCCCTGTTGTGTTTTCCACTTGTGTTAGGTGCTTATCATGATCTTATTTGATTCTCACAATTCTAGGATGTAGGCAGTAGGTACTGTTTTTATCCCTGTTTTATAGATGAGGAACCTGAGACCCTAGAGAGGTTAATTAAATGGCAAACCAGGATTTTAGTCTAGAGCCCTCACCTTGAGGTACTAAGATATATTGCCACCTCCTTGAAAGCAGCCAGTAACAAGATCACACAAAGCCTTCCCCGGCCTGCAGCTTATAACCTTCCTTGGCACATGTCACACTGAAATTTTACTTTTCTCTCATTTGCAGAGCATGTCTCCTGCCCCTTAGTGAGGCTGGAACAGCCCTTTCGGGGTGGATGGTCTTTGTCCTTCTATGTAGTACACGCTAGGTGTTCAGTGTTCAATGAGTTCATGGAACAAAATCTTGAAGTTGGGTGAGCTACCATGATTATCTCATCTGTAAGAATATCTGGAGTGAAAGTCGCTCAGTCTTGTCTGACTTTTTGCGACCCCGTGGAATATACAGTATATACAAAATATATAAAAATACACTCAGAGGAAAAAAGTAGGAAAGGACTATATGCACCTCCTTCACGTTTCGTGGCTCAGTCAAGATGGTAGATGACAAGCTGGTTCTGCCTCCATTATTTCCTAAATTTTTAAAATGTTGAACTGGTTTCAAATTTAAAAGACATGAAACTGAAGTGGAAGTGAAAGTCGCTCAGTCCTCTCTGACTCTTTGCGACCCCATGGACCCCATTATCCAGGCAAGAATACTGAAGTGGGTAGCCCTTCCCTTCTCCAGGGCACCTTCCCAACCCAGGAATCGAACTGGGGTCTCCTGCATTGCAGGTGGATTCTTTACCAACTGAGCCATCAGGGAAGCCCTAAGAATATCTAAACGTTTTAAAATATCATTTGTGGGAATTAGGCAAAAAAAAAAAAATTTTTTGGTACCAAAAAAGGACTAAAGCAAGATGCACTTTATGGCCCATAGTGGGTCATTTGGCTGTGCCGATTTTACCTAGCATCTTAACAAATGTGCAATGCAATGAAACTTAAAGTTGAGATTTCCCTTGTGGAGGGGTGTGAACCAGCACTTTGGAAAACTGAAAGCGTCAACGTTCACTTCTGGAACGTGCCGTCAGTTCTTTGGTCGCTTTACTTCCCTTTAGAACCTGGCCTCTGATGTCATCTTAGGTTTGCGATGGATGTTTCTGATTTTCCTAGCTGTCTCAGGTGGAGAAGGTCTGTACATTTGTCTGTGTGATTCTGAACCTGGGACCTGCAAGGAGGAACCAGGGGTGGCAGAGACAGCTTGATGTTGTGGATTCTCAGCAGTGGAGCTGTAATCAGGAGAGGAGACCCTGGGAGCTGGTCAAGTGTAGGGCATTCACTGGGCTCCCCTGGGGGTCTAGCGGCTGAGATTCCGTGCTTCCACTGCAGGCAGGGCGGGGCAAGGTGAGGGAGCGGGGGGAGCGGGCATGGGTCGGGGAAGTAATAAGGTGACTGATGCAAAGAGCTGACTCATTGGAAAAGACCCCAATGCTGGGAAGGATTGAGGGCAGGAGAAGAGGGCAACAGAGGATGAGATGGTTGGATGGCATCACCGACTCACTGGACATGAATTTGAGCAAACTCCAGGTGATAGTGAAGGACAGGGAAGCCTGAAGTGCTCAGTCCATGGGGTGGCAAAGACTTGGACACGACTTAGCAACTGAACGACAACAAAAGGTGATTTGGGTCCACATCACAGTTTGGGAAAGCCTGGGCCAGAGGACCGTGGCCTGCTGGCGGGGAGGTGGTGCTGTGGAACGAGCACTTGGTGGCCTGAGGTGGTCTGCTGAGACCAGTGGATGCTCTGAGCGGCTCCCGGAGTCCTCACCGTCTCCTTGTTGAGCTGATTCAGTCATTCTTTGGTGTGGGCAAAATTGCAGATTTTAAGTTCCTTTGCTGTTGAAAGTGTTAGTCGCTCAGTCGCGTTTGTCTCTTGCGACCTCATGGACTATAGCCCGCCAGGCTCCTCTGTCTATGGAATTCTCCAGGTAAGAAGACTGGAGTGGGTTGCCATTCCCTTCTCCAGGGGATCTTGCTGACCCAGGGATCGAACCCGAGTTTCTTGCTGTAGCAGGCTGATTCTTCACCACTAGCACCACTTGGGAAGCAGGTGGTGTTCCTTGTTGTTCAGTTGCTCAGTCATGTCTGACTCTGTGCGACCCCATGGACTGCAGCACACCAGGCTTCCCCGTCTTCCACTATCTCCTGGAGTTTACTCAAACCCATTGAGTCAGTGATGCCATCCAACTGTCTCATCCCCTGTCACCCCCTTCTCCTGCCCACAAACTTTCCCAGCATCAAGGTCTTTTCCAGTGAGTTGGCTCTTCTCATCAGGTGGCCAGTTTTGGAGCTTCAGCTTTAGTCCTCCAATGAATATTCAGGTTGATTTCCTTTAGGACTGATTGTTTTCATCACCATAAGCTCCTTATTCAAGGCTAATTTTGTATTATGTTAAATCACTTGGTTTTGTTCTCAAGACTTCCTGATTGCTTTGGCATAATTGCGAGGAGGTGGAATTTCTAGGCAAGTGCACATGCATCCCCAAGTAGGAGCAAATCCACTCGACACAGGAGAGCGCCGAGGTTTTAATGAAGGGGTTAAATCCAGTCCTGAAGCACTTTTGTGGGCACTGATTGCTCAGGCTCATGCGTCACCACTTGAATGTGAGGGGAGAGGGGGTACAGGCTTTAGATAGGCATATATACAAAAAAAAAAAAAACAAACACACACACAGCTGCAGGTTGAGCTGAAAATATCCCCCTCAGTCTGCAGAGAAGAGACTCAAGTCCACAAAGCACTGGTTTCAGGGGCTGCCAAGCAGGATGAGCAGCTCCAGAGCTGGAGAGAAGTACCAGCCAGCCTGCAAGATGCTGCCCCTCTGCTTGCTGCTGCCGCTGCTGCTGCTGCCCTCTGGGGCCACCACTGCCCTCTCCCCAGAGGGCGGCCTCGCCGGCCACGAGAGCGGGGTGAGTAGTCTGACTCGGCTGCGTGCTCACCCTCTTGTGAGCTGTCCCTTCCCTTGGCAAATCTGGCCACCCCGTGGATCCCCCTCTTCTCTGTGGCTGAGTGTGTGTACAGGACAGACTGCAGGGCTGGGCTTTGCCGTGTGCCCCTCAGCTGCCCTGTGCTGTGATGTCCACATGGACCATTGACTCACCATCTTCAGTCATTAGGAAACTTGTTAGAAAACGCTGACACTAAAGGGAGCTTCTTCAGGCTAGCGATCTCCATCTGCCAGTCTTTGAAACACAAAGCCATCACACTGGTCTATTGCAGTGCAATTGGTCTACTGCTGCTGCCACTGCGGTGTTAGTCACACTTACTTGTAGAATCTTAATTTATACATACAGCGCAGGTTCCCACTGGCTTAGATTAATTGACATCATTACATTTTCCATTGTGAGAAGTTGTAACTTTATGAGGTGATTTACTTCTCTTTTTTTTTCATTTTGAAAAACTTCCAAGAAAGAGTACATAAAGTTGACCATTAAAAATGGATTTTTCTCTGAAATTAGCAGCTGAGTTCCAGAAAAGCCATTCATCATCAGATTACTCCTTAAAGCTTTCTAAGGAGTCTGAAAGGCCAGAATATAATGTCTCAATCTGATCTGTCTTAAAAAGCAATTTGTGGACAGCCAGGAGTAAGACCAGAGATGGAGACATGGGAAATCAAGCGAAAGAAGCCTCATCTAACTTGGGGGGCTTCTTATCTGCCAGTCACTTGTCAGGGAAAAGGAGACATCTCCCAACCTCTTATAATTAAAAAGATTAGGGGCAAAACAAATAGATTTTTTTCCTTGAATATATTCGAGTTTTTCTTTTCTCTGATTAGAGCAATTCTCTTGAGGTGTTCTCTTAACTCTGCATGCATGCTAAGTCATTTCAGTCGTGTCCCTTAACTTTCTCATCCTTTAAATGGAAATATGGCTTGTTGTTCTGGAGCATCATTTTTTTTTAAAGGAAAGAATTATATATCTTAATGCTGGCTGAATCAGATGATTTATTTGTCTTTCCTTTGTCCTCTGCTTCTTTTTAAAAGCACATGCAGGAAGTGGCAGAAATAAAGACAAACAGCCTGTTGACTTTCCTTGCGTGGTGGTACGAGTGGGCCTCCCAGGCCAGGGCAGTGCCCTTTGTAGGAGGGGAAGCCAGGGAGGTGTCCAAACGGCAGGAAGGCGCACCCCTCCATCAGTCCACGCGCCAAGATAAAACGCCCTGCAAGAATTTCTTCTGGAAGACCTTCTCCTCCTGCAAGTAAAACTCCACCCATAACTACTCGTGCAAAGAAGTGTAACCATGGATCTGAATAAAATGTATTAATAAGCAGCTGTGATATTTCTTCTTTGTGCGGTTGTCTTCTCTTTCTCATGTAATTTGAAAAGTAGTTTTTATGTAAACTTTAAAAATGCCAACTACTAGATGTCTTTAGTAATTTGGAACCCAAAGAGAGTATTTTATTTTTATTTTTTTACTGAAGTAGAGTTGACTTACAATGTTGTGCCAATCTCTGCTGTATAGCAAAGTGACTCATGTATATATACATACGTATATATACGTATATACATTTTAAAAATATTCTTTTCCATTATGACTTATCCCAGGAAACTAGATATAATTCCCTGTACTATGGAGGAGAACCTTGTTTATTTATTCTAAATGTAATGGTTTGCATCTACCAACCCCGAACTCCCAGTCCATCTCCCTCCCTCCCCCATCCCCTTGGCAACCTCAGGTCTGATCAAAGAAGAGAGTTTTTGATAAAGATTTTTGTGGTTTTTGCCATTATTGTCAATGCAGCTGTGGGGCTTTCCTTCCACATTCATTGTGCTTAGAAGTTGTTCTGTCCTCGTCTTCCTTGCTTTGATTTATAATAGGTAAAAGCTACATATTTAAGTGTTCAGAATAACATTTCAGTTTACTTTGATATAAACTGTCTAATGTAAAAAATATTTCCCTCATATTAAAAGCAATTTTTAAACACTGTTCTCAAAGAGCAAAATGATTATTCCTCCTATTTTGGCTAAAAGTAATTTAAAAACAAATATCATGCTATAATTAAACAGACAACACCATGATGACATGCCTATAAAAGTTCCATTTGAACCTGCTGTTGTAAAATACCCATACTAATTATAATCAGTAGGTTAATATTGCTGTTACAATTGTTATGGATGAGAGCTTCAGGTTTATTTCAAACCAAATAGAGTGAGCGGTGCTACTTCCCAGCCTGTAGCTTGATTGCCTTAACTTCTAATACAACGACCTCCAGGAAATTCCCTGGTGGTCCAATGGTTAGGACTCTGCCCTTTCACTGCCGAGGGTCTGGGTTCAATCCTTGGTCGGGGAAGCAAGATCCTACAAGCCAGACCTCAAGGTCAAAGAAAACAGAAAAACAAACAAACTCTGGGACCTACAGAGTTGCAGGGTCTGGACTTGGTCTGAGACAGAGGCATATGTATTGAAATCTATTATGTATATAAATGTTTTATTTTCCCATTCCTCAATAATTTCCCACAGAAGTAAGTGGATGATGGTGAAAGGAGGGGGAGATTCCTTTCTCATTTCTCTTTCTGTGATATAACACAGAGCAACTGTCGAGCCTCACATGGACCAGGATCTGGGTCTGCTCAGATGGAGGTAGGAGTAAACACATGCTCAGGTTCAAACCCTAATCAAATTTTAATCCTCCCCATTAGCCCCGGAATCTTTCCTTGATTACACACCTTGTTTACGGCTCTTGAATCCTAGATGCTAAAGAAAACTTCCAGCACGTGGTTTTTTTGGATGTTAAACTTTAAAGCTTAGAGATTCCTACCAGGAGTTAAGGAAAGCTTCTGATGGTCAGGATTAGTATCAGGAAGACTGGCAAAGGCTGGCTGGAAGGCATTGCAAGGATGTTTTCTTCTCTGGACACCAGGGGAACAGACTCACAAAGTATGACTGCTGACCGTTCCTTTCTGTCTTCCACAGAGCTGAGCTCATATTCGTAATTACTAGCTGAGTGAAGTATAATGTGATGGAAGAGTCTTAATAGCATCCTCATTTTCAAACACAGCAGTTTTCAGGGACCTGTAAGTGGGTCAGCGCACTGGTGGAAGATGCCTGCCTGAAAGGCCAGCTGACCTTCAGGATTTAAGGTTCTTCTAGAAGAAAAGAATGCTTACTGTCTTTCAGTTTTGCTTAGAGCCATACGTATACATTCCTTAGGATTGGGGATTTTAACTTTTTGAAAAAATAAACGTTATCTTTGGCTGCACTGGGTCCTTGTTGCTGTGTGTGAGCTTACTTTAGTTGTGGCGAGTGAGAGCTACTCTTCATTGTGGTGTCAGGCTTCTCATTGCAGTGGTGTCACCAAGACAGCACTGGTGCCCAGGCTCTAGGGTGGGTGGGCACAGGAGTTGTGGTGCATGGGCTTAGCTGCCCCATGGCATGTGGGGTCTTCCCAGACCAGGGGTCGAACCTGTGTCCCCTGTACTGGCAGGAGGGTTCTTAACCACTGGAGCACTGGCAAAGTCCAGAGATTTTAACTTTTAACTAAGTAATATCTGAAGGAATTGAGGCTACATTAATGGCACCTCCAGGAAATCCATCAAGTTTAAGCCCACCTTAGTTCAGGGGCCTTAGAAAAATGTAAACTGGCATCAACTGCATGTTAGACTAGATTAACATGCTCATCATTAGTAAACTAGGGTAATTTCCTACCATCAGGTTTTTGGTCGACTCTAGTCCTACCTGGTTTAATTCCTGGGTTGGAAAGATCCACTGGAGAAGGGATAGCCTACCCACTCCAGTATTTTTGGGCTTCCCTTGTGGCTCAGCTGGTAAAGAATCTGCCTGCAATACGGGAGCCCTGGGTTCGATCCCTGGGTTGGGAAGATCCCCTCCAGAAGGGAAAGGTTACCCACTTCAGTATTCTGGCCTGGAGAATTCCATGGACCGTATAGTCCATGGCATCGCAGAGTCGGACACGACTGAGCGACTTTCATTCATTTGCATTTGTGTAGTTCAGTATAGTCAAATGTGCAGATCTAGGACATTTGTTTCCAGTATTTGTCACCAGAGTAGATCCTTAACTGCTAAGGAGGAACTGATGTGACATAAGCATTCAACCGAAGTCCTTTCATAGTATTCGAATGTCAGGGCTGACAGCAAACCATTTCAGTGGAAACTCAGGCCTGTGAGCTCATGGGGGATACATACTCCTTGACCTGACAGTGCCTGCTGAAGGGATTACCCACATCTTAATAACAGCAGCTTCTTCAATAGAGACAGGGATTTGATCTTGAAGAAATCAGAAAAGGATATGTCATTCAGCTGTTAAAAAGAAGGAAGTTTCTATTTCTAGACTAGAATGAATGAGGCAAAGACACTGGGCAACGCTTTTTCTAGCTTCTCATAACTTAATAAAAATTAACACTAATTTATCCTTTTTGTCTATAATTAAATAGTTAAGTGATAAAAGATACATGTTCTGTTCTTACTAAAATAATTGTAAGTTGGGGCTTCCCTGCTGGTCAACTGGCTAAGACTCCACGCTCTCAATGCAGGGGGCCTGGGTTTGATCCCTGGTCAGGGAACTAGATCCCTCATGCTGCAGCTAAGAGTTTGCGTGCCACGGCTAAAAGATCCTGTGTGCCACAACTAAGACCTGGCACAGCCAGATAAATAATGAATAAACTATTTTAAAAAATAACTGTAAGCTGGAGAAAAGCTAGAATTTTCATGCTGATAGTTCCTGTAACATGGTGTTAGAGAATACTGAAGAAAATCTCATAGCTCTGCAGTAACCTGTTGGTTACTTCCTTGTATTGATAATTGTGGAAGTGCTGTCTGACTTAGTTTGACCAAACAGCCAACATTAAGGATGTGCAATCTGAAAATTCAGTGCATTTCCTGGGGAGGAGGGGATCTGTTCCCTTTACTGGGGGCTTCCTGACAGGGCAGAGGACCTCACCTGTCAGCTGTGTAGCAGATTCAGGCAGTGAGTATTTGGAGTAGATAATTTCCAAGGTCCTTAAAAACCTCAAGTAATATAAGACGCAGCCAAAATAACTTAAGGCAAAATACAACAAAATAGGAAAAGAAATGCTGAAGGCAAAAAAAAAAAAAAGATAATAAAAGTTAATTAGGAAATTTAAAAATCTGGTGAGTAAAGGCACATTAATAATTCTTGTAATTAATGTATTTTTTAACAGACTACTATTTTTTTTTTATTCTTTTCTTTATGGAAAATGAAAAATCCATTATTTTTTTTTCCTTTTGCTTTTACCCAGAAATTAAAGGTTGGTAAGTGGTAATTAGCACGGCTCTTGTCAAAGCCAATTGCCTAATGGGGACCGACATTTGACTTGAGTCGAAAGAATGGAATATGGCTAATGTAGAGTTCATTAGTCCCAGCTGCTTTCTTTGACAGTCTTTCTTCCTAACATCGGCTGTGCCCTGCTCCCTCTCTCTCTCCTATTTTTAGACTATTGCTCTGCTGCTCCGTTCTATTCTAGAAGGCCTGGAGGCACAGTGGTGCAGGGGAGGTAAGGGGTACTTAGGGCAAAATAACTTTTGACTCTACATTTGGTCTAGGGTTTGCAAAGGTCTCTGTTCGCACCCGCCTCTCTCTGGCCCTGGGGAGATGAAAGGGAACCATTCCTTCTATATCGCTGTGCTGGTACTGTGCTCTTCCTCCTACTTGTTGCTCAGTCGCTCAGTCGTGTCTGACTCTTTGCGACCCCATGGACTGCAGCACGCCAGGCTTCCCTGTCCTTCACCATCTCCCAGAGCTTGCTCAAACTCATGTCCATTGAGTCGGTGATATCCTCCAACTTCCTTCATTTAATTTAACCCATTCCACCTTGGGCCTTAGGCTAACCTTTCATTTTTGGAAACTACTGTCCCATAAGGTTAGACTCCACGTGGGTCTGTCTCGTTCCAAAGGCCAAAGTACTTTTTCTATTCTCCTATGCAGCTGAGATGCTCAGTAGGTTTGTTTCTAATACAGAAGACCAATACCAACACCCGGCCCATCAACTAAAGCTCTACTGTGTATCTGGTGAAAATAATTAGAGAAAACATTTTTCATTCAGTAGGGCAAAGATGGAGACGCTGATATAATTGGTGAACAGAGATAATTGCTGACACAATAGTTAAATAGAGATGCTGTTCTATTATTTCTGGAACCCAGGCTTCCTTTGCTACTGTGCTAACTATAATGTTCACAAGGCTAATTTCTTTCTTTTACACTACCAACACAAGGACTACATTTAGAAATCTTTTAGCAATCATGTTGCAAACATATTAGGTCTTTTTTCATTTGGAGCTGAATTCAACTTATTATTCTGGTATTAACAAAACAAAATAATAGGGAAGGACGGGGAAGCCATGGGGTCACAAAGAGTCAGACACGACTGAGTGACTGAACTACAAATTAACAAAACCAGTGATCTGGATGTAGAGTAGAAGAGTATGTAGACTTAAAAGAAAATACAAGTAAGTGGAAAGAACACCAGGATTGCAACCAGAAGACCTAGGAATTCCTGGTGGTTCAGTAGTTAGGACTCTGTGCTTTCACTGCCAAGGGCCCAGATTCAATCCCTGGCTGGGGAACTAAGATCCCACAAGCTGGGTGGTATAGCCAAAAAACCAAAACCTCAAACCAAAATAAAGCCAAAAGACCTGCCTTTGAACCCTGGCCCTCCAAATAGCCTTATGACATGAGGCAAGTCACTGATCCTTCTTGAGCACGACTTTGCTCATGTACAAAACGAGAGCTGGCACGCCACACCCTCTTTAGCTCACTCAGTTTTGAGGCTCCAGTGTAGTAGGTGCTGGCACAGAGCTGACTGCAAACTGTCATAAAAATCTTCAACCGGCATTACTGCCCCTCCAGGAGCATTTTGAGAACCTGGGGGCTCTTGTCAACTGTCTCAGTACCTGGAGGCTGCTACTGACACTGAATGGTGGGGTGGGAGGTAGGCTGCTAGTCTTCCTGCAAAGCACAGGACAGTTCAACATAGTGAATTATCATCCCACATCCCACGTGTCTTCCCTCCCACCCCCACCACATGACTTTTATGTCATGCTGGCTGTTCACAGGAATGAAAACCCATTCCAAATCAGCCCCAAACCTAATTCTGTTTTGTATACAGACTATTTTTTCCAGTTTTAACATTCCCTGGCTTTGTCAAGAATGCAGCCACCTTATAAATCAAGGACAGATGTGGTATACTGCCCAGAACGTCACTGTTTTGGGAACTCCCATTACGAAGGGCGATGCTGCTTGTGGAATTTGAGTCACCAATCACCATGTACCATGCATGGCTGCTTCTAACAAACTCAAGGTAATTCAATTGTAAGGATAAGCACCTGAGAGCTTCCTTGTGCCTTTTGATGGTCATCTACAGAAAAGGGCATACTGAGATGGATACAGACCATCTTATTGAAAATTATTTTCCTTTGTTTCCATTTGGAGGTATTGTGTTGCTGAAGGTATACATGTAGGTAGGTTATCAGCTCTGGCTTTCATTTAAGGATAATTAAAAAAGCATTATAAAATATACTATTAAAAAAGAAAATATTGGGGCAAGTGAGAACCAATGGCATAAGGCATTAGTAGGAGTATGCTGAGTAGACCTGATCCCTCCTTGAGGAGGGTCATAGGAGAAGCAAATAGCTTTTTGTTCTGTTTTTTGCATGTCTGCCTCACCTTAGGACTTATTGTTACTTTTCTTTATTTAATAATTAGCCAATGTATTCTTAATACTATTCCATTTTCCTCTAAGTATGCTTAAAAAGTAAGTCAAATAAGTCAATAACTAATTATCTTTTTCCCTGCAAGAGAAATTGCATTGTAGATTACAAAACTTGAATAACAAGTTAGTACAGAAACAAGAGGAATATAAACCAGAAGTCTCTGTTCTGCACCCAGAGAGACCTGGAGTCGTATCTCACAGAGATCGATTTAATGACCTTTTTATACCCCCTGCTGATAAAACATATTAGAAAACTGAAAAGTTTCACAGTGGTAATGGATATAATTTCACAATACTGAATTAGATATTAGAAATGGTGAATTAGACTCTCTGTATGTCCCTATGGTCTGCAAATTTAATATGTGCCTTTAAACATACAAAAGAAATTCATTAACTTGAGAAACAAGTTTGTGGCCATAATCAACATTGATGCATCACCTTCTCTACCATTACTTGTGTTTAAAATTCTGCAGTTCTATCTTTAGAATAAGAATTGTGCGTCTGGGCTTCCGTGACGGTCCAGTGGTTAAGAATCCACCTTCCAATGCCCGGGGTTCGGGTTTGATCACTGGTCAGGGAGCTAAGATCCAACATGCTTCGGTGCCAAAACACCAAAACATAAAACACGAGCAGTGTTGGAACAAATTCAATAAAGACTTTCAAAATGGTCCACGTCAAAAAAAAAAAGGAAAAGAATAGTAGGTTCATTACTATGATGGTTGCATAGATTATATCATGAAAGAGATATACCATTTGTCTGATGCAGAAGGAAAAGAAAAAAAAAGGATAGTTGGTCTGAAACATGACAGTTTCTTTTCCATGCCCTTCACAACTACTATTACACAGAGAACACATGAACTTGCAATTAGAGGACCTGGTGGAACCTTATGGTTCAATATGTAAAGAAAGCTGGAATGGCTTTTCTGAAGAAGACCCAAAGCCCATCTTCTAGTCTGTTCCAGAACATTCTGAAAGGCAGGGGGCAGAGGAGTATGTAAGTAGCTATAATGATTAGTCTAAAGGCATTTACTGACACTGACACGAAACCCAAGGTTTTCTTTGGCATGTTGCTGGCCACCAGCTACATGGGGTCTCGTCTGGTTCGTTTGGGGTTCTCCATGTCTCCAGGCAGTGAACTCGTCCTTGCTGAAATGCTCCTCAGAGAACGCAAGCTCTGCACCTGCTGGAGGCGTAGCCTAAGTTCCTGATTACAGGCCTGTTGAACGGCTTCCGTCTTCTTTAGGTCCCAGTTCAAAGCAACAGCCAGTGCTTTAGGGTCCTCCTTGGCAACCAACTGTGGTAAGAAGAAGAATCATTGAAAACCAGCCCCTCTGCTGCTCTCGCGATTTTCTTTAGGGGAGGTGAGAGTCGGCAGTGTCAGTCTCTAGCTTTATGCTGAGATGCCAGGTTTCCTTCCTATTAAGCCGTCACAGGCGTCTGCTCACCGTACAACAACAGGAAAGGACCTCTAGAGAGCAGTTTACTTGGAGCATAAAGTCCTCCGCTCACAGGAAATTTAGCCAAGTTCAATTCAGTACAGCCTCTTTCCCTTCTAGCTACACTGAGGTAGTGCTGGGGACAGGGACAAGGAGGAGCACCCACTCTGATGGATTCCCTTCTAGTTCCCTGGTCTGAAAGTCAGTACAAGATGACCCCGTTGCACAGGTCCTTCGAAGGAATATTTCATGTACCTCTGGGCCTGTGGATCTTTTTCAACCACTGGCAGATGCATCTCAGAAGCCTGAGTCCTGTAACTCCTCCCTGTCGGAATCAGACATTTCATTACCTACTCTGGACTAGAGAATAAGATTGGATGATCTAAGAGAGTGTATCCATTTTGTTTAAGATTTAGATTATGTGAGACATTTGCAAACGCTTTGCATGTGGTGGTTTAGTTGCTAAGCCGTGTCCAACTCTTGGGACCCCATGGATAGGGAAGCCTGACAGGCTATAGTCCATGTGGTTCTCCAGGCAAGAATACTGGAGTGGGTTGCGATTTCCTTCTCCAGGGGTTCTTCCCAACCCAGGAATCAAACCCAGGTCTCCTGCATTGTAGGCGGATTCTTTACCAACTGAGCTACAAGGGAAGCTTTGCATGTAATATTAGGCAAACTGGAAGCTATGATTCAGGGTCTGCAGAGGTGAAAAAACCCTGATACAAGTGTCTCCCTGCAAAGGTCAGGGTCCCTGGTGCTCGCCCACCTCCAGATCCTGACTAGACAAACTCAGCTCTGGGGCAGGTTTCTCCTTCAGCGCCAAGAGGATCTGGCTTGCAGGCGTAACTTCGGAGAAGCTCTCTCTAATGCCTGTGTCAACAGCATCGCTCTCGTCCCCAAGGTCAGCTCTGGACTCTGCAAAGCAGATGTGAGATAGAGGACACATCAGCATGCCACGCGCACACACAGCCACCCCAACAACCAGCCAGAGCAATCAGGCGGGCAGATAGCAGCCTGCCATCTTAGAATACCCACAGCTGTGCCATCACTCTTCTTGAGCACACGGGAAGCATCTGGCTCGCTCTCAAGGAAAGGCTCCTACCGAGATCTCAGCATAATGCCTACCTTGCTGCTTCGACAAGATGCCACCTTCCTTCTCCAAAGCCCGAAGGTAAAGTTCCAGGAGCTGCCTGGACTGACGGGCTTCCTCTCTCTGGTCAAGCACCTGCTGGAGGGTGTTCTGGAGCCCCTGGACTGCCACATGACTTTGGCTGAGTTCCTGAGCCAGCTCCGAACACGGGACATCAATGAGCATCTGACAAACAAATACGGGCTTTAAGACATCTGAAAGTACTTTCCGAACATGATGTTATGTCTCTCAAATGCATCAATTTCAAAGACTCATTTCATCTAGTTCCCAAAGTTACCCAATATGGCTGCCTGAGAGTTAGGAGTGATGTGCTGTGCTGCACTAAGTCTCTTCAGTCATGTCTGGCTCTTGGCGACCTCATGGACTGTAGTCCTCCAGGCTCCTCTGTCCATGGAATTCTCCAGGCAAGAATCCTCTTGCAGGGGATCTTCCTGACTGAGGGACTGAACTTGCGTCTCTTAAGTCTCCTGCACTGGCAGGCAAGTTCTTTACCACTAGTGCCACCTTGGGAAGCCCGAGAGTCAGGAGAGAGGCACGTAACTTTTTCAGTTTCCCTCTGGTGAAAGAATTAGGAAAATGTTGCCTTTAGTACCTTATTAAAAACAAAACAGGATGTCCCTGGTAGTCTAGAGGTTAAGACTCTGCACTCCTACTGCAGGGGGCTCAGATTCGATCCCTGGTTGGGGCACTAAGATCCCACCTGCTGCACTCACTATGCACCACCGAGAAAACAGACGTAAAACGCTTAGGACAGAAAGTGACAAGGAGGGCTGCAGGAGTTTGTGAAAGGCTTCTTTGAGGAGCCACTTTATAAGTTACCCTTAACTTTGATATTGCATCCATTTTTGAACAAGTAATATTAATACACATCCATAAGGTCCAACATTTAAGAGGCACAAACTTTGTGAGTGAAGTACTAGTATTACCACCATTTCATAGATGAGGAAAACGAGGCAAGAGCAGTTAATAACTTTGCAAGGATCAGTGTCAGTGCTAATCCTTAGGCTCCTGTGCTCTTCCCTTCTCTCCCTTCCATTCTCGCTCCCCATGGTTCCTTTACCTGCCATTTTTCTCCTACCTGCCATGTGGCTAGCCTCTGCAAGCTCCTGTCCTAAGCTTCCCCGTGCAGAGTCTAGCTGCCAGGGCTGGGTTCACTTGTATTCCAGCATCCCTGTTCTGGTGAGGACTGTTATGCCCTTTATCCTAAGGGTATCATAATTTGCTAGTCTGTTGGGATGGGAAGGGATCTCATGACCCCTTTCTGTTTCTTAAAGAAGAAAAAACCAAAGAAGAAAAAAATTCCTGCCTTTCCTTTGCCTGGCCCCAACCTTTCCATGGCAGGTACCTCTTGTTCTTCAGTTTCTTTCTGTGTCCCCTCTTGGGACCTGCCAATGTTTCTCAACTAAACTTCTATGAATTTATTCTATGGACAAGCACGTGTGCAAAATGACACTGGTCTAAGTTTTTTTGCAGCACAGACTGAATAGCGAGACTGATAACAACATGCATGTCCCCCACTGGGGAGACTCATTAAATGAGTTATGGTGGGACTTCCCAGATGGTCCAGTGGCTAAGAGTCTGCTTTCCCAACACAGGGGGCTTGGGTTCAATCCCTGGTCAGGAAACTAGGCCCCAAATGTTGTAACCAAGAGTTCACATGCCTCTACTAAAGATCCTGCATGTCACTATTAAGACCTGGCTCAGCAAAATAAATAAATAGAAAAATGTAGGCATGAAATGGAATACTATGCAGCAATGAAAAAGAACAAGGTATCTTTTGTAAAGTGATCTGGAAAACTTTCCAAACTTCTTTGAAACAGAAAGTGCAAAGTGTGATGAAAGTGGAAGAGGAGGACATGTATATGTAATTGTATATAAAATGGGCTTCCCAGGTGGCTCAGTGGTAAAGAATCCACTTGCCAATGTAGGAAACTTGGGTTCAATCTCTGGGTTGGGAAGATCCCCTGGGGTAGGAAATGGCAACCCACTCTAGTATTCTTGCCTGATAAATTCCATGGACAGAGGAGCCTGGGGTTGCAAAGAGTTGGTCACGACTGAGCGAGAGCATATATAAACTATCTCTGGAATGGGAAACTGGCAGACTGGCTGTCTCCAGGAAGGAAAGCTGGGTGGCTGGGGACAGAAGTCAGACTTTTTCTGTATATCTGTTTTTTCCAAACAGCTTTATTGAGATATAGTTCACACAGCACACAATTCACTGATTGAAGCATATAAGTAAGTGGAGTTTAGTAAAATGAGTGTGCTTTTTTTGTGATTGTGCAATCACAGCCACAGTCTTAGAACACAGTCACCAGCCCAGAAAAAACTGTACCCATCAGTAGTTACTCTCCTTCCTACTCACAGTCTCCAGAAACCCAACCCCCAGGCAACCACTAATCTACCGTCTACCTCTACAGACTTGCATAGTTTGGCTATTTCATAAAAATGCTATCATGACATCTGTGGCCTTTCATGTCTGGCTTCTTTCATTTAGCCCAATGTTTTCAAAGTTTCTCCACGTTATTGTCATTGTTAGGTGCTAAGTCCTGTCCAACACTTTGCAACCCCATGGACGGTAGCTCGCCAGGCTCCTCTGTCCATGGGATTCTCCAGGTAAGAGAATTGCCATTCCCTCCTCCAGGGGATCCTCCTGACCCAGGGATCAAATATGAGTCTCCTGTACTGCAGGCAGATTCTTTACTGTCTGAGGCACCAAGGAAGCCTAATGTATTAATACTTCATTCCTTCCTATGGCTGAATAAAATATTCATTATTTGGATAGACAACATTTTATTTATTCATCAGCTGATAGACATTTGGTTTGTTTTATTCTTGGCTATGTCTCTTGGATTTTGAACCATGTGAATGTATTAGTATTATTTATTTAAAATAAATATATGAAGATTAAAAAATAACCAAAAGGTCATCTCCTTCAAGGAGACTTCCTTGATCTCCCAATCTAGAGTAGCCCCCACCATCTGGGCACACTGCTGGTTTCGTCTGCCTCCTTCCACCAGAATTTGAGTTTCATCAGAGCAGGGACTGTGTCTGGCTTGTTCACCACTGTGGGTGGTAAGCTGCTTCAGTTGTGTCTGACTCTTTTGAGATCCCATGGACTGTAGCCCACCAGGCTCCTCTGTCCATGCGGATTCTCCAGGCAAGAATCCTGGAGTGGCTTGCCATGCCCTCTTCCAGGGTGTCTTCCTGACCCGGGGATTGAATCCAGGTCTCCTGCATTGGTAGGCGGGTTCTTTTCCACTGCCACAACCGGGGAAGCCCTGTAACCCTGTGCAAAGAACTATGCCACACACAGGGAGGGGCTCAATAAGTATTTTTCTGAATTACCACATACTATTTTTACCCCAATTTTACTGGAGAGGAAACATAAGCAGAGAGGGTAAGTGACTGGCTACAGTCTTTGTGATGGAGCTGAGATTTAACTCACGTTCTTTAGCAGTACCTCCTTGTCCCACCCCTTGGGCCTAAATAGTCTACGTGGGGCTGTGGCATCTGTATTTTTTAAAAAAAGCTCCACTGGTGATTCTGATGCAGAGTGAGGAGTAAAAAATTTCTACTCCAGCAAGAGAATTAGAAAAATGAAGAACCTTGGCTGTCATCTGAGAACTACTTAAAAATGAAGGAATAATGAAATTATGGTGGCAAGATGCGTGGAAAGTAGGCCGCGGAGGGCAGCAGAGGCCAGATGAGTGTGGCTGCGGAGGAGGCTCACCTGGAGCTCCTCCTCGGACAGCAGTATGATGCTGGATAGGTCTTCCTTCAGCTGCCTGGCCACGTTTTTCCACTTCAACCCTGCCCCGCTGTCTGTTTCATCTCTGTCGAAGGACTCTTGGGTAATCCAAGCGGTACCTCCATCTGATACAGGAAGAAAATGCCAGTTAAGAGTCAGATTAACCTGCAGTGCTCTTTTCACTTCCTCCCCCAACTCAGACCTCCAGGATGTCAGCACGTCCTTCCGACCGACCATTTAGAATAATTTCGATGCTGAAGGAAGCACCTTTTCTCAGGGATTCATGGGAAAACCAATCCCCATCTAGGGCCTTAACTTTCCCACTTGTTCTATCTTCCATTTATTTCTGTGTGAAACTGCTCTGTATTCTTTTATGGAAAGCCACTTAAATCCAGTGTACGGTCATGCATACCCAGGGTGCCACCGTGCTTCCCTTTAAGTTAGTTTTTTGTCTATTTCCGTATCCAAAAATGTTGTTCCTCATCAGCATCTCTCTGTGCTTGGGGATGGGTCTGTCTCTCTCTTTTTAAACTTTTTATTTTGCATTGGAGTATAGCTGATTAACAATGTTGTGACAGTTTCAGGTGGACAGCAAAAGGACTCAGCCGTACATGTATTTGTCCTCCCCCAACTCCCGATCCAGGCTGCCACATAACACTGAGCAGAGTTCCCTGTGCTGTACAGTAGGTCCTTGTTGGCTATCCATTTTAAATACAGCAGTGTGAACATGTTCATCCCAAACTCCCTAACTGTCGGGATGAGTCTCATTCTTTTTTTTTTTTTTAATTAAATTGTTTGGCAGCACAGGGTCTTAGTTGCAGCATTGGGGATCTAGTTTTCTGACCAGGGATCTAATCCAGGCCCCCTGCATTAGAAGCTTGGAGTCTTAGTCACTGGATCACCAGGAAAGTTCAGGTCTCATTCTTGACTGGAGGAGCTGCAGCCACTATTTGCTGTCTCTAGGGCCCGAGTAAAAAGGTGGTTGGGAAAGTCATTGCTGAAGGGTGATTTCCACACTTTGGTGGCCTGGGCACTCTCCTCAAGACACTTCTTTAGCTCTCTGATCCTTGCTCATCCATATTAGTTCCCTCTGTATTGCCGGTGAGGATGACGGTAATGATAGTGACAGGGAGTATTGATTTATCTGACTGTATGCCAGATAAGCCCCACTCCAGTACTCTTGCCTGGAAAATCCCATGGACGGAGGAGCCTGGTGGGCTGCAGTCCATGGGGTTGCTAGGAGTCGGACATGACCGAGCGACTTCACTTTCACTTTCCACTTTTATGCATTGGAGAAGGAAATGGCAACCCACTCCAGTGTTCTTGCCTGGAGAATCCCAGGGATGGGAGAGCCTGGCGGGCTGCCGTCTGTGGGGTCACACAGAGTCGGACATGACTGAAGCGACTTAGCAGCAGCATGCCAGATAAGATGTAAATGCTTTCTATCAGTGGCTCTTTCCTGGGAGTGATTCTGCTCACCACACACCTGTAGACATGTGACAATATCTAGAGGCATTTTGGGTTGTCACAATTAAGGTGAGGAGACGCTACTGGTACCTAGTGGGCAAAGGCCAGCAATGCTGCTAGGTATCCTACAATGCACAGGACAGCACCCCCACAACAAAGAATTTCCTGGCCCAACATGTCAACAGCATTGTTGAGAAGCCCTGGCTTGATATGTACTATGTTCTCGCATCCTTACAACAACCCGAGGAGACAGGTACTATAACTACTGTCTCAATAAGGGGCTGAGAAGTTAGATAATTTGCTCAGGGTCACGTGACTATTAAACGGCAGAGCTGGGATTCAGACCAGGTAGTTTGACCCTATCTGTGGCCCAGATCTCTCTGCCCTGCTGTGTTTTAGTTGCTGTGGGTCCGTGAGTTACTTGAGACCTGACTCCATCTCATTCATCTTCATCCCCTGACTCAGCGTCACTCTGGCATACAGAAGGTGCTCAGTAATGCTTGCTGCATAAATGCTGAAACAGCCAGCCAAACAGCAACCAGGTGCCGCGTGTAGTAAAGTACATCACGATGGAGGGTATACTGTATATACGGCCAGCATTTCTTACCTGAATTGTGTGTCCACTTCTCATTCCCAGCCAATACCACAAACTTAGTATTGGCAGGAAGACATAGGAAGTAATCATCATCATCCACTATGGTGCCATCCTCTGCCAGGACCAGGGTTACTGGTGCCAGGGACTTATCAATGGCCAGAATGTCACAAGCTGAGAGGAATAAAATGTTTGGCAATTGACAAATATCCATAGGGAAATTATATCTGTTTTGTACTCAATATGTATGCCCCCAGAGCCTAGAAAAATCCCTGGTAGCTAATAATAACTATAATGATGACCACTAATACTAATATAACATTTACCATGTGCCTGGTACTATACTAAGTGCTTTTCATATACAGTACTTAATTTCATAACAATCCTGTGGTAGATACTATTGTTACTCCCATTTTTACAGATGTCAAACCCAACACTCAGAGAGGTTAAGTAACTTGCTCAAGGTCACACAGTAAGTAACTGGCATTTAAACCCATATAGTCTGGCTCTTGAAAACGTTTTTTCTCCAGCTACTCAATATCCTCATTAGGATGCACTCGACTCTTTCCTTGGATGAACAACCAACAAAAGTCTGATTTGATTCTTTGAGAATAAGCGCCTTTCTTTCATTTTCTCAGTGGTCTAAATGACTCAAATTCTCCCATGTGTCCAGAGAAAAAGAAAATTTTAAAAAAGAAAGAAAAAAATACTTTACGTTCTTGCAGTATTTCACAGTCTTACTAACCTATAGGAAAGAATAAAGGAGGCAGAAGACAGAAGATTGTAACAGGAACTTTTCATCTGTGTGATCAATGGGCAAGAGGTTTTGTCCAGGGCAGGTCTGTACTTGCCTAATGATGGCAATGCCTAAAATGCTAATGGGACTAGAGCACGCAGAAAAGTAGCCGAGAGACTACAAATATCATCAGGCAATATCGTCTTGCACCCAGCAAACCTTTCACAGGCCGAGCTCCAAACCCTGCAGAGGCCGAGCTCCAGAAACACAAGCACTTATATGGGCCTCTGTGCCAAGTGCATCCAGCCACTGCACTAAAGGGGCACTAAAACTTAAGAACCCTCACTCCAAGAAAAATTATGTAAACACTTATATGGCAAAAGCTATGTCACTGAAGCATTTAGAGTGCTTTGGTTGTTTCTGTGTCTCTGAAAGACTTCTATCGGATACCGGCTAGGCTGAGTGACTCTGGGAGAAGCTCTGAACAGGCAGACATACATACACCTTCACTACCTGCCTAGGGATGACTCACACGTTTAACCTCAAGAAGTTTTTTCGGTAAACAGTTTATTGCTACAGGCTAATAACTTGTAAGTCATTTGAATATATCATCTCCTTGGAGAGTCCCAACAATTCAGTGAAGCAGGGCTGGAAATACAGCCACTTTGCCGATGAGAAAATTGGGGATCAACAGATGGTTACCTGCAAGGTCAGGCAACTAGTAACAACAGTATGAGGCTCAGAACTTTTGAAAGCTAGGTCACTCACAGCAGCTGTTCCTTGTCTGGACCTCTGGGACGGTGGGTAGCGGCTCCCTCTTTACCGCACAGGTACCTGCTAGAGCTGACGGTGGAAACCCGCCCCCATCTCGCTGTAGGCTCACCTGGGGGCCCCAGTACCACCTTAGGGAGCCCGAGTGGCAGGACTACACCAGGCTGGGTTCGATCCACAATCTGAGTCACCGGAAGCAAGACACCGAAGTAGAGTCTGTTTTAATTCATTTGCATATTGCTTCCCGTCTGCCTTTCCACCATATGAATCTCACATAAAGTAAATTAAGTTAAAACGCTTGGCACAAACGCTGTGAAACTGATAAGTCGCTATACCCACGTGAGTCATATCTGTCCCAAGGCTCCTCCACCTGAGTTACAAGAAGCCCCAAGTCGTCTTTCTTGATCTCGGTTAGCCCCGCTGGCCATCCTCACCCTGCCCTTGGCTCCCTTCAGCCCGGGCTCCAGCCCTCCAAGCCCTCGCCCCGGTCCCGTGCCTACCTTTGTTCCTCAGCTCCTTGAGGCAAGAGGCCGCCACGCCGTGCTGTTCCCGGCTTTTGTTGCGGCGCAGCAAACACTGCTTTAGAGCCCGGATCTCGCCGGGTTCCGGAGCTGCAGGGCCGCCGGGGACCTCCATCCTCTTCAGGGTGGGACCAGACCGACTAGAAATCAGGGAGGAGGGGACGCCGGAGTCCTCCCCAATTCCACCCCCCACGGCATGCCGGGAAATGTAGTTCTCTTCGTGGCAAATCACGCGTCGGACCAAGGCACGCCGGGAGATGGAGTTCTAGCTGCTCCTAATCACCTGCGGCTCACGGGGGCATGCCGGGAGCTGTAGTCTGTGGGTTCAAAGCCAACTTAGGTCGCGCAATTCAGTCCAGGAGGTGTTTTTGTTTTCCTACCTTATATTAAGGAGTTGCATTTGCCCGTTCAAAATGAGGTCAGTAGGGGGTAATTTTGCAGTATGATGGACACGCGTGTATATTTCCTTGAATTATTTCCTTGAACTCTTTCTTCCATGTATGTTGTTTAGTTGCTAAGTCGTGTCCCACTCTTTTGGGAACCCCTGGACTGTAGCCCGCCAGGCTTCTCTGTCCATGGGATTTCCCAGGCACGAATACTGGAGTGGGTTGCCATTTCCTTTCCCAGGGGATCTTCCCCACCCAGAGATCGAACTGGGGTCTCCTGCTTTGCAGATTCTTTACCGCTGAGCCACCGGGGTCTCAAAGAGTAGGACAGGACTGAGCGAATGAACTGAACTAAGCCGACTGGGAAGCCTCTTTTGCATATATAGATGCATGATATTAATACTTAAAGCAGTGTCATTTTACTTTGTACTGTTTGTTTTTCCTTTCCAACCTGAAAAGATCTATAAAATGTCCCAAACTTCATGCTGATTCGAAGGAAATCAGTTTTAAAAATTGATGACTGTAGTTTTCAGTCTTGCTGAAGACATAACAGAGAAGCACAAAATACTCCCACATTTCCACGCATTCGATTCTCTGCTTCAGATCTGTAGATTGGGTTGGAACCTCGGAATGAAATGCTTAAATGTTAGGTTAAACATTATAATCTCAAATCAGAGAGAAAAGGGGAAATCTCATCACTGTTGAGATTGTCCAGATGCTGCTTGACAACATATTTGTCCTTGTTCTAATACTGCTACTTAGGGAAAAGTCTGTGTTTTTCACTCCTGAAAAACCAACACTTAAGATTGAAATAATACAAAAAATATCAAAAAGTTTCCTGGCTTAAAAGGGGGGCATTTTATATAAACAAGGAATAATTTGTTATTCCTGTTATTCCTGGCCTGCTGCAGTCCATGGGGTCGCAAAGAATCGGACACGACCCAGCGATTGAACTGAACTGAAGGAATAATTATCAGCCTGTATTAATCCAGGGTCAATCCCTTTAATATTTTATTAAAGGAAATCAGATATTATCTCATAAGAAAAATACATTTAAAACAGTGTTTGGTAGGAAGAATTGTTAACTGAGGCAATGCTTTTGAATACGCCATCACTGATCAAACACAACTGCGATATGAACTGACTGATATTTCTAATGTATACAGCTCTTTCGTGCATGTAATGTCACAATTGGCTTAAAATCTAACAACTCAACCACTATAAAGTAATAAAGGTTCATAGAAGCCTTACCTCTCCCAAAAGCACTCGCCTTCTGAGTTCTTCTAAAAGACCTGCAGACAGTTATCGGACTCCTGTCTCCAAGATGTTTTAATTATGTGAGTGTGTGTGTGTTTGTGCGTGTGAGTGTGTGTGTGTGTGTGTATTTGGCCTGTACTTGAGAGCAGGAGTTGTCTTTTATCTTATTTCTCACACGACCAAGCAGCCAATAGTAAGCACTCAACAAATGGTACTGAACCAAATCATCAATTGATTAATTAATTTCCAAGTCTCTTCACATTGATTAATTAACTACTTAGCGTGTCCCTACATGGGCTGCTGTCTATGGAGTCGCAGAGTCGGACACGACTGAAGCGACTTAGCAGCAGCATATGTGCCCATGGGCAGAGATTTAATTCAGTAAGTATAATACACATATAAGAAAGCAAAGGATAGACTTCGGTTTTGCTGTAAAAGGAGAGACCAAATGGAAATAGCGCATGTTGACCTTGTGGTGGGAGTTCCCCTCTTCTCCCACAGTGACCTGCCCCAACCCCCATCGACAGCTCAGTTCCGGCTACTTTAGTCTGGGCAGAGAGCGAGAGCGAGGGCGCTTGGGAGAAGCCTCGCCCCACGGCGATAGATTAGTCAGGCCTCAAAAAGATGGCGTCCTCGGAGCAGGCTGAGCAGCCGAGCCAGGTAAGGGGAGTGGGGTTGCCCAGTAGTGGTGGCGGGGACCCCCGCTGGAGTTGGGGGGGGGTGGCTTGGCGGGTGGCTGGGAGCCCGGTGGGGATCCTGAGCCTCGGAAACAGGCGCCCGCGACCTCTAGCCACCTCCGGGGTCCCGCCCCTCTCCAGGTCCTCGCCGCCCGGCCCCTCCCACGGTGACCCCTCTTTGACCACATTCCCGAGCCGGGGCTCGGAGGCGCCCGCGGCCCCCCCCTTCTCGCCTGCCGGCCCCTGGGGTCCCACTTGTGCTTGGCAGGAGCGGTGGCGGGACCCTTAAGAAATCCCCCAGCCTTGAGCTGCGAGGGCTCCTGCTTGAGAGGGGTGAGAGGCTGGATCGTTCCCGGCCGTTCCGTCCCGGGAGGGGCCTGACTCCCGCAGGGTTCCCACTTCCCCGCAGCCTCAGCCTCCCGGGCCACCCTGCTGCCAGCCTCTTCGTTTTCAGTCACCTTTGCGCTTCCCCTGCTAAGTTGGAGGGTGGGAAATATACTTGGACTCTCAGTGCGTTGGTAGGAAGGGGACTCATTGTAAACAACAGACGCCACCGAGCTAATGGCTGGTAATCTGTCCTTGCTGCCCAGTTTGGTTTTCTCAGCCAGACTCCAGCCTTTCAGTCATAGGTGCAGCCGAATCCCACTCCAGTTCGGGGACCTTGAAAGTGCTCACTCCTGTTAGGAAGCAGTGGATGATAAGGCTTCTGAAGGCGTTTGTAGTCCAAAGGTGGGGTGGACTGGGGGTAAGCGGTACTTTACAATTACTGAGTGTGTGCCATCATGCCGAGGACAAATTACGCTTATTATCTCGTTTAATGCTCATTACAACCCTTATGAAGTACAGGCTATTAAGCGCCATTTTGCAGGGTCTGTAACGAGCCTGATTAAGCCTGGATTTGTGTGTGACTCCACTAGTTAGTCCTGCACGTGTAAGTTTAGTTAGGATTGGACAGAGGAGGAAGAAAATGGTGTCAACCTGGACTCATCTTCATTTCTCACCTCCTTGAAACACCTGTGGACTTTTCAGCCGCCTACTGGTATTTCACTTCCTTCCTTGGCAGAAGAATACCACTTAGTGTTTCTTATTACTCTTTCATTCTTTATGATAAGTCCATTACAGGAATTGCACTTAGAGAAGTAGCGTGTTCCCCAGACCAGCTTCCGATAGCGAAGCGAATGATTCAGAGAGATGTCTGCATTGTAAAACATGAGAAATAAAGAGGGCTGCTTTGGTCTTCTCACTGTCGAAAATTCTGGAGTGTGGGGAGTGTCCTGAGTTGGAGGGTGTGGGACTCTTCATTCTTGCCTTAACCCACTTAGCTTGCTAACATACCGAGGTTCCTCGGAATCTGGGCTTCTCTGAACTCTTATATATTAGGAATGCCTATAGGCTGGGATTAAAGGATGCCAGAACGTGTAATTTTCCTGTAACTGTGAAGGTTTCTAGAATTTTTGCCACTGGGAGGCTTTTTAGCACCCAGGGAGTCCTTTGGTTCTAGAAATTGTCTTCTCTGTGCACGTGGACAGGATCGAAGGTCCTGAAGGGGATTTTGGCTGGCCTCTGTTTGGTTTTCAACTCTGCTTCTCCTTTGCCCTCCTTTCCAAAGCTGGTAGAGATGGGATTGCATCAGAACATGCTGGCAGACTGGGGCAAAACTTAAATGTTTCACACCAGATTCTGTCACTGTCTGACAATAAGCTGCAAATGCATGCATTTTAAGTGAACAGTTGCTTCGCATTTCATTTTCTAGTCCTGATCAGTGGTTTCCCCATTTCTCCAGTAAAACACAGTGGAACTGAAAGAACTGTTTGTATATTCCCCCAAACCTGGTTTGGGTGTGAGAAGAACACATCACACCTGTGGGACTGAGCCAGTATTCTGTCTCTTGTAGATAGTTTGTTAGCTTTGTGGCATCAGTCTCTTGTTTTGAAAGATTGAGGGTAGATAACCAGCACTTTCTTTGAAAGGCAGTATAGAGCAGTGGTTAAAAGTATGGAGTCTGAAGCCATCCCCACTGGTCTAGAATCCTAGCCCCACTACTTACCAACTGTGTTGGTCTTGGATAAGTTGCTTCTTTGGCCTTAGTTTCCCCATCTGTAAAATAGGAATAATACTAGTGCCTATCTCATAGCACTGGTCTGAGGATTAAATGAATTAACTTGTTTTAGAACAGTGCCTAACATAGTGTGTTATCTGTTAGTATTCCATGTAGTAAACTCTGGAGTTTCACGCACAAGTCATCTAAGCCTTTCCTCAGTCCCTGTTGTAATATTTTTGGGAGTGTGAGTTTTCATATGTTGACCAGAAGTTCACTAAAGTTTTATTTGCTCTTAAGTAATCGCCTTAAAATTTAAAGGAATACCCTAACTGGTGATTATCCTTGCTGTCCTTTGTAACTTAGATTTCACTGGTATACTTGCTTTTTCATAAGGGTATAATCATTTTATTCTATCTTCAAAACAGTCTGTTGGAATTGCATTTATTGCTTCATACTCTAGTCGTGTTTACTCCACATTACTCTGTTTTGCAAGGCTAATCTCTTATCAAAGTCCCTTTTAGTCTGTACATGTTATGGGCCATAGGAACAGGAAATGTTATCCCTATTTCTGTACTTTCCCACCAGCTTTTCTGTCTCTAGTGAAGAGCAGAGGCATGGTTCAATCCAATGGTTTAATGATTGTTGAGAACTGAGAATATTATGGAATATAGGTTTCCAGTCTGTTCATGTTCACTGGATATAGTTGATTATGGACTGAAAAAACACAGAAGCAGGGAAGGGAGAAGAGTACAGCAAAGATGTTATGGAGAGAAAGGCTTGTTTTCCTGATTGATTTTGGTTTGAACTCCAGCACTCACTCACTCACTCTTGGACTTAACCACTCGACCTGTCTGTGCCTCAGTTTTCTTCTCTGTAAAATAGGAGTGATAATAATTAACCTAGAAGGTTGCTTTGAGGGTTGACTGAAGTTACAGATTTTAAGAGTATGTGGTACATTTTGAGTGCTCATGTTGTGAATGTTAATTTCCTTCTCCGGGTCTCTGCATACAGTTCTGGAAGATTATTGAACTTTTGAATAGCAAGTTCAAACAAGATATTTTGTCCCTCACTCTTATTTTGAGAAGTTTTCAACCTATAGAAAAGTTGAAAGAATAATACAGAGAATTCCTCTGAATCTCTCATAAAAGTGAACGAGATGCATTGTTTACCTTTTGCTGAATTTGCTCTATTTCAGTCTCTTTATATTTTTCTTTTCTTTGGTAAGAATTTGATAGTTACAGACATGGTATTTCATTCAAGAATACTTCACCTTGTCTCTCATAAGAGTAAGGTTATTCTTCTACATAACCATAATACCACTATCACAAAGGAAGTTTGATATTGATAAAATATTATTTATTAATACAGACCACATTCAAATGTTTCCAATAAAAAACAAATTCAGGATCCAGTCAAGAAATAGGGAGTGCATTGATTTGCCTCTTTAGTATAATTTAGCATGATTCCCTAGCCTTTAAAATTAAAAAAAAAAAACACTTTTTATTGGTGTTTAATATACACCCAGGAAGTCCACCAGTTATGTGTACAGCTTGGTGAATGTTCACAGAGTGAACACAATCCTGTGTAACCAGTACTCAGATCAAGCAATCAAACATAACCGGGACCTCAGAAACCTCTTCAGCATCCCTCCTGTTACTGTCCAGTCCCCAAAACATTGCCCCTATCCTGACTTAATGTCCATATGTTAATAGCTTTTTGAGTGACTGAGTCTTTGTGGCCAAAAGCTTTACTGTGGAATTCAAATAAATGTGTTGTGGTCAGTTTTGACAAATATATATATACCTGTTTAACCACCACCACAGTGAAGATCAAAACAATTCCAGTATTCCCAAACATTCCCTTACTCTGCTTCCCCAGAAAATCCTAGCCTTTGGCCTCTGGGAATCTGAGCTGCTTTTTTACCACTAATAGATTATATTTGTCTCTCCTAGAATTACACGTGAATGTATTCATAATGTATATAATCTTTTGTGTCTCACTTCTTTTGCTCAGAATAGCGTTTGTGAAATTTTATATTGTTGTACATATGGCTTAGCAGTAAAGAGTCTGCCTGCAATGCAGATGTGTGGTTTTTTATTTTTTTATTTTTTTTTATTTTTAAACTTTACAATATTGTATTAGTTTTGCCAAATATCAAAATGAATCCGCCACAGGTATACCTGTGTTCCCCATCCTGAACCCTCTTCCCTCAGGAGATGTGGTTTTGATCCCTGGGTCAGGAAGAAGATCCCTTGGAGAAGGAAGTGGCAACCCACTCTGGTATTCTTCCCTGGGAAATCCCATGGACAGAGGGTCCTGGTGGGCTTTATAGTCCATGGGGTTGTAAGAGTTGTATGTGACTGAGCAGCTGAACCACCACCACCACCATGTATCAGTAATTCATTACTTTTTGCTAGTGTGTAGTATTCCATTGTATAGGTAAATCAACAGCACAGTTGATCTGTGTACCACTTGAACATTTGGTGTATATTAATTGCCTGTCGTCTAACAATGTTATTACAAATTTAGCAGCTTCATGCAGCACACATGTATTGTCTCACAGTGTCTATGGGTCAGGAGTCAGGACACCATTTAGCTGTGTCTCCCAAGGCAGCAGTCAAGCTGTCTGTCAGGGCTGTGATCGCATCTGAGTCTTGACTGGGGAAGGATTTGCTTCCGAGCTCATGTGGTTGTTGGCAGCATTTGGCTCCTTGTGGACTGCAGCGTGAGGACCCCGTTTTGTCAGCAGCTGTCAGCTAGAGGCTGCCCTCAGCTTCTGCCACATGGGTCTTCCCCAGGCGGCCACTTGTTTCTTCAGAGGTGAATGGATATTACAGTCTTATGTAATGTAACCACATATGTGTAATTACATGTGTTCTGTACAATTACAATTACCATACTATATTGGCCAGAAACCTGTCGCAGTTCCTGCCCACTTTCAAAGGGACAACACAAGGGCATGAATGCCAGGAGATGGGGATCGTGGGAGTCACCTCAGAGACTCTTCCCCACATGGTTGGTTCTAGTTTTGGGCTACTATAAATACTCATGTGTGTTTGTGGAAACATGTTTTCATTTTTCTTGGTAAATACTTCCCAAGTGTAATTGCAGGGTCACATGATAAGTGTATGTTGAGCTCTGTAATAGATTGCGTTCTTGTTTTGTAAAGTTGTCCTTGTTGTTGTTTAGTCACTAAGTCAGGTGTGACACTTTGTGACCCCATAGACTGCCTGATACCGGTCTTCCCTGACTTCCGGGATTGCCCAGTTTGCTGAGATTCATGCCCATTGAGTTGGTGACACTATCTAACCATCTCATTCTCTGCTGCTTCCCTTCTCCTGCCTTCAGTCTTTCCCAGCATCAGGGTCTTTTCCAGTGAGTTGGCTCTTCACATCAGATGGCCAAAGGATTGGAGCTTCGGCAAAGTTGTACTGTTCTTCATTCCACCAACAATGTGTGAACGTTCTGATGGCCCCACACCCATACCACCACTTGGTATTGTCTGTCTGTTTTAATTTTAGCCGTTTGAGTGTGTAGCTTGCATGACTGTGTAGTGGTATTTCATTGTGGTTTTTCTTTGCATTTCTGTGATGACGAATAACATTAAGCATCTCTTTTCATGTGCATACTGGTAAAGGCTGAGGTTAATGTTTTTCCCCATATGAATATCAGTTGTTCCAGCATCATTTGTTGATCTTACCATCTTTGTAAAAAAAAATTGAAAAATAGTATATAATAGATCAATTTCTAAACTGTCTTCTGTTCCATTTATCCATTACCTATATGCAAATGAAGTTTCTCCTAATGCAAATGAAGTATAGATGACTCATGAGTTTGAACTGCATTGGTCCACTTGGATTTCTTTTTCAATAAATACACAGTACAGTACATAATATACTACAGTTTATGGTTGGTTGAATCCATAAATATGGAGGGCTAACTGATACTGATTTATAGTTTGTGTGTGTGTGAGTAAGAGAGAGAGAGAGAGAAATCTGTATCTAACTGTCAAGGTAATACTGGCCTATCAGAATGAGTTGGGAATTTTTATCTTTTTTTTTTTTTTTGGCTGTGCCATGCACCTTGCAGGACCTCAGTTTCTAGACAAGGGATTGAACCTGGGCCACAGCAGTTGAAGCCCAGAATCCTAACCACTAGGCAACCAGGGAACTCCCTCACCTTTCTTTTCTACTTTCTGAAGTAGTTTGTGTAAGACTGCTATTACTGGGCACTTGCATGGCAGTCCAGTGGTGAAGACTTGTGCATTCTGTTTTTCCCCTAGGGTCAGCTTTGACATAATGTTTCTCAAGGAATTTGCTATCATTTCAGTTGTCAAATATGTTTAAGGTGCTTCATAATATTCCTTTTTTTTTTCCCCTCAAGGCTTCTTCTTTTTCCCCATTGTGGACCATTTCTGTAGTCTTTATTGAATTTGTTATAGTGTTATTTCCGTGTTATGTTTGGTTTTTTGGGCACGAGATCTTAGCTTCCTGACCAGGAATCCAACCTGTATTCCTTGCATTGGAAGGTGAGATCTTAACCACTGGACTGCCAGGGAAGTCCCTCCATTATCTTTTATTTAAAAAGAAGTCAATTATTTATTTTATTTTTGGCTGCTCTGGGTCTTCGTTGCCCTGTGCGGGCTTTCTCTGGTTGCGGCGAGTGGGGGCTATTCTTTGTTGTGGTTTTGGGGCTGCTTGTGGTGGTGGCTTCTCTTGTGGAGCTCGGGCTGTAGTCACACAAGATCAGTAGTTGTGGCCCTCCTGTATCTTTTAGATGTCTATAAAATATGCAGAGATTTCCCCCTTTTCATTCCTACTATTGGAAAATAGTGTCTTTTTTTTAAATTGATCAATCTGGCTACAGATTTATCAGTCTTAGTATTCCTCAGAAAATCGGTTTTTATTTTATTTATTTTCCTCTGTTGTTTTTAAGTTTTAAATTTTCTTTCTGTTTACTTTGGGTTTCACTTGTTCTTTCTCTAGCTTCTTTTCTAAAGTCACTAACTGAAACTGTAAACTTCCTTCTAAGCACAGCTTTAGTTGCATTCCACAAATTTAAATGTGTTTTCATTTTCATTCAGTTCAGTTCAGTCACTCAGTCGTATCCGACTCTTTGTGACCCCTTCGACTGCAGCACGCCAGGCTTCCCTCTCAATCACCAACTCCCGGAGCTCGCTCAGACTCATGTACATCATGTTGGTGACGCCATCCAACCATCTCATCCTCTGTCGTCCCCTTCTCCTCCTGCCTTCAATCTTTCCCATTATCAGGGTCTTTGCCAGTGGGTCAGTTCTTCACATCAGGTGGTCACAGTATTGGAGCTTCAGCTTGCAGTCCTTCCAATGAATATTCAGAACTGATTTCCTTTAGGATTGACTGGTTGGATCTCCTTGCAGTCCAAGGGCCTCTCAAGAGTCATCTCCAACACCACAGTTCAAAAGCATCAGTTCTTCAGTGCTCAGCTTTCTTTATGGTTCAACTCTCACATCCATACACGATTACTGGAAAAACCATAGCTTTGACTATATAGACTCTTGTCGGCAAAGTTATGTCTCTGCTTTTTAATATGCTGTCAGTTTAGCATATTTTTCTGTAATTATTTTGTCTTCTTGATTAACTCCCTTATTTTGAAAGTGTCCTTGTTTATCATTGGTAATATCTGTTAGTTTGAAGCTGTCTGAGATTAATATTGCCAGTACAGCTTTGTTATGATTAGTGTTTGCATGGTCTATCATTTTCCATCCTTTGGCTTTTGAGCTGTGTGTGTCGTTTTGTTTAAAATGGGTTTCTTATGGGCAGTCTATAGCTCAGTCTTGGGTTTTCTCACCACTCAGTCTGACAGTCTCTGCCTTTTAACAGGAGTGTTTCATTTGTACTCAAGGTAAATATGAATGTGGGTGGGTTTAAGTCTGAAGTGAGGTCGCTCAGTCGTGTCCGACTTTTTGCGACCCCATGGACTGTAGCCTACTGGGCTCCTCTGTCCATGGGATTTTCCAGGCAAGAATACTGGAGTGGGTTGCCATTTCCTTCTCCAGGGCATCTTCCCGACACAGGGTTTGAACCCAGGTCTCCCGCACTGTAGGCAGATGCTTTACCTTCTGAGCCACAAGGGAAGCCTTCGGGTTTAAGTCTACCATCTTGCAATTTTTTTTTTCATCTGTTTTTTGTTTTCTCTTTTTTTGTCTTCTCTTGGATTGAATTATTTTTTGGATTTCATTTTATCTCTACTGTTGATTTAGCTGTACCCTACCAAGTTTTTTTTTTTTTTTTTTTTTTACTAATTAGTGATTGCTCTAAGGTTTACGTTACTTTAAGTTACCACAGCCTATTTTCAAATGATATACTATAAATAATTCACATATAGTGTAAGAACCTAACAGAAATATGCTTCAGTTTTCCCTTTTATCCATTATACTATGTGTCATAGATTTTACTACTACATATGACACAAACCTCACGGTACATTTAAATTATCTTTTAAAAATAAAAATTTGCTAACATGTTGACCATTTCTAACGTTCCTCTTTCATGTAGATTAAGTTTCCATCCAGTATTGTTTTTCTTCTGCTTAAAGAATTTCTTTTAATGTTTCTTGTGGTACAAGTATACTGTTGACGACTACTGCCTCTTTTTCCTTTTGAAAAAGTCTTTAATTTGTATTCATTTTTGAAAGAATTTAATTGGATATGGAATTCCAGGTTGACAGTGGTGGTCGTGTCCTGTCCTCTGTGGGCATTTTAAAGATATTATTTTTTTTGAAATGCCAGATGGCCAAGTTTTTGTGGTTTTATTAACACAAACGCAGTGTGCACACAAGCTGTCTGTTCATTTCTCTGCCGGGCAGCCTGGCATAGGATTGGTGACTCTGAGGGCCGGCAGGATTGCTCTCTCCACACTGGCTTTGAGTTCTTGGAGGAGACGTGAGTAACCTAAGCACAGGAAGGCTGTTGCACGTCAGCACACTTCAGGCTCCCTGAAGTTGTGGACCAGGAACTTCCGGAAGCCACTGGGCAGTACGACCGTGCTCTTGTTGCTCGCGTAACCAGCGTTGGGCACTCGTATCTGGCCCATGAGTTTCTTGAGCACCCTGTTGTCAGTGCCTCTGGGTTTCCATCGTTCCACTTAATTTTGACTTAGCAGTCTGACTGGTGTGGGTTCAACTTCTTGGTCCTCTTTTTGGTGAGCTTCACGAGGGGTCTGAATGTGGCCCTGATGGCTGTCACCTCTGTAAAGTGGGCAGTGCTGAGGAAGAGCCAAAGATACTATCCCATTGTGTTTTTTTTTGTCCTGCACAGTTATTGATCAGAAGTCTGAAGTCATTTTTAATCTTGATTAATATGTGTAGGTAATGTTTCTCTTTTTTTTCTGGCTGCTTATAATATTTTTCCCTTTTCATATATTTTTAGAATTTGGTTATGGTGTACTTTAGTATACTTATGTGTTTCTTCTGCTTGGGGTTTGCTGAGCTTCTGGATCTGTGAGTTTCTAGTTTTCATCAAACTTAGAAATTTTTCAGTCATTATTCAAATATTTTTCTCTTTGGGGTCCCCACCATCCTTCGTTTTAATCAATTTCTGCTGCAGTGTTTTCAAGCGCACTTACTTTTTTTTCCTGTAGTAGCTAATCTGCTGTCATTACCATTCAGTGAAATTTCTATTTCAAATATGTTTATTCATCTCTAGAAGTCCTACTCTCTTCTTATACCTCACATTTCTGTCCTTACTGTGATCATGTTTAAATTATTTTTTAAAAGAAAATCTTTTATTTAATTTATTTGGCTGTGTTGGGTCTTGGTGGTTGCACGTGGGATCTTTAGTTGTGGTGTGCAAACTCTCAGTTGTGGGATGTGGGGTCTGGTTCTCTGACCAGGGATCGAACCTGAGCCCTCTGAACTGGGAGCACGGTGTCTTAGCCACTGAACCCCCAGGAAAGTTCTCTTTTTAAAATTTATTGAGGTTTTTTACTTGACATACAGGATTGTATTAATTTCAGGTGTACAACATGGTTTGATATTTGTATTTTTTAATTGAGCTAAATTCTTGAATAAAGCTGGACTGGTGAGACTCATGGATCTTGTGGACTTGGTTCAGCTTCTGACAGGCAGTTTGGCTGCTCAGACCTTACCCCTCTTTCAAAACCACGTCTGAGCTGCGTGTTAAAGATGGGAGTCTGTCCTCCTCCTCGTCATAAGAAAGTGACTTGTTAGGATTCTTCCAGGGCTCCGACTGGTGTTTGGAGTGGAGCAGTCCTTCATTGTGTCCACCGTAGGACATTCAGTCCCCAGACCCCTGCCTTCTAAATGCCTGTGGGGCTCTCTGGTCACTGTGACAGCCAGAAACACCTCCACACACTTCTAAATGCCTGTCTGGGGGTGATTCCACCCCAGAGTTGAGATCCATTGGGTCATGACATTGCTTTGAGACTGGCCAGGTTTGTATTTTGGTGGTGAAATGCTCCAGGGAAAGACACTGCCATTGTCCTTTGCCTGCTTCATTTTGGCTTATGTATAAGTGGTTCCTTTGTTTTACTCTTTTAACTAAAAAATTAATTAAGTACATATGAATTGAGTATTGATACGAGTTACATTCTAAGTGGTGAAGATCAGCCTTCACCAAGGTGGTAAAGTGCGTGCCTTCAAGGAACTGAAAACTAGCAGGGACAGACATTAATAAATTATATAATGAAGAATTTCAGATGGTATCATAAGGACGTCAACATGCAGAGTAATAAGGATGAATGATGCCTGTCCTGGTTATCAAGCAATAGTTTTCTAAAGAACACAGGTATTTCAGCATAGAGAATCACCTGGAAAATAATCATATTAGGCAGTTCTCAGATTGGTTAAGAAGTCATCTGTGAGGTCACTGTAAGGTCTGACTGACCTCACACAGAGCAGTGAATTGGAATATGATGTGGGGAAATGCTTGCTCCTTTCTCAGCAGCCCCCGAGAATGGTCTTGGAGGTCGGGCTTTGGTGTGCTGAGACCCTAGAAGGCTCTGTGAAGCCAAAATTTGAGGAATTCACAGAGTGTTGCTATTTAAGCTCCTTGGTGGGGCTGTGATTCTTACACACTTTGAATATCCCAGAAAGACTCTGTAAGGAGCCAGCATCAGTGGTGGGTCCCCAAGGAAGAAGAGGCTGTTGGGATGAGAAGGGAGCTTCCTTTTTAAATTTTTTAAAGCAGAGTATATTTACATGGCTCACATAAAAAGGTACAAAAGGATATATGATGAAACAGACTTCTTTGGTGCTGTGTATTGTTTAAAGTTTTTCCTCTAGCAAATATTAGCTGTTCAGGAGATGAACTAATTTAAAGGGAAGTTCCTTGGAGGTTATGATTGACAGTGATTAGTTGTATCTCAGGAAGAAAGTTTTAGTTTAAATCAGAATGAGGCTTCCTGAATAATAGAGCTGTTTGTGTTAGTTCCATATAGTCAAATAACTTACATTATTATTTATGGGATAGCATTAAGGTTGTTGCTTAATAAAATGTGGTCTAAGCAAAACTCGATTATTTTGATTAAGTAGAAGAGCTCCAGTCCTTTTGGTACCCGTCCTTTTAGCTGAGTCATCATAGGCAGGTTATTTAACCTCCCTTGCCTCAGTTTCCTCATCAGCAATACTTCCATACATTTATTGTGAGAATGAAATGAAGAAGGAGCTAAGTATATGTTTGCACTTAATACTTACCAGATGGACTGAAGGAAGCCCTCAAGAAGGCAATGAACTTTATATAATCTATTCAAACCCAATCCATTCTGCTCTTTGTTGCCCGCTCATTCATTCAGCAAATATCTGTGGAAGGTCTGTGGCTCAGCAGGTGAAGAATTTACCTGCAATATAGGAGACACAGGAGAAGCGAGTTTGATCCCCGGGTTGGGAAGATCCCCTGGAGGAGGAAATGGCAACCCACTCCAATATTCTTGCCTGGAGAATTCGATGGGCAGAGGAGCCTGGTGGGCTATAGTCGAAAGGGTCACAAAAGAGAGTTGGACACGACTAAGCAAACAAGCACATAACCTGTGCCTGATACTGACCCAGGGATACAGTGATAAGCAGACACAGTTTCTGCCCACTTGGAGTATATAATCCGGTGAGGACACAGACATCAGTTGGATATCACGCACTTAAAATTGCAGTTCGGCTTAGTCCTTGAAGGAGAGGTACACGGTGTGAGTGTATATTAAGGAGATTTGAATATACAGATATTCTCCTGTCAGAGAAGTCACACTTTCCCAAGAGTGACTTAGCTGGCATCTGAAGGATAAGTCAAGCCATCAGAGAGAAGGGAAGGAACAGCTGGTGCAAAGGCCCCTTGACTGAGGAAGAAAAGGCGAGTGTGTGCGTTGTCGGCAGAGCTGGGGAATGTGGTGCCAGACCTGGTATGTTAGAGGAGACGCATGGCCAAACTGAGAAGGTTTTCCTGTATTAGAGTCATTGTTGTTTACTGGGGCGGGTGGGTGGATGAGATCAGATTATTGTTTTGAAGAGATTGTCTGCTTGCAGGGTGGAAACTGAATTAGAAGAGAGAGCCAGCATGGATGTGAGTGAGCTGATGAGAAGGCTATGGCAGTGGTCCAGGCAGGGGTTTTTGGAAGCTTAGACCTAAGTGACGTTAGAAGAAATGGAGCAAAGTGGATGGCCTGATTCCATGGATGTTTAGGAAGGCATATGGGAAGACTTGATATGGTGTTTGCTCTGGCAGGTGAGGGGAGGCGCTGCCCAGGGTGGTCTTTTGGATTCTAGTTTGTGTATTTTGGTGGAAGGTTGACTTTCACTCAGACAGGGAAAGCAGAAGAGGTCATATATGGTGGAAGGAGAGGATTATGAATCTGCTATGGGATTTGTTAAGTCCAGGAGAAGGCAGGAAGTTGTAGAACTCAAGAGAGGTGTGGGCTGGAGCCCTAAATGCATCAGCTTATGGATGCCTGGAGCTTTAGGAGGGAGGGAAGGCACGTTCAGGTTTCCAGTTACTTTCCATACTTTCTAATTTTATGCTGGCTGACCTTGTCCTAGAGAAGAAGGGGCTCTTGAGAAGGACTTTGGATGAAGTGATAGGGTCCTTCCAGCAGAGTTCTTGCCTCCCTGTGTGGGAGCAGCTGGGCATGAGGAATCTTTGGGGACCCTCTGTGGACTGGACTCTTTCCTCTCTCCACTTCCATTCTTTTTCCCAGAAGGCTTCGCACTTGCCATCTGAACCAGCTGGGAGGAGTTTGGAGGCTGGCTCCACAGATTAGCTCATTTGTCTGGATATTATCTGTGGATAATTGGGAATTGGTTTGAACATCAGTAACAATAAACTAATCATGACTCTCTCAAGCTGCTTGTTTTCTTCCTTTGGAGATTTGTAGATTTCCTCCTAGGGTGTCTGTCTCTGTCTCTTGTCTCCCTTTCTCTGAACTGTGGCCGTGTCAGCTAAGGGTTGAAGGTAAATTTGAGGGTGAGGGGAGAGATCCAGAGAAAGACACAGACTAGGACCAGGCGAGTGGGCCACATGCTGCTTGCGGGTTGGTCTGTTTATCTGTCAGCTTGTCATGAGCTTATTTTCAAAAACCCAACTTTCTTTTCTGCTGGGGATTGGTATCCTGAACGACAGGTGGTAATAGGAACCAGTGTTCACAGTTTACTGCTTCCTTGGCTACAGATAGATGCTGAGTGTAGGCAACTGGGGCCCCCTTGTGGCTGGATCTGGTTATTCACTTTTGCTTGGCTTGCTGGTCAGTGTGGAGGGGGGCGGTGGGCAGAGATGGCAAAAGGAAAGTTTAGCTCTCACTCAACACCTTTTGTGGACTTTGCTATTGCTGTGGGTTTCATGATGGTCCCCAGCCGCTGCTACTCAGCTGCTTGGGCCCTCTGAAGCCAAATTCAGCCTTCTTGAGATGTTGTGACTGTGAACCTGAACCCGGAAGCCCTCTCTCCATGTTCTCTAGCAAATTTGGGCTTCTTGGGCTACTTCTTATGAGGAACCTACCACAGACCTCTCTGCAGTATGGAAAACGGGTGAGAAGTGCCAGAAGTAGTTGTTTGTGTGTGTCGCTCCGGAATGGCACGCCTTTGGTTTTTTGATGTCCATTGGGTGGCACTGCAATCTTACTTTTGTTTTTATTTTTCTTTGCAGCCAAGCTCTGCTCCAGGAAGTGAAAATGTGGTGCCTCGAGAGCCGCTGGTAAGAAGCCACGATATATAGTATGAGTCTCTGTTAATTAAAATACGTAGTATGATTCTCTATTAATTAAAACACTGAGTTTAAAGAAGCCTGATGATCCTATAGTCATGCGTCAGTAGTGCCCCTGAATATAGGAGTGTAGGTGTTCTGTAGAGACCGAGCCCATCAGCGACATCTCACTTCTGACTGCTTTTCAGGCATGCAGAGGTTAGCGAGATTCCCTCTTAGTAAAGCATGGTCTTTTCTGGAATGAGGAGCACCCATCCTTGGTCTGGTGATGCACCGTTTTATTTATTGTTAATCAGTGGGATGCCAGAAACCTATGGTGGCTGAGCTGAAGCAAGGTTGCTGGACCTGACCAAGGAGCTGAGCTGCTTGATTGTCTGAAATAGCCATTCTGTTCCTCAGAGTGAGGACACTTCAAGTGGCCTTTGGAGAACAGATAAGAGAGAGAGTTCTGTTTCTGCCTGGCCTGTAATTAGGTTTGTGATGCTCACTACCAACATTCTCTGCTTACACAATTGATAGGGAAGAGGCCTACTAAGTGCTGAAGCTAATTTTCTTTACACAGTGCATTTGCCTTGGTGGTCTTAGCCTGAGTGCCTGCCCCATTTTCTGTTTTGCATTTCAAGGCCTACTGCAAATCCTCTTGGCTGAATATTAAGCCCTGTTCTGTACTGGAAATTCCCTGGCAGTCCAGTGGTTAAGACTCTGCACTCTCATTGCTGGAGCCTGGGTTCAGTCCCTGATTGGGGAACTAAGATTCCACAGGCTGTGTGTCACAGCCAAAAAAAAAAAAAAAAAGACTTGTTCTCCAGATGAGTTTTACAGAGGGGCCAGCTTTACGTTTAACTTTGCAGAGCTTTTTCTTTTATTGAATAGTGATAGCAAGCTTAGGGATATACCACCAAGCTTTTGTTTCAGCAGGGCCTGTAGTTTTACCCGTTTTCCTTCCCTCTCCTTCTGGAGGTAGTGGGAGGAGGTGACGTGAGGCCCTTAGCTGGTATGAACAAGTCTGAATTCCGGCCTGTGCTAAGACTTTCCAAGGCAGGAGGTGAGTTGGATCTGGCTGAGCTGGAGGAAGGCTCGGGTGATGCCAGCCCTGCGGGGACTGGTGGAGAGAGTCACTGTTGCCCTGCATGTCACCTGCTCTTCCCAAGTATGGGTTACTTCCCACCACTCCCTTAGTGGCTTCATTTCTCTCTTTTGGTATTGCGTGGGCTCTTCCTTGTGGTCTTGGTGGTGTGAAAGCCAGAGGAGGCTTTGCTTGGCCAATCCCTTATGTTGGGAGCTTGTTTCCCATGGGGCCTGCCTCAGTGCCCCTCAGACTGAAGTTGTGGTTGACTTTGGACTAAAGTTCAAATTGAACACTCTAGTCCTCTTCAGTCCTTTATTCCTCAGTCTCTTTTCACATTTTTATCTACTCATTTAACTACTGATCACCAGAAGAGCAGCTGGACCATCTTTTGGGCGTTCTTTCTAGCACGGAGCCCTGAGCAGTTGGTGGCATCGCTGACTACTGGGTGCTTGGATCCCCGTGGCCCCTTCGCTCTGCTAATGTTTCTGTCCACTGTTCTTTTCCTGCTGCATTCGGCATTGCATGTTGGTTGCTTGTGTTTTTATTTCTTTCTTTTCTGGGAGGCCCTGAGCAGTCTTCAAACCCTAGTAGCCAGCGATCGTCCAGAGTTCAGACTCATTCTCTCCAGGCCAACTCCACAATTACCTTATATTTAATTAATATTTTTTCCCCTCTTTACATACTTGCTGCATAATTGCTCAGAGGAAAGAAAACACATAGCAGCAATTTATATATATATAAAAAAACAATAATTAAAAAAAAACCCCGAAATAAACTCCCATCTCATTTGGGTTGATCCTATGAGTTGGGTAATTAGGGCCCTATTAAAAGGTAGACCCTTCCTCCTTCCCCTCTTTTTTTATTAATTTTTTTATATTAAACTCCCACAGTTTCTCAGTCATGCCCTTATTGCTTTTGGCCAACCATTTGCAGCAGCCTGATTAAATGAGGGCACCAGCCGAGTTGTATGCTCTTGTGTGAGCTACTTCTGCCTCTTGGGAGAGGCGGCAGGAGGGTGCCAGGCAGAGAAGCTGCCGAGGGCCAGCAGCGGCTTTTGTGGCTGGTCGGGGACAGGATGAGCTGCTGCGAACTGGCAGCAGGCTAGAGAGAGTCACAGGGTGCCAGAGAGGTGATGGGGCACCCACACACAGAAAGCCCCCTAGCACTCAGCCCAAGGGCCTATCTACACCCTCACCCCTACCCCGCAGGGAGGTTCCTCAGGCTATATGTGTTAGCTGTCTCCTGGGTGCTCAGGAGGAACAGACAATTGAAGAATAAAGCTAAGCCTTCTTCCTAAGTAATTTATATATCTTATTTGGGGAAGAAAATGCATTTATTTGTTACATGCAAGACAATTAGCAAATGGCACAAGGTTGTATATAATTTTAGCAAACAGTACAAAATTGTATATAATTTGGTGCAGAATTGCCTGGCTGGGAGTATAAGAGAGCCTTCATTATTCAGAGAAGGAAGAGTTCTCTGGTGGGGTGGGGTGGGGGTGGGGTCCTTAGGGGTGGTTTTTGTGAAACTCAAGGCCAGGGCTGGAGGAATAGGATAGTCCAGTGTTGAAGGGAACACCGTGCTCAGTTATTTTTGGTTTTGTTTTTAACCAAGTGGAGTGCGTATTTTCCACAAAATTCCTAAATGGAAGCTGCCTGTTCTCTATACTAATAAGGCTAAGCTTGGGATGCTGGAGGCAAATAATCTTGTTCTTTGTCTTCAGAACTAGATGAGCACTTTGGGTAATTTTCCCCTTTATTAAAAGAGAGGCTGTACTGAGGAGTCAGCATAGTACCGGTGACGTTGTTAGGTGGGCGTGTTCAGGTGTCTGCGCTATTGCTTTGCTCTGTTTCTAGGAAAGGAGGACCTGGTTTTCATTGCTGTCCTCTCTGGACCGTAAGAGCTGGCTTGTGATTTTGAGTTGATAAGTAGGCTCATTCATGTCTGACTCTTTTGAGATCCTATGGACTGTAGCCCGCCAGGCTCCTCTGTGCATGGGATTTCCTAGGCAAGAATACTGGAGTGGGTTGACATTTCCTCCTTCGTGGGATCTTCCTGACCCAGGGATTGAACCCGAGTCGCCTGCGTTTCCTGCATTGGCAAGCGGATTCTTTACACTGCACCTCCTGGGAAGGCCTGATAGGGGTCTTGTGGTCTCTAATTGGCACACACGTGTGTACAGCGATCCCCTCTCTGGCCGCATAGTGACACTGCACGTTACCTTCTCTTGCGCCTGCAGACCTCCTCCCTCACTGAAGAACCAACCCAGCAACTCTGGTCATATTAGTGGGGTAATTGCTCTATAATGTCATGATGTCCTTGGGGTGGTGATTGGTAAACAGACTCCCCTTGATAAATTCTGTGAACTCCCCGTTGAAATTCTCTGATTGTTAATGACAGAACTCTTTGCCAGAGTTAAAATGGCTGATTACTTTTTCTTTACACTTTGTTCACTGAGCTTTGCCTTCCAGGACAAGCTCCAGAGTACTGACCTCTAGCTTCTCCCAGACCTGCTCAAAACCTGTAAATTTCCTGCAGACCTGGGTTTTCTCATCACCTATGTGGGCACATGCTCAAGCCGTCGCAGAGGCTCTGGGCTGGTCCCCACACTGCTCTGCGAGGATCAAGTGCTCCTGCCTGGTTGATAAACCTTTAAGAATGGCCGGACGATTGTCTGCATAGAGTTCCTTCCTTGCTTTGATACAGAAACAGGGGTTAAGTAGTCTCCTTAGAGTCCTTCCAGTCATACAAGTTGAGGGTATTTGAAGCAGCTGTCAATATGGTTTCATTTACGGTCTGCTCACTCTTTTCAGTACAAGTTCCTCAGCGTTCAGTACAGTTGCTTATGTACTTTATATAATGCTTATGGATCTGGGCTAAACTAGAATTTCAGCATTTTGCTCTTTGAAACCAACTTATTTCTAATGGGTGAGTCTTCTGCCATCTTCTCTTCCTCTGACCTGTAGGTATAGGTTTTGTTTTTGTTTCTGTCCTTTTTCTGCATCCCTCTACCAAAATAACCTCACACAACACCTAATGTTCCTTTATAAATGATGATGGTAATTCTACTTTATTACCTTCCCTGTTGCTGCTGCTAAGTCGCTTCAGTCGTGTCCGACTCTGTGCGACACCATAGACGGCAGCCTACCAGGCTCCTCCGTCCATGGGATTTTCCAGGCAAGAGTACTGGAGTGGGGTGCCATTGACTTCTTGTATCACCTTCCCTAGGATTAATGCTTTTTGGTATGCTGAATTCTCCCCCCCCCTTTTTTTTAACCTTACATCCCCATGACTTAATTATTCTATAACTGGAATTTTGCTCCTGTTGATTGTTTTCACCCATTCCCCTCACCTTCCTCTGAGTTCTGTTTTTTAATTTTAATTTTTTAGGCTCCACATATCTGAAGTACATTAAGTATCGTGTCTCCGCAAATTTCTCCTGGAGGCTAAGAAAGAGCCTTGCCTGGGGTGAAGGGGTTGGGTGGGTGGTTCATTTGTTTGATCTCCACCCTTCTTGGGGAGCTCTTTTACCTCATACCTAGACACCTAAGATTTTCTCTTTGGTTTTTAAGTCAGTTAACCAGAGGCTGGCAATCAAAAGGCTTTTAAGGGACTTCCCTGGTGGTACAGTAGTTAAGACTCTGTGCTTCTACCGCGGGGGGTGGGGGTGAAGGGGGAAAGGATTTGATCCCTTGTTGGGGAACTAAGGTCCCACATGCCGTGTGATGTGGCCAAAAAGTAAAATCTAAAAAATCTCGATGAATTCAGGGAGCTCCTCTTTAGGAGAAGAGCTGTGGCCGGTCGCCTGTCTCCTGGAAACCTCTCACACGTACCTCTGGCACAGTCTCCTCCGCATTTGTATCTTTTGTGGTTCAAATACTTAGGTAAACTTGTTAGTGGGCTCACGGTGGGTAGGTGATTCTCATGTTTTTCCCCCACCAAAACATTTCTGAAAGATGATATTCACATGCCCAGTGCATTTCTTTGTGTATACTCATGTGAAGTAATGTGTGTATGTGTGTGTGTATGTATAGAACATATGGTACACATATATTTATTTTATAAAGCTCGAAGCACTTGGCAGAATAAAATTGATTTTAACATTGTATTCATGAAAGTATTTTATAAGCATGGAGTAGTGACACTAGCTACTTAGATTTTAGGAAATTGTCATTTTTCCAGGAAAAATAAATAAATATGGCAAATCTAAAGTATCAAGCATTATTATTTAAAGAGTCTGTAATGGTTCATTTCTGTGAGTGTAACAGAGTTAGGTTTGCTCAACTGAGCTGTGATTTCCATCTGTTTCCCACTCAGGGTCTACTTGGAGGCAGGTGACTGGGGATGGTGATGTAGCTGCTGCTGTTGCTGCTAAGTCGTTTCATTCGTGTCCGACTCTGTGCAACCCCATAGATGGCAGCCCACCAGGCTCCCCCGTCCGTGGGATTCTCCAGGCAAGAGTACTGGAGAAGGTTGCCATTGCCTTCTCTGATGATGTTGTAGGGATAACCCTAAATCTGCTCTATTTATTTATTTGTAAAAAGTGAGCCATCTGCTGGTTTTGGTGCTTACTGTACCAAAGGCACAAGGTGCCCCTCACAGCTGCTGAAGGAAACCTGGAACCTAAATTAAATGTAAACACCCAGAGGGTGGGGCTTGTGGTACACCCCCAGCGTGTCGTGTGTCCTGACTCCAGATGTGGGGCCAGAGGTCTGGGCACTGCAGATTGGAGGAGATGTTGGCTTTCCTCCTTCCCCAATCCCCCAAAACGTTGATCTTTAACGCTGACACCCCTTGTCAGGAGGGAGCCTGAGATTCCTGCCTGTTCTGTGGATAGGGGGAGGAAACTGATGAGAACTAAATGCTGAAATGGTTGAACCTGAGAAAAGCCTCATTCTGTCTCTGGTGGCTTCTCTCTAATCTCTAGGCTACTTACTGATTTTGAAATTACTGCCTCTTCCTGCTCCGTCCTTCCTATTACAGACGGAGGAGGTTTATTGAATAGACCAGGCGGTGCCCTTTAAGTTTTTCCCTCCTCCAGGTAAATGAAGAGGTGTGGTTTTTTTTTTTTTTTTTTTCCTGTTTTAAGGTATCCTTTTGCAAATAATTATTAGATGAATCGAAACTCTTAGGAGTAATAATTAGAGAAATGGAATTTGAAATTGGTGTTCAGCTTTGTTTATATTTTGGGTTCCTGCTTTCGTGGTAATACTTTATATTTGCTGTAGTTCCGGTAATCAGAGGCCCAACTTTTGGATAACTGAGCAGTGTCCTCCTTCCGGAGATGTGGGAACTGGCAAGCTGAGTGCACAAGTGCCTTTTTTCAGAGCCATAGTGATCGGGGAATTGGGTTTTTAATCTTGTCACCGGCCTCATTCTTTGAAAAAGGGAAAGCCGCTCGGTCTTGTCCGACTCTTTGTGACCCCATGTACTGTAGCCCATCAGGCTCTTCTGTCCATGGAATTCTCCAGGCCAGAATACTGGATTGTGTAGCTCTTCCCTTCTCCAGGGGATCTTCCCAACCCAGGTATCGAACCCAGGTCTCCTGCATGGCAGGCGGATTCTTCACCATCTGAGCCATCAGGGAAACCTCCCTTTCCTCTTGGAAACATGGTCTCAGAAGTTCCTACCCAGGCGTCACTGGGCATGGGGTGTCTAGAGCTCTTATTTGGGCAGAGTGACCTCCTAAAAATGTTTTTTTGTTTAAAATAAGTCAGTATCTTATTTAATTATTTTTGGCTGCACCGGGTCTTCATTGCTGCCCACAGGCTTTCTCTAGTTGCAGCGAGCGGTGGCTACTCTTTGTTGTGATGCACGGGCTTCTCTAGTTGTGGCTTAAGGGCTGTAGGGCTTGGACTCAGTAACTCTGGCTCATGGGCTTAGTTGCCCTGCGGCCGGCATGTGAGATCTTATTTCCCAAACCAGGTATAGAACCCGTGTCCACTGTATTGGCAGGCAGATTCTTAACCACTGGACCACCAGGGAAGTCCCTTAAAATCAGTCATTATCTTATGTGAAAGAATCTTCAGGCAAAAGCTGCTTGTACAGTGTGACCTAAAGAGGGTTATCCTGTATGACAAATTCAGCAAATCCCCAACAAACCTCCAGTTTGTGAAGCACCAGATGTCATGCTTCGGGTAGCCATGTGCCCTGCTGTCTCCAGGATAATTTCAATTTAAAATACTCTAGCCCCTTGTCAAACCATGCAGACCAATTTGGGTTTGAAGAATCCACTCTTGTAGTTAACCAACCCCACTCTGCGCTGAGAAGCCGCGGGAAGATAAAGTGGTGCTCGGGAGAAGGACGTGCTCGCGGCCCTCCCTCCTTCCCTCCCAGCTCTCCTTTCTTTTATGGTTTGTAGTTATAACCCAGATTTATGCCTGTTGCTCCACAAATCTTCTCCCTGCCATTATGAGTTTGTCTGCACAGTCTAGAGATGGGCCGACACTGAGTGATGCTCGAGGTAAATCTGCGAGGGGCGCTCCTTGACGCCGAGTCAGCCAAGAGCCGACTCCTGGCCCCTGTGGACGGGAAGAAGACGTGCTGCCACCTTTGTGACCTCTTGCCTTGGTGACCTTGGTGGCACCGCTCTCCTGCTTGTGTTCACAGAGTCTGTGGGGTGGCACCAAGAGGGCTTTCTCTATGTCTGCTCTTGTCCAGTCGGGCCACAGCAGAGCATCTCCAGGGGCAGGGCTGCCTTTTCCAGCTTGGCGGGGAGGAGCTGCTGATAGAATCCAGCACACAGGTTAATGACTGTACACGTGTGAGTGCCCAGTCACTAAGTCATGTCCGACTCTTTGTGACCCCGTGGACTGTAGCCCTCTAGGCTTCCTGTCCATGGGATTTTCTAGACAAGAATACTGTAGTGGGTTGCCATTTCCTCCTCCATAGGATCTTCCCGGCCCAGGGGTCGAACCTGCCTTTCCCGCACTTGTAGATGGATTCTTTACCACTGGGCCACCTGGAAGCCCTGGTCATACATAGACATGGTTTAGCTTTTCCAGTTTGCTGAAAATGGGTTTACTAGACGTCTTTTTCCCCCTTTCCTCATACTTTCTATTTGCTGTATCCTTTTGTGTGTACCTTTGACTCATTTCAAATCTCTTGTGAAATGAAGTGGTGGCACCAGTAAATACGTATTTTAAGAAAAGTGTCAAGCTTGCATTAGACACCCGCTAGCGGTCACAGCGCTGGGAAGCTACGCACCAGGCCTGGGCCCTCTGGCCCGTCGCTGCCTGGTCACACCCACACCCACACCCCTTCTGCAGACCAGGAGAGAGTCAGCTTGTCTTCAATCTGTATGCCTGTTGATTTGTTAGCAAATTAGGCCATTTTATTAAATATCCTGTAAACAGGTGAAGTATAATGTGAACAGAGGGATCAACAAATATGGTGTGTTTTGTAAATATAGATGTAAAAAGAGGATTCTGTGAAAACTAAGCCAAATGTTTTGTTAAATGAAAATTGCTAAAAAGGTTGTTGTCCTTTTAGGTGTGAGTGGGGAAGATACTAAAAATCTCGAAGCATTCTGTACTTAAGTTTGCTTTGCTAATGTCTTTTAAAGGCTTGCTTTGCTTTAGAAATTGTGAAGGGTGTGTTACGGGTGAAGTTTATGCAAGAAAGACGTCTGGGAACTTCAGTCTGTGGGCCCACACTCAAAGAAAAGCTCTTGGCTTCACATCAAAAGATTAGCAAATGACTGTACGTTTGTTTATAGGTTTTAAGTTCATGTGAAATGTTGAAGGTATGTAGATAGACTCCATTTTTAATGATTCCCTGCTTTAACCGATTTTTTGATTAACTAACCTATTACTAGCTCTGATCACCGAGGCCGGAAGGACTTCTGCTCTGTGATGTGCTGGCCTCTGTTGCTGGTTTCTTTGTTTTCATTATCTTGTTTCATCCTAACAAGCTGGTGAAGATCCCTCTTCCTCGGGGTACAGCGAGGAAAACAAGCCCAGGTTCCCATAGCTAGTCAGCAACAGGACTGGGGTGTAAACCCCAAGATCTTGAGCAGGCTAGGGAGCAGGCGGGCGGCGTGCCCACCTCACGGAGCCCAGAGGTGTGGGAGACTTTGGCTTTAGGCTTTTTTAGACTTTATTTTTTTTTTAGGCTTTGGCTTGTTCAGGTGCTGCCTGGTGAGTCTGCTTCTCTGAAGCCGCTGCCTTCATGCACTGTCGCTGGTTGGAGTCTTTTGTGCACATCTTAGCTGTTGAAAAGGCAGCTATTAATTTATCACAGGTGATGTGGGCCTCCTTGTGCTTGGAGGAGGCGTCTGCACCCATGTACCTCACTAATGACGGGTTACGGGATGGAGGCGAGATAATAGGATCTTTTCATCTTCTGTCTGTCGAGCAAGGTGCTGTGTCCCTGGTAGCTCCTAGGGGGCAGCAGCTGCTTGTTGTTCCCTCTCCTGCTGGCAGAGGGGAGGGTCCACAACTGAGTGCTTTGCTTTCCCTGCCACAGAAGTCAGGACACTACAGACTTCGGGATCTTCCTCTCTGGCTTTCCCTGCCCCTCAGGTAAATCCTTTATCTGGGTCTCCATCAACAGTGACAAGTCCTTCACTGTCAGTTAAGGCAGCAAAGATAAGAGATTAGAGATGTCTTCAAGAGAGTGAAATCTTTTTGTCACATCTTACTTGTTGCCATTGATAACCCATTCCAGTACTGTTTGGGTGTTTTGAAAGTTTCCCCCGTGAACACGGGTCTTTATTCTGTTGGGAACACTGCTCTCATGTGGCTGATTATCTGTTCTGCCTGTCAGCACGTCTCTTCACTTCCCCCAACCCCCCCCCCACCCCCACCCGAAGCCGGGCTGACAGAGGTTTTTCTTCCATTCTCAATGACTCATTGCATAAACACATTAAAGAGGAAACTTCGGATTTGTCAATCCTTTTAGACTTTGGGGCCCACCATCCATATGGCCAACTTGTGCCTTGTTGAAATAAGAGACTGACTCCCCCATGCAGAAGCCCCAGCTCTCAGATCTTCTTCCAGTTGTGTGGCTGAAGCAAGTGATGGAAGGGGAAGGTTAGGTTGCAGGCAGAACCGGATGGTTGCAGTGCACACGGAAAAGCAAATTGGCTGCGCCGGTTCAGCCCTGTGAGGTTTATTTAGGATTAGCTAAGAATCTCAGTCCTGACTCCGCTGTGGGAGGAGCCCGTGACCCCCGCTTCCGGGCTCTTCCTTCTTGCAGACTTTCATCCGAGGAATCTGAGGACCCTGGCACGCTGGGGACCGATGGGAGCTTCCTTGCCGGCTATGAGTGCCTTTCCTCAGAGACACAGCGGGCCTCCTAACCTCACCTCTCCAGCTCACTCTCTGTTGTCTCTCTGAAAAATGGCAGTTAATAGAATCTGCTAATGAGCAGAAGTAACTAGAAATAGTGGCAGATCATTCAACAGTGGAGTGGTTTATAATTTCTGTTTATCAAATGATTGTTATTGTCATTATTGTTATTTCTGTTGGATTTTTGAGGAATTCAGCCTGGTCTCCAGAGCCTCATCTATAAGACACTTTATTTTTTTCCTTTCTCATGTCTAGAAATAACTCTATTCCAGTGAAATCCAGGTCTGTGGTCCCCCCCGCCCGGCCCCTCCCAGCTGTATTTCTCCTCTGCCTTTCCGCTCAGCTTCCATTACTCGGCGGGCTCAGGCAGGTGGGGTATCCCCGGCTGGCCAGACTGGCAGAGCTAATACCGGCTGGAGGCACGCTGCAGTGTTTGTTTTCGCAGTTCCTGGATTTGGTTTAATGTACAATTGATTTTTTTAATGTATTTAATCATTTTTTTCTTACCTCATAAGGATTAACCTGCACAAACCTCATTTTATCCTAAGTGTGGCTTTGGGAGGAAGGGAGAAGAAAATTGAGTTTCTCCAGCTTATTTTATTCTTTCACTTTTTATTTTCTGAATGGCTTTTCCTGCCGAAGCAGCTCAGTAAAATACAATGTATTTTAGTGGCCATTACTTACTCATTACTAACTGGTCTCTCCTGCTTCCCTTTGTCTGTGAACTAAATACAGGGGGCCTAACGATAATTGGTAGCTCCATCACAGACTCACCAATTATAGATCAACAGGGAGAGCAGCCCAGGGATGGTTTGTGGTTGGCACTGGCTGCCCACCTAGCACTCTTGAGTTCTCGTTCTGCATCTGTCCCAAGTCAGGCTCGACTTGGATGGGTCCTCTCCTGATTTCTTACCTTGGCTTCCCTAATTTCATCGCACAGTCTCCCCAGTTTACACATTTCAACCTCATCTCATCCCTGTGTGTGGTTTTCACGTCCATGTTGTTCTTTCTTAGTTCCTGCCCCTTTGTCACATCTATAAAGTATCACTGTGGAGAGACTCCATTTCTGTTTTCTGTGTGTTTCCCTGATGTCTAGGATGGTTAGGTGGTAAGCTGCAGATAAAAGATTATCTCGAAACCAGTGGTTTTCTGTACAGTTTCGTCTGCTGAGTCCAAGTGAAGGCACGTCTTTGTGGGTACCCAGTTTAGCCCTCTTTGAGCATTTATCTGGTTTGTATTCCAGCTTATCCACTTGGCTCTGGGACAGGACAGGGAAAGTTGCGTCTTACTGTTAGGCTGCCAAGCTCTTGTGTCAGGCTGCTTGGTGCTGAAGTAGCAGAGGAACTCCTGTGATGCATGGCTGTATTTCCAAGCAGAAGACAGTTTTTGTTTGTTTGTTTCCTGGAGGTTTGGCACCTAGCCCCCTTGCTGAACCCTGCCTATCTGGGGTGGGCATATATCCGTACCCCTCAGCTCCCAGCAGAAGTAGGCACTGTACACACGTTTGTGGAGTGTGTGTGGGTGTGTCCTCACTTACGTAGGTGGTGGTGATGAGCCATGGGGCTGGGGTGCACTGTTGCTGCCTACCGGGACTCGAGGTGTGCATCGTGGCCACCAGTGCACATACACAGATGTTTAGTGTACCACCACCACGCAGGCGACATAAAGCGTGCATTTTATGAAAGGGATCATCAGAGGAAACATTATAGCTGAGACCTTTATAGCCTTTCCATTATTATGGTTTAAATCTTGACAGTCTTTATTCGCAGTGACACCGGGACCAGCAGAGACAGTGCTCACTCCCACCGCCCACCTCCCCGTGTGCACTCCCCACATCCTGCTCTGAAGCAGTGATAGGCATCGTTAAGTGTGCAGGCAGCAGGGCTGCTTTGTAGTTTGTCTAGAAACAGCTCCTTTTGACTCAGAAGTTGGAAACCAGATGACTCACCATTCTATTTGTTTTATTGCAACTGTCATTTCATAAAATGCCCTGAAACCTTTAAATGCCAAAGTCAGGTTTTTGTCTTCCTTTTCTATTTTGTTACTTCTCCTGTTATCTCTGATCTTTTCTTTCATGTCTCTCTTTTCTGCTTCCCTTTCATGATTATTTTCCCTTTCATTTCTCTCTCTCTCTCCCTCTTTCTCTCTGGAACCATCCCCCCGCCCCCGGCTCCACCGCCTTTGTAGTTGAAGTGGTCTCTGTTAACATCATGACTTCTCTTCAGGTTTACTGCTGTTGGATTTAGAGTCTCCACCCCCCCAGTTTATGTGTGTGGTTTAGAAATGGAAACATACATTGAAGTTTATAAAGCACTCACTGGCTTCAGCTCTAGAAGCTAAGTGCCACGTCAGATCATAACAGTAGCTCACTTTTTGTGATACTGCCTTTTGCAAACTTGTGGGTCTCCCCCACAGAGCCATTTCCTCCCTTGAATGGGTACCAGGCTCACAGTGTGACTGAGATCTCCAGGCTTTCCTAGGACAGCCGATAGGGTTCCTACATCAGGATGTTGATTGCAGGGAGAGGGGCCTTGATCTTATTAACCGTTTCTCTCCGGATATGGTATTTACCTGGAATTCCTGAAGTAGAGAGCACCTGCTCATTCTCACAGCTGAGGTGGGGTGTCAGGATTTAAATTTTTAAGGACTTGCACTCTCCAACCAGGACTTGTTGGCTCTTTCTCCTGGCAGTTTCTGACATTGTGGCACTCAATTGAGTCACCTGATGGATGGCAGGAGCATCACTGGGTGTTCAACACCTGGCCAGGGAAACAGGGACCCTCCATGGATCTACCCAAAGGAGGGCAGACAGATTGTAGAATTTTAATGAAGAGGGATGGGTCCCTGATGTTCATCTGCTTTGGAGCATAACTGAATCCCAGCATTTACTTCAGGAATGTTTGTGGGGATCCTGCACTGGTGTCAGTGGTTATATTCCACATTTATCAAACTCATAAGTCCTGCCGAACTAATTTTAAAAGTTTAATTCTCATTGTGAGTGGATTCTTTACCAACTGAGCTATCAGGGAAGCCCAATTTTAAAAGTAGCTAATTATAATGAAAAAGAACAACAACTTCAAATGCATAGGAATCTCTCTTAAATGTTCCTTGTTTTTCTTTTTTCTTCTTCTTTTTTTTTTAATGCCTTTGGTCTGTTTTGGCCTTCAAAGTGAGCCATCCTCTGAATTCTGTTGTGAGAAAACTCCTTTCCTACATATCTCCAAGGAAGGAGAGTATTTTCCATGCTGTGAATGGGGGAAGATACGGTATTGTTACAGTATTTAATGGATTGACGGCTGTGAGCTTCAAGCATGAGTTCTGTCTGTCTGCTGGGCAGCACTCAACATAGAATGCTGTGTTTTAACCCACTTGGCTCAATGTCTGTTTCTGACACAACCGCTTTTCATGCTGCTGGAAAACAGAAAACCACAGGCTGTTAACTCAATACTCTTCCCTTCTGGGGCTAGGGCGGGGGCACAAGGGGGTTCAAATCAAGTTACTCCCCACTGGAGAGACACATGCCCTCCTTCCAGCTGACAGTTTTGACAAGGATTCTAGAGTTCCTGGCCACTTGAATTAAACCTCAGTGAGGGGTGCCCTGTGGCCCGCTTATGACCTGGGCATTTACTCCTTGGACCGGGAGCAGCCTGCCAAGTGTCTCTTGCAGGCTCCCTCTGGATTCCCTACCTATGGATGTCTTCTCCCTTCCCGGGCAGAGCCCTTTTGAGAGGAGCAGAAGGATCATTTAGTGCTCGTGGCCTGCTCATTCCTTGGCTTCTCTGCTGAGCTATCCAGCAGGGGTGCCAATTCTTCCATTTAGCTGACTATTATATAGCCCTTAAAAGGGAAGGGTTTATTTTAGCTGGCTGCTATATTGATTGCTATAGGGACGTTTCTATTTTCACTGGCTGCTATATTGACTGGGAAAAGGAAAGGGGCCGTATTGCCGGGAGCTGTCATATTGACTGTTACAGAAAAGATCTGTATTTAAGCAGTACCAGTGCACTGGGATCTCCCAGGCAGGATATTAATGCTAATTCATCCGCTCACCCCCTGCTGTGAATGTTATTTGTTTAAATCTGTAGATTCCCACAGCGCGTTTATATCCTCACTAGAGTGAGCTTCGCTCCCTGTAATTATTTAACATTATATGCTGATATAAATTGTAACAGTTAAAGAATGGTAATGAGTAGCCAAAAAAGAGAAGAAGAAAAAAGAAAAGAAACAGAAAAAAAAAAAAAGAAAAAAGAAAATATAGTAAAAACCTGTATAATGTGTACATGTAATTTTTGTTGTATGCATGTATGTGTGTGTTTGTGTTCGAATGACATTCGAAATGGCAGAGTCAGATTCTAAGACAGCAGTGAGGTACGTCTGCCGTCCTTTCTCCCATTCCAGGTTGATTTGTACAGTGTTGCTGCGTCCACGTATTGTGCATCTGTGTGTCCATACACGTGTGCACACGTGCTCATGTCACCCACCAGAAAGAGACTGTACTGACATGTGCTCATACCATCTACGTGTGTTCCGTGCAGCAGCAAGAAATTTCTCCGTTAGCGCCTCAGCTTCCTGATGAGTAGCTGATGTTTCCTTGAGCTTCTTTGTCGGCTCAGGAGCTCCAGGCTCGAGACCCATACCCTGGGGAGCACTCAGTTGGGATTGAACTCATAGGCCATTGGGTGTCACTGTCGCTCTATTGTCTGTTGTCGAAAGAGGGCTGTTACGCTGGGGAGACTGGATTTCAAAAGAAAGTTGTTTTTCTGCCCAAGTGGAGGGTTGTTTGTTTGTTTGAGATGTTTTGCATTTTGAAACCCACGCCTCCCCTCTCTTGCCTCTTTAAAAGTAGCTGTTTTGTTGGCTGTTTCCACCATGGTAAGCTGGGCATTTTGATTTTGTTTTTGAAAATTGTGTGCTGTGTTTGAATACCACCTGGAGTACCCCAGAGGAGGACTTCCATGAGCAGAAAAGTTCCACGTTTAAAAGAAACTAAGAGGCAGCTCCACAGCATTCTGGAAACCCACTTAACGAGGAGTGAGGCCCTGGGCAAGAAGGAGGACGGCAAGTCTCCTTGCCCATCCTAAATGTGCCCTGCACCTGCAGCTTCCCGGCTGCCCGTGCTGGCTGGGTGGAGGTGGGAAGATGATGGTGAGTGAGGCGGTGGTGAGGCGCAGGCGCGTCTTCCAGCCGGCTGCTCCCGTAGCGTGGAGCTGTGCCAGGCTTCACCACAATTCATACTGTGTCAGTTTAATAAATGCACTACTTAAATTATGAAATTACAAAAGAAAAAAGAGAATGCACTTATTCAGACTCTTAATACATTAAAAATAAGGCATTAAAACTCTGACTTTTTTTTTTCTTCCAGAATCAATAATGAACAGGAAGGGTTGTAGACATTAACAGTCATGGACATTCAAACTCTTATACATAAATTATCTTAGAAAAATGCACATAAGACTTGAATAATGTAAATACATTAATGCATTTAATAATTTAAACATTAAAGCGCAAGCAGGAATTTGAGGCAGAGGCTGTTCTGAGGTAAGGGATTGGTCCTGGAGCGAGTGTGTCCTAGGATCGATGGGTGATTTCCCCTTGAGACACCCTGGAAAGAGAGTGCCTGGCTGCCTGGTGTGAGCCCCCGTGCCAAGAATCCCTGGACATTCCTGAACTCTGCTACCTGCCAGCCCCTTATTCTTGTATATTCTGACCTTCGTCCTCGATTCGGCGTTCTCTCTAGTCCTGTACTTCTAATTGTTTATTAGAAAATTAAATGCTTCCACTTCAAAGAATAGTGAACTTTGAGAAGGTCTTGGTTGGAAAACCAAACTAAATTAAAAAAATCCTTCACCAGCAGGCTCTGGCTGCTTGTGATTCGGATACACGGAAGTGGTTGGCTCCTCACAGCCAGACATGCTCTCAGCCTGGAGCTCCTCTCCAGCACTGAGGGCCCTGGATCCAGGCTGCGAAGTGATTGGAGACAGACCTAGTGGGAAAGCAGAGATGATGGAGTGTGTTAGCCTGTGGGTGCCGGGCATCACGGTGGCAGGTTGCCATGCCAGGAAGCAAGACAGGTGCCATGGAGTCAGACTCCTTGGGCAGGGGTCATGCCTCGCTTTAATCTGAGGGTTTAACCATGGGATGGACTGATGTTAACTGTTTTTCCCCCCTTGCTTACAAAATCGTATTTGCAATGGCAGAAAGTCACTGGAACATTAGAGCCCCCTTTTCTGGCAGAATGCAGAAATGGTTGAATTTCATTTTTGACACCTGCACTGTAACGTGCTCTGGCAAGAATGAAGCAGCTAGGACAGTGTGACTAGGCTTCATTGATCAGCCCCAGTGCTGTTCTCCAGTGGTTTCTTAGCTTCATTTTATAGCCCAGATCATGTGTAAGAAACTGGGAAAACCTCAGACCCTATGTTCAGTTCAGTTCAGTCGCTCAGTCGTGTCCAACTCTTTGCAACCCCGTGAATCGCAGCACGCCAGGCCTCCCTGTCCATCACCAACTCCTGGAGTTCACTCAAACTCACGTCCATCGAGTCGGTGATGCCATCCAGCCATCTCATCCTCTGTCATCCCCTTCTCCTCCTGCCCCCAATCGCTCTCAGCATCAGAGTCTTTTCCAATGAGTCAACTCTTTGCATGAGGTGGCCAAAGTACTGGAGTTTCAGCTTCAGCATCATTCCTTCCAAAGAACACCCAGGACTGATCTCTTTTAGAATGGACTGGTTGGATCTCCTTGCAGTCCAAGGGACTCTCAAGAGTCTTCTCCAACATCACAATTCAAAAGCATGAATTCTTCGGCGCTCAGCCTTCTTCACAGTCCAACTCTCACATCCACACATGACCACTGGAACCATAGCCTTGACTAGACGGACCTTTGTTGGCAAAGTAATGTTTCTGCTTTTGAATATGCCATCTAGGTTGGTCATAACTTTCCTTCCAAGGAGGAAGCGTCTTTTAATTTCATGGCTGCAATCACCATCTGCAGTGATTTTGGAGCCCAAAAAAATAAAGTCTGACACTGTTTCCACTGTTTCCCCATCTATTTCCCATGAAGTGATGGGACCAGATGCCATGATCTTCGTTTTCTGAATGTTGAGCTTTAAGCCAACTTTTTCACTCTCCTCTTTCACTTTCATCAAGAAGCTCTTTAGTTCCTCTTCACTTTCTGCCATAAGGGTGGTGTCATCTGCATATCTGAGGTTATTGATATTTCTCCCGGCAATCTTGATTCCAGCTTGTGCTTCCTTCAGCCCAGCGTTTCTCATGATGTACTCTGCATAGAAGTTAAATAAGCAGGGTGACAATGTACAGCCTTGACATACTCCTTTTCCTATTTGGAACCAGTCTGTTGTTCCATGTCCAATTCTAAGCTTCCTGACCTGTATACAGGTTTCTCAAGAGGCAGGTCAGGTGGTCTGCTATTCCCATCTCTTTCAGAATTTTCCACAGTTTATTGTGATCCACACAGTCAAAGGCTTTGGTATAGTCAATAAAGCAGAAATAGATGTTTTTCTGGAATTCTCTTGCTTTTTCGATGATCCAGCAGGTACGTAGTCCAAGAACTTTTACTCTACCAGTAGGAGTTGCGTTAAGTGTGTGCACACTCAGTTGTGTCCAACTTTTTGTGACCCCATGGACTGTAGCCTGCCAGGCTTCTCTGTCCATGGAATTTTCCATGCAAGAATACTGGAGTAGGTTGCCATTTCCTCCTTCAGGGGATTTTCCTGACCCAGGGATCGAACCCAAGTCTCTTGCTTCTCCTGCCTTGGCAGGCCGATCTTTACCACTGCACCACTGGCACCACTTTTAGGAGAGAGATGTTTGTTTGGTCAGTAAAGCAAATGTTGCCCCACTGGGTTTGTTGGGGGCTCAAGGGACCCCTGAGAAACGATTATCAGATGGTGGAGACTGAACCAAACCTGTTTTTATTATTGCCAAATGCATTGGCATCTTCTCAAATCTGGATCGCAAATCTCCTAGCTGCAGCTTTACGTGGGGTTGCCTTGATTTGACTGAGGCCTGGTCTGTTCTGGTATCTGTGGCTTTGTTTGCTACCATTTCCTGTCTTTGTTGCAGCCAAGGGCAGCCTGCTTTCCAGCAAACATGGTTATGAGCCAGCTTTTAGCCACTATCAGGAGAGCGGCTCTAGACTGTCCTGGCACATGCAGCAGGTACAAACAGTGTGGGGCTGTGCAGCCCAGAGCAGCCAGAAGGAGAGCCAGTTCTTTAAACACTACTCGTCAGGTATTGACTTAGAGAGGAGTAGTGTCAAGGGTCCGTGAGGACCGCCTGGGAACTTGAGGTCGGTACATTGTCCTTGGAATGTGTTCAGATTCTTCTACAGACCTTGTGCACAGTATCCTCAACATCACACCCCTTTTCCACCTGTTTAGCTTTAAAGAGGCGTGGCTTTTCTTACCCAGTCTTATTTCAGCTTTGGGATGCATGTCAGTTCCAGGCCTGTTGTGTTGTGTTCTTTTCTGGAGTTTTCCAAGCCCAGGCTGTTCCCTCTGTTGCTTGTCCAGCCTTGAACAATGGCAGCTGCCTGCACCCCAGGCTCTTCATCCCAGCAGAGGGAAGAGGGTGAAACCAGGGGTGCACTCTAGCTAGGAAAATCTCATTCTCTTTGGATTTTGTTGGTCACACCCAGGAAAGCTTCCTTCTCTTCCCTTACATTCAATGAGATGTTTTATGGCCTTAACTGCAGAATAGGCTTGTGCCAGACTGGGATCGTCCAGGGAGGCGGGATGCAGGGGTTGGTGGGGGCAACTTCACGCTCCCATTGGGGTGCAGGGTGCTGGTGGCCATCACGCAGAGAGAGCAGAGAGTGCCGATCAGAGGTCAGGTCACCCCTGTGATATATCCCTGATGCAGATTTCCTTTTGAAGAGAGAGGAGTCAGGTTCATTAATTAAAGGAGCCTGGCTCGAGCGCCCTGTAATTATAGGTGCTAGAAATCTGAATTTTAAGAGGTCTGTGCAGCTGCATTTTGAAAAATGTAGGGAGGCACCGAGAAGTACAGGCTGTGGGCAAGAATGTGGCTGAACCAGATTTGGGAGGTTCGGGTTTTGGCAGAATTCCCCTTCAAATTCGTATTTATTCTTCCTATCTTTTTTTTTTTTAAATGGGAAGCTGGAGCTCTGATTTTTTTTTTTTTTTAAATGAAGGTTACACCCTGTGACAGAGAGGCTGGTATTATCAGAGCATGGAAGGCAGAAAGGAGTTGCCATAAACTAGAAGGTGCTTTGTTTTGAAGGAAGCAGGGGATATCTTTGGGCTGTAGGGATGCCGTCTTTGAAAAAGTTATTTCTTCTTGAAGTGAGTGAGGGGAACAAGGAGCAGAAGGTTAATTTGGATGCAGTCTAGGGAGATAAGTCTTGGGCGTGTATAGGACTCCAGAATCTTTGCACCCATTTCTCTTCCCCAGAACGGTATCTCCTCCTGTCATAAATCAGCTTTTGATAATGAACCCAGAGGTGCAAACAGAAAATGGTAGACCTTTATGGGCAGTCCTGACCGGTCCCTTCTGTTTCTCATTTCCTCAGTTGTAGGTATTTTGATCATTTGCTTTGGGTGCTTTCTGTCTCTGCCTTTTCTTTTTTCTTTTCCTATTTGATTTATAAGGTCTTTTTTTACTTGTTGTCGAAAACCTTTATTTCAGTCTGTGACTATTTGCATCTCTGTTAATTAACCATGGCTCATTTGGGATGTGAACGGAAGCTTTCCAGGTGACTCAGTGGTAAAGAATGTGCGTGCAATACAGGACGCAGGCTCACTCCCTGGGTCGGGAAGATCCCTTGGAGGAAGAAATGGCAACCCACTACAGTATTCTTGCCTGGAGAATCCCACGGACAGAGGAGCCTGGTGGGCTACAGTCCATGGTGGTTGCAAAGAGTCGGTCGTGATGGACGTGACTGAGGACACAGACAGACATGCACTTGGGATGTAGGTGGGAGTGGAGAGAGTTAAGCTGAGTAGGGGGGTCCCCTCTTTGCCTCCCCTAGGAAGGAAAGAAGGGACTCGTGGTGAGTGGGGGCTCGCTATAGACCTGTGTGCCCAAACACTTGGTCGGAAGCAAACCTGCAGCTGCCACCAGCCTCCTTTCGCCCTATTGGCTTTGTCTCCTTGGAGGGTATTGCAAGCATCCTCCCCATTTCACAGCTTGAGCCCTCTGCCCCTCCTCAGGGGTTTGCAAGGGGCTGAAAAAAACCACTTCGTACGATACATATATTTAAAAGATACTCCTCTATAGTCTTTTCTTCCATTCTTGCATGTGTGTATGTTGGGAAATCTACTGCTTGTGAACCCATAAACTGTGGAGTAGAACAGAAGTCTCAAAGACTGTCACTTGGTGCATTTACAATATGCAAATTGCAGTTCCAATTAGATTGAAACCTCTATTTAGCAGAGTGGTTTTGTGAAATAAATAACTTTTGAAGAAGGCCTGCTATATATAATAAATACATATTTTTCCCTTCAGTTGCCGGCACGGAGCTTCCTGCCTTCCACACATCGGCCTGAAACGCTGATTCAGAGGCAGGCAGCATCCGTGGGCCCTCCCAGAAGAAGAGTCTCTCCTTCGCTTTCCTGGCACTGGGATTTCATCCTTGATTTACAGTGTGCAGCTTGTTAGCGCCAGCGGACGGGAGCTGGTGTGAAGGTCATTGTGTCCGTTCTGTCCTTTCAGAGAGAGAGTGAGGGGGTGTGTTTCTCCCCGTGCGCTTGGGGTGGTGGTGGTGGGCTTCATGGCCCCCTCTTCTGTCCGAATTGAGTGATTCAAAACCCTGGCCTCTTGTCTTTTTCACCCTCTGTACTGCCCATCATTCAACAGGGGATATTGGACACCTGATTCAGAATTTCAGGATGAGTACTGCACCACCCAGCAGAGCGCCTCCCTGCCACGCCCCCCCCCCCCCAACACCCCCTCTCACGGTCCTCGCCTTCTCAGTCCAGCCGTGACAAACTGACAGATAATTAACAGATTGGGTCCTCCTATCAGGCGAGTCCGGGGCTGGAAGCAGCTCTTGTTTTATACGCAGGTCCTTCAGCAGCCCTGTGTCTGTGGGTGGTGGTTCTCTGAGCAGTCCTGGCAGAGAGGGCAGTGAGTGCTGTGGGAAAAGCAAACAGAATGCTCTTTGGGAGAGAGAGTGCTTAAAAGGGAGTGAGGGGCAGACAGGTGCCCAGCTTGAAAGCACCTGGTAAAAATACCTGGGCTTGCAGGGTTGCGGTTCTGCACACCACTGCCGGTCTCAGCGAGCAGCAAGCTGGGTTATAATAGGATGCTTGATTACAAAGAACATTTTGAAGGCCACTTAGTCCCAGGTCAGCCTGTGCATTAAGTGCGCTAATCCTTTGTCGTAGCACTGGACTGGAATCGCAAAATTTGAGCTACGAAGCCTGTTGTGTTTCAGCTCTGGCTTTAAATATTTCTATACTGATGCTGCCCTGTGTGGCTTTTTCTCAACTATCCAACTTTTCTTTCTCCAGTGGAAAGAAAAAATTCATCATGAGAATATTCTTGTCTACCTACCAGTGACTTTGAAAACTGCTTTTCTGCTTGTCGTATGTAGTCTTCATGATTTGTAATAGTAATGTGTAGATAAATATAGCAACATGGAGGGGCTACACATAGGCTTGCGTCCTAGGGCCTGGCACATTGGAACAGAAAGAAATACCTAATTGCATCAGAACCACTCTTAAGTTCATGTATGTGGAGCCCATCAAGCTGAAAGCATGCAGACAGCATCTGCTGTTATCAAATCACTCGTGAGTCCAGCTAATTAAAATAGAGCTTCATTTTTCTGAACCATTGTTTGGCAGGAATTCGAAACGGGTATAACCCAATTTCTGTGTGTTTATGAGCCTTTATTATATCAGAGGTACTTTTCTGTAAATGTACAGGGCAGCGTTAAATGAATTGATCCACGCAGTATCACTGTAGACGCACTGTGGACTTGCTAATGATTTCCCTTCCAGCTTTCTGGTTTCCAGACATACTCCTTAAAGCTTTATGTTCTGTTTTTCTATCCTCTGCTCTTTGTCCTCTGATTTTTTTTTTAGTCAAAAAAATTTAACGTTTTTTTCTTTGAAAACAGGAAACACTTTTTATTTGTTCGCTAATGAAGTTTTCTTTTCTGTTTCACTCTCTGTTTCTTCCTCTCTTCCTGTTTTTGCTCCTTTTTAAGGATTTGCCTTTCTTTATTTCTTGCTGCTTTCTGTTCCCTTCTTGCCCCTTATTTTTCTCTCTTCTTATCTCTCCTTCCTTTTACATTTTCCTCACTGCCTGTCCTCTGACCTTCTCCTTTTTCCTTTCTCTCTTCATTCTACCTTCTCCAGTTTTGCCAGTAAAAGGTTCTTATACCTTTGTCTCTACATGCAAATACAGATTAAGGCAGAAAGCGGCTGCCTATGGAGGTGGAGGCATCTGGCCTTTGGGAGATGATGTTAGCCTGTTTTGCCTCTCTGAATTTGCTTGCATACTTTATGTTTTTAAAAGATTTTTTTCAAACCACATCTACTCCACTTAATAGTCTAATAATCTTACTTTGAAGATCAAAAGTCTTACATAAATGCTAACTAATTATTCCTTCTAACACTTTTGGTGAGTCCCTAAGCAGTTACAGTTCCATTTTACAGATGAGGAAGGAGAAACAGGAAAGGTATGTAACTCTCTGAAAGTTACTGAAGAAGTTCGTGACCAAGTTAGAAGTAAGGCCAGGTCGCCTTTGGCTTTAATTCTTGATTACCACCTCCTCGGAGTTTCCGTTTCCCCCCCATGAGGATCGTGTATCTTTAAGATGAGAGTGAGAGAACACGGTGCCCTTGCCCCCTTTGCTTCATGTACGTTTAGCCTTCTGAAGTTTCATTTGAAGTCTGTAGATGTTAAATGAATTCCTAGGTAATTCCTGGGAAAGAAGGATGCCAAACCACTTACGGGCTAGTAAAAAACTCCGTCCATTACAGTCTCGAAGCAGAGTGCTCACTTTCTGTTTCCAGCAGCTTCCAGTAAGTGGGCCCACGTCATACACACTGGCCCTGGCGAGCATAGCATTGTAGGAAGCACTGCCATATTTGATTGAATTTAGCCATCCTGGAATGACGTCTGTATGAAGTCGTCTCTTGCATTACTGTGGCCTTTATTACTGTTAATGCATTCTGACATTACAGGTGTAGCCTTGGCTCTCCCAGAAAGGGCAAGGCTGCTCTTACCGGGCTTAAGAGCAGAATTCGTGAACCTGTTATGTAGTGAAACGGGTGTTCACATTTAGTTAATAAGCAGAGTAAGGGAAATGCTTTTATATAAAAGATAGCCAAGAGACATAGGCCTCTCCTCCTTCCTCATCCAGCATTGTCTCAAAAAGTAGATCAGTTAGTATTATTCTCCAGCAGAAAACTAGGGTCAGTGGATAGAAGGTTCAGGAAAGTAGATTTCAGCTCCGTTTCAAGAAGGACTCCTGAAAAGGAATTGACAGTCTTTTAAGAGAGTGAGTTCTCTGTTCGTTATAAGCATTCTAATGGAGGCTTGCTAGTCATGTGTCAAGGTTGTTGAAGACGGAAGTCCTAGGTCATGTATGGGACCAGATGGCTGTCCTTGTCCAAGATTGTAACTGCAAAAACAACATCTTTGCTTGTTGTTCTTGGTTTTTTAAGTGCCTGTTGTTCTGTGTAGACTCAGTGAAGGTTAGTAACTTGTTCAGTTGCTGAGTTGTGTCTGACTCTTTGCAACCCCACGGACTGCAGCGCTCCAGGCTGCCCTGTCCTTCACCATCTCCTAGAGCTTGCTCGAGCTCATGTCCATTGAGTTGATGGTGCCATCCAGCCATCTCATCCTCTGTCGTCCCCTTCTCCTCCTGCCTCTATCTTTCCCAGCATCGGGGTCTTTTCCAATGAGTCGGATCTTTGCATCAGGTTGCCAGAGTGTTGGAGCTTCAGCTTATTTAATCTTTGGCTTCCTATTTCTTACTCTTACTTGAATAAAAACTGTTTTTGTTCAGTTCAGGAAAACTACCCTCTCTGCCACCCTCTTGGAATAAGTCATTCTGGGCAGCCACACTGTTTAGATGCCCATTGAGAGCCATATGAAAACAAAACATGTAAAACTTTTAACTGGAATTAAAATGGGTTATACGCTTTCTCTCGCTTTATAAGGTAGAGTATCTAAGACTATAATTTAATCCTGATGACTCAGTATCATCATTTTAGATGTAAATGTTTATATTGTATTTTAAGTGTAGCTGTTTTCCAAACCTGTTGAAATACAGATCTGTTGTGTATTCGCTCCTCCTCTGAATGACTCCGCCTATGCCAAATGACCCCGGACTGATAACTTTTTGAGTTTTCTGTTTGCTTTTTATAGACAAGTCTCTCCTGACATTTGTTGCTAGGCTTTTTTCACTATCTTGTCTTTGTTCTGCGAGTATTTCTTGGCTGTCTGGCTTGATTCTCCTTTCTCATTTGCAGTTTTTAATCTTCTGTGATTTGGACACCAGGTAACTAAGCTTCTGTATGAAATAGACAGTAAGTAGTGTGAATAGAGCTTTGCTATGTGTAATGTATATGGAATTTATTTCTTTTTTTGGCAGCAACAATGTCTTCTCCCTTCCCCATCTTTGTTGGCTTTCTCCTATTTCTGGCTGGATGAGATTGGAGAGCTGAGCTCCGGAATAGCTCCAGAATAGCTCTGGGTCTGGTCCCTGACCCTCACCCATGTCCCTGGCCTAGGTAGGCTGCCTGATGGGATCAACTTGGAAATTATAAAATGATGTGGCTTAGAGGGTCCAGAAGGCCATCTATTCAAGCCCTTTTATAGAAATGAAGGAATCCGAGGCACAGAGCAGGGTGTGAGGGGCCTGGTTCGAGGACGCGTGCACATCAGGACTGGACTCCGGGCGCAGGTTTCCAGCCCACTTTCTGGCCTGCCTCTCTGCCACCTTCTGTTCCCAGCCATCTTTGAGCAGAATGGGTATGAATGGGGAAATAGAGGGTTTGTATAGGAAAATACTTTGCTGGCTGTGGGCAGGTTGAGAATTAAAGTACATAAATCAAAAAAGGCTTCTGTTTGTTGCAGTGTTTGGCTGTGTTTGCACTCACCGCTGATATTGATACTGTAGGAGAAGCTTTAATCCTTTCATTCAGATTTACAAGAAATGCTGTTTCCTTTCAGTTTAAAAAAAAAAAAAAGTCCAAGAGAGCATTTGATTTAAGGAACCAAAACTCTAGAAAATGTATCCGGGAGTCCTCGTCAATTTGGGGCATAATGAAATATAAAAAATACTCAATAAAAGCTCCTTTATTACTTTAACTGTTTAAATGTGGAGTTTTTAGCCATCAGGTTAATGTTTTGGTATCATTTTTTTATTTGATTGTGAGCACTTTTCCAGGTAGCGCTGCCACTCGAGCGCTAATCAGATTCCCACAAATGAATGGTGCTAGCTGCAGCCTGACATCACCGCGTTTTTGCTTTGACATTATTTTATTTGGTTTTCCTGTAAAAGTTAATAACTCTGTGTCCATGTGTTTAAACAGGCAAGAAGAGAGAGAAAGGACAGTGAACAGAAAACGATGAGCGACGTCTCAGGACTCTGGCCAAATTGAGGAGATGTAGGGATTTTTGTGATTTTAGTCTCTCACCCTAGCACGAGTTAGGTGCGGAGAATCAAGAAGATTGCACAGCAAGATGGTGATTCTTAATCCTTCCTCTCTGTTCCCCAGACAGAGTGGGAAGGACTTAGAAATGAGTTGCCATCGATCTAGAGGAGAAGGAGGGTGCTCAAGAGAACTGATCTCTTGATGGTGAGAACTGGTTAAATCTTGCATTAATTGTAAGTAAAATACATGGCATTTTAGATGACTGAGATTGCTAAGAGCATCAGAGGTAGGACAGGAAGACTTTCCTTTTTATCTTCCCATTAGAGGTAGGAGACCCTCATGGCCGAGATGGCTCTGGTGTCTGTCTATTAATAATAGGCCTCTGCAGAATCGTTGATTTTTTTGAAGGTGTGTTTGTTTGTTGCAAGCTGTGGTTGTTTATGGTGTTTAGTGAAAGGTTACTGAACAGTTCAGAGCCACAGTGATTACCATTTAATTCCTTCTGTGTGCTACGGATTTCTTTGCTGAGCTAAAAATTTCTAAATTGGTTTTGTCAGAGGAGGCAACTAGACTGGTACCTCTCTGTCTCTCTCTCTTTTTAAAAAGTATTTATTTACTTTCCATTTTTGACCACACCATTCAGTACATGGGATCTTAGTTCCCTAACCAGGGATGGAATCCCTAACCCCTGCATTGGAAGGTGGAGTCTTAATCACTGGGCAACCAGGGAAGTCTCTTGATTCAGATTCTCTTCCAGATTTGCATCTTGGTGCTAAAGACAGTCTGAGGGTACAAATCTGACCATGGGTACAAGAATCAGTCCTGTGGTCTTTATTTCAGTGCCTCTGAAAGCTGTGTGAAATACGGTGACTCACTCATCCACGTCAGGGGCGTGGCTTGTCTTGCTCTCTGTGCTACCCTCATTGTGTGGACAAGTTACTCCTGAAGTCATCTGGAGCCACGTGGCCTATGTTAGATACCCCTTCTTAGACAGTTGAACTGGCCGTCAACTTATTTCACACGGCTGTGAGGCACGTCTCCCGTCACCCCCCCTTGCTGCCGGAGCTGGTTCCCAGACTGTACCATCTTGGAGGGTGGCTGTCCCTGGGCCTTCCAGGGGCCGCTGTGCTTGTGAAGAGGGCAGCTTTCCCCTGAGAGGAGCTGATTCCACTTGACCGTTTTTGTCATCTTACTGTAAATTTGAAGATTTTTGAGTGCCAGCTTTCTCTCTTATGCATCATACTTTTGGAACTCTTCTAGTTTTTCTCTTAGATCACAAAAGAATGTAAAATAATAGCAGGAAGAATCAAGATTTGGTGGTCTTAGTGTGTGTGCATGCTCAGTCATGTCTGACTCCATGGACTGTAGCCCTCCACAATCTTCTCTATCCATAGGATTTCCCAGGCAAAGTACTGGAGTATGTTGCCATTTCTTTCTTCAGAGGATCTTCTTGACCCAGGCTTCGAACCCACGTCTCCTGCATTGGCAGGTGGATTTGTTATCGATGCACCACCTGAGAAGCCCCTGAATGAGCATGGCTGTGTTCCAGTACCATTTTATTCATCGACACTGAAATTCGAAGTTCATGTGATTTTCACGTGACTTCTTTTGATTTTTGTTTTCCTTAGCCATTTAGAAGTGTAAAACTGTTCTTACAGACTTGTGATTGCCAAGATGTGGGGAAGGATGGACTGGGAGTTTGGGATTGTTGTTGTTCAGTCACTTAGTCATATCCAACTCTTTGCAATCTCATGGACTGTAGCCCACCAGGCTCCTCTGTTCTTGGAATTCTCCACGCAAGAATACTGGAGTGGGTGGCCATTTCCTTCTTCAGAGGTTCTTCCTGACCTAGGGATTAAACCCCTGTCTCTTGCATTGGTGAGCTGATTCTTTACCACTGAGCCTTAATTGTTCACTTTTTTCTGCTTATCAGGGTATCTAAAGACAATTTTAAGGCTACCCACGTGTCATTTCCAGTTCTTGCTGTCTTTTCGGATTCGAACTGCTTCTAAGCTGTGACTGCTTCTTTTTTGATTTTCAGATCTTTATTTGTTTTTGGTTGAGCTGAGTCCTCGTTGAGGTGTGTGGGCTTCTCATTGTGGTAGCGTCTCTTGTTGTGGCGCACAGGCTCCAGAGCCTGCTGGCTTCAGGAGTTGTGGCATTTGGTGTCAGTACTTGTGGCTCATGGGCTTAGTTGTCCTTTGGCATGTGGGATCTTCCTGGACCAGAGATCAAACCTATATCCCCTGCATCAGCAGGCAGAATTCTTAACCACTGGACCACCAGGGAAGTCCTCAAATCTATTTTTTAACATTTAAACATGTTTAACATTTTTAACATGTTAAAAAATGAAAAATTGTCTTTCTTCAGTTTCCTTGTAGGATGTCTGGTAGGAGTGCCATTTAGCGACTCCTCAAAGTTTCAGTTTTGTGCTGTGTGGAGGGTGATGCGCGACAGCATTTCCTGATCCAGAGCTCATCTTTCTTGGAATCCAGGGGCCCATCTTGTTGCTCTCAGAGCAGAAGGTGCTTAGCGATCATGCAGGGACCTTGCCCTGCACCACCTGGTGGTCACCTAGTCAGCATCTCACCCCCAGTGATGGCTCGATGCCCAAAGGTGTCACTGTCCATGATGCAACCTCTCTTTGCCCCCTTCCTGATCATCCCACTTCTCAGTAGCGCATGACTAGAGAGAGCTTCACACCAGGGTCCATCTGGCCCGACTTCAAAAGAAGTGGGAACTGAGGTTCTATCTGCTGAGCACACGAAGGTGCTGGCGTTTAGAAGTAACCTTTGGAAAGCATCAGATACAACTTGTGGTGGGGAGAAAGGTACTAGAAAATAGAGGCAGCAGTGTTGTTAGGAAGGTGCCAAAGCACTGGGAGCCACATATTTTTAGTGTTGGAGTCACCAGCCACTGCCACCGAGTGAGCTCACAGTCCTCTTCAGGAGCATCTTGGACACTGAGTCATTACATTCCTTTGGAGTGATTCAACTCAACAGCTTGACACCTTCATTAATTTTACAGCATGAAGGCTGGGTGCTCTCTGCTTCCTCTTTAACAGTACAGGGGAATTAGAAGAATATGGAAAAAACAGCAAGGGAAACCGGAAGAAGGAGCAGTCAAGAGCTGCTGAAAGACAACATGTGAGGAAATTGAACTCTTTGCCTTTTCTCAGTATCTCCTGGGACTGAGCACCCAAAGCTTGCCACCCGTCGCTGGCACACACAAGCCTTTTTCACTGTTCTGGCACGCCGGCCAACGCTCCGACTCGGAGCCAGCTCGTTTTGCCTTCTCTGCTGAGGTCACTGCTACCGTGATCCGTGTATAATGGCATTTTCCTCCTCTTTTCAGTATGGAGACTATTACGGTTTCCTCTCTAAACAAGACTTCAAACAATTTGCTGCCAGTTGGATTTCAAAGCCAAGGAAAAGGCAAATGTCATCCTTTTTTTCTCTCCTCTTTGGGTAACTGCTTTGTTGGTTGCATCAAAAATTAGAGGGGCTGCTCTCTAAATTCAGGTGGGGATGCGTGGGGACAGGCATTTAAATTTGCTTTTCTTTCTCCCCAAGGAGAGAACCCTTTTCCTTCTCAGCCTTTCCTAAGAAGGAACTTTGATCTCGTCATCCCAGAAAACAGGGGTTTTTATTTTCCTCACAGCGAGCGTGTGTACTACCTCGCTTTCTGTGGCGTGGTTCCAGTCGCCCTCCACACTGGCAGCTCTGTGTGTCGGCTCTGCTGCTGGAGCCCCAGCTCCCTTTGCGCTGCAAGTTGGCACCCAGAGTACTTTCCAAGTCACCCTTGCCTAAAATCACTCTCAGTTCAATTCAGTTCAGTTGCTCAGTCGTGTCCGACTCTTTGCGACCCCATGAATTGCAGCACGCCAGGCCTCCCTGTCTAGCACCAATTCCACCTGATACTAAATAGTGCCTGTTGCCTTCCACATACATTTGTGAAAGAACTAATTTAATAAAATAACAAAACCACCAACATTCTGACAAGCAGTTCATGCAATATTTTTAACTAGGGCCAAGAAAAAAAATTTAAACACAGATATTTCATTCGAAGGGTAGTTATTGTGCATATGACGTTGCCACCTTTCATAAAGGCTGCATATATCAGTGTTTTTAAAGTCAGACTAAGGTCAGTAATGCGTGCTGTGGAATTCCCTAAATGCAGATTTACACAATAGGCCTCCACACATATTGTGTTCTATCATGTCAACTCACGTGCACTCCTACCAGAGATCTTTTATTTCTTTAATGTGAAAAACAAAAGAACAGAGTAAAGTAAAACAAAGGAAATTAGGGCCCACGACTTAATTAGTATAGGGTTGTAACCCAAGTCAACAATGGGAAGGACACAATGACAAAAAGCAGGAAATTCCAAGTTGAAAGAGAGGCTCTTTCCTTTAACTCCTTGAGAGCCGGGGCGCTTGCAGGCGCACTGCTCACCCAGGTGCTGGAGGCTGGCTCAAGTACAGCTCGGTGTCTTTATTTTTGAACTTCCTGGCTTTTTGTTGACTTTCCCCTCTCCTCTCCCCCCCACCCCCCATGTAAACGAAAGGTACCTTTGCATGTGTGTGTTAATTGTAGATAAACGGGGGAAAAGTACCTCTCGATTTTGTAACCCTCAGAGAAGGAGAAAGAGGGGGGAAATTTCCCTGTCACTGTCATCTGTTCATTTTTTAATGAGCAATTTTAAAAAATTGAAAATAAAAGAGGAAAATGAATAGGTGTTGAACCAGCCCGTGATATGTAAATGCCAACTAGTAATTACCTAAAACCTCAATTTTCATTCTGTTTCATCTTGCAAAACATTTCATTTTCCCGGAGTGAAAACACTTGGTCGGGGCTCGCACGAGGCAGCGGGGCGGCCGCCTCCTTCGGCCTGCGTGCCCGCCGGCCCCGGCTAGGGGGCACTTTGGCTCCGCGCTGCGGTGGCCTCGGCCACGACCAGCTCAAGGTTATTCCCCTCTTGCCATTCCAGCGGCTCCGCTCCGCGCGGTCGTGGCGCCCCTCCCCCCACTCACACACTTCTGGTTTCGGGGAGCCTCGTGCCTCCTTGTCCTTGCGGAGGATCATAGGATCGTATTGAATTTTGGCTGACCGAGCCTTCCTCTGCATATTAACTTTCCTCTCTTACCTGCCCGCTAGACCCTCGGCCTCCCTGAGTTGCATTTCACACCCTAAGAGCAGCTCTTCGCCAGGCTCCCTCTCTCCCTTGGCGATTTCAAACGCGGCAGTCTTTATATTCCGTTTTATTGCTGCTGTTGCTCCTTTTTCCTCCTCTAGTTTTGGAGGATGGGGGCGGCTCTTTTTGACTGCTGCTCTCACACACGTGCTCTCCTGCCACATTAGAAGGGTGATTCCAACGTGTCTTTTTTGCATGCTCCTAGATTTTTCTCTTACTCTGGTTTAGGAGCTGTATTTGTGTAGCATCTTGGAATGTGGTTGGGGGATACCCCTGTTTCCGGGCTGGTTGCCTCCCCAACTCCCCAGCCTGTTCCCTGCTGGAAAAGAGAGTGCGGAGAAGTGAGAGCAGTGAGCCTGCTCAGGACCCTTAGCTGTAGGTCAGAGAGGCTTCTGGATGCAGAAAACCAGAATTATGTTGTCCTAGGACCCTGGATCTGAGAGCGCTCTGCCTGGAATCTCAAGGAACACGGCCTCTTTAGTGAGATATATGGCTTCATAATTAGCCCGTTGCATTTTTTCACAAGTGCTAGCATCAGCGTTCTACGATGTGTTCCTCTGATTAACAGCTGCTTTGCAACTATTTCCTTGTGCCACCGATGACCATATTTGTCAAGGAACTCCTGACAGAGTACTGATTTCTTACTAAAATGCAGTGTTTCCATTTGAAGAGGGTTCTCTCATTCTAGGCACTGCCCGGCTTTCCCAGTCACTTCTTGTAAAACCTTGAGTTGGCTTTGGTCTAACGCTTGTTAACAGGATTCGGGGTATCTATCTACTTTAGAGTACGCGCATAGGAACCTTTCGCAGGCAATTTAATCTTCTGAGCCGTGCATGTGTAGCGCTGCAGTGTTGGAATGGGGTTTTAAGTCCGCCTGTCGATCATTTTCTCTTGCCCTCTAGTTGTGATCTCTCTGGGTGAAAAAGGACTTGGCTTTGGTTGTTACTGTCATTAATTTTAGACTATTTTTAATATTTTAAAATGGCTAATGAATGCTCACATTTTTAGGAGATAGATGTGCGTGTTGCACACAGGAGTGCAGAAGTTGGTGACATTCCAAGTAAGTGTCACTGGAGACAGCGCATCAGGTTCACATGTCAGGTGCAGAGTGCTCAGGCTCCCTCCAACCCCAGGTTCATTGTTAGGCAAGCTCTGTTCTCCCTTCCTCCATGTGCAGAAAATACTGCGTGCTTTCTGAAGATGATAGTGTGCAGATCTTTTGTAGGAGAGTGGAAAGCATCTAGGAAGCATCGCTTCAGTGAGGACTGTCAGGAACCTCGCTGCTTCTCACCAGGGATTACTTACCCTACACAGCGCATTTAACAGCACATAGTTCATTGTAGATAGCCCCTGAGTATACTGTATTCCATTGATTTATACAGTTACAAATCCTGGTCTCTCACACACAAATCTCTCTCAATTGGCCAATCATCTTGGATCCAAAGGTGTTTTTCAATCTGAAGTTCCCTCTTTTTCCCTGGGCTGCTGGCAGTCACTCCAGTGGACCCACTGCCAAGGCAAGAATTTGCTCCTCCTCTTTGCACCCGGGTTTTATCTCTAGCTTTATGTGATGAACAGAGTAAAATCATCAAACTTTCCTAAAATTGCAGAGTCGATGGTGACAGGATGGTTTTGTTTTGCTTTTTGAGAGAGGGAGGGTGGGACACAGAGCATTGGGTCACAGGAATGGGGTGATGAGAAACTTTGCTTCTGTTTCCTTCTGAGTTTGTCATCTTTATTTTTATGAGACCAGCTACTGGTAATTTGCCTTGCGCTCATTAAGAATGCTCGGGGTGCAAGAGAAGGGGAAAGGAGGGCCAGTTCCGTGTCTCTGAGGGACTCAGCAGCGAGTGATTTCCATGACGCCATCGGAGCTTTTCACCGGGATTCTCCCTGGCTTGCTGCACTCCTACACCGGGCGCAGTAACGTTCCCGCCTCCGTTTTACATCTGTGACATTGAGGCGGAAGGTTTGGCCTGAATTTATGTAATTTAGTTGGGCACAAATATAACCCATGAATAGTCACATTCATCTCCTAATTAGAAAATCAGACGATAATACAGGACAGGCTGCAGGCACCCCGTCATTTCATCCGACAAAAGGGTGTTGTGTCTGTCCGACCTCCGCCAAGGGAAGAGCCCTTGAACTGCTCTGTGAAGTTAATGAAAAGTGTCCACCAATAGTCGAATGAAAGATGCAAACTGAGGACAGCGTCCGTTATCTAGGCGTGTTCAAACCTTTGCATTATGGGGGAAGGTTTGGAGAAATCTTCTACCATCTATATGTGAATCATAGGGCTTGTAAAATTCTGTGTTGGACGGGCTCTTCCCCACCTTGTTGAAGTGCCAGGTCCTTATGAGGAGAGAGGAGAAGAGTGAAGAGTAGCTGGAGAAATAGCTAGTGAAAGGAGAGGCATTCCTGTATGTCCAGCTTACATGGATGGAGCTGCTTATCTGGGTATCTTTCTTCTAAAGCCCATTATGTTGAAGCTGTTAGTTCGGATGCTTTATATTTTGCATCTGGTGTAGTGATACCGGTGCTGTTAAATATGCGATTTGCCTGTCGCCTGCATTTTCCTACAAAGATCAAGAGGGACATAAACAAGCCCCAGATATACTTTATGTAGGTGTTTGGCAGTATTATTTTATATGGCTCGAAATTAGTGAATGGGAACTTTAAAAGAAATTGTTCATATTTTTTGCAAGTTTGAAGTGTGCCGGGACTTTGTCAAATTCCCGTTAAAATAAATATGTCAATTTCACCTCCCTTCCAAATTCATTTATCTTGCTTTTTTAAAAGGTGTTTTCTACTTTACCTGATGTTTAAATTGGATTCTCCCGTTTATGCTGTTCTTTGCTGTATCCCCCACGTTTTTCTTAAATGAATTACTAATGACAGAGCACTCCATCATTCCCTCTCTGCAGCCACTTTAAGGAAAGCATGGTGATCTAAACCTTTTAACCTATTAAAGATGATTTTCCCCAATTGAATCAGACCCACCACAGGTGTAATAACTAATCATTTAAACTACACCTGCTATTATGTATTTTTAAGCCATTATGCGTGTTGGATAGATGATAATTCATGTTTATTGCATTGTCCGATGGATCCGTTTTGCCTACACCAGGCTGATTAATGTATTTAAAGAAATAAGAGATGCAATTTTTAAAAAAAAAATTGATGGAATGCGCCAAGCACTGCATTGAGTGCACCATTAAACCCATCAGAACTTTGCTCTCTGACCAGAAATGCATATACCAAGGACTGTATTAAAAAAGCAAGGTGAAACCTGTGCGTTTTAGTGGTGGGATTCTGTTATCTTTCTCTGTCATGGAAAATTTTGGAAGGATGAAGGAAAGGTTTATGCTTCTACCGGTGAACATCAGGAGCTGTGCCATTGGCATCTCTGGCTTAAGACCTGCCTGCCCACAGTTCCTCTGATACCTGGGATCCATCCCAGGGTGTGTGGAGCCTACAACATATACAAATGGTGTTCTTGTCTTGTATGTTGAAGGTGTGTTTTTTTTCTCCAGGTGAAGAGCAATTAACCCTAAGACACCTGATCTGGGCAGATGGGCCTTGAGCCCATGGGGCCTGGGATGGTGCAACTGTCCACCTAGTCCAAGGCCAGCCTCTCTTCCTAGTCCAAGGCCAGCCTCTCTCCCTGTTTTTCTCCTTCGCCACTTCCTCCTGGCTCTTAGCTGCTTTCCTTTGCTTTTTGCCTTCTTTTCTGTCCATCTCCTCTGCTCATCCATCACCCCCTCCTTCTCCTCGTCTCCCTCCTTCACTCCATTCTGTTTCCCTTTTCTCTCTTCTTTCTTCCCCTGTCCCATCTCTTCATAAGAATGCAGCCATTTTAATGATGTTTGTCAGATTTTTCTCTATTTGGATGCAACCTGAGGGGCTTGGGAGTGAGTATGTAGTTTTGGGGTTCTAGAATCCTAAGCATCGATTTCTCTTTCATCCAGGACCGATTGGTTATCACTGCAGTTCATGATGGTAGTTAAAGTGTTCACAGTGTTGGACAGATTCTAACTATCCTTAAGGAATGCTCCTGTGTCTTATCGCTGACAGGTCCAAATTTGGGAGTTGGGGATACCTGACTTCGTCCTTGGGGGAGAGTGTCTGATGCAAGCCTCCTGTGGAGGGATCACAGGGGAAATACATCAGGGGTTTGCCCTGAATTTTTTTTTTCCTTTCTGATTTATCCTCATATCTTTTGTTACCAAAGAGGTGTATCTGGTCCCATGATGAAGTTCATATAAAATATGAAGAAGATATTTGTAGCTTGTATTCCATTTGTAGTCACAGTACTTTCTGTTTGAATCTCTGTTCAATTGCTGCCTTAGTTTGAAAAATCTTAGAAAACTTCCTTACATTTGGCCCCTTAGAAATTTTTTCTTTCAACAACTTATGAGCAAACTTCAGGGTCTGTTGACTTTACCTGTACCTGGAAACTAAGTGATTCTTTTGGTTCTGATGAGATCAATAATGCCAGTCATTTACAGTGGCCCCTTTCCTATGGGGGCAGGTTGGCATTTCCCACCCATCAGACTAGTGTCAGGGGTGGAGAGCAGACAGGTGGTGTGCAGGCACACGCTTTGTGTGCATTAAGTAATTTGAAGGTTAATACCATCCATAGTTTTCCTTCCACCCCCTGCTTGGCTCATTTGTAGATGCTTAGATTTCTTTAAATAATATTATTTCCAGAGGTAGGTAGATAATGTTTTAGTCTGTCAGCTTTTAGCCATGAAACCCTAAACTTTGTGCTTTGAAGGCTCTTTAGAATTTGGCTCCATTGCATAAGAGAGACAAGTGTGAGTGGCTGTGACTTACCTAAGTCTTCCCAGCCAGTGGATGCTCACTGCTTTGGCTGGTTCTGTAGAGGCAGCCTGGTCTCTTCCCTTCAGATGCTAACAGTGTGGCTGGGGAGGCAGCCTGAACATTAGAAGACAGTAGACTCGTGTCTTCAGCTATATGGCACTCACCAGCTGCACCAAAGATTTGAAGAGAATGAGGAGATCAGAGATGGCTTGCTTATTCAGGGAAGACTTCGAAGAGTTAGAACAGCCTATAGCAAGCCTGGGCTGCTGCTGCGTGTGCAGTGTTTACACTGGTAGAGGCTGGAAGGGAAGGCCTTCTAGAAAAAAGGGCGTAGCATGGACACAAATGGAGCGACATGGGTAAGTGTGGCCAGAGAGGGCTCCCTGCTGAGGAGTGTGAAGAATCAGCTCGAACAGGGAGAACAGGAAATGATTATTGGGGGTCTTAAAAGCTGGGCTGAGGGGATTAGATTTGATAGAACCAGATATAGGAACCCAGTCATGGTAGGGAACCAACCGAGTCTTTTATTTAAGCAGATTTTACATGTGAGAAATAACTGGTTAGTTTGACCCCAGTATTGTGCTTATTTCTATGGGCCTGGGGTAAACGTGTAGGATTCTTAATTTTGAAATGTAGACTGTTGACGTTTCCTCCTCTTCTTTGTTTTATCTCCCCTACCAGATTGCCACAGCAGTGAAGTTTCTACAGAATTCTCGGGTCCGCCAGAGCCCACTTGCAACCAGGAGAGCGTTCCTTAAGAAGAAAGGTACAGGTTCCCCGTGGCCATGCCCAGTGGCCTACAGAGAGGGGCTGGGACGGGCGGACAGCAGCTGCTGTACTGATGAAGATCTCCTGCAACTGCCCCACTGGTGTGGGAGTGGGGGTGAGGGAGGCCCCCAGTGGGAATGCATGCTTCTTTTCTTACAGTAGAGCAGAGATGTGAAGATTCAGGTAATTGAGCTCTAGATGTAAGGCCAACAAGTTGGCCCAGGGCAGCCTGGCATCAGCTGTGTTCAGCAGCAGAAGAGGCCCAGGGAGAAGACTGGGGAGGACTCCTGCCCTGTGTTCTGTTCTTCTGATCATGGCTGTGGCTGCAGAAAGACTGGCCTTAGGTTATGAAGTCAGCTGCCTCAGTAAAGAATGAGGAAGAAAGAGATGAATGAAGGACGAAGGAAATGAGATGACTAAACAAGGTCAGGTTAAGGTCAAGCCTGGGGTCAGTCTGATTTACAGATTGAAGTGGTAAATTACTAGTTTTATGGTATTTCAGTAAGCAGGGATTAAATGGATCTTGACAAATTCAATATTGTCTGAAGCAGAATCTCTTTTGGTTTTATTGAAATTTAAGATATGTTTCTTTTTTTGTGAAATATATATTTAAAAAAACCCTATCAAAGAAATTAGATACTTTGCATTCTTTTCATTCTTTGCATGTCTAATTTTTTGGAAAGCTAGGAAGTTGTTTAAAGGCCCTTAAACACTATGTGAGGGGAAGTGAGTTATCTCTGCTCTCCCTGCCCCTTCTCAGCCCAAACAAGACTCTTTAAGGAACTGGAATGTTGGTCTCAAAATTCTGGGTTTTTAGCTTAAATCATTAGTGGCTGAAACGGAAGAGGGCATGACTTGGTGGTGTTTCCTAGGTCTGCTCCATGGTATCCCACTGAAGTGATGCTTCGGACCATGTAAAACCGGGTCCCAGGGCTGCGCTCGCAGGGTTAGGGCGTGATCAGCCCAAGTGTTTCATTCACAGGCAGCTGTTTAGAGGCAGCCTCAGGGCCGATCCCTGTCTGTGATTGAGCTGATGAGGGGCACTTCCTGGTGGCATCCTGGTTCCCCCCACCCCCAACAGTAGGAGATTATTAAAATTTGAAGTGCACTGGTTGGCCCTTCCACTCCACAGCCATCATGCTGTAAAAGAGTTTTTCCTTGAAATATGTGTACCTATGGGGAGTAATTAATCATAAAAGCTCAGGGGTTTCAGCTCTCTCATCAAAGCATTGAAGCTGGGGAAAGCTGAGCCTAAAAGCTGTGCTGATTACCCGGGGTAACCTGAGACAAAATCCATAGTTGCCAAGAGATCCTTTGCCCAGTATATTGTGCAATATTATAACTGCCTGATCTTCTCCTCCACTGACAATGACCAGTTATTCCTCATTTTCTCTCAAACGCAGCTGGGCTAGAATTTCATTTGCAGAAGGTATTTAGAGCAATTTAGAGACAAATGTCTCTGGTGTTTGCTCGGCACTTCCCCACTGCAGGCTTTGCTGAGCAGTTTGAGTATCAGGAGCTCCATCTAATCTGTTTAATTTTAATAAATCCCTGACTGGGAGAGGGAGAGAAAAGAGAGAGAGAGAGAAAGTCTGGGCCAAATAATACTTCTTTTGACTTGGTCGGCTAATAATTACTGTAGAAAACTGTCCTGTACAACTATCATTTGTTGCTCCTTTAAAAACCAACGACCATCATTTAATTAATTTAGCTCAGAGTGTTTGCCCTGTGCTGAGAATAGAACAGACAAAACCCCTGCCCTCTCAGAGATTGAGTTCTACCAGGGGAAGGCAGACAGCAAAAGAAGAGACAAAACGTGGTTTATCAGATGGCAAGTTCCATGGAGAGGAGTGCCTGGGTGGTGGGCTGGAAGGAGCTGGTGCCGTGTGGGAATGGATTGTGCTTCTCACCGGGGTGATTAGCAGGTGTCCCTCAGGGAGGTTGACATGTGAAAGAAGACCTGGAGGAGATGAGTATTTGTTGTGGGCGGAATTCCTTCTCGATCCTGACTGTGGTTTAGAGTTTTTAGAATGTTAGGCCGCAGGAAACCAGAGAGGCATCCTACCTTTCTTCCAAAGAGAGTTTACCCCGCACTTAAACTGGAGTCCGAGGACTTAATCACCCACCTCCATTATCGTCTAAAATGCTGCTTCAGTCAGTAATTATCTATTTCCAAGTTGAATCCCAATAGAGTAAGTTCTGGCAGGACCTTTTCTGGGCAGAGAATTCCAAGGTTTGATGGGCATCTGGGGAAGAAGAGCCCTCTGTGGATTTAAACTTCACTTTTCACATTTCCCGTTCTCAGGGTCAGGTGTACACAGATCACGTTCACAGAGCTTGGTACCATCTCTGATGGGGTGAGGGAGGAGGGGATCTTATAAAGGAGTGAGCGTGTGCCCTGTCCCTAACATTAGTTGAGAAGGAAAGGGGGTTGGCTCTCTGGTCTTGGGGGCCGGGAGTGCGTCTGGAGGGGAGGGACCAAGGTCCTGGCTTCCTCCAGTCCTGTCTCCCACAGGACTCGCTGCAGTGCAGGGTTGGAGCGCTGGGTTTGGGGAGCTCACAGCTACTGTAGTCTTGGCTTTCCTAGCAAATGTCACTTCAGGGAATTGCAGTGGAGCCCTGTCTTGAATTATAATCTTGACTTTCTCTTTTTTTAATAAACATCTCTTTCCCGAAAAGGCAAATCCAATTTTGTTTTTCTTTTAATATTATTTAATATTTAATATAGAAATCGAGGTCCCTGTAGTGCATGTCACTTCAGTGGAAAATGAGGGTTACTCTAAAAACATCAGCTGAGTTTGTTTTATTGTGAAGCTGCAGCCCTGAGTAGGGCCCTGGTCCCACCTCTGTAACTGACAGGTTAACCTGTGCCCTCTGATTTCAGGGCTGGGGAGGCCGGGGGAGCTGATGGCATAGGGTTTGCAAGGGTCTTTTGTGGTTTTGTTTGTTTGTTTTTTGTTTCTTTGAGATCTCTTTTGGATGCTTCAGAGTCTGAACATGGAGTCATTAATGAGAAACATGAAGTTATTAGAATCATTTATCATTTTCTTTGAAGCTTGTGCTGCCAGTTTGTGTAATTTACAACATTTCTTTCTTTTATCGGGAATTTCTTTGGATGCAAGAGAAAAGCAGCTGTTCACCTTCAGAGTATTAGAATAAATGTTTTTGTTTTCCGTCCAACCACTTGATTCTGCAGATGACATCAATTGCGGAGTCAGCCACACATGAAGATAATTGGACTGTGTGTGGGGTTTAAGCCCTCATAGAAGGAACGGGTCTATATATAGAAGCAGTTCTTGCCAGGCAGGCATCGTATCTGGGGCTTGAAGCAGGCTACAGTCCAGGAGGTTAGAGTAACTTAAAAACAGCAGTTGGATCAGTCCAGAAAGTTAGGGGCTTGGATGCTGTCGTCAATAAGCTTATGTTGATCTGACACCCTGTCCAACTACAAAATGTAGGAGGGTCTGCTTCCAAACACGTTTGGCAGGCTGAGTATAAGTTGGGTAAGAGAGAGGAGCCTGTTCGTGGCGGGTAAAGGGGTAGATGAGATAGGGGGAGGTAGACTTCTCTGTTAGCTTTCTCTCATATATCTGTTGCAAGACAGAGTTCTAGAAAAGAGATGAGCGTCGTCTGCTTTCCAATGTGATTTTGCATGGTGGGACCTGGGTGGTGCTGACTGACCCTTTGGCTTACCGTTGTCCTTCTCAAGTGTATAAATTAAGGACTATATTCTCCTTCATCTAGTAAGAGGGCTGGGGGGAGGGTGAAGGAGAACGAATCAAATAAAACACACTACTACCGTGCTTCCTCATTCTAAAAGGTGAAACAAGATCTTATCTCTCTTCTGTTCCTGGAAGCGGAACCCCCAGTAGCAAAACTGCCTCCTTGCTGGAAATGAACTTGAGGAAGAACCCTGCTGGTCTCAACCTTGGTAGTGGAGTAGAGGTGAAGGGCTTCTCTCACTGGAATATTTTAAGGGGGAGTGAATTCTTACACAGATTTCAATTTAACTCTGTTTTATGACTTTTCTTTTTTATCATTTACGTCCATTTCATGAGGTAGTTTGCATGTCCTTGAATGGAATCTCGTTACCATGAAAGCTTTTTTAGCATTGATTTCATAACAGTCTTAATTTAATAGCTCCGTCATTACTGAGTAGCTCTGGGAGTGGGGCCCTGGCTTTCCAGGTCACTGACCTTTTAATTACAAACCTTGTTCTGATGGCCAGGTTATCGACTGGACAGCTCCCAGCTTGTGCCCCCAGGATGAAAACGAAAATAACTGTTTCCTCCCCCATCTCCAGGAAAAAAAAAAATTGTAACCTCATGTGTTTCTAAAATTAATTTTCTCCTTCGGCTTTACTTTATAATTAATTCTTTAATGTGTCTTAGTAAAGCCAGAGTATTTTTATAACACAGTTTTTTTTTTCTAGAGCTTGGGTCCAGCGGATAGCGTGGAAGGGGTAGGGATGAAGAGCTTGCCAGCTTCCACCCCATGCTTGATCAGGGCCTATCTCCTCGTCCTCAGAAACTCCTGCGGCTGAGCTGGAAAGAACAGTATCAGCTCTGTGAGGGGCTGTCCAGCCCTTCTGATTCTTTGCTAAACAGACGGATTGCAGCATCAAGATGTAGACTCATTTCTGCATTTGCTGGAATAATTGAACCTTGCCTATCACAGATGGTCCCGTTCTGAGAGAAGACTGGGGTTGGATGAGTTTTCTTACTGAGTCCGAGGTCTCTGCTAGTCATGGGTGACTGGAGGACACAGGGACCTCTGCATGGGGTTCTGCTCAGTTGGGAGCTTAGAGCTTGGGTCCATCTAGATTCTTACTGACAGTGAAGGGGGAGAGAAAAAAGGGAGGACAGTGGCCCGTAAGTAGGATGACCACGGGTTCTGGTTTGCCCAGGACTGTCCCAGTTTTAACACTGGAATCCCACATCCTAGCCTGCCCCTCAAAGCCTGGGCAAACAGGTCACCCTTGCTGAGCAAGCCTTACTCTGGAGTGAGGGCTACTGAGAGAGACCAAAAAGGGTGTTTTGGGGAAGCCAAGGGAAGAAGTCCATTAGCAGTCAGTCCCCGCGAGTTGGTTCAGCTTGCCCTCGAGCGGCATCTTATTCAAGCACTGCCTGCTCTCATTGCCCTGGCCCGGCCCTGCCCTGCCTTGCCCCGATGGGGGTTCAGTACAGAGAGCCTCTGGGGGAGCCCGTGCTGCCCTGCGGGCGAGCGAGGTACTGCCAGAGCCAGAGTAGGCCGGGCTGCGTGTGGCGGCCGCCTGCGTCCCGGGGATGATTGAGCATCGCCATCCATCTGTTGTGAGCGGAAGTCTTCCTTCCCTGCCAGTCCTGCATCTGCATGCCCATCACCCGCTGTTCGGGACCAGCTTATCCATCATCCTGACTGGTGTTCCCCCCATCCATTTTCCTGCTCCCCTTGTTATCCACACTTGTCTGGAACTCCGCAGATTTTTTTCAGCATTCAGGATGAGAGCTGCAGCAGCTCGGCTGGCTGGTCACTGTGGCCTCCCTGTTCAGAGGGGGAGCCAGTAGCACTTGTTCTCCCCAGACAGCTGAGTCAAGTGTGTTTCTACTCCTCTCCCTGCAGTCAGAGGACGGCTGCACAGGGGAGCTTGAAGGGGAGGGGAGACAGCTCTTTTAGATTTAGTGAGTGGTTTTAAGAATTCTCTGAAAATGAAGAATGACTCCTTCTTTCTTGACTTGTGTGCCTGCAGCAACACTGTGAGGAGAAACAATGTGACACTGCCATGTACATACAGTACTGTTTTAAAGATAAAAGAAAAATTTTTAAAGCAAGATATGTGCATGGTTTTAAGAATTCAAACAGTGAAGGATAGCTAGCGAAGAATAGGTCGTCCTGCCATCTCTTGCTCCTGACCCCGCACCCATCCTCTTTCCGAGAGAGTGCTGCTATTCACAGTTTCTGTGTGCTGTCGGTCCCCTACATGTGAGTGAGTTCCGTTCCGAGGGTACTTTCCTGAGTCCAGGTTGTTCTTAAGTCCAACAAAGTTAGCCTAGATGCCCAACTAACACAATCAGCTGTATTGTATCATACTTTAATAGGTTTATAATACTTTTCACACAAATAATACGTACATAAAAAACAAGCACAAGAAAAAGCAAGCATTTTTAATCTTTACAGTGCAGCACACTGAAAAGTACAGTCTTACAGAGCAGCAGCTGGCATCCAGGGGCTGGCACACAGGTTCGTGTCTTTGAAAGTTCACAAAGGTTTGTATGTAGAGAACTTCCTGTATCATTCCAAAGTTCTATCCATACAAAAGCACATGAATATTTAATAACATAAACACCTTTTAAATACAGTGGTAGCATGTTTCACACTTTACCTTATGCTTGCCATTGTATCTTGGCTTGCATTCCACTTTAACACACAGGTTTGCCTCATTCTTGTCAGTGGCTGCATAGTACTCCATTGTATTCCTCTTATCATCATTTTTTTGAGTCAGTCCCAAATTAGGGGACATTTAGGCTGATTCCTGTCTCTTGTTTCAAACAATGCATCAGGGAATATTCCTGCCTGTATATTGTTGGACACTGCTAAACATTTTCTGTATGGTACCTAGGCTATGGTATATTTTTCTTAAGATTTCAGGAGACCATGTCACCCTACCCCCAAAGAAAAGAGAACTGTTTTTTAATATAAACATGACCATAGGTAGGGAGAAGGCAATGGCACCCCACTCCAGTACTCTTGCCTGGAAAATCCCATGGACGGAGGAGCCTGGTAGGCTGCAGTCCATGGGGTGGCTAAGAGTCGGACATGACTGAGCGACTTCACTTTCACTTTTCACTTTCATGCATTGGAGGAGGAAATGGCAACCCACTCCAGTGTTCTTGCCTGGAGAATCCCAGGGACGGCGGGGCCTGGTAGGCTGCCGTCTATGGGGTCGTACAGAGTCGGACATGACTGAAGCGACTTAGCAGCAGCAGCAGCAGCAGACCATAGGTAGAAAGAAATTAATAAGAGAAAAAACACAAACAAATTATTATGAACACTGGGCACAGATTTGTATTCTGAGGGGACATTCTGGTCAATGGTTACATGAAAAATACTTTTCTTTCTAAAAGAATCTTTTTTTTTAATCTCATTTTTTGAAGGGATGTGGGCTCATAAATTGAATTTTTGATTCAAAATAAACATTCAAATAAATGGAAAGCTTCAGAAACTTGAAAGTGAGTATCTATTTTCAAATGAAGTACAGTCTGTCAGTATTTCCCGGGGATTGATTCCAGAACCTCCACCAAAGGATATCATATTTGCATATATCCTACGTATCCTCCCATTTAAATCATCTCTCAATTTACTTATAATACCCAGTACAATGTAAATGATGTGTAAATAGTTGCCTGTGTTCGGCAAATTCAAGTTTGGCACTTTGGAGTTTTCTGGAGTTTTTTTCCTCAAATGCTTTTGATCCGTGGTTGGTTGAACCTGTGGATGTGGAAAGTGTGGATATGGGGGGCTGCCTGTCATCCCTCAGTATCCAAGCAGGGATTGGTTCCAGGGCCCAGTCAACAACAGGGACTAACAACATACATGGAGGCTCAAGTCCCATAGTCTGCCCTCTGTATCAGGGTTCGGCATCCATGGATCCAGCCCACCTCGGGTCATGTAGTACTGTAGTATTTATTGAGAAAAATAAACATGTAAGTAGACTTGCACACTTCAGACCTGTGTTGTTCAAGAGTCCACTGTATGGCTTAGCTTTTTTTGGTTGTTATTGTGGGATGTGATGTGGGTCCTGGGCTGTAGCTTAGGTAATCAGCCTGTATTCAGGGCCTGGTGTATGCAGAGTATTATTACATTAGGGTTTCATGAAAGAAAAATGAAATACTTGTTTTATGGACGAGAAGCTCATTAGGAGGTAGGAATGGCTGCCGAGTGCTTATCAACTGTACCAACGTCTATCCGTGAAACATAGCAGTACCACAGAAGTGAGCAGACCCTGACGAGGGAGACATGGAGTAGAAGGCTCAGTAGGGCTGTAAGCACCTCAAGGATGGTGACCGCGTCTTCTCCTCCTGACATTCTCAGCAGCTACATAGTAGCCTCGGTCACAGGCCAGTGAACAATAGGTTAAGTGATTGGGTGATAGTTAGAAGACATTTACCTGGGAAAGTTTCAAAAGGAGGTCTGTTCTTCATAAGTCCTCAGTTTATTTATTTGTTCAGCCCTGCGTACGTGGAAATTGGAGAAGGAAATGGCAACCCATTCCAGTGTTCTTGCCTGGGGGTTCATCCCAGGGATGGGGGAGCCTGGTGGGCTGCTGTCCGTGGGGTCGCACAGAGTTGGACACAACTGAAGTGACTTAGGAGCAGCAGCGTACCTGGAAAATGGCTTCAGAATTGCTGCTGCTGCTGCTGCTAAGTCTCGTCAGTTATGTCCGACTCTGTGCGACCCCATAGAGAGAAGTTCACCAGGCTCCTCTGTCCCTGAGATTCTCCAGGCAAGAACACTGGAGTGGGTTGCCATTGCCTTCTCCACTGCATGAAAGTGAAAAGTTAAAGTGAAGTCGCTCAGTCGTGTCCAACTCTTAGCGGCCCCATGGATTGTAGCCTACCAGGCTCCTCCATCCATGGGATTTTCCAGGCAAGAGTACTGGAGTGGGGTGCCATCACCTTCTCCTAAATGTTTTACCAATACTCTAGTGTTCATATAAAGAGTATTTATATGCAGTTCTTTTTGTCTTTAAGTCTTACAGAATCCAGCGAAAGCATTCTTTTCAAAGTTACTTAGGTCAGCAGAACTAAGTTTTGACCTAGGCACTGAGGGAGGCAGTGGGTGTAGATGGTCAGAGAACAGGGAAGGGCATTGCTGGTGAGGGAGGCTCACACAGAGACCCATGTGCAGTTAGCTGGATTGGCCCATTGGGTCCTCAAAAAGAAGAGAAATGAGGTTGGTGAGGTGGACAGTGAGTGAGGAGCCAGTGTTAGGGCTCAATGTGATAAATTTAACAGTTGAGAGCACTTTTGAACCAGCTGAAATACTCTATGAGACTGTACTTGAGGATATTACTCTAGGCTCAGTGTGTAGACTGAATTGGCCTGTCGATAGACCAGCTGTGGAGAAGGTCCTGCCAAGTCCTTTGTTAGGTGCAGAGAATCTGGACTTGGAAGGAATAGCAGTAGAAATGGAAAAAGAAATGACATATTTATGTGCAGAACTTTGTGGTTTACAAAGCACATAGATGGGTTCTTTTCTTCACTATAATCTTACATGTGGTTATAAGCAGGTTAATAGATATTTGTTGAATGAATGAATGCAATTAATCTCCCATTTCACAGGAGAGGAAACTGAGGCTCAGAAAGATTAAGTAGTGCAGATTAATGGCAGAAATAGAACTAGAACCAAGTCTTATGCCTAGAGTTCTTTGAACCATACCATCTATTTTCTGGAAAGGAAGGACAGAACTACAGACAATGTAGAAAAAGGGAGTAAGCCAGGCTCAGTAGTAGATGAGATGTGTGAGGTGAAGGAGACAGGACCAAAGTTGACCCTCAGGGTTGCTGTATTATGTTAAGCAGCTTTACTGAGATATGACTGACATACAGGAAACGATATACATACTTAATTTGTACAACTATAAAATTTGGCCTATGTGTGTATACCTGTGAAACCATTGCTGCAATCAAATAATGAACACATTGGGACTGCCCTGGCAGTCCATTGGCTAAGACTCTGGGCCCAGGTTGAATCCCTGGTTAGGGAACTAGATCCCACATGCTGCAACTACAAGGACCCATGTGCTGCAGCAAAGATCAGAGATCCTGTGTGCCACAGGTCTTAGTTAGACCCCATGCAGCCAAAAAAAGATAACATACCGATCACCCCCCAGATGTTTCCTCGTCTTCCTTTATAATTCCTTCCTCCCTGCCCCAGCATGTGCTGATTCCCCAGTAAGCATTGATCTGCTTTCTTTCTCTACAGATTAGTGCATTTTCTGGAATTTTACGAAAATTTTTGGCTGCACTGCACTGGGTCTTCATTGTTATGCGAGGGCTTTCTCTAGTTGCAACAAGCGGGGGCTACCCTTCATTGCGATGTGAGGGCTTTTCATTGCAGTGGCTTCTCTTGTTGCAGAGCACGGGCTCCAGGCACCCTGGCTCAGTAGTTGTGGCACACGGGCTTAGTTGCTCCGCAGCAGGTGGTATCTTCCTGGACCAGGGGTTGCACTCGTGTCCCCTGCGCTGACAGGAGAATTCTTATCCACTGTACGACCAGGGAAGTCCGCATTTTCTACAATTTTATATAAATGGAGTCATGTAGTGTGCATCCCGTTTTGGGCCTGGCTGTTTTTACTCAGCATGATAGAGATTCACCCATGTTGTTACATGTATGAGTGATTCATCCCTTTTTCTTGCTGAATAGTATTCCCTTGCTTTGGTTATACCAGTTTGTTTATCCATTCACCTGTTGATGGACGTTGGAATTGTTTCCAGTTTTTAGCTATTAAAGCTGCTCTTAACATTTCTGTATAAATCTTTGTAGAGACGTGTAATTCCTTTTCTCTCAGGCAGAACTGAGGGATAGACTGTATGTATCATATGATGGTTACATGTTTAACTCTCTAGGAAACTTCCAAACTGTTTTCAAAAGTGCTTCTACCATCTTCTGTTGTCACCAGTGGTGGGTGAGTGTATTAGGGTTTTGAGCCTGGAGGGAAGGAACCTGCAGGTGTTTTATTTGTAGCTTGTCTCCAGTAGCAATACCACATGACTTTGGAAGCATTCTTTTGGAGTGACTAAATAATCTGTCAGGTTTGAGATGCTTCAGCTGGGGAGTCAATAGGGCCTAGACTGCTTGGGTTCCAATCCCAGCTTCACCACTTTCTGACTGTGTAGCCCTGGGTAAAATTCTTAACCTCGCTCTGCTGTGGTTTCCTTATCTGTAAAATGGGGTTAATGATAGCGTTTACTGCAAAAGGTTCTTGTAGGAATGAGATGAAAATAGTGTGAGAAGTGCTTAGCAGAGTGCCTGGCACTAAAATCATGGCTTAATTAATGATGACAGCGATCAGCAGTACACGTCCTCTTAGAAGGTATATTCTTAATAGGCTATAATCATTTTGCTGTACTGTTATATTAAAAACATAACATTTTATGAATAAATAAAGGGCTACACTGGCATGTGGGAGACCTGGGTTCGATCTCTGAGTTGGGAAGATCCCTTGGAGAAGGGAAAGGCTACCCACTCCAGTATTCTGGCCTAGAGAATTCCACGGACTGAATAGTCCATGGGGTCGCCAAGAGTCTGACATGACTGAGCAACTTTCACTTTCTATGTTAAAAAGATAAACTTGTTGGTATCAGAAAAATTCAGGCAACAGGAACCTTTCGGAATTCTGGTCAGAGAGTGATTGAATGTAAAAAGTTGGGCATTTCCTCATTTGTTGAAAGGGCCAAAGGAGTGGACACAAAGCCAGGCCTCCAGGAATGACTTCCAGGACATTGAAGGACTCTCTGGGAAGGCTGCTCCCTCTGCTCAGCCAGGCAAGTAAGGGCCCAGGAGGCTACCACTGGAACTTTTGAGTCATACCTGCTGTTCCAGTGGTTAAGAATCCACCTTCCAGTGCAGGGGAGTTTGATCCCTGGTTAGGGAACTAAGATCCCATATGCCGCTGGGACACTAAGCCTGCAAGCCGAAACTGAAGAAGCCTGAGCAATGCAACGAAAGATCCCACATGCCAAAACTAAGACTCGATGCAGCCAAATAGATACTTTTTTTTTTTTTTTAAAGGAGCACACCCTTTTAGCTGTGTTCAGAGATCAGGACATCGGGGCTGCCGCCACCGCAGGATGTCCCTACATCCACAAAAACAGGACATTGGAATAGGAACTTGACCCTCACAAATGAAGCTGGAGGCTAGAGATTGGACTGTAGTAGGAAACTATGGTGTTTCCAGTGTTCACTTGATGATCTGCTGATTTTTGCAGCACTCAGAAGTAGCGGATACAGGTCTTTGGCCTCATTTCCGCTTTCTGAATCACCTGTGAGTGCACCTAATCCCCAGCCACAGCTCTAGCCGCTGAGGTAAGTGTTGCTGTGGGTGTGCCAGCCTCTCTGACACCAGAAGGCCCACTAGAAAGAAGGGCTGGATGCTGAGTGCTATTGGAGGAATCTATAAAAGAAAGGAGATTCACAAATGCAGCAACATAGTTGCCCCCAATCAGGGTACAAACACACTGACGTCACAAGCCTCTCTCTTTTTTGTTATTCAGTCACTCAGTCATGTCCGACTCTTTGTGACCATATCTTTTTGCTTTTTCATACAGTTCATGGGGTTCTCAAGGCAAGAATGCTGAAGTGGTTTGCCATTCCCTTCTCGGGTAAGAAAGTGGTTTGCCTCTTTCTTACTGAAGGTTTAATAACTTCGTTTAATAACTTGGTTTAATAACTATTTTTCAAGCCATTTCCATAACAGCCTACAAAATGAGGGAAACATTCAGTTTGTTTCAAACCATGTTAATAAAAAAGAGTCAGGCAAAAGAGAGTTTGCCTTTCCAGTCTGGAAGCAGGTGGCAGTGGTTTATTTGTAAATCTAAAGTATTTCATTCAACACAGAGCAGACTGGGTGTATGTTTGAGGGCAGGATACGTTTTTAGTTAACTGTTTTTGAGAAAACCTGGGCCTTTAGTTGTTAAGAAAAGCAGTAGTGATATACCTCCAGTTTGTCCCAGAGATAAATGCTGATGTGTTCTGTATCACATTGCTAGCTTTTCTGAGATGATTTTAAAGGAGGTTTGTCTACTAAGGGTAGGTGAGGGAATTTTCACCAGAGGAACTGTGGGATCTGTGGGTCTGTTGGAAAATGTTGGAAGTGGAGACTTCTGAAATTTAACATAAGGTAGAACTTAAGGCTGTCTCCTGAAAAATATTTTATGTTGATTAGACTATAATTAGGAAGATTCTTAATTAACTTTGGATAGTATTCATTCATTAACTAATCCATTGTTAAATTAACATTTTTGAGTCTCTGCCTTCTAAAAATAAATTTATCTGCTGCTGCTCTGTGTGTATATGTGTGTGTTTGTGTGTGTGTGTGTGTGTGTCTGGTTTGTGGAACATAAGTTAGCATGGTTTTAAATGTACTTTTCATTGTAGGTTTGCTGAGTTGGTTAGTCAGCAGCTTTATGTTTTCTCCATCTTTGGGGTAGAGGAACTCACTAAAGGTCCTCAATGAACAGAATGATGGGGTGTACTCTCTCACATACGTGCATATGCACATACTCACACACATACACACACGCCAGCTTATATTTAACTTGTGCTAAGAACTGAATGACTGTACTGATTTTTCCCTTCCACTTTAAACAGACCTATGTTTGGTTTCTAAAACATTCTGATAGGAGCTATTCTTCCCAGATCTCACCCCTTTCATCAGACAGAAGACGACTTGGGAATGCACTAGTCTCTTACTGTTAATTATTCTTTTTAGTTTTACAGCCCTTTAAAGTAATCTTTCTGTAATTAGATTGTTGAGTAGATTGTCTTTAGTGATAGGGTGGTCTTTAAGTCTTGTGTAGATTTTCAGTTTGTTACATGATTGCAAAAGCTTTCATTCATAAAGTTGAAGTTTACCTTATCATGGCATTTCAGGGGAAAAAAATCATGCCCCTCTGTGATAAATTAAATATCACAACCACAGAAATGTCATCTTTTCAATGAAACCTACAGTGCATAGGAATGGGGCTCTCTTCCACTCCATTTTTGGCTTCAAGCTAGATCTATACTGTTAACCAACAAGAAAAATATTTTACCACCGACAGTGGTGAACCTGTGAAGCTGAAGAACAAAGCCATACCCTCTCCTGCTTTCTGAGTCACAAACAGAATTGTCAATTAAATTATTCTAATTGCAAAATTTGGGGTCTTGGCCAAAAGAACACAGGTTGAGTTTGAAGAAGAGGCAGTTTAAAAAATCAGTTTAACTTTACAAACGGAGCTAATTTGTACAGAATGTAATTGGAAGAGAATAAATACGGAGCTTCATGATGACCTCTCTTTTGAGTCCATTTCTGGTATTTACTTACTTTTTTTTTTTTTCAATCAAAAGGCTGTCCTTTATGCAGTCCTACAAAGAGGAGACTAAGTACCAAAATAGAAATAACAGAAAATTATTCTCTGGAAGCCCTTAATACCTGACTTTGAAAGATTTTCATCATTCATTTGTTCATCCATCCAAGTATTTATTGAGTGCATATTTCTCTTACTGTGCTGGTCCTGGGGACTGAATATATACTGGTAAATAAAACAGCAATCTGGGATAGAGACAGACTTCTCCAGAAATCTGAAATGTGCAAAACCTCTTAGAAGTAAGCAAGGTGCTGTGACTAAGAGTAAAAGAGTTTTGACAGAGTAGGGGAAGGCTTGCTTTGGGAGGATCACTGGAACTAGAATGTGAAGAGCGAGAGCAGAAGGACAGCCAGCTCAGAGACTCCGAGGTAGGAAAGGAGATTGACTTGACCTGGAAACTATGGTCAGACTGTAGCTGTGAGTGAGAAGAGTGAGCTCTTTCCAGCTTCCATCTGGAGATGCTGTTGGGGGTGGGGCGGGGGGGGGCGGAAAAGGTTCTTTTGGAGTTCCATATCCCCTAATCTGGAATCTTTCATATCACCAGTCACCAAGCTCAGCTCTGCTCACCATGCATTCCTAGTCTCGTGTCTGCTGAGCGCCATGCTAAGTGCAGTTGGGGCACAAGTGGTCCATGCCCTCAGAGAACTTGGTGATGAGACTGCGGCAACTGCCTAGAAACGCAGAAACTGTGATTTATGAGCAAGCCTGAGACGACAGATACAGACCATGCGATCATCCCCAGCCTGTGTGTTCTACTTTATAATTTAAGAGCATTCTCACATGCATTTGCTCATTTCATCTTCATGGTAACCTGGGTTATTTCTTCCAAAAAATGTGCATGTGAGCATGGAGACTAACAGGAGTCCACCACATTTGAGAAACGTGCCTCTGTCTTCACTGAATCATTGAGTTTCAGTGCATCGTCCGCTCACGTGGACCAGGGAGCTCTCCCTGAAGAATTGTATTATTAGAAATGAGATTATTTATTTTATCCATGCCATTTCATATACATTTCTATTATCAGGAATAGAAGATGAATTTAATTTTCGTCCTCTTTAGTTCTGGAGATTGTCTTGCTGTCTTCCACAAGGGTTCAACCCAGAGAGTCTGTGGTAGTGTTCGAGAAGAGGAAGGCTCAGACCCGGGGAGGACGGCTCTGCTAGTGAGTGCCGTTGACTTTGTTGTTCTGTACTGAGGCTTTTATCAGGACAAGAAAGGGTAAACAGGGCTGTCTCTGCACCGGCGGAGAGGTCGAATGGTTACATTGCACAATCTTCCAGAGCATCTTGCCGCAAATACATGGGTTATATTAAAAATTGCAATCATATCATTTTTTATAGTAAATTGCTGACCTTATGCAGTAGAATCAGCTTTATTGAATTTCGCCAAAAATGCGTTTATAATTCTGCCATACACACATGATATTCATGTCCTTGCTGCCCATGTGGAAATGTCCCTTTTTACGATGTTAAACAAATTAAATCGGCTTTCTCCTGAGCCGCCTGCCTCACCTTTAAGATCCACTCTGAGGAGTCGAACCTTTGCGGAGCAGCATGTGCCTCCCTCAGCTCTAATGTCAGTGTGCAGAACGCTGGAGTCTGGCACCATAGGAAGCCTTGCACAGGTTTGGCCTTGAGATTATTACAGCTTGTACCAGGACAGTTAATATATATCTTGTAGGCTGAGCGCTTACATGGCCTTATCGTAATTATTCTGTTTTGAGGGAATGGTAGATATTTGTTTAAAAGGATCTCATGGTGAACCAAGAGTACACAGGTACAGTTAGTTCTCAGCTGTTTACTTGTAAATATTTATCATGAAAGTTTAAACCAGTTTTCCTTTAATTCCCTGTAGCTGTACTCCCTCTCCAACCAGTGTGGGATTGGGGATGTGAAACAGTTTCATTGTTAGTCTAACAGAAGCACAATCAGGAAGTTATAATGCATTTTTAAATGAAACAGTTTTTAATCTGCTTTTTAGAATCGTTTGCTTCAAGTTTTATCTCTCCTTTTCATATATCTATTATATATATTATTATTATTATATATATTATATATATATCTACATAGGTAAACAAAAAATTGTTGGTTCCCAGACAGTGTTACATACAAAGGCAATATGACACAGTGGAAAAATCATGCATCCACTGACCATTTATTAAATGTACATTTTCTTTGTGTCTTTCTTTTGTGCTAAGCACTGAAATTAGAAAAATAAGGTTTAACGTTAGTCTAGTGTGATTCCACAGTATGCGAACAAGTGCAGGATGGATGATAAAGTGTTACAGGTGCTGTAATAGGTATACGTATAGAGGCCCAGAAGAGGGAGTCATTGGTTCCGTGGTGGGCGAGGAGGACTAGTGCGGATGGGTTAAAAAATGAGGAGGTTACCCTTACAGGAGTCCTTCTAGAGGATTAGTTGTCTTTAGGGTTTGGGGAGTGGTGGTGACTTTAATACATGCCAGGATGGGATGGGAACACAGTCTCCAAAGTAAGAAATGATTCAGAGAATCAGGAAGTAGGCTGGTAAGTTAGGGAGGTAGCCAGGGTCAGAACTTCTGTGTGTGAACACAAGGGTTTGGATTTTAGTCTGTAGACGATGGGGAAGCCGTTGAAGACTTTTATGTGGCATAGTAATGGATCCTATTTGTGTTTCCGAAGCTCGCTCTTCGGGTTCGGTGGGCACTTAGGAGCTCACTGCAAGAATTCAGGGGAGAAGGGCAGTCACGAGAGTAGAGAAGGTGCTGGATTAGGGAGGGTAAGGAAGTAGAGTGGGCAGGATTCAAGGAGTGAAGGAGAGGGAGGCATCTGTGCTCACTGTCCAGAGTTTTTGGCCTGTGAACTGGCCTGGCGAAGAGCAGATGGAGTGAGAAGAGTTCCGGATCCAGAGTTGGAGATAGTGGGAAGGAAAGAGGAAGGAAACCGACAGACCCCTGTGATGTGGCCAGGGGTTTTGCAGTTGGAGACCCCAGTCAGGCTGTGTCACTGCCCTCGTCAGGCTGTCCAGTGTTAAGCCCCTGGCTTTCGAAGTTGCTTCCACTGGGTGACTGATAGCCTCAACTTTCTCCACATAGACATTGTGAAGTGGTGTTGCTGAAATCTGAGGCTCTCTAAAGAAAACGAAGTTGGCATTTGTGAAGCAAGTGTTGTTTTATCTGGAAATGGCTTCTCAGTGAGAGGCCTGTCCGTGTTCCTGGTAAAACCTGCCTCTCCTGCCAAGAACCCGGTCCCACTGAATCGGACCATGGTCATTGCGGGCCGCGCTCCCACCTGTCACTGAAAACTCATTCTCCAGAAAGCTCCTCTCTCCCCCTGGCACCTGCTCCTTAACTGTTCCTCTCTGAGTTTGTCCGTTTAGGTCATGTTTGTGTGTATTCCCACTCATCTTTTTGTTTGTGATAGGTGGCTTTGGTTAATGTGGCCTCAGGGCCTCCCCACACACTGTAAGACATGGCGGTTACAATGACCTGACCCTGCAGGTACCTTGGTTCTCTGGTAGCAGATGACCTTCTCGGTACCTTGACTCCTGCAACTCCTGCAAATCATGAGTCAGAGGGGTAAAAGGTGTGGGGCTAAGGCAGAGAGCCTAACGGTCAGAGGTTCCAACAGGAGTGAGGGTGAAAAAGACCCGGGTAGCACGTGGTAACCGGTTAGCCCAGTTGTCTTCCTGGGAGATATGCTAGTTTCCGGTCACTTGTAAGAGGGCTGGAGAAGAGTGTTTCCCTTCCTCTGGCCCCTCCCCTGGTGCTGGCCCCTCTCCTCCGAAGGACTCTCGGCCACTGTGGCTGGAGCTGTCTGCCTTCCCAGGGTGTCTGCCTTCCTCAGGCACCAGCCACGCAGCTCCATCCAGTCCTGTGTGTCAGGCTGTGAAGTCAACTCGTGTTGGCCTGAATTCTGATATGCAGTTTGGAAGATCATATAGTTGTAAACTTTTCAGTATATCTGAAAGCAGATTTCTTTTCTGTAGGCATCTTGTTCAGTTGTCTAGCCTTTCCATGGAAAACAGCCTCCTTGCTTGATCTGCGTGTGTGCTCAATCACTTCTGACTCTTGCGACCCCATGGACTGTAGCCCGCCAGGCTCCTCTGTCCACTGGGGTTCTCAAGGCAAGAGGACTGGAGTGGGTAGCCATTCCCTTCTCCAGGGGATCTTCCCAGCATAGGGCTTGATTTGAGGCTGCCTTGAAGCATATCCGGACATCTCTGGATCTCACCCCTCCTACCTCCCACTAAAACCACCTGCAGGACTGACCCTCCCTCCCCCAGTAACTTACACCAGCCACACCTCATCTCTCACTGACCATTTCTGTCTGAGACCCTCACTTTATTAGTTCACTTTGCTGGCTTTTACCTCTTCCTTCTGCCTTTTCTTTTTGTCATTAAAAACTTTAAATAAATGTTAAATTAAAAAAAATTTAAATAAATGGTTTGAACCTTTGGTATTGTTATCCATTCACCTCTGAGAAACTCTTTAAGACATGGACCTAAAGAGTCTTTCTCCTTCCTTCTTCCCTGTGTACATAGTGGGGAGAAGGATGTGGAAAATTATGGATGAAAACATGTTAAAAATGATTTTCAGGGTAAAACAAGAGAGGGAAAAAATCAACCTTTAAGGAAACCCAAAAAAAGCACCTCTCATTATGGTAATTAAATGGCAGCATTTAACCTATCAGAATGCTGCATGTGTGAGACAAGCCAGGGAGCTGTGTGTTTGAAATTAGAGCTCTAATCCTCAGGGAAGAGAATAGTTAAATAATTTGTTTTTGATGTGTGAGAGCAGAGTGAGAGCAGAGCTGAGAAGGTGTGAGTGTGTGTGTGCACAAGTGTTTGTGTGTGTGTGTGTGTGTGTCTGCGCGCATGTGCATGCATGTGCTCACTGGTGCCCATGCTGGTGCGACGCTCGGGCCGTGTTTACCAGGAATGCCCTGGAGGTCGATATTTATCAGCACCTGTGTGCTGTCAAGAAGCACACAAGCTGCTGTGGCCCGTTCATTACGTTTTCAGAAGAGCCGGGGCCTCACCTGTGGCCGGGCGTTGCATCAGAACTGTAGAACTTGCTTCACTCTGGCCCTCTGGGACTCACCGGAATAGATCTGAGAGACAGGATGAGACAGATGGAGAAAGAGAGAGACAGGAATTAGGGGAAGGAAGAAAGGGGAATTTTGAAGAATGCGTACAGCACAGACTCTGCAGGAAAAAGCATTCCAGCTCCTCCGTCTGGTGCTCACGAAGGGTGGACGTTCCACAGAATGCTGGGCACAAGCAATGGCCAGGGGCAGCCTTCTCCAGACAGGGCTCCCCTGCCAGTGTTCACTGCCATTGGCGGGGTCCTTTCTGTGCCAGGAGGCAGTGTTAGGATTCAGAATGACAGAGAGGGACAGTGTGTCCTGTCTGCCCCCCCAGAGTGGCATAACCTCTGTCTTTCTGTGCCCTGGCAGAGTTTGGGGCATTATGCATGCCCTGCCCCTCTGCAGGCTGCTCCGTCTCTCCGTAGATATTCCCATAGCTCGGCAGCTGCTATCGGAATTCCACAGGACAGGCTGATGCGCGGCAGAGGGGTCCCTGCCCATCTGTCCCCGCACCCCTCATTAGGCCATGTGCTCTTTGGTGACTGGGGTGAGGGGTGGTGTGCTGAGACTCATGTGGTCTTTTTAGGCTCCCAGTCTCTGTGGTCTCTATGAGAGCAGACAGGGTTTCTATTATACTAATAAGGAGCCCCAGGGACGCTGGTTACAGTGTGATAATCGTTCCCTTGGAGGCCCAGAGGCATCGGTGTGTGCTGACCTCATCCCCGGGGAGCGCTGATGAAACCCTGACTCTGCCTCACTTCCCAATGGGCAGTTTCTCCTGCCTTATTATTACCACGCTTACTTGTCTTTGGGGCATTTCATCAAATCTTCTTTAGTTTCGCTTAAGAACTTGGGTGAGCCTGATGGAAAATTTTCTGTAATAACTCAAGTGCAGCAACACACATCACAAATACCAGCTAATTACTCCCCAGAGTACCCTGGGGACAGTAGAGGGGATGATAGTAGCCCTGGTGTTTTTTTATCCCCATTTTATAGACTGAGAGACTGAGGCACCTCAAGGGAGACTGTGACCTGAGCCAGAGGGAAGGCTTTGGAAGCTGATGTTTTGAGCTCCCTGCCTTTTGGCTTCTCTTGGAACTGTTAAGTCATTTAGGAAAACACCCTGGGTTTTGTTTTTTCTACTTGCTGCTGTGTGTTAGACATAACTTCATGTCCATAAATATAGATCTCTGTCATCGGTTTTGACCACTGTCCCGTGTTCTGCTTAGATCATATACCATGATTTATACCCATCCCCTTGATGGATAGTGCTTCCCAGGTGGCGCTAGTGGTAAAGAACCTGTTTGCCAATGCAGGAGACATAAGAGACGTGGGTTTGATCCCTGGGTTGGGAAGATCCCTTGGAAAAGGGCATGGCAACCCAGTATTCTTGCCCAGAGAATCCCATGGACAGAGGAGCCTGGTGGGCTATAGTCCATGGGGTCACAAAGAGTCAGACACAACTGAGCATAATCATATATGTCCCCTTGATGGATGCCTGAGTTATTTTCATTTTCACCATTATAGCAGCTCTTCTCTAATATCCTTGAGAGGTGGGTGTTTTCCTGCTTTCAGGGATTACTTCTTTAGGGTAAAACCCTTTGAGTTGGAACCGTGGGTTCAGAAAATGGGCTTGTCTTCATTTTCCCTTGCTTTGCTGACTGCCCTCTAAAGAGGCTACCTCAGCTTCAGCCTCAGCATCTGCAGTCAGTGCTCTGAGCACAAGTTTCAGCTCCATGGTGTCCAGCCAGCTGGCTTTTAGGATTTCTTCTTTCAGTTAAGCAGTGAAACTCCCTGACCTCAAGAGCATAGAAATACTCACCAATTTTTTCCTTTTATAGTTTTAGTTTTCTTTTGTGGTATTTTTTTGTTGTTGAAAGTAGAGCTATAAGGGATAGAACTTAATTTTTTCCCTAGTGACCAATCTGATTGTTGCAGCGTTTGTTGAACAGTTGATTTCTTCCCACACCCATCACACCTGTCACCTTTGTTATGTATTAAATTCTTAAATACACTGATGTGTGATCAAGGACATCCTGTTCTCCTTCTTTGATATACTTTCTGTTTGTTTTGCTAATACTGCAGTGTCTTTGTTACTAGAGATTTGTGACACATTTTATCTGTTGGTATAAGTTGTACTGTTTCTTTGTTGTTCTTTTTTAGAATATTCTTGGCTCTTCTGGCCCTGGTATACTTTTAAACTCATTTTAGAATCACTTTATCACATCTCCTCTTCTTGATCCCACCCTGCCTGTACCGATGGCCAATTAAAAATAAAATCCTTTTGCAGTTTTGATTATAATTCAGCAGTGACTTTGGAAAGAAACTGGCATCTTTGCAATGTGTTAGTCTTTCCCTCCACGTTCATGTGATGTATCTTTAAAGCATGTTTTTCACAAATGACGTTTTACGAAGTTGTTGCACGGTTCCTGTGCATTTCCTTTAATTCTGAGTATTTTTATTATTGTTGATATAGGACCTTTATCATTATATTTTCTAACAGATCTTTGCTAATATTTGGGAGAACTATTGGTATCTGTGTTTTTAAAAATCATTTTACTGTGTTCTTTTAATAGCCTTACTTGTTCTTATCAGATCTCTTAAGTCTTCTCAGTAGTGGATCATGTGAAAATAGTAATATTTCTCATTTCCAGTGTTACATGACTTTATTTTGGCTGGGCCTTCCAGAACAGTTTTAATTGATTATGAGTGTTCAAGAAGTAAAATGGATATGATCTCATTACCTCCTTTTCTTCAGAGCATTAATTTAGAAATGAAGGGCATAGGAGTATAAGAGAAATAATCATAATGGTCCCTAGATTTTTCAAAGCTCATATTCTCCAAGGGACTTCATTTTTTTTCACCTGTTTTGGCCTTAGTTTATTCTTTGCTCAAAATTGTTTGACATGCTCATAGAGGCTTGGTATCAGAGGAGAAACTCAACATTATTTATTTTTTTTCAGGGAGAAAATCTGAAAGACAGTGGGCTTGGCTTCCAAAGTCACCTGGCCAGTTTAGCTTAATGAGTAGATCATGGGAGTCATTGCTTCTCTAGTGAAACAAAGCCCCGTGGTTGGGGGTGGGGTGGGGGGTAGGCGCTGGTTTATCACTGGAGCTGCTGTAATTGCTTGCACTGTTGCAGCCCTTCCTACAAACAGTGTGAAGTGTGGGTAGAAAAAGGCTCAGTTTTGCCTGAAAGTGCACATAAAACCTGAACACTCTAGGACATCAAAGAAACTATTCTACAGAAGTGGAGACCTCTGCATCTCAAGGACGAGTGTACTGATGCCCGGCTCTGTGACCTCAGCACACAGGTTCTATGATAACGGAGCAGTGGTGTGCTGCGGGCAGGGCTCGGGTGTTCCCAGTTTCACCCGTCTGGTCCCCTCTGTGCGTTGCCACCAGGTCAGAAGCCCGAGCCCTCCGTTTAGCCCATCTCTTCCCTGCATGGGAACTTTGGTTAGTTCTTCCTTTCTTTCTTACAGGATAAAGTCTGTTCTGTTTATAGTCTACCATCCTGGTTTTTTTTTCCCCTCCATCTTTTTATCTTGAATAGTTTAAAATTCACCCCAAAATTGAATGGTGCAACAAGCAGCCAGATACCTGTTACCCAGTTTCTCAGTTGTTAACATTTTGCCACGTTGGCTTTCTCTGTCTCTTCCTATCTTACACACACACACACAGACAAACACACACTTTTTTGGACTGTTGCAGATATCATGACACTTCAACTGTAGTTACTTCAGCATGTCTCTTAGATAGGATGTTCTCCCATGTAATCACACCACACTATCCCACCTGAGAAAATTAACACTAGGTCCATAAGTTGTCTGATAAATATATTCTATATTTAAATTTCCCCAGTCCCCAAATTTTTGTAGTACTCTGTCATCAGGGGACAATCTGGGCTCCTGCAGATCATCTCATTGCTATGTCTCTTTATCTAGAACTGTCCTCTTAATTCTTCTTGTCTTACTATCACTGACTTTTTTGCAGAGTTCAGATCAGTTGTTTTTTGTAGAATGCTGCATTGGAATTGTTTCACTGATAAGATGAAGAGTAAACTTTTTTGATGAGAAAACTTGATAAGTAATGTCTGTACTATTGCATCACATGAGAAGGTTAGAAAAGTCAGGTTCTTCTTAATTGTTGCTGAGGTGACTACCAGGTCTCTCCACTGTAAAGGTGAGGTGCACTCTGCACCTTTGGAATGAGTAAGGAGTCTGAGAAGTGCTTCTTTGAGATCCTGTTGTCTTGTTACTCAGCACCCTTTTGTTCAGTGGTTTTAACATCTGCTGGTGAGCCTTGCTTGAATTAGCTACTTCTCTGGTATTTTTTTAAAATTGTGATTTTTCTATTTTTATGATTGCTTAGGCATTTATTATCTAGTATCTTTAAAGGAGAGCTTTCTCACCTTCTCTCTTCTGCCTTGCTCTTCCTTACTTTTGAGTGTCACTATATACTCGTTATTTCAGGGGATTATAATCTGTTATTATCATACATCTGTTTTTTAAGGATTACAGTCCATTTACAGCTATTACAAACTATTGGCTGTATTCCCCTGTGGTACAGTATATCCTTGTAGCCTGTCTTACCACCCAGCAGTTTGTACCTCCCACTCCCCGACCCCTTTATCATTCCTTGCCCCTCCCCACACCCCAGTAACCACTGGTTCCTTCCCCAGGTTTGTTATCTGTAAGTCTGCTCCAGTGTTACACTCACTGGTTTGTTGTACTTTTTTTTTCTAGATTCTACATATAAGTGATATTACACATTTGACTTTCTCTGTCTGACTTATTTCACTTAGCATAATGCCCTCCAAGTTCATCCACATCATTACAAAATATCCTCCTTTTTTATGACTGTGTAGTATTACATGTATATACACACCACATCATCTTTATCCAGTCATCATTGATGGACACACAGGTTGCTTCATGTGTTGGAAATTGCTGCTTGGAACTTTGGAGTCCATGTTTCTTTTCAAATTCGTATTTTTGTTTTTTTCAGATATACACCCAAAAGTGGAATTGCTGGATCATGTGGTAGTTCTATTTTTAGTTTTTGAGAAACTTCCATGCTGTTTTCCATAGTGGCTGCACCAGTGAACATTCCCACCAACAGTGCATGAGAGTTTTCCGCACATCCCCGCCACCGTTTGTTGTTCTTTTTGATGATGGTCATTCTGAGAGGTGTGAGGTGATATTTCATTGCGATTTTGATTTATATCTCCCTGAGGAAGTGCAGATGGCCAGTAGGCACATGAAAAGACCCTCAATGTCATACTTTAAAAAACATTATTTTTTATTTTGGCTGTGCTGGGTCTTCATTGCTGTGCAGGCTTTTCTCTGGTTGCAGGGAGTGGGGACTACTCTCTAGTTGCAGTGCGTGGGCTGCTCATTGTGGTGGCTTCCCTTGCTGTGGAGCACGGGCTCTAGGGTGCGCAGGCTTCAGTGGTTGTGGCACATGGGCTCAGTAGTTGCAGCACACGGGCTTAGTTGCTCTGTGGCATGTGGAGTCTTCCTGGATCAGGGATCAGACCCATGTCTCCTGCCTTGGCAGGTGGATTCTTATTCACTGAGCCACCAGGGAAGCCCCATACTTTTTTTTAATGCTTACATTGTTACAAGTTTGGTCAGTGGGCACCAATATGCAGTGGCTCTTGGGACTCTTGGTTTTTGACACAAAGGTATCAGGTGTACCTTATTTTGTCTGTGCCCCAAGCCCAGAATCAGACATTTCCCAAAGGTTTCTTTTAGTGGGAATGATACTTAGAAGCCTAGATCTGGACCCTAGTTACCCCTGTTCCTGAGCAGTTGCTGCTGCTTTGTCTTCTTCAGAGCATGCACAGAACTCTACACACATGTGCACGCACACACATGTGGTTTTGTTTATTCACAATGTATGTGTGTGTGCTTAGTCGTGTGCAACTCTTTTGTGACCCCATGGATTGTAGCATGCCAGGCTCTTCCTCTTCCATGGAATTTTCCAGGCAAGAATACTGGAGTGGGTTGCTATTTCCTCGTCCAGGGGATCTTCAAACTTAACATTACAGGATTTTACTTAGATTCCTTATTTTATGTTTCCATTTTTTTTTCTTATAGTGAGACACTGGGTTCTTAATAAGTTTGATGTGCCTATCGTTTTTGTCACATAATATGAATAAAATGGTTTTAAAATGACAAATGAATATGACTATCTTTGCAGCCAAAGATGGAGAAGCTGTATACAGTCAGCAAAAACAAGACCAGGAGCTGACTGTGGCTCAGACCATGAACTCCTTATTGCCAAATTCAGACTTAAATTGAAGAAAGTAGGGAAAACCACTAGACCATTCAGGTATGACCTAAATCAAATCCCTTGTGATTATACAGTGGAAGTGAGAAATAGATTTAAGGGCCTAGATCTGATAGATAGAATGCCTGATGAACTATGGAATGAGGTTCATGACATTGTACAGGAGACAGGGATCAAGACCATTCCCATAGAAAAGAAATGCAAAAAAGCAAAAAGGCTGTCTGGGGAGGCCTTACAAATAGCTGTGAAAAGAAGAGAAGTGAAAAGCAAAGGAGAAAAGGAAAGATATAAACATCTGAATGCAGAGTTCCAAAGAATAGCAAGAAGAGATAAGAAAGCCTTCTTCAGCGATCAATGCAAAGAAATAGAGGAAAACAACAGAATGGGAAAGACTAGGGATCTCTTCAAGAAAATCAGAGATACCAGAGGAACATTTCATGCAAAGATGAGCTCGATAAAGGACAGAAATGGTATGGACCTAACAGAAGCAGAAGATATTAAGAAGAGATGGCAAGAATACACAGAAGAACTGTACAAAAAAGATCTTCACGACCCAGATAATCACGATGGTGTGATCACTGACCTAGAGCCAGACATCCTGGAATGTGAAGTCAAGTGGGCCTTAGAAAGCATCACTATGAACAAAGCTAGTGGAGGTGATGGAATTCCAGTTGAGCTATTCCAAATCCTACAAGATGATGCTGTGAAAGTGCTGCACTCAATATGCCAGCAAATTTGGAAAACTCAGCAGTGGCCACAGGACTGGAAAAGGTCAGTTTTCATTCCAATCCCAAAGAAAGGCAATGCCAAAGAATGCTCAAACTACCACACAATTGCACTCATCTCACACGCTAGTAAAGTAATGCTCAAAATTCTCCAAGCCAGGCTTCAGCAATACGTGAACCGTGAACTTTCTGATGTTCAAGCTGGTTTTAGAAAAGGCAGAGGAACCAGAGATCAAATTGCCAACATCTGCTGGATCATAGAAAAAACAAGAGAGTTCCAGAAAAACATCTATTTCTGCTTTATTGACTATGCCAAAGCCTTTGACTGTGTGGATCACAATAAACTGTGGAAAATTCTGAAAGACATGATCTGCCTGTTGAGAAATTTGTATGCAGGTCAGGAAGCGACAGTTAGAACTGGACATGGAACAACAGACTGGTTCCAAATAGGAAAAGGAGTTCATCAAGGCTGTATATTGTCACCCTGTTTATTTAACTTATATGCAGAGTACATCATGAGAAACACTGGACTGGAAGAAACACAAGCTGGAATCAAGATTGCTGGGAGAAATATCAATAACCTCAGATATACAGATGACACCACCCTTATGGCAGAAAGTGAAGAGGAACTAAAAAGCCTCTTGATGAAAGTGAAAGTGGAGAGTGAAAAAGTTGGCTTAAAGCTCAACATTCAGAAAACGAAGATCATGGCATCTGGTCCCATCACTTCATGGGAAATAGATGGGGAAACAGTGGAAACAGTGTCAGACTTTATTTTTGGGGGCTCCAAAATCACTGCAGATGGTGACTGCAGCCATGAAATTAAAAGATGCTTACTCCTTGGAAGGAAAGTTATGACCAACCTACATAGCATATTCAAAAGCAGAGGCATTACTTTGCCAACAAAGATTCATCTAGTCAAGGCTATGGTTTTTGCTGTGGTCATGTATGGATGTGAGAGTTGGACTGTGAAGAAAGCTGAGTGCCGAAGAATTGATGCTTTTGAACTGTGGTGTTGGAGAAGACTCTTGAGAGTCCCCTGGACTGCAAGGAGATCCAACCAGTCCATTCTGAAGGAGATCAGCCCTGGGATTTCTTTGGAAGGAATGATGCTAAAGCTGTCTTTGGTCACCTCATGCAAAGAGTTGACTCATTGGAAAAGACTCTGATGCTGGGAGGGATTGGGGGCAAGAGGAGAAGGGGACGACAGAGGATGAGATAGCTGGATGGCATCACTGACTCGATGGATGTGAGTCTGAGTGAACTCCAGGAGTTGGTGATGGACAGGGAGGCCTGGCGTGCTGCGATTCATGGGGTCACAAAGAGTCGGATACGACTGAGCGACTGATCTGATCTGATCTGATCAACATTGTTCTGTAACTAAGTGAAGTTTAAGATTTCTTTGCAGCGATTTGTGTCCTTCGGTTGGATTAGCAGTTCTCAGAGTGTGGTCTGTGGTGCCCTTGTGGCTCCTCGAATCCGTCTCAGCGGATTGTGAGATCAGGCAGTTTTCACAGCAGCAACGAGACATCATTTGCCTTTTTCACTGTGTTGCCATTTGCAGTGATAGTGCAGAAGCAGTGGGAGGGAGAAGGACTGGCCTCTCACTGTGTTTTCTGTTGCTGTGCAGTTGCAGTTTTCAAAAAGCCCGTTTTACTTGATTGCCTTTGATGTAAGAGTTAATTGTGTTAAATTTTGCCACTTGAGTACGAATCTTGTAATATTTTGTGTGACAGAATAAAGTACTTCTGCTGCATCCATAAGTACAGCGATAGACCTGTGCACCTGGATAAGCACCTGTACGATTAAAAAAAAATGTTTATTTTGTATTGGGGTATAACCGATTAACAGTGTGATATTTTCAGGTGAACAGTGACGGGGCTCAGCCATACATATCCACGTATCCAGTCTCTCCCAAACTCCCCTCCCATCCAGGCTGCCACATAACATGGAGCACTGTTCCATGTGCAGTACAGTAGGACCTTGTTGGTTATCCATTTTAAGTATACCAGTGTGTTTATGTCGGTCCCAAACTCCCAAAGTATCCCTTCCCCCATCTTTCTCCCTGGCAACCATAAGTTGGTTCTCTAGTCTTTGAGTCTGTTTCTGTTTTGTAAATAAGTTCATTTGTATCATTTCTCTTTAGATTCCACTTATAAGGGATGTTATACAATATGTCTCCTCTCTCTGACTTATTTCATTCAGTATGACAGTCCCTAGGTCCATCTATGCTGCTGCAAATGGCATTATTTCATTCTTTTTAATGGCAGAGTAATATTCCATCGTGCATATATACCACATCTTCTTTGTCCATTCATCTGTCAGTGGACATTTAGGTTGCTTCCATGTCTTGGCTACTGTAAATAGTGCTGCTGTGGACATTTGGGTGCATGTATCTTTTTGAATTATGGTTTTCTTCAGATGTATGCCCAGGAGTGGGATTGTTGGATCATATGGCAACTCTGTTTTTAGTTTTTTGAGGAACCTCCGTACTGTTTTCCATCGTGGGTGCACCCATTTACATTCCCACCAGCAGTGTTAGGAGGGTTCCCTTTTCTCTGCACCCTCTCCAGCATTTATCTGTAGACTTTTTAATGATGACCATTCTGACTAGTGTGAGGTGGTACTTGATTTGCATTTCTCTTACAGTTAGCGCTGCTGAACATACAAGAGGCATTTTTGGACTTAACTAAGTCTTATGTAAGTGAAGATCTTTACCACTTTCCAACAATGCTAACATCCTCCTATCTTTCAGTTCCCTATACCTTCTTCCTGTCTTTTGTGTTAACTGTGGGATTTTACACAGTTTAGTACCAAATAGATTTCAAATGGTATAGACATTATTATTGTTTTATATTCTCTATATTTGTTTTTTCCTTTGCTCCTTGTGCCTAACTGCATTTTCTACACTTCCAGCAAGGAGCATTTTCCTTCTGTCTGAAAAACTCCTTTAGCATTTCCTTTAGTCCAGGTCTGCTATTGATGAATTCTCTGATTTTGTTTATTTGAAAATGACTTCATTTCACTTTTAGGGCTTTTATATTTTGAAATGATCCCTTTAATATTTAATAGTATTTTAAAATAATTTGTAAGAGTAGTACAAAAAACTCCCGTATACCTTTCCCCCATATTCCTGAAATGTTACCATTTGCTTCATCATTTACTCTCTCTCCCCACTTTTCCCTCCCTCCTTTCTCTCACCCCCTTTCCCCCTTCCTCCCTCCATATATGGTCTTCACACGTGTGCTTGCATCAAAGTCAGGAAAATAAGTTAATCAAAGTCTATTATGTAATCTATAGACCTTATTCAGATTTAGTCAATTGTCCTCATAATGTCCTTTATAGCAAAAAAAAAAAAATTTTTTTCCCCTAGTCCACAATCTAGCCCATCATTGTGAATTTCATTTTTTAGACTGTTTTAACTCGGAGCAGTGCTCCACCAGCTTTCTTTGTCTTTTATGACCTTGACATTTTTGTAGGCTATAGGCTAGTTTTGTACACTTACCTCAATTTAGATTTGTCTGCTGTTTCCTCTTGACTAGGTTTAGTTCATGCATTTTTTGTAGGAATACTGTAGAAATGATGTTATCTTTCTCAGGAGGCACATGGCATTGGTTTGTTGCTCCGTTGGTGCCTTCACTTTGATCTGTGGGTTGAGGTGGTATCTTGGTTTCTGCACTGTAAAGTTATATTCTTCCCTTTGTAATTAATAAATGTCTTTTGAAGAGATACTTTGAAACTATGTAAATATCCTGTTTTTAATCAACTTTCACTATTTTTAGGATCCATTAATGATTCTTAATTATTATGAAGGTTGCTGAATCCTCATATCACTTGCCTTGTATCAATTATGATGAAGCTTGCTGAATGGTGATTTTCTAATTTTTTCACTTTTGAAATATATTCTTGCTGGCATAGAATTCTAGATTGGCAGTTATTTTCTTCCAGCACTTTAAAGATATTATTTCATTATTTTCAGACTTATGTTGTCATTTATCCATCTTACTGTTGTTCCTTTGAAGTTAATATGTCTTTTTTCTTCTTCGGCTGCTTTAAAATTTTTTCCTCTCTAATTTTTTTTAAGCAGTTTAACTATGATTTTCCCCTAGTTGGTTTTCTTTGCAGTTATCTTGCTTGAGTTTCATAGAACCTTTGAATATGTGGCTTGATTTCTGTTTGTTTTGTAAAGTTATTGACCATTATGCCTTTAAATATTGTTTCTGTCTGGTTCTTTTTCCCTTCTCTTTCTTGGACTCCAGTTTTAATTGCATTAGAGTATTAATCCATGTTCCATATATCTGTATTGTTCATCTTTCTTCTTTCTGTTTACTAAACTGTATTCTAGTTATTAATCCTCTTTTTCTGCTCTCTCCAGGTTGATGTTTGGTTTGTCTCTTTGAGTACCAGTGTCGAGCTATCTTATGTTTTATTATCTGTTAATCTTTCCTCGTCTTTTCAGGTATTCAGAATTTTCCTGGCTATTCTTGTTCATTACTTTCTATATAATTTTCAAAATTAGCTTACCCAGTTAAAAAAGAAAAAGAATGTTGGTGTTTTAAAAATTAGAATCACATTAAGTTTATAGATCAATTCAGGATAGATGACATCTTTATATTACTGATACCTCCTACGTAAGAATAAGATAATCTTTTCCAATTATTCAGGTTTTCTTTAGTATCCCTCGGTATCTTCATACAGATCTTGCCCATTTATTTTGAAATCTATGTCTTGATATTTTGTCTTTTGTTGCTACCTTGATAATGTCTCTTCTTTCATTATGTCTTTCATCAAGTTTTTAAATTTGAAGGTGATTTTTATGTATTAATTTAAAGGTAGACACTTAAAAGAATACTTACATTGCTATAATAGGTTTTTTATTTTCTTTTTTCAGTTAATTCATATTAGTTTTCCAGGTCCTATTTGGAAATAATATTGTTACCTCTTCTTTGCCAATATTTCTATCTCTTCTTTTCTTGTCCAATGGCATCAGCTAATATACCTCCAGAAAAGTGATAAATGTAATGCTTTTGTGAACATCCTTCTCCTGTTCCTGGCTCTCAGTGAAATGCTTTTATGTCTCCCCGTTAATTTAAACATGATGTCAGCTTTGGAGGGTGATGTTAGCCCACACATATACAGGTATTCCCTTCCTCTCTGTCTCGCTTTCTTTCTCTCCCACCCCTTCTCTTCCTTCCTTTCCATTCCCCTCTTCCCAGTCTTCTTAAAGAAATATTAAGAGTTGTGTTTTGTTTTTTTTTTTTACTGTTTAACGGGTGGGGCAATTGCTTAGTGTTCTATGTCCTTATCATGTGCTAATTAATCCTCAAACTTTCTGCTAGAGCTGTGAGATTCCCCTCAGCACAATCAAAGATGTCAAAGAGCTTTTTTTTTTTTTTTCTTTCTGCCATTTGCCCTTGTGCTCCAGTCTGAACTCTTTGCTTCTAGCTGTGCCTTGTAGCTGTCATCCTTCCACCACTGTCCTGGGTAGTCCCTTTTTCTTCCCTGGGTGAATGATTTCCTGTTGCCTGGCTTCTTTTTGTTGTTCTTTCTTGGATTGCTTCTTTGGTTTGGTAGAACAAATCCTTCAGAAGCTTCCTAAGAAGGTGTGATTGTGGGGTAAACTTTTTTTAGATCTAGCATCTCTGAAAATGTCATTAATTTGCCTATATGTTTTATTTTTAAGGTGGCTGGATTTAGAATTCTAGATTGGAAATAATGTTTCTTCAGAATCTTGAGGGTACATCCTATTGTCTTCTAATCTTTCAGTGCTGCTGCTCAGAAATCAGATGCCATTCAGATTTCTGAGCCTTTCTATGTGAACTCTTATTTCCCTCTGAAAATTTAACTTCTCATCTTTATTCTACATATTGTGAAATTTTACAGTGATGTGTGTCAGGGAATTTTTTTTTTTTTTTTCTGTTTAATGTTGGGCACTTGGTGGGCCTTTTCAATAGAAAATTCATATCCTTCAGCTTTGTATTACTTTTTAAAAAGAATTTCCTCTCTTTTGTGTTGTGTTCTGTTTTTGTAAAACTCTTGGTAGTTGGATGTTGCTGTCCTGGGTTGACCTGCAAACATTTTTTAAAAACCTTTGTCTTTCCTGTTTTTCATTGTTTTGTCTCTTTTTGTTCTACTTCATGGACAGTCCTTTCCAATAGTGGGTCCTCTAAAAATTTTTATCTTCCAGTAGTTTTCTTGAAAGTTGTTTTCTGCTCAGATCATTAGTTTACAGTAAATAGGGATTTTTTTTGTGTTTTTTTGTTTTTTTCTCACATTGCTCCTTTTTTTCCCCTAGTATTCTGTTCTTGTTTTTTGGATGTGACATTTTTTTCCCTCTGAGAATTTTTTTTTCTATTTCCTAAGGAATTTCTGTTTCCTCTGAGTTCTTTTTTATTATGTTCTTGGAGCTCTGTCACTTCAAGGTTTGCCTCAAATGCCAGGTGTTCCTTTGCTGGTCTGTTACTTAAGAGAGAGGCTAAGAACTGATTGGAAGGTGTCTGGGCATGAATCCTTTTTAGCATGTTAATATAGGATGAGTGAAAATCAGGAGCAGAACTGTGTTCAAGCTGCTGTGTCCAACTGGAAGTCTCCTTAAAAGGAAATTTCCAGAGCTATTTTGACTATAAAAAATTGCACTGTATGTATAAATTTAGAGTCTCCAGCTAAGGTGTGATTCCATTTTATGTTCAAGATAATTGCTTCTGGATGGTGAGAACGTATGTAATTTTTCTCATCTGATTTCAGCTTTTCTCTGTTAAACAGTTGCTTTCAATTTCTGAATATTTCCTTCATGATCAGAAAAATATCAAAGGGAGTGAGTTTTATCTGTACTCCTTCTCTAAACCACCATTAATCTTTGAAGAAGTTGAAACAGAACATGGTGTTTTCAGTTAATTTAGTGTAGTCAGGTGGCTCGATACTGGACATAAGATAAAGAGATTTTACTCAGCTATTTCCTTAGATCAGAAATTTTCTGAAATTAAGAGTTGACAGACTGAGCTTGTTAAATTGCTCAATAAATTCCATGAGGACAAGAATGATACTTTCTTGTTCACTAATACTCCAACACAAGTCTGACTTAGTAGGCTCTCTATAAGTATATGTTGATGAATAAATAAATAAACAGAATGTGACATAGTCTGAAAAATGTTACTGGAATAATCAGATACTTAAGGGGGAAAAAAAATCGCCTTTGACCCTTACCTCACAACATATATGAACAAGAAAGGTAAATCTATAAATCTTCTGTGTAAAAACACAGCAGAGTAGCTTCATGACCGTGAAGTACGTGAAGCTCTCTTAACTAGATGATAAATCTCCCTACCATAAAAGGAAGAAAAACGGGCTACATCAAAATTAAAATCTTCTGTTCGTGAAAAGGTAACAGAATGTGAAAGAACAAGCCTTATACTGGAAGAAGCTATTCATAATATATGTATCTGAAAGTCTTATATCTAAAATATATAAAGAATCAAATCAGGAAGAAAAAGCTAAGTGATATAATTTTTTTAAGCGTACAGAAGACTTGAAGTGGTATTTTAATAAACAACATTTCTAAATGGTTAATGAGTATACCAAAAGGTGCCTAACCTCATTACTCCAGAGAAGGCAATGGCACCCCACTCCAGTACTCTTGCCTGGAAAATCCCATGGACGGAGGAGCCTGGTAGGCTGCAGTCCATGAGGTCGCTAAGAGTCGGACACAACTGAGCGACTTCATTTTCACTTTTCACTTTCATGCATTGGAGAAGGAAACGGCAACCCACTCCAGTGTTCTTGCCTGGAGAATTCCAGGGATGGTGGCGCCTGATGGGCTGCTGTCTATGGGGTCACACAGAGTTGGACACGACTGAAGCGACTTAGCAGCAGCAGCAACCTCATTACTCATCAGAGTAATGTAATTTAAAACCACTGCAAGTCACCATTATGTACCCACCAACATGGCTGAAATTAAAGAGACTGAGAATACCAAGTGTTGGCATGTTGCATATGGAGCAAGAGTGACCCTCATACTTTGCTGGTGGGAGTGCAGCCACTTTGAAAAACCAGTTTGGACCTTTCCATTAAAGTTGAATATATGCTTGTTCTGCTGCTGCTGCTGCTGCTGGTAAGTCGCTTCAGTCGTGTCCGACTCTGTGCGACCCCATAGACAGCACCTCACCAGGCTCCCCTGTCCCTGGGATTCTCCAGGCAAGAATACTGGGGTTGCCATTTCCTTCTCCAATGCATGAAAGTGAAAAGTGAAAGTGAAGTCGCTCAGTCATGTCCGCAATTCCATTACTAGATATAGACCCAAAGGCAATGACTACATATATCCATGAAAAAAACACATGTAAGACTGTATATTACAGTTTCATTGAAAATAACCAAAACCAGGGCAGAAATGTCCATCAGCAGAATAGATAATTCATGGTATAGACACTCAATGGACTATTACATAGAAAGAAAAAGATGAATTACCATTCAATACAGTTACCTGGATGAATCTTAAAGAATTCTGTTAAGGAAGCCAGGTATAAAAGAATCCATATACTTATATGATGTTCAAGAACAGGTCAAATTAATATTGATGATAAAGTCATAATGGTTGAAGGCATAGATGGAAAGGGCTGCTCTGCAGGGTGCTGGGAAATGTTCTGGATCTCAGTCTGAGTGGTGGTTACACAGTGTATTCATATGTACAAATGCTTCAACCTGTCCACTTAAAGTTAACTATTTATTGTTCAGTTGCTCATTTGTGTCTAACTCTTTGCATCCCCATTGACTGCAGCATGCCAGATTTCCCTGTCCTTCACCATCTCCCGGAGCTTGCTCAAACTCATGTCTGTCGAGTCAGTGATGCCATCCAGCTATCTCATCCTCTGTCGTCCCCTTCTCCTCCTGCCTTCGATCTTTCCCAGCATCAGGGTCTTTTCTAATGAGTCGGCTCTTCGCATCAGGTGGACAAAGTATTGGAGCTTCAGCATCAGCATCAGCATCAGTCCTTCCAATGAATATTCAGGATTGATTTCCTTTAGAATTGACTGGTTTGTTCTCTGTGTTGTCCAAGGGGCTCTCAAGAGTCTTCTCCAACACCACAGTTCAAAAGCCTCAATTCTTCAATGCTCAGCCTTCTTTATGGTCCAACTCTCACATCCATACATGACTACTGAAGAAACCATAGCTTTGACTAGACAGACCTTTGTTGGCAAAGTAATGTCTCTGCTTTTTAAAGTTAACTATATTATCTCTTAGTTTAGGGCTCATCAGTATTTGACTAGAGGAAAAATAGGATTTAGAACTTCTAAGCCACATTCAGAGGGAAGTAAAAATGATCAGATCAGCAAAGGTCAGAAAGGGGGAAAAAATACTATAAAACTAGAGGTGGTGAGCACAATAAATACTTAGAGGATTTTTTTTAAATCCCTTATTAAGAGACAGATCCCAGACTTAGTAAAACTGGAGGAAAAAACAAAGGCCAGTTTTACACTGTTTACAAGAGATTTACCTAAACCAAAACAACATAGGAAAGTTGAAAACAAGAGATGGGCAGATGTAAACATTTTCCATTAAAGTTAAATATATGCTTGTTCTGGGCCCTAGCAATTCCATTACTAGATAATAGACCCAAAGGCATCCCCAAAGGAATCAGAATTGGCAGTATTCATATTAGACAGGTTAGAAATTCCAGGTTAGAAAATATTAAGAATGAAGGTTAATTTATACCATTACAAAGTTCATTCCACCTAGAAGACATAATCTTGAAACTTTATGCACTTAAAATATTTTAAGTAAAAGCAAAAGCTATTAGAAAGATAAGATTTAAAATCATGTAATTGAAAATAGTAGCACATTTCAGAATTGAACAGGAGGCAAAAAATAAGAATATGAAATAATTAGATGACACCATTAATAAACATTTGATGTATAAATACATAAAATCGTAAATAAAATTGAATATTCAGTTTTTCAGTACTCATGATCCACTTATAAAAAGTTATATAAATCGGCCACAAAGAAGAATTTCATTGAGGTCCAAAAGGCAGAAATCATGTAACTTCCTTTCTGTGATCATAGGGCAATAAAACAAAAATTTACAGTGATAAGCCCTGCAAGAAAAATTTGTCCACTTGGAAAATTTAAAACACTCTACTACAGAATTCCTTTCCTCTACTCTGTTTCAATTTTCCTGATGACCTTCTTCTAGCTTCTTGAGATGAGTACTTAATTTATTTTCTTTCTTCCTTTTTATTTATATAGGAATTAGGGAGAAATGGCAAATAGTACTGTCTGATATTCCCTCAAAATAGATTCCTAAAATGAAGTATTAAATCAGAGAGTATGATCTTTTTTTTAAGACTGTGAGTACATAGCAAAGTTTTCCAAATAGTTGTACTAATTCCTTTATCAGGGTCTGCGAGTACATGTCTCAACATACAAAATGTGTTTAGTCTCTAAAAAGCAACAAAATAGCAACAAGACCACTTTCTCAGATTGTTTTAATTTGCATTTATTTGATTAATAACACAATTGAGCCTTTAAAATAAGTATATTTCTCCTTAGAAATATTTATCCAATCCTTTATTTTCTACTGGGCGATTAGTGCTCTACTTATTGATTTTTAAATGCCCTTTATATATTAAGAATATTAATTCCTTGTCATGTTTGTAAACATTTCCCCCATTGTTCCTTGCCTTTTATGTTTTTTAATATATAAAAGTGATTATTTTCATATAATCAAATCTATCAATCTTCTGATATTTCCTCTATTATTTTTATGAAAGAGATTCCTTCCCTATAATTATGAAATAATAATAATTACAATAACAACAACAGCAACAGGTAACATTTGTTGGGGGCTGATTATGTGTCAAGCAATGAGCTAAGTGGCCTTATTTAATCACAGAACCTTATGAGGTAGGTATTTTTTATTATCTTCATGCATTTGAGAAAGAAACTAGGTTCTCTTTCCAGAGGTATTTAATACTTTACTCACAGAAACAAAACCAGCAATAAGTTAAATATTCACCCACATTTTATTTTAGTTTTTATGATTTATGTTTTTATATTTAACTCTTTAATCTTGAAGTTAAAAAAGTGATATGTAGTGAAACTTGTTTCAAATATCACTTTCACTGAAACTATTCCTAAAATAAATAAATCCTTTCCCCCTTTCTTTGTTACACTTCTTTTATTTAACAGTATATAACAAGGTCCCTTTTGGAGATATCTGTGTTTCTTTTTTTTTTTTTGACCTATATGTTCTTACATTATATGTCATGATGTTGTTTTTAAATTTTTATTTATTTTCTTTTTGGCTATACTGGGTCTTCATTGCTGTGTGGGCTATTTCTGTAGTGCAGGGGCTACTCTGTAGTTGCTGTGTGCAGGCTTCTCTTGTTGCAGAGCACAGGCTCTAGGGCATGCGGCTTTTGGGCTCTAGAATGCAGGCTCTATAGTTGTGGTCCACAGGCTTAGTTGCTCTGCAGCATGTGGGATCTTATTGGATCAGAGATGGAACCTGTGTCTCCTGCACTGGCAGGTGGATCCTTTACCACCAAGCCACCAGGGAAGCCCTGCCATATTGTTTTAATTGCTGTATCTTTATCATCAGTTTTAATATGTACAAGAACAAGGCTCATTTTACCATTCTCTGTCAAAATTAGTCTGATTTAGATTTTTAGTATTGATTGAATAGCTTGTATCAGACTAATATTCTCACCAATAACAAATGTCAATTCTGGGCAGAATATTTTAAAACATTGTTTGAAGGCACAGGAAACCACCAGCAGCTTAGAATTTGAGTCTCAGCAAGTTAGTGGGGTATTGGTAAACACATTGGGCTTTCCTTTGAAATCCCAAAAGGACCACCTCTTAGAAGCATACACTGCCCTGTAGGACTATGGCATTTCCCCTAAGGCTAAGCACAAAAAAAAAGAAGGCACAAAACTGAAGTTGCTGCAGATCAAGGTGATCTGCTATTAATTTAACTACCAACTAAAAACCTCAGTGCTTTAAGAGAAAACAGAATTCAGAGCCTCTCCAGCCTGTCATCCACAAGGTCCAGGGTAAAATAAAAACTTACTAGACATGTAACAATGAAGAAACAGGAACTGTGACTATTTCAGAGCAAAAAGTCAGCAGAAGTAGACTCACAGACCAAAATTTAAAAAAACAAAACTTTTTAACAATGAAAAATTATGTTAAAAGAACATACATGAAAAAAATGGATGAACAAATGAAAAGGTGGGCAGTTTCTGTAGAAATATGGAAGTTGTAAATATAATGAAGCAGAAATCTTAGACCTGAAGAACATCAAGCCGGTCACTGAACTGTCACTGAATGAGGTTAACAGCAGATTGGGCACAGGAGAAGAAAGGATCAGTGATCTTGAGGACAGGCTGGTGAAAATCATCCAAACTAAAGTACATAGAGGACAAAAGGTTGGAAAACAAGACATTTCTCAGTGACCTGTGACAGAGCATCCACTTGCTTAACATATGGATAATTGCAGCCCCATAAGTTGCAAAGAATGAGGTAGGGAAAAAAATTGGATGTTGACTGAAAATTTTCCAATTTTCATTAAAGCATATCCACACTCAGAGCAACCTGGAAAGTATGGCCAACCCCAAGGAGAATAAATACAAAGAAAATTACATTTAAGGTATATCATAGTGAATCTGCTAGATACTAAAAAAGAAAAAGGGAATAGTGATTAGAATGATGACTGACTTACAGTCCAAAGCCATGTATCCAGTAAACAATGGAATGCCGTCTTCAAAATGCTGAAAGAAAAAACTGTCAACCTAGAATTCTATACACAGTGAAAGTATCAATCAAGCATGAAGAAATATGTTTTTAGATTAAAGTTGAGAACAGTTGTTGCCAACAGACATGCATTGTAATAAATATCAGTAGAAGATCTTCACACTGAAGAGAAAATAATGTGAGATAGAAATTTAGATCCTGAAGAATAAACAGCTTGAGGAATATGAAGCACTGTGGTAGATATAAAATGCTATTTTAATTTTTATTCTTAAATTATGTAAAACTAAGATATTGCTGGACTTATATACACACACATAACCATAGCACTAAGACAGAAAAGGATGTGAATGAAATTGTTGTTTCTTAATAAAATGTATTAATGCATACAATTTGGCACATAATGTTAAGGTTCTTAATCCTGGAGGAGGAAATGGCAACCCAATCCAGTATTCTTGCCTGGAAAATCCGATAGACAGAAGAGCCTGGTGGGCTACATTCCATGGGTTTGCAAAGAATTGGACACAACTGAGTGACTGTGCATGCATGCAAGGGTCTTAATATGTAAACAGGTGTAGTATTAATTCAGAGTACTCTGATGAGTTAAAGATGCATCTTATAATTCCCAGAAGAACCAGTTTAAAAAAATACAAAGAAATATGTCTAAATATCTATTAGAGGAGACAGAATGAACTACCAAACATTCCTTATTATTATTTGTGCATTCTTTTGTGCTTAAACAAAATAAGCTTTTAAAGCTTTTGAGAAAATTTAAAATAATTGGGATTTTTATTAGAATTGTGTCAAACTTTTCTGATTTATTTTGATACCCTTTTATTTCCCTTTGCAAGGTTTTTATATACATCTAACTCGCCTTAAGATTATTTAGTCATAGTAATTTTATGTTTCTTGTTGCTACTGTGAAGCAATGTCTTTTCATTTTACTTTTTAATTATATATTACTACTGCATAGAAGTGCTACTGAATAAAAAATATATATATACATAGCCATCCCATTAAACTTTCTTATGGTTAAATTGATTTTTCTAGATATATAATCATGTTGTCTACAATTGATTATTTTGTGACCTTCTTTCTAGTTCTTAGACATTTTAATGTCCTGCCTTATTGCATGGGATAGAACTTCAAAAATAATGTTAAATGTTAATGGTAAAAGTGGTAATGAGTTTTATGATAAATAACTCTTTTAAAAGAAAGGAGAAGATGGATTGTCACCAGTTGTTACTAGTACCTCTTTAAAGTTATTAAAAATCTGCAGTCAGTTAAACACTAATAAGCTTTATTCACATTTACTCACACACAGAACAGATATTCAGTGATGCCCATTTCAAGTCAATCAATGTTTTAGGTTTCTGGGGAAACGTCAATGAATAAGACAGAGACAATAAAGTTCAACAACATTAGAAAGCCATACAAGACAAAGCTATCTATGTTTTGACAACCAGAAAAATATATAGATGGTAATCACTATTATAGATAAAATAGATATTATATGGATAAAAATTACTATCTATATAATATTTAGTAATCTAAATATTACTAATAAATCTAAGTATTCTTGCCTTGAGAACCCCATGAACAATATGAAAAGGCAAAGATAGAACACTGAAATATGAACTCCCCAGGTTGGCAGGTGTCCAATATCCTACTGGAGAAGAGTGGAGAAATAACTCCAGAAAGAATGAAGAGATGGGGCTAAAGCAAAAACAACACCCAGTTGTGGATGTGACTGGTGAAGGAAGTAAAGTCCAGTGCTGTAAAGAACAATATTGCATAGGAACCTGGAATGTTAGGACCATGATTCAAGGTAAATTGGAAATAGTCAGACAGAAGATGGCAAGAGTGAACATTGACGTTTTAGGAATCAGTGAACTAAAATGGATAGGAAGGGGTGAATTTAACTCAGATGACCATTATTTCTACTACTGTGGGCAAGAATCCCTTAGAAGAAATGTAGTATCCCTCATAGTCAACAAAATGGTCTGAAATGCAGTACTTGGATGCAATCTCAAAAATGACAGAATGATCTCTGTTCATTTCCAAGGCAAACCATTCAGTATCACAGTAATCCAAATCTATGCCCCAACCAGTAATGCTGAAGAAGCTGAAGCTGAACAGTTCTATGAAAACCTTCTAGAACTAACACCCCAAAAAGGTGTCCTTTTCATCATAGAGATTGTAATGCAAAGTAGGAAGTCAAGAGATACCTGGAGTAACAGCCGAATATGGCCTTGGAGTACAGAATGAAGCAGGGCAAAGGCTAATAGAGTTCTGCCAAGAGAATGCACTGGTCATAGCAAACACTTTCTTCCAGCAATACAAGAGAAGACTCTACACATGGACATCACCAGATGGTCAACACCGAAATCAGATTGATTATATTCTTTGTAGTCAAAGATGGAGAAGCTCTATACAGTCGGCAAAAACAAGACCAGGAGCTGACTGTGGCTCAGATCATGAACTCCTTATTGCAAAATTCAGGCTTAAGTTGAAGAAAGTAGGGAAAACCACTAGACCATTCAGGTATGACCTAAATCAAATCCCTTATGACTATACAGTGGAAATGACAAATAGATTCAAGGGATTAGATCTGATAGAATGCCTGAAGAACTGTGGCTGAAGGTTCGTGATACTGTACAGGAGGCAGTGATCAAGACCATCCCCCAAAAAAAGAAGTGCAAAAAGGCAAAATGGCTGTCTGAGGAGGCCTTACAAAATAGCTGAGAAAAGAAGAGAAGCGAAAAGCAAAGGAGAAAAGGAAAGATATAAGCATCTGAATGCAGAGTTCCAAAGAATAGCAAGGAGAGATAAGAAAACCTTCCTCAGTGATCAGTGCAAAGAAATAGAGGAAAACAATAGAATGGGAAAGACTAGAGATCTCTTGAAGAAAATTAGAGATGCCAGGGGAACATTTCATGCAAAGATGAGCTCAATAAAGGACAGAAATGGTATGGATCTAACAGAAGCAGAAGATATTAAGAAGAGGTGGCAAGAATACACAGGAGAACTGTACAAAAAAGATCTTCATGACCCAGATAACCGTGATGATATGATCACTCACCTAGAGCCAGACATCCTGGAATGCGAAATCAAATGGCCCTTAGGAACCATCACTACAAACAATGCTAGTGGAGGTGATGGATTTCGAGTTGAGCTATTTGATATCCTAAAAGATGATGCTGTGAAAGTGCTGCACTCAGTATGCCAGCAAATTTGGAAAACTCAGCAGTGGCCACAGGACTGGAAAAGGTCAGTTTGCATTCCAGTCCCAAAAAAGAGCAATGCCAAAGAATGTTCAAACTACTGCACAATTGCACTCATCTCACACACTAGCAAAGTAATGCTTAAAATTCTCCAAGCTAGGCTTCAACTGTACGTGAACCATGAACTTCCAGATGTTCAAGCTGGATTTAGAAAAGGCAGAGGAACCAGAGATCAAGTTGCCAACATCTGCTGGATCATTGAAAAATCAAGAGAGTTACAGAAAAACATCTGCTTCTGCTTTATTGACTATGCCAAAGCCTTTGACTGTGTGGATCACAAAAAATTGTGCAAAATTCTTCAAGAGATGGGAATACCAGACCATCTTACCTGCCTCCTGATAAATCTGTATGCAGGTTAAGAAGCACCAATTAGAACTGGACATGGAACAACTGACTGGTTCCAAATTGGGAAAGGAGTACGTCAAGGCTATATATTGTCACCCTGCTTATTTAACTTATGTGCAGAGTACATCATGAGAAACGCTGGGCTGGAAGAAGCACAAGCTGGAATCAAGATTGCTGTGAGAAATAGCAATAACCTCAGATAATGCAGATGACATCACCCTTACAGCAGAAAGTGAAGAAGAACTAAAGAGCCTCCTGATGAAAGTGAAAGAGGAGAGTGGAAAAGTTGGCTTAAAGCTCAACATTTAGAAAGCTGAGATCATGGCATCTGGTCCCATCACTTCATGGCAAATAGATGAGGAAACAATGGAAACAGTGAGAGACTTTATTTTGGGGGGGCTCCAAAATCACTGCATATGATGACTGCAGCCATGAAATTAAAAGACACTTGCTCCTTGGAAGAAAAACTATGACAGACTTAGACAACATATTAAAAAGCAGAGACATTACTTTGCCAACAAAGATCCATCTGGTCAAAGCTATGGTTTTTTCAGTAGTCACATATGGATGTTAGAGTTGGACTATAAAGAAAGTGAGTGCTGAAGAATCGATGCTTTTGAACTGTGGTGTTGGAGAAGACTCTTGAGAGTCCCTTGGACTACAAGAAGATCAAACCAGTCAATCCTAAAGGAAATCAGCTCTGAATATTCATTGGAAGGACTGATGCTGAAGCTGAAACTCCAATAGTTGGCCAACTGATGCCAAGAACTAACTCATTGGAAAAGACCCTGATTCTGGGCAAGGTTGAAGCCAGGAGAAGAAGGAGATGACAGAGGATGAGATGGTTGGATGGCATCACTGACTTGATGGACATGAGTTTGAGCAACCTCTGGGAGTTGGGTGATGGACAGGGAAGCCTGGAGTGCCGCAGTCCATGGGGTCACAATAAGTCAGACACGACTGAGCGAGTATCAGTTCAGTTCAGTCACTCAGTCATGTCCGACTCTTTGCGACCCCATGAATCGCAGCATGCCAGGCCTCCCTGTGAATCGGTATAGAAAAGTGCTTCTGGCCAGGGTGATCAGAGAAAGCTCTGGCAGTGGAAGACAGAATCCAGAACAGCTGACCAGATCTGAGAAGCCCTGGGAGAAAGCTACTGCGATCGCTGGAGCCCCAGGGGCAGAAGACTGGGGAGTGCAGGAACTGGTGGGCTGAAAAACAAAAATAGTGTGCCTTAGTGCAGGGTGTATTCATGTCAAGGGGCTCCTTGGAAGTTCTAAAGAGATTCTTCAGGGGCAAAGAGGAGATCAAGAAGGTGGGGTTCTGTTTTCTTTCCATGTTTGAACTGGCCCTCCCCAAACCTGAACAGCATTACTTTCATGTGTATTGCATATCTTCTGTTTGTTTATCCTTTCTGCATCTGCCAGGTACCAGTAGACCCTGAGCACTGTTCTAGGTACTGGGAATATAGCAGTTCATAAAATCACCCCATATCTCTTATTTGCATTGAGCTTATGTTCTAATGTTGGGGAAGAAGGGAGACAGCAGTGAGTAGAATAAAAGGTAAATCAAATGTGAGTAGAGTAAGAGCAACAAGTGGAAGGTTGCAGTTTTAAATGGAATGCCTTGGGAAGGCCCTACTAAAATGACATGTGAGTGACCTTGAAGAAAATGAGGAAGCAAGCCATACAGAGTTCTGGGGAGAAAGAGTTCTGGGAAAAGGGAACCTCTTGTGTAGAAGCCTGAAGAAGGAGCATGTCTGGGAAATTCTAGGAATGGAAAGGAGGCCAGTGGGTAGGCAAGGTGAGTGGGTCATGGTGAGAGGTAAGCTCACAGTGCTAACAGGAAGCGAGGTTGTACAGTGAAGTCTTGACCTATGTGAGAACTTCAGTTCTACTTTTAGTAAAATGGAAAATCATCAGAGGATTTTAAGCAGAAGAGTGATATAATCTGACATAAGCTGTAACAGGATTGCCCTGGCTGCCCATGTTAAGAATGGAGGGTTGGAGAGCCTGGGTTGAGCCAGGAGAATTCCTTAGATCTCTAGATGTTTTTTGGAAGTAAATCAACAGAATATCCTGATTTGTTAGCTCTGGAATCTGAAAGAGAAATAGAAATTAATGTTAACTCCAAGGCTTTTATGGATGTGAAAGTTGGACCGTAAAGAAGACTGATCGCTGAGGAGCTGATGCTTTCGATTGTAGTTCTAGAGAAGACTCTTCAGAGCCCATTGGACAGCAAGGAGATCAAACCAGTCAATCCTAAAGGAAATCAACTCTGAATATTCCTTAGAAGGACTGATGCTGAAGCTCCAATACTTTGGCCACCTAAAGCGAAGAGCTGAATCATTGGAAAAGACCCTGAAGCTGGGAAACATTGCGGGCAGGAGAATGGGGCAGCAGAGGATGAGATGATTGGATAGCATTATCCACTCAATGGACATGAATTTGAGTAAACTCCAGGAAATTATGAAGGACAGAGAAGCCTAACGTCTGCAGTCAGTCCATGGGGTCACAAAGAGTTGGACCTGACTTAGTGACTGAGCAACAACAACCAAGGTTTTTGGCCTTGTGACTAGAAGGATGGAGTTACCATTAACTGGGAATGGAGCAGTTTGGTGAAGCAAGATTTGGAGCTCAGGGTTAGACATCCGTACCTTGAGATTGCTCTTAGACATTCATGTGGACACATGGATTAGTATGAGGAGAGGTCTGAGCTACAGGTATAAATTTGACAGTGCTAACTTCTTGATTTTGATAGTTATACTACAATTATGCACGAGCATGAGTTCGTCCCTACCCAAACCAGGAAATGAATACTGAAATATTTAGGGGAAGGAGGGTATCATGTGTGTAATTTAGTCTCCCAAACAGTTCAGGGAAAATAATTATATAGACAAGTTGATAGATAGAGAATAAGAGCACAGAGTTATAAATTTAACATTTGGAGAATCTGGGTGAAAGATATGAGGGTTCTTTCTACTACTATTCTTGTACCTTTTCTCTAAGTCTGAAATTATTTGACAATAGAACACTTTTTAAAAGCAAAGGATACATTTCTAGATAAACAAAACTGAGAGAATTCATTGCCAGCACACCTGCACTGAAAGACACTCCTGGAGTTTTCAGGCAGAAAGAAAATGATCCTGCACGAAGACACAGACACAGGAAGAAAGGAAGAGCAAAGAAAAGGGCAAACAGAGATCAGTATTGGCTGTGTGAAATAATGTTTAAAATACATGTATAGGGACTTCTCTGGTGGTGCAGTGGCTAAGACTCTGCACTCCCAATGCAGGGGGCCTGGGGTCAATCCCCCAGTCAGGGAACTAGATCCCACATGCTGCAACTATAGATCCTGCATGCCATTTTTCCTCTGGAGCAGCCAAATAAATAAAATAAATAGTTAAAAATAAAAAATAAAATACATGTATAATTGAAGTGTATGACAGTAACACAAAAAGTTAAAGGGTGGAGTAAAAATGTTCTGAGTGTTAGGATTCTTGGTGAAGTGGCAATTTCTCATTTACATAAAATTTTATCAAGTCAAGGTTGTATCATGATGTCTAGGGCACTAGTTCTCAAACATCTTAAAACCTGAGGGTCCTCCACCAAACACCACAGTAATTATCACTGTAGACAACATCATCCACCGATATGTGCTAAAATTAGAGAGTGAATGTTTGAAGCAAAGTAGCCAAGTTATCTCCTGCGCACCCCCCTCCCCGCCCCACCACTTCCAAGCTATTTAATAACTACAAAAGGAAGAGCGTAACTTTAGAGAAATCCATCAAAACCTACTTCAACTAAAGTTAATAGAGGGAAAAACAAAATTTTTAAAAGTTGGCTTGAAGAGAGAAAAGAGGTTGTTAAATGGGTCAAAAGGGAAGTAAATTGTAAGATGAAAGATATAAACCGTAAAATTTCAGTACTTACATTAAATGTAATTAGACTAATACTGCCTTAAAAGCAAAGTTGATCAAGATTGAATTTTAAAAAAGCTAAGCCCCCTTCGGTGCTACATCCAACAAACACCCCTTTAATGAAAAGAAAGAATTAAAAATAAAATGATGGAGAAGGATACCATTCAAATGTTAGCCACAGGAAACTTGATATTAAAATATTATACAGTTCAGTTCAGTCGCTCAGTCGTGTCCAACTCTTTGCGACCCCATGAACCACAGCACACCAGGCCTCCCTGTCTATCACCAACTGCTGGAGTCTACCCAAACCCATGTCCATCCAACTATCTCATCCTCTGTCATTCCCTTCTCCTGCTCTCACTCTCCCAGCATCAGGTTCTTTTCAAATGAGTCAGCTCTTCGCATCAGTTGGCCAAAATAAGGAGTTTCAGCTTCAACATCAGTCCTTCCAATGAACACCCAGGACTGATCTCCTTTAGGATGGACTGGTTGGATCTCCTTGCAGTCCAAAGGACTCTCAAGAGTCTTCTCCAACACCACAGTTCAAAAGCATCGATTCTTCGGCACTCTCACATCCATACATGACCATTGGAAAAACCATAGCCTTGACTAGACAGACCTTTGTGGACAAAGTAATGTCTCTGCTTTTGAATATGCCATCTAGGTTGGTCATAACTTTCCTTCCAAGGAGTAAGCGTCTTTTAATTTCATGGCTGCAATCACCATCTGCAGTGATTTTGGAACCCAAGAAAATAAAGTCAGCCACTGTTTCTGCCATCTATGGGGTCAAACAGAGTCAGACACGACTGAAGCGACTTAGCAACTGTTTCTCCATCTATTTGCCATGAGGTGATGGGACCGGATGCCATTATCTTAGTTTTCTGAATGTTGAGCCTGGAATGCAAAAGTAGGAAGTTAAGAAACACCTGGTGTAATAGGCAAATTTGGCCTTGGAGTACAGAATGAAGCAGGGCAAAGGCTAATAGAGTTCTGCCAAGAGAATGCACTGGTCATAGCAAACACTCTATTCCAACAACACAAGAGAAGACTCTATACATGGACATCACTAGATGGTCAACATTGAAATCAGATTGATTATATTCTTTGCAGTCAAAGATGGAGAAGCTCTATACAGTCAGCAAAAACAAGACCGGGAGCTGACAGTGGCTGATTGAACTCCTTGCCAAATTCAGACTAAAATTAAAGAAAGTGGGGAAAACCACTAGACCATTCAGGTATGACCTAAATCAAATCCCTTATGACTGTACAGTGGAAGTGAAAAATAGATTTAAGGTACTAGATCTGATAGAGTGCCTGATGAACTATGGACAGAGGTTTGTGACATTGTACAGGAGACAGGAATGAAGACCATCCCCAAGAAAAAAATGCAAAAAAGTAAAATGTCTGTCTGAGGAGGCCTTACAAATAGCTGTGAAAAGAAGAGAAGTGAAAAGCAAAGGAGAAAAGGAAAGATATACCCCTTTGAATACAGAGTTCCAAAAAATAGCAAGGAAAGGTAAGAAAGCCTTCCTCAGCGATCAGTGCAAAGAAATAGAGGAAAACAATAGAATGGGAAAGATTAGAGATTTCTTGAAGAAAATTAGAGATACCAAGGGAACATTTCATGCAAAGATGGGCTCAATAAAGGACAGAAATGGTATGGACCTAACAGAAGCAGAAGATATTAAGAAGAGGTGGCAAGAATACACAGAAGAACTGTACAAAAAAGATCTTCACGACCCAGATAATCACGATGGTGTGATCACTCACACTCACCTAGAGCCAGATATCCTGGAATGTGAAGTCACGTGGGCCTTAGAAAGCATCACTACGAACAAAGCTAGTGGAGGTGATGAATTCCAGTTGAATATTTCAAATCCTAAAAGATGATGCTGTGAAAGCGCTGCACTCAATATGTCAGCAGATTTGGAAAACTCAGCAGTGGCCACAGGACTGGAAAAGGTCAGTTTTCATTCCAATCCCAAAGAAAAGCAATGCCAAAGAATGCTTAAACTACCGCACAGTTGTACTCATCTCATACTCTGGTAAAGTAATGCTCAAAATTCTCCAAGCCAGGCTTCAGCAATACGTGAACCATGAACTTCCAGATGTTTAAGCTTGTTTTAGAAAAGGCAGAGGAACCAGAGATCACATTGCCAACATCCGCTGGATCATCAAAAAAGCAAGAGAGTTTCAGGATAACATCTATTTCTGCTTTATTGAATATGCCAAAGCCTTTGTGTGGATCACAATAAACTGTGGAAAATTCTGAAAGAGATGGGAATACCAGACCACCTGACCTGCCTCTTGACAAACCTGTATGCAGGTCAGGAAGCAACAGTTAGAACTGGACATGGAACAACTGACTGGTTCCAAATTAGGAAAGGAGTACGTCAAGGCTGTATATTGTCACCCTGCTTATTTAACTTATGTGCAGAGTGCATCATGAGAAATGCTGGGCTGGAAGAAGCACAAGCTGGAATCAAGATTGCCAGGAGAAATAGCAATAACCTCAGATATGCAGATGACACCACCCTCATGGCAGAAAGTGAAGAAGAACTAAAGAGCTCCTGATGAAAGTGAAAGAGGAGAGTAAAAAAGTTGGCTTAAGGCTTAACATTCAGAAAATATCAGACACGATAGACTTAAAAGTCATGTGAGAAAGAAATTTCAGAATGGTCCACCACCAGGAAGATTTAACAATTCTAAGTATATCTGTCCCTAATAACATAGTCTCAATATGCACAAAGCAAAAATGGACAGATTAAAAGGAGAACTAGACAAATCTTATCATAGTGGAAAGTTTTAAAAGATTACCCTCAATACTTGATGGAACAAACAGACAAAACAGTCAGGATTGTAGCAACACAATGAACAGAATTTTCATATTGCATATATGTAAATATACCATATTTACAGACTTCCCTGTGGTACAGTGGATAGGAATATGCCTGCCAGTACAGGGGACTCAGGTCTAATCTCCGGTCCAGGAAGATCCCACATGCTGCGGAACAACTAAACCCGTGTACCACAACTAAATGGTTCTGTGCTCTAGAGCCACTGCTCCACAAGAGAAGCCACTACAATGAGATGCCCGCATACCACAACGAGTGGTAGCAGCTAGAGAAAGCCCATGCGTAGCAATGAAGACCCAGCGCAGCCCAAACCAATTAATAAATAAAAAAATAAATATACCATATTTATATAGTTTTATATAAAAATTATACATACATAGATATAAAGACTGTTCCCAATAAAGACAGTAAATATACAGAAAGATGTTCAACCTCATTGAGGTTGTCAATAGAGAAATGGAAATTAAAATCAGAATGAGATAAAAACTAAGAACTTCAGTGTGGGATGTACTTTTGGCCTAAGTGTCAGTTGCAAGTCACTTAGGAAACTGTTGACAGCATCTGTTAAAGCTGATAATATGCATACCCCATATGGTCCAGCCGTTCCCCTCTGAAATATATGCATAAGGATCTTAATAGCAGTACTAATTAGATTGTTGTTGTTCAAAACTGGAAACAGATAAATTGTGGTTCATTCTTACCCTATATAAGAGTAGTACATAGCAGTTAGAATGAACCAGGGCTGAGGGCAATGGCGAGGATGAATCTCTCAAGCATAATATTGAGTGGAAGAAATCCCTTGTAAAAGGATGCTTTCTGTGTTACTCCATTTATATAAAGTTCAAAACTAAGTGATCTTGACCAGTGGTATTAGAAGTTAAGCGGCAGCTGTCGGGGGAGCAGGGGGGACACCCCTGAAGCTGTTCTGGCTCTGATCTGAGTGGTAGTTACCTGGACGTCTCACTGGGTGAAAATTCATTAAGCTGTACACTTAACATTTGCATGCTTTTCTGTATGTTTATAGAACCCAAAGAAATGTTTACTTAAAGCTACAGTGAGACCATCTTTTTTCCTTTCAGAATGACAAAGATAAAAGGCCTTGGTAAGATCATATAGGCAAAATTGTGGGAAACAGACACGTGCACACTGCTGGGAATGTAAGTGGAAATAACCTCTGCGAAGGGCAGTTTGTCAGTGTTTATCAAAATTAAAACTGCACGTATCTGAAGATCCCCTGGAGAACGGAATGGCTACTTCCAGGGACATACTTGCAAATGTACAAGGCCTTATATTGGGACTTCATAACAGTAAAAGTTCACTAAGGGCCAAGTTAAGTTATGGTACATCCGTGTGACAAAATACCTCATAGCTGTTAAAATAGAGTGGGAGGGCTCTACAAATACTGACAGTATGGAATGTGCTCTGAAATATAGCAAGGTATAAAGCAGTATTTGTAACATTCTATTATTTGTATTAGAAATAATTATGTGTGAATATAAATATTAATATATACATATGCATGTAGTCATGTATGGATGTGAGAGTTGGACCATAAAGAAGGCTGAGCCCTAAAAAAAAAAAGAAGAAGAAGGCTGAGCCCTTTAGGTTGATGCTTTTGAACTGTGGTGTTGGAGAAGACTCTTGAGAGTCCCTTGGACAACAAGGAGATCAAACCTGTCAATCCTAAAGGAAATCAGTCTTGAATATTCATTGGAAGGACTGATGCTGAAGCTGAAACTCCAATATTTTGGCCACCTGATGTGAAAAACTGGCTCATTAGAAAAGACCCTGATGCTGGGAAAGATTGAGGGCAGAAGGAGAAGGGGACAACAGAGGAAGAGATGGTTGGATGGCATCACCAACTCAATGGACACGAGTTTGAGCAAGCTCCAGGAGATGGTGAAGGACAAGGAAGCCTGATGTGCTGTAGTCCGTGAGGTTGCAAAGAGTTGGACACAACTGAGTGACTGAACAACAAGAACATATACATGTGTAATATATGAAATATAAGAAAAAGTGAAAAGTGATAGTCGCTCAGTCATGTCCACAACTCTTTGCAGCCCCATGGACTGCAGCCTGCGAGGCTCCTCTGTTCATGAAATTCTCTAGGCAAGAATACTAGAGTGGGTTGCTATTCCCTTCTCCAGGGGATCTTCCCGATTCAGGGATTGAACCCACGTCTCCTGCGTCGGATTCTTTACCATCTGAGCCACCAGGGAATTTCCCTATGTATAAAATATATGAATATATGAAAGCAATTTCATATTCATGGACTACCTATAAAAGGGGTATAGGAAACTAGCAGTAGTGGTGGCCTCTGGGAGAGATAACTAGTTGGCCTGGTGGCAGGAGTGGGAAGGAGACTTAACTTCCCATATAGCCTTTTGCATCTTTAGAATACAGAATTGGACTATGGGGATATAGCTGGGGCTTCCCAGGTGGTGCAGTGGTAAAGAATCCGCCTGCCAGTGTCAGGAGACAAGGGGACATGGGTTTGATCCCTGGATCAGGATGATCCCCTGGAGAAGGAAATAGCAACCCACTCCAGTATTGTTGCCTGGGAAATCTCATGGACAGAGGAGCCTGCTAGGCTACAGGGCATAGGGTTGCAGAGTCGGATAGGACTGTGCAACTGAAGACATACATACAGACACATGAGAATATATCTATTAAATATTAATTTTCAAAATAATTGTTCAAAATCCCTTAGAAAGATGTGATGCAGGAGACCAGTGTCTTACCTTTCAATAGGTCCAGTACAGCCTCATTTTTCTTCACAGTGAAACAGATCTTGGGTTTAACTGCAGATGATATGATTGGCTTCGCATAGGGGCCCCCAGTTTTATGGGGAGAACACCTTGCAGCACGGTGCTCAGGCCGCCCGGGTATGGGATGAACTGATGAATGGGTAGTAAATTCAGACCTCCTGTCTTGTGTTCACTTGACAACTCAACGCTCGTTGAAAGAAAGGATGGGCCTCTCTATACTATTGATAATGTAATTTTTCCTTCCCTCCTTCCTTCAGAACAAGGATAAGTCGAATTCAGATTAAGTTAAAAGTGATGCAACACTGCTTCCTTTCATACTTTTAAAAAATGTAATCATCTGATGCTGTGAATATAACATCTGCTTTTTTATGTCTTAATGTATTGAAAGCATTTTCTCATGCCATCACAAATTGTTCATATGACTGTGAACGTTTGAATAGTATTACATTACTCAAATGTGTGATAATTTGCCTAATCATTCCTCTTTGGGCATTTATGTTGTTTAAATTTTTGGTTATTATTCAAAAATGGCAACAAGCCACCTTTGTATATTAGTCTAATACTACATTATTTTATTATTTCTTAGGAGTAAAATAGTTGTCAAAGGTTGTGAATATTTTTAAATACTCTTGAGATAGAATGCTGAGTCGTCTTCCAAGAACTGCTCGGTTTGCTCTTCCATAGCACGCTTGCCAGCTTTGGGTATTCTCATGCAAAAAGGTCATTTTTAATTTGAAAAAACTCAGTCTTAATAATTTTAGCGGTACATTGACTGATACGCTTTTCTTTATTTTCCATGTTTTCTGTAGTTGAACTGTTATCTTTATCAATAGGTAGATGTAACTGTATATTAAATGTCATCTGTCTATATATTATAATATTACAGGTAGTATATTATAGATAGGAGACAGCCAAAATACTCATCCAATATAAGAAATTGGGGGGAAGAGGAAAGCTGCCATTTCACAGGTAGGATAGGTGAGGTCACCACTCTCACACATTGCCTAGCAAAGTAAGCACTCAAATATTTATGGATATGGTTGAGTGTGTGTGTGTGCTAAGGTGCTTATGGTTGAGTACTTAATATTTTTCTCTAATAATGAACTACACTAATAATGTAGTGTAGAACTACACGAATAACGTTAACAGTAGTAACCAATACCAGATTCATTTGAGCTACACATAGGTGGTGACAAAGTAATGTATTGACCCATTAGAACATAACATGTTTTGTGTTCATATCAGATTAATATGAGGACTTAAAAAAATCTGATAGCTGCATGGTAATTTAAAACTCTAGGAAACAAGTTGAATGGCAAATAATAAACCTTTCTGATCATATGTTTATGATTCAAGATGTAAAAGAAAACCCCAGGTGAACATTGAACTTTTGTAGCATTCAGCTGAGTGACAGAGTGTACCCTCGGTGCATGGAACTCTTGTGACAGGGTTTTCTTTAAGGAACAAAAATCTCCATCTTGGTTTGCGCCCCACAGTACAATTGTTTCCCAAATCAGGCTGTTTCGAGTAACATATGAAACAGCGTATGGCTATCCCTCCCATCCCAAAGCAAATGTTTGTTTTGTTGCAGCAATGGAAACATTTCCATTGGTGAAGCAAATATTTAGAGCTGAAAGAAACATTTGGGCAGCCAGGATGTGTCAAAATAGAACAGATGCCTGCCTTTCAAAAAATACAATTAAAAAAAAAAAAAAGCCACCTTGTACTTGACTGCTGATGTTACAGCCACAATGGGTTATGCAAGAAATTAGATGCTGTAAATGTCATTCTAATCTGATCTTCTCGGCACATCTCTGCACCTTCTTCTTCCTTGGCTTTTCTCTTCCAGAAAATGGGGATAATCATTCCAAATGATTTTGTTCACAATTAAGTTTCCTTTTTCCCTCCAAATATTTTCTTTGTTCTTAAAAATTAATTTATTCTTTTGAGTCAGAAATATGTTCACATGGAACAACAATACACAGTGAAAAGGCCGCCTTCAGTCTATGTGCCCAGCTAGTCTCCTCTCCACCGGGGACCAACGTTACCTGTTTCTCATCAGTCTTTATTTTATGCTTATACACATGACTAAACAGATGTGTTTGTGTGTGTGCATACTTCTATTCTTTTTTTTTAAAAACATAGAGGTTCCATTCACCCTTCATCTAGTTTTCCCCATGTTCCATTTATCCTTTTTGTTTTTCCTCGTCTTTGAGACGGTTGGTTCTAAGAGTTTGCTTGTTTAAAATGCACTGTGTCAGGTAGCAGAGTGGGGAGCAGGCAGGTCAGGCTGCACTTGCTCCATCCCTCCAGGGCGGTAAGAAGAGTGCTGTGTTGGGCTTCTGGTTCTGCCCTGGGTCTCACCATCGCTGGCAATCAGTGCCCCCTCTCCCTGCTCTATTCTCTCCACCTGTAAAACAGAAGGAAAGGAAAAGAAAAAGAACAGGTTAGATGAACTTCAACTTTTCTTCCAGATCTAAATTACTTTGGTCGTCAAAGGTGAAGTTTTCTTTTTCTTTAAACAAACTTCACTTCCTCTTTTAAAAGGAGTGGAAGAGTCAAGGATGGTTAAAGGTGTTTATTAACTTGGCCTTCCTATCTATGCACAAACATACATCTAGCTTCCTTGGCCTTCGGTGTTCAAGTAACAGTGATCCCTGATATTCCTACTCCTCAGTCCTTAAGACGTACTTCCTCCCCAGGACTTGTTCACTGCCCAGTGGGAAGGGCTGGCTTCCCAGCCTGTTGCCAGGAACCTGCAGGGTTAGCTGCTGCTGTCCAGCACAGCCAGCAGCAATGTTTGTCGGGCTTTGGAATTGATGATCATATATGAGAAGCAACCCCTGTTTTTGTTTTTAATTTAGCAGAGAGGGATTAAGAGGAAAAAAAGGCAAAGCCTTTAGAGGCTGGATCTAAAAATAGACATCATAGATGCTGATTGGAAACCCTCCCAGTCTTTCATACGAGAGATCTCAATTTGTGTTACACAGAGGGGCAGCTCACGTCTGTCTTGTTCACCAGTTATACTACTCCCCAGAGAAGCTCAATAAATTTTACAGGGAAGTTTCCTCCTCATGCGGAAGGAGCTTAAGCTCAGCGACTGGTGTGGCTGAAATAATTTAGGGCTCCAAGGGAATCCGTCCACCTTGTAGAGTAATGTAACAAAAGTAAATGTGCAGAAACTTTTGATCTTGGTTGATTTGGCCATGTCATCAGTGGTGCTGGGCTCTGGCTCCTATGACCCCAGCCTGTCTGATCTGGAGTAAAACTGCTCCCCAGAACTTGCATTTAGTTCCACTGCTAAAATGACCCTTTGCCTGATGCACTCGCAGTGGTTGTGGAGCTTGCCTTCTGGGGTTCTGCCGTTTCCACCACTAGTCCTTTGAAGCCTCTGAACTTGGCTGAGTTTTTATGTTTCCCTTTTGCCTCTCTGAGCGGCACAAAGAGCCTCTCTCAGGGACATTAAGAAAGCAGAGCTGCCTTCTCTGCTTAGACTGATGGTGGACCAAGCCTGGCAGGCTCCTCAGTCTGATCTAGTGGCGCAGTAGCTTTTGCACTGGCTTTTTACTCAGTGATTTATACTTGGAGACGTGGCTGGGTGATATCCAGTGTCCTTTTGTCTTTGTGTTTATTTTTCTTGCACATTTAATGTATTTAAAGGATATATTGTCTTTATGGTTCACTGGGATAAAGGAGGGGATTGGTGCAAGTTTTAATGAGAGGTCCCTGGCTCTCTGTGTTGAGATGAGAATTATATTCTTGGTTAGATATCTTTCTTTCCATAGGTGGCAGGAGGCACTGTTTTGCTGCTTTTGGAAATAGCATTTCTGCCTAACGATTTTTAGAAGGATACTGAGGACATTTCAATTTCAAGGCATCCTCAGCAACTTTTCCTCCTGTTGTTGAAACTTTGCTTATTTAAGAAGAGGTGACACTGTTGTGTCTTGTTCTTGAATTTACATATCAATACGAAAAGAGTGGAGACTGGCCCCACCATCAGATCAATTTTTATAAAAACTCTTTCCATTCAGAGTAATGCTGTTTGAAACTAGTTTTCTTAAAAACTGTTTTTTTGCTGCTTGGAAAGACTTAATCAGCGGAGGAGAAAGCATTTGGCTTATTTGCTTAATATTTTAACCAAGTGAATTAGACAGGTTGGGGGGCTGGGGGGAGGGAATAAGAAAGTGGGTGGGGGAGGCCCCATAAACAAGGTGATATATAATATTTTTTTTGTTCTCCTTTTAAATAAATACCGATCAGCTTTATGTTCAGAGACAATAGGAGCCGTTGGCTTAAATTTGCAGTTTACTGTATTTATGGCTGTAATATCAAGGTGCTGCCGTCGTAATTTCATGCCCCAATGAGAAGAGCAAGGTCGAAGCAAATGCTTCCATCGGCATCTGCTAACACACTAACTCATAAACAAGGCCCGGCTGGATCAGGTGGCACGGAATAATACAGGCTAATGAAATACAGCACAGCTTTCCATTACTGTTAGTTTTTACAGTGTCGTCATTACGTGTAATTTATGTTTAAAAAATTCAATTTTATACAAGGCACTGGGAAATAGGGGTCTACAGGTCATCCAACGACTTTTAGAGGCTCTGAGAGTCCTTATTGTACTCCACCATTCCAACAAAATGTTAATAAAATTAAAAAAAAAAAAATACTTTTCCCCCCTGTCTCCTCCCCTAACCTTTTCTGAGAGAGTTGATTTTTCTTTTAATTTGGGGAGTATTTTTAGCCAGCTGTCTTCTCTGCCTCATCTCCTCCCAGAGTGTGCCTGGGTAGATAACTAGTTGTGTTCTGAGAGAGGTGACCCTGTTCAGTTTCCCCGCATCCCAGATGAATCTCCTAAGTCCTGTAAATAGACTGAGATGAGGGCAGAAGACAGCCGAGTGGCCAGCCCATAACTGCTGCCCGTGGCCATTGGACCCCTGGCCCTGTTCCCTGATCCCCGTCAGACTCCACATTTTTATTATAAAACTCGAGCTGGGCCGAACAGTGCTGTCGGGCATTCATCACCTTGCTTATTTCCCAGCTATTCCCTACCCCTGCTGTCCCGGTGGTTGTTTGACCTGAGGATACAGAGAACAGTGCTGCCTGCTGTCCTCTTGTCTCTCTGCTTCCCCTGTATGGAGCCAGGCAGTGCCCAGCAGATCCTTATTCTGACAAAGTCTGGTTTGGTTTTGTTTGCATTTTAATAGAAACCTTTAAACAATTTTGTTTATCCTCTAAGGGATAAAAATAAGCAGGTGTGGCAGCCCTGAGGCCATTGACTTCACTTGCTGCAGCTTTATTAATCAGCAGAATGTAGCTTGCTTGTTCTGTCCTTTTAAAAGAATCCCACCCTGCAGAAAGTGTTGGAAGAGAAGTCCCTGCGCAGTGTCTACACGGGGCTTCTCCAGGGAAAGGAAACCGTTCGGGGAGGTAGATTCCAGAGAACCGAACCCGAGAGGACTAGAAGTCCTCCTCACTCCTCCTCTACATCTGAGAGAGGCTCCCTCTGAATTCAGCGCAGTTTTGCAGATCAGAAGCTGGGGAGAGGCTCCCTCTGAATTCAGTGCAGTTTTGCAAATCAGGCAGCTGGGGAGAGGCTCCCTCTGAATTCAGTGCAGTTTTGCAGATCAGACAGCTGGGGTCTTAAAGGTGAAATGACAAGAGGCGGGCATCCCGCTCTGCCTGCTCACCTTGGACAAGTCCCCTCATGTTCCTTTCTCCTCCTCTTAAGTAAAGCTAGCGAGGGGATGGGATAACTGAGCAGGACTTTCTTAGTTTTGCTCTCCGTCAATAACAGAGCTTAATTGTCGTGTCACAGACTGGGGGAGGAGCTGGTAGCTCCTCAAATCGCTAGGTAGCAGAGGTGAAGACCCTGAGAGAGCATCAAAATGCAAAGTGCTAACGATATTAGGTCATGTCATTGACACCCCAGCTGAAAGGAAATGTTAGGCTTTCCTAAAATTGGTGAATTCTTCCAAAGGCAGCAGCTAAAGGATGACTTGAGGTGGGGTGGCGGGGGAGGAGGTCTGCCTGCCACAGGACGATGACACCCTTTTCTCCTGTCTGCTCTGCTCAGCCCTTGCTCAGTCCCTCTGCAGTTAGATTACTCCTTGCAGATAGCAATCAACTGGAAGGAAGTGTGTTTGTCTAATTTGCATAAGATTATTTAAAACAAAAAAAAAAAGGTCTGCATTAGTCAGGGTGATGGTAAACAACGCAAAGAGATGCCTTTTATAATATAGCCTGTGTCTCAGCTTTCAGAGCCAAATATAATTCATTTACAATTGGCAGTTTCCTTTATTATTCCTTTTAACCTTTTGGATTCTGCAAGGTCTCTATCGAATCTCTCCACTGTTTGTCTCAGTGAGGGTGGGTGGAAACCTGGATGTCTTCCGTGTGGCCCCTGGGCAATGCCCCATCCATTTGTAAGGGCAGGGTCCTTTCAGCACCAGGAGCTGGTGACAGGGTAGGTAAGTGCTGTGTTCGGAGAGGAGTAACACTCCACCTCACCTCCAGCTCTGTGAGTCCCTGATGAATCACTTGAGTTCTGTGGAGTCAGTCTTCCCTAAGCTGGGAGACACTCCAGAGGAAAGGCACTAAGGGAAGCGTAGGCACCAGCCTGTGAGAGACCTTGGATTTATTTGATTAGAATATGAGGAGATGAGGTCGCTCTACCCTTGTCACTTGGTGGTGTTCAAAAAATTGTCCGGGTGACATTTGCAAGTTAGATCCAGGCGTTAAGTTCCTGTGTCATTTTGGTATAGCCGCATTCATTGGCTATTACCTGACCCTGATGCTGGGAAAGATTGAGAATAGGAGGAGAAGCGGGCGGCAGAGGATGAGATGGTTGAATGGCATGACCGACTCAATGGACATGAATTTGAGTGAACTCGGGGAGATAGTGGAGGACAGAGGAACCTGGCATGCTGCAGTCCCTGGGGTCTCAAAGAGTTGGGCACAACTTAGTGACTGAACAACATAGACGGAGTACTGTGAGGGGAGTGGGGGAAGATAGATCAGTCCTCATATTTTAACAAAACTGAAGGCTTCAGGCATCATTTTGGAGTCTGCCTTTTGATGTGCTGTAACTCTGTGCCGTCATGGGAAGTCACCAGGCTGGAGACGGAGAGCCTGGGGTTTCATCTGCCATCACCAGGCTTTTACTACTAGGATTTGAGGCATAGTTTTCACCCTCCTTCAGCCTCAGTTCTTTTGTTTTTGTTTTTTGAGTCTGTCAAATAAGGTCGATGGTTCGGGTGATGGCCCAGCTCTGAAATTATATTGTTCATTGAGACTGTCAAAATGCTTCTCTTTTTAAAAAAAAAAAGAATAAAAATAATTCATTTTCTATAACTAAATCAAAATCCTGCTTCTCCGGAGAACTGGGGATATCAGAACTCCAGCCAATGTAAATGTGACGCATCACATGTTAAGGTCTCTGTGAAACCAGAGCTTGGAAGGAAGTGCCGATGCCCTTTAAGCCGTGGCCGCTCTTGTGGGCTTGGCTGCAATAATGCAGGGAACACGTTTTATTAGGAAAATAGGCTTCGTCAGAGCTCCAGGCCTGAGGGCAGGACCACGGGCAGGGAGTCCTGTCCCTTTAACCGGCCCCAGCTCCCAGCAGCACAGCACAGCCTGTAACTTGCCGTATATTTCCCCAGTGCTAAACATTATCATACTTGTTTATATTTGAAAGAGCCGAAAGGGAAAATGAGAATGCAACCAAATGCTCCTTTTGGGAGAATTACCCTCATTTGCAGCCAGCGACTGACAGGGCTCGCGAACCACCAGGTTTATAAAGTCCCGTCGTGAGCCAGTGACCAGCCGCTTGTGCTGATGCCGCAGGCGCCCTGTCTCTCTCGTGGCTGATAATGGGGGTGAAACCATTGATGATGGGGGTGAAACCATGTCCTTCCTACTGGAACCTGGAATAGGGCTCCCCTCCTAGCTGGAAGGACAGACAGGCAGTCAGCACCCGGGCTGGAGCCCGGGAGGCGCTCGTTTGGGGAAGCGTGTTCTTTATGTTTGCCCAGCTTGTCTGTCTCTCCTGCCCCTGTCCTTGGGAGGCCACTGCACAGAAAAACAGACCTTTTGCAACAAGCTGGGGCCTTAGGGAGGAGGAACATCCCCTGCCTGGCCCCACGTACTCAAATTCAACTCTTGTATTTGAGGGTGCCATGGCCTTCCCTGGTGGCTCAAACAGTAAAGAATCTGTCCTTAATACAGGAGACCTGGGTTTGATCCCTAGGTCTGTAAGAGCCCTTGGAGAAGGTAATGGCAACCCACTCCAGCATTCTTGCCTGGAAAATTCCATGGGCAGAGGAGCCTGTGGAGCCTGGCAGGCTACATACAGTCCATGAGGTTGCGAAGAGTCAGACACAACTGAGTGACTGAACAACAGTAAGCACCAGTGAATGGTTCCTTTGCCCCCTGCCAGCCTCTCTTCTGCCCCTGACGTCAGCCTATTGAGAGGATGCTGCACTTACTTGGGGGACCCAGCAGAACTGAGACGCCATGGAGGAGTGGCCTTGCCCATACTGGCTGGTGTGCCAGGGTGAAGAGGACAGGAGGCACAGTGTTAAATGGGGAGGAACCTCAAGTGCTCAGTGCAGAGAGGAGAGATGGCCCAGGGCCATTTAGAGTCGTCCAGGTATTCTCCTTTGACCACTTGTGGGGGGCGTGAGGAGTTTGAGGGGCAGCTGCAGCCAGCTCGCTTGCCAGCATGGTGCAGGGCAGCGCTGAGCTTGGGCAGCGCTTGAGCATTAATATGCTCCGGCTATTAGCCCCTTGGCACAGAGTGCAGGGCCTCACACTTTGGAAGATGCTGATCCTTAGAACCTCCTTGTACTTCATCTACCCCCAGGGGCAGATAGACCATGCTGAGGGCCTCTAATGGGGAGCTGCTGAGCAGATGTGGCCACACTCTCAGCTCGAGTTTAAAAGCTCTGTGTGGCGGCTGGGCTGGATGCCGGCATTCCCAGAACAGCCAGAGTGCTTTGCAGACTAGCAGAGGCCTCCCACCTGCTTCTCCCACTGTTAGCGCCTGGAGTACTTCTCTGTGCAGGATCGCTTCCCCGACTGCCCTGTGGAACAATCTCACACCTGTGTGCCACTCTTGACCATCCTGAAGCTCTCAATCAATTGGTTGCGGCCTTCGTCTCTTCCCTGAGAGCCAGCATCCCCCGTCTGCCTCTGACCTGTTGAAATATCCCAGCTGTGCGCCCACTGGACGGGTGGTCTTCATGGGTTTTTCAGTTGCCTTTTATCCTTCCATGGGCAAATCCTCTCCACGTGTCATAGCCACTGCAGATGGCGCCCTGCTATTTCCTCATGTCCCAAGTGCACTGTGGTTTAGAGTATGAGAGGATTTTTTTTTTTTTTAAGGAAAAAGAAAAACTAGCCAAAGGCAATATAGGCAGCCTGCGATAGGCTAGAGTAATAATCATCTGAAAGTTTGGGCCTGGCCTTGTTTTGATCTGTTTTCTTGTTTTATTTTCTTCTTTACATTCTATATCCCATTCATACTAATCACAGTCAGTCCTGATTTTTCTTTTTATTTCTGCATTTGTCATAAAATAAAGCAAATTATTCCCGTCTTCAGAAACGATCTAGACTAATTAGTCGTCTCACCCAATAATTAGTTTTTTGTTTCCCTGTCTGTTTTCATGCATTATTGTTAGTTTTTTCCCCTCTTTTTTTAACACCATTACAGATTAAAATGAGCCACATTTGCAGTTGATGGTATCTGTTTTCGGGGGAAGAATGGAGAATTGCAGTACAGAGCGACTTCAAAAGCAGCAATAAACTCAAGGATAAATTAAGGAAATTGAATGAGCCACATTTGGAAGCAGTGTTGAGGCTAATATTCTGTCGCTTAAGGTTAAATTGCAGCCGAAAGAGGTTCCGGAGAATCCGAAATCGGGGAAGCAACTTAACAGGATGCTAGGCGTCCTGTGACTCCAAGGTCTTTTCTCAAATGAAGATTTTGTTGCAGCCATGGACAGTGGCAAAAGGCACTCACCTGCAATTATGTCCTCTTCTCCCCCAGGGCTGACAGATGAAGAGATCGATTTGGCTTTCCAGCAGTCAGGCACGGCTGCCGATGAGCCTATGTCCTTGGGCCCAGCCACACAGGTGGTTCCTGTCCAGCCCCCTCACCTCATTTCGCAGCCATACAGTAAGTCACCTGCTCAAGCTCCTGCTTTAACCTTGACTGGGATTCAGAACTCTGGCCAAAGGGTAGTGCTTCACGTCTCTCAGACTCAGCAAACCAGGGGAGACTGGGCGTAGGAGATGGCTCTTGGGTTTTTCTAAAGTCCTCTTCTAGACAAACTTTTAAGTATGTGACAAAGGTTTAAGACATGAGAGACAAGAATAAATGAGTTTCTTTTTTTGTTTCAAGTATTTTGGTTTTGAGCAAGAATCTGTAAAAGTATTTATTGGTTCTGTTTTCATTTTCTTATATTAGTGCATTTTGCTTGTTGAAGTGTTAGTTGCTCAATAGTGTCTGACTCATTTTTGACCCCATGGGCTATAGCTCACCAGGCTCCTCTGTCTATGGGATTTTCCAGGCAAAAACACTGGAATTGGTTGCCATTCCCTTCTCCAGGGAGTCTTTTGGACACAGGGATCGAACCCAGGTGTCCTTTATTGCAGGCAGATTCTTTACCATCTCAGCCACTAGGGAAGCCCATGTTACTGTTTTGCTAATAAGAACATAAACATCTAATTTATGGATACATTCTTGTTTGGTCACTGAAATAATATGTCTCCTAGTTTTATCTTTTAAAGTTAATATTAATAGGTTTAAGCTAGCCCTCCCTACCCCACCCCTCTTCTTCCTTCCTTCCTTCCTTGTCCTGGCTATACCACATGTATTTATATAATGGCAGTCTGTGAGAGAATTTCAAATTAAATGTGAACATCCTTTTTGAATGCAACTTTTAATTGTTACATGAGAACATGACCCATAAGAGGTTTTTGTTGTTGTTAAATGAAAAATGTTTTTAGGAATAAAGATTCTTTAAGCCAGTAATAAATGTACGCTTCCAAAATAGAGGCAGAACCCCATCTTTAAGTCACTTATGAAAAATCTAAAAAGGTTAAAATTGATTCCAAATCAATGGAAAATTGCTCAGTTTTGTGTGAAGACCTCAGCCTTGGATTTGCTGTCTTTCAAAATGCCTCTTCAATAATTGTCTATCTCAGAAGTTTTAATTTTTTCAACACATGCTTTTAAAGTGTTAGATATCCAATTTAAAAATGCACAATTTCAAATGCCAGACTCATTTTGACCCCCACCACATGACCTGGAACCACCTTCTGGCCCCCACTTTGCTGTCTTTCCCATAGACAGGGAGGTGCAGTCATCCGTATAGACAGCACAGGGACCAGGCAGTGGGTTAGAATCCACTTTGTGTGTTACAAGTCTCATTTAGACGTTGCCTTTCCTTTGACCCCTGGATAAGGCTGGGCAGTGAGGAGGTGCCAGGAACTCCAGTTGGTCTCATCCTTGGTCGCCTGGTCCTGCTCAGACCAGAGAGCCAGTGCAGGTGCCGAGCCTTGTCCCGGGGCCTCCGAGCCAGTGGGGTGCATTCGCCAGCCTGGGACTCCATTCTTCCTGGCTAACGTTCTTGTCGATCCATTGTTTTGCCTTGGGTCACTACACACACTCCGTGTTTCTTTTAAATCAAAGGCTGAATCTCTGCACTTTTTCTCCAGTTGTGTCCCTGGGCCCAGGGTTTGGTGGGATTCGTTGAGGACGGGTAGTGGCAGCTGGGGTGCAGAATTCTCTAAGATGCACATCTGTCCTGTTCCAGCTGTTCCCTTCGTGACTTAATGCCGAGCGGGTCTCCTGGCTACTTGGCAACTTCTTGCTCAGAACAGATTATTCTGTGAGTCACAGCATTGGCCTAAAACATCATACATTTGCCTACTTTCAGTGGGCACAAAGGGTTAAAACGCTCGCCTCTCTGAGAGGGGCAGAAGAATGGGGGTGGCGAGGGCATTCAGTCATTTCAATCACTCTCCTGCCCAGATCTCTCTGAGAAAAAGCATTGCTCCGTTTAGGTATTTAGGTAGGAATATTTTTAAGAGTCTCCCAGCCCTAAAAATAAAATACATCTTCTTAGAGACAGACTCCTTCCTGCTTTGACACTAGTATAAAAACAATGGTAATGGTAATTTTAAATACCTGGAGTTTTTAGTTGTCAGTGTCGAGCTTCACTCTTCTTGTACCGTTACCCTGCTCCTCTCAGCTCGGGGGGTGACTCTCCCTCTCCACTTCTGTACTTTTGCCAAGAGGTGTCAAAACTACTCCAAAAAAAAAAAAAAAACCTTGATTTTGATTAATATAGAGAAACAAGACTTTGCCTGACTGATAATAAAACTGATAAATGACATTTGAATTACTTGTAGCGGTAATTTATTACATAAAATATCTTTTATTTGACATGCGATTAGTTGCTGGAAGCATCACTCAATCTGACTAGTTTAAACATGCTCTAAAATGAACCCCAGTAAAAACCCGGGCTGTCTGCTGTTGGCATTATGAAATATACTAATCCTGGAGTGAGGAAAAAAATCTGACTTTAAATATTTAAATGATTAATTGGGTTTATATATTTTTTTTACCTTTCTAACCCCCTTAATTACAAGCAAACTCAGGGGAGTTGCTGAACTAGGTGTGCAATCTGCATGCTTATCACCAAGGCATTGTCTGAGTCCTGGGAGGGATTTACGGCCTCCATTCACATGTGTTCCTGCCGATTTTACATCTAGAACTTGGGCAGCCTTTCCTTCCCATTTCTTGGCTTTTTAAGGACATTCCATCTCTGAGCCCAAGCCTAGAAAATGGGATTTTCTGGGCTCAGCCCCAAAACACTCACGTCTGGGGGAGGGTGGTTTTTTCCAAGACCACCCCTGGGAGACCAGTGCTCACAGATCATCACCTCTTGCCCGCCCTCCCGCTTGGTGGCAGGTGTCCCACTCGGTTCCTCTTTTGATATCTGTGGTTGACTTTGAGGTGACAGCAAATGCCAGTGTCAGCAAAGAGCATGGAGACCCACCAGACTGGGACCAGTTCAGGTCGCCAGTGTTTATGAAGCACCTATGGTGAGACTCTTGAGCGTATTTAAAAGGCATTGGGAGACTATTTGAGAGGGAGGTAATTTGAATATACAAGGAAAATGAAATAATAATATATGTTTCCTGGGAAAGTTGGAAAAGAATATGGAGTTGGTTCTGAGCACAAGTAGAAAGATTTACAGTAGATCACAGACAAGAAGCGCTTCCCCATTGGCTCAACGGTAAAGAATCTGCCTGCAGTGCAGAAGACACAGGTTCGATCCCAGGTGGGGAAGATCCCCTGGAGAAGGAAATGGCAATTCACTCCAGTATTCTTGCCTGGGAAATCCCATGGACAGAGGCATCTGGGGTCGCAGAGAGTCGGACATGACTGAGGGACTAAACAGCAGCAACAACTGTAAGCTCAGTACAGTGTCACGAGAGATTTAAAACATGATCTTTAAGATTCTTACAAGCTCTCTGAGAGAGATAAGATAAACTCTTAAGAAAAAGATAATAATATAAGACATTGTGATTTAATGCCAAAATTAATTATACAGACAAGAAACTCCACAGGAATGCAGAAAAGAGAAAAATTAATGTGGGCTCGAGAAGTCGGAGAAGGCTTTGTGGAAGTGGTGGGAGGTTGACACTAAGGGGAAGCTTGGTGTCACCTGGTGTGAGAATAAACCGGTGTTGTCAGGGCTTGAAAGGAAGTCGGGATAAGCTCAGAAGTCAGATCAGGATGCGAAGGGAACTCTGACATTCTCTCTTCTTGGTTTGGTTTCTTTTTGTTCAACTTCAAAGCAGGAGTCAGTGTATGTGTCTGTGCAGAGCCTAACAGAGTCCCAAAGGTTAAGTCCTGATAAACGCTTGATTAATTCATTCATTCTAAGCAGACTTTTCTTCTTTCCTCCCAAAGAGACAAGAATCAAGATAGCTTTGAGATACAGGCAGGATCAGTGTAAATTTTATACGATAATAATTTTTCTTAGGCTTAAATATCCTCCACCCCACCCCCCGCCCCGCCTACTCTCTTTGATAAACAGTTTAGGCTTTTTTAAAGACTGCCCTACAGCTTCAGTTGTCTCTTCTTAAAATAGGATGTAAATGTCTGAGGTTGGTGAAAGGCTTTGACATTTCATTAGGACTCCTGAGAGAGAAAGTGTGTTCTTCCTCAGGCTGTTTTCCCTCTGGCCTGTTTAGTAACAGAAACTTAGCCTTGATTGTCCTGGGTCCCTGAGCGAGCATTTACTGCCAAATGCCTGCTGTGTGCCAGGTGTTGTGTGGGACCCCAGGGATGGAATGATTGAGGCCTGGCTGGTCACTCCCTCCAGCCCTCGTGTCCAGTAGGAAAGGCAGTTAGGGGAACACAGCAGTACTGTGAGGTCGGCCCAGGTGAGGCTGGTGGGACGGACAAGGTGAAGGGCACTCAGAGAGTGGGAGGGGCCTAACTGGACCTGGGGCATGGATGGCTGCCCTGACTAGACAGGACGGACCCGAGCGTCCAAGCTAAAGTGAAGCCACATGGACGTGAACCCGTGTGATGGTCAGAGTGGCTGCACCATGGGATGGGAGTATCAGAAGAGACGACTTGAGAAGAAGGTGACAGCCAGGTCATCACCCTGACGGAGGACAGTCAAAATCACATGGACTTCGTACTTGGAAATCCATCGTCTAATTATTCATGAGGCCATATTAACCTTTTGACCGTATAATTCTTAGACTGATATTAAAATTATTTGTACCATCCAAGCAGGTGCTGCATGGGGAATTAGAGAAGACACCCTGGGGTTGTGCTGAATGGGGCAGGTGTAACTCCCTTTCAAATGCCTCCATCCTGACGGGGCCTGGGGCATCCCTGGCCTCCGTCAGTCTCCTGCTTGCCACCACACGGCCCTGAAACGTTTCCTCACTGCAGATTAAGCTGTGAGTTCCTTGCATTCAGAGGGTTTTGTTTTTGTTTTTAATCTATGGCCCGAGGCTCTGATTTAGCAAGTGTTCTAGAAACACTTGTTAAGTGAATAAATGGTGGTGGACATGTGCTTGAAAATTGAAAAGTGCCGGGTGATACCCTCAACTTAAAGTGGGGGATCAGGTGTGCTGCCCAGGTAGCCAGTCATTGAGGCCTCCTGCGTCCTCCGGGCCCAACAGCTGTGGAAGTAGAGGACAGGCATTGCTAACCCACGCCATCTTGTATGGTGTGAGTGGTAAGAGCTTTTGGGATTTAAGAACAAAGGAAACCCCCAGGTGCTGGTCTCAGGCCAGGCCTTATGGAGGAGACAGGTCCTGGGAGGCACCTAGAAGTGGGGATGGGAGGCGGTGGAAGTGGATCTAGAACAGACTGTAAATGGAAGCGCTATGGACAGCCTCCCTGTTCCCACCAAGAAATAAAAGGGGAGGAATCTGTTTCTCTCTCTTCCATTTCTCTGTCAAGTTTAGCACACAGATTTCACCTTCTATACTACATAAAAGTTACTGATTTGCTGATAGAGGAAGCATTTCTCTAATTTTGAGGAAACTGTTTTTCTTCCTTTGTCCCTGTGACTGGTTGAGAATAGCAGCTCTTCAAGGGCCAGCACCTGTCTGTTTTCTTTGCTTTGTGTTATGCTTGGTGTGGTGCCTTGTGGGTGCTGAGTAAACACTATGTGTGGTTATTGAAAACCATAAGCATTACCTTAAACTATGGAGTGGAGAAGTCCTCTCCTTAGATTTCTTAGACCACTGACAGAGTGTTTGGTGCTGGAAGTAGCTAGGATCATGGCTGTGCTAACAGTGCAGGCTGTGTTAGTTGTATAAGATTCTGCAACGAATAAGAGTGGTTTAAACAAAACAAAAGCCTCTTTCTCTAAGTAAACATAGGCAGTCGAGGCTGCTGCACTGGCTCTGTGGTCCTCAGGGACCCCAGCACTGCTCACACCTGGCGGTCATGTAGCTTATACTCCATTGTGACTGCTGCAGCGCCAGCTGTCCCCTCTGCTCTCCAACAAGCAAGAATGGGGAGACGGAAGGAAGAAGGTAAGTCACCTTCTAAGGACACTTCCTGGAAGTCACCCACATACCTTCCCTCTGGTCCCCATTGGCTGGAAGTCAACCTTGCAGCCATGCCTTTCTTCATGAAGGCTGAGAAATGCAGTCCTTGTCCTGATGGGCATGTTCTCAGTGTTCATATCCCATAGAAAGGTTGAGTTGGAATCAATACTAAGTTCAGGATAATGGTTACTTCTGAGTGGAGAGGAAGACGTGGCTAGTTTCTGTGGTGTTTGGAAAGTTTTAACTGGTTAAGTAGGTGGGTTTAGGATTGTTAATCTTAGTATCATGTTTCATAACTTATCTAAATGTTGTATTATTCTTTTATATGTGTCAAATAATACAGGGTACATTTAAAAAGTTGATTTAGAACTCTCACCTCTTGCTTCTTCCTTTGATGTCAGTTGCTTCACTGAGCAGAGAGAGAACTTAGAGCCCACCCTGCTGGATATTGTTTCAGTCACTGCTGACTTCCTTTAGCTCTCTCTTTTAAAAAGCAAACACCCTCTTCCAACAGCATGAGACAGCTCTACTCATGGACATCACCAGATAGTCAATATGAAATCAGGTTGATTATATTCTTTGCAGCTGAAGATGGAGAAACTGTATACAATCAGGAAAAAAGAGACCAGGAGCTGACTGTGGCTCAGATCATGAACTCCTTATTGCAAAATTCAGACTTAAATTGAAGAAAGTAGGGAAAACCATTCAGAGAAGGCAATGGCAACCCACTCCAGTACTCTTGCCTGGAAAATCCCATGGACGGAGGAGCCTGGTAGGCTGCAGTCCATGGGGCTGCGAAGAGTCAGACACGACTAAGTGACTTCACTTTCACTATTCACTTTCATGCATTGGAGAAGGAAATGGCAACCCATTCCAGTGTTCTTGTCTGGAGAATCCCAGGGACGGGGGAGCCTGGTGGGCTGCCGTCTATGGGGTCGCACAGAGTCGGACACGACTGAAGTAACTTAGCAGCAGCAGGGAAAACCATTAGGCCATTCAGGTGTGACCTAAATCAAATCCCTTACGTTATACAGTGGAAGTGACAAACAGATTCAAGGGATTAGATCTGATAGAGTGCCTGAAAAACTATGGACAGAGGTTTGTAATATTGTACAGAAGGCAGTGATCAAAACCATCCCCAAGAAAAAGAAAGGCAAAATGGTTCTCTGAGGAGGCCTTACAAATAGCGGAGAAAAGAAGAGAAGCTAAAGACAAGGGAGGAAAGGAAAGATATATCCATCTGAATGCAGAGTTCCAAAGAATAGCAAGGAGAGATAAGAAAGCCTTCCTAAGTGATCAATGCAAAGAAATAGAGGAAAACAATCGAATGAGAAAGACTAGAGATCTCTTCAAGAAAATTAGAGATACCAAGGGAACATTTCATGCAAAGATGGGCACAATAAAGGACTGAAGCAGTGTGGACCTAACAAAAGCAGAAGGTATTAAGAAGAGTTAGCAAGAATACACAGAACTATACAAAAAAAATCTTATTGACTTGTATAACCATGATGGTGTGGCTACCCACCTAGAGTCAGACATCCTGGAGTGTGAAAACACATGGGCCTTAGGAAGCTTTACTACAAACAAAGCTAGTGGAGGTGATGAAATTCCAGCTGAGCTATTTCAAATCCTAAAAGATGATGCTGTTAAAGTGCTGCACTCGATATGCCAGCAAATTTGGAAAACTCAGCAGTGGCCATAGGCCTGGAAAAGGTCAGTTTTCATTCCAGTCCCAAAGAAGGGCAATGCCAAAGAATGTTCAAACTACTGCACAATTGCACTCATCTCACATGCTACCAGAGTAATGCTCAAAATCCCCCAAACTTGGCTTCAACAGTACATGAACTGAGAACTTCCAGATGTACAAGCTGAATTTGGAAAAGACAGAGGAACCAGAGATCAAATTGCCAACATCCACTGGATCATAGAAAAAGCAAGAGAATTCCAGAAAAACATCTACTTCTGCTTTATTGACTACACTAAAGCCTTTGGCTGTGTGGATCACAACAAACTGTGGAAAATTCTGAAAGAGATGGGAATACCAGACCACCTTACCTGCCTCTTGAGAAACGTGTATGCAGGTCAAGAAGCAACAGTTAGAACCAAACATGGAACAATGGACTGGTTCCAAATTGGGAAAGGAGTATGTCAAGGCTGTATATTGTCACCCTGCTTATTTAACTTATATGCAGAGTACATAATACAAAATGCTGGGCTGGATGAAGCACAAACTGGAATCAAGATTGCTGGGAGAAATATCAGTAACTTCAGATAGGCAAATAACACCATCCTCATGGCAGAAGGCAAAGAGGAACTAAAGAACCTCTTGATAAAGGTGAAAGAGGAGAGTGAAAAAACTGGCTTAAAACTCAGCATTCAAAGAACTAAGGTCATGTCATCCAGTCCTGTCACTGCCTGGCAAATAGTTGAGCAAACAATGGAAGCAGTGAGAGTCTTTATTTTTGGGGACTCCAAAATCACTGCAGATAATAAATGCAGCCATGAAATTAGAAGATGCTTGCTCCTTGGAAGAAAAGCAAAGACAAACCTAGACAATATATTAAAAAGCAGAGACATTACTTTGCCGAAAAAGGTCTGTATAGTCAAAGCTGTGGTTTTTCCAGTAGTCTTATATTAGTGTGAGAGTTGGACCATAAAGAAGGCTGATCACCGAAGAATTGTTGCTTTTGAGCTGTGGTGTTGGAGGAGACTCTTGAGAGTCCCTTGGTCTACAAGGAGATCAATCTGTAAGGAAATCAACCGTGAATATTCATTGGAAGGACTGATGCTGAAGCTCCAATACTTTGTCCACCTGATGCGAAGGACTGACTCATTGGAAAAGACCATGATGCTGGGAACGATTGACGGCAGGAGGAGAAGGGGACAATAGAGGACTAGATGGTCAGGTGGTATCACTGACTCAATGGACATGAGTTTGAGCAAGCTCTGGGAGATGGTGAAGGACAGGGAAGTCTGGCATGCTGCATTCCGTGGGGTTGCAAAGAGTTGGACACAACTGAGTGACTGAACAACAGCTCTTTTTTTTTTTAATTTCTTAACAGACTTTAAAAGACAACTTAATTGAGATATGGGGCTTCCCAGGTGGTGCTAGTAATGCAGAGGACGTAAGAGATGGGTTTGACCCCTGGATCAGGAAGATCCCCTAGAGGAGGGCATGGCAACTCCAGTATTTTTACCGGGAGAATCCCATGGACAGAGGAGCCTAACACGCTATGGTCCATGCAGTAACAACTGAAGCAACTTAGCACACATAGTGAGGTATGTTTTATGTAAAATAATGCACCCATTTTCGTTGTACAGTTTGAGTTTTGACAAGTGTTCACTTTTCTGTGGCTGTCATGACCACTTTGTGGAGCATTTCTGGTACCCCAGGCGATTCCCTGTGACCTGTTCCCAGGCAGCCCATCCTGTCCTGACTCCGGGGGAACCCCTGGTCTGCTCTCTGTTGCTGCCCATTAGACTCCTCTTTCCTAGTTTTGTATGAAGAAAATCATATCTTATGTCCTCTCTCATGTCTGATTTCTTTCGCTCAGCATCATGTATTTGAGATCCATCTAGATTGTTGAACAGATCAGAAATTCCCTCCTTTATCACAGAGCCATGTCCCGCGTTAAGGACGCTCTGTGGTTTGTGTGTCCATTTACTGTTGATGGATTTCAGGCTTTGGACTGTTTTCAGTGTTGAGCTGTTAGGAGTAAAGCTCTTTTAAACATTTGTGTACAAGTCTTCATATGTTTTTGTTTCTCTTGTGTAAATGTCTGAGAGTGGAATTACTAGGTCACAGGTTAAGTGTAAGTTTCACTTTATAAGAAATTGCCAAACTGTTTCAAAGTGGTTATACTGTTTTTCATTCCCATCTGCAGTGTACAAGAGCCTGTAGTTATTGCATATCCTCACTAACAGCTGATATTTTCCCTCTTTTTAATTTTAGCAACTCTCGTGTGTGTATAGTGGAAACTCATAGTGGTTTGAGTTTACACTTCTGTGAAGACGAACAGCGTTGAGCATCTTTTTATATGCTTGTCCATTTACATATCTTTTTTTGTCAAGTGACTGTTCCAATCTTTATCCATTTTAAATTATCTTATTATTGGGTTGGAAGAGTTCCTGTATATTCTGCATTCAAGTTCTTTGTCAGATATATGCATGGTTAGTATTTCCTCCCAGTCTGTGGCTAGCTTTTTCTTTTGCTTTTGCTTTACATTGCCTTTTGAAAAACAAGAAATGTAAAATGTGATGACATACATCTTTTTTCCCCCCAACAATTCATGGTTTTTGTGTCCTAGCTATGAAGCCTTTGCTTACCCCAAGGTTAGAAAGATTTTCTCCTGTGTATTCTTCTTGAAGTTTCATTGTTTTCGCTTTTCTGTTGAGATTGTGATTCACTCTCAGTTAATTTTTGTGTGTGTGTAATGTGAAGGTCAAGGTTCATGTTTTCCTTATGGTTATCCTGTTGTGTCACCACCAGAGGTTAAAAACATTGTCCTGTCCCTGTTGAGTTATGTGTCCCTTTATCAAAATGCAGTTGTTTATGTATTCATTGGTCCGTTTATAGCCTTACTTAAAATTTTCTAAGCTGTTGAGGTATATGTTAGATATTACTAAACTCCCATCTCAAGTGTCCAATTCAGTGATTTTTAGGAACTTTACGAAGCGATATATATCAGTTTCAGAGCACTTTCACCCCCCAGATAAGCTCCTTTGTGCCCGTTTACTGTTACTGTCACTTCAGCCCCAGGTGACCGCTCACCTGCTTTGCACCGCCGTCAGTTTACCTTTGCTGAACATGCCAGGTAAACAGAGTCAAACAGAGCGTGATCCCTTGTATGTGCCTTCTTTCAGCTGGCGTGTTTTTGAGATTCTTCATGTGATAGTGTGTAGCACTGGTTCCATCCTTCCCATTTATAAACAGTATTCCATTGTACAGCTGGACCACATTTTGTCCATCAGCTCACCAGTTGGTGGGCCTTTAGGCTGTTTGCAGTTTCGGCTACAGGACTCATGATGCTGAGGATGTGTGTGGACGTCCATTCTCATTCCCCCTGGGTGACCATCTAGGAGTATGATTGCTTGGTCATACGGCAGTCTTATGTTTCTGGATTCTTAATTTTTTTTTCCAATCAGCTTCTTTGAAGTATAATTATACACAATATAATTAATCCGTTTCAAGTGTACAGTTTGATGAGTTGTACATACCGTAACTCAATTAACTCATGTAACTGACACTAAGTTTCATGCGAAACTGTAACTAAACACTAAAATTTCATGTAAATGGGCTCGTACAGCACAGTCTTTTGTGTCGTAACATAACACTTTTGAGCTTGATCCAGGTAATGAATATTTTAGGCTTTGTGAGCTATACCTTTCTGTCACATATACCATTCCCCCCTCATCCTTTAAAAATATGAAAACTGTTCTGAACTCACAGCTGAACAAAAGCACGATGATGTGGGACTTGGCGAGCGTGCCAGGGTTTGCCGACTCCTGACTTCACTGTGTGGTTGTTTCACAACTTGTTTATCCATTGACTGTTGATGCCTGTTTGGATTGTTGCCTGTTTAGGGCTATATGAATAATGCGTCCATGACATTCACATGCAAGAAGTCTGTGTGTACACAGATATTTCCTTTCTTTTAAGTAAATACCTAGGGGTGGAATGCCTTAGTCACATGCTGGGTGTATGCTTAACTTTGTACGATATTGTTAAAACTATTTTCCAAAGTGTTTGTGCCATTCTCCATTCCCATCAGCAAGGTGTGAGAATTTCAGTAGTTCCACATCCTTGACAACACTTGGTATTCTCAGTTTTTTAAGTTTAGCCATTCTAACATTTAGGTAATAGAATCTCATTATAATTTTGTGTTTCTGTAATGACTGATGATGTCAGGCATATTGTCATGTGCTTAATGGCCATTCATGTCTCTTTTGTGAAGTGTCTATTCCAATCTACTGCCCAGTCTTTTTAAAAAAAAAATCACCTTGTCTTTTTTATTATTGAGTTGTAAAAGCACTTTGTATATTTTAGTTACAGGTCCTTGATCAGATATATGTTTTGCAGATGTTTTCTTCCAGACTACAGAGATATATTCTTGACAGGGCCTTTTGAAAAGCAAAAGTTAATTTTTCTTTTCCTTTCTTTTTTTTTTTTTTAATTTTTGGCCACACCTTGTGGCATATTGGATCTTAGTTCTCAGACCAGGGATCGAACCCCTGCCCCCTGCAGCAGAAATGCAGAGTATGAACCACTTGATGCCAAGGAAGTCCCCAAAAGTTTTTGGAATATCATTTTTATGATATCCATTTTATCTTTTTCTTTTTCTTTATGGTTCATGCTTTTTATATTTAAGATATGTTTGTCTACCCCAAGGTTGCGAAGATTTTCTTCTGTTTTTTTCTGTTTTCTTACTGAAGCACTATAGTTTTTGCTTTGGGTTTAGGTACATGATCTGTTTTGAGTTAACTTTTATGTATGGTGTAAGGAAAGGGTCAGTGTTCATTTTTACCCCTCCTATGGATATCCAGTTGTCCCAGCACAATTGTTGTGAAGATTATTCTTTTCCCATAGAACTACCTTGGCTTCTTTGTCAAAAATCAGTTTACCGTTCAAGTGTGAGTCTGTTTCTGGACTCTACTAAATTCTTACCATTTAATTAGAGCTCGTATTTTTAAATCTGTGGGTGAGGTCGCGGATGTGCCTCTCAGTGTCCTTCCTGCCTGAAGATGACACTGCTGATAGCGTTGCAGCCCATGAGAAGTGGGAAAGATCGTCTTTCACAGGACATTCATGCGAAGACAGGCCTTGGATGTCCAGGTGTGACTGCTGTTGAGCTGCTGTAGTGCCCTCAGCCTTTCAGGCTGTCCAGGTGCTTCTGTCGGAGCCGAGCTGCTCTGTTTCTAGTCGCTGTGCTCTGGGTCAGTTTGTCTTTCTGGCCACTGCCAGCCATCCTCAGCTCAGCCTGTGGTGCCGTTCAGCTGGTCATCAGTCTCCCTGTGCCTTTAGCCTGCCAGTCCTTTGCTGTAACAAGCACTGATTTGGCAGACTGGCTTTATTCCAGGACCTCGCTGTGGATGAGCCTGTCTCATCATTTAATTTTCAGGGTGCCTTGCGAGCAGAACTGATGGGATGATTTAAGAAGCTAGATCCACCACTGTGTAGTCCTGGCTCCAGCCTTGGTGAGCCACGGGTTGGGGGTGGGGACCTCAGCTAGACTTGCCCAGTGCCTGCCACTGCCCAGCCCTGTGCTCAGGCCACCAGTCTCCCCAGGGACTTGATAGATAGCATCTCTATGTTGTCAGCCAGCACAACCCTGGATACAGATCATCTCAGCAAGATAGTTTCATGACAGTTTCAGCTCTCTTTTGTTGATGCCTCTTTACTGGATCGTGGGATTTCTGTGGTGTCCGTGGGTCTCTGGCTCAGTGGTTTCAAGTTCAACATTGCTGTGTTGTGCGCGTGATTCCTGCCCTACACGTGTTCTTATTTGATGATGTCTGTTCTCGCCTGTAGGTGACAATCTCTTGGTAGATTGAGATACAGCCAAAGGAGCTGAGTAATGTTGGCTTAGGTGGTATTCAGTGAAGGGTTAGGGAGCCTTAGGGTGCAGCCCTCCTGCCCCTGACCCAGCTGCCATACGCTATGGATTCACCCACAACCCGAGCCTCTGGGCAGGTGGGCCCCAGGGACACTGTCTGAGTTCAGGCCAGTTGATGGAGTCCTCGAGAGATTCGGAAGGCATTGAGTTTCAAAGAGCTCAACCTCTGACCTTGTTGCAGCCTCAGACATGAAGGTGGTCCCGGAAATGCTCAGTTGTGCAGGATGAAAAATGCTGCCACCATCGACTGTCTTCATCCCTGGCGGAGGCCAGCCTGTGAGGTGTTGGTAAAGCCCTGGGCCTCCTGGGCAAGCTGGCAGGTCTCGCCTATTGGGCGAATGCTGGATACAGTTAGAATCTGAATGCTAGTAAAAATACCATTGTCCCTGGGTTCTTTAAATGCGGCAAAGCTCTCCACCTTCAGTCAAATGGCCGGCACTTGGAAAGAAGAGAAAGCGGTCCTTTGGGAGACCCATCTCGTGGATGGTGTGGAAGCTTCTTGCCTGCTTGGCCGGGGTCTGCCTTGTGTGTAGTTGGACATCGTGTCAGCCTGGAGGCACTAAAGCTGTTGGAAGAGCTCGTTCATTCCACTTCCCTTACTTCTGAGCTGGAGCAGACAAGCAACTGGCCCTGTGTTCTGCCCTTGACTGTATTTTCTGGACATTTGGGAACATAGTGACAAGAAGCTGTATGTAGCTCCCAGGTGCCCTGGGCTCTCTCACTGGGGTTCACACTGGGCTTGGGAACGATTGGCCCCAGGGTAGGCAGCGCGAGGGCTGCCGGTGGTCGTGGCTTGGGGTGCGGGCCAGTGTGGCATCACGTTACGTGCCTTCTCCCTATCCTGGTCTGTACCCTTTGAAAGATGGGCAGCGGAAGAAGAGTTATCTCCTTCTTAGTTTTCCTCTTTTTTCATTTTGCCACAAGACAGGATTGTATCACACATCTCCAAAACGAGTAAAATGGCATTTCAGCTTCTTGTCTTTATAGACTCTCTGAACTTTAGGAAAGATCATTCTGGTCCCTTTTCATTAATAATGAAAACCAGGGGGCAATAAAATGTTCTTAACGCGAGCACGGCAGAAACAAGGAGCAGCGCGGGGGTGAAGGTGCGGCCGACAGGGAGCCACAGGTGTCTCCTGTGCTCCAGGAGGTCACACTCTCCAGAATGGGGAGCAGCTGTCAGAGGAGTCCTCATTCTCAGACCCCTGACCCGCCAGCGTCTGCTCAGCCTGGGCTCCAGTACCCAGAATGAGAGGCATGCCCTGGGTGTTTGCAGGAAAGAAGAAGGGTGCTGCAGACTTGGGGTTCTGGTCCAGTGCTCAGCCCAGTGCAGCTGTGTTCTTATAAGATGTTAGTGGGCATTTGAGAAATCACTTGGGATAGAACGTTCTGGACATGTGCCCACTTGGAATACATTCTCTGGGGTTTGGGCAGCACTGATAGGTGTTCTGGGGGTGGATTGAAGCCCCATGGAACAGTGACTCTTTTGAAAAGTGGCGTAGTTACTTTATCTTCACTATTTCCTCCTAAAAACGAGCTTGCACTGGATTTTGGAACCAAGACACTCAGAACAGAGCAGGCTGGGAAGAGATAGGTGCCTGCATGGAACTCGGAGCTTCTCAAGGTCACGGTGAAAGGTCTGCCTCGATGATCTCAAGAGTTTTCCATTTCACGAGCAGTTGTGGCTTATCTGAGTCGCTCCACATCAGAGGAGGATGTTCTGTGCTGGTCAGAGCAGGAGGGCGCCCTTCTGGAGACAGTGTGTAGACATGATCCTGAGTGTCACTACTCAACCCTGGAGGGGAGGGGGGAGTCCTGGCTCGCCGTGACCCAAACCCCTCAGTCCATAAAAGAGTAGATGGGTAGTGTATGTAAACAGGAAAACACTGCATGCCACAAAAGCAGACCAGAAGCAGAGTCAAAAGAAAAATATACTAGGAAAAATTTTGACAACTTCTGTCACAGACAGAGGGCTCATTTCCTTGTTGTATAAGAAGGTTCCATGAATTGATGAAGGAAATTAATAAAGAAATGGAGTAGAAAAGTAGGGAGCATACAGTTACCAAAATGGAGATGCAGATGAAAAGATGCTCACTCCTCACTTGTAATAAGATAAATGCAAATTAAAGCTAGAGTGAAGTAGTGTTTTTTTTTTTTGCTCTAGTATTAGCAGAAATCTATGTGTGTGATTAACCCAAAACGTTGGGGTGGCTGTGAATGAACTGGTTCAAACCCCAGCGAGCACAGTTTGGCAGGCTGTCTCACAACTGCTGGTACATGTACCTCTGACCCAGCCTGCCAGGAGTTCACATTTACAGATGGCCTTTTACATGGATGTGAGAGGCTGTGTGTACACGCTTACTGATGGCAGCTTTGAGTGAAACAGTAAGAGACTAGAAATCATCTAAATGTCCATCTGTAGGGAGTTTGTTTAATGGAATATTATGCAGCTTTAGCCAAAAAGAAGAATGAGAGACGGGGAAAGGGGAAAGAAAATAATGCCTGTATGTGTTGCCTCATGTTTGTATAAGAATTCTTGGCTGGATAAAGATGACACTATGAGCACAGAGGTTTGTGGTGGTGGAGGAAGCCTGTTTGCAGTAGACTGACGTGTGCTGCATGATGTTAGACCACGTGCGTGTGTATGTGTGTGAGTGCTTAGCCATATCCGACTCTTTGCGACCCCATGGACTATAGTTCACCAAGCTTCTCTGTCCATGGAATTCTCCAGCAAGAATACTGGAATGGGTTGCCATTTCCTCCAAAAGGGGTTCTTCCTGAGCCAGGGATCGAACCTGAGTCTCTTGCTTCTCCGGCATTGGCAGGCGGACTCTTTACCACTGAGCCACCTGGGAAGCCCAGACCATGTGCGTGTGTTTCCTATTCAGAAACTGTAAACCAGAGAGGGGAGTTGATTACAGTCTGTGCAGGAGACTTTGGGGTTGGGCCACATTGATTCCACTCAAGTGGAATCCACAGGCGGGTGGGGGATGGGGGTAGAGCAAGAAGAGCCTCTTCCAGCCTCCTCCATCACTGTTGTCTCTGTCTCCATCTCCTGGGAGCCCCTCTCAGCAGCTCAGGGAGCGGGGAGCTTCTCCCTCATCCCCATGGAGGTCTTTGCTTCTGGGTTCCCCAGTCAGACCGGGTGCCAGCAGCCCCTCCTCCCCACGTGTCCACATCCAGCAGGGCCTTTCAGAACCACTGCCTCCTGCTCTCCTTCAGTTGTGAAGGGCCAGAACGTGGCCAGTACTTGCAGGTCCAGGGAGGCAGGGGATGGCTGGAGCAGACAAAGCCTTCAGCTGGGCCTGGCCACATGTGGGTTCCCGGGAGTGCGGTGGCTCTTCCTCCCCTGTCTCCCCCAGGCTCCCCTCCCAGTCCCAGGTCCTTGTCATGCACATGTGCCTTGGGTGCATACCTTGAGTCACGTTCCCTGGTGCTGAGGTTGAGTCCACAGACTGGGGGTGTCCTGCACCACCAACGGTTCTGGAGACAGTGGCCCTTGGCCACCCCCCAACACCCCGTGACTGGTCCCTTGAGAGACGGCCGCTGGGCAGCCTGGACATGCCTGCTCCAATGGACACTCCAGATGGAGCTCATGCTTTCCTGTGCGCCTCCCAGAGTCCCCAGGTGTCAGATCAGATTATGGACCTGAAAACACATCATAAGCAGTTCATGGGGAGGTTGTGGAGTAGAAAACTCTCCTCCCCACTTTGGAGCTAGGATATACTCAGGGGTTGGAGGGGCTTTGTGCTGAAGGGACCACTCCTGTGTGTAGACCAGCTGCCCATGTCCGGATCCCCAAGACCTTCCATCTTGGGCCAGTCCCGCTTGCCTTTGGTGGCCCTGGTGGTGGTCTCTTCCTGCTTTCTCACCTCCACAGCCCCCACCCCCCATAGCTGTCCGTGGTGCTCCCCATGTCTTTGTCCCAAAGCACAGAGCCAACCACGTTACTCCCTGATTCAGAGCCATCAGCGACCCCGCTGCTTATGAAGCGATGGCCGGGTTCCTTGGATGCGTTCTCTGCTGGGCCCGGCCTTTCCCACCTTTCCCATCACTACTCCTCCCATCTCCTCTCTGGTCTCTCTTGGCCAGCAGTGCCCCCTCCTTGGGAAGGCCCAGGGGCTCCCCCATCTGCTTGAGCACAGGTCAACCCCAGCCTTTGCACTTCCTTGTCCCCCGCCTGGACCACTGTGCCCCAAGACCCCACAGGTCTCAGCATTGTCCTCCACCGAGGCCCCGCCACCCCCCTCACCTTGTCCTGTCTGTGTTCTCGATCCCTCTCTGGCATCAGCTCATTCAGCCATGTGTGGGCTGCTCCTCTCCCCAGCCTCACTTGAGTGAGACCAGAACAGAACAGGACAGCGGTCTCGCCACCACTGCCCACCGTGCCCTCAGCACACGTCGTGTGCACTGTCGGAACTTCATAAAGCTGAACAGGCAGGGACACAGCCTCTGGCCCCGACTCTCAGGTGGCTCCCAGCTCATGTAGGAGGCGTGTGCGTGCGAACAACCCGGGTGCTACAGCACCCTCACTGGATCCTTTATTCCTCGAGCGTGGAGCCTGTGCCCAGGTCTTTAGATTGCCTCTGCTGTTCTCCCCCTACCCCCACCTCAGTCCCTTGAGACAGCACCCCACGGCAGGCACAGTACAGTCTAGAGGCCCAGGAGGAGGAGGGAGACAGCCGAGCCCCGTTCTGATGCTCACCCCCGATGTGAGCACAAGACACACCCTGACTGAGACAAGGAGGCTGAGTCCACGTGCTCTCTGCCCCTAGGGGACGCCAGGGCCTTTCCTCCTGACCTCAGCTTTTCTCCTGACCCCAGGCCCTGCGGGCTCCCGGTGGAGAGACTACAGCGCCTTGGCCATCATCATGGCAGGGATCACGTTCGGCTTTCACCAGCTCTACAAGGTAAGCCGCCCTCCCCGCACCCCTTTGGTGCTGCCCTGAGCATGGGGACAGCAGTGGGCCTGCACATGGAGGCTGAGTGCCCAGATGAACGTGCTTTCTGGAGGGGCGTCCGGGTCAAGTCCTGGTCCTGCCCCCACCCAGGTGGGTGCGCTCAGGGCCTTCAGACCAGCCTCACCTACAGAATCTCTCCTCCAAGTCCCTGCCTGCTGCACAGGGTGACGGGGCCCATGATGCGGAGCCGTGTCAAGTACTGAGGACATTTCCCAGCATGCTCTGAGCAGGCTGGACCCTCGCAAGAGACAGAACAATGTGCAGTTAAGACCACGGAGGCTGGAGCCTGGCTGCCAGTGTCACATCTGGGCCCTGCCACTCAGCAGCTGTGTGACCGCAGGCTTGGCGGGCTCACCTGTAAAACGGGACAGTAGGATCTGCCTCAGGAGGGTGTGGTGATGCTCACAGCAGCTGGGCTCCTCTGGAAAGGACTGTGTTCCCAGCACATCACAGGTGCTCTGTACCCTCTCATTTCACCTGAGTATTTAACACCAGCTTTGAGAAACTCAGTGTGATCATATTTACTACTTTTTCCTCCTGTATATTTTGTTGGCTTCCATGTAAATCTAGGGTTTTTCACGGTCTTCATAGTCAGCCCCCAGGACTCCAGAGTTCACTGCTTCCAGCAGAGCTGCAGGCGTGAAGTAACATTTACTTCTTTGACACCAGATCCTGATCAGACACTAGTGACCACGTACTGACTTTGATTTGAAGCAAGCGAGTGTTTTTTAGAAGATGCAGAGCCGGGGTAGGTAAAATAGAGACAGAAGGTAAACTGGTGGCTGGAGGACTTAACCTCTGCCGGTCCTGCAGAGAGAGATTTCTTTCTTTCTGAGGCCACCTGCAACTCCATCCCTCGTTTGGAGATTTAAAAAGAAAAGAATCTGAACTATTGGCTATACTCCCAATATAAAATAAAAAGTCTGAAAAAAAAAAAGAAAAAGACTCTGAATGAATATCCAGACTCATGCCATACCTTTGTTTGTTTCGCTGTTCCACGCATCTTGTGAGGTCTTAGTATCCCAGGGATCAAACCTGTGCCCCCTCTACGGAAGCTTAAAGTCCTAATCAGTGGACCCCCAGGGGATTCCCTCAGGTTGTAACTTTTAGCACATGGAACATGTTTTCGCATTGCTTCCTGGGACTCTTAATTTTTGACTGAAGTGAAGTTGATCTTTTCAGTGTAACAGTTATTCTTGAAGTTGGAAGTTTCCACCTTAGAAATCGGGAAGCAGGATGTGGTGGGTCCCAGGACTGCTTGCTCTGACATGGTGCATCTACTCTCCCTGTGTGCTCAAAGCCTGTCAACTCAGTCCCTAAGTGCGTACAGTCACTAGGAAGGAGAAATAGCTGAGACAGAACTCTCCATTCCTGTCCTGGCTCTGCTGAGCAGGACCCGCTTAGTCACGTGGCTGCCCTCGGGCAGCCTGTGATCTGGTGGAAAGAGAAGGCGTAGCTCCCCTTGGAGCTGAGCAGAGATAGCATCAGTTGTTTCCACCAAGCTCTGATCTTTAGTCTCTGCTCTAAGAAAGAAGAGACAGAAAAGATCAGTCACGATCATGACAAGAGAATTTTAAAAATACCTGCTAAATTAAAAAGCAAAAAAGAAACATAAGCTCTCATTTTATAAATACCTGAAGATTCAGGCTGGGAATGTGTTCCTTTCCTTGGAATTTTTGATCTTCGAAATGGAGTTTTAGTCCGTTACATGTATAGAATTTCTTGACGTTATACTTAGGAAATTTCCAACCTGGAACATAAGGCTACATTTGATGAGTTTCAGCTAAGTTGTGGGTAATAACTAACACAGTGGTCGGAAAACACTTTGCAAAATAGGAAGTGCTTCCCTACGTGTCCTAAATGGTGGTCTTCACTCAGGAGTTGCTCTTGAAATGAGCTCTCCCACAAATCCCTGTGAGAGACCCCCTATCCCTCCCCCATACAGAAGCCTTAATGGAGCAGTTGCTGTCTTTTCCTGTCTGCGCCTCAAATGGAATGAGAACCAGTCTCCTTTGGTCATACTTGCCAGTTACCACCTCTGCCAGACCCACACCGGGCACCCCTGGTACCACCCAGTAAGCCTGGCGACTGGTCTCAGGCCTCTGGGATGGGCAGGCACTGAGTCCTGAGATTGCGGAGTTTGGAGCCTGGATTCTTTCATCCAGCAATCCCAGTGGGCAGCTTGCCGTCCACCTCCACCCTGCACACCTCCGAACTGGCCACCGGTCAGCGGCTGCACCCCACCTGCCTTCTTCCTGAATGTTCCAGGACTCTCATCCTCACCTCGTCTGGGCCCCCTGCGTCCTGGGCCCCTTGTTTGGTTTGCTCCGCAGCACCCCCTTCCTTTTCCCCTCGTGGTCAGTTTCTCCCACTTCTGCCCCTTCCTCCCCCTCTGCCCAGGGTCTCCATTTTGGGAGAATCCAGCTCCATTTAACTCTTACCTGAAGGAAACCTGTTCACAGGATACAAGACTTTTAGAAAAGACTGGATGTGACCACCCTGCAGATCTACTGTGGGTTTTGATCTTGTTTCTTCAATAATTTCTAAGTTTTACTCCCTTCTTTCTGAATGGATAATTTGTTCCCTTGGTGCAGGATGTGAAAGGTTCAGAAAAATGTACCGCAAACTTCCCTCCTGCTCCTCCCTGGAAGCCACCAGTGGTACCACTTTCCTGTATAACCTTGTACAGTTTTATCATACAACTTCTAAAGTAGAATTCTGAGTATTCTTGGCCACAGAAACTCTATATATAGCACCATTTAAAAAACTGAAAGAACGCAAAAGTGCCCCATCGCAGTCGGTCAGATTGATTTTTTTGTGTCCCCATTCCCTCCTTTTGGTCCTGACTCAGGAGTTTTCACTTGGTTCTACTCGCAGCCTTTCTGACTTTCGGATGTCTTGTTCACTTATGGCGTCGGCCTAGGGTTTCCAAGGCCCAGGGGTGAGGGAGAGGAGGTTGGCGGGTAGAATTGGAGAGCTGGTTGGGGAGTCACCCCAGGTATGTACCCATCCCTCACGCACCCCCACTCCCTGCAGAAGTACCTGCTCCCCCTCATCATGGGCGGCCGGGAGGACCGGAAGCAGCTGGAGCGGATGGAGGCAAGTCTGTCGGAGCTGAGTGGCAGCGTGGCCCAGACAGGTAAAGATTAATGACTCCATCAAGTCACCCCTCAAAGCCTTCTCCGAGCAGCCCCTTCTCTGCCCCCTCCCCTCTCCCCTCCGTCTCCACTTTATGTGGTGACTTCATTTATCTGCTCTGAGAATCTGTTCACATTTGCAAATGAAGCCGCCGTCATTTCGGTTTAATTTGAAATTGCTTGTTTACTGTCGGCGCGGCCTCAATTAATTATGTTTTTACGGAAAGGCTCCCAACCTCAGAATATTAATAAGGGGAATAAAATGACAGCCTTTCTAAGGGCTGTAAAGTTCATTTTTAATTTCTGCTTCCATGAGGTTTTCAGGGGGGTTTTCAGCAATTTTCCCCCTTCTCTCTAAGAATCCCACACAGGGTCAAGAGAGGCTGTAATTACTGTGGCTCCGGGGACCCCGGCCACCTCCTCTGTCATCGACTCCACGGGGCCCACGTTCATTACCCAGTGCCCCACTGGTGGCCCAGATTAGCTGGGACCTGTCGCTCCAGGAGTGGTTTTTCCTCCCATATAAGCTTGTTTACTAGATGGAGGCTCAGAATCTAAAAACTTGGGCACAGAGAGAGCTGCCTGTCCCAGACCAGAGTCTGCCCCTAAGGGGTGTGTCTGTGTAGCCCCCGGAAACCTTCCTGGGCCTAGACCCTGCTGGCAAGTCTCCCCGAGGCTGACAGTGGACAGGGAGCTCCAGCAGCCTTGAGGTTGGGTGGGGAGGGCAGGAAGGAGCCATATGGAAACGAGATTGGCAGTTTTTCACCACTTCTGGATGCTGTGGACCTGAGCTGTGTGCCTCCCAGGATTGGAGACTCTGCTTTGAGTTTTACAAGGACACAGTGAGGCCCAGGAGATGAGGCAGGCAGGCAGTCCTGAGGTTGGAAGAGCCAAGCAAATCATAAGCAGATATAATTAGAGGGGAGAGGTTTTGGACGGATATACTGTTGACCATGGACAACTGCACAATAGAAAGATAAAGTAGAAATACTAGAGGTTAGATACAGTGCAGGTAGATTACCCAGAGTGCAGATGAATTATATGGATTGCTGGAGGGCGGGGGGATGTCTGCAGATAAATTAGAGGCAGCGGCTCATAGGTGTGTGGACAGAAGGGGGAATCTTCATGTATCATTAACAGAGATGCGCCTGCTCTCTCCTCCCAGTGACTCAGTTACAGATGACCCTCGCCTCAGTCCAGGAGCTGCTGATTCAGCAGCAGCAGAAAGTCCAGGAGCTGGCCCATGAGCTGGCTACAGCCAAGGTACTTGTCCCTGACCCTCCGGCCCCTCCAGGCTCTTCTTGCTCATCCTTGTGCCAGTTCATTGCGTGTCTGATGCTCTTTTCTGATTCTGGTTACACTGCTCTTGTGGAGAAAGGAGGCGGTCACCAGGCAGGCGATGCGGCATTCAGTGACGAGGGCTGTCCTTTCTGTCTCTGAGGCCCACCCCCCTGACCGTGGCAGCACACACTACAGTTCTGGTGGTAGCTGGTGTAGACACGGGATGGTCTCCACCTACAAGTTAGGTCACAGGCCCCAGCGTTGCCAAGAACAGTTCAGGGAACAGGGTGGGAGAGGGTGCCCAGGCCCTGGGCTAAAATGTGGCTGTTGCCAAGTTCTCTAAACCCTGGTCTTGGGGTCCAGTAACTCCTGAAAGATGCAGACCCACCTAGGATGACCGAGGTGGGTTCATTGCCTCAACTTCCCATATCTGGAACCCCCATGGCAATATCAGATCCTGGGATCACACTGCCCAGGTTAAAGCTCTGTGCCACGTGCTGGCTGTGTGACCACAGACAAGTCACTTGCCATCTCTGATTCTCAGTTCCCTTGTCTGTAGAATGAGTCTGTAACCCTACCTCCCTCATCGTGTACACCTGCTGGGAACAGTGCCTGACTCCTGTCAGCTCCCAGGATCGCAGCTTTTGGTCTGGGCTCTGTGTGTGTGTGTCACGGTCTTCCTGACTCAGCCTGGTCCAGGAGACAGTGGTCCACGGCGTCAGCTGCCCTCCCTTCCTCCATCCCCACCTCCCATGTAGCTTTCTGGCTGCTTCCATGCAATTCTCACCCCAAGGAGAGAGAAGTGGCTTCCTCCAGGAGAGCCCCACCTGAGCATACCGCTCGAGGTCCCTGTGCTCTTGCGAAGAGGGTGCCTGGGAATCCCCTCGTGGGGTGCCTCACCCACGGAGGTGCTGCCTCTGCACATGGGCATGGTTACCAGTGGCCACTGCCAGCCACCACGCACCCTCCCCATGGGCAGCAGTCCATAAAGCAGCCCGGGAGGGGCTGCCAGCCCGTGCCCTGCTCCCCTCCATTATCTTTGGGAGCGGCGGCCTGCCAGTGGCCAGAAGCCATTCCGGAAATTGGAAAACTGTTTTCAGATGCTAAGCATTAAGATTAAGACCACATGTTGCTTTTTAGAGGGGAGGGGGCCCCAGGATGGCGTTGGTGGTTGAGAGCTGCCCCTGGGAGTTTCTTGGGCTTGTTTCCTTGATGTCCCCCCCACCCCAGCCCCTCTCATTCTCTCCACTGAAGCCAGGCTCACTGGTCTAAACCCATATGTGTGTGACTTCAGTTACCCCATAAACCAGAGACTCAGACCTGTGTTTTCTCAGCTGTAATGTAAGTTTTTATATCTGGCTTCCAAACTCCTACTGCAGCACTGTAAAAAATTAAAAAGAAGAGCGTTAAGTAATTAAAAAACCTACATAAAACTGAAGGCTGGGAGTTTTCTACAACTGTTTTTTTTTTTAAAGAGACTGGCTAAAAAGCCCCAGATGTCAGATTTTATTTCTAAATCCTGGCATCTGGCACCAGATGCGTTTGGAAATTTGAGTCCTTTGTCGGCCGGTGAGTGGAAATTGCTCCCTTGTTAATGGGCTGTGATAGCTTTCAGGGCCTCTGAGAAGCCAGCACAGTGGCTTCTGGATCTGTGCTGTCTGGTGGTCTGGAGCACGGCCCCGAGGGGATGTGTGTGAGGGCGGCAGGCATCTGTGTGTGCTCGCTCTAGGCTGCCCCCTTGCAGGGGCTTCTTCCTGCCAGTGTGCCCAGCCAGACAGCTTGCTGGGGCTTCCCTGTTGGCTCAGTTGGTAAAGAATCCACCTGCAATGCAGGAGCCCCGGGTTCGATCCCTGGATTGGGAAGATTCCCTGGAAAAGGAAATGGCAACCCACTCCAGTATTCTTGCCTGGAGAATCCCATGGACAGAGGAGCCTGGCAGGCTATAGTCCGTGGGGTCTCAAGAGTTGAACATGACTTGGCAACTAAACCACCATTAGGCTGCTTGCCTGGGTGGTGCCCACAGCAGCCCCCACTCTACCTCAGAGCCCCCGCAGGCTGACAGGAATGTGTGGAACCCCTCTGTTCTGCCAGCCTGGGGTTCCCTACTTTCTCCTGAACTTATGGCCCGGGGGTTTTGTGTCAGGTGGGAACAGTGGTGTCAAGGGGCAGGAGTCTTGCACCTGGAAGTGGCCTCTGACCTGGAGGCCGGAGTCCCACATACCTGGAATTGGCCCGTAAGTACCTCACAGGCAGCTGGGCCACAGGCAGCTCCCATTTGGGGGATCACTGTTTTGGCTTCCCTCTCCTCCATTTATCCCAACAAAATTTGCTGAAGAAAGGTGTGGTGGTTCTCTGAAGTTTACATGGAAAGTGGTGTCAAAATTCAAAGGAGAAGTTGTGCAGAGGAGGCTGGCATCTGTCCAGGGTCATTGTGGCTATTTCCCCTGTGGGCCCTCCTCCAGATCACTGTCTTTCTCTCTGCAGAGTCTCGGGGTCATCCCAAAGAACGCATGTCAGTGAGCCGCCTGACTCGGGGTTCCTGGCTTTGCAGGCGGTGGGGCCTGATGTCACAGCGCGTGGGGCGGGGCAGGCAGGTGAAGCCTGCCTTCAGGGTTGATTAAGAGTGGGGGGCCGGGGGATGGGCCAGGCAGGTGCTCAGGTGTCCCCTTGACGCTCCACAGCAGCTCCAGGTTCCAGGCCTGTGGTTGGAAGTGGCTGCCTGTCTCAACCCCACGGCTCCCGTGGGTGTGGAGGGCGTGGGCGGGGTGGGAGGTGTGATCTCTATAGGGAGGACTTAGGTGGAAGGAGTAGTTGGTGTAGAGATGGAATTTATCTTCTTAGTTTGGTTTTAATGGAACGTTTTAGACACTCATGGAGTAGCGGGCCACTCAGTGAACCCACATGCTCTGGCCACACGGTGCAGCCGCTGCCTCGGGCCTGTCCTGCCCGAGGTTATTCTGAAGCACATTCCAGACAGCATATCATTTCACATTGCAGACACTTCAGTTTGTATCTGTAAAAGATGAGGGCTCTCTTGTTGTTTTATTTTTTCATAACCAGGATACCAGTTACACCTGAATACATGTCATGTTTCCCTAAGATCGTCAGCTATCCAAATAGAGTTGCAAGGATGTTTGTTTTAAGGGAGTTGTCATTTCAGCAGAGATCCAGGCAAGCAGACCCCAGAATGGGACGCAGCAAACCTTCCCGAGGGGGTTGGGTCCTCCTGCCATCTCAGCGTCTGAGTTTGGAGGGGTGGGAGGGAGGTGCCACACTGATCCTCAGTCCCCTTTGCTGTGACTTTCAGGCCACCACGTCTACCAACTGGATCCTGGAGTCCCAGAACATCAATGAACTCAAGTCGGAAATTAACTCCTTGAAGGGGCTTCTTTTGAATCGGTAGGAGCTGCAAAGGCGTGGGCTTCTGTTCTGCTGTCCACCTGGGACTGGGGGAGGGAGCTCTTGGGGCCCATCCAGCTATTGCCGTCGTGGGTGGTAGTGGGGCATCTCCTGGGGCAGGGGTGCCCCATGTTTCCCACCCTGGATTGAACTGCATCATGGAGTTTGGGAATCTCTGGCGATTCTACCTACCCTCCCTGGCAAGTCCCTCCCTCCCTACTTTAGGAGTGACCGCCTGAAGGGCCCACAAGAGTTTTGAGATACAAACAGTTCTCAGCCCTGTCCATACCTGGTTAGGGACAGCTGGAGCCAGAGCAGGACCTTGAGCAAAGGAGAGAATGCCCACCTTCCGAGCAGGGCCACTGTCTCTGTCCTGAGGCCTGGCTGGAGCTCTCAGTGACAGCTGGGTCCCAGAGAAGGATCCCCTGAGGGCCAGGCCAGGGTTCTCTGTTCCCGCTCAGTTTGAAGGGCAGAAGTGATTGATTTCAAGGCAGAGGGCTGCGCAGTGCCCATCCCCCACCCCCAGCTCCTGTGGTCTCGCTGTGTCCCTCTGCAGGGACAGTACCAGTGCAGCCCCAAGAGGAGGGTGACCAACTTGTCCAGGCTTGCCCAGGCCCACCTGGTTTTAAAGTTGAAAGTCCTGTGTCTTGGGCCCCCGGGACAGTTGGCCGCCCCACCTGCAGAGTGTCCCAGGGCTTAGTGGGTGGCTGAACAAGGCTGTACTTCACTCCAGGTCCAGGATAGGGGGCCTGTAGGGTCTTGTGATCACAACCAGAGGACCCAGTTCTCCAAGTCACCCACATTCAGGCTCTCTGTGGGGACAAAATTATGGCCTTAGGAGAGGTGTGGCTGAGCTTGGGGTGCTAGTGGGCTGCCCCTCGGGGATGTGGTGAACACTGAGGCCCTGGTGGTGGGCTTCATGTGGCAGGGTCTGAGGGGAAGGACTGTCTGGGACCAGAGCTGGTATGCAGCCCAGGAGGCAGCAGGCCTTTGTCCTCTGGGCTCAGGCCGGGGTGGTCTGGTCCCAGCTGTCCTTGAGCTTGATTTCGCCATTGCCAAGCGGACCTGACTTCCCAGGTCTGGGCTAGGTTGGCTGCCAGCCCATGGCTCAGGGCAGGGATACGGGAGTGGGAGGGGAGAGCTGGCTCTTCTGTCAAGTGTTGAGCTTGGAAGTTTTCTAGAAAAGTCCAGGTCTGATGTCTCTGACCCCGTGGCCCAGGCCAGGCTCTGCTCCACCCATCTTTGCTCAGACCAAATGAGAGTGGAGGTCACTGGACACTGCTGCGAGGACCGGAGGGAATGGGCTCTGGGGTGTGGCAAGTTCCCCAGGGCTGACTGTCCTGCAGCTGCCAGGGAGGGTGGGCCTGGCCCCGGGCAGAGGGACCGCAGATGGCACCCTGAGTGGGAATGGTACTCTCCAGGCAGCTCTGGTGCCTCTGGGTTCTGTCTCAGCTTCTCTAACCTCCAAGGGACCAAGAGGCCTGTTTCCAGAGGAAGGGAAGGGAGGGCACCAGGCCTGTGTGGCGGAGCCCCGTCCTATCCCCTGTGGGCTGGCCCTGGCCCTGCTCACCATCCGCTAGCGTTGGGGTTCTGGAGGGGCGGCTCTGCTGAGGGCAAACCCGGCCGTCTTCTCCCTCCTCTACCAGGAGGCAGTTCCCACCCTCCCCGTCGGCCCCGAAGATCCCCTCCTGGCAGATCCCGGTCAAGTCGCCCTCGCCCTCCAGCCCCGCGGCGGTGAACCACCATAGCAGCAGCGACATCTCGCCCGTCAGCAACGAGTCCACATCGTCCTCGCCCGTGAAGGAAGGCCACAGCCCCGAGGGCTCCACAGCCACGTACCACCTGCTGGGCCCCCAGGAGGAGGGCGAGGGGGTGGTAGACGTCAAGGGCCAGGTGAGGATGGAGGTGCAGGGCGAGGAGGAGAAGAGGGAGGACGAGGAAGATGAGGAGGACGAGGATGTGAGCCGCGTGGACGAGGAGGACTGCCTGGGGGTGCAGAGGGAGGACCGCCGGGGTGGGGACGGGCAGATCAACGAGCAGGTGGAGAAGCTGCGGCGGCCGGAGGGTGCCAGCAACGAGAGCGAGCGGGACTAGGTGGCCTGGGGGGCGGGGCCCGGAGTGGGGCGGGGCCCAGCGGGTGGGGTGGGGCCTTGAGGCGGGCGGGGCCCGGGCGACTGAGGGCGGAGCCTGGCCACCCACCCCGCCCCGGACAGACAGGCCTCTGACCTTGATCTCATTCACGTCGAGGGCTCCGAACTCTGGGCTCAAGCCCCTCAGCCCCCTCCCAGACAGAGGTCCGGTCCAGGGGCGTCAGCTGAGTGTCTTAGCCAACCTAACACCGTGCATGACAAGAGGTAGTTTTATTACCTGACTCCTGACCCTCACAGAGGGGGAGCCTGGGGACCCAGCGTCTGCCGGCCCCTCCCTCTGCCCCGGCCCCCTCACTGCTTCTCACCAGTGGCCACGGGGGCCACACTGTCGTGATTCCAAAAGCGATGGCCCTGCTCTCCCCTCCGAGCGAGGGTCCCTCGGTCCCCCATCCAGGCCCTGCCCGGACAATGCTGCCCATGTGTACTTGTCGCAGCCCCAGCCCGGTCGCCCGCCACACGTGACAGCGCACTGCTCCTGACCGCTGGCTTGCCGCATGGTGGCTCCGCTACCGCTCTGGGGAGGTGTCCTACCCCACCAGGAGCCAGGCCCGGGGCCCTCCTGTCTGTCCCCCGCCCCGCCCCCAAACGTGTTCTTTTGTGTGATCAGGTATTGGTATCAGAATATAAGATCCGACTGTATATAATTGTAATAAATACGAGCTGCCACTATTTAATTCCTGCCTGTGGCTCCCTGTCTGCTCACGGCACCCCAGGCCTGGGGGTGGATCTTGGTCAAGGCCGCACCAGGTGGGTCCCAGGGAGGGGACGTGGGGTCAGGCCCAGGTAGCCCTGTGGTGGGCCTGCCTCCCTCATCGAGTCTCCCCCACCAGGCAGGTGTCGCCACTGCTCACCCACAGTTGGAGGGTGTCGTCCTGGGTCCGGAGTGGCTGCTGCAGGGCGACATTCCGCCCCAGGAGGAGAAGGGACCTCACGTTACTGTATATAGACCTGGTGTGGAGTGTGATGAGCTCGCCTTCCTTAAATGGATGCGTGTGCTCCCAGGAGAGAGTGTCTCGTTCCCTCTTCCTCCCCCGTCTCCACTCCCTCTCACCCTCCCTGTCTCCCTTTAACCTTCACACAGCCTTTAGCTAAACCCAGGAAAACAGCACTAGATGCTCCTTCCGGGGAGTGCCCGGGGCTGTGGCCGTTGGTGCAGGGGTCAGAAGGCCTGGTCCCACCCTGGGCCTCGTGTAGACACAGGCTTTGGAGACAGAGTGCAGGGACCATGGAGGTGGAGCTGCAGCGGGTATGTACCCTCTGGGGAGTGGAGGGGGCCGAGGCCTCCTGACCCACTGCCGACCTCCCACCCACCCAGCTCTGGGGAGGGAGGAAGCCACAGGCTGAGGGTGAGACACTTGGCAGGCGGGTGTTTTGTCTCAGAAAACATTTCCACTCTCACCCAGGCCCCTTTTTCGGCTCCTGCAGCGAGCTCCTTCCTAACTCTCCAGGGGGGCCCTCACCCTGCCCCTCTTGAGTATCCAGCCCACTCCCTGGTTTCCCAGGTTTGGTTTTTGATGCTTATCACCTCACATGGTGTTCCAGCTTATGTTCCCCAGGGACCCTCTTCTGAGTTACCTCTGTCTCTTGCCACCCCCACAGAAGCCAGGGTTCTCCATCCCCAGGGCTCCCTGCCTCATCTGGATACAGGACCCAGTTTTTGGGAGTCATGCAGGCAGACCTGAGATGGCAAGCACAGAAGGAGCTGCCCGCTGGGTCGGAAGCACCCCTCGGCCTCGGGGGCTAGAGACAGGGTTCCCCCATGACCTCCTCGGAGAATGGAAGCCTGGGTCCTGCGTGAGCCATCTCGAGGGCTCCCCCTCTGCTTGGTGACATTTCTAATGGCCTATCACTTCGCAGAGGTCTCTCCTGCAGTGGGACCAGGCAGGGGGTCAGAGGGCAGACAGCCTGGGACAGAGACACAGCCAGAGCTGCTGGCGTGGGGGCCGCAGGGCATCACGGAGCACATCTTCCCCAACCTGGGGGGTCAGGGGTCTCTCGGGTCCCCAGACTCACTGTGGGAGAGAGGGACGGAAACCTGGGCCTGGGGGACCTTTGCCCTGTGGGTCTCGAGCGACGATTTCAGCTTTTGAGGACAGAGAATCTGGCGTGATTTCAGGGAGAAAAAAAACCCCTCCCCAAAACGGCGTGAGTGCTGCCTAATAAAGGCAGCTGCTGGACGGAGGGAAAACAGCCCTTTGAAAAAAAAAGCCTTTCATTAGAAAAATAATGCATTTCATCCAAATAAGGTAAAAATATTTGGAATGGGGCAGAAGTGAGCAGCAGGCAGCGCCTGTCAGGCCCTTTCTGGAAGGGAGAAGATTATTAAACTCAATTACAAAGTATTTTTGTAAAGTGTCTTTTAAGAGAGAACTCACCCTGGTGCTCAGAGGCTGCAGGACGGCCCTCTGGCCCCCGAGGTCTCGACAGCTGCCCCAGGTGTTTGTGGGCTCTGCCTTGGGCAGGGTCCTTCCTTGGGCAGCCCCTGCTCCCCTGCTCCTTGCGATGCCCCCAGAACAGGCGAGGCAGCCGCTTCTGCCCTGTCTGCCCTGGCCAGTCGGCTTCCTCCTGCGAGGGCTGAGCCGTCGTCGGTGTCCTGGGACACCCTGGTGGGGAAGGGAAGCGTTCTGAGCGAGGGGAGAGGGATGCCGAGCTTGTAAAATGTTCTCTTTTTCGTACTGTGGAGGTTCATGTCAGCTGTTCAAACAGTCCAGCCCGTATTGAAGGACTGGAGGGGACAAAATCCCTCTTGGTCTCTCCACTCGGTTTCACAGGTGTGTGGTTGTAGTCCATCTGTCTTTGTCTGTCTTTTTTAATAAAAACAGGAAGTTGCTCTTCAGTGTTGTGTGGCTTGCTTGTCTCCCTGAAAGTAAAGCGTGTGTGCCCACGGGGCACACATCAGTTGGGAGGGGAGGGCTTCTCTGGAAGGCGTCTCCCTGAGGACCCAGCCAGGACTTAGGTGCTGCTTCTCGGGCTTTGGCCTAGAACCTGCCTCTCCTCTGGTGAGCCCTGCCTCAGACCCAGCCCTGCCCCACCCCACCCCTGCCGCAGACCAAGACCCAGGGCAGCAGACTGGCCTGACACCTGATCCTCAGGAGTGTACTTAACCCTTAGTGTTTCTTCACCTGTCTGTTTACAATTGTTTTTGCCAAGGCACCCAAAGAAGAGGGTCAGCGTCTCCAGATAGCAGGCAGGAAGGCACCAGGGAGACCCTGAAGGTGGTGGTGGCTCCAGCCTCAGGTGAAGCGCTCACCTGGGCGTAGACCCAGTCCTGACTGACCCCTCCCTGCCCCAGACACCTCTCTGGTCCCTGCTTCTTCATCCTGCACAGGTGTGTCCCATCTCAGGATCGGTTACCCCCTGCTAAGGTCAGACATCTCCAGGGTGCTTGAGGTGATGGTGTGTGACCACCACCTTCTTCCCCGAGAGCTGGCCCAGCCCCTCTCCAAGCCACGCCCTCCCTCTGGTTCCGCTCTAATCCAGAAGTGGAGTTTAAATCTCCAGCCATGTGGTGCTTTTTCCCTGAGTGGTGAACAAACCTGACCAGTTTACTTTCGTCAAGCATTTTAAAGCTCTTGCTGTCCTAGCAGAGGAGGTGAGATTTTATCATTTCATAAGGAGGCTGCCTGAAGCCTTCCCTGGCCTGACACATCTGGGAGGACCTTCTTCATAATGATGAGGCCATGTTTAAAACTCATCTTGGAAACTCAGGTGCCCAGTGCTCCCATCCTAGCCCAGTAGGTCCGGGAGGCTGTTTCCAGGTCATTAGTTCCAGGGTGCCCTGTAGACACAGTGTGCAGCAGCCAGGCGTCAGGGAGGCTCTCTGGGCAGGGCTGAGGGGCCGGGGATCTTCTGAGGGGGAAAAAGCCTTGGACTTTCTAAGGCCCCGGTGTTTCTCCCAAGTGGCATGGGTGAGGGGCTCACAGGAGAAGCCGCTGGGTCTGGGCCTGTGCTGGCTGTGTGCCCCTGGGAAGTGCACCCCTGGGAGGCACGTCCTGTCCACCCCCTAAGGTGGGGCGGCTCCTCCTGCTAGGGTGGCACAGGCCCAGCCACTGTTCATTCCCCAGGAAGCCAGCTGGTCCGAGGGGACCTGCTTCCTGGAGGCCTTCTTGGGGGCGACAGCACTTCATTACCCCTGTGTCCTAGCCGGGACCAAGGCTCCCCAAGGGGCCAAAGCCACCTCTCATGAAGGTGAACGGGATAACAGGCTGTCTTGGCCCAGGGTCCAGATGGTCTGAGGCCCAGTTGCCCGTGAATGCCGAGGCCTGACACCATGGGTGACTCAGCCGTTGGTAGCACCCAACCAGGGCCAGGTCTGTGGGAGGTGGGCAGGCCACTGAGCTCAGCATGAGCCTGTGCAGCTGGTTCTGGCCCTTTCCAAGAGGTTACAAAACTCTTGAATTTGCCCGTTTGGGTGTAGGAGCATCACACCACCACAGCTAATTAAACCCCAGAATGAAAACATGTTTTACTGCAATTCCTACTGAGTCCAACAAGCCATAGGGAGTACTGCGGGACCCAGGCCCACCCTGCACCCTGGGGCGGGGCGACGGCTCCCCGCCCCCCCAACCACGCCTCCCCACTGCAGGCCCCTCCCTCCTGGGGGCGGGTCACCTGGTCTCAAGGGGCGGTGCCTGGGGCTCAGGGCTGTGGGCTGACCTGGGTGCAGGTTCCTCCTGTGTCCCAGGTCCCTGTCTCCCTGAGACTCTTCTGAGGGGTGCCCTGAGGCCCAGCCCACCCTTCCCTGGGCCCTGTCTTGTCCTGAGTGGAGCTTAAAAGCTAGTCTTGCCTTCAGCTAGGCTGAGCCTCCTCTTTACCCGTGTTTGGGTCTCCCAAGGTCCATCCGGCCCCAGGAGATCTGGGGGCAGCTGCAGAGGGGGCAGTTTTTGGGGTCTATCCCGAGTCCTAACCTTCCCCCCACCCTCAGAGTTGGAGCCTCTGTGGGCCCTGCCCCCCCAGCAGTGCCCAAATGGAGCCCTGTGGTCGCAGCACCCACCCACCCAGCTGAGGGCTGAGGTCGGAACCTGGCTCCCTGCCTCCCCTCAGGCCCCACGGGAGGGCTGCTCGGCCCACCAGGGCCTGTGAAGCTCCAGTAATGGTTTTAATTTGTTGAACTTGTGTTTTAGCCCATAAATTAGTCACTGTTTTATTTAACAGAATTGAGATATCCACAAACAATAGGCGAGTTCCAACTTGAACATTTTAATAAGACAGAAAAAAGTATATATTTTCGTGTCTATTACAAACATATTTATGTAAATAGCCTGTGGGCTGGGTTCCAGGAGGAGAGAAGAAAGGGAAGGGCCCTCTGTGCTGGGGCTGGGTTAGAAAAGAGGCTTTCACAGTGAAAAAGTGACCATGTTAAGGGGGGCCCTGGGAGCGGTGCAGCCCCCTCGCCTGTGCCCCCTGCGGTCCCCCTTGCCCGCAGCCCCTGCAGTCCTGGGTGGGGAGGTGACACCTGGCTGAGGCTCCCCAGGAAAGGGGCGACCTCCTTGCAAGGATGTGACATCGAGGGAGAGGCTCCACCTTTGAAGGCTGAGGAGCCCGGAGGCCCAGCACACGTCACGTCTCCTCCCCCAGGCCCTGAACGCCTGGCCACCTGGAAGGAGGTGAACTCGGGGCAGGGCTGGCAAGATGGTACAGAGGAGGAGGTTTACTGAGACGCAGGCCACCACCTACAAGTGTCAGGGCTAAGGAGGAGGCCTGCTCTGGGCGGGGCCTGACTGGAGTGCTCGTGCCACCCATGCTTCTGAGGGAGCCCCAGCCATGGTGCCACCGGAGCTGGCAACTCGGGCCTGGGGCTGGTGGCTACAGACTCAGGCATCAGCCCCCTCCGGCTCTGCCCCACTGTGCTCCTGGCAGGAGCCGAGCCAGCATCCGGATCAGATCCGGGTACGCGTTGTTCCCAGCCCGGGCAGGTCCCTGCAGGAAGGAGGAAGGAGCCGAGGGAGGAGGCAGAGGGAGGACCCTGCCAAGCACCTGCCCAGTAGCCCTGGCTGCTTGGGGAGAGGGCTGGCCAGGGTGGGGGCCTGGGAGCCCCTGGAGCCATGCTGGAGGCCTGAGGCGTCTAGGCCAGGTAGCTTCTGAGCCTCCATGGGGCCTTCGGGCAGGGCTGGGCCCAAGTCCCCCACTGTCTGTTCCCAGCCACCTGGGAGCACTTGGCCCCATCCCAGAGGTGAAACTAGGCTGCCCTCTTCCCTCCCAGAGTTGAAGGGTGACAGACACCCTCCTCCCCTCCCTTGGCACAGGGAGCCCGGGCCTCCATGGAGGCTGTGCCGCGCTGCATAGCTGGGTCACTGCCAGCCGCTTGGGGCTGATTTCAAAAATAAAAGATAACTTGATAGATTTTTTTTTCCAGTTTTTATTGAGTGAAAATGTCAAACCTTGCATCAGTCATGCAAAAAAAAAATCAAATAAATAAAACACATATATTAAATTTCTAATAGCACTAAATTCAAGTGGAAAAATATTCAGTTCTTAATAACCAGGTGCCGAGGAGACCAGATTCAAGTAATCAGAGCACACGCTGTTCAGTTCGGTTTTCACGTTCTGCATTTTCGTCTCAAAACCTCTCTATATATCTCTATATATCTATATATGTATATACATATAGATATATACACACACATATGTGCATACATATTATTTTATATTTATATATATACACATACATAGTTATAAAACATTAAAAAGAGCATTGGTGGATCAAGCATTGTTTTCCCCACAGAAAGAAAATAAAACAAAAATTACACATTAAAATTCAAAATGAGCTAGCAATGGCTTATAGTCCTAGTGTGCAATATGAAGGTTACAAAAGGCTAGACTTCGCACTGTCGGCATCTTCTTTTTCTTTTTTTTTTTGATTTTGCTACATTGAAAAAAATTTTATTTTCCTTTACAAAACTCCTTCCACAGACTCCACGGTTCTGTGGTCGGGCACAAAGTCTGGGCGAATGCTCAGCAGCAGCACATGGTGCCCACAGAATTCAGGAGGCTCTGGTAGGGGCTGTTCTAGAAAACCACTTGTTTCCTGTTGAATCAGGTACATCCGTCTCACCAGTCCCTCCCGCGTTCTCTCCAGTTCAGATGGTCCTGGCTTTCTGGCTGTGGGCAGCCAGGAGGACAAAAAAAAAAAATTGGGAAGAAAAGGAAAAAAAAAAAAAAGCAAACGACTGCCCTGTCCGCCTCCAACAGCTGGGTCAGGCTTCCCCTGGAGACCCAGGGGTAGGAGGCTATGGTGACAGCCCCTCCCCAAGGCTGGACCTAGAGCTCTCCCTGTGGCCATGTCACAGGGTCCAACTAAGATGGGGCACGCGGCCTGACCTGGAGAGAAGGTGAACAGGAGAGGCCTTGGGCAGCGTGCCCTCAGTCCCTGTCGCCATCAGAGCCATCGGCTGGGTGTGTGCCTGGCAGGTGGGGGCCAGCTCTGGGGTAGGTGACCTCATCGTTGAAGGGGGCGGTGATGGGGGACAGGGGTGTATTTTGCAAAGGGAACCAAATCTGGGTGGGTTGAACCAGCAAAGAAGTATCCCAAACAAAATAATAAAACAAACTGGAAAAAAAAAAAAAAAGCCCTATAAAGCCACACGCATAACCAATAGAGAAAAACTCAAATGTTAAATTAACTACAAACTTGTATCAACAGTAATAGTCCTTTTTTCTTGTCTCTACAAAATTCAAGTTAAAAGTTGGAATCACGCAGCTCCCATCAGTGCTAGTGTAAAGACAGACAGCCTCAACCTGGTTAAGGCCTCTAACTAAACGCTAAACAAAACCCCACGTGAGCATTTGCACTCGGGTCTCCACCTCAGGGCTGGTCCGGAGGCGGTCTGTGCTCTGGGCGCCCGCCTGCTTTTTTTATTTTGTTCTGTGTAGAATAATAAACCTTTACAGGAAAAATACTGTACAACTTCCTCGAATTTTTTTCCATGTTGACTATTAAAGCCCCAAACAGTCGCATCCTTCCTGTTTTTACCACCTGGGTGGCGGAGACCCCCTGAGGGCCCAGCATCCCAGCACCGGCTGGCAGGCAGCGGGTAGGCCGAGGTGCCCCCTTCCCAGGCCCCAGCCCTCGGGGCTGACACCCGGCCAGGCCCCGCGCTGGGGGCCGAGTGCCCCAGAGCCCTCAGCTTGGCCAGTTCCAGGAGGTTCCCTCCGCGGTCCCTGTAGTGTCACCCGCCGGCCGCCTCCTGCCCCGCCCTCCCCCGGGGCCAGGAGGGAGGGTCTTAGCTGCACGAATGGGAGGCCCTGCAGATGCTACAGGTGCCCGCCCGCCTCCGGGGGTATGGGGCGGGGGTCACGGTGACCCCTGGCGCCCGTCCCAGCCCTGAGCAATGAGGAATCCCAGCGGCGCAGCGTGGGGTTGGGGGTGGGGGGCGGCAGGGTCAGCGCCCGCCTCACCCTGCGGGGCCCCTGTCCCACCCCGGACAAGAGCACCTTCTGTTTCCCTGAAGAAGATCCCCGGACCGCGGCGGAGGAGGGTCCCGCCCGGGCAGCTTCTGTCCTGCCGGCCGCCGAGCTGCCGCGAGGGCGGGCGGGCGCGGGGACGGCCCCGAAGCACCAGAGGAAGGCCCCCTCCCCCCGCCTCTGTCCTGAGACGGACTCGGGGTCCGGAAGCACCGGCGGGGCGCACGGGCCCACCCGGGCCGGAGCGCCTCCCGACGCCGGGACGCGGCCGACACCTAGCTCTGGACAAGGGAAGCTTTACAGATAAATACCGTTTCTTACAAAATTAATAATAATAATAACAATAGAATAAAGCGGCAAGATCCCGAGGGCGCCGCGCGCGCCCGGCCCCCCCGACGCGCCACCCGCCGGGCGGCTACGGGGAGGCTACGGGGAGGCGGCGGCGGGCGCGGGCCCGGGGGGCGCGGGGGCGCCGAGGGCCGCCAGCTCCGGGCTCCGCGACCCCGGCCCCGCCGCCACAGCCGGCGCCTCGGGCAGCGACTCCTCCGAGTCGGTGCGCAGGTCCTCGTCGTCCTCGTCGTCGTCCTCGTCGTCGTCCTCGTCGTCGTCCTCCTCCTCGTCGTCGTCGTCATCGTCCGCCTCCTCGTTCAGCTCCAGCTCCTCCTCGTCGTCCTCCTGCGACGACTCGCCGGCCGCTGGGCCGGGCGCGGCGGGACCGACGCGGGGCCCCGGGGCGTCGGGCGGGCCGGGGTCGTCGCTCGGCCCCAGCGCCGGGCCGGGCAAGAAGAGCAGGGTGGCGGCGGCGGGCTCGGCGCCGGGCGGGGGCGCGCCGTCCAGGCCGGCGACGGCGGCGGCGGCGGGGCCGGGCGCGAGGCCCTCGGGGCCGGGGGAGGCGGCGGGCGGCTCGCCGCGCTCCTGCTTCTCGTGCTTGCGCTTGTGCGAGTCCATCTGCGACATGCCCACGACCGTGTGGCGGCAGCCGGGGTAGGTGCAGTGGAAGTGCGAGCACTTGAGCTTGTACTTGCAGTCGGGCACGGCGCAGTCGGCGCTCGAGCTGAACTGGCAGAAGCCCGCCGCGCTGATCACGTCCTGCTTGCCATGGTGCTTGCGGTGCGCCGTGACCTTGGTGCTGTCGGTGCAGCGAAAGCGGCAGCGCAGGCAGTGGAAGTGCGTGCTGCTCCCTGAGAAGGGGCAGTCGGCGAAATGGCAGCTGAGTGAGGCCTTGAAGCGCTTGAAGTCGTCCAGCACCAGGTTGTCCACGCGGTCGTGGTGCTGCGCGTGCTTGTACATGTGCGTGCGCCCGCAGAACTTGTAGCCGCAGTTCTCGCGCGTGCAGTGGTAGTGGGTGACCTTGAGCGAGAACTGGCAGGCCGCGTCCTTGCAGTCCTCGTAGAGGTCGAAGCGCCTGAAGCCCTCGAGCATCATGCCCTCGTCCAGCATCTTGCGTGAGGAAGCAGTCTTGCGCCGCTTGCCAAATGGAGACATGTCCTCAATGATCCAGAAGCGCTTTTTGGCCCCCGAGGCTGTCGGCATGGAGATGGTGTTCCCTGGGGAGGGGGGCTTGATCAGCGCGGGCACCATTCCCAGGATCACACTCACTCGTGGCCCCTGATCCTGGCTCGCTGGCCAGGGGGCTGCACTCGATGACAACCCCTCGGTTCCCCGTGGCTCCCGGGCCTCTCCCGTGACCCGCCCCCCAGGATAGCCGGTGGAGCCCCAGGCTTCCCCCTTAGTCATCCCTGTCTGCAGGCTGATCGCACAGGCGTCCACCCTCGTGGGTGGCAGAGCATGCAGCTCTGGGGGATGTGGTGGCTGCTTCCTGGCCCGTTTGGGTGGGAAGTGAGGACACGTCCTGGCGCTAATTGAAGCTGAAGGGGGAATCTAGGTCGGCAGTGTAATTACCCAAGTTGGACCGGGGCCAGACGCCATCATGTGCCTGCCTCTAATGAGGGACAGGCCGGCTCCTTCTCCCTCCTGCTAACCAGTTTCCCGGGCTGCCCGCCTGTCTGCGCCTGGGACCAGCCTGTTTGCCACAGGGATGCCGAGTGCCTTGGAACTGTTTGCAGCAGTAACTCCCTGCCTCGTGTGCAACCTTCTCCTTGGTACCAGAAGGTTTTTAATGTCTTGGGCTGGGAGAGGGCAGGTATGCTGAGCAGCCAGGACTGGAGCACAGGCTTGGCCGGCAGATGGGCCACACTTGTGCTCTCCCACCTGGTCCCAACTGCCTCGCTGGGCTCAGGATGCCCCGTTGCCACCCACAACTGCACTGTTCGGTCATGCATCCGAGACCACTTTCTGCACAGGCAGCTGGGGAAAGGGTGGCTGTCCCAGTCACTCCCTGCTCCACACCCCAGGCCTGGCCCCCCCACAGTGGGCAGGGTAGGCACCGTCCAAGCTCCCCCAACGCGTTGACCCACCCAGCCCTCTCTGAACCTGTCTAGAACACCCACCCCAGGCACCAGGCTTCAGTACCACCCATCTTGGGAATAGACCCAATCCTCCCCCATCCCAGCCCCTCAGCAGGTGGAGAGAAACAAGGACTGTGATGGACTGGGGTACCCAGCATGAGGCAAGGGAGGGTCTGGGGCCTGGGGATCCAGGTGGGTGAGGAGTAGCTGCTTTGGATTTGAAATCACTGGTTATGCCAGCAACAGAACAGGGGCTTAACTCCATGAGGGGGAACCCTCTGCCGTGCTCTTTGTCAACCCCCTGGGGAAGAACAAATGGAAGAGGCAGAGCTGGGGTGGTGCAGCAAAGGGCAGGGGCGGGCAGGTCCCGTGCCTGCCGGGCAGTAGGTACAGGGTGAGGCTGGGAGTCACCTCTGCTATGAAGCACTGCCCGGGGCTCAGGCCTCATCCTGTGTGGCTCCAGGGATGGGGGTTCAGCCTGGTGTCAGGACCCTCCAAACCTGGGTGGGTCCCAGACATCAGGAGCTTTCCAAGAACATCTCTGTCCCTGCCTCGTCCTGGGTCCTGGGTGAATGCCCCAGAGCGCGGGAGACAGGCTCTGCTTTGCTGCAGGGTTGGGGGGGAGTGGGGTGGGCACGGCCATCTCAGGGTTCTGGCCAGTAGCTGAGATGGGGTGAGCCCCAGGGAGCCCTGGTGGTGATGTTCTGGCCTGCCGAGCAGGAACCAAGAGAAGGTGTCCTCGGGACAGGGGCCGGGCTGTCTGGTCTCGGGCGGGGTTGGGGAGAGGTGGGGCTAGGCTGTGAGGAGAGCAGGATGGCCCTGTCCTTGGCCTGGCAGGCCACAGACAAGGGCCAGATCCTGGACCATGGCCTTGGGGCTCGGCCAGGGTGATAAGACAGTGGTGGAGAAGGTGTGTGTGAGTTACCTGCGGCATCCTGAACTAGGGGGGCGTCACTTTTTACTGGAGATGGAGTGGCAGTGACAGGCGGGAAGCTGGGCGGGCTGCTGATGGGGTGGGCCAGGCCCCGGGTGGCTCCGAGAGTGGCACTGAGCAGAGAGTATGAGAGACAGGGTGGAGAAAAGAGGCATGGGAGGGAGGGGAGGGGCGCCCGGAGCACGGCCGGAGAGAAGGATGGGGTCAGTGGGGGCTGCGGAGCCCCGCGGGCAGCCTCGTCACCGGCAGCAGCAGGAAGAGGAGGAGGAGGAGGAGGAGGAGCCGGGCAGCCTGGAGAGGGTGGAGAAAAGCAGAAAAAAAAAAAAAAAAAAGAAAACCAAAACAAAGAACAAACAAACAAAAGAACCAAAATGAGAAACCCAATGGCAGAAGCAAGTATGATATGAAAATACGTGGACAGATGAGCAGACAGATGCCACGAAGAAGAGAGGGGAGGGGGTGGCAGAGGAGAGAGACTAGGAGGGCGTGGCAGTGCAGGGGGGTGTCATGGTGGGCTGGGGAGGGCCCATGGGGAGGACCCCACTCTGGGGCCCAGGAACTGTGCTTGGGACCATGGCAGAGAGGCCAGAAGAGGGGCCAGGGCTGGGTGGGGCCCACCTGCCCCTCTGGCTATAGCTCTCAGCTCAAACCCGGGTCCTCTCCTGGAAATGGAAGCCGAGGGCAGAGTACGGGGGAGGTGGGCAGGACGGCAGAAGGTGGGGACCCATGTCCCACAGACCAGCCGGCCCGGCCACACACTGGCCTGTCCTCCTTTGAGGCCACTTGGCCATGATGCTCCAGTCCTGAGCCAGACCTGGCAGGAGGAGGGCCCGTCCCAGGCCGGGCGCCTCCCAGACCCTCGCGGCCCTGTCCTGGCCGCCTGCTCACCTGCCGCGGTGCTCTCGTTGCCCACAGGGGTGCTGGAGCAGCTTCGGTCCATGGTGGAGGACTCGGAGGACATGGCGCCTGGGCTGCAACCAGTATAATCCATGTACTCGTCTGTCTCGGTGTCCATCAGGCTTGGGGGGCCCTGAAAAGAAGCAGGGGGCCCCTGAGCAAGCTGGGCTGGAGGCGGTGCTGCCCACAAGGAGCATGTGGTCATTTCCGGCGGCTGCCAGAGTGGGACACGGATGATGCCCTCTGGCCCCCAGGCGGGGGAGGGGCGGCTCACCTGGGAGGAGGGTGCGCGATCGAAGTTCTTCCCCAGCATCCTCCGCATGTGCTTCCGGGCATGGGAGGTCATCTGGTGCTTGAGGAGGAAGGAGAACTGGCAGCCCTCCCGGATGCAGTGGAAGTGGCTGTTCACCTGGTTGTACTTGCAGCCTGTGGACACAGCCCCACTCGGCTGTGAGCTTTCCCTGCGGGCCAGCTGGCACTCATGGTACCCGCTGCATGGCGGGCACTGTTCTGGGCACGGGCACACATGCTAGGAAGATGGCGTATGGGGAAAGGGCACTTGCCCGTGATGGCGCTCCCCTAAGGAACCTCCCACCCCCCACTCCCAGAAAGTCCTCGGCCACCTGGATGTCCAGAGCCTGGGTCTCCCCGCCAATCTAGCATGGACTTGCGGGACGATGGCAGGCTGGCCCCCTCCCCTGTGCCGCACATTGAGAGGTCCATGGGCTCCAGGGCAGGGGACCCTAGTGACCTGTCCACTTGATCAGCTGCCTCCCAGCATGCCATCTGTCCCCAGCTCTCCTTTGGGGACCCCAGGTGCTGCCCCCCACCCCCTGACCTTGTAGAGATGGCTGCAGGCCGGCTGGCCCTCTGCCCTGCCCCCACCCACCTCGGTTTTGTTCTGGGCTGACAAACACAGCGGCCAGACTGAAATGGTATCAGCAGAGGGCAGGTGAAGGCCTGCCCGTTGCCATGGCACCTGAGCTGGCCAGGTGTCTTATATCATCCCCCAGCTTTGTTTTGGCTCCAGCTACCACCCAAAACACCCCAACTGAGTCAATAACGGCAACTACAGAATCCCCGACACCTGTAAGCCGAACCCAGGACCAGCATGGGTCACCAAGTGTTGATATCTGTTGCTGTGATAACCAGCCCTCTCTCAGGCTCTGAATTATTTTTGAATGAATACCTGAAGGAAAGGTTTGTTTCCTTTCATTTCTGGCAGTTGACTTTGAATCTCTCAGCCTTCCCCTAGGTAATGGCCCGCTGGCTGCAGGCAGTAGCCCCAATCTGTACCCACTGGACCCTGTGGCCGTGGCCACCTGAGTCACCTGGGCACAGGTGTCCGCACCCAGCCTGCCTGGCTCCCACCTGCTTTCCAGTGTCCGGTCTCCTCCTGGGCAGATTACTGCCCCATGTCTGCACGTGACACGTGGCTCCATCCTGAGGCAAGAGTGTGGACTCTGCATGGAGCCCGCTCCCCACAGCATCCTGGGGCTGGGGCCAGCGAGCTCCTCAGGGAGGCCTTGTTCTGGGGTTGGGGGCAGCTTCCTGGCCAACAGCCCAGCTCTCAGCAGTGAAGTTAACTCTGAAGCACCTGTCCCTGAGCTCAAGGTCACTTCTTGCCCCGTGGCCACCTCCTTCCAGGTCACCCCAGGTTACAAATGCCCTGGCCTGAACTGACCAAGTACCTGCTTGTCCCACCAGATCCCCAGCACCAAGCCTGGTGCCAGTCACAGTAGACAAAAAAGACCTCAGCTGCCACGTCTACCCCCCACCCCCTGCACCTCTTGCAACAGCAAAGAGCCTGGCCCATGGCTGCTCTTCAATAAACCTCTGTTGAGAGACTTCCCTGATGGTCCAGTGGTTATGAATCCACCTGCCAATGCAGGGAATGGGTTTCAACCTCTGGTCAGGAGACTAAGATCCCACGTGCCACAGAGCAAATAAGCCTGAGAGCCGCAACTACTGAGGCTGAACACCTAGAGCCTGTGTTCTGCAACAAAACAAGCGCATTGCCAAGCCCATGTGCCATAATGAGGGTGGTCCCTTGCTCGCTGCAACTAGAGAAAGACCTCGCACAGCAAGAAGACCCAGCACAGTCAAATAAAAAAATAAAAATAATAAAAAAAATAAAATGTCTGCTGAGTGAGTGAATGAACAAATGAACATCATACAGCCCATTATGGATAAAAACCTAATAGTTAAAACCATGGAAAGACATCCCAGGGCAGAGAATGTCAGGAATTTTTAAAACTTACCTGCAAGGCCCTCTTGAAAAAGAAAAGAAACCAAGTCTGGAGACCAGAGATGAGGCTCCAGGCCATTGCCCTGGGGGTGACTGGAGTGTTCTGGGTCACCCTCACCCCTCTTTCCAGGCTTTTGGGGTTTTGACTGTTTTCCCAGTTTGACAATGCCTGGTCTGTGACATTTTAAAAAAAAACCCATGGAGCCTGATGTGTGGCAACAAGAAGTGGCACCCGGGCCTCTGGGGCCAGAGCCACAGCCCTGCCCACCGCAGCAGTTTCCTGCCCCCAGCCCTGGCCTGCGGTACCTAGCCTGCCGCACTCCTCGCGCTTGGTGAAGTACTTGAACCCATTGGCTGCCCGCCGCTCGGCTTTCTCATGCTTCTTTATGTGCCACGGCAGCTTGGTGGTGATGTTGGTCACAAAGTAGCAGCCGGTTCGGAGACAGTGGTAGTGCCCACGCATCCGGAACTCGCAGTGCTGCAGGGAGGGACAGGAAAGTCAGGACCAGGCAGGCAATGGCCATAAGCCCCACCTGCCCCAGGCCTCTGGGCTATGGCTGGCCTTTTGCATTTGTGTGTCCTTCCGCATTTAGAATCAGCAAACACAACTGTGTAAAGATCATTCACGTTTTAAAAAGCCATAAGTCCCTTCTGTCATTTGACTAAGGCATCCTATCTGGTGTCATACCAATCTCTCTAAACCCACACCCAGAGCAGACATCACTAATCTATCCCAGCACTCTTCTCTGTGTGCCCAGACCTGGGCAGACATCATTAATCTATCCCAGCACTCTTCTCTGCGTGCCCAGACCCAGGCAGACATCACTCATCTACCCTGGTACACCTCTTTGTCCGGATCTAGGTTCAGACTCCTCCTCAAGGCACTGTCAGGTGGCCCCTACAAATCTTGGAGGTAGGCCTTTATAATGAATCTGATCTGCCCTTCCTGTCTGGAGCACAGACAGTTCAATATCTGTCCAATGTTTTAAAATTCCAGGCCTCTAGAGAAAAGGAGCGTAGCCATTCCAGGATGGGCAGAATGATGCCAAGTGCCCAGTGGCTGTTCATCATAGAGTCATCACTGAGGGTTAGGATAAAATGACAGACCTCACCAAATGAGCACCAAGCTGAACTGCTGCCCAGGGGTCTCCAGGGACCTGGGGCAGACAGTGTCCTTTCCAGAGTCTGGAGGAAGCCAATTAAAAAGGGTGTGAGAAACAGAGTCTCTGCCAGGAGGAGCTGATCCATGGCCCTGTGCCTCCCTGCTCCCGCCCCAGGCCCCACCCTGCCCGTCCACCTTGCTGACCTGGTTGGGACAGAGGCACTGCAGGGAGTAGTAAGCAAACTGGTCTCGCACGTTCACCAGGTTGTTGTTGGGGTTGATGTGGTCCAGGCAGTGGGACTCGGCCTTGCCAGAGGTTTTGCAGACGTACTTGCAGTTCCCAAAGAGACAGTGGAAGTGGAACTTGTTGGCATACTTGCAGTCCGTTGCGAGGCAAGGATCGCTGGAATGAAACCACGGCCCAGGTCATTGGCATTCCCAGTGCCCTCCCCGCCGATGTCCTGACACTGGCTCACGCTGGGGTTCTTCTCCCCAGTCTCCCGTGGTGCCCTCAAGAGGAATGGCCCCAGGACTGCCCTCCTGCTCAACAGGGCCATTTGGCCAGAGGAGACTACAAATCCCAGCATGCAACCTTGCCCTCTTTTTAGAGCTCTGCTGGAGCATGAGGGATTGCGGTATGCAGGCTGCCCAGAGCACTGCATGCTGGGACACGTAGTTTCCACGGCCACACCTCAGGCTTATAGATAAGGATGGCTGCAATCATTTCTTGGATACGAAAATGAGAGATGGTGCTGCCAGCCTGGCGGGATGCCAGCGCAAGCCTGGCTGACGTGGCGCGGGCGCTGCCCTGGCTGTGGCTGACTGACAGCATGCAGATGGGTGGGCAGCCCTACCAGGACGCTTTGCTACCGCGGGGCCTCAGCCAGTGGGAACCTGTGCCTGGTGTCAGGTCCTGGTTCCAGGGTCAGCTTGGAGCTCGGGGCTGCCCACCCATGCAGAGAACGCAAGCCAGCTCAGTGGTGGGGCGGGGTGCCCCGTGAGCCCTGCCCTGCCTGTCCTGAGCGGCAGCCCCCCGCCCCAGACCCCTGCTTCCCAGGCTTCTGGCAGTAGTGGAGGGTACTGTGCTCTGGCTTCTACCCTTCCTGGCCTGGCTGACAACACGGCTGCCCTCTACATTCACATCAGGCCTGGGTGGAAACTCTGACCAAGGCCAGGATGCTAAGAGGGCTGGGGAGGTGAACAGAGGAAGGGAAGGTGGGGAAGGGTCAGAGCGGAGGGCAGGTGCCCTTCTGTGCCGTGGGCCCAGCCCCAGGTGCTCAGACAGGGAGGACAGCTGCCACTCAGGCGGTGTGTGTTCACATCCAATTTATTACTTTTATTGAGAACAGGAAGCCACACGCATCATGATACAGAGTCACCGTTCTCGCCGCAAGGAGCCACCCCATCCATTGAGGAAGGTCCCTTCCACCCCCTGAGAGCTCAGGCTATTGTGCAGGTGGGCGGGAGCCCAGAGGAGGGTCTAGCCCCTTTGCCCCTGCCCCCTGTGACTTGGCTTGCCCTGCAGAGATTCAGTTGTGGGCGGGAACCACAGAGACCAACAGGGAGGCCCAGAGGGAGACGTAGCCCTCGTTGCTGGGTGAGGCCCACCCCTCCCAGCCCACCCTGGCTGGTCCTCACAGCATTGCCACCGGTCTCTCCAGAACCGTGGCCACTACCTCCACCATCACCCCCCACCCCGGCCGCTTGCTCCAGGAACAGGCAGTGAGGTCTGAGCAGCAGCAGCAGCAGCTTTGGCTAGAAGGACATGACCCGGTGACCGGGTCCCAGAGATGCTGGGGACAGCCGGGGCTCCTGCAAGACGAGGAGCAGTGCCTCCTCAGTGGCCCTGGCTAGCACCTACTCCCAAGACACCCGGGGGAGACAGGACTCCCGGTTCATCGAGGGACTCACTTCTCCTGGAACTGGAGGAATCCGGGTTTGACCTGGGGCTTGGCGTTCTCTAGAGAAGTCGTTGCCAAGGGCGAAGTGGGCAGGTGAGGCACTGATGCTGGAATCTGAGGCATCTGGGGTATGGTGGAAGCCAGCTGCTTCCAGGCGAGCAGGGTGGGGGTGGAGGGCACGGCGGCCAGGCTGGGAGTGGGCCCCTCGAGAGAGGAAGCCGTGGCTGTGGTGACGGGTGGCGCTGGAGGGGACGCGGGGGCCAAGGAGGGTTTGGTCTCAGCAGCCGAGGCCGGGAAGGCAGCCTCTGGGTTTCCTTTCACTGCTCCTCCCTCCGTCCGGAAGTGGAAGCTGTGAGAGGCAGAAAAGGGTGTCTCAGGTGGGGGTGGAGAGCGCCCTTCCCCATGCACCTGCCTGCCTGCCTGAGGGCAATCCCATCTCAAGACTAGGGGGCCGGTGCCCCACCTTGTCTTCAGTGCCAGGTGCTGCCAGGAGGGAAGGACTGAAAGCAAACGGCTCTTGGGCTCCTGGTTCTGTCCTAATGACACCTCCTGGTGACCTTCTAGATGCGCTGTCCCTAGCTCCTCCCTACTAGGGACACAGCAAGTCCCGGCTCAGGAAACCCACCCTTCAAGAACCTGCTCTGAGATTTAAAGATGGGTCTCAGGCCAAGAGCTGGAGCTGCCTAAGCACTGAGAAGAGCCTGACCTGCGGCTTAAAGAGCAGTGAAGATCTGTTTTAAATGTTTACAAGTTCTGGGTTCAATTACAGCAGACGGTTGGGCTTGCTGCTTTTCAGCTCAATGAACTTTACAAATTAATTTCTTTTATTTTTAGGTCAAAGAGAATCTACAAATGCAGTATTGTGGCTTGGAAAGGCCTTCACCTGGCGTCCCTGCTGCGGTCAGAGTTGGGTCTGCAGGAGGGCTGAGGGCTACATGGGGGTGGGTCTGGGGGCGGAAGGGGCTCCTGCTCCAGGTGGGGCCTGGGTGGGCTGAGGGGGTCTCATTGGGGGCTGAGCTAGTGGGAAGATGGGAAAGTCTGCCTTTGGCCAGGCAGCACCGCCTGAGAAGCCAGCTCAGCTTCTGAGGTCTCAGGGGTCCTGCTTGGAAGGCGGTTAGAGGCCTGTGCAGCCCCGAGCCCTGAGCCAGGCTGGGATGAACAGGGCTTGGTTTACACGGGTCCCCGACCCCCACTCACTTGGCGTGCTTGATGGCCCCGTCCAGGGTGCTGAAAAGCGCGCCGCACTCCTCCACCACGCAGTGGAAGTGGGCCTTGTGGAGGAAGTCACACTGGGCGTTGCAGAAGTCCTTGGTGCCAAACCTGGCAGAGGAGCCAGCCGCTTAGAGGAGACCCCGGGGCTCTGGGCAGGCCAGGGTGGGTGGTGGGGCTGGCCCCTGGCCCCTGGCCCCCGGGACTGGTGGGCTTGGCCCTCCCCTCTCCCTTGCTCACCCAGAGCCCCTCACCTGCGAAGGTACACCTTCCAGGGCTCTGACAGCTTCTCCTGAACCATCGCCTTCACAGCCTTGCCCAGGAATGGGGGGGACTCCCCAGCGGGGCCTCCCTCTGTGTCCGTCTTGACGTTCAACAGGCTGCCGAGGTTGGGGCTGCCCTGAGACATCTGCCAGGAGGACAGGCCCAAGCTTCAGGCTGGGGACCTCAGGACACTTGGCCCGACTGCCCTAGGACGAGCAGCAGCTCTAGGCTGCTTGGATCTCCCCAAACTGACCAGAGCATCACGGTGCTGGCAGCTGGGAGGAGAGGAGGCCCGACCCCACGCAGCTTTGGCTGCACAGGAGCCCACAATGAATGGATGCCGCCGCAGGCAGCCTGCTGCGCCTCCTCAGCCCCACAGAGCTGCCAGGGCTCCGCCACACAAACCCCGTGCTGCTAGGAGCCATCACTCAATCTGTGGCCGAGACTCAGGGCACACACTCCAGCCCAGCTTTCCCCAGACTTCGCGGCTCCCTGGTTATTTTCCTGCCAGGTTTTCAAAAGAAGTGCAGGAGGAGGAGGGATGCGGGGGAACCCCCACGAATTCCTTGAGAACAAGAGAAGGCACACAAAGGAGGAGCCGAGAAGGAGGGAGGGAGGCTCACGGGGTGAGAGCAAGACAGGCAGACTGCCACTGGGAGCGGAGGGGGGCGGGGAGCCCGTGGAAAAGCTCGACCCACACGGGCGGGGTGCAGGGCTCCGACAGGAAGGAACAAGGGGGTGCAGGGAGCAGTGACCCCAGGATGGAAAAAGGGGGCAAGAGAGCAACCAGGGGAGGGGGAAAGGTGGAAGGCTTGGGCGCCCTGGAGCCAAGGCCAACAGGAGCCCAAGGGCCCAGTGGGACTCCCACCCAGTGAGGTCCGGCCCAGACCTAGCTCCCTCCTCGGCAGTCACTTGTGTACAGTAACCAAATTAATCTTGCCGTAGTCAAATTTATCATGTGAAGGGGGGAAAATATATTTGAGATGATGTATAATTTACAAAGACCCTGCATTATTTAAAATAAATATTCTGGAGCGACCTCTGCAGAAGGCGTCCAAGACCATTATTCAACCCGAAAAGTGGAAATTGATGCTTTGCTCCCACTTTAATCCCCCCCCACCTTTTTAAACAAACAAAAAATATATAAAATAAATAAAATTAATAACTAAGAGCAAAAGAAGTTAGAGGGCTCTGGAAAAGCTTTAGGAACCCTCCATCTGAAGGGAAAAAAAAAGGGTGTCAGAGGCTGGAATATATTTCTTCAGCCAGTTCATTAAATTAATTTGTAAGCAGTGGCTCTGAAATTATATCCGATGAAAAATGGCCTCAAAATTTAAATGGTACAAACTCATCTTATTAGAGGCAAAACATTAAAAAACAAACACATCCCCCCCACCCCCCAGCATAGCTTTAATTTCTCTGGGTGGGGGAATGGGAGGCGTGTGATGGATGGTTCTTACCTTATTCATAAGCGAGGATAAAAGAGATGAATTTGCCGGGACTGCGTGGCCATTTGATTCATTACTGGAACACACAAACCAAGGGGCTTTAGCTCAGACGTTCGTGGGACCGAGCCCGGAGAGTCACCCCTCCCAGTCGGCCCATGGGGCACTGGCCCCGCCCAGCTACATTTCCCGGGGCAGGTGGGTGACCCCTGGTCAGGAGAGGTGGGCCCCTGGCCCCAAGGGGTCTGGCTCTGAGGGTGCTGTCCCCAGAGCCTCCTGCAGGGGGCAGAGCTGGGAGGCCTGGGCCTCCCCTCACCTGGGCTCCTTCAGAGTCAGGTCTAAACTGCGGTCCTGGGAGGCCTCGTGGGGACCTGGGGCGCCAGCACTCTCACCGGGCTCCTGCTTCACCGGGGCTGGGGGGAACCTGGCAGGGGTGGCCTGCTGCCCGTTTCCTACAGGGGAGGGGAGGGAAGACGGTGTTAGAGGGACCGAGGGCTTCATAGGGGCACCAACCGGAACCCCCCAAGGGGAAGACGGCGGGCCGGGTGGGCTGAGGCCCTCGGGGAGCCTTGACTGCTGGTCAGTGGTTCTCCCCACTGACAAGATCGCTTGTGACGCTTCCCCCTGTGTGGCAATTCTTCAAGTGATAATTATTGCAAAATTATGTCAAAGTTGTCCTGGCTCAGGGCCTCCTGGAGGAGAAGGGCGGTAGGCTGGGGAGGGGGCTGGGACGGGGGTGGGGGCCCTTCATTTTCTCCACCGACTGTCACAGTCAATTTGTGGGGCTGCCGCTTAGGCTTTTATTAAAGACTCTGTTAATGCTGAGGGAAAGTGGCAGATCTAGACTGGGAGCTGCGCCCCCTCCGCGGGTCCCGTCCCCACTGTTGCCGGGGCGACGGCCCTGCCTTCCACTGAGCATGCCCAGGAGGGGCATCTGCTGTGTCAGGGCTATGGAAGCTGACAGCCAATCAGAGCGGTTCAAACTATGTGACCTCGCCCGTCAAGCTGTCCAGGGCAGGGATATGAGGCCCACCCTTGCCAGGCAGGGCTGGATGGGGTGGGTGGGGGGAGCGGGCGGGGTGTGGGCATGGGTGCAAAGGCTGGAGCTGGGTGGGCAGAAGACTCAGGAGGCCAAGCAGAACAGGGCCAAAGAAGTTGCTGACAGGAACATGTCCACGGAGCCTTTCCCCACAATCCCCAGTGACTGAAATATTAATCTGCCCCAAGGCGCTGCAGCTGACAGAGAGCTGCTTCACAGACAGCAAGTGTCATTTTATTAAAAAATAAAGGAAAATGGCCCCCTCCCCTTCACTTGACCTTTCTTTTCGGGGAAGGAGCTTTTTCTTAAGAAAAGAAAGTACTTGACAGCCTGGCCACCAAGCCCTGTGTGGCCCCAGCCTGCAGGCACCTGACCAGAGGTGCACGGCCCTGGGCAGTCTGGCCTGACCCTCCCGACACGTGGAGTAGAAGGTGGGTGTCGGCTGACAGGAGTATCCCAGTGGGAAGACGCTCTAGTTTTCAGAACTCAGAGTCCACATTCCAGGAGCTGCCCAAAGCCACTAGCGCAGGGTCCCCAGGGAAACAGGGCTCTGACCCTCCAGCCAGCTCAAGCTCGGGGGGACCACAGGGACTCTCAGTCTTGGTGAGTCTCGAGACATTCTCAGGAGCCAGACTACTGAGGGCCAACTTGGCCACCTCCCAGGGGGTGTATTTGGGATCAGTATATCCCCCCACTATTCCATCAGCTCTACAAGGCAAGGACTTTGTTGTCTTCCCCACCATGTCCCCAGCCCCCAGCCTGGCTCCTGGCTCTGCAACAAGCCGCCCTCAGTGAGCAAAAGTGGTTGATGAATGGATGAATGAAGTGAGCCCGGTCCCAGACAAAAGCAGAACTCTTCTTAAAGATCTTACTAATGCTAATTACCTGGATGGGGGGAAACAGATAAAGAGGAGCAAGGGAAACAAAAAAGCCAAAAAAAAAAAAAAAAAAAATTCAGAGGGGAAAAAAAGTAGAACAATTTTTTAAGGAGCAGAAAATTTGAGAGAAAGGGGAATCACTTTCCATGATGGGCCAGATGAAAGACAGAGACATGATCCTGGCAACTCCAACACAGCAGCCACTGACCGGATGTGGCTCAACTGAAAGAAACCCCAATCCAGGTCTTGGTCCCACTAGCCAATTTCAAGCACGCAACAGCCACGTGACAAGGGGCTACCATATTGAACAGTGCAGAATGGAACACCCCCACTATCACAGAACGTGCGACTGTTACAGTGCTGATGGAGAGCGAGAGCCTGGGCAAGGCATCCTTGGTCTCAAGGGGCTGTCCAGGCCGGAATCCCCTGAGCATCCCTGCAGTGCGGCCACCCTAGCCCTGGGCTGAAGTCGTGTCCCCTCCCATCATCTGGAGGAGGTCCCAGGGAAGCCTGGGGCTCAGGGACGGCTCCCACTGGGGCTGGACTTGTGACATGGCAGGGTAGGGGGAGCTTGCAGAGGCCCCGGGGATGCACAGGTACCCTGTGAGGCCGGGATTACTGCCCCTACTTCACAGATGAAAAGACAGAAACAGGAGTTGCCTGGGATGGGCAGGTCAGAGAAAGGGGCCCCAAAAAGGAAATAAAGAGGATGGAGGCAGAGACCAGGAAAGAGGGGTGCAGGGGACTTGGGGCCAGGGATAGAAAGGCCCCCTTGCCAAACACCCCTACTCTGCTCTGCGCGGGGGTCAGTGAGCTCCTGGGGTTGGAGAGGAGTGGGCTTCCCAGGCAGGGCCCAGCCTGCTCACCTGGGTCAAAGGGGGCAGAGGGCTTGAGGGCGGCTGCGGCCAGCCTGGCCATCATGGGCGAGATGAGGCCTTTGCTGGCTGAGATCCTCTCCATGATGGAGGCAGGGGGCACGGGGACTGAGGCAGCCCCCGCCGCCGCCGAGTCACCAGCTCCCGAGGCTGCCAGGGCGGGCGTGTCAGGGGTTGCTGAGCCTGCTGTCCCGGACGACATGGCACCCATGAGGCCGGGGGCACCCACTGGCAGGGAGGCGCTGCCCCGGCCAGGAAGGATGGGGAAGTAGGGTGCGGCGCTGGCCAGGCCAGAGTTGGAGAGGGCCAGCGCCAGGGGGATGGAGCTGGGCAGGCCCTGGGCCAGCAGCCCCGAGATCTTGCTGTTGGGAGGCTTGGTGGCACTGGGCACGGCCTCGGAGGCGGCAGTGGCCGTGGCCAGGGAGGCGGAGGACTGCTGGCTAGTGGGGGAGGCGCTCAGGCTGGAGTTCTTGCTGCTCAGGGCCGAGAAGTCGACCAGGTCGTCGTTGCTGGACTCCTCGTGCTCCGTGTCCTTGGTGCCCAGCAGCGAGGGTGGCAGCCCCAGCACGCCGGAGCCGGAGGCGCGTATGTGCCTGCGCTCGTGCTTGCGCTTGTGCGAGGTCATCTGGCTGGTGGAGGTGAAGGTGAAGCCGCAGCCGGCGCGGATGCAGTGGAAGTGGTTGGTGGCCTTGCTGTACACGCAGCCCTCGTACTTGCACTCCTCGTACTTGTAGAACTTCTTGAAGCCGTCCTTGGCGTAGGCGTCGTCCTTGATGTGGTAGCTTTTGTGCTTCTCGATGTCACACTTGTTCTTGAAGGTGAACGTGCAGCCGGGGCGCCTGGGGGTAAGGGGGGGCACATAGGGAGGCTGTCATGGGGCCTCGCAAGGTCAGGAGGACTCCCTGCCCTGCTCCCACGGTGGCCCCGGGAGGGATGGGCCTCGGGGTGGAAGACCAGGCTGGACGCTCAGGCGGGGCCTCTGAGCAGCCCTTGGCTCCTGTTCCTACTGCCCTGAGGAGGCGGGGCTCCGAGCCACCCAGGGACCTGGGGCCCTGCCTTCCGGCCCTCCCCAGGCCAGGAGCCTCCCCAGCCGCCTCCGCTCACCTGCAGTGGAAGTGCGTGGTCTTCTGCCCATAGAACTGGCAGTCGGCCGTGCCGCAGTCCTCGGTGGCACGGAAGCGCTGGAAGCCGTCGTTGATGAGCTGGGTGTTCTTCTTATGGAAGTTCTCATGGGTCATCACGTCTGACGTGCTCGTGTACACCTTGTTACAGCCCACCTGCAGGGGCCAGATCGGCAGTCAGGGGGGCCAGGCACCCGGTGAGCTCAGGGAGGCTGTTCCTCCAGGTGCAGTTGACCCCAGTGGGGGAGCTTCAGCACCCATCAACATCCAACTGGTGGGATTGCAGTTAATGAAGGATGACCCATCAGGCCCCCCAGGGCCTGGTCTGTGCTGAGTACAGTCTGTCTTCAGAGAGCCTGGGACACCTCCCCACACAGGCGTGGGAGTCCTGTGCTGCAGGAGGTAGCTTTTGGGTCCCCAATCTGTGGCTCTACCTCTGAAGCCCCCTGAGTGAGCAGGGCTGGACCCAGGGGCCTGGCAGTCACCTTTAGCCCAGGGACTTGCTTGGCGGACAGTTCCTGGCACCGGGCCCTCCCTACCCCACCCGAGCTGGGCCAAGGCAGGCAGCGTTGCCATATTGAGTAAAAACCAGTGGAATCCGAACACTCTTGAGGGCTGGGCCGTGCCAGTGTCTGCACCATCTCAGAGCCCGGAGAGCAAGCCCCCCTCTCCTCCTGGCCCAGGTTGTTTCACAGAGGCCATAACAACCCCCTGACAAATATCGGGGGAGGTGCGGCGGCTGCTATTTGCAACCCAAAGTCGCTCCCCCTGGACCTGACATCTTGAAAAAGCCCAGACTCTGCGTGGCATTAAAACAAAGAATTAAACAAAAACCTCCTCAGGAACCATTTGCAATGCTGCTCTTGGTGTTAAAGCCTGAAAAATGTCGGTCTGTATAAACAGCTCGCTGAATTGCACCCACACCAAGTATGGCCATGGGGAAGGCCCCACCCGGGCCCACCGGGCACTGCCCGAGCCTGAGCCCCAGAGACCCTCTCTGACAGAAAGGAGAAGGGGAGGCGCCCCGCCCTGGGCAGGCCAGCCTCCGGGGCAGGGTGGGGGCGAGGGTGGGGGCGGGGCACCTGCATGCAGTGGTAGTGGGTGCTCTTCCCGTTGAGGTGGCAGCCGTGGTAGTAGACGCTGCAGTCGTCCAGCGGGCTGAAGCGCATGAAGCCGTGCTGCAGGGAGTTGTCCCGCTTCTTGTGCATGTTGTAGTGCCGGATCACGTCCTGCTTGCTCGTGAACCTCTGCCGGGAGAGGGCCTGGTGGGTGGGAGGCCGCGCCTGGCCCTAGGGCCCTCCTGTTCTCCTTACAAAGAACTCTATTTGGGTCGAGGCAGCCCAGACTGCCCCAAGGCCAGCACCCTGGACTTGGGAGGGAATAATTTAGAAGGTTCCAGAACCACAGATCCTTCCCTGACCTTCTCCATGTCTCTCCATCATCAGGCCCGGAAGCAGAGAAGATGAATCCGAGCCAGGCCTTTCAGCCAAGGCCTCTGACAGGTGACAACTCATTTTGTCTAGTATCACCAATGGGCCCTGCCAGGCTGGGCTCCCTGGTGAGACAGACCACCTGCATTCCCCTCTCATTTGCTTGCTCTGCACTCACCAGAGGATGAGCTTTGAACATAAGGGACAGTCTACCTGAACTTCAACATAATCATCTGTAAAATGGGGCAGTAGTACCAGCCTCATGAGGACACTGGAAAGAGCTGACTAGACAAGGTATGCAGGCTGTCTGAGAAGTCCTTGGTGCGTGGTGGACTCAGTGCATTGGAGCAAGAATAATTATTACTGGGGAGGCAGAGGGCTCCAGACCCCATCAGACACCTGTGGGCAGCAATCTGGGAATGTGGACAGGCTGGGAGTTTTTCTGGCCTCTCTTCCTGCCCAAGTCAAGTTCAGGTGGCCCAAGCAGAACCCAGCAGTCCTGTCCTACTTCCAGGAGGCTCCTCCGCTGCTGTGCCAGCCTGCAGGAGCACGGCCAGTGCCCACGGGACATACCTGGTAGTTGCACTCGGGGTCGAGGCAGTGGTAGTGCTCGCGGTACTGGTAGGCGCAGTGGATGTGGCCACAGTGCTGACTGCCTGAGAACCTGCAGGGAAGAGGGGGTGGGCTCAGGCCTCTCTGGATGCCAGCTCCAGGGTCCTCAGCCTCTGTGGCTGAGAAGAGTCTGTGTCTGTGCTCCAGAGGACTGCTTCTGGGGTGTGGGGGCCTTGGGTAGAGATCTGGAGGGGCAGAGGTAGCCCCTGTGTCCGTGAAGCAGAGGCTGAGAAGGCCAAGGAGAGTGAGGGGGCCGCTGGGAATCCCAGACCCACTGAGCTGCAGAATGAGCCTTATCTGCCCCAAGAGGGAATGCCGGGCCGGGTTGGGGGGCACAGAGGCCTGGTGCCAATGTTGCATGGAGGAAGCGGGGCCAAGGCAGAGGCCAGAGCAGGGTCAGGGGAAGAAGCCTAGGATGGGATGGGATGAGGTGGGGAAGGCATGAGCCCCAAGGCAGCCCAGCCGCTGTTTCTGCAGGTGCTGCCCTCCCACTCCCCACCCAGCGCCGGGTCAGGTGCTGGGGACCCCAGTCGGGCCAGCTCACGGCCCTGTGACTGAGAAGTGTTAAAGGGCTCTCTCTGTCCTGGGTTTTCTCGACACTTGAAACAGTCCAGAGTGATGAATTTTTAAAGCCCAGCATCTGTTTGGCTTCCCGTGGTAGGGAGCATGTTCTCCGGCCAACTCCCCAGCTTGGAGCCCCTACTAGCTGCCTGGCCACCACTGCCTGTGGTCCAGAGCGCCCTGGGCCATCTCCGGGGTCCAAGACTGCCAGAGTGGGGGATCCTGCAGCCTGAATGATGACCACCTGGGGAGAACACACCATGACAACTGTGGACACGGTGGTGGGCTCAGCCTGCCTGCCCCACCATGGAGCGAGTGAGGGGAAGCCTATGTAACGGGGAGAACCACTTGCGAATAAAGATTTAAGCTGAAGCTGCCAAAAGAGCCATCTGCTGAGGCACTAATAATAATGATAATAATAATAATAAAGAGAGCACAGCAAAGCTGAAAAGACAAGGAGGGACAGGAGGGAGACACAGAGAGGGACGGAGATTAGCAGAAAGACGGCTGCCGGGGCCTGGCCCGGCCAGGTGCTGCCCCAGCCAGGTGCTGCTCCGCCAGGTACTGCCCGCCGGGGGCCTGAGCTGGGGAATCTGATGAGGTGAAGTTTCTTCACCTGCCAAGCCCGCTGCCTTAAGGAGGTAAAGGGGCAGGCCTGCAGTCAGGTGGTGAGGGTCAAGGTCTAGCCTGGGGTTGGGGGGGGGGGTCGTTGCACACTGAGGCCACCTGCCCACACCCCTTCTTATCCCCTTACTGTTCCACAGTGGCTTGCATTGCCCTCCCTGCACCCCACCCCCACCAAGGCTCTGGATTAGCTGTGGAGGGGGGCCCTGTGCTCACCTGTGGCCGGGCCCTGCTAGCGGGCCCTTTCAGGTACCCGAGTCCTGCCTGGGGTACAAGCTACTTAAGGGTCTGTGGTCTGGACCCCATGAAGGGGGCGGGGGCTCTGAGATGGGGCAGAGGGCAGTCCCTGGAGGGAATCTGGAAGCAGGAGTGTGTGGGGGTAAGGAGGCAGCAGGCAGCTGATACTAGCGGTCAGATGGGCAGGCGGTCCCACGGTCCCCAGCATTCCTACCCCGCCCACCTCTCCAGGGCAGTCTCCTCCCGAGGGGCCTACCTGGCAATATATTTCTGGTAAATGTTTACATCTTCAGTGACAGCTGGTTTATCTGTGGGCAATCCGTTCCTGGTGAGAGACACACAGGGCACAGCTGATGAGTGGACGAGGCGGCCTCCTGCCCCAGGCGTGTCTGGGGGCAGCTCCCTGCCGTGGGGTCCTGACCCTCATCTCCCTTGCTCTGTAGCATCCTGGGCACTTGAGGTGGGATGGGAAAAGTCCTTTGGCAGAAAACTAGCACAGCTGGGTTCAGTTGGCCCACCTTCGGCAAGGACTAGGCTGTCTCAAGCTGGCAGGGCTGGAGGGCTCCACCCTGAACATGGGTCTGACCTAGAGTCCAACCCTCAGGAGGCCTGGGAAGCTGGGGCCAAGCCCCTCTTGCACACAGCGGGGTCAGGACACTGCTGGCTGAAGAGGGGTACCAGGGACCACTGGGGAAGACCCCGGGGGAAAGGGCAAGAGCAGCACCAAGCAAGTGTGGCTGAGGGGTCGGAAAAGCCCCCCGACACCCCCTGTGCCGAGGGCGGCTCTCTAGACCAGCTCTCAGGTTTCTGGCCCTCCCCCAAGAGGGATGGCTGTGGGGAAAGGTGTTCTCAGCCCCACACATGGATCCATCCGTCATTTTGCCACTGCCGAGGGCTTCACGTGGGGTCCGCCCGCCCCAGCCTCCTACCACCTCCTGCTGCCAGTCACACAGCCCAGGCTCTGAATCCAGGAGCCAAGGCCACCAGCTTGGAGCCCAGAACCCCCAACCCAGCGTAGGGTTTTCCCAGCCAACCGTAAGCCCGCAGCTGACCCTCGTGGTGGCAGGCAGAGAAAGCCTGCTGTGGGCAGATGGGGTTACAGTACTCTGTGGCAGGTGTGTCAGCAGGGGAGCAAGTGCACAGAAGCACAGGCAGGCCTTGGAGATGATGTAGGCTCGCTTCCAGACCACCATGATCAAGTGACGGTCACAATGAAGCGAGTCACGTGAACTTTTTTGGTTTCCCAGAGTACAGAAAAGGTATGCTTATGCCATACTGTAGTCCATTAATCGTGCAATAGTATCATGTCTGGAAAAACCATGCACATGTCTTAATTAAAAAAGGCTTTACTGCTAAAAAACGCTAACCATCAGCTGACAACGCAGGGTTGCCACAAACCTTCAGTGCACAAGAACACGCGACATCTTCAAAGCGCAAACAAGGTTTGCCTGTATGTGGTGTGTGAGGGTGTGTGCACACAGCAAGATGTATAGTGTGTGTGTCTGTGAACTGGGTGTGAGTGATTATGTAGGCTGTGTGTGTGTGTAAGTACGTGTGAGAATCTGGGTGCACAGTGGATGTGCGTAAGATGCGGGTACATGTGTCCACAAGTGTGAGCTTCAGAGGCAGAAAGTGGGTCTCTGGGTCACCCAGTGCTGGACTCAGGGCTGGCAGTGAGGGTGGCGCACGCCTTACTTGACAGTGGAGACGGTCCCCGTGGTGATGGAGTCTGTTTTGGAGAAGGTTGACTTCAGGTACTCGGGAGTGTTGAAAGGCAGGGAGGCAGATGGCTCAGGGCCTGGCCCAGGGGCACTGGGAGCGGTGGGCACGCTGGCGAGGGGTGCGGGAGCCAGGCTGGGGGTGGGCGGAACCTTGGCGGGGCCAGGCTTCTGGATGGCCCGGACGTCGTACTTGGAGGGGCGCCCCACCTTGCCCGTCTTGAAGGCGATGGCCCCACCCATGTCGGGGCTGCCCTCCCCGGGTTTGAAGAGGTGCAGGTACTTGACGTTCTCCAGGTCGTACTTGGACGGCTTCTTGTAGGCGCTCCCGTTTTGGGGCCGCAGGTTCTCGCCCGTCTTCAGTTTCTGGATGAAAAAGTCGTACTTGGAGGCGCGGGCCACCAGGCCCTGCATGGGGACGCTGCTGTGCGAGGGCAGGGGCAGGATGGTGGCCTTGGTCTCCAGGTGCGTGGTGCTACTGGGAAGCCGCAGGCCGGGCAGGGGGCCCAGCGCCTCCTTGCCTGCCCGCCCCTCAGCCGTGGTGCCGTGGGCCGGCCAGGACAGCTGCTCGCCAGCCTTGAGCTTGCGGATGTACTCCTCGTACTTGGAGAACCGCGCCCGCTTGCTGAGGGCGTCCTCGGAGGCGGGCAGCGCGGAGGAGGTGGCCGCCTCGGGGGTGGAGCCCGCATGCAGCTTCTCAAAGCTGATCTTCCTGGCCAGCTCGTCCCTCGTGTTCTGGTCGTCGTAACCAAACATGCCAAGGAACTCAGTCATTGTGGAGGCCGCGTAGTCCCGCAGTGAAGAGGCCTCTCCTATGGGAGAGGAGAGGGGCTGTCACCTCTGGGAGGGAGCAGGGTAGCCAAGGGACAGGCCACCCCCAGAGAGGGAGAGGGCCGGCCTGGGGAGGGGCGGAGCAGGACATGATCTATGGACATTTGGCTCACTTGTTAGGTTTTACGACTCTTAAATTAATTTGTTTAAAAAAAAAGTAATTAATACTGGGGTAAAATAAAACGAGTTCATCAATGCCAGGAAAATCAATTTCCTAAATGTTCTGGCCGATGGCTTTTCAGTACATTAAACAAAGTTTCATAAATGTCTCCGCTCTCTCGCCTTGGCCTAATATGAAAGAGAAGTCATTTTACTGGAAGTAAGGCCAGATCTCAACCTGCCTCTGGGGTGGGGGTGGGAATGGGGGCTGGGGACAGGTAGGGTTGTGAGCCAGTGGCTGGGCAGTCAGGAGGACCCTTGGGGACCGGTCGGGGTGGGCCTGGCAGAGTTGGCCTGGCAGACCTTCACTCCCCCCAGAAATGGACACACAGACCCCTGATCCTCGGGAGGAGGACGAGGGGCTTGCCCGAAGCCTCCTCAGAACCTGTCCTCTTGGCCCCTCCCAGACCTCCAAGTTGCTAACGGCCCCAGACAACAAGGCCAAGGGGGCAGAGAGCCTGCTGATGTGAGGCTCAGACTCCCTCAAGGCCCCACCCGAGCCAAGACTTATGACATGGGGAGGCCTACAAACCTCCCTGCCACCCTCTGGCACTCGTGTTCACGCACAAGGGTGGGCCACCCCGAGGAGAGTCAGGGCCGGAGACACAGCAGCTGACGGTCCGCATCTCTCACTCCAGTGTCCATGGCAGGGCACACGGGGAGTCCCCCGCAGCCACCTCCCCGTGGGGCCGTGCATGCACACACACTCTCACAAGCTCATGTCCTAGTGATCGTCCGAGACACACATACAAGTGTATCCAGACCACCTCAAACTCCACATCCAGCTTCCCAAGACTGTCCCATTTGGCCTGGGGCTGTTCCCTGGAGACAAACCCCCTTCCACACACAATGTGCCACCACTGCAAGCCTGTGGGACGCCCCCACCCCCAGGACGTGTCTTCCTGCGCACTCACTAACACCGACCACCAGCTATACGCCACCCCGAGTCAGGGGTGGGGACACGCAGGTGGGTGAGACTCGTCGGGCCCCAGAGGACATGTGTTCTCTCTACTCCTGTCTGAGCCTGCACACTCGGGCACAGAGCTCCAGGCTGGGAGGTCCTAACAGCCCAGCCAGGGAAAGGTGTGGCCAGCCCCCAGCAGCGGGCTCTTCTCCCACCCCCAACCCCACCCGGAGGTGGTCTGAGAGCCGGTCTGGGCTCCAGCACAAGAGAAAACCTAGCAGCATGTAGACAGAGCCTCTGCGCTCCTGGGAGGAGGGGAGGAGGGCAGTTCTGTGGGGTCTGGGGCCCTCCGGGTGAGGACAGAACAGTCATGGACAGCACCCGGCCCCCAAGGTGGGGAGAGTGACTCAGGGAACCAACAGATGGCTGTCCCCCTGGGCTGGCTGGCTGGTGGGCTGCCGTCCTGACCTCAAGCCACTTGGGGTGGGGGACCCAGCCTGGGAGGGGTGGGCTCTGGATGCTAGATTCAGTGGCTCAGGGACCAGGGAAAGGGGCTAAAAATAGCTGGAGGCAGCTGAGCCCTCGCTATATATGGCAGAGAATCAGAAGGCTTTGAAGGGCAGACGGCTTAGAGCAGGGAGGGGGCCAGGCAGGGGTCCCGGGGGCAGCCCAGAGGCCTGCAGTCCCAAGGCCACTGTGGGCAGCTTGGGCTCTGGCTGCCCAGCTCCAGGGCCCAGGCTGAGGAGCCTGCCTGGCATCATGCTGCCATCCCGCTGCTATCCCAAACCCGAGGGGGTGAGGCCTGGAGCCATGAGGCCACCGGCAGTTTCCAGCCCTGCCTCCTGATGTGCTGGCTCGCCACTCCCCCGGGGGGAACTGGGGCGCTGAAGGGACAGTGGCCCTGGTCCCTGTCCCTCCCCACTCCTCAGGCCCAGCACAGTCACCTTGTGTCTGGGAACGGCAAGGGCTTTTCCTATCAGAGGAAACTGAAGGTCACACTTTTCCTCATTGATCTTGCAATGTTTGTTAATTACTCTGTCACTGATGTGGCGAAGGATAATTAAACAGCTCTGTTTATATCTTATATGCATAATTATGTGGCTGCGCAGGGCTCCCCGCGCAGGGAGGAGATGCGCCCCTTGCTGCAGGGGAAGGGGAGGCTCGGGATGCTAGGCGCCCGCTGCAAGGAGGCTGGGGAGCTGAGGAGAGCCCGGGCCCCAAGCTCCAGCCCTGGCCGTGCCCCCTCCCACCCAGAACTGAGGTCCTTCCTCTGCAGAGCAGAAGGAGCTCAGGGCTGCTCTGCATCTAAGGACACGTGGACCCCAGAAGAGCAAGGCCTTAGCCATCTCGTGGGAGAGAGGTCAGCCAGGGGACCGTGTCCAGGGCAGGTGGGTGCAATGGGATCTGCTGGCTGGCTGTCCCTCTCCACATATCCAGGTACTACGCCCCCCAACAGGCTCCTTCCCAAGCAGGTACTTGTGGTGAGCCGTCTACCCACACACTATCCATCCATCCATCCATCCATCCATCTGCCTGTCCACCCATTCATTTGTCTTCCTGAAGACCCACTGTGTGTTCAGCAGCTCATCGCAACCCTGCTCACACATGTGGAAAGCTGCTTTCTCAGGCCCTTCCCTTCTCACCCCTGCCACACCACCCCCCGCCCCAACCCCTGCCCGACTCCTCTCCCCCATGCCAGCCGTGACCTCGGCCCCAGCCCCCACCCCCTCAGGAGTCCTCCATGGGCCCTAAAGAGGGGTCACTACTTGGAGCAAGAGTAAGGGAAGAGGGCGTGCTCTGTAGACACACCACCCCTCCTCCTCGTGGGGTTCTGTCCCATCCAGGGCTTAGATACCCACCTGAAGCCTGCTTGGCACTGGGGCCACCGTCATCCTTGGAGGCTGCCCCGTCTGAGTTCTTCTCCTCCAGGACGCTGCTGTCCTTGGGGGGCTCTTCGCCGTGGTCCTCCTCGTCGCTGCAGCCCTGGGGCTGGACCATGTAGACGCCCTCGGGCGGCAGCTCCAGGCCCTCCCGGGCGATCCGCCCCAGCACAGGCGCAGGTGCCGGCTCCTCGCTGTACTCCCCGTTGACCCACTTCTCAATCACCGCCCGCCTCTTGTCTTCTTCGCTGCGGGGGGCCCGGGCCACCCCAGACTCGGGGCCACTGCGCTCTTTGTCCCGGGGCTGCAGCGGGCTGCCCTCAGTGTGGGCACCGGCCTCCCCACCCTTCTCCACCTCCACCTGGCGGCTCAGCTTGGCGCAGATGGCGTTGAGCTTCAGGCCGCCTTTGCGCTTGGCCGCCATCGCGGGCTTTCCTGCGGGCGGGTCGGTGCACCGGGTGCCTTCAGCTGTGGGGATGGAAGAGAGGGGTCAGAGGCACCGCCACCCACCTCAACAGCCCCACATCCCCCAAGCCAGAGGTCTCCCCAGTCACATTCCACCCCACTGCCCTGACACCAGGCATGTCTGTCCCCTCACTAGACTGTGGGTTCTATTCTCAGAGCCTGGCATGGACTCCGTGGTTCAGAAATATCTTGTAAATGAACGAACGAATGGACGAATGACTTCACGCACAGGAACAGTCTTCTTCTCAGCCCTGGCTTCTGGAAACACTTCCTCCCCGTGTCTGGCCCTGGGAGCCAGGCCAGCTGTGCCTCAGGATGTCACTCTGCCTCCACCAACTCCTGCAGCCCTGGGGGGCTTGGCTAGCCCCAGGCAACCCACTTTCCAGATCTGAGAAGCGGGAATAGATTGGGATTCCTCAGATCCCCAGTGGAATGCCCAGAGGCTGCCATTCTAGTGCCTCATCCCTGAGCATGACAGTGCGATGCAAACGGCCTGGAACTGTAAGTAGGCTGGCCGGGCACTGGCCACCTCCCTCTCGGCCACTGAGCAGGGTGCCCAGGGTCTTGGGAGGGGAATGGCAAGACCACCCCCATACAGCTGGAACCTGCCACAAATGCCAACCAAAGCTGACACACCTACACCGGTTTATTTGTATATCGGTCCATCTGTCTGTCCACCCATCCATTCAGCGAGCTCCTACATGGCAGCGCCAGGGGTGGGGCGGTGGCCACGGCAGACACAGTCGTGGCTCACACTCCCTTTCTGCACAGGGGGCCCCATCGAAGCCTCTAGATGGCAGGGCTCCCAGGGGGTGGGCATGGCCTCATCTCCACACAGCTCAAAAGGTTAAGCCAAGGGAGGAACTCTGCTCCCAGGCCCACAGTCAGAAGGGGCTTCACTATAACGGATCAAGAGCCTAAACACACATGCCGGGAACCCACTGAGAGGCTGACTCGGACAGAGATGGGCACACTTGGGCCAGGACCTCATCTGTAGGCAGACTTGGCTTGTGCACACAGATGGTGGCCCCCCGATACAGACAATGCCCGGCAGCCCCAGGTCCTTGTCTTGAAGCCAGCTGCCCAGTTCTCCCAGTCCTGTGGCCCTGGCTCTTCCGGGCCCCACCCTCACCCTAGCCGGATGCCCACTCTACCCATGTTTGTCCACATCTCGAAGTCTGCACTGCCCACACCCAAGTCTCCAAGCACCATCATGGGCTCTTTCTCAAGGCTCATTGACAGGGCCCTTCATCACACCATCCCACCTGACCTCCAGGCCAGCCACCAGGCTCTGTGACACCAGGCTTCCTCAGGCAGATCTATGGGGGGCAGGCTGCACCTGGGCCCCTCTGCCCCCGGCCCTGGTAGAGAAGGAGGGTGGGAGTGGGGGAGCCTGCTCTATTTTTACCAGGAGGTAAGCAGCCAAGTGTGTATGGCAGACGGCAAATGAATCTATAAATATTTATCCCAAGGAAGAGGGAAGCAGAAGCTCCCAGGGCTGCACTTGCTGCTGGTGACACCCCGTCCCTGGGCCCCCACCCATCCTGGAGCCTCCTGGCACTTGGGCCCACCCAGCCCTGCCCACCCTTTCCTGATGCCGGCCGTGTGCCTGGCTCAGTCCCTTGCGGGCCCCTACCAGATGTGCTGCAGCTGTGTGCCGGGGGGCCCCCCCAGCCTGCAGGCCCCGTGGCTCCGCCCACGCCCCCGACACCTGCCCTCCAGCTGCTGCTCTGCCCCGCCCACCTGCCTTCCAGATGCTGCCCTCCCTCTGCCTCCCGCTGCTCCCAGGGGTGGAGGTGGGGAAGGCATGTCAGCCTAGGGTGCAGGGCAGGAGGCAAAAGCAGGCCTTCCTTGTAAGTGCACACGCGTGAGAGTCTGGGGCTGTGAGTAGAGGGGTGTGTGTGTGTGTGTATAAGAGCTGAGGTTCAAGTTGCCTGCCCGCCTGCCTTCCGGCCCACCCCGTGGGGCCTTCTCCTCTACCCCTCCTTCAGGACCCTGGGACCTGCAGACTACCCCCCTCGTGGTCTGACCCCAGGCTCCTGTCCATGTAAACATTCCCCTGACTTTCTTCCCTAAAATATAAACGCCGTGGCCGGGCCTCAATGGGAGGAAGCCATCCGTCCCCGGCCCTGTCACTGCCCCTTTCATCTCCTTCCCGCCACCAGCCTGCCCGCTGCTCTATTTACACTGGAAACTTCCTCTGGGAACAATACTGCCCAGGAGGCCGGCTTGGGCTGGAGGGTGGGAAGGCACGGGGACTCCCGTACCGCTAACCTGAGACCCGGCTCCAGAGAGGAGGCGAGGGGCAGGGCGGCTGCAGTGGGCCCAGCTGGGCCCCGGGGAAAGGAGCAGGCCGGTCTCTGCCTGTGGGCCGCCAGCCCAGGGCGTCTCCCAGCCTGCAACCTCTGGCCCCAGGGACGCTGGATGGGCCAGGGTGAGCCCTGGGAGGCAGCACTGCACCATGGTGTGCCCTGGCCTCTGGGGCAGACAGTTGTGAGTTCAGGGCCTGGCTCTGCCCCTCGCTAAGCTCTGGGTTCTGAGCGAGCTTTCCCCACCATGAAAGGATTGCAGGACTAAGGTGACAGGGTGCCTGTCTGTGCCAAGCACAGGTCCTGACAGTCAAGCATCTGGGAAAAGGCAGCTGAGCTCTGGGAGGGGACAAACAGGCAAGTGTGGTGCCACCTCTGGGCACGAGATCCCTAGCTAGACCAGGAAACCACACCTGGGCCAGAAGAGGTTGCTGGTGGGGGCACAGGAGAGGCTGGAGGCCCAGGCTGTGGGCAACAAATGACCTCTCCCTGGCTCCCAGAAAGTCTCTAAGCCTCCCCTCCAGGGGCTCCAAACTCAACAAGCCCCCTGCAGGCAGCTCTGTCTCCAAGCTGGGGGGTCTTGCTCAGGGTGGAGAAAGGGAGGGGCAAGAACTGGCCTGTCTTCACACCTGTAGGCGCTAGTTCATGGTGTCTCACCATGACCCCGTGAGGCAGGTACTGCCGTCGTCCCATTTGACAGAGGAGGAAGCTGACCCTGGAGCCGTGCAGACACTCCAGAGCCCGAGCGCCTGAAGGCCAGGGTGCAGCAAGGTGCGGGGCTGCCACCATGTCCCCGTGGCGGCTCCGGAGACTCCAGGAAGTCCCAGGCCACCCCGAGAGGGCTCCTCTCCACTCCTGCCCATCTCCTCCTCACCCCCACTCCCGGTTCCCATAACACGGAGCCCCCTAAAGTGTTAACTGTGATGGGTAAAATGGTGCAGCAGATTGCTACAATAAATAATTTACTGATATTTATAAATATGCAAATCAGCCAGCTTCAGAAATCGAATGAAGGGAGGGCCTCGGGAGAAGGGCCCGTTATGGCAGGAACCGCATCACTCCCTCCACAGGCTGGGGAAGGCCAGGGCTACTGCCAGCTCTGGGGGAGGGAGGGGGCTCCTCTAGCTGCACCTGGGCCCCTCATCCCTGATCCCTGGGGACTAAGCGGGTGGCTGGATTGGTTCCACCTCCTCTCCTGGTCAGGGCCAGGTCCTTCCTAGCCCTGGGTAGCCTGGGCTCAAGGGGACCGGAGACTCCAGGGCCTGATGCCCACGACTGGGTCTCAGAGTCAGCCTGGGGCGGTGGGGTGGGGGCTAGTCCCCAGGGGCTGGCAGGGCTGGCAGCCCCTCCCCACCGGTGAGTAATGTGTTTTGGGGCCGGGCGGACTGTCAGCTACCAGGCTCCGGGTGCTTTATGGGCTCTGCCTGGTGGCTCTGAACTCCCTGGTAGGAAATAAAGTTCTCCCTGCGCGTCCCTTCTAAACATTTCACTCAGTGGAAACGGTGTTTAAGAAAAATGAGGACATATTTCTTCCTAAGGATGCAGTGTCCCCTTTGGGCGGCCTAATGCCCGCTGTATATCAAGAAGTGGCGAGGCAGGGGCCAGGTGCCCGTCCCCTCTGGTGGGGGTGGTCCAGGGGGCCGGCCTGTCTGCTGCCAGGTGGCTCGGGGGCCACGGGCACCACTAGGCCACTCTGGTGGCCGCCCTGGCCCGCACAGCATAGAGCAATATGGTAGCTGGCACCCTGAGCACCTCCCCTGCGCTGGGGACAGCACTGGGTAACCACTCAGAGCCTCAGTGACACACCCACCCCCATCCCAGCGCAGCCATCATCCTGACCATTTCCAGATGAAAAAGCAGAGCCCAGTGAGGCTGTCAACTGTCGTAGTCATCCAGCATCCGTGTGAGAGCTGGACTCAGACGTCTCACCATCTGAGACCCTAGGTGTACCTCCCACAGCCTCCCAACCAGGGTGGCAGCAATTTTGGAGCCTCCCTGCCACCCGTAAGGACTTGCACTTGATGGGCCACCAGCCCCAGGGCTGGGGTGCCGGGGGCTGAATTCCGAGGACACGACAAGAGCAAGCGGACTGCCCTGGTTCCTGCCAGGATGGACGGTTCAATTTAGACCAGGGGGCAGATGCTTGCTCAAGTCATTACAAGTGTGATCACTGTGGTGAAAAGTCTCGGTCCCACAGGAGTGGTGAGTCTAGGAAGCAAGGAAGGGTTCCCAGAGACACCTGTCCTGGCTCTGCTCCCCCACGAGCTCCCTTGGGGCCCCACCATCCCCCTGCCTCCCTCTTCCCCCTACCACGCAGCCCAACTCTATCTTAACAGTTCCAGCCCCGTCTCCCCAGACACGACCTGTGCCCTAGGAGAACAGGGGTGTCCTTCCTTCCCTCTTGGGCCCAATCCTGTGCCTCACTTGGCAGAGAGGAGCAGCCACTGCTCCTCGAGGCCCTCAGCTGGGCCCCCTGGTCCCCAACAGCTCCAGGTGGGCAACTGGGGGGGCCCAGCTGCTGGGCCCTACGTGTGCCCCTTGGTTTATTTATTTATTATGATTTTTTAGTCCAGTTAAAAGGTTTACTATCCAGACGCGTCTAAGTGGCCTCACTTAGCGTAAGTAACTCTATAAATCAGGGAAACTGTTAGCATCCACCGCACAGGCTGGCCATCAATCTCCCCCAGGTCACAGCCAAACAGGAAGGGGAGAAAAAAAAAAAAAGAGTTACCACCCAGGGGAGATTTAAAACACACACACACAGCGCACACGCAGACTGTGCGCGCGCACACACATTCAGGCGTCTCGGTATTTGTACAATCACATTATAGTCACATGTGTACACACACAGCGGCCCGGAGACTGGCTGTGCCGCGTGCGTCACGACATGGATGCACGAACGTGGCTACTGCAGCCCGAGGGGGACACACCTGAGGAAGGGGTGAGCCCCCAGGGCTGCGCTCTCAGTGCCTGCGCCGCCCTGCCCAGGCAGGCGGCTCTGGAGGGCGGTGGGACCAGGAGGGGCTTCAGCTGGGTGCTTTCCCCTTCTGTGGCCTCTGCCTCTGCCAAACCCCAAGGGGCCAAGCTTTTCCCTTTTGTGTGCGGGAGGCAGGGAGGTGGTGCCCAAGGACGGGGCAGGGAGGTTGTCAGCCCCAGGCCACTGACAGGCCCTCGTCCCCTGTACCCAAGGCTGGGCACACCCCAGATGCAGCACGTGACTCAAGGAGGGCAGCACCATCCGGACGATCGACCAGCTTCGATGCAGAGCCCAGGACGATGCCCGGCAAGGCGAGCTTTCTGCAGCAGCCTCAGGAATGCCTCACCTCACTTGAGATGTGGCTGGATGCACAGAGCTTGGACACAGGCTCCCTCCCTGTCCCCAGAGAAGAGGCCCCAGACCTAGAAGGCCCCCACCAGGAACGGGGGTGGGGAGGCTGCTCCTGGCATTCTCTGAGGGTCCCCAAGGCCAGGCCGGGCAGTCCGAGGGTGGAAGACCCGCCCAGGCCCACCGCCTCTCCCACCTCGCCCAGAGGCCTCCCCGGCTCACCCGCCCGCCTGCCCGCTGCATCTCCCCATGAACTCTATTTCTCTTTCCTCTCTGAAAACAACTGAGCTGTAAATACTGTTTAACCTTCTCCCCCCCTCCCCCCCACCCCCTCCCCTCCGCACTATAAAAACACAAATATGCCATAACTCAGCCGGCCCGGCCGCCCAGCCTCCAACATGCCCTGCGCCCGGGCCTCTCAGGAAGGTCATTACAAACGACTTTCCGATTCACTGCTCCTGAAATAATTTTGTGTATTAAAACCTGAATCTGCACTTTCTGGGGCCGAAAGCCTCGCTTAATTATGGCGGGTGTCCTTGGGACGGACAGTGATCCTTCACTCGCCAGCCCGCGCTCCAGCCCTCCGCCCGCCAGCCCGCCCCCCTCCCGGGGCCCAATCTGTTTTCAAAGTGTGTCTGTCCTTTATTAAATTGTTTTCTTTTCCACATTATCAGTTGCCATGGAGACCTCATCTCTCGGATTATTTGAATTTCATTATATCTATTGATTTGGGAGCATTTCATCTTTTTTATTGTTTTTCTGTCAATTTTCAAAACGAATAACCATCTAATTTGCGTCAGTGCTGATTATGTTTGTCCCTCAATAGAGGTCGGCAGCTGCGCTGGGGAAACAAATCAATGAAAAACCATCATAAAACTCCCCACTCCAGTCTCCAGGATGTGTGGGTGACATTCCACGCCTGCGAGACACACACTCATCAGCTCCAAGTTCGGCTACGGTGGCGGCTGCTCCTCTCCACGTCCGCCTCCTCTGGCCTTAATATTTAATTCTGCGATTTGGGGCATTATTAGTGGTGTTTTTATTAGTGCGTGTGCATGTGAGTGTGCTGTTGCGTTAATTTGTGGGTGAGGCAGGGAAACCCCGGAGGAGGGCAGGGTGGATGGTGCTGGGGGTGCGGTGGGAAGTGGAAAAAAGGGGGGGACGCCCAGAGGAGAGGATGGGCCCCAGGACCACCGGGAGGATCATGATGAGGGCTTGGAAAAGGGGGGATGCAGAAGTGGGACTGAGCCAAGGGGAGGAGAGGAGGGAATTCAAATTGCTTACTTTGTTGGTTTTTTTTAAATAATTTATGCAATTTTAAGCATTTATGTATAAATTTTTTAATAAGCCACCCTGGAGCAGGATGGCCATTAACATCCCAACGTCCTTCTGTCCAATGGGCTGGCGGAGAGGATCAATTTCTGAGAGTACTTTCCCTTTTTTATGACATGATAAAATGCTTTTAAAGCAACTTACACAAATATGGAAATTTTTTTTTTCTTTTTTTCCCCGTCCCCTCTCCCTTCCCCTAACAGCCTTCTTATCCACCGGGGATGGGGGGGTGTGCGCACACGCACACTCGCCACTCGCGCTCACGCTCTTGCTCCTGCTGGGGGAGGGGGCGGGGGGCTGGCCGGGAGAGAGCCCCAGTTCTAACTGGAACTGGCCGCCTGTCCTTCTAACAAGGGCATAAACTTTCATTACCCATGCACGCAGTCAAAGACAATTTAGGGAAACGCGCTGCTCGGAAAAGGAAAACCTCAGCGATTCGTGGCCCACACTGCCGTTGCCATCTGGGGGGCTGCTGCCACCTCCAGCCCCCAGTGAGAGGGCGCCAGAGCCCTGAACCTCGGGCCCTGCCCGGCAGGAGGCGGGGAGGGGCCCCAGAGGGTCACAGCCACAGAGGGAGAGGAGGGACCAGACAGAGCCCTGGGAACACCCAGCCTGGGGAGGGGCTGGGCCCCGTGGTCATGCTCCCCCCACACCCCTTCGCTAACCTCAGTCAGGCATGAGCCCGTGAGGGTAAGCACAGGACTCCAGGGCTGTCCCAGAGTGGATGCTCAGCTCTGTGGATGAACAGACAGAGGGACCAAATGAAAATGAAGCAGGAAATTGTCCAGATCACAGGGGTCCACGCTGGAGACTCACGGTGCCTGGGAAAGGCTCCCTCTCCAGGTGTCACCTCCTGCAGAAGTGGGTCTGGGGCAGGAATGCTTCTGCGTGTAAAGGATCAGGGCTACCAGAGGAAGAAGGGGTGTCCTGGCCACTACCACCCTGACCCTACACTTGAACCCCTAACTCCCTGAGATGGAGCCAAACCTTGTGAGGAAGAGGGCAAGTGGCTTAAGACTTAAGGACGATCCTTATTTCCATGTCCCCATTGCCTTCCAGACCCTCATCCTGAGGGCTGGGGCAGGTGGAGGGCCTGAAGGGTGCCCAGTCCCAAGACTGAGAGGGATGACCCTGGTTCCCAGGGAGGATTGGGACTGCATTCACCCTGCTGAGCCACACCTGGGCAGCTGGACTTTCAGTTCAGTTTCAGTTCAGTCGCTCACTTGTGTCTGAATCTTTGCAACCCCATGAATCGCAGCACGCCAGGCCTCCCTGTCCATCACCAACTCCCGGAGTTCACTCAAACTCACGTTCATTGAGTCAGTGATGCCATCCAGCCATCTCATCCTCTGTTGTCCCCTTTTCCTCCTGCCCCCAATCCCTCCCAGCATCAGAGCCTTTTCCAATGAGTCAACTTTTCGCATGAAGTGGCCAAAGTACTGGAGTACTTTGTCACCTCCTGCAGAAGTGGGTGACATCTTTAGCATCATTCCTTCCAAAGAACACCCAGGGCTGATCTCCTTTAGAATGGACTGGTTGGATTGATCTCCTTGCAGTCCAACGGACTCTCAAGAGTCTTCTCCAACACCACAGTTCAAAAGCATCAATTCTTTGGTGCTCAGCTTTCTTCACAGTCCAACTCTCACATCCATACATGACTACTGGAAAAACCATAGCCTTGACTAGACAGACCTTTGTTGGCAAAGTAATGTCTCTGCTTTTCAATATTCTATCTAGGTTGGTCATAACTTTTCTTCCTGGCCTTTAGAAGCTTCCAAATAAGATAAACTGACATTAGAAACTTGGTGTGTATGCTATATCACTACAGTCGTGTCTGACTCTTTGCGACCTCGTGGACTGTGCCCTGCCAGTTTCTCTGTCCATGGGATTCTCCAGGCAAGAATACTGGAGTGGGTTGCTATGCCCTCCTCCAAGGGATCTTCTAGACCCAGGGATCAAACCTGTGTCTCTTATGTCTCCTGAATTGGCAGGTGGGTTCTTTCCCATTAGCATCACCTGGGAAGTCCTAGAAACTTGGACCACCTCTTAAAAACGTGTCACTTGAAGCAAGTTACATCTCTGCCCTGGACATCCGTGTCCTCACCTGAGATGCCGGATTGTTGAAAAAAGAGGATGTAAGGTGACATGTCTGGCACAGTGCTGTGCAGCAGGGTGCCTGCCACTGTACTGGATGGTGACTGTGGACAGGGTCCCCGCCTTGGGAGCAGGAAGGGCTGTTGCGGTCAGCGCAGAGTCCAGCCCTGCACGGCCCAGCCTTTGCCCAGAGATCTGGGAGGCCTCTTCCTGCCTCCCCCTGCACCCCAAGCTCAACTTTCTCCTGGGACACTTCCACCCTGGAGCCCCCAAGCATCTCTCCTGACGCATCCCATTCCCTGGTGAGCCTGACCATGGCCAGCCCAGGAAGGGCCCCACGGTATCCTCGACCTTCAGCGGCAGCCACATGGGAGCACCCCTGGGGTAGCCTGTGGTCAGGCTACCCCAGCCCTCTCGGGATGCGAGTGGAGCAGGGCTGCGCCCACCCTCCTCCTCACTGGTGCTCAGCCCACCCTCTACCCCCCAACTGTCATTAAAATAACAAGTTTCTGTTACAATCTAAACATTCCCACATCACATAAAGGGTTATATTACACCCGAGTCACTCCCGGGCCCGTGTTTGCACAGAAAAGCTCACGGCAGGTCCCCCCTCCTGACGAAGTGACTTATTAAAGTTTAAACAGTAATTAACAGAACAATAAAAATAAAGGGATGTTTGGGGAGTCATAGCGCACACAGGGTTTTTGGCAGTGCCAGCAGTTTTTCAGTGCCCTGCGCTGGCAGCAAAATGCGACTGTGAAGCCAGGGGGGACAGAGGGCTGGGCCAGGGTTGGGCCGGGGAGACTCCGGGCCTGGAGGATGAGAAACTGAGGCTGGACGGGAGGGAGGGGATGAGAAGGCTGCTGGGAAGCCCTTCTGGAATCCGTGGGGCCACCAGCCCCGCCAGGATCCTGGGTGGCAGGCTGGGCGTGGGGGGAGCAGGAGCAGCAGTCTGATAGCCACAGTAAGTCCACCGAGCTAGGCTGCAGAGGCTCTGTGATGCCAGGGCCCAGTTTGGCCCTGGGCTTTGCTGGGAGTCCAGTGCCCTGGTCACATCCAGCCAACGCCAGCATGGACCTGACCGGGGGAGGGGGGTTATCGGGTACCCTGGTCCTGTGGGCATCACCAGACCCTGCAGCTATTCATTCCTGGGGCTGGACCCTGACCACTCTGGCTTCTCTCCCAGTCAGGCAGGGATTTTTCCCTGTTCCTGTGCTTGGGGCACTGTAGTGCTGAGAACTGTCCCAAAGCCCCTGGCCTCTACTAAGCATGAGTAAAGACTCAGGGGGAGCCTTCCTCTCCACCCTCTGGGAGGTGGAGACCAGCTGGCCCACCATTGCTGGGTCCTGCCTGAAGGGAGGAAGCACCTGGCTGGCTAGGCCAAAGTGGGCCCCACTGGTAGGCCCTTGATTTGCAAAGGTCCTCAGGGAGCCAGCCCTGGGGGGCTGGCCTAAGGCCAGACCACTCATCTTTCGCCTCTCCTGGTCTACCTCCACAAATTCTACCTAGATACTTAGACACCTGGGCTGGGGGCAGACAGAGATCCTGAGGGATGGGGGAAGGGGACAGCAGAGAACCAGAGAGGAGGGCCTCCACCTGGACGAGGCCAGTGAGCTCGGTACTGTTTTCTCAATGACTTGGGAGCTGGGGAAGGAGGGACTGCAGGAATGGTAAGTGGCCACAGTGCACACGTGTTATCCCACGCTGACCAGGCGATGGGTACCAAAGTACTACTGGGCGGGCCCTGGACACACCGGCCCCCAGGCTGCCCTCTCACTTCTTCCCGACTCCCCAGGCCCTGGCCGTCACAGGCTGTGTTGCCGGGTGCTCTCGCAGGCTGTCCTCTTTTAACCCAGAGCTCACAGCCAGTCTTGCTGCCCTCGCCAGCCCTTCCTGTCCAAGGAGAGCCTCTCTGCAGTCACTGTTCTCACCATAGAACGTTAGTTCTCCAAAGTGTTTTTCAGTATGACATCCCCAACTCAGGTTCTCCCCACGAGAGCAGAGCAGTCAGTCAGTGTGGGGCCACCATGAGGACCATGACAGCGGTCTCCACCCTTCTCTTGGCCTTCTCCATCTCCCTTGGGTCTCCGTGAGCCAACCTGCCCTCCCACCTGCCTGGGGACCCCAGTTCTGCCATAGCCTCCCTCCACCCTGGTGCCCACCATGGACAGCCTGCACGAACGTCAAGCCCGGAATGCAGCCTCTGGCCCCAGGCAAGCAGCCCCACCAGGTCCTGGCACCAGCTCCCCTGCTGGTTCCTCCACATCATAGCTGCAGGGGCTGACAGGAGCGGCTGCAAGCCGTGCATGGAGGCGAGACGCTGGGCTGAGTTGAGAGGTTCTCTCCAGCCTCATGTCTCCTGGGACCAGGTTCCCAGGCTGCTGGCGTGCATAGAGGGCAGGAACTCGCCCAGGCTGGGCCTTCATGGTGCCTGGCCATGCTGCTGCCTCCCTGCAAGGCCCCTGCAGATCCAGCTGGCCAGGGAGGATAGGGCCCCAAGGCTCTCAGTGCTGCCCAGGATCTGGGCACAAACTGTGCCCCAAAGACATGGAGAAGAGCCAGCAGCTTTCCCTCTCCCTCTTTCCCAGGCACAGTTCTTTGGGGCTCCACCCCTTGCCCCAAGATGAAGGACTCTTGGTGAGGGGAGAGTGACACTTCCCAAGTGCGCAGCTGCTCTGCTCAGGAGCCAGGCTGCAAAGAATGACAGGGGCTCCAACGCCCTGGCCAGAGGAGGCCGACTGAGTTACCCAGCGTCAGGGGCAGGGAGGGCGTGCTGGGGGTTAGGAGGAGGACTGGCAGAAGGCAGGGCCCCAAGGACGGCAGGTGGGGACAGAGAACTTCTAACCGCTGTGCTCTAAGGCGGGCAAACTGGGGACAGGTTGCTCATTCTAATCCACTGTTTCTAGAATCCCCAGCTTCTCCCCGGCCCGCCACAGCCCAGCAAGGACCCCTGGCTGGACAAGGTGCTCCCAAGTGTGGCAGCTCTCGGGGCAGAGGCTGTCCTAAATGTGTACAGAACTTTAGAACCAGAAGGACTTTGAGGCCCAAGATGGCTGAGAGACTTGTCGAAAGCCCAGGTCACTCACTTGTCGGGACCAAACAAATCCAGAAACCCAATTTCTCACCTAGGCCCTCTCATGACAAATGATCACACTGCTCATTTGTGTTTAAAAGTTGAATTTCCTGCAGCCTTGGAGACAAGTCCCCCCGCCCCCCCAGGGCCCATCAGCCCCGAACTACACAAGGGTTCCCTGCTGGAGAGGCTTTAAGCCCCTCACTCACTCCCCTGGGCAAGGACCCTGGATGGCTCTAAAGCAGCCCCCCTAGGGTGCAGGGCCGCAAGTCAGGCTCCTCAACTCACTCAGGGAAGCACAAATGGTGTCTGGCTCTGTGACCTGGCTTACCACAGGAAATGGGCAGGACACCTGGATGGGTGACAACGTGTTGCAGGAAGGGACTTCCTCTTTCAAGAATTGGGACGACCCCCCCACCCCCGCCACCCGCCAGAACTTGTGAGCTGTGCTATGAAAGGGAATCAGGGCAAGCACCATTCTGGGAGGAGAGGAGAGACCTGGCAGAGACAGGTCCGGGGCAGGTAAGCACAGCCTCCGGGAGCCCCCGGGAAGAAGGTGGGGATGGTAGCAGGTGGCAGAGGGGTGCTGCGGATGATGTGCTGCCCCCACCCTCCCTATAGCCCATCTCCACAATCCCCCAGCTGAGGCCAATGACGACGACATGAGGGGACTAATTTAGGAGTATTTTTAAAACTGTGGCCCTGGTGGAGGGGTTTAGCAGTTGTCAGCCATCTGGAGTAAGGAATTACTGTCACCTTCCTGATCCTATAGTCCCTAAACCCAAAGCTGGTTACAGCTCAAGGGGGGAGGCAGCAGGTGGGTGGGGGCTGGGGCCTGTCCCAGGGAGATGCCCACAGGCTAGAAGCACCTTCTCTGCCCTCGGAGGGGGCCTGGGGCCGGGGGAGGGGGCTGGAGAGCCCAGTGTCCTCTGCGCCCACTCGAGCTCCCCCGCCCGCTCACGCACGCTCACTCCCTGGGCCATGCCGGCTCGCGCAGGGGCCGTCAGGTAAATTAGATCTGAAAGCTGACAATTTCTGACCATATTTCCTTGATTATTTCAAACAAATGCACAGCAGCCGCTGTAAGGAGATTAAAGTGACATAAACGTCCCGAGTGGGAGGGGGGAGGGCAGAGGATTCAGGTCACCCCCATCCGTCCCCCGCCTGACAGACGCTATATCGCTATCCAATCCAATAAAAAATCCCCCCCTTTTGCTTTAATTAATTTTACAGCTAGCTTGCTTAATTACTTTCAATCAAAATCCTCCTGCCATCGCAAAATTAGAGATGGTTGAGCTCCATTAGCCTAAATTCTTCATTTCCATATAGAAAAGAGGCTGTCTGCATAGCCAGCCTGGGCACCCGGCAGGACAGACGCCCGTCTGCCCGCCCGCTGCTAGCCAGCCCACTCCTGGCTTCCGCTCCATGGCTATCTCTAGTCCATGTATTTCCCCTCATTATCTTCTGTCCTTGCTCCTTGGGCTGAAAGGTGAGGTCCCAGATGGGGTACCTTCCCCACTGGCCCCCACTCTTCCCCTGACTCGTGTGGGGACCGTAGAGCTGGGCTGGACTGCCAGCGTCAGCTGCCCCTGGCAAAAGGAGGGCCAATCCTGGGGTCCCTGATAAGGGGCACCCGCTGCTCCCAAACCCATGGGAAGACCCAGGGCCCTCTGCCTCATCCATCTTCATGAAGCAGACCTCCCAGCCAGGCAGGACCACTTCCAGCCTTGGACTTGGCCCCTAGTCAGTAAAAACCACCAGAACCCATGTTACCCGGGGTCACCTCTCTGCTGACTTCCTGGCTGGAGTCCTTGCTCACTATCAGAGCAACCCCAGGGCTAGCTGTCTCCATGGTGCTAACAGGCACTATAGCAGCTCCCATGTTCTCCAGGGGGCCCCATGAAGGCCCCTGCTCACCCTCCCATATCCCTGGTTTCCAGCCTGTGACAGCTGCTTGGGCTCCTCCACCCCCGGCCTGGGGCAGGTGGGTGGCAGGTCTGGGCTCCATCCACGTCCTGTGCTTGCACCAGCTCCCTTCTCCTCCCCTCCTCCTGCCTCCTCCTCACAGCCCCCAACCTCAACTCCAGAAGCTCCACTTCAGGTTTTCCAGGCTACAGCCCTGAGTGTCACCACAGGGTCCAGCCCAACCTGGGCTCCAGCTGATTAAGGATCTGCAACAGGATGTAAGGATTACAATAAAACCTGGCTCCGGATCTACAGGGGCCGAGGGCCAAGTTTTGGCCCTTGGACTCCCCTCACCTCCCCTTTCGACATACCCCCTCCCTCTTAGCTGCCAAGGGCCAAGAAAGCCTGGGCCTCTGGGTCCTCCATGGGGTCCTGGTTGGACTGTCGATGACTGTCATGGGTAGCATGTGGGACTCAGGCCAAGTCTGGTGGGAAGGCAGGACTGGGAGGGGCTGGGGAGGGGACTGATGGCTGAAACCTGCCCTGGACCCTCCACAGGGACAGGAAGCCAATCTGGTTCTCCCCCTCAGAGAACCCACAGGAAGGTGGGGTGTCCTGGGTCTGACTTCTGGAAGCTCTTAGTGAGGCTCTTCCGGGAGCAGGCTTCACGGCTACCCTATTGCTCCGGCTGAAGGACTCTGGGGTTGGGCAAGGTAGTGGAACCTGGATCTTGGCAGCCAGCCTGCCCAGACACCAGGGACCCACGGTCAGTCTGCAGGCTCCTCTTGGATCTTGTGTTAAGGGTTAACCCAAGTCCTCCCCTTCCTGGGTCAGCTGAGCTTCTCAAATACATTCCTAAGTACCTATGGGCACGGTCCCCCGTTGGCCCTAGGGATCTAGGGAGAATGGTTTCAGGTATCAGGGAGCTCAGATTCTCATGGGGAAGACCCACTAGCACCAAAGCATTCCCCACACCATGGAAAGCACAGAGGGGAGGCCAGCTGTGAGTTCCAGGAAGGTGTCCAGGCCCAGATCGTGCCTGGGAGGCCAGCAGGTGCAGAAGGTGGGGGACCAGGGTGTGGCCCCGCGGGGCTCCTGCCCCTCCAGACGCTCTGCCCTCCACACAGGTCGGCATTCTGTCTCCTGGTCCCCTCCTCTGCGAGCTGTCAGCAGGGTGGGTGAGGGAGCTGCAAAGGGCACGAGGAGCCCCGGCCTCAGGGGCATCTCTGGACTTCCTGATCACTCTCCCTCCCCTTGGGGGCAGAGCTGAGGTGCAGCTAACAGAGCAGCATTCTGGCTCTGCTCCTGAGGCACCAGACCTGGCACAGTTGGTAGAAGGGTGGTTGGAAGAGCAAGTTCTGGGCCAGATGCCCAGAGTTTGAAGGGGCTCAGCCCCAGTGGGGCGGTGAGGTTCCCACCCGTCCCGCCAGCCAGCACCCTTCTCCTCCCCTCTGCGTGCCTCCTCACAGCCCCCAACCTCAACTCCAGAAGCTTGTGGAGCAGGAGCACCTGGCTCTCACCCCACTCACTCCTTCAACTGAGGAAACACTCCTGTATCTCAGGCTGGCTACCCCTCCTCCTGGGCTTCCCTGGTGGCTTAGCTGGTAAAGAATCTGTCTGCAATGCAGAAGACCCAGGTTTAATCCCTGGGTTGGGAAGATGGGTCAGGAAGATCCCCTGGAGAAGGGGATGGCAACCCATTCCAGTATTCTTGCCTGGAGAACTCCATGGACAGAGGAGACTGGTGGGCTACAGTCCATGGGGTCACAAAAAGTCAGACACAACTGAGCGACCAACACTTTCACCCCTCCTCCTACACACTCCTTAGGGGGTCTTGGCTGAAATTTTACTTCTTCCGGGAAGCCCTCCAAACTGCAGGGCCCCCCCTCCTCTGCCCTCTCTTTGCATGCTGCTGTTAGCTAGCACTTCTGTAATAACTCGGTTAATGACCCCTCTGTCTTGCTAGACTGCAAGATCTGCAGGACGGGACCACTGTTTTAGCACAGCGCCTGACCCAATAAATATTTACTGAACGGATACAGAAAACTAAGTGCTTCTCAAGTTCATCATGGGAAGAGCTGGGATTGGGGTGTGTGTGGCCTGACTTCTGTCCCAAGCCCCTGTGGAGCTCCAGGGTCTTTCCTATCTGTGAGGCTGGGACTAGGTGGGACTGAGGCTGAAACCCCTTCTCCTTGGTCTCTGGCCCTCTGGAGCCTCAGGATCACCTCCAAATGCCCTTCCCAGGGCTCTGCCTGGAGAACAAAGAGGCCCCAGTTGTTCCCACATTGCTCTGGGAGAGGAGCAACTGCTGCCGGCCAGGCCCTGGCTGAATAAATCCAGCAACTGTTTGCAGGATAGTGCGATTCGAGATTCTCTCCCACTACTCCTGTCTCTGTCCCAAAAAGGAGAAAGGGAAATTGAAAAAAAAAAAAAAAATGGGGAAAGATCCCATCCCAAGCCCTATGACCTCCCTAGCCCCAGCTATCCAGTCTGTCTGAAAATGTTATTAACACGCAGAGGGCACGGGGACAGCCACCTGCCATTGTAGACAACTGGGACAGCCGCAGCAAAGGGTGAGGCTGTGAGATCAGGACCCAAAAAAAGGAGGTGAGGGAGGGAAGGATTGGGGGGGGGGCGGTGGGACACGGGGCAACAGGAAAGATCAAAGAAAACTGACTCTGGAGAACACTGAATGCCCAGCTCAGCAGTCACAGGAAAGGGCCCTGAGGATGAGCGGAGGGAAAGGGCAGAGACCCGCAGAGACACCTAGAACCAGAGGGCCCAGGAAGGCCCTGGGACACCAGGCTGAATGGGGAGGCAGGAGGTTTACGTGGGGGCAGAGGGTACAGTGGCAGGGGTTGGGGGGGAGGTGGCGAAGGAGGAAACGAGAAGTTGACTGGGGAAGAGGGAGAGAGGTCTATTAAAAACCTCTCAGTGCATAACACAAAATGTCAGGGTTTATAGCTTCATTCTTGGCATTGCCGGGACTGAGAACCCTGCACAGAAATGTCACCGCTTGTCATGTTTAATCACCTGCTGTTTGTTAACACCTTCCCTGCAAGGAGCCTGTCTCAATCTGCCCCTGGGCCCCCAAGGGACCCGGAAACAGAAAACATCCCCATCTCCTTCTTGGCCCTGCCCCCAGGGCCTCAAGGGAGGAGCTCCATCAGCTATCCAGCTGAAGGTCTCCCCAGGAGCCCCAAAGTGACCCTTCCGAACAGGTGGGCCAGGGAAAGGGACCCATGTGGTCTGAGCAAGGGGCCAGGACCTCTGGCCATGGACTAGGTGTTCTGAGTGGCTGGAGCCAGGGTGCTCCCAGGCTGACTCCTTTCTCCTGCTCTCGAGGGCTGCCTGTCCATTCTGTCTGACCGACTTCTGTCCCTACCTCCTGACCCCGGGTGGAAGAGAAGAGAAATAAGAGAGGGCCCACTCAGATCCCTGCAGCCTGGAATTCACCAATCTGTCTCCTTGAACAGCAACTGCCACATAACATCTAACATTCAAAGCCACCATCCTTCCAGTTACAATCCCGGATCACACCATCTGTGGCTCTGGCTTGGCTCTCTCTGAGCATGCTTTGCTGGGTTGTTTAGACTAGGAATTCTCAGTCCTACTGCCCCGTAATTCCTTCCCCTGGGGGTGGGAGGGCAGAGTCGGCCACTCGAGCAACACAAGTCTTCCTAAGAACACCTGGCTGCTCTCTACCCCTGAAAGCATGGTGTGGTTAACACCAGGCAAGGGGCTGGGTCCTCTCTCAGACGACACCTACACAAACAACCCAGTCCCCAGATGAGAGCCCCCACGCAGGGGCAACTGTCTGCAGAGCAGCAAGTCAATCTTGTACAGTTCCCAAGGTGGCCCCGTTACTTCCAGAAGAGATGAGGGCCAGTGATGAGCTGAGCGGCAAGGGTTTCCCATTCTTCCAGCAAAATCCACACTTACACAGAAACATATCTGACAAATGTGCAGCCACACAACTGCCTCCCAGGAGAACGCCCGTTCATTTAGATTTTCTTTCTGAAGAGCTCTTCGACCCATCCGTTCATTTCCAACAGAAACAAGTCAGAATATTTTCAACTCCCCTTCAATCCTTCCCAGCAAATAGGTGGCAGCACCCCTTTCTCAGGAGATTGGCAGTAATGAAAGCTTTTAGAGGAGGCTTCCTCCAAAAAGTTCAAAATGCATTTGCATCAACAATTGCATTTTATCTTGCAAAATGGCAGGCCCAGGGATGTGTCCATGGGTTACGGTGAGGATGTAGGTGGGGCCCGGAGGTGTTGGGGATGTAGGCCAGGCAGCAGAGTTACCATCCTGGCCCTGGAGGGCTGAAAGAGGACTGTACTCCATGCTGCCATTGGAACTGTCCCTAGGGAAGCCCCCTTCTTCAAGGGCAGCCCTACTCTGGGTCTGTCTCCCTTTGAAAGTGTTAGTCGCTCAGTTGTGTCCAACTCTTTGCGACCCCATGGACTGAGGCTGCCAGGCTCCTCTGCCCATGGAATACTCCAGGTAAGAATACTGGAGTGGGTAGCCATTCCCTTCTCCAGGGGATCTTCCCAACCCAGGGATCGAATCCAGGTCTCCTGCACTGTAGGAAAATTCTTTACCATCTGAGCCACCAGGGAAGACCCCATCTCTTTGCACTTGGAAACAAATCCCTAAGTGTCTCTGGGCCTCCTGTTGCCCCACTGGTGAAATGGGACAACTCCCTGTGTCTCTCTCCAAGGGAGCTGAGAAGAAGTGGATAGTCGGTGTGGTGTTAGAGTTTGTCGGAAGGAGGCATTGAGGAGGCTGAGCGGGTTTCCACTGCCGTGATTCTGCATGTTGCACCCCGTCCTCTCCAGGGAGGAGGGGGCTCACTGTTAAAAGGGGAGGGCGGGTTAGGGGCTCAGCTGCAAGACCCTTCCCATGCCCAGGAGAGGTTTTCAGGTGGTGCCCTCTTGTGCCAGGGGAGGTGTGTGTGCACACCCACTCGAGTCCACAGGCACGTGGCTGAACACAGCCCATGGACCCGGAGCAGGGCAAGTTTAGGTGGAGCCAGTTGTAAATAGGAGACACAGGAGACACGGTTCAATCCCTGGGTCTGAAAGATCTCCTGGAGGAGGAAATGGCAACCTACTCCAGTATTCTTGTCTGGGAAATCCCATGGACAGAGGAGCCTGATGGGCTCCAGTCCATGGGGTCGAAAAGAGTCAGACATGACTGAGCACACCCGCACACACAGTTGTAAGTAACCCGGCCTGGACGGAGACTATTCCACAGGTGCTTGGGCTCCCCAGGACCCTGAGGGAGGGGCCATGTCACTCAGCCCATCTTCCTGCCTCCAGGCCCCAGGGGCTTCACAGGACATGGGTTTTTCTCCAGTCCTGGGCCAACCAGGGCGGGTGGTCACCACATGGCTGACTATGTGGAGTGACAGCTAGGAACCTCTCCAAAGCCCCGCCTTCTTGGGTGTCAAGGCAAGCACCCCACCTCCTGGGTACACTGCCTGTGGGAGGTAGGACTTGAGCCCCTTCCACTTCAGGGATTTGAAAAGCTGGTTCCCATCGTTGAGGTGGACTCTGAACACACATGGAATGTGTCCCCCACCAACTCAATAGGTCAGGGTGGAGCCCCAGATGAGTCAGGAGCAGGTCTGGCCTGAGGTTCAGGGGAGCCCCAGGGTCCAGAGCTGTTTTGTCCAAGCCACTTGGATTTATCAGATGAGCACGGCCTCCCAGCCAGACCCCCTGGTATAATCCTTTCATTAATTTACTATTCAATGGAAAATTACTCCTTACCCAGGAATATAAGTTTTCATCTTATTTTAAGTTCGATTCTTAAAGCAATTACCCAGGCATCTGGCAATGACTTCACCGCTGCGGCCGGGCCCTGGAGGGGAGAAGCGCGGCCCTGAAGCTGCACAGACTCCTGGCTCCCGGCCCTGGAGGGGAGTTCAAGGAGGACTGGGAGCCCCCAAACAACTGGCCTGGGTCCTGGGAGGGAAGTGGGGGGTACACCACCGTGTCTGATATTTGCTATGTGTGGAAACGCTCCTCTCCAGCACCACCTGCCCCATGAACCCACTGGTGACAGTTGTTGAAAAGCCTCAGCAGCTGGTGCCGCGGGAGCATTTTCTATTTTTAATTGTTTGATCGGAATATTAACTCATCTCCGCCCGTTCCCAAGACACACTTCCCAGCCAGAGGGTTTCCCCCATTCCCCAGACCTTTTTCTCTCTCCCTCTCCAGTTGGAAATCTACTTTGAAAGTAATAACTGGAAGCACAGACCTCTGTGAGTTTGCAAAGGATCAGCGCACGAGAGAGAGAAAGAAATAAGGTCCTCACTAGCCAGCGTGCCCCGAGCAGACCTCAGAGCCAGACCAGGCAGAGCAGGTGGCTCAGCACCCACAGGCACCGCTGTTCCCCCCTCCCCCTTCCTGGCCAGCCTCTCCCTCTCCCCTCCGGTCAGTCCCACTGACCCAGTCTGCTCACTCGTCAACCTCAAGTGGGGCAGGACGCTCAGGAGCCTCCCAGGGCGGAGGCCCCGGGAGGGAGGCACGTGGCCCTGGGCTCAGTGGCTGACTTTCCTTTCAGCTGCCATTTCCGAGAGGGAGGGAGGGGGAGAGGGCAGCCTCTCCGTGGAGCCACCGGAGAACCTGCCAGCCAGGCCTCCAGGGAGAAACACAAGGGCTCCAGGCCCAGCCCCGACGGGAGGGTCACCTGGCTCAGCCACTGCCCGAGCTGCTGGGGACAAACTGGACCCCGGGGGGCCCCCTCACCCGTCCTCGGAAGGCACCCCCCAACCCAGCAGCGGGGCCACTTGGCCTCCTCGCCCTACCTGCCCTTGGCCCCCCTGCCGGGCTCGTCCCTCTCAAGGTCGCAGGGCTGTCCACACCAGGAATATTTACTCACCAGACTGGCCCTGTTAGCAGCACTCACCACAAATATGCTTTCTGATAAAGTTGGCAGAAAAAAAAGTTCTAGAGCTGGAAACAATGTCAGAAATCATCCCCTACCCCCACACAGGGAGGGTGAGGTGGGGCCTGCGAGCAGGTCACACAACCAGCTCCTGGGGGAGGCTTCTGTTGCGCTCTCTCACTTTTCTCCTTCCTGTTTTACTTCCCAACATAGAGCCTGTTGCCAGGGGACTAAGGGCTGGGGATGGTTCTACAGGAGCACCGGGTCTTGGCCCCGAAAGAGCACGGCCTGGAGGCAGGGGTATGGGCAGCAGCCCTCTGTTTACCCCGCCAGGAGCTCTCTTGGGGGCCTCTGGGGGACGAGGCCAGACGGCCTCTCACCTCTGCTTCTCCCTGGGCCGTCTCACCTCGCTGAGCTCCTGCCCACCCGCCCGCCCGCCCTCAGTGCACATGGGCTTTAATGTTTTTATTACCTGTTTGACTCGCTGCCTTATTGCTTCTCCCCTTAATGGGGCCGTAACCGTGGAAACGAGGAATAAACGGCCACCAGAAAATGAGATGATTAAACAGGTCACCCTGGCAAAACAAACTCAGCCAAGGAACCTCTGGGGGGTGGGGAGGGTAGGCTTCTCCTCCCCCACCCACGGCTGAAAGGCTTGGACCAGACTGGGGATTAACGTCCCTGTCCCTGAACTGGGGCAGATACAGGGGGGCGCCCCCTGCTGGACGGTGTGGCACCTGGCCTGTCCTTTCCTCAGGCTCCCCTATCTCCCAGGCAGCCCTCCTGGCTGGCCTTGGGCCCTGCGCTCTTGGGCTGAAGGGGTGGCAAGGAGGAAGGCATGGGCCTAGAGGCGATGAAGATCATCACCAAGGAGGCGATGCACTGCCTGATGACACAAAGCTCTAGAATTCTCTCCCTGCTGACTTCCTGGATGCCTCTGACTTTCTCACTGGGCTGGAGTTTCCCATCTAGTGCACCTCCAGCTCTCATGCCGCATCGTCCCCCACCCTCCCTGGGGTCCCTGAGTTCCTGGAGAAAGCTCTAGAAGAAAAAGCCAACATAGGCCAGAGTTCCACTTGGGAAGGTCTCCTCTAAGAACCCCTGGTCTTTGGAGCCACGCCATGTGTCTGTGCCTCCCCTGGGCCAACCTGCTCCCACAAAACCTCAGGGTGGAAGGCAACACGAAAGGGCCTTCTTGACAATAAGGAGGACTCCTTAACCCCTCAGCACTGGCCAGAAAAGCCCCCAGGAGGGACTCCGTGGGAAGCTAAGAACAGATCCCAGAGCCAGAGCAGAAGCAGCCGAAACCACCACGCCAGGGGCAGAGGGGCTTGGTATACGCCACCCCTGCTCTCTGGCCTTGCTCCAGGCACTGCGTACACCCAGCTGGAGGGGTCCTGGGCCTGGGGGGCAGGACCTAGAGAAGACGGACATGCCACAGTGAGGTTTCTGCTGGGGGAGACAGAGACAGGCAAAGGAGGAGGCAGAGGAGAGTTCCGGACCCTCCACTGGCTACTGCCCCTGGGCCCCTCCAGGGCAGCAGACTGTGGGTGTGTGACCTCCCCACCCCAAACCACGGTCATGGCTAGCAGCTAATGGGGCCCCTGACAATCACTTGCTGCCTGTCTTCATCCTCATGCCCACTTTCCCCCTCATGTCATCCCTCATCCCAGCCCCACTCCTTCCTGTAAACCAGGCCTAGAAAGCTCTGGAGGAGCCAAAGCTCAGGTCCCAAGGCAATCAGCCAAGTGTTTCCTGCCTGCCTCCTGCTGCCCCCGCTCAGAACCTGGAGAGGCACATTAATCAACCCATTCCACCAGCACTAACGGTGGGAAGGCACGGGGCCGGCCCTGGACCACGCGCTGGAGGAGACGTGGATGCCGGGCTAACTCTAATGGTCACCATTATGAGCAGCAGCAGCAGCAGAAGGCAGGGCTCCTGGCCTTGGCCTCCTGGGGGAGGGTACAGTAGTCTGAGTGCTGCCCTGACACACCAATGTCATGGGTATAACCAGATCCTCAGAGCAGCAGGCCCCTGGCCAAGCTCTGATCTCTTATCTCCTTCCAGGGCCAACTGGGTGTGAGGCTGCAAAGGGGGAGGGGCAAGAAGGTAGGCAGGAGGGCCTGGCTTTAGGGAGCTGGGTCGCCTGGGCCAAAAAGGGCAGAAAACTATGGTTGCACAATGGGAAGCAAGAGTTCTGCTCTTCAGGTTGGGGGAGGGGAGAGGTAGAGGAGAGTGAAGAGCACGAGGCAAGAGAGGCAAGGGACTGGCGGAAGTCTGGAAGGCGTGGGTGACGCAGGAAACATCGTCTGCCCATCTCCATCTGTCCAAATACCTCCCATCCTTTATCAAGTTCAAAGGCCACTCCTTCACAAAACTCCCTGGGCTCTCCTCTCGGGCGCTCCTCTGCCTGGTGGGACAGGTAAACACATCCGTCTCCCTCCACCAGGCAGACCCCAGAAAGCTGGGAAGGACCAGGTGGCCTTCATTGCTGCAGCTCCTACAGTGGGTGCTCCCCAGTGCTTACCAAGAACTGCAGGCCCCACAACCTGCCTGGGGTTTCCTCCCCTTCTGGGGGTCACCAGTATGTCCTCGTGAGTCGGGGTTATGAGGATGCTACACTGTGGTCAGACAGCCAGAGGGGTGAGCACTGGACCACCAAGCTGCCCCCTGTCCCAACTCATCCCCAAGAAGCGGCCCCTTCCCCCTCCACTCCCTGGGGCCACCAGCCCTCCTCCACTGCCATCTCCTCCCCCGAACCCTGGCCCAGCTACCCCGGAACAGCTGCTGCCTGCCGTGGGGACCCACAGGCTGTAATTACTACAGAGCAACTTCCTTCCCCCCGAAGATGAGGAGGAGGAGAAGGACAAGGAGGAGCAGGAGGAGGTGTGGCAGCACCAGGTGGTCAAGGTTTGAAAACCAGTGCGGGGAGGGCAGTGTAAAGGACACGCCTTGGGGGCTGGCTTTGGGGGTGGGGAGCAGGTGTGTGTGTGTGTGTGTGTGTGTGTGTGTGTGTGTGTGTGTGTGTAAAAAAGTGGCCGGACTATATTCTAAGAATGCTGGGCCAGGGAGAGGAGGCTGCCCGAGCCGGGGTGGGTGCATCACTAACCTGCCAGGTCTAGGAAGAGGAGTCCAGGCTCAGAGCCTCTGGAGCCCCACCCCATCCCCTGCCCAGGGACTCGAGCCAGGGGCAGCAGCTTTAATGAGGAGATGCTGCTGCGTGACTCAGCCCTCCAAAGGTGCCTCCATTTATTTTATTTTTCCATCATAAAAAAACCCAAGCTGCAACTCGGCCAGATTCCCCGGCCATGGGGGATGGGGGAAGACCGGCCCAGAGAGGACTGACTAACTAGCCCCAGTGCCCTCCTTAGAGGGGAGACTTATGGGTTCGTCTGGGTTGATCCCAAAGGGAAAAAGGGCCTGGGATGGGGTCCCCCAAGGGCTCTTTCAGACCTGCCCTCACTGCCTCTGTCTCCTGTTGGAGGAGAATGGCTACGCCAGGCTTTTGATCCAGAGTAATGCTCTGATATCACATAACTAGTGCTGGGGTTGGTTCAAGGGGCCACTTCGCAACCCACAGCTGCCTCTCTCAAATGCTTTCTTACGAAGAGCAGGTCCACTCAACCCCTCCCCAGGGTGTCCCACTGAACCCTCTCGGGAAAATTAGTTTGGGAGTCAGAGAACCAGAGACCTTAAAGGTCATCTGATGCTTGCGTCCCTCCAAATGTCACAGCCAGCCTCTGCTTGAATGGTACCAGGAAACCCTCAACTTCCGAGGCGGCCCAGTCTGTGCTTGGCTCTGACTGCTCCTTCCTGCCAAGATGGCACCGAAGCACCTACCCCTTGCAGCAGACTGGCAAAACCGGTGCTCAACCTGACAGTTGGTAGGGACCGGCCCCAACTTAGACTGGTCGAGTGGGTGTATCTGGCCAAGTAAAGGCTCGAGGAAGGAAAACAGAGGACAACCTGCTCTGCCCCAAGCCCAGCATGGAATCTCTTCCTTCAGAAACACCACAAAAACCTTCCCAGTCCCCAGTGTACACTGGGGTGAAAGTGTAACCACAGCCAGCAAGGTTCCTAGAAGCCTCTACTCCTGGCAAGGGCCCTGGCCTTCAACCAGTGGCTTACAACAGTCCTGAGAGTCTAGGGGTGGTCTGACACTCAGACCCAGCAGGGGCTGGGCTGGGGAAGCTGAAGTCTTTGTTCTCTGGGGTTAGAAGTCTGCAGCCTTTCCTCTCCTTCCTTGAGACTGTGAATCCTCGAAGCACATGACCACTACGCTATTCCACTCCAAGAACTAGGCTACTAAGCCAATCTGTCTTAGCCTCCCTTGACCCCATCACTCCTGGCCTCATCCACAACTGAGCCCATGGCCAGGATACAACGCGGGGGGTTTGTATGCCATGAAAGGGGGTCTGGGTCTAGAGTCCCAGCTGAGCTGATCCCAGGGAAAAAGAAGCAGGCCTGGTTCAGTGAGCACCACTGATCCCTCCCCTGACTCACCTTGACGACACAGCGGCAGCCACAGGGCTCAGTGTGCAGTGCTGGCCCTCGTGGTTCCCGCTGGGGTCCCTGGTCATCTCTTTGAACTTGCTCTCTTGCCCATTTTGCCCTTTACCTGGCAGAGTCCACCTTGGGTCCTCTGATGGACAGCTCCAGTCCTGGAGAGCCCCTCCCCATCTTCTCAGGATCTCCCTAGGGAGCTGGGGGGCACTTACAACTAGATCCTCAAGAATCAAGGGCATAAGTTCCTTCTTAAAGCTTAACCGCTGTTTCAAAATCATTTTCACCCTGGCCTCCAGGTTTTCTCAGGGCCTGGGAATCAGCCTAGTGGGGCCTAATCCTGGGGAGCCTCCCAAGTGCAGCCTGGATTCACCTGTGTCTGAAAGCTTCCTTCTTCCTCCCCTCCCCCTCCTGGCTCCCTCCCCCAGGGAAATCACTCTAAAAGGGCCTAATGGAACTATGTCCTCCTCTCTTCCTCTCTCTCCTCCCTCCCTCCCTTTCTTTTTCTTTCCTTTTTTTTTTTTTATTAGCATTTGTGGAATTTATTCCCAAACTCTCCTAATCTTCCGTACACAACCATTTGATTTGCATAACCCAACCCCCTCTCATAAAAACTGGCTGCTAGTTTAATTAAAAAATGTAAATTTGCTGTCATCTCGGGGCCTGGTGAATTAGGACGACATCGGCATTTTTTATTGCTAAAGACGTCCAGATTGATCCAGCCCTTGGCTGAACTATGGTGGAAGAAAAGGGGTCCACATGGTCCCCGAGGGCCTTGAAGTCCTGCTTGAGGTAGCCCCCGGGTGAAGTCATGGTTCTCCCACCACTGAGTTACTTATGGCTGGAGTGCTTCCCTAGACCTGTCCGAGGCTGGAGATGATGTTAACCCACAATCCGATGTTTACTGGATCCCTGGTGCCAGCAACCCTTTGGGGCCTGTGTTTCCAGCCTTGTACAGTGCTAGCTGCCCGTGATGGCCTCAAAGAAGAGAGCCCCTCACTACACCAGAAACGAGGCACCTGGCCTTGGCTGTGAGCAGAAGTACATTCAAGAAGTCGACAAAAGATGAGATGGTGTGAGCCCAGAGACAGGCTCAGAGGGGATCTCAGAGTTCCCACCTGCTTCCCTTTTTTTGTGAAGAGGGGAAAAAGTGCTTTTCTTCTGAAGTCCTGAGATTAAGTGAAACTTCCAAGTTCAAAGAAAAGGCTGAGATGGTATCACCAGATGACTCCTCCAGGAAACAGTCAGAACTTTGACACCCTGGACCTCCCCTCACTGAGTGGCCAGAGCCCAGGCCTGGGTCCTGCTGAGAGTGCCCTGCTCCAGCTATGGGAGGAACCAGCTGACCTCAGGGGCCCTTCTAACTTCCAGGAAAAGTTCCCAGAGTCTGTCCCTAGAGTGCAGGGACAAGTAAGTGCGACAAGAGATTCTGCCACCCACAAGCCCAGCAGGCCCTCTCTCCAGCTGGGGATACCCTATGGAAGGGCTTTGGAGCATGCCCCAAGAGCAGGCTGATGTAGTGCGGGAGGATGGACGCCAGCTCCAGCTGCCATCGGGGTTGGAAGGAGGAAGATGAAGAGGGCCCAACTTTCAGCTAAGTAATGCCTGAGTCCCCTGTGCCCACCCACAAGCACAGGATCATTTGCCCCGAGTAGCGGGCAGTGCATTATCAACACTGGTCCATCTATAAGGTCTGCTTCTCAGCTGGGATGGGTGGGGGCCCCCTGTTTCTAAAGAAAAGAGGTGGGGCCTGAGAGGGAGTTGATGAGACACTTGATTAGAGGTGGGGGCGGGCTGCTTCTCCCTGGGAGGGAAGGGCAGGGAGGGGCAGGGTGGCAGCCCTGGCCTCAGACACCTTAACCACTTTGCCCAGCAGGGGGTGTCGCACCCTTCCTGGGCACGGAGGTCGTGTGGACCTCCACATGGGATTCACCAAGATCACACCTGGCGGAACACAGTCTTAATACTCCCTCCCCCACAAACACATCTCCCTCCTTCCCAACGCTGGCCACCAGGTCCTGTCACTGGGCCCCCCAGTCCTGCCTCCTGCCCTCTCTGCCCACTCCCTTTTGACTTCAAAAGGTCAAATGTTGTCCCAAGGGGCAATGCCATGGACTTGGGCCATTATAAACAACAACTCAGACCCAAACCACCTTCCATAAATGAAACAGAAGGGTTCAGAGATCAATCTCCAGGAATTATCAACCTGTTTAGCACAGATTTAAAAACATTTAGGAAGAAGACAGTGTCTAGGATGAGGGTCCTGGTCAAAATTCCATTTCAATACAGAGGGCTAATGCGAAGTCTTGAGGAATTTAAAGTAAACCATCATTCTAGACTCAGATGGGAAAAGAAGTGTTGATACAATTAAATTAAAACCAATAAAACACCAAAATCTCAGGATAAACTCTACTCCAGGCCAGCACTATGCTATCTGAACCCTAAACTAGGTGCCATGCTAGGCACCCCAAAACCCAGACGTCCAAATTGAGTAGTTGGTCTGGTCTACCCTCTCCCAGGGTGGGGGCTAAGGGGGATGGGAGCAAGTCCTGGGCCCCTCACTTTGAACTGATAACAGCCGCCTCATCCCACGGGTTCTCAGGTGAAAAACACTCATTAGCCATAATAAGCAGCTTGTTCATCCGACAAGGCCTTGTCCCAAATAAATTAAATTCCTTTACCTTGAGACAGTCGCCCCGAAACCAGACTAACCACCTTTCCCAACAGGACGCTGCTTTCAAAAACTAAACCAACCCCCCCCCCCACTAAAAAAATAAAAACACACACCCCACAGCCAGACGCATAGAGATCTTTCCTGGGGAAAAAAAGGTACAGAAAAAACACGCAGCCATTCAAAAAACACGGAGAACAAAAAAGAAAAAAGAAAAAAACAAAAACCCCACAAAAAACCCCTAAATCCTCTTTCTGGGTGCCCCCCAGCTCCCGCTCCTCTCTGTTCTTTCATAATGACGAGCATCAAATTAGTCACAGTCACTAAGCAAGTAACAAATAATAACAATAATATCATCAGAAGCCTCGCAATCCAGAAACCAGGGCGAGAAGCGCAGCCGGCACCAGACCCTCTCCAGGCCAGCCCCCACCCCCTGCTCAGCTGCTACCTCATTGGGCTAAAAATAATAACTTCCGTAAAAGAACCGAAAGAAAAGTGAAAGAGCCACCCCCTGGTTCCCACCGGCCGGTACCTGTACCAAGATCCATTCTCCTCTCTTTGGTCCCAAACTCTGCGAGGATCGCCAAAAAAAGAAGAGGAAAGAAAAGAAATCTGTTTAGTCTCTCGCAGTGCCCCCCACTTCCCACCCCAGCCTCCCCCCTCGGCTCCCCGCACCCTCCCCCCATCGAGGGGCGGTCAAGTCCCCAGGACGAGGGGAGCGATGAGAACGGGGACCCGGAGGCAGAGCGAAAGTTTCTCCCTCCCGCCCCGCTGGCTCTCGCGCTCCTGCATTGCACACTCAAAGCAGCTCCTCGCCGCTCTCGACTTTATTAAACTAAAAGAGAAACTATTTATAGACACGGCTCGGGTCCGGGGTCCCGGCCGGCCTGCGAAACCGAGGGGCGCCCCCGCCCGCGCCCGGCCCGGCTAGGCACCCGCCGCCCCCGCCCCGCCCAGCCGCGCCGCGCCGCGCCGCGCCCCCAGCCCAGCGCCCGGGTCGGAGCCCCGCGGCGGCGCCCCCTGCCCTCCCCCGCCCCACTCGCGTACTCACCATAGTCGGAGAGTTGAAAGCCGAATTCACTTAAATAATCAACTTTCATAATACTTAATTAATGCCTAATTGCAACTGATTACTCCCCGAATAACAAGTTGTTTTAAAGCCCTGATGTCATTGCTCCTGACGGTAACACTCAGGGTAACAGTTTGGCAGGAGGGAGCGGGCGGGCGGGAGCGGCCGGGGGCGCTGCCAGGCGCCGAGGTGATTGGCAGGGCGGCCGCGGCACCGCCTCCTCCAGACCGGGCCCGCGCCGCCCCGGCAGGTGAAAGAGCAGAGCTCGGCGCGCCCGCGCCCGCGCGCCCGCGCGCGCCCGCCCGCCGGGATGCTGGAGTGAATGGGCTCGCGCTCGCCCGCCCCGCGCCCGCTCCCTCACGCGCGCCTCCGTCTGGTCCCCTCTCCCGCTCCCCGCGCGCTCTGCTCACACGCGCGCCCCCGCCCGGCGCCCGCTCGCGAGCGCGCGCGCGCGCGACTTCATCGCACCGGCCCGGGCGGCCAGCCTTATTGGCTCAGCGATTGCCCAAACCTTAGACTTCGGAGGGAGGAGGGAGGCGGGGACTCGGCGGCCGGGGACGGGCGGGAGCAGGGAGGCGGGCGGGGGCTCGGCGGTCCGAGAGGAGCCGGCGGCCCGCTCTCGCGCCCCCGCGCCAACTCTGGCCGGACTCCGGCGGGCGCGCGCTCGCAAGCTCCCCTCTGCGCTCCGGCCCCGCGAGCGCGACTCGATGGCGGCCGCGCGCGGACTCACTCCCCGGCGCCAGCCGGCCAAGGGCTCGTGGCGCGCGCGGCCGAGCAAACTTTTGGGCGCGGGTGGGCGCAGGTGTGAGCGCCGCGGGGTCGCGCCTACTGAGCCTTACTCCACGGCTCCCCCCTCGCGCGCCCCTCGGGTTTCGGGTGCGGGGGTACCAGGGGCTTTCTTTCCTCCCCCATCCCTGTTGTTGGTGGTGTTTTTTAGTTGTGAGGAGAAAAGACTCGGGGGCGGTGGGCATGGGTGTCCCGCGGAACACGCGCGGCGGCTCGCGGTGTTTCGCACACCGTGGCCCCCCGCAGGCTTCACGAGTGCAGGGACCCCCGGGGTTCCGCCACTTCGGTTTGGCCTTGCCTTTAAATGCACCCTGGCACCCCACCCCACCCCGATCCCTGGTCTACCCAGGTCCCCTCCGCGTCTCTACTTTCGGGACCTTCCTACTCCTCTTGCCGCCCGGAAGTTCAGCCCCCAGCCCCGCAGCCGGGGCAGCATCTCTTCTCTCACCCCACCTTGGCTATGAGTCCTAGGAGCGCCCCCACCACGGATCCGCGCTGTCACTTGGATTTCCAACCCGCCCTCTTGCCTCCGCCACACCCCATCAGGGCCCGGCAGACAGGGCCCAGACAACCCTCCGCCGAGTCCTGCCGCCTGCCCCCTCGGACATCGCCACATTTCCTAACTGCCAGTTCATCGCTGGACCAGGCAACTTGTTCTCTCCTTTCCCTCTTTTCACCCTCTGAGAAAGTACTTTGGTGGGTCCTTCTGTTCCCAGAAGTCCCCGCTGTAGCCAGATATGTTGAGATTCCTTCAAATTTAGTCACCTAGATTACCCACGGGGGTGGGGGTTGGGGGGTGGGGGGGGCGCGGTTGCCGAGGAAGGAAGCAGGCAGGTGAGCAGGAAGCTGGCGGTTTTGCAGGTGAAACACCTGGACTTCACTGTCCCCAGCTCTCCCTCGGGCCCTCCTGCACCCAGCCTGCTGCCTTCTTTCCCAATCCTGTTTCAGGGGAGGCCACACTTCAATGAGGGGCTCAGAACCCAGGCTTTCTGCTCTCTGTTCTTTGGGCAAAGTTCAGCAAAATGGCGCTGGATTATTTTTGCAATATTTCTATTTTGCAAAGGGAGAGGCCCAGGGAGGCCTTGGGGCAAAGAAGTCAGGGAGTTTAACAATCTACTGTTTCTCCCACTTTTCCCTTATTTTTGTTCCTCTTTTTTTTTTTTTTTTAATTGCGCTTTAGTGGCCTCACAGTCCTCAAGTGGCCAAAAGGCCTCACCTTTACCCTTCAGGTCTGCCCCATCATTACGGAAGATGAATAGCTGGAGAGGCCCAAGAACTCTAAGTGTACCCCAGCCCTAAAATCTTGAATAAGTGATCCGAGCTCCTTAAACAAACCAAGCCCAGTGTTTCCTAGATGTTGCTGGCACAGGGCAATCAAGCAGTGAGGCCACGAGCTTCTGCTCCCCACACAGGATCTCAGAGAGGGCACTGCGGCTTCCAGAACTGCTCTGGGGTACACACATGCTTCTGGGTACTCTCACCCCTGACTCCCCAAAGCAAGGCTTACAGCTTTGGGTTGTAACAGCAGGCAGTACAACCCAAATCCCAATCTGAGTGTCTGCTTCCCGATGTGGGCAACTGGGATGTAGACAGAAGCCTGAAGACATAGGGGTGAAAGGGGAATTTCTGGGTGCATTTGAAATATGCACCTATGGGGAGCTCCCTGCATATATACCCACATGGCCTATGGGCTGCCTATGAATGTCCTTCTGGGCTTCTGAGGATGGTGATCAGGGCCTGGAAGGCCTGCCTCCCAGCTACCCACCACAGGGCCCACAGGATTGGCTGCACAATAACTTGGTACCTCTGGTGGACCAAGGCTGGAAAGGAATGGCTGAAGGGTAGAACCGAGAGAGCTGGAAGGAAGGGGGAGCAGGCAAGGTGGGCTAGAGGGGCCCCCTCAAGCACAGCCAGTAGTAGAGGGAGGCAGGAATGGCCCAGAGACCCTCAGCTCTGCCAAGATGATGGCCACCATCAGCCACTGCTGGCATAAGAAGCGCTGCCCAAGAGTGAGGGGCCTTCCTTCCTGAGACACACAGAAAATGAGGCCATCCTGGCATGTTATGATCTGAGACCTGAGAAGGCTGAGGCTTTGAGGTCATGGATGTGAGTCACAGGCCATGTCACGGCGGGGTCCCCCGATCTCTTTCCCTTTATGTGAAGGCGAGAGGCCCAAGACTCTGGCACCTCTGAGCCTGTGGCCCATTTTGCCTTGAGAACCCTGATGTGGTAACACTCCTGTAACCCTGAGGCCAGGCCACAGTTTCTGTGCCCAGGGCCCCGGGGATGGAAAGCCCAAAGCCACAGCTCCTCCTGGTCTCAAGGCCCTGGGCCGGGAGCCACCAGCTCCTCCTCATGTTCCCCACCCCTGAGGGAAAATGAGGAGCCCTACACAGCCATGCCACCCATCAGGCCCCTCGCAGGGGTCTCAGGAAACCTGTCAGCTCTTCCCGGGCAGGTTCCCTCGACGGCTCCCAGTGCCCTCGCATCCCCGGTTTGCCCACTCGTTTTCTCTCCCTCCCGGGCCCAGGGCCTTCTCACTCAGCAACCTGTTTACACACCAGGTATCTCATGCTTTATCTGCTCTCACTTTGAATTCGTAACTTTCACATAAACTTGAACAAAGCTCCTTTTGTTCCTGCACCCCACCCCAGGATCCCAATAAACTGGTTCCCTCTGAGGCGACTGGGCCAGGGCACTGGAGCCTTGGCCAGACAACTGTGTGTGCCTGTGAGCCAGCATGTTCGCACCTGCGAGGGAGCCCGTGTGCCCGCGTGTGAGTGCCCTCCCCGGGCGGACAGCGGAAGAGTGTCAGAAAGCCCTAAGTCAGCAAAGTGTGGACGGGACGGATGGTGGGGACGGAGGGAAGAGCCCCGTCGCCTGGCACAGGGGACGGGGCTAGCCTGAGGCTGGGTGAGAGAGGTCCTGGGCCCTGGATGGTTTTGGTGTCCGGGTTGAGGGAAGACGGGATGAAGAGGAAACAAAGGGCAGGGAGGCCTAGCAGAGCCAGGGGCTGAGGCCGGGCTCAAGCTAAATGTAAGGCAGATACAAGGAACGCATTATGGCGGTTTAGGGGCTGGCAGAGCCGCCGCACGCTCGGCCCCGTAATCCTGTTAGCCAGCAATCTCCATTCCGAAAGAGCTTCATTTCTTTGTGAATATTTGTAAACTAGATATCTAATGGAAAATTATAGGAAAATTATAGTGAAATTCATGACGGAGAAATCCGATTATCCCTAATTCAATTATGCCATCTTAGCCCACACAGCACATTTCCCATTTTTTTCCCATAAATACCGATGCCAGGGGTCCCGGTAATCAAATAAAATTGAAAATCATCTTCCCATTAAATTCAATTAGCCGCAATTTCTAAAGCCTATCAGAGATTTTAATTACTAAATTATAAAATTCTCCAATGCTAAATTGAAACCAAAAAAATTGCACATCCTTATATTTCAGAGAAAAAAAAAAGGGGGCCAGCAAAATCCCTGGAAGATGCCCTCCTCTCTGTGCCCAGCTCCAGAGCAGGTTCCCTACCTGGAGGGACCGCACGCACTGATGCCTGCTTGCCCGGTTGGGGACGAAGCTAGGGCGGCAAGGGAGAGGGCCCTGTCAGGGAAGGGGCTGAGGCACACTGATTCAGCAAAGGGGCAAAGCACACCTCCACCCCCGAGCATCAGGGCCGGGGCAGGCCCTGGAGAGGACCCGCCTCCTCACTCGCTGTCCTGGCTTCTCAGATGCCCTCAACTTTGTCCCCTACCGAGAACGAGGTCTATAAGTGCCACCTCCTTGGCCCACGGACATGGCTTGGGCCCAGGTCACAGCTTGGCCTCAGGGCTCTGCATGGTTCTGGGGCAGCAGACCAGAGGCAGCCAGCTTCTGACCCAGGTGCCGGCTCTCCAGGCACCAGGCCGGGTCCCCAAATGGCCTGGGCTGGGTCAGAGGTGAGAGGAGGACGGGGCCTGATGCCCAGGGTGGCCAGACATCATGGGATGGTCCTGTGGCCCCCAGCCTTCTCCAGAGCATTCCCAGGAGCCATGGCCCTGGCAGTGTACCAGCCTTCTGGGAGAAGAGCCGGGGATGGACGTGGCCCAAATCTGGCCTCTCCCTGCACTTCCAGCTCATTCCCTGTTCTTCCCCTCTTCTGGGAAGCCAACCGGCTTAACTGGACAGAAGGACTACCCTTGCCCCACGGGAAAGCTCACTCTTTCACCCCCATTTCCTTTTAGGGAAGTGCTGGCCGTAACCCCAATAGTAGGCCCTCCTCTCTCACCCCCCGCCATCCCAGGCCACTTACCCCACTCTCTAAGGCTGCTCCTGGAGTCAGAAGAGCCTGGGGAGGTGGCACCAGTGGTAGCATAAAGTGATCATAGATCTCCAACCCAAGGTGGGTGGCTGGGTGGGCAGCTGCTGGGCCCGGCAGTTTCAGGGGCGGGCAGTAGCCGAGTTGCTGGCAGCCCAGCTCCCGGGAGCAGGGAGCAGGTTTAATTTGCCAGGCAGTCAGGAGTGCCAGCAGGGGAGGCACCCGCAAACAAAACAAAAACAAAAAAGTTAATTATCTTTGGCTTTTTCTTAATAAATATCCAAACTGGCCCGGCCGGATCTTCCGCTTTGGAGGGAGAGGGAAGAAGAAAGAAAAAAAACCCTAAACCAAATTCAACAGACTCATTCTCTCCCTTCCCCTTTGTCTCTCATCCTTGTATGTATCTCTTATCAGAACAGTAATAGTTTCACATTAATTTCCTAATTTCTCAAGTGCAAAAGTATGGTCACAGAAGGTTGTTTTGTTTTGTTTTAGGGTGGGAAAGTGGGTGTGTGGAGAAGAAAGAGGCAGGTGGGAGGGGAAAAAGGGAAAGAGAAACCAGGGAGAAGTAAAAGAGAATGAGAAAGAGACAGAAGGAGAGAAGAAAAGACAGAGAAAGTACGATGCAGAGAGCTGAGTTTGCTACCTCGCCCCCGGGGGCACGGCCCAGCCTGTGGCCCCAACCTGGGCAGGGACCTGTTCTGGAATGTAGTGTTGGCATTTTATTTCAGTTACAATTATCAGCTACAGGAGATAATGGGTATTCTTCATTTTAAAGCTCCAAACCACCCAGGTCTCACTGGCCACTTTGGCTCCCTTGTTGCTGTCAGTCCCTGTGCCAACCCCTCCCCTCCAGGAGCTTGGCTGAGGGAGAAGGGGGCGGAGGTTGGCTGTCCTTCTAGGGGGTGTGAATTTTTCTACGTGGAATTGCAAGTGTACCTGGGGAGAGAAATGCGTGTTGCCGCCTGGGCTTACGTGTTTGGATGGTGCTCATACACGCCTGAGCCCATGCTGTTAGAAACATCTGGTAGGGCACCTGCATGTGCTGGGGCGGCCAGGACATCAGGCAGTCCCTCATGGAATACAGGCACCAGAGTTCCACTACTTGGGTTCAAATCCCAGTTCCATCTCTCACCAGCTGTGTAACCTCACTCAAATCACTGACCCTCTCTGAGCCTCCATTTTCTCAGCATCAAAGTGAATAATAATTAGTGATTGCCTAGGGCTGAGGGTCGGGGAGAATGGAGAGTGACTGCTAATGAGCACCGGCTTTTTTTTTTCTGGGGTGATGGAAATAGTCTAAAATTAGATCCTGGTGATGGTGGCACAACCTTGTGGATATACTAAAACCACTGAACTGTGCACTTGGCATGTGAATTACACCTCAATAAAGCGATTATAAAAAGTGGGGACAAAAAGGGGGAATGCTAATAGCACTTACGGCATTGAGTTGTCATAAGGGCATATCCAGCACACAGCCTGGCACAGAGGACGTGCTCAATAAGGACCGGTGATTAGTCAATTCGTGTGGATCGGGGGAGGATGAGTTGGCGTCCTGGGCCTGGGCTGGTCTCCATAAGCGCGTACTGCTGGGGCTTGCAAATGTCTACCTGGGGCCCGGGGGCCCCGCCAGCAGGTTGTCAAGCCTCTGAGCTGCACCCCCACCCACCCCTGCTCAATACTTGGTTGGGGTTCCTGGGCGTCTGCTCCCTGGCAGGCATGGGAGACTGTGCGGCCCTCCTCCTGCCTCCCCGCCCGGGTCCCTGGAGAGGAGGCTACCCACCGCAGCGGGCAGACTCTGCGCTCACTCTCCCCGTCTCACAGAGCACTCATATTTTCCATGTGCAGCAGACCGTGAATTCACCTTCATACTAGTTACAGGGTTATTTAGCCTCTCCTGACACTGACAATCACCAAACTTTAATTCGCTGCTTGGCTTCTCCCTGCCGTGCCCTCTGCCCACCCCCCAAATCCCTGGGAGAGGATGGGAAGAACCTAGTCCAGCCTCCTCTAGCAAAGCCTGCCCTTTGGAGTGATGGAGCAATGGGAGGTTGGGGGCGGGGATGGTGAGAAGGGGAAGATGATGGACAGAGGGCGGAGGGAGAGAGCAGTACCACCAGGGCTAAGGGGAGTTTGCATCCTACTCCTCGGGCCTGACACTAATATATTCAACCTCATGTCCATCCTGTTATGAATGAAGACTCAGCTGACCGGGCTTCGGGTCTGAGGGCTGGCAGCCCTGGCCAGGACCAACGGGGCCAGAACTCACTGAGATCCCAGAACCAGGTGGCTGGCACGGGCTGTCCTCTGCCTGATGCTGGATGAGCAGGTGCCCATCTGAGAACCCACCAGAGGGAGCCCATTCTTACCAACCTGAGAAGCCAGCTCTCATTTCTCCGGCCTCTCCCAGTGCCAGTCTCCTGCCCGGCCAAGCCCCCCGGCCCTGCAAAGGCTTCTCCCTGGTTTGGAGCCCTGTTGCCTCTTTCACGTCTGTGTTCCTTTGATGAAGGCAGGTGCATGGGTGCGTGCTGAGTTGCTCAGTCATGTCCGACTCTTTGTGGACTGTACCCCACCAGGATCCTCTGTCCATGGGATTTTCCAGGCAAGAATACTGGAGCCGGTTGCCATGCCCTCCTCCAGGGGATCTTCTAGACCCAGGGATCAAACCTGCGTCTCTTACATCTCCTGCATTGGCAGGCAGGTTCTTTACCCCTAGTGCCACCTGGCAAGCAGTTCTGCTCAAAGCTGCTGACAAACATCAGATGGGAAACAGAGACTGAGACATCGCCCACCAAGGATCCAGATCATACAATCCTGGGACCATGGAGAAGACAGGGCCCCGCTGTGTCCACAAGTCCACTTCTTCACCCACTGGGAGAGGCCACTGCTACCTGGGGCACCCAGGCCAGCCCCAGCACTGTCTGTCTCTCCTCCCTTGCCTTTAGCAGATCCCCTTCTTTGTGTCTCCCCTGTGCTACCATGCCTTTCCAGGAGTGGGCCTGGCTTCCAGAAGTTCCAAAGAGGCCTCTGCTTAGCTCAGGGGCCAGGCAAGCCCAGAAACCTCAGACTCTTCCTCTTAGCTCCCCTTGATCTCCTGGAGTGGTCACCGTCACCTTCCCCCAAACCTCCCAGGCAATCGAGGTTTCCTCTGAGGACCATTTGGTGGAATCATCATATGCACGCACACTCAGTCATGTAGTCATGCCTGGCTCTTTGCAACCCCATTAACTATAGCCCTCCAGTCTCCTCTGTCCATGGATTGTCCAGGCAAGAATATTGGAGTGGGGTGCCATTTCCTCCTCCAGGGGATCTTCCTGACCCAGGAATCAAACCCATGTCTCTTGCACTGGCAGGCAGATTCTTTAACACCAAGCCACCAGGGAAGCCCAGGAACTCTCTTATTTGCCAAATCCAAGCTGGCTCCATCAGTCATTCATTAGGCAGAGAGTCTAGAAGCAGCGAGGACTCACCAGAAAAAGACCCGGACTGGGGGGCTTGGAAGAGCAGAGGTGGGGCAAGGGCAGAGCCACAAGAGGAGAGGCAGGGAAATCTATCAGTGGGTCCCAGCTCTGCCTGCTGCTTCCTAGCCCCCTTCTGCTGCCCCACCCTTGCTGGCAGGGGAAGTGGCCATGGTGGCCTGGGCAAGAGAGATGTCAACGGGAGCGATGGCAGAGATGGGAGAAGGGGCTTGTTGACTACAAACTGTCCATTATGGCTCAGATTATAAGCATATTGCGCAGGGCTCTCTGCACGCTGCCGAGGAAATCCAATACGCTGAAAGGTTAATGCAATCAATTAGGGTGACAAGGAAGTAAAGTAAAGCCTTCGGAGTAGATGAAAAGGAGAGAGAGGGAGAAAGAGAGAGCGCCATGGAGTTGGGGGTGGCAGCACGGGTGGTGGGGAGGTGAGGAGGAAGAGAAACTAATGGGATATAGAGAGAAGGCTTGGAGGGGAACACAAGCCTACAAAAGGCCGGGAGCCCTCAACGACAGGACGGAAAGAGAGAGGGCAGCAAGAGCAGCAGGAAAGGGCAGTTCGTAATCTGTGCGGGGACCCAGTTCCAGCTCAGACCTCTGACAGCTGCACAGCTTCAATTTCCTCCCCTCTCCCTCTCCCTGCCAACCTTTCCTCTGGAGCTTGGAGCCCGGATCCCAGATTAGCTCAGTAGTGATGTGCAGCCTTGGTCCCTGCCCCTGGACAGAGCAAGTGCCCACATAACATCCAGGGCCTGCTCCCTAGAACTGCAGCCTGGTTCCCACCTTTCCCAGAATGAAGCCCAACTCAGCCTCCTTTGCCCTCAGCAGCCCCCAGGATCACAGCTTTCCCCCTGTATCCTAGCTCTTGTTTGCAACAAGCCTGAAGACCAGAGAGCATGGCAATCCCTTTCACAGATGAAAAAACTGGTGCTCTAGAGGTGATGCAATTTCCCAGGGCCCTGCAGCAGACAGGCAGGACATGGGACTGACCTGAGAACTCAGGGATGCCCAGTCCACCCCCTGGAGAGGGACATCTTGCACAGCACTCGCTCAAGTGAGGAGCCTCAGCTTCTCCAAGATGAGGGACTCAGAGGTCCTGGGGCAGGAGAGGGGCTCTGCATGGAACCTGCTGAGGGCTGACTGCTGCCTCCTAAATGCCCAGGGGAAGACCCCCACTCTGGCAGGTATAAAGGAACAAAGGAGGGAGGGAACAAAGGAGGTAGGTGTTGCTTACCTGTCAGACACCTTCAGTCCCATCCACTCACATGCTTGAGATGGTTAGAAAGCATACTGACTCAATGGACATGAATCTGAGCAAACTCCAGGAGACAGTGAAGGACAGGGGAGCCTGGTGGCCTATAGTCCTTGGGGTCTCAAAGAGTTGGACATGACCAAGCAACTGAACCGCAACAACTACCTGTCCGAATAACACTGCAAACGAGATATTCTGCTTACCTTGCAGAAGAGGAAACTGGACCTGAGAACTTCTAGAGGCTACAGGATGGAGATACAAGGCTCCTGGGATGCTGAGAGCAAGAGCTCTGAGGAAACTGTCACGGAGAAGACAATCGGGACTTCTCGGGAGGTGGGACTCAAGAGGAGATGAGGTCCTACAAAGACGAGAGAGAGAAAGGGGGGCCCCAAAGGGACCAGGACTGCAAGCAGTCCCATAAGCTCAGGGATGGGGCTCCCTGACAACTGCCCAGGCGCCTCAGAGCAAGACATGAGCACAGAGCAGGACAGCAGTTGCACAACCCTGTGAATGTAATTAATGCTAGGGAACAGCACACTTAAAAATGGTTACAATGGTAAACTTCATGGTATGTCTATTTGACTAATTGAAAAAAGAGAGAGAGCAGCAGACAGGAGCCAGAAACTCCAGAGTGAGAGATAATAAACTTTTCCTGTAAAGGGCCAGAAAGTAAATACTGTAAAATTTTCAGGCCAAACATGCTTTGCTGTAGCTACTCAGCTCTGCCATCTTAGAGTGAAAGCAGCCATAACTGATACACAAATAAGTGGGTGTGGCTATGTTCCAATAAAACTTTATTTACAAAAACAGGCAGGGGGCCAAAGTTAACCCTCTGGCCATATTTTGCCAAGCCATGCTCCAGAGAATGGAAGCACCTGGGGCTGACTTTCAGGACAGAAATAGCCAATCTGAACCTTGCCAAGAAGTACAAAGAAAGGTTGGGCGGAGGGCAAGTCAGGGTCTCCTTACCCGAAGAGGGTGGAGGAAAAGAAGAAAACTAGGGCTGGCATGGGAAACAGATATTCAGAAACCAGTCCTTCCCAGCTCCTAGCATCCCAAAAGCCCTCCACTGTGCTTCAGATGGCATGAAGGGGCAGAGAGTTGCAGCTCTCAACATTCCAGGAGACCTGATGCCAAGAGAGAGGTGTTGGGCTATGGCTAAGAGAGGATGGGAGTGGGCAGCCGCAAGGTTGGGCTGGCCAGAAGGGATGCCAGGGGAGAGAAAGACGAGGAGAGAGGCCCAGGGAGCAAAGCTGTAACCAGGGTGGTGCTGGCGGCAAAGGGAGGAATCCACGGGCCCCAGCGAGAGCGCAGGGCGCGGGCCGGGCCTGCCCTACACCGGCCGCCTCTGATCACGTTTTCAGGGCCACTGCCCGCCGGCACAGACAATGCTGGGGGAGCCTTTGAAGTCCGAAAGGGATGCCGCGGTGGGAGCCGCGCGAATGTCTTCCCTCCCCCCATCCTCCCGGGGGAGGGGGCCAGCAGGACAAAACCCGGAGCCGGTCACAGCCGGGCCCCCAAAACGCGTGAGACAAAGGGAAAACAAACAGGTTTGGAGCCAGGCGCACGGTGCTGTGTCTGTCCCCCGCCCCGCCGCGCACGGATGATGGATGGCTGCAGCCAGCTAGCTCGCCCGCCGGGCAGGCCCCGCTATTTACATAACACTGGCGTTCCACCGGTCACCTCTGACACGGCACTGCCTGGGGCCGAGGCCCAGTGGCCCCCGAGGTTCCTCCAGCCACTGGAGGACTGGGACAGTCTGTGAAGGCCCAGCCAGGCCAGGGGAAGGAAGGACAGCAGCCTGCTCTGGGCTCAGAGTCTGGGGCCTCTTCCCTGCCAGCGTCCCATGGAGGGAGGAGGAGGCCAGGGGGTGGGGCGGCAGCTCCCAGGAGAGGCAGGACTGGACTTCTAGGGCTTTCAAGTCCGTGTGGTTCCCAAGCACAAGCTGCAAGCAGAGCCTCCAGGGAGAGAGGCAGCAGCCAGAGGGGGTGGCAGCACTATGGAGAGCTGTGCATGGTCCTGCCAGGCACCTGACACCTTAGCCTGATGTTGCCTTGAACAGATTTCATGCCCACAGTCAGTGATCCACAGGTCCCCAGCCCATTTCCAGCCTATCAATCTGAGACACTTCTACCAGGGTTATCTTTTCCTGCCAGGTTCAAATGGAGAGTGTGCCTCCGATTCCTTATCTCCATCTTCCAGACCCACCCTGGGTGCTCAGCAGGACTGGGCCCAGCTCAGACCATATACCAGGTGCATGGTCTCCAGCAGGGGGAAGGACGCAAGGATCCAGAAGGGCTCAGGCCTTACCTTGTCGTGGGTCCTAGAGGCTCCTCTCTTGCGGTGGGGTTGTCACTTCATCCTGAGGAAGGACAGAGAAGAAAGAGCCTCTTAGCCTTTCAAGGCAGGACCCATACAATTCCCCAGAGTGTGTCACCACCACCCCCAGGGCCAAGGGACTGATGCTCCAGGTTGGTCAAGGGTGTCAAAAATTCAGATACCTGGAGTGGGCACTGATTTTGGACCACTGAAGTACATGCCAAACCAAAATTTGAAAAAATTCAGAAAGCAGCAGAGGCTGATCACAGTGGAAAATATGGTCCTCGGGGCTTCCCTAACCAAAGATAGAGAAGTCAAGCTGCACTGGACGCACGTCTGTGGAAGCAGAGATGCGTGCGTAAGGGTTGGGTGCTCCCCTGGAGCTCCAGCGGCTGAGCAAGTGGGCCTGGGGAGAGTAACAGGACTCAGCAGTACTCATTCCTTCACTCTCTTCCCCTGGCCCTGGAAAATAAAAACGACAGATGCCAAGCTGTTCACTACAGCAGGTGGGTGACAGAGGGGCCAGGGCGGACCAGGGGCCAGGGGATCAAGGAGCCTCAGCTCCCAGAGATAGGCTGCAAACAGCACCTTCCACCCTGCGGTCCCACTGATAAGTCCCAACCCATGCTAGGGGCCCACGCAGGGAGAGGGAAGATGGTCCAACAGGATAGGTGGTCTTTAGCCAACACGCAACTCAGCCCAGTTTGCCAGGCCCAGTCCCTCCTGCCCAGAGTGTGAATTTGGGGAGCCAGGTTCAAATGGGACCGACTCCTCGTGTGGACAGAAAACCCAAGGAGCTTTTTGCCCACTGACCTGTGCCCACCTGCCCACCTGCCCTTGCCTGAGCCAGGCCCTGCATCCCCACCCCCACTCCCAGCCCCCACTCCCATCCCCATGGCCTTCAGGACTCCACCCACACTGTTTTTCTGTTTACTAGTTGTTGTTTTTTTTCTCCCCACTCCCTTACTTGTGGCTTATCAATGATGTAAGAGGAATAACACCAATTTCCTTAGGCTGTGTAATCCCCAAATCAGATTGGGGGGATTGCGAGAGGTGAGGTGACCTTGTACCCGACTCTCGGAATGCCACCCAGTCCCACCGCCCGCCCTCGAGTTCCCAGGACATATTTAGATAGATAATGCTAATTGTACTTGACTCGTCCTCCTAAGGAGGGCTGGGTCCTCAGCCAGCTTTCGCTGCCTTTGCTGGGCTGCCTGGGCGGAGGATGTCCACTGGGGCGGAGCCTACCCTGCTGGACACAGGGCTTTCTGGTGGGCTGTGAGCAGTTGGGGCGGCGGTGGGGGGTGTTGCTCACAGACTGCGGAAGCCCTTCTGACCAAGATGGTGAGAAGCTAGGATTTTGCATAGAGCTGGGCTGACGGAGATAGGGGGCAGCAGAGAGGAAAGGGGAGCCCTGCTGAGATGGAAGACAGGGCAGAGGTCGGCAGAGTGGAAAAAAGAAGCAGTCGGAGAGGAGAGCTGGATGAAGTGGAGGCCAAGCGGGACTGGGCCGCAGGGCAAAGGATGGAGACCTTGAGCCTCTGCTGAGAAGCAACGGGCGGGCTTGGCTGTCAGAGCTCACATCCCAGCCAGCCAGCCAGGGACCTGGCGGGGCGTCGTTGTTGTCCGGTCCATCCCACACCCGACTGCTTGAGATCTCTCAAGGCACCCCGGCCAGCCTCCCTTGAACCCCCAAAGCCCCCCAACTCCACAACTCCAGTATCTCCCTTCTACCACCTTTTTCTCCCCTCCCATCCTCCCCGGCAACTGTGCATTTATTAATTCATGAGGCACTAATTAGTTCTTTGTTTAATTTTGTGTTAAACAGACTGACCGGAATGATAACGACTTGCAGCGCAGTGTTGCCGTCCCCAACCACCCCTGTTTTCTGACAACAAGGGAGCGCGGGAGACCGGAGCGCTGAACCCAAATCCCTCAGCAGTTGCACTTCATTAAGTCAAAATGTGACAAGAAGCTTAGAGAGCAACTCACAGATCTGATCACACAGAACAATCGGGGAGGAAACTTTCCAGGAGTTGGTTGGGGGTGGCGGAGAGATGGGGAGGGGCCGAGACGCTTACCATGCGGGGACCACGACGAGAACTGGGGTCCTGTCCCTCCCCTGCCCCTGGGGCAAGGGCCGGGCTGACTGGAGCATGGAGGCTGTCTCTGGGTGGGATCTGGGACACTCGGTGGATCCTGGAACCCCGGAGGAGGGGACCTGAGAAGTTCAACTTTATCTCTCTGTCCTGCCTGGGCATCTTCTCCTGTCTCTCTCTGCCTCTCACTGCTGCTGAAGTTTGGTTCTGGCTTGTGTGAGTGAGTGACTGGGCACACCCTGGGCTTGGTGGAGAATCAGAAAGCTGCTATAGTTAAGGCAGGATTCTGCAAGGCCGGGGGGAGGTACAGAGTAGGAAAACACAGTGGAAGAGGAGCCCCCACGCTTAGGAAGGTTGAATAAGTGCAACCCTTCTAAGCTAAGCAAGAGAAGTACCATGCTCAGGGATGCTGGCCACTTTCTCTGCCCGCTATTCATTCACCCATCCACCTATTCATCCACCCATCCACCCATCCATGCATTCATCTAATGTTTAAGTATTCTGACCAGAAAACTGAGGATCAAGAGGTTGAGCTCTGTGCAGAGGTAGGTACAGGGCAAATCAGAAACAGAACCGGATCTGTTTGGTTTCTGGGCTGCGGTAGCTGACTGTAGACCAGCAGCTGAGCTAACAATGACAACAAGCCTTGTTACCTGCTCCCTCCTGTCCATGTGAAAGAGCAAGATCTTGGCCCAGACCCATCAAGCTTCTAACCCCATAAAGCTACAGGGAAGGATCAGAATGAAGCCCTGTCCCCGTCTAAAGACAGGGCCCCTGCCCTCCTTTTACCTGACCTTAATCTCAGAAGATGTGGACGATGCCTAACATGAATGAGAATATGGAAGGGGACATGAGGAGGAGAAAGAGAACAAAAGCCCACAGAGAAAGATGACAAAAGTGAGCCTGGATTGTATGCGAGGATCCTCTTGCCTTCTTCCCATTGGCCCCCGCGCCAGACCAGGTGTGGCCTCTCTCATCCGCTGAGAGCCCGCCTGGCCAGCCCACAGGCCCAGGCAGAGTCTGGAGGTCAGCCTCGCCCTTGCCCTCCCCTGACCAGTTGGGAAGTGCAGTGGTCTCTCGCCCAAGCCTGGCAGCCCTGAGCTGGCTTCTGTTAATTTGCTGTCAGGCTGCCTAAGCAAACCAATTAAAACTAATCATTAATTATAAAAGAGAGCAAGAAGAGTAGAAGAGAGGGGAGAGGGTAAAAGAGTGAGGTGGGAAGGAGGCGAGGGCAAGCGGGGTGGACAGACAAGGCTCAGAGCGCCTGCAGGAGCTCGCCGCGGGACTGCCGGCCTGGGAGACGGAAGGGACCAGAGGCCCAGGCTGCGCTGGAGCAGAGGGAGGGCAGGCAGGGAGTCAGAGATGGTGGGGAGGGGGCTGCCACAGGCCAGGGGTGGAAGGGAAGGCTGGAGAGCAGGGGGGCAGGGAGGGAAGGGTGAAGAAGCTGCAGTGACCAGCGTACCAGGACCCGAAGAGGCCTCATTCGCCTGCAGTCAGTCCCCTCTGGCTGGAGCCGCCGACCCTCTGGGACTTGGCTTCGGAGCATCTCACCCCCAGTTCCCTGGCTTCATATTTATGAGGCTCAGCTGATTACGCAGCACAGGGCCAGGCTCCCGGCCCTGCCGCCCCTACCTGCTCCCCAGCCCTCTCAGGCCACAAGGGGCGGCCCGGGGCAGCTGTCGGCCCATCTACCCGCCCCCCCATCTACCCGCCCCCCCAAATCCCCATGCTGCCTCCTGCCCCCTCCCCCACCCGCACACAGCCCCCTCCCCGGCCAGGCCCTTTCACAGGGCTGAGGCCATGTCAGCGGCAGCTTGAGGAGGGGGGCAGCGCAGACAACAAGGGGCAGTGTCATGGAAACGGGCACTTTCCCCAAGAAATATTCTGTTTGGCCTCCTTCCTGCATTGAGGAGCTGTCAGGAGCCTGAGTGAGAGCCACACCACCCCGGGACCAGGCGTGACAAAACCTATTTTCTGCCTCAAATTTGATTGATTAAAAAACTTTTAGGAAAACCATGTTAAAAGAGTGAAAAAGAGAGAGAGGGAGAAGGAGAAAGAGAGAATGAGAGGGAGAGCGAGGAACCAGGGGGAAGGAGAGAAAGCGGATGGCAAAGCTGCTGGGCACAGGCCATGGGCAGGGCCTGAGCAGTTGCCCGGCCATGATGCCTGGGCAGGCATGTCAGCGGGATGGCCGCCACATAACCAGGCAGAGCGGAAAGGTCAAAGGAAGCCCCAAGCTTTTACACAGTGGTTAGCAGGACGCTGGGGGGGCCGAGGGCCCGCACAGTCCAGCAGGTGCCGGACCCAGATGAGGCGGTGGCTGGGGCCCCGCACTCCAAGGCTGGCCCGAGGCAGGTGGGGGTCAGCGCCAGGCCTCTGGATTGGCTCTGGAGGAGAGTGGGGTTTGCAAACAGCCTGGGCTGGGATTTGGCCAGAATCCTGAAAACTCTGCACTGAGTCAAGAGGAAGGGTCTAGGAGTCTGGAGCTGGGAAGGGATTTTCCCACCTTGTTCTCGAGAAAATCCTGGCTCAGTAGGTACCCAGCTGACCCACCCGTCCTGCAGGGGCTGACGCCTCTGCAGCTTCAGCACCCCTCCCCTGCCCTCTGGGTCGCACGCCTTCCCTGCCCAGGCCCCTGGCTCCTTGGCTTGATGCTGCCCTCTGTGGTCCTCCCAGCAGGCTCACCCTCCCTCTTCCTGTCTCAGAAGCCAAGACAGGCCCCGCCACAGGCTTGGACTGTGAGGGGAGGCCGTGCCTTTCTCCCTAGGGCTGCAGGAAAAGGGCCAGCCTCCCTGCTCCTCCCGAGCCCTCAGAGGCCCCGCCTGATCACTCCAGGCAGAGGTGGCTCAGATCTTCCTGGCATCCATGCTCTCCCCAAGAAGAGCGGCCCAGGTGAGTGGCTGGGCTTTTGCCCTGTCTGAGGGCCTCGAAGGTCAAGGTGAAGAATGGATCTGGCAAAGCTGTCAGCAAGAAGCCAGGCGCTGGGAGGGGCGCTCAGCAGTGTCCAATGTGGTCTATGTAGCTCAGGGCTCGCTGTGGGCGAGGCGGTGCCTTCTTGGACAGACGGTGCATTCTACCAGACAGATGCACAGACGGACAACACCTGCTCTGGGCCCTGCCCAGCCCTCCTCTAGGGCATTGACTTAGATCTCTTCCCGTCCCTACTTCACAATGATGATCAGATATTCACTGAGTATGTCCTGTGCTCATGACACTGTGCTAGGCCTCAGGAAGGTAAAATACACTGCTTCCGTGAGCAACAGCAGAGTAGGTAAGACCCGATTCTGAGTCCTGATTCTGTTACCCTCCGTGGTGTCTGCTGGGGCAGGCAGACTGCTTAAGCTCTCATGGCCTCAGCTTCTTCAACCAAAGAGGCAGAGGGTATGAACCCCCACCTCAAACACAGTTCATTCAGTAATATTTCTTGAGCACCTACCGTATGTTGAGTACTCCCCTAGACCTGGAGAACACTGGTAACCAAAGACAGTCCTCATAGAGCTCCCGTTCTATGGTTCTTTCTGTGAAATAACACACTGCACCATGGTCTGGCACATAGTACATGCTCAACAAATATTACCTGTTATTAGCTTTCAGAAGTCCTGCCTTTAAGAAGCAGGGGAAAGGTCTAGGAATTTCACTCCTAGGTATGTACTTGAAAGAATGGAAAACAGGGACTCAAACAAAAACTGGTACGCCAATGGTCATAGAGGATCCATTCACAATAGCCAAAAGGTGAACACAACACAGATGTCCATCAGCAGATGAGTGGATAAGCAACATGGGGTGACCCACACAATGGAATATTATTCAGCCATGAAAAGGAATGCAGTTCTCATACAGGCCATTACAAAGAATGAACCTTGAAAACATTATGCTAAGTGAAAGAAGGCAGACACAGAACACCGCACACTATATGGTTCCTTTTACATGAAATATTCAGAATAGGCAAATCCATAGAGACAGAAAACAGATTAGTGGTTGTCAGGGGCAGAGGGAAGAGGGAAACAGGGAGGGACTTCTAACGAGTGTAGAGTTTCTGTTTGGGGTGATGAAAACCTTCTGGAACCAGATATTGGTCATGGTTCCACAACACTGTAGATGATGGAATGCCACTGAATTGTACAGTTTAAAAGGGTTACAACAGTAAATTTTACACTATGTGCATTTTACCACAACACAGAGAAATGCTATAGCTGAGGAAGGAGGAGGAGGAAGAGACGAAGGAGGGACTTCCCTGGCGGTCCAATGGTTAGGACCCTGCACTTCCACTGCAGGGGGCACAGGTTCTATCCTTGGTTAGGGAACTAACGTTCCCTACGCCGTGTGGTGTGGCTAAAAGAAAAACTAAATACATTTTTTAAAAAAAGAAAAGAGGGAGCTCCATCTAGGAGAAGAAGGCTATTCCCGCGTGGTGGCTCGGCACGGATATTAGACAAGCCAAGCGAGGGGGCGGAAGGTGAATTAGCCTTCTTTCAGATAGGTCCCCTCTCCCTCTTGTCCTCAAGGACATCGTGCACTCCTGCCCCAGGTGTTCCTAGGCCTCACATGTGCGCTGATGGAATAAATAACATGAGAAGGTTAGGGTGGCTCCAGAGATTGGAGAACATGTCACTCAAGAGCCTACGGTCCAGTCTCTCTAGCACTGCCAACCGTTTGCACACACGTGGTCCGGCTCCTCTCACATGTGGATCTCAGCGCACACAGCCCACTCCACCCATCTCTCTGCCAGGCTCCCCAGATAACACTTGCTGCTGCCCAGCATCTTAGCGCAATACGCTGCCCTCCACATGGGGGAAAAAGGGTCTGAGTCAACGGCTTCCCCACTGCTCAGGACTCCAAGGCTCCCCGAGGACCAGGAGTTCCACCTTGCAGGAAAAGCCAAGGATAACCAGGGAGCCAGGCCCTCGGGACAGTCTCTCTCGCCCCCACCAGCCCTCAGCCCACCCTCCTGGCTGCTCCCGAATGCGTGTGCACACAGAAACCCCTGTCTTGGCCCGGGAACTGTCAGGAGATCAACAAACAAAAGCTGCTTCTTGACAGGGAGTCATTTATATTTTAGCTTCGTTCCATTATCCTAACGAATCCTTCATCAGCAGATGCAATATTAACAGCAGAAAATCAGCTCATTACATCCGAGGGGATTTCATCAAGACGGCAATCATGTATGCAGCTCCCCAAGCCTTCAAGAGGCCAGTGTGGCTGTTATTTATTTATTTTGTTACTTATTTATTTAATTTTTGGGGTTCTTTCCACATAATTGCACCGCATCTCCGATCTTTAATAAATAATTTGTAGGTCCTGAACTGCACACAGCTTTGCTCTCTGCCATGAGAGCCTGCATTAGCCAAAATATTTACCAATATTTGAAAGTCATTAGGATCAGGAGGGAAGTGGGGAGGGACCGCTCTGTTCTTCTGGAAACAGCCTGCTCTGCAGCTGCAGGGCTGGGTCCTCACTCTGGTCCTCCACGCCCATCTCCTGGAGTGGGGGTCTGGCTTGCTCAGCTCACTCAGTTTGAGCAGGGGATTCCCTGGAGCTCTCAGAGAGTGAGGCGGCCATCTCCAGGGGTTCCTGTGGGCTGCTTGTGGCTGAGGAGCCTGGCTACTGGAAAGGACCCCCTTGGTGCAGAGGCAAGAGGCTGGAGCACTCTGTCGGGGTGACACTGCCAAGGTTCGCCTGACCAGTGAACAAATGCTGAACGTCAGGGTGCTCAATGAGGGAAACCGTCCTTGTGCACCAGCAAGCCCTGGCTCTGCTGCAGCTGAGAGTGCAGAAAAGTCTGACTTGGGAATCCCCTGTGGGCCAGTGGTTGGGACTCAGTGTTTTCATTGCTGTGGGCCCACATTCAATCCCCAGTCAGGCAACTAGGATTCCACAAGCTGTGCAGCATGGTCAAAAAGAGGAAAAAAATTTAAAACAAAGAAGTCTGATCCATTCCTCTCAGCTTCCCAAGGTTATGCCTCCCACTTCAAAGGAAAGAAAAGTTAGTGGGCCCAGAAGGCAGACTTAGTGGGCCCATTCTACAGACAAGAAAACTGAGGTTCAACAAACCAAAGCTCTCTTCCCAAGGCAACACAGCTAGGCCCAGAACCAGGATTTGGACTCAGAAGTGACCCTGCTGGGCCTCCATTCTTTCCCCTAGTCCATAGCTGTCTAATGACACGGCCTGGCCTTCCAAAACGTCCTGGCTCCAACCCACAAGCCTGGAGTGGCTACTCAGGCCGCTGGGCACCCCCTGCCACCACCACTGGGCTGGCCATGCTTTCACAGGTTTTTCCCAGCAGGGGCTGGATTTCTGCCCAGCCAGGAATGTGCTCCCAGGATGTCAATTCTAATCTCCCCAGTGCTCTGACAGAATTAAGCTCCAGTTTGTCCGACAACATCCCAAAGTTTCAGAAATCCAGGGCAGACTCTCTAATCAGGCTTCAGGACAAAGGTCTGGCCTGACCCTGTCACTTCCATTTACTCCTCCTGTCTGTCTCCCAGCCGCGGCCTTTCTGCAGCTTCCTCCACCCTCTGCCCTTCCCTGGCCAGATCAGCCCCCCGCCCTCTCCTCCAAGCTCCCCTGTTTCTCCGCCCTGCACTTCCCCTCTCTGAGCAGCTGGGCTAATCCTGTTGCTCCACTATCTAAAGCGAGGAATTCCTCTGAGACTGACCTGTCGCTCAGGGCTCTCTAGGCCTGCTGGCCTCACCTTGCCTGGGGTCCCTCTGGTTCACCGCCTCTAGGGAGGGCATAGGCTCGGCCCTCCTTGGCTCGGGAGAGGGTCCTCAGTGCAAAGTTATTCTCAAACTCCGCTGAACCTTGCCTGCGGTCAGTCTGACTTTACTGCCCCGGAGGCATCCTTTGACCTTGCCCAGCCTCTATCCACCGATTCAATGGACATGAATTTGAGCAAACTCTGGCAGACAGTGAAGGACAGGTATGCTGTAGTCCATGGAATCACAAAAAGTCGGACACAACGGCTGAACAACAACAAAGCCTCCATCCTGTCTGAGGGGGCAGCCTGTGGGCTCTGGAAAGCTTTGGCCCTTTAGCCATGCTTGGGGGCCCCTCTGTAGGGAGAGACCTCCCCACAGCGAAGTCTGTAAGCCAGCAAGAGGAACGCTGGGTGGTGGAAAGTGAAACTGGGATGGGCAGGGCATGCAGTGAGAGCCCCCAGGGCCATCAGAAAGGGGTGAGGAGCGGGGGAGCTGGGCCGGAAGAAGCCCCCTTGTGCAGCCAGACAGAGGACAGCCCCCCAGGATGCCAGGGACGCAGAGATGTCTCCTTCTCTGTCACCCACCATGCCCAGTACCCAACTTCCCTTTTTCACAGCTCTGGTGTGGACACAGAGCTCTGATACCTGCCTCGATTTCCAGGGAAAATCACACACACAGGCTGGTCAGAGGAGACAAAGCCTTATGGAGAGGCATCGGTAGGGACCATGAGATTGAATCTAGTCTGCTCACATCAGAAGACTTCTGGGGAACAGAGGGCACCAGGAGCATTGTGGACAGTCAAGGGGAAGAGCACGGGCGGCTGCACTTGATCTGTGTGCTAACTCGAGGATCCGGGCACAGGGCTCTCCTGGACAAAGCAGGGGCAGGAAGACACACACCGGGCACAAGGAGAAGGCTCACAGTGGAAAACAGGCATGGAAATGTCGCTCTGCTCTTTGACCCTCTGGAGGCATAAGAGATCTAGAATGGCCGGGGGTACTCCCCCAGAGCCACCCAACCCACGGGGAGCACGGAAAGTGCTGGGATGTGGCAGGCAGGCAGGGTCACTCCAGGCTCCTCGGCTTCCCCTGTGACCTGGGTGGAGACCTCACCCTGGCGTGGAGTCCCGTCCCATGCAGGCTGTCTCACGCCCTCCCCTGCCCGGCTTCCTCGGCCACAGCCACACTCTACGGAGTGGGGATGGCTAGACTAGGGGTGGCTCCTCACTCTCTGGCAGTCTGTCCTGCATCCTGTCCAACATCCCCATCCCGAGGCTGGTCCTGCCCTCACCAGCACAACCAGTGCGTAACCTGGTGGATTCCCTGAGAGCCCGGGGTGAGCCAGGCTGATGGAGTAACAGAAGCAAGAATTAGGTAACACATCTCTATAGCCAGCCCTTTCTCTGGAAGAGCAAAAATAATTAGTGTATTTTTTACTTAATAACAGAAAAATCTATCCAAATGAAGGACAGTGGAAGAAGGCCCATCCATCAGCTCTTTCAAGGAAGTCTCTGCAGTCCCACGGCCCCCACCCCTGACAACATCACAGCCTCCCAAAACTCCCAACTTTGCTTTTCAGCCTTTCCTTCTGCCGCGTCCTCCCTTTCTTGCTGTGCTGGGTGTTGGTGAGACGGTGGGGTTTTTTTTTCTTTTTTGCAATTTATCAGCAGATTGTGTGGAGCTGAGTGGTGTGAGCCTCACCCTGCTAAATAAAGCTTTGGTATTTCTGATAAAGCCATCAAATTCCTTATCACACTGACACAAAGTGCATTTAAAGAGACAGACACCCTGTCCCTCCCTTCCCACCAGCCCCTGCCCCCTCCACTCAGTTCAGATTTCCAGCAGCTCAGGCTCTTGTGGATCAGACACCAAATACGGCTCCTCCGGGAGGATGTGGGGGGTGGGGGAAACCAAGGGGCGGGAGGGCTGCCCGCTCCAACTCCCACCCACCTGTGTCAGAGCGGCCAGCACCCTGACCAGGGACTCAGGTCCACAGGGAGTGGCTTGTGCTTCCTGTCCCAGCTCTGGAGCCAGAGGGAGCAATCAATAGACACGCCCTGCAACGGGTGGGTGGGGGCGGTGAGAGGGGGGTGACTTCATGACAGTGTAGTCCTGTGCTAGGACAATACCCAGCAGCTGCTAGAAGAACCCCCAGTAAACTGCCGGGCCCACCAGGCTGCTCGGCCACTGCGCACACATCAGGTGGCCTGAGCCACTACGGTACCCAAGCAGAGTACAAGGACAGGGCCAAGAGGGGTCAACGATACCCATGAAACACAGGGCTGACCATGTTCCTGTCAGGCTTGACCACGGGTTCAGCAAAGCCCTGATTCCTTACACAGCCCTGCAAGGTGGTGGAACTATCACCCCATTTGGGTATTACTCGCTCAGTTGTGCCCGACTCTTTGTGACACCACACGCTGTAGCCCGCCACACTCCTCTGTCCATGGAGTTCTCCTTGGCAAGAATACTGGAGTGGGTTGCCATTCCCTTCTCCAGGGAATCTTCCTGACCCAGGGATAGAACCCGGGTCTCCTGCATTACAGGCAGATTCTTTACTATCTGAGCCACCAGGGAAGCTGGCAGAACTATCACCCCATTTGATAGATGAGGAAATCGAGGCTGGCCTGAGGCCTCAGAGCCAGCGGCAAGCCCAGCTGCAGCTCTAGCCGAGGCTGGCCAACAGCTCTGCCGAACGAAAGACTCTTCACTTAATCGATTTGCAGAGTTCACGCCCACCTCCCCATTTACGATCCCACCAAGACAGGCCTTCCCGTGTCCCAGTGCCCCCCTTCCACCTCCCTGGCCCTAGCTTGTCAGCCCAGGCCCTGCGCCCACACACAGCCTGTTGGTTGAGGAATCAAATTTATTATTTTTAATTATTTTGATTTATCAAAGCAGCAGCTACAATCATATTAAACCAACTTGGCTTCTTGGCATTGAACAGATACAGCTGCCGCCGGACTCCCCCACATTCTATAAAATGCCCAGGCTGTCTGTGTGCTCCCCAAGGAGGGCACCCAGGGGCCCTTCTCCAAGGACCCCGAATTTGAAGACCACCAGGCCTCCCCCGTGCCCGGCTAGAAGCACACGCAAAGATGCTGAGGGCCAGAGAGTGGAAAAGGAACATGCTGGGGCTGAGCTGCCAGGTGCTTTGGGAAATAGTCACCTCCATCCCTCAGCCCGGAGACCCTTCCAGAGTCTTGACCCACTGGGGAGTCACAAAACCCTCAGCTGGCATTTGCGGGGGCTATTATCACTAGTGGTAAGAATCCTGCCAATGCAGGAGATGCAAGAGATGTGGGTTCAATCCCTGGATCAGAAAGATCTCCTGGAGAAGGAAATGGCAACCCTCTCCATTATTCTTGGCTGGGAAATCCCATGGACAGAGGTGCCTGCTGACAGTCTAAGGGGTTGCAAAGAGTTGGACGTGACTGAGCACTGCTATTTGAATTTTTGAATATAATTATGTCTCAGGCCTGCATTGGGGCACTCAACAGAGAGGAACCAGACTGCTCCTCAGCCCCTGCCCACAGGAGGAATGATGGCCCACTTTTTGCAAGGGAAGAAACTGATATTCACAGAAGAGAGGTGATCTTCCCGGGGTGCATAGCTCATGAATACAGCCAGGCCAGAATCCAAACTGATTCCTTCTTTTAGATGAAAAACCCTCACTCGACAAGAACTCTGCCTTCTCCTTAATCTGGGAGCAGTGCTCTTGCCCAAGTGCCATGGCCAGTGGAAGAAGATGGCAGAAGAGAGAGAGGACCTGAAGTTCAAGGTGATGGCCCTGTGGGGCAGCAGCAGCATGAAACCAATTGGTTCCCACTAGGTGCCCAAGCCCACACCAGGGCATGAAGAGGGGCTGGCCCACCTGAAGGGCACAGGTAGGGGATGGTACACAGGTGAGCAGATGTACCACTCAGCCAGGGAGCTAGGCTATGCACTGGGGCATAGCCCAACCCCTGTGCATCCAGGAGGCTGCGCACTACAAGGCAAGACCCAGCATTAGAGCCAAATTTCTTGGCCCAACTTGACGCACAAAAAGCATGAATGATTCTAGCAGGCCTGGAACAGGCACCTCCAGGGTCCCAAGGCCCACAGAACACACTGGAGTCAGCTCTCTGCCTCTCACTGTTGTTTAGTCGCTAAGCTATGTCTGACTCTTTTGCGACCCCATGGACTTGTACCCCACCAGGCTCCTTTGTTCATGGGATTTTCCAGGCCAGAATACTGGAGTGGGTTGCCATTTCCTCCTCCAGGAGATCTTCCTGATCCAGGGATCAAACCTGCGTCTCCTGCATTGCAGGCAGATTCTTTATCAAGGGCCACCAGGGAAGCCCTCTGTACCCCTCAAAGGAAGGTGAATCTTGGGAACATGGGCAGGGCTTCCTGGTGGGGTGACAGGAGGCAGCAGTGCAGAGACAGAGTCTCCACACCAGTCCTCTGACTTCATGCCCAGGAATTACAGCTGGCTGCCACCAATCCAGGAAACAGACTCCCACTGGTGCCCATGGCCCAGAGGCCCCCCTCTCCAAGCCCAGTGTGAAGAGCTTGGCTCTGGCCACGAGTTCTGAACCCCAGTGGGTATTGAAGGGCATGTTATCTGGCTTCTCTGAGGTTGAGTTTCCTGATTCATGAAATGTGTGCCCTTCTCAGAGAGAATCTGCCTGCCAATGCACGAGATGCAAGAGACTCGGGTTCAATTGCTGGGTCGGGAAGATCCTCTGGAGTAAGAAATGGCAACCTACTCTAATACTCTTGCCTGGGAAATTCCATGGAGAGAGGAGAGTGGTGGGGTACAGTCCATGGGGTCGCAAAGAATCAGACATGACTGAGCACCACTCACTCACTCACAGTGCTGCTCTCAGAGGGCTGTGGTGGGGATTCTGGGATACGATGAGCACAAAGCTCTTACAAAGCGTCTACACATTTTATATGTGCAAAAAGTGATGGCAATTGTCATCATCGTCGTCATCACCTAAACACCTCTCTATTCAGAGTACAGCACTTGGGTTTGTGCCTTTGGAGCTGGGATGGCAGAGAGCCCGGGGGGCTCAGACATGTCTAGGAGAGGTCTTGCCCATCACCCTCGGCTACTGCAGCCAACGAGGACCTAGGGTTTAAGGCAGGAGGAGAAACAGGATGACCCGTGGTGGTCACACTTGCCTATCAAAACCCTACATTCACACAGCTTTCCATGGGGACTCATGCCCTAATATGGGTCCAGCAGCTTTCTGGGTTATTTCGAGTGTGTGTGATAATGACTCCAGGCTTTGTGTCTGCTGCCCCCAGACAACTTTTCCATCTGGGGAGAGGGATGACAGCTGGCAGAGAATGAGAAGGGCACAGAGAAGCCGAAGGTCAGAGAGGATGCAGAAAGTGGGCACAGACGGGCAACCCAAGGGGAGAGGAAGAGCAGGAGGCTGGAAGAGTGGAGGGGTCAAGGTGAGAGGGGAAGGACAGAGAGCTGGGCAAAGCCAGCCAGAGCTCCAAGACACAGGTGGGCGCCGGACCCCTCCCAGCAGGATGGCAGTGGGGCCTGCAGCCTGTCTCCTCGCCAAAACGCCAGTGGAGACCCCTTCTATTCAGGGGTCAAGCTGGGCCCCTGGACAACCACTCAAGGCCTGGGAGGGCCCCTGAATCTTGAGTTTATTCACATATAAATGATCTTCTGTCCAAGCGGGGCCCATCAACTTCCAGGCTGCACAGGGTTAACTCCAGAGGAGGGGCTGGCTGGCTTTGCCTTCACTCTACCTCAATTTCTACTGCTCCCATCACCTACCTCCCCCACCCCCTGATCTTAGGAAAAAAACCCATCAAAATAACTATTTTATGTCTCCAAATATGCAGATCATTTTCTTTAATGAAAGATGCTTGACGTCTCCGATCCAATTAATATGCAAATGCAGGAGAGGATTTATTTGTGACATTCTGTCTGGGTGAGAGAAAACAAAAAAGGCCTGTTAACCAAAACACTAATTGCTGTGACTGATTGTCACATATCATCATTTTCATAGGATCTCCTCCATTCCCAGCTCTCAGGGAGCTTGAAACCAGGACTCATCCATGAGGCATCAAGGAGAAACAGGGCAACCGGCTACCTGTGGGCGAGGCCCCTCCCACCAGAACTGTGTCTGGGGCCAACGAGGGTGGAGGCTCCGATTAGTTCTGGCCCCATGAGGGCAGTCCCGACCTTCTACAGAACTTGCTGGTTCATCTTCCTTCCTGCAGTGCACTTCGCCACTTAGATGCTGATGTTCAGACTGGAAGAGAAGAGGCCTGATCTCCACTGGATCTGATAGGCAGGGGGAGGCCTCAGCCCATATACCTTCCTGCCCTGCTCCAGGTCAACTGCTTTTTTGCCATCTGCTCCTACCCTCTTGAAGGTGAGGTGGAGGCCGGCCAGTGTTCCAAGGAGAGAAAGCCTATTAGGGTCCTGTTGGTTACCGCCCTTCACTGCCTCTTCTCTTGCTTCTAATGCTCTTTCACCTTGAGGTCCTCACAGCACTTGTGGAGAGAAATCACCTGGGGAAACTGACACATGGTGTGGCATCTTCTTCTTAATATGCCACATGGACACGGTTGAGCAAACGCCGGGAGATAGTGATGGAAGACAGGGAAGTCTGGCGTGCTGCAGCCCATGGGGTCGCAAAGAGTCAGACATGACTGAACAACAAGGGACCCACTGCAACTGGGTATCATGTCACCCCTTCTCCCCTGACTGCACTGAAGGGTCAGCTGTCACAGCCTCATCTCCCCTGAGCAGCTCTGACCCCTCAGTAGGACTATGAGGCCTCCTTTAGGGAGACCAGGGAGGGGAATGACTGTTGATGGATATCCTTGTTTCCAAAGGCCACAGAGGGGGACTGGAAAAGACACGTTTTGCTTAAGTTATCGGGTAAAGGACAACAGGGTTCTGGGTGCCAGAGAGTCCACACTCGAGGCCAAGGGGCAGAAGAAGATTCGCTAAAGCAGCTTCTTTCCCACATAGGGGCCAGTGGACAAGTGAAGACTAGAAGGCAAGACTCTGAGCTCCAATAGCTTAGAAGGCTGATTGCTGAGCCCTCGAGCATAAACATTCTGGGCACTCAAAGAAGGCCTCTGTACCTTCCCGTCTCCCCTGTGGGACTCCCCAGAGATTCTGAGGACACTGAAACCTGGGGACTGGGGAACAAGTGTGACAAGGCCAAGGAGCCATGGGGGTCCTCCCAGAGACCTTCTGCGGGTGCTGGGCCCAGCTGAGGGTACAGTGAGGGCTCTGTATCTTTCAGGAAAAGTCAGTGGAGGTCAGTGAAGCAACAGTGATCTAGTGAACACCAATGCACACCAGCACAGGGGTCAGAGGTCACTCCCAACAGGGCCACGGTGGTGGCAAGAAGGTGGCCGCCTCCCAATGACCCCCATCTCAGCTGTCCCCATCTCCTGCCCTGGCCCAGCCGCTTCCCTCTGGCAACTCCACCAGGGCCTCCAGGGAGAGCTGGCGCCAGGGCAGCACGGCGCAGACGCTCTCCCCCCAAAAGGCCTGCCCCCACACCCCGGGAACAGGCTCAACAGGATGCCATGCGGGGGAGCCTGGAAGCCTTCCGGGAAGAGCACAGCCCTGGCACCAGTCCCGCAGGAAAGGAGGTGAGCCGGTCTGCCACTTGGTCTGCCGCTCACCTGACTCGCGCCCACGACAGCTGAGCACCAATGGGATGTGCGTGGGTGCAGACGGGAGGCAAGCATCATGGCGCCAGGGGCCCAGGGGGGAAGGGCGGGCGGCTGGGGAGTGGCAGCAGGTTGGCTGGTCAGCTGAACAGAGCTCAGCTGTAAGCGCCAGGTGTGAAGGCCCCACCCCCAGGCAGGGACCCAAAGAAGGGTCCTCAGGGAACACTGATCCTGTCTTAGGTGGCCCAGAAGCACCCATGTTCCCCAGCCTTCCCCACCACCACTAGCCAATGAGAGCAGACAAGCCTTGCTCCTGCTTAGCTTGGGTCCATTTGCGGACACTCACAAGCACATCCTGGGGCACTAGGCCATTGATATGGCCTCACTGTGCTGAGTCTGAACCCCTTTAAAACCAACCCATCTGCACAGAAACCTCTAATAAAACAAAAGAGACTGTGAGCAGTCTATTTATTAAAGATGCCCACCCCCTACCCCATGGCCTCTCACTTAGCCTGGGAGCAGCACATGGCGACCCAGGCTATGGAAGGCGGGATAAGCAAGGTCTGGTTGGGTGAGACCAGCTTCCTAGCACTGGGCAGAGAGGCCCTGCACTTGTCGGGGCCCCTTCATGGCTAAGAGGAGGGGTCCCCAACCTCCTGGCCACAGACCAGTGCCTCCTGGCAGATCACCGGCAGCATTAGACTAAGTGCACAGGGCTTCCCTGGTGGCTCAGTAGTAAAGAATCCACCTGCTAATGCAGCAGGCAGGGGTTGGATCCCTGATCCAGGAAGATCACACCCGAGGAGCAACTAAGCTCAGAGACCACAACTACTGAGCCTGTGCTCTAGAGCCCGGCAGCTGCAACTACCAAAGCCCTCATGCCCTAAAGCCCGTGCTCCACAACAAGAGTAGCCACCACAATGAGGGGCCAGCACACCACAACTAGAGAGTGGTTCCCCACTTGCTGCAACTAGAGGAAAAGTCTGAGCAGCAAGAAGACCTAGCACAGCCAAAAATAAAGAGATAAAATTGTTTAAAAAAGGAAAAAAGAAAGTGCACAATACATGTAATCCACCCGAATCATCCCAAAACCACTCTGAAGGGTCCGTGGAAAAATTGTCTTCCACAAAACTGGTCCCTGGTGCCCAAAAGGTTGGGGACCCTTGGCTTAGAGGGAATACCTGGACCCCGGGGTATCATATTCCAGGCTCCCTACCCTGCTTCGTCTACCTTGGCTCTCCTTCCCTGTGGTACTACTCCTCTAAGAACCAGATGCCAAGACAACACATCCCATGGATGCATTTCCACCTACTTCCCTCCTGAAACCTGGCTGCTCTCATGGTCAGCTTGATTCTGGCCATCTCAGGTGGCGCTGCTTCAGTGTCACACACCCCAAGCCCAAGGACATCCCTTCCCCAGATCCTGGGCTTCTCCCTAAGTTCAAACCACATCAGCAGGGGTTAGTCCCTAACTCACACCCAACATAGGATCTGCCCGAGTCTCTCAGTTCATTCTAGTTCTGGGTGGGGACAAATCTAGACTCTGTTTCCCAAATCCAGGACCTTGGAGCTCTTTCTTCATGGGGCACTTTCAGAGAGATAGAAGAATGCCCCCCACATCTTTGTAGAAAGGGGTGTAAGTCAGGCCACACCAGCTTTAAAATACCCCAGCATACAATCTGCAGGGTTAGAGCAAAGGCCATGTGGCCAGAGCTGGACTATAAATAACCAGCAAATCGCTTCCCAGAGCCAGCCCCCTCCCCAGCACCAAGAACCTTTCTGAGGAAATCAAAGTGAACACAACTGTTACCAAGTCACTACTAAAATATTTACCAGCCTGGCGAGGTGCCGAAGGTGCTTGGCACCGAGTGTTTGCTTATTTACAAGGCTGCTTTAAAGGGTAGAAAGCAAAATAAGGTAACCTGAGCTATTAAACTGAGGGGGCCAGGTGGTACCTACCAGCTGTCAGCTGTCCCAGGCGCGTGGGGAGCTAGAACAGCCATTGATGGAGATTCCCCTCAAAATGGGTCAGAAAAATGAAACAGACAGGCCTTGGAGCTCCAGAATACCCTAACCAGCTGGGGCAGAGTGAGGGCTTGGGCAGCGGGAGTGGGGAGAGTGTTACAAGTTAGAGGGCCTTCACCCGCAACCCAGACCACGGGGCCCGCACAAGACCCCAGGGTGCCCTGGGCTTCTGCATCCTCACTCAGAGGGGACACCCGGGACACTGTCCTGTCCAGAGGTGGGGGCCTGCAGGAGGGAGAGGGGAGGCACAGAGGAAGGCAGGCAGAGCGGGCCGCCCGCCACTGAGGATGACATCAGGGGACACATGCGACTGAAGAGGAGAACGCACTCGAGGGTTCTTCTCGTCCTCTTCCTCCTCTTTCTTTGAAGTTCCCTTGTGGTTTGAATTTAATTTTGATTTTCTCAACTTTAGCAGATTGAAGTTGAAATAACCTACAAATTACTTAATGTGTTGTAAATCTGGGGGAATTCAGGAGTAATGGGGACCACATGTTGGCTGGAGGAAGCTCAAAGAGGGCTGAGGGGAGGAGGTGGCCTTCACAAGACAGGCAGGTGGCCGTCCCAGGCTGGGACACTCATGCCCATGCTCCCCTGGAAGGAGGCAGATTTGGGGGGGGGCTTGGGCTCCCCCAGGGGAGCCGGGAGGATTCCCAAACTGGCCGGGAAGTGCTGGATGGACACAGCGAGAATGTGTTAAGACGGTGGACGGACCAAGTTGCCGCCTGGGGCCTCCTGGTGACCGCGGACAGGGGGCAGCCAAGTAGGCCATGTGCCAGGCGCCTGCCAGGCCCCTCGGCCGCGCCAAGGCTGCCGCGCTGGCCCTGCTCCCCTCTGGCCTCGCACTGCATGTGTGTGGCTGTCAGCTGAGCTCCTACCTCCCTTCTCCCCCCTAGCCGCCCTCCCTCTTCAGCAGATTTCTCTCAAGTACTAAGCCATATGGTTCCAGTTAAGCTCCATATTTTTCCTTGTCGATTGAAGAGACACACTTTCCTCTTTGCCAGACAGTTTGCAGATTGCTCTGTTGGCTCAATTTCTTATTGGATTTCTCAAAAAACCTGACATTTTAAATTAATTTACAGCCACAACAAAAAGAGTTCAGAATTTTAATGGTGTTGTAAGTAATTTTTAGGTAATCCACTCCAGATTTTGATATTAACCTTTGAAACTGGAGTTCATTCAGCTACTATGTTACAATACCCAGTCAGATTCCAGGCCTGGGGGAGGCCAGGCTGGGGTAAGAGGCAGAAACAGGGTTCTGGGGACCCCATTCTCCCAGGAAACCCCCAAAGGGGTGGCGCCTGGGGAATCCTGGATGGGAGAGTGACAGTGACATTGGGACAGGGAGAGGACAGTAAGGGGCCTGTAAGACAACAGGGCGGGTGCTTCAGAGTAAATGGGAGGGGGAAGATGGAGCTGTGGAGCATTCTAAAAGGACCTGCTGGACTCATCAGCAGGCAGCAACCCCAGGCCTCCCAGGAGCAAGAGCAAGGCTCAGGGCATGCGTGAGGCTCTACCCAGCGCACCAGAAAATAGTAACAATAACAATAATAATGATGACAGCTAACGTTTGCTGAGCACTCACTGCATAGCAATGCTTTACACTGACATGCTTTACACACATCATCTCACTGACACCTCCAAACTATGGGGGAGCCACTATCATCATGACCACTACCGCTAATCACATTCATTGTTAACATTTATGGAGGGCTTTCCCCAACCCAGACATTAAGTGGTAATGGAATACTATTCATAGCTTCACTTTACCGAGGAGGAACTGAGGCTTAGAGAGGTGAAGTCAGGTCTCACAATTTGGCTGCTACTAGGATCCCGTCTGCCCTGGCTCACCCCACACCTTGCTTCTCCTTTCACAAAAATGCTACAAAATACTTTCCAGTAGTCATGTATCGACCTGAGAGTTGGACTGTAAAGAAGGCTGAGTGCCAAAGAATTGATGCTTTTGAACTGTGGTGCTGGAGACTCTTGAGAGTCCCTTGGACTGCAAGGAGATCAAACCAGTCAATCCTAAAGGAAATCAATCCCGAATATTCATTAGAAGGACTGATGCTGAAGTTGAAGCTCCAAAACTTTGGCCCCACCTGAGGAGAAGAGCCTACTTATTGGAAAAGACCCTGATGCTGGGAAAGTTGGAAGGCAGGAGGAGAAGCGGGTGACAGAGGATGAGATGGTTGGATGACATCACCGACTCAATGGACATGAGTCTGAGCAAACTCTCGGAAATTGTAAAGGACAGGGAAGGTTGGCGTGCTGCAGTCCATGGAGTTGCAAATTGTCGGACATGACAGCGACTGAGCAACAACAAAATATGTATTGCCGTAATTGTCCCTGGTCCTTCTGGCTACAGGTGAAGGGAAGTGGGGAGGAGTTCTGGTCTTCTGGGCTGGCTGGGCCGGGGCCTGCAGAGCAGGCCACCCCCTCCCCGTGCTGCCTGGGGCTCGGCTGAAGGCCGCAAGCCAATCCGGACAGAGGAAATTCTGGGCATGGGGAGTGGAGGCCTCGCCAACGTCTTTACTAGGCTCTGGCACTCAGCGGCCCCTGCCTGGGTACAGTGCCAGCTTACTACACCAGTAGAGTGTTAGCATTCCTTTCCTGCAGGAGCTTCCCAGGGCACCCAGGAAAGGAGAAGCAGAGATGGGGCCCTGGCCAAGGCTGTCCCAGTCCCTAGAGGGTCCTCTCTCCAGCAGAGGGATCCAGAGGCCAGAGAGCCACTGGACAGGGCTGCCTGAAAGCAGGGGCTGTCCTTGACCTTCTTGTCTTGGGGGAAAAGTGTTCCCAGGCTGAGTCAGTCCCTGCCTGACCCACTGAGATGTCATGTAAACAGTGCTGTATGGGGCCTGGGGCCAGCTTCCCGCTGTCGAAGCTGGGACAAAGGAGGGCCAACTGCTGGGGGGGTACTGCAGCGCCACTGGAAAGGTTTTCACCGACTTCGCTCTGGAAGTGAACAGAGCCCCTGAGCATGTGTGCAAGAAGGACTGAGGACTGAGTGAGGGCAGAGGGGGCACCTGGGGAGTCAATGTCAGGCCTGCAGCCTGTGAGGGAGGGCAGAGCCAGAGTGGAAGGAGCACGGGCAGAGAGATGGTCAGGGAGGAAGGGCTGGAGCAGCGTCGAGCAGCAGCGTCAAGCCAGCCAAAGCCGGGCTACCTGGGTGTAAGGTAGAGCGGCGGGAGCAAGCCGGTGACCCCGTGTCTCTCCAGCCTGGCTTGCAGCCCTCAGAACAGGAAGTGGCCCAAGGAACGCCTGCTTTGCCTCAGTCATCTGTCTATCTATCCATTTACAACAATCTGCCTGTTCTGGGTTTGCTATTCTGGGTGCCAGGTTCATACGAGGCCTTGGAAGTCCAGGAAAAAAAAAAAAAAAATCCAGCCTCCCAGAAACCCACAGATTCAAGAATTTCAGCCTCTTTATCCCCAGGACCTGGGGACACCGCACAGCCCCATAGCGCCCGGGATGGCGGGAACCCTGTGCCTGTTCTCTGAAAGGTTCTGCCCCAGGGCTCCCTTCCTTACTCCCCTCAGGCCTCCAGTCAGATTCCTAGACTCCACAAATGAGTAAAACCTCTCCCAAGGTGCAGAGAACCCGCGAGGAACTCTTGGCCTTTCAACACTTTCATGGAGAAAAGGAGCCTGAGCTCTCAATTTCAGGTGTCCGCAGCTGAGAAATGAGGGTTGGGCCAAGACGCTGGCCTTCTCTTCCTTCCTGATCTGAGCTCTCAGGAGGGCCTGGCAGTGGCTGCCAGGCTGCCCGCTGCCATGCCCAGACCGTGCCCGTGCCCAGACCGTGCAGACCTCGGAACCTGTGGAGCCCCTGGCTAGCAGCCAGACAGCATGTATGAGTGCCGGGGTGGGGTTGGGGGGGTGGACTCAGGCTTACCATGCCCCCGGCACCACGCCAACACGTGGAAGGTTGAACTCACCCCTGGCGGGATGCCACGTGCCCAGGGAGTGGGCATCTGCTGGCACGGCATCGTAGGAGGAATGAGGGGTCCCAGCATCACCTGTCACCCTTGGCTCCCCCTGACACGTCACGGGGGTAGGTCCACTCTAGCCCCGTGTGGCATGGCGCGTGGGGCCCTCCAATGTCCCCTTGGCGCCACGCCCACCACATACCGTGGGCCATCCCCACTGGCACCGGGCCTCGCATGGAAGGACTCAGACACTCTGCTGGACTCCAGCCAGGCTCTGAATGGCTCTCCCTGCTGGCTTGAGGCCATAAACTGGGCATCTCTGGGTTTGGGCCCATGGCACCATATCTTCTCTCTAACAGCCCATAGGACTGCCCTCCTTCCCAGGCTGCCCACAGACAACCATGTTCCATCATTTCATGGACCACGGGAAAATGCCGGAAGCCTTCACAAAATGAGTTGCAACCTGCAAACTATATGTAAAAATTACAATGAACATCCTTCCCCTCGGGTCAGTGGGACACTCCCATCCAACAGACTTAAGTTTCATTTGTGTTCCAACTGACGGAGCAAACTCCAGAAACTTTCTGAATTGTTTCCCTCCCCAGTTGTCTACTGGCCTCTCGCTCTCTTTCCAAGTCTTTCTTGGCTTTTTATTATTATTATTATTATTATTTTATTTTTTATTTCCCCCTCTCGGTCAGGTTAAAGCACTCCTGAGGGGTGATTGACGGGGGTTGCCATGGAGACCCTGGCTTGAAAAAAAGCCTCGTTAGTTGCCAACTCTGTGTGTTGTTGTTTTACAACTGTGACCGACCGTCACATGAGAGGGGGGACAGCTGGGGGCCGGGCAGCACAAAGGGGAATGGCTTTTTAATGGAGTGCCTGGCCGGCGCTTGAAGACTCAATAAAGAGTTGCTGGTGAGTCCCCTCGCTGGGCCCGGCCCAGCACACGGGGGCCAGAGGCCCTTTGTTCCTCAGGAGCTGGGATGGGAAAGTTGGGAAACCAGCCGCTGAGAGGTGAAAACAAGAGGCTTTCCCCCACCGCTCACCGGACAGCTATTTTCTCTCACTCTCAGGGTGCCGGGATCGAGGGGACAAAACCCAGTGTCTCGGACAGGCTGCCGTGCAGGGGGAGGCGGCTGGGGGACAGCTGGGGGAAGCGGAGAGGGGAAGCAGAGGGAGGCGGAGGCCCGCCTCTGGCTCCGGCCCCCCCCATGGCCCTCAGCGTGAAGGCAGGTGGCCGATGGGAAACTGGGCCGTGTGTGGCGGGGCAGCTGGAGCCCCAGCTCAGGACAGGCCTGAGCCCTGACGGAGTCAGAGGCTGCGGGAGGGTCTGCTGGGGGAGGACAAGGTTTTGCAGGGGAGACTTGGGCCGCGGGCCCAGAGGATGTTGGCATCCACAAACACAGGCTGCAAGGCAGTTCCTGCCCTTCTCCCAGGCTGCCCACGAGGACCCCACAGTCACATCGCCACCCGGCAGCTCCAGACAGAGGCCAGAAGAGCCAGGAAGTGGTGCTGGATCAGCCCAAGAACTTAGCCCTTTCTGAGGACAGAAAGCAAGTGCCAGAGTGAAATGCTTTTTGTGGGCTCTGATCAGAGAAAGAGAGACAGAGACAGGGGTGGCGGTTCTCAAAGTGTGGTCTGCAGGCCTCTGGGATTCCTGAGACCCTTTCATGATACTACTAAAATGCAATTTGCCTTTTTTTTCCCCTGCTGTGGTGACATTGGCATTGATGGTACAAAAGCAATGGTGGGTAAAAGGGCTGATGCCTTGGCACAGACCACAGTGTGGGACTGGCAACTACTGTGTTCTTCAGTGCCATGCACTTCAGTTAAAAGAAAGAGCCATATTCACTTAAGAATGTGCTTGACAAAGCTATAAAAAGTGTTAATTTTTACGAACTCTTGAGCCCTGAGTACATGTGTTTTTAATATTCTGAAGGATGGAGGGGGAAGTACTCGTGAAGCACTGTGCTGCACCCCACGGTCTGAAGTTCACCCCGGGAAAGTGCCCAGGTGACTGCGCTGACGCTGAGCCAGCTGCTCTTTTCACAGAGCCCTCTCTGAACTTGAAGGAGCGACTGACTGACAGATACACTCTGGTTTTTCAGATCTGAGGATTTGGCAGACATTTTCTCAAAAGTGAACAAAGTCAGACTGTCACTTTGCGGGGGAAGAAAAACTGGCAATATTTGTTGCCAATGGTAAAATCTGAGCTTTGAAGAGTTTCCTAGTCTGGGAACCAGACTTTGGGGAAAATATCTGCCACCGTGACTCTGACAGTGTCCTAAAACTTAACAGCTTTTCTGATGAGACAGGTGATGATACTAACGAGAGTCATTTTCTTTCACACGTCGTGTAGTGCAATGTGTCACACACAGCAGATCTCTGTTCCTCAGTGCGACCCGTATTCCCCAAATGACCCCTACGTGACCAAAGTCATACTCAGGGGGATGATTCATTCACAGTGCAAGACAGACCAAAGGGTTTTCATGTAAGAAGAGTTCATAAGGTTCACCGATGTAGTTTCAGAGTCCACACTGCAGCTAACCTTTGAGAAACCACTACTCGGCAAGTTTTAGTGTAGTATCAAAGGAGAATAGCCACCATTATCTGCAAAGGTTATTAAAACTGTCCTCTCTTCTCCAACTACACATCTGTGGGAAACTGGTTTTCTTCATAGACTAACGTAGTAGAATCTGCCTGCAATGCGGGAGACCCAGGTTCGATCCCTGGGTTGCAAAGATCCCTGGAGAAGGGAATGGCAGTCCACGCCAGTATTCTTGCCTGGAGAATCCCATGGACAGAGAAGCCTGGCAGGCTACAAGTCCGTGGGGTCCCAAAGAGTCGGACACAACAGAGCAACTAACAGTTTCACTTCACTAAACAACACATCAGCAAGGACTGGATGCAGAAGTGCATCTGAGAATCCGGCTACTCTTGCTAAGTTGGATATTAAAGAAACTTGCAAAAATAAAAAGCAATGCTACTCTTCTCACTAAAATTTTGTTTTGGAAAATACAGATATTCTCATAAAAATATGCTCTTAATGTTAGCATATAATGGGTTTATCATTGTTCTCTTTCCCCCCATTAAAAAAATTCAAGTATAGTTAATTTACAATGCTGTGTTAGCTTCAGGTGTACAGCAAAGAGATTCAGCTTGTTCAGATTCTTTCCCATTATAGGTTATTCCAAGACACTGAATATAATTCCCCATGCTAGACAGTAGTAGGTCCTTGGTGTTTCATGGCTATCTTGAATGAATTCATAAATATGTTTTTAAAAATTTCTGTGTTTTAATTTATAATATGGAGACTATTGATCGCTGTAACTCACATCAGCCAAAGCTCTTTGGGATCCTCAATACTTTTTACGAGTGTAAATAGGTGCTTGACCAGAAGTTTGAGAACCACTGGCTTGGGACAGTGGGACAGAGAGAAAAAGGAGCAAAGAATATGATGTTGTTGGGCTCTGTGGAGTGGGGCTCAGCTGGGATCAGCCTCTGCCCCCGCAGCTGGCCTTGAACTGGGTGAGGGCTGCATGCTCAGCACTGCCAGGGCATTTGAGAATTCCACATCCCATCCGAGGGCGAAAGATACAGCATTGGGCAGCCTGGTGACTGAAGAAGATGGTACCAGCAGGTATTGAAAAAACAACTCAGGTCCTGGAGGGGAAAAGGGAGAGTGAAAGGAGGTGGCCACTTTTGCCCTGGGCTTGAGCAGGGTCTGCCCGGTGGGGCAATAGTCAAGGGATGTGGGCAAGGTGGCCTCTAATAATGCAGGGCCTGAGCCCCACTGCCCCATCAGAATGTAAAGAGGAATTGTTGCAGGGGGTGCCCAAGAATTTAGAGCGGAGCAGGGATTCTTGCCACCTGTGTGCAATTCACAGAATGCTCTGGGCCCCTTCCCAGGGACGTGTTAATTATCTTCCCCCACTGGTCCCGTGGGCAACCAGGCTGGAAATGAGCAAAAGTCAGCTCCAGCTCACTTCACTCTGCTCTGCCTGGGAAAACCAGTGGTCCTCAGCCCTGAGCTTGGCTCTGGTGCAGAGATGTGGAATTTTCCAGGAAAACTTCAAAATCATCACTGAGAGGAGAAGGCATTTGAAAACTACCTTGAAGAGGAGAAAGAAATGAAAGGGCACACCAGGCTTATGCCTAGGACCCTGGGGCTAGGGAAGCGAAAGCTGAAGCTGTGTGTTTTCATCTCACACACAGAGTCCTCAGAACAGTACTCAAACTTGACCTGGGCCCCAGGTCATCCCCTCCTCTTGAGACTTGAAGCTCAGGGATCCCCAGGCCCTATGGCTTCTGCTGAGTGTGGCACCTAAGAGGGCATCTCTGGACATTCAACCTGCTGAATGTCTACCTTGAGTCCTTACCATCTGACACCCTAAGTGGAGGCTCAGGGGGAAGTACCCTAACAGACACACTTGCAGGCCAACCCACCCTACAGATTGCACCAAGAGCTGGCTTTGTACAGGCACCGCACTACATGCTAGGGGTCCTCAGGGGCAATGGCAGAAAGCCCTCCACCCTCACAGGTCTCTGTTCTTAGAGAAGTAACAGGACAACTACAACTCAGTGGGACAGGCACACAGACTGTGAAGAGGAGGGAAAACAGAAAGAAAACCCTAACTTAGTCTTGAGTAATCTGGGAAGGCTTTTGGGAGGAGGTGGCATCTGGAGGACCCAGAAGAAGAGACAGTACAGTGTAGGTAGTAGGAGCCTGGGCTACAGAGGACACACCTGGGTTTGAATCCTACTTCTTAACTCTGTGATCCCAAGTGATGGCCCCCTCCTCTGTAAATCAGAGATGTTATTAGTACCTGCCTCATAGGGTTGCTGAGGGATTAAGTAAAATAATGCAGGTAAAAGAGTATGACACAGGGCTTAGCATGTACTAAGAACTCAATACAAGTTGTTGTGCAGTTGCTAAGTCATGTCCAACTCTTTGCAACCCTATGAACTGCAGCACACCAGGCTTCCCTGTCCTTCACTATCTCCCAGAGTTTGCTCAAATTCATATTCATTGAGTCAGTGATGCCACCCAACCATCTCATCCTCCGTCACCCCCTTCTCCTCCTGCCCTCCATCTTTCCCACCATCAGAGTCTTTTCCAAAGAGTCGGCTCTCCTCCTCAGGTGGTCAAAGTATTGGAGCTTCAGCTTCAGCATCAGTCCTTCCAGTGAATATTCAGGGTTGAGTTAACTGTTGTATTTATAACCATGCAAAGCTCTGTTCTCACTCCTGACGGGCCCACCCTGGTTAGAGCCCCAGACCAGCCCATACCAGGGGGAGCTGCCAGCCCAGAGCAGAACTGATAGACCCCTGACCCTCTCAGCCTCAACATCTGACCCTTTCCATATATACAAGGAAGCAGAGGAGGGACACCCCTGGAGCCTGGTCCAGCGGGTGATAGGCAGAGATGGCACTGCCCACCTCTCCTGAGCCTGAGGGGTACTGAGCACAACTCTGCTGATCTTCAGGACTATCTTCCAGCCCAGAAACTCCAAGTCACCTGCCTGGGAAGAAGCAGGAAAAAAAAAAAAAAAAAAATCCCACGGCCATGCCCTCCCCTGGAAAAAAAAAATTCTAGGAAACAAAATACAACGACATCTTTTTATTTTGTTTTTTTCGGTAATTATACTAAAGATGAAAAACTCATAATAAACATCTCCCAGTCCCCACCTGCTAACAGTAATTATAATAGACTCAACAATAAATGGTAAAGCAGGGCAGAGCTGCATCTCGGGAATTCTCTAGGGCATGTGGATTAGCTCGGAAAGCCTGAATGATTAAAATACACTAATTAAAATTTTGTGTTCCTTGGTAACTCGTCTGCCTGGGCCCCTGGTGTTGGCAAAATGGGAATTAACGTGACAAAAGCAACACAGAGGGTTTTTGTTTTAAATAAAGAAAAAAGGAGAGAGAGAGAGAGGGAGAGGGGAAGATCTATATAAACAAGTTAGACACCAGGAGACAAGAAAGGCGAGGTGGTTCTCTCTCCTTTCTAACTGGAGCACCAGCATGCTTGGGACAGGAAAGTGTAAGAGAGAGGGTCGGGGGCTTGGAGGGGAGTCCCTTTGCCTGCCCTGGGGTCCCGTGGGGGGCACGGGGAGCATGTGTCCAGGGGTCACTCTTGAAAAATAATTACTGGAGAGAAGAGGGTGGGAGAGGGAGAAGACGGGGCAGCAGGCGCCCACCCAGTCCGGCTTTCCAACGGCATTCCTCCAGGGCGGGCCACATACCCCCAACTCCCCGCCCCACGGCCAACGGGACCCTGGGAGGACGCAAGGGAGCTTCTACCCCATTGCAGTTGCACAAAAGAAATTGAACACTTTTGAGTTGCCCTTAGCAACCTAATTGCATCAGTACATTGCACACAGGAGCCAAAGTAACTGAATTTTGATGAAAAGACGGCGGTAATTTACGGCATCACAAAATTAGTTGTCATGGCGACGGGTTAATTACATCTCAAATTAACAATGCAAGTGTGGTGAAATTAAATATAAATCATATTTTCTGCATAAATTATAGGGGTTGATTAGACCGGGGCTCTGGGAGAGGGAAAGGTTGAGCCGCCACGGGTCCCAAGCTGCATTCTGAGCTGACGAGCGAGGCGCCTGCAAGCGCGGGCGCGTATGGGGAGCTCTTGGAGGGGACGGGGGACCAGGTGGAGTCAGGCGCCAGGGCTGCTGGGGGCTGCCTCCCTCTGCTCTCCCTGCCACTCGCAGGCTCAGCTGGCTCCTCGAAGCGCCAGGGCTGTCCCCAAAGTTTGCTTCTGTTTGGATCAAACTTCGGATGGGGGCGGGGGAGGCTAGGCAAGAAGCAGGGCTGGCTGGTGCCTCTCAGCTGAGTGCCAGGGACAGAGGTTGTACCTTCACCCGACCCCACTGGCTCCCAGTTTCTGTGCCCTGAGCCCTCAGAGAATTCACCACAGATGGCAGCTTAACCCCGCTCTCTTCAGTTAAACAGGGTCAAACGGTTTCTGAGCCACCAGCATCTGCCTACCAGGGGACAGGCCTGGTGCCACCCGACACGCAAATGCGCATGGTCAGGGCTGCACCAGCTGGGCAGTGTGCTTTGCAGGTGCCTGGGGCAGCCAGGGGCAGCAGCCTGTGGTCTCGGGCGGCGGCAGGTACATCTGGCTGCAGAAAGTGCTTTACCGGCTGGCCAGCTCTGATTAGGCAACTATGCTCCTAACCCCACGCCACTCGCTCATACCCCAGGGTGAGGCAGCTTGACCCTGCCTTCCTTGAACGGGGAAGAATGGCTGAGAGTCAAAGGCAGAGGAGACCCCACAGAGCACCGTGTCTGGGTCCCCTGGTACCCTGACTGGCACTATCCTGCCCAAGTTGTGGGAACACCAAAGAGGCTGGGGCTGGAAAGTGGTATGTGAATGCTAAGTTGTTTCAGTCGTGTCCAGCTCTGTGCGAGCAACCCTATAGACTGTGGCACACCAGGCTCCTCTGTCCGTGGGATTCTCCAGGCCTAGAATACTGGAGTGGATTGCCACCCAAGGATCTTCCTGACCCAGGGATCGAAACTGCATCTCTTACACCTCTAGCACTGGCAGGCGGGCTTTTTATCTGGGAAGCCCTATGGAAAGTGGAAGGAGCCCAAATGCCCACGCCTGGGTCCCACCCACCTGTCGCTGATGGGCAGCACTTCTAGGCTCTGACATCAGGCACTGCTGGACCAAGTTCTGCTTGGTCAGACCAGGCAGCTTTCCCACAATACTGGGTCCACAGACGCTCAAGAAGCATGCTTCTCTCCTCCTGTGCCTGGCCTTGTTTCTTGGGTTCTGGAGAACACAGAGGAGAACTCCATTTGCTACCTGGACACAGGTATCATGAGGCAATACACCAGGAGTTACAAACTTTCATGAGCAGTGAATCACCGGAGAAGCTCATTAAACCCGTTAGGTCCTCAGGCCCCTGCTTCAGAGGTTCTGATTCTGGATTCTTAACCTGCTCCACTACCACTCATTGGAAAGACTGATGCTGAAGCTGAAACTCCAATGCTTTAGCCACCTGATGCAAAGAGCAAAAGACCCTGATGCTGGGAAAGATTGAAACCAAAAGGAGGAGGGGGTGACAGAGGATGAGATGGTTGGATGGCATCACCGACTCAATGGACATGAATTTGAGCAAACTCTCGGAGATGGTGAAGGACAGGGAAGCCTGGCATGCTGCAGTCCATGGGGTCGCAGAGTCAGACACAATTGAGTGACTAAACGACAACCTGCTCCACAAGGGAATCTGAGGCTGGCAGTCCCCGTAAGTCCCCCAATTAGGAAGCACCAGCAACACCGTTATTAGCCCCATTGTGCAGATGAAGAAATTGAGTCCCAGTGAGGTTAAATCACTTTTGAAAACAGACCAGAGCTGAGATTCAAAGCTACCTCTGAGGTGTTCCCCATCCCATGCAATGCCCCCCTCAAGGCTGTGTCAGGCACCCTGCCAGGCCACATGGGAAATAGGGACCAGTGAACCATAAACTTGTTCCCAAGGAGTACACAGCCTAGTGGGGACACAGAGGGGCAAGCAAAAAGCAAGGCCAAACATGTCCAATCCATCACTAAGGGACAGGGATGTGGGCATGGGAGCCAAGGTGAGGACAAAGGGAAGGCAGGGACGAATGTACCCCGTCAGCCAGCCCAGGGGAGGAGGCGCTCCCTCAGGGTCCCCAAGCCGGCTGCATGCCCAGTAGGGCTGAGCCACACTTCACCTGACCCAGGTGGGAGGAATTTCCTGAAAGGCTTCTGCAGAGAGATGGGGCAAAGGAAGGAAGAGAAGGCCCTTGGCGGTCCCCCTGACCACGGATGTGCATGTACAACTCATGAATATTTTAGTGGCCATTTATTTATCCCTGCACCACCCAGCTGCTGGGGCCACGGACCCAAGGTGGATAAATATAGCCATGGGGCGATCAATGAGGCATCCGCTCCCCTCCTCCCCCTCCACCCCCCAGCCACATCCATTAGGCCCCTTGTTCCCACAACCTGCTGGCTGGGCACCTTGTCCTGCTCAATTGGTTTCCGATTTTCATTAGCGGTGGAGGCACAGCCCCGCTGCAAGCCTGGGCGTCCCCCTCACCCTCCTCTGCCCTCCCTCCTTGGGCTGGGCGTGGAGCCCAAGGCAGCCGTCAGCCTGGAGGGGCCTTTCAGAGAGCCCAACCCACCGGAGCGGGAGAGCAGGGAGGTGCAGGGCCCCCGCGGCCAGACTTCACTTCACGGGCTGGCCCCGTTGTGCAGCACAGAGGGTGGTGGGGTTTCCTGAGGACTCCAGCAAAGGTGACGTGGTGATAGAAAGCTGAGGCTCTCTTTTGCTCATCCTGAAACTTCTGGGGCGCCTCCAATGCCTTACATCTCGGGGAAGTCTGAGAAGGAGTTCCATTGGCTATAGAGTTGGGTTCCTGAGGCTACCACAAGGGGACCCTTGTTCCTCTGGGCTGGAAGTTACACACGGGCCACCCTGGCCTCCTGTCCTCCAGAGCCATCCTGAGCCTGGCTCCAACTTACCATCCAAAAGAATAAAAGTGGGCTGCTGCGCTCTCTTTTAGGGCCTCAGATCAGACTGGAAGGTGCCAGCCAATTCCTGGCCCCTGCTCCTCCAGCAGGCTGGGGCTCAGCACCTGGGGGCACTGTGTCCAGCCAGCCACTGACCCCAGGGGCAGTCTCAGCCCTGAAGGGTCCTGCTACCAACTCTTCCCCCACTCACTCATTCCACAAACAGTTCCCAAACTCCACAGTGTGCCAGACATTGTCCCAGGGTTACAGCTGTGAATGAGACAGACCCAAATCCCTGCCTTCATGAGGTTTAGCCTTGGTGGGGGTGGGGGTGAGATGGGGGTGGGAGGTGGCGGCCGACAAATAATTCAGTAAACAATTAACGAGTTTAGAGGAGGATAAAACAAGGGACTTAATAGAGAGTGACAGAGGGGACAGGTAGGGCGACTGCAGCTACCTCTGAGGAGGTGACATTTGAACCAGAGATACAGTGAATGATTAAAGGGAACACGGCAACTGGGCCTTCTGGTTAAGGAAGGTGGGAAGGCGGGTGGGAAAGGTCTCAGGCCCGGGAGTTGGTTGACACAGGGGAAGATGCCAGAAGGAGCACCCACAGACCCCTTCCTTTGGTGCCAGGTGGCCAAAGGCTTAGGCCAGCGGCTGGCAGGCTGGTAGAGCATCAGCATGGGCCAGGGAGGGGTAGGAGGGGAGGAAGGACAATGGCTGGCAGAGGACCAAGGGCTCGAGGCCACCTGCCTGCTGGCTGTGAATACAGGCCCTCATCCAGAGGCACCACCAGGACAGAAGGGAGGCCGGCCAGGCCTGCATGGGTCCTGCCTGCATGGGAGCTGCAGGGTTGTGGGGTGACCAAGGGTCAGGCTGTCTCAGCCCCTTGACTCCACCTGAGCCAGCTCCAGAGACAAGAGCCTTGACTCTCTGGTCCCTGTCCATTCCCAGTGAGGACACAAAAGGTGGGGTGCGAGGTGAGGGGAAAAGATCAGGCATAAATCCCAGAGGGAGATGAAGAGGGAGGCAGGCCTGTGCCTTTAAAAGAATTTTCATTTAAAGGCTCTTCTCTCTTCCACCATTTCAGTGATCTATATGCAAATATGCTAATGCATGCAAATTAAGACACCACTTTTAGTCCCAATTTAATAGAAAGCATTAAAATACCATTTTTTTTTCCAAAAAACTCCATATGCATGAAGGAAGGATTTTTTTTTTTTTTTTTACTTTTCGCTAAAGTCACATTCCGGCAGCAATTTTATGCTGTCAAAATGTTCTCAACAAGGGGAGATTTGACTAGCTTCTCTGAGAGACAGTCATAGGAAGCCTGGGCTCTGCTTCTCCTGAGTTTTTCTTTTTCTTTTCTGTTTTAATTTGGAAGGGGTGTAGGAAAGAAGGACAGAAAAAGAAAAAAAAACAACAAGACACCCAAGAGTCTTTTGAAGGGTGCGTCTGTTTTCAGGCCGGGCACCAATCCTCCTCTGTGTAAAGTGTGTTAAACCCATAGCTGCGGGAGCTGTGTGGGCCCGCAATCTGGTTGGGGGTGTTTGTGGTCACTTCTGCTCTCTGGAGCCGGTCAGATAAAACTTGCAGTGCCATTCTGTGTGTGCTACTGGCGGGAACATCATCCCAGGGGCCTGGACCACTTGGGAGGGCAGTGCCTTTGGTGAGGATGCAGGAGGACAGGAGGGCATGGGGGGAGGGGGGAGAGGGAAGGGGGGGGGAGGGGAGGGGAGGGGAGCATGGGGAGGGGCAGGGGCAGGGGAAGGGAGGGGGCGTGGCTGGCGTGGCCCAGCTCAGTAGCCCCAGCTGCACACGGAGGGCTGTCTATTTTCACTCCATTCGCTGCTCTGTAATTAAACTTACTGCTTCCACTTGGGCTACCAGACATTTCCCAGAGCGCCCCTCACTCCCACTGGACCCATTCCACCTTTTTCCAGCCTTCTGGGCCACTCTGTCCATCCAAGCATCCTTCAGGAGATTTCAGATCTGGGATCCAAAGGGCCTCTGTCAGAACAAGGGCATCAACCCCCAAACCTCGTTATAGTCCACCCTTCCCTTCTTCAGGCCCTGTTTCTGGGGTTCCAGTTCCTGATGAGAAATCAGTGCTCCAGCACGTGAGTTTTGCCAACAATTTCGCTGTTCCTCTCCTTCCTGGCTCAGGGCCTGACCTCCGGGAAACTGCAACATTCTCTGAGCCCAGCTGGGTTCCTCCCGAAAGGTGACAGCCTCTCACTGAGAGCAAGGAGCAAAGGTCAAGTGGGTGCCACCTTCGTGGGCCAGGCTTGGCCCCGGGTCCCAGTGAGTAGCCCTTTTACAGTCAAGGGAAACAATGCCTACCGCCAAATCCCGGGGAAGGGCCAAAGCTGGTCACGTGTTGGCTCAGTCACTCTTTTCAGCGACCGCATAGACAAGAATGACCCATTCCAGATTACAAATAGGGAGAAGCAAGGCTCAGAGAGGTGAGGCCACCTGATCCAGGTCTCACAGAAACTGTTGGCGAGAGGCAGAGTGAAGCCGGTGTGCCATTCTTGCTCCCAGAACCAGCTGGAAGTTTGGAGGCTGTGCCTCCCACCCCAGTTTACACACCCCCAGCGCGTGAGGAACCCCGATGCCCCACTGGGGGCTTCAGCTCCCCATCCGTAGAATGGGAGAGGGCGGGCACAGCCATCTATGGTTCCTTCTGGCTCCATCTGTTCCTGACTGTGTAACAGATGGAAGAGAAACAAGGGTGGGGTGGGGGTGTCCCCCAGCCGGGCAGGGAGGCAGACTGGCTCCCCAGGGCTGCCCCACACTGTGTTAGAGGCCCTGCGGGCAGTGGCCAGGAGGTCAGGCAGAGCTCAGGAAGGTGGGGAGAGAAATTGAAAACTGGGGATAGGAGGTGCTTAACGAAATCAGAAAAGTACTTAGACTGGGTTTTGAGGACTGAGAGCAGAAGCCCCATTCCAGGGGAGTGCTCAAAGGAAAAAGCAAAGACAAGAAGAGAGAGAAGACTGGCTGGCGTGGGTCCCGAGGCTGGGAGTGGGAGGAGGGTGAACAGGGCAGACAGGAGGGCTTGGGGTGATGGAGGGGGCTTTGTGTACATGTTTCTCCAGCGAAAATGCAAAGGCAGGAGAGAGGAGCGGTGCTGGGCTGGCATGATGGGGCCCGTTGAGCAGAGCCACGGTGGAAAAAAGAGATTTAGATATTTACGGCAAATAACATTTGTTGGTGCCAAACTCCTGGTTTTATTGTCGGGGGAGAAAACAAACCCAACCACCGAAACTCGTCCTCAACTGAGAATCCACACAGAGGCAAGCGATTTCCCCATCAAACCAGTTTTATTGGATATAAATATCTAATTATTCGTAGCAGGCCCTGGAATGCCAGACATTTTGCAGCTTTTATAACATGTGTAGGAGTCTTTATAAATGACATATACACACATATATACACACACACATATATAGTTATATATTAACAAACCTGATTTGAATTTCATCGGGATTATTTTTTGCTTAGTGGGTAGTTTTTTTTTTTTAACAAATCCAGAAAAGCTAGAATGTTTTCAGTGCTGCTCACACTTTCTCTGTGAAGGGGGCATTTTATGAGCCCTGACATGCCTGACCTAGGAAGCTCCGGGAAAGAGACCCCCGCACCACTTTGCCGTGACCCACACGTCCTTCCTTCTGCCCCCCATGGCCACTGGGCACTTCGGCAGTGCACACTCACTTGCTCACAGCACTTTACAACCACAGGACCCACGGCTGCAAGTCAATACCTCACACATGACACAAACATGAGGTCCCAAGCAGACAAACAGAAGTATTGACTTTTCGAACGTAAAGCACACATCTCGTGTGTCAGCCTTCCATCCACAAGCTGTGGATGACGACAGAGTGCTGGGCAGAGGGGCAGGAAGGGGGGAGGGGGAAGAGGACGGAGGGGAAGTTGTCTTATGGGGAATAATGTGGATCAGCCTGTCATCTGGAGACCCATCTTCATCTAGAATTAATGCACTAAAGTTCTGTTTTTCCTCTAAATGGTTTTAAAGAGATGGTGGATTCTCGGCCCGGACATGGGGGGCTCAGTGTACAGCTGGTCCAGCCTCCGGGAAGGGAATGGGTGGCCAATTCTAGCCAAGCAGAGTGCATTATCATCCCATTCCTGCCCCGGCCCTAAACTGCTGCCGCTGTGTTTTCTCCCAATTACTCTCCATGAAAAGAAGTTTAAAAGTCTCTGGCTTTCAGGGCCTCTGACCCAAAGGCTGTTATACAGAGTGAAGAACTCCAAAGCCCTTGGCTAGGCAGGATGAAGGGCGGAGAAGAGGAGCGGGTGTGCGAGGACTTGAAGATCTCTGAGCAAGATGTTTGGGTGCGGGCTGTGGGTTGGGGCTGGCAGCAGCCCCCTAGAGGAGTGCTAACAGGGGCATGCAGTGAGCACAGCAAAGGTCAGTGTTCCCCAAACAGGAGCCCCCAGGCCGCTGAAGCCGAGGACACAGGGCTGGGGGCTGGGGGAGAGGAGTTTGGAACCACAGAATCCAAGGGAAACACTTTGGGGGGTGGGAATCTGGATCCAGGGAAGCTGTCCAGTGAGGTCTGAGGGTTGAAGGACTCTAGTTAGACTGATACCTGGGGAGACTTTAGCCAGGGGGTGGCTGCCCGCAGCAGAAGGAAAACCCACCACATCTCCAAACGCCCCCGACTCAGACCTACAGATTCACAGGAAGCCAGGGCTGGAGATGAAGGAGGGCCCTGGGCCTCTGCCGAGAAGCTCCTAAGAATGCCCACACATCCTCTGCTCAGAGACCCGCACTCAGGGGGATGGGCTGGGGGCTGGGGGAGCTGAGAACAAACAGCGGCAACAGGAACAGAGTTGAGCCATTTCAATTATTCATATGCCAGATGGATTCTTTTCCTGCCTTTTTTTTTTTCCTATAAAAATAAGGAGGGAGGGAGTAGGTCTTATGACAATCTCCAAAATGAGGGGAAGCAGGGGCAGAGGGGAAAAAAAATAGAAATCAGAAGCCCTCCCCCCAATTCATACCCCCCACCTGGTCCTGGAGATCTTTGATCTTTGGACAAGAGGGCAGGAGGGAGAGAATGCCTTCTGTCGGGCAGGGACTAGAGGTGTCATTCAGTTTCTCTATGAGCAGAGAGCAAGAAGCAAGGAAAATTGTTGAAGAAAGGGAGGGTGAAAGAGAGAGAATCACGGAGCCTGGGGTGGAGGGAGTGGGGGGGGCAGGCAGAAGAGGGTTCCGACCTTCTGTGAAGGATATAAAAAATCCAGCCGCCTCAGGGGACACCCAACTATCTAGCATATTGCTGTTAAAATGTCTGCAAAATTTAATACACTTGGCATGCCATCTAATCAGTCCTTGGAAACTCGGGCCCTTGCTCCCTCCTGTGATCAGACCGCCGCACAACTTCCGCCTCTGGGATTCCCACCCCCAGCCTGTCCCCCCATCTTACAGAAAGCCGATCCCCCCCATCAACACAGCTGCTGTGGCTTTTAGGACACATCTCATCCTGAAGTTCACCCGAGGTCCAGAATCCAGAAGGTTCCCTAAGAAGTAGGTTTCCACTCTTAGCAGGAAGCGCCGAGGGTGGGGTGTGAGCTCCAGGACTTGGGTACCCAGGCTTCTCCTTCTCAGCAGGAGAGACAAAGGGCGCCGGGCAGGCATGTACTGACAAGGTCCGTGGTCCCAAGACAGGCAGGCAAAGGCTGCTCCTTGCAGGGGAGCCAGTGAGAGCCTGACAGCTCTTTTTAAATAGCCGCCCAACACACAGAGCTGAAACCTCACCAGGATGCAGACACACACCTGTGTACACGTGGACGCATGCCCAGCCATGTGCTCCATCAACCCACCCATTCCTGGGAAACCTCTGTGAACCCCGCAAGATTCTGAGGCTACTCTAAGTCCCCAGCAGCCAGCTAGAAGTTCCCAGATTAGACCACGGATGGCTGCCTGACCTGCCACCCCAAGTGCAACCATCAGAGTCCTGCAAGACCTGCATACTTCAGCAGGTCACCACTCAGTTCACCTTGACCTTGTAGAGCTCATGAATGACACTGTATGGGACTGATCTCCCCAAAGCTGCACACTCCACCCAAAGAAAGAGAGTGCTTGTCAAATCCTCTTTGTCCACTAAAAAAAAAATTTCTTCACCTTTGATTGACCTAAAACCTCAGGTAGTCTTCAATAGGCCTGGACCCTAAGAAGTTTGGTACTGTTGTCTTTTAGTTGCTACATTGTATCTGCCTCTTTGCGACTTCATGGACTATAGCCAGACAGACTCCTGTCCATGGGATTTCCCAGGCAAGAATACTGGAGTGGGTTGCCATTTCCTCCTCCAGGGGGACCTGTCTGACCCAGGGATCAAACCCACGTCTTCTGCATTGGCAGATGGATTCTTTACTGCTGAGCCACCAGGGAAGCCCCCTAAGAGGCTTAGGGAACCCCAGAAAGCTCATGGCATGCTAAGGCACTGTGAGTGCTTTCTCATAAGATGAGGGGTGGGCTGGACAGGCCAAGACTGGGGAGGACCCGAGCCTCTGTTCACAGGGAAAAACTCCAGTGGCCAGGGACACAGCACAGGTGCCTCCTATCTAACTTCCCACACGGGTGGGAAAAGAGGCAGAGGGAGGAGATTCAAGGAGGTGCGGTCACACAGGGCCCCATGCTCAGAAGCGCATGGGGGTTCAATGTCCTGCCTGCAGTCGCCATTATACAATCCTTAATAATTTTATTATTATTATTATTTTGGCTGTGCTGGGTCTTTGTTGCTGTGCGTGGGCTTTCTTTAATTGCATTGAGTCGGGACTACTCCTCCTTGCAGTGCTTGGGCTTCTCATTGTGGAGGCTTCTCTTGTGGAGCACAAGCTCTAGATGCATGGGCTTTGGTAGTCGCAACGTGCAGGCTCGGTAATTGCGGCTTGCGGGCTCTAGAGCACAGGCTCAGCAGTTTTGGCGCACAGGCTTAGTTGCTCCGTGGCATGTGGGATTTTCCCAAACTAGGGATCAAACCCATGTCCCCCATGTTGGCAGGTGGATTCCTACCCACTGCACCACCAGGGAAGTCCTCTTAATAAATTTAGAATGAGGGGTCCTGTATTTTCATTTTGAACAAGGTTTCCCCCTCCCTAATTATGAAGCTGGTCTTGGGTGTGGGCTTTAGAAGATCAGAGGACCTGGGATTCAAGCCCAAGGCTCTATTCCCCATAAGTTGAGTGACATCAGAAAAGCCACTAATTATCTCTGGCTGCAGGGAGCCTCATCTATAAAGTGGGGTGATCACACCACTCTTGGGGTGGCCGGGAGGACCAGGAGAAGTAAAGTGGGGAGAGAGCTTTGGGAACACAATTACAGGTTCCTATTCAAATGCATGGTGTGCTGACCAGCGGGGGAAGTGAGGCCTGTTTGCGTTGGTGGTGGCTTTCCCCACCCAAGAATGACCTACTCCATGTGGTAAGAGGTCTCCTTCCAGAGCAGTGTGGCAGGGAGGCCTCTGGCAGGCCTGACCTGGCTGGCCCCATTCACAGGTGAAGAAACTGGGACAGCTGATCTGCCTGTTGTCACAAAGCTGCCTTGGGCAGAGACACGCAGAGGACATACTGTTCCCACTGTCCAGTGGCCTTGGTCACGGGACACTTGAGATGCGGACAGTAAGAAGGAAGAGTAGACGGCAGGATTTGGGAAAGAGGAAGGAAAGACCTTTTTACACTACATCACACACACACACACATGCATGCATGCGCACACACATATACACATACAGACGGCAAAATTAAAGCTGAGAACTTGGCTAAAAGGAAAAATCCTACCCTTGTTCCATCGAAACTTATTTTAGGGCAGGAGGTAATTGCCAAGGACCCAAATAAAAAGCCAACCACAGGCTGTAAATGGCTCCAAGTCTTTAATTAGACCCCAGGAAAAAATAGTGGCGAAAAGAAAATGAAAGTAGGCGAAGGCTCCCTGAGGAACAGGCATGTGGTCCCCCGATCCCAAGTCCAGTGGCTTCGCATGAAGGCTACTCTTGCCTATGGCAGGCATCAGAGCGCCTCCTGAACAGGCAGGCGCTGCCCACTGCGGGGACAGGCATGGAGCCAAGGCAGCAGTGCACAGCCTGGGCGAGGGCAGCCCTGGTCCTGGGTCCTTCTCCCAGGACTTCCCTACACCACAGCCAGCGGAGGCTGGCCTGGGGTTGGAACGCCATGGGTCAAGCGGAAGGTGAGCTGTTTCTACCAGCCCAGAAATTGAGGGAGCCCGGAAAGGAGAAAGCTTTAGGTCTGGAGTGGCCTCTGACCCACTCAAAGGTCTGCCCATCTGGCCACAAGGCCCATCTCTTTGGCCACTGACCAATATTTCTGCTTAGCATGTCCCCATACCTGGAGCTGTCTCCAGCCCCTCTCCTGGGCCCATGTGGAATTGGGTGGCTCTGAGATCCTGCAAAGCAGGTTTTTCCCCTCAGGGATACCCCCTCACTAGGACACACTCAGAAATCCTCTGGGTGACAAGTGTCACGTGACGGAAAACCCCCAGCCACTGTTCCATCTTGCCAAGACAAGGAAAGCTCACACAGGCCCTTCAGGGATCTGAAGGCTGCTCCATGATCCTCTCCCCAGCCCCTGTCCAACCTCTGGCCTTGGGAAAACACAGGCGACCTGGGACAAAGGGTGGTGCTGGGAATAAAAGGATAAGCTGTGCTTGGTAAGGTGGGGGCCTGCAGACGGTAGATGTCCATACTCTCATACCAACGGGACAACCCAGTGGGCCAATCAAATGCCACAGGTGAGGGGAACTTGCCAGGTGCCGAGAAGCACATGCCAGACATGATGGAGGCAGTGGCCTCCAGCGATGTTAAAACAAAGATCAGGTCCTAACGACATAAGGCGGGCATTGCCCCCACAGCAGGGGGAAGGGCTCAGGGGTGGAACACGGCCCAGCCCATGCGAAGGATGGAGTGGGAGCTGCTGTACTGGTCCTTTCTCACAGAGTGCCTTCTCATGGTGGCAGGATGGTGAGGTGGACTCACAAACAAAGCCCAGCGCACTACAAGTGGGCACGTCCCAGCAGGGGAGAGGGAAATCATGCCTGACCACAGCTGGCATCAGTGACAGCAGGGGCAACCACTCTTAAGACCCCCATCCTGCTCCCCATAGCTGCCCAGAACCAGAGCTGTCCCACTCGACTCCCCTTCCAGAACTGACTCTCCTCTGCTCCTGCTCTTGCTAAGCCGAGAGCAGGAGGACGTACTCCAGCCCCTCTGGCCCCCTCACTCGAGTGGACTGGCCTCCCAGCCAGAGTGGCAGGCCATGCCCTGCTGCCTACACCATATTCTTTACCTGTTTCCTTTCCTGTTTCTGGGATAGCACTTTAGCAACCACAGATGAAGAGTAGGTCTACTAGCCATAAGGGGGCAGATACCCCTCACACAGTGGGCTACCCTGGTGGTTCAGTAGTTAAAGAATCTGCATGTGATATAGGAGACACAGGGTTGGGAAGATCCCCTGAAGAAGGAAATGGCAACCCAGTCCAGTATTCTTGCATGAGAAATCCCATGGACAGAGGAGCCTGGCAGGCTACAGTTCATGGGGTCTCAAAAGAGTGGGACACGACTGAGAGACTAAACAACAACCCATCATTCAGCATCTGACGGTCCCAGGCCCTGTCATAGGCACTTGAGACATAGCGTTCTTGCAAAGAAGGTACTACTGTGCCCATTTTACAGAGGAGGAGGCTGAGGCTAAGTGTGGCGAAGTGATGGCTGCAAACGTACAGGACGGTGAGCAGGACTGCAGCTCAGTTCGGCCTGGTTCCAAAGTCTGTTTCTGTCCATCATACCTTTCTCCCAGCTAGTTCTCCCATCTGAGCACAACATCTAAGCAGGAGAGGCCTGGCTGACCTCTTCCTGCCTCTTATCTCCTGTACAGGTCGCCGGTTTAATGCCTGCAAAGTGTGATGAAGGTAACAAACATGACCCCATTCCCAGCCACCCACCATGCCCTGCTGCGATGGCCGAGGCCTGCACGGCCAGAGCAAGCTGGAAGGTCTTCCCAGGAGGAGAAGCAGGTGTGAATCCGAGGTAGTCCCCAGATCACCATGGCAGTTAGAAGAGGCTTCCCTGCTGGCTCCCTCCTGCTTTCTTTCCTCCATGGGGGTGGGGTGGGGTGGGGTGGGGGTGGTCAGGCTTCTATCCATAAGGATGAGAAGTGGAATTCCTCTTGGATGAGGAGGGCCAGGGTTACTGCTCCACAACTTCCTCCCCAGCTTGGGAATGGGTTGAGAGCAGCAGCCCAGGCCCCTGGCAGAGGCAGCAGGAGTCCTGCTAATTAATTAGCCTTCCATCTTCCTCAAGTGCTCACCAGACACAACCAGATGGTCCCCGCGATGCGCCCTCTCCTGCCACCCTCCCCTTGGAAGCACACGGCATCTTCCTCTCATGCCCCTCTCCCCGCCACCCCCCCTGCATCTTTCCCTTGTAAACCCCAAGAGAGTCCCTCCTTCTCCATCTCTGCCAGGCCTGGGCCTAGACAGCCCCAAAAGGGCAGGGAGGACAATGACAACCCTGGTTTAGGTTTGCAGGTCTGAGTTCTAGGTGGGGCCAAAGTTCAGGCAGGTTGCAGTTTCTCCTCCTGCCTCCAGACAGTTCAGTCAGGGAGCTGGGGTGGGCGTGGTGGAGGTGGGAGGTGGACCCAGGGCTGAGTCTGCCCTTATTCCTTGGAAGATTTAAGAGATGGTCCTACATCCAAGAAACTCCAACTTATAACCCCAAACAGGAGAATGGATACAAGTATATGTATGGCTGTGTCCCTTCGCTGTTCACGTGAAACTATCACGACGTTGTTAATTGGCTATACCCCAATATCTCTGTCCTGGGGAATCCCATGGACAGAGGAGCCTAGAAGACTAGAGTGTATGGGATCGCAAAGAGTCAGACACAACTGGAGCAACTTAGCACGCAATGCAAAATAAAAGTTAAAAAAAATACTAAAACCCCAAACAAACAAGGCCTGGCTGGTACCCCCTCCTCCCGCAGGAGGGTACCACGTAGAAGCTACAGACGGAGGATGAGATGGTTGGATAGCATCATGGACTCAGTGGACATGAATTTGAGCAAACTCTGGGAGATGGTGAAGGACAGAAAAGCCTGGCATGCTGCAGTCCGTGGGGTTGCAAAGGGTTGGACATGACTGAGCAACTGAACAACTACAACACAAGCAGAAGCAGAAGCCTGTTAGGGCCTCTTCAGTACCACGGACATCCCGTTGGCTGTCTGTTGGCACCTCCAGATCCTTGGAGGGGTGTGGCTTGCAAAGGGCACAGCTGTGCGTTCTAGGCGGCCAGCCTGTACAGGGATACTGGCCCACACAGTTGTGCTGAATAACAGAGCTGTGTGGTCCCAAAGGTAAGGAGCCACAGCTAAGAAGCCCTAGAAGATCCAAGGCCTAGGAGCCGGGATGGACGGCCCTCTGCAACAGGTCCTGCTCTGGGGGAGACTGCGCGATGACCAGAGCCCAGCATCACTCGGCAGCCCAAGCCCTGGTGCCAACAGCTATGTGACATGGTCTCTAGCTGGTGACCCTGCTTCACTTTTCTGGACATCAGTTTTCCCACTTAAAAAATGAGCCTGAGCTGGATGATCCCTCGGGTGGCCAGGAGCTGGTGCATGTGGCGTGACAGGGCCGAAGGCCTGCTCACAGTTGCGTTCAGGACACGTTCGCTGGGATCATGACTGTTCTCATTTTCATAAGCATCACTCTTTGATTCCAAATATTCTAGGAACCTCCTTTCAGACAGAGTTACAAAGTCATGGGGAAGATCTGAGCTTACAGCCCAGGAAAGCCACATTTCCTGAATTTTTTATGCCCAGAATGAAAACTAAGTGTAATACTGATTTGATCGGAAGCTAGGAGGGGTTTGGTTTGGTTTCCTTGAGCCTGAGTAACCCAGGGCTGGCCCGCCCGGGATCTAAGAGGCACTGACCCCACAGCTACTGGGAGAACATAGACACGTGACGGGCTCCTCCGGGCCCATCTTAGTAGGGGATGGTCTTTGGGGTGAAAAATCTTTACCTGGGGCTGCAAGAGTTAACACGGGGCTGGGAGAGGCCAGGCAACATGGAGCACTCCCTGTTTATTAATAAGCTATTTATCACCAGCTTTGCTTTTAATGCCATTTGGGCTTAATGTCGTTAATGAAATATAAATACCCACGCTAACGATGTCGGTCAGAGGCAGCACGGGCAGCAGACAGCTCGCGAAACAGGGCCAAACCGCTGGGCACGCTGGGGAAGAGGCTGAGCGCTCGGGAAGCGGAAGAGGTTCCCCTCAGCTCGGCACCCCCAGCCCCCTTCTGCTCCCACCGCAAGACTCCCCAGCTGGCTGTGCCGGGAAAGGCTGGGAGGAGGGCTGTCCAGGGCCGGGGGAGGCTCAGGATGCTGTTAACTCCTGGAGGACAAGGCAGAGTGAGGGCTCCCACCTCGGGGGCAGTGCCCTGGCATCAGGCCCCTTGGCTGCGGGAGGCTGGACTACCACCAGCTGGCAGCAGGCCCCTCTCGCTGCCCTGAGTTCTCTGACCCCAGGGAAGGGAGCCCCGGTGAGAGGGGTCATGAGAGGGAGCATTAGGACTCCATCACGTTTGCCAATAAAGACCACCCCTCCCCACTCCTGGACTGACATTCCAGGTAGCCCAGCCCCCCTGGATGGCACCCCCTCCCTAAGAAGCTGGCCAGGGGCTACTTGGCCACCTCCAGGTAAGCTCAGAGAGATGGGTAGATGGATGGATATTTCTGGTCAGTGCCCAGAGGCCGTGCAACTCAGAGGTGGCCCTGCAGGGCAGGCTGTTGTTCCTGATCTCGGGCCTGACCTGGGCTGGCCTCCTTCCCACACAGGGGCCATCCCTCTGGCCTCTTTCTGGGCTCAGAGCAGACGCCCTTAGCAGATGACTGCCTCACCCAGCAAACCCTAGAACTCCGGGTCTCGATTTCAGGTGAGGCCACAGACTGCTCCCAGAGGCAGCCTCATCTGGAAGAAGCGGCCCTGGGACTTGTTCCCCAGCCCAGGGACCCTGGTGCCTTTGGAAGAAACGTGGACTCCACTCATCAAGGGCCACCTGGGCCCAAAGAGCGGCTGGAGACTCCGGCTGGTGGCTGCCCTTAGCTCCATCCTCCTGTCCCGGTACCAAGGCAGTGGAGGTCATTGTGCCACAGCTCCACTCCGCTTGCCAAGCTCCCAAGCAGCCCCCCAAGGGTGCTGCCTCTTCCTGAGGGAGCTCCAGGCTGTTTCAGGGAGGGAGCTCTGAAGGCTCTGGCCCCCCATGCTCAGGGTTGCCTGGGGAAATGCAGGACAATCAGCAAGATTTGAATTTCAGATAAACAGCGAATACTGTTTCAGTGTATGTCCCAAATATTGCATAGAACATACACACACTGAAAATTATTTGCTATTTATCTGAAATTCCAATTTCACTGGGCATCCTGTATTTTTTTTTCATCCTGTATTTTTGCTGGCTAAACTGGGCAAGGCTATCATATGGTTGCAAACAGTCGGACTGAGCGTGCATATGTGCCTGCACCTCACCCCTCAGCAGGTAACACCTGGCCAGTGGGGAGGGTCTCTGGTGGAAGGGGGGACTGGAGGAAGGGGGCATCAAGGGACAGGAGACCCCTGCTGTCTCAGGACAGTTGTCTCCTTTCAAGGAGCTCTGGTTGTAACTGTCCCCTGCCCACCCTTTCCCCTCACTGGTTACTACCGCACTGCCCAACGCCATGGCTCACTTGTAGGGGGTCCCCTCTCCCCGCACCCCCCAAAGTCACCTCCATGTCCCCAAGGAGTACAGGGCTCATTTGCTGGGGCCTGGTGGAGCTCAGTTCAGCGGCTAATCCCCTGGGTGGCTCCTGTCAGATTATTAATTAGCTAAAGCGGATTGGTCCTGGAACGACATGCGCTTGGACTTCAGATAAAGCAGGCCAGGGAAGCCGGGCGGGGGGCGGCTTAAAGTGACAAGACTCCGTTTCTGAACTGCTCCCCGAGGTGGGGCTGGGCTGGCAGGCAGGGCCAGGGCAGGGTGATTGCTGACAGACCCTCCGCCCCACCTCACTCCTCTGTCCACTCAGGAGAGCATCTTGGAGCAGGTGTGTGTGGACGCACCTGTATCCAGGCGCAGACAGCCCATGAGAGGAGAAGCCAGCCAGAGTGGGTCTTGCTTTTAAAGAGCTTGTGCCTAAGCAGATCATGTCACTCAGAACTCTTCAAAAAGCTTCTTATTCCACTCGGGGCAAGAGCCTCAGTTCTCACAATGGCTTCAAGGCCTGCAGGAGCTGGGGGACCCCCGTTCAACTCCCTTGACCACACAGGGCATCTCCCCAACTCCAGCCACACCATGCCTCCCTGCTGTCCTCCAACATTCCAGGGGAGCTCTTGCCTCTGGGAGGCTCGCTCACTCATTTCCTTCTGTCCTTGTTGTTGTTTAGACACTGAGTCGTGCCTGACTCTTTTGAGACCCCATGGACTGTAGCCTGCCAGGCTCCTCTGTCCATGGGATTTCCCAGGCAAAAATACTGGAGGGAGTTGCCATTTCCTCCTCCAGGGGATCTTCCCGACCCAGGAATTGAACCCAGGTCTACCCACACTACAGGCAGATTCTTTACCACTGAGCCACTAGGGAAGCTCCTTTCTGTTCTTACCCAAAAGTCAATTATCCCACTGATGCCTTCCCCAGACGCCACACCTAAAATGACAAACCATCTGCCCACCTCCTCCTGCCACACACACTCCCTATTCTGTCCTCCAAACCTGCTTCACTTTTCTCCCAGACACACATCGCCATCCAATATCTACTCTATTTCTTTACTGCATTTATCATTTGCCTCCCTCCACAAAGATGCAAATGCCACAAGCACAGGAATTCTTGCCTTGTTGGTTCACTGATGCACTTCCAGTCCAGTCTGTAGCGTCGTCAAGCATCAGTAATGCTTGAGGAATGAATGAAAAAGAAACATGAATGGCCAGAGGTTAAAGGTCAGAATCTGGACCTCCACCTCTGCTAGCTCTGAGTTCTATGTGGCTGCGTCCTGGCCAACCCTGGGGGGCTCCCCAGTCCCCCGTCCCTCCTCCGCCACTCTTTTGGAGCCCGCCCTTCCCGGCTCTGCATCACACTAGGTGCTACTTGTACCACAGTCCTAGCATTTCCCTGTGGATGCATTTCTAGGTTCAGGGTCTCCCGGGGATGTCCTGGGGCACCCATCTCCTTGCCACCCGACCCTCCGCTACCAGAAGGGATTGTTACTCTCTCTGCCCTGGAAACAGAACAGGGTGATGACAGCAAACAGTGGGGGACACCAGGACTCCCAGCTGCTTCCCCGGGCCCAGCTCTGATGCCAGCAAACTCTTGGGCCTGGATTGTTTTGACTTGAGTCAGTGAAGCTGAAATATTGAGTCACAGCGGCCCTAAACTTCATTACCAGCTCTCAACACAGATTACTAAGGGAAAAAAGTTGCTTTTAATTGCTTTTTCCGATTAGCATTTCTGGAGAAGAAACTAGTGATTAATTACACCTTCCCTCCCTTCAACCACCCGTGCCGCAGAGGTCCCGACACCAGGCTACCATCTGAAGACTCAGGATCAGAAAAGTCTCATGCTTATGAAGGGCCAAGAAACCAAACCAAACTGGGTGGTGAGCTGAAAGTGGAGACCATCCTGGGGGCTGATTTAACAGAGCAAGCAGCTGATGGTGTGGGGAGGCCCGGGTGGGCCCATCCAAGGGTCCTCTTACGGCTTCAGCATGGTGTCCACTGGGCTGAAGGACTTCCACAAGGACTAGGACTATACCTGGGTGCATTCTAGAATCAGAGAGTCCCAGGAAGCTGGGAGAAGATGAAATTGGGGAGCCTGAAGATCTGCAAGAGAAGATGATGTGATTGCAGCCATTGGGACTCCCCTTGGGTGCAAAACCCACTGTTGCTTCTCCAATGCCAGTGTGTTCTCCCAGTGGAGGCTCCAAGGTGACAGGACAGAGGCAGGGTGGAAGTGTCCTCCTCTCATCCACAAGACATCAACCCCCCAAACCATGGGCCACTCTCTGTCCCTTTTGGAGTGAGCAGATCACTCTGGGTAGGTCCCGGCAGTCCGGCCTTGCCGGCCCTGCCTGATCCCTTTCCCTTTGGGTCAGTGCCTGGTGGACCCCAGGGGCTTCCAACCCTGCTAGGAGGGAGAACTTGGGAAGGAGGCGCAAGATGGGGGTGTTGGCAACACCAAGCAGAATCCTAGCACAGATTAGAAGCCAGAACACTCAGTAACTCTTCCTAAACCATCTCCCCATCACGTCTCTGCCCAGCTCCATGGTGTTGTGACCACGGAGTCCACTCATCCAGGCTGCCACCTGGGGATGGGGGGGACAGGTGGAGGACATAGGCCCCCACTCCCCTCAGCCAGCACCTCCCTCTCCCAATCCCGCCCCTCCACACTCCCACCCCAGCTGCAGGCTCTGGAGCGGCCGGCCCCACATCAGATCAAAGCCCTGGAGAACGGAGTTAGAACTGTCCAGTCCAGTTATGAGTGAAGGCCATGGATCTAGTGCAGGCCACGGAGGCAGAAAGCAGAAGAGCCTCCCACACATGCACAGACACACACGGCTGCCCACCCAGACGCACCCGCCCCCAGGGCTCAGCCCGGTGTTTTGATGTCGGCAGACACACCCGGGAAGACTGGCTGACACCCCCTTGGAGCCTGAGGCACCAGCTGCACGCCTGGGACATCCCCATCACCCGCTGCAAGGCGGTGTCGCCAGCCCGCCCTTCTGCTCTCTACTGTCACTCCCCCTGGAGGTCAGGCCTCCAGAGCGTTCCTGGAGGGCTGAGCCAGCCCATATGGCTGGGAATATGTTGCCAGCACAGGCGGGCGAGTCCTCACTGGGGCCCCCGCGGTTGGCTGTGACAGTTTCACACTCGCTCCAGCCAGGCCTCTGGCTGCTCTCTGGGCTACACAGCGACCACTTGGGGGGCTTGTAGATGGTTTGGCTATTACAGTATCACTGCTGGGACTGCTTGTTCTGTCCTGGCCCAAGCAGATGATTCCAGGCCCAGGAGAGCGGGGCCTCACGTCAAAGACCCTGGAAAAGCACAATGGTCTAGGTCAAGCCTAAGGACGGATCTACGGCAATTCACACTGTGAATTGTGGAAAGACTTTCTGTGTGGAAAGACAGCTAGGATCTCTATCCATGAGCTGGGGCTGGAGACTAAACTGGCCATTTCTGGAAATGAGGGAGTCTTAGACAAACCCATTTCTCAGCTCTCAAAGCTGATCAACTGAGGTTCTTTGTATCCAGGTGCAGAAATAACATTTAAAGCCACAGTGAGAGAACTTATACAAGCTTCTAGGCACAACCTCAGACCCAGCAAAGAATCCATGGAGCAAAGGCACAAAACAGGCTTCCATGCAAAATCTTAAAGCCACAAGGACAATGAACTGGGAAATCTCTGCTGAAATTGGCACCGGATATAAGCAGGCCTCAGGCCTTCTCTCCACAGATGACCCAGGGGTGCTAACGCACTCCACCAAGCTTTCTTAGCAAACAGCCCAGTGCCCAGAGTGGTGCTTCTCCCCTTGGCCCTGTCAGGGGGGACATGAGAGAGAGGAGATGTAGGGCTACATATCAGGGGCCTGGAATGCCAGAGTCAACCTGGGATCTTGTCTCTTTTGTCCCTGATCAATCCACCAGCAAGGCCAGTTCACTCTCCCTGTAAACACACAGGGCCTCTGCCCTCTTTTCTCCATTTCCCCCTTCTGTCTCAGTCACTTGCAACTGATGTCAAACGGAGGAAAGGAATAAGAACAACAATAAAATCTGTCTGTGGGATGTTCCCAGGGGAAAGAGAAAGGTTCCACTTGGTTCCTAAAATCACCAAAAGCCCCCTCCCAGAATGTAACCTGGTTGGCTGAATCAGCTTCTCACTCCAGGGGCTGCAGCAGCCTCGTCTCCTGGTTTCTGCCCTTGCCCCCTCAATCCATGTTCACCATGGCAGCCCCAGCCTTCTTTTTAAAACAAGATCAGATCACTTCACCTCCCTGCTTTAAACCCTCTAGCAACTCCCCCATCACCCAAACAATAAAGCCCCAACTTCCCCTGGCACAACACAAGCCTACAAACCCTGGCCTAGCCCTGTCCACTCCCAGCACTGGGGCCTCTTTCTGTCCACCAAGCACCTTGAGCTCTCAGCCTCAGTTCCTGTAGACTATTTCTCTCCTGCTGAAAATATTCCACCCCTCTTAGGATGGGTTTCCACTTTCAATTCCTCCATCTCAGCCAACTGTCATCTCCTCAAAGGAGGCCCCTGTACTGCCCAGTCACTTCCTACCACCTCATCCTATTTCCATTCTGCACTGAAGATTTCCTTGTCATTCTTTTGGTGTGGGTTTATCTGTTGTCTGCTTACCCAACCAGAACTCCACAAGAGCTGGACTGTCTTGTCACTTTATCCCTAATGATCAGAAGACACCAGGCCCTCCATAAGTATTGAATAAACATAACCAGATCTTCTGTGGCACAGCCAGAAGTGGGGAGAATCTGAGTCAGACAGGACCAGATCTGCAGACCAGACCTGAGCACAGACTTTCCCCAAGCCCACACTCTTGTGTGGTGAGGCAGGACACCTCTGAGACCTCAGGTCACTCAGACTACAGAGGACCCCAGGCTGTGGCCAAAGGGCCAGGTGAGTAAGGAGGGGCTCGGCCATGACATTCCCGCTAGGAGCCCTCTGAGTTCCCAAGCTCCATTACCAGGGCCAAGACGGCCGATGCCAGGATATAGGAGTCCCCGAGGACTCCCAGAGCCCATACCCTATGCCTGGTACAAATCCCAGCTGGCGTGGCCCCTGGGAGTCAACAGTGAGTGGAAACTTCAGAAAGGGAAAAACTAATGGGCATGTTTTGCCGAAGGAAAGAAGAAAACAAAAAGCCTGCCACTGAGGACAGAACCACCAAACACTGCCCCCTGGAAAAGGGGCTCCACAGACACTCTGGCAACTTGTTCACATTCAGGGCACAGGCAGCTGGGGAGACCATCCAGAGGGTTGAGGGTGCCTGGGCTTGTCATCCCAAGACCCATGATCATCAAGGAAGCAGACTGGGACAAGAAAAGCCCAGGAAAGGAGCAGAGACGTACAGGAGTTGGTGCTGACCCAACTGGACGACTGCACAGCCACCAGTCTATGCAGACCCATTGCCATCAGGGAAAAACAGCTGCACATCCTCAATGTGGATGGACCAGTTCCTAGACACTGGGAAGACAAGTCTCAGCCACACAGTTACTCCACCACAGCAACCAAAGGCCATGCTTACAGCTGATCTGCAAATCTCTAGCCCTGATCCATGACTTCTGCTGGTTCCCAAGGTGGCATGCCCCAAAATGGCCAGGCCTGCAGCTCTGGGGACCACTCAAACCTCAAGGAGCACCAAGGCACCCATGTCTGCAAGTACCTCCTCCCTGCAAGTTCAAAGTCTAGAGTTGCAGCACTTGACCACTGGAGGGAGGGGCGGGACACGCCTGCCCTTGGCGCCTGTGGTGCCTGCCATGCCTGACCCTACAACCAGAGCACAGGTGGGTGAGTCCGGGCTGCCGCCTCCAGTCTGGCACACACAGGAGAAGCAGCCCCCAGGCCTGCCTTCCCAGCCACACTCCAGGGCCTCAGATTCAGCCCCCCACCCTAAGATGCTGTCCATCAACTTTATCAACCCAACCAGCCCTCTGGGCTGGTCCCTTCAGGTCGTAAGACAATACTGGCTAATGATAAGCATGTAGTAAGTTACCTGCTTTGTATCAACCCTCCCCCCATGGGCATCCCAGGTGGTGTAGTGGTAAAGAATCCGCCCGCCAATACAGAAGACGCAAGAGACACGGGTTTGATTCCTGGGTCAGGAAGAGCCCCTGGAGCAGGAAATGGCAACCCATTTCAGTATTCTTGCCTGGGAAATTCCATGGACAGAGGAGCCTGGCAGTCCATGGGGTTGCAAAGAGTCGGACGTGACTGAGCACACGCACATACATCTACCTTATGATCTGCCACATTTGACACCTGCAGGCAAATATCTGACAGTACCAGCCCCATAGGCTACCCATCCCAGGTGTAAGTACCTGTCTTAAGCATGGGGCTAACTTCCGAGCCGGGGTCAAAAATACCTGTGTCCTCTTCTCTAAGGTGGGTCCTGCCTGGGCTGGAGGGCCACCAAGAGAGCCCCAGCAAGTCACACCTGAGCTCAGAGCAGAGCCAGAGTTGCTGGATACATAGATGGGTTGTACCGTTCCCAGAGATGATGTTCAGAAGTGACCCGTCAGGTGGCTCCAAGAGGCATGTTTGCCACAGGCCTCACCTGGAGTACCTACACGCTGCCAGCACCACCCGATGTCATACAGTGGTGAGGCCGGGAGGATTCTTCAAGGTCAGTGAGTCCCACCTCTTTATTTCACTTGTGGGGAAACAGAGGTCCAGAGGGGAAAAAGCAGTGTGATGAAGTAGAGCCAGGGCCAAAATGCAGGTTCCTAGGCCCTGGCTCTTTTCTCAAACCTGCATATTCTCGGTTTTGCTTAGGGGAGTTAAGCTACCACCGCTGAGAAAGGCCAATACAGTCTCTCCCCTAAGAAGGAAACCCTGGCTGGCCAACGACGGTCCCACCCACATTTCTCAGTGACATCTTGGGAATCTTGGGAGTGGTTACCTTTGCATCCCAAGAACCTGGGGTCCGAAGTCCATTCCCACACACACCACGGGAGCAGCAGGACCCCCTTCTATAGGAAGGGCCGAGGCAGCAGGAAAGGCAGGTAAGATGGATGGTCTTCACCTTCACTCAGTGAGGTCTGTTTGCCTACCAAAAGGAGAAAGGAAAACAGATTTATTTGGCTATTGTTGAGACCTACAGAGCTACTCAGAGAGAAAGACAATAGAGGGTAAGGTTCAGACACCTTGCCCGGCAACTGGCCAACAAGGTAAGAGATTCTCAGGCCTTACCTAGCAATCGGCAGCTGGCATCACCGTGGTGCATGCCATGCCTGACCCTATAACCAATGTACCCTTTGCACGATTATTAGCCAGCTGCTACAAGGTTGTCCCACCTAAAGAAAGAATCAAATGGGTAGAAACGAAAATAAGCCAATCAGGTGCCACCCCAGGTAACAACAGAGTGACCACACCCTAGACTCGGCACCGGGGGTGAAAGGTCAGGCTGACAATGAATCAAGCTGACATTGGAAACCAGATCAGACTCACACAACCAAACCAACCCTTGGCCTCTCCAGCCTCCTGTGCCCTCCAGACTTCCCCTTGACCAGCTCCCACCTGCTCCCCTGACCCCCACAGTGGCCTTATGGGAGTCTCTAAAAATGGAATAAGCAGGTGTCTCTACAGCTACTACGATGGTGAGTTTGGCTTCTTCTCTTTCTTTCCCCCTCCCCATGCTGGCTCTGTGCCCTTACATCTCATAAAAAAAAGAAAAGAGGGTACACACACATGCCCCCCAAAAGGGGGGCATATCATTTGTGATATAGGTGTTGGGCCAGAAAAAAGTGGCCAAAGAAACTTGGGAGGTTTGCCCTGCTACCGGCAACCTTTGTGTCAATTTAAGCAAATATTGTGGTGTTTCCATGGTGATTCCTGTTTTGAATATCCACTACACTCACTTTTTAAAGGGCTTTTCCTGTTTGCGTTTCAACTCCAAACCTGTAAATATTTTCAGCCTTTTTAGAAAAATTAGCCCATGTGCGTGCAAACACAGACACACCACCACCGACACACAGCCTCCCGGGCCTGGAGTTCCAGCCTCACAGATGTGAGAGTGGGGTGCAGGAACCCCGAGGGGGCTGTCTCTCTGGTCTCACACCCACCTGGCACACACAGGGCTGGCATCAGGGAGGGTGGAGCCTAAAAGCCCGGTCCTTCCCTTCCCCCTTGCCGGGTCACTGCAGCACCCGCGCCTGGCCTGTGTATTCCTAAAGCCTGTGAGTGGGCTCGGCCCTGACTCCACAGTGTGGCATGGTGTGGGCAGCTGCTTAGCAGGTTCTCCCACTTGGCCCAGCCCCTGGATCCCCTGGGGCCTCCCTGGAGTGCATGAACCCCTCCTCTCCTGCTTCCCAAGGTTGGGCCATGAGTGGAAGGGGGTAGTCGGTACTCTGAAGGCCAGAGTTTCCAGCACCAGTTCCACCCCACCTCTGCTCTGGGCAATGCCACCGAGCCCAGCTCCCCGGAGAAGCTTCGGGATGGCCCTGCAACAGTGGTCCTGGGCTTGGAGCAGCCCAGCTCCCACCCCACCCTTCGGCAGGGTTAACAGCGGGTTTCCTGGTTTCCATGGATTCCCGCCAGGCCCCTAATGTGAGTTTCGTGTGATTTGGGGGAAGTGAATTTCCTTTGTTTTCCAGTTTGGGAATATTTTTTTCTTTAAAAAAGAGGAAAAAACACTTTAATGGGAACTTCAGGGCTACTGAGAGACTCACTCCTCTGGGCTCTGACACGCCTCTCACTGTTGGTTCAGAACCCCCCAAAGCCTGGGGCAGCTCACCCACTGACCAAGCATCTCTGAGCTGGAAGATGGGGTGCCAGCCATCACCTACCACTCCCTACCCCCAGATCACGCTTCTTCTGGGGGGGCTGTACTCAGATATCCCATCAGAAGGACTGCTGCCCCACCTGAAAGCCAGCTGCTTACACAGCTGGAGGATACTTCCCTGCTTCCAGGCACACACGTTTCCCCAGAGAAAAGGTCAAGAGACACGAAGGGTAGGGTTCCTCCCTGGCTCCTGGCAAAGAGCTAGAAAAACCTGAGTCTGACCACACACAAAAGGTGAACATGAATAAAACCAGGGTCTTACATCCTAGTTCAGAAGGGGTTTTCCAGTTACAGGGGAAGGGGGTCTTCCAGACCCTGGTGGGGACTTTGGCCTCCTCCAGCTGAGGGAGGGGCCGGTCCTGGGCAGAGGGACCTTCTCAGCTTTGGCAGTAAGAACAACCGAATAAAGGGTGTGGCCAGGCCTTCTCCTCCTCCTCCCCATTCCTGCATCCTCCAGCCCTGCCAGGGTGCGGCCATGCCCCAGGACCGTCCCCAACCAACTGGCCTGACCCATTTACCAAACCAGGGCACAGGCCCCAGGGCCTGCCATGGTCAGGGCCCTCCCACAGCACAGGCCCTAGGGCCATGGCAGCAGCAGGAATCTTGGTCAGTAGGTTCAGAGCCCAAAGGCCCAAGCTCTCTGGCCAGCAAGTGAAGGGGTGAGAAGTCAAGTGCAGGCACAGAAATAACGCTGGGCTGAGACTCAGAAGACGGGTCTGAGTCCCAGTTCTGCCGCTTAACTCACTGTGGGCCCTTGGACAAGCGACGTACTCTCCCCAGGGCCCAAAACTTCCTGGGCCAACGACGGTGACGCCTTCTTCCCGCCTACCTAGCAGACGCGGAGGACCAGCAAGGACGTGAAAGGCCTTCAGAGCGTTCTAGAAACGCTCTTGACTCCCAGCACCCTCTTCTTGCAAGTCTCTTCAAGGTAACTTTTCAGAATCTACCTCAAGCAGGCCCATATGCCCCTCCACTCCCTTCCTCGTGAAACCTTCCCTGTGGCATTTAAACTGGACTAAAGTCATTTGTGCACGAGTCTGTCTCCATCGTTGATTTTTAACTCAAGAGCAGAGACCAGGTCTTAATTATCATTGCGTCCCCAGCATTTAGCACAACAGCTGGCCCGCTGTGGGCAGCACAAGTGTTTGTGAGATTGAACTAGTCCCTGATTTCATGTCAGAATCAGATGGGCCTGGCGCAGCTTCATCCCCCTCCTCCGACAGGAAATTTTATCACCTACTTTCATGCTGGCTTCTGTTTCGTTCCTCTAAGCCCCAACCTGTGTCCTGGTCTCTCCCAGCTCCTCCATCAACACCATGAATTCATAACTTTCAGGTTCAATGAGGCAGCTTGGTTACATGACCCTCCTCCAGCTGATTCTGGTGAGAGGTGATTGAGCACCTACTATGTGCAGGGAACATGGTGGGAGTGGAGGGCACACCCTCTGCCAAGAGGCCTATGTGAGAAGAAATTATATTAATTTTCCAGACGCCTTCTATTCACCAAGCAGCGGGCCGAGTGCTTGTGTATGTATGACCTCATTGAATCTTTACAACATGAAGTAGGAAGGATTATGATCCCCATGGGTAGACTGAAGAAGGCAGGCACAGAGATACATACCAAGTGACTTTCCAAAGATCATATAGCTCACAAGTGCTGGAGCAAGGCCTGGAGTCAGGCTGACAGGCTCCTAGGCCCAACTCACTTAAAAGTTCCCCTCGTCCCTACCCATGACTTCAGTCCCCACCCACACCTAATGTTTTTTCCCCTCCTGAATCTCAGTTCTCCTGCCCTCCAAACAGGTCTCCATCAAATCCTCAGAGTCACCCGAAAGCATTCAGAGATCACAGCCCAGAGGGAAGGCAAAGTCCAGGCTTAGGTTGGAAGGAGGTGAGGCCTATGGTGATGCACCTGGCGAGCAGGAGGAACCCCTGGATCCACCTGGTCAACAGGGTCCCAGCTGTGGGTATGACCTCCTGGAGAAGAAAGAGGTTGAGCCACCCGACGCTGTCACGTGATGGGATAAGGACGAGGCAGCCACCCAGGAAAGGGCCACTCTGAGTCAGGAGGCCCTCTGGGCATGGGACAACCTCTAAGTCTTCTCTCCAGACCCAGAGTAAGCCAAGAGGCTTTATCCCAGGGTGGGTGGGTGGGTACACAGAGATTTCGGCCTCCTTCCCCACATCAATACCTCCTGATGCAATGAACACCTGCTTCAGAGATGCAGGGCTGAAAAGCAGGGCCACAAGACCCCCTGACCCTCACCAGGTGAATGTGCAGTTGAGGCAGGGGTCACCTAGCATCTCCCCAGTGGTGAGAAGTCACGGGAGGTGTGGCAGGGAAAGATCCAAATCCCAGAGGATAAAGAGGTGGAAGATCAGGCCAGGTGGGGAGAGGACAGAGCCCTAATGAGCAGATTTCATAAACCACCTGGAGTGAAAACAAAAACACAGACGTGCACATTGCCCAACTTCAGGGCTGTATGGAAAAGGGGAAAAAAAAACAATAAAAAAATCCACATCTTAATACAAAAATCCTACACGATGTGTTGTGGCACGAAAATGTTTTTCATTGCATTTTTCATCTGTGATCTCACACAGCCTACGACGGGTACGCCCAACGCAGGAGGTATCTGATGGTACATAAACAGGGCAAACATACATACAATGAACCAAAACAAGGGCAGCAAAGATTCAGGTTGGTCCGAGCTGACATCGCATGGTTTCAGGTGGCCTCTGGAGATGGCTACACTGGCTCCAAGCATGGGCCCCCCTTAGATTCCTGAGGGAGGAATAAATGGGGCAAGAACAAGCTCCAGTGGAAAGAAACGTGGAGTTCTGAGCACTCCGAACCAGCGGAACTGCGGGCCAGCTGGCTGTGTGGCTTTCTCCACTGACGGTGCTGTCCCGCCATCGACAGAGGCCGGAGAGGGAACGCACACCCCAAAGGCCCCTCCTGTGTGTCACTTACCCCACAGTTACTATCTGTCTCCTGTTTGCTCCACCCCTCCCCCCTTTTAATTGTTGGATGAGTTTACAGAGCTGTGTGCCAAAAACAATCAACTCTAGGGAACAGAGTTATACAAAATAGGGCGTGTCGCCAGAGGGAGACGGATATCCATGGAAACCGCCACCTTTTCTCAGTAGCCTAGGTAAAGCCGGGGGAGGGGGGTGCGAGGGGGCGGGGCTCCACCCAGAACAGGGCCCCAGAAAATGCTGGGATCGCTGATGACCTGAGGGAGGCACGTCTCCTGGGGAGGATCAGGAAGTGGGGTCAGCCCGAGACCACCACCAGGGCAGGGCTGTTGGAACTCGAGTGCACACACACATGCTTGTGTGCACACACACACCACCTCACCAGATCACTGGGACAGGAGGCCATAGTAATTTCATGTACAAGCTTCGGAGTCAGACTGCCAGGTTTGAGCTGCCATTTACAAGCTGTGTGACCCTGGGCAAACAAACTCCTTTGACTTCTCTGTGTCTCAGTCTCTCCATCAATAAAATGAAAGTAATAATGCCCTTCCTGCATATGGTTATGAGGATTAAACACTGTATTATGTGTAACATGCTAAGAAAAGTAGCTGGCACACAGTAGGTGCTAAAAGTACTTGAGAAATTAAATCAGTCAAAAGGGCTAAATGAAAAGAAAGGAGGAATGGTTTCTAGCTTCTGCCCTAGTTGAGGAGGAAAAGAATGATAGTTCATGTTTATTAAGGACTATGTGCTGAGGACCTTAATACATTAATACAAATAACCATCACAAGAAGCCAGTGAGGCAGGTTATTATCCTAACTGGATAGCTGAGGAACGAAGACTCAGAGAAGGATGTGACCCACCCAAGGTCACATACCAGGAAGAGATTTGAACCCATGCCTGTCTGACACCTACACAACACGCTGCTTGGCAAGGAGAAGGAGAGGGAAGCGGGTGGGGAGGAAGCAAGAGAGGGATGGATGAGCTTCCAGGAGGTTCTCTTTCCAGACGGGACTTAGATGCACAGCAGTGCAATCCAGATGTGTTTTTTTCCAAGCTTACAAAGGAAAACGGAAATCCACCGAACCAGTGACCACCGATGGGAGGAATAAGTAGAGGAAAGCTGAGATGGTCAACAGGCTCAGGTATCCACATTCCTCAGGAGGTCCTGTTCCAATCCTGATCCCAGGAGACAAAAGATGCTCTCCAGAATCAAGAGGTCCCTGGAAGGGAGGCAGCAGAGTTAGTGGGTCCACCTCCCATCCATGAGGGCCCAACGCCTGGGAAAGATCCTGGGAAGAACCCAAGTGTCTGCCTTCTAAGAACCCAGGCAGATTCCTGGAGGGGACAGGGCACAGAAAAGGAGAACATAGGCCTCCCGTGTTGCCAGGTCAGGCCCAGGGATGCGCAGGAGGCCTGGGAGGCTGAGAGCTGGAGTCAGAGGCTGCCCACCCTGAACGGTCTGGTTCTTACCCTGCTCGGAGACGGAGGCCACACAGGCTTGGTGGCTCAGCCCTTTCTGCCATCGACCACCCAAACTCATTCAGATATTTCCTTTCTCACTTGCTTTTTAAAAAAAATTTAATGTTCTCTATAATTCATCCGTCCCAGAAGATAATCGATAGAGCCCGTAATGAAAATCTGAGCCATATTTTATGATCTGCTGCGAGCAGAAAGGGCCACATCAGCAGGTCCAGTTTCGGTGCTCCCTATCTGTCTTACCCACTGCCCCGGGGATTACTTACCCAGCCAGCCCTGCCCACAGCCCCCCACCCAGAGCTCTGCCCTTGGCCACCCAGGAAGGCGTGGACTGCCCAGCTGGTAAAGAGACTCAGGCCACCACCCTGGCATCACCCTGATGCTCACTCCACCAACCCCAGTCACAGGATGGTCACCCACCATTGCTAGTGTCTTTCTGAGTCTTTCTGAAGCTGTCCCCCACCCCCCCCGCCAGCACCCTTGGCACGACCACCCCCCCGCCCCCCACACCCTGGAATCTTACAACCATCTTCAGTCAGGGCCCTTCCAGAAGCCAGAAGACCCTCACTAGGACCTGGAGGCCTGGGCAGGCCTCAAGGAGCCAGGCCAGCTCCCACCGTGGCTTTTGCTCCCCACCAAGAAAGGCCATCCACTCTTTGGGGACTCCCGGGGTGGGGGCGGTTCCTGAGGAACACCTAGGACCCTCTGGTCAGTGGAGGGAAATAATGATTGCTCATTATTACCACCTCGAGCACATTCCTCCTCTTCTTGGTCTCTGCCCTGTGAGGTGAAGGGTGTGGATGAGCCAGTCTGAGGGGATCCACGGTGGGCTGAGGGGGACATCCCCTTCTGCTCCGACAGGACTCACTGAAAGAAAAGCAGAGTCCCACCCCTTTCCCTGGCACCACTAGTGGGAGCCAAACAACAGGTGAGGCCAGGCTCCTCCCAGAACTCTTTGCCGCTTGGCACCAATCAGAGAGCGCCACTTCACCAGTTCTGGGATGGGTGACCCAGGGGGCCCAATCAGAGCCCAGAGAATGCTCCAACATCGCAGGAACAAGGACTGAAACCAATAAGAAGTGTGATCCAGCCATAGTATGGACCACTACAGTCATCAACAGACATTTACAGAAAGCAGGACATTGTTAAGAGACAAAACTCATATGATTCTACCATTTAGAAGGCTGTCCAGTAGAACTCTCAGTACTGTTCAGTATGGCAGCCACTGGCCAGGTGCAGCTACCGAACACTGGAAACGTGGCAAGTGTGACTGTGGAGCTAAATTTTTAATTTTATTAAATTTTAGTTTAAGTGACCACACATGCCTAAAGGCTACTGTATTGGACAGCACAGGTTTAAAGAAAGAATTTCTTAAATGTAAAAAAAAATTCTTAATAAAAGATTTAAAACCTGTATCTCAAGGCAGTAGAATAATCATTATTAACTATAACAATAGAAAGTATTAATGTTTACGCCATGTGTCAGGCTCCGTGGTCAATAGTTCAAGCAGATCATCACACTGAATTGTCACTGTCCTCCAAGATACATATGAGCATTATCCCCACTTTATAGATGAGGAAATTGAGGTTCAGCAATAAGAAGTAACTTACCCAAAGTAACAGCGCTGGGCGGCAAAGATGGGTCTCAGACCCAGGTCTCTCTGTTGACCTGATCTGTACTTTTAACTACACTATGTATTTTTAAACTATTCTCTTCACAGGTTTTTGTTTGTTTGTTTGTTTGTATTTTCCAATGAGCCATGAACATGACTTGTAATCAGGAAGAACATGTCTTTTTTAAAAAGACCAAAAAGAGGCAAATTATTTTTCCCCAGGAGGGAAGTTTGTGGAGAGATTACTGGGGCCCCTGGCCAAGTGGGCCTCCAGTTTTTGAATGGAGAAAAGAGAAGGCAGTGTGGTTGCAGGTCCCCTCTGTCCCTGCTGCTCCTACTGCCAGATGCCTGGTGCTTAGGGGGCCTCAGGACGGACGATGGTGGGCTGAGGATCCTCCAGCAGCCAGGCTGCCAGTAGGATCCAGTTTCCTCCCAGCCCCACCCTGGAGTCAGTTCCTAACAGGTTTCTCAGCAGTTTTGCAATCATCACCCAGGTCTGCATCTTAAAGAAGGCAGCAGGCCACAGGGCTGTCTGCAAAAGGCAGCACACGCCGTTCTTATCATGGACCAGCCCTGTCCCACCACCTTCTAGTTGTTACTGCTGTTGTTTAGTCGCTCAGTTGTGTCTGATTCTTTTGCAACCCCATGGACTTAGCCTGGCAGGCTCCTCTGTCCAGGGGATTTCCTAGGCAAGAATACTGAAGGGGGTTGCCATTTCCTTCTCCAGGGGATCTTCCTGACCCAGGGATTGAACTGGCGTCTCCTGCATTGGCAGGCGGATTCTTTACCACTGAGCCACCAGGGAAGCCCCACGTTACTACCTTCTAGAAGAGCCAAGAGCTCTGGGCCAGCAGCCCAAGCCTGGGATATGCTATCTGCCCTCTGTGGGCATGGAGAGGGTTGTTCTCCCAGTGGGGGACTGTCATTGGCCTCGTTCACCCACTCTTGGGACTGCAATTAGGTTCAGAACAGGGGGATGAAGAAATTCCCTTTGAAAAATCTGTGATGAAGGAAAAAGGCCCAGCAAGTACTGAACCCGGCTAGAAATGGAATCAGGAAGGATTGGATTTTGAGTTGTTTTTGCTTTTTTTCCATAGCACCAACCTGAAGGGTGGGAGACAGGGAGCAATTATCCCCACTTGATCTGGTTTCCATTCAACGTGTTTTTTTAATCCACTGAGATGCACAGATTGTTCAGGTTTCAGGGTAGGCAGGATAAATGTCCTTACTTAGAAGTTTTTTATTATTATTATTATTATGGATTTTTGGTTCTGTGCTGTCTGCAGTTCTCTGTCATTTCCAATCTACCTTATGTTCCCCTTGGATTTATATATTTATTTTTGGGGGTTGGTTTCAGGTGCTCCTAGTTTATCAAACAATCAGCCCTGTGAGGTACACTGGGTGTTTCCAGAAATTACATCACAAAAAATCATGCAATTAAAGTGTAAGAGGAAAAAAAAACATAGCTGTTGCTTAATTTTGTATTTTAATTAGCAACTTATTGTAAATGTAGACTTTTAAAATGGAGGCGCCTAAGTAAAGCCAGTCAACAAGTTTTTCTAACGAATCAATTTCACCTCTTCCCTCCTCCTCCTCATGGCAATGTCATCTTCCAGATTTTTTTTTGCCCTCTTTTTTTTTCTATTCCACTTTTTACTTCTTGCCCAACACGTATTAGAAAAAGGATGTGTGTTAGTCACTCAGTCGTGTCCGACTCTTTGTGACCCCATGGACTGTTGGCCGCCAGGCTACTCTATCCATGGAATTCTCCAGGCAAGAATACTGGAGTGGATTGCCATTCCCTTCTTCAGGGGATCTTTCTGACTCAGGGATTGACTCCGGGTCTCTTGCACTATAGGCAGATTCTCTACCATCTGATCCACCAGGGAAGCCCCTGAAATAAAAAAAGTCAGGCATCCTGGCACCGAGGACTCTTACAGGAGCCCTTCCCTATATATATGACCATGGAAGAAACCTTGATGTGAGGGTTCTGGCTGAAGACCCAGTGTGCAGCTGCCACTGTGCCCATTGCTCTGTCCCCAGCCCTGTTTCACTGAGGCCAAACCCCTCTGTGCTCGGTCCCAGAGATATCCCTCTGCTCCTGGAGAGAGAAGAAAGCCCAGTGCAGCACAGAGTGCCAAGGCAACAGGAAGAGGGTGGAGTCTCAGGCCACCTGCAGCCTGAACAGATACAAGGTGAAGAGATGGGAAGCTCTGAATGTTGTGAAACCCAAGAGACCTCTGGTTGCCTGGAGGAAGTTAGAGAGAGGGCACAGGAGGGAAGGGGAAGAGGGAACACAGAGCCAGAGAATAGAAGTTGAAACCAGCAAGGTCTGTCCAGGTCGTGTGGCCGCACAGAGAAAGCCCACATCTGTGAGTCCCAGGCACCTCCTGAGGGTAGATCCAGACTGCCATCACGGGTGTAGAGTCCTGGTCTTCCCCTTGTAGAAAGCTCACAGCTCTGAACTTCCCTGGTGGTTAAGACACCACACTTCCAAGGCAGAGGATGTAGGTTTAATCCCCAGTCTAGGAACTAAGAGAGTTCACAGCTCAGGGGATAGGGGACAGGAAAGTCAGCTAATCTGCCCCTTTTAGCCTAGTTTCTGGGACAGAAGGCTGAGGATGGGGAAAGAGCCCCCTAGTTCTCTGTTCAATCCTGCCATCCCAGGAAGGATAGACAAGACTCAGATGTCCCAGCCAAGGGAAGACCCCTGGAAGCTGCTTATGGCCTCCGTGTCCGTGTTCACAGGGACTCATCTAAGCCCTCCTGTCATCCCAGAGGCTAGGCCAGCTTATTAAGCATAGGTGTCCACCTGAACACCAGACAGATGCATGCCTCCTACTCAGTGCTCCAAAAACAGTGCAGAGACACTGTGGAGAAACGCTCTTCTGGGGCAATCCAGGGTATTCAGTACCATGGGCAAAACTCCACCCTGGCCATTTTTTATTCTGAACAGGAAGAACTGCAATGCTGGGCTTAGGAAAGGTTGTCATTTACCTGCCCCTGCCTCATGACCACACTGATGGGGGAGGTGGGCACTCAAGAAGGCTCTGGAACACCTGGAGGCAGAATCCTGGCCCCTGCTCCCTGAGATTCCCGAAGAAAGGAAGGAAGAGAGGAAGGAAGAACCTCCTTCCTCCAGGGAGGAAGGGGCTGGACCTCCATGTCATCACGCACCGGTGGGAACCCAGACCCAACCTCACGACAGATCCTGCTCGGTTCAGCTTCAATCGGAAAGGAAGGCACTCATCAAACAGGGGCCAGGCAGGGATGTGGGCACCGAGATTAGGAATTTGGAAAACCATCTGAGGAACCCGGCCCTGGGAAGACAGCAACAGGATTTAATACCTTATCCCGGCTGTCTGGTAAACACCCTGAACCAGCCCCACACTCCGTTAGGCAGCCTCGGATCCTCAGGTGTGCTGGCGACGGGCAGGTAGAGGCAGACGTGGGCAGAGACAGGAAAGGGGGGGAAGTATAGGCCTGGGGGAGGGGGGAGGGAGGAGCTGGCCTGGAAGGATAGGATGGGTGGCAGCCAAGCCAGACAGTCAATGAAACAGCTGACAGGTGCAAGGAAGGGGGGCAGGGAGAACAGAAAGGTGAGCTGGGGGTTCAGAATACTTAGGGATATCACCGTCACACCCCAGGGGAGCTGAGTGGGATGAGAGGAAGAGTCAGAGGCTTGCGGGCCAAAGACCTAAGAGTCCTGGCTGCCCTTTCTCCCAGTTAAAGGAGAAATCCAGGCCTTGTACTCCTCCAAACCAACCAGGACCAAGAAGCTGGTGGGGCTAGCTTCCAGAGCTTACTGGCCACCTATGAGCACAATCTGCTGGTATCCTTTAGGGTCACCTCTCAGAAACACACATACACAGATTGGCTTGGATTGTTGAGCTGCTCAGTTGTGTCTGACTCTTTTTCAACCCCATGGACTTGTAGCCCAACAGGCTCCTCTGTCCGTGGAATTTTCCAGGCAAGAATACTGGAGTGGATTGTTATTTCCTTCTCCAAGGGATCGTTCCGACCCAAAGATCGAACCCACATCTCCTGCATTAGCAGAAGGATTCTTTACTATTGAGCCACCACGGAAGCCCACATACGCGTAGCAGTTCAGTTCAGTTCAGTTCAGTTGCTCAGTCGTGTCCGACTCTTTGCGACCCCATGAATCGCAGCATGCCAGGCCTCCCTGTCCATCACCAACTCCCGGAGTTCACCCATATACCCCGTGCCAAAAAGATTGTCAAATCAATCACAATGGAGCTTTCTTCTACTCTAGGCTAGAGCTGACAGAAGAAGCTGGGAGGGTAGGGGGCAGCCCTGAGTGACTCAGAGGGGACTCGGCCCTCCAGAGATGGCTCAGGGTGAGTGAAGAGTAGACTAGAAGAAAAGGGGGGCCCAGGCTGGTCCTTGGGGTGTTCCTGGGTGAACCACCTTTGCTACGATCCAAGCACAGAGGTCAGGCCTGCCACCTCCACCACCAGGCCCAAGCAGGCCACATGACTAATTCTCTTTTCCCATTTCCGTCTGCTCCTAGATGTAATTACAGTTTTGGATTGCAATCCACCCAAAGTGTAACCCTGATGCACTCTCCCTGCTCTCAGAGAATCGGAAACCATTTCCAAAGCTAAAAGGCGCACCCCTTTTAAATGTTTTCATCAGCTGGCTTCTTCCAGCCACACTCTCAAAGCTGCCCTGGCTACCTTGGTCAGCACTGGTCCTCTCTCTCTGCCCCCTCAGAACCACAGGATCTCCTGTGTTCCCAGCAAGGGGAAGAAAGAGGTTTCCTGGACTGCTGTGGGTCTGGGCTTGGGGTCCCCTGCCTTTTGCACATCGTCTAAGCCTCAGGATCCCAAGAAATTCCATCCAAGGCCACTTGATCCAAAAGCCCCAGATGGAAAACCTTCCTCCTCCAACCATAACCACATGGAACCCAGACCCCTCCACTCCAAACATGATTCTGTGGGCCCGAGAGGAGCCATCAGGGGAGGCTGGGAGCCTGTGCCCACCCTTGCCTGCCGCGGTGCCAAGTTCTCTGCAGCCCCAGAGCAGAATGCTAAGACCCAGAGCTCACAGGTCTGCAGTCAAGGGAAGTCTCAAGCATCTTCTGCCACCATTTCTGCCCCAGGTTTTCAACTCTGGCCTTGCCTGTATCAACAGTTTGAATTGTTGCATTAAACACACACACACACACAGATGCACCACTCCCCAACAGGGAGTGAAAACGCATAGAGAAAAACCCCACAAGACCTAGGGTTGGGGCTGGAAGCCAGTGTCAGCAGCTCACCGTTTCCCCCACAGCAGGCAGGCAGCCAGAGAACCCAGGGCAATACAAGCTGTGGACCTCGCCAGACATTAGAACACTTGTTCGGGTCCCTACACTTTGGAAGCTGGTCCCCCAGTGCAGCGCTTCGGGCCACTGCTGCTGATAATTTTTCAGAGATAAACAAACCGGTTTGGATAAAACAAGAACCAACCTGAATTCTTTACCCAAAACTCAAAATGAAACTCTCCCATCACCCCTTTCCTTCCCTTCTCTACCTTCCTGTGCCATTTATCCAGTTTCCTAAAATTCAAACAACTCGATTTTTTTTTTTTTTAATTCAGTCTTCTAGCCTTTTTTGTTCATGGACATCACCACTTGGTACTCAAAGAAATACTGGCTTATTGAAAACATTTTTTGTCCAGTTTCTCAAATATGCTCAAGTCAGAAGGAAAAATGGAGAAGGGGACTGTGTCAGGGAGCCTCTTGCCAGGCTGGCCTGAGTCTTCCCCCCTTGCTCTTTTTTAGGCTCAGGGTCTTTCTTCCATGCTCCTATGGTCCCCCTAGACCTGCAGCCCCTTTATAAGGGGGTGGTGTGTGGACTGGACATCTGGTCTACCCCTCTTTTTTGAGTAACAGAGGAAAAAGTTGCTCAGTTTCCCTTGGGGGTTTGGCAGGTTAATTGAGGCTCAATGTCAAGACAAGAAGGAGGCCAAAGGGCAGAGAAGAAAGACACAGCTCTGAGGATTGGCCACGTGTATCTCCCTGCAGGCTTGGTGTATGACGTGCCTGCCTATAACCAGAGTCATTTGTGATTGACACACCCTCACCCACTACCCTGTCCCACCCAATTAGGCCCTTGTGTCCCCCCAGCTTCTCTGCTCTATGCACTAAGCTAGTTTGGAACCTCTGCCATGGTTCCTGCTTCCCAAGTCCCCGTTGGTGGGGTCTGCTCCGTCCCTGTGGCTAATTTACACCCGTCAGGGTTTAAAATAGCAGAGGCATAAATGAAAAGTCCAATTTCTTCAAATTTGCATTGTAAAACCATCCTTCAACTTCCTTGAAATAAATTTTACTATTTTATTAGTGCAAACAAAATGGTAATAAAACACTAATACAGCGCCTTGTATCCAAGGGAAGAGCTAAAATTAACATAGAGCGAGCAGTGTTTGCTATTACATTCAATTACCTTTTTACTTGAGATTTACATTCTCATCCCCTTAATCTCCATAGTAGTGGCTTCAAAATCATTCCTCCCAGGCTCTGCCCTTCCGGAGCCCCCACAGCTGGAAGCCAGGCCTCCTGCCCATATGGCGTTCACCCCGGCACGGCGCCTGCCCCTTTCACCACAGCTGCCTCTCCTCACAGGGTACCACTTCTCACCCCTGCTCTTAATTTTCTCACATCTCAGCCTCTGAGCACTCAAAGCAAAGGGCTCTGACATGAGGCACATTCAGACATGCAGTTATCAATAAGCAGGTGCACGGGGCATGGGGTTGGGGGCATCACTTCATGAGCCTCTGAAGACTGCCCCTGGCACAAGAAAGGGGCAGGCAGAGAGTTCCTGGGAGCCCTGGGAAAACTGGCATCTCTGGTTTGACAGGTTGTGGGGGACGGTTTGCTGCATGGCGCAGCTGGGGCCTCTGGATTGTGGCAGGAAGCTCAGCCGTCCAGAAGTAGAAAGGGACAAGGAAACCACAGGGTCCAGGTTCTTACTCAATCCACAGACAGTAGAGCTGAGGGCTTAGGAAGTGGCTGCTTGTGGGTGACAGAGGTGAGCCTAGAACACCCTCATCCTGTCTTACCATCCAGCACTTTCCCTAACAGATAGTCACCCCAAACACAGCCACAAAGTGTCTGAACCACCAGGAGGGCCCCTTTGTTTCCTGTAAGCGGACAAAAGCAGGACTCCTTGTCCTTGGGGACTGGTCAGCCCTGCTGTGAGTCATCAACAGAGATGACCATGTTTCCAAGTGGCACAAAGTCCTGGTTCCAAATCTATCACTGACTAGCTGTGTGATCTTAGACAAGGTACCTCCCCTCCCTGGGCCTCAGTTTTTTCATCTGGAGAACAAGCGCAACCATCCCTGTGCTCCCTTCTTGAGAATGGCCCCCGTGACTGAAAGATCAGGAAGTCACATTCAAGCCCATGGAGCCTCAGAAGTTTGACAGCAAATCCGTTTCTGAGATGGTCTCTGCGAAGGCTGGTAGGAGTCCCAAAATGAGGCCAACAGGGCTGGGATGCTCATCAGGGTCTCAGACCTCAGTATCTTGAGTTTCAGGCCAGGCCACCTCAGACCTCCATGACTTCTTTTTTTGGGGGGGGGGGCAGGGGCAGTGCTTCAAGGCAGGTGGGATCTTAGTTCCCTGACCAGGGATTGAACCCATGCCCCTAAAGTGGAAGTGCAAAGTCTTAACCACTGGACCACCCTATAACTTTTTTTTTAACCCACAAGCCTCCTTCTCTTACTGCTACCAAAGGCCCCAGATTATTCCTACAAAATCCTCTGAACTAATTTTGAAGAAGGAATTGCCAATCAGCCCAGGGTCCAGGCCATCTAACAGGTTCATTAGGAGAGATGGTTTGGGGTAGAAGGAAAAGGTAATAAGGGAAAAAAATTGTTGTAAGCCCCCACATATTTTACTTGGCCTAGCTATTAGAACCAGGGGAAAAAGTGATTAAGACTAAAGGGGACACTTGTATACACAGTCACAATTATGCACAATCATAATCACAACCACACATATAATCAGTTATACAACCATTCAGTATCTCTCACACACAATCAATCTCTCATATACAGGCACACACAATCATTCATACAACAATATACACATAGAATCATTCACACATATACAATCACTCACACACTCTCACACACACAACTACACACTTCCCTACTGTTCCCAACCCTCCCCTCCCAAGGTCTTTCTCTCCTAAATCTTATTCCCAAAATGTCTTCCAGTAAACACTGGGAGGAACATGCTAGTCCAAACTGGTACCAGGCAAATTTGTCTTCACCCCTGACTTACATGAAATTCTGAGTCCCACTACCACACAGTCACTTCTGGGACATCAGGAAGTGGGAACCTTCTTTAAACCCAACCGGAAGTGAGGGCAAAGGCTGCTGGCAGTACTGGCCGGAACCGTCAATGAAATGTTCACCAGAGGCCAACCTGGCTGTCCTTGCTCCGGCCCTTTCTGCCTGGATCCCACCACTCCCACCCCAGAGATGACCGTCATGAAGTAGCTTTCACGTTCCACAAACAAAAGGCAAAACCCCTGCAAGAGGCAACCCCACACCCCAAAACGTGAGTCGTTTAATTTGGTTCAAACTGGTCCTCCACATATTTTCCTCCTTATTTTTTTTCTCCCCACTGGGAAAACAAAAGAAAGTTTGTTGTTGAGGCTCAAACGTTTCTTGGGCCTTGTCCGAGTTCTACCTTGTTTTTCTTTTCCTTTCTGTCTGCCCCTCACCCCCACCCCGCCTTCCTTGCCTCCCCACCTTGGATAAATAAAGCACCCGAAGCTGGCACAGGCTGGTAAGGAAAGTACAAACTATCTCATAATTTTATAATTTTTTTAAACACACTGGCCTAGGGTTTTGGGCAAAGGACAAAAGCTATTGTTGAACAGCATAACACGAAGGTCTGAGTCACCGATACGCCTCGGCTTCTGGAGATCTCATAGGTTTCTGTGGCTGGCACAGCCATGAGCTCAGCACCCTGCGGGGGCCGTGGGTGCAGGCGCCCTCTCGCCTGGCGCTGCCCCGCCCCCACCCCCTCCCCAGGGCTCCCTACTGGGCCGACACGTTGGCTTCGTCGGTTTTTAATCATAGGGGGGCATTTAAAGAAAATATTGTGAAATAAAAAACAAATCGCCGTCATCCCATCACCCTCACGCTCTCATCTTCATTTTAGAGGATCACCCTTGTCCATATGCATCTGTGATTTTTATATGGTTTTTACCCTGGCGTTTGCCACCCTCGGCCCTCAGCATGTTGTTTTGTTTTTTCACTCACATAATAAGCATTTTTTCCATGTTTCGAAATCATCTGGAGGATTATTATGTGCCTAGGTGACAGTATTTCTTCCGCGTGTTATTCTCGGGCCGATGCTACCAGGCGAGAAGGGGAGAAGGGCGCTGGGGGAGACCTCTCCTTGAATTGAATCATTTATCCACCTGATTCTAACCAAGGTGGGGGCTTTGCCTGAGTGATCCGGATCACCTTGACCACGGGAATTTGGACTTGGAGTGTGTACCTAGTTGAGGAGGAGGGCTCTACTGAAACCTTGCCCATCCTGTGCGAGGCCACAGGCACCCCTGCCCTGGTGCCAGGAGAGACGCTGCTTCCAGCAATGGCCTTCATCCCCACGCTGACCTTCACCCCTACAAACTGCACTTCCTCTTTATAAAGCGCCCTGGCAGCAAAAAGGCCCATGACAACACTCAGCTCTCCATTTTTATATCTGAATATCTCAAAGCACTTAGCAAGGACTTTCATTTTCTCATTACCCCAAGGAGAGGAGGTCATTCGGGAAAATGGTACAAATATTCCCATTTGTCAAAAGCAAGAAGGAAGTGAGTTAAAAGGAAAATTCTACCACTTAACTGAGTAAAAACCAACCCAGGAGGGAAGGCAAGGGTCTTTTTTGCCGCCCTGTTCACCCAGTCTGCTTTCACCAACACAACTTCAGGAACCTCATTACCAAAAAGATGGCTCTGGGCCAAAACCAGGTTTCCATTTTGCTGAGAATCAATCACTACCCAGCGGCCCCAGCTCAGGAGACCCTACCACCTCGTCCTGGGTCTCAACCCAAACCATATTCTCCTATGATTATAATTATGTAAAATGTATATTACATATATACATAGTCAGCAAAAGGGGAAAAAAAACACAAGGAAATATACTAAATACTAAACGAGGTGGTGTTAACGATAGTTCAGTTACAGGTGGATTTTTCTCCTTTTATGCATTTTCAAAAAGCATTTTAAATATGGTTCTATTTTTCCAGCATATGGAGAAGAACCTCTGTGTTAGAGTCCCATCAACGTGCATTCAAACTCTGACTCTCCTTTTACCAGCTGGGTGAACTCAGGTAAATTGCCGAGCTTCTCTGGGCCTTATTTCCTGATTGGTGCCCTGGGAATCAGACCACTACCTGTCTGTGTCCTTCAGTCCCACAAAAGTCACAGCATCTGACACATAGTTGGCACTCGGTAAATGCCTATTTCCTTCCTCTTGTAATGAAATGAAAATGTAAGACCAACTTGGCAAAAAACAAATAAATAGAAAATAAAATTAAAAAAATAATAAGACGAACTCAGCTTGCTTGGTGCCCCTGGGAGATAAAAGCAGGATGCTTTACCTGCCCCTTCCTCAATTTCCTCCAGTAATCCTGTAAGCCATCTCCCCTCGCCCCCTACCAGCGAGGCTCCAGCACACAAACCTCAGGATGGTAGTCCTGACTCTCCCATGACTCACCTGGCAGGTGAGAGTTGCAGGGTGGGGGGGTGCTCTGGGAAGAGAGGACGAGCCCCTCTCTGAGGCCCTCCACCAGGATAGGCCCAGGCGAGCCCCTCCGGGAGCAAACAGGCCTTGTGCGAGGACCCAGAGGACACACAGGGAGATCCCCAGGTTTGCACCTTGCTGGCAGCCACCCTACAGAGACAGGTGCCAGGCTGCAAAGGCCACCTGCTCCTGGGGGAGGGCAAGGGCCACGCTCCCAACCCAGAGGAGAGGCCAAGAGAGAAGCAAGATGGCGCCAGCATCTGGGAGGCGGCTCCTCCCCAGGCCAGGCAGGCCAGGCCAGCCCAGCCCAGGGCCTGCTACCTCAGGGGTGTCCAAGAGTCCAGCCCTGGCCATGGCAAGTCTCCTCCCTGCTACCTCCAGGGCTCCATACTGGGCCAATGTGTTTGCTCTGCTGGTTTGGCGCGTATGCTTCAGCAAAACTCCAGTGGCCATGGCCTCTGAGCCGGGGCTCCAGCCTGACCTTGGGTGTCCTGGAGCCCGGACACAGGGACAGGCCTGAGCCCTCTGCCTTCCTGCCTTCCTGATGATACATGGGAAGGATGGATAGTAAGAGTAAGAGGAGCACTAACAGCTCCCTTTTGTCACCGCATCACAGCAGCCCCGTACTATAGGCAGTGGCACTATTCCCATTTTACAAATGGGGAAACTGAGGCTCACAGGGTTAAGGAAGAGCCTAAAGTAACAGTACTGATACACGAGGGAGTAGAGATCTGAACCTGTATCTCTGCATGGGGGCCACTCTCCCAACTCAGCTGCTAAAGCAGCCACACTCCACCAGGCCTCTTCCAGAAAGGGGCCCCTGGGAGGCTTCCCCAGCCACCAGGAGACACATACCTCCAAAGAGCTGGCTGGAATTCTGCCAGAATGAGTGCCTTCTTGCCCCCTCAGGAAGAGGAGAGACACCACAGCTCCACCGAGAGAGGACAGTCAGGAAGCCATTTTACAAACATGGAGTGACTGCAGGAGAGTCTGCAAGATGGTGGTATTTCCTTCCCTGCCTCTCCAGGGACCTGGGACCATGGGCAAGAGCCAGGTTCAAGTAAATATCCACTGGCTGATTTACTGGTGTGGACAAGGTGGAGAGGGAAAACATGGGACAGGGGGCCTGCGGCACATACAGACCCTCAAAATCGCATGCCTCCCTTGTAAAAGCGGGGATGGTGCCAGCTCCAAATGGTGGCAGCACAACACGTCCTTGATGGGAGGCTGGCCTTGGGGAAGGCACCAAACTAGGTCCCTGAAGCATGGGCTACCAGCTCTCCAGCCGCCAGTACGCAGGTCCCATGGAAGGCGGTGGAGCCCCGCAGGGTGGGGGCCGGGTGGGCCACCCGGGGCAGACAGTCTCCAATCGTGCTGAGCACAGCACATCGCTTCATTCAGGAACCCAGAGTCAAATGTACAGCTGGGTCTAGAGTTGATTCAGCCCTTAACTCGTTCGGGATCACTGGCGGAGCCACGGAGGCGACGGGGAGTGGGGTGAGGGGTGGGGTTACACCAACCTGGAGGAGGCGGTTAGTCTGTTCCTGGGGATGGGGCAGGAGGCTGGGGCAGAACCCCTACTGATAATGTTGGTACACAGGGAAAGGAACCACAATTCTTTTCAAACCCCCTCTCAAAACCAGACAAGCACTGGGAGTTGAGGGAGGGCTGAGAGTGAGTGTGTGTTAGGTGGGGGGTAGGGGTGAGGGAGCTTGTTTTCTACCCACTGCCAAATTCTCATTTACTGTCAGCTCCAATCCATTCGGAACTCACTGACTCAATTGCCTTTTCACGGGGAAAGGAGCCTGCACAATGCAGGGGACTTTTCAGCTCCACATTAGCACACAGGGCACTGGGCAATGTCCAGGAATAAACACACACGTCCCTCCCAGAGGCCGCCGACCCCACCTCCACCCCCAAACAACCCAGCCAGCCCTGCCAGGGCCACATCTACTCCTCCAGCTTTGCCCCCAAAACTTTTTTTAAAATGTAGTTTGACCCATGGAGAAGAGTGTTGTGTGTGTGTGTGTGTGCATATATAAGCATATTTATATGTGTGTTGGATGTGGTGGGGGGTGGTGACTAACTCAAAATTACAAAGGCCTGCAAGAATTAATTCTGGGGCAGTTCCAATTCTTCCTTTTGCCTGAAAAAAGGAGGGATGAGGAGAGAGGGAAAGAAGGAATTCATATTAGGGTCCCAGAAGAAAGAAGTCTGGGAGGATTCCGTTAAAGTGTTGATTAAAAAGAAATCAGCATTTAGTCAGGGAGTGTCCCTAACAACTTAGCAGCACAAAAGCTCTTCAATAATCATTGTGAAAATAATATCAACATTTATAATTATAGTGATTATAATAACAGTGGTCCCCATTTCTCAAGTGCTTGCTCGCTATCTGCCCAGCACCAGACGTTAAGTATGGGTACTCATCAGCTCAGTTAACTATCACAAAGACCCAGGCAGGCAGGCATTGTCCACTGTCAGCCCAATTCCACAGACTCAGAGAGTTGAGACCCCTGCCCAGGTCACAAAGACAGTACATGGGAGGAGGAGTTTAACCCTGCTCTGCTGAATGCTAGCCCCACCTGCCCGGACAGAGAGAGAGGAAACACGCATGGGGTCTATAGAGAGGACAGCCCCAGCACCATGGAGGCCTTGGCTCCAGACAGGGAGGCCCCTTTGACTTGTGGGAACATCCCTGCCACCTATCCCCTATCTCCATCACTGTCCCTTGAAGGTTCATCCCTTTAGCCCAGGCTCTGAGGGGAGTATCCCTCTTCCTCAGATGTAAGTACTTACATGTAAGGGTATGTAAGGGTACTTTAAGTACCCTCCTAAAGTCCAACATGGAGAAGGAAATGGCAACCGACTCCAGTACTCTTGCCTGGAAAATCCCATGGACGGAGGAGCCTGGTAGGCTGCAGTTCATGGGGTCGCTGGGAGTCGGTCACGACTGAGCGACTTCACTTTCACTTTTCGCTTTCATGCATTGGAGAAGGAAATGGCAACCCACTCCAGTGTTCTTGCCTGGAGAATCCCAGGGACGGGGGAGCCTGGTGGGCTGCCGTCTGTGGGGTCGCACAGAGTCAGACACGACTGAAGCGACTTAGCAGCAGCAGCAGCAAAGTCCAACAGAATTTTATGTAATCAAAGTGTTCTTTCTCTGTGCTGCCTAACAAAGTAGCCACTGCCTGCTACAGAGTACTTAAAAATGTGGCAAGTTCATTGATGAACTTAATCTAAGTTGCCACATGGGCTGGTGGCTACTGTGTTGAATAGAATCCCTCCAGCTACCCCTTTCCCTCTGAACCCAAGAGCTATGTTAGAAATATACAAAAAGTAACCAAAGACAGAAACATGGCCCATTAATAAGCCCCCCACCCCACCCCACCCCCAAGCCCGTCCTGGCCCCAACCACCAGGCATCTCCTCCACTCTGTCACAGCCTTTCAGAAATCACTGGTCTGCTTCCAGCTTATCTGTCTCCCTTCCTCTTTTCCTTCCTTCTTTTTTTTAATCTTTCTTTTCTTCCTTCTTGCCTTTCTCCCCTCCCTCTCATTCCTTCCTTCTTTCAGTTCCTCTATTTCTTTTTCCTCCCTCCTTCCTTCCCTCCCTCTGTCCCTATCTTTTTCTCCCTCCCTCCCCTCCTTTCTTTCTTTCTTAGAAAAAAGCATCAATTTAATTAGATAAATCCTCAGAGCACGTGGCCTGGAGTTCGTCATGGAAATTAACCTGCTCCCAGATCTCAGATAGTGAAACAAGAACCGGGGTGTTTTGGCATAGCACAGTGAAATGGGAGAGGCCGATGGAGTTTCATACACTTCATCTTCCATAAGTGCCCCTCGACCCTCCAGTGCTCCCCACTTCACAGCCCCCATGCCCTTGCCTCCTTAGGTCACTGCTGCGGGGCCTCCTCTATTTCTGCTCTGGGCCCTTCCTTCCCCACCTTGGCCCAGGCGTGGGGAGTGCTTCCCCCAATCCCGGCTCCAGGCAGGATCATGGAAGGGGAGAGGGGGAAACCTTGGCTCCACCCACATCATGCCCCTGCCCTAGCTCCCCTGGCTAGGCCCACTTGCACCCCAGCCAGCTTCAGGGCATCCAGGGGCCCACCTTAGGCTTGGCCAGGGGCTGGCCTGTCAATCACCTGATCCTGAGCCCACGGTCCCTACTGTATGCTGCTAGCTGGGCAAAGCCCGGTCCGTGAAAGGGTACTGGACGTCAATCCTTAGCGTGCAGTAGCTACGATCACTCTCCTCTCACCTAATTCTCACAAGGTAGGAATTCCAACTCCCATTTTACAGACGTGGAAACAAAGAATTAGAGGAATTCATCCGCCCAGCTGACAGAAACACAGTTCACACGGGGCTCAGCCCAACTCCAACAGCAGCTTTTGACCCTCTGCCAGCCACACGTCTCCACCACAGCAGAGCCTCTGCGCACGCGCAGACCCCCCGGCCCCTCCACCCCTCGGCACTCAGCATTTGGCTCCTGGGCCGCGAAAACACAGACAGAGGCCACTGACACCCGGAGTGAGTTCCCAGGATCTGCCCCCCATCCAACCCCCTTGCCTCCCATGTCCAACGGCTTCTGTGATGGACCTCCCCCCATCCCACCCCCTCAGCTCCAGGAACAGTCAGTCTGACAACAACAGAAAAGAGAGACCAATGACCCCTCCCCGACTAGGGGCATCTAACTCTGAAAGTGGGCACAGTCTTACTTCTCATCCCCTTCTGATTCATCACCAAAAAAAATATCAGGAGGACTCCAAGGCAGTCCATAGATAAAACACAAAATTCAGAATTTCCAACTGATCCCATAGTAACCCACTCCTAGCAGGGCCCCCGCCCCCAGATACATAGAGGGCTACCTCCCCCAACCCTCACATCTACTCCCTGGTGTGCAGCAAATGCGTACACACTCACCCTGACGTGAGTCTAGAATACGCAGGCCTGTTCTAAACACTTCATGCATTTTAGCTTATCTAATCCTCACATCAACCCCACAAGGTAGGGATTGTTACCCCCATTTTACAAATGAGAAAACTGAGGCACAGGCTAATTAAGTAAGCAATGTAAGGGCACGATTTTGGCCCCCAGCTAGCGTGCTCCAGAATGCATCCTCTACAGTATACACAGCTCCTCAATGAATCCACATATCCACACAGTTAAGCACACCACACATCCGGAATGGGCTCCCCTATACTGCCTGAAAAGCAACACCACCCTCCAACTCAGCCCCAAGCTCACAGTGATTTTGATAACTTGTTTTTTTGGTCTTAATATTGTTTTTGAGATTCATTCAGATTGATACGTTTAACTGTTCAGTTTCTTTCTTTTTTTTATTAGTTGTTCATTTTCTAAAAACTGAATTACACAACTTATCTACCCTCCCCCTCAAAAAAAGAACCACATCACAACCTGATACAGAAATGAAAGCCCAGCACCACACAATATCCAGGCTCGAGGCTTTCTGGAATGGAATTCACAGGGGTCCCCTTTGAGACTAATACCATGTTATATAAAACCGGCTCCCCTGACATTGTGGGCACCCTGCACTTGACAACACAACCATGATAAATTCTTCATTACGCTTAATTATTTCAAAGGACTTTCACAGCTACAAGTGCAGCCGACAATCAGGGGAACCCTGTAAGGGCAAGAGTGTCAGAGGCCATTTGATAAGAGAGGAAACTGAGGCTCAGAGAGGTCAAATGACTTGCCCAAGGCCACACAGTGATTTACTACAGAATCAAAACTGGAATGGGGTCTCCTGATGCCTGCAACTAGACCTCAGCAGAGCTCTGGACCACCCAAGACTTACCTTGTCCCCTCATCCCAGATCAGGGGTGCTGGGGCTTGGCCCATGGTCCAGCCCCGCCCTCCCCCCCCCACCCCTAACCAAGGATCAGATTTCCCTGAAATTCCCAAAGGAGCCTCCGGGACTAGTGGGCCCGGAAATGGCCCTCACATAGCGAGCTGCACAGCTGAGCTCCCCGGGGGCGAGGGGGGCGGGTGGAGCTGGAGACGCTGGCACAGCCCCCGTGGGTACTCTGCCAGCAATTAGTGCTGGGGAAGGGTGCCAGCCTGGCAGAGCTAATTCCCCCACCCCGTCTTCTCATTTACACACACACATACACACACATACACACACGCTTACCCACCCCGAGACCAGCAGCAGAGAGGCAGTGCAGCTTCCTTTCGGTAAATCTCGTCAGCAAGGCACACGCAGGGCATGCAATTTGGTCATTACTGCTTTTAAACCACAGAAAAGCAGAATCCACCCGCCATTAACCCGTCCTGCTCCCCCTCCGGGCTTCACACCAGCTCAGTCATCAGCCTTCATCTCTAACTCCCACGCACCCCCTTTTGCATGCTCCCCAGAAGTTGCTTTCCAAAAGAAACAGAGTTTTAAACACACACACACACACACAAAACCTGACTACAGTAAGTCAAACCTGAATTGTGTCTTCCTGCCCACCTCTGTCCCCAGAGAAAACAATCCATGGTTCTGATGTCACCTTGGCTAAGACCCTTTCTCAAACACCCTAGGAATCCTGGACAATGCCAGTCGGATGAGGGGGAGCCAGCCTTTGGCCTGGAGGAGGAAAACTACCTAAGCAGGTGTGGCTCTTCAGATGGGAGCCTGAGTACTGGCACCCATCCACCTGCGGGGGCCTGGTGTCACAGCTTGACATGGCTCTGCTCTCCAGGTACTGAGGCCAGCAGGGGTGGGAGTGGCTGTGAGAACTGCCCTCCTCACTGCCCACTTCCTCCCTACAGTCCTGGAGCATGAGAAAGAAGCCCACCAGAGCTAGGGACCCTAGAGGGTCCTTAGTTGGCTTTACAAGATCTGTGAAATCCTTCAAAGTATAAGCAGTATTTGTGCTGATGAGATTTTTTTATTAAGAACATTCTCAAAGGGGCGCACATGAACTCAAAAGAGGAAGAAGCCAAGACACGCCCCCCCCACCAACCCCACCCCCATCAGGGACTCAGCAGTGCCTCAGGCCCAAGTGGCAGAGAACACAGGGCTGGGCTCCAACTGGCCCTCCTGTAAGTGACCTGACCGGCGGCCTTCCTCCCATGGGAGCTGCCCCTGGCCTCCTCCTCGCCTCGCCTGGAAGCTGCTCACTGGGATCGCTGGCCCTGGGAGCCGTGCCATGCCCCCTGGGCCTGTGCCCACTGCCCCTCCTGCCTGTCAGCCAGGGCTGCCCGCAGACCCAGCAGAGGACAGGCACAGGGGAGCCCACCATCCAGGAGAAGAGAGGAAGCCAGCGGCGGCTGGTCTTGGAAAACCTCGCAGATGCTCTAAGCCACCTAGTGTCCAGAGCTGAGCTCTGGCAGTGGCTCTCTCTCCCGCCTCCCAGAGCGGACAATGCACCGGAGCCAGAGCAGGAGCCCAGGGCCTTCTCCAGGAACCTGAAGCCGGGGGGTAGCGGGGGCCGAGCTGCCTGGGGAGATAGTGCCCAGGAAGGTGCAAAGGCCCTAAGCCAACAGCAGGGCTGACCCCGGGAAGATGTTCCCAACACCCCTGCTCCTTGTCCCAGGCGGTCACCGTCTCCTGCAGATCCCCAGGGTCGTCTTGGACAACTGTCTCCTCTGGGTTCCTCCAGGTATCCCCCACCCCAGCCTCCAGGCCCCCTGCAGAGTCCCCCAGACTCTGGGCCTGCCACTCCCCCAGAGCTGCTCGGGCCCCTCCCACCCCCTCCTCTGCTCTCTCTTTTCTCTGTGTCCTCAAGACTCCTCTCACCTTGAGAAGTGTTAGGATTACCCAGCATTTACACTCAATGCTCTCCTTTATTCCTTAAGACTTATTAAGAATGATAATGAGTTTCGAAGGAGCCACACGTCTCCCTCTCTCTCTCTCTTCTCCATCCTTCCCTCTCTCTCTCTCTCTCTCTCTCCCCACCCCTATCCCCCTCTGCTCTCTTTCTCTACGTGTCTTTTCCACCAAAGACACACAGGACAAATCCAGACCAAAAGGGAAAAAAAAAATTCCAACAATATGGAACAAGGGCACTTGAGGATTTATATTCAACAAATCCCTCTCTCTTCTTCCCTCTCTCTAGTTGTTCTCAATTATTCAGATTAAAAACACACACACACAATTCCCCCTTCCCTTCCCACCGTCCAGGCCACCCCTCGCTCTGCTGGACTTTGAACAGGGGGAGCAGGAGAAGGGCCCAGCTTGCCCACACACCCTTCTTAACGTGCAGCTCTTAAATGGTTGATTAATTTTTGCAGAATTTACGACGGGCTTTAGCATCCTGCCCCCCCCCCAACCCCGACACCATGGCCTCCGAACGACAGCAACTTAACTTGGTGAACTTGAGGGGGGCAGAGACAGGGGTGCCCCCCTTTCCAGTGGTCTCGCATGGCTGGAACCACGGGCTGCCTGGCGACAGAAGGAAGACGCATCGTTGATGCCAAAGGCCAAGCAGGAGACAGACCCACTCACAGAGCGGCGTGGCACAGGGGAGATAACCAGACAGCCGGAAGCCAGCCACAGCTAACTTTTGGCCATGTGGGACTTTTAAATTCCAAAATAAGGAGGCCAGCAGAAAGTGGGCAGAGGGGAAGCAATGCTCCCTCGAAACTGACAAGGATGCCCACGTTCCTGCCCACCCAGCCACACCATGCATCCCAGCAGAGGGACCGGCCTTATCGGTCTGCCGGGCTGCCCTTCAGAGAAGGGGAAGAACAGATCCTAATGAAATTACGGTTTTTAAAATGTCTATAAATTAAATCTCTCTCTCTGTGAATCTCCCCCTGCACTCCCTCCTCTACAAGGCTTGTTTGCCTCTCCTCCGTTCCCTCTGCTCGTGTCTGTTTTTCTGATATAGACATCAAGAGGTTACGGGCTCAATTACAACTCCGCTGGAGTCTTAGCATCAGACTTGCCTGGCCTTCTCTTCTCCTCTTCAGAAACCAGATCCCAAATAAATCTTTCTTCTGCTTTTTATTTTTATTGTGAATGCCAAAAGCCTCAAGATTCATTCAGTTGAGTCACAGCCTTTTTTAACTTACTTCAGATGGGGGAACTATCCTTTTTAATTGTGTCCAAGTAGAAGTATAACATAAATGCTTTTCTCTTTATCTCATTCCCTTTTCTTAAGGACACACACAAACCCTTGGCTATATGTGAAATTTCAAAAAGAGGGGCAGCAGCATATAAATGTGCCTAATTAGTGTCTATCTATTGCGGGGGCTGCTGGAGAATATCAGTTGGACACTTAGTATATTTCTAAAGTTACGGGGTGACATCATAAAGCTTCTTATTAGCAAAAGGTCCATTTGAAAAAGGTGGAACATAAATGGTGATTTCCTTTTTTTTTTTTTAAAAAAAAAAAAAGGAAAACATTGCCTCTACCCTCCCCGATACTATTACTAGCTACGGAAAGGGGATGTGCTGTCTCTATCATTTTACATCCTCAAAAGCTGCCCCCTCAAAAAAGGAAAAAAAAGTTTAAAAATCCAAGTCATAGTCAATCACCATAGCTGTCGATTCCTGAGACGCAGAAACCAGCTTCGAGTTGCATGTAGGTCTAAGGGATAAAAAACAAAAATAACCCCCCGCTATTATTCTGGAAATACTAACTAAAGGGGATTCCAAAAGGTACTTTTCCAGGAAAAAGCAGTTGAGACAAAGACTGGAGAAAGCTGAAGTTCAAGGTGAATCAAAAAGAAAAACTTTGTCTTTCCAATTAACCAGACTGGGAAAAGGGGGCGGGGGTGAGGGGGGCCTGCACATTACTACCAACTCATTAATTCTTTCCTGTAAACAATGTAATTAAATTCTGCTAAATACAGGAGAAATACTCATTTTGGAGTGCCTCCCCCCAGCTCAAAAGCAAATTCCTTCAGGTTACTCCCCCCATGCCAAGACTTCCCCTGCTGTACAACCTTCAGATGAATTTCCAACCCAGGCGTGGACTGCACTGCTCTCGGCTGCAAGAATGACAGCCTCATATGTCTGAAAGCTGACACTTTAGCTTTTAAAAGAAATGGAGGAAAATAAGCTGTTGACTTCTTGGTTAAAGTATCTTCTTGTTCTAACTCATGTTCTTATGTCACTGGGCTAAAAAAGAGAGCGAGAGAAAGAGAGAGAGAGAAGAGAGATATGACTTTCCTTGAATGATCTGTTTAACCTAAGCCAGAGGAAAAAAAAGAAAGTCATTAATTACTTATGTGAGCTATTGCTTCAGAAAGACAATAAACCTGCCCGGTCGCCATGGATATGACATATTTGCTCTGAAAACAACACAATAATTAGCAAAGGGGAAAGATACAAGGAGAATATGCAAACTCGTGAGTTTAAAGCCACAGTGCTCTTTTCTACCCGTAAGCCTGTTCTGTTTGCAATCCAAATCAAACAAATTTTTAAAATATAGCAAAGAGGGAAATAACAGGAATGACTCCTCTCTCCTCTGAGCTAAGAAGTAACAACCACTCCACCCTCTTCCAAAATAAAATAATATAAAAGAGAACCAGGATGGTAGAAGGAGAAAAAAAAAAGTATTGCCTCTGTTTTATTTCCTATAGCAGGGGTGGAGTCTGAGGTTTGTTTTTTCTTCTTTTTTTCAAAAGTGTGCTCTTATTTAGCATTGGACTTTCTGGCCAGATATAAATTTATTTATAAAGCCAAATGCCCTGTGTGAGGCTCAACTCTCCCCAAAGTAAGTGGAGATATCAAGGAGTGGAGGTGGGGGGCTCGAGTTGAAAAAGCAAAACAGTATACTCTGAAAGCATCAGCTCCAGAGAAGGACATCCACTCCCCTCACCTTCAAGAAGATGGAACCCAGGCCTTACTTTAATATTAAAAATGCATTAAATGGTTTTACCTACAACTTAGTCCCAGAGGATCATTAGGAAATGCAATCGCTTTGTATCATATCTGTCAGCATGATAAATATCTGAGTTCAGAGTGGGTTTGCAATTCTTCAGAGTGTCACAAACCAAGATAATTTTTTTCTGCCTTACTTTCTTAATTCACTGCACCCACTCCCTTCAAAGTCAGAAGTCTACAGAAAAATACCTGAGGAGAAGAGAAAAGGAAAAGGGGGGGAAAGTTGATATGCTTTCACACACCAGACAGAGGTTACTGATATTCTCCTAAAAAGTGGAAAAATGAAGACTTTAAAATATTTGGGTGAGTATTTTTTTTTTAAGTACTCCATTAAGTTTGACTAAAAACTCCTTTCCCCCTCTTCCCAGAGGCTAGTTTTCCAAAAACAGATGGTCAGGATCTAAATGAGAAGCAAATATACCTCAACCCCCACAGGCAGAGAAATCTAACTTTGAACTTCTTTTTAAATTAAAAAAAAGTGTGGGGGGGGGCAAGATAAACTATTAATAAGTATAAAAAATTAGCTGAGCTACAAGTTTTGTTTTTCTTATTAAAAAATTCTTTAAACACAAGGAGAGCAGATATATAGGAGAGGTTCACATTTGACTGACTTCCTATTTTTTTTTAACAATAGTGTTTTTTTTTTTTTTTTTAAGATTGGATTCTTTGATCTTGAAAGAATTTTGCTCTTATATTATGGGGAGAAGAGGGTGGTGGTGAAATGATCTGTTTTAAATGATGATGCAACTTAGGGATCAAAGCCTTGGCTTTCTTCTAGCCATAATAAGCAGTACTTGCCACAAAGCGTGAGTCTCCGGGCTCCTCTCCTTCGTAAGAAGGAAATAAAACGCACCGAGACTCAGAGAAAGACGCGAAGTGTCTGCAAGGTGCAAAGTCTAAAAAACAAAACAAAAAAAGGCAGGGGGGGCGGAAAAAGGAGGGAGGCACTGCCCCTTTAAACGTTTTAGTGCATATGGAGTTTGATTTCTGAAAGAGATCAGTTTAACATCTCCATAGAAACCAGCAACAGATTATCATCAACAGAATAAATAACTAGTCTAATAAATTAAACAGGAGGCATAAGATCGCTGGAAACCTGATTACTGAAGTTCAACAATATTCCCCATAAACTCTCGTTAACCGCCTCTAAGGTGGCTAACAAGATGGGGGTGGTGGTGTCAATCTCTCCAATTCGCCGGATTCCGGGGAGAGAGACGGTGGCCGCTGCCCGGAAGGGAAAAGTTTCCCACCTTGCCCTGGAGAGAGTCTCAGAGCTCCAGTGAGGTGAAAGCCAGAATGCCGAAGTTTGGGAAGTGGGAAAGAGGCTGGGCGTCAGCGGAGGCAGTGCGAATCGCCGGAGATGGCGCGGGACGCGACGCCCGCCCGGGACGCACAGCCTCGCCGCCACCAGGGCGCAAACCCAGAGCTTTGCGCTCGGGCGCCGAATGGCCCAGCGCCCCCTCTGGGCACGTGGAGCGCAGCCCGGGCGCAGCCCCCGGGGACCAACTACCCCCCTCACCACGCCCGGCGCAGCTGCTCCTGCTCAGCCCGGACAGCTCCCTTTAGGACGGCGACGTGTGTGTGTGTGTGTGTGTGTGTGTGTGTGTATGTGTATGTGTGTGTGTGTGTGTGTGTGTGTGTGCGCGCGCGCGCGCGCCGTGGGGTGGGCGGGGGGGGGGGGCGCACCAATTTGCCCAGCGATCCGTTTTCCAGTCCCCTCGCGCGCTCTCATCGCGCGTCTGTACCAGCTTAGAGGCGCCCTAAATTTACCAACTTTACCCTACGACTACCCTGGCCTTTCCCCCCTCGCCGTCCCTATGTCTGAGTGTACGGGATGTTGGCGGGACAACCACACACTCTAAGGGTCGTGGCCTCAGACTCCGCCGGGGCAGCGACGCATAACCCGGAGTCACCCCTTGGTCCAGCCGGGTCTGGGGGAGCTCCAGGCTCGTTGGAGGGGTGTTGTTGCTGCTTCGCTGGTGGACAAGTCATACACACCGTACATGCGCCCGCACCCTCCCCAGCGTGACTGGAAGGAGGTCCTGGCCGCACCCAGGGCCCACTTCCCAAGCTGAGGCTGGTCAGGAGGAACTTGTGTGGAAGGGTGAAGCGGCCCCCTGACTCCCTCGGCACTCCTTTCCTCCCCCAACACCGGACCCGGGTCGGGGATGGCTTGGAAGAAGAATCTGCGCCCACCCCCTGGAGAAAAATCTATTATTATTATCTTAATCTACGCCCCCAAAGTATCCCTCCCGCCGTGATTGACGGCGCATACACCTGTTCCCCTCGCCGAGGAGCTTCCAACGCTGGGGACAGACATTCACCCCAAAGCTCTGCAGCGGCCCAGAACCCGCCCGCCACCCTCGCCCGGCCAGCCCCCGCCCGCCGCCCCAGTGCAACCCTGCCTCGTACCTTGCCACCCCAGCGGCCGCCCCCTCCCCTCCCAGGCCCGGCTTCCCAGCCCGCCCGCTCCCGGCCGCGCTGGCTTAGGAAAGAGAGAAAGAACAGAAAGCAAAACTTCCTGGCGGCCGACGGCCATCAGCTGCACATTCTGCAAATGCCACCGAGTAAAAATAAACCGGCCGCCGCTCCGCCCGGCCGGCTCACCCTGAGCGCACGACTCAGCCCCCTGCCCCGGGACTGTCGGTCCGGCCGGATCCCCCATTCCGATGCGCCCCCTGGAGCCCCGCTCCCCGACACTCCTCCGCCTGCCACCGCGCGCTCCTTTGCCCTGAAACTCGACCCCAAGTGGCCAGGCGGCCCGGGCCTCTCCCCTTGGGTGCCCCCCTGTATTCCCACAAGCTACCATTCTCGGTCCTCCTCCTGGTGCCTATTTCAACCGTGCGCCCCTGGATTTAGGGCTCCCCTTCCCCAACTGTTGAGCCCCGAGGTCACTATCAGCCCACTTTGGAGGGTACAGACCCCACCAGACCCTCGCCCACCTCGGCCGAGCCTCCTAGGAGTTCACGGCTCCACCCGCCCACCGGCCCGCCAGCCCGGCGTCCCAAGTCTCCGGACGCAACTTCTCTTCCAGCGCACACGACAACCGCGGCAACTCCCCCGAACTTTTCCCGGGACCCAGGCGGGCTCCGGCCGACAGTCACACGGCCCTGAGCCGGCGCCCCGGCTCCCTGTGCCCAGCCATGCCAGCCCTGCGCCCGGGGAGGCTGGGGTGGGGGTGGGGGGCAGTGAGGAGCGCCACTTGCCTCGCCCGGAGCAGCGCACTTGAGACAAACTTCCCAGGCACAAATGAAAACGGGGGCGCCGTTCCCCCCAGCCAAGCAACCTCTCGCCTTCGTTTTCCAACCAGGAGGCACCCCTTGGCACCCCACAGTGAACACTGCCTACCTCTGCCGGTAGCATTTACACCCCAGTATTGGGGCACAAGAGTCGGTTGGAGGGGCTCCCCACCCACCCCCTCCCTTGAACAAAGTCTTGCAAAGTCACCCCAGGCGCCCCTCACCCCTGCCTCCTTCTCTGCCCTGGAGAGCGCACGAACCCCTGCAGCTCGGGGGGCTGGGGGGAGCGTAGGGGGAAGGAGTGATTACAGGGTATTCGCGAGCACCTGCCCCCCGCCCGAGCCCGCACCGCGGGGGGCGCCCCCACCTATTTGCAAAGTCCTGCACTCGCGCCTGGCGCCTCCCCCTCTTCTCCGCTACCCCGCCGCCCCCTCAGTTGGAGTAAGTGACCCCAGGAGCAGCAGCCCTCTCCTTCCCCGGAATCGCGCGCTGGGCATTCCCTGGCCGCGGCGGGCGACGCGCCGCCCTGCGCCCGGGTGCCAGCCCTCCGTGTCCCCTGCCTCCCGCACGGCCGGAGTTGGGTGGCAGCCGCCGCGCGCAGGCTGGCTGGCTGGCTGGCTGGCTCTCTCGATCGCTCGCTCGCTCGCCCGCTCCCGGCTGCAAGCGGCAGCCCCGGGAGTGGGGGACTGCACCCTGACAGGGGGCGAGGCGGGGAAGCACCCCGGGAGGGCTGCGGAACTGAGGGGGTCGAGGGGGGCGCGGCGGAGGGAGCGCCGAGTCTCTTACCTGCACTTGGGGCGGCTTTGGGTGACTTTCCAAGTCCGGGGGAAAAATGTGTGTGTGTTTGGGATGGAGCGCCGCGGGCGCGCATGCGCTGCCCAAAGTTGCCGGATCCCGGATTTTTCGCTCCCAGTCTCCGCTCTCGCCCGCTGTGATTATGGAATTCTCCGCGGCAGAGCGGGCGAATGGGTGGCATGCAAAACCCGGGCCGGATCGCGGGGCCGGGCTCTGCTCCACCCTCACACCCCCAGACCTTCCCCTCCCGGTTTCTTCCCACCCATCGCCCCGGCTGAGCTCTGCTGGCACGCGCGGTTAGACCCGGCCTGCGGAGCAGCATGTGAGCTCAAGACTCCCTTTTGCGGGTGGAGAAGCCTTCTCCACCCCAGACTGAGTGGAGTAGAGGCCGGGGGACAAGAGAGGAGGGACAGGAGTGGGTTACTTTCCACCTGTTCTGAACCTTGTGAGCCAGTCTGCTTCGCACTTTTCCACTGAAGAACTAGCTCTTTTCTGCAAGTTAGGATGTTAGAATTGCTGAACCCAAAAGGATGTGATGTTCTCGCTGTTTGATACCTGCTTTGCACTTATTCTTTGCCAAGGAGTTTTTCATTCAGTCCACTGTGCAAGAAATAAATCCCTAAGTGAACAAGATAGGTCGTGAAAAATGAACCTGGGGCCCGGGGCGAAGGGCGGGAGAGAGTTGCAGATAATGTACATTAAAACAAATGAATAATATTATTTCAGAGAGTGAAAGGATCTTGAGGAAAATAAAACAAGGTAGTAAGGTAAAGAGTATCTTGGGAGAGCTAATTTCCCCTGCCCAGGCAATAAAGAAGGCCTCTTTGAGGGGAAACCTTCAAACTCCATTGGAGATCAACCCCCCTTTTGTCCCTTTGCCCAACTTGCCCACCTCCTAGGTGGTTTGAGGTGGCCACACAAGGCTGAGTCTCGAAGGAGGAAGCGCTACCAGCTGGTCAACACCTTTGTGGCTTGGTAGACTTCGGGGCATCATCTGCAAGGTCTCAGCAAAGTCTCTCGGGACTAGGGAGCAGTGATGACCTGAGAAGTGGGAGGTAGGTATTCCAACTTTTGATTTGGGCTCATTCCACTCCTAGGACAGTGTAAATACGTGGTAGGCAGCTTGGACTTTGGGGTCAGACCTCAGTCTCTCACCAGCTGGGTGACTTTGAGTAAGATATTTGACCCCTCTGTGCCTCAGTTTCCTCAACAGTAAAATGGGGATAATAATAGTACTATTGCCAGGGCGGGTTGAGAGGCTAAAATGAGTTAATGCAGGAAAAGTGACTCGGCCAAGGCAGTGATCGATCAATGCCAGTAATTGTCATTGCTCCCTGGACATCCAGTGTTCCCTCTCTTCTTATTTCTTCCTGTCCTCTCTCCCTCCCTTCTCCTCCTCTGTCCTTTCTTCTCCCACAAGAGTCCTGCGCTCAGTCATTTGTTCAGCAGGCATTTGCCGAGCCCCAGTGAAGAGTGCATCCTTCCCAAGGCCAGGGAGATAAAAATGAACTAAGAGGCTTTGCCTCTGAGGAACTGATTGAGGAGTTTGCTTGTCTCTCCCCTCCCTCTTTTCCCACTATAAGGCTCAACTGCCACCCTCCACATACTCCCCAACAGCTACAGTCACCACCAAACTTCTATTAAAACATATATTCTTCCCTCCATTTTTTTCCTCGGATGCTTCACAACTCTCCCATCCCCCTAGATGTCTTTCTATCTCCTCTGAAGGAACCTCATCTGGGGTGGTGGAAGCTGGAAACAGTGGCAAGCCTGGGAGGAGGGAGGTGGACATTGGGGTGAGGTGAAAAGGGAGAGCTCCCTCTTCCTTTCCCACCAACCCAACTGAAAAAACAAACAAACAAACAAACAAACTGAGGGATCAGGAAAAAGCACTCCACCCAAAAAGTAACCCTCATCTTGAAAGCCTCTAGTACCTTCTCCCCCCACCACCCCTGTTCCTTTCACAGGGACTGAAATCAGATGCTTTTTTCCTCATTTGCTTCATCTTAGCATTTCCTGAGCTTTCCCTAAAATAAAATACAAACTCTTTCCCATGGTTGGCAAGATCTGGCCACTGCCTGCCCTTGGACCTCACCTCCTTCCACCCTATCCTTGGTCACATTGTCCCAACACACTAGCCTCTTGCTGCCCTGGAAATCACCAAGCTTGTCGCTACCTCAGGGCCTTTGCACTTGTCCCCTCTGCCCAAAATGCCCTTCTTTTGGCTGCTTCCTTGCATCATTCTGCTCACATGTCACCTCCTCAGGGAGGCTTTCTCCCTAAAGCAGCTCCCAGCCTTTCTCTCTCATTTTACTCTGTTTGAGTGTCTTCAGAGATTTTGCTTATTCATTTGTTTCTGTATTTCCTGTCCAGCTGCCCCTGCTACAGTGGGAGCTCCTTGGAGGCAGGGAGGCACCTCCTTGGAGGTGTGCCCCCTTATGTGTTCAACACCTCAGCCTGGTACCTAGTAGGTCCTTACTCTTTGGGGTGAATGGAGATAAGCCTGTATGGTCCCCTGCCCTTGAGGGACATATCTGCAGAAGAACGACTAGAAAGTGCCCAGGACAAAGTTTGGGGGAGGGAGGAGGAACTGGTACAACCTGAGGGTTGCCAGGAGTTGCCAAGTTGGATCTGTGCCTTTGCCAAGTTTTCCACTCTCTGGCTTTTGGCCAGGGGTCAATAGTGGGGAAGCAGATGGCTCTGGTGACCCAAGCCTCAACAGAAGAGGCTGCATAGGCAGGAGGGGAAGTGGGGTCAACTAAGGACCCTATGGAAGCCATCCTTCTAGCCCCCTGCTTCTGGGCAGGCTGCCCATGATCAAGAGCCTCTCCCATTTTTAAATCTCCTGGGAAGACCCTCCCCACTAGACTGTGAGTTTCCCCGTGGTAGGGTCTGTGCTTTTGTCACAGAAGCTGAGGAGCCAAGTATGGTGCCGCCCAGGAGGCTCTCAATGACTGATTGTTGAACAAGTAAATTTAAGTCTGTCTCTGTTTGTGTAATTGGCACAGCCTTGAAAGTAATCACAGCTCAGCTTCCTGGTCACAGTTTTTTGGTTTCTGGTCCTCTGTGGTGATGGAAAGCAAGACCTAATTGTGCGTCAATAGCTGTTATTTACCGAGTGGTTATAATGTGCCAGCAGCACACTAAGCACTTGTATGTGTTGTCCTCACAACAGCTGTACCAAGCAGTTACTGTTAGGAATATGCCCATTATACGGATGAGGAAACTGAGGCACAGTGAATGACTTTCCCAAGGCTGAGGCTGTGCTACCTGACTCCAGAGCTGATGCCTTTTACTGCCAAGACCAGCTGCAGGAATGGGGAGGTGACCAAAGGCTCACTCCATGACTTACCCCAGTGCAACAAGCGTTTACATCTTTACTCTTCATAGAAAGATGAAATTGGAATGTGAGTGCATTGAGAGAAGAGGAGGAAGAGAAGTTGAACAAATCTGTTCTTTAACCATAAAATCTTATTTCAGTCCAGTAAAAGACAAAAAGAATCAAAGAAATCAGAGGACCAAACACCAGATTTTATACACGTGAAGCACTCAGTAAGTATTGGCAAAGAATTGCTATTTTTAAATGTAAAAATTACAGACTACATGCTTGTTTCCCTTTTTCCTAAGCTGCCTTAAGTTTGAGGTTCCCCTTGGGTGAGGTCTGTGTCTTTTGGGTTCACTGGGTCTCGTTTGGTTCTGGCATCACAGTGGGTGCTCAATAGACACTTAGTGACTGAATAATTAAACAAATGCCCGAGATAAGTGATTATGGTGATTACTGGGCAAGTTGTAATTAAAAATAAAAAAAGCTGAGTGCATTTTTTTTTTTTACGAATGTCTCTCTTGGGAGTCCATGAGTGGGAGGAGGGGAGAGAGGGGCTTCTTCCCAAATGCTAAGCTTGGTTCTCAAATCTCATCCAAGTTGACCAACTTGCCAAGCCTTTCCACCCCCAAATTCCCTCATTCCTTTTTGTAAAGCACGTGTTATTTGTTTCTGACTATATATATATATATATATATATATAATGTATTTATTGTAGAAAATTCAGAAAGTACAGATAAACAGGAAGAAAAAGTTAATTGTCTGTAATCCCACCACCCATGAATAATTCACTGCTGATGTTTCAGTGTATTTCCCGCCAGTCTAGGGTTTTTGTTTGTTTTTTGTTTTTGCTTTGTTTTGTTTTATACAATCAGCACACTGAACATTCCAGGTTTTTTTTAAGTCTGCTATGTGTATGTAGGGTTTCCCAGGTGGCTCAGTGGTAAAGAACTCGCCTGCCAACGCAGGAGATGCAAGAAACTCTGGTTCGATTCCTGGGTCAGGAAGATCCCCTGGAGAAGAAAATGGCAACCTGCTCCAGTATTCTTGCTAGGGTAACTTCATGGACAGAGGAGCCTGTAGAGCTCCAGTACATGGGGTCACAAAGAGTCAGACATGACTGAGCACATACCAACACATGTGTATGTGACATGAACATTTTCTCCCATCATTAAATGCTATTCCACAACACGATGTTGTGTAGACCCATAGCAGAGCTTGATCATGATTTACTTAACCAGTGCCCCACTATTGGAAACTTTGGACATCAAATTCGTTCCCAATTCATTTCATTACTACAAATAATGCTAATGAATATCCTTGTCCATAAATGATAGTGCACATTCCTTCAAGTGGAATTGTTGAGTCAAAGAGTGTGCACGCATTTCAGAGCTTTGATTCCCAGTTGCCAGTGCCCCCTCCCCATTAGGCTGTATGAACTTGCCCTCCAGCCAGCAGCCTGTGAGCAAGTCCCATCTCTCCAAATGCTCTCCAGCTTTTGGTATTCTCACTCTTTTTTTTTTTTTTTTTTAAACCCCTGTTAATTTAATGGGTGAAAGAGTCTGTGATTCTAGTAATGAATCCTTATTAGAACCGTGCTGGCCACAAGCAGGGGCTGTTTCAAGGTTTGAGCGGCCTTGTTCAGACCCACAGCTTCGGGCAGAAATGAGAAAAACAAATGCTTAGTAGTGGGTAGTTGGAGGGGAGAGCAGAGATCTCTTACAGGTTCTGGGGGAGCTTCTAGACTGTCTACCTGAGCCCAGGCTTCTTGGGCATGTGCTCAACTCTTGGGGGCAGAGGGGTGGGGTCTGTCAGTCTCAACAGAAATGAGCTCCTGCTTCCTCCTACCTCTCCGCCCACACCTTGCAGACACCTCTCTCGACAGAGAAGCCTTAGGGATTTCTATGCCATAAATACTACCTGTTTTTCAAGCTCAGCATCCACACTTTGTACCTGCTTTCATTTCCCCGTCTGAGCTATCACTCAGCCCTAGTCAACGGACAGACTGTTTTGCTCTCTGATTCAACTTTTTCTTTTTCTAGTTGGTTCTAACTAATTTACTTTTTTGGTATTTATGTTTACCCCTACCTGGAAACAAGAAGAATTGAAGGTGACTAATTTTTTCCTTTTAGGAAATGTACCCTAATCCCAGTCTGATCTCTCTGATCCTTTTCAGCTTTGATATCCTCTTTTTTTTTTTTAATAGCTTTAAATTTCTGGGGTAAAAAGATTAACTCACATTCAATACTAACAGTTCAGAAAAATACAAATATAAACAGAATGCAGAAAATTTCAAAACACCCACAGTCTGAGAGCCCTGTATTGGGGTGTGAACTGGACTTTAAAAATTAAAAGAATGAATTTAAGTGAAATCCACCAGTTATATCTTTTTGAGCCCACCTCGGCAGACTTTTGGGATGTGTGTGTGGATAGGAGTGTCTTTCATGCCAAGCAATGAGGTATGTGTCTGATTTTATCTGTATGGGCGAGTGGGTGTGTGTGTGCACGTGCGCACATGCACATACATTTGTGGGACACGTATCCCTTTAAAGGAGGGCTTGGGTCTATGCAGGTAGACCTCGCTCTATTTGCACACTGAAAGATTGTGTTCATGCTGTCAGCAGACACCTGAATACAGAAAAGTACAGCCAGGTGAGGGGCAGGGCTGACTTGTGACATCATCTCTTAAAAAATAAATCCATGGGTGACACCTACCCTCTCCCATGCCTGCCAGGGAGGGGCACGCCTGCCACCAGAACCCTACTGACCAAGGGAAACCAAGTGATGGAGAAGTTGAAGGGGCCACCTGTCCTTAAAGCACCAGCCACACTCCCGGGGTCTGGTGGTTCCTGCCATGTACCACATGGACCCATCTCTCAGCCCCAGGCCCCTGCTTCTTCCTCCCCCTCTCTCAGATCTGAAATCAGCACATATCTCTGAGGGCAGGAGCCAAACGGACTAGTCATGGCTGTGCTGCTCTGTCCCAGGAGGCAACCTGCCTGAGGTTGGTGTGGCCACACCACGGGCAAGAGGAAGCCGCCATCAATCTCCGGAAGTGGCCATGCTGGCTCCCGACTGGCACCTGTACAGGTGCTGGCTGCTGCCCATGGCACTGTGTCTCACGGAGGGCGGGGCTGGCTGGGGAGGCAGGAAAGAGCTGTTTTGCTGATGAGGTGCCCTCGTGTCACATGGACAGGAGTGCCAGGTAGCTGACTGTGGGTGGAGGAGGGCTCCCCGCTGTGCCAGCCTGGCCCGGATGTGAGCCCTGCCTGCCTCTCTAGCCTTACCTCTCAACACTCTGTCACACCTTTGCACACCCTCTGCCCCAGCCACACAGAGCTGCTCAGGGCTCCAAACATACCTGCTTGGGTCTCCCCTCCAGGCCTTCATCCAGGCTGTTCCCAGAAGGCCTCACCTCCCCTTCTTTATTTCTGTGTTGTTGTTTAGCCACTCAGTCGTGTCCAATTCTTTTGCAACCCCATGGACTGTAGCCTGCCAGGCTCCTCTGTCCATGGGATTCTCTAGGCAAGAATACTGGAGTGGGTTGCCATTTCCTTCTCTGGGGGAGTCTTCCTGACCCAGGGTTCAAACTTGTGTCTCCTGCATTGGCAGGCAAATTCTTTCCCACTGAGTCACCTGGGAAGCCTAAGCAAGTGTCACCTCCTCTGGGGAGCCTTCCCTGAAGTCCTTCTGCTCCAAACCGGGTTAGATGCCTCCATGTGGGCTCCCACAGCCCTCTTGACTCCTCTGTTGCAGCACTAATCACACTGGGTTATAATTATCTTGGTAGACTGTGTGTGTGGAGGGGAGTGTGTGTTAAATCCATGTTTAATCAACTGGTCTGTTGGAGTCTGGATTTCTAATTGGGTCACATGGGTTCAAGTCCCAGCTCTGGTACTCACTAGCAGTACGACCTTGGGCAAGTTCCTGACCTTCCTCAGCCTCAGTGTCTCCCTCTCTAAAATGGCAACAAATACACATCTACCTCACAGGGAAAAATTAACTGAGATCATTTACACAAAGCACTTAGCCTGGATTCACGCATAATGGCCATTGTTATGATTATTCCCAGCATCTGGCAGAATGCTTAGAAAATGTCAGGTGAAGGAGCAGCATCTCTGTGTGTGATGGGCATGTGTGTGTGGATGTGTGGTATATACCAGGGTGGTGGTATGAGGGGAGAACCAGCCTGTACAGGGAGGCGGGGTCTGTAGATGTGTGTGTCCACTCGGAAGGGTAATGGGCTGGTTATTTATGGTCATGCCTTAAGAAAGAAAAAAAAAAAGACAAATCAGTGTTCAGTAATGACAAAGTAATTACCTTTTTATTATTTTTTCAATAGGATTCAGAGGGAGTGTGGGCCTTGGCCATGGCTAGAACATTCAGCCGGGCTTTGAGAATACCCCGTTGCTTTGAGCTATCCCATTCCAACTGCCCCACCAGGGAAAAGGCTGGAGAGGGCTGAGCAGTGCTCCTAAACATGGAAGGGCTTAGAGATTGAGGGAGAGGGCTGCCCAGCCTATAAAACAGGTGCTCCAGAGGTAGTTCTTCCACATTCTGGCTGAGTTGTCCACATAGGAGGGACTGGATTCAGAGCCCAGAACATTTAACAGAGGACACTTCAGAGTGGGAAACTGAGGCCCAGAGAGAGGAAGTCACTTACTCACCTATGACCACACAGCAAGTTAATGGTAGAGTGGGAGCAGAGCCCAGGTCCCTTAACCCCAGGAAAATGCTCTTTACCACCACATGTCTCACTTGAAAATGGGGGTCTGCCTGGCCCTAGAGCTTTGCTTCAAATTTCTACCTGAAAGGGCTCTGACTTGCTAGAAGATGATTTTTTCCCCCAGGGTCTTTCAGAGGATGCTTGGAGACATAATTTCAAGGCATCAGGACCCTGTATATTAACTAGACTGTATGGAGAAGGGCATGGCAACCTACTCCAAGTATTCTTGATTGGAGAATTCCATGGACAGAGGAGCTTGACAGTTTACAGTCCATTGCAAAAGGTTGCAAAAGGATCGGACTCGACTTAGTGACTAACCCAGTATGATGAGCATTATCTATCTACTGAGAGCTAATGACCAGTGAAGGGACCAAATCAGCTCTAGCCTCTTATTTTTTCATCTATCAATCCATTCATCCATCCAATCATTCATCCCTCCAAACTTCTGTCAATCTATCCAAACTTCCATCCACCCATCCAACTTTCCATCCATCCATCCATCCATCTATCCATCCATCAACTCATCCATCCATCTATCCATCCATTGATCCATCCATCCATCTGTTGATCCATCCATTCATTCACTCATCCATCCTTCCATCCATCCATCTCTTTATCCGTCCATATGTCCACTCATCCATCCACCTACCCAACCATCCACTCATCCATCCATACATCCAACAAACCTCTGAATGAGTGCCCCCATGCACCAGGCACCTTGCTAGAACCTGAGGGTCTGGAGATGCTGAGATGAATAAAACAAAATATTGGGAACAGCCTATGAAGAAAATTTTCATGGCAAAGGAGACTTCTCAAAGACACTTAGAGATAAGTGCAGGTAGATGAGGTGACCAAACAGGGAGTCAAGCCCCTAGAGTTCCAGGTCTAGCCCTGTCACTAGCTTGCTGCAAGGTCTTGGATATGTCCCTTCTCTCCTTGCTATGGTTTCTTTGTTTAACAATTGAGAGAGTCAGACTAGCTCAGAGGGCTGGTGGACACCATGTAGGTAAGATTTCCTAAATGCTGGGAAGTTGTAAAGCTCCAAGGGGCCAGGGGACAGGAGCTCCCTTGGTTTACACTGACAGGATGAGGACAGAAGATGCTGGAAGAATAAGAATGAGGAGATGAAGGATGGGGAGTCCGCCCCAGCTCCACTCCACTGTGTAGATCTTCAAAGCATTGATCTGCTTTTCTTAACCTACTGTGGGTCACCTAGACCTGGATCTCTGATTCCAGGTAACTGACAAGGCCCCTGTCCCTTTGTCCTCCCTTCCCCACCTCTGAGCTCCTGTCTCCCGCAGCTGTGATAACCCACACGTAGCACTCTGCCCTCTGGAATTTATTTTAAGGTCTTAGCTTGTTTATTTATTTTATTTAGAGATTTCTCAGTGCTTTGTGGGGAGGAAAATTCGAATGGGGTGATTATGAAATACTATTTCACCTCGCTGTTCATTCACAACAAACAAAGAGAAATGATTGGTGATTAAAAATGCATTCTCTCTGCTTGTTTTCTTTTGTTTTACCATTATGGAAATATTATAAATACTGAATACTAATCTGGACCTGCAGGGACCTCACAGACCTTCCAGAAACCAAGGCGCCTGCTCTTCCCTGGGGCAACCTCACACTCTCTCATCAGGCCCAAAACTATGGCTCAAACCCTCCTGAGAGGGTCCTCGGCCAGAAGACCCCATCACTGAGTGCTCACTGGACAGAGATAGAAGTTTCCCCACTTCCTTGTCCTGTTCCCTACTTCAGTAGATCAAGTCAAGGAGAACAAAGCTGTGAGTATGGACTGCGTGTATGTTCAGTTGCTCAGGAGTGTCCGACTCTTTGCAGCCCCATGGACTGTAGTCCATCAGGCTCCTCTGTCCATGGGATTCTTCAGGCAAGAATACTGGAATGGGTTGCCATGCCCTCCTCCAGGGGATATTCCCCACCCAGCGATCGAACCCATGTCTCCTGCATTGGCAGGCGGATTCTTTACCACTGAGCCACCTGGGAGGCCTGTGAATATGGAGTGCACTTGATTAATCCAAAAGTCATGATCACAGAGCTTAACTCCCAGGATGGGGCTGCCTGCGCCTTCCTACTCTGCTGTTTCTTGGCTCTGTGACCTTGAACACGTAGCTTTGCTTCTCTGAGCTTCTGTTTTTTCCTCTGTAAAATGGGGATGAAAATGGTACCCACCTCATAGGGTCTCTTTGGGGATTAAATGGGATCATAATAGCTCAGGTGGTAAAGAGTCTACCTGCAATTCAGGAAACCGAGTTCAATCCCTGAGTCAGTAATATCCCCTGGAGGAGGAAATGGCAACCCACTCCAGTTATTCTTTCCTGGGAAATTCCAAGGGCAGAGGAGCCTGGTGGGCTACAGTCCATGGAGTTACAAGAATCAGACATGACTTAGCCACTAAACCACCAGCCACTACCACCATAATATCTTATCACCAGGCCTGGCAAACAGAAGTGCTCCATAAATGTTCGCTCCTATACCGATTAATATATCAAACTCTGGGAGATGGTGAAGGACAGGGAAGCCTGGAGTTCTGGAGTCCATGGGGTCGCAAAGAGTCAGACATGACTTAGCGACTGAACAACAATACCGATTAGTACTCTTTCTTCTTCCATGCTTCAGTTTCTTCCTCTGGAAGATGAGAGAGGTACACTAGCTGTCCTCTAAGCTCCCTCCAGCTTTGATGGGCGAGGCTTCTGTGTGCAGGACAGGGTACCATGGGGACAATCCTCACCCACCTTGACTCTCTCAAAGACCTTGGCTCTTTCCCGGAATGCTGGCCGTAGCTACCTGGGGCCTTCTATCAGAGTCTGCTTTCCATGGGCTCTTTTTGAAACGTAAGCCTGGCACTTCCCCATTTATTTCAATCACAAACAAATAAATAGGAGTCAGAGGGCCCACTCCAATTCCAAAGTGTTACTCCAAGTCCAGATAAACAGCGAGGTCCATGGCATCTGCGTTCCTTTTATCTTTCACTTTATTTAACCAAATTAACTACTCTCCATGTCCCCTGCATGTGAGTGTCTCTCTCTGTCATATAAAATACAATCACGCTTGCTTGCTACATGTTTCAGATACTTTATCATTAACATCAATTCCAGCCAAATTAGGAGTTTCTCCCAACATAATTGCCCTTCCCATTATCCAGCACTTTATTTTTTCAAAGCACTTTCCGACCATTAATTAGTTAACCCTTAGGACGCCCCAGAGCCGGCGCTCAATGTCACCCTCCCTGTCTCCCAGCTGGGAAGGGGGAGGTGGGGAGGGGTCAGGTGGTTTGTTAGAAGTCACCCTGGATATGGGGGCCGAAGGCTACAGTGGGACCTTGGTAATCTTCCTTCCAGCCTCAGATCCTCTGTCTGGGCCGGATCCAGGCCCGGGCTGATGGGGCTGGGGGCAGGGGTGGTCCCCAACACTTTTAAATCCACTCATTCCCAACCTTCTCTTTAGCTCACTAAAGGAAAGAGGAAGTGGAATAAAAGATTGACTGGGTGATGGCACCTTCTTTCCTGTGGGGAAACAGGGCAGAGGGAAGGGAACAAAACACCCACAAGACAAGGGACAAGCAGGTGCTATGGCTGTGACCCAAACCATTGACTTCTTCCCGGCACCAACAAGCAGTATTGAATGTCTGAAACTGAAAGTTGTGTCCAACTCTTTGCAACCCCATGCACTGTAGTCTGCCAGGCTCCTCTGACCATGGAATTCTCCAGGCCAGAATACTGGAGTGGGTAGCCATTCCCTTCTCCAGGGCATCTTCCCAACCCAGGAATCAAACCCAGGTCTCCTGCAATGCAGGTGGATTCTTTACCAACTGAGCCACCAGTACTAGCAGGTGCCACAGTAACAGCCTTATGACCAGAATGTCTGTAAGTAAATGAAGTGCTTTTGGTATATAGTTATAACTACTGACAGCCAAAGTAAGGGCAGATGTAGGGCTTCATTGCTTGGGCTCTCTCTCATTCCACCTACCGAGTGGGGCTCAGTTCCCTCTGTAATCCTGCCAATACTCCATCCTTTTCTGGTGAGGTGTGGTCATAGTCTTGGTCGGTCCCAAACTAGGTGAGCAGACATCCTAGATGGATTGAGGTGGGAGCCATCTGGGAGAAAACAGAGTGATTTATTTCTTGGACACGGTTCTGGCTCGTCAAGATGAACTCTGCTTGAAGCTGCTAAGGATATACTGTCGAACCACCAATATTTTACATTTACAGCCTCTCCATAGTCCTAAGTTCCTTAATGATTTTTCTTTTCTTAAAATACATGAGCTGGCTCCCACAGGGACATTGCCAGGAACCTTCAGAGAGGTTTTCCAAGCTGTCGTTAACTCAGAGCACAGTGAATTTCACAAGCTCTTCTATTTCAGCCCCTCTTCTTCCCCCCAGTTGCCTTGAGGTTGGGGCCACATGTGCTAAAGCAGCTTTGCTTGTTGGAGACCAGCTACCAGTCTTGGAATTTCCCCTGCCCTCTCCCTACTCATCCCAGCCCATCATGTTCTATGAAGTCAGACTGCAGGGAGCTTTTGCCACCCAAAGAATAGGCTCATCCAGGGAGCAAAGCTCACACTGACAGTTCACTGTCTGCAGTCATACATCCTGAAGTCTGAATCCCAACTCTGCCACTCGCTAGCAAGTTTGACCTTGGGCAAGGTGACCTCTCTAAGCCTCAGCATTTCAATTATCATGTGTTATTGCAAGGATCGAGTGAGATAACATAGGTGAAGGTCTTAGCACAGTTTCCAGCTCATAGTGGGTGCTCATTGGACGTGAGCTCTCATTTTGGTCAAGGAGCAGATTGTAGGCTTTAGTATGACTTTCATTCTTCCAACCTCCTGCCCCTTATTGTCTCCATCTAATTTCTTTCAGGCTCTGGGTCTGAATATGTAAGTGAGGCGATGTGATTAGACAACACCCTAGTTCTCAAGCTCTTCCTTTTGTGTAAGAGCATAGGCATAGAAACAGACTGAGAGCTGGTGGGTCCCAAGCCTCTCGTCTGCCATCCCCAAAGTGTTACCTTCTACATGGCCATTGTGCTTCAAGTCTGGCTCCATTGCCAGTTGTCGTAAGCATCACGAGGGCAGGATGATGTCTAGTCCATCCAGGGCTACATTGTGGATCCTATCCAAGTATCTGGCATGTGGCTGCCACACCACAGAGACCAGTGAGTACCTGAATTGTCCATTCTTCCTTCTGGACTAGGATTATATTTTCCGTCTCTTTTAAACTTCTGGGGCTCTATGCAATCGTAGGTAGCTCAAGACAGACAAAAGCCTTGGAGTACTCTTTCCTTGCTGCCCTGCTTTTCTAGCTTCCCTAAAAAGGAAGACCCTACTCACTGTCCCCTAAGCAACTATTTTCCTGTAATCATGCATGCATTTGTTCGCATACTCACTCAGCAAGTGTTTGCTGACTGTCAAGTGCAGCTAACCTGGGTTGGAATCCTGACTAGCTGGGAGAACTTAGAAAAATGCCTTAACCCAGTTGATCCTCAGATACCTCATCTGTAAGAGGGGCTAAGAGTGCTCAGTTCATGGGCCTGTTGTGAGGAGTTGATAAGACTTAAGGAATGCCCTGCACTTAGCATGGTTCCTGGCACTTAGTAGGCCCTGCAGAAATGGTGTCTATTTTTATTGCAGGCAGAACTCAGTGTTAGAACCCTAGAATGTGCAGCTGAATTTGAGTCTCTGTAAAACTTCCTGTAGTGGAAAAAGTCTTCTGTAGAATCGTTAGTCCATTTTGGTACCTAAATAACGCAATCCCTGAAGTTTTATGACACATTGTCAATTCACAGAGTACTCAGCTGGAGACGCTGTCTCTTGCAGGATTGATATCCTCATTTCACGTGAGAAAATTAAAACTCAGAGAGGTTGTGTGGCTTTCTTTAGGTCACATAGCAGAGGCATGTGGCTAATCCAAGAACCTCAGACTCAATTTCCAGCACTTTCCTCTACCATTCCCCTCCTCTGCCTCACCCCCCCTCCACTCCTTTCTCCCCACCTCTTGATGATAACTTTTACTTACAACAGATGTAGCCTTCTCCAGCACCCTTGACTGGTCACCTGGCACTCTATGGGGCTGAGACACCCCATGCAGTTTCACTGTCAGAAGAGGCTTACACTAGAGACCCCACAGGTGCCACTTCTGTGACAGCAACAGTGGAAACCACCCATTTCTGTGACCAAGCTTTTCCAGGTGATGCTGATGGAGTGTGAACAGGTCAAATGTGTTAGAAAAAGAAGGATCAGATTTGGTCTTTAAGAACCCGCCTGCCAAAGCAGGAGATAAAAGAGAAGTGGGTTCGATCTCTGGGTTGGGACGATCCCCTGGAGGAGGGCACGGCAACCCACTCCAGTATTCTCACCTGGAGAATGCCGTGGACAGAGGAGCCTGGTGGGCTACAGTCCATGGGGTCACAAAGAGTCAGACGTGACTGAAGCAACTTAGCAGGTACCCACCCTGTGGCTCTCCCTTCAATGACCCATTCAGACCTTCACTCATTGTCCCTGAGTCCGGGCACTGAATAGGCAGCTTCTCATTCAGGTACAACCCGGGAAACCAAGGGATGGAACCATCTTTCCAGGTGGGTCCTCTGAGGGATACTGGGCCATGAGCCAGGGAGAGAGGGCCATCCTGTCTGCCCTGCAGCCCCTAGTTCAGTTCTGCTGGAACTGCTGCTCCTCCTCCCCCACTAATAGCCAGAGGTCAATGGGGCTCAGCCTTTGACTTTCAGTATCTCATTGAACCTCATAGACAGAGGCTGTCATCATTCCCATGTCATGGATGGTCAGACTAAGACTTGAAGAGGTGGAAATCCTTAGCTGTGTGCTCCCAGGACCTGGGCTTGTGCCCAGCAGGTACATAGTAGACGCTTGATAAATGCTTGTGAGAGAAATAGAAACATGACCAAAAGAGTGAATAAATGAAAGAAAGCAGCTCCTATTAATCAGTGTGAGGAGGAGGGGGAGGTACCACGTGCCAGCCATGTTCTCTACAATTTCAGTAGCTGTTTACTCTCTGCAGCAATCCTATGGGTAGATACCATCTTCATCACCTATATACATGCAAACCAAGATTCAAGGAGATTAAGTCACTCCCTCATGGGCACACACAGAGCAGGTGAGGGCAGCTAGGAAATGAACGCAGGCAGTGGGGCTGCGGGACCTATGGGTATTACCCCTCTGTGCCACGGAGGATAAGCAAATGGTGATGGGGGTGGGGAGGAGGGCATGAGGGGCATCCAGGAGCTCTGCCCCCGTGGGTGTCCTTCTGCCTCTGCACCAGCAGTGTTTCTAGCAGCATCCAAGTAGGGGGGAAGCATTTTCTCTAAGTCCTGACCGCCCTCCCCGGCACATTCCCACCGTTACCTACACAGGGAATTAAGACTCAAATCCTCGTTTGACACGATGCAGGAGGATGCTAAGTACTTAAGCGCTAATTAATTAGTGAGCTGTACCCGCCGCCACCAGCCGCTGGAGGAAACCTCAAACAGACCCCCAGAGCGTCAGTGCCCTCACCGTCACAGAGGCCTGAGGCCAAAGCACCAGCAGCCAAGCAAAGCAGGGGAGCAGAGAGGAGGGGGCTGCCTGGGAAGCCCCAGGCCCAGCCTCTGGTGAGAACAGAGTCCAGACCAGCTCTGACCACTGCCTTCCAGGACTCAGAAACCAGTGGGGGCTGGAGTCCTGGGACCCTGCCTTGCCCAGGGCTCTGGAAGAGACGGTTCAGCCTGGGTTTGTCCAATGAGGCCACAGGCTCTCAAGACAAGGCTGGATTCCAGAGGCTCCACTGACCTCCCATAGTTTCTGGACAGTTTCTGGAGCCCTTGTTGGGGGCAACACACTGACTGAAACTGCCCTCCCTGGCCGGGCACCATAGTAACTATTTGCCTGAGTTATTTTATGACAGGAGGTCTTAGTAAGGAACACAGAACTAATAAGCCACCACCAACTGGGAGAGTTTGTGAAAGATCAAAAGGAGATGCCACGTGTCCAACCACCTCCCAAAATCCTCCTCGCTGGCATCCATCTTGGCTGAGCAATGCATGTGCCACCAGAAAGAGTCCTGAGTCAGAATGATTGGCCAAAAAAAAACAAGAAAATTATCCATCACCATAAAACCCAAGGTTTTGAGCCACGTGGCAGAGCAGTCCTCCTGGTTTCCCGGTTGGGAGCTTCCCAATAAAGTCTCTTGCTTTGTCACACGCATGTCTCTTTGGACAATTAATTTCTAAGTGTTAGACAAGAGCCCCCTTTCAGGCCCTGGAAGGGTCCCCCTTCCTGCAACACCTTAAGACCAGACAGAAGCATCTTATTACCCCCAGTCAACGGGGATGTGTTTCTCAGAGGCTAGACCAAGGGGCAATGGGGCCTCCCAATACTGATGGGCAGGGGTGTCCTAAAGCCAGCTTCACTGAGGGAGCACCAGCTTGGAGTTGAGCTCTTCCCACTGTCTTGACCTTGGTCTTGACCATCTATTGCTGGCCAAGGTCAATCTCCCTCACAGGGCAGAGGGTAACTGGAATCTAGGTCTTTGGAATCAGGCTGGGTTTGACTCTCTTTTCTCCCATTTCCTAGCCACGTGCATGACCTCAATGCAAGTCAGTTTCTGAGCCTCAGTTTTCTTAGCTGTATAATGGGACTCACGGGTCTGTTCACGGGGATATGTGAGGTGATACATGTCAAGCCCCTTATGTGGGGTGCCAGGCACATAGTAATCACTCAATAAACGGTGGGAGTCATAATAGTAGATGTTATCATTATAATCATCTAAGGAATTGTTGCACTTGACTCTCAATTCTCTGACCCTATAGGGTGACAACCATCCTGGTTCATTCAAGTGTGCCATGCTATGTGTGTGTGCTAAGTTGTTCAGTCATGTCTGACTCTTTGCAACACCATGGACTGTAGCCCGCCAGGCTCCTCTGTCCATGGGCATTCTCCAGGCAAGAATACTGGAGTGGGTTGCCATGCCCTCCTCCAGGGGATCTTCCCAACCCAGGGATCAAACTCGGGTCTCCATCATTGCAGCCGGGTTCTTTACCATCTGAGCCACTGCGGAAGCCAGTTCATCAAGACTATCCCAATTTTAGCACTGAAAGTTCCCTGTCACAAGAAACCCTACAGTGCAGAGCAAACAGGGATAGTCAGCCAAATCCCCTGTGCCCTAAAGAGGATGGAGGGGGAGGGGAGACCCAGCAGTGCTGGACAGAAGTGTTCTCCACAATGCCTTCTCTCTAGTCAGGACTCCCTGGGACCCCAGAACCTGAAGCTCCCTCCTCCAAGGTGGCCAGACTCAGGAAGGGCCACAAGTGGCCCCTGGAGTCTGAGACAGAATCTGTGGGTGGCAGGGCCCTGGGGCTGTAGCTTTGATGATATTCCAGCCTGCGTCAGCTCTGGGGCCCACCTCCTGCAATATTTGCTTAACAATCAGCCCAGAAACGGCATTGTTCAGGACAAAAATGAAAAACATTGGGCTGGGACTTGTTGTTTTTCTTTGGCGTCCAAATTCCTCTGGGCCCTTGGGATTGGAGACGGTATCTCGGCACCGCCACCTCGAGGCCAGGCAGAACCCAGAGCTGGGACACTGGACACCGGGCTTCTGTTCCCACTTCTACCCCTAGGACTTGGGGTGTAATTCCTCAGTTTCTCCAGGTGCCCAAGAGAGGCAACTTTGCACTGGGAATTGAATGAGGCAGGAGAATATTTGGTTAGGCTAAAATAGTATCACCTTAAGTGTTTTATTGAAGCCCCCCCCTCCAGCTCTCCAGAAAAGTCTCATCCCCATTTTACAGATGAGGAAGTTGAGGCTCAGAGCACTCACCCGAACCAACATCAAAACCAAAGTCAATCAGAGGAGGTGAGAGAGGAAATTTTGATTTGGCACCTCAGGCGAGCCAGATTCTTCCCAGAAATGGGCCTTCTCTTCAAACGTGTGTTTGCTCATTAAACACCTTTATCAAGGATGGAGGAAGTGAGCTGGAGAAATGAGGGCGGGGGGCTTTGCCCCTTTCTCCAGAACTCTTGAGCCCTCAGAGAGTCTGGCCGCCCTTGTACGGTACCAACTTTCCCCCAATCCTGCCCAGGAAGAGCCCAGCCTGGAGAGGACCCTGTGCCCAGCCCCAACCAGGGTAGCCCCACCAGAGGGGGGGCCCGATCATGCACAGGAAGGGGAGGGCAGGAGGCAGGCCTGGCTCACCTGCCAAGGCTGGCAGCTTGGCATGCAGATGGGCGTGGGGTGGAGACTGAATGTGCCCCGGGAGAGGTGTCGAAAGCCATCAGAGGCCTGGCAGGGCCAGAGCCGGTGCTCCTCAAGCCCCTTCTGTGTTCCAGGCAGTTAAATGCACCACCTCCTGTGTTCTCACAGCAACTCCTTGAAGTCTACTCGTCCACATTCTCAGATTCTAGGAAGAGAAGGAAGGAAATTGAGGCTCAGAAATTCACTGGCTCATGGTTACTTAAAAGCAGACTTGAACCCTGTCCTGACTCTCAACTTGGCATAACCAGGGTTGGCCCTCTGATGTTAAGAGATGGTTCTGGGGTCAGGCCTCGCAGACTCAAATCTTTACTCTCTCACTCACAGCTGCCATATAAATGACATCACTGGTCTGTGCCTCTGTTTCTTCATCTGTAAGATGGGGCAATAACACAACCTCCTTCTGGGTTATCATGAGGGCCCAGTGAAGTAATGCTGGGCACCTAGGAGGTGCTTGATAGAGGGTGACCATTGCTATCACTGCCTGTAGTTAGAGTAATAATCATACTACTTTGTGACTCAGGCAGCCTGTTTGAAAGCAGCAAGGCTGGCAGGGGTGCCCCCAGGACTGGGGGCTCTGGGGGTTCAGGACCCTGTATCGAACTTAAGCCTGGTCCTCCAACTGCTCCCCAACCCCTGTTGCTCAGACAGACTCTTTCAGCCTCCACCCCCTAGTACTGGGCCATTCTAAATGCCCTGGTCTTGCCAGGGCCACTCAAGACTGTCTGCCTGTGACCCGAACGAGTGGCTCCCTGTGGACCCCTGCCCACCAAGGTGCTCCACCTTTGCCTGCTCCATAATGGGGAGGGGCCTCCCTGGCTGAGACCTCCTCGGCCCTGGATTCTCACCCCCAACTTGCTCTTAAAATCAGGTAAGATTCTTCCCAGCTCTGGGCCTCACTGCTCCCATCTTGCATCTGAAAGCAAGACTGAATGAGCCCCAAAGGTCCCCAGAGGCTAAGATCTGGGACCCCAGACTCTCCTAGATGAGGAAGGAGGAACAGTAAATCCAGACACGCTCAGGCTGTCCTGAAATTCTGCAACTGCCTCCTGAAAGGACAGGGGCCCCAGGCTGGCCCTGCCCACCTGCTGTCACGCAGCAGTGGATTTGAGGCCATCAAAAGTCCCAATTCCTTCCTGTGACTCCCAAGGTCCCGCTTGGTGTGACCCTGCCACCCTCTCCTCCCTCCTCTTTGGCTCCCCCTGCCTGGACACATGGCTTTCTGCTTTGCCACCAAAGCACCCTGTGGTCTGGGCCCTGGCCTTTGCCCGTAGCACGGCGTTTTCACAGGACCAGGCTTTCTTGATCGGTCCCTGCCCCTACTGCTTTGTTGTCAGGTCTCCCGGCTACCTGCCCTAGTCTTGGACGTGACCCTCCTCCAAGCTCCCAGAAACCCTTGTTTCTCCTGAGTGTAAGATCACCTGGTCCCTGCCCTCACGCAGCTCAGCCTCCAGGGGAGGAAATGAGGGAAACCCACAAGTCATTCATTCATTCAATTCATTCTTCATCCAACCAGTATTTATTGGGCATCTCTATGGGCCACTACCCAGAGAGGGCTAGCCTCAGGGCTGAGCCTGAGGTGCCTGCACCCCTGGGGACTAGAGATCTGGGGTCCTGGGGGGCACAGGTGGGGGCGGGGGGGTCATACTATTTAGAAAAGTGCTACAGGAATGTGTGATGTGATCTATACCCCCACAGGCTTGAGGGCACTCCCAGGGCCAGGACCGTGTGTTAATAATTTTTTCTCTTCCTCCACTCCGTCAAGTTCAGCACAGTGCTTGGCATACCATAGAGGCTCCATCAGAGCAGGCTGAGGAGCCCTGTTGGGTGCTGTGTGTTCTACATTAGGGTTTTGTGAGTTCCAGGTGGGGAAGGGAGATTACTGTGAGCGGCAGCAGTCAGAGAGGACTTCCTGGAGGAGGTGTCAGGAGCAGGGCCTTGAGGACTGTAGAGGCTCAAAAGTTGGCAGGGAGGAGGGTAGATATTTTCCAGGCATGGTAGGGGCTAGGATAGAGATGGGAGGAACAGGGCTGTGGAGTTGAAAGCAAGGTGGGGGCAGATGGGGCATCTGCATAAACACAGATGGTCCTGTCTGTGAATTTCATTTGGGAAAGATCCAGACTGCCCATCTGCCCAACTTAGGGACCCCCTAAGTCTTGCTCTGGCTGGGGGTGACTGGGAGCCCCAGTTCTTGTGCACAGGGCAACCAATGCCTGTTTGTCAAAGACATGGGTGCCCTGCCCCCAGCCCCAGAACATGGGGAGTGCCCTGGGCAGGGCTTGCCCAGGCCTGGCATTCAGACTGCACCCTCCGCCCTGGGACATCCTGTACCAAGGAGGGCCTATTAAAGGGACAAAGGTCCTCATGGGGTGCAGGCACCCCAGCTCAGCCCTGGCAGCCAGCCCAGGCTTGGGCTGCTGCAGGAACCCCAACTCTCAGCCCTGCCAGCTCAGACCTCAGGGAAGAGAGGGAAGAAGCAGGGTCCCGGGTCTCCCTTCCTTGGGGCAGGACCCCCCATTATGTGAGGACAGGATGCAGCAACAGCAGGTGCTTCCCACTTGGCAGGGCACAGGCAGGAGGTGGGAGACAAGACACTCAGTAGCATGGATTCTGGAGCCCAGCAGTCTTAAATTCAAAAACATTTTAATATCATTTCATTATATAGGTATTCCTTAAAATCATGTTGGGCTTCCCTGGTGGCTCAGTGGTAAAGAATCAGCCTGCCACTGCAGGAGATGTAAGTGATGCCAATTTGATCTCTGGGTGGAGAAGATCCCCTGGAGAAGGAAATAGCAGCCCACTCTAGTATTCTTGCCTGGGAAATCCCATGGACAGAGGAGCCTGGTGGGCTACAGTCCATGGGGTCTCAAAAGAGTTGGACATGACTTAGTGACTAAACAATAACAACAGGCATATTGTTTGGTTTTTTTTAATTTAATTTTTTTGGCCATACCGAGTAGCATGTGAGAACTTAGTTCCCCAACCAGGGATTGAACTCAAGCTGCTACAGTGGAAGTGCAGGATCTTAACCACTGGACCACCAGGGCAGTCCCTTAAATTTGAATCTTAACTCAGCCCCTACCCACTATGTGAGCTTGGGCAAGTGATTTGACCTCTCTGAGCTTCAGTTTGCTCATAGCTGAGTAAAACGGGGTTACGGGCAACATGTATTATTCATGATTCCTTAAGAAAATGCCTGAAAACACTACCAAAGAACCTATTAATGGCACAAAGTCGGTGCCCAAAGGGATAACTATTGCGTGTTGTGCTGTGGAGAGAAGGATGGACAGTTGGATAGCACAGGTTGGTCGTGGGCCCTTCCTGCAGTTCCTGGCAAAAAGGAAGCAGCTTTGAGATTCTTGGGGAGAAGAGAGGTTGTAACCTCTCTCCAGAGGTTCCCCAGGGAGTCAGCCAGGGGTGGGAGTGATCCAGGGCCCCTGGAGACACCCCATGGGGTGGGGGCTGCACGGAGCCTTCCTCAGGTCAGCATGAGACCCAGGTTCCCTATCGCTGCATCAGGGCGTGGGGGCAATCAGCTGTTAGAAAGTGGACCCGGGTTTTATTATTGCTGAATGTTATCATCCTTGATAAGAACCAGATTAAAAGGAGGGAGGGGGAGGCACAGGTGGGGGTAAAGGGGTGGGGGAGAAGCAAAGGGCAGCGCCGGTCATGCTGAGCAAGCCCTCAGCTGCTCTTGAGGCCCTGGCTAGAGTCTGGCCAGGACCCCACAAGCCAGGCCTCTTCCTGGGGATGGGGGTGAGGGGCCTGGGAGAGGCGGGGATGCAGAGAAGGGAGAGGAGCTGCAGGCACCTGCCTGGTGGAGCGAGGGGTGGGAACTCTGTGAGTTGAGGGCTCCTGCAAGGGGACACGGTCCCCCAGCTGGTCTTCTTGGCGGTCAGCTGTCACCAGGGGCTGCCTGCTGAAGTGACCAAAATGAGGGACACATCTGAGTGCGAGTCCAGCTCCGCCACTTACAAGGCAGGTGACCCTGGGCAATGACTTCAGCTCTCCAGCCTTGCTTTTCCGGTCAGTGATGCTGATCGCTCTGCCTCCTCCAAGGTTCAGGATTCCAGGAGGTGAAGGAGGCGGAGGGCCTGCCACACTGAATCACTCTTCCCTCCCTCTGCCAGGTTCTTTGAAACCGTCACTGTTGTGCCTGCCTTATACCTGGTCCCTCTCCCTCCTGCCATCACAGGGACCTGGCCCTGGGACCTGCTGACCCTCTGCCCAGTTCTCCCCAAAGCTTCCAGGCCCTTCACCTCCATGGGAGGCACACAAGGCCTGTAGTCCCATTTTACAGATGGGAAAGTAAAGTCTAGAGCGGGATAGTGGCCTGCCCAAGACTGGATTTGGAATCAGGGAGTCCTGGCTTTCTGTTCAGGGCACTTCCACCTTCTTGGCCAGCATCCTTGGTCCTGTGATACCTAGCAGGGGTGGCAGCTTGGCCTAGAAGGGTTTCAGAGGGCTGGGGTGTCAGGTTAGTGTGGCTGCGGGGCCCCCAGCCCCCTAGGTATCTCTGCCCAGGGCCAGGACTCCCCACGATGGGCCCCACAGGCATTCCTTGCCATCAGGGAAGGCTATAAAAAGCAACACTTTTCAGCCCCAGAGTGTGACCTGTGCGACTTCACAGAATCCAGAGAAAAACAAGAGATAACCTTGGGAAGGCCTGACCTTCAGGCGGGGCACAAGAGGGAAGGGGGCACCTCCAGGCTGTAGCTTGGCTTGAGTTTGAGATGGGGCATGGAGCATGGTGCAAAATGAAAAACAGAGCTTCTAGATGGTAATTGGAATTATTATTTAGTAGTTGTTATTAATCATTAATTTATTTTTAAGTCATTTTTATTTTTCTGTTTCTAGTTTTTATTCATCTTGTTTCTTTTATTCTTTATCATCAAAGGAAAATTTTTTTTGGCTGTCTCGAGTGGCATGTGGGATCTTAGTTGCCTGACCAGGGATTGAAGCTGGGTCCCCTACAGTGGAAGCACAAAGCTGGACAACCAGGGAAGTCCCTTAATTATTAATTTAATTGTACATGCATGTGTGCGTGCTGTTGTGTCCGACTCTTTGTGACCCCGTGGACTGTAGCCCTCCGTGCTCCTCTGGTCATGGGATTTCCCAGGCAAGAACACAGGAGTGGGTTGCCGTTTCCTTCTCCAGGGGATCTTCCCGACCCAGGGATTGAATCCGAGTCTCTTGTGTCACCTGCATTGGCAGGTGGATTCTTTACCACTGAGCCACCTAGGAAGCCCAATTTAATTTTAAGCTAATATTATTAGAGCCACTGAATATTCAGCCATGGCCATAGGCTGGCTCTGTGCATTGACCCCCTCGTCCTCCCAAGTCCCGATGAGGTAGCTCTTTTTTTTAAATCCTATTTGACAGACCAGGGAACTGAGACTCAGAGAGGACCAATAGCTTGTGCAAGGTCACAGCCAGAAAGGAGAGGGACTGGGCTGAACAGCCCCCGCCTCAGGCCGCCCCACGCAGCACACTCCAGCTCCAGGTGTATCATCTCTGCTCTTCAAACACTCTGGGCTCTCTGCTGCAGACCTTCACACCTGCTGTGCCCTCTGACCCAGGGGCTTGTCTCTTCTCTTTCCACCTCCTCACCCCTCAGATTTCAGCTGGAGTGTCACTTCCTCCGGCAGGCCTCCCCAGACAATCTTGCTTATTCATTCCGTCGACACATATTTATTGAGCAGCTACTAGGTGCCAAACACTGTTCCGGGTGCTGGCGACACAGCAGTGAAAAGAAGTGACAAAATCATCTGTCCTCGAGGGGCTGGTAGATCAGTGAACCCTGAGCTCCTCTAGCTGGGGGAGACATTGCCCTGTGTTGGAGGTGGGGGGAGATGAAGCCAGGAGATAAACCTAGCACATCATCTCAGTATGTCAATGTCTTACTTAAATTTGGGGGGAGGGGCTGGGAGGAACATTATCTAAGCAACACGGATCCATGATAGCAGTAGTCCCCAGCCTTTTTGGCACCAGGGACTGGTTTCATGAAAGACAGTTTTTCCCTGGACCAGTGAGGGAGGGGGGTAGTGGTTTGGGGATGATTCGAGTGCATTTACATTTAGTGTGCACTTTATTTCTATTATTATTGCATCAGCTCCACCTCAAATCATCAGGCATTAGACCCCAGAGGCTGGAGACACCTGCATTATAGGATAGCACCAGGCCATTCTGGTAAGGAGCTGCCCTTAGTGGCACTTTGGGGGAGAAGGTTTGAGACTTTGTGCCCTGACAATGGGGCTGACCCAACCTGAGAAAGCCAGGTGTCCAAAGGACTGGGGCTAATCTCCTCTGGCCAAGTTCAGAGCCAGGGAGGCCAGAAGGAGATAGAAGCCAAGAGCCCAAGTTCGAGGCAGGCTTTCATCCTGTTGGCTCTGCCCACCTCCTCACCAATCTAGGTCGTCGTTTCCTTGTTGGTAAAATGATGGGCTTGTTCTAGAGCCTCTCTAGGGTCCCAGCAGGCCCGAAAAACCTGTCGGACCCTAAGGCCAGATGTCAACCTGCTTCCTCTGATCCCGTCCCATCTTCCCATGGTCTTGCCTCTCCCCCCTACCCACCCCTACTCTCAGTATGCGCCCAAGTGGTACCTTCTGCCCGAGACCCAGCTGAAGGCAAAGACCCTGCCCCACCCCACACCCAGACTCAGAGGGAAGAAAAAGGAGAGGCAGGAGGAAGGTCACATTTCTTGCTTGGCCCGCTGCCTGGTTTTCATTAGGCCTGCTGCCTAATTTTCCTGGGCGGCACTTGCTGTCTTGGCAAGTCTTTCCTCTTTCTTAACCATTTTGGAGGAAAGAGCCGTCACGCCCCGTCCCCCTCACTGCTGGTATCGTGGCCTGCAGTTCTTCCTGCTGTGTCACCTCGATGCCTCTTTCTGCCATGTCGGCCCACGTCCCCTTTTCCTGGAGTCCCCAGGCACAGAGAGTGGCAGCTCAGACTTCATTAATAAGCACTAATTATGACCATTAGCATTTACTGAGAACTTACTAAGTTCCAGGCCCTATGAACTCAGTAACTTCCCCCTGCAACCTTCTTGAGGTGTGGACTATTATCACTCCCATTTTAAGATAGAGGAATCGTGGCTCAGAGATAGCAGGTGGTGAAACCGGGACCCCAAAATCAATGCCTCTAAACACTTTTCCATATGAACTCAAAGAGCCTATGAATGCCCTTTGTTATTTGTTGTTCAGTTGCTAAGTCATGTCCGACTCTTTGCGACCCCGCTGCAGCATGCCAGACTTCCCTCTCCTTTTCTGTCTCTTGGAGTTTGCTTAAATTCATGTCCATTGAGTCAGTGATGCAATCTAACCATCTCATCCTCTGCCACCCCCTTCTCCTTTTGCCTTCAATCTTGCGCAGCATCAGGGTCTTTTCCAATGAGTTGACTCTTTGCATCAGGTGGCCAAAATATTAAAGCTTCTCCTGGCTAAACGCACACCTACCACCTCCCCCCTGCCCCCACACCCCCCCACCCGCAACACACCTTTGTCTTCTAGAACTTTCTCTGTCAGTTCCAGAATAGCATTTTTTCCTCAAGGTTAAGGAGCCAAAGCCCCAAACACAATGCCCTTGGGGGTAGTGAAGTGGGAAAGATTGAACTCATTTTAAAGACGAGGGAAGTGGGGCTGCCCAGGCAGGACTTCTGGGCCCCAAAGCTGGTATCTGGAGACCTCAAGGGCTGGGCCTCTTTCAGGGATCAAGATCAATGAATGATGGGACCAAGGGGAAACTGAGCCATCTGGGAAAGGGTGAGGACAGTCAGGGTCCGGCTGGGGAAACCCCCAACCCCCAAATCCCAGACAAGCAGAGTCATAGAGTTGATGCTGAAAGTGACTTCATCCCCACTGTGGACTGAATCCTCTCGTGGGCAGAAACACGTGGTGAGAAGCAGGGGAAAGACTACTTGGAAGTCTAGTTGATACCCTAGCTAGACGGGGGAGGCATGGGCCCTTTCTAGTCTGAAGCGGGAGGGGGCATGCTGCTACCACCAGCCACGCCACTCTACCTACTTCAGGAAGAAATAACCAACTTTCCCCTGGACCCAGAGCTCAGCCAATCCCGGTGGGCTGCCCAGCATCTCGGGGGGCCAGGCCCGCAATAAAAATCCCGCAGTGGTGACTGCAGTGGTCAGAGTCAAAGAGAAAGAAGGAGAGAGAGAGAAAGAGAGAGAGGAGGGGGGAAAAAACCCCTCTAGTGCCTGACATTCTTTTTAGGATGCCCATAAAAGATAATGTGACCTGTAAAATCTGCAAGCTGCTTCCCAACCAGTGGCGCCCGGGCCCCACGCCCCACACCCACCTCCACTCTCCTGCCCTCGGGCCCAGTCTGCTACCCTGGCGGTCCCACGGGGCTCAGGCTGTCAGACCACTGGGGACCCTCGGGCTGAGAGAGGTGGCCAGCCCCAAGCCCCCAGGGTCTGCCGAAGTGGGTGGTGATAGTGAGGGCCTCTTCCTCCCCCTCCTCCTCTGCACCCCCTTTGCCCCGGCCCTTGGGTCAGCAGGGTTGCTGCTGCCAGGCCAGGGGGCGGAAATGTGCCGGGGCAGATCCTGGCTCTCCTCTCCCAGGTGAGTCACCCCCGTGGGAGTGTGTTGATGAGTCTGAATCCCGGCTCTTTGTTTTCAGCTCCTGGGAATTCACACACTGGGGCAGACACCCTGTGCCCTAGAAGCCTGGGTTCTAGTTCCAGCGTCACCACTGACCAGCTGCTTGAAACCGTGTAAGTAGTGAGCTGCTTTGGGCCTCAGTTTCTCTACCTTTAAAATGGAAGCGAAAAATCTTGCCCTTTGTCATATTGCAAGAAGGTAATAGTAATAAAGGGCTTCCCTGATGGCTCAGCAGTCAAGAATCTGCTTGCCAATGTAGGAGACCCAGGTTCGATCCCTGGATTGGGAAGATCCCCTGGAGAAGGAAATGGCAACCCACTCTAGTATTCTTGCCTGGGAAATCCCATGGACAGAGGAGCCTGGCAGACTACAGTTCCTGGGGTTTCAAAGAGACAGATACGTCTTAGGAATTAAACAACAACAACAAACAATAAAGCGAAAGGGTGTGTCATAGCATGGGATGATGACAACAACCATCATACTGAGCACCTACTATGTGCCAGAGGCCAGATTAAGAGGTTTATAACCTTCCAACCATCTTATGAAGCCTTAGACCCTCCCAAACCCTGCCTTTTTTAAAGAGGAAACTGAGACTCAGAGAGGTTAAGTAACTCGCCAGAGGCCCCATGACTTACATGACCAACCACCAGGCTCCCTGGCCTCCCACAGTGGGAGCTAAGGACATCCTGTGAATGCCAGGCACAGCGATCACTGTGCTGGCTGAACCCTCCATTTTCTTCCAGGTGGGGGTCAGTCCTGAGCATTAAACTAGGTGTTCCCCTTCCCCAGCTTGGTCTCCAAGGGGCCTGCCCCTGCCGTGGGTTGGACAGGGTTGAACTCAGTGTCCCAAAGCTCACAGGTACACACGTCACAGCCGGGAAGCCTTTCAGATCTGTAATTCTGCCTGGGGAAGGACCTGCCAGCTGGGTTTCCCAATTTCCTAAACTCCACGTCTTCGCCCCAGCCTGGGGAACAGGCACTTCCTTGGGACCCCAAGGCCTCCTGAGAACAGTCCCTGAAATCACCCTTCCTTTGTAAGGTCCAAAAATTTGAGTTCCAGGGACTTCCCTGGCGGCCCAGTGGCTAAGACTGCAAGGGGCACAAGTCCGATCCCTGGTTCTAAGAGCCTGCACGCCACGGGGTGACCAAAAAATAAAATATCTTGAAAAAAATTTTTTGAGTTCCACGTAACCTCCTCTCTGCCCCTTTCCTGGGGTTCATCTGATATTTCTAAATGTGTCAGCTGGCCAGTGAGGCCAGGCTGGAAAAATAGTCCCTCCCAAGCTAAAGCCTTTGGCCCTGTGCTTCTGTTCCCCTCTTCACATTTCTCCAAATCCTCTTACTCACATTTCCCGACTCCTTATGCACCTTAGGAAAGCCACTGCCTCCCTCTGTGTCCTCACAATGACAAAACAGCCACGGCAGTGGACGTTGTGTGTCAAGCATGTGCTGTGTGTTAGGTGCTCTCCGTACAATTACTCATCTCCCCCTCTTTTTATAGATGAAGGAATTGAGACTAAGACAGGTCCAGGGACCTGCCCGAGGTCACAGAGCTCATCAGCGTTAGAGCCAGGATTCAAAACCCACATCTCCTGGACACAAAGGCCCTGGCTTTTAACCAAAAAGGTTCCTTCCAGCTGCGCCAGCTTGCAAGGCTCCTGCTGATTCAGTCTGCGCTTAGAGCAGGTGTCCCATGAGTGCTTCCAAAGTAGATGAACGGTTCCCAGGGATGTTCGAATGTGTGAAAGCACAAGTGAGTGAATGAATGATCTCCACCCTCCCTATAACTGTAAAAGATGGACAGCACTTTCCTTGAGTGTCATATGAAGAAAGTGAGGCTCAGAGAGGGAACACAACAGGCTTGAGGTCACCCAGCGAGCTGAGGGCAGAGATGAAAACACAAGCCCCTTGACCCCCATCCCAGGACTCTTCCCCCCCAGATCCCAGCCAGCCACAGGCCCTTCCTACTTCCCTCCTCCTCACATTGTCCCAGCCACACCCTGGGACCAGCTCTGCCTCGCATCACTGTGGGAGGGTGCGGGCACAGCATCGTCTTTAAGCTGCCCTTTGAGGGACGAACTGAGGAGGGGGCGGGGGGTATCTCCACCCAACATGCAGGACGAGAAGCCCAAGCCCGTCCATCTGAGATGGGGTCAGTGCAGGGGGTCTTTCTCTGCAAGCACTTACGGCACAATTGATGGGAGAAGCGCTCATCAAACGAGGGACAAATCATAAAGTTCGGGAGATGGAAATTAGGCACGGACAAACGATCCAGGTGCAGGGGAGATTTATGGGGGAGGCTGTATTCTAGCTAATGATTTCTGCTAATGATTCTCCGAAGTGTACAGTGGCACGGAGCCCGCGCTCCATGGGGTGACATGAACCCTGCGGGCCGGATGAAGGACGTTCCTGGGGAGACAGCCATGGCAGGGGGATGGTGAAGGATGACCGAAGGGACCCCAGATCCCCAGCCCTCTGGGATGGCTGGAGGAGACGGGGTTCTCGGTGTGTGAGTAGGTTCTGATGAGATTTATCGCTCGACCCGGCTATTTGGCCCTTTCTCCACTCGCCCTGAAAGTGCCTCCCTGCCTGGCAGCTCTAAGTGTTGGCGGGGTCTGCCCACTGCTGACACACACATTTTCAGAGCCCACCACCATCTTTCATTCCACCAGCCCCCCTCACAGACACAGGTTTCTGGCTGCAAACGGTCCCTCCCTGCCCCCTTCCTTTTCTCCTCCCCCATCCTCCCCTCTGTAAGAGTCTGTCCCCCAAAATGCTACTGGCACTTCTTCCACTCTCAAGTTTCAGCACCCCCAAGGATGCCACTTCCAAGGACCCCAGGCAGGGACTCCCGCAGCATCTGGCCCCGCAGCAGCCAGTCCCTGTCTGTTCTCCTCCATCACCTGGCTCAGGGATGCTGACCCCCTCAGCTGGGACAGTGCCTCCCGAATCGGCCCTAAATTCCATCTGCCGTGAACCAAGTCCAGCTTCCTGGTTCTGTAGTGGAAGACCCATGGGGAACAGAAGGGCTCTGCCTTTCAAATCCATAACCAGAAGATGTTCTCAGGAGTTAATTCACAGGGCTCAAATGGCAAAGGATTTACATTTGCTTCTTAGAATCTTTATGTGTTGTCTGATTTCTCCACAATGAGCAAGTGTGTGTGATTTCTTAAAAGTGAAGGCTAAAAATGAGGCAACTGGTGGTAAGAGGGTGAAGGAGTAAGGGCCTCAGGGTCCCTCCACACCTTGGCTCAGGCCACCTCTGCACCACTGCACAAACCCCCTCTTCTCTGCTGAGCCCCCAGCACGTGCCCCAGCCCAGGAATGAGCACGCCACACTCATAAGCTCAGGCATTCCTCTCATCAACTCTGCCATGTGAGTTTATTACTTCCTCCATTTTTCGGATTGGAAGATTGAGGTTCATAGAAATAAGGAGCTTATTCCTGTCCTCGTGGTTCAGATAAACCAGAGTGATGTTTGAACTCAGGTCCCTTGAATTCACACTCATGTTCCTTTCGGTACATCAAACCGTACCCATTGCCTGGGTCGGCCCAGGGAGGGCCTAACATCAGAAACAATTTCAACATCCAGCGTGAAGGAATTGGTTAAATAGAGCACAGAGTAGGAACCTTATGGAATCAGTGATCATAGCTTTCGATATATTCTGACATGGAGAAATGTTCAAAAGACGTTGGAAGTGGAAAAGGCAGTTTCCAAAACAGTTTGATGCACAGCATCCTGCTTTTCCTAGTGGAGAAAGACCTTTGTGTGGACGCATGCATTGAAAGCTGAATTTTTCCCTCAATGTCTGTGATGGGGAGGGACCATTTGGGGTCTTCTCTTCCATATTGTCTGAGCCTCCTAGAGCAAACATAAGTGACTTTAATTATCAGAGGAGGGGGAACTAGCAAAGCTATTATCATTTGGAGAACAAAATGAGCAGTTCCCAAGAGTGGGCCAGAGGCGATGCCCAGGTTGGGACCTCACTGTTGGAGCGCTTCAGGTCGCCCTTGTCATTTATCCTCAGAGCATCACTTCTGATGGCAGATACTGGTACATGCCCAGGGAGGAGGTGTTGCCTTGGACGCCATTCTCCCCCTCACCCTTCAAGGCCCCTACCCCCACCCCTCCCTGGCCCACTTGCCACCCACTCTGGGTATGATCAAAGGCCAAAGTGAAAATGAGATCTGAAACTTCAGCCTGGAAAAGCAGCGATGCGCTGATGCCTGGATAAGAAGGATCACCGCTCACCACCTGGGTGCCCCCCCCCTGCAATGCTGGCACCGCCCCTTCCCTCTCATCACCTCCAACCTGCATCCTAGGCCTGCATTCCCGTCTGGGGACAAGGCCCCAGGTGCCCTCCACCCCAGCCACTGCTGGAGCAGATTGAGGGGCCTGCTGGAGATGCCCCTGCACTGGCCTCATGGCTTTGGACTCAGGCAACATCTCCAGAGGTCTCCTCTGATAGAGTTAGCAAGTTCCTGGGGGAGGTGACCCATGAAAGTGGCTAGATGGAGTGACTGGATCAGCTGCTGGGAATACAGAGCCCTGGTGGGCTTGGATTGGGACAAGCTGATTTCAAGGGAATCAGTTGAGAGCTCCTAGGACTCTGAGAGGAGGGAGGACCACTAGAGAGTTAGAAGAGATGCAATAAAGACAAATTGCACAAAGCATCATAGAAGGATCATGAACTCTGACATCACAGCACCCACTTAAAACCCCAGCCTGGCCGTTTCTAGCTCTGTGGCCGTAAGCCAGCCACTCAACTTCTCTAAGCCTCCTTTTCATCATCTGTAAAATGGGGATAATAGTAATAAGTTCACCAAATAGAGGGATTAGATTTAATGCATCCAAAACGCTATATAATTGCTACGTACTCATCTATTACTATTGTCCTTGAACTTAGATAAGAGACAGTAGGCCTAGGAGGACCACAGATCTTGTCCAGTGTCGGAAAGATTTGGGGCTAAGTCACAGACTCAGTCTGACCACCCAATGACTAGACAAGGGGGTGGGAACAGGAAGAGAAAGGGGAAGGGGAGATAGCAGAGATAAAGATATGTCATGATCTTGCCCCATCTGGGTCACCAGCTGCACCCCGGGAGTGATGATTCAACTGGTGAGACATCCCCACCCAGAGACTGGTCCCACAGGCTGCAGCCCAGGCCCACGGGCACAGCAAATACACGCTGGAAGTCCCGTGGAGCAATGCTCAGTCACTCATCAGCTCAATGGCTCAGGCACCCCCTGGCCTCTTTACAACTCAGCCCAGGCTGAGGACTCAGAACCAGCTAACTGACTCCTCCGAGGCAGGGCAGACCCAACGAGATCAAGGAATTTGCTTGAGACACACACACAGAAAGTCTGGTTCATTTCAAGTCTTGTGCGGTTCATCTCATCCAAACCCAGAGAGGTTAGGTCACTTGCACAAGGTTGCACAGCTCAGACATGATAGAGATGAAAGTCTAAAGCTGGCCCATGACAGTTGAGTCTGGCTGGAGATGGTGCAGCTGTGAGGCTCAAGGCTTTTCCTAAAGCTCCAAACTCTGGAATACTCACAAGGAGGGGTTCTGAGGGCCTGGGTGCTCAGGGGGGCTTCCCCAAGGCTCCCAAGGACCAGATTTGTGGGAGATTTTCACAGTAGGCCTCGCCCCCAGGAGTGAGAGATGGACAATCCCACTTGTTCACTTACCTGCAGGGACTCATTCCTGAGCCTCCCCAAACACCTCTCCTTCCACTGGGAATACTTTGTCTGCACCCCTACTTAAAGCTTTCCAGCCTCCTCCAGCATACTCCTGCCCCCTATGCCGTCTGGCCCTCCACCCCAGTGCCCTGGAATCAGCATGCCTGACTCTGGGCGGCTGGTTAACTTCTCCAGTGTGCTTTGTCTTTCTCTTCAGAGTGTGTGTATGTGTGTGTATCCCTTCGTTTGTTACTTCATGACATTTATCACATGTGTGCATGTCTTGTCCCTCAGCAAGGCGCCAAGCTCCTCAAGGTGGTAACTACATCACCACAGCCCTCTATCCCCACCTCCCCACTACTTTCCACAGTGGAGGGTCAGAGGCTTCCAGTCCAGCTCAAGTCTCGCTGTAAACAAAAGTAACTTTTGTTAATATTTATTTTTGCTTATTTACTTATTTAGCTGCACTGGATCTTGGTTGAGGCATACATATAGTCTTTGGTTGTTTGGTTGCAGCATGTGAACTCTTAGCTGCGGCATGTGAGATCTAGTTCCCTGACCAAGGATCGAACCCAGGCCCTCTACATTGGGTACGTGGGGTCTTAGCCCCTGGACTCTAACTAATCTGATGCCCAAGGGATCATTTACTTTACAGAAAGTCTTTGCTTAAGAAAAGATGTTCAGCAGGATCCCTCAAACATCCAGCTTTCCTGGTCCTAAAAAATAAATTTGCCCATAAAGATCCACCCCTGGAGGAGGGTATGGCAACCCACTTCAGTATTCTTGCCTGGAGAATCCCCATGGACAGAGGAGCTTGGCGGACTTCAGTCCATGGGGTTGCAAAGAGTCGGACACGACTGAACAACTAAGCACATAGAGATCCAACTTGCCTGCACTGATGTGAGCATAGTAGGCTGGGTCCACCGGCAGTGTGAGAAGCCCACATACCTATCTGTGCTGTCCTCCTCTTTGGCATGGCATTCAAGGCCTTTCTCAATCTAGCTCTGACCTGCCTTTCATAATAGAAATAAAAGCTATGGTTAAAAAACAAACACAAAGAAACAAAACCAGTGGTGATGATGGTGATTGCCATTTTCCTGCACCTACTGCCTGAGGACACCTGATATAATTATTACTTCATTCATTCCTCGGATGACTCTGAGATGGCATGTCAAAGGTCATCCTCAGGGTAAAGAGGACAATGGGGAAAATCTGAAATTTCCCAGAAAGAAGGAGGGACTTGAGTCCAGGTTAACTGGTGCCCCAGGGCACAGCCCTAACCAGGGAGCTGCAGTTCAGTTCAGTTCAGTTCAGTCGCTCAGTTGTGTCCGACTCTTTGAGACCCCATGAATCACAGCACGCCAAGCCTCCCTGTCCATCACCAACTCCCGGAGTTCACCCAGACTCACGTCCATCGAGTCAGTGATGCCATCCAGCCATCTCATCCTCTGTCTTCCCCTTCTCCTCCTTCCCCCAATCCCTCCCAGCATCAGAGTCTTTTCCAATGAGTCAACTCTTCGCATGAGGTGGCCAAAGTACTGGAGTTTCAGCTTTAGCATCATTCCTTCCAAATGGCCCGTTAATGGCGATCTCTCCTGCGAGGCAAGCTAACCAGCCCCGCCATTGCAGACAACCAGCCTCTACATACAAAATTCTCCTGCCCCAAAGTTCTCCCTCTCTTTGTCTTTGGGTCCAAGCCCATGTACCTTTTCAGACCCAGCTTTAATGTCACCCCCTCGATGACCCACAGGGAGTTAGTTCAGGTGGCCCTGCATTCGGATCTCTGTGTGACACCAACATCATGGCCATTGAAACTGTCAATACCTGTCACGCTTGCTGAATCGGAAGTTCAGCCACTCAGTTGGGATGTATTAGAATCATTGACCAAGTCAACTGATACTTGATGAATACCTACTATGTGCACTCAAATGGTGAAGAATTTGCCAGCAATGTAGGAGACCTGGGTTCGATTCTGAATCTTCCTTCAGGAAGATTCCCCTGGAGAAGGGAATGGCTACCCACTCCAGGATTCTTGCCTAGAGAATTCCATGGACAGAGGAGCCAGGTGGGTTATGATCCATTGGGTCACAAAGAGCTGGACATGACCTAGTGACTAACACTTTCACTTTACTATGTGCCAGGACTCACAGTATGTGAGACAGATGAGGTCCTGAGCTTATGGAGGACACATCCGAGAGGGGGAGAGAAACAATATATGTGTTGACAGACATGTGAACAAGATAATTTCAGATGGTGACAATCATTGGAAGAAGCCAGCAAGGTAATATTCTAGAGAGAGCATGAGAAGCTGTGTCGCTGGGCTTCACCAACGTGAGTCCTTCTCTTTGCTTAATCTGGCTGTATCTAATGATATCTATCCATGGCTCACTTGTTCATTCATTCATTCATTTAATCCCTCATTCGCTGAGCACACACTATGCTGGCTTCTGTCCTCCAAAGCCCTGGGGTCCCTGGGGAAGGTGAAGCCAGGGAGACTGAGGCTAGGGCGGGGAGGGAGCAAGTTGGGGGCTACACGGTATAGAACATTTCCACTCCCTCTGATCAGTCATGCTTCCTAATTCAATAAGGTGAGAAGGAGCATAATTTGATCATATTTGTTTTGCATCACTGCAAAAACAGAAAATGAAGGGCTGCAGAACCACACCAATTTACTTCATCCGACCTTGATTAAAAGAAAATTAATTGTCGCATCTCTCAGGATATCACAGGCAACAGCCAATGCCTCACCAGGATACCACAAAGAGAGGGAAAGAGAGCAAGAGACGCGGCATGCCCTTTCGTCTAACCACTTCCAGCCTGGCTGGCAGCAGACGCAGCGAGCTGGGGAAGCCTCTCGCTGCACAGGAGGCTGTTGGCAGATGGGGTGGGGGGGTGCCCTGAGCCCTTCCTCTTCTCTCCCACCCATCTGAGTGTCATCTCTCCCCAACCTCCACTGCCCAGAGACGGTTCTTTGGACTGGAGCCCCGATCCCAGAGCCCTCCGTGGGCTCCCAAAGACCCTCAGGGGCTCCCCTCCCATCCCCGGAGCTGGCAGATGCCTTGTAGAGGAGCTCTGGGGAAGATGTCCCCCCTACCAAAGAGCCAGGCCCCACCCCCACCCCAGGCTGCCCAGCTTAGAGGGAAGGACAGAAGGAGGGGACTTGGCGCTGCCCGGGTGATCCAGGGCAGGGGGGTGGGGTGTCAGTGGGGAGAGCATCTCATGAAAAGTTAATGCCCCCTTGCAGGTTGTTGATTTTTGTTTGTTTTTCTCTTTTTGCCAGAAGAGAAGGCTCTTTCATTAGCCCAGACTGTCATTACCCAGCATTAAATTTTCATAGAGCGGGCGGGAGGCCAGGCAAGGGGAGGCAGGCGGGGGTAGGGGGGCGGCGGGCTGGGGGCTCCCTGGGTTGGGCCTGCTGGGGGCTGAGACCAGCTCCTCTGGGTCCCCATCTGCACACTGCTAGATCTTAGTAACAATAATTGCCTTTCTCTGTTACCCTCAATGAGTTCAGCACGGCCCATGGACTATAGTCTATGATCTTCCTAATGCTTCTATGTGATGGGTTCTGATTATCCCCATTCTACAGATGAGAGAAACTGAGGCTCAGAGAACTTGTGTCTCTTGCCCATTACAGACAGTAAGCGGTAGCATCACTGACCCCCAGGACATGCTCCCAAGTGGCTAAGAGGCCAAGAGAGCAGTAGAGAGGTGGAGGAGTTTGGAAACGGACACGAGCAGAGTAAGGACTCAGCGTGTCATGGGTTCTCTACCCCTGGGGGAGCAGCAGGAGCCTGGCCACTAGCCCCATCCTGGGAGGCGGGTGGGTGGCTCGTCTCAGCTGGGTGAGGGTCCATGGGGCAGGGCCTGCGCCCCGCCAGGCAGGTGTCAGAGCCTTCACAATGGCACACCTGGCATGGGCACCAGGCCTGCCCATTCAGCCCCAAACAATCACTGCTTCACAGCCGCCGGCCCAGCGGCCTCCAGGGGCGGGAGGACAGCAGGGCAGCAGATGTGCCTCGGGTGTCAGATTTCTAGCCTGGGGTGGCGGGTGCAGACAGCCCTGGATGGGGAAGGGGAGGGATCAGGCGCCTTCTCAACCCCTCATGACCCCTCCCAGCCTCTGTTCCCTGAAGGAAGGTGGGAGGGACAGGGTGGAGGACGGAGGAGACTGTCTGCCCACCACCACTGCGACCTAGAGAAGCATGGAGAGGAAACAGTTACCAGGCCAGGACTGGGGCGGTGGGTGTCTCATGGGGCTGGGGAACCCTGAGAAGACTGCACTCAAGTCTTACTACCTATTGGAGCAGCTCATAGAACCTCTCTGGGCCTCAGTTTCCTCATCTGTAAAATGGGTGTCTAATTGCTAAATATTTACTGAGCCATTGCTATGTGCTGAGCACTGCTCTGGGTGCCAGAAAAGCAGGAGTGAACAAAAGAGATGCAAACCCCTGCACCATAAAGTTCACATCTTAGTGTAAGAGCCAGACAACAATCAAGAGAATTAAGGCTTCCCTGGTGGTCCAGTGGTTAAGAATCCGCCATGCAATGTAAGGGACACCTGTTTGATCCCTGGTCCGGGGAAGATGACACATGCCAAGGAGCAGCTAAGCCCATGTGCCATAACTACTGAACACACAAGCTGTAACTACTGAAGCCCTAGTGCCTAGAACCCGTGCTCTGTAAGAAGAGAATCCACTGCAATGAGAAGCCCTTGCAGTGCAATGAAGAATAGCCCCCACTTGCCATAACTAGAGAGAGCCTATGGACAGCAATGAAGACCCACCACAGCAAAGTAATTAAAAATAATAATAATCAATAAATTATTGCTGTTGTTCAGTTGCTAAGTTGTGTCTGACTCTTTGCGACCCCATGAACTGCAGAATGCCAGGCTTCTCTGTCCTTCACTGTCTCCCAGAATTTCAAACTCACATCCATTGAGTCGGTGATGCCATCCAACCATCTTATCCTCTGCCGTCCCCTTCTCTTCCTGCCCTCAATCTTTCCCAGCATCAGAGTCTTTTCCAATGAATCAACTCTTGGCATTAGATGGCTGAAATATTGGAGCTTCAGCTTCAGCATCAGTCCTACCAATGAATATTCAGAGTTGATTTCCTTTAGGACGGGCTTCCTTTGTGGTTCAGCTGGTAAAGAATTCACCTGCAATGCAGGAGACCCGGGTTTGATCCCTGGGTTGGGAAGATCCCCTGGAAAAGGGAAAGGCTACCCACTCCAGTATTCTGGCCTGGAGAATTTCATGAACTGTATAGTCCATGGGGTTGCAAAGAGTCGGCCATTACTGAGTGACTTTTACTTTCACTTCCTTTAGAATTGACTGGTTTGATCTCCTTGCTATTTATCTCAACTCTCTTTTTTAAAAGGCAAGAGAATTAAATACTTAGATAAGGAGGGAAGTAGAGGAAGTGGGCAAGGGGGTTACAACACGAGATGAGAGGTCAATCACCAGAAGAGGGGAGTTTCCCTGGTGGTCCAGTGGTTATGAATCTGCCTTGCAATTCAGGGGACTCTGGTTTGATCCTTGGTTAAGGAACTAACATCCCACATGTGGTGGGGCAACCTAGCCCACGTGCCATGCCACCATTACTGAACCTGCGTGCTGAGACTTGATGCAGCCAAATAAATAAATAAATATTTTTTAAAATCTCCAAAAGAGGTTATTGGCTAGACAGAAGTCAGGGAAAAGCATTCCAGGCAGAGGGAACAGCAGGTGGATGTTAAGAGTACCTGCCCTGAAGAATTTTTATGGGGCTGGAGGAGGGGCAGGTGGAAGACTCAGAACAGGGACAGGCCCATGGTCTGGACTCACAAAGGATGCACCAAGAGCAGTGCTGACAATGGCCCTCAGCAAGTTTCTGTGCTGGTTTATCTACCCTGTAGCCTGTGAGCTCCTGAAAGGTAGCATCATTATCCCCATTTTACCCATGAGAACACTGAGGCTTGAGAAGGGGCAGGAAATAAGTCACGTCTTGTGTGCTGGATGCTAAGCTCTCCTGTCCCAAGTCAGAGGTGACACATGGTACAGTCAGGACACCATCAGGCTGGGACTTCTGCCCCAGTGCTCTGCCTGTTTGACACCAAACAGGTGGAGGATAAGATGGTGAAGTCAGAGAAGGAGCAAATGCCCCACACTAAGTACATGCTCAACCCATCTTCACAGAGTGTGGGTGGAGGTGGGTTTAACATCCCTGTGCTTTGGGAAACCTTCCTTGTCACTTTGAATTTGGCTTTGAGTCACCTGATGCCCATGTGGGTGAAGACAGGAGGCTCTGAGAAGTCCAAACCCCTCATGTTACAGAAGCAGAAAGCAAGGCCCAGAGACTGCCTTTGGAAAAGCCTTTATGCATCCCCAACCTCAGTGATTGCATCTGTACAATGGGGCTGGGGCTATAATGGATATAAAAGGCCAATTGCCCAAGGGGTGGGAGGTGTTCCCTCCATCCTAGGCCAGGAAGGGGCAGCCTGAGAGATCAAGTGGGAAGACTCTCCCAAAGGGACCTGCTATGGACGCTGGCACACACAGAAGGGCCCTTAGAGCAAGGCAACACTGGCAAGTGTCTGAGGGCACGTGCAGCAGGCGTGGAGGCAAACGGCAGTGCACCTGGCAGGGATGCAGATGGGGATGAAGGAGAGGCTGAAAAGGTGGCCCGCCCACTCTTAAATTCCACTGTGATTGCCTAGTTTCCTTGGATGATGCTCTTCAAGCAAAGTCTCCCTGGACTGGTGTCAAGAAGCCTGTGGGGCCCTTCCCGGGACCAAGAGGGGAGCTGCAGGCAGACGAGGGTGACAGCCTGGGACTTCCCTGACAGTCCAGCACTTAAAACTTTCCACTTCTACTGCATGGGGTGTGGCTTCGATCCTTGGTCAGGGAATTAAGATCGCATGTGCCATGTAGTGTGACCAACAAATAAATAAATAAAAATTTTAAAAAGGAGGAGGTGACAGCCTGCTGGAGGAGGAACTTGTGGGCCCTGGAGTTACAGGTGCCTAGGCTCTGCCACTTAACAAGTGTACAACCCCCGACATTCACAGGACCTCCCCATGCCTCGGTTTCCTCATCTGTAGAATGGGTGCTAGCTTCGTGGGGTTTAGAGGAGGATTCAGTGAAACTGCATGCAAGGCCCCCCTCACAGTCTGAGCACAGGGTCAGTGCTGGGTGTGGGCTTCCTAGTGAGCTGGAAAGGAGCACCGTACCTGCGGTGCTGGCCCTTAGAGCAAGGCAGTGGAAGCAGCCAAGGCTTGAAGAGTATAGGAACTCACCCAGGCCACACAGCTCAGGGACTTCCCTGTGGTCCAGTGGTTAAGAATCTGCCTTCCAACGTAGCGGGGCGCAGGTTTGATCCCTGATTGGGGGCCTAGGATTCCAAATGTCATGGGGCAACTAAGCCTGAGTGCCACAACTAAGTCCCAATGTAGCCAGATTAAATGTTTTTAAAAATAAAATAAAAACTGTTTAAAAAATTACAGAGCTAATAAGTTATAGTCAGGATTTGAACTCAGTTCCACCTTGTTTCTGAGCTGTCTCTGATGCACAGTGGTGGAGGGGAAGGCCCAGGGGAGTCAGGAATGGGTGACTTAGCTTAGGTGCAGTGAGTTGGTTCCCAGGCCCCTTCAAGGCCCAGCCGGCTCTCCTGACACCCCCGCTGTGTTCGGGGCCTACCAGTGCTGCCTTACTCCTCATAGAGGTGCCTACCAGGCAGCCGATGAGGGATAAGAGCGCCCTGCTCCCCCTTCCAGCCACCCACGACCTTGGCTGGGTTCCTTCCCTCCCATCCCCCACTCACTCATTCTAGGAACAAAGGCAGAGCGGCGCAGCCCCACTTCCTGGCGGTGCTGATTATCTAATTCTCTACCCCGCAATTACCGCTCCCCAAGGGAGGCATTATCCCGGGAAAGCCTGCTCTCCTGCCTGTCCCAGGGACTCTGGGGTGTTTATGGTAGGGGTCCCCATCCATTCAGGGGAGCCTCCAAGGGGCCAGGCTGGGCCTGACCTTGCCTTCAGGAAGTGGGCCCTCCAGTGGGGACACTCTGCCCGCCCCATGGCCCTACCCACTGCCTATCCCCGGATTCTGGACTCTTGACTTGGATGGGACCCAGGTCCATGGTCTCTCATGAAGGTCAAGGACAGGTGTGTGCAGGCATATGCAAGGGTGTATGTTAACACATGTAAGTGATGTGCACATGTGTGAGCAGTGTGCTGAGGTCTAAGTGCATAAGAACGTACAAACACAAAGATACAAATGCATGTGTGCCTATATGACAGTGTGAGTGAGAATGTGCAAAGGTGTGTATGATAAGTCTGTGAGCATATATGTGAGTCGGTAACACAAGTGGTCACATACATGAGTGTCTAGGTGTGTACAGATATAGATACACAAATGAGTATTTGTGCATGTCTAAGTTTGTGTTGGACTAAAAACAAGTGTAGTGTGAGAGGGTATGACTGAGTGTGGACAGGATCACCAGAAGCTGGGGCAGGAGAAGGGGGGACCCCCACTCCCAAGCTGGGGAGCCAGCTGGGCCTGGCAGTGGTGAGGAGGTGGGGGGAGAAGGATGGCCCCCAGGCCAGCAGGCCAGGACCTCAGACCTCCAGCCGGAGGCCTGCTTCCTGCTGCGACTAGAGCGCCCATCCTTCCTGTCAAAGGGAAGGAAGTGCTCACCTAGGGCAGGTGGAGCTGGTTGCAGATGCAAAAAGACTCTGAGGTGATTTGCATCTTTCATTTGCATACATTTCCATAGGACCCGCTGATTGGTTATTTGAAAGCTCCCCCAACCCCTGTCAGCTTGCAATAGCCTCACCTGGCTCGGCTTGACCCAGGTGGAAGCTAAGCTCCCCACAGGCCTGGCCTGGGTGGGACTGGGTGCCCACTGAGATCCTGGCCCTTAAGCATTGCTCACTAGCACAGAGCAAATAACATTCTTCAAGTCTCACTTCTCACTTCGTGCAGGTGCTTATGGGCTGTTGCATCAATGAAATAGCAAAGTTGTAGATGGGGGTAAAGCAGGTGCTAGCTACCTGGGTTTCTCAAATCTTCAAGTGAGTTCTTAGCCATGGGGTCCCCAGAACTCCTGAGGTGGGGCCTGGTCCCCTGGGCCATGGCGGGCAGCCCTGAGGATGGATGTCAGGTTATCTAAAAGCTGCTAGTCAGAATCCTATCTCCAGCTTTGCCTCACCCCCGCACCACCCCTCTGCCCCCCACAACTCAAATGGGATCCAGAGGCATGACCCCCTCTATCCACAACAGGTCCAAATGCCTGGTCAAGCGTTTCTGGCAGTACTCCTGTTTCCCCAGGTCTCCCAGCAGCTCAAAGGGCAGGGAGCAAGAGGCGGACAAGAGTTCTCAGAGACAAGAGAAGAATTGAGATACCCAGCCAAGGAGAGTGTGTGTGTGTGTGTGTGTGTGTGTGCGTGTGTGTGCCGTTCACCACTGTGAGTGTGCATAATATAGTCTCCAAAATGGACGTGGGCTTGTAGGTCCGTGTGCACAGGTGTGTGTTTGTGTGTTGTGTGCATGTGCTCAATGATGTGTCAAGAAAATAGAAGTTTTCAGTGTGAAAGGTCCGTATGCCCCCTTCCCTTTGTCTTTTCATTGAAAGTACCTCACTTCCCCTCAGTGAACAGGATGGCTTGACAATGATACAGCCTTCGAATTCTCCTTTCAGCAGAAACCCTTCACACACATGTATGTGTGGACACATGTGTACGTGCATGCTAAATAGCTTCAGTGGACTCTGAAACCCTAGGGACCATGGCCTGCCAAGTTCTTCTGTCCATGAGATTCTCCAGGCAGGAGTACTGGAGTGGGTTGCCATGCCCTCCTCCAGGGGATCTTCCTGACCCAGGGATCGAACCCATGTCTCTTCTGTCTCCTGAATTGGCAGGTGGGTTGTTTACCACTAGCGCCACATGGGACGCCTGTAGATACTTATATGTGTGTGACTAGATTATCAGATAGGTGTGAACACGTTATACATGCATGTGTCCATGAACATCCATGCACATCGACTGTAAACCCGCTGCTGTTAGCACCCCCAGCTCCTGCATCCATGTCTGACCCATGCTTGTCCATATGTCCTGTTTGCCCGTGTGCTTATATGTGGCTCCTGCGTGTGCAGGCACCATGTGTGAACTCAGCACCACACTGGCAGACCCCTAGACATGGGTGTGCTGAGGGTCCCCAGGGGACATGTGTGCCCAGGGCTGTGCCCACACACATGTGAAAGCACATGGGGTCTGCGTGACCATGTGCAGGAGGCGTGTGCACAGGACAGCATGTGTTTGCACATAGGGAGTTGGGGATGTTTAGTAATTAAATCCCTTTTCATCCTTCTGCACCTGTCTCCTTCTGAAAGCTGAGAGAACAGACGTCAAACGGGACGAGGGCTGGATTGAATACAGCCAATTCTGAAATATTTATTAGCTTGCGACTCTGCTCAATGGAGGAGAAGGAATGCCAGCTAATCCACCCAGCAGTGCTCACAGCAGGGACATTTTTCAACAGGGGCTTCTCATATTTCAACGACAGCCCACTCTGTCCAAAATTGGGAGAGTTTTCATCTGGGCCCACACAGAGTTCTCCAGAACTGGTCCTGAGTCTTGGTCTCACCCTTTCCTGGGGCCCCTGCTCAGGCAAAGTACAAATGAATGAGCAGATAACCATACTGGTCTAGGCCAGCCACCTCTTAGGGGGCCCTTACTCTGTTCCAGGCACTGTGTGTAGGGATTTTTATGCATTCTCTCAATGAACCATCACAAAAATTGAATGAGATCAGTGCCAAATATTACCCACTTAATTATGCTCACACTAGGAAATTCAGAAATATCTAACAAATAAGGAAACCAAGGCTCAGAGTAGTGAAGCAACTTGCCCAAAGTCATCAGCTATTCAGTGGTGGATCCAGGCTTTGAATCAGGCCCCCAAGCTTAAACTCTTAATGACTACACCTGATACCTCCTAAGCGACCTACTAAGGGCCTACTTCATGCACGGTGCTGAGAAGATCTGTGAAAAAGAGTGAGGTGATCCATCAGTGATGTTTGCCACTGTGACAGGTGGAGAGGGTTGTCTATATGCTGTCCCTGATCCTCATCCTACTCCAAACCTGCTCATCACCAAGTCTTCCCTTATAAATGGCAACACAATTCCTCTAAGTCACCCAGGTCAAACACTTTATGGTCTTCTTTTACTTCCCTTTCTCTCTATCCCACATCCAACCCCTTGGCAAATCCTGATGTCTCTACCTGCAAAAGGGATCCAGACTCTGACCACTTCTCACCATCTGCATAGGTGCTTCCCAGTCTGAATCACCATCATTTCCCTTTGGGTTTTTACTGGGAAAGATGGAGGGCAAGAGGAGAACAGGGAAGCAGAGGATGAGATGGTTGGATGGCATCACCAACTCAATGGACATGGGTTTGAGCAAAGTCCGGGAAATGGTGAAGGACAGAGAAGCCTGGTGTGCTGCAGTTCATGGGGTCACAAAGAGTCAGACACAACTGAGCGACTGAACAACAGCAACAATTATGCTTCATAGCCTTTATTTGACATTCTTTGTATTTGTTATTTTCATTCATTTCAATAATGACAAGTATCTATGGAATATTTGTGTATTCCCCTCTATTCTCTTCTCTTCTACTCTGTTCTGCTCTTCTTTCCTCACTGGTTCTCGCAAAGTTGAGTGTGATGTTCCTAGGAGTGGTTTTCTCCAAGTTTCTTCTAGGTTCATGAAGTTTCTGGATTTGTGGGTTTATAGTTTTCATCACATTTTGGGAAAATGTAGACACTATTTCTTTAAATATCTTTTCCATCCTCACATCTCCTAGAACTCAATTTTACATAGACCTCTTGATGTTGTCCTGCAGGTCACTGAGGTTCTGTTAGGTTTCCTCCACCTGTTCTTTTTTTCCCTCTATATTTCATTTTGGATTATTTCTACTGCTATGATTTTAAGGTCACTGATATTTTCTTCAGCCACGTCTAAACTGCTGTTAATCTCATCCAGTATATTTTCTGCTTCAGATGTTGTATTTTTTATCAATAGAAATTTGATCACTTCTTATTTTTTTTTATTTCTCTCATTGGGTATATGTTTTCCTCTACCTTCTTAAACATAAGGAGTATATTAATATTCATTGGTCTAAAGCCCTTTTCAACCAGTTGTATCATCTGGGTCTATGTCTATTGACTGGTTTTTCTCCTGGTTATGAGTCATAATTTTCTCCTTCTTTGTTGCCTGTTAATTTTTATGAGATGGACATTTTAAAAATAAACTTTAAATTCTGGAATAATTTTAGATTTATCAAAAAAGGTTCAAAGGTGGTACAGAGAGTTCTCATACACCCCATACTCAGTGTCTACCATTGTCAACATCTTTCATTACCATGGTATATTTACAAAACCTAAGAAACTGATGATTGGCATATTACTATTAACTAAATTTCAGACTGCATTTCAGGTTCACCAGTTTTTTCATTAATGTCCTCTTTCTCTTCCAGGATCTGATCCAGAGTATCACATTGAATTTAATTATTGTCTTCCTTACCATGGGCTTCCATGTTAGCTCAGTTGGTAAAGAATCTGCCTGCAATGCAACAGATCCTGGTTCGATTCCTGGATTGGGAAGATCCCCTGGAGAAGGGAAAGGCTACCCACTCCAGTATTCTGGCCTGGAGAATTCCATGGACAATACAGTCCATGGGGTCACAAAGAGTTGGACACCAGTGAGAAACTTTCACTTTCACTTTCCTTATCATATTGATAATGGTATTAAAAACCAAGATCTGACTGGGTATGGTTGTTGCTACTAACATACCATTATTTCTAGGTCCTCACAGCAGACATAACCATGCATACACGCATGTCTATAATTGGTTCCGCATCTATCCATCTGTATCTACATTACTTGATAGGGATGTCTCCAACTCTAACCCACAGAGTTCATTCTAACTTCCCATCCTTGCTTATCTATAACCTCCTTCTCCAATCACAAGAAAAGTGGCTCCCACCATCTACCATCCTTGCATTTATTTGTTCAACCAATATTTAAAACTGTACACTGTTGCAGACTGGATTTGGTTGTATTCCTTTAAATATTACTAGCTTAATGTTACTATGTTACATGGGGTTGGCTTGATATCATCGAGGAATGCTTGGTTTTTAACTTTGTTAGCCTTAGTTAATGGCTTTCCTGATAGCTCAGTTGGTAAGGAATCTGCCTGCAATGCAGGAGACCTTGGTTCAATCCCTGGGTCGGGAAGATCCACTGGAGAAGGGATAGGCTACCCACTCCAGTATTCTGGCCTGGAGAATTCCGTGGACAGTATAGTCCATGGGGTCACAAAGAGTTGTACACAACTGAGTGACTTTTACTTTCAGCCTTAGTTAAGTGCAGCCTTAATCTGGGGCTCACTTGGTCCTTCTGCTAAGGCAATGCCTTTCCAAGGCCTCTACCTAATGGGAAGGAAGTCTTTTCAGCTCTGTCTGGTGTGAGAGGGGCCCCCTTCTCACATCTCTGCATGTACTCTCTGTGCAATAACTTCCTATTCAGTATTTTGCTCCCACAGATTCTGGTCCCTTGGCCTCCCTGAACTTCGACTGTTTCTCCTCAATTCAGTGAGACCACTAGCCTCCATTTGCCTTCCGTATGCTCCTCTTTGCCTTCCCTATGCTCTGGCCTGGTACTTCTCTCTCTAAATGACAAGCTGGGACAATCATAGGACTCACCTTGTGCTTTTTTTCTCTTAGAGATTGCTGTCCTGTCACCCAACATAGAAAACCATCGTTTCACAGCCTTTTTTCAGTTTTATAGCCCTTTACAGTGAGGACTGGTCTTGTTGCTCCATCATGTCTAGGAACAGAAGCCCAAGCACTGTTCTAGATGCAGGGGGCGGGATTTCCCTGGTGGTCCAGTGGCTCAAACTCCACGCTCCCAATATAGCAGGCCTGGGTTCCATCCCAGATCAGGCAACTGGATCCCACAAGCTTCAGCTAAGGCTTCACATGTCGCAACTAAAGATTCCATGTGTTACAACTAAGACCAGTGCAGCCAAATAAATAAACAAACGTTTTAAAAAATCGATGCCAGGGACACTGTAGGGAGTAAGTAGACCAAAAGCCCCTATCCTTGAAGCTTGCATTTTAATGCACAGGTCAGTAAATGTCTGTCAAAGGCTAGGTAGTAAATATTTAGGCTTTGTGGACCAAGAGGCAAAGTCAAGTTGTAACCACATCACCACCACTGCAGTAAAGTGGGCAGAAGGAGTGGGCTGCAATAACAGCATACAGTCTCTGTGTCCACTGCTCAACTCTGCCCTTACAGTGTGAAAGCAGCATGGACACATGTAAGTGAACAAGCATGGCTGCATTCCAATAAAACTTTATTTAGACATTGAAATTTGGATTTCATATCATTCTCACGTCCTGGGTCTGGTGTGTGTGTCTTAGTCACTCAGTTATGTGCAACTTTTTGTGACCCCATGAACTGTGGCCTGTCAGGCTCCTCTGTCCATGGAATTCTCCAGGTAAGAACACTGGAGTGGGTTGCCATTCCCTTCTCCAGGATATCTTCTCAACTCAGGGGCTGAACCTTGGTCTCCCACATTGCAGGCAGATTCTTTACCATCTGAGCCACTAGGGAAGACCTCAGTTCAGTTCAGTTCAGTCACTCAGTCATGTTCGACTCTTTATGACCCTATGAATCACAGCACGCCAGGCCTCCCTGTCCATCACCAACTCCCAGAGTTCACTCAAATTCACGTCTATCGAGTTGGTGATGCCATCCAGCCATCTCATCCTCTATCATCCCCTTCTCTTCCTGTCCGCAGTCCCTCCCAGCATCAGGGTCTTTTCCAATGAGTCAACTCTTCACATGAGGTGGCCAAAGTATTGGAGTTTCAGCCTCAGCATCAGTCCTTCCAATGAACACCCAGGACTGATCTCCTTTAGGATGGACTGATTGGATCTCCTTGCAGTCCAAGAGACTCTAAAGAGTCTTCTCCAGCACCACAGTTCAAAAGCATCAATTCTTTGGCGCTCAGCTTTCTTCACAGTCCAACTCTCACATCCATACATGACTACTGGAAAAACCATAGCCTTGACTAGATGGACCTTTCTTGGCAAAGTAATATCTCTGCTTTTTAATGTGCTATCTCAGTTCAGTTCAGTCGCTCAGTAGTGTCCAACTCTTTGTGACTCCATGAATTGCAGCACGCCAGGCCTCCCTGTCCATCACCATCTCCTGGACTTCACTCAAACTCACATCCATCGAGTTGGTGATGCCATCCAGCCATCTCATCCCTCTCCTCGTCCCCTTCTCCTCCTGCCCCTAATCCCTCCCAGCATCAGAGTCTTTTCCAATGAGTCAACTCTTCGCATGAGGTGGCCAAAGTACTGGAGTTTCAGCTTTAGCAACATTCCTTCCAAAGAACACCCAGGGCTGATCTCTTTCAGAATGGACTGGGTGGATCTCCTTGCAGTCCAAGGGACTCTCAAGAGTCTTCCCCAACACCACAGTTCAAAAGCATCAATTCTCTGGCACTCAGCTTTCTTCACAGTCCAACTCTTACATCCATACATGACCACTGGAAAAACCATAGCCTTGACTAGACGGACCTTTGTTGGCAAAGTAATGTCTCTGCTTTTTAATAGGCTATCTAGGTTGGTCATAACTTTCCTTCCAAGGAGTAAGCGTCTTTTAATTTCATGGCTGCAGTCACCATCTGCAGTGATTTTGGAGCCCCCAAAATAAAGTCTGACACTGTTTCCACTGTTTCCCCATCTATTTCCCATGAAGTGATGGGACCAGGTGCCATGATCTAAGTTTTCTGAATGTTGAACTTTAAGCCAAATTTTTCACTCTTTTCTTTCACTTTCATCAAGAGGCTTTTTAGTTCCTCTTCACTTTCTTCCATAAGGGTGGTGTCATCTCCATATTTGAGGTTATTGATATTTCTCCTGGCCATCTTGATTCCAGCTTGTGCTTCTTCCAGCCCCGCATTTCTCATGATGTACTCTGCATATAAGTTAAATAAGCAGGGTGACAATATACAGCCTTGACGTACTCCTTTTCCTATTTAGAACCAGTCTGTTGTTCCATGTCCAGTTCTAACTGTTGCTTCCTGACCTGCATATAGGTTTCTCAATAGGCAGGTCAGGTGGTCTGGTATTCCCATCTCTTCCAGAATTTTCCACAGTTTATCGTGATCCACACAGTCAAAGGCTTTGGCATAGTCAATAAAGCAGAAATAGATGTTTTTCTGGAACTCTCTTGCTTTTTCCATGATCCAGTGGATGTTGGCAATTTGATCCCTGGCTCCTCTGCCTTTCCTAAAACCAGCTTGAACATTAGGAAGTTCATGGTTCACGTATTGCTGAAGCCTGGCTTGGAGAATTTTGAGCATTACTTTACTAGTGTGTGAGATGAGTGCACTTGTGCGGTAGTTTAAGCATTCTTTGGCATTGCCTTTCTTTGGGATTGGAATGAAAACTGACCTTTTCCAGTCCTGTGGCCACTGTTGAGTTTTCCAAATTTGCTGGCATATTGAGTGCAGTACTTTCACAGCATCATCTTTCAGGATTTGGAATAACTCAACTGGAATTCCATCACCTCCACTAGCTTTGTTTGTAGTGATGCTTTCTAAGACCCACTTGACTTCATATTCCAGGATGTCTGGCTCTAGGTCAGTGATCACACCATCGTGATTATCTGGGTCATGAAGATCTTTTTTGTACAGTTCTTCTGTGTATTCTTGCCACCTCTTAATATCTTCTGCTTCTGTTAGGTCCATACCATTTCTGTCCTTTATTGAGCTCATCTTTGCATGAAATGTTCCCTTGGTATCTCTAATTTTCTTGAAGAGATCTCTAGTCTTTCCCATTCTGTTGTTTTCCTCTATTTCTTTGCATTGATTATTGAGGAAGGCTTTCTTATCTCTCCTTGCTATTCTTGGGAACTCTACATTCAGATGCTTATATCTTTCCTTTTCTCCTTTGCTTTTCACTTCTCTTCTTTTCACAGCTATTTGTAAGCCCTCCTCAGATAGCCATTTTGCTTTTTTGCATTTCTTTTCATGGGGATGGTCTTGATCCCTGTCTCCTGTACAATGTCACGAACCTCAGTCCATAGTTCATCAGACACTCTATCTATCAGATCTAGTCCCTTAAATCTATTTCTCACTTCCACTATATAATCATAAGGAATTTGATTTAGGTCATACCTGAATGGTTTAGTGGTTTTCCCTACTTTCTTCAATTTAAGTCTGAATTTGGTAATAAGGAGTTCATGATCTGAGCCACAGTCAGCTCCTGGTCTTGTTTTTGTTGACTGTATAGAGCTTCTCCATCTTTGGCTGCAAAGAATGTAATCAATCTGATTTCGGTGTTGACCATCTGGTGATGTCCATGTGTAGAGTCTTCTCTTGTGTTGTTGGAAGAGGGTGTTTGCTATGACCAGTGCATTCTCTTGGCAAAATTCTATTCGCCTTTGCCTTGCTTCATTCCATACTCCAAGGCCAAATTTGCCTGTTACTCCAGGTGTTTCTTGACTTCTTACTTTTGCATTCCAGTCCCCTATAATGAAAGGACATCTTTTTTGGGTGTTAGTTCTAAAAGGTCTTGTAGGTCTTCATAGAACTGTTCAACTTCAGCTTCTTCAGTGTTACTGGTTGGGGCATAGATTTGGATTACCATGATATTGAATGGTTTGCTTTGGAAACAGAGATCATTCTGTCGTTTTTGAGATTGCATTCAAGTACTACATTTCAAACTCTTTTGTTGACCATGATGGCTACTCCATTTCTTCTAAGGGATTCCTGCCCACAGTAGTAGATATAATGGTCATCTGAGTTAAATTCACCCATTCCAGTCCATTTTAGTTCGCTGATTCCTAGAATGTCGAATTCACTCTTGCCATCTGCTGTTTGACCACTTCCAATTTGCCTTGATTTGTGGACCTAACATTCCAGGTTCCTATACAATATTGCTCTTTACAGAATTGGACCTTGCTTCTACCACTAGTCACATCCACAGCTGGGTATTGTTTTTGCTTTGGCTCCATCCCTTCATTCTTTCTGGAGTTATTTCTCCACTGATCTCCTGGAGCATATTGGGCACCTACTGACCTGGGGAGTTCCTCTTTCAGTATCCTATCATTTTACCTTTTCATACTGTTCATGGGGTTCTCAAGGCAAGAATACTGAAGTGGTTTGCCATTCCCTTCTCCAGTGGACCACAATCTGTCAGACCTCTCCACCATGACCTGTCCATCTTGGGTGGCCCCACACGGTATGGCTTAGTTTCATTGAGTTAGATAAGGCTGTGGTCCGTGTGATCAGATTGGCTAGTTTTCTGTGATTGTGGTTTCAGTGTGTCTGCCCTCTGATGCCCTCTCGCAACACCTACTGTCTCACTTGGGTTTCTCTTACCTTGGATGTGGGGTATCTCTTCACGGCTGCTCCAGCAAAGTGCAGCCACTGATCCTTACCTTGGACGAGGTCGCTCCTCCTGACCTTGAATGTGGAGTAGCTCCTCTCAGCTCTCCTGTGCCCGTGCAGCCGCTGCTCCTTGGATGGGAAGCCCTCACATATCATGAAATACATAAAAAATTTTTAAATCATTTAAGCATGTAAAAATCATTCTTAGTTCACCAGCCAATCATAAAAAGGTGGTGGACCAGATTTGATGGGCCATAGTTTGCCAACCTCTGATCCAGTGCAAGAGATGGAAAGCAATCAAGACAAGTTAAGAATATGGTATTTTAGATAAGTGCCAAGGAGAAAAACAACAACAAAGACGAAAGGGGGAGGCAGATGAAGGCTTAGATAAGATGTCTGTCCAGGTGAGTCTCACTGAGAAGGTGACTTTTGTGTCAAAATCTAAAGAAAGTGTGAGAATGAGCTGCCTGGTGTTTACAGTAAGCAAGAGAGCTTTATTTGCTATCAGTCTAGCATCTGCCACCTGACCAGACTGAACTCCTTGAGAGCCAAGACTGTGTCCCTGCCTGGTGCTGAGCTGTGCTTAGTCAAATACGTTTGTGTGTATGTGTGTGTGTGAGAGAGAGAGAGAGAGAGACATGAGCAGAACTGGGTTTGAATTCCAGCTCACCCACCTTCCCACAGTGGAACCTGGGGAAAGCTCCTTCACCTCTGAGTCTTAGATTCCTCATCTGTGAAGTGGGAGGCATTTCATCAGAAGGTGTAGGATTGATGAGATGGCACATGGAGTGTGCCTGACTTGTCCTGATGCTGAGTTACAGGCTGTCATTTTATTGGAAAGAGACAGAAGCTCTGCCATGGAGTAGCTCCTGGGTTGGCTCTGTGAAGCCAGGGACCTGGCCTTCCCATCCCATGTCTATCACCTCTGCCCCAAGAGGCCTTGGACTTCCTACAGCTGAGCCCAGAGCAAAGGGACCCCATCACTCCTATTTGCCACAGGGACATGGGCAGAGGAAGGAGCACCATGCCAGGAATCTAGAGCCCCAAGTTCCAGTTCTGACTGTATCACTGCCTCCCTTGAAAACCTGAATAGGTCACACCCTTTGACTGGACAGTGATCCCAAAGAGAAGACAAATAAGCTGGGCCCTACAACTGCCCCAGCTGACTGCCTGGAGAGTTTCCAGGCTGCAGCACAAGGAAGGAAAAAACTCATAAGCAGGGGAGCCAGGATTCAAAACCAAACCTCAGTCTTAACCAGCATGCTGATCCGCTTCCCCCAGGGCCCAGCCAGCTTTGGCCCAATGGCTCCCTGAAAGCAATGGGAGTCCCAATACACAGGTTCAAGTCTTACCATTGTCACTTCCTGGCCACATGATCTCAGATGGTTCTCAGGTGGCTGAAGCTGCCTATAGGCAGGACTCTTTTGTTCTTGTCATTCAGGCTAATGTCACCTCTCAGAAAGCCCTGGCCACACCCCCATGGAAGCCCCAGTTACTGTCACTGACCCTTGTCCTGTTGGTCTTTCAGGGCCATGACTACCAGGGCATGACTATCTGGTTTCCTTTTCCTCATTGCCTCATGTCTTCCCTCCAGACTGTAACTTCAATGAAGGCAGCACTCATGTGGGTCTCATCCATCACTGGGTCTCCAGCACCTAGGACAGTGCCCGGCAGACTCTGGGTGCTCAGAAGACACTGTAAACTGGATGAAGTCAAAGAACCCTCAATGATCATTCAGTCAAGTGCCCCACCTTCCCTTCATTAAACAGATGTGGGGGCGGGGGGTGGGGGACTGAGGACCACAGAGGTGAGGAACTTGCCAAAGAGTTTAAGGCAGAGCAGGGCGTGAACCCCAGACTTGTTTCCCAGCCTCAGTTTCCACATCAGAACAATGGGTTTTGTTCTGGTGGCCTGAATGCAAGAGAGAGCAACCAGCTCCAGTTAGCTGAGGCTGGGAGATAGTGGGGATGACCTCTTCAGAGCCACTGAGCAGGAGACCTGCAAGAGGAGAGTGTCTGAGCCTCAGAAGACCCCAAGTGTCAGGATAAAGCCTTCTGCCAGTGCTGCAGCCAGGGGAGGGGTTACTATTACTATCATTGTTTCCCCATCTACTCTCAGGGTCTTGCTAAGGTGCAAATGTGACAACGACTCTGTGTCCAACTCGTTGAGACCCCATGGACTGTAGCCCACCAGGCTCCTCTGTCCTTGGGGTTCTTCCAGCAAGAATACTGAAGCAGGTTGCCATTTCCCTTTTCAGGGGATCTTCCCAACCCAGGGATTGAACATGTGTCTCATGTGTCTCTTGCATTGGCAGGCAGATTCTTTACCACTAGTGCCACCTGGGAAGCCCATAAATAGGATGATTTAAATGTATCCACCGTGGGAATTTCTCTGGTGATCCAGTGGTTAAGACTGTGTGCGCCCAATCCTTGGTTGAGGAAATAAGATCCTACATGCCGCAATGAAGAGTTGGCACAGCCAATAAATCAATAAAAGTAAATCCATATTTAAAAAATCCATCCACAGTGACAAGCAACTCCGAGAGAGAGGAAAGCAGGGAGGAGCCTCTTTGATCTTCCAGGACCTGGAGAGGTGAGGCCATTCGTCTGTCCTAAGGTTCACGGCCATGGCCCCACTAGACCCACCCAGCCACCCACAGGGCCCAAGGAGCCCTTTCTCCTCTGGTCTACTGGCCAAAATCCAGCCCAAGCACCTCAGGGCTTGACTGATTCTTCTAAGGCAGGCCCTGGTGGGGCCCCCAGTCTCTGGGGGCAGGGACAAGTCAAGTGCAGTCATGGCTGGTTTGAGTCTGACACAGTTGAATTCATGGTGCCCAGTTAGCCATTAGCCAGCCCCTCAGGACAGACAGAGCATTAAAAAGAGGCTCAGCCCACAGGAGCCACCCGGCTGTTGCATTCCCAGCCCCAAATCCTCAGTCCCCAGGCCCTGAACTGGCAGCTGAACCAGGCCCACCCACGTTCTCTACTCCCTCCTGAGGCCCAGCAGGTGCCTGTGTGAGAGTTGAGTGGGGATGCCAACTCCAGGGAGCCCCGGGGGCAGCAGAGGGGCCTTGAGTCAGCTGGGGACCAAGGTCGATCAATCTTGCCTTCCCTAAGCACGCTCTGAGACAGGCCCTATGCTGGGTGCCTGAGGTTGGAGGTAAAAGGCAAGTCGCTGCCCTCAATGAGCCAATAATCAGTCTAATTGTGAAGGGAGACAGAAGACCAGACCACTGCAACGTGGTGTGGTCATTGCAGAGGACATGGCCCATCAGTTGAGGCTAGTCAGGGAAGCTCCTGGAGGACGTGCCCACTGTGCTGGCCAAAAGAACAAGTGGAGTAACTCAGGGTAAGAGGAAGAGAAAGAAGCTTCCAGGGAGAGGAGACCCTGGTCTATAAAATGGTAACAACATGCATCTCAAAGCATGTCGTGTTTTATAAGAAGGAAGGGGAAACGTCTTTTAAACTGGGACTCACAGGACACATTCGAGGAATTATTCCTTAGTCACCTATATAGACAGGGGTCTGAGGTCCCCAGGTTTCCCCATGAGAACCTCCCCAGGCCTGTGTCCTTGGGTACACCCAGGACCCACATCACCATGGTTCTTGATATTATTCACCCCTAGAGTCCAGGCCCTGCAGGAGTTCCTAGGTCACCAGGCCCACCCTGGACCATGCCAGGTGCTAGGCAAAAGACAATGCCCACCAAGCCCCTCGTTGACATACTTGTATCTGGGCCCTAGTGCCCTCTAGTTCCAGCCTAGTCCAGCACTCAGTCCTCTTGGTTCCAGGAATTTTGCTTCTTGCTATGTTTCCACCCCTACCTTGATCATCACTCTTGACACACAGAAATAACTGTGACCTTGATGGCCCCTCACAGGTATGATTTGGATCTCCCACCTTCCTGACTTGGTCCACACGGAGGGAAATACTCCTTGTGGTTTTATTCCGACATCACCATGACAACCATCCACAGGACCACCACCTTTGACCACCATGATTACCACCATTGCCATCCTCACTCCAGGCTTGTTCACCTCTGTGCCCCTGCTCTGCCAGTTTTCTTTGCATGGAATGCTTTTCCCCTTGACGCCTCCATGGTAATGACTCAAGAATCAACCCCCTCTCCAGGAAGCATTTCACCCTCAAGTTTGGGTTAGGATCCCCTTCTCTGCTCCCTAAGATCAGGAGCCTTGGCAAGCCCTGATCCCCTGGTCTCACGGCTCTTCTGTTTGCCCCTTGATGGTGCACTCCTTGGGGGCAGGGCCATGTCTTCTGCAGCTTTATATTCCTGGCGCTGAGCCTGGCTCAGAGTGGGTGCTCAGGAAATATTTGTTGAATAGATGAATGCTTGTTAAATAAATGTATGAAATGTTGCAAATCATGAATCAGAGAGCTTTTGGCAGGAAAGAAGAGGGGGAGATGTACTATGCTCCTCCAAGGAAGGGAGTAAAAGGGGGATCAGACTGGGGAGGAGAGTTTAGGGGGGGTTTGGTAAAACTTGCTGGGTAGGGGGAGACCTGACTCAGATATACTCCATCAGCTGAGAAGCCTTCTCAGACCATAGTCTCCAGTTGGGTGTCTGGAGAAGTGGGGTCAGGGGTTCAATTGGCCACCAGCCTGTCCCTCTCCTTGAGGACCCTCAGCCTGGAGGAGGCGGAGGAGAAGGAGGCAGGGCAGCCCCCCTTGCAGCCACGCACACCGTGGCCTCCACTCGACCCCTTTAAGACAGCCCCGGCGGCCTCCCTTTGCTTGTTGAAACTGTTCAGTTTTCGGACAGGACAGAGGAGGGGGGCAGGGGGAGGTCACACCTGTTGTGGAACTTGAGAGAAGGCTTATTTATAAATGTTCAGGGCCGGGATTCTTGCAGAGCTGATGTCCGGAGGGGAAGGTCACCAAAATGCTTGTTTATAAAAGCAACAGCAACTGGGAACACCATAAACGGGCTAAACGATGAAATTAACAAGCTACCCGAGGCGGGGCACGGCGGGGCACGATGGGGCCTCCGCTGGCCGGGCACCGCTGCTGGCCAGAGCCCCAGGCCTGCCTACAAGCCAGGTCCCTCCTCTGCTCCAGCAGCCCTGCCCACCCCCCAAGGCCTGGCCTCCCTCCATGCCACCCCCACCCCACACCCACCCTTGCCCCGTCCCACAGCCCATGTGGCAGCAACTCTGGGGTGCAGCCCTTTGCTAAGCCACCCTAGCAAAGGCCATATCCTCATCAGCCCACCGTGAGCACTTCTGGGCCCCCACCTTCCCTGTGCCCCTCAAATGTGTCTTGTGGTGCCAAATTGAGAGTGGTGGGGTGTTTTTTATTTTTGGCTCTCTGAGGCTGGCTGCAGCCTTCCAGCCTGCCCCCGCCCTACCTCGGGGTGAGGCTGGGAGCCCCCTGGAAGTGGCAGGGGGTGGATATTTCTCCCATGCTCACCCCTCCCAGGACTGTCTTGTCCAATTCCCAGTTTCAGGAAAGCTGTGTTTTCTTTGCGTGACTGATGGCTGAACAGGTGGCTTCTGGGTTAGAGAGTGTCAAGTGAACAGCGGCCGGGAGAAGTGGCCCTTTTATGGCTCACTTTCGCTGCCTGCCCGGTTCTTGGCTGCTGACAGCTCCCTGGCCTCCCCCACCCCCACCCCACCCCCTGTGAGGGTGTGTGTCAGGCTGCCCACCCATCCTGACCCTGCAGCCCACCAGACGGGGCGGTCAATACACAGATTCCTCAGCAAGGGGGCATAAGGGTAGCTGAGGGGGTGACACCCTGCCCTCCTGCGTACCATCACCCACTTACATGCGTGCACACATCACACGTGTGATCACAGACACTCAGGAACGGTCACAGGAGGAGGACATGTGTTCTCTTGGATGCAAAAACACCTGCCTCCCTTACCTCTCTATTTTCCATCAAATTCAGCAAGGGTCAGACAAATGACTCTGTGCCTGGCAGGGTGCTCAGTCCTAGACCCAACATGCCCAGCCCCAGACACCCTAGGCCCCACACTCGCTCCACCTCTCAGCCTGCCTTGCACACACAGGGCTCCCCACCAGCCTCTCCTTCCAGCTCTTTGCCTGTTTCCCCAGGTGTGTGTCTCTCTGTCTCTGAGTGACCCCTCATCTCTCTCCTTCCTCTCTACCATCTCTGAGTCTGTCTCTGTTCTCCTGGTTCTCTCTTTGCTCTCTCCCTACCTCTCCTGTTCTAGATAAATCTGCCTCTGTGTCTCTCTCTTGCCTCTCTCTCCCCTCCTATCTCTCCCCACTCTCTCCGGCTCTCTCTCTGGCACAGAATCCCCACCCTTACAGCACACCCTCCAAAGTCATCATCGTCAGATCTATTTTCTCCCTCAGCCTCACTACTCAAAATTTCTGTGTGTTTTTTTTTTTTTTTTTTCTGGCCACACCATGCAGCATGCGAGATCTTAGTTCCCCAACCAGGGATCGAACTCATGCCCCCTGCAGCAGAACCACAGAGCCTTAACCACTGGACTGCCAGGCAAGTCCCACTACTCAGAATTTCTGAGAGGAGCTGCACTTCAGCCGGGCCTTGGCATGGGCCCTTCTGGGGTCACTGGTGTCCTCGTGGCCCACGGACAACCCACAGGCCTCTCACCCCAGGGCAGGGGGCAGGGGCAGAGACTGGCCTGGCTCAGACATCTCTTGGCTCAGGCTAGGAGTGGGCTGCTGGCCTCGCACCTCTCTTTGGTAGAGTTGGGGAGGTCTTGGATGTGAGATCTGGATATCTTGTCAACCAGTGGGCCATGGCAGTGGGGCTGGGCTTGTGGGAGGGGGCACTGCCAAAGTTTATTCACCACCATCCTTGGCTACTATAATGAGTCCCCCAGGCGTGCCCAGAACCCTGTGAAAACTGTTCAAGATCCTGGATCCTGCCTCTCCATTTAAGGGCTGCAGCCTCCCCAGGGAAGGGATGGATGTCAGACCTCTGTTAAGACCTTGTGTGTGTTTCGCTCAGTCGTGCCCAACTCTTTGTGACCCCATGGACTATAGCCCACCAGGCTCCTCTGTCCATGGGGTTCTCCAGGCCAGAATACTGGAATGGTTTGCCATTCCTTTCTACAGGGGATCTTCCAGACTCAAGAATTGAACCTGGGTCTCCCACAGTGCAGGAAGATTCTTTACCATCGGAGCCACCAGGGAAGCCCCCTGAGGAGGGACAACTGAGCTGCCCTGAGCATGCCTCAGCCTCAGGAGTCAGGGAGGTGAGGGGCCCCAGACAACTTGCTGGTCTAAGGCAGGCAGAAGAGTCTGAGGAGGAACACTAGAGGCGTCCAGCCTTAGAAAGGCCCTCCACCCCGCTTCATGCCTAGAGAGCATCCTAGCTTCCCTCCTGCCCTTCTCACCAGCTCCTGAATCCGCAGGGAAGTAGGCAAGGTCTATTTCAGTAACATAACAGGAAGGGATCTTGGCAGGGCAGGGCTTGCTCCTGAGGCCAAACATAGAGGTAAGGTGGGCCCAGGAGACCACCCCACCATGCCTGAACCCTCCCACACCCACACACCCTTTGCCTCCCACTTTTCTGCCTGGGATTCATTTGATTACATGTTCATTTGGCAAATATTCACTGAGCACCTACTGTGTGTCAGGCACTGTTCCAGGTACCCTGATAGGCCCACAGTCTAGAGAGAGGGACAGACAATAAACAGAAAAGCAAGTATGTAGTTACATCTGGAATAAGCTCAGCAAAGGAGGCAAGATCATGCCACTGTGGACATGAAAAGGAAGGCTCCGCAGAAAGAGGGGGCAGAGGCCTCTCTGAGGAGGTGGGCTTTGAACCTCAAGACCCTCCTTCCATCCTGGAGGTAACCTCCTCTCCAGGTAGGAAGCCAGGATTTTATACTCTACCTCATTACTAACAGTGGGCAGACCCATAGTGGATTAATAGTTGTAAAAGCTTCAGCTGTAAGTTAACTTGTTAAGGGCCTACGAATGCCAAGCACTCTGCAATTTTCCTCTGTATGATCTCTTTTGGGCTTCCCTGGTGGCTCAGATGGTAAAGAATCTGCCCGTAATGCGGGAGACTCGGTTTTGATCCCTGGGTGGGGAAGATCCCCTGGAGAAGGCTAACCCACTCCAGTATTCTTGCCTGGAGAATTCCATGGACAGAGGAGCCTGGTGGGCTACAGTCCATGGGGTCGTAAAGAGTTGGACACGACTGATCGATTAACACTTTCATTTTCATGATCTCTTTTAATGCACAGAACAAGCTCTAGGGAGATACTCATAAAAGACTTTTGAGATAGATGTATACATATAGCTGATTCACATTGTTGTACAGCAGAAACTAACACGACATTGCAAAGCAATTATACTACAATTAAAAAATAAAATAAATAGAAAAAATCAGAGTGGAGGAGACTCTTAAAGATGAGAAAACTGAGTCTCGGAGAGGTTACGTGGCTTCTTTGATGTCACACAGCTTGTGGGAAAACAGGAGCAAGATTTGTGTGACCTCTACCTCCCCCATGTCCACGCTCCTAGATTCTCCTCCTGCTTGGGAGCCATTTTGGCCCCAGAAAAGAGGGAACAGGTGGGGCAGGAGAAACTGGGGGAAGAAGAGGGCTCCGCTTCCCTTCCCAGCCTATCTGTTCCCCATCAGGCCCTCTAGACTGGGACTCTAGTCCCTTTCTTCTCCTCTACCATGGACTGTGGGCCCCACAGAATGCTCCTAGCAGGCTCCTGACTCCAGCCCCTCAAATCATCAGGGCCCCCCTACTCTGCAGGCACTCTGGGTGGAGTAAGGCCCCACCCCAGCTTCCAGTTGCCATTGTCTTCTCCAGACAACCATTAGCATACGTGCAATGCAATTACCCTTCAGCTCTCCTGGTCCTGGGCTGACGTGGAGGCCCCATCCCCAGTGATTTGGGGGAAAGGGGGGTTATTACAACTCACAAAACCTTAAATTAAGAATTGAATAAGGGAAGCGTCGCATGCCACTTCTGAAAGGCTGCCAGCCAGGCTGGGGTGGGTGACGGGTGTGTTATACACCAAGAGGATGGAGGAGCTGACAGATGTGGGAATGGTAGCGAGGCAGGAACTTGGCCGGTACCCTCCATAACAAGGCCTGGGGCTGCCCAGAGTCTCACGGGCTGGGTGTGAATGGTCAGATCCCCAAATATCCCCTATGACTATAGGATTTGCAAAAGGCAAAAGTAGGGCTTGATCCAGATTGTGATGGGGAGGCAGGGATGTGTGATCAGTCTTCCTAGGGAACTTGAAGTAGAGCCTGAACATTAAAGTGAAGTTAGCATGGGACTCTTCTGGCCATCCAGTGGTTAAGACTTCAAGCTTCCACGTGTATGGGTTTGATTCCTAGTTGCGGAACTAAGATCCCATATGCCAAGCAGTGCAGCCCAAAAAAGAGAGAGAGAGAAGTTATCCAGGTGAAGTGGGGAGGGCATGATCTAGGCATTGGGACTGGTTTGTGCCAAGGTCCTGTGTGGGAGAAACCACTGCACAAGGCAGGTAAAGAGCTAGAAAGATGGTGGAGACCGGAAATGGAGCTATAGACAAGCGGGTGACCCTGGGGAAGTCAGCAGGGTCCACTCCCTGACACGCCGTGTTGGCCAGCATACAACTTGGGATTTGATGGCAGGGCTGCAGGAGGTGTGTACAGTATAACCGTGCTGCGTTAAACAAGGTCTCTGTGGCCACCGTGCAGAGAAAAACTGGAGTTGGCGGCGGCTCTGGGGACCCTCCAGGAGGCCCACGCAGTGCTCCTGGAGCAACACAGTGGCCACTTGGACTAGAGGGACAGGGGCGAGGGAGAGAAGGGGACCACCCTGAGTGGTACTTGTAATGGGATGGATCACAGTGGTCATGGTGGGGATGAGCATGTTGTATGGGGAGTGTGTGCAGCTTGGGGAGCCTAGGTGGGAGTGAGGTGGAGGGGCAGTTGGAAGGTGGAGGGAGAGAAAAGATTTAGGTTTGGGTATGGATATCACAACCCCCCTGAGCCACAGTTTCCTCCAACTCTAAAGCTCAGTGCAATGCCTGGATCCCACGTGAGAAGGTCAGAGCTTGCAGGGGTGGGAGCCTGGGGTGGGGGTGAGGGCATGAGGAATGCAGAAATGACCTAGAAGGTGTGAGTTGTGACTCCACTTGTCCAGGTGGGGCTAATGGAGGGGACTCAGGGTTGGGTGGAGAGACAGCACCCAGCACTGCAGGGTAGGAGGCTGTCACCCAGTTCTGTTGCTCCCCTGCTGTGTGTCCCTGGGCTTGTCCCCGGACTAGCTCGAGTTCTCATCCTCAAGGGGGACCCCCTGGCTCTGGTGCTCTTGGAAAAGGGCAAAGCCCAGGACCCGCTCCCAGGAAAAGGGGATCTCAGCCCAGGCTCAGGGGGGCTTTGCTGAAGGTCAGCTCGGACTGGCCCTCACACCAGCTGTGAACCAGGACCCGGGCTTTCTCTGTCTCCATTGGAGCTTGGGGTTGAAGGTGAGAGTCCGAGGCCCCTCCCTTCTACTCTCACTCCTCTCCTGTACCCTGAGCTGGGCCCTGCACGCCCCACGGCTCTGGCATCCCCCCCCTCTTCCACACACCTCCCAGGCTGGCAACTCAGCCGAGAGCCAAGAAGAAGCAGAGGCTTCAAGGTCAGTGGGGATGAGCTCATGGGCAAGGGGAAGATGGGGCTGAGATACCCCCACCTCGCACCGCGGGGACAGCAGGCAGAGAGGACTCCCTCTGAAGCCCTGTGACCCTGGGCTGCAGGGGAGCGGTGGAGAAGCAGGCAAGAGCGGGCCCTTCCCCCAGCCAGGAGCCCTGGGCCTCTGCTCGTATATCTGTCCCTGGATAATGTATATCCAGCTTATGGAAAATATTCATAATGCTCCTTACACCAAACTGGCCCCCTTCCATAGTGCGTGATCTAAAATTAAATCCATTTCAAATATACAGTAGATCGAGTCAAGCTAATATAAATGAAACATGATTAATAGGCAAAACGCTGTCTTCCTTCTCAGGGATGGGGGGAGGCAGGGCTGGGGCGACTCTCCCTCTCCCTCCCCACAGCTCCCCAGAACCCCCAAAGCCTCCACACCCCTGTCTGTCCTTATTTCAAACTCCCCTCTCCCTGAACCTCAAATGTGGACCAACCTTAGAATTTGCCCAAACGATGCCAGGCCATGAGAGCAGAGCAGTTGAGAGCATGGACTTTGGCATGAGGACAGAGCCAAGCCCTTGAGGAGATGGCTTAGCCTCTCTGAGCCTCAGTTTCCTCATCTATACAATGGGATAGTAACAACCCCTTGCCTTGTAGGGTTGTTGTGAGTGACCAATGAGATGATACTGCAGGTAATGCACAGAAGTAGCCAGCACCCCCATAAAGACGGAGCACAGGTAGGTGGCCCCCAGAGGTCTGCTCCTTGGGCCCCCATGGGAGTCGGTATCTGTAGCCCCCTCTGGCCACCCGATCAGCCGGCAGAACAAGGGCCAGCCAGAATTCCTGCCATTGCAGGATACGCTGGGTGGGCTATTTTTAGTTTGTTGGCAAGTGACTGTTACTGACCAAATGTTCCCACCACTGGGGACAAACTCTGCTAAGAGGGCACTTGTGTGCTGAGCCCAGGGTGGGGAGGGGTGTTTGCGGCCCGTCCCCGGGGGCTCCACGTGTGTCCCCGTTGCAAACACGTTTGGACACAGTTTCTGCAGCCGTTGGCAAAAAGCAGAAGGCCTGGGTGGAGCCAGGCAGCATGCACGCCTGAACTTTCTCTCCTTCCCAGCTGGGCACGTGGGTGCCTCTCACTAAGGACGCTCCTCGGCGTGGAACGAGAAGCAATGTCACCCTTGGAGAGGAGTGGAGCTCTCGGCTCACTGGCCAGCATGCTGTGTTCCTCCCTTCAGGAAAGACCGGGGCTTCCACGGGCTGTGTGTGTGCGCATGCGTGTCATGTCCGGTCATCACCTTCTGGGTGGTGTCCCACTCCAGGTATGGGTGCCCTCTCCTATCCACCTGGGCCCCCCCACCCACCGTGTTCCTATGTCTCTCAGACCCACACCATAACCCCTAACTGCGGGTGATCATCTGAATTTCCAAAGGGGAACCCCGTCTCTTGCACAAACCCCTAAGTCTTGGGGTGCCTTCATTCTTCCATCCGGAAAGCATCTCCAATCCCAGTGCTTCCTTTTTCTCCCCGAGGGATGGGAAGGAGACGAGCCCTAGGGGGTGGGAGGGGGCACCGTTGACTCTTTTCTTGTCATTGGCCATTTGCTGCCTGCTTCACCAGGCGTGTTTGGAGCATGTTTGCATAAAGTGGATGCAGGCTGCAATTCCGTGATGAATTCTATGAATACTAATCCGCTACTACCCTTGACCTTGGGGTCACCGAAAGATCAAAACCAAACCATTTAATATTTTCCTTTTGCAGATCAATAGAAGCATAAATTCCCCCTCAATGACAAGTATAATTTCAAACAGATCTATAGAAGGCATGCGTGCATTTCCAGCCGCAGACACTCGCTGCCTGCCTGGCCTTTTGGGGAGCAGACAGGAGTTTCTTGCCTTTTCTACCATTGAATTTCTTTTTGCCTTTTTTTATGGCTCTGAAATGCTATTTTCAGCAGCTGCTGTCATATAAATATCTCTTGTTTTTCTTCTCCTCTTTCCCTCCTGGTGAAAAGGGCAGGGGACCTATTGAAAATTCCGCTTTATCTCTTTCAGTCGGGTTCAAGTACAGGTCGAATAATCGATCCCTCCTCCTTTTCTTTTTTAAGTTTCCTGTCGTTCTTTTTGGCCAGATCAGCAGCGGAGAGAAACCAGGAGGGGAGTTCTCTTATGCAGATCCTCTCAGAGGTCTCTATCGCTGGGTCTCTGTGTGCGTGTGCTCGCTCGTCCACACGAGCAATCTGCGATTGAGTGGGGGGTGGTGTGAGTGTATAAGTGTGTGTGTGTACCTTTGTGTTCAAACTCTCACCCAGAACTTGAGGAGGGTGGAAACAGAAAATCATCAAAGAGAAAAATTTGAGGGCAGGAGTGGGCATCGTTAACCCGTGCAGCTCCCAGGCAGAATCTGGGCTGGGAAGACTGGGAAGGTCTCCCAACTGGCTTTTCACGCTTGCACCTCACCAAAGCATCTGAGTCTTTTTAAGAATACAACTCCTCCGAGGGGAGAAAGATGCAAATAGAAAAAGGGAGAAACAAAACTAAACAAAACAAAACTGGAGGCGGAGGGGAAAAAAAGCCAAAGAGAAAGGGAATTAAACCATTAATCTGCCCAGATTTTTCCACTTCACAGAGTAATCAGTTTGGAAGTGACTGAAATAAAGTGGAAGCCACGACTGCCACCACCTCCTCCCTTTAGTCCGTGTTTCTTATTTTCGAAAAATCAGGGAGCCAGGAAGGAGGCCTCCCTGTCCCCCACAAAGGCCCAGTGTCCGCTCCAGAGGGGGACGAAGACCCCAGCCCTTAGCCGCAGCTTCCCAGGGCTGTGATGCCGGGGCAACGGCCACCCTGAGCTGGAGGTGCAAAGCCAAGATGATTTAATTTATAGAAAGGACAAGGATGTCGTGTAGCAGATTTAATCATCGGAGAGTTTAAAAAAAAATAAGGACCGAGCTAATGTCGTAATTTACATTTCAGGATAATAAAGAGAGAAAGACAGCAAAGGAAGGGCCCGTAGCCTGCGAGAGGCAGTGAGGAGGGGAGGCCGACCAGGGGGCCAAGGGAGCCCAATAGATTTGCCTGAAACACCAATAAATTTAAAAACAAACCCAGAAAGCTAAAGACAGCCCCTGGAAAGTGCTGGGAAAATGGACCATCGATTTTAGACTTGATCTGCATTTTGTATTTTAATAATGCTCTCTCTCTGTCTTTCCTTTTCTCTCTCTCCCTCTCTCCCTCTCTCTCTCTCTTTTGCAAAATATAAAAGCTGATCTGATAAATATTAATTTGAACCATCATAATGTATTTGAAAATTCCAGCTAAAATGTCACCACATGGAACATTAATGTAATATTTCAAGGCCCTGAGAGCAATACTCATATTGATTGCATTTATTTCACTCTAGGGAGGAGAGATAATTCTTCAATGTGGGACACATCTGGGAGCCAAGGAGGCAGGGGCTGAGGGGAGAAATGCGAAATTATATATGGTCATAAAAAATACAAAACAGAAAATCCTCCCCAAAACTCGCCCCTCTCCCGTGGCATCCCACACCCAAACTTGACTTTGTAATTTCTCAGTGTGGCGTGGGCCATGGAAGCCCGTGTGCCTCTGGGCACATGGCAAAAGCTTGAGTGTGTGCCTCTGGGGCAGTTGTTGCAGGACTGAGCCGCCTCTCCCTGGGCCCCACTGCGTGGGCCCTGCCTCCAGGCTCCGGAAGGCGTCGGGGCCCAGCTGGGGATGGACAGACAGACAGAGGGGCTGGCCCAGCTGGGCCCCCCCCCCGGAGCTGTGGGGTGAAAGTTTGTGAATGCACAAGAGCTGTGGGGTCCTGGGAGGGGAGAGAGAAAGGAGAGGAGAGAAGGAGAAAGGAGGGGAGGGTGAGAAGGGGGAGCAAGAGGGGAGACAGGCATGAGTGAAAAAGGAAGGAGGGGAGGGGAGTCAAGGGAGGGCAGAAAGGAGGGGGGAGAGTGAGTGGGGAGGGGAGGGGCAAGAGGGGAAGGGGGGCGCAGGCCGTCTGGAGTCCCAGTTCCTCTCACTGTCATTAAGGATATTGATGTGCTCAGGCGTCAACGAGTCTTTGCACAAGTGAAAGGAAATCCGATGCTGGTGATGACCCCAAGCACACGCCCTCCAAGCCCCCTGCCCGCCTGGAGCGGAGACCTGGGAGGCCTGGGGGAAGGGGTGTGCGGTGGTGAGACCCTGTAGAAGGCCGAGATGCTGAGGCCCTGTGATTCCAAGTGGAAGGCTGCTCCTTTCAGCAGCTACGGCTCCAGGGCTGGCTGCCTGGCCTCCTGCCTCCCCGTTGGCTGGTACCTGCAGCCCAGATGCAGACTGAGCAGGAATGCTCCCCTGGCTTAGTCTTAAGCCCGAATAGGAGCCTACCTTCCTCCTTGCTTCTTGGGAGTGCATGGGGTGGGGCCTTACAGCACCCCCAGAAGGCCAGGGGCAGGACAAGGGGAGGCCCCAGAGGCCCTGGGACTGGCCAAGGTCAGGTGCATCTTTGCCATTCTTCAGATCTCTGCACAAATGTCACCTTCTCACAGAAGCCCTCCCTGGCCACCTAGACAGACACTGACACATACTCCCCATCACGCCTGCGTGTTTTGTTTTAAGTAGAGCACTTGTCAGTAACTGGGATTATCTTAATTTGCGTGTACATGCTTTTTATCTCTCTTCCCCTCACTTGGAGATTAAGTTTTTAAGGTCAGGGACCTTGTCTAATGCATTCACCTTTATATCCCCTACACCAGGCACACAGCAGACGCTTCTAGGCGTTAGTTGACTTGATGGAAGGATGAATAAATGGATGGATGGATGCTAAAGGCTCTGCCCTTACGTGCACCACCCTCTCCTAGTCTGAGCCCCCTTTGAGCCGCGTGACCCAGCATCGCCCCCACCCCCCGACCCCTCCCCGCCCCAGCTCCCGCTGCCACCCGCCGCCTGCCGCCAAGGCTGCGCACCCCCGCCTCTCCTGAGCCGTCACTCGCGGAGCTGCCACAATATTGTGAAGGCTCCGCGCTCCCGCTCCTCCGCGCAGCCCGCAGCCCGCGCGGGGAAAGCAAGGGAGGCGGCGGGCTGGCTGCTCGGCGATGAATAATGCATGACCAAGGCGCCCCCTACCGGCGGCCGCGGGCTCCGCGGGGACACGGCCCCGCCGCGCCCCGGACCTCGCAGGGACCAGGTGGACAGGCCCGGTCTCACTGCCCCGCCCAGGTCCAAGGAGGAAACTTCCCGCCCCTGTCATCCCTCCTAGATCCAGCCGTCAAGCCCTTGCCGTTTCCGGGCTACCCTCCCTCCTTCTGTGTGGGGAGCATTGCTTTAAGGGCGTTTGGGGCGGTGGGGGCGGCTGCACAAAGCTGGGACAAGCCTCTAGGGATTCTGATCCCAGGAGTGGGGAGTGGGATGAGGAAGCCCACCTCCCTCTCATCCCACGGCTTCTGTACCAGGATTTGAGCTGAGAGGGCAGTGTGTGGCCTCCAAAAAGGACCTGCTGGAAGGTGGGGGAGAGCAGAGAACACGGCTTAATCCGCTTATAAAAATTAGTACAAATTATTTGGTGACATTTTGGTCTCTATAGCTCATGGTAAATATCTAAATATATAATTATCTGATTAAGTTAATGTTATCAAAAAATTAGTGCCAACAGTATCACAAGTGTTTCCAAGTTTCTGTAGAACATTTAGAACATTGAGATGCCTTTTTTTTTTTTAATTTAAAATATGGGAAAGCCCACTATATATGTGTGATCATCTGTCATTTTAGAATAAAATGTCTTCCTGGGAGCCTCCTTTCTGGGAGGAATGGACCTTCTTGGCTGCCTTCAACCAGGAAATGCCAGGTGGCAGAGGGCACAGGTCAAGGTTGATAATCTGATCCCCCCAAGGCCTGGAGTGATCCCCAGTGGCTGTGATCTCGGGTTCCACTGCCAGGATTGCTTGTTCCCCAGGCCCACCGCATCCTAACAGGCAGGTGATGAAAAGGGAGCCAGAGATCTCCCTTGAGCAAGCAGCTGCTTTCCTCCCGGTCATGCAGGCCCTGGGGAGCAGGGGCTCTCCTCATTGAGAATAGACTCTATTGACACTCCCCAGGCTCCCAGTCATTCCTCCTGTAGCCTGATCTACTGTCCAGCCTTAAGGAGGGGAGACCCTTCCAGAGGCTGGAAACTCCAACCTCTCAGAAGGGGCTCCAATCTCTCGGGCATCTGCTGAAAGACTGGCACATGTTAGGGTCTCTAGGCCCAACAATGCCCTGGGAAGGCAGACTGTGAGCCCCATGCTACCGATGAAGAAACTGAGGCTCAGAGAGGTACAGTCATGGGCCCAAGACCACCCAGTTCAGATTTGAACTCAGACGTACACTCTGCAGAGCCTGAGGCGAAAGGCCTGGGGCAGGGAGGAGGAACTCTAGCCCTCTGCCCAGATTGTCCTCTTGTGGCCTGGACCCCACACTCCGCTAAGAGGTCAGACTTGAATCCCAAGCTGGATCACAGTGCTCCTGGTGGAATCTTGGGGCAACACTTGGTCTGGATGACTACAAATGGGTTGCAAACTTAAGTGTCCTGGGGACTGATAGGCATCACCACACATGGGAAATCTATGGTCCCCCATTAGTTTCCCAAATAGCTTTGGGTCTTACGAAAACAACAGTTCAGGGCAATGATTGACAACCTATTAGCAACCTTCACCCTGGAATCTTGCTCCTTCAAGTGAGGCCCAGGTTCCAGACCCTGTCTGACTTTGCTTTGCTCTGTTGCCTCACCCAACAAGTCTGACCTCTCTGGGCCTCTGTTTCTTCATCTGTAAACTGGGGATAAAAACAGTACCCATATCACAGGGGGTTACACGGACCAGGCGAGTGGAGGGATGTGCAGGATTTTGTAGGGCAACCCAGGGTCCTGCCAAGATAATTCTTGTTAGTAAGTTGGGGTCCTCGTTGGTGGCTCTTTTAGTTTGGGTTTCCCCAAAAGCAGACCAGGGATCTGGGTGTGTGCCATTTGAGAGGGATCCCACAGGAGAACAGTGAGGGGGTGGGGAGGCAGGAGGAGGAAGATGTGTCACTGAGCAATTGCCACAGGGCTCATGAGTCCTGCAGAGACTAGAGCACAGTTCAGGACTGTCCCAAGGTGTGTGTGTTGGTGGGGGTGGGGGCAGGGCAGGGTGCAATTTATCCACCAACTCCCATCTGTCATTGGTTGATTGGTTGAATGAGAGTCACAGGAGGTGGAGCTTGCACCTAAAGACCAGAGAGATGTCCTTGGGGTGCTGAAGTCAGAGTGATGGTAGCCCTCTGTAGAAGCTGCAGGTGCCTTCGGGGGCAGGTGGAAGGACAAAGAATGGGCCAGTGCCCACCCCTCTTCCCTCCTCTTCAACAGCTGCTCCTGCCAATATCGGTGCCCACTCTGGGCCACACCAGGCTCTGGAGTCAGAGACCAGCCAGATTCAGCTGCAAGCTTGTCAAGGGGGTGGGAGAAAGCCCAGTTTTCCAGAGAATGAATGTTGAGAGAGTCTTCTGGCCTTTCTCGGAGCCCAGAGGCAGAGTATTCAACTTCTGGGGCTGAGAAGGCTTCCTGGAGGAGGGGACACTTTCTAGCAGAACTTTGAGCCAGAGACTCTCTTCTCTGTCCTGGGGCCTAGAGGGACCTCACCCTCACTGTCCAAAGTTCCTTCCAGCTGTGGTAGCTAATATTGAATTGCTGGGAGGGGCTGGTAACTCTGCCGCTTCATCATCCTGGACACCAGGACAGCTGTCCTCCAATCTGACTTTGTCCCACCCCTGGTGCTGCTGGGTGGGGGTGGAGGGTCTAGGCAGCAGTCAGTGATGAGAAAGAGCAGTTCCGGGCTTAGGACCTGAGGGACTGTCTGAGGTTAGCCACCAGGAAGTTCCCAAAGCTTCCTGAATGACTGGAGAGCTTGCTTCATATTTGGACACAGGTTTCATTCAGACCTCCCGACTCAGAGTATTCAGGCTAGAATACTTCTGCATTTTCAAGCAAGTACCCCGGGGCCTCCCGATGCTACTAGTGGACTTGGGTTGGGGACCCATCTCCTGCTCTGCACTGAGCTCATGGTTACCCCTGCCCCACTCTGGCCACCATGAGCTCCTGGGAACATCCCTCCCACATAGCTCCCTGTGTCATCTCTCCTTAATCATCCCCCCCACCCTGGATCTGCATTGCCAAGGAAAGGGGGCGAGGCAGAGGAGACAGTCTTCGGAGGGACGTCCTCTCTACCTCTGCAAACTCCACCCCACAGAGACGCGCCACCTCTGTTCCCTGGAGAGCTGGGGAAGCATGGGGGTTCCTCTGTGACTGAATCTGTGACCTCCCACTCATTCATATGCATGGATCAAATTTTGGAAATACAATTAATTACCTGTTGTTGTGTCTGCTTTAATTATTGTCGTGTTTTCTATGTGCTTAACACAATTTAATAAACAGTTGGGGAAACAAAATCTTCTTGGGGTCCAGGGCTCGGGAAAGCTGGGCTCTGTCCCCGGCCCTGGGAAGCACTTTCCACCTGTCATTCATGGTCACATCCATTCATTCTTTCACGCGTTTGTTCATTCATTCTCCAGCCAGTTTGTCATTGATTCATTCACTCGACCCCACATTCATTCAGGTATTCATTTATTCATTCATTCATTCATTTATCTGGTAAATATGCATTAGCTAAGCCACATGACAGGCTCCAGGAGAGGTGCCAGGAAGGTCACGATAAATAAAACGAGAAGGTCCCTGCCTTTTAAGAGCTGACAATCTGGAGGGGTAGACAGACAATAAATACATGCAGAGAATACAAATTGAGCCAGGACGGCCAGGGAGGACTTCTTGGAGGAGGCAACATTTAAACACATTCCCTGTTTTACTCACTTGTTTATTCATCCATTCAAGCAGAGCAGGCTGTATTCCTGGATAGAACAAGAGATAGAAGGCCCCATTCTGAGCCAAGACCCAGGGGGAGAGACAACTGGTGGCCAAAGTATTGCAACATAACAGGCAACACGGTGGTGAAGGTAGAAACAGTGGGAGCACTGAAGCCGAAGAGACAGCCAGGGAAGGTTTTTGCTTGGGAGGAGACCTGGAACAAGTCTTCTAGGACCCATAGAAGGTGAGTAATCTGAGCCTCCAGGGGATAGGCTCAAGGACCATGCACAGCTCTTCTGACAGGATGGACTGGCAAGTAGCTGTTACAAGTGCTGGGCACAGTAGTGACTTGGAGAGAGAGGGGGAGAAGGGATCTGGTGACTAAGATCTCCTGGTTCCCAGCCCGCTGCCCCAGGACTTGGAATCAAAGGGAACTGGATAAGGTTGGGGTCTTGGTGAAGAAACAGAAGTTTATCAGCCAGAGAAGAAAACTCCAAGTGAACCCCGCACATGCACAGAACTACGGGTGGGAGGGAGCTGGCATGCTTAGGGGGAAGCCTGGCTTCATGGCAGAAGGTGGAGCCTTGGACTTCCCTGGTGGTCCAGTGGTTAAGAATTTGCCTGCCAGTGCAGGGCACATGGGTTCAATTCCTGGCCTGGGAAGTTTCCACATGCCATGGAGTAACTAAGCCTCTGTGCGGCAACTACTGAGCCCACGTGCTCTAGAGCCAGTCCGTAACAAGGGAAGCCACTGCAGTGAGAAGCCCACACACCACAACTAGAGAGTTGCCCCTGCTCGCTGCAACTAGAGAAAGCCTGTGCACAGCAACAAAGATCCAATGCAGCCAAAAACAAATTTAAAAAAAAGAAGAAGAAAAAGTCCTAGGCAGTGGGAGACAGGTGGCTGGATCACAGAGGCCTGCAGGGATGGCACCAAGGAGCCCGGGCAAGATCCTGGATGTGATGAGGAGCCCTGGGCGGTCTGAGGCTGGGCGGGCCCTGGTCAGAGCTGAGTATCCATGCTTATCTACAGATGTGTCCAAATGCCTGCTCAGGGCCAGGGATGCGGTGACAAGCAAGATATGTCCTCCACCCAGGCAGACCGCTGACTCTGGTGGTAAAAGTGTCACCAGGGTAACCATGTAGATACCCAGGAGCCCAGAAGAGGGGGTTAAGCTTAGGAAAGAAAAATTAAAAGCTAGTAACACCTAGTATTTATCAAGTCCTTCCTCCATGCCAGGTGCTTCCATTTGTTACCCCATTAATAATAACAATCGTAGGAGCAGCAGCAGCAGTAATAAGTAATACTTATTTTGTGCCAGCTCCTTTCTGTTCAATGTGCTTTTACCCGTATTAATTCCTTTAATCTTCACAACAACCCACGGAGGTGGATATTAGTAGCATTATCCCCATTTGACAGATAAGGACATGGAGGCTCAGAAGCTGAGTGACTTCTCCCAGGAATAAGTGGCTAAGCCAGGATATGAACTCAGAGCCTTCTGCTTCCCTGGTCCATGTGGGCTTCCTCCTTCCCTACCCTTCTCACTAAGGGATGTGTTGGGGGCTGAGGGGGTGCCAGCATGGCTGGCACTGGATACCCCCCACAAGTCAAGGGCCCCCTCCTCTCCCCTCAGGCAGCCCCTGGCTGCTGCCTTCTCCTGCTGACTGAGGCTGGTGTTTTATGAACCCAGAACCGCAGCAAGATTCTCCTATTAATTTATTGGTATTGCTAATTAAACATCATATTCACAAATGTAAATTTCCTAATGGCCTCCCTTCCATTTCCGAAGTTTCCTAAAAGAGCTTTCTTGTTATGGTTGTCAATTGAAGCCAATTAAATCTCACCGGATGGGTGGGCTGTGGCTGGCTCAGGGGTCATCAAGGGGATCTGGGGCCTCTGGACAGGGTATAGCTGGGGCCCTTGTTGACCACAGAGGGGGACTGGGATTCAGGAATGCTGGAGAAGGAGGCAGAGGAGGCCCAGCCCCAGGCTCTTGGGTGTCAGCTGCTGTCTCCCTGACCTCCCCAAGGCGGGGAGGGGTTCTCCTCGGGCCCCTGACCCAGCGGCTGGCCTGGGCCTCTAGCTCTTGGCAAGGCTGCACCAGGGAGGCCAAGACTAGGGTGAGGAAGGAGGTGGGTGGTGGAGGGAAGAGAGGATCTACCGGGCGGCTCCAGGAATAAGCAAATGCCTGTGCCTGGAGGAGCCTTAGGGATTTTCCCAGTCAAACCCCTCATTTGAAAAATGGAGAAACTGAGGTACCGAGAAGAAAGTGGCATGCCCAAGGCCACAGAGTCAGCAAGTGGAGGAGTTGAGACCTAAACAGAAATCGGTCTATAATCCCTTTGAGAATGGGATGAGCTATGCGCCCTCCCTGCAGAAAAATTTACCCAGTGATTACAAGATTGTAGGGACCTTGTGATGTTCTACACCATGGCAACCCCCATTCAGTCACAGTATAGTGTTTAAAAGCAATGGTGGGCTTCCCTGGTGGCTCACAGGTAAAGAACCTGCCTGCTAATGCAGGAGCCATGGGTTCGATCCCTGGTCGGGGAAGATCCCACATGCCTCAGAGCAGCTAAGCCTGTGTGCCACAACTATGGAGCCTGTGTCTAGAGCCTGGGAACCACAACTACTGAAGCTCACTCTCCTAGAGCCTGAGCTCCACAACAAGAGAAGCCACGTCAATGAAAAACATGCAGCTAGTGAGTAGCCCCCACTCACTGCAACTAGAGAAAGAAGGCCTGTGCAACAACAAAGACCCAGCACAGCCAAAAATAAATAAATAAAAGCAATGACTCTTGGATCAGAAGTTACCACTTTTAAATCCCACATCCAGCAAGCTCTCTGCCTCTCTGAACCTCAGTCTCTTCATCTGTAAAATGGAACAGCAGTCTCTCTCTCCCAGGGCTGCGGGAAAGATTATTTGAAAGCATGTGAATACCCAGTTCTAGGATGGGTCTCATCACATCAGAGCTTAGTGGGGAGAGGGCTCTGGCGGTTGTGGCCTGGGTCCAGGTGGACTCAGGGAGGCTGGGAGAAGGGGAGGCCACACAGGCCTGATGTTTGGCCTTGTGTTTGGAATGATGGTCACCATTTACTCAGCAGTGCTGAGACATCACATGTGTCATCTCAGTAATTCTCCCAGGTCATGAAGAGGTGCTGTCTTTGCCTCCTTCACAGATGAGGAAACTGAGGCCGGGGAAGTCCAGGACTTGCCTGGCCTGTTGGTCTCTGGGGGAAGGTCTCTCTTCCTCCAGAGTCTGAGTCAGTAACTGCTCTGCCTTTGCTGAGAATGAAGTGGAAAAATTAAGAGTGGATCAGCCGCCAGGACTTAAAGCCCCTGCTCTACAGTTCCTTTCCTGGGAGGCCATTGAGCCTGTTCCCTGTGCAATCAGGGCCTCAGGACCCCCTGAAATATATCAAAAAGGACTGATGGTCTCTGCAGCCTTTTCTAAGACCCTGCACTGCACTCACTACTGCCTAATGTCCCTCCCAACACCCCTAAGCACAGCCTCCGAGGAGACAGGCAGAAACAGGAGCCTGTGGGGGAAACTGAGTCGAAGGGCCAAGGTCCTGGCAAGGACGCGGAGGATGCGGGAGACCCTTGTCTAGCCTTTGTCCCTGGCACCTGGGCAAAGCCAGGGGGCGGGGCTGGTGGTGAAGAGGATGAGTGAAGGGCGTCTCCCAGATGCCAGGAACCATCCTCTGCACCCCACTCTCTGCAGCCTGCATGGCTTCTGTGCGTCAGTATCTTTAGGGGACCAGTGGGTAATCTGAGTGTTCTGATTGCTGCTTGGGAATCTCCATTAGGGAAAGTTTTAAAAATACACTCTATTGTTGTTTATTATTAATGGTAATGACACGGGGAGCGAGGCTGCTCATCAGTTCCCTGTAGTCCCAGGCTTCTAATGTGCTGGGTGGGACAGCCGCTGCCTGGTGCCCTGCATGGAGCATGAGTGGGTCTCAGTCCACGGGACTGGACCCAGGGTGCACAGACAGTAAAAAAAAATTTTATTGTGATAAAATACACAGAACACAAAACTTAACATCGTAAGCCTTTTGAAGTGTGCAATTCAGTGGTATCAACTACATTCACAATGTTATGCAGCTGTCTAGTTCCAGAAATTTCTCATCACCCCAAAAGAAACTGCCTACCTGTGAAGCAGTCACTCTCCATTTTCCCATCCCCTGGCAACCACTAATCTGCCTCCTGTCTCTATTTGCCGTTGCTGTTTAATTGCCAAGTCATGTCCAACTCTTTTGTGACCCCATGGACTGTAGCCCACCAGGCTCCCCTGCCCATGGGCTTTCCCAGGCAAGAATACTGGAGTGGGTTACCACTGCCTTCTCCAGGGAATCTTCTTGGCCGAGGGGTTGAATCTTTGTCTCCTGCTTGGCAGGCGGATTCTTTACCACCGAGCCACCTGGGAAGCCCTTCTGTCTCTATGGACTTGCCTTTTTTGTATCCATTAGACACCAACTCCTGTTTCCCCTCCTCCCAGCCCCTGGTAACCACTGATCTACTTTTGTGTCTATGAATTTGTCTCTTCCAGGTTCTGCATATAAATGGAACCACACACCATCTAGCTTCCTGTATCTGCCTTCTTTTATTTAGCATCATGTTTTCAAGGTTCATTCAATGTTGTGGCATGTAGTGCATAGTCTGTATGTACTCAGTCATGCCCAACTCTTTGCAACCCCATGGACTGTAGCCTGGTATGGTCCTCTGTCCATGGAATTTTCCGGGTAACAATACTGGAGTGGGTTGCCATTTCTACCAGTGCTTCATCCCATGTTACAGCAATATAGTATTCCATTTTGTGGATAGAGTACATTTTGTTTATCCATCATTCATTGATGGATATTTGGGTTGTTGCCACCTTTTAGCTACCATGAATAGTATCCATATTTCAATCATAGTTTTCTGCATTCTGAGTAGGGAGATGTCTCTATTCTGATGCACAGATGTCCTGAGAGCAGATAAAAGGTCAAGGTTTTATACTATACATGAGGATGTCCAGGCTTCAAATGCCCAGCTCGGGGGCCTGAAAGACCCCTTTGGTGTTCTCATTAGGTAGATGGGCTCCCATAGGGTCCAGCCTGAGCCCCAGGGAGACTATCAGCAGTTTGAAAGGGTACAGGTTCCAGCCACAAAAAGGAATGAAATTGGGTCATTTGCAGAGATGTGGATAGGCCTAGAGTCTATCATACAGAGTGAAGTAAGTCAGAAAGAGAAAAACCAATATCATATATTAATGTGTATATGTGGAATCTAGCTCTGAAGCTGAAGCTCCAGTACTTTGGCCGCCTGATGCAAAGAGCCAGCTCATTGGAAAAGACCCTGTTGCTGGGAAAGGTTGAAGGCAGGAGAAGTGGATGACAGAGGATGAGATGGTTGGGCAGCATCACCGACTCAATGGACATGAGTTTGAACAAACTCTGGGAGATAGTGAAGGACAAGGAAGTCTGGCACGCTGCAGTCCATGGTGCTGCAGAGTCAGAGATGACTTAGTGACTGAACAACAACATGGAATCTAGAAAAATGGTACAGATTAACTTATTTGCAAGGCAGGAATAGAGATGCAGATCTGGAGAATGGACATGTGGACACAAAGCGGGGAAGGGGAGAGTGGGATGAGTTGGGAAATTAGAACTGACATGTATACACTACCACGTGTAAATAGCTAGCTAGTGGGAAGCTGCTATATATAGCACAGGGAGCTCAGCTCAGGTGCTCTGTGATGACCTAGAGGGGTGGGATGGTGGGTGAGGGGAGTAGGAGAGAGGTCCAAGAGGGAGGGGATATGTGTGTGCTTACAGCTGATTCACTTCTTTGTAAAAAGTGAATGCAACATCGTAAAGCAGTAGAAACTAATGCAACATTGTAAAGCAATTATACTCCAATAAAAGGGGCGTGCAGTTTCCTTGAGGTGGGGAGAAGGGGGCAGGGGAGTAGCCCTCAGACACATGACTATGGGATGGTTAAGGCTGGACAAGATGACCTTCTGGGGACCCTTGCAGGCTAGCAACACAGACAGAAGTCTCTGCCTACTTGGCAGCACCTCGCGGCATAGAGCAGAGAACACAGATGATCAAAGAGGGGCAAGGCCTTGCTGTGGTCCAGTTCAAGTAGCCCTCCCTGGGCATTTTGGCGATGGGGAAACTGAAGACAGAGAAGAGGGGAGACCTCTTGTGTCACCCACAACTTCAGAGCTACCACTGATTGGCACTTCCTAGCATGAGTGCCCTTAAACCACACACTTTAAAGGGCCTTCTAATGTCATTCCATTTTACAGATGGGAACATGAAGGTTCAAGGAAGTGAATCCCTGTCTGAAATGTAGAAAAGGGACAGAAGTTCTCAGGTGTCCCCAAAGGGAACCCAGAAGTTTTCCAGCTAAACCCATGTCACCGTGACCAGTGGCAACTGCCCTGGAGGTTGGCACTAGGTCAACCTCCCCCAGGGCGCTGAGAACCCCTGCACATTCTGCCCTGGCCCTTAGCCAGGAAATGGACTCCTTAGGAGGTGGCATAGATAATGGCAGGAGCACAGACCTGAGGGCAAATCCCAACTCCACTCCTTGGTAACTCACTTTATCCCACTGAACCTCAGTGTGCCCATCTGTAAGATGGGGAGTCTTGCTGACATCCACTGCAGAGGGTTACTCTAAGAGTTAAATGAGTTGATATAGTCAGGAGGCTTGCACAGAGTTTAGCATGCAGTGAGTGCTCCAAAAATGTAGCCCGAACAAACAAACCTGTGCTCCCACCAAGCCCTATGTGAGAAGAGCTGGACGGAAGATCATCGGCCAGGAGATCAGGGAGCCTGGTGCTGCCCCCTGGGATTCGTAACTGGGAAGGAGCGGTGCTCATGGTCTCCACGGGATAATCAGAGAGGACACCACCTTAATTCCACCTCCATCAGACCTCTGCCAGAAGACACGACCCTTTCACCTCATCAATATTCAAGAGCTTAACAAAAAAAGCTATAACTAGGGAAGTCAGAAATAATGGAAAGCAGTATTGATTATTTTATGGTGCGATTAGGGGTAATTACATCTCTCAAATTTTATTTTAATGTTACTTTCTACTAGTTTTAGCCTTTTAAAATTATCCCAAACATCCTCATTTAATGGAACACACATGCCTTCAATTTCAATGTGAAATACTTTTTTTCTGCTAAAGTGTGACCTCAATATATTTGAAAACATAAATTACACCATGTATAAACCATAAAAAATGAATGATGAATTTAATTCTGGTGAAGCGTGAGGGATTGAGGAGGCAGGCGGGTAGAGGTGTTGTTTATCCAGTGCGGAGGGGACAGTCAGAGGCAGGAGGGGGCAGTGGGGGGCAGAGGGGATGCCTGACCTTCAGGGGGCACAGGAACAGGACTCAGCACTCTCTGGGACACAGGCCAGGGAGGAACCGCTTGCCCCAGTGCCCCCCCTCATTCAGGTGAGCTTGTGGTCACTTATCCTGCCCACTTTCCCTGGGAAATGTGTTTCTAAGACCTTGTAGTTGTATGGTCTGACTTGAGCCTCCCAGCCTAGCTCTGCCCATCATAGACGGTGTGGTGTGGTCACTAATGTGCTGTTGCTCCATTTTATTGGTTCCATTATACAGATGAGCAAACTAAGCCTGAAGGAATTCAACTAAAGTAACTTGGGGAGCAAGTGCTGGGTATTTGACACTGGCCACAAAGCCAGAACTGGGGGACTCTGTAGCCTGAGAGCTTCCAGCTGTCAGAGAAGAGCCTGTAGGAACTGCATCCCTATAGTCCTAAGGGCAGTGAGCAGAGTGGTCGAGGGCTGATACTTTGGAGTCAGAAAGCCCTGGGTTCAAATCCTGGTCCCCTTGTAGTGCTATGAAGACTCTGTCACTGTAAACCCCTAGCAAGTTATTTCTGATCCTCCTATGCCCAGGGTTTGAGGCTGGGGCTTGAGGGCAGGAGGGTTTGGCCCCAGGGATGGGGGTTTTCAAAATGTGGGCAGAGATTTCTCCTATGCCCTTAGAGCTCGCCTTTAAACCTTAACTCTGGGTTTTCCGACTTCCTGAATATTCCTCATCCCCAGGTGACTAGCAAGTTATTATTTGGGGGGAATGACTGCCACCCCACCCCTATATTGTGAGCCCTTGGAGGGCAGGGACCAGCTCTTTTTCTAGTTGTATCTTCAGCAACATCACATTGTGGGAACTTGAGAAATCTGCCTGAATGAAGTGCTCTGGTCAACTGGGGACCACGTTGTTAATTTCAATGGTCAGTTTTCAGCCCATCATCAGCACAGTTCACAGGACACCTCCCTCCTCTCTGGAACACTCTCCTGCCTTGGCTTCCCACCTCCCAGGTGGCTCCTTACCTCCTGTGCGTTTCCTCCTCCCCCTCTTCACCTTGGGTCCATCCTCAGGCTTTCTCTCCCAAAGTCACCCCCAGGGCAACTCCATTCTACTTGCCCATTAAAGTCCATCTAGATTAATGCTGTCCAATAGAAATAGCATGCAAACTTCTTGGGCAATTTAATATTTGGGGCCTGGAAAAAGCACAAGCTGGAATCAAGATTGCCAGGAGAAATATCAATAACCTCAGGTATGCAGATGACACCACCCTTATGGCAGAAAGTGAAAAGGAACTAAAAAGCCTCTTGATGAAAGTGAAAGAGGAGAGTGAAAAAATTGGCTTTTAAAGCTCAACATTCAGAAAACGAAGATCATGGCATCTGGTCCCATCACTTCATGGCAAATAGATGGGGAAACAGTGGAAACAGTGTCAGATTTTATTTTTGGGGCTCCAAAATCACTGCAGATGGTGACTGCAGCCATGAAATTAAAAGACGCTTACTCCTTGGAAGGAAAGTTATGACCAACCTAGATAGCATATTCAAAAGCAGAGACATTACTTTGCCAACAAAGGTCCGTCTAGTCAAGGCTATGTTTTTCCAGTGGTCATGTATGGATGTGAGAGTTGAACTGTGAAGAAAGCTGAGCGCCGAAGAATTGATGCTTTTGAACTGTGGTGTTGGAGAAGACTCTTGAGAGTCCCTTGAACTGCAAGGAGATCCAACCAGTCCATTCTGAAGGAGATCAGCCCTGGGATTTCTTTGGAAGGAATGATGCTGAAGCTGAAACTCCAGTACTTTGGCCACCTCATGAGAAGAGTTTGACTCATTGGAAAAGACTCTGATGCTGGGAGGGATTGGGGGCAGGAGGAGAAGGGGACGACAGAGGATGAGATGGCTGGATGGCATCACTGACTCGATGGACGTGAGTCTGGGTGAACTCCGGGAGTTGGTGATGGACAGGGAGGCCTGGCGTGCTGCGATTCATGGGGTCGCAAAGAGTTGGACACGACTGAGCGACTGAACTGAACTGAACTGGACACTTTTTTAAAGAAAACTGTAAGGTAAATACTGTATTTTATCTAAGCAAATATATCCAAAATTATTTCATTATCATTCCAACTTTAAAAAAAAGCAATAATGAGCTATTGCAGTTTTTTCCCATCCTAAGCCTGTGACACCCAGTGTGCATTTTACACGTATGTGCTGTGCTTAGTGGCTCAATCATGTCCGACTCTTTGCAACCCCAAGGACTGTAGCCTGCCAGGCTCCTCTGTCCATGGGGATTCTCCAGGCAAGAATACTGGAGTGGGTTTCCACGCCCTTCTCCAGGGGATCTTCCCAACCAAGGGACTGAACCCCAGTTTCCCGCATTGCAGGCAGATTCTTTACCATCTGAGCCACCAGGGAAGCCCTTTTACATGTATAGCCCATCTCAATCAGACCAGCTGCATTTCAAGTGCTCAGTAGCCACATGTGATGCCTGGCCACTGTGTGGGACAGCTAAGGTTTCTACACTGATTGTTTCCAACCCATACCTCCAGCCTAGACCTCACGTTTCAGCAGACACTCATACTCAATACCTTTATTCGGAGGCGGGAGGGCCATCTCAAACTCCAGACTTCCAAAGCTGAGCTCCTGTTCTTCCCCACACCAGCTCCACCCACAGCCTTCCTGCCTCTATTAATAGCAGCTCCAGCCTTCCAAGGCTCAGATCAAAATCTTCAAAGTGACCCTTGACTCTTCTTCCCCTGCCAACTCTCCCCACTCATCCGATCTATCAACAAATCCTATCTGTTCTGTCGTCACAATACATCCAGAATCTGAGCACTTCCCACTTCCTCTACTGCTGCCACATGGTCCAAGCCACCAACACCTCTCCCCTAGATAACTCTGGTCACCTCCTCTCTGGTCTTCCTGAGTCCACTCTTGCCTTATCCCTACCAAAGACATGCTACCCAAATCCCAGAGTGATCCAGTAAAAGCATAAGTAAGCACCTGTCACACCTCATAACCCTTCAGTACCACCCATAGTGAAAGCTCAAGTCCGTAAACCTCAACACACATAAACACATCCCTGCCGCAGGACCTTTGAACTGTCTGTTCCCTTAGCCCAGATGGACTTTCTCATAGATATCTACAAGGTCAATGCTCTCATCTCCTTTGCTGAAATATCAGCTTTTAATTGAAGTCTTTCTTAATCTTTCTATTTTATTATTTGGTTGCACTGGGTCTTTGTTGCTGTGAGCGGCCTTTCCATAGTTATGGTGAGTGGAAGCTATACTCTAGTTGTGGTGTGTGGGCTTCGCATTGCAGTGGCTTCTCTTTTGCAGAGCACGAACTCTAAGGCACAGGCTCAGTCGTTGTGGCTTGAGGGCTTAGTTGCTCCGTGACACACAGAATCGTCCCAGACCAGGAATCGAACCCACGTCCCCTGCATTGGCAAGCAGATTCTTATCCACTGTACCACCATAAAAGTGAAAGTGTTAGTCATACAGTCATGTCTGACTGTGCAGCCCCATGGACTATAGTCTGCCAGGCTCCTCTATCCATGGAATTCTCCAGGCAAGAATACTGGAGTGGGTAGCCATTCCTTTCTCCAGGGAATCTTCCAAACCCAAGGACTGAAGCTGTGTCTCCTGTATTGTAGGTAGAGTCTTTACCATCTGAGCCACCGGGGAAGCCCCTTAATCTTCCTATTTTTGATTGCCACTTTCTCCTCATCCCCCACCTCTCCTTTATTCTTTTATTTCTAACACATAAATAATTTACCTATTTATTTTATTGACTGACTGCCTCTACCACTGGAATGTCAGCTCTACGAGGCCAGGAATTTTTGTCCTTTTGTCTGTTTCGTTCACTATTCCTCCCCAGCAGTGTACACATGTATGGTGCCTAGCCTGTGTTAGCATCCATAAATATTTGATGGAATAATGAATAAACATTCAGTGCCAAGTGAATAGTCACTTGAACCGAGACTATTTATTAAATTCTGTTTTTTTGAAATGTCACCTTTATTATAAACTAAACTTTCATGTAAACATGGAACTGTTCCTATCCATTGATTGATTTATCTAATCTCATTCCAATACTACACTTTTAATTACTATGGCTTTATATTCTGCCAACTGTTAGGGCTATTCACCTTTGAAATTTCTTTTTTAATATTACTGCACATTTTCTTTTTCATATGAACTCTACAAGTGGACTATCACATTTGACAACAATTTATGCCAGGAACTTCATTGAGACTGCATTAGATTTATTTATTCATTTAAGAATTACTTCAATATTGTCATCACATCCAAAATATAAAACTACTAGAGGAAAATATTTTCATATTCTCTGAATAGGAACAATAAGACATGAAAGCCAGAAGCCAAAATTTAACATTTCTATGTCAAAAAGATTATCAGTAGGCTGGGAGAAAGATGATTCATAGCCACAATATATAAAAATAGTCCATTAGAAAAACGGACAAGAAATATAAACAGACATTTCACAGTAGATGAAATTTAAATGGCCAATAATCATATATTTTTTAAGTTCACATTCGTAATCAGGTATATGAAAATTAAAACAGCAATGAATTTTCTGTTTTGTTTTTTGCCTGACAAATTGGCAAAAATTAAGGAGATTAATAATATTGAGAGATGGTAAAGATGTAACTACAGAGTACTCTCATACAATGCTGGTAAAGGCATACATGACTCAAAATTTGAGAGAACAATTTGTTAATATCTACTAAAATTTAAAAAAATGTTCACCCAACAACTCTACTTCTAGGGCTTTCTTTACCAAAAAGACTCACTTGGGTGCACAGATATGTGTGTGAGGATGTCTATTACCTTGTTTACAATAGAAAACATTTTTTGAAAATGCATAAATGTCCATCAGTCAGAGATTGGATAAATACTTATAGCACAGTCAAACTATGAAAGCTTGACTAGGTGCTTAGAAATAGTGAAATGGAAAGTGAAGTTGTTCAGTCGTGTCTGACTTTTTGAGACCTCATGGACTGTAGCCCACCAGGCTTCTCTGTCCATGGGACTTTCCAGGCAAGAATACTGGAATGGGTTGCCATTTCCTTCTCCAGGAGATCTTCCCTACCCAGGGATTGAACCCGGGTCTCCCACATTGCAGGCAGACGCTTTACCATCTGAGCCACCGGGGAAGTGAGGCAAACCTATAAAAATCTATAAAGATCACAGAAAGACCTCCGTAGCATACTGTCAAGTACAAAGAAGCAAGTCAGAACAATCAACGTGGTGTGATGCCATTTACATAAAAGATAATTAAGATATCTGAAAAACTGGCAAAAGGCTTGAACAGACACTTCTCCAAAGATATACTAATGTCCAAAAAGCAAGGGAAAAAATGCTCAACATCATTAGCCAAGAGGGAAATGCAAATCAAAATCACAGTGAGATAACCACTTCACACCCACTAGGAAAGCTACAATCAAAAAGGCAGATGACAGCAAGTGTTGGTGAAGATGTGGAGAAATGACAGCCTTCATATATTGCTGCTGGGGATGTACTGGGTGCAACCACTTTGGAAAACAATCTGGCAGTTCTTTAAAATGGTAAACATGGAGTTACGACATGACGCAGAAATTCTACCCTAGGTATATACCGCGTAGAAATAAAAAAAACACAGAAACTTGTATATGAATGTATGTAACAGCATTATTCACTATGGCCAAGAAAGTAGAAACCCATATGTCCGTCAACTGATGAATGGATAAGTAAAATGGTATAGCCATAAAGCAGAATATGACTGGGCAATACAAAGGAAAGAAGTATTGATGCATGCTACAGCAAGAATAAACCTTGAAAACATTATACCTAAGTGAAAACGCTTATTCACAAGAGACCATCTATTGTATAGTTTGACTTATATCAAATATCCAGAACAGGCAAATACCATAGGAATAGAAAGATCCATGGTTGCCTGCCGCTGCTGTTTATCGCCAAGCCGTGTCTGACTCTTGCCTAGGGCTGAGGAAACTGAGGGGACTGGAGAGTGGCTGCTAGTGGGTATGGCGTTTCTTTGAGGGGTGATGAAAATGTTCCAAAATCGGTGTGGTTGCACAATCTGAATAAAACCACTGAACTGGACACTCTAATGGGTGAACTGTATGATATACAAATTATATCCCAATAAAGCTGGTTTTTTTAAGTTAAAAGATAATTAAGATTTTTGCATTTGATACTTTCTAACTGACTAATCACAGTCATGGGTGTAGACTCCTGCCCACAATCCAGTCTCCTTTAAAATCATGGTGTACAATCCATGATGGATGAAATACCAACATTCTAAATAAAACAGTATACTGTTCCCAGTTTTTCTTTTGCCATAGGCTCCAACATGGCTCAGTTGAGTAGTTACTGATCTCATCTTTAAAATGTAGGTATTTTCTTCACCACTGAATTTTTGGCATTAATTTTGCTTTTTTAAAACTATTGCATTAGAGTATTTTTTAATCTTGGTTTCTGAGAGGTGTTTTTTTTTGTTTTTTGTTTTTTCCCTGATGCTCCTTAAATTCTGCACCCAAGTGCCTCATTCGCCCCACCTGTGTCTCGGTCGTGGATCCCAGAATTCGTGCCCCTGGCCTTGGCCTTGTCTCCAAAACACCCACCGGGGACTCCCAGGCTCCCAGCCGCTAGAAAGTGGAGGCGGGAAGCTGCAGTGTCATGTCCCAGGCTGCGGACAAAGGCCTGGGGTGGCTGAGCCGTCCTCCCAAGACTTGGACAGGGAGAGACAGAGAAATAGGAGGTGTAGAAGGAAACCGAACCAGAAGAAGGGGAGAGAGACAGAGATAGAGAGACAGAGACAGAGGAGACTGGAGAGGCGGGCGAGCCGAGAGAGGCGGAGAGGAGCCGGGCAGGCGCGGGGCCGAAGGTCCCACCGCGGGTCGCCCCTCCCCGCGTCCAGCCCGCCCTCGCCCCCACCCCCAGCGCGGGAGGCCCCGGAACGACCGTCAGAGGCGCCCGGAGGAGGGGGCGCTCCCGGCCGCCCGCCGCCTGATGCGTATCGATCGGCGCCCGGGGTCGGCGCGGGGGCACCAGCTGCCGGCGGGCGGGGCGACCGCACATTAGCGCGGCCGGGGACCACTCCCCGGAACGCGGGCCGGGCAGCCCATTAGACGCCCCCGGCCGGCCGGCCGCGCGACCACCGAGCGGGCGGGGCGAGGCTGGCTCCGCCGAGGCGGCCCCTGCGGCAGGCGGGCAGCTGTGGGATGAGAGGGGATGCAGGAGCCTCCGAAGCCCCACCTCGGCCCAGGGCCGCTGTTTGCTGTTTCCTGAACTCCTCTCCCTCCTCTAGGCCTTTGCACGTGCTGTGCCCTCTGCGGGGACGCGCCCCCCATCGCTCCTCACCCAGCTGAACGTCACTCTTCCTTGGCCTCTTGCTTGGAAGTAGATCCCTTGGGAAGCCTTCCCTGATCCCCACCCTACCCAACCCCTGACAAAGGGTGCCCACCTTTGTACCGACCTCCTGAACAGCCCCCATGAAACCTGGGGGCTAGTCGTTGGGATCAAGGATTGGCCACCCCAGAGGATCTGTTCACCTGATGCCAAGAGCCAACTCATTGAAAAAGACCCTGCTGATGGGAAAGATTAGGGGCAAGAGGAGAAGGGAGCAACAGAGGATGAGATGGTTGGATGACATCACTGACTCAATGGACACGAGTTTGAGCAAACTCCAGGAGATAGTGAAGGACAGGGAATCCTGGCATGCTGCAGTCCAAAGAGTGCAGCGACTTACTGACTGAACAACAAAGAGGGTCTGTGAGGCTAGGGTGGAGGGGAGGCAGCTGGGCTTCTCTCTGTGTAGTATATTGGGGATCCTGACACCAGCAGTGCCCCCCAACTGGCACACCTGTAATGAAGGAATAACCACCAGAGCTAATCAGGAGGCCAAATTTGGAAAGCCCATGAGGATCTCTGGCTATGACCTCTCCTCCCCTTATTTATCCTTGGAGGACGCTGTTGGGCAAAAGTCGAATTCTAGTTCTTCTGCTTAATGGAGGCATCACTATGGGCAAGTTGTTTAACCTCTCTGGACCCCCATTTCCCCATCGATAGCTTTATCAAGGTCTGTATTCTAATCCCTGCTTCTGCAGGAGATCCCCAGAGATCTGTACCCAAGCTGGAGAGGGGACTGGAAACCCCATAACGTGTGGTTGCAAAAAGCTTAAATGCTCCAGTGGGGAGTGGGGCATGCAGGAGAAACAGGTCACCCTCACATGCTGCTGGGGGGCGGTGTCGGGAATGGGAGACTTTCTGGCCCCCGTGACTTCTGCGCTATCTTAGGACTCTTTCTCATCAACCTCATTTTTCTCCTGTGTGTCACTTCTCCCTTGACCTCACTTCCCCCGCCAACTACCACCCTATTCTCTGCCCTTACCCAGTAAGATTCCCTGAAAGACGTCCCTGAGCCCACTCTTCTCTAGTCCCTCTCTTCCCATCCTCTTCTGAACCCACGTCATGCAACTGCTCTGGTTCACAGCACCAGTGACTCCATGTCGCTAAGTGCAATAGCAGTTAATTCTCAGCTCTCAATTTACTGGCCCCATCAGTGCTCTGGACCCAGGTGGTCACTCTTTCCTTCTTGGAACACTTTCCTCCCTCCACTGGTTCCCTCCCATCTCCCCCGATGCTCCTTCCTGTCTCCTCTGCAGTATCAGAAGCTTGGTCTTCTGACTCTTTTCCTTGTATCCCTCCTCCCAGTACCATGGCTCTTTTTGAATACCAATAGTTTGTATTTGCTGACACTCTTTGTGTTGCTGACACTTCCCAAATGTGTCTCTCTGGCTCATACCTCTCCCTAGTGCTCTGGTCTTGTCCATACATCTGTCACTCAACATCTTCATTTGGGCAACAGGCAGACCTGCCTCTAACTCATACAGCCCTTTGCAAGTTAGAAGAAAGTACTTTTCTTAAGTAATTTAACAAAGCAGCTTCATACTATGTATTATTCTGTCTGACTGTAGGCAAGCTGTCCAGGAGAAAGCAGAACGCACCTGCCTGTTCCAGGTTCTGCTGGGCAACCCCAGACTCACTCTTGTATAAAGGAGGGAGATGGGAGGGGGAGACAGGGAGGGAGCACTGGCTCTGGGGTTTAATAGCAGCAACCACCTGAAGTTCATCTGAATGGCAGGTCCATGAATCAGACTTCTTGTTAAATCTGTGGCCAGAGCATATGAGTCCTGTTAGGAAGTGGTGAAGCTTCTGGAGCATGGCTGTGCCCCCTGGCACACCCCCTCTGCTTGGCCTAGATCTGCTCAGAAGGACTTTCCTGGGAGCAGCAACCCTGACTGGGGCTTATATCCACACTCTTGCTCACTTGTACCCAGGCACTCAGGCAAGTCACACAGTGAACCCTCCTCCCACCACCCCTGCCCTGTGAGGCGGCTGTAGTAGGTTTAGGGTTGGGTGGGAGTAGGGCGTGGAAATCAGGTCCCTAAGCGAGTTTGGTAAACAAGAAGAGCAGCCTCAGGGGATGCCCTGAGCATGACTGCAACAGGACACAGTCCTTCATGCATGTTCAGGATCTAGAAGTTAGACAAGTCTATGATCAGGAAGAAACCTTCTTGGAGATGCTGCCCTTGTTCAGTGTACAACCTGTGCAACCTTACATGGCAGTCCTACTAACAGGCCCCTGTATTATTCAGGACAGGTTAAATTATGTTGTGATGGCAAATAACATCTGAATCTCAGTGTGTCTTAGAACAACAAACGTTTATTTCTTTGTGATGACACATGTCCAGGGCATGTGGGCAAAGGGCTCTCCTCCACTTAGGGTCCCAGGCTGATGGAAGTTCCACCAAATTCCAGAGATAGCCTTGGCAGGAGACCAGAAGAGCTGGAAGTGATTAAAGCCTCAGTCCGGAAGTTAAACATTTCACTCCTGCCCACAACTCTCTGGCTGGAGTTCATCCCATGACCATGTCTAACTTCAACAGAGCAGGATACCATCCTCCTATGTGCCAGGTAGAGAACAGGATACCAGGCTGGCAGTGATAGTTCCCAGATTTTCTCAGCTGTACTAAATACATCTCCTCCTCTCCAGGGTTCAAGATCCAGACTTTGGAGGCATCCTTGATTCCTCTCTCTTTAAAAAAAATTCCACAGCCAAGTGATTTGCAAATCCTGTCAACTCCATTTTCAAAATATATCCAGAAGGAAACTACTTCTTCCCCCACCCCCACACCACCAACCTGGTCTGAGCCTCTTTTATCTCCAGCCCCACTGTCACAGGGGCCCCCTCACTACCACTTTTGCCTCCTACAGAGATTCTCTACCCAGTAGCCAGCAGGATCTTATTAGAGGTAAACTGGACCACATCACTGCTTGGCTCAAAGCCCTCCATCGCGCCCACCTCCCTCAGAAAAAAAGTCGAAGTCCTTACAGTGGCCCTCGGAGCCCCAAGATCTGTACCCCCTCCGTTGCCTCTCTGACCTCGCTGCGCCCACGCTCCATCTCTCACTCTAGTCCAGCCCCCCTGGTCTCCTTGTGCTCCCTGGACAGCTCACTCCAGCCTCGGGACCTTTGCACTTGCAGATCTCCATCTAGCGTACTTTCCCCTCAGATCCCAGTCCAGCTCCCTTGCTCACCTCCTTCAAGACTTTGCTCTAATGTCTCCTCTGTGAGGCCTTCCCCAGCCGCCTTATTCTACACTGCACATCCACCTCTGTGTTCCCATTCTGTTGTTTTCGTTTGCTTGTTTTTGGCCAGGACACTTTCTAACTTCCAAAAACACAAGGATTTCACTTATAGTGTTTACCATCTGTCTCCCCAGCTAGAAGATAGGGCAGAGATTTTTATCTGTCTGGTGCTCTGCTGTGTACTTATCACCTGTAATAGTTCCTGGCATATATAGTCGGTGCTCAGTAAACACTTGAATGAATGAACCATCCAAAGCATGGCATAGTGACTGAGAGGTCCGGGCCTGGAACCAGACTACTGGTAGTGTTCAAAGACCAGCTTTGCCATTTACTATCATGCGATTTGAGATAATTCATTTAGCTTCCCTGACCTTGGGTTTGTTCATCTGTACAATGGAAATAGCAATAGTTCCTACTACATGGAATTATACATTTCAGTGAGCTAATGCATTTAAAGCTGTCCGATCCCTGGCAAAGATATGCTTGGCATATGTTGGCTATTACTATTTTAAAATATTGATCTTATAATTTTATAAAGAAATAGTCAGAGGTTCTGATTATGGGACAAAGATTTACATAGAATAGTGTTCATCACAGAGTTCTTTTAATAGTAAGAAATTGGAAACAATCTAAATTTCTGAGAAGGTAAGAGTTGTTAAATAAAATACGACACACCCTTTGAAGGAATACCAGGCAGCCAAATAGTCAAGTCCTCAAAGAATATTTAATGGCATGGGAGAATGTTCAGAGCCTACTGCTAAGTGAAAAAATAGTATATAATTCTTAAATTGAGTGGTGGATACCCGGCTGTTTTATTATGGTTCTTTAAACTGTATGTGTACTTTTATATGTATTAAGTAATTCATAAAAATGCAGGGAAGAAAGCAAGATACAAAGATACCTTATCCTAATTTAGATTTACATGTTTTTATGCACCTTCCTGGGCTTCCCTGGTGGCTCAGATGGTAAAGAATCTACCTGTAATGCAGGAGACCTGAGTTCGATCCTTGGGTTGGAAAGATCCCTGGAGAAGGGAATGGAAACCCCACTCCAGTATTCTTGCCTGGCGAATCCCCATGGACAGAGGAGCCTGGTGGGCTACAGTCCTTGCGGTCACAGAGTCAGACATGACTGAGCAACTCAGCACAGCACAGCACAGCACATGCACCTTCCTACACTTTCACACATTCAGAGGAAATAAAAAGACTGAAAAAGAATGGACCAAAATGTTAACAGTGGTTCCTGCTGAGTGATCAGGTATTGGAAGACCTAAACAATCTTTCCTGTTCTTTATTATATTTTCCAGATTTCTTGCAGTGAACATGAAAAAACTGAAATGCCTTAGTAATCAGGAAAAGGTGGGGATGGGGAATGTTAAAGATTCAGGTTAGAGTTTTCCAAACTGCGCATTGGTAGATGATCACTGAAACATAAGTTCCATAAGGTCAGAGAAAGGAGACCACAGTCGGGTAGAGGAAATACAAGAAGTTTCACCCGTGCAGGAATCTCAGAGCCTTTACTGTAGCACAGGTGATAGCTGTCAGTAAGACAGGAGTCCTTGCTGCACAAATCCCTGGGTATGAACTGGCACTAGGGGTGCTTAGTGCCACTCTCGGCCCCTAGGGGGCCTCTGTGCTGGCCTTCCCAGACAGGATTTAGAGCCTGGACCTGGTCTGCCTCTTCCGGTCTCTTTGCCAAGCCTCTGTCCATCCGGGATGTCCTTTCTCTGCACTAACCCACCCCTACCCATGCTCAGGGCCTCTCTCTCCCCATGGAAGCCTAGAGCGACCCAGCTCCCTTGAGCTCCAGTGGCAAGGACTGAGTCACCAGATTGAGTTGGCGGTGGAGGGGGGCAGGGACGGCGGTTATTGATGCCTCCACAATGATTTTGTGATTGTACTTGGATGAGGGAAGCAATTTATCCCCTCAGCTGACCTGCAAAGACCCTGGAGGCCAGGCTGCCTCTGGGGGCTTCCCCAGGCCTCACAGGGCACCCAGCACAGCCTTGGCCCATGCAGGAAGCCCACTGCCTCCTGCTGTACTCCACTCCCAGAGGCTGCCGCTGTTCACTCTCCCATGCCAAGACACTTAGCTGACACCAAGCCTCACAGGGCCCCATCCCCCCAATTCCTGCTCCCCTCCTGTCCGAAGACCCCCCACTCCCTCCCCAGAAAGCCCCCTGTGGTGCTCGGTGCAGGCAGGAAGGACCCCCTTCTGCAGCACTGCTAGAAAGAACTGTTTCTCCGAAAGCACACCCGTGCCAGGCCCAGGGGCACCAAGACAAGAGTGACACACAGAGGGACACCGGCCTGTTTTTCTGGAGCTGACTCACTCGGAGTCTGAATCACTTCCCTTCCTAGGTTTCGGGTTGCTCATCTCTCCAGTAGAAACGGGGGGAAGATCCTGTTTCTAGTCACTGAAGACCCTGTTGTCTGTGTGTGCATCCCTGGACTGGTCTGGAAGGAGGTGGTTATTCCTGCCCTGTGTCTTCTTGGGGAACGTGGGTCTGTGTGAGTACAGTCCTGCGACAGAGCACACCTGTGTAAAGTGTTCATTTCTGCGGGTGTGGTATCTCAATGACCTGACTCTGGCCCTGTGACTTCCTGGTGTATGTGTGTGTCTTTGGGCCGTAGACACATGGCTGTCAAGTGGCTCAGAGTTCCCTCCTTTCTCACTAGGGCCCTACTACAGGCCTCTGGGCCTAGATCACAAGGCCAGAGTCCCAGTCAGACTGGGGTCTGCTGGGGAGTGTGGGGAAGAACTTCACCTCCCCACTCCTCCAGTCCCCCTCCAGAGAGCCCACACAAACCCCACCAAGCAAGGCAGGGCTGAGAGGGCTGCCCCTCCCAACACACCCGTTCCCTGGAGAAATGTGGTCCCTGAGCCCAGCCAGCCATGTCCTCTAAGGTGCTGACCATGAGCCCAGGGTGTCAGAGGCCTCCCCAATACTGTTGGGATCCCCCTGCCCATGGCCCAAGACTCGCTATGGAGTCCCCATAGGGCCCTCCCTGTCCCCCCACAACTTGCCTGAGCAGCTGGGGAGCACCTCCTGCCCTGCCTCCAGGGACCTAGCTTTGACTCGCAGCCACAAGCAAATGGAGTGAGGACCCCTGGCGCCCTGGCTCCCCCCTGGTGGCCGCTCTTCCCGCAAAATCAATCATTCTGCCACTGTGTTTGCGGGAAGTGGGGTGGGGGTGGGGGCGCAGGCAGGAGACTCGCAGGGCACACACTCCCTGGTGGGGTGGCACCAGTGGGGGACACTCCCAACAGACCCCCATCCCCAGCTCCAGGCCCCTTCCCTGTTGGCCGAACCAAGCCCTGAGCCCAGAGGCAGTGTGGGTGGGAGTTACCCCAGGGGTGCGGCCAAGGGTGGGATGGATAAGCTGGGTAGAACATGCCCCCGGGAGGCAGGGGTGGAGGGCCATGAGGAGAAGGGTGAGTGTCACTGCGTAAGCTGGGATAAGTGTCTCCCGAGTGGGAAGTTGGACCTGATTCGCTGATTGATGGGTTCAAGCACCTTCCCCACACCCCAGCAGACAGGGGAGGTGACCGTCGAGAGCCCTCTCAGCCCTCCAGGAGCTGGCGGGTTATAACCCAGGAGTCTCAACTGTGGGTGTTGGGTGGGCCGGAGTGAAGAGAGAGAGCCCCAGGCACCTCCTCCATGGCTGGCCTCGGCTGCCTGGATCTCACCAGCAGAGAGTCAACTCCCCACCCAGGGGAGGGTGACCTTACCTGCTCCTCTTGGGTTACAAGGAATGCCCCATGGCTGGGGAACAGATGAACTATCAACCCTACACCCTCCACTCCTACCATCACTGCTAATAAAAACACGATCAATGCCTAACGTTTACAAAGAGCTTTAGCAGATGAAAAGTGTCTAGCGAGGGTGGGCAGCAGCAGGCACTATTGTTTCCACACCCATTTTACAGACGAGGAACCTGAGGCTCAGAGCAGTCCACCTGTTTGCGCAAATGGCAACGGTGTAGGCTCAGTGGTAAAGAACCCACTTGCCAGTGTAGGAGACTTGGGTTCGATCCCTGGGTTGGGAAGATCCCCTGGAGTGGGAGATGGCAACCCGCTCCAGTATTCTTGCCTGGGAAATCCCATGAACAGAGGAGACTGGTGGGCCACAGTCCACAGGGTCGCAAAGAATCGACTTGACTGAGCACACAGCACAGGGTAGCCAGAGGCACACGGAGGAGGCCTGAGTGAGCAGGGCCTGTGTTGGGAGGTGGAGCACTGAAGGGGCCAGAGGACCGTCTCTCGGGAAATGTGTTCTCCTGGGATGAGCACTGGATGAGGAGTCCCACAGCCTGGGTCCAGCCCTGGCTCTTGCACTGGCTCCCTGAGCAAGCTTCATCTCCTCCCTAGGCCTCTACTTCCCCCTCTGTAAAATGGAGTTAATAACCCCTGCCCCACCCTGCCTGTGGGATGTTGCAGGGACAAAACCAGTGTGACTGGCTGGGAACGGGCTTTAGAAACTTCAGGGAGCTGCCAGCACCCAGGAGTCATCAGCCCACGTCTGCCTTCCAGCAGCTCTGTGCCCAGAAGGAGGCAACCCATCTGGACCCTGGGTCACAGAACCTGGAATTTGCCCAGCTCGGAGTCCCAGAGCCCATCGGGCTCACCCATTGCTCTCTTCTCAGGCTTCAAGGGCTGAGGTGGGAAGAGAGTATGGCAGCCCCAAATCCAGCAGGAGCTCCCATCGCCTGCCTTAGAACCTGGGTTGCAGAGGGGGAGCATGGGGAGTCCAGGCTGCCAATGTGAATATTAGCTGCTGTGAACTAATTTGATGGTGCTGATAAAGGCTGGCCTGCCTGGGGCCCTGGAGCCTCACCCAGCCCCCCACTCCACCCCCGCTGATAACATCGAGGCTGAGTTGTCCCGGCTCCATTCTCAGTGATGAAATCCCAGCTCAGTCGGGCTGGCTAGCGCTGCAGTTACCAAATCGCTATAATTGAGATTAATTTGGGTGCCTGATTGGGTCAGCCCTCACAGGCACCCATTAATTAGTAGGGGAGGCTCAAAACCCCAACAGCTGGGCCCTGTACCCAGAAGGAGCCAGGGCCTTGGGATGCGGGGGGGCCGGGTGCTGTCCCGGGTGGGTAAGATGCGGGCAGTGTGGCAAACTGGACAGAGCCTCCCCACCCATACTGCTCCCTCAGACCACCCCATCCTGAGCTCTTCCTCCCCTACTGAGGGAGGAGGGGACAGCAGACCTTTGACTCAGACCCAAAGGCAGTTCTGGGTCTCCAAGGGTTAAAGGGCTTATTACAGGGGTGGGGAGGAGGGGAGGGGGTGCTCAGAAGCTTCTTGGACATCAAACAGCTCTTGCAAAACTTCCAGATGAGTTAAGTGCAAATGAATTTGAAACAGACAATGAAGTTCCCTTTATTGACACCTGGGCAGAAAAATGAAGGGAAAATCGCCCAAGGGGGAGCTCATTTAGGGATATTTTTTTTTCTCCTGAACCCAAAACACACAGGGAGAAAACAAACCCACCCATCCACAGCGGCTACAAAATGTGCCAAAGGCAGGCTGGCACGTCCTGACTCAGAGCTGGGCTGGCAGTGAGCTGGGCATACACGTGAGGCCTGGGCACATGCATGTGAGTGGAGAGCGGCAACAAAGACTTGTGGAGAGCTGAGAGCGCTGGGCATACATGTAGGGTAGGGCCCCGGGAATGCAGCGCAGCCCAGGCTCGCTGGTGGAGGTTGAGGGCACGTGTGTGTGGGCAGCTGGAAGGAAGCCAGATGGGGGTGGGGGTTCAGGGTCCCCTGGGGTGAGGGGCAGAGCCCCAGGGCTCCCCAAGGTGGTGGCAGCAGGGCTCCCCCATCACATGAGTGCTCCCGGCCAGGGTGGAGGGGGAACCCCCCCCCCATTGCCTGGCAAGTGCCCCACCCTCCCCGCCCTACTCACCTGACTTGCTCCATTTAATTGCCTGGGTGTTTTATTTTTTCCCGGTGAATCTCTCCGAGGGACGAAAGCAGGTTCTGAGTCACCAGGAACCGGCCCCCGCTTCCGCCCACTCTGAAGTCTTACCCTTGCCCCCACCCCAAGTACCTGAGGACCCTGAGGCAGCTGGGGCCTGGCCCAGGGTCTGGGAGGTGTTCCCACCACTGACCAGCGCCCCTCACCCTGGGCCCAGGGCCTGTGACCTCCCCAGGGGGCCTAATGGAGCAACCTCCCCACTGCAGCACATTTGCAATTCATGGCTCCGGCTGAGATTGCATTAGGGCCCAGCTGTCACTCGTGATGAATGTCGCTTGTTTTCCAGAAAAAAACGGGCTCTGGATGCAGAGTGACAGTGCCGCGGGAGGTACCCAGCCCTCCCCGGGGCAGAGGACCAGGGCGTGGCCTGCATTCTCAGATGCTGGTCGGTGGCCTTGGACCTTGACCAGTCCGTGGGGCTCTCGGGGTGTCCCTCACTTCCGTTCCTGTTCACCTGCCCCAGGGAATTCCCCTGGCAGCCCTGCTGGAGGGGACTCTGTTTGAGTGGCTCCACTTGACAGATGTGCAAACTGAGGTTTGCAGGAAGGGGAAGTTGAGGAAAGTGTGCTGACCGGAGGTGAACTGGAGAGTGGTTCAGGGGTCCTCGGGCACAAGGGGGTTTCCTGAGGACGAAGGTCTGGGGGACTTAGGAGGGAGGTCGATTGAAGGGGGAAGAGGAAGAACCCCCATAGGCTCTGCTCTCCCTACCTGCAGAGGCGAGGGTCGCCCCAGGGATGGGAGCTGCTGTCCGTGTCTGCTCACACTCTGCCAGGCTCTGCCCTCTCTCTCCCTGGCAACTTCCTTCCTGTCCAGAAGAGGGGAGTCACAGACCTGAGGCTCTGGGCACTGCCTTTCCTAAGCCACTAGCTTAGAGAGAGGCATACTGCCCCAACCCCAGGCCCACAACCAGGTCAGCGGGAGCCAGGAACTGGCGTGCAGGAATTAGTTGAAGATCTCAGCTAGAGCTCCTCCAGCATGTTCTCACCCTCCAGCCTCTCAAAGAGCCAGCATTTCCCAGGCCTTTTGGAACAGAGAAGCCTAGAGAGGCCTCCCTGATGACCTGCTGTGGCTCAAGAGTCCAAAATAACTTCCACTTTCCCAAAATTTCCCACATTTTATCCTGTTTCACCTTGGCTCCTGCCCTTACCGTCTGGGAGCCCCAGCCTGGTAGGGCAGCAGACAGAAAAATGATTCCATCCATGAGGGTCTTATCAGGCCCAGTTCATTGGAAAAAGAACAATAGCTCATCTGGGGGCAGCTTGTATCTCTTTCACCCCTGTGATCTCACACAGTTTAGCCCGAAGCAGGCGAAACAGGCAGAGCCCCCATCACAGGTGAAGAAAGTGAGACAAAGTGCTAGTGGCAAAAGGCATACACCTTAACTTGTGTAAAACAGAGGGAAGTTGTTGTATAACACAGAGAGCTCAACCAGGTGCTGTGACAACCTAGAGGGTGGGAGGGAGGTTCCAGAGAGAGGGGACATATGTTTACCTATGGCCGATTCATGCTGCTGTATGGCGGAAACCAATACGACATTGTAAAGCAATTATCCTCCAATTTAAATTTTTTAAAAAGGCAGAGGCTTTGTCTTGGGTTGTGAGTCCTGGTTTGTTTGCTGTATATTCCTGTCCCTCGAACAGTGCCTGGGTTGTGATAGGTATTTGCTGAAACAGTGCATGAATGAATGAATGAATGGCCTCAGCGAGAGACTGTGGAAGCTGTGGGCTGCTGAAGAGGCTGAGCCACAGGGCCAGGTGCTCAGGCCCTTGATGCCTCCTCTCCTGATCTCCCTGCTGCCCTGTGCCCTTGGCCTGGGAAAGACAACCCGCCGACACGGCCTCCTGGGTTTCCCCATGGCAAAACCAGCTGATGAGGGTGGGAAGCCAGCTCTCACCCAATCAGAGACATGGCTTCTTAGCATCCAGCTCCATAGCCCCAAACCCACCTAAAGGGACCCAGGAAATGCAGACCAGAAAAGGAAAAAAAACCCATATTCTCTGGAGGAGTCTAGGGCCCAAGTTGGACCCCAGATACGCCATCATAATAGCAGTTACTGTGGCCTATACCAAGCTTGTGTTTCTTCTCTAGAACAGCCCACCTGCAAGGGAGGTGCCATCTTTCTCCCCATTTCACAGATGTAGAATAAGACTTAGGCTTCCCAGGTGGCATGGTGGTAAAGAATCCACCTGCCAATGCAGGAGATGCAAGAGACCCAGGTTCAATCCCTGGGTCGGGAAGATCCCCTGGAGGAGGAAATGGTAACCCACTCCTGCCTGGAGAATCCCATGAACAAAGGAGCCTGGAGGGCTACAGCCCATAGGGTTGCAAGAGTCAGACACAACTGAGCAACTGAGCATACACAGAATAAGACTCAGACTGATAGGTTGGGATTGCAGTCCAAGTACCCAAAAACATCTCTGGTGATGACTCTGATCCTCCTGCCAAATTGTTTCTCCGCTTGTGAAGCAGCAGGATGCTACTCCTCTTATGGTCCTCCTCTCCCCAGTTCAAGCTTCTGTCCTGGCATTTTTGTCCAGTGTGGTAAGCCTCACCGAGAATGCTAGAGTCCACTCCTATTGACTGCCTGTCCATTGGTTCCAGAGCAGCCCAGGGACACCACTGCCATAGGGCATCCCTCACTGTCCAACATGTGGATTTGATTAGCAACAAGGCTAGAGGTCCAGCTCCGGGTTCCCTTGAGCGACCCTCCCTGGCTCCCCAGGGACGAGGCAGTTTTCCAGAATCAAGATGTGCCAAGTCCCTGCCCCTTCGCCATATGGGCGGATGTTGGCCCTGTCTCCCTCGGCTATAAACAGCTGCCCGTCAACTCTGGAGCACGTCAGAGGCCATGGCTCAGGGCCAACATCCTACCCACCCTCCAACTGCACCTTCCAAGAGAAGCATGTGTGTGTGCTAAGTCACTTCGGTTGTGTCCAACTCTTTGCAACCCTTTGGACTGTAGCCCATCAGGCTACTCAGCCCATGGGACTCTCCAGGCAAGAATTCTGGAGTGGATTGCCATTTCCTACTCCAGGGGATCTTCCCAACCCAGGGATCAAACCCACCTCTCTTATGTCTCTTGCATTGGCAGAAGTGTTCTTTACCACTAGTGCCACTTGGGAAACCCCCTCAAGAGAAGCATGGCACAAGAGCACTGACTCTAGAGGGAGCTGGCTCTGGGTTTAAACCCTCCTGAGGGAGCTGGCTCTGGGTTTAAACCCTCCTGTTGTCCCAGCTGTGAGTCCTTGGACGGATTATTTCACAGCTCTGAACTCCAGCTCTCTCATCCATAAAATGGGCATGACCATGCCTCATAGTCACAGGGAATATGGGGCTCACATGAGCCATATGTAAAGCACCAGGCACACAGTAGGGGCTTACTAAGTGGGAGATGGTCTATGACCGTTCTGTCGACTGGAGGTGCATTTCAATGCTCTGAGCCAGTGGGCACCGTCCCCGGGTCCCTGGGTCCCATCCACTCTTGTCATCAATCAGCACTGCTGTGCCACTTCTGCAGCCATCTGTCAGCACCAGCTGCTGCCTGCCGCCACCAGGGCACCACTCAAGGCCCGGGGGCCCTGCCATACCCTATGTCCCCCACCCCCTACTGCCTCAGCCTGCCTTTGAGCTCTGAGATGCAGGGATTCCAGCAGCCTCCCCAAATCCTGAGAGCACCCCCTTTATCCTCATCCCAGGGCTTTTCCGCATCCCGAGGGGCTCCTCACCAGGGCCTGGGGCCCAGGGACTGGGCTGGAAGCCCCTCCGTTCCCACAGCAGGGCCCCCGCCCCTCCTGCCCCTCCGCTGCTCATACCACATCCTGCCGCAGCCCTGCCTCTATTTCATCAGGCCAAGGATTGCTTTTTAAATAAATCTAAAAAACTCCACTTCCTCCTTGGCAAGTTCATTTTAAGTCATTTTATCTCTTTCCCCCCTATATTTTTCCCAAATAATGTGATTAAGTGACTCAGCGCCGGCTGCCTCTGGCAGGCCTGGCCTCTAATTCAGTTTGAGGACGGCCACCTCTGACCCCACTCCACTCTGGCTAAGAGAACACTTAAGCGATGTCCTACCGCTTCCTACAGAGAAAGGCTGGTGGGGGGGGGGGGCGACAAGGGGCGGGGGCGGCAGCAGGCGGGGGCGAGGGGGGGAAGCGAAACAAACTTTCACATAAAATTATGGTATATGGATAATTGAGAAGTTTAAAAACATGAATCTAATTGTACAGTCCCCGGAGAAACCCATATCGAGCCACCCTATAAGAGGCCTGGAATCTCCCGATGATGATTTATTGCTAAATCCTAGTATTTTTCAATACATTATAGTTTTTAAATTGTGTTTAAATTGAGTGTAGAGGAGCAGAGGCCATTAGGAGATGCAGAAATGATGATTATATTTAAATATTCATGCACGCAGTACCTTATTATTGAATCTGAACACTAACAAAATCAATATTAAGTGCGGTTTGACATGAATTTATTTATGAATTTCGACTTTCTAAGTACTGTATTTTTTCACTCAAAAATTGTGAGTATAATGTAGTAATGATATCAAAACACAGTGTCAGAGAGCATTAGCTGGGGAGGTTATAAACCTCTGGATTAGGGGGCCCCAGATTGCCCTCAAAAGTGCTTAGTACACAAAACCCAATTCCTTTTTTTTTTTTTTTTCCCTTCCCTGTTTCTGAATCGTGCAAATCCACATACACTCAGAGAAGGCAGCGGGGCAGAGTGGGGGAGGCGGGTGGCTCAGCCGGAGTGGCAGGAGTGGCTGCGGGCGCTCAGCTGCTCCGATGGGGTGCCGGGGACCCAGGTTCTCCGTGGGCGCCTCCCTTAACCTCCGGGTCTGGGAAGCAGCCCCCTGGCCAAGGGGTCCCGAGGGTCTCAAAGGATGTGCTGCTCCCACTGCCAAGAGGTAGACACGGTGGAGGTTGGGGAGGGGTGCCTGGGGGTCTCTTTATTTCTGAGACTTTTGATTCTGGATGCAGGGTGTAAGCTGGTGGGATCTGGGTCCAGGAAACCCAGACACAAGGAGCTAGAAAGAGAGCCTTTACCCCCCAGATTCTGGGTCAGGCCCCCAAGCGCATACCCCGGGTGGGTTTAGGCGACATTCTCCTGCTCAGCCTACCAGGACCTGCTGCCTAGATGTGGGCGCTGACGCTGGCGAAGGGAATCAGTGTGCCAGCCCCTGCCCTCCCTGGGCCCCCTTCCCTTCTGTTCATTCACAGCGTCTCTTTCCTGCGGCCCCTGTCTGCTGCCCCAGGCCACCCCTGCCAGGAAGCTACCTGCAGGCGCAGGGGTGCCCCCTGGAAATCCTTCCAAAGATCTGATGTCTGCCTGTGCGCTTAGGTGACACCCAGCCCGTCACAGTCACAGTGAGCAGTGGTCCCCATACATGCAGAACCACCTTGCCATGACCCATTCGGACATGCCCGCACCTCACAGAACCCCGTGTAGGCACACACACGCACACATATACACACAACTAGCGTGAAAAGACACAGTGGGCAACGGGAGTGAGACCCCATTCTTTAGATGGAAAGTGACTCCTGGATCTGTAGTCTTTTGGACAACATACAACACGAATTTGCAAAGAACTAACTACAGAAATACAGTTACTATCTTTGATGTAAGCTGACACTTCTCAGTCCTCCCCTCATGGTCACACAATCCTGACTCTGATGGTCAGTGGCCACACTATCTTCCAAATAGATCCATGACCCCCCATCCATTAACCCACAAATACTCCACAGCCCGACACTCACCATATCCTGCCTCCAGGGGACCCCCCCTACAAATAATGTAACACACAAGTCCACACACCTTAACACTCACAACTCCCTACCCCTCCCGCACAGAAATAATCAGTGGGTACACACGCTAGCACACACCCTTGAACACAGTCAGACCACCATCATCTTTACATGTAGCCCCCCACACACTTCAACACACGGACTCCCTAACACAGATACACCCCCCACTTCTGACACCCCAAGTCCTCAGTTCACGCACACGCCTGTCCTGAAGCTGGCAGGGGGCCAGGTGATCAGTATAGTCTGTCCCACCGTGGGTGGAGGCAACCTGGGGTCAAGGGTCAAAAAGCACTTAGAAGCTTTGATTCAGAATATTCATCAGTCTTTGGGGAGGGGAGATGAAGCCCACACAGGGGGAAGGGGAGGAAAAAGACTCAACCTCGACCCTAAACTCTTTTCCAGTAAATCGATGTATTTTGCTATAATTTTATTAGGAATATAAAAGGAGGCTTTTCAAAAGTGCTTAGGACGCAAAAAAAAGAGGCGGGCGATGGAAACATTAGTCTGTCTGTATTAGCAATCCCATAGTCACATTTTATTGTTACTGTCAGGATGCAAAAGCTGTGCTTAAAACAAAATAATACATAATGTATTACTGAGGCATAAACATCAGCGAGCCGCGAGCAGTCGGCGTTTTTATTTTAAAAAGAAGATGCAAGAAAAAAAATATATCGAGGGACCGAGGGTGGGGGAGGGGTGCTGGCAGCCTCTGGGAATCAGAGTAGAGCTGGGCTCCCAGGCCAGGACTAGGGAACTCAGAGCAGGGGTGGGGGCTGACCCCCAGTGATAACTTCAATCACAATGTTCCCACCCCCCTTTACAGCTCCCCTCTAGGAAAAATCTGCCCCCCAGAGTAGCTCCAGCTTCAAGGATCTCCCATCTTCTGGATACATCCTTCGGACCCTGTGGTTTATAAAACTCTGGCCTTTTGTCCTTCCCCCATCCTGACCACCACTGTATCCTAGGGAAGGAGATTGGGCAGCTATTCTTGTCCCTATTTTGCAGATAAAGACACTGGGACTCAGAGAAGGACAGTGATCTCTAAGTCACAGAGCCAATGAGGATGTGGTCAGGGCTAGAATCCAGGGCAGAGCACAGAGTCTCAGTTCAGTGCCCCTTCCACAGTTCCAGCTACCCAGGTGCGTGACCCTCTCCAGCCTGAGCCCCTGGCTTTCTGGGGTGATCTGCCCTACCCTTGCCCTCTGTAATCCATTCTCCAATATCAACAAGTATAATCTTCCAAAAGGCAAACCAAATCTTGCCTCTTCTGTGCTAACATCTTTCAAACACATTCTCTCCCACCTAGGAAACAATCTGTACCCTGCCAGGGTCCTCCTTCTTCTGGCTCTGACCTCCTCTGCCACCTCCTTCCCCTCCCCGCTGCCCAGTGCTCACTGGGCATCAGATCCACTGGCCTTTGATCTATGTCTTCGCTTCAAGGTCACCTCTGCCTTAGGGCCTGGACTTCTGTTGTTCCCTCTGCCTGGAAAGTCTTTTCTGGCCCTTTACATGAAATACCACCTCCTCTGAGGAGTTCTCCTGGATTACCCAATCTAAACCTGATCCTCCTTCACTTTTTGTCTTATCTCTTTGTTTCTTGTTTATTGCCTATTTTCCCAAAAGTAGAGCTTACGTCCCAAGAAGGAAGGGACTTTATTCATCGCAAGGTCTCCAGTTCCTGGCACAGGCACAATCAATATGTAGACAACTGATGGGTAGACAGCACTGCCACTTGGATGCCATGGTGGGCTGAGGCTGAAACCATTTGAGCCTTTTATCCTGCTTCAATCCTCAGAGTTCCCAGGGCAGGCCCAGCTTCCCACGTATGGGGACTCTTCCAGCCCACCAGAGCCAGAGCCCCCAGTCTGGGCTGGACCACTGCAGCCCACACAGCTGAAAACAGGGCCTCTGGATTTCAGCACCACCTGGAGCCAGCACTCCCTCTAACACCAGGGGCAGCACCTCCCCCATCCTATACCTGCCCCTCAAGTTCCTCCCAGCTTTCTTTGGCCCTCTAGGAAAGTTGGCTCTGCTTCCCCACCCGGGATTCCCCTCCAGGTATCTCCCGTATTCTCTCCTCCATTTCCTGGACCTTTGGTCAGGCAGCTACTGGGGGGTCAGGATCATGGCTCTTCCATCCTCCCATGCATCCTGCTCTCAGGCCCTAGCTTCTCCCCTCCCAAACCCACCCCAGCCCTCCAAGTCAGCCCCGTACTCTGAAAGCTTCCTCACAGCCTCTGGCCAGCTAGCTCTGGGGCCCCACGGTTCACTCTGGGGGGCCACTGACCCTAATGAAAGAGATTTAGGGAACCAGTAGTTAAGAGTGGAACCAGGAAGACAGAGTTTGAATCCTGGGTCTCCTTCTTGCTAGCTTTGTGACTTGGATACATTGCTTTAACCACCCTGTGCCTCAGTTTCCTCATCTGTAAAATGGGGACAGGAATGGTGTCTTCCTCACTGGGCCTTTGCAAGCCTTGTGGGGGAATGTAAGGCAAAGTATGAACATCCTTTAGCACAGGGATTTAGGGCCACCGCGCCATTCAAAGAAAGGGCTGTGGGGGCAGGAAGTCCAGCCAGTGTCAGAATGAGGGATGCTGGGACCAGCCGGTCCACCCACCCCGACCTGTGAGCCCTTCTGGGGCAGCTCCCCACTGTCTCAGGGCTCTTGGTGCCACCTAGTGGTGGGTGGGGGCATCAGGGGGCCTGGCGGGGGCAGGGTGGGGCTGTGGATACCAGAGATGGATACCAGAGAGGGGAGAAGAGGTCAGGAGCAGTTATTCACCTGTCTTGCTGGGCACTATCTGGGGCTAGCGTGCACTCAAGAGGCCACCCCACCCCAGGCCTGGCAGCCTTCCTGGGAGAACAGAGCAGGGAGGAGCCACCTCCAGGGCGCCCTGTGCCAGCTCAGGAGTCCCCGCCAGCCCCACCAGCCATAGCTCAGATGCCTGTGCTATTATTGAGGGAGAATAGAAGTGAGGCAGGGGAGGAGCTGGGAATATCCTCTGCAGCCCTCAAGTGTCCCAGCCTCCTGTCCATCACATCCCCTCCCTCCTCAGGACCCAGGACAGCAGGAGGTCCTGGGTGTCAGGGCTGGATGACCCTGTCCATTCAGGCACCAAGTCCTTCCATGCAACACATGCCTGTTGAGTCCCTACTATGCGGCAGGACACTGGGGAGGCAGAGGGAACAAGACAAAACCCTGGGACTTCCCTGGTGGTCCAGTGGCTAAGACTCCAGGTTCCCAATGCAGGTGGCCTGGGTTGGCTCCCTGATCAGAGAACTAGATCCCATATGCCACAACTAAAGATCCCATACGTTGCGATTACGATCCAGTGCAGCCAAACAAAATAGGGCAGGTGCTTGTTGTTCAGTCACTCAGTCGTGTCCAACTTTTTGTGACCCCATGGACTGCAGCACGCCAGGTTTCCCTGTCTTTCACTATCTCCCGGAGTTTGCTCAAACTCACGTCCATCGAGTCGGTGATGCCATTCAATCATTTCATCCTCTGTTGTCCCCTTTTCCTCCTGCCTTAGATCTTTCCCAGAATCAGGGTCTTTTCCAATGAGTCAGCTCTTCAAATCAGGTGGCCAAAGTATTGGAGCTTCAGCTTTAGCATCAGTCCTTCCAATGAATATTCAGGGTTGATTTCCTGTAGGATTGACTGGTTTGATCTCCTTGCTGTCCAAGGTTCTCTCGAGTCTTCTCCAACACCACAATCTGAAAGCATCAGTTCTTTGGCGCTCAGCCTTTTTTATGGTCCAACTCTTACATCCATACATGACTACTGAAAAAACCATAGCTTTGACTATACGGACCTTGCTTATTTGAAAGTAAATGAGCTTGTATTAGTTGGGGTGGGGTGCAGGCAACAGGTGGGGAGAGGGAGAGGAAGAGACAGAAAAGCAAATAGCAGAAATTCTCTGTGTGTTTAACCAGCACAGATGGTTAAAGTACTGTGGACTTCAAAGCAGCGGGGAGGGCACGCAGGGGGGAGGGCAAGCAGTGGGGAGGGCAAGCAGGGGGGAAGGCAAGCAGGGGAAGTTGTGGTGTAGCAGGGTGTGGGGCCCACAGCATCACCTGGTGGTTAGGGCCTTGGGCTCAAAGCTTCCAGGATGCCTGACTCTAACCTAGCTGTGAGGCTTTGGATGAGTTATTGAACTTCTCTGGGCCTGTTTCATTGTTGGTGAAATGAGGAATAATAAGAGCTACTATCTTACTACTTGATGGGTGGGTTTGTCCCCAGGACTGAATGAAACTCAGAATGCAGGGAGAATCTGAGGCTTTAATTGTGGCAACAGCTCCAGGATCCTCTGCTCCTCAAGACCCCACTCTAGCGTCACCACACACACACACACACAGCCCAGGAACACTGGAGGCCATATCCATATGTGTGTAGACATGCCCAGGTGATCTCAGGAATCAGGGCTGCACCTGGACAGGTGTACAAGGCCCTGAATGTGCCAGGCCATGTGTGCCCATGGAAGGGAAGAAAAAGACACCAGGGAATAGACAGGAAAGAAGAGAGAAGATTTTGGAGGTCTAGTTCCCATCCAGGGACAGAGGCTGATACTCTGGATTAGGATTTCCTGAATGGTCTACCAAGGATGCTGCCTAGACTCAGCCTTCCTTGCCGCCACCCAAGGCTGAGGTTCCAGGGCCCTTCCAAACTGTGGGAAGCTCTGAGGCCTGGGCAGAATATGCCCTTGTGTGCATGCATGCTCAGTCATGTTTGATTCTTCACAACCCCATGGGCTATAGCCCAGCAGGCTCCTTCTGTCTGTGGGATTTCCCAGGCAAGAATACTGGACCACCAGGGAAGTCCTACATTGTCATTTCAACTCAATAGATCCTAAATACCTACTATGTGTTGGGCATTAGGGATCCAGAGAAGGATAAAACTCATTCATTTAACAAATGATTATTGGGTACCTATGTGTCAAGCACAGTGCTATGCATTGGGAATACAAACATTGAAAAGATTGATTCATTCATTCATTTGTCCATTCAGCATATGCTAACTAAAAATTGACGATGTGCCAGGTACTGTGCTGGGTCACAGAGATGGAATAGGCTGTGCCAGCCCTCAGTTGCTCACAGTGAAGCTGGGAAAACAGACTCCCAGGCAGATTCATGCCCTCCTCCAGGGGATCTTCCCAACCCAGGGATCGAACCCAGGTTTCTTGCATCTCCTGTATTGGCAGGCAGAGCCTTTACCACTGCGCCACCTGGGATCCCCATGGAGCCCCTTTATTCCAGGCTGAGGGTCCCTGCATCAGGCTGCCTTGTGTCAGGTGCTGGGCCTTCCCAGGCACCAGGGAAAGGGAGCAGAAGCAAGCCTCAGTCTCCTGCATCTTCGCCCCTCCTGCATCCTTGCTCTCACTCCTGCCTCTGGAGTTCCCAGGATGCCTCCCAGCAGGTGGTAAACCTCACCAAAGGGCCAGCTGTCCTTCAGTAGGCTAAGACAGGGATCAGTAAGCAAGAAGCGGGAAAATAGGAGGCTTCTCATACCGACACTGCCAGGCTGGGCTTCGCATCTCCCCACCCCCATGGACTGGGGCAGGGCTACCTGTCAGCAGCAGAGCCCCTGCCTTTTCATCAGACTCATAGCAATGTGTCAGCAGCTGGCAGGGTCTCCCTCCTTTCACTGGGCAGCCTCCATCAGCAAGGAGACAACTGAGGCAGAGTCTGGACTTCCAGCCTGATGAATGCAGTGAATCTGCCTGGAAGTCTGTTTTCCCAGCTTCACTGTGAGCAACTGAGGGTTGGCACAACCTGTTCATCTCTGTGACCCAGCACAGCACCTGGCACATCGTCGATTTTTAGTTAGCATATGCTGAATGGATAAACGAATGAATGAATCTTTTCAAAGTTTGTATTCCCAGTACAGAGCACCAATAATCATTTGTTAAATGAATGAGTTTTATCCTTCTCTGGATCCCTAATGCCCAACACATAGTAGGTATTTAGGATCTATTGTCATTTCAACAGAACTTCCTGATGGAAATGACAGTGCAGGACTTCCCTGGTGGTTCACTAGTTGAGAATCTGCCTTCCAGTGCAGGAGACATGGGTTCCATCTCTGATCCGGGAGGATCCCACATACCATGGAGCAACTAAGCCTGTGTACCGAAACTACCGAGCCCACGCTCTAGAGCATGTACTCTGCAACAAGAGAAGCCACCATGATGAGAAACCCGAGCACTGCAACTAGAGAAAGCCTGTGCACAGCAACCAATACCCAGAGCAGCCAAAAATAAACGAATAATTTTTTTTTAATGACAAAGTGGGCTTCCCTGGTGGCTTAACGATAAAAGAATCTGCTTTCTGATGCAGGAGACATGGATTCAATCCTTGATCCCACAGAGCAACAAAAGCCACGAGCCACAACTACTAAGCCTGCATTCTAGACCCTGGGAGCCTCAACTACTGAGTCCATGTGCTGCAACTACTGAAGCCTGCGTGCCCTGGAGCCCTTGCTCTGCAACAAGAGGAGCCTGTGAACTGCAGCTAAAGAGTGGCCCCTGCTCTCCGCAACTAGAGAAAAGCCCACAAAGCAACGAAGACCTAGCACAGCCACATAAATAAATACATAAAATTATTATTTTAATGACAAAGCAAAACTCCTGAGGGCCTGTCCGGTCCAAAGGGGACTCCAATGATAGGCTTCTGCTTAGACTGGCCCCAGCCTCAGCATCCTGGGAGGGCCTGGGTTCTGGGCACACTCCACAATCTCCCCAACCCCATCTTCCTCCTTGTCTAGAATGGGGTGAGGTGGGGAACTTTGGCTCCCTTGGCACAGGAATTGATGGGTCAAAGGCAAGAGGGAGAGAGGGGAAAGGCAGACCATCAGACAGACACCACTGCAGTGGGTCCTGCCCACAGAGGGGACAGCAGGGTCCCCACAGTGTCCCTGGAGGCCCTTCCCCTGACAAACCAGGTTGTCCTACTGCATCCCCTCCATACAAAGGGCTCCCCATGGCCCCGCACCTACAGAGCCCTGCTTCCCGACCCTCTGCACACTCAGTAAGTCGGGGTTGGTGAGGGGGGCCAAGTGGAGGGGGAGATAGAATTCTTCTTGGCAGTTTAAAGAGTTTTGGCATTTTCACGAGGGTGCATGTAATATTTAAATTACTTCCCCGCAGCACGCCCTCATGCCTGCCTTGGCTTCCCCAGGTGAATTTGTAGGCGCTGAAATGGTCTAATTTCCCGCACAAGCCATGTCAAATATAATTTGGGTGCAAAGTTGGTAATTATACGTAACATCAGTCTGATGTTAAAAACACTGAAAAATTTAGCAAGAAGACACTACTGGAAAGACGTAAGTCTGAGGCCCAGCCAGAAAAAGGCAGGCCCGGGCCCTGCAGAAGCCAAAGTCTTTAATTAATGATAGCATGTTTTCAGAGACTCAAAGGACGCAGGTCCCCAACTGTCTGAAACTCCTTTGTCTTCCAATTACCAGCATCTGGGGAGAGGGAGGCAGAGAGGAAGTCGAAGGGGGGCACCCAGATCCTGGCGGGAAGCTGCTGAGGTCTGGACAGCGGCTGTGGCACCTGAAGACCAAGGTCCTGCCGTCAGGTGACCCACCGTGTTCTTCTGTCACCAGAGACCAAGCCCACACACAGGGCCAGCGGGAGGAGGGGCTTGTCCCCCCCAACCCCTGACTCTCTGGGTGAATCATGGGGAGGGGGTGAGGTTGCCGAGCAGATCTGCCAGTCTTAGAGGGTCTGGAGACAACGCCTGTCCCCTTCCTGATTTACCTGGACCTTTTTCTTTTCTTTTCATGTGGACCATTTAAAAGTCTTCACTGAATTCGTTACAGTATCACTTCTGTTTTACATTGTGTTTTTTTGGCTGCGAGGCACATGGAATCTTAGCTCCCTGACTCAGTAGGATTGAACCTGCATACTCTGCATCAGAAGAAGTCTTGATCACTGGAGTGCCAGGGAAGTCCCTCTTTCCTTTTCAAACAATTCAACCAACTCTTTCTGTGAGGACAGGGGCCACATCTTGTTTGCTCAGCTGTGTCCCTGGATCTAGCACATAGTATGTGCTCAATAAATATTTGTTACCTGAATGTTCTGTGAAACAAGCTCAAATTGCTTCTCACTCTAACTCTATGTGGACCAAGAGGGACCCCAGCACAGGAGACATTCGAGAAGCTAAAAGGACAGATGCTGAGTCTGGATTTGGTTGGTGATTCCACACTTATAAGCACTATAATCTTGAAACAATTGCCAAAACTGTGCCTCAGTTTCCTCATCTGCATAATGGGCACAGTAATAGATCTGCCTCCGAGGATGACTGTGAACTCTGGGTGAGATTCTTGGAGGCATAAAGTACTCTCAACAGTGCCTGGCAGGTAGCTCTTGTTTTGCTAAGAGAGGCAAGGGAGGTGTGGCTTTGTAGAATGGCTCTTCAGAAGGGGTTTCCAAAGGCTGTGTAAAGACAAGGAGAGAAGGGGTGGCCAGCATGGCACAGGAACCTGGAGTGAACTTGATTTCCAGTGGACAGTTCAGAAAAGTTTCTGCCATTAGTGACATGACAAGAATACCTTCTTGACTCCTTAGGAAATCTTTAATAAAATGTCATCCGTCTCTTGATACATGATATGGAGTTGTGTCTGTTTGGGCTATATGGCCTCCAGGTGAGCAAAGACCTGAGCATCTCCTGTGAGAGGTGACTACGTTCAGAGTGGGTACTGTTACTTATTTATTCGACTGTGCTGGGTCTTAGTTGTGACATAGAGATCTGCGGTCTTCATAGCGGCCTGTGGGATCTTTAGTTTTAGCGTGCAAACCCATACGTGGGATTTTAGTTTCCCCATCAGGAATCGAACACAGGCCCCCTGCATCGGGAGCTGAAGTCTTAGCCACTGGACCACCACCAAGTCCCCTCTTACTGTTATTAATGGTTTATGATGTGAAAGCAGGGCTCAGAGAGATTAAGTAGTGGGCCTGTACTTCACACTTTGGTGTGGTGGGTTTGTCTTCCCACTGTCCACTTTTAACCCTCTGTGCTCCATTAAACATACCAGAAGATTCTGCCAAATAATAACAAAAGCCAGAGCTGACATGAAGCACTTTACTGAGAGTCAGATATCCTGGTTTACCCCACTTCATCCTAACTGCCCTCGGAGGCAGGCACCACTGGTATCTCAGTCTTAGAGATGAGGAGGCTGTGGCTCTGAGGGGTTGAATTGCTCCAGGTCACAGGACGTGGGACGTGGAAAGAAATCCAGGCTGACCCCAGAGGAGCCCTGCCCTCAGAAGGAACCATCTCCTCAAACGCTGCCCTTATCCTGCATGAATGCCCCAGCTACACCTTCTACAAACTGGTCCTAGGCCCTGCACATTGGAATCATCTGGGGACCTTTAAAACCACTGATGCCCAAGTTTGAAGTGGCCTGGGTTGTGTCTGGGCAACAGGATTTTTATAAACTCCCAGGTTGTCCTAACACTGAGGACCTTCCTCCTGTTTCAGCTAAATCTTCCTGAGCTCCTTCAACTGTAACATGTACATGAATCACCTGGTTGTTGCTCGGTCACTAAGTTATGTCCTGTTCTTTGCAACGCCACGGACTGCAGCACGTCAGGTTTCCCTGTCCTTCACCATCTCCCGAAGCTGGCTCAAACTCGTGTCCATTGAGTTGGGGATGCCGTCCAACCATCTTCATCCTCTGTTGTCCCCTTCTCCTCCTGCCATCAATCTTTCCCAGCATCGGGATCTTTTCTAATGAGAAGGCTCTTTGCATCAGGTGGCCCAAGTATTGGCGCTCCAGCTTCAGCATCAGTTCTTCCAATGAATATTCAGGCTTTATTTCCTTTAGGATTGACTGGTTTGATCTCTTTGCTATCCAAAGGACTCTCAAGAGTCTTCTCCAGCACCACAATTCAAAAGCATCATTCTTCAGCGCTCAGCCTTCTTTATAGTCCAACTCTCACATTTGTACGTGACTAATGGAATCACCTGGGGATCCTGATAAAACACAGCCTCTGTTGAAGATGTCTCTGGGTTGAGGCCTGGGATTCTGCATTTCTAACAAGCTGAGGCTTCTCCTCTGAGGATCACTCCTCAGAGGCTACTCCTCTGAGCTTTGAGTATAAAAGCTCCATACTAACAACTCTTAAATATGCCTGTATATTCTAATCATCTGTAGAGTTTGAAGAAGTTTGAATGCCTGGGTCCCAACCCAGAGATTCTGGTATCATTGAAAAGGAAGACTAGCAACTGGGTGGGGTTGGGGGTGTGCTTTGAAAAAATACCAATGCCTAGGCCACATCCTCGGCCAATTAAATCAGAGTCTCTGGCATGGCACTTGGGCACCTGCATTTTTTAAAGCATTCAGGTGATTCTGACAAATAGCCAGTCTTGAGGACTAAAGCTTTGGGCTGCATCTCACATAGTGTTTGAAAAGTGAAAGTGTTAGTCGCTCACTTTTGAAAAGTGAAAGTGTTAGTTGTTCAGTCGTGTCTGATTCTTTGTGATCCCATGAAGTATAGTCTGCCAGGCTCTTCTGTTCATGGAATGCTCCAGGCAAGAATACTGGAATGGGTAGCCATTCCCTTCTCCAAGGATCTTCTAGACCCAAGGATCAAACCCAGGTCTCCTGCAATAAATTCTTTATTGTCTGAGCCACCAGTTGCCAGATCCTATCGAACTTAGGCTTCTTCAGAGTTTTGCATTCATCGAGTCTGAGGTAGGACCCAGGAGCCAACACTCTTAATGCCCTTCCCAGGGGATCCTGGTGTAGGTGGACCTCAGACTCCTTCATCTTCCCCATCCTCAGCCCCTGCCCAGCTGATCCCTCTGCACAGCATCCCACCTCAGCCCACAAGAAGTATTCCCTGGGCTAGTGGGACCCCACTCCTTAGGACTCCGGGACCCCCCCACCCCCGCTAACAAGGAGAGACGATAAAGCCACAGAGGGAGACCAGAGGTGAGGCTGAAGAGGGGCTGGTCCAGGCTGCAGCCCTCTGTCACACTTCTGTGGCTGACCAGCACTCAGAGGTCAGCTTCATCCTGTGACAGGCAAGGAAGGAGGACTCCTGGCTTCTGAGGAAGGCAGGGGTGGGGCAGAGACTGGAAAACCAGACAGGAGGATTCCTGTCTAGCCAATTCCTCCGCCTGGCTCCCTGCACCACCCACCTGGGCAAGTCAGGACAACACCCCCACCCCATGCCTCTATTCCTGTATTTCTCAAATAAAGAGAATAATCTTACCCCACCCCACTGTGTATGTGTGATTGTGTGTGTTTTCTTTTTAAAGTAGTAAGTGCTCAAGGCAATGAATTCAAACAGATCAGAAGCATGTGAAGTGAGGAGTCTCTTTTGGAGGAAGCACTATTAATAGACTCTTGTGTGTTTCCAGACAATTTCTGTGCATGTACAAGCAAACCTCTGTATGCATCTTCTAAAAAACAAGATCGTATATGTTGTTGCAATTTGTTTTTTGCACCTAGCAATATTTTATAGGTACCTTTCCTTGGAAATCCATAAGATCCAGCTCATTCTATTTGAAGGTTGCTTAATATTCCACAGTACTGATATACCTTTGTTTATTCAGCCATTCTTCTATTGGTGGACATTGAGGCCATTTTAACTTTTTTGACTACAATAGATGATGATGCAACAGACATCACTATATGAGTGCCTCTGAATACTTCTACAAGTGTGTCCCCAGCACATTCCTGGGAGTAATGTTAAGGTTCACTCAACTTTCTCTCTCATTTTAACAGAGACTGAAAAGCTCAAGTTTGCAAAACCCATGGATCTTTAATGAGAAGAGACAAGTTGATAACAAACAGTAACTCTGTCTAGAAGTGGACAAGACTGCTATGGGTTTCACAACAGTAGGATTTCACATAGACACTATTTAACATCTCCCTTATTTCCATCATAACTGGCAGCACTCATACTATTGTCAAGTCACGGCTGCCAGCAGCACCACCAGACCATTGACACCAATGCCATGAGCAAAACCGCCATGACCGTCATTTCCACATCAGCCTGTGTTCTCAGTTGCAGACAACAGAACCTACTCTGATTTAACTGGAAAGGTATTATTAAAGGGTAGTAGACAAACATCTCAATGTAAAATCCAAAACTATGAAACACCTAGAAAAAAAATAAGAAAAATTCTTTAAGACCTTGGGTTAGGCAAGGATTCCTTAAGACAAAAGCACAGATAGATCATAAAAGAAGAAAATTGATGAATCTAACTTCACCAGAATTTAAAATGTCTGCTTTTGACAACACTGTGATGAAGATGAAAAGACAAGCTACAGACTGGGAGAAAATATTTGCAAAATGCATATCTCACAAAAGACTGGTAACCAGATAGACAAGCAACACTCAAAACTCAAAAATAAGTAAAGAGACAATCCAATAAAAATATGAGCTTAAGATCTGCATAGACACTTTACCAAAGAAGGTATTTGGGTATAATGTGCTCAGCATCAGTAGTCATTAGGGAAATGAAAATTAATACCATAATGAGATATCACTGCATACTTATTTGAACCGTTCCAATTTTTAAAACTGACAGTACAAAATGCTAGCAAGGATGCAGACCAGCTAGAATTCTCATACATTGCTGGTGGTAATGCAGAATGATGCACCCTCTTTGAAAACCTGTTAGGCAGTTTCTTGTACAGTTGAACATATATTTAACACATGGCTCACCAATCCCACTCCTAGGTATTTACCAAAGAGAAATTGAGATATACGTCCTCGTCAGAAAAAAAGCATGGCATGTGAATGTTTATAGAAGCTTTATTCATACCAAAAATTGGAAACAACCCAAATGTCCATCAGCAGATGGATGGATAACCAAATTATGGTACATCCATTCAGTACCATATGCAACAATAAAATTTGTAACATAATTGTTACATAGTAACAACATAGTTGTTACAATATTGTTACTATGCAACAATAAAAGGGAACAAGTTACTGACATATGCAATGACCTGGAGACTCTCAAAAGCCATATGCTAAGTTAAGGAAGCCAGACTCAACAGGCTACATATTGTATAATTCAATTTATATGACATTCTAGAAAAGGCAAAACTATAGCAACAGAAAGCAAAGAGGAACTAAAACAGCCTCTTGATGAAAGTGAAAGAGGAAAGTGAAAAAACTGACTTAAAACTCAACATTCAAAAAACTAAGATCATGGCATCCAGTCCCATCACTTAATGGCAAAAAGATTGGGGAAACAATCGAAACAGTAACAGATTTTATTTTCTTGGGCTCCAAAATCACTGCAGATGGTGACTGCAGCCATGAAATTAAAAAATGCTTGCTCCTTGGAAGAAAAACTATGACAAACATAGACAGCATATTAAAAAGCAGAGACATTACTTTGCTGACAAAGGTCCATCTAGTCAAAGCTATGGTTTTTCCAGATATATACATCTCTCTTTGGTATATACCTAGGTGGCCGAAGGCACGGCAACCCACTCCAGTGTTCTTGCCTGGAGAATCTCCATGGACAGAGAAGCCTGGCTGGCTACATTTCATAGGATCACAAAGAGTCGGACATGACTGAGGCGACTTAGCACACATGCATATACCTAGGCATGGAATTGCTGGGTCATATGGTAATTCTATGTTTAACTTTTTGAGAGACAACCAAATTGTTTTCCACAGTGGTTGTACCACTTTATATTCCCACCCGCAATGTACAGATTCCTATTTCTCCATATCCTCATCAATATGTATTATTTTGCCTCCCCCCCATTTTTTACTATAACCATTTTAATGAGTATGAAGTGGTATTTCACTGGGATTTAATTTGCATATTCTTAGTGACAAATGGCGGAAAAGGCAATGGCAACCCACTCCAGTACTCTTGCCTGGAAAATCCCATGGACGGAGGAGCCTGGTGGGCTGCAGTCCATGGGTTCACTAAGGGTCGGACACGACTGAGCAACTTCCTTTTCACTTTTCACAACTTCCTTTTCACTTTTCACTTTCATGCATTGGAGAAGGAAATGGCAACCCACTTCAGCGTTCTTGCCTGGAGAATCCCAGGGATGGGGGAGCCTGGTAGGCTGCCGTCTCTGGGGTCGCACAGAGTCAGACACGACAGAAACGATTTAGCAGCAGCAGTGACAAATGGTATTGAATATCTTTTCATATGCTCATTGGCCATTTGTATATCTTCTTTGAAGAAACATCTACTCAATTCTTTACCCATTTTAAATTGGATTGTATGTCTTTTTGTTGTGGAGTTGTAAGAATTCTTTAGATAGTCTGGATATTACACCCTTATCAGATACATGCTTTGCAAATATTTTCTCCCATTCCATAGGTTGTCTTTTCATATTCTTGATAATTCCCTTTAATGTACCAAAGTTTTTAATTTGGTGGAATCCAACACATCTATTTTTTTTATTTACTGCTTGCATTTTCAGTATCAAATCAAAGATTCTGTTGCCAAATCTGAAATCATGAAGAAGTACTCCTGTGTTTCTTATAATAGTGTTACCTATTTAGGTAACTGATTTAGGTCACTGATCCATTTTGAGTTAATTTTTGTACAAGGAGAGAGGTAAGTGTCCAAATTCATTATTTTACATGTGGTTATCCAGTTGTCCCAGAACTACTTGGTTTTGGTTTTTTTCTGGCGAGGAGGTAGGGGAAGGTGGAGGTGCGGTAGCACTTCATGGGGCGGCATGTAGGATCGTAGTTCCTGGACCAGGATTGGCACTCACTCTCCCTGCAGTGGACCTGCAGAGTCTCAACTGCTGGAAAACCAATCAAGTTTCAGACCTGGAACTACTTGTTGAAGAGACTGGTCTTTCTCCGGTTAAATGGTCTGGGCACCCTAGCAGAAAATCAATTGCTCATAGATGTCCAGTTTATTTCTGAACTGTCAATTCTATCCCATTTGTTTATATATGTATCCTTATGTCACTGTTTTTATTACTTTCACTTGTAGTAACTTTTAAAATTGAGAAGCATGATCCCTTCATATGGTCTGAATTGCCCCCCCCCCCATTCACATGTTGAAGTCCTAAGCTCTAGTACCTCAGGATGCAGCTGTATTTGGAATAGTTACTAGAGAGGTAATCAAATTGATATGAGGTCATTAATGTTAGATGCTCAGTTGTGTCTTACTCTTTGTGATCCCATGGACAGTAGCCTGCCAGGCTCCTCTCCGTGGAGTTCTCTAGGCAAGAATACTGGAACGAGTTACCATTCCCTTCTCCAGGGTATCTTCCCAACCCAGGGATCAAACCCAGGTCTTCCACACTGCAGTCGGATTCTTTACCATCTGAACCACAGGGAAGCCAGGCAGACCCTAATCTAATATAGTTGGTGTCTCTACACAAAAAGGAAATTTGGACATGGACATGCACAAAGGGCCCCTTCAAGGATCACAGCCTTGTGAAGGGGCTTGCGTAACTCAGTGAAGCTCTGAGCCATGCCGTGCAGGGCCACCCAAGACAGATGGGTCATAGTGGAGAGTTCTGACAAAATATGGCCCACTGGAGGAGGGAATGACAAACCACTCCAGTATTCTTGGTGCGAGAAACCCATGAATAGCATGAAAAGGCAAAAAGATATGACACCGGAAGATGAGCCCCCCAGGTTGGAAGGTGTCCAATATGCTACTGGAAAAAATTGGAGGACAATTACTAACAGCTCCAGAAAGAAAGAAGCAGCTGGGCCAAAGAGAAAATGATGCTCAGTTGTGGATGTATCTGGTGGTGAAAATAAAGTCCGATGCTATAAAGAAAAATATTGCATAAGAACTTGGAATGTTAGGTTCATGAATCAAGATAAATTGCCAAGCAAGAGATGGCAAGAGTGAACACTGATATCTTAGGAAGCAGTGAACTAAAGTGGATGGGAATGGGTGAATTTAATTCAGATGACCCTTATATCTACTGCTGTGGGCAAGAATCTCTTAGAAGAAATGCAGAAGCCCTCATAGCCAACAAAAGAGTCTGAAATATAGTACTTGCATGCAATCTCAAAAATGAAAGAACGACCTTGGTCGTTTCCAAGACAAACCATTCAACATCACAGTATTCCTGTGTATGCCACAGTATGCCACAATCACTGGTGCTGAAGAGGCTGAAGTTGAATGGTTCCATGAAGACCTACAAGACCTTCTAAAACTAACACCAAGAAAAGATTTCCTTTTCATCATAAGGGACTGGAATGCAAAAGTTGGAAGTCAAGAGATACCTGGAGTAACAGGCAAGTTTGGCCTTGGAGTACAAAATGAAGCAGGGCAAACGTTAATAGAGTTTTGTCAAGAGAATACACTGGTCACAGCAAAAACCTTTTCCAACAACACAGGAGAAAACTCTACACATGGGTATCACCAAATAATCAATAATGACATCAGATTAATTGCATTCTTAGGAGCCGAAGATGGAGAAGCTCCATACATTCAGCAAAACAAGACCTGGAGCTGACTGTGGCTCAGCTCGTGAGCCACTTGGTGCAAAATTCAGGCTTAAATGAAAGAAAGTAGGGAAAACCACTAGGCCATTTAGTATGACCTAAATCAAATCTCTTATGATTACAGAGTAGAGGAGATGAATAGATTCAAAGGACTAGATCTGGTAGACAGAGTGCCTGAAGAGCTATGGGCAGAGGTTCGTAACATTGTACAGGAGGCAGTGACCAAAACCACCACTGCAAGAATGCAGAAAGAAATGCAAGAAGGCAAAGCAGTTGTCTAAGGAGGCTTTACAAATAGCTGAGGAAAGAAGAGAAGCAAAAAGCAAGGGAGAGAGGGAAAGATATATCCAACTGAATGCAGAGTTCCAGAGACTAGCAAGAAGAGATAAGAAGGCCTTCTTAAAAAAGCAGAGGAAAACAATAGAATGGGGAGGACTAGAGATCTCTTCTAGAAAATTAGAGATTTCAAGGGAATATGTCATGCAAGGATGGGCAGGATAAAGTACAGAATTGGTATGGACCTGACAGAAATAGAAGAGATTAAGAAGAGGTGGCAAGGATACACAGGAGAACTATACCAAAAACGGTATTAATGACTAGGATAACCATAATGATATGTTCACTCACTTAGAGTCAGACGTCCTTGAATGTGAAGTCAAGTGGACCTTAGGAAGCATTGCTACAAACAAAGCTAGTGGAGGTGATGGAATTCCAAGTGAGCTATTTAAAATCCTTAAAGATGATGCTGTGAAAATGCCACAGTCAGTGTTAGCAAATTTGGAAAACTCAGCAGTGGCCACAGAACTGGAAAAGGTCAGTTTTCATTCCAATTCAATTCAATTCCAACCCAAACTATCCTACAATTGCACTCATTTCCCAGGCTAGCAAGGTTATGCTCAAAATCCTTCAAGACAGGCTGAAGCAGTATGTGAACCGAGAACTTCTACATGTACAAGGTGGGTTTAGAAAAGGCAGAGGAACAAGAGATTAAATTGCCAACACTCATCGTATCACAGAGAAAGCAAGGGAATTTCAGAAAAACATTTACTTCTGCTTCACTGACTATGCTAAAGCCTTTGACGGTGCAGATCACAACAAACTGTGGAAAATTCTTAAAGAGATGGGAATACCAGGCTTACCTGTATCCTGAGAAACCTGTAGGTGGGTTAAGAAGCAGCAGTTATATTGCTTATATGAAAGAACTGACTGGTTCAAAATTGGGAAAGGAGTATGACAAGGTTACATATTGTCACCCTATTTATTTAACTTATATGCAGAGCACATCATGCAAAATGTCAGGTTGGATGAAGCACAAGCTGGAATCAAGATTGCTGGGAGAAATACCAACAACCTCAGATATACAGATGATATCACTCAAATGGCAGAAAGCAAAGAGGAACTGAAGAACCTCTTGATAAAGGTGAAAGAAAACAGTGAAAAAGCTGGCTTAAAACTCAACATTCAAAAAACTAAGATTATGGCATCTGGTCCCATTGCTGTATGGCAAATAGAAGGGAAAAAAGTGGAAACAATGACAGATTTTATTTTCTTGGGCTTCAAAATCACTGCAGATGGGGACTGCAGCCATGAAATTAAAAGACACTTGCTTCTTGGACGGAAAACTATGACAAACCTAGACAGTGTATTAAAAAGCAGAGACATCACCTTGCCGACAAAGGTCCATCTAGTCAAAGCTATGGTTTTTCCTGTAGTCATGTATGGATGTGAGAGTTGGACCATAAAGAAGGCTGAACGCTGAAGAACTGATGCTTTCAAATTGTGGTGCCAGAGGAGACTCTTCAGAGTCCCCAGGACAGCAAGGAGATCAAACCAGTCAATCCTAAAGGAAATCAACCCTGAATATTCACTGGAAAGACTGATGCTGAAGCTGAAGTTCCAATACTTTGGCTACCTGATGCAAAGAGCCAACTCATTGGAAAAGACCCTGATGCTGGGAAAGATTGAAGGCAAAGGAGAAGAGGGCAGCAGAGGATGAGCTGGTTGAATGGCATCGCCGACTCAATGGACATGAGTTTGAGCAAACTCCAGGAGATAGTGAAGGACAGGGAAGCCTGGTGTGCTGCAGTCCATGGGGTCACAAAGAGTCAGACATGACTAAGCAACTGAACAACACCAACCATGCACAGAGGGAAGACCATGTGAAGACAAAGGAGAAGGCCACATACAGGCCAATGAGAGAGACCTCAGGAGAAACCAAACCTGCCTGACACCTTCCTCACTTCTAGCCTCCAAAATTGTGAGAAACTACATTTCCATTGTCTAACCCATCCATTCCGTGGCACTCTGTTATGGCAACCCTAGCAAACTATTACACTCCTCCAATTTCATTTTTCTTTTTCAATATTGTTTCGGCTATTTGGGGACCCATGCAATTCTGTATGAATTTAAAGGTCAGCTTTTCAATTTTACCCAAAAAAGAGGCCTTTGGAGTTTTGATAAGATCACACTAAATTTGTGCATCTCTTTGGGGAAAATTGCCAGCTTAAACATACTAAGTCTCTCAATCTATGAACATGGGATATCTTTCTATTTAAATAAGTCTTTGATTTCTCTCAGATAAGTTTTGTAGTTTTCAGTGTATGAGTCTTTCACCTCCTTGAGTTTTTCCCTCTAGGTATTTTCATCTTTGGATGCTATTGGAAATGGAATTGTTTCATTTATTTCCTTTGCAATAGTTTATTGCTTTTATAGAAACACAACTGATTTTTGTATGTTGATCCTATACCCTGTAATTTTGCTGAATTTATAGCATACAATTTACATATAATAAAATAGTAAATTTCATACAACCAGTGGATTCTCACAGAATGTTGTAGTTAATTTCACCAAACTCATGAATCTGTAGCCAACCTGTGGTTGCAACTGACAAACATGTGTTGCTCCAACTTGAATGTCGGTTGATATTTTCCCTCACATTAAAGAGTGAGGTTGAAACCACCTACGCTCACACAGCTTGGAAACTGAAGACTCAAACCCTCTCCACTCCCCCCAACCCAGTCTACAGTAACAAGACTCCTCGATACGCCAGGCCCTGCACTGAAAGATCCTCCATAAAACAAACTTCTAATTCTTAATGAATTCTGACTTTGCCTCCCCACCTTGACACACAGTAAAATCTGTCAGTGCATTGGGTCTTTTTTACCATGGTGAGAAATAAATTCAGCTTTGTCTTATCAATGGGGTATTGGGGGTGATATTCGGGGAGTAAGACAAGAAGAAAACAATGAATATATATGTCAAAACTTCCTTCAAGAAAGACAAATAGCATGTGACATCACTTATATGTGGAAACTTAAAAAAAATATATAAATGAACTTATACACAGAACAGAAATTGACTCACAGACATAGCAAACAAATTTATGGTCACCAAAGGGGAAAAAAGAGGAAGGATAAATTGGTAATTGGGGATTAACAGATAAAAACTAATATATAAAGCTAGGTAAACAGTAACAATCTACAGTATATAGCACAGGGAACAGTATACAATATCTAATAATAACCTATAATGGAAAAGAACCTGAAAAAGAGTACATGCATATGTAAAACTGAGTCACTTTGCTGTATATACCTGAAACACTGTACATCAGCTTCACTTTAAAAATATAATTTAAAAGTTAATTGAATTTTGAAAAATAAGAACTTCCTTCACTCACCAATGACGTGAATGACTTCTTTGCTGAATCAGATAATAGTGCTTAAATGTGTGTTAGTCATTCAGTCGTGTCTGACTCTTTGCAACTCCATGGACTATAGCCCGCCAGGCTCCTCTGTCCATGGAATTTTCCAGGCAAGGATACTGCAGTAGGTTGCCATTTCCTTCTCCGGGGGATTTTTCCCAACCAGGGATCAAACCTGGGTCTCCTGCATTGCAGACAGATGGTTTACCATCTGAATTACTAGGGAAGTCTGTGCTTAAATAACAGAAGAATATTTCCTTAATTTTTTGTGCCATTTGCAAGGTAATGGTTACAGACAAGCACACTTTTAAGTTTAATCTGCATTATTTATATTTTCTCCATCATTTTCTTATGTCTAGACAATCAACAAAACAGTAAGTCAAATCCCAATCTGTAGCTATCAATTTCTCTGGTGCAAATTCTCCCACCAACATGAGGTCACTGAACTTGGAGCAGAAAAGAGCTATCATTACATAGTATTTCTACCAAATATAATAAACATAATCTCACAAGCATAAGTAGCAAAAGGTAGCAAAATCATTAGGAAGTAAGCTGGTTTTAGAAAAGGCAGAGGAACCAGAGATGAAATTGCCAACATCCACTGGATCATGGAAAAAGCAAGAGAGTTCCAGAAAAACATCTATTTCTGCTTTATTGACTATGCCAAAGCCTTTGACTGTGTGGATCACGATAAACTGTGGAAAATTCTGAAAGAGATGGGAATACCAGACCACCTGATCTGCCTCTTGAGAAACTTGTATGCAGGTCAGGAAGCAACAGTTAGAACTGGACATGGAACAACAGACTGGTTCCAAATAGGAAAAGGAGTTCATCAAGGCTGTATATTGTCACCCTGTTTATTTAACTTATATGCAGAGTACATCATGAGAAACGCTGGGCTGGAAGAAACACAAACTGGAATCAAGATTGCCAGGAGAAATATCAATAACCTCAGATATGCAGATGACACCACCCTTATGGCAGAAAGTGAAGAGGAACTAAAAAGCCTCTTGATGAAAGTGAAAGTGGAGAGTGAAAAAGTTGGCTTAAAGCTCAACATTCAGAAAATGAAGATCATGGCATCCGGTCCCATCACTTAATGGGAAATAGATGGGGAAACAGTGGAAACAGTGTCAGACTTTATATTTTGGGGGCTCCAAAATCACTACAGATGGTGACTGCAGCCATGAAATTAAAAGACGCTTACTCCTTGGAAGGAAAGTTATGACCAACCTAGATAGCATATTCAAAAGCACAGACATTACTTTGCCAACAAAGGTTCGTCTAGTCAAGGCTATGGTTTTTCCTGTGGTCATGTATGGATGTGAGAGTTGGACTGTGAAGAAGGCTGAGCACCAAAGAACTGATGCTTTTGAACTGTGATGTTGGAGAAGACTCTTGAGAGTCCCTTGAACTGCAAGGAGATCCAACCAGTCCATTCTGAAGGAGATCAGCCCTGGGATTTCTTTGGAAGGAATGATGCTAAAGCTGAAACTCCAGTACTTTGGCCACCTCATGCGAAGAGTTGACTCATTGGAAAAGACTCTGATGCTGGGAGGGATTGGGGGCAGGAGGAAAAGGGGACGACAGAGGATGAGATGGCTGGATGGCATCACTGACTCGACGGACGTGAGTCTCAGTGAACTCCAGGAGATGGTGATGGACAGGGAGGCCTGGCGTGCTGCAATTCATGGGGTCGCAAAGAGTCGGACATGACTGAGCGACTGATCTGATCTGAATGAGTTTATTACTGTTGTTTTTAATACAAGTTATTTGTTAGTTTATGTAATTTAACATTTAATGAGGGCTATGTTTAACAATCAGCTTGCAAACTTCCTGAAAATTTAACAACTGACTCTCACAAAGTGACACTAGCCAGCTCTCGCACAGCACTAGGATGGACTACAGAGTTGCACGGGGAAACTTTTGAGAGTGACAGAAATATTCCATGATTGTGGCTGTGGCTATACGACTATGTAAGTTTGTTGAGATATATAGAATTGTGAATATAAACAGGGTAATTTTGCTGGATGTCAGTTATACTTCAATAAACCTGAAATAAGTGGGTATTTGGGAACATACTAATTTTCCATAGAATCAGACTTGGAGCCTGGAACAGCACCCAGAGATACAGGAGAGGCTTCTGTTGCTGTTGCTGAGCACAAGGAGTGGGGGCTTGCACCACCAATGTGGGCAGGCAAGCCCCTGCCAGGACCCCACCCATGTTTCCACTGGACTCCGGTTGTCTCTCCAACAAACCCATCCACACCGAGCCTGCCATGTACCTCTGCTGCATCAGAGCCCTGTGTCTGCATCTGACTGATGGAAGTGAGAGCACACGACTACACTAGCTGCAAGGGAGACTGGAAAATGAATTTCTTTTTTTTTGGCCACACCATGAGGCATGCGGGATCTTAGTTCCCTGACCAGGAATCGAACCTGCGCCTTTTGCAGTGGAAAGAGAGTCTTAACCGTGGGACTGCCAAGGTAGTCCCTAGAAAGTGAATTTCTGATTTCTACCTTTGTGGAATAAGACTCGTAGTATGGGAGACACCTTGAACCTAGGAAGAGAGTTACAGGATACAGAGTGGCCCCATAAGCAAGAAAACTGTCCCCTACAATGACACCAGCTACTGTCAACAGCACGTGAATACAGACACCAGCAACGATGTCATCTCGGTTATTGTTATAAGTCTGGTCCCAGCCCTTCCATGTGAAGGCCACACGGACGGTTAGAACCCACATGGAGACAGGTGTCAGACAGGCCCCTTCTTAGAGAAGCTTACCTCCTGATCGGAAGTCCTGGTCATCCTCCTCCAGGGCGGTGTGTACTCAGTTGCCGCAGGAGGACCTGAGACAGGAAGGGCTGCGGGAACCAGAAGGAGAGGTCCATGGCGGCTGGGAAGGGAAGGGAAGACTTCCTGGAGAAGGGGAGCATTTGAGCTGAGCTTTGAAGAGTGGGAAAGACTGAGACGTGGGTAGCCGAGGATCAGGGTACCTCATAAGAAGAGGCCTTTGGCAAAGGCTTGGGTCAAGAATGTGCTCCTCATGCTAAGGGGTTTGGCTAGTGCAGAAATGCAGGCAGTGCTTCTCAGAATTCTTGACCACAGCTTCAAAGTAGGAAATAATACATTTTACTTGCAATATACACATATATAATATACAAATGAGTAAAAATTTCACAAAGCAGTGCTTACCCTTCTCCATGCAGTGCACTTTGATGTTTTCTATTCTCATTTATCCTGTTTCATTACTTTTCTTTTTTTCAAATGCTGGTCATCACTCATTAAATTGACTTCATGACCCATCAGTGAGCCACAACCTGAAAATCACAGATGCAGGGGCCATAGATCTGGAGGAAGAAGCAGGGGTGGGGCTGTGAAGGGCCTTGCACACCAAACCACGGCATTTTTTGCTTCATTGTTTTGTTTTTGACCACACCACAAGGCTTGCAGGACATTAGTTCCTCAACCAGGGATTGAACCAGGCCTGAAAGTGCCAAGTCTTAACCACTGGTGGTTATTGCTGTTCAGTCGCTAAGTCGTGTCTGCCTCTTTGCAACCCATGGACTGCAGCACTCCAGGCCTCCCAGTCCCTCACTATCTCCCAGAGTTTGCTCAAGTTCACGTCCATTTAATCAGTGATGCTATCCTAACCACTGGACTGCCAGGCAATTCCAAACATTTGGACTTTTCCCTGTAGATTCTTGATCCCAGAGGTCTTGTGTGGAGTTGTGATTTGAAACGATTAACATACACCATCTATCGATCTTTAAAATGCACAGAGTATTTGACCCAGCAATTCCACTTCTAGGAATGTAGCCTGGAGAAACACCCACCAAGGAGTTCACAATAGGATGTTTGCTGCCACACAGCTTCTCACTGGAAAAATTGGAAGCAGCCAAGTACTATGCAGCCCTTCAAAAGAATGAGGTCAGTCTTCATTGTGGAGAGATTCCCAGGACATTCTACAGGGGGACGATCAAATCGTCTCAGAGCCAGATCTGTGGTTTGCCTTCAATTTTGGATAAAACACACTTGTATATGCATATTTATACATGTAGATCACTTTTTGTGTGTTAGTCACTCAGTCATGCCCGACTCTGTGATCCCATGGACTGTAGCCCACGAGGCTCCTCTGTCCATGGGATTTTCCAGGCAAGGATATTAGAGTGCGTTTCCATTTCCTTCTCCAAGGGTTCTTCCCGACCCAGGGATCAAACCTGGGTCTCCTACATTGTAGGCCGATGCTTTACCATCTGAGCTACTAAGGAAGCCCCATGGATGACTTTTTAAAAGATCTAAAAGGAAATTCAGACACATGCTACCACATGGATGAAGCTTGGAGACATTATGCTAGTGAAATAAAGCCAATCACAAAAGGACAAATACGTGATTCTATATTTAGGAAGGATGGAGAGTAGTCAGCTTCATGGAGACAGAAAGTAGAATGGTGGTTGCTGGTGGCTGGTTGGAGGGAGGATGGGGAGCTAGTGGCTTATGGGGAGGGTTTCAGTTTGGGAAGAAAAAGTTCTGGAGATGGATGGTGGTGATGTTTGCGCAACAATGTGAATCTACTTGATGCCACTGAACTGTATTCTTAAAATCAGTTAAAATGGTAAATTCTGTGATATGTGTGTCTTACCACATATACCAAAAATGATTTAGAGGCCCTAAACCAGATTTCGGGCATCCCTGGTTGCTCAGATGGTAAAGAACCTGCCTGCAATGCAGGTTCGATCTCTGGATCAGGAAGATCCCCTGGAGAAGGGAATAGCTATCCATTCCAGTATTCTTGCCTGGAGAATTCCATGGACAGAGGAGCACGGTGATCTACGGTCCATGGGATTGCAAAAAAGTTGGACATGACTGAGCAACAAACACTTTCACTTCACTTTCACACCAGATCTAACCGTGATTGCCACGGGGAGGGGAGTGAACTAGGGTTTGTGCAGGTAAAGGGGGTCTTTCACATTTCACTCTCTATGCTTCTGTATGGTTTGTAATTCTTGAATAACTCATATGATTTTTAAAAAACCAATTAAATATATATATAAAGTTCAAGTGGGCATAGGAGGGTTAGAGGGTGGGGATGAGGGAGGGGTTAGGGTCCAGAGAGTCCTGGAGGAGCTGGAGGGTATGGCCAAAGGGGTTACCTTATTAAGACCAATGCTGAGTGCAGGAGGATGTCAAGTAGCTCACTAGATGAGGAGGTTATAATCCAGTGCAGTAAACATTAGGAGCTCTGGGACCCCAGAGAAGGTGCTTAATCTACCCAGAGTATCATGGAAGACTTCCTGGGAGAAGTGACTGGAGCTAGGAGTGAGGACTGTGAGTAACTCAGCTGAAGAGCAGCAGCAGCAGACTCGGAGGCAGTATTTTCTGCAGCCCAAAGCCTGGAATCCCAAGCACCCTGGGCTGGAGGCCGTTGGTCTCACCACCGCGAAGGCACAGTTCCAGCCCTCTCCCCAGAGACTGGCAGGATGGGAGCAGTTATGCAAATCACCTCCTGGGTGTAGCAAGAGCAGGGACTGGCAGCTGCAGAGCCTCCCTGGCCTGGGGGTGGCGGGGAACAGATGCTTTGTTCCCATCTCTTCCCCCAGCCCTCCTGCGAGAGCCCCCAACCCTAATCCCATCTGGTTCACATTGGTCCTGTTTGGTTCCAATTGTCTCACTTCCTGCTACCGTCTCTGGGCACCCCAACCCCTGCCCCCCTATCTGTGGGAACAGACCCCTCCCTCTCTCCTTCCCTCAGCCTGCAATAAGGCCTTGGTTGGGGGAGGATCCCCAGGGGTGAGGGTCCCCAACAGCCCTGTGGACCTCCCCTTGACCCCTCTCATGAGCATGATGGGTCATGTCACTGTCCCCCAATGTGCCTTCTGCCCATTATTCTGAGGTGTCCTGGCTCTGATAATGCCCACCCTCATCCTTCTAGGTCTGGCCCAGACATCTAGGAACCCCACTATCCCCTTTGCCTGGTCCTTCTCAACTCCTGGGGAGGGGCATTCCATGTCAGGCACTGTGCTGGACTCCTCTGTCCCCACACCCAGGCCTTCCTGGGAGGTCCTTGGTAAGAGTGAGCCAGAGGTGTGTTTACCTGGAGGGCATTTCTCTCCAAAAGAAAATAGTCCCTAAAATAGTCCCCACTTCCAGGGGTTGCTGAACCTCAGAGACAGAGCTGGATAGGGTGGTGGTGGGTGTGTCAGGGAGCAAAGGGCTGATAACACAGGAGATGAGACTCCAGAAGGCAGGCACTCAGACACCCACCCATATGGAGTCAGCAAAGTGCTTTGGAGGGAAGTCAGAGAGTGCCCTCTGCTTCCACCTCTGGGATCAGCTGGGAGTGCAGCTCTCTCTCCAGTACCAGACCGTGCCCTGGTGAAACATGCTCTGTAGTGTTTGTCCCAAATGATCACTAATCAGTGACAAACTACACTTACCATAAGCCAAGCCCCTAAAATACGTTAACTCCTTTAATCCTCTTGGCAGCCCCATGAACGAGCTATCATCGTTGCCATCATAATCCCATTTTACAGCTGAGAAAGTTGAGTCGGGAAGAGGTTAAGTAACTGGTCCAAGGTCACACAACTGGTAAATTGTGAAGCCAGGATCTGGGCCCAGGAGCCTCTTAATCTTGGAGGCCAGGAGGCCCCCAGAGAGCTGGTGTCTCTGCTTCCATCACTACCTGCCCCTCGACTGGACCAGACTCTGGACTGGGAGCTCCTTGAGGACAGGAAAAGGGGCTGAGGTTCCTCGATGCCTCCCCCACAGCCAGCACTAGACATCCACCCATCCATTCATTCATTCATTCCATAGAGTTTTTCCTGAGTACCACGAGGCAGTCATATGCCAAAACCCCTCTGAGCCTCCAATCCCTCATCTCCAAAATTCAAATGTTGTCTGAGCAGAGGGGGTCCAAATAAGATACTGCAGGCCATGAATGTAATTTTAAAACTTCTAGTAGCCATGTTTAAAGGAGTAAAAAAATGACAGGTGAAATTAATTTTAATAGCATACTTTCGAACCCAATACCTCCAAAATACTATCATTTTAGCATGCAATCGATGTAAAACTGATGAATGAGATATTTGACATGCTTTTGTTTGTACTGGCCCCGAGAAATCCTATGCGTATCCCTTTCTGGCACTCCTTCCTACGGACTTGCCATCCATTCAGTGCTACGTGTGGTCGTCGTACTGGGCAGCACATATTCGGGCTGTGAGGTTCAGTAGAGATCAGAGGACACTGGTGCGTTAGCCTCCAGCTCCCAGTTGGGTCCGAGGTGGGAACACATCCAGGTGTGAAGGTCCCAGCCCCTTCCTTCCCTCGGCCTGGCAGAGCCTCCCCTTTCCTGCTCCAGGGGGAAGGGAGGCCCCTCTGGGGTGCCCCTGGGGCTGAGACGCTGCTAGCTTTCCGGGAAGAAGCAGGAGGAGGAGGGGGAGAGCAGTCTGGGGCCTCGAGGAGGGAGCTGCTGCCGCCTGGCACGGGGACAGAGTTTGTTTGCACCTCTTTGAAGCCGGGAGATGAAAGCCGGGCCCACATGGCTGCCTTTGATTCCCCCCTCCCTGGGCCCTCACAGCTGCAACCGGGCCAGGCCCGGTCCTTCGCTGCACCCGGGGAGCAGAAGAAGCCCCAGGCCAAGGGTTTCTCCCCTGGGTGGCTTGGAGTGTAAGCAGAGGAAGCACCCTCCATCCTGGGGCATCTACCCTCCCATAGACAGACCCACCCAAGGGAAGAGTGACAGCTTCCCTGGAGAGGATGGGGCAGGTGTGATGTGTAAGATGCAGGGGCGCCTGCAGACTCGAATCTCTCTTCTGCTAATGCCTGAGCATCCACCGTCAGTGGTCAGACCTTATGAAGAAACACAAGAGCGTGGCGGTTGAGAGTTGGGTGGATCCCTTTACCTCCCTAAGCCTTTTAATCCAACAAATGTTTGTTGTAGACCTACTGTGTGCTTTCAAACTGTGGTGCTGGAGAAGACTCCTGGGAGTCCCTTGGACAGCAAGGAGATCAAACCAGTCAGTCCTAAAGGAAATCAACCCTGAATACTCATTGGAAGGACTGATGCTGAAGCTGAACCTCCAATCCTTTGACCACCTGATGCAAAGAGCTGACTCATTGGAAAAGACCCTGATGCTGGGAAAGATTGAGGGCAGGAAGAAAAGAGGGTGACAGAGGATGAGATGGTTGGATGGCATCACCAATTTCACAGACATGAGTTTGAGCAAGCTCCGGGAGATAGTGAAGGACAGGGAAGCCTGGCATGCTGCAGTCCATGGGGTCACAAAGAGTCGGAGGTGATTCAGTGACTGAATAAGAACAACTGTGTGCCAGGCACTGTTCTAGGCACCCTCCAACTACATATCATGGAGCAGATGGAAGGAAATGATGTCTGTAAAGTGCTTAGCATGGTGACTGGCATGTGGAAATTGCTCAGTACATGTCAGGCAGTATCAGCATCATTACTGCCAAGTTCTGCAGGGTCTCTTAACCATGCCCAGGCACTGAGAGAAGAGGATCAGCTGCTGAAAGAGTGCCCACCCTCAGGGTCATGGCCGTCTGCTTCGGCCTGGGCTCTGCCACCTCCTCTCTCTTAGGCCCTTTGGGGCAGGTCCTGGCCTAGAAGGGAAAGCAGGAACATTGACCAAGACCACTGACGTCTCTGGGTCAAGAACGGCAGCTCAGATCGCAGGTATCATTCTCGGGGACCTCCTGGCTATGATAGACTCACATTCACATCTGAGACCTTGGTGGGCCCCTCCCCAGACCTGCAGACCCCTCCTCAGGCAACTGGAGACCCAGGGGCTGCAGGATCCTTTAGAGCAGCAGGGCTTTGGGCATCTGCTGTACTAGGGGCGTGGCTTCTGTGATCTCAGACCCTATATCATCCTGGCAGCATGGACAGGGTGTCCTCAGCCCTAATCCCTGTCCAAACAGTTTCTGGAGTCTCCCAGCTGCTGCCTCACCTCAGAGGAAGAATCACCTTTGTCCCCTTCCTCTGGCACAGGGCACCATCTGCACCATCCTGCTCACTGCATCCCCGCACACACACTGCTGGTTCACACTGCTCAGGGCACAGCAGTGCACAGAGCAGGTTTTCTTCTCTTGGGCCTGCGAGCCCCTCGGGTCAGAGAGGAGACGTGGTGGAGCCAGGGCTGCAGATGAGAGCCAAGTGGGTAAGACCCATGTCCCGAGGGCTCCTGGACAACCCCTGGTAGAAGAAAAGGTAGAAGCAGTGACAGGTTTTATTTTCTTGGGCTCCAAAATCACTGTGGACAGTGACTGCAGCCATGAAATTAAAAAACACTTGCTTCTTGGAAGAAAAGCTATGAGAAAACTAGACAGTGTATTAAAAAGCACAGACATCACTTTGCTGACAAAGGTCTGTAAAGTCAAAGCTATGGTTTTTCCAGTAGTCATGTACAGATGTGAGAGTTGTACCATAAAGAAGGCTGAGCACCGAAGAATTGATGGTTTTGAACTGTAGTGCTGGAGAAGACTCTTGAGAGTCCCTTGGATTGCTGGATCAAACTAGTCAATCCTAAAGGAAATCAACCCTGAATATTCATTGGAAAGACTGATGCTGAAGCCAAAGCTCCTATATTTTGGCCACCTAAGGGGAAGAGCCAATTCATTGGAAAAGACCATGATGATGGGAAAGATTGAGGGCAGGAGGAGAAGAGGATGACAGAAGATGAGATGGTTGGATGGCATCATCAACTCAATGGACATGATGAGTTTGAGCAAACTCCAGGAGATGGTGAAGGACAGGGAAGCTTGGCATGCTGCAGCCCATGGGGTCACAAAGAGCTGGACACAGCTGAGTGACTGAACAACAACAGACGCAGGTCATTCCCAGGTGCATCTCGATCCTCATGCATGGTCGTACCCATTTCACAGATTGGGGAATCAAGGCTCTTTCACAAATGCACACGTAGGAGGGAAGGCAGCCACATTGGGTGCCAGGTCTGATTGATTCCGAAGTCCATGTTCTTTTCACTCAACCTGCCAAGGAACCCAGCTCTCTCAGCGCACTCAGAGCAGCATAGTCTGAAACTCCAGGGCCGAGAAGCCTGCCCTGTAGATAGATGTGCTGGAGCAGAAGAACCCTGGCCTTGCAGACAGACAAGCTGGCTGGGGAAACCACCAACCCTGGAGCCTTGGGCAGGTCACCTCACCTCGAGATCTTCTTCTTCTCTTCCAGGGATTTCCCGAAACATGCATGGTTGGCAGGATTATCTTAGGTGTTAAATAGTCTTTTTAAAAAACTATAATTTTGTTTATTTATCCATTTTTGGCTGTACTGGGTCTTCATTGCTGTGCGGGATTTTCTCTGGTTGGCAGCGAGTGGGGGCTACTCTCTAGTTGCGGCGCATGGGGTTCTCATCGCAGCGGCTTCTGTTGTTGCCACGCACACTGTCTAGGGCGCTCGGGTTTCCATACTGTGGCATGTGGGCTCAGTAGTTGCGGCTTCCAGGCTCTAGAGCGCAGGCTCAATAGTTACAGCACATGAGGTTAGTTGCTCCATGGCATGTGGGATCTTCCTGGATCAGGGATCAAGCCCGTGTCTCCTGCATTGGCAGGCTGATTCTTATCCACTGAGCCTCCAGGGAAGCTCCTACATAGCCTTTTCTTTCTACTTCAGTTGTTACAGATTTGTTCTATTCTGTAGTAGACCAGAGAGATGTAACTAGCACACCCAACTCACAGTTTCACAGATATTTTGGCTTAGGTGGTGTCTACGTAAGTGAGAAAGGTGCATTGACTTAAGGGATGATACTAAGCAACTAAAAACACAGGTGGAAGGAGGATGTGATTTATCAGCTGCCTGTGTCTGGGGAGCAGGAGCTGGTACAATGACCAGCATCAGCCAGAGGGGGACACCAGGTGGCTCGGGGCTGGACGCTGGGTACCCTGGCCCCATTGGCTGGGGCGAGCTCCACAGAGGCTTGGACAGGAGAGGGAAGCGGGCATGGAGGTGGGAAGAGGGGGAGACGCCAGTGGGGCTCCAGGCTCACCCCGGCTGGCTGGCCTGCTGCATCCACCCGGGCCTCTGAGCCTGGAGGCCACATTGCTGCCTCCCCTCCCTGGGCCACGCAGTCCACAGCTGGCTGATGTAAAACACACATGTTTTGACTGAAGCTGTTCTCCCCCCACCTCCTGAAAAACGCCAACATTAAAGGGAGCGTAGCTTTGTAAAACTGAAACTGTAAAACGCTTCTGAAACCCAGCCCGGGGGATTAAAGAAACCACATGAAAAGAGATTTGGGACGACCTGCACCCTGACTTCCTGTTCAGAAGTTCGCTCACCATGTGCCTCCCACCCGCTGGTGCCATGGAGCGAGGAGGAGAAGGAGGGAAGAGGAAGGCCAGGCCCGCAGGGGCCACAGAGAGCCCCCAGAAGTCCAGCGCTCCCTGAGGTCCAAGGCCTGCCAACCTCAGCCATGGCCCTCCCAGGCCTCCAACTTCTGGGGGTTCTGAGAAGACACCCTGCTGCCCTTGCTCTTGGACATCCTCTCTTGTCATAACAGAGGGATCAGGCAAGCAAATGAGACCTCAGCCAACCACCATAGGCCTCCCTCCCAGTTTCTGCCATTCTCCCCTGCTATTCCCAATGTGGTCTTCACTGGCCCTGGAGCCTCGTAGAGGCAGGAAATGTTTGGACCCCAGCTTGGCTTCCTGTCCTAGCATAGCTAAGAGCCTCCCCAAGGCACAGGAACCAACTACGTGTTCGAATCCTAGCTCTGCCCTTCTTCGCTCATGGGATGAGCACGAGCTACCATTGGAAGCTCCCACTATCCCCTACCCTCGTCACTGAACAGCATGAGCGATGCTGTGTGCAAAGATGCTGCGACTGGGATGATGCCAAGGCGGTCCTTCTCCCACTCTTAGAAGACTGGGGTAGGAGTTCCCATGGGTCTCCCTCTTGCTATGTATGTGTTCTTGGGCTCATCACTTTCCCTCTCTGGGCTCAGGATCGTCATCCTTGAAAAAAAGAGGGTAGGATGGGCTTGGTCAGAGGGGAAGCCTGACCTATGGACAGACATCATATCCAATCGTGCATGGACACGCACTCATCCCCCACCACACACATCATACACACACGAAGACACACACAGGCCACTTGGTGGCCACCCCCAGCTTCATTACAGCCCTCTTTCCCTTATATAAACTCCCCATGCCCTCCAGTGTCCCCCGCAATCACTTACCTAATATTAGGATATTAAAAAATATGGCAAGATTTTAAGAGACTTATTAAAATGCAATTAGCAGCCTGTACGACTTAAGCAGGGAGATTATTTTTAAAAATGACTTGATTGTGCAGAATACCACGCACCTTCCTGAGGCCGTAAACCTGCCAATCACACATATTCTCAAATGAGGAGATTTCCCCGCTTTCTCTTTGTCCTTCAGGGTTTTCTCCTGCCCCCAGGGACCATGAAGGCTGTGGTACCCCAGCCATCTGCCCACACACAGACACTCTGAACCCTGCAAGAGGCCCCTCAGAAGGAAGCAAATGGGTTAATCAGGTTCATGCCAAACCTGGAGAAGCTTCCAGAAACTGGCCAGAGGGTAGGCATGGGGATGAAGAAGCTCCCATTCCCCCACTCATACCCACCCCTGTTAAGATTTGGGTCTGGCGGGGGCTGCAGCCGGGATAACGATGACAAACTGTCCTCGGAAGGGGCTGGGGATAGGAAGGGCCAAGGGAGGAGGAAGAGGTCCCAGGGAGAGGGCTGCTGCTGACCCCCTCTGAGGGCTAAGCCTCAGAGACCCCCTGCCAACGCCCCCCACCTAGCGCCCACTTTCCCGGCTGGAACGGTGGGTTATGCTGCCCCCTGCTGGCTGCTCTTCACACTGCAGCCCCGCTCCCGGGACCGGCGGCTGAGCAAAGCAGCGGGGCTCGTCCAGGGTCAGTCCTTCTCCAGATGCAGGTTCATTAGACGGACCCCAGGATCCTCCAGGCTCTAGCCTAAAAAGAAACACACCTCTGGAAGCATGGGACCCGCTCTCTGGCCACCCCCACCCAGGCCGCCCCACCCCTGGCTGGAGTTTATCAAATGTGCTCGCTACTTCCTGGCATTAGGCTCCCGCTGGCACTTTTATTCCAACCATAAAAAGGCTATTTCATTGAGAAATAAAGTCCCATCTCCCTGACGTGTAACTCCTTTCAGAGCTCTTATTCAGCTGCCAGGCAAAATTTATGTTTCCTGGAGGCTTTCTCCTGGGATTGCAACTGGAAATGGGGGAGAAGGGGCCGGAAGGGGGAATTTCCTTTCTGGCTGATGGACATGTATTTATTCCTTTGACCTAAGGATCCCCAGAAACCCAAGGTGTCCAGGAGGGAGCCTTGGCCTTGGAATGAGAAGGCCAGGGTTCGAACCCTGGTTCTGCCACCTATTAGCTGTGACCTTGAGTGAGGCTGAGTTTGTTATTCAGTCGCTAAGTCATGTCTAACTCTTTGTGACCCCCATGGACTACAGCATGCCAGGCTTCCCTGTCCTTCACCATCTCTCAGAGCTTGCTCAAATTCATGTCCATTGATATCACCCATTGATATCATGTCCATAGATGATATCACCCAACCACCTCATCCCCTGTCATCCCCTTCTCTTCCTGCTTTCAATCTTTTCCCAGCATCAGGGTCTTTTCTAGTGAGTCAGTTCTTTATATCAGGTGGCCAAAGTATTGGAGCTTTAGTATCAGTCCTTCCAATGAATATTCAGGGTTGATTTCTTTTAGGATTGACCGGTTTGATCTCCTTGCAGTCCACTGGACTCTCAAGAGTCTTCTCCAGCACCACAGTTCAAAAGCATCAATTCGGTGCTCAGTCTTCTTTAGGTACAACTCTCACATCTGTACACGACTACTGGAAAAACCACGGCTTTGACTATATAGACCTTTGTCAGAAAAGTGATGAGGCCAAGTTTTGTCATCTATAAAATGGGAAGAACAAGTCCTCTCTTCCTCAGAGGGATAGTGCTAGATGCAGTGAGCAGATGGAGGCAGAAATTTATTAGATGCTGTTGAGTGCAAGTATCGAAGGTATATGGAGGCAGAGGAGTTCTCAGACTCCGAAGGGGGCAGGGGGCCCCTGGCACAGATTCTCCCAGGGGTGGTCTTCAACTGCCTTGTGCGTCAGAATCACTTGGAGGACTTATTACAACACAGCTTGCTGGGTCCTGCCCTGTGAGTTTTTGAATGGTAGAGGCAAGAATTTGCTTTTCTTACAAGTTAGCAGGTGAAGCTGATGCTGTTGGTCTGGGGGCTCCACTTTGAGAACCACCATTCCGAAGGTTTTAAGATCTAGGCTGCGAGACAGCTCAGCTTGGGCCTCAGGGAAGGCATGAGGAGCAGGTGGGAGGTCACCTGTGGAGTCAGGTAGATCTGAGCTGTAGCCAGCTCCATGGGAGCTGTCTTGTTTCCCCACTGGCTTGGCCAGCCCCTACCCCGAGTCGAGACCTGTGAGCATGAATGTCAGTAGGTGGACTGACCTGGGCAGGATGGACCTTGGAAGGGGATGGGTTCTCTCAGAGCTGCATTAGAGATTCTTGATTGCCATCTTCAGGGGTTGACTGCCAAATCACCCTAGAGCAGGGGTCCCCAACCTCCTGGATTTAATGTCTGATGATCTGAGGTGCAACTGATGTACTAATGATGGAAATAAAGTGCACAATGCATGTAATGTGCTTGAATCATCCAGAGACCATCCCTCCAATCTACCCACCTACCCTGGTCCATGGGAAAACTGTCTTCCACAAAACCAGTCCAGTGGTTGGAGACCGCTGCCCTGGAGCACCGGTTCCTGTTTCCAAACAGCCGCATGCCAAGGTAGGAGCTCAGAGAAGTGAACTGACTTGCTCAAGGTCACACAGCTTGGGCAGGACACCCAGAAGAGAGCTCTTCTCACCACACTGCCTCTCTGGTTATGCAGTAATTTGGAAGATTACTAAATTGATGACTCCAATTCCAGTTTAAGTAATATTCAAATACCCAACAGAGACTTGCAGCTAAGGCTGAAAGAGCATGTTGTGATGGAAGAGGTCTGACGTGGGAAGCATCTAAAATCTGGAAATTCGAGACCTTCCACGAGGGAAAAACAAGGAGCTGGGATGTTTTAGAGCGTGAAAAATGGCTTTGTGCTCAAGGAGGGAAAACCCAAAAGGGAATCTGGATCACTGACTGTTCCCATAACAGGAGAAAAGGACAATAAACACATCAGACACTGGATTTTACACACAGAGTCATGGGGGGCATGCTGAGGATCCAAGCTGCTGAGGGTAGGGGGCCCCAGATTTCTAACTACCCCCAAATCTCAGGTTGTCTGAGATCCCACCCAGCAGGGCACTGACCGGGAGGGGCAGAGCCACTGTCTGCCAGGATCTTACCGATTACACTCGTGTCAGCTGTCAGCCGTAAACAAATGACTGCATGACCACGGGGGAGGTCTCAACAGGAAAACCGGAGGTCCCCAGGGCAGAGAAGACACTGGGGCACGTGTACACATGGCTGCGGGTCAGACCCAGGTGCCACCCAGGCCCTGCCAGACCTGGAGCCCCGGTTCCAGATCCAGGGTTGTCCTATATTGAGGGAGAACAGGAGCCGTCCGGAGAAGCGGGATCACTTTCTAATTAAGTATGACTGTCCCGGTTTTGAGCCGATGCGGAGCAGAGCGAAGGGAAGGAAGAAAAGGAAAGTGGTTTGTTCCAGCTGTGCAGCGCGCTGAGCTGGGAAGAGTGCCCAGAGCAGTTAATGTCCAGACCCTTTCAGCCTTGCAAATCGCTGCCCGCCTGGGGGGTGTAGAGCCATTTATGCCAGGTAAAGGCGGGCGATTTCATTAACTTCGTTCCCTGTGTCTCGTCTCCAAGGGCGCGGGTGGTTAAATGTGAGCAGGACTTGGTAAAGGGTCAGCCTGGTTGGCAGGACTTGCTGAGGGCTGTGCGCCTCTGGTCTTTGAGGTCCCGAGGCTGAGTGGCTCTGCAGAGGTGAAGAGGGGAAGAGGTGGGTGTGGGGCAGGGCCACGGGGCAGATGAAAGACAAACTGAGTCAGAGACTGATTCCAGACAGAAACACTGCAGGCCTGGGGACTCCCCCTCCAAGCTTCTAGTGCAAGAGGTTTGATCCCTGATCCGAGAACTAAGATCCCATGTGCTTTGAGGGCAGCCAAGAAAATATATTTCAGAAAAGAAGAAAGAAAGACTGCAGGCTGGTGTTTTGGGGTAGAAGATGTGACATGTCTCAAATGTCACCAGCAGTCACCCCCACCACTCCAGCCACCCCAAGTCCTCCAGGTGCAGGGCGAGAGTGGCCCAAGCCCTCAACGAGGAGCCCTTGGAGTCACCTCTCCTCATGGGGCCTCTCTTGCCCTCCCCTTGTCCCCTCCCTGCTGCTCTTGTCCATCTGATGTCCAGCTTTTTAAAACAGAATAAAGCAAGGCTCCTGCTTCGGCCTTCAGGCTCTGCTGGTCCCCTCCTCCCCCCTACTTTCTCCCGCTGGAAGGCCGTCTTTCTGTCCCTTCCACCCTCCTCAGGACCCTGGCACTTGCCTTGCCTCTGCCTGGATGTCCCCTACCCCAGCTCTTTCCAGACCAACTTCCTCAGAGGGTCAGGGTCTGCCCCCACCATCCCACCCAAAGCAGCCTAGGATGTGCCCGCCCACGTTGTCCATTTGGGGCTCTTCAGAGCACTTGGTGGGATCTAGAACCGTCCATGCATGTGTTCATTGTTGCTCTGCCTGCCCCTCATATGCACGCGTGTGGGGCTTTCTCTGTCCCATTCCCCTTCCTCTGCAAGTGGACCGGTGCCTGCACAGAGGATGCACTCCGTAACTAAGTGATGCAGTCCAGGAGATGCTCTACAGGAAGGGGAGTGATCTGGGGAACCAGCCAACAGTGAGCCCACGACAGCAGCGCTGGGCTCCAACCATTGCCCCACCAGCCTCTGCAGACCTTCTAGCCCCCCCAGCCCTGGTTTCCTGTGAGTTGCTCCAGGCTTCGAAGAGGTCAGGCCTTCTTTCCTCACCAGTCCAGGCCACCCAGCCAGCTGTCCAGGGCAGCAGTCAGAGGCTAGGTCCTCCTCCTACCGGCTTCCCCTCTAGGTGTCAGGCTTGCCCTGGCATGGGGGGCCGCCATCCCTGGGCAGCAGCTACCCACAGGGGAAACGCCTGGAGGGGCGGGGAGGGTGCGGAGGGGGCAGGCCTTGGAGTCACGGTTCCGATTCAAGAAGGGAAATCATCTGAGCTTTTAAAAAATTAAATGGAGTCAGTAATTTGATTTCAGAGAGAAGCTGAAAACCTCGTAATGGCAGGAGCAGCTCAATTCCGTGGTGAAAAGGAAAAGCCTTAAATGGGGCTATTAAGCTTTTGCCTGGGATGGATCTGCCTGGAGAAGTAGGAAGGAGGGAGGGCGGGTGGGGGGAGAAGTCATCCTCAAGATAGAGACCGTTTATCAGCCAAGACAACCCTGATTATTTATTTATTTATTTATTTTGCATTTCGGGCGTTGCCGAAGGCCTCCTCTTGGCTGCATTTCAAATCCCACTTCCAGTGAAGGGCCAGCCTGGGGGTGGGGGTGGGGCTGCTACCCTTCCGGGGAAGCGCTGAGTACCCGCTCTGGCTCAGGCCGCAGCTGGGCTTCTGGGCTAGAGAGCCTGGGAACTCTGGCGTCCCTGGGGGTCAACAGGGGTCACCGGAGCTGTCCGAGCCAGCAGAGTGCCAGCTGCTGCCATGGGAACCAGAGGAAGGGAGTGGTGAGTCATGAAAGCAAAGCAGCAGCACTCCCCATTCCTCTCCTGGGGTTCCTCCCATGAGGCTCTTTAATGACCTGGGGTCGTGGCCCTCTGAGGCCCAGGAGAGAGGACTTCTCACATCACAGCACTTTATCAACACCTACCTTCTCAGAAGACATCTGAACTATTGTTGTTCAATTGCTAAGTCGTGTCCAGCTCTTTGTGACCCCATGGACTGCAGCACACCAAGCTTCCCTGTCCTTCACCATCTCCCAGAGTTTGCTCAAACTCAAGTCCATTGAGTCAGTGATGCCACCCAACTGTCTCTTCCTCTGTCGTCCCCTTCTCCTCCTGCCTTCAATCTTTCCCAGCATTAGGTTCTTTTCCAATGAGTCAGTTCTTTGCATCAGGTGGCCAGAGTGTTGGAGCTACAGCTTCAGCATCAGTCCTTGCAATGAATTTTCAGGCTTGATTTCCTTTTGGATTGACTGGTTTGATCTCCTTGCACTAGAAGAGACTCACAAGTCTTCTCTAGCACCACAGTTCGAAAGCCTCGGCATTCAGTCTTCTTTATGGTCCAACTCTCACATCCTGAGCTATGACTGAAGGCTTATCATGCTCTGCTGGAATAAGCAACCATCCTCTCTGCCTGGGCCTGGGAGCCTGACTGTTCAGCTTCTCTAGATGGCAGCAGAAATGACCTCAAGAGTGGCTCACAGGCTCTGAGTTAGAAGCCTGTGTCCATCTTCTCAGTGGCCCCTAAACAGACCTGTTGGGAAAAACCATTGTCAACCCCTGTGTAACTGATCTGGAAACTGAGGCACAGAGAGGTTAGTGCCTTGCCCAAAGTCACCCAGCCAAAGAATGAAGGGACTGGGACTTGAACCACAGCAGCCTGGCTGCAGAGCCTACAACCCTTCTCTTTTCCCGTGCCTCACACATTTAACAGCAAAAAGACAAACACAAAAGCCCTGAGTGTGCACTCATGGGTTGTCCAAGCAGGTGGGTGTGCATGCATGTGTGCTCAGTCTTATCTGACTCTTTTGTGGCCCTGTGGACTGTAGCCCACCAGGCTCCTCTGTCCATGGAATTCTCCTGGCAAGAATACAGGAATGGGTAGCCATTCCCTTCTCCAGGGATCTTCCCAGCCCCAGGATCCAACCCATGTCTCCTGCATTGGCAGGTCACTGAGCCACCTGGGAAGCCCCAAGCAGGTGGCAGCCATGCCCAAATGATGCCCACCCACCCCCTTCCTTGCACTAGTCATCCCTTGGGGCACTGCCAGGACTCACCCCACTAAGGGAGTCTCTCAAAGGCCCTCGTGAAGTTCTGAAGCTCATGAGGCCTGTGCCCTCCAGGGCTTGATGCCAACATGGGCTCTGTCGGTTCCTGCTAGGGGCTCCCCAGGCCAGCAGGGAAAGGGTCTCTAGGTTCAGCTAGGCTGGGTGAGGAAATGGGTGCTTGTAAGCTCTTTGTTTGCTGGACGTGTGTGTGCCACCCCCACTCAGCCTGCTCCACTGGCCAGCTGTGCACTGACTTTAGGCCTTGGACTCTGTATGACTCTCCCATAGATGAGGCAGTGGCCTTCTAGGAGGCAGAAGACAGACAGCTCTCAGGAAGGGCTGTCAGGTGGCTGCACTCTGCTGGCAGCTTCTCAGCAGTAAGAACTGGCAGGAGGGCGGCTGGGCCCTCCCTGTGCTCTGGCTTGGGCTCAGGTCTGAGACCTTCAGACGGGCACCAAGGCCTGGCACTGCACCTTGGAAGTAACTGTTGGGGCAGTGATGGTGGCATGTGCCCCCAGAAGGAGGGTGAATCCCCCCCAGGTCCCGACTTGGTTCTGGGAATGACAGATCCAGGTGCCCTCTGATCCCTCCCCAGGTGGCCCCACAGCTTCCATTCTGGAGTTGGTTGGCTAGCACTTTCTCAGGGGACAGTGGGAAGCCAACACCTCTCCAGCCGGGCTGGTCTTCAAGGACCTTGTCAATGGCTGGACCTCCTGTTGGCCTGGCCAGGGCCCCAGACATGGTCTAGTTGGCTGCCACCTCCCCCTGTGACAGTCCTCCAGGAGGAGAGGACTTCCTGGTAGCTGGGGGGAGGATCTGTTCAGGCCTAGACTGTCAGGGTCACAGATAACCTGAGACCCCCAGAGAGCCAGGTAGAAAGGAGACAGCTGAAGACAAAGTTCCCTGGGGGCAGGAAGAACTGGACAACTACTATAGTGAGACGAGGGGACCAGGTCACCCCACTTTCCCTGGGGGAGCTGATCCTCTGGGAAAGGGAAAAGGGAAGCCAGTAGGTGAGCATCTTCTTGCACAGGCTGGCTGTTTGCAGAAATGGTCCAAGCCCCTTCTGCAGCGAGAGAGCGGTGGAGAGAGAAAAATCTCCAGAAATAAGATGTGGTCTCGGCCACTCTGAGAATGGCAGCTGGTGGCAGCTGCGACCTGAGGCTGGTTCTCTAGGCCTGGCTCCCAGGCTCTGGCCACAAGTCCGTGGAGATGTGCTTCAGTTTCCCCCTGATTTTGTGCACAGCCACAGACCCTCCCTACTGCCTCCTCGTGCCCAGTCCCAAGGCCGTGGAGGGATGTGAACCAGGCAGGACAGCTGGGCTGCACTCAGGTGGGAGCTCTCAGCGAGGGTTGGGGGCGGGTAGTGTTGGGGAGCTTTATCAAGAAAATGGCTAGCATTTGAGGAGGAGGAGACATGGCCAGAGATCAGAGTGGGGCTCCCTTTGGAAGAATGGTGGTGAGAGAGGGGCCTTGTGCCTGGTTGGGTCCACTGATGCCTCGTGGGGCTGTGCCCTTTAGGGGAACCTGTGAGTGGAAGTCAGGGTGAGGACTTCCATCAGCCAGTCCATGGGAACTGGACTTCCATGGTGAGCGAAGCTCTGACAAAGCCCCTCCCAACAAGGACCTATTGTATACCACATGGAGCTCTGCTCGATGTTATATGGCAGCCTGGATGGGAGGGGTTTGGGAGAAGAAGAAAAGATACATGTATATGTATGGCTGAGTCCCTTTGCTGTTCACCTAAAACTACCACAACATTGTTAATTGGCTGTGTGTGTGTGTGTGTTAGTTGCTCAGTTGTGTCCGACTCTTTGCTACCCCATAGACTATAGCTCACCAGGTTCCTCTGTCCATGGGACTTCCCAAGCAAGTATATTGGAGTGGGTTGCCATTCCCTTCTCCATGGGATCTTCTCAACCTGGGGATCGGACCTGGGTCTTCCACATTGCAGGTAGATTCTTCACCATCTGAGCCACCTGGGAAGCCCCGTTAATTGGCTATACCCCAATACAAAATAAAATGTTTAAAGTTAACAAAAAAGAAAGAAAGAAAGCCCTTCCTGCTGCTGCTGCTCAGTCGCTTCAGTCGTGTCCGACACTGTGCGACCCCATAGACAGCGGCCCACCAGGCTCCCCCGTCCCTGGGATTCTCCAGGCAAGAACACTGGAGAGGCCTCCAAATGCAGCTGGTCCTCAGTTTGGAACTGGGAGAAAGTGGCAGATGGCATTCCTGCTGGAGGGGTTCCTGGGGATGGTGGGGAGTGGTCCTCAGCATGGCAGCTGAAGCAGACAACTCCTTCCTGAACCTCTCAGAAAGGAGGCAGAGATCAAGTCCTTCTCCTAAGAGAGAAGAATCCTCCCGACACCCTGCTGGAGGGGCCATTTTTACAGACAGGGAAACAGGCTTTGGAGTTCAAGTTCAAGCACTGGAGTAGAAACTGTCCTCATCGGTTGAATTTCACAGACCCTTGACCTGGAGTCCTTTTTGAGACCAAAATCTATTTCTGAAATTGAATCACAATTTCAGCTTTTCTGTAAATTTTTATTTATTTATTTTTTGTTGCTGGGTCTTCATTGCTGCACACAGGCTTTCTCTAGTTGCAGCGAGCAGGGGCTACTCTTCATGGTGCTCGGGCTTCTCGTGGAGGTGGCTTCTGTTGTTGCAGAGCACAGGCTCTAGACACACAGGCTTCAGCAGTTGCAGCGTGCAGGCTTGGTAGTTACAGCTAGTGGGCTTTAAGAGCACGAGCTCAGTAGCCGTGCCACACGGGCTTAGTTGCTCCACGGCATGTGGAATCTTCCCAGACCAGGGATCGAACCTGTGTCCCCTCCATTGGCAGATGGAGTCTTATCCACCAAGCCACCAGGGAAGTCCCAGGTTTTCTGTAAATTGCCCCTGGTCCCAACTCTCTGCCTCTCTGTTTGATGCCACCAGCTGGTTCCATCTCTGAGCCATTCCCTGTGTTGAGACCAAATCCATCAGCTCCGCCCCAGGAACCATCCAGAACAGACTCTGCGTTGACCCCGTCGACATCCCGGGCAAGATCGTTCTTTGTTGTTGGGGGGCCTCCTGTGCACCCCGGCAGCATCCCTGGCCTCTACCCTCCACGTGCTAATAGCATCGCCTTGCCTTGTCATAATCAGAAACATCTCCAGACTGCTAACTGTCCCCCGGGAGGCAAAAATGCACCCCACCCAGTTGCAAATTCTGGCTCACAAGTCAAATATAGCCCTTAGACATGTTTGGTTTGGCCTGCAGAGGGTTTAAATATTTTCTAAATTAACTGACAAAATTTTATAAACAGCTTTTCCTGAAAAGTCACATTTGGCCACGCCAGCCTGCCTCCCTACAAGGCAGGAATGGGTTCCAGTAAAGTGAAGCTACTTTTCTTTTTTTTTTTTCTTTTCTGGCCACACCACTCAACACGTGGGCTCTTAGTGCCATGCCAGGGATCAACCCCATGCCCTTGCATTGGAAGCAAAGAGTTTTAACCACTAGACTGCCAGGAAAGTCCAAAGCTACTCTGTTTAAAGTGGTCTGGTGGCTGCCAGTGCACCAGAGTCCCCGCCACTCCCTTGTGGCTCCTACACTGAACTTCATGGCCTTTGTCATCCGACACTTGGGCCAGGTGTGGTTGGAGCAAGATGCTAAACAAGGCAGGGCCCCTGATGGTTTTCTAACCCTCACTCCTTTACACTCCCCACATTTTTGCCCGTAACTCCTGCTTTAAAATGTAAAACAGGTTTAGCTAAACCACCCTCTTGGTTTCTTTTCCAGGCTGGGCACTCCATTGCCTCCACTGTCCTTGACACCTCTGATCTTAAGTAATTAGGATTTCTCCCATAGGTTCTAATCACCTTTTGCGGGGGAGGAAGGAGATTTTTAAAAATCTGTAAAGAGGAATTCCCTGCAGTCCTGTGGTTAGGGCTCTGTGCTTCCACTGCAGAGGGCTTGGGTTTGATCCCTCATTGAGAAACTAAGATCCTCCATGAGGTGTAGCCAAAAATTAAAAAAAAATAAAGTGTGTGTGTGTGCTCAGTCACTCAGTCATATCTAACTCTGTGGCCCCATGAACTGTAGCCTGCCAGGCCCCTCTGTCCATGGAATTTTCCAGGCAAGAAATACTGGAGTGGGTTGCCATTTCCTACTCCAGGGGATCTTCTCAACCCAGGGATCAAACCCAAGTCTCCCTTGTCTTCTGTTTTGGCCAGTGGATTCTTTACCATTGTGCCACCTGGGAAACCCAAGTAAATAAAGACTAACAGTTTAAAAAAAAATCTGTAACCTCCAAGTGCTTAGGCACTAATATTCCAATAGATTACCCACATATTATCTCAAAGAAATGTTCTTTGTCTAAAACTTTTTAAAAATTCCTGCTGAAAATTCAATCCCATGGGCATTTATTAAGTGTTTACCAAGGCCAAGGCAGTCTGATAAGGCCCACAAAGAACAAAATGCTGAACCAGGCAGGGCCCCTGATGGCAAGGAGTTCCCAGACCGCAGGACAAGACAGGAGCGTGTACCAATAACTATAATAAGAATAGAAAGACCTAGAAACTGCAGGGGATATACAAGGAAGGCATGTTGGAAACCAGGGAGGGGAGAGGTTCATTCTGGCTGCAGGTATTAAATTAATAAAACAAGGAAGAGAACATTCTTTCCTTGTGTAAATCTTTCGAGAGAGGCCAAAAAGACTTCCTAAAATGTTCTTATTGCTGTTGCCAGCTATTTTTGTATCTTATGTACTAGGTCCCTACCAAGAACCTACCCTCTCTTCAAAGCCCTAGACAAAGGTCACGTGCTCCTTGGCGTCTCCCTCCCCAAACCCGCCTGCCCTCCATTACAACTCCCTGGACATTTCTTTTTTTTTTTTTTTCCCCTGGACATTTCTTCTCTCCCCTTCCAGACAGGCCAGTACTTGAAAGCAAGGACAGAATCCGGTGAACTCCGTTTCCTCCCACGGGGCCTCACGCGTGGCAAATGCTTAGTGAATATTTGTTGGATAAAATTCTGGCCCTCCCTTTCCAAAATCAATGTCATCGCTGCAGGAAACTGTTAAAACAAAAACAGCCGAAATGTGTAAAAACTTTCAGGAAACTTTTCCATTTTTAGCAGACTGTTAGAACTCATCCCCGCCCCGCCTCTTCCTTTGTTTCTAATTCTGAATTTGGGGCTAGATGGTAGGCAGTCCCCCTTTTAATCTTTAAATATACTTCTGAATATAATTACATTTTTATGCAGCACCGAAACATCATATCCTGGTAACGGGGCATTCTTGCACTATTAACATCTGAGTTAAATCTCCTTCGCGTCTGTCTTCTATTGAGGACAGTTAGGAAGTCGAAGATGAAAGTGATCAACATCATTTGTGAATTATGTGTATTTCCTTATGCTGTATTTCAATGGGTTTTGCTCCTGGTGGTTTTGCGAATACCAGGTTGTCTGGTAACTGCGCTTTCACCAAAAACCCCTTTCAAGCGGAGAATCCCAGCATTTTGGAGAGGACACACACCACGTGGAGAAGAGGGCTCGACTTGGGCTCAGAAATAAATGGCATCAAGTACTATTCTTTGCCGAAGAGCCTACTCCCTCCTGTAGGTGACCCGAGAAGCTGGAGCCCACACAGATTGCTGGAGGATCGAAATGGAAGTGGCTCATTTTGTGCCAGGAACCCCACTGAGCTCCTAAGAACCATCACCTCCAGTCCTCAGAGCAGGTACCCCTATTCTCATTTTGCAGGTAAAAAAAAAAAAAAAAGGCTGAGGTCCTGCAGCTAGAAAGTTAACGTGTGCCTTCCCTCTCCCCGGCACTTTGACCGCATCACCACATCAGCCAGCAACCACATCATCACCAGTTCCCTCGGCCTTCCTGTTCCTGGGCCAGTTCCAGCCAGTGTGCCTGATGCCATTGCTTCCCTGGTTGGGTGTGGGACGTGTCAAGCCAGGGGATAGGAAGCCTTGTCATGGGAGAAAGAGCCACAGGCAGAACCAGCCCTCTCCGTGACTCTCACGCATACACCGGAAAAACCCCAGAGGATGGGTGGGGGAGCAAATTTCCAGCTCAGGGCCATCCTATAGAAAGCCTGCTTTCCCGGGGCTCCTTGGGCCTCCTGGCAAAGCTGCAGGGCAATGAGGTGTTATTTGCATGTGTCACAGTGCATCCTGCGCCCTGTGGCTGTCCCTCCCATGGAGCCACCCTGACAAGACCGGCAGCTTCCAGGGTGTAAGTGGCAAAGGTCCATTCCTGCTGGCCTCACCGTGCTGCACTCATGTCTCTGACTCCTCACCACCTCAGTGGCCTGAGCAGAAGGGGCCTTCAGAAGGGGCAGGACAGCCAACACCACTACCAAGACCCTGGCCTGGACCTGGTACACCCCAGCCTCCAGGACACAGACCACCACAGTCTCTGTCTTCAAGATGTAGGACTGGAACACTCAGGAATTTTAGGCTCAGGCTCTCCTCTTGTGGCTTAGACAGTGAAGAATCCACCTGCAGTGTGGGAGACCTGGGTTTGATCCCTGGGTTGGGAGGATCCCCTGGAAAAGTGAACAGCAGGCTACCCATTCCAGTATTCTGGCCTGGAGAATTCCATGGACAGAGGAGCCGAGTGGGCAACAGTCCATGGGGTCACAAAGAGTCGGATCCGACTGAGCGACTTTCACTCACTCCTCTGAGTAGGAGCCTCTTTAGACCAGATCAAGTCTCTGCTTTGGGACATGAACAAGACCCCCAACTCTGGCTGGGGGGATGATTCTGGAAGAACACGTGACACAGAAAGATACACACTCTGCAGTCACATGGACAAGAGGGTGGTGGCAGGACCACAGCCAGGGGCCACGCCCGTGGCCGGCATAGTACATTTTCGGGATCAGTGACATGAGGTTGGGTTTCCCAGGTGGCACTAGTGGTAAAGAACCCCCCTGCCAACGCAGGAGCAGTAAGAGACTCAGGTTTGATCCCTGGGTCAGAAAGATCCCCTGGAGGAGGGCATGGCAACCCACTCCTGTACTCTTGCTTGGAGAATCCCATGGACAGAGGAGCCTAGCCAGCTACAGCACATAGGATTGAACAGAGTCAGACATGACTGAAGTGACTTAGCTTACTTGCTCGCTCAACACGAGATTACTTGGTGTTGAGTATCACTCCCTGGGCTGGAACGTGGCTGCACTGATGAGCAAGAGAAGGAAAAGCCATCCCCAGCACCGGGGGATCCCACCATACTCAGAAGCCCACAAGGAAGCAGATGCTGAGAGCAGCTCTGCTGTGGGGAACTACAGAGATGTCTCAGCCAAGACTTCTTCAGCTCGGTGACCTAGCCTGGTGCCCCTTTCATTACCAAAGCTGCTCTTAAGAAATAAAGCTTGTATCAGTTGTTTACACTTTAGCAAGAATTTTGTCGTGTCAGCCCTCTCACGGGGCCGTTTTAAGCCAGCTCTGCAGTGGCTAAATGAAAGCATCTGTCTCTGAGTAAATGGATTTCAAACATTGTGAATAAGAAAAGAGATGTTTGAGGGCTTGGTGAGGCCATCCCCAGTGCCCTAAAGTCCCCAGAGCCCCGTCGTAAAATCTGGCCCATGATAAAATTCTAATACACCCATGTCACATCTTAGTCACCTCAGATCTACCCGCTCAGGATGAAGCCTTGGATCCACCTAACTCCGCACACAGAGTTCCTTAAAATTTAATTCCCCAAAAGTAGGAAGTGATCTTCCCGGCCCCTCTGTATCACACCCCACGCTGGATGAAATAGTTATCACATCCAGGGTCTAGATCAGGGGTCCCGACCACTGTCAGACCACAGAGCCCTGGAGAGCCTGGTGAAGACAGAGGACCCTCTCTCATCTATGTTCTCAGAGCCCCTGGAGGCCACCTCGGACTTCCTAGGAGTTTGAAGACCCCCGGGTTTGGAAAAGCAGATGATTCCACTTTTCATCCAGTCTCCATACTCCATCCCTACTCCACACACACACTCATACCCACCAGGAAGAGCCAAGGTCTGTCTGTGCCAAGCAATTCAAGAATGCACGGCTGAGATGGGGTGGGCCCACTGGCACAAGGTGCCCAGAGGATGGAGGAACACAGAAGGGACCAGAGAACAACGCAGCCAGAAAGGCAGGACCTTGGGGGCACCCCTGGGTCTCACCCGGTGGGCCAGCGGCTCCCAAAGACTAGGTGTAGGGACTTGCCTGGTAGTCCAGAGCTTCCTCCAACCCAGGGGGTAAAGGTTTGATCCCTGGTGGGGGAACTCAGATCCTGCCTGCAGTGCGTCTCAGCCAAAAAATAAAGCCTAGGCATAGTGGCCGCTCCCCACAAGCAGCAGGGACCCTGGGGGATGTGCAGCACCTGCTGAGGCTGGAGTGACTCCTGTGACCTCAGAAACTGCTCCTCCAGAAGCAGACCCCCTCCGACATTCCAACCAGCCTCTGGACTGAACCCCCAAGTGTCATAGAGCTCAGGTCAGGGACTGTGGCTCCAGTACCACCGGAAATATTATTTAGCTGAGATATTTTTAGCAGCAAGCCAGCTCAGAGCAAATGTCATGTGAGCCATCTTCTCTTACACGGCAACTTTGGGCTATTTAAAGAGATGGTAATTACGCTCCTGCCACCATGATCAGGACGACGAGCTGAATGCGTGATTGCAGAAGCCCCCCGTCTGCCTCCCAGAGCACTTGATGCTAATGCAGCCCAATTTTCGAAGCCGCCTGCCTAAATCTGTCCAGTCTCCAGGTGGACATTTGAATCAGTGTTTGAGCCCCAGGGAATTGTTCTCTGGGGCCTCTCCAAGGGGCCACGCCTCAAGGCTCCCCACCTGGCATGGTTGCTGTCCACCCCTGACCTCCCGCCTCTGGACAGCGTCTTGCCTTGGGCTCTGTCAGGGGAGGCGGGTGGTGGTGATGGCCACACTGGTCATCACCGTGCTGATAATCCCATCAAGCTGCCATTGCCCAGAGAGGCTGCCAGCTCCCCTCTATGAGACAGCAGACACAGGGTCTGGATAAACAGGACACACTCTTAAAGAGTCTGGCCAAGGAGACTGGGTCACTGGGGGCTCAAGGAGAAGGTGAACTTGAGGAGACATACTCAGGAAGGTCACAGGGTCAAGGGGAGGATGGGCAGGAACGCGAGGCCAGGCAGCATGCCACTCAGTTCAGTTCAGTCGCTCAGTCGTGTCCGACTCTTTGCGACCCCATGGACTGCAGCATGCCAGGCTTCTCTGTCCAACATCAACTCCCGCAGCTTGCTCAAACTCATGTCCATCGAGAACCCATGAACAGTATGAAAAGGCCACTCAGAGAGGAAAGCAAACTGGACGCTTGACTCCTTATACTCCAGGGGACCCCTGGCAGGACCACTGGGTATAGAGCCGGGAGACAACCTGGCTGAAAGATCCAATGCACCGTGACCCCTGCTAGCAAGGCCGTCAGGTGACCTGCACTCCACCCAGTCTGCATGCTGCCTCAGTTCCCTTTGCAAGCTTCTAGTAGGACCTTGGCAAACGGGTACCTGGATGGCGCGAGGGGACGGGGAGGGGACGGGGAGGGGACGGGGAGGGGCCCCCAGTCCCTATCCTAGGAGGACTAGCAGGAGGCATTCAGGAGAAGATTTGAGGAAGGGAAAGCTCACTGACTTCACATATTCAAAGGGATGTGAAATGAAGACGGGACCGCCTGCTCCCAGGGGGCCACGGAGAACAGAGGACCAGCTGATGGAAAGTTTGGGGAAAGAGCTGGGCAGTACGGGAACAGGTGGCTTTGCAAAGACATGAGCTTCCATCACTGGAGACGGTGCAGAGGGAATCACAGCACTGGGTAGACCTCGGAGGCCTCCCAATCAAAGCCAGGACCCCTCCTCAGATTCTCCTGGATGGTCTCAGGCCTCTGCTTGCAGGTACCAGTGTATGCTTACTCCACCGCCACAGCCCAAGCCCAGCACACTCAGCCGCACCCACTAATACTCTCCAAAGGAGAACAGAAGTCAACACCTCCTGCCTTGGGGCGTCCCCAAACACCAGACCTGGCAGAACCTTCAAGAAAGTTGCTCCTGCCCCAGCTATCTGTCCACAGGCGCTTCTCATGGGGTGAGGGGGAGACCTGCAGAACAGAAAGCAAGCAACCTCTCCTGGCAAGCAGTAAGCAAAGGTGAGAATAAACATTTCTGCCTGAGCACAGAAGTGCTGGCAATTACCCCAGCGGGAGGCTGGTGAGGGAGCCCTGCGGCTGGGCTGTTTGCTCATTAAGACAAGAAAATCATTTATGTTCTGAGACGCCAGTGTCAACAGACCCAGGGAAATGTCGTTGCCTCAGCTGCTTCCCTGGGCCCGGCCAAGGGGGCAGCAGGGGTCCCAGGCAGGGAGGAGGTCCCGGGCGCAGCTGGTGAGGCCAAGAGCGCATGAACGTGGCAGAGGGGTCTCTCTGGATCCCCTGAGTTCACACATTTCTCCCTCACCCTTTCTCTTTCCTTTTCAAATCCAATAAGCAAAGGTGGAAGGAGTGCTTCCAAGGGCTGGCGCACTCACCACTGGCATTGAACTCGGGGTGGCCACACATCACAGTTTCCTGGGAACTGAGCAGGCCCCCCCGGTGTGGGACTTAGGGCCAAAGCAGGAATAGTCCCAGGCGAACTGAGCTGGTGGGTCACCGTCCTCCCTGTGAGCCTCAAGACCATGCCCTCAGGGAACCAGTCTTCTCGCATCACAGATGAAGGGAAGGGATGGTACGGGCGAGACACCTTCCCAGGAGTTTCTGCTGCAGCCCAAGCCCTCCACCCTGCCATCTTCTCAATTCTTCCTACTTTCTCCAAACTCCACCTCGCATTTGCTTCAGGCTTTGGCAGGGCAGTCTCCGCACAAGAAGGGAGTCACAGACCAGCCAAGGGTCCGTCAGAGATCATCTGACCACGTCCCATCCAAGGTGGGGACGTGTGAGGCCAGAGGGGACTGACTTGCCTTAATGACACCCCCATCCAAGACTACCCTCTAACTCCTCCATACAGAGGGACAGAGAGGGGCTCCCAGGAGCAGAAAGAAACAAAAGGGACCTGAGGAGACCCCAGCCAGCTCGGCCTTCTCAGTTCCCCAGCTCTGCTGCCCCTTGGCCCCTCGGCCCTTCCTTGCAGCAGGCTCGCAGTGGCCCCCAGGGAGCCCCTCCAGTGAGCCCCAGTGTCTCCTTTGGAGGTGCCGCCTTCGCTTGGGGAGTGAAGAGGCAGGAATGGGGCAGAGGAACCTCCCTAGCAGTCCAGTGGTTTAGAACACCGTGTTTCCAATGCAGGGGGCCCAGGTTCGATCCCTGGCCGGGGAAATAAGACACCATATGATGGGTGCCACAGCCAAAAAAAAAAAGAGGAGTAGGGCGGATTCCTGAGGCTTGGTGAGAGGATGGAGAGGATTCAGCGTTTCCTCTGCCACTACTAGCGCGGTCCTGCTCTTGTCCTCCGCTGCAGCCTGGAGGAAGGCAGGGGAGCTGCTGCAGGCTGGGCTTTGAGGAGGGAAGAGTTCTGCTTAAAGAAGGAAGGGAAGACAAGAACGAAGCAAAAACGCACGGTGCCCTTTAAGGCCCCACGCGGAGGCTATATTTAGGGCCGAGGACATTCCGCAGGACCTCGGGCAGTCTTCTCTGGGAGCAATCGCTAATCACTGCGTTGAGTTTACGGGTGCCCCTGGGCACACTTAACCCAGGGCAATGAATAGTTATTGCTCGGCCTCCCGCTCGGGGCCTGTGGGCACACTTAAGTGAGCGCGCGGATCGCTGAGAGCGGGCATGGCTCGGGTACACCCTTGGGCACCCTGCGCCTTCAGTGGGGAGAGGCAGAGTATTAAATATCTATGTGCCCCGTGCCCACAGCTGCATTTAGCCAAGGGCAAGGCCGGTGAAACGGCTTTAATTAAAACTTAAAGCAAGTTCAAGGTGCAGACGCGGAAGCGGGCTGCAGAAGTCACCAGGAATGAATCAGTCAATTCGATGAGGTCCTCAGGTGGGGGAAGGGGGTGGTAGGGAGGGAGGCCAGGGCAGCGGAGACCTGTCCTCTGTTGAGTACTTGCTGCCCACCTCTCTGCATCTGTGTTCAGGGATGAGGGGGCCACCGCATACACCCACGCCTCACTTGGAAAAGGATGCTGAGATTCGGGTATCCAGGCTTCAAAGGCAGGTGGCTGGAGACAAAGCAGTCGCCTGGGCCGGGAGTGAGTCCTGCTTTTCTCAGTCACTCGGCCCCATGTCGCATGACACCGGCAACACCGTCCCCCTGGCGGCAGCTCCCGGAATTACAGGCCCGTAGCAGAGGAGAGGTGACCGGCGCAGGAATGTCAGTGGAACGCCCTGGGGCGATGCTTAGGGATTCTGGAGGTCTGGCCCTGTGATTCTCAGGAGGACTAGCATTAGACTTGGCCTGGCCACTTGTGCCACTAAGAAGGCAAGTAGACAGGGTTTCCCTGGTGGTCCAGTGCCTAAGGCTCCATGCTCCCAAAGCAGGGGGCTGGGGTTTGATCCCTGGTCAGGGAACTAGATTCCACATGCTGCAACTTAGAGCCCATGCAGCCAAATAATATCTGGAGAAAAGAAAAAAAAAAGACAAGTAGGCAGAGAAAGCCCTGCCACTCTATCCCTGCTCCTTGTGATTGGGAAGCAAAAGAATCTCAGAGAGGCCAGCCCATCTGCCCATGACAGCCGTGAGCCAGGCTCAGAGCTGGAGGAGCTCAGATCCTCTGAGCTGTGGTCTGGGGACTCTCCTTGCCAGGCACATTTGTTTTAAAATTCAGACCTGAGGAAAACACAACTACAAGCAATTCTCTGGTGGTCCAGTAGTCAGGACTTTGCACTTACACTTCAAGGGGCACAGATTGAATCCCTGGTCAGGGAACTGAGACCCTGCAAGCTGTGTAACGTAGCCAATAAAAGAAAACACAAATATAAACCCTTCCTGGGCAAGGCTCCATGTCTCATTCAAATCTATTCCCTTAGCAACAGCACAGCACCTGGCCTAGAGGAGATGTTTAATAAATGCTTGCTGGGTGACTGTCGTTAGCAGGTTTTTTGCACCAAACTCTTTACATTTCTCTTTCTGTTTCCTAATCTTTAAAATGGAGACATTATACCTGATTGTATTGGAGGTACTTTTATGACTAAAAGTCTATAATTCCTCGACACTACCCAGGTCAAGAAGGAACATGCAAACTAGCAACTTTTTCCAATGGAGGAAAAAGAGGACAAAGACACAATGAGTGTGAGTGTGTTAGTTGCTCAGTCGTGTCCAACTCTGCAACCCCATGGACTGTAGCCCTCCAGTCTCCTCCATCCATGGGATTCTCCAGGCAAGAATACTGGAGTAGGTTGCCATTCCCTTCTCCAGGGGATCTTCCCAATCCAGGGATCAAACCTGGGTCTCCCACATAGCAGGCAGACTCTTTACCATCTTAGCCACCAGAGAAGCTATAGCTTAACTCTGTCCTCCAACTATCTCCAGTGCCAGCGAGGATGGGAAGTGGAGGACATTAGCTCGGGATCTTTAATACCCCCACCCCTACTCCATCCCATTTCCTCCCAGCTTGCTCAGACAACAGCCCAGTGGACCCAGGCATCCAGCCAGTGCCCATGAATGTCTAGAGGAGAACTGTGCCACCTGTCACTTCCAGCTGCCACCTGTGGGCCCAGCCACATCTTGAGGCTCAAGAGCCATGGCCTCTGGAAGGAAACTCGGCCTGGGAACCCCAACCCCACCCTCAGGCCTCTGAGCCCTTTAGCTGAATGAACGTGGGCCAGCAGTGGACACATTCTTGCCCCCGTCTGGACATGATCACTGGACACGTCATTATGTAGCAGTCACTCTGCTTCAAACTTTCACCCCTCCTTTGGGATATTCTGATTTCTAACCCATAATTTGTTTTCTGGAAGTAGAGAAAAATTCATGTGTGCAAATGAAAGAGGAAAACATAGTTAATAAGCTGCAATTATAGGTCAGTGACTGTTCATAGCAAATATGATTAACATCAACCCACTGGAAGCTGGGCAGTTCTCATGGAAGAGTCTAAGAAGTGAGCTGAGGCTGCTAAGGATGAAAATCTGGGTCCAGCTTCCAGAATCCAGTAGTTCAACCCCCACCAGGGAAGCCCTTAAAGCCAAGGGACACTTGTGGATTTCAGGAAAGTCCAGCCTTGCCAGACTGAACATCCCTTGACCGGTGTCAAGCATCTCCTCATATCTTGTCTCCCTTGACCCTCACCGATATCCCATAGGGTTGGCTTTCTTATTCCCATTTTACAGATGAATCAGCTGAGGCTCAGAGGAGGTAAATAGCCAAGCCAAAGGCATGTCGCCACTCTGAGACTGCCTGGCTCATTCCAGCACTCAACCATGAGCAAGACGGATCTTCAAAGATGTCAAAGCAGTGGTTCCCATGAGGGATGCTGGAGTTGACCTCAGTCAGTCACACAGCACATACCCAGGTCAGTGCTATGTGGTGGGGCCTGAGAAGAGAGTGTATTGGTGGGGTGGGAGGTGGGGGACATTAAAGAGGAGAGTGATTACAGAAAGGAAAAGAAAGAGAAGGGAAAGGAGAGTTACTGAAATTTCTCCCCCACTATGGACCACAACCCTCCCGGGAGAAATTCTGGGCTGGGTTAAGGGAGGGAGGACAAAAAATGAAGGAAAGAGGAAATGGAAGTGAGGAGAAAAACAGAAGAGGAAAACAAGAGGGTCCAAGGAGCAGTTCACACCCTCCTGGGGGCCAAGCAATTGAATGAAGCGACAGGTGTGCTCAGGGAGCCGCAACCCTTGGGCTCCCAGGCCATCAGAAGAAAGTGAAAGTGTTAGCCGCTCAGTCGTATCTGACTCTTTACAACCCCATGGCTCTTCTGTCCATGGAATTCTCCAGGCAAGAATACTGGACTGGGGAGCCATTCGCTTCTCCAGGGGATCTTCCCCACCCAGGGATTGAACCCGGGTCTGCTTCATTGCAGGCAGATTCTTTACCATCTGAGCCACCAGGGAAGCCCCCCAGGCTATCAGTTGCTGCCTAAATCAGGGCGGCTTCTTGTCTTCCTGACTCTCAAAGAAGCATCTGCCGCCCCTCTAGCCGGCATGAGCCCACCCCTCCAACCGCAGCTCTGAAACCTGCTTCTCTGAGCCTTCCCTGGGCATGGTCCAGGTCGTATGGGGTCTGCAGCTTGTGTAATTTGGAAGAAGGTGGTTTTTAAGAAAAAAATACAAACATATCTCACTTTTGCAAATTGTACTGAATCATATGGTCTTGTGAGTAATAGACCATGCATGTGAGGGACCCTGAGCTTATGCTCTATCAGCTTCACAGTCAGTCAGCATTTTATTCACCCCAACCCCCCATTAAGCAATAATTGAGCACCTACTATGCGCCAGGCCCTAAGGCAAACACTGTGGGGGTGACTCCCTTCCCCAAACACACTCCAGACCTACCAGGAGAAGCTGTGTGAGCAGATGTTATTCATCAGGGTGGCAGGTGTTGTGGTAGAAGCAGGTACAGTGCGCAGAAGAGGAGTGATCCACTATTAGGAGGACTGCCTGGAGAAGGCAGCATCTGAGCTTAGCAGTCTTCCTAGATCTGTGCCCATAAACTCTGAGAAGGCAAGACCTCATCTTCCCTCTGTCCGTCTCTCAGCTGGGTTTCTATGGAGGAAGGGTGGCAGTGTCCCCTTTCTGGACATCTGAGCTCAGGCTTAGCACCTTTGGTCTCCTAGAATGGAAGCTTCCCAAGAGACATCACCAAGTCTGGTATTGCCCAAACCCACCTCCTTCTGCATGAAGAAGGCTAAGTATAGGCTTGTGAAATGAAGATACCAGGGCTTCCCTGATGATCCAATGGCTGAGATTCAGAGCTCCCAGTGCAGGAGGCCTGGATTCCATCCCTGGTCAGAGAACTAGATCCCACATGTTGCAAATAAGAGTTCACATGCCACAACTAAAGATCCCACATGCTGAAACTAAGACCCAGTTCAGTCAAATAAATAAGTAAAAATAAATGTTTTTTTTTTTTTTTTTTTTTAAAGAATGAAGTTACCATCAGGATCATGATGCAGGAAGTGGTCACATTTGGCAGGAAAAGAATCCAAGCGTTTGGGGGCCTCCAGGTCCCTGTAATGAGAAGAGGACAGAATCATGGGCTGAACCTTCTCAGGCTACTTCTCTGCGAGGCTGGAAATCTCGGACACCCAGATAGAAGCTAAAGGGCTGCTCTGCCTAGAAGCCCCTTACATGAAATAGATTTTTTAAACAGCAGTAATAGGAGAAAGTCTGGAAAGGTACACACCAACAGGATATTCCATGGGTTTGTTGTTGTTTAGTTGCCAAGTCATGTCAACTCTATTGCGAACCCATGGACTGTAGCCCACCAGTCTCCTCTGTCCATGGGGTCTCCCAGGCAAGAATACTGGAGTGGGTTGCCGTTTCCTCCTCCAGGGGATCTCCCTGACCCAAGGATCAAATTTACATCTCCTCCATTGACAGGTAGATTCTTTACCACTGAGCCACCAGGGAAGCCCTCACATTGGTTTTACCTTCAAAATATACCTAGAATCCAGCCCCTTCTCCCCACTCTGGCCCTGGGTTTCTGCAGCTTTCCCTTCCCTGTCTCTGGGCTTCCTCCCTCACCCCTGTTTGTCTTCATTCCATGCAACAGCTGCAGGAACTTGTTCAAAACTAGATCAGATCATGTATCTGCTCTGCTCAACCCTCCCTATTTTTCACTTCAAAGAAAAGCCAATGTCCTTGAAGGCCTTTCCCCTCTCTGACCTCCTCTCCCACCTACTCACCTCCCTGCCCCTGCTCCAGCCACCTTGGCTTCTTGCTGTTTCTCAAGCGTGCCAGGAACACTCTTTCCTTAGGGCCTTTGCACTGGCTGTGCCTTCTGCATGAACTCCTCTTCAATATCTGCACAGCACACGCCCCGACCTCCTTCAAGTCTTTGCAAAAATGTTGCCTTTTCAGTGAGGCCCACCCTGACCTGCTTTATCCTACACCTCTGCTTCCTTATTCTGTAGCACTTGATACCTTCTAATCTGATTTGTTATATTTAAGGTTCGCCTCCCCCCTCCCCACAAATGTCAGCTCTGTGGGGCCAAGGAGTCTTTTTGCTTATTGCTGCATCTCTAGCAGGGCTTCCCCAATGGCTCAGTGGTAAAGAATCTGCCTGTAATGCTGAAGACGCAGGACACGTGGGTTCAGTCCCTGGATTGGGAAGATCCCCTGGAGGAGGAAATGGCACCCCATTCCAATATTCTTGCCTGAGAAATCCCATGGACAGAGGAGCCTGGTGGGCTAGAGTCCATGGGGTCACAGAGAGTCAGACACGACTGAGCACATATGCATCCCTGGTGCCTTGAGCAGTCAAGCATCTAAAGGGCTGTCAATAAATACGTGTTGAATGAGTGAAACACACAAAGGACTATCTCTGGATAGAGAGATTATGGGTAGTTTTAAAATTTTCTCTAGTCTCCATAATTATCTCATACTGCTGCTGTCATGATTTTTTGTCATTTTTAAAAGCTCACGGTTTCTTTTTCAAATCCTTGACTCAACTGTGTATTTGATAGAAGATGAATGTGCTATTTCAAAGAACAGCTCTGGAAGCCTTTCTGGGGGACCTGGAGGGGATTCTCTGGCAACATGTTTTCCTTTTAAATGCACACAGCTTCCACCTCTATCTTTAGCAAGCGATCAAGGCTGTGCCTCTGGCAGAGGGAAGTTCTGAAAGGTTGATCGCTGGGGAAATAAAGCGTCTTAGCCTGGATGTGCAAATTGACCTGCATCGTTTTAGTTTTGCATTCACGTTTGCACTTTGTAAATATTTGCCTGGCATCCCGCTGCTCACACCTGCTTGCTGTCCCCTCAAGTTTATGGAAGGCAGCAGGCACTGTCATTTCTCCAGCCCCACCTGGCGCTGCTGCAAGAAAAGGAAACGCGCCCGCGAAAGCCACAGGTGTCTCTGACAGCGCCTAAAACTAATGGCCTGTGGCTGGCCGCTGTGACTAATTCTCTGATTATTGACTTTATGATTTTACGCTTAAAACTTCTTTATAATAACACACAGAAATGTTTAATGGGCTCTATCCAGAGCCATAAAAATTACTTATTGAACAAGCGTTTTAAAACTATTAATCTATTGTTTTCCATTAATAATGGCTCTCCAAAGAATGGGCGACAGCTTAATGTATCCACAGCATTTCTCCTCGAAAAGTGCCTTTTTAATACATAAATGCCACTCCCCAGGCATCACAGGTTGGCCGGCCATTGGGCAGTTGACCCTCCCAGGACAGATTCAGGCTTGGCCAGTCCCAGAGGGTACTTTAAGGATTTCCAGAATGAACACGGGCCCTGAGAGATGTTGCTAGTCTCTAAAAGAGAGCAGAAAGTCCCTCTTCTCAATTTTTCTCTTTTCATGCAAAAGAGAAGAGGAATTTCAAGGATCTGCTCTGCAGTGCCCAAGATGGAGAGAACAGAGGAAAGCAGGCAGTTTACACTCTACGTGTGTTCCTGGATTTCCCTGGTGGCTCAGTGGTAAAGAATCCGCCTGCCAAGCAGGAGACGCAGGTGGGATCCCTGGGTCAGGATGATCCCCTGGAGCAGGAAATGGCAACCCACTCCAGTATTCTTGCCTTGTCCCACGGACAGAAGAGCCTGGCAGACTACAGTTCATGGGGTCATAAAGAGTCAGACACAAATTAGCAACTGAAAAACAACAACCACCCTTGTTCTTTCTGGAAGGTTCCAGGTAACCATCTGGTGGCACCCACCGCCCCCATTCTTCTGTTGGCAATCCCATAGCTGAAAGTTTTCTGTGATACCATTCCCTTTTTTTTTTTTTTTGCCATTTTTCCTGACACAATTCTCCCACAAAGCATGAGATGGCTTCCTGCTTCAACTGTGTAGAAATCACCCCTTGAAAATAAATCATCCATTTATTTTTCTTGGTAATTTTGATGGTGGAGCTTATCAGCACCAGATGGGTATTTCTTCGAAAGGCTTCAGGCTCTTCGCTCTTTCAGTGAATATTTATTGAGCATCTACTAAGTACCAGGGTGTGTTCCTGGTTCTGGAGACATAGGAATAAATCAGAAACACAAGGGCTTTGCCTTTGTAGAGCCCTTCTGTTGGATGGGAGTGAAGATGACAGCAGGTGAACATTACAGAAGATCATTTTAAGATCATTTAAGTAATATGTGCTGGAGGTAGGCGGGGACTGCTTTGGATGGAGAGTCAGGAAGTCTTCTTGGGGGAGGTGGCCTTTGAGCAGAGATTTGAGTGACAGGAAAGTACCAGCCATGAGACACATTCCTGGCAGGGGAAAGGCAGTGCAAAGGCCCTGGGATGCAGTATACCTATAGGCATCTCTCCCTAGGTGAGGTATCTGCCCAGACAACAACTGTCCCTTACCTGGCAAGTGTGCGATCTCTCAGCCATGCCTCAACCCCCCGGAGTGGCTCCTGGGATCCAAAAGGCATGTACTGAGATGGCCAAAAAGATGGTTTGGGTTTTTCCAAATCAGCATGTGGAAACCAGAACAATCTTTTTGGCCAACCTAATAGTTTGAGACATACACTACTTCATCTATTGAACAATAAGATGCTTCTCCCAGCCCTACTTCAGTGGAATGGTTGGGAAGAGGCACAGAGGAGTCTTACTCTCATAACTGAGAAAGACCCTTTACTCCATGCAGAGATCATACCATAGAAAGTCAGAGGGGATATGCCTTAAGACACAGCTCAATCTTCAGGTGCCTACAAATCACCTGGGGGTCTTTTTCAAATACAGATTCTGATTCAGCAGGTCCAAGGTGGGTCCTGAGATTCAGCAATTCTAACAAGCTCCCAGGTGATGCCAGTGCTGCTGGTCCAGGGACCATACATTGAGCAGCAAGATCCTTGAGGCCATTAAACCTCACCACCATGTTTTATAGGGGGAGATGGAGAACAATGTGACAATGGTAACAGGAGACAGGACACCTGGGTTTGAATCCCACTTCTGTTCTCTGTGAGTGTGGATGTGTGCACGTATACCAGTTCCTTAGTTTCAGTTTCTTTCTGTGAACTGATTGTATGATGACAATGTCAATGATGATGGTCACAATGGTGGTAGAGATAGTGGTGATAATGGTGATGGTGGTGGTGATAGTGATGATGGTGGTAGTGATAATGATGGTAGTAATAATGATGAGCTAGACCTAGACAGCAGATTAAAAAGCTGTCATTTTTAATTCAACCATGGGGTCGCAAAGAGCCAGACACGACTGAGCGATTGAACTTTACTGAACACAGTCAAAGACTTTAGCGTAGTCAGTGAAGCAGAAATAGATGTTTTTCTGAAAGTCCCTTGCTTTTTCTATGATACAATGGATCATATAAGTCATTCTCTGTCTGACTTACTTCACTCAGTATGACACTCTCTACGTCCATCCGTGTTGCTGCAAATGGCATTATTTCTTTTTAATGGCTGAGTAATATTCCATTGTTTATATGTACCACATCTTCTTTAGCCATTCCTCTGTCAATGGACATTTAGGTTGCTTCCATGTCTTGGCTGTTGTAAACAGTGCTGCAGTGAACACCTGGGTGTACCTACAGTTCAGTTCAGTCACTCAGTCGTATGCAACTCTTTGCGACCCCATGGACTGCAGCATGCCAGGCTTCCTGTCCGTCACCAACTCCTGAAGCTTGCTCAAACTCATGTCTATCGAGTTGGTGATGCCATCCAACCATCTCATCCTCTGATGTCCCCTTCTCCCCCCACCTTCAATCTTTCCCAGCATCAGGGTCTTTTCCAGTGAGTCGGCTCTTTCCATCAGGTGGCCAAAGCATTGGAGCTTCAGCTTCAGCATCAGTCCTTCCAGTGAATATTCTGGCTTTATTTCCTTTAGGATTGACTGGTTTGATCTCCTTGCAGTCCAAGAGACTATCAAGAGTCTTTTCCAACACCACAGTTCAAAAGCATCAATTCTTTGGCGCTCAACTTCCTTTATTGTCCAACTCTCACATCCATACATGACTACTGGAAAAACCATAGCTTTGACTATACGGACCTTTGTCGGCAAAATAATGTCTCTGCTTTTGCACCAACAAGTCATTTTTAAGTAGCCACAGTCCCAGCAGCAAGAAAGATTCTTTTGAAATATGAGGACAATCCTGTCCCTTCCTTGCTCAGATTTCTCCAGGGCAAGAATCTCCATTCTTAAGATAAAGTACCAGTCTTCAATTTTTTTGTCCTGCCCCCTTGCCTGCTCATCTCACCTTGTGCCCACCACCTGTCCCTTAGTCACCGGCTCCAGCCCCACTGACTTTCTTTCAGTTCCTTAAACATACCTAACTCATCCTCTATTTTAGGGTCTTTGCACCTACTATTCCATCTGCTGGGGATGCCCCCTCCCCAGAGTTTCTCTTGGGACTACTTGACACATCATCTTGGCTCAAATACTACTTCTTAGCAATGTTTTACCCTGATATTGTTGTTCAGTCACTGTCATGTCTGACTGTGACCCCATGGACTGCAGCATGCCAGGCTTCCCTGTTCTTCACTATCTCCCAGAGTTTGCTCAAACTCATATCCAGTGAGTTGGTGATGCCATCCAACCATCTCATCCTCTGTCATCCTGATACAGGAAACTCGGAATAAGCAGAAAAGATTACTGCCTGTCTCCAGTGTTAACAGGGCACCCTTCCTGCTATCTGACTCCAGCTTTTCATCGTTTCTGAGATATTTTACAGCACTGGAAGTTGTAGAGCACCCATGGCAATGAGTGATCCTTGTCTTTGGACGGGCAAATAAATTGCATCCAGGGGAGTTCAATCGACTTCCATCACCCTCCGTGGAAGAAGCCAATTTCAGTCTATTTCTAAATTCATTCCAACATTTTTCATCTATAAATGTGTCTATTCTTTGATTTCTCCTTTGAACTGGTTGTAACCTCTGTCCAATTCCCTCATTAATAATTAGTTAAATAAAATCATTAACATTTAAAAAAATCAGTACAAGAGTCATGATGTTACCTTTTTTTTTTTTAATTATCTTTTAACACTGACCTTCCTCCACCCAACTCTTCGTATTGCATTGCTTTACTTTCTTCAGAGCTAGATCGTCTTCTGAGATTACTTTGTTCATTTATTTCTTCACTTGTTTTTTGGTGAGTCTTTCCCTGTCTTGGTCATGGCACAGGGTGGGCACTCCAAATAAATATAATGGACTGAATGAAGGAAATTAGATCGTTAGCAGCTGTCCCACCCACAGCCCTTCCCTGTTCCTTTGTCTTAACTGTGTTCACCTGTGGTGCTCCTAGGGCACCTTCCCTTTGGGTCAAACAAGGACAGGTTCATCCCTGTGTCTGAAGTTTTCACAGGTAAATGAATGATGTTTTTATGGCTTGCATCAGGCTTTGGCAATTTCCCCACTGAGCAGACTAATAAGCAGCCTGGTGAAACCGGGTCACTTGGGAAGTAAGAGGCCTTCTATAGGAGCCTGGATTTTTCTTTCCTTTTTTTTTAAAGTTTTTTTCTTTTGGATAGTGACCATTTTTAAAGTCTTCAATGAATTTGTTACCATGTTACTTCTGCTTTATGTTTTGGTTTTTTGGCCCTGAGGCCGGTGGACTCTTAGCTCTCTCCTTGACAAGAGATGGAACCTACATCCCCTGCATTGGAAGGCCAGATCTCAACCACTAGACCACTAGCGAAGTCTCAGAAGCCTGGATTTCAGTTTCTCATTCTCCCAGAGAGGAATTAGGAGGCTAAGTGCTGATGGTCATGTCACTGGCTAGTGCCAGAACTGGGGCTGGATCCTCTGACTCGGAATTCAGCACTTGTTTTAGTAATGAAAACCACCACACAGAGCATGTGCCAGGCCTGCCTTCAGGGATTTATGTCCATTAACCCATCCTCATGACAGCATGACTTTTAGATGAGGAAACCAAGGTCTAGGGGAAGGAATGGCTTATCTGAGTTCCCACAGCAGTGAGCCAGAGGATTTTACCCCAGCCAGTGAGGCTCTGCTACCACACCAAATAGAGGACACTAGAAAAATAGCATGTCATGGGACTTTCCTGGTGGTCCAGTGGTTAAGACTCTATGCTGCCACTGCAGTGGGCCTGGATTTGATCCCTGGTCAGGGAAGTAAGATCCTGCTTGCTACATGGCTCAGCCAAAAAGAAAAGTAGCACATCTTTGTTGAACACTTATTCTAAATGTTGTACGTACATCGTCTCATTTTATCTTCTTGGTACCCGAGGAGGGAGGTGCTGGCTCAGGGGTCCCCAAGACTAACCTTGCTTTTGACACTAGCTTCAAGTTGAGGGTTCAGTCATTCATTAAAAGGACTCACAGAACTCAGAAAAGCTGTTACATTCATGGTTCTGATTCATCATAGTGAAAAGATACAGATGGAGATCAGGCAAAGGGAGAGGCACACAGAGCAGAACCCAGAACAGATTCTGGTACAAGCGTCTAGTCACCCTCTCCTGGTGGAGTCGAGTGGACAGAATGACCCCCTTCCAACAATGATGACAATATGTCAGGGTACTGCCAACCAGGAGAGCTCACCCCAACCTCGGGCTCTAGAGAGTTTACTGGGGATCAATCACATAGGCATGGCTGACCACCTGTGTGGCTGACCTTAGTTTTCAGCCCCTCTAGAGGCTGAACTGATATCATAAAATTCAAGGTCCTCTACCATATATCACATAGTTAGCACAGAGTATCTTGTGTGGTCCAAGGCCCCCAGGTAGACACAGAAAAACACTTACTAGGTGAGATAATCCAAGGGCTTAGAATTTATCTCCCAGAAACTGGGGGCAAAGGGCCAAACCTTTCTATGGGCAAATTAGTCCTTTACTGAACATGTGCCCATTTAAAAGATGTATTGATTTATTTTTGGCTGTGCTAGTGGTTGTCCTAAGAGGGCTTCTTATTGTAGTGGCTTCTCTTGTTTCAGAACACGGGCTCTAGGCACGTGGTCTTCAGTCACTGCAGCACATGGGCTCAGTAGTTGTGGTATGCAGGTTTAGTTGCCCCGAGATACATGGAATCTTCCCGGACCAGGGGTTGAACCCGTGTCTCCTGTGTTGGCAGGCTGAACTTCCAGGGAAGTCTGAACATATGCCTATTTTGCACAAGAGGAAATGGAGTCTCAGAGATGTTAAATAACTTGCCCAGGTCACACAGCTATATCCAGGTTCTGAAACCTGACAGTCTAACCCCAGGGCCCCATGTATCTTTATTCTTTCCAGCAGCTTTAATGTCTCTGTTGAGGGAGAAGTTAACCCAGGAGATAAGATTTTTCCATCTCCCGATTTCTCCAGTTGTCAGATAAGTCATGTTTAGAGTCTATTTAATTTAAGGTCTCTATCAACTCTATGCATTAGGGAGGCCTGGGCAAGGCTCTGTTTGAGGAACTATATTATGTCCAACAAGATTATGCCATCTCATTTGGTATTGTTTCCCATGTGGTTACAGAAAACTGCACGTATTTGGAATAAAAAACATGTATTTAACATTTATTTACCAGGCACTGGGCAAGGGATTGGAGTGCTATGGTAAATAAGTTAGACACAATTTATGCCTTTTCATGGAGCTTACCTTTTATGGGTCAGGGGGAAAAGGGAAATAGACAAATCACCAGACCATTACTTTGTCCATCATTCCCTGTCTTCTGGGCAGACTAGGCTGCAGCCAAAACCATTTACTGGAGAAATATTTACTAAGCAGTTACTGTGTGCCAGGCACTGGCCTTGGGAATAGAGTGTGAACAAAACAGTCAGTCACTGTCCTTCTGAGCTTGTTTTCACTTGAATGAGAGACGAGCTCGTCTGCGCCTGTTGTTGTTGTTCAGTCGCTAGGCCGTGTCCAACTCTTTGAGACCCTATTGACTGCAGCACACCAGGCTTCCCTGTCCTTCACTAACTCCTGGAATTTGCTCAAACTCATGTCCATTGAGTTGGTGAAGCCATCCAACCATCTCATCCTTTGTCGCCCCCTTCCCCTACTGCCCTCAATCTTTCCCAGCATCAGGGTTTTTTCCAAGGAGTCAGCTCTTCCCATCAGGTGGCCAAAGGACTGGAGCTTCAGCTTCAGAATCAGTCTTTCCAGTGAATATTCAGGGTTGAGTTCCTCTAGGATTGACTGATCTCCTTGCTGTCCAAGGGACTCCCAAGAGTCTTCTCCAGCACCACAATTCAAAAGCATCAATTCTTCAGCACTCAGCCTTCCTTATGGTCCAACTATCACATTGTACATGACTACTGGAAAAACCAGAGCTTTGACTATACAGACCTTTGTCAGCAAAATGATGTCTTTGTTTTTTAATATGCTATCTACGTTTGTCATAGTTTTTCTTCCAAGGAGCAAGCATCTTTTAATTTTGTGGCTGCAGTCACCTTCTGCAGTGATTTTGGAGCCCAGGTAAATAAAATCTGTCACTGTTTCCATTGTTTCCCCATTTATTTGCCATGAAGTGATGGGACTGGGTGCCATGATCTTAGTTTTTTGAAAGTTGAGTTTTTAAGTCAACTTTTTCACTCTCCTCTTTCACCTTTATCAAGAGGCTCTTTAGTTCTTCTTTGATTTCTGCCATTAGGGTGGTGTCATCTGCATATCTGAGTTTGTTAATATTTCTCTCAGCAATCTTGATTCCAGCTTGTGATTCATCTGGCTTGGCATTTCATATGATGTACTCTGCATAGAAGCTAAATAAGCAGGGTGACAGTAAACAGACTTGACATACTCCTTTCCCAATTTTGAACCAGTCCATTGTTCCATGTCTGGTTCTAACTGTTGCTTCTTGACCTGCATACAGGTTTCTCAGGAGGCTGGTAAGGTGGTCTGCTATCCCCATCTCTTTAAGCATTTTCCAGTTTGTTGTGATCCACACAGTCAAATGGAAGAAAAGCCATGACCAACCTAGGCAGCATATTAAAAGCAGAGACATTACTTTGCTGACAAAAGTCCATCTAGTCAAAGCTATGGTTTTTCCAGTAGTCATGTATGGATGTGAGAGTTGGACCATAAATGACTTATATCCCTTACATATGGAATCTAAAAAAAAAAAAAAGATACAAATGAACTTACAAAACAGAAAGAGATGCACAGACTTACTGTTGCTGGGGAGAAGGATAAGGGCAAAGGATAGTTAAGGAGTTTGGGATGATCACATACACTTGCTATATTTAAAATGGATAGCCAACAGGGACCTATTATACAGCACAAGGAACTCTGTTCAATGTTATGTGGCATCCTGGATGGGAGGGGAGTTTGGGGGAGAATGGATACAATGGCTGAGTCCCTTTGCTGTTCACCTGAAACTATCAGAGCTTTGTTAATTGGCTATACATCAATACAAAATAAAAAGTTCAAAAGAAAAAAAAATTACTTTTAGGGAATTCCCTGGTGGTCCAGTGGTTAGGACTCATGGGCTTCCATCACAGGGGGCACAGGTTGGATAGCTGATCAGGGAACTAAGATCCCACAAGCTGCGTGGTGCAGCCAAAAAAATTAAAATGACTTGTAAGCAAAAACCTAAGCTTCCTGGGAGGAAGTTTTCCTTAGGGAAATTCAGAAAGTAATCCTGGAGCTAGAAGCCAGAAAGAAGGACCGATTACAACAGGAAGAGACAGTAGGATGCAGTGCAGTGAGAAAGGTTGTGCCTTCCAGTGGGAAGGAGATTGGCTCAACGTTAGGAGCCTGATGTGCGTGTGCAGTGTCAGTCATGTCCAACTCTTTTCGACCCCATGGACTATGGCCCGCCAGCCTCCTCTATCCATGGAATTCTCCAGGCAAGAATACTAGAGCAGGTTGCCATTTCCTGCTCCAAGTGATCTTCCTGACCCAGGGATCGAACCCAAGTCTCTTGCGTCTCCTGCACTGGTAAGCGGATTCTTTACCTCTATGCCACCTGGGAAGCCCCTGGGAGCCTGGTAGGATCTGCTAAATCGAACATACCTCCACCCTCTGACCTCTAGTAATTCCACTCCAACAGAAGTGCAGACACATAGGCACCAAAAGACACAGAGAAGAATTCACTGCAACACTATTACTTCCTAAAACTAGAAACTGCTCAGATGCCTGTCAATACTAGAACAGATACAGCAGTTGTTGTTGTTGTTCAGTTGCTTAGTCGTGTCCTACTCTGCGACCCCATGGACAGCAGCACGCCAGGTTTCCCTGTCTTTCCCCATCTCCTGGAGCTTGCTCAAACACATGTCCATTGACTTGGTGACGCCATCCAACCATCTCATCCTCTGTCATCCTGTTCTCCTCCCGCCTTCAATCTTTCCCAGCATCAGGGTCTTTTCCAGTGAGTCGCTGTTCGCAACTGGTGGCCAAAGTATTGGAGCTTCAGCTTCAGATTCAGTCCTTCCAGTGAATTTTCAGGCTTTATTTCCTTCAGGATTGACTGATTTGATCTCCTTGTAGTCCAAGGGACTCTCAAGAGTCTTCTCTAACACTACAGTTCAGAAGCATTAATTCTTTGGCGCTCAGCTTTCTTTATGGTCCAACTCTCACATCTATACATGACTACTGGAAAAGCCATAGCTTTGACTAGATGGACCTTTGTCGGCAAAGTAATGTCTCTGCTTTTTAATATGCTGTCTGGTTGGTCATAGCTTTTCTTCCAAGGAGCAAGCCTCTTTTAATTTCATGGCTGCAGTCACCATCCACAGTGATTTTGGAGCCCAAGAAAATGAAATCTTTCACTGTTGCCATTGTTTCCCCATCTATATGCCATGAAGTAATGAGACCAGATGCCATGATCTTCATTTTTTGAATGTTGAGTTTTAAGCCAGATTTTTAACTCTCCTCCTTCACCTTTATCAAGAGGCTCTTTAGTTCCTCTTCACTTCCTGCCATAAAAATGGTGTCACCTGCATATCTGAGGTTATTGATATTAATACAATGGTAAGTTCATCCAATGAACAACTATTGAGTAATGAAAAGGAATGAATTACTGATATGTACAACAGCATGGATGAATCTCAGAAACACTTTGCTGAGGGTAAGAAGCCACACACAGAAGAGTATATGCTCTTCAATCACAGTGATAGAAGTTTAAACATAGACAAAAGTAGCCCTTGGGTTTGGAACCCGGAGAGTAGTTGCCTACAGGGAGGAAGACAAGAGAAATGAATGAATGAGAAGAAGCCCAAGAAGGACCACCAAAGAGATGATGATAATGTTGGTATGTTTCTTGTTCTGGATGGTATTTACAGGAGCAGTCACTATGGAACAACGAATGAAGGAGTCATACGCTAGAGCTGAAGGGAAAACTGAAATCCTTTGAAATAGATTTCAAAGATTATTAGATGTCTTTATTGGAAAACTAGGAGTTGTATAGTGCACACTTCCAGATTATTTGGTTCTGTGCACCTTTCATCAAATGATTCTTGTCTGGGACTTCCAGTGGTCCAGTGGCTAAGACTCCATGATCCCAATGCAGAAAGTCTGGATTGGATCCTTGGTCGGGGAACTAGATCACACATGCAGCAACTAAAAATCCCACACGCTGCAACTAAGACCCCACCCCCACCCCCCCACCCCCCCAACCCTCCCCCCCCCCCTGTGCAGCCTAATAAATATATATTTTTTTAATGATTCTTATCTACAAAAATGGGTATATTGTATCCAGTGGAGTTTTGGAGTTACAATATTGAGCAATTTTGTATCTACTAAGCAAATTCATTCCAGCATTCCTGACTACCTATATGTGTGTCTGTTCTTTGGAGTCTCCTTTGAGCAGATTATAATGTGTTACTTAAATGAGTTAATATGTGCCTTTTTTTTTTTGACTGCAACCTACAATATGCAGAATCTTAGTTCCCTGACCAGGAATCAAACCTGTGCCTCTTGCAATGAAAGCCTTGTGTTCTTATTACTGGACAGCCAGGGAAGTCCCTACGTGTTCATTTAATATTTGTATGAAAGTCACGATTACACTATTTTAAAAAATTCTCCTTGAACAAGATCTAAAGGTTTTTTGGCCTATGACTTCAATTTTAAAAGTTAAATATATGGGGTGGGAGGTGAAAGGAAGGTTCAAGAGGGAGGGAACATACATATACCTATGTCTGATTCACATTGATATATAGTAAACCAACACAATATTGTAAAGCAATTATCCTCCAATTCAAAATAATAAATAAATAGTGTGTGTGTGTGTTAGTCACTCAGTTGTGTCTGATTCTTTGCAACCCCATGGACTGTAGCCAGCCAGACTCCTCTGTCCATGGAGTTCTCCAGGCAAGAATACTGAAGTGAGTAGCCATTCCCTTCTCCAGGGGATCTTCCTGACTCAGGGATCAAACCCGGTCTCCCACATTGCAGGCAGATTCTTTACTGTCTGAGCCTCCAGGCAAGCCCAAAGTTAAATAGAAAAGGGCAGAGCAGGGCGTTGTGATTCCATCTAAGACTGTTGTCATCGAGCCTTGGGCCAGGGCCAGGCCAATTGCCAGAACCCACAGCCTCCCCAGAGTGAGTTGGCAAGAATGACAGGGTGATTCCCTGGCCAGGAATCTGAGCTGAGGCTGCAGCCTGAGAGCCAGAGGAGCAGGAAGCTGCCAGCTGCCTAACTTTATTCACCAAATTCACCAGCTACTGGGATCCCCCTCGGAGGAGACGGGCTCCTCCCCACTCTCTGAATCTTCTGCGTCCACTGGCTCTCAGTAGGGGCAGGGAGCATTATTATTATTTGATTAATTCAGAAAACAAAGACCTGGCTGGGACAACTGGGCTTGAAGTAAGTTTCTCTGCGGGGGAGTAAATCTGAAAGGAGAACAGAGAAATAGACCAGGGAAGGAAAAGAGTCATCTCTGACATTTAGCACCGTCCTCACGGGGGAATTCCTGCCTCTGCCTCTGCATGAAGGAAAACTACCCAAAGTTGACCTTGCAAAACCGGACATGGGTGGACAGCCACCCCCGCTTCTGTACCCAATTCTCCTCCTTGAGTTTCTGACCCACTGCAGATTGACAAACAATTCGGAGAAAGATGCAGATTTGTGTTTTGCGCCCTCATTTCTGCAACCCAGCTGAGGTGGCCCCTGAATCTGCCTGTCCCAGCTGCAGGGTGGAATGACACCCCATCCCGAAGCTGAGCCCCCTCGTTGGGCATCTGTGAGAAGTGGGTGGGTCCTGGGGACCTCAAGGAGGACAGAGCCCAGGCCTCCTCCTGGCCCACCCTCCTCCACCCACAAAACTGGAAACAGAAGCCCTGCAGTCATCTGCCAGCTCCCACCCCAGGGGAAGTGACAACAGCCAGCTACTGTTGCCATTCAAGCCGGCCCTTGGAGGCCTCCCTTCCCACTCACAGGAGCTTTTCAAAGTGCTTCTGAAAAGTGGTCTCAGCTGGGGAAAGGAGGCAGCAGTCCTGCTGTTGAGACCAATGACATTTTCTCCACATCCTGACCATTCACTAACTTGTGACCAGAGCCCCTGCCATTTGAAAACTCCTTGAGGGACTTCCCTGATGGTCCAGTGGCTAAGACTCCACATTCCCAATGCAGGGGGCTCAGGTTTGATCCCTGGTCGAGGAACTAGATCCCACATGCCACAACTAAGAGTTTGCATGCCGCAACGAAGATCAAAGATCCCGTGTGCCGCAACCAGCCAAAGAAAAAATGAGTAAGTAAAAATAAATATTTAAAAAGAGAAAAACTGCTTGAGATCAAGCATCTCTCAGTCAATATGAACCCTAATTTGTTTTAAGGATCCCCTCTAAGAAAAACAAGGCGTGTTCCAGTTTCCCCTTCACAAGACAGAATGACCCAGACTTGGTCACACCTCACACCACCCACTTAGCTGCAAAGTTTCAAAATTCTGATGAAATATTTGGCTTCTGCTCCAAGCAGTGCTCAGCACTCCAGTGGCCTCCCTGAGTCCCACAGTAGCCAGATGAGACCTTTGGGGACGCCCTGGATAAGTAACACTCATCAAATGACCACTGGGAACCCTTATCATGTCTTCAGGCTCAGCAGTTCTCTCTAGCACTTGACAATTTCACCCAGAAGCAGTTCCAAGCACATGAATGAAAGGTCAGCCTCTCCCTGCCTCCTCCAGTGCAGGTCTCAAGGGTCACTCAGGAAGCATCCCCCAACTCCTGTTTTAGCTTTGGGCCCCCCAAGTAAGAGTGGGGATCAGAAGGATGACAATAGATCATCATTCTTTTGTCATCTATGCCTTCTAATAGAAAGGCAAGGGCTCAACCTCTGCGTGCAGGAGCAGCCTGTGGAGGGAGGAAAGAAAAGTTTCCTAGACCTTCTTAGGGTCCCTGGGGTCTCAAAATTGAACTGATCAGGCAGAGTAACAGGAGAAAAGCATACACATTTATTTCACAGAAGTTTTACAGGACGCGGGAGCCCTCATAAGACAATGAAGATCCTGAGAAATGGTTCAAACTCCAGGAGCTGGTGATGGACAGCAGGGCCTGGCGTGCTGCAGTCCATGGGGTCGCAAAGAGTTGGGCACGACTGAGAGGCTGAACTGAACTGAACTGAAGAAATGGTTCAACCCAAGTGTTTCTATTCAAGGTTTGAGGAAGAATGGAAAGCCGTGGAAAGATAAGACTAAGGGTATGAGTGAGAGCAGTCAGCTGGACACGACTCAGTGACTGAACAACTAAACCACAGCATAGTTGATCTACAAGGTTGTGTTAGTTTCCGGTGTACAGTAAAGTAATTCAGTCATAGATACAAGGAATGATGCTGAAGCTGAAGCTCCAGTACTTTGGCCACCTCATTCAAAGAGTTGACTCATTGGAAAAGACTCTGATGCTGGGAGGGATTGGAGGCAGGAGGAGAAGGGGACAACAGAGGATGAGATGGCTGGATGGCATCACTGACTCGATGGACGTGAGTCTGAGTGAACTCCGGGAGTTGGTGATGGACAGGGAGGCCTGGCGTGCTGCGATTCATGGGGTCGAAAAGAGTCAGATACGACTGAGCAACTGATCTGATCTGATCTGACACATATGTACTTACGCTGAGTGCTCAGTCATGTCCGACTCTGTGTGACCACATGGACTGTAGCCCACCAGGCTCCTCTGTCCATGGAATTCTTCAGGCAGGAATGCTGGAGTGGACTGCCATTTCCTCCTCCAGGGGATCATCCCAACCCAAGGTTCAAACTAAAGTCTCCTGCATCTCCTGCATTGCAGGAGGTCTCTTACTGCTGAACCATCGGTGAAGGCTCTCATGTACATATATCCATTCTTTTTCAGATTCTTTTCTCATATAGATTATCACAGAGGATTGAGTAGAGTTCCCTGTGCTATACAGTAGGTCTTTGTTGGTTATTTATCTTATATATAGTACTGTTCATATGTTCACCCTAAGCTCCTGATTTATCCCTATTTCCAACACTTTGCTAATATTTCCCCTTTGATCAGACTTTATTTTTAGGGGCTCCAAAATCACTGCAGATGGTGACTGCAGCCATGAAATTAAAAGACGCTTATTCCTTGGAAGAAAAGTTATGACCAACCTAGGTAGCATATTGAAAAGCAGAGACATTACTTTATCAACAAAGGTCCATCTAGTCTATAGTTATTCCAGTGGTCATGTATGGATGTGAGAGTTGGATTGTGAAGAAAGCTGAGCACCGAAGAATTGATGCTTTTGAACTGTGGTGTTGGAGAAAACTCTTGAGAGTCCCTTGGACTGCAAGGAGATCCAACCAGTCCATTCTGAAGGAGATCAGCCCTGGGATTTCTTTGGAAGGAATGATGCTAAAGCTGAAACTCCAGTCCTTTGGCCACCTCATGTGAAGAGTTGACTCATTGGAAAAGACTGATGCTGGGAGGGATTGGGGGCAGGAGGAGATGGGGATGACAGAGGATGAGATGGCTGGATGGCATCACTGACTCGATGGACGTGAGTCTGAGTGAACTCCGGGAGTTGGTGATGGACAGGGAGGCCTGGCGTGCTGCGATTCATGGGGTCGCAAAGAATTGGACACGACTGACCTACTGAACTGAACTGAATCATAAGTCTGTTTTCAGGATCTATAGGAATCCAGTTACTTCTGTTCATCATTTTTGGATTTTTTAAATGGAGCTGGAAGAAAATTACCCCAGTTATATAAAAATTTTAAATTTGAGGGTTCAGGGATAACAAGACCTTATTTTTCAATTGGGTCTCTCCCTTTACCCAGCATTTCATTATGATAATTTTCAAATGAACAGAAGTCAGAAGTGTACAGTGAACACCTATGTACCTACCACCGAGATTCTACTTAGACTGTTGAGCTATTGCTCCATCTGTTTCGGATTATTATTTTTTTTAACTCATCTCTCTGTTGATCAACTTTTCCTTAATCCCACATTGCTCTGGATTTATCATGAGCCACGTGAGAAAACATGGGATTGGACGTCGGCCCCCATTGTGGTGCCCAGGGGCTGCTCATCACCAGGGTCTATCCATGCACGGATGGGAGGCACTCACAACACCCAACAGAAGCAAACAAGAGCAGAACACACAGCTGGTTAAACCTTTACAGGGACTCTGGAGGGTACCAAGGGGCTTGGAGGCCCTGGCCCTCTTCAGAAGGTCTCACCGAGGAAGGCCAAGGCCAGTGCATCCTCATCTCACTCAAAAGAACCTGTGAGAACCTCCCCTGAGCTCTTGTTTAAATCTTTTTTTAAAATTGAAGTATAGTTTCTTATTTGTTTGTTTGTTTTTGCTGCATGGCATGTACGATTTTAACTCCCTGACCAGGGACCGAACCCTGTCCCTGCAGTGAGAGCTCGGAGTCCTAACCACTGAACCACCAGCGAAGTCCCTTTTGAAGTCTAATTGATTGACAGTGCTTCAGGTATACTGCAAAGTGATTCAGTTTCATATATATCTATAGATATAGATATATGCTTTCAGATTCTTTTCCATGATAGGTTATCACCAGATATTGAATATAGTTCCTTGTGCTATACAGTAGGTTCTTGTTATTTATCTATTTTATATATAGTATACAGTAGGTCTGTTGTGTGTCTATTAATCCTAAATTCCCAATTTATCCCTCCCCCCTTTCCCCTTTGGTAACCATAAGTTTGTTTTCTTTTTCTTTTCTTTTCCACAGGTTTGTTTCTATGTCTTTGTTTAAATTTGAAAAAGAGAAGAGGAAACAGGAATTGAAAAGCAAGTTTCTTCTCTATTTGACAACCCAAAGTCCATTTCTCCTACATACACATTCCGCTTCACACATAGCTCCACACTCCCACACACACCCCTATACAAACCCTTACACGTACACCCTTCACACACACACACACATATATATACACATGAGGGCTCCTGTGTTGGATATTCTTAGAGAAAGTGGTTTCATTGGGATCTTTTCATTTGCGCTCAAATTTCATTTCTCCATTTGGGAAAAATCACATTTTGAAAATTGCTTTTACTCAATAGACTGCATGCCTCGGGAATTGACTGAATCACAGTCCCAGCGTGGTTTCACCACAATTTTATTTATTAACACCCTCCCTCCCTTGCAAATAAGAAATTGTGAAATCCTTTTTAAACGAAGGGCTCTTCTACCTGCTCAGCTGGTTTTTCAAAAACAGAAACCACTGACCCACTCACTGGTTTCCTTTGATACTTAGAGGTCAAAGGTTAATAAAATATATTAACACCAATTGCCAAGCTTCCAAAGTATTCTAAATTCGCCCATCTTGTGAGATCTGGCACCATCATTACCACTTTATAGATGAGGAAACTGACATTTAACCAACCAGTTACAAGGCTTGTTAAAAAGGTACTGATTAGTCAGTTGCAAAACACACACAGCACCCTGGGAACCAGGAAATGAATGGTCAATGAGCTGTGATAAGAAAACCCAACTTTCTTATTTGCTCTATTAGAAGCAGTAATCTAATTTATTCTTGAGAGGAGTTCCCTCTCCTGGCGTGCGTGCTCATTCACTTCAGTAATGCCTGACTCTTTACAACACAATGGACTGTAGCCCATCAGGCTCTGCTGTCCATGGGATTCTCCAGGCAAGAATACTGGAGTGGGTTGCCATGCAGTCCTCCAGGGATATTCCCGACCCAGGGATCAAACCTGAGCCTCTTATGTCTCCTGCATTGGCATGCAGGTTCTTTACCACTAGTGCCATGTGGGAACAGAATGAAAATCTTTTATCATCCTTCCCTCCAAGAGGGCAACCAGTTTTTCTGCTGCTAAGAACCATCATTTATCAAGTGATTCCAGAATCAGGCTTGGTTCTAAAACATGGAACATCCAATGTGGGAATTCTTACCCAGGGTCCACCCCAAGGGTACATGTATAGAACTGGGGGTTTCTTCAGCTTGGATGGGAAAGAAAATCACATCTTTATTCCCATTAACTTCTAACTGGAATTTAGCATTTTTATTACAATGAAGACAACAAGCCTCATCATTATTATGACTCTGTCCACAGTGGAAAACCCAGATATTTTCGTACAACATGACAGTTGATACAGAGATATCAAGATCTTTTACAAATATCACTATTTTTTAAAAATAATAGTGAATTAATCTGCTGCCATTTAAATTCCAGGTGGTACAGTGGTAAAGAATCTGCCTGCCAATGCAGGAGATACAAGAGACAAGAGTTTGATCCCTGGGTCGGGAAGATCCCCTGGAGTAGGAAATGGCAACTCACTTCAATATTCTTGCCTGGAAAATTCCATGGACAAAAGAAACTGGTGAGTACAGTCCATGGGATTGCAAACAGTCAGACACAATTGAGTAACTGAACACACGCGTGCACACACACACACACACACACACACACACATTTAAATCCTAATAAAGCTGTGCTTATTCTATCACACATCATACCTTATTAGTTTGTGTGTTTTCTCAGTCACTTGACAGTCATGTCCAACTTTTTGCAACCCTATGAATTGTAGCCTACCAGGCTCTTCTGCCCATGGGATTCTCCAGGCAAGAATACTTGAGTGGGTTGCCATGCCCTCTTCCAGGGGATTTTCCCAACCCAGGGATTGAACCTGGGTCTCCTGCATTGGAGGCAGATTCTTTACTGCTGAGCCACTGGGAAAGCCCCTATACATTAGCTTAGTATCTTGATAACCCAGATAGGAGTTTTGATATCGGGTTTTGTAAACCACCTCTTTTATCATTTTTATTTGTAGTAAAACCCAGGTAGTAATATAAAATTGACCATCTTAACCATTTTTCGGTATACAATTCAATAGCATTAATTGTTGTTCAGTTGCTCAGTTGTGTGTGACTCTGCAACTCCATGGACTGCAGCACACCAGACTTCTCTCTCACTATCCCGGAGTTTGCTCAAACTCATGTCCATTGATTTCATTCACAATATTATGCCAACATCACCACTATCCATCTCCAGAACCCTGTCTTACAAAACTCAAACTCTACATCCATTAAAGAATAACTCCCATTCTCCTCTCCCTCAGCTGCTAGCAATCACCATTCTACTTTCTTTCTAATTTGACTAGCCAGACCTCAAATAGGTGGGATTATACAGTATTTGTCCTTTTGTGATTGGCTTATGTCACTTAGCTTAACATCCTCAAGGTTCATCCGTGTTGTAGCATGTGTCACAATTCCCTTCTTTTTTAAGGCTGAATATTCCATTGCATGTATGTACCACATTTTATTACTCATTCATCCATCTATGGAAACTTGGATTGGATATAATTATTTCCTTGTTATATCATGTATTTTATTATGTGCATTTTAATCTTTTTTAAAGACCTTATTGAATTTATTACAATATGGCTTCTGTTTTATGTTTTTTGGTTTTGGTGCCGCAAGGCATGTGGGATCTTAGCTCCCAGCCCAGGGATTGAATTCGTACCCCCTGCTTTGGAAGGTAAAGTTCTAACCATCGCACTGCCAGGGAAGTTCTTTATTATATGCATTTTAAGAAGTTATCTTGAGAGGAAGTCCATTGACTTCATCAACCATCCAAGGGATTCATGTGTAATACATAAAGGGGGAAGAAGCCCAGTGAGACAGACATGAGGAAGTGGGCTCAGAGAAGTTGACATTTGCCCAAGGTCACCCAGGAGGGAGTCAAGTCCAGCTCGGTCAGACTTGACCGAGGTCAGGTATGACTTCCCTTGCACAGAGAATGGCTCTGGTTTCAAAGGACACTTGGTGTTTTTCCAGAGAGGCCCTCCAGGAACACTGTGAAAGGAATGAAGATGCCTTCATCCTAGCACTGAAATTCAAGGTGTAAGTCACCATTTGTGGGAGGAAAGTCCAGCCCTCTCTTCACTCCCATTTCTCAGGCAGCACTCCTGTGATTAGGTCTTCACTTGCCTCTGTCCAACTCCTGAGTGAAGACCCCAGGACAGCTGAGACACAAGCGGGCCTCTGATGTCTCATAAGGTACCTAAACCCCCAGATCTGGGACAGTGGGGAGTGTGCACCCCACTAAACCCTTAAGTCTGTGAGCAGACAACTAGAATACCCTCATTCTCACCCAACAGCTGGAAGAGGGCAGTGATTCGCAAGCCTCTCCCCAAGTCGTACTGACAAACAGTCACACAACTTTAACACCCAATATAAACTTTCAGGTCCTGTAATTGCTCTAGTTTAGCAAAACTTACCCCTGAGAAAACTAAATACTGAGATTATTCACACTGGTGTCATGGGAGACCCTCTCGAAAATGCTAAACTCTCTGACATCACCATATAATGATTCTTTTTCTTGTGAGCACTGATGGGGATAATAATAACAGGGTGGAAAGGGGAGGAGGGATAAATTGGGAGATTAGGGTTCACATATACACACTAATACACTATTGTATATAAATAGATAAGTAATAAGGACCTACTGTATAGCAGAGGGATCTCTACTCTATACTCTGTAATGATCTATATGGAAAAAGATTCTAAAAAAGAGTGGATACAAGTATACATACAACTGATCCACAGCTATACAGCAGAAACTAACACAATATTGTAGATCAACTATACTCTGATAAAAACTAATTTAAAAAAGAAATAATAGTCACTATTATTGATTGGCACTTTCTGTGTGCCAAGCATGTTAATTCTCCAACAATCATAGGTAGCAGGGGCAACTACTGTCCCTCATTTTACAGAAGAGGAAAGAGAAGCCCAGAGTGGTCAGTAATTTTTAAGAGTCACACAGCTGGTAAGTGACTTGAACTTTGACCCCAGGTGGTCTGCATGAAGCACATCATGCCAAGATCTGGGAATTCTCTTTCTGAGACACAAGCCTGCACTTGCAACAAGGGAGGAAGGCATATAAATGTCTGTCAATTTCTTGGTTACACTCTTTTTTCACCTTGTGTAGGAGATAAAGTACAGTAAGTCCCTTACATGAAAACCTTCAAGTTGCAAACTTTAAAAGCTGCAAATGTGCCTGTCTACCAGGCTCTGTATGCCAGCTGTTGTACGGGTGTTGTTCAATTACTCAGTCATATCCGAGTCTTTACAACCCTATGGACTGCAGCCTGCCAGGCTTCCCTGTCCTTCACTATCTCCCAGACCTTGCTCAAACTCACGTGCATTGAGTTGGTGATGTCATCCAACCATTTCATCCTCTGTCGTCCCCTTCTTCTCCTGTCTTCAGTCTTCCCCAGCATCAGGGTCTTTCCTAATGAGTTGGCTCTTCGCATCGGGTGGCCAAAGTATTGGAGCTTCAGCTTCAGCATCAGTCCTTCCAATGATTATTCAGGCTTTATTTCCTTTAGGATTGACTGGTTTGATCTCCTTGCAGTCCAGGAGACTATCAAGAGTCTTCTCCAACACCACAGTTCAAAACCATCAATTCTTTGGTCCTCAACTTTCTTTATAGTCCAACTCTCACATCCATGCATGACTACTGGAAAAACCATAGCTTTGACTAGATGGACCTTTGTCAGCAAAGTAATGTCTCTGCTTTTTAATATGCTGTCTAGGTTGGTCATAGCTTTTCTTCCAAGGAGCAAGTGTCTTTTAATTTCATGACTGCAGTCACCATCTGCAGTGATTTTGGAGCCCAAGGAAATAAAGTCTGCCATTGTTTCCCCATTTATTTGCCATGAAGTGATGGGACCAGATGCCATGATCTTAGTTTTTTGAATGTTGAGTTTTAAGCCAACTTTTTCACTCTCCTCTTTTACCTTCATCAAGAGGCTCTTTAATTTCTCTTCACTTTCTGCCATAAAGGTGGTGTCATCTGCATATCTGAGGTTATTGATATTTCTCCTGGCAATCTTGATTCCAGCTTATGCTTCATCCAGCCTGGCATTTCACATGATGTACTCTGCATACTGTACTGTAAGATTAAAAATGTTTTGTTTTTGTGTGTTTGTTTTTTATGCATGTATTATTTGTCTGGAAAGTATTATAAACCTATTACAGTATGGTACTATATTACCAATTATGTTACTAAGGCACCTAGGCTAACTTTGTTGGACTTATGAACAAATTGGACTTACGAATGTGCTCTCAGAACAGAAATCCTTCATAAGCAGGGGACTTACTGTAGTTTTATTTCAAGAAGCAAATTAACAGCTAAGAGCCCAGATTCTAGGAATATTCAAATTCATTAGATACCAGAGAAGTGCAAATTAAAACAACATTACGACAGAGGATTTACACTCATCAGAATAGCAAAAATTATGGAGGTGGAAATGAGAGAGGAGGAATGTTGGCAAAACTGTGCAGAGAGGCAGGAAGGCAAAGAGCTCAGAGCCCAGGTGCCACAACCAGTCTGGGGAAGGCACACCCACCTGGGCACTCCTGAGCTGGTTTCCTTATCTGCAAATGGAGGTGATTTTATCTACTTCATAGAATTGCTGCAAGGATTTCAACAGCTAATGACACCCAGCGCTGGGAAGGGCACCTATGCCAAGTAAGGGCTCTGAAAACAGCACAGGCAAGCCTGAGCTCCCAGAAGGCAAGGCCTTTTCTCTTGTCATTGGCTGCATCCTAGTGCCTAGAAGATTCCCTGGAAAAGGGCATAGCAACCCACTCCAGCATTCTTGCCTGGAGAATTCCATGGACAGAGGAGCCTGGTGGGCTATAGTCCAAGGGGTTGAAAAGAGTCGGACACAACTGAGAGACTAACACTAACTCAGTTAATATTTGTTGAATAAATGAATGCATTTACAAATTGTATGGGGAGAAGGCGACATCTCAGCACCACTTGATGGAACATCAAATAGTTAAAAATTGAAAATCTTGAAAACTGGGACAACACGGAAGGAAAATTAAGTGTCTGACCACTCTGTGAGGCAGTTGTCTCACTTAGATGTATCTCAAGAGTTCCTCGTCTGGTTCACAAAGGGGCAAACCAGGGGACAATCCAGGGAACAAGTGAGTCAGTGTGGGAAAGCCACACGAGAGAAGATGCTGCAGCAGTTAGAAGCGATCATCCAGGGACTTTCATGACGGCCCATCAGGTAAGACTTTGCCTTGCAAGGCAGGGGCTGTGGTGGCTGTGGATCCCTGGTTGGGGAGCTAAGATCCCACATGCTTTGCAACCAAAAAGCCAAAACAAAACAGAAACACTATTGTAACAGACTCAATAAAGACTTAAAATAAAAAGTGATCATCCAGAGCAGGGCTTGGCAAACCTTCCTGTAAAATGTCAGATAATAAATATTGTAGGCTTTTCAGGCCACAGGATCTGTTACAGGCCTAGATGATATGCAAGGCTGTTCCAACACAACTAACTATTCATGAACTCTCAAACTTGAATTTCATATAATATTTATGTGTCCAAAAATATTAATCTTCTTTTGAGTTTCCCCACCACCACCAAGTTGTTTAAAAATCTTAGCTTGCAGGCTGCTCAAAAACTGTTGGGAAATGTGAGACTGGACACTGCAAAACTCCTAGAGGAAAACATAGGCAAAACACTTGCTGACATAAATCGAAGCAATATCAGAATAATGGAAATAAAAACTAAAATAAACAAATGGGATCTACTTAAGTTCAAAAGTTTTTGTACAACAAAGGAAACAATAAACAAAACAAAAAGACAACCCACAGATTGGGAGAAAACATTTGCAAACAATGTCACCAACAAGGGATTAGTCTCCAAAACTTACAAACAGTTCATGATGCTTAACAGCATCAAAACAAACAACCCAATCAACAAATGGGCAGAGGACCTAAATAGACATTTCTCCAAAGAAGACATAAATATGGCCATGAGGCACATGAAAAGATGCTCAACATCGCTAATCATTAGAGAAATGCCAATCAAAACTAAAATGAGATATCACCTCACAACAGCTAGAATGGAACAATAGCATCAAATAGCATCAATAGCATCAAAAAATCCACAAACAATAAATGCTGGAGAAGGTGTGAGCCCTACACTGTGGATCCAACACTTACACTGTTGGTGGGAATGTAAATTGGTACAGCCCACTATGGAGAACAGCATGAAGATACCTTAAAAAACTAAAAATAGAGCTACCACATGACCCTGCAATTCCACTCCTGGGCACATATCCAGAGAAAAATGTGATCCAAAAGGATACATGTAGCCAAATGTTCACTGTAGCACTGTTCACAACCCACAAGATACAAAAGCAACCTAAATGTCCATTGACAGAGGAATGGTTGAAGAAGATGTGGTACATATGCACAATGGAATACTCCTCAGCCATTAAAAAGAATGAAATAATGCCATTTACAGCAATATGGATGGACCTAGAGATCGTCTTGGAGAAGGCAATGGCACCCCACTCCAGTACTCCTGCCTGGAAAGTCCCATGGACGGAGGAGCCTGGTGGGCTTCAGTCCATGGGGTCGATAAGAGTCGGACACGACTGAGCGACTTCACATTTACTTTTCACTTTCCTGCATTGGAGAAGGAAATGGCAACCCACTCCAGTGTTCTTGCCTGGAGAGTCCCATGGACGGAGGAGCCTGGTGGGCTGCCATCTATGGGGTCACACAGAGTCGGACATGACTGAAGTGACTTAGCAGCAGCAGCAGAGATTGTCTTACTGAGTGAAGACAGACAGAGAATGAGAAATATTGTATGAAAACCCTCATATGTGGAATCTAAAAAGAAATGATACAAATGGACTGACTTACAGAACAGAAAGGGATCCACACACTTAGACAATGAACTTATGGTTGCCAGTGGGAAGGATGGGGTTGTTGCACGAAGGCGGACCCCTTCCAGGGCCCAAAACTGGGCTGTTGTCTAACACTCGGAAATGAATTGTCCAAGGAGACACATGTGCTGACAAAGCAAGAGATTTTATTGGGAAAGGGCACCCGGGTGGAGAGCAATAGGGTAAGGGAACCCAGGAGAACTGCTCTGCCACGTGGCTTGCAGTCTCAGGTTTTATGGTGATGGGATTAGTTTCCGGGTGGTCTTTGGCCAATCATTCTAATCCAGAGTCTTTCCTGGTGGTGCACGCATCGCTCAGCCAAGATGGATGCTAGCGAGAGGGATTCTGGGAAGTGGACGGACACGCGGTGTCTCCTTTGGACTTTTCCTGAACTCTTCCACTTGGTGGTGGCTTATTAGTTCCGTATTCCTTATCAGGATCTCCTGCCATAAAACAACTCATGCAAATGGTTACTATGGTGCCTGGCTGGGGTGGGTGGTTTCAATCAGTGTGCTTCCCCTAACAGGGTGAAGGGATAGTTAGGGACCTGGGGATGCACATGCACACACTGCTGTATTTAAAATGGATAACCAACAAGGACCTACTGTTTAACACAGGAAACTGCTCAATGTTGTGTGGAAGCCTGGATGGGAGGGGAGTTTGGGTGGAATGGATACGTGTGTATGTATGGCTGGGTCCCTTCGCTGTCCACCTGAAACTATCATAACATTGTTAATCAGCTATACCCCAGTACAAAATAAAACGTTTTAAAAATGTTAAAAAAAACTGCTGGGGCTCAGGTTTTGCCCATGAGCCATCATTTGCTGAGCCCTATTCTAGATATGTGTCAACAACATGGATGAATTCCCAAAACACAACCAACAAGGCTGGTAATCTTGGATAGGATGGGGGTTAAAGAGAAATGACCACACATTCGAGATTTCCAGAGAAAGACTAGTTTACCCCAGGTTGTCCCAGTAAATAATAGCCCATATCTCACTCTCTAAAGTCACAGATCAAATGATAAATTATATGTGCCCTCCCCAGTTAAACCATCATTCTTGTTACATAAATTACAAACAGACATTCAGAACAACCATCAACAGGAGGACACTGGAACCTACCAAAAAAAGATACCCCACGTCCAGAGACAAAAGAGAAACCACAAGGAGACAGTTTGATAAGCACCTAGTCTCTTCCTATCTAAAAAAATAAAAATAAAAAATTAAGCAAGAACAATAATTCTTCCAAAAAACAGACATTCACTCATGTATCCTCCAACATCTAGAAAAGAGGTTGGCACCTTTTTTCCTCATAAAGGACCAGATAATAGATATTTTAGGCCTTGTGCCATGTGACCTATTGATGAAGCCTGAAAACAGTCAGAAACAGCACAGAAATTAAGGTGTGAGGCCAGGTACCACTAAAACTTCCTGATGGACGTTGAAATTTGAGGGTCATATAATTTTCATGTATCAAAAAATTTTATCCTTCTTTGGATTTTTTTCAATCATTTGAATATGTGAAAACACTTTCAGCTCGTGGGTCGTATACAATCTGGCAGTGGGCTGGATCTGGCCCAAAGGCTGTAGTTTGTTGACTATCAGTCTGGAAGAACACCTGGCCCCATGGTAGGTGCTGCAGAAATGTCTGTTTTTAGCTGAGTGCACTTACCATCAACAACCATGCCTGTCTTACAAGGGCACATGCATATTTAAGGACAGATAAACACCTGAGAGGGCTTCCCTGGTAGCCCAGATGGTAAAGAATCTGACTGTCAAGTAGGAGACCTGGGTTCGATCCCTAGGTCAGGAAGATTCCCTGGAGAAGGAAATGGCAACCCACTCCAGTATTCTTGTCTGGAGAACCCCACGGACAGAGGAGCCTGGCGGCCTACAGTCCAGGCGGTTGCAAAGAGTCGAACATGACTGAGCGACTCACACAAACGCCTGACTGAGGGTCGAGGAGACACTTAGGAGGGAATAGGGATTGGGAATAAATGAGAAAAATAATGAAATAAGAAAAACTTCACTCAGACTGAGAAAGATGACATTTAATCATGAACTGAGTTGGGTGACAAATGAAACTCCACTTCTGAGGCAACAAAAAAGGGAAAAAAGAAGAAAAGAAAATCAGGGCTCTGGAGCTAGAGAGCCTAGATTTGAAATTCTGAGGCTGCCCCCACTATCTGGTGACTTTGAGCAAGTTTAACTTCTCAAAGGTTCTTTGGAAAATGGAACTAAATATGGGACCTTCTTCCTAGGGCTGCTGTGAGGACGGAATGAATCCATACAGGAAAGGGCTTGGCACAGTGTCTGGTCAATGAACAGTATACTGTTATGGCTGTTTTCCATAAAGAACAGAGAGAATCGTATGCCCCGGAGGTATAAACAAGGTGAGTGAGCACAGGTAATTAGGGCTTCCCTGGTGGCTCAGATGGTAAAGAATCTGCCTGCAGTACAGGAGACGAGGGTTCGATCCCTGGGTGGGGAAGATACCCTGGAGAAGGACATGGCAACCCACTCCAGTATTCTTGCCTAGGAAATTCCATGGACAGAGGAGCCTGGCAGACTACAGCTCATGGGGTCGCAAAGAGTTGAGACCACTTAGTGACTAAATAACAGCAACAAAGAGATGATTGAGGGAACAGGCTCTAGAGCCAAGAACCCCAGTTTTGCCACATACTGGCTGTGTGACCTTGACCAAGTCCTGTGTGCTTTCTGTACCTCAGTCTCCTCAGCTGGACAGTAGTGCTTGCCTCATCGGGTTGAGGTAAAAATCAAATTACTCAAAACATAGCTTAGCACACAAGTGCTCAGGTACGTTAGTATGTTACCACTCTGGACCCACAATTTCTGCCCCAGGGGAAATTAAGAAAGGAGTCAGAACAACAATCCCATGTGACACACTCCAAAAGGTCCAAGGAGCTGGGCTGTGGGCTTTGAGCAAGGATTCAGTGGAGGAAACATCTAACATGAGAGACAAGACCAAAACAAACAAACAGAAAGTAATTATTCTGATGAAACAGACAGAATGTTGTGTGCAAGAAAATATCAGAGAAACTATCATTAATAGCTTCAGAGAGTTAAATAAAAAAAATATTGCCTGCATGAAACAAGCATGGCTATAATCAAGGAGAAAATAAGGGAATAGGAATGATCTTTTGAAAAATGAAAATATAGCTGCTAAAAAAAATTCAAATAGAAAGACTGAAGGTAAAGTTGTTGGAGAAATTTTACAGAAAGTAGAACAAAAAGAAAAATTTGAAAAACACAAGAAAAAAAGATTTTTTAGATGATGTGTTATTGCAGGAGGTTCAGTAGCTAACTAAAGAATTTTAGAAAGAGAGAACCAAGAAAACCATGGGGAAGAAATTATCAGAGCAATAATGTAACAAACTTTTCCAGAATTGAAAGAGAAGACTATCTGGAAAGACGCGATCACCTTATGCCCAGGACAATAAATGAAAAACAAGATCTCCAGGAAGACAAAGTAAGTCACCATCTTCAATTTCAGAATACAAGTGGTAAGAAGATTATGAAATATGTTAGAGAAAATGCAGATTACTTGAATGACCAAGAATACAACGGCCTTCTCAAAACAACAAGAGAAGCTAGAGAGCAGTGGAAAAAAATATCTTCAAAGGGCTGAGAAAAAATAATTTTCAACCTGTTATTCTGTATACAACCAGACTATCAGTAAAGTTTGAAAAAGGAATAAAGCCATTGTAAGGAAGTCCCAGGATGACAGCTGATACAACTCCCAGAAAGCAACTGAGAAATAAGGTTTGAAGACTCAAAAAAAATCTAAAAATGAAAGTGATAATTATCGGACAGATTGGACTATAAGGAAAACCTTAAGAACTTTCTACACCTTTTGGAAGGTATAGGGAGATGGAGATGGAGATGTTCAAAGAGAACAAAACAAATGAAAAAACAAGGCAATTAATAACAAAAAAAAATTAAAAGTTGCACAGGAATAGCTACTTCTTGGCTCAGTATTGAATAAAATTTATGTAGTCACAATAAAAAAAAAAAATTATATGTGTATTTAACCAAAACTTGTGATATAACTATATTCTAAAAATGGAGGAAATAATAATGGAGCATATGAGTTAAAAATCTTCACCAATCAGGACTTCCCTGGTGGTCCAGTGCAGGGGGACACTCAATCTCTGGTTGGAGAACTAGGATCCCAGGGGCCATGGGGCAATTAGGTCTTGAGCATCACACCTGAGAGGCGCCGCACCTCAAGTAAGACTTAACACAGGCAAATAAATAAACAAAAAGGAAAAAAGAGAGAGAAATAGATTTTAAAAAATCCTCGCTGATCATAACAGGAAATCAACAGGTGATCTCTAAGATAGGTGAATCAAAATATTATATAACAGCTGTACTATTTAAAAAGAAGGAAATCTGTAAGAAGCAACTAAAAGAATGGTTACTTTGAAAGGGGAGGTGGGGATTGAAGAGAATATGGGACTGCAGCCTTCATTACTGGTGTTTTGGCACTAATTGGCTTTTAACAAAAAGCATTTTAGGGCTTCCTTGGTGGCTCAGTGGTTAAGAATTCACCTGCCAGTGCAGGAGACACTGGCACCCCTGCATTGGCATGAGCTCCATGCCTGATCTGGAAGATCCCACATGCAATGGAGCAATTAAGCTCATGCATCCTGGAGCCTGCACTCCACCCAACAGGAGAAGCCACTGCAACCAGAAGCCTGAGCACCGCAAGTAGAGAAAAAGCCTGCACAGCAGTGAGACCCAGCACAGCCGAAAACAAATAAATAAACAACTTAAAAAAAACTTTTTTTAATCTAAGACCTAGGCCAAATAGGGGAGGCAGACCTTAATTCTGGCAGGTTCTAAGATATTTAAATGAAAAGGAAAGTAAGTCATGATGAAAGAAAAACAGCTTGCCTTGGTATTATATTATTTTATCTTTCAAAAATGCTTCTGGCGACCAAAGCAGTAATGAGTACACCTAATGCCTGGCTTCTAGTTTCTAAATGTCTCTTCTGACTGAAAGGAGCCAGGGCTCTTTAGAGGAAGGCTGATTCCAGGCTTGGCACATGGAAAGTATAAGGTGAGCCTGGAACACTTTGTTATGCCAGAAAGCAAGAATGTACTCAAAGAGTAATGGGAACACATCAAAAGGACCAAAAGCCAGTTTAAAGGGCTTCCCCAGGCCATAATTAGGACAATTTGATCATTAAAAACACTAATGACTATAATTATTGCAAAACATTGAATAAATAAAATCCAAGAGTTCATGGTAACTACAAAAAAAAAAAAAGTAGTTACCATTGCAGATGACTATTGGTGGTTTAGTTGCTAAGTTGTGTTTGACTCTTGCGACCCCATGAACTGTAACCCGCCAGGCTCCTCGGTCCATGGGATTCTCCAAGCAAGAATACTGGTGTGGGTTGCCATTTCCTTCTCCAAGGGATCTACCCAACCCAGGAATCGAACCCAGGTCGTCTGCATTGCGGGTAATGACTATCTACAGGAGAGGACTATTAGGCCAACCTATTCTGAAAATTGATAACAAGTTAAGCATTTAGGGGGAATTGCAGTTCATCTCCAGTTAATGAAGAAAAGTTCTTCTTTACAAAAGAATGCAGAATAAATTATATATTTAAAATTTTGCCATTCTGCAATCCCTAGTGAAGTAACTGAATCAGGCAAAGATCGTCAGTGGATGTTAAAAACATTAAGTAAAAGGTTGTAGGGAAATGGGATATTTGCCTTATGCCTGAGTATCATCCAGAGATCACTTGCAAATTGCAGAGGGAAAGTATACCTTTTCTGTGGAGGGATCCAGTGGTCACAATCTTAACTAAGGAGTCCAAATTTAGCATCATTGAAAGTAAGACAATCAGACATTGTGTTCCTGACGGGTGTAATAGGACATATTTGGCTGTACCCACAAAGTGACCTGGCCATTATCTAACCTGAATTTGATCAAGACTTTACACCACAGAGCAGGAAAAATGAGGAGAGAGGAATGCGCTAAGGAATGTCATGAGGAACAAATCAGGTGACTCCAGAATGTATCACGAATCCAGTTGATCCTTGAACAATGCAGGGCTTAGGGATATTGACCCTCCAAAAATTTGAAAATTGGAGTGTAATTTATAATGTTCCTCTGTATTTGTGGTTCCCCATCCTCCTATTCAACCAATCAGACAGTATTTGGAATCATCTCAGGGTATCTACCTAATTATTAGATTCCTTATTAGGTTTATTTATTAGGGGCTTCCCTGGTGGCTCAGACAGTAAAGAATCTGCGGGAGACCAGGTTCGGTTCCAGGGTTAAGAAGATCCCCTGGAGAAGGGAATGGCTCCCCACTCCAGTATTCTTGCCCAGAGAAGAATTCCATGGACAGAGGAGCCTAGTGGGCTACAGTCCGTGGGGGTTCATGGGGTCACAAAGAGTCGGACATGACTGAGCAACTAACACCTTCACTTTTATTAGTTCCAAAAGGGGGGAAATGGTATTTTTATGCTGATGGTAGTTTACAGTGGAGAACAGCAGGACAAAAAATACACCGCACTGCCTCTATGGTATTCATGCCAAAAATTATTATATTAATGAGAAAATTCCTGAATTTGATAATAGCACAATATTGAATTATACACATTATTATTATTTTATATATCTAGAGAGTGGGAGTGATAAAGCAAATGTGACAAAATTTTATCAGTTGCTGAATCTGGATAAAGAGTACACAGGAGTTCTTTCTACTATCCTTGCAACTCTATCCAAAATTTTAAATAATTTCAGAGAAAAAAATCTTTACAAAAATCTAAGTTAGACCTGGACCAGTTGGGGAGGCAATTCCTAAAAATATGGGGATTAAGAAAACATTTAAATCTTGATCAAAAAAGTTACCTTTATTTAAACACCTTGTATTATGTTGGCATTTCTTTTAGTGTTCAGGAATACTTGTTGACTTCATGGAACTGGCAGAGCTGGGACTCCAAGGTAAGGAGGCATGCATGGCCAAGTGACTGAGCTGCAAACTGAAGTCTGTTCCCAGACATTCTGGTTCTCAGCCAGTATCCTTTCTTTCGAGCTGAATTGCCTCATCCTTATGCTGGAAGCCAGCCCCCCAAAAAAGCTACTGTGGAACCCCTCAAGCCCTCAGCATCTGCCCAGCACTGGCACCCACGTGCTTTATACTCTAGAAATGCTTTCCAATTATTCTGTTGCCACTCCCGCCTGGATTAGGCCACTTCATCCAGGCCATGACTGGGTTGTGTGTTTTTACACTATAGTTTTAGCACAGTGCTAAAGGCAGAAGAGCATAAGGCATAAGAGCTCAGAAAATCTTTTCTGATCCATTATTTTCAGAAAGCATTTAATAAATAAATACTCAGAAGATAGGATATGGGTAAGAACAGATACTTTTGGGCCATCTAACAACCTTTGGGCTTAATGTGTAAGGGATATGAACACACAAGCAAACAAACCAAGATAATTTATAAAGCACATCGCAAGTAAGTAGAACTTTTTTTCTCTTTTAAAAAAAAATTTTTTTTTTTTAATATCGTTGCTTTAGGGCTTCTCTGGTGGCTCAGTGGTAAAGAATTGACCTGCCAATGCAGAAGATACAGGAGACTGGAGTTTGATCCCTGGGTCAGGAAGATCCCCTGGAGCAGGAAATGGCAACTCACCCCAGTATTCTTGCCTGGGAAATCTCATGGACAGAGAAGCCTGGTGGGCTGCAGTCCATGTGATCGCAGAAAAAGTAAGACATGACTTAGCAACTAAACAATGCAGTTGCTTTAACAATGTTGTGTTAGTTTCTGCTGTTCAGCAAAATGAATCAGCTGTACATATACAATCCATGAAGTCGCAGCAAGTGGGACATGACTGAGAAACTAACACTTTCACTTTTTTCCATACCTGTACATATATCCCTTCCCTTTTGGACTTCATTACCATTCAGGTCACCACAGTGTATTAAGTAGACCCTGTGCTACATAGTAGGTTCTCATTAGTTATCTACTTTTAACATAAGTATCAATAGTGTAAATGTGTCAATCCCAATGCCCCAATCCCTCCCACCCACCAGTAGAACTTTTTTTTAATTGAAGTATAGTTGACTCACAATGTTGTGTTAGTTTCAGGTGTAAACAAGCAGAACTTTTAATTGAAGTATAGTTGACTCACAATGTTGTGTTAGTTTCAGGTGTAAACAAGCAGAACTTTTGTTTCGAAAGTACTGTTTCAAGCTGAAACTCAGAGATGAACTTGGCTAGGAGTGGGAGGACTGTCTCCCTCTGGCCTTATCAATTCTCTTCCTCAAGGAGTTATTTACCTTCTTCAAGATTGTGTTTGCTGGTCTTCCCAACTGGCCTGAAAACTTCTGGGGAAAGGGACAGACGTTGTGGTTTTGTCCCTCTGTGAACTTTCTCCCTTTTCTGCATACTCAGCTCCGCCCACTTGCAGCAAGCATCCCAGGCCCGGAGGAGCCACCTGCACCCAGTACCTCAGCCTCAGTCTTGCCAGAGAGAGTGGGCCAGGGAGACGGACGGAGCACAGCTTCAGGACCTGACAAATCCTGACAGTGACTTACGGGCCGGGTAACATTCTCACGCAATTCATACAGCCTCTGAGCTTCAGTTCCTTCTGCTGCAAAATGAGGGAAGTGGGAATTCCCCAGCAGTCCAGTGGTTAGGACTCTGAGCTCCCACTGCAGGGGGAATGGGTTCAATTCCTGGTTGAGGAACTAAGATCCCATCAAAAAAACAGAAAATGGGGTAGTAAAACTGACTTCTTGGGCTTCCCTGATAGTCTAGTGATTAAGAATCTGCCTGCCAATGCAAGGGACATGGGTTCAATCCCTGGTCCAGGAAGATTCCACATGCCACGGGGCAACAAAGCCCGTGCACCACAACTCCTGAGCCTGAGATCTAGAGCCTATGCTCCACAACAAGAGAAGCCACCACAGTGGAAAGCCAGCTAGACACAACACAGCACACCACGAGAGCAGCCCCTGCCGGCCACAACTAGGGGAAAGCCTGTGCACAGCAACAGGGACCTAGCACAGTCAGAACACATTTTTTTAGAAAACTGACTACTCCCCCAAAATGACTGGGTGGATTGTGACGATGAGGCCTCTGCGCTTCATCCAGTGTTTGGAAACCTTAGTGACCATCAGGGGCCTTCTGTCCAGTTTTGTCCCTTGTTTGCACAGCTATCCCTGGGGGGGTGGAGTGGGTAAAGTCACTCATTCTTACTGTCTCCGCTCCTTCCTTCCTATCTCTCCAAATTTTGTTGTTGTTCAGTCGCTAAGTATGTCTGACTCTTTGTGATCCCATGAACTGCAGCACGCAAGGCTCCTCTGTCCTCCACTATCCCCTGGAGTTTGCTCAGATTCATGTCCATTGAGTCGGTGATGCCATCCAACCATCTCATACTCTGTCACCCCCTTCTCCTTCTGCCCTCAATCTTTCCCAGCATCAGAGTCTTTTCGGCTCTTTGCATCAGGTGGCCCAAGTATTAGAGCTTCAGCATCAGTCCTTCCAATGAATATTCAGGGTTGATTTCCTTTAGGATTGACTAGTTTGATCTCCTTGCCGTCCAAGGGACTCTCAAGAGTCTTCTCCAGCACCCCAATTCAAAAGCATCAACTCTTTAGTACTCAGCATCTCTCCAAGTTGGTTCAGGTATAATCTGGTCAATATCAACAGCAGGTATCAGAGATGGATGTGCAGGACAATATTTCTTCCCTAGGAGGCCATAAAAAGCAGGAGGCATCCACTCCAGAGTCAGGCTGCCTGGGTTCAAATCCCAACTCCACCATGTTCCTGCCCTGTGAACCTCTATGCTTCAGCTTCCTCACCTATAAAACAGGAACAATAACAACAGCAGCTACTCTGTAGGGTTATCCCGAGGATTAGATTCATCAACACATAATTACAGAGCGCTCTGCTAGTATTGCATTTCATTGAATCCAATATGATGGTACACACTAGGAAATTAAGTGTATTGCCAATTAAACTAAGACATATCATCAGTGGAACTGGAACTGAAATTACATATTGATATTAGAAAGTCTTAAATATGACATTCTTATATGTGGAATCTAAAAAGAAATGATACAAATAAACTTACTAACAAAAAAGAAAAGCTATGACAAACCTAGAGAGCATATTAAAAATCAGAGGCATCACTTTGCCGACAAAGGTCCTTATAGTCAAAGCTATGATTTTGCCAGTAGTCAAGTATGGATGTAAGAGTTGGACCATAACAGAAGACTGAATGCCAAAGAACTGATGCTTTCCAACTGTGGTGCTGAAGAAGACTCTTGAGAGGCCCTTCGATAGCAAGAAGATCAAACCAGTCAATCCCAAAGGAAATCAATACTGAATATTCATTGGAAGGACTGATGCTGAAGCTGAAGCTCCAATACTTTGGCCACCTGATGTGAAGAACTGACTCATTGGAAAAGACCCTGATGCTGTGAAAGAGTGAGGACAGGAGGAGAAGGAGATGACAGAAGATAAGATAGTTGGATGCCTCCACCAACTCAATGGACATGAGTTTAAGCATACTCTGGGAGATGAAGGACAGGGAAGCCTGACATGCTGCAGTCCATGGGGTCCCAAAGAGTCAGACATGACTTAGCAACTGAACAACAACAACTTAAAAACAGAAAGAGACTCACAGACTTAGAAAATGAACTTATGGTTGCCAGGAGGAAGGAATAGTTAGGGACTCGGGGAAGGTCATGTACACACTGCTATATTTTAAATGGATAACCAACAAAGACCTATCATATAGCTCATGGAACTCTGTTCAATGCTATGTGCCAGCCTGGATGGGAGGGGGGTTTGGGGAGAATGGATACATGTATATGCAAAAAATAAATAAAAGCTATGATAAAAAAAAATTGATAGATGAAATATACTATTGTTATTAGTATACATAGCTGGAACATATTCAGTTCAGTTCAGTTGCTCAGTCATGTCCAACTCTTTGCAATCCCATGGACTGTAGTAGGCCAGGCTTCTCTGTCCATCACCAACTCCGGGAGCTTGCTCAAACTCATGTCCATTGAGTCAGTGATGCCATCCAACATTCTTATCCTCTGTCATCTCCTTCTCCCTCTGTCTTCAATCTTTCCCAGCATCATGGTCTTTTCCAATGAATCAGTTCTTTGCAGCAGGTGGCCAAAGTATTGGAGCTTCAGCTTCAGCATCAGTCCTTCCAATGAATATTCAGGACTGATTTCCTTTAGGATGGACTGGTTTGATCTTCTTGCAGTCCAAGGGACTCTCAAGAGTCTTCTCCAACATCACAGTTCAAAACCATCAACTCTTCAGCAATCAGCTTTCTTCATGGTCCAACTCTCACATCTATACAAGACTACTGGAAAAACCATAGCTTTGACTAGATGGACCTTTGTCGGCAAAGTGATATCTCTGCTTTTTAATATGCTGTCTAGATTTAAGGGCCTAGATCTGATAGATAGAGTGCCTGATGAATTATGGAATGAGGTTCGTGACATTGTACAGGAGACAGGGATCAAGACCATTCCCATAGAAAAGAAACGCAAAAAAGCAAAATGGCTGTCTGGGGAGGCCTTACAAATAGCTGTGAAAAGAAGAGAAGCGAAAAGCAAAGGAGAAAAGGAAAGATATAAACATCTGAATGCAGAGTTCCAAAGAATGGCAAGAAGAGATAAGAAAGCCTTCTTCAGCGATCAATGAAAAGAAATAGAGGAAAACAACAGAATGGGAAAGACTAGGGATCTCTTCAAGAAAATCAGAGATACCAAAGGAACATTTCATGCAAAGATGAGCTTGATAAAGGACAGAAATGGTATGGACCTAACAGAAGCAGAAGATATTAAGAAGAGATGGCAAGAATACACAGAAGAACTGTACAAAAAAGATCTTTACGACCCAGATAATCACGATGGTGTGATCACTGACCTAGAGCCAGACATCCTGGAAAGTGAAGTCCAGTGGGCCTTAGAAAGCATCACTACGAACAAAGCTAGTGGAGGTGATGGAATTCCAGTTGAGCTATTCCAAATTCTGAAAGATGATGCTGTGAAAGTACTTCACTCAATATGCCAGCAAATTTGGAAAACTCAGCAGTGGCCACAGGACTGGAAAAGGTCAGTTTTCATTCCAATCCCAAAGAAAGGCAATGCCAAAGAATGCTCAAACTACCGCACAATTGCACTCTTCTCACACACTAGTAAAGTAATGCTCAAAATTCTCCAAGCCAGGCTTCAGCAATATGTGAACCGTGAACTTCCTGATGTTCAAGCTGGTTTTAGAAAAGGCAGAGCAACCAGAGATCAAATTGCCAACATCTGCTGGATCATCAAAAAAGCAAGAGAGTTACAGAAAAACATCTATTGCTGCTTTATTGACTATGCCAGAGCCTTTGACTGTGTGGATCACAATAAACTGTGGAAAATTCTGAAAGAGATGGGAATACCAGACCACCTGACCTGCCTCTTGAGAAATCTGTATGCAGGTCAGGAAGCAACAGTTAGAACTGGACATGCAACAACAGACTGGTTCCAAATAGGAAAAGGAGTTTGTCAAGGCTGTATATTGTCACCCTGCTTATTTAACTTATATGCAGAGTACATCATGAGAAACACTGGACTGGAAGAAACACAAGCTGGAATCAAGATTTCAAGGAGAAATATCAGTAACCTCAGGTATGCAGATGACACAACCCTTATGGCAGAATGTGAAGAGGAACTAAAAAGCCTCTTGATGAAAGTGAAAGTGGAGAGTGAAAAAGTTGGCTTAAAGCTCAACATTCAGAAAATGAAGATCATGGCATCTGGTCCCACCACTTCATGGGAAATAGATGGGGAAACAGTGGAAACAGTGTCAGACTTCATTTTTCTGGGCTCCAAAAATCACTGCAGATGGTGACTGCAGCCATGAAATTAAAAGACGCTTTCTCCTTGGAAGGAAAGTTATGACCAACCTAGATAGCATATTCAAAAGCAGAGACATTACTTTGCCAACAAAGGTTCGTCTAGTCAAGGCTATGGTTTTTCCTGTGGTCATGTATGGATGTGAGAGTTGGACTGTGAAGAAAGCTGAGCACCGAAGAATTGATGCTTTTGAACTGTGGTGTTGGAAAAGACTCTTGAGAGTCCCTTGGACTGCAAGGAGATCCAACCAGTCCATTCTGAAGGAGATCAGCCCTGGGATTTCTTTGGAAGGAATGATGCTGAAGCTGAAACTCCAGTAGTTTGGCCACCTCATGCGAAGAGTTGACTCATTGGAAAAGACTCTGATGCTGGGAGGGATTGGGGGCAGGAGGAGAAGGGGACGACAGAGGATGAGATGGCTGGATGGCATCACTGACTTGATGGACGTGAGTCTGAGTGAACTCCGGGAGCTGGTGATGGACAGGGAGGCCTGGCATGCTGTGATTCATGGGGTCGCAAAGAGTTGGACACGACTGAGCGACTGATCTGATCTGATCTAGGTTGGTCATAGCTTTTCTTCCAAGGAATAAGCATCTTTTAATTTCATGGCTGCAGTCACTGTCCACAGTGATTTCGGAGCCCAAGAAAATAAAGTCTGTCACTGTTTCCATTGTTTCCCCATCTATTTATCATAAAGTGATGGGACCAGATGCCATGATCTTACTTTTTTGAATGTTGAGTTTTAAGCCAGCTTTTTTGCTCTCCTCTTTCACCTCCATCAAGAGGCTCTTTATTTCCTCTTTGCTTCCTGCCATAAGGGTGGTGTCATCTTCATATCTGAGGTTACAGATATTTCTCCTGCCAGTCTTAAATCCAGCTTGTGCTTCATTCAGCCTGGCATTTCACATGATGTACTGTGCATATCAGTTAAATAAACGGGACAAGACAATATATAGCCTTGACGTACTTCTTTCCCAAGTTGGAATCAGTCTGTCGTCCCTTCAAGATGGTGGAGTAGGACGTGCACTTTTCTCCTACAAGAACTCCAAAATTGCAACTAACTGCTGAACAACCATTGACAGGGGAATGTTGGATCCCACCAAAAAAAGATACCCCACATCCAAGGGCAAAGGAGAAGCCCCAACAAGATGGTAGAAGGGGCAAAACTGTGTTTAAGAATCAAACCCCATACTCACCAGAGATGCTTGGAGGGCTCAAATAAAACCTTGTGCACACCAGGACCCAGACACCCCACAGAGGCTGAGTCAGACCTGCCTTTGTGGTTTGAGTGTCTCCTGAGGAGGCACGGGTCAGCAGTGTCCTGCCGTGGGGACAGGGGCTCTGGCTGCAGCAGACCTGGGAGGCACAGCATGTAGCACAAGTCCTCTTGGAGGAGGTCACCATTAGCCCCACCATAGAGCCACCAAGCAGACGACTCATAAACTGGAGAACAATTATACCAAAAAGGTTCTTGCACTGTTGTGAAAATTCTAGGGCCCCCAGGAGATTTCCCAACCTGGGGATCTGGCAAAGGGACTGAGAAGCCCCAGGGAATTTGACTTTGAAGGCCAGTGGACTATGAGTACAGAACTTCCACAGGACTGGGGAAACAGACTCTTGGAGGGCACAGACAAAACATTGTGCAAACCATGATCAGGAGAAAGAAGCAATGACCTCAAAAGAGACTGAACCAGACTTGCCTGTGAGTGTCCATGACTCTCTGGAAGAAGCTCGGGTTGACAGCGGCCTGCCCTGGGGTCAGAGGCACTGAATATAACACCATGCGGCAGCATGCTGACATAAAGCCTTCTGAAGGAGGTTGTTACCATTGCTACCATTATCCTTGCCATAGTTTGGCCTCAGGCCAAACTACAGGGATGGAACATAGCCCCACCTATCAATAGAAAATTGGATTAAAGATTTACTAAGCATGGGCCATCAGAGCAAGACCCAAATTTCCCCACAGCCAGTGCCTCCCATCAGGAAGCTTCCACAAGCCTCTTATCCTTATCCATCAGAGGGCAGACAGAATAAAAACCACAATCACAGAAAACTAACCAAACTGAGCAGAAGGATCACAGCCTTGTCTAACTCAATGAAACTATGAGCCATGCCATGTAGATCCACCCAAGATGGACAGGTCATGATGGAGAATTCTGACAAAACGTGGTCCGCTGGAGAAGGAAATGGCAATCCACTTCAGTATTCTTACCTTGAGAACCCCATGAACAGTATGAAAAGGCAAAAAAGATGTGACACTGAAAGATGAACTCCCCACTGGGTAGATACCCAATATGCTACTGGAGAAGAGTGGAGAAATAACTCCAGAAAGAATGAAGAAGCTGAGCCAAAGCAAAAACAATGCCCAGTTTTGGATGTGACTGGTGAAGGAAGTAAAGTCAGATGCTGTAAAGAACAATATTGCATAGGAACCTGGAATGTTAGGTCCATGAATTAAGGTAAATATCGAAGTGATCAAACAGGAGATGGCAAGAGTGAACATTGACATTTTAGGAATCAGTGAACTAAAATGGACCGGAATGGAAGAATTTAATTCAAATGACCATTATATCTACTACTGTGGGCAAGAATCCCTTAGAAGAAATGGAGTAGCCCTCACAGTCAACAAGAGTCCAAAATGTGGTACTTGGTTGCAATCTCAAAAATGACAGAATGACCTCTGTTCATTTCCAAGGCAAACCATTCAATATCACAGTAATCCAAGTCTATGCCCCAACCACTAATGCCGAAGAAGCTGAAATTGAATGGTTCTATGATGACCTACAGGACCTTCTACAACTAACACCCCAAAAAAGATGTCCTTTTCATCATATGGGATTGGAATGCAAAAGTAGGAAGTCAAAAGCTACCTGGAGTAGCAAGCAAGTTTGGTCTTGGAATACAAAATGAAGCAGGGCAAAGGCTAACAGAGTTTTGTCAAGAGAACACACTGGTCATAGCAAACATCCTCTTCCAAAAACACAAGAGACAACTCTACACATGGACATCACCAGATGGTCAATACCGAAATCAGATTGGTTATATTCCTTGCAGCCGAAGATGGAGAAGTTCTATACAGTCAGCAAAAACAAGAGCAGGAGTTGACTGTGGCTCAGCTCATAAACTCCTTATTGCAAAATTCAGACTTGAAGAAAGGAAAACCATTAGACCATTCAGGTATGACCTAAATCAAATCCCTTACAATTATACAGTGGAAGTGACAAACAGATTCAAGGGATTAGATCTAACAGACAGAATGCTTGATGAACTATTGACAGAGGTTCGTAACATTGTACAGGAGGCAGTGATCTAAACCATCCCTAAGAAAAAGAAATGCAAAAAGGCAAAACGGTTGCCTGTGGAGGCCTTACAAATAGCTGAGAAAAGAAGAGAAGTGAGAGGCAAAGGAGGAAAGGAAAGATATACCCATCTAAATGCAGAGTTCCAAAGAATAGCAAAGAGAGGTAAGAAAGTCTCAGTGATCAATGCAAAGGGATAGAGGGAAACAACAGAATGAGAAAGACTAGAGATCTCTTCAAGAAAATTAGAGATATCAAGGGACTATTTCATGCAAAGATGGTCACAATAAAGGACAGAAATGATACGGACCTAACAGAAGCAGAAGATATTAAGAAGAGATGGCAACAATACACAGAACTATACAAAAAAGATTGTCAAGACCCAGATAACCACGATGGTGTGATCACTCACCTAGAGCCAGACATCCTGGAGTGCAAGGTCAAGTGGGCCTTAGAAAGCATCACTAGGAACAAAACTAGTGGAGGTGATGGAATTCCAGTTGAGCTATTGCAAATCCTAAAAGAAGATGCTGTGAAAGTGCTGCATTCAATGTGTCAGCAAATTTGGAAAACTCAGCAGTGGCCACAGGACTGGAAAAGGTCAGTTTTCATTCCAATCTCAAAGAAAGGCAATGCCAAAGCATGTTCAAACTACCGCACAATGGCATTCATCTCACGTTAGCAAAGTAATGCTCAAAATTCTCCAAGCTAGGCTTCAACAGTACGTGGACTATATCAGCATTAGAGTTATGGGTCAGATGTCAGGTTCACCATTTACTACCTGGGTAACCTTACTTTGGGGTTCCCCAATAGTTCAGCAGTAAAGAATCCGCCTGCAATGCAGGAGACGTAGCTTCAATCCCTGGGTCAGGAAGAGTTCCCCGGAGGAAGAAATGGCATCCCACTCCAGTATTCTCACATGAAAAATCCCATGGACAGAGGAGCCTGGGGGGCTATAGTCCATAGGGTGGCAAAGAGTTGGACAAGACTGAGCATCTGACCTTACTTATGCAAGATACTGAGCCTCTCTGTGTCTCAGTTTCGTCCTCACCTGTATATGCGGATAACATCAATAGCACCTACCATACAAGACTGTTGGGGTAATTAAATACGTGATGACTTAGGTAGTACCTAGTACACAATCGGAGAAGGCAATGGCAACCCACTCCAGTACTCTTACCTGGAAAATCCTATGGACGGAGGAGCCTGGTAGGCTGCAGTCCATGGGGTCGCTAAGAGTCGGACACAACTGAGCGACTTCACTTTCACTTTTCACTTTCATGCATTGGAGAAGGAAATGGCAACCCACTCCAGTGTTCTTGCCTGGAGAATCCCAGGGACGGGGAAGCCTGGTGGGCTGCCGTCTATGAGGTCGCACAGAGTCGGACAAGACTGAAGCGACTTAGCAGCAGCAGCAGTACACAGTAGGTGCTATGCTTGCTATTCTTTAGAACAAAGTTATTCTCTCCAGGTGTGGATGTTGACTGCGGGAGAATAGAGGACGCACCTGGCTGGGCTTAGGTTAAAAATGGCTTGGGCTCAACAGCCCTCTCCCAGCCTCCCGAGGGTCAGGATGGCCTAAGGGCCTTCGCCCCGCCCAGCCCGGCCCAGCCCCGCCCAGCCCGGTCCGGCCCCGCCCCGCCCCGCCCGGTCCGGCCCCGCCCCGCCCCGCCCGGTCCGGCCGAGCCCCTGCGCTAGTCTCGCGCATTTTAAAAGTGCGCGAGCTCCGGCGGAGACCCGGGGCCGGCGGTTGGTCGGGCGAAGCCATCTATTACGCTACGTGGGGGGAGGTAAAAGCCTACCCATCTACATTTTTTCCATATTTAGCCTTTCTGGCCTAGGTGCTGGCCTCCTTATAGCCTTCAAGTTCACTCCCTGTGCTCAGACTGAGGGGGGGGGGGTTCTACCTCTCTGGGGAGAGGGTCGTTGTCTCTGTGCGGCGGTCCCCCCCACCTGCGGACGGGAAGCCGGTGGGAGAGGACGATGGCCGGAGGGGGGAGGAGGCGGCCCTAGCGCCATTTTGTGGGAGCGAAGTGGTAGCTGGGCTGCTCTTGGATTCCTCCTTGCTTCATTCTCCCTGTCGGGCTTCCTAGCAGCGGCCTAGCGGGTGAGTTGCAGATGCTTCTCACTAAGGACGCCCTGTGTGCCTCGGCTCCCGCGATGGGGCGGCCGCCGACCCGGAAAGGGAGTCGTGGGACCAGGCCTGCTTGGTCCTGCCGGAGCGGACTCGTGTGGGAGCGACGTTAGGGCCTGGCGCGGGGTGGCAGCCGGCGCCTGAGCTAGGGTGCTGGGCCCACGCAGCTGTGCAGCCCGAGGCAGCGGTTTGGCCTGGCTTCCCGGCGCGGGTATTGCTTTGTGCTTTCGTACTTTTGCACCGGGACGGAGTTTAGGGCCTGATACCCCAGCGGTCCCACCTCGGCCGCGCTTAGAAACTCCTCCCTCGGTTGTCACGCACTGGCTTCTGGGAGGTGGCGGCCCGCGTCGCGAAGGACCTGTCGCCGCTGTCCCTGCGGCTCAAGTTTGGAGAGCCTCTGGACAGCCCACCATCTGGAACAGGGAGGAACTTTTCCGTTGTTCTTTTCGGCTGGCTCACTGCTCCTATTCAGTCCTCAAAACTCAGCTTCTGCATCGCTTGTTTGGGGAAGTCACTTTGACACCCCTGTACACCCACACACACAACACATCTCAACCAGCTTAGGTTCTCCCAAACATCCTCAGACTACTTTCCAGTAGTACTTATCACGATTGTAATAAAATAAGTACTTGCTTGAGATCTTTCTCCTGCTTTCCCCTTCCCCCCCCCTCTCCCCCGCCTTGCCACTAGCATGCCATCTGAGACTAGTTTCACAATGGCAGCACTTGATGTATAGTAGGCATTCATCAAATACTTAATGAACTAGGGAGGCATTACATTTTAATAGCTATCCTTGCCTTTACTTTCTCGTTTTTCGGGGATAATCAACACCTGTAAGAATCCAGAGACCAGAGAATTTTTCTACAAGTTACAAAACAGTGCCGTATAAATCAGCTGGGATAAGGAAACAGTTACTTTGACCACAATTGTTAAGTCATTTGTATCTCTTTTCCCTTTAAGAGAAACAAAGATGTCTGAATATATTCGGGTAACCGAAGATGAGAATGACGAGCCCATTGAGATACCATCGGAAGACGATGGGACAGTGCTGCTGTCCACGGTTACAGCCCAGTTTCCAGGGGCATGTGGGCTGCGCTACCGGAATCCAGTGTCTCAGTGTATGAGAGGTGTCCGTCTGGTAGAAGGAATTCTGCACGCCCCCGATGCTGGCTGGGGGAATCTGGTATATGTTGTCAACTATCCCAAAGGTTTGTTGCCATTTGGTTTTGCAGTGATCCTAAAGTATAGGTTTGTATCTCGTTCTCAAGCATAGATCATGGTCTCTTCGTGGTAAACCATCTCCTATTTATTGCCCAAGTATTTCTTCAAAAGTTACTGTCAGACAAGCTTGGAAGACCACTAAATGAGTGAGAATTGGAATACAGAACATGTTTTTAAAACTATGTGTTTAATTATCTGCACTAATTTTGCTGAACTAATGCCAAGTTTAAGAAATTAAGAATGCTTTGCAGTTCTATCAGTCTGTTGAAAATAGTCCTCTGAAGTGCCTCAATATTTTGGTTTGTTCTTAATCCTTGCAAGCTACGTCATTCATTCAGCTAATTTTACTCCTTTTTTTTCCCCCTTAAATGAACATCAGTTGCAATAGCCCAAATCTTGAAGTAATTCAGTCCTAATTATAGTTTTAGGTCTGGGCTTTTTCTCACTGTGTCTTATCAGTGATGGTTTTAATCTAAAAGGAAGCATGAAGATTTAGAAGTGTGCCAAGGAACTAAGTACATATTATCAGTAGGTACTTTGTGCTAGTTGATAGATCTGTTACTTTTATTGTAACTTTATATTGCAACAAAGGTGTACTATTTGGTCAGTATTTAAGATGTTGCCTCAAGAGATTTTTTCATGTATCAAAAATTGTACTGAAATTAACTTGGTTTCTTTTAGTCTGCAGTTTCTTGATCCATTGGTTGTAGGTAAATACTTACCCAAATTTGAAATGTCATTTAGATAGTAATGTATTGATGTAGGTTCATAGTTGTAACAAGTGTACCACCCTGGTAGGGGATTTTTATAATGGGGTGGGGCTCTGCCTGTGTAGAGGGAAGGGTATATGGGAAATATGCCTTCCTCAATTTTGCTGTGAACATAACGCTACTCCAAAAAATGGTCTGTCTTTTGTCCAAATGTCATTGAGTTTCTCTGCTCTTCCAAATACTGGTTTTTTTTTTTTTTAATAACCTTAAGTTTCTGTTATTATAAAATTAATGTGAGCTTGATGTTGAAAGTTTGGACATAAAACAGAAAAACTGAAATCAGCCTTAAAAATCTATAACTGGAGATTACAGTTGCTAATTTTGTGGTAGTCAGATTATTGACATTAAAATAATCAAGGAAATATATTTAATAGGCACAAAGATAGCATCATTGTTTTTCAACCTGTTTTTTTTCCTTCCTTAATGTATTTTAAAGTGAAAATAAAGGAACTTTTGTTTTGATACATCTTTTGAGAGGGGAGAACATACAGTTGTAATCTTGAGCTGTTACAGAACCAGAGGTTAGAATCCCCAGATTGGCTCCAGAAAAGCAACCGAGCCGCTTATTTAAGCCTTATTCTGTCCATGAGAGCTAACATCACTCATTACCAGAAGTTTCCAGTGTCTTACTATTCCTAGAATGTTTTTGTTTCTCATTTCTGCATGAAGGGGGTGAAGTGTTTAAAGTGTTAAATGAATGTTCTAAAAGATTTCTGCTCATTTTGTTTAGATAACAAAAGAAAAATGGATGAAACAGATGCTTCATCAGCAGTGAAAGTGAAAAGAGCGGTCCAGAAAACATCTGATTTAATAGTGTTGGGTCTCCCATGGAAAACAACTGAACAGGATCTGAAAGATTACTTCAGTACCTTTGGAGAAGTTCTTATGGTTCAGGTAAGCTTTGATTTCACTTAACAGTTTTTCAGTGAATGAGCGTCCAGAACTCCTTGTTCTGGTGATGCTACCCTTCATGTTTAGTAGGTGATATTTTTAATATTTATTATATGTATGCGTAATGGGTGCTGAAAAGAAATTTGGTTTATACTATTTCCCTTCATGTGTGTACTCTGGGTTGGTTATATGTGTGTGTAGATTTAGTGAATTTAAATGATTTTTTTTCTAGGTCAAGAAGGATATTAAAACTGGTCATTCAAAAGGGTTTGGCTTCGTTCGCTTCACGGAATATGAAACCCAGGTGAAAGTAATGTCACAACGACATATGATAGATGGACGATGGTGTGACTGTAAACTTCCAAATTCTAAGGTACTTTCTCTTGTTTTCTCTGCTTTGGCCATTTGTGGTGACAAACTTAATTAAAAGACACTGTAAAATAAAACATTACAGTTGGAAAATGTGGCAGGGTGTGTTCTTGAAATCTTTTGTTAAAAGTCTCAGGACCTTAATGCATGGTGAATATTTTATATATTTGTTTGAAATACTTAGTTTATTGCTTCTCCAGAATAAAACATGATTCATTTTATTCTTTCTCTTGTTATTTAATGAATTAGCAATTTCTTACATAGTTACATGTGAACAGAGAATATGTGGATCTCGTTAGTGTTAACAAAGACAATTAGAATATGTTGATCTTGTTACAAAAGCCTTACTTATTCCAAGCAAGCAAGACTTGCTTATTTGGAACATTATCCTCTTTGCCAGGACATTTCTAATTCATCAATTTTCCTTAATCCAAATATACTTTCATAGCTTTAAAATTAAAAGCATTGAAGTCTTACAAGAAGATGTGCTAATACAAAAAAGAAAGGATGTACCTACTTTTTAAGCACTCACCTAAAGAAAAGGCAGGTAGATTGTGTTACATCCTCCACCAGAATGCTGTTTTCATTGCTTGTAAAATATTTCTGATGGTTTTTCTTCCTTTTGATTTGATCAGCAAAGCCCAGATGAGCCTTTGAGAAGCAGAAAGGTGTTTGTTGGGCGTTGTACAGAGGACATGACTGCTGATGAACTGCGGCAGTTCTTTTGCCAGTATGGAGAAGTGGTAGATGTCTTCATCCCCAAACCATTCAGGGCTTTTGCCTTTGTTACGTTTGCAGATGATCAGGTATTTTTCTCTTAAAAACTTTGCCCCAGTTAGGTGATTTCTGTTGAACATTGCCCTTCCAGCTAATTACCATCCTTACTAACTAAGCTCTCTGACCCTGTATTTGGGTCTGAATATTTGTGATAAACCCCTTAGGTATATTTTTAATATGTGACATTTAAGTGGGAGTGTTACACATCCTTTGAAAATGAACGGAAAAATCCCTGCTGCCATTACTATAAAGCTAAAGGCTATTTTATGGGTTTAAATGAAATAAGTGTTCCTTGCTGATTTTTTTCTCCAGCGTAGATGATGGCTTGAAATCTAAGTTTTATTGCTACTTTGTATGAATCAATGGTTTAATCTCCTCTATTTACATCCCTTATTTTTTATAGGTTGCCCAGTCTCTTTGTGGAGAGGACTTGATCATTAAAGGAATCAGCGTACATATATCCAATGCTGAACCTAAGCACAATAGCAATAGACAGTTAGAAAGAAGTGGAAGATTTGGTGGTAATCCAGGTGGCTTTGGGAATCAGGGTGGATTTGGAAATAGTCGAGGGGGTGGAGCGGGTTTGGGAAACAATCAGGGTAGTAATATGGGTGGAGGGATGAACTTTGGTGCTTTTAGCATTAACCCAGCAATGATGGCTGCGGCCCAGGCTGCTCTGCAGAGCAGCTGGGGTATGATGGGCATGTTAGCCAGTCAGCAGAACCAGTCTGGCCCATCAGGTAATAACCAAAGCCAAGGCAACATGCAGAGGGAGCCAAATCAGGCTTTTGGTTCTGGAAATAACTCTTACAGTGGTTCTAATTCAGGTGCAGCGATTGGTTGGGGATCGGCATCAAATGCAGGGTCAGGCAGTGGTTTTAATGGAGGCTTCGGCTCTAGCATGGATTCTAAATCTTCTGGCTGGGGAATGTAGACATTGGGTTACAGTTAGTTGGTATACTGGTGGGAATTCAAATTTTTCTAAACTCATGGTAAGTATATTGTAAAATAACATGTAAGAATTTTCAAAATTGGTTTGTTCAGTGTGGAGTATATTCAGCAGTATTTTTGACATTTTTCTTTAGAAAAAGAGGAAGAGCTAAAGGAATTTTATAAGTTTTGTTACATAAAGGGTTGAAATATTGAGTGTTTGAACGTGAACTGCTGTTTGCCTGATGGGTAAACCAACACACTACAATTGATATCAAAGGGTTTCTCCTGTAATATTTTATCCCTGGACTGTCAAGTGAATTCTTTGCATGTTCAAAATGGAAACCATTGATTAGGACTACATTCTTTTCTCCTTGTTTTAATTTGAACCCCACCATATGGATTTCTTTCCTTAGGAAAATCTCTTTGGAGATCACGGTGTCACAGTGGTTGGTTCTTTTGTTTTTTTTTGTTTTTGTTTTAACACTTGTCTCCCTTCATATACAAAAGTACAATATGAAGCCTTCATTTAATCTCTGCAGTTCATCTCATTTCAAATGTTTATGGAAGAAGCACTTCATTGAAAGTAGTGCTGTAAATATTCTGCCATAGGAATACTTCTGTCTACATGCTTTCTCATTCAAGAACTCGCCATCACGCTGCGCAGGCTGCGTCTTTGACGGTGGGTGTCCCATTTTTATCCGCTACTCTTTATTTCATGGAGTCGTATCAACGCTATGAACGCAAGGCTGTGATATGGAACCAGAAGGCTGTTTGAACTTTTGAAACCTTGTGTGGGATTGATGGTGGTGCCGAGGCATGAGAGGCTAGTATGAGCGAGAAAAGGAGAGAGCGCGTGCAGAGACTTGGTGGTGCATAATGGATATTTTTTAACTTGGCGAGATGTGTCTCTCAATCCTGTGGCTTTGGTGAGAGAGTGTGCAGAGAGCAAGGATAGCAAATAATGTACGAATGTTTTTGCATTCAAAGGACATCCACATCTGTTGGAAGACTTTTAAGTGAGTTTTGTTCTTAGATGACCCACGTTAGCTGAATGTGTTAAGTGAAACGATACTTGTATTTCCCTTACCCCTTTGTCAACTGCTGTGAATGCTGTATGGTGTGTGTTCTCTTCTGTTACTGATCTGTAAGTGTGGTAATGTGAACTGAAGCTGATGGGTTGAGAACATGGACTGAGCTTGTGGTGTGCTTTGCAGGAGTACTTGGAAGCAGAGTTCACCAGTGAGCTCGGGGTGTCTCAAAGCAGGGTGGAAGTTCTCATGTCTGTTAGCTACCCATAAGAATGCTGTTTGCTGCAGTTCTGTGTCCTGTGCTTGGATGCTTTTTATAAGAGTTGTCACTGTTGGAAATTCTTAAATAAAACTGATTTAAATAATATGTGTCTTTGTTTTGCAGCCCTGAATGCAAAGAATTCATAGCAGTTAATTCCCCTTTTTTTGACCCTTTTGAGATGGAACTTTCATAAAGTTTCTTGGCAATAGTTTATTTTGCTTCAAATAAACTTATTTGAAAAGTTGTCTCAAGTCAAATGGATTCATCACCTGTCATGCATTGACACCTGATACCCAGACTTAATTGCTATTTGTTCTTGCATTGTCCAAAGTGAAAAGTTTTTTTTGTTTTTTGTTTTTTCAAATCTAGTTTTTAATAAGTCTGGGTGACCACACCTAAAATGGTAAGCAGTACCCTCCAGCTTTTTCTTAGTGCCTCTGTGCATTTGGGTGATGTTCTATTTACATGGCCTGTATAAATCTCCATTGGGAAATCATCCTTCTAAAAATATTCTTATTTGAAGGAATGGGCAAAGCAATGTTAATTTAAAATGCTTTGTAGCAAAGCCTATCAATTGAAATGAAGGGAATATCAGCACCTTTCTGGATGGGGATTTGAAAAGTGGAATTAATTGCAATAGGGATAAAGTAGAAGAAACCACAAATTATCTTGTGCCTGAAATCCATTAAGAAGCCTGATAGCTTTAAGAATTAGCAGGGTGGGTTGTCTGTCTGTGGAAGTGTTAAGTGAAAGGGGCTTTGTCTTCCAAAGATGGGGAGATAGTATAATGTCAAATAAATCTACAAAACTCAAGACTCTCACGGTGCATTGTTAAGTATGTAAAAGCAATAATATATTGATTCTCTATTGTACTTAAAATGTAACTAACTTATGTGAGAGTCAGCTCCTTTTCTAGTGGAAGAATGTAACAGTTTTTGTGTTGATAATTTACCTAATGCCCTTATCTAATTAGATTATGATAAATAGGTTTGTCATTTTGCAAGTTATGTGTTTTAAACTTTTATAAATGAAGTCGTCTTTTAGGCTTATGGTCGCCACATTGTTTTATTCAGTTTCCTCTGTAAAGGATCTTGCGTTGTTTTAATTTTTTTTCTGCATCTAAATTGCATGATTTCCAAACCCTGTACCATCTGAATTTTGCATTTTAGCACTTGCACTATTACTCAGCAGCAGTAACATGGTAACTTAAAATGGTATTCGGGGACCTCCAAAGACTAAACTGACAAGCCTTCAAGAAGCCCAGGGGTAAGTTAACTTTGTCAATGGCATGGTTTTAATCCCTTATTTACACTTGTATAAATCTAGTTACCAGTCTTAGAAGGCTTTCAATGTTGAGTAGCCTTCTATTAACATGTTTATGGTACTACATAGCTATGGGTATTTAATTCTACCCTAAAAAAAAAAAATTGAAGTTTAGAAGTAAACTATTTGGCAAAGATTTGTTTAAGTCTATTTGGTCATCTAAATGCATTCATTCTAAAAACTTTTTTGAACCAGTTGAATAAAAATCTTTGTTGCCACCACAGTTTAGTGTCTGGAGTCTTACTGGAAAAATACAGTTTCTTTTTTTATTTATGTGACAAAGATGCTGGAAAGTTAGCTTTAAAAAGTGAGTCTCTAGAAGTTGCACTTTATATGTACAAGAGAAGTTAGTTGAAATCACAGTGAATTTCTACATAATAATGGTGACTCTTTGGCTAGAATGAGGAATTTTGTTGAGTGTTAGGTATTAAAACTTTTTAGGGAGGTCAACTAAATGAAATTTTTTAAGGTTGGGTCAGGGCTTAAATTTTGTCCTTAGGAAAGATGTTAAGTACATAGTAATTCAGATGTATGTGATAATTAGAATAGTTTTTTGTTGTTGATTACTGGGAGAGCAACTCTTAACTGTGTATTTGAGTTCTGTACTCAGCTGTTGTACGATCTGTAATCTATTTTTAAGTGTGCCCAAGTATTTCATGTTCATGGTAAGAAAAAAAACTACATTTATTAATAATACTGCCACTTATTTTTAATATATTTCTTATGAAAATGACACTTTTGAATCAACTGTCTTCTGAATTTGAACATTATTTAGGTTATTTCCAAGTGCTACGAATATTCTCACAGCTAAATTAAAATCTTAGCATTGTAATTACCAGGTCAAAGACTATGCACGCTTTTAAGACTTGTGAAATATATTGCCAAATTGTCCTTTAGAAAATCTCTTGACAATGTGAAATAGTGCTGTTCGTGTTCTTTGTTTGGCAGTTTTTTATAATTAAAAAATGATAGTGTTGTTTTAACATGGAAATCAATCTATACATAGGCCAAAGTGTTGCTATTTCCAATTTATCTACCCAAGAAAAACATTCAAAGTAACTCCTGAACCAATACTGCTGTAATATATAACATTCTCAGATCAATAAACAAATACAAAAATAGTTAAAGAACATGAATAGGAAATTTCATAGAAATGCAAATGGATAGTAGAAAAAGACACTGGACTTTGTTAAGTAAGTAAATGCAGATTTAATCCATGAGTTTGTAATGGATTGGCCAAGATGAGTATCACTACAGTGGCTTATGTCCCCTTAAATCAAAGAGTTAAGTAGTGGAAGAGTGGCTAGTGGACACATGCCTGAAAGGCAGGCTCACCTGCAGTCTGGTTCAGTTGGGGTGGAATGGCAGCGCTCCTGTTCATGTTTCTCAGGTCAATTTGCCACTAAGATCTTTTACGGATATTTTTTAAAACAAAGAATCACGTACTAGCTGAAGACACAAAGTTAAAAATTACTATTAATGATGCTCTTGATCCAGGGAATGTAGTTTATGACTTTGGTGTAGACCCCATACTGATCTGCTTCCCCGCAATTAATGGAACCCCAGGACACTATTCCTCCCACAAACCACTTCTGGGTCTCATTATCTAGAAACACTAATGCCCCCCCACTGTCACCTCTACAGCTGTCCTTGCCCCCACTTTGCAAGCCAGCACAAAGCATGTTATCAGTTACCCTTCCGTCTGGATAGGACTTCTTTTCGTAGGCAGCAGTACATTTTTGATGGTCAACAACTGGTATGTCAATAAACTTTAGATTTCTGGCAAGAAACCCTCTTTGGGTTAATCCCCATCCAGATGCAGTTCCAATGTCATTTGTCCTCATGAAAGATTCTGCTTCTTTTCTTGGCAAACAAATAGGCATGATGTTGCTGTTGATTGCAACTTTGTTCTTCAGTTTAATCAGTGCTATGTCGTTATCGTAACCAGCATCATGAATGTAACTTTCATGTATAAAAATGGCCTCCGCCCAGGCTTGTGTATAATTAGGTGATATTCTCTTCAGGGCACCCATTCTAATCTGTAGGGAGGCAGTGTCTTCCCTTTGGTCATATACAGCATGAGCAGCTGTTAGGATCCAGTTGTCGTACAGAAGTGCACCTGCTGCCATAGTTTTACCTAGTAACAGCACTTGCCAAGGAAAATAACCAAGCTTTGCATTTTGTCCTCCATATATACGACCTTCTGTAGTACGGGTGGATATTCCACACACTGGGGAAATAAGCAGATGTATAGAGGCTTTACAGAAACCTGATGGTGTTTTTCTCTAATTATTACCACTTTGGAGTTGTCAATTACTCATGTTTAATGTCACCCAAAAATTGTATCACACGAATTGGTGTTTGTCCACCTGTACAGGCAAGTGAGTATAGTATATATATGTTTTACTGCTCGAAACATTGTTCAAAGATCTGATAAAACCATTCGGTATTTTTTAGCTCCTCAGAAAATGAGGTGAGTGAAAATTAATATGTAGAAACTAATTTGTTTTGCCAAAGTAACTTGGTCTCAGGACTGGGAATGTGTTCGGTAGGGCTAACAGGAGTTGTCTGAGCTGGTGTGCACAGGAAGTGAAAGTAAATAACCTCTCCATTGCTTCTGTTTTCCTCTTTGTAAAATGGGGTATCTACACTGTAGTTCTGGGAAAGCAGGAACTAGGGTCAGTATCATAGGATTTGCAGACTACTTTCACCTTTGAACATTTAAATGTTTTAAAAATGAGAATGTTACAGTTGTAGCCAGGAACCTTCAGGTTCAGAAATTATTTCTGGTCTAGTTGTTCCTTCCAGACACTAGACTTTACTGTATATTGCTAACTAAATATGCTTATTAATGTAGCAAATCTGTTTCCTGTTGTGGCAGAATACTCTTATGAAAGCTTATAAACATTGTGTCAACTGAGAAGACTAAACCCAGTAACAGGGGTAATGGATATACTATTACTTTTCTGATTTTTTTTCTTCTTTGTCAACTATATCTTCAGAGCCAATTCTGGTAAAAACTTTTTCTGAGTACTATTAAAAGGCAAATTGCATTAATGTTTAAAAACTAGATGTCATTGGAAACAATTGCTTAGGGAAATAATGAGGTTATTAGCTTTGGGTTTTAATAGCATTTCTATAGAGAAGAAAAGTAACAGAAGAACTCGTGTTTATAAATGTATAAATGGTTCAAGATAATTTTAAGTATTTAATTTTTTATGCTTGCCTAGTTGTAAGGTCAAAAATCATCAAATGACTGATGCAGTCAGGACCTAACAAACCTCTCCACATGGAAAGGGGTAATGAGAACATATTATTTGGAAATAATAAGTTGGTCTAAGAGCCAAGTGCTGAAGTTACATTTCTGCCAACACAGCTAAAGCCCTACTTACTGTCTTCTACCCAGTTCTACTTTCCATCAATTACAAATCTCTTGTATAAATGTATCCATTACCAGGCTCACAGACTGGGAGTGATTTTTCTCTTTTGGAGCTCGTCCAGAATCCATCAGCCTCACACACATATTTACCTGCAAATCATTGGAAAAACAAAAATGTTTAACTGCATGTAAAAGGTGGTTGTCATTTGCTTGAATACCCCCTTGAAAAATGTTGATTCTTGAGCATCAGTGGGAAATAGAGGTTCTGAATAACCGTTTTACATGATTTCATAAATAGGAGGTCTCTGCATTACCATGTTTGCTTGCAAAGTGGAAACCTTTTAGACGTGTAACTTGAATATGTATCAAGATCTCAAGTGCTTAATGATAAGGTTTTGACTTGTTAAATTAAACCATTTGGAATATATTGTGTGTTTGTGGTAGTCATTTACTAGATAAGATCTGTTTTCAGATTCTTGTAAATTGACATTAAAGTCACTTCAGCTGCAATATTTCACTTAGCAGGTGGGAGACGTGCCTTTTAATCTTTTGCCTAGCCTTAGCCAAAAATGTTGGGTAAGTTTATTTTCAGATCATGAGGGCTTAGGTTCCAAATATTACCCACCCCCAACTTGGAACAGTTTGCTTACCATCGTTGGTTGTCATTGTGTAGAACTCATTACAGCGGTATTTAACCACAGCCCTGTATGTGGTCACAGCAGGACCTGTGATGTACTCCACCTGGCCACTGGGTAGATCGTCAGGAGGGCCACAGTCCACAACTAATAAATAATAAATAATGGGAGAGGGAAGTCAGTTTGTGCTGAATTCTAACATTAAAATGATGTGTGGAGATTGTGATGGTGGTTGGCTGTGTGGTGCTGTAACCTGAAGGCACATTCAAGGTGGACATCATTTCATCTCTGAAAATGAGCATCACCTTAAGTGTGGTTTTAAAGCGTCACTCCTTCCTATCCCTCAGTAAATGGCTAGACTGAAGTGAAGGCCCTGGGCAAGGAGGGTAGGATGCTTTCCCTAAAGGAAGGGGATTTGAAACCACTTGGACTTCCTTAGCATTCCCACATGTAAAAAAAGTGGCTGGCATTTATTGAATATCTCCTCGTGCAACAAAATAGCAACAGAAGAAAACAGCGCGGCGTGCAGGTGGCATGTACAGTCTGGCTCCATGTAAATGGTGCAATTTGATTGGCCTTAAGGGTAGAACAATACAAAAATGACTGAAGGACTCAGCTTGTTATGATCCTTAGCTTTTTAGAAGGCCTAGAAGTCATGCTACCTTGAGTTTGGGTTGGAATTCATACCTGTTCGGACATTAATGTGAAATAACTAACCCGTTGGTGAGAAAGTGGTATCAGTCTGAAAGTCATAGTTTTGTACACAATAAAACGTTGTTGATGTATTTCTGTGGATACTAAAAAAATAATACTTGGTTTTCAGCAGCTTAATAGCAGTGTATCTGGCTCTGTGCCAAGTGCTTAGTCCACATTGTCTATAATTTCTCCACAGGTAATATGCCCATAACCACAGAAGTGGCAAAACCAGGGCTCACACCCATACCTCTTACTCCAACACTCCCTTCAGTGCCAACTCTTACTGTTTTTTAAACTAAAAATTGGTGGTATATTGGTGGTATATTCTGACAGGAATATAAATTTTAGAGATGAAAATATTTAAATTCCCCTAGGAATTTTGTAGAAACCGTTGAACAAGATATGTGAAGATATAGGTACAGAGGTATTAACTACAGCATCTGTAATGGTAAACGAAATAAAGATCGCATGGACTGAAAATCAGGTCTCATGGAATACTAGACAGTCATTAATAAGAATGAGCAGCTCTGTTAGTACTTGAATTGATGTGGAAAGATAGCCCAGCAATTATGGAGGGGAAGGGTAAACTGCAGTCAGATTTGAGAATCCCACTTTGGTTCAAAAGTATGTAATAGTGAAATACATTAGTATGAATAGCATAGGAGATAACGAATGTGAAGGAATGGACCCCAGTGTCCTAAAGGTATCAACAGTTTGAGGATTTGGGCAAGAGAGGTTTTCACTTTTTTTTGTTTTGTAAATTTGTTACTTCCACTAACATTGATGCTTTTGAACTGGGGTTCTTGGAGAAGACTTGCGAGTCCCTTGGACTACAAGGAGATCAGTCATTGGAAGGACTAATGCTGAAGCTGAAACTCCAATAGTTTGGCCACCTGATGTGAAGAACTAACTCATTGGAAAAGACCCTGATGCTGGGAAAGATTGAAGATGGGAGGAGAAGGAGACGACAGGATGAGATGGTTGGATGGCATCAGCAACTTGATGGACGTGACTTTGAGCAAGCTCCGGGAGTTGGTGATGGACAGGAAAGCCTGGCATGTTACAGTCCATGGGGTTGCAAAGAGTCGAACACAGCTGAGTGACTGAACTGAACATGTAACATAGTTCATTAGATACATGACTCAGTTCACAAAATGGTAATGGACATTGTCATCCCAGTTTGATGTGGATATATGTCTGTGTATGTACGTGTATATACACATACACATACCGCAGTTGTCTGCATCAAGTGGTGGCCTGAACATGTTTGTATGTGTGATATATGTAACTGAGATATACACCAAAATAGCAACAGTGGTTATACTCTGATACAGTGGGATTATGAGTATTACAATGTAATTTTTCTCTATTCCCCATCTTTTTACTTAGAAAAGTACTTTTGCATATACTAAAGCAAATACTTTTCCTAGTAGCGTGGTCCCATTTTAACTGCTTAAGAGTACACCTAGACACTGGGTAAGACAAGCATACTTAGAATTCAAGCCCTGATAAAATCATTTTCTAAAAAGACCAGAAGCAGTAGTAGCAGAAGCAGCTGCGGGCGTTGTGGTCGCACATACGTACTGCTGCACACTGGCATCGGTCGGTCCCAAGACCCGTCTTTCTGACAGACTGCAGCAAATGACTTCAGGGGTAAGTTACCCTAAAGAGGAATTGAGAAAATATTAATTTCCTCGTTTTCATCATAAAGCACTCCACAGTAGTTCCTCTTCCAGTGTTTCGAGAGATGCTCCCAAGGAGGGTGATGAACCCACATGACACAGCCCAGCTACCTCGATACATGTGTGTGCTTGGTAATGTCTTGCGTGTGTCTCTCAAAGATGTTGACCTCTTGCAGCAGTTTTTGCCTTCCATTTTAATCCAAGAATATGTCAGATTTCAAGTTCCTGCTGATGCTGCACCATTTCTTTAAGTGCCAAAGGGTGATGGTCAGAAGTCTGGGGAAGGTCAACCTGATCAGGCATGGAATGAATATGTCTGGATTTTTCTACCCTGCAGCTATTAGCTGGAGGAAAGTCATTTAAAATACTTCCTTAAACTTCACAAGGGTGTTTCCTATCAGTTCCATTGCTAATATCTAGAGGGACATTTTTGACATTGAGATATTTTCCTGAAACGGACTTTAAATGAAAGAAAGTGGCTTTGACAGAAGCTTTATGCTTCAAAGGAGAGCAGGATGATTTTTTTTTTTTTCTTTCATCAGAGACTGAACAGGAAATACTAAAAAAAGAGAGTGAGACTTCCCTGGCAGTCCAGTGGTTATGGTTAGGACTTCAAGGTTTCACTGCCAGGGACTGGGTTCAATCCCTGGTCGGGGAACCACAAACAACGAGGCATAGCAAAATATATATATATCTTTAAAGATAATGGCTGATAAAACTAGATGTTCAATAGATGTTTATTTAAAAAGAAAAACAGATTTGCAGTTCAAGGAGCTATGGTAAGAGCCCGCCCAGAAGTTTGCGAATTGAGAAAAGTGTCTCACTTTTCCCCCCTCCACAGGACTGGATTGCATAGCCAGCTATCATTTCAGTGTTATTACTTTTTACCATTGGGATTCAGTGACAATTTTGAAGAACATAAAGAGGACATGTTAATCTCCTACCTGGGCCCCTAAAGCAACACACTAAGCATTTTTTGAAATTATCCTCCCTCTCCCTTAACAGTGGTCACTGTTTATAACTCTGCAGAATATACTGTTTGCAAGGGCTGTTTAATTTTTTGTGGGCCCAGGAGTTGTTTCAGGTAAAGGTCATTTGACCACGAGGAGTTTGATTATAGCAAGGTGATAACATAGAGCACAATGGCAAACATTTCAGTGGCTTTACCAGGAGCTGCAGTAATGTGTATGAACTGAGAAAGGTGTTCATTTATATCACCAGCGCTCCCCAAGACAAAAGCTTTTTTAAATAGCAGACTTCTGGTGGTTCAATGGTTAAGAATCCTCCTGCTAATGCAGAAGATGTGGGTTCAATCCCTGTTCCGGGAAGATTCCACATGCTGCAGAGCAATTAAGCCCTTCATCCTTGTGCTCAAGAGCCTGTGCTCCACAGCAAGAGAAGCTACCACTATGAGAAGCCCACACACTAACTAGAGAGTAGCCCCCGGCTTGCTGCAACTAGAGAAAACCTGAGCAGCAAGGAAGAACCAGCACTGCTATAAACAAATTAATTATTTTTTTTAAATAGCAGAATTCCTAAGAACAGAAATTTTTCTATAGCCATTTCTCTTAGCAAATGTATCATTTCTTTGAATTTTATTGTTTAATCACAGGGAAAAGAAACCACCATGCTGACAGCTGTTTTCCCATCTTCCTTTCACATACTTGCTGATATAAATGTGTATTAATTTAAAAACCATCATGATTGTGGTTGCAGTTAGCAGTTTTATATTAACTTACTTGCAGAAGTTCATAACCGGTCTCGCAGAAGACGGAGAAGTGGTCTTTCAGGATGTATTTGGCTTGCACAGGGGAGATGCGGCCATTAGGTGGCGCCAATGGATCAGGGCAAGGCTCAGCTGAGCAAGGAAATGAGACGAATGGGTTTGGCTGTGGTCTACAGCAGGCAAGTCTGAATTGAGCAATTAGAAGTTCTTGATTTATAAGTGAAACACTTATTGTGTAGAGAGAGCTTTCCACAAGTGGGATAGAGTTCTTAAGATTTAAATCCAAAGGCAAGATTAAATTTTCCGTTGCTTACTGTACAAATTAGGATTTGTTGTCTGGCCTGGGCTTCAGCCAAAGTGATGGAAAGAAAGTCAGGCATGCAATAAGGGAGCATGGTCATTGCAAAGGGTGTGTCTGGTCCCCACCAGGGGCCTCACACACACTGCAGAGAACTGGGGAATGTAACGGGGGCGGTGGGGGTGGGAGTGGAGAAGAGTTGCACCACGTGCATTTAAATCACAGGAAAGTCTCAGTTTCCTCATCCATAAGTCTGATGAGACTGTTTGCTCACCTCCTGGGGCTTTGTGAGGACTGAGTGTGAAGCACAGACGAACGTGCTTTGCTAATAAAGTGTTAGTCGTTCAGTTGTGTCCTACTCTTTGTGACCCCCATGGACTGTAGCCCGCCAGGCTTCTCCATCTGTAGGATTTCCCAGGCAAGAATACGGGAGTGGGTTGCCATTTCCTTCTCCAGGGGATCTTCCTGACCCAGGAAGTGAACTCAGGTCTCCTGCATTGCAGGCGGATTCTTTACCGGCTGAGTCACCAGGGAATAAGCACTGGAAGGGGATCAGTCCTGGGTGTTCTTTGGAAGGACTGATGCTAAAGCTGAAACTCCAGTACTTTGGCCACCTCATGCGAAGAGTTGACGCATTGGAAAAAACTCAGATGCTGGGAGGGATTGGGGGCAGGAGGAGAAGGGGATGACAGAGGATGAGATGGCTGGATGGCATCACCGACTCGATGGACATGAGTTTGAGTGAAGTCCGGGAGTTCGTGATGGACAAGGAGGCCTGGTGTGCTGCGATTCATGGGGTTGCAAAGAGGCAGACACAACTGAGTGACTGAACTGAATTGAACTGAACTGAAGAGGTGGTCACAGCCAGGGAGCCCTCCCAGCAGACCTCGTGGCTCAGAGCCAGACTGGCACCTGGGAAGCCTCTCCTGTCCCTCATGAGCATGTGCACACAGGGCTCAGGACTGGCTTCCACTTTGGCCCCCAAACCCTGGCCTGTTGTCAGCCCATGGCTTCAGCCCATCCCCCATGGCTGACAATCCCCCAAGGCCACCCCTCAGCCCACGCAGGCCATTTGCCTGTCCTCCACTTCCTCCAGCAGCCGATCTCTATGTGTCTGGGTGACTCTCAGTCCCAGGCAGGCCCCAGAGTCTCCAGGGACATCCCAGGGCTTACTGAGACCGTCTTAATCCCAGGCCAGGGTCCTGCTCACACCCTCCTTCACACACACTGCCAGGCCATGTGCCGGCCCCTTCTCACTCAGCAGCTGGCAAACCTGACTTTTCCCTCCTACTCGCTCTGAAACCAGTACTCCAGGTTTAGAAATTTTATTACTTTGACCCACAGGAAAACAAAAGGCTTTTAAATAATGAAATGTTTGGGACTTCCCTGGCCATCCAGTGGTTAAGACTTTACCTTCCAACACAGTGGGGTGTGGGTTCGATCCCTGGTCAGGGAGCTAAGATACTATATGCCTCGGCCAAAAAAACAAAAACAGAGGCAATATTGTGGCGAATTCAATAAAGACTTTAAAAATGGCCCACATCAAAAAAAAAGAAAAGGCTTCCCAAAGTGCTGGTCTCTGCCCTCCTGACCAGGCTCTCATTCTTTCCCACATGTCCAACAGAGGCGGCCCAAAGGTTAATCTTTGTTAATCCAGTCTCCTCATTTTAAAAAGTAATACCTCCTTCACACACACCCCATGCCTTCTACATTAGCCCACCAACCCCCACCTTTCCACAGAGATGTTATCCTTCATTAGATAATTGAGACATTATATCTCAGGAAAGTTACTTTAAGAAGCTCAGTGTCACACGGCCAGGAAGCAGGTGGCACTACAGCTGGGGCATCAAGCTGGGCAGCCTGACCCTCAGCCTGCACTCTCAGCACAGCTTGGGCTGCAAATATTTTGCTTTGGAGTTTCTCCAGTTCAGTTACTCGGCCCTTCCAAAAATATCCTCAGAGACCAGTTGGCTGAGAGTGTCAACTCTGAGGGGGACAGTCACATCCAGCGGTCAGTGCCCAGAAGATGGGGGACTTGGACTTGTGTCTAAGGAGGAAGTACCAAGAACCATCCAGTGTGTGAGGGTCTGTCATGAGGAAGAGGTGGGGAAAGCCCAAGAGGCCTGGAGGGTGGAGGCGGATCAGGGAGGCAGAGTGTAGCCCTAGCTGCAGATGCCCTGTCCAAACTCTGTGTGACGGGAGCCCCCATCTCTGCCCACCCCATCACACCCACTGCAGCTTCACACCAAGAAAGATGGAGCCTCTGGGCTTTTGCACATAACAGTTCCCTTGCCCTTGGGACAACACCCTTCCATATTCCTCCCTTTACCTCTCCCTTCTCCCCTGAAGCAGGTTATAAGACCCTTGTGTGACAGGTGTCTTCCCTACACTCAGAGGGAAGCCTTGTCACCAAAGACAAAGGGATGCCAAGAAGAATCCTAACAAACAAGGCTGGCTACATTTGAGTCATTGAAGGGACTGAGGCTGAAGCTGAAGCTCCAACACTGGCCACCTGATCCCAAGAACTAACATTGGAAAAGACCCTGATGCTGGGCTTTCTCAGGGTAGGAGAAGAACGGGACGACAGAGGATGAGATGGTTGGATGGCATCACCGACTCGATGGACATGAATTTGAGCAAGCTCCAGGAGTTCATGATGGACAGGGAAGCCTGGCATGCTGCAGTCCATGGGGTCGCAAAGAGTCGGACATGACTGAGTGACTGAACAACAAGTTTCCCCCAGTTCACCACCCTTACTTTATATTCCTCAACCTGTCACACTCCTTAGCAGACCCAGCACAGAAGTACACAGCTGTCTCTCTGGGTCTTCATTTCCTTAGGAAGGCAGTTGTGCCATGTAAAGCGTGGAGTGTGTGTGTAGTGTTAGTCACTCAGTCGTGTCCAATTCTTTGTGACCCCATGGACTGTAGCCCAACAGGCTCCTCTGTCCATGGGATTCTCCAGGCAAGAATGCCAGAGTAGGATGCCATTCCCTTCTCCAGGGGCTCTTCCTGACCTAGGGAGTGAACCCAGGTCTCCTGCATTGCAGGCAGATTCATAGCATCTGAGCCACTGGGAAGCCCTAGTGCCACATAAAACTTACATGAAATGAACAAGTATACTTTTTCCCATTAACCTTTCAGTTTGCTTTTCAGACTTATCCAGGGACACTGAGCAGGTTAAGGAAAAATTGTCCCTTCCCAGTTTCCGGGGCCCAGCCAGGAAGAGTTCCATCCCTTGTGGTTCCTTGATGCTTCTGGAAGAGTCCCTACCTGCCCTCACCTGTGCTGTTGTATCGGACCTTCCAGCCCATGTGGTCCCCCGACTGATCGGTGGTAAAGGTGATGGTCACGGTATTGCTCTTGGTTTCAATCCTGCTGGGCAATGTCTTCCCACAGAACGGGCCGTATTCCGCCTTGTCTGTTCGAATCTGAAAACGGAGAGATACCCGTCACCCCAGGACCTACCGGGCCAGGATGAGGTGGGGGCCAGAGGAACCAGACCTTGAGGGAGTCGTAGGGGCACAGGGTCTCGGGGTGCGTCTCCACGTCAAAGGACTCCACAAAGTCCAAGATGACGTGGAATCCCTCCTCCAAGTGGATGCTGTAGGTGCAGCTGGAGAGTTTGGGGTATGGCTGTGGGTATTCAGGGCTGCTGAGCTCCCCAGACCGGGCAGTGAAGACCTGGTCGGAACACAGGGCTGGGGAGAGGGGGGAAGACAGGCACGGTGAGCCGGGCACAGAAGCCTGGCTCAGGCTACTGGTCGAGCTCAGACACCAGCCCCAGAAGCCCTTCCAGAGACTGGACACTCCACCCAGGGGCTGAAGGGACAGTTTAGGGAGGGGCTTCCTCTGGCTTCCAGGCTTTAGCTGACACCCTCGACACTTGAATGTACATTCTCTGGGGCTGCACTCACACCCCCAGGGAAGGTGGGGGCCCTAGGCCAAGGCTTCTGTTGCAGGAATCACTGGGCCAGAGTCCCAATTCCAGGAATGAGGGGTGTGGGATTTGCCCGGGGGAAGGAGGCACCAAGAGAAGAGAAGGGGACTTTCCTTATTCCCCAGGAATTGGGTGGGGAGTGGATGGGAGGAGGGATATGTCCTTGGGCTGAGGGTCACCCACCCACCCCTGACTCTAGCAACCCCCAAGTTCATTTCCCCCAGTCTTGGACAGTCCAGCCCAGCCTCCCTTGGGCCCTCCCCCCACCCCCCTTCCCTGGATCAAGACAGGGGGGCAGTTGAGGGAAGTTCAAGTCCACATTGATCACAGATGAGTCTGGTGCCCACATTCCCCACTGAAACAGCTGATTCTGCCTTTGAAGAGGGAAGTCAGCATCACTCATGGGAGGGTCCTGCCCACCTCCCCCAGGTGGTGGTGCGGGGGACATTTCAGGAAGTAGGAGCCCAGCACTGCCTTTCTTCTTCTACGTGGCTGCTTCCCAGGGTGCAGAGGCAGTCAGCCCCAGACGTGGGGGACCAGATTACCTGTCAGTGAGTTGATGGGCAATCAGTTTCCATCCATCAAAACCTCCCTGGCCTCTTCTGCTCTGGGTCAGGCTCCCCCTAGCCCATCACACACAGGACCTGAATTGCCCTCTGAATAGGAAGTGGACCCAAGGATGCTCTGAGCCCAGTCCTTGGATTCCTGGTAGGGGAGCAGCAAGAGCTTGGCTGCCCTGTGGGAACTCAGGCAAGCCTATGCCCCCTCTCTGGACCTCAAGGCCCCACCATCAAAACGAGGGTGGAGGTAGAGCAAGCCCTTCTGGGAAAGACGCCTGTGGCCCCATGGAGGGGGCCACCCCACCAACTGGGGCCCCTCAGACTGAGATGAGGGTGGAAGAGGAGAGGGGCCAGGAAGCACATCACGGCCCTCCCCCACTGTCCCCCCAGAGACAGGCAGCAGGTGGAGGTGGAGCCACGTTTATTGTTAGGTCCAAGGGGGCGGTCAGTGGGGGCTGCAGGCAGCAGCAGACTTGCCCAACCCAGACGGGAGCTGGAGGGGAGGCTAGAGGCTCTGCTCTGGAAGAGAACAGAGACAGGGAGAGACACGGGGGAGGGATGACTGAGCAGGGGGCGCAGGGTCAGCTTCGAGGGATGCGGCTGCTCACTCCCCAGGGCGCCAGCTGGTTTTCCATCCAGGCCCCTGGCAAAGGCGCAGAGGGGCATCCAGGCAGTGGAGGACAAAGGGGTTGGCTGGCTGGGCACCAAACAGCAGCTTTGAGCAGGACCTGCCCTCACCCTGAGGTTCCATGAAGGGAAGCTTGTGTGAAGCAGGCCTGGGGCCCCCCACTCCTCCATCCTGGAGCCCCCCCACCCCAGGGAGGGTGAGCCAGGTACAGAGTGAGAGCCTAACACATGCTCACCAAGTGAATGAGCTGAAGGGGATGAGAGTGAGCCAAGGACAGGGCAGAGGTGAGTGAGGAATTGGAGAGCACGGGTGAATGGATGGATGGATGTGTGGATAGATGGACGGATAGATGGATGGGTGGATAGACAGATAGATGGATATATGGATGGGTGATAGATGGATAGATGGATGGATGGATGGGTGAGTGGACAGATGGATGGATGGATGGGTGAGTGGACAGATGGACAGTTGGGTAGAGGATGAATGGGTGGATGGTGAGAAGGGACAGAAGACCAAGAAGGGGCCACCACCTAGGAGAAGTGTCTAGAGGGCCAAGGCCAGTGGTCCCTCCAGTCGCCTGGGCAGAGCAACTGTGGCCTTGAGGAGCCAGTGGTATCTTGGGGCAGAGTGGGGGCTGGGCCAGGCATAGTGTCCCCCTTTTCCCCTTTCCAGCTGTGGCTCACCTGAGCAGGTGCGCTTGTTCCTGTGGAGAACATAGCCCACACGGCAGGAGCAGTAGAAGCCACCCAGGTAGTTGTGGCAGTGGTGGTCACAGGTGGGGGCCTCTCCTGGGGGCACCTGGCACTCGTCAATGTCTGGGGGAGGGCCAGGCAGGCAGGCAGCAGGAAAGGAGAGGGGATATCACTGAGGCCCGGGCTCAGGCTCAGAGGCCCCCAGCCTCACAGCTGCCCTGAGAGGAGCCTCCTCGGGAATGGAGGTGGCTTGTGCCCGGCCAAGTGCTAGAGGCCAAACAAAGGTCACTGTGGCCTTCCTGCAGCAGGTGGAGGGAGACCTCAATTTCACCCTTTTTAAACCAATGAAGGTGAAGTGTCCTGCTCCACGTAGCCAGGCCAGTGCAGGGAGCAGCCTACAAGGGAACCCGGTGGGTAGGCCTCTGTACAGGTTTCACTGAACTCTTAGAGCAGCCTCAGGACAAACACAGAGAGGTTGAACCACTTGCCCAAGGCCACACAGCAAGTCCCTGCAAGAGCCAGAATCTGAAATCAAGCATCGAAGTCCACATGCAGACGCAGTACTCAAGCTAGTGGGGCTTCACCTGCCCATCTGCAAATGGGCTCACCTGGCCCTTGCATCACAGGGGCCCCTAAGGATGTCCCTGGCACAGAAGGGCATTCAGTCTTAGCACCTGGCACCCAAGGGGGGCTTAGTTTAGAGCAGAGATCATGGCCTGTTAGGGATATTTGCATTGTGATGATGTTAGACCAGGTATGCACTCTTCTCCTGCTGGTCTGGCAAGAAGCCAGCCTCAGGGACTAGAGTGGGGGTGGGGAGGAGACCAAAGGGAGGACCAGTCTGGCCTGAGACCGAATCCCGCCCCCACAACCGGCCTCCTCCCCTGCTCACCCTCTGCAGAGTAGAAGGCCTCAAAGCCAGTGAACGGCTTCTCGTTGGAGTAGTCGGAGCGGAAGGTGACATCCAGGCTGGAGCCCGGTGAGTAGAAGGTGTCGTTGCCAGGCGCCCGCTCTGTGTCCGTGCTCTCTGAGCCACACAGCGTGGCCAGCTCCTTGGTCCCGGCGCTCAGCTGGGGGGTTCGGGGGTCACGGGGAGCAAAGGCGCGACGCCAGGCCTGACTGCCCTCCCACCCTCCAAGGTCAGACCCTGCTCCCAGGTGTCCCATCCCCCCGCCTGCCCTGCTGGCACCTTGACAAAGTCATACTCGCACAGGTAGGAGGGCTCCAGCTGGAAGTGGGTGAAGTAGAGGCGCAGGCGATAGCCGGGGGGCGCCGTCAGGGCCCAGCGCCGCTCCTGGTTGTTGGCGTACTTGTCGGGGAAGCCGGGCGATGCCAGGCGCCCGAACACTGGTTTGGGCCACTGTGGCCCCGAGGACGCAGCCACCAAGCCCCACAGCAGGCCCAGGAAGACCAGCAGCCTGAGGGCGGTGCAGGGCAGGGGCGGTGAGGCCTGCTCTCAGCCCTCACCCCTGCCAAGCAGGTCCTGGGGGCTTCCACCCACCTCATGGTGCACTCGGTGTCCTCCGGCTGACTAGGCACCGTCTGGAGCCCCAGGGAGCCTCACCTTTGATCTGTTTGTCCAGCGCCTGGCCCTGCCCCCAGCCACCCTGGCCTTCTGGGAACAGACCCCATGACTCCTGCCTGCCCAGATTTCTGGGCAGCGAGGGCAGGATGCTCCAGGAGCCAGGGGCTGGGCCTGGATGACGGCCAGGCCTGGGAACAAATGCTAGCTCTGTCTTCACCCTTGACCTCTGGGGTTCCCCAGCAGTGTGTGACTTCCAAGGTCACGCAGAGTCCTGGGGACAATGATCTCAAAGGTGGTGGCTTCTAGGTGGACATGGGGGAGACACACAGGCATCTACCTTTCCCTCCTGGCAGAGAGAAGAGGGGAGCTTTAAAAACACGAGTCCACAACAATGGGGAACAGGGGCAAGGATATGGAATCGACATTTAGGAAGCTGGAGAAACAGATGGACAGGTGGAAATGATGCTCCAGGAAGCAACTCTGAGCTTGCAGTGAAATCAGGAATTTGCGGCCCCAAGTCCTTCTGGACACAAGTAAGCATCTTGCCAATCCCTGCTTCCCATCCCCCAACCCCAGCAGAAAAGGGTGACTTATTCTTGGAGGAAACACCTGTCAAAGCAGGAGACGAAAGAGACACAGGTTTAATCCCTGGGTTGGGAAGATACCCTGGAAGAGACCATGGTGACCCATTCCAGCGTTCTTGTCTGGAGAATCCCATGGACAAACAGCTTAGCAGGCTACAGTCATACGGTCACACAGAGTCAGACATGACTGAAGCCACTTAGCACACATGCATGCATTCTTGGAGGAAGGATTTGGAGAGTCCCATCCTGCCAAGGATGGCAGGGCCCAACAGCAAACAAGGAATCCATGCAGACAGACCAGCCGTCCTCTGACTCAGCTCCTGGAACCTGGCAGCCACCAGACTTCTCTCTTTTCCCGGGAAGAGTGAAGAGGTCAGGAGGAAAGATCTAAAGATGCTGACTTGAAGGTTCTACATGCAAATGGCTCAGCATATTATCCACCGTGAAGGTCACCAAGCTTCCAATTAGCTTTTTAGTCCCTAGTCTTACAATGAGCAGAACTTTCAATGATTACTGAGGAAAACCGCATACATGCGAAAGACCAAAAAATATCAGCCAACCAACCAACCAACCACAGCAAAACAGAAAACATCAGTGAGAGGGAAATATCCAAAACTAAAAGGAAGCAATCATTCTTTTCAAAAGAAGAGGGCCAGAACAAGAAGCAAACACAGGATGCTTGCTGTTTAGCAAGAGCATTCAGAGAACAAAACATGGTTTGGGGAAATAAAAATACGATAGAAACAAAAAACTCAATAAAATGTTTGGAAGATAAGCTGAAGAAATCTTCCAGAAAATAGAGTTTAAAGAGAAAAAAAAAAAACAGTAAAGATAAGAAGTCTTATATGGGGATTTACCTGGTGGTCCAGTGATTAAGACGCCAAGCTTCCAATGCAGGGGATGTGGTTTTTCAATTCCTAGTTGGGGAACCAAGATTCCACAGGCCCCACAGTGTGGAAAAAATATAAAAAACTAAACTAACAAACAAATATGATTCATTCGTAAGAAGCCCTATAGTATGTCAAAGACTGAAAAACAGAAATTCCAGGAAAAGACAACAAAGAAAGCAGAGGGAAGGAAATTATAAACAAAGTAACACAAGGAAACTTCCCAGAAGAGAATGCAAGTTTATTGATTGAAAATGTCACCCAAGTGCCCAGAACAAGAGATGAAAATAGAACTTTACACATGTTATTTCAACACAGTAGAGAGAAAAACTATGTTCTACAAATTGTGAGGTACAGAGAGGGAAGCAGAGGGAAAAATCACATACAAGAGATCAGATATAAATGATCCCGGAGCTCTCAAAGCAACACTGGAAACTAGAAGCCAGACTCCAGTGAGTGCCATATTGGAATATTCACATCCTCAGGTGTAGAACTCTTCCACACTGATCAAACCAGTCAATCCTACAGGATAGCAACCCCGAGTATTCATTGGAAGGACCCATGCTGAAGCTCCGATACTTTGGCCACCTGACGTAAAGAGCTGACTCAGTGGGAAAGACCAGATGCTGGAAAGACTGAAGGCAGAAGGGGTGACAGAGGATGAAGAGGACTGTTGGAGAGCATCACTGACTCATGTGTGCACGTGAACTGGAGCAAACTTCAGGAGACAGTGGAGGACAGAGCAGCCCGGTGTGCTGCAGTCCAGGGGTCACTAAGAGCTGGACACAACTTAGCAACTCAACAGCAACATAGGACTCGGCTGAAAGGATGGGATGTGATGTGTGGCGAGGCATTCGAGGCATCGCAGAGTCTACCTGGCTCTCTTCTGGACCACTTGTTCAGGGGGAAGTCAGCCATCATGAGTGAGAAGTCTCTATGGAGAAGTCCACTTCAAGAGGAAATGGGTTCTCCTGATAACCACCTCTGTAATTTGCTAGTCCCGTGACTGAATCATCTTGGCAGCTGACCCTCCAGCAATAGCGACAGTTTTACTACAGCCTCATGAATGACCCTAAACTGAACCAACCAGCTAAGTCACTCCTAAATTCCTGGCCCACAAGAGACATGCTTACTGTTCCTCTTTCAACCTACTGATTGTTTCCATGTGCTACATTTCGGGCTAATTTTAAATACTGCAATGATAATAATAATCGAAAACAGCAAATCTCAAAATGTTGAAGGAAGATCATTGCCAACATATTTCTATACTCATCTAAATTCTGAACCCATCGGTTAAGCATGAAGATGGCATAAAGAGTTTCATGGGTGTCAGATTTTTTAAAACTTTCATCTCTTGTCCCCTTTCTCAGAAAACATCTCAAGGATGTGCTCCACCAAAACGAGAAACAGAAAGATACGAGCTCTGAGAGTCAAGAGTGGAATTCCATCTGGGTAGTCAGGAGACAGGGAGAAGGCAATGGCACCCAACTCCAGTACTCTTGCCTGGAAAATCCCATGGACGGAGGAGCCTGGTGGGCTGCAATCCATGGGGTTGCTAAGAGTCGGACAGGACTGAGCGACTTCACTTTCACTTCTCACTTTCATGCATTGGAGAAGGAAATGGCAACCCACTCCAGTGTTCTTGCCTGGAGAATCCCAGGGACGGGGGAGCCTGGTGGGCTGCCCTCTATGGGGTCGCACAGAGTTGGACACAACTGAAGCAACTTAGCAGCAGCAGCAGCAGCAGTCAGGAGACAAAGAACAGACTTGTCAGAAAGATGAAAATGATAAAATACCTGTAGAGCCTAAAGATTCTTTAAAAAGCTTTTTTCCAGTAGTTATTTTTCCTAAACAAATGTGAAAATTAAGCAAATGGAAAAAGCCTCCAGGGAAAGCAAGAAGCTATGCCAGAGATAAGAAAGTATCGTTTTTTGTTTTTGTTTTCCTGAGTCTCAGCTGCAAATGTTATTTGCAGGGTTGTAATGGTGCAAACACTGAAGGTGGAGCCAACTGACTCTCATTTAATTGTTGAGAGTGTGGTGGGGGCAGGGAAGCAGAGAGCTACATCTTCACCTTCCCAAATGGGAAATCGACAGATTGTGACTAAAACTGACAACAAGCATACTGTTTAGAGTCAAGATGGTAATACCAAAATAATCAACAGAAGAGGTGAATGCGGCAGCCTTGGGAGAGAAGAGTGGGTACAAAGAGGGGCTATTTTTCTCCTAACAACTCAGGTGGGAACTACTGGAATCCTTAAAGTGGGGGCAGGGCTGATTTTAATACCTGAACTTCAGGATTCTAGATAGGATTCTTATTCTATTCTCCAAGTCAGAGACTAGACTTGTTCACGGACCTCTTCTGAATTTTGGGGACTTGAGAAGACTTGACTCCCCTCCACCAAACACTGGCTTCCACAGATGAGTCTGTGTCCACATCACATCCACCCAGCTGTGGGGTCAGTGCTTTTTCTCAAGGCCCATCTCTGTGAGGTGGGTGCAGACTTCACCTACATTTGAGGAAGTGGAGGGATTTACACTGCAGACACCTTCTACTTCCAGGTCAGGTTGTTTTTTTTGTTTGTTTGTTTTGAATCTTCCCAGAGCAGGGATCAAACCCACGTCCCCTGCCTTGGCAGGTGGATTCTAACCACTGGATGACCAGGGCAGTCCCAGGTCAGGCATTCTTGCTGCTATTTCTGCAAGCTGGGCCCTTTCTTCTTCCCCTGCTCTGAGAAGGAATTCTGATCTCCACCAGCTCGGTGAGAACCATCTGACATGTGCTCTTTGAGAAACCTTGTAACCATTGAGGACCATGCTCCCATTTTACAGACAGGATAACTGAGTCAGGAGTTGTGAGTATCTAAGTCACAGATTTCCCTGGTGGTTCAGACAGTAAAGAATCTGCCGGCAATGCGGGAGACTGGGGTTTGATCCCTGCATTGGGATGATTCACTGGAGGATACTTGGCGACCTACTCCAGCGTTCTTGTCTGGAGAATCCCATGGACAAAGGAGCTTAATAGGCTACAGTCATAGGGTCACACAGAGTCAGACAAGACTGCAGTGACTTGGCACACATGCATGCATTCTTGGAGGAAGGATTTGGAGAGTCCCAGATCATACCAAGAATGGCAGGGCCCAACTGCAAACAAGGGCTCTACGCAGATAGACCAGCCTTCCTTGGACTCAGCTCCTGGAATCTGGCAGCCACCAGGCTTCTCTCTTTTCCCCAGGAAGAGTGAAGAGGTCAGGAGGAAAGATCTAGAGATGCTGACTTGAAGGTTCTACACGCAAATGGCTCAGCATGTTATCCACCATGAAGGTCACCAATAGTCCCTGTCATGTGCTCAGAGCTTCCAGTTAGCTTTTTAGTCCCCAGTCTTACATATGAGCAGAACTTTCAATGATTACTGAGGAATACCTTATACATGAGAAAGACCAAAAAAATATCAACCAACCCACCAACCATAGCAAAAAGAAAACATCAGTGAGAGGGAAATGTCCAAAACTAAAAGGAAGCAATCATTATTTTCAAAGGAAGAGGGCCAGAACAAGAAGCAAGCACAGGTTTCTCAAAGAGCACATGTCAGATGGTTCTCACTGAGCTGGTGGAAATCAGAATTCCTTCTCAGGGCGGGGGAAGAAGAGGAAAGGGCCCAGATTGCAGAAATAGCAGCAAGCACATGTTTAAAAAGAGCATTTAGAGAAGAAAACATGGTTTGGGAAAATAAAAACACAATAGAAAAAAAGAGAAACTCAATAAAATGTTTGGAAGATAAGCTGAAGAAATCTTCCAGAAAATAGAGTTTAAAAATAAATGAAAAAAACCAGTAAATATTAGAAGTCTTATATGGGGATTTACCTGGTGGTCTAGTGGTTAAGATTCTAAGCTTCCAATGCAGGGGATGCAGTTTTTCGATTCCTAGTTGGGGAACCAAGATTCCACAGGCCCCACAGTGTGGCAAAAATATAAAAAATTAAACAAACAAACAATTCATTCCTAAGAAGTCCTATACAGTATGTCAAGACTGAAAAACAGATATTCCAGGAAAAGACAACAAAGAAAGCAGAGGAAAGGAAATTATAAACAAAGTAACACAAGGAAACTTCCCAGAAGAGAAGGCAAGTTTATTGATTGAAAATGTCACCCAAGTGCCCAGAATAAGACATGAAAATAGAACTTTATACATGTTATTTCAAAACAGTAGAGAGAAAAATCATGTTCTACAAATTGCGTGATACAGAGAGGGAAGCAGAGGGAAACATCACATACAAAGGGTCAGGATATAAATGATCCCAGAGCTCTCAAAGCAACACTGGAAACTAGAAGCCAGACTCCAGTGAGTGCCATATTGGGATATTCACATCCTCATGTATAGAACTTTTCCACATTGATCAAACCAGTGAATCCTAAAGGATATCAATCCTGAATAGTCATTGGAAGGAAAAATGCTGAAGGTCTGATACTTTGGCCACCTGATGTGAAGAGCTGACTCAATGGAAAAGACCAGATGCTGGGAAAGATTGAAGGCCAAAGGAGGAAGGGGTGACAGAGGATGAAGAGGATGCTTAGATAGCATCACTGACTCATGTACGGACATGAATTGGAGCAAACTTCAGTAGCGGAGATAGCGGAGGACCGAGGAGCCTGGTGTGCTGCAGTCCAAGGTATCACTGAGTTGTACACAACTTAGCAACTGAAGAGCAACACAGGACACGGCTGAAAGGATGGTATGGTATGTGTGCTGAGGCGTTCGAGGCATCCCAGCATCCACCTGGCTCTCTTCTGGATCACTTGTACAGGGGGAAGTCAGCCACCATGAATAAGAACAGTCTCTATGGAGAGGTTGACTTGGGGAGGAAATGGGTCCTCCTGATAACCGCCTCCGTAATTTGCTAGTCCTGTGACTTCATCCTCTTGGCAGCTGACCCTCCAGCAATAGAGACAGCTTTACTGCAGCCTCATGAGTGACCCTAAACTGAACCAACCAGCTAAGTCATCTTAAATTCCAGGCCCACAAAAGACATGCTTATTGTTACTCTTTCAAGCTACTTATTGTTTCCACCTGCTGCATTTCGGGCTAATTTTAAATGCTGCAATAGACAATAAGAATGGAAAACAGCAAATCTCAAAATGTTGAAGGAAGATCATTGCCTACATACTTCTATACTCATCTAAATTCTGTACCCATTAGTTAAGCATGAGATGTAATAAAGGGTTTCATACATTTCATTTTTTTAAAACTTTCAACTCTTGTCCCCTTTCTCAGAAAGTATCTCAGGGATGTGCTCCACCAAAACAAGGGAGTAAACCAAGAAACAGAAAGATATGGTGTCTGAGAGTCAAGAGTGGAATTCCATCTGGGTGTTCAGGAGACACAGAACAGACTTGTCAGAAAGATGGAATTGATAAAACACCTGTAGAACCTAAAGATTCTTTAAAAGGTTGTTTTTTTTCAGTAGTTATTTTTCCTAAATGAATGTGAAAATTATCAAACGGAAAAAGCCTCCAGGGAAAGCAAGAAGCTATGCCAGAGATAGAAGATATTGTTTGTTTTTTTTTCCCCTGAGTCTCAGCTGCAAATGTTATTTGCATGGTTGTAATGGTGCAAACACTGAGTCGGAGCCAACTGAGCCTGTCATTTAATTGTTGAGAGTGTGATGGGGGCAGGGAAGCAGAGAGCTACATCTTCGCCTTCCCAAATGGGAAATCGACAGATTGTGACTAAAACTGACAACAAGCATACTGTTTAGAGTCAAAATGGTAAATACCAAAATAATCAACAGAAGAGGTGAATTCGGCTGCCTCTGGAGAGAAGAGTGAGTATGCTGTTGCTCTGCCAAGTTGCTTCAGTCGTGTCCGACTCTGTGCGACCCCAAAGACGGCAGCCCACCAGGCTTCTCTGTCCCTGGGATTCTCCAGGCAAGAACACTGGAGTGGGTTGCCATTGCCTTCTCCAATGATGAAAGTGAAAAGTGAAAGTGAAGTGGCTCAGTCGTGTCCAACTCTTCATGACCCCATGGACTGTAGCCTACCAGGCTTCTCCGTCCATGGGATTTTCCAGGCTAGAGTACTGGAGTGAGTTGCCATTGCCTTCTCCAGAGTGGGGCTATTTTTCTCCTAACAACTCAGGTGGGAACTACTGGAATCCTTAAAGTGGGGGCAGGGCTGATTTTAATACCTGAACTTCAGGATTCTAGATAGGATTCTTATTCTATTTTCCATGTCAGAGATTAGACTTGTTCATGGCCCTCTTCCTGATTTGGGGGACTTGAGAGGACTTAACTCACGTCTCCACCAAACACTGGCTTCTGCAGTTGAGTCTGTGTCCACATCACATCCACCCAGCTGTGGGGTCAGTGCTTTTCCTCAAGGCCCATCTCTGTGAGGTGGGTGCAGACTTCACCTACATTTGAGGAAGTGGAGGGATTTACACTGCAGACACTTTCTACTTCCAGGTCAGGTTTTTTTTTTTTTTTTAATTATGTTTTGAATCTTCCCAGAGCAGGGATCAAACCCATGTCCCCTGCCTTGGCAGGTGGATTCTAACCACTGGATGACCAGGGCAGTCCCAGGTCAGGCATTCTTGCTGCTATTTCTGCAATCTGGGCCCTTTCTTCTTCTTCCCCTGCTCTGAGAAGGAATTCTGATTTCCACCAGCTCAGTGAGAACCATCTGACATGTGCTCCTTGATGAAGCCTTGTAACCATTGAGGACCATGCTCCCATTTTACAGACAGGATAACTGAGTCAGGAGTTGTGAGTATCTAAGTCACAGATTTCCCTGGTGGCTCAGACAGAAAAGAATCTGCCCACAATGCAGGAGACTGGGGTTTGGGATGATCCACTAGAGGATACTTGGTGACCTACTCCAGCGTTCTTGTCTGGAGAATCCCATGGACAAAGAACTTAGCAGGCTACAGTCATAGGGTCACACAGAGTTGGACATGACTGCAGTGACTTGGCACACATGCATGCATTCTTGGAGGAAGGATTTGGAGAGTCCCAGGTCCTGCCAAGGATGGCAGGGCTCAACTGCAAACAAGGCCTCTATGCAGACAGACCAGCCTTCCTCGGGGTCAGCTCCGAGAATCTGACAGCCCCCAAGCTGCTCTGTTTTTCCCAAGAAGAGTGAAGAGGTCAGGAAGAAAGATCTAGAGATGCTGACTTGAAGGTTCTACAAGCAAATGGCTCAGCATGTCATCCACCGTGAAGGTCACCGATAGTCCCTGTCATGTGCTCAGAGCTTCCAATTAGCTTTTTAGTCCCCAGTCTTACATATGAGCAGAACTTTCAATGACTGCTGAGGAATAGCTCATACATTAGAAAGACCAAAAAATACAACCAACCAACCAACAACAGTAAAACAGAAAGCATCAGTGAGCGGGATATGTCCAAACTAAAAGGAAGCAATCATTATTTTCAAAGGAAGAGGGAGAGAACAAGAGGCAAGCACAGGATGCTGTTTAAAAGAGCATTCAGATAACAAAACATGGTTTGTGGAAATAAAAATATTATAGAAAAAAAGAAAAACTCAATAAAATGTTTGGAAGATAAGCTGAAGAAATCTTCCAGAAAATGGAGTTTAAAAAATAATGGAAAAAAAAAAAAAAAAAAAAACAACCAGTAAAGAGTCTCATATGGGGATTTTACTGGTGGTCCAATGGTTAAGACTCTGAGCTTCCAATGTAGGGGATGTGGTTTTTCAATTCCTAGTTGAGGAACCAAGATTCCACATGCCCCACTCTGTGGCCAAAAAATAAAAAGCTAAACAAACAAAAATCATTGTTAAGAAGTCCTATATAGTATGTCAAAGACTGAAAAACAGAAATTCCAGGAAAAGACAACAAAGAAAGCAGAGGGAAGGAAATTATAAACAAAATAATATAAGGAAATTTCCCAGAAGAGAATGCAAGTTTATTGATTGAAAATATCACCCAAGTGCCTGGAACAACACATGAAAATAGAACTTTACACATGTTATTTCAACACAGTAGAGAGAAAAATCATGTTCTACAAATTGTGAGGTACAGAGAGGGAAGCAGAGGGAAAAATCACATACAAGAGATCAGATATAAATGATCCCGGAGCTCTCAAAGCAACACTGGAAACTAGAAGCCAGACTCCAGTGAGTGCCATATTGGAATATTCACATCCTCAGGTGTAGAACTCTTCCACACTGATCAAACCAGTCAATCCCACAGGATAGCAACCCCGAGTATTCATTGGAAGGACCCATGCTGAAGCTCCGATACTTTGGCCACCTGACGTAAAGAGCTGACTCAGTGGGAAAGACCAGATGCTGGAAAGACTGAAGGCAGAAGGGGTGACAGAGGATGAAGAGGACTGTTGGAGAGCATCACTGACTCATGTGTGCACGTGAACTGGAGCAAACTTCAGGAGACAGTGGAGGACAGAGCAGCCCGGTGTGCTGCAGTCCAGGGGTCACTAAGAGCTGGACACAACTTAGCAACTCAACAGCAACATAGGACTCGGCTGAAAGGATGGGATGTGATGTGTGGCGAGGCATTCGAGGCATCGCAGAGTCTACCTGGCTCTCTTCTGGACCACTTGTTCAGGGGGAAGTCAGCCATCATGAGTGAGAAGTCTCTATGGAGAAGTCCACTTCAAGAGGAAATGGGTTCTCCTGATAACCACCTCTGTAATTTGCTAGTCCCGTGACTGAATCATCTTGGCAGCTGACCCTCCAGCAATAGCGACAGTTTTACTACAGCCTCATGAATGACCCTAAACTGAACCAACCAGCTAAGTCACTCCTAAATTCCTGGCCCACAAGAGACATGCTTACTGTTCCTCTTTCAACCTACTGATTGTTTCCATGTGCTACATTTCGGGCTAATTTTAAATGCTGCAATGATAATAATAATCGAAAACAGCAAATCTCAAAATGTTGAAGGAAGATCATTGCTAACATATTTCTATACTCACCTAAATTCTGTACCCATCAGTTAAGCATGAAGATGGCATAAAGAGTTTCATGGGTGTCAGATTTTTTAACACTTTCATCTCTTGTCCCCTTTCTCAGAAAGCATCTCAAGGATGTGCTCCACCAAACCAAGGGGGTAAACCAAGAAACAGAAGGATACGAGCTCAGAGAATCAAGAGTGGAATTCCATCTGGGTAGTCAGGAGACACAGAACAGACTTTTCAGAAAGATGGAAAGATAAAACACCTGTAGAGCCCAAGGATCCTTTAAAAAGCTTTTTTTCAGTAATAATTTTTCCTAAATGAATGTGAAAATTAAGCAAATGGAAAAAGTCTCCAGGGAAAGCAAGAAGCTATGCCAGAGATAAGAAGGTATCGTTTTCGTTTTTTTCCTCCGAGTCTCAGCTGCAAATATTATTTGCGTGTTTGTAATGGTGCAAGCACTGAATGTGGAGCCAACTGAGACTGTCATTTAATTGTTGAGAGTGTGGTAAGGGCAGGGAAGCAGAGAGCTACTACATCTTCATCTTCCCAAATGGGAAATCGACAGATTGTGACTAAAACTGACAACAAGCATACTGTTTAGAGTCAAGATGGTAAATACCAAAATAATCAATGGAAAAGGTGAATGCAGCGGCCTCTGAGAAGAGTGGGCATACAGAGGGGCTATTTTTCTCCTAACAGCTCAGGTGGGATCTATTGGAGTCCTTAAAGTGGGGGCAGGGCTGATTTTAATACCTGAACTTCAGGATTCTAGATAGGATTCTTATTCTATTCTCCAAGTCAGAGACTAGACTTGTTCACGGCCCTCTTCTGGATTTCTGGGGACTTGAGAAGACTCGACTCACATCTCCACTAAACACCTGCTTCCGCAGATGAGTCTGTGTCCACATCACATCCACCCAGCTGTGGGGTCAGTGCTTTTCCTGAATATCCATCCTTTTGAGATGTATAGACTTCACTCACATTGGAGGAGTGGAGGGATTTACACAGCAGATACCCTCTACTTCCAGGTCAGGCTTTTGTGTGTGTGTGTGTGTGTGTGTGTGTGTGTGTGTGTTGAATCTTCCCAGAGCAGGGATCAAATCCAAGTCCCCTGTCTGGCAGGTGGATTCTTAAGCACTGGATGACCAGGGAAGTCCCAGGTCAGGCATTCTTGCTGCTATTTCTGCAACCTGGGCCCTTTCTTCTTCCGCTGCCCTGAGAAAGAATTCTGATTTCCCCCAGCTCAGTGAGAACCATCAGACATGTGCTCCTTGCTGAAACCTTGTAACCGTTTAGGACCATTGCTCCCATTTTACAGACAGGATAACTGAGTCAGGAGTTATATCTAAGTCACAAGCTTCCCTGGTGGCTCAGACAGTAAAGAACCTGCCTGCAATGTGGGAGACTGGGGTTTGATCCCTGCATTGGGAAGATACTCTGGAGGAGAGCATGGGAACCCACTCCAGTATTTTCTCCTAGAGAATTCCATGCACAGATGAGCCTGGAAGGCTACAGTCCATGGGGTTGCAAAGAGCTGCACATGACTGAGCAACTAACACTTTTGTCACAGAGTTAGTGTGACCCAGGTCCAGTATCCCCAGAGATGGAACCCATTTTCACTGCCTTCCTTCATTCCTCTGATCATACTCAAGATGGGCCCTCCTGGAGCTTGGTCACTATTGGGCCTAAGACGGGGAGGTAGGGCACGAACAGTGGAGGTCCGGGCAGACACCCTGCTGGGAGCACCAGGGTCCTCAGGCTGAGCTGCCCTGCAGATGGAGTGGAGCAGCTCCTAGAGGCCTACAGTCTGGTGTGGCCTTGGGAGGTCACCTGATGCTATGTGGAGTTAATAGTATCTACCTTCCTTCCTTAATTAAGGTTAAAGGAATTAAAGCAGGTGACAGGACAGTGCTCCTCAACTGGCCATCACTAGTCTTCCTTTGCCTGGTACTCACCTTGTAGCCCAGATAAGTCCTGACTTCACCGGGCCTCCCAGGGAGGAAGACCGGGGTGGAATGGGGAACTCAGCTTGGGGTCAGACTTGCTGACCAGGGATGAACATCAAAAAGTGCCCAGAGTCCAAGAGCTTCAGGATGATGGAGAAGCCCAGAGAGCGTGGTGACTGGCCTGAGGCCACCAAAGGAGTAGGTGGCAGAGCCGGACCCCTGTTCCCAATCCCATTATGACTGCAGTCTTAGCCCCTGCTGAGTGGGGACTCCAAAGTGGGTGCCCAGGGTAGGGGTGGGGTTGGGGGGACCCTCCAACTACCACCAGGTTGGAGTGACTCTCTTGTCCTGCTCCCTGCCCCCTCAGTCTCCCAGGTTAACGTGTTCCCTGGCCACACCGCTGCCGAGGGCAGATGTGGGGCCGGGATTGGTGAGGCCAGCTCTTGCAAGGAGTGAGGACCTTCCTTGCCAATCCTGAGTCAGGAGTGGGCTAAATGCCCCCTTCCCCAATCTGTACCCTGTTGTGGTGACTCTGGTCCCACCACCAGAGCCCCAGTCCTGGCAGCCAGGAGGGCTGAGGCATCTGCAGGTTCAGCACCTTGGAGAGGGGACAGTCCTGCGCCCACAGAGTCCTCGTGGGCAGCTGCCCGCACCTGCTTTCTCAGCCTCTCAACACTTGGGGGAAGTTTCTAGGAACTTACCAGAGGGGACACTCATGAGGAGGGGAGGCAGGATTTGAACCCAGGTCTAAAATCTGAGCCAAGTCAAGGTACCTAATGTGCACGCCCAAGGAACTGGATCCCAACCAAGCTCCAGACAGCTGCCTCTGGGGTCACTGCCACCACCTTCCCCACAATGCGACCTGGTCCAGATTCTTCTGAGAGCCCTGCTGTGCAGCCCCAAGGGAAGGCAAATCCCTTGATTTTGACAACTCCTGAGCCCAGACCCCATGGGTCTAACACCACCAACCTTGTGTGGGGCTTGGGGATGGAATGATTAAGGGCTGCTTCTCAGGACAGACTTGGGCCAGTGTGATAACTGTTGCATCTCTGGGTCCTACAGAGCTCAAGGGGCTGGCCCAAGGTCACACAGGGAGCAGCCTGCCTGCTCCCACAGCAGATACTTGGAGGCCAGACAGGGGGGCCAACTCAGGGTCTGGCACACAGAAGAACCCACTGATGGCTGAGGTAGCCCCTGCCTGGGCCCATCTGAAGTCCAGGGACACACAATCCAGAATTTTGTTATAAATACATGTGTTTGGTGAGTGAGGGGCAACAGAGGTGGGGGAGATGCTGTACACAGCTGGTATAGGTTTGGTGGCTGAATGCCACCCAGAGGAAGACAGACAGTCCACCCGCTAGGGCCAGCCGGACAGCGTTCTGGGGCCTGTAACAGTCAGTTGGTGGGCAAGCCAGCAGGGGTCTTGTCCGGGGCTGGCGAGACCCAGGTGCCCCAGAGGCTCCCTGTCCGAGGTCGTGGGCGGCGTCAGCAGCAGTACCCGGGCTCAGCTCACATCATTCAGGGCCTGGAAGGACACAAGGCCTAGTCAGGAGGGGGCTGGGCTGGGGGGGTGGGCAAGATGGCCCTTCAGGGAGCCCTGGGTACGCCCTGCCCCGCGGGGGGTGGGGCTCACCTTTCGGGCAAACTCAGGCAGGACGAAGGCTGCCCGGTGCACATCGGAGTTGTAGTATTTCAGCTGCATCTCTTCCACCTGCTTCTGCATCAGCGGCTGCAAGGGCTCCCGGAAGTTGGTACTCTGGGGACAGGGGTGTGTCTCAGAGACATGCTCTCCTGGCCCACCTGCCAGGCTCCCGCCCCCACCCGGGGGCCAGTCCGCTTCGGCTCACGGGGTTCTTGCTGCACAGCATGAAGCCGATCTGGCCGCTGGGGTAGGTGGGGATGGTGCAGTAGGCGTAGTCCACCACTGGGAAGAGAGACTTGCAGAAGTGCCGCATCTCCTTGATGAGGTCCAGGTGCAGCCACTGGCACTCACCTACGGTGGGGGGGTCGGGGGCGGGTGGTCAGATGATGTCAGCACTGGCTGGGGGCAGTGCCTGGTCCAGCCCCAGCCGGACCCCTCCCGGCGGGAGCCCGGCTCACCCAGCAGCACCCAGTCCACCCTAGCCCCCTCACCCTGGCAGCAGAGAATGCCGTCCTCCTTGAGGGCAGTCTTCATGAGCTGGTAGTAGGACTCCTTGAAGAGGCTCTCAGCAGGACCTGCAGAGGCGGGGGGTGAGGGTGGGGGGGGACAAGCGCCAAGGGACACCGCCTGAGCCTGCCTCTGGGGGCATGAGGGCCACTCTCACCCCAAGATACACATCCACACAGCTACCAGGGGGCAGAGCTGGAAGTTGAAAGCCAGGCCTGTGGAACTCAGAAACCAACCAAGTAGAGGGTGCTTTGGAAGGGTGCAGGGATCCAGTGCCCCAGTGTGAAGGGGCTACACGTTTTAACCCCATTCCTGGGGGATTCTTGTTGGCACTGCATCAGGGCAGTCTCCAGCCTGGGCCTTGGTTTAAGATTGTATCACATGGAACTTCGCTGGTAGTCCAGTGACTAAGACTGCATTCCTAATGCAGGGGGCTCAGGTTTGATCCCCAGTGGGGGAACTAGATCCCACGTGCTACAACTAAGACCCAGTGCAGCCAAATAAAAATAAGTGTTAAAAAAGAAAAGAAAAAAGATGAGATCCTTGCACATATCCTGATGCTGGCCTGTCGGGGGCAGAGAGGAGGCTGAGAAGGAAACTGGGGCCTCAGTGGACCAAGGCCCCACTCTCCTCCAGGCTCTAAACCAACTCTGGGCAGTAGCCTAGTGGCCCTACTCTGCTGAGCCATGTTTGAGGGGGTAGGTGACACCTCAGAAGGGAAAAGAGCCGCACTAGTTCTGGAGGGCCCCTCCATCCTCTATTCTGCAACTCGGGCTTGGGACACAGATGGAGATGCTGGCCTCCCCTCTGGTGGCTGCTAGAGGCCCCAGGCCAAACCCGCTTACCCATGGGATCTGAGGAGTCAGTGATGATGACGTCAAAGGCGTCCTGGTTCTGTTTCATGAACTCAAAACCATCACCCACGTGTAGGGTCAGCTTTGAGCTGGAGTAGCCAACGGCCATGCTGGGCAGGAACTTCTTGGAGACTTGAATGACATCCTGGGGAGGGGACAGGAGGTAACAGGTTGGGCCACAGGGGTTGTGGACCCTGGAGCCAGAGTTGAGTGGGACCCCTTCTCAGAGCCTGATTCACCTTAGACAAGCCATTCATTTGTGGAACCTCAGTTTGCACATCTGTACAGCAGGGAGCAGCTTGGTACCTCCCCTTCTCAGAGGGCTGACTCCCACCAGCAGCTTGGACCACACTTCCGCCACCCCTGCTCCCCCTCCCCAAACCCAAGTGCCCCAGGAGAGTGGTTTCCTTACTATTTCAGAGTAAGGAATTTATTTCAGAGGGCTGGAATTCCACCTGGCCTGTATGCCTCACTACGCACACCTTTATCAGATAACCCTTTGACTCCTAAGTTGAATGTCAACTCCAAGGAGGCAGGACTAGACCTGCAGATGTACCAGTGAACCTGGCACCTAAATGCTCATGAAAGCCCCCAGCTGCTGTAAAGGACAAAAGGAGTCCCCGGGACTTCTGCGAAGCATCAGCTCTCAGTGTTACTAAGAAATAACATCAGCCGCACACCTTCTGTGCACCAAGTGCTTTCCTGTCTGCTTTTCCTACTGAAGCCTCCAACGTGCTCTTGAGACCAAGAAACAGGCCTGGAAAGGTTAAGCAACTTGCCCGGTGGTAAACAGCCAATTCAGGGCAAACTGGGACTTGAACCCAGACCCACCCAGCTGTGCGCTCACCTCATCAATCTCACACTGGACCACGGCCTCCACAGAGGAATGCTTGACCACCTCCCGCAGGACGCCTCCGTCCCCGCCCCCAATGATCAGCACCTGCCAAGGGGAGGAAGAGTCAGCCAGGAGCCGGGCAGGAGCCCCACCAAATAGGCTCCAGCGGGAGTTAGTGGCCGGCCTCTCTGCCCCCTAAACCGCACTGAGCAGACACAGCTCCCTGGAACAATTTCTCAGCTTCCCTGTGTCACAGACCTAATCACTTCATCTTCCACTTTGTCCCCTTTGCCTGGGAACTCCTGCCAAGGCTGCTCCATCTCAAGCTTCAGGTCTCAGCCCCGGTGTTAGCCCCCACCCCTTGTGAAATGGGCAGCTCCTCCCCTCTAGGCCCCTCTTCCTCGCTATCACTTCTCTGACAACCCTTTGGGCAGGGCTGAGCACTGGGCACTCCTGGGGCCCCCAGCACTGTTCTGTGGGGGCTATCCCTCGGCCCAGGGCTGGATCTAGCTGGGATGGGGTACCTTGCGTGGGTTGGGGTGGCTGCAGAGGGGCAGGTTGGCGATCATCTCCTGGTAGGAGAACTCGTCCCTCTCCGTGCACTGGATAACGCCGTCCAACACCAGCACATTCCCGTAGCTCTTACTGAGGGCGGGAGTGACAGTCAGCGACCTGGGCTCCTCGGGAAGGGGGCAACGTGCCCCCCACTCGCCCAGGGTGAGAAGAATCTCTCCCAACCTGCCGAGGGGGCTCCAGGGGTGAGTCCGGGGGGTGACACGTGGCGAGGATCGGCGGGCGGGCCCGCTGGGTGGAGGCTGGACGCGGGGTCCCGGCTCTGACGTGTCCGGGACTGACACGTGGAGCTCGGCGCAGCGGGTCGGCGCAGATTCCGGCTCCCTCCCCGCCGAGGTGGACCGCCCGAAAAGCCGGTCCCCAGCCCAGCGAGAAGGATGCGGGTTGGGGAGGGGACGGAGGGAAGAGACGGGCCTAGTTCACGAGAACTTCTGACAGTTTTGCAGGGGAAGGAGCGGGCAGAGACGGCCGGGGGGGGCGTCCGGAGGTAAAGCGCGCAAGACAGGGGTCCGACAGGAAGAGGGTCGGGCTGGGCCGAGCCCAGGGCTGGAGTGCCGGCGGGCTGCGCGGGGCCGGGCGGCCGGGGCGCTGGGCCGGGCGGGCGCGGGTACCTGCGGAAGACGAGGATATCCTGGTACCGCGAGCGTTGATGGTGTAGCAGCTGCTCCACCTGCAGAGACAGGGCCTGGCCGGGCCACAGGCTGCACGTCTCGCGGAACCAGCCCTCGCGGATGGCAGCGGGGCCGGGGGCGGCGGGGCCGTCGGGGCCAGGCTCCATGGCGGGCGGGCGGGCTGGCGGTGCGGGGCGCGGGCCCGGGACTGCAGGCCGCGCGGAGCCACAGCACAACGGGACCAACTCCGCCCGCCGCCCGCGCGGCAACCTAACCCGGCCGGCGGGGCGGGGCCTGTTGCCAGGGGCGGGCCCCAAGCCCCCCAGTGGCGGCGCCTGTGCGCGGCAGCCTGGCGGCCCCGCCCCCTCCGGCGTCCGAGCGCACTCATTGGTCTCCGACCTGCAGCGCGGCGTCCAGTGGCTGCGGCGGACCGTCCGTCTGCGGCAGCAGGCTAGTGAGGCAGCTTCCCTGGGCCACGTGGGACCGGGCTCGGGGAGGCACAGACTGGCCCGAGAGGGAGTGAGGGGTACCCGACTCAGCAGGGGAAACCTGAGCTGACATCTCGGGTCCGGCGCGGCGTGTCGGAGCGCCGAGACGTCAGGACTGCCGGCTTGAACCCTTGGGCTGGAAACACTGGACCGGGTGGCTACACTGTCGAAAGAAGAGTTAGGTTGTTTCGCTGGAGCTAGAGTAGAATGAATGTATCATCTTTACCGCGTCCGCAAATTTGAGTCCGTGTTGGACTTCAGCACAGCAGTGTGCTTGGTCGGGGGCACAACGAGGGTTATATTTACTTGAGAAGAGCATCACAGCCCCAGGACTTAAGCTCGATTTAGGCATTTCCCCTTAGATTCTCTGATCCTTGGGCGTATGGCTGCTGAATGAGAAAGAGTTCTTTTCTAAACGAGTTTCTAAATTTACCAGCAGTGTCCCGGAAGAGGCCAACACATGCATATTCAGCACCAAAAAAGACTGGCACACAGGGTTTTTGTTGTTTTTTTTTTTGACAAACTGGGCCTCGCTCCTTGAAAGGTGGGCGGGAATGTGCTTTCTGATTTTGTGAAAATGTCAAGGAACTTTTCTGAATCACATTAAGCATGCTAATTACCAAATATTAAATGCTAATTGCTCTACATGCTTAGTTCTTCGCATGCCAGGGCAGGGAGGTGAAACTGGCATAAGCCACGGGTGACATTATGACAAGGGTGTTTTTTTTTTTTTGAGGGACTTTTTGTAATGCTGAAAGCTCAGCTTCTCTGTACACTGTTGCAGAATCAAATCTCAGAGACAGTTTTGGGTGATACTTCACCCAAATACTATACCTTTTCTACTGGAAAGGGTAGCTTTCTTGCTTCACCAGGTAAAGGGGGATACAGAGGGCTCATGCCCTCAAAACCATGTGTCCCCAACTTGGGGAAGACAGTGACAAGTTTTCTAGTCATTGCTTAAAGAGGGCATGATCAGCTCGTGGACATTCTTCTAATGGGTTGGTGGTAAAGTAAGTAGGAGTCCACATCGTCAACCTTCAAGTCAAACTGGTATGGGGTCTATGTGCTTGTGGGCAGCATCAGTTCAGTTCAGTCACTCAGTCGTGTCCAACTCTTTGCGACCCCATAGACTGCAGCAGGCCAGGCTTCCCTGTCCATCACCAGCTCCCAGAGCTTGCTCAAACTCATGTCCATCAAGTCAGTGATGCCATCCAACCATCTCATCCTCTGTCATCCCCTTCTCCTCCTGCCTTCAATCTTTCCCAGCATCAGGGTCTTTTCTAAGGAGTCAGCTCTTTGCATCAGGTGGCCAAAGTATTGGAGCTTCAGCATCAGTCCTTCCAATGAGTATTCAGGACTATTTCCTTTAGGATTGACTGGTTGGATCTCCTTGCAGTCCAAGGGACTCTCAAGAGTCTTCTCCAACACCACAGTTCAAAAGCATCAATTCTTCAGCAATCAGCTTTCTTTATGGTCCAACTCTCACATCTATGACTACTGGAAAAACCATAGCCTTGACTAGATGGACCTTTGTTGGCAAAGTAATGTCCCTGCTTTTTAATATGCTGTCTAAGTTGGTAACAGCTTTTCTTCCAAGGAGCAAGTATCTTCATTTCATGGCTGCAGTCACCATCCACAGTGATTTTGGAGACCAAGAAAATAAAGTCTGTCACTGTTTCCATTATTTCTCCATCTATTTGCCATTAAGTGATGGGATTGGATGCCATGATCTTAGTTTTCTGAATGTTGAGTTTTTTCTCCAGCTTTTTCACTCTCCTCTTTCCCTTTGATCAAGAGGCTCTTTTTTGCTTTCTGCCATAAGGGTGGTGTCCTCTGCATATCTGGGGTTACTGATATATCTCCTGGCAATCTTGATTCCAGCTTGTGCTTCATCCAGCCTGGCATTTCGTATGAGGTACTCTGCATAGAAGTTAGATAAGCAGGGTGAAAATATACAGCCTTGATATACTCCTTTCCCAATTTGGAACCAGTCTGATGTTCCATGTCCAGTTCCAACTGTTGCTTCTTGACCTGCATACAGATTTCTCAGGAAGCAGGGAAGGTGGTCTGGTATTCCCATCTCTTGAAGAATATTCCACAGTTTGTGGTGATCCACACAGTCAAAGCCTTTGGCATAGTCAATAAAGCAGAAGCTGATGTTTTTCTGGAAGCAGATGTTTTCTCTTGCTTTTTTTTATGATCCAATGGATGTTGGCAACTTGATCTCTATTTCTTCTGGCTTTTCTAAATCCAGCTTGAACATCTGGAAGTTCTCAGTTCACGTACTGTTGAAGCTTGGCTTGGAGAATTTTCAGCATTATTTTGCTAGTGTGTGAGATGAGTGCAATTGTGCGGTAGTTTGAACATTCTTTGGCATTGCCTTTCTTTGGGATTGGAATGAAAACTAACCTTTTCCAGTCCTGTGGCCACTTCTGAGTTTTCCAAATTTGCTGGCATGTTGAGTGCAGCACTTTACCAGCATCATCTTTTATGACTTGAAATAGCTTAACTAGAATTTCATCACCTCCACTAGCTTTGTTCCTAGTGATGCTTCCTAAGGCCCACTTGACTTTACATTCCAGGATGTCTGGCTCTAGGTGGGTGATCACACTATCATGGTTATCTGGGTCACTTTTTTGTATAGATCTTCTGTGTATTCTTGCCACCTCTTCTTAATATCTTCTGCTTCTCTTAGGTCCATATTGTTTCTGTCCCTAATTGTGCCCATCTTTGCATGAAATATTCCCTTGGTATCTCTAATTTTTTTTGAAGACATCTCTAGTCTTTCCCATTCTGTTGTTTTCCTCTATTTCTTTGCACTGATCATTAAGGAAGCCTTTCTTATTTCTCCTTGCTATTCTTTCGAACTCTGCATTTGGATGGGTATATCTTTCCTTTTCTCCTTTGCCTTTCACTTCTCTTCTTTTCTCAGCTATTTGTAAGGCCTCCTCAGACAACCATTTTGCCTTTTTGCCTTTCTTTTTCTTGGGGATGGTTTTGATCACTGCCTTCTGTACAATGTCACAAACCTCTGTCCATATTTCTTCAGGCAACCTGTCTATCAGATCTAATGCCTTGAAACAATTTGTCACTTTCACTGTATAATCATAAGGGATTTGATTTAGGTCATACCTGAATGGTCTAGTGGTTTTCACACTATCTTCAATTTAAATCTGAATTTGGCAATAAAGAGTTCATGATCTGAGCTACAGTGAGCTCCCGGTCTTGTTTTTGCTGACTGTATAAAGCTTCTCCATCTTTGGCTGCAAAGATGACTTGCAATCAATCTGATTTCAGTGTTGGCCATCTGGTGATGTCCATGTGTAGAGTCTTCTCTTGTGTTGTTGGATGAGGGTGTTTGCTATGACCAGTGCGTTCTCTTGGCAAAATTCTATTAGCCTTTGCCCTGCTTCATTATGTGCTCCATGGCCAAACTTGCCTTTACTCCAGGTATCTCTTGACTTCATACTTTTACATTCTAGTCCCCTGTAATGAAAAGGACATCTTTTTTTGGTGTTAGTTCTAGAAGGTCTTTTAGGTCTTCATAGAATTGTTCAATCCTGTTTCCCTATCCCTGTGGGCAGCATACCATTGCTAATCACTAACTTCTCCCTCCTGGAGGGGGTTTCCATATCTGCAAAATAGTTCAAAGATAATGTTGTCTACTGGAGATAAGCTACTGGAGATCAGTGGAGAAATAAGTCCAGAAAGAATGAAGGGATGGAGCCAAAGCAGAAACAACACCCAGTTGTGGATGGGACTGGTGATAGAAGCAAGGTCTGATGCTGTAAAGAGCAATATTGCATAGGAACCTGGAATGTCAGGTCCATGAATCAAGGCAAATTGGAAGTGGTCAAATAGGAGATGACAAGAGTGAACGGTAACATTCTAGGAATCAGTGAACTAAAATGGACTGGAATGGGTGAATTTAACTCAGGTGACCATTATATCTACTACTGTGGGCAGGAATCCCTTAGAAGAAATGGAGTAGCCATCATAGTCAACAAAGGAGTCTGAAATGCAGTACTTGGATGCAATATCAAAAACGACAGAATAATCTCTGTTCGTTTCCAAGGCAAACCATTCAATATCACAGTAATCCAACTCTATGCCTCGACCAGTAATGCTGAAGAAGCTGAAGTTGAACAGTTCTATGAAGACCTACAAGATATTTTAGAATTAACACCCCCAAAAGATGTCCTTTTCATTACAGGGGACTGGAATGCAAAAGTAGGAAGTCAGGAAACACCTGGAGTAACAGGCAAATTTGGCCTTGGAGTACGGAATGAAGCAGGGCAAAGGCTAATAGAGTCTTGCCAAGAGAACACACAGGTCATAGCAAACACCCACTTCCAATAACACCAGAGAAGACTCTACACATGGATATCACCAGATGGCCAACACTGAAATCAGATTGATTATATTCTTTGTAGCCAAAGATGGAGAAGCTCTATACAGTCAGCAAAAACAAGACCGGGAGCTCACTATGGCTCAGATCATGAACTCCTTATTGCCAAATTGAGACTTAAATTGAATAAAAGTGGGAAAACCACTAGACCATTCAAGAATGACCTAAGTCAAATCCCTTATGATTATACAGTGGAAGTGACAAATAGATTTAAGGGACTAGATCTGGTAGATAGAGTGCCTGATGAACTATGGAATGAGGTTCGTGACATTGTACAGGAGACAGGGATCAAGACCATCCCCAAGAAAACGAAATGCAAAAAAGCAAAATGGCTGTCTGGGGAGGCCTTACAAATAGGTGTGAAAAGAAGAGAAGCAAAAAGCAAAGAGAAGGAAAGATATACCCATTTGAATGCAGAGTTCCAAAGAACAGCAAGGAGAGATAAGAAAGCCTTGTTCAGCGATCAATGCAAAGAAATAGAGGAAAACAATAGAATGGGAAAGACTAGAGCTCTCTTCAAGAAAATTAGAGATACCAAGGGAAGATTTCACACAAAGATGGGCTCAATAAAGGACAGAAATGGTATGGATCTAAGAGAAGCAGAAGATATTAAGAAGAGGTGGCAAGAATACACAGAGTTCAGTTCAGTCGCTCAGTCGTGTCTGACTCTGCAACCCCATGAATCGCAGCACGCCAGGCCCCCCTGTCCATCACCAACTCCCGGAGTTCACTCAGACTCACGTCCATCGAGTCAGTGATGCCATCCAGCCATCTCATCCTCTGTCGTCCCCTTCTCCTCCTGCCCCTAATCCCTCCCAGCATCAGAGTCTTTTCCAATGAGTCAACAGTTTGCATGAGGTGGCCAAAGTACTGGAATTTCAGCTTTAGCATCATTCCTTCCAAAGAAATCCCAGGGCTGATCTCCTTCAGAATGGACTGGTTGGATCTCCTTGCAGTCCAAGGGACTCTCAAGAGTCTTTTCCAACACCACAGTTCAAAAGTATCAATTCTTTGGCATTCAGCCTTCTTCACAGTCCAACTCTCACATCCATACATGACCACAGGAAAAACCATAGCCTTGACTAGATGGACCTTTGTTGGCAAAGTAATGTCTGCTTTTGAATATGTTATCTAGGTTGGTCATAACTTTCCTTCCAAGGAGTAAGTGTCTTTTAATTTCATGGCTGCAGTCACCATCTGCAGTGATTTTGGAGCCCCAAAAAATAAAGTCTGACACTGTTTCCACTGTTTCCCCATCTATTTCCCATGAAGTGGTGGGACTGGATGCCATGATCTTCGTTTTCTGAATGTTGAGCTTTAAGCCAACTTTTTCACTCTCCTCTTGCACTTTCATCAAGAGGCTTTTTAGTTCCTCTTCACTTTCTGCCATAAGGGTGGTGTCATCTGCATATCTGAGGTTACTGATATTTCTCCTTGAAATCTTGATTCCAGCTTGTGCTTCATCCAGCCCAGTGTTTCTCATGATGTACTCTGCATATAGGTTAAATAAGCAGGGTGACAATATACAGCCTTGACAAACTCCTTTTCCTATTTGGAACCAGTCTGTTGTTGCATGTCCAGTTCTAACTGTTGCTTCCTGACCTGCTTACAGATTTCTCAAGAGGCAGGTCAGGTGGTCTGGTATTCCCATCTCTTCCAGAATTTTCCACAGTTTATTGTGATCCACACAGTCAAAGGCTTTGGCATAGTCAATAAAGCAGCAATAGATGTTTTTCTGGAACTCTCTTGCTATTTTGATGATCCAGCAGATGTTGGCAATTTGATCTCTGGTTCCTCTGCCTTTTCTAAAACCAGCTTGAACATCAGGAAGTTCATGGTTCACGTATTGCTGAAACCTGGCTTGGAGAATTTTGAGCATTACTTTACTAGCATGTGAGATGAGTGCAATTGTGTGGTAGTTTGAGCATTCTTTGGCATTGCCTTTCTTTGGGATTGGAATGAAAACTGACCTTTTCCAGTCCTGTGGCCATTGCTGAGTTTTCCAAATTTGCTGAAATTGAAGAAAGTAGGGAAAACCACTAGACCATTCAAGTATGACCTAAATCAAATCCCTTATGATTATACAGTGGAAGTGACAAATAGGTTTAAGGGCCTAGATCTGGTAGATAGAGTGCCTGATGAACTATGGAATGAGATTCGTGACACTGTACAGGAGACAGGGATCAAGACCATCCCCAAGAAAACGAAATGCAAAAAAGCAAAATGGCTGTCTGGGGAGGCCTTACAAATAGCTGTGAAAAGAAGAGAAGCGAAAAGCAAAGGAGAAAAGGAAAGATATAAGCATCTGAATGCAGAGTTCCAAAGAATAGCAAGAAGAGATAAGAAAGCCTTCCTCAGCGATCAATGCAAAGAAATAGAGGAAAACAACAGAATGGGAAAGACTAGAGATGTCTTCAAAAAAATTAGAGATACCAAGGGAACATTTCATGCAAACATGGGCTTGATAAAGGACAGAAGTGGTATGGACCTAACAGAAGCAGAAGATATTAAGAAGAGGTGGCAAGAATACACAAAAGAACTGTACAAAAAAGATCTTTATGACCCAGATAATCACGATGCTGTGATCACTCACCTAGAGCCAGACATCCTGGAATGTGAAGTCAAGTGGCCTTAGGAAGCAACATTACGAACAAAGCTAGTGGAGGTGATGGAATTCCAGTTGAGCTATTTCATATCCTAAAAGATGATGCTAGTAAAGTGCTGCACTCAATATGCCAGCAAATTTGGAAAACTCAGCAGTGGCCACAGGACTGGAAAAGGTCAGTTTTCATTCCAATCCCAAAGAAAGGCAATGCCAAAGAATTCTCAGACTACTGCACAATTTCCCTCATCTCACACGCTAGTAAAGTAATGCTCATAATTCTCCAAACCAGGCTTCAGCAATACGTGAACCGTGAACTTCCAGATGTTCAAGCTGGAACCAGAGATCAAATTGCCAACATCCATTTGATCATAGAAAAAGCAAAAGAGTTCCAGAAAAATATCTATTTCTGCTTTATTGACTATGCCAAAGCCTTTGACTGTGTGGATCACAATAATCTGGAAAATTCTGGAAGAGTTGGAAATACCAGACCACCTGACCTGCCTCTTGAGAAATCTGAGTACAGGTCAGGAAGCAACAGTTAGAACTGGACATGGAACAACAGACTGGTTCCAAATTGGGAAAGGAGTACGCCAAGGGTGTATATTGTCACCCTGCTTATTTAACTTATATGCAGAGTACACCATGAGAAACGCTGGGCTGGATGAAGCACAAGCTGGAATCAAGATTGCCGGGAGAAATAGCTGTGCTGAATGAATTAAGGTTGCCGGGAGAAATATCAATAACCTCAGATATGCAGATGACACCACCCTATGGCAGAAAGTGAAGAAGAACTAAAGAGCCTCTTGATGAAAGTAAAAAAGGAGAGTGAAAACATTGGCTTAAAGCTCAACATTCAGAAAACTAAGATCATGGAATGTGGTTCCATCACTTCATGGCAAATAGATGGGGAAACAGTGGAAGACTTTATTTTCTTGGGCTCCAAAATCACTGCAGATGGTGACTGCAGCCATGAAATCAAGACACTTGCTCCTTGGAAGAAAAGCTATGACCAACCTAGACAGCTTATTAAAAAGCAGAGATATTACTTTGCCAACAAAGGTCCGTCTAGTCAAAGCTGTGTTTTTTCCAGTAGTCATGTATGGATGTGAGAGTTGGACTATAAAGAAAGCTGAGCACTGAAGAATTGATGCTTTTTGACCTGTGGTGTTGGAGAAGACTCTTGAGAGTCCCTTGGACTGCAAGGACATCCAACCAGTCCATCCTAAAGGAGATCAGTCCTGAGTATTCATTGCAAGGACTGATGTTGAAGCTTAAACTGCAGTATTTAGCCACCCGATGTGAAGAGCTGACTCCTTAGAAAACACCATGATGCTGGGAAAGATTGAGGGCAAGAGGAGAAGGGGACAACAGAGGATGAGATGGTTGGATGGCATCACTGACTCGATGGACTTGAGTTTGGGTAAACTCTGGGAGTTGGTGATGGACAGGGAGGCCTGGTGTGCTGTGGGTCATGCGGTCACAAAAAGTTAGACACAACTGAGTGATTGAACTGAACTGAATGTTGTATATATCTGTTGATAGAGAAACACTATTGCTTGTTTCTCCATGATCTCGAATCCCTTCCCTTCCCTAATTAACAACTGCTTGAATCTGCCCACTGAAACTCAGAGAAGATCCTGGAGGCTGAATGAAGGCTGTTTCCTATAATCAAAGGAATGGGGGACATGGAGGCCTTGTGCCCAGGAGCCCCACAGGGCCCTGCATGGGATCAATACTCTCCTTTTCTTTGATACTCCTCAACCTTGAGAACAGATGTTGGATGAGAAAAGGGAATAATTGTTTTTGGGTAGAACTCAGCAGAGGATGGGATTTCCTGGTGGCTCAGAAGGAAAAGAATCTGCCTTCAATGCAGGAGACCTGGGTTCAATCCCCAGGTCAGGAAGATCCCCTGGAGAAGGGAATGGCAACCCATTCCAGTATTTTTCCCTGGAGAATCCTATGGATAGAGGAGCCTGGTGAGCTATACTTCATGGGGTCACAAACAACCGGACATGACTGAGCAACACACACACACACACACACACATCAGAGGAACTTGGTTTTGGGGGAACTCAGTTTTAATCCCCACTTGGTTTTATCTTTCCCCAAATCTTTCAGGGAATGAAGTGATGACCACTGTAACTACTTTAAGCTGAGATGGGGCATAGTCCTGCCAACTTTGGGGGAATAGATACCGAATTGGAAATAGTTGAGTTCCATGTCCTGGATCCAGGTCTCATATGATTAAATCTCAATCCCTTGTTCTGCCATTTTGGTGCAGCAGACCCAGTTAGAGGTGAACTTTAGAAGTTAGAACAGTTAGAACTTTAGTAGACAGAACAGATCTCGTTTCCTTAGGAATTCAGGAGAATAAGTCTGAAAACCAGTCTGGAACTGGCACTTCAGAGACTTATTGTAGCCAGTTGTTTCCAGGCCATTCCCTACATGGGGAAAACCCATCAGAATCCAGGGGAGACCTGGAAATAGGAAGCTGGCCACATAACTAGCAGTTAGAATGACTGAAAGAATCAGCATATGAATCTGTAGGTAGAAGGTATAAGAAAGGGTAAGAACACAGAACTTTCACTCTGCTTGTTGGAACAATACAATGTCTGCTTCTCAGGAGTCTGCTTGCTGACTTGGCTGGTCATCTGGTAATCTTTTTACTCTGGTGTGATGTACCCACAGTTTTACCCCATCCAATTTTAGAGAGGTGTGAATAGTAAGTAGTAAGAAGAATGTTATAGGGTCCCTTCTTTTATTTTCAAGCTGCAGCTCAGGTTATTGCTTTTTTCACATTTTCAGTAGCATTCAGTTTCTTGCTCTGAAGGGATGGAAGGAAGCTTCTGGGTGGGGGTGGGGGGCGACCGGTGGAACACAAACTCATGCATAGCAGTTAATAGTTGTCCAGTCAGTTGAATATAGAAATTGGCAAGACCTTGTCCCATTTTAGATGAGTTTTTTGCATTGCTTGGCAAGAGTTTTCTTTATAACCTTATAGTTAAGAGTTTTTCTTTATAGTTTCCTTAAGAAGGGTTTTTGTCACTTCCAATGCCTTTTCTTTTCTGACTGGAAAAGTCTCTATTCAACCTCTCAATCTTTAGCCAAAATCTTGTTGAAGAGGGTGGGGGAATTTTAAAATCCTTGTGGATTGTGATATACCTCAGAAAATTCAAGTTTGCAACAATTCTGGAACGATCACATCTGAAATTACAGCCACTATGTCACCTAGTACTCCATTCTGACTTTCAAATGCATTCCCCTCTCCAGTGTTAAAGCAGATTCACTGTTAATGACTTCATTGCTTTTCTAGATATGGGAAAATGCAAGAATTCAGGCTCATAAAATCTTCTGAAAATATCTAACTACCTGAAGTCCTGTTCAGCCAGTTTTTCTCAGGGCACAGAGTGCCTCATTTCTGATCTCCATTCTTAATTCCTTTATTCAAGGGGTGTTGAAGTTCAATGACTGAAGTAGCCATGGACTTCATCTTTGCAGAGGCAGATGGCAAGCGCCAATTTTCGTTTGGCAGGGTCCCTTCAGGGTCATGTATGTGACCATGGTTTGGGGGGCATTTAATGACCATTTCATCCCATGGTGCTAGGGATGCTTATTCCCAGGTCTGGTGAAGACAGGCCACTCAGTGTGCTGCTCTCATTGGACCAGGCCTCCTTCTAACAGTGGCAAAAGACTCTGGACCCTTAGTGTCACTAGCCTCTTTAGGAAAATACTGCCTCTTATTCTTCCCATATCTAGAGTTATACTGTTACAGTCATTGATCTCATATGGAACTATATATCGTTATTTTATCAGAGGCTCAGTCACATATCTGATAATGCGGTAAACAATACTTTTGTAAAACAGGTAAAATAAAAAATAACATAGCTAGCAGTATTAGTCCTTAGTATGATTTAATTGTCCCCAGCATAAGGGACGGAGAAGGCAATGGCACCCCACTCCAGTACTCTTGCCTGGAAAATCCCATGGATGGAGGAGCCTGGTAGGCTGCAGTCCATGGGGTCGCTAAGAGTCGGACATGACTGAGCGACTTCACTTTCACTTTTCACTTTCCTGCATTGGAGAAGGAAATGGCAACCCACTCCAGTGTTCTTGTCTGGAGAATTCCAGGGATGCGGGAGCCTGGTGGGCTGCCATCTATGGGGTCACACAGAGTCGGACACAACTGAAGAGACTTAGCAGCAGCAGCATAAGGAAGCCTGTAAATTTAAATGACCATGGCCTGGTGTTAATCTCCTGGTTGTAGATTATGGAGCATCTGATCTTTATCCAAAGATTAATTACATAGTTAGGCTTCAGAAACAAACTTAGTGTTCTTCTGACAATTAAATTTTGTAACAATATGATGCAACAACAAGGAAAGTGGGTAAACACAGACCTTATTTAACAACACTAGAATTTAACATTCAGTGAAACCTCTTTTTTCTAGAATCACCTCCATTTTCATCAGGTACAGCTGAGACTAATTTATTTTTAAACTGTTTTGTCCATTGACCACATGGATTCATCCACGTTGATTCTGGTGTAATTCCTCAGTAGGAGTCTCAGATGAAAGTTTCAAAAGGCCCCTCAAGACCAAGAAAGCCATGTCAAAGGCCTGCCGTCAGATTTTGCCTAGGTGACTTTCTGTCTTCTATAGAAGTCCTCAGACTATCAAGATCCCCCCACATGCCAGAAGAGTCTTTCCCATTTGTTTGATAAGGCTGCTCAGAACCCAAGAGTTTACAATGTTTGAACAGAACAGGCAGAGGGAAAAGAAAAATATCTCTGTTTTACTCACAGAGGTATAATTTACCAAACTGTTGTAAATCATAACCAACTTGAGGAGAAGGGCTTCCCTATATCTGGAAAACATGAGTTAAAATCAGTGACATTTCAGATAAAACCCATAAATTTATCACCATAATTTACAGTCCATTTAGTGACCAATCCTGTTTTTAACTTTGTATGAAGCGATCAGGCTTTCCCTTAGGACTTTCTTCCTTACCTAGTTCCCCAGTATAACCTGAGATTTAACAGACTACAACAGTGTTGTTGTTGTTCAGTCCCTGAGTTACGTCCAGCTTGTTTCGACCCCATGGCCTTCAACATGCCAGGCTCCTCTGTCCTCCACTATCTCCTGGAGTTTGCTCAAATTCATGTCCATACATGAATATACATGAATACAACAATAGCCATCTATAAATCACAGAAAGACTTTAAAAAGGAATTTAAAAAGTCATAAACATTTGGCCACAATGGGATTGACAAAATAAACTGAGTTATTATGACATGCAACATTTTAAAACAACTAGAAAACAATGAGATAACATTTTACTGGGGCATACCAGATTTTTAGAAATCCCATGAAATTTAACATACTAATTATTAAGTATTTCTCTCTGAAGCCTTGGCCTTCTGCTGCTGCTTAGTTGCTTCAGTCGTGTCCAACTCTGTGTGATCCTATGGGCTACAGTCGGCCAGGTGCCTCTGCCCATGGGATTCTCTAGGCCAGAGTATTGGAGCCGGTTGCCATGCCCTCCTCTAGGGGATCTTCTCAACCCAGGGATCGAAGCCGGGTCTCGGGCATTGCAGGCAGATTCTTTACTGCTGAGCCACCAGGGAAGCCCTTTTAGAACCTGTCAAACAATATTTACTTAACCAAAGTAAAAGATTTCAATGGGAAATACAGATTACTTAAAAGCAAAGGAACTCACAAGCTGTCATGTAAGCAGAATTCCAAAAAAACTTTGAAGGGTTAAACCAAATCTCTAGCCCACTCCCAATTAAATCCATTTACCCAATTAGATTTAATCCAATCTAACAAAATCCTATGGAAATCAACCCTGAATATTCATCAGAAGGACTGATGTTGAAGTTGAAGTTTCAATACTTTGGCTACCTGATGCAAAGAGCTGACTCACTGGAAAATATTATGATGCTGGGAAAGACAGGGCAGGAGGAGAAGGGACTGCCGAGGATGAGATGTTTGGTTGGCGTCACTGACTCTATGGACATGAATTTGAGCAAACTCAGGAGACGGTGAACGACAGGGGAACCTGGCATGCTGTAGTCCATGGAGTCCCTAAATTGGGTACTATTAGCAACTGAACAGCAAGAGTTTTGTAAACATACCCTACGAGGGGGCTACAAGATGCAACAGAGTTCTGGTTGCCCATAACAAGGCTAGTCCAAAAGGGAAAATCCCAACCAACATTCCATCACAGGCAAAGCCTGATGCAATAGGGAAGGATTCCCTGGTGTTGCCACATGGGAGCCCTGTTGTTTAGTTGCTAAATCGTCTCTGACTCTTTTGTGATCCAGTGGACTACAGTCCTCCAATCTCCTCTGCCCATGGAATATTACAGGTAAGAATACTGGAGCAGGTTGCCATTTTCTCCTCCAGGGGATCTTCCTGACCCAGGGATCGAATGAATGTTTGTCTCCTGCATTGGCAGGCAGATTCTTTACTGCTGAGCCATCAGGGAAGCCTGTAATAACTTACGTGCTAAGGTGCTTAGTCGATCAGTCATGTCTGACTCTGTGACTCCATGGACTGTAGACATTGTAGCCAATGTAGACATTCTTCCAGTGGGTTGGTGCTGAGGTAAATAGGAGTCCACATCATCAACTTTCAGGTCCAACTGATGTGGGGTCTACAAGCTTGTGGGCAACATACCATCATTAATCACTAACTTCTCCCACCTGGAGGGGGTTTCAGTATCTGTAGAGCAGCTCAGAGATACTGTTGTGTGTATCCTTTGATGGGGAAACAGGACCCTGCCTCAAAGCTGCTCTTGACTCTTTCTCCCTGGTCTCACATCCCCTTCCTTCCCTAATTAACAGCGGCTTGAATCTGCCCATTGGAACCCAGGAAAGGTCATGCGGGCTGAATAAAGGCTGTTTCCTATAATCAAAGAAATGGGGGACACAGAAAGGTCTTGTGCCCAGGAGCCCCTTAGGGCCCTGCATGGGATCAATTTCAACCTCCACTTGGAGGTGGGAAGCCTGCGTCCTCTTGACCCAGATGAAAAACACACTGGTGTTTGTTAGTACAAGCCTCACGTCTTATAGCAATGAGCCTTGATTGAGTTAAACTCCTTTTAAAGGGGAAATGAGCCAAAGCAGTAAAAGAATTGCTAGGCAATTATGTGGAAGCTTGGATGGGAGAAGAGTTTGGGGGAGAATGTGTGTTGTGTGCTTAGTCACTCAGTCATGTCCGACTCTTTGCAATTCCATGGATGGTAGCCTGCCAGGGTCCTCTGTCCATGGGGATTTTCCAGGAAAGAATAGTAGAGTGGGTTGCCATGCCCTCCTCCAGGGGAACTTCCCAACCAGGGATTGAACCCAGGTCTCCCGCATCGCAGGCAGATTCTTTATCATCTGAGCCACCAGGGAAGCCCAAGAATACGGGAGTGGGTAGCCTGTCCCTTCTCTAGGGGATCTTCCTGACACAGGGATCAAACCAGGGTCTCCTGCATCGCAGGTGGATTCTTTACCAGCTGAGCTACTAGGGAAGCTCTTGGGGGAGAATGGATACATGTATATGTATGGCTGAATTCCTTCGCTGTTCACTGGAAACTCTCACAACATTGTTAATTGGCAATGTTGTTGTGATGGCTTCCCTGGTGGCTCAGATGGTAAAGAGTCTGCCTGCAAAGCAGGAGACCCAGGTTCAAACTTTGGGTTGGGAAAATCTCCTGGAGAAGAGAATGGCTACCCACTCCAGTATTCATGCCTACAGAATCCCCATGGACAGAACAGCCTGGTGGGCTACAGTCCATGGGATCACAAAGAGTCAGACATGACTGAGCAACTGACACTTTCAGTTATGTTGTTGTTCAGTCGCTAAGTCGTGTCCAACTCTTTGATTCCATGGACTGTAGCACACTAGGCTTCCCTGTCTTTCACTCTCTCCTGGAGTTTGTTCAAATTCATGCCCATTGAATTGGTGATGCTATCCAACCATCTCATTCTCTGTCTGCCCCCTTCTCCTTTTACCTTTGCTATATCCTAATACAAAATAAAAAGTTTTTAAAAAAAGAATTGCTAGAAGACGGCTCCCTTGGAACTGTTAACCTACTCAGGGTCGGGATCACACAGCCAGCCAAAGAGAGTCAACCCATGCCAGTTACTGCAGGCTGCCTGGGTTCAGCCCTGTACTTGGGTCATGGTGCTTACATCACCGCCTGCACATCAAGACACTTATACATACTCTGAGTTGTGACAGTCTGCTTACTTCTGTGTGGCCCGAGCCAGACTGTAAGCAGACTAGGGATGGTGTTTATAGCTGGCAGCACTGGGTAACAGGCTGAACATGGGCGGCCAGGATGCGGGCCCAAGCACCCGGTGGAATCAGCTGTCTTGGCTTCCACCCAGGCACTGCACAGCTGAGCCCAGGTCAGGGCCCTGGCATTCCCGGGGCACTGCATGGGGGTGTGGGTGGGGCAGCGGGAGGTCAAGTCTGTCCCGTCCCTCCTGCAAGCTAAACAAAGCTGTTCCAGCACGTGCATCCGCAAATGAGGACAATAAATGACACCCTTGACCCTCCTGTAGAGGAGATAGAGCTGTGGTCTTAGCCTCAAATACCAATAGCAAGCGGGACCTCTAGGATAATTTGTACAGCAGTAGCCCAGACCTTCCAAGTTGAAAGAAAATGAAGGTCCTGAATACATTTTAGGTGAAAAAGTCCCCAGATGTACAGGGACCATGAGCCCAGAAAGGTCACCCAGTTTCAGATCACAAGGAGGAAAAACTGGTTTTGCCAGAAGTAGCCCCTGTCATATAGCCCCCTTAAATCTACAACTGATAGGGAAACTCAGGAGGGGGAAGCCTGAAATGTTCCCTTGCATTCAGACCAATGTGTGTTTACAACTCAGTGGTAAAGCGGCACCGTGCAGCAGGTCAACCGTCTCAGCCTCCTAAGGGCAGCTAGTTTATAAGAGGACAGGAGGGGGTGAATGGCTACCGTCCAAGGCGATGGGGCTGCCACAGGGCAGGAATGTGTTTCTGTCGCTGATTAGCACTTGGGAGTCATTTTTTAAAGCATTGTGTGTAGCCAGGTAGACAGCTGTGGTTCTGAGTGTAAACGAATTTGGCCAGTACACGGTGTTACTCGGTTGAAAATACTTATGGCAAGCTTCCTAAGGGCCACAAACAGCAGTGTACATCCTTGAGCAAAAAGCCCTTCTGCTCCGCTTCTGCTCTTAAATTCTCTACCTCCAACCCCACCCGGTCCTGCCAGGTTGTCTTCCCAGAGCGCAGGGCCCTTCACAGCCTCCACGGTTCGGAATCACCAAGCAGTTCCAGACTGACACGTACCCCCCATCCCCCACCTCACGCTCCTCCCTGGTCCTTGAGCATCCAATCAATTTCCCCACGGCTTTAAGCTTCAGTGAAATGGAGCTACAGATGTTCTCCAAACCTCCAAGGCCCTTGGCTCCATCCCTTGGCTCAGTGGTCCTGGACTTTGGGGTTCCAGGGACCCATAAAACTTAAAAAAACACACTGGGGCACTGATATCAGGTTGCCAACTTTTTTTTTTGCATAAGACACTTAGAAAAGACCTCTACTTGTACAGTTTACAGTCTCCATCTTATTAAAAAACAAAATCACGACTTCCCTGGTGGTCCAGTGGTTAAGACTCTGCATCTCTACTGCAGGGGCACAATTTGATCTCTGGTTGGGGAAGTTCCACATACAGTGCAGTGTGGGAAAAACAAAACCAAAATGACAACAAAATCCAGACAAAAGGAGCAAGGATAACTTCCAAATACAGGACAAGGACTCATTTTACCTCCATGAGGAATTTACTACATCGTCACCACTATTCATTTCACCTCTGAGAGGTGGTGAGCCCCCTAAACATGAGGCCCCCTGCCTTGCGTTCAGCCCTTGGTCTTCAGACTTAAGCACACACAAAAGAACCACCAGGAGAGTTCGGACGGGGTGGGCCCACTCCCCCAGCCTGATAGGGCTGGTCTCGGGAGAACCTGGGGCTCTGCCCACTCTTTGAGTAAAGCTGGCAACAAGGTTCTCTGCACTTCTTACCTTATGAAGCCTCCTCAGGGCATCCTCAGTAGAATATAATCTTTTTCTTTGGTTAAAAATTTTTTTTGGCTGGGCTACGTGTCATGTGGAATTAGTTCCCCCGTGATCAAACCTGTAGCCCCTTGCATTGGATATGTGGAGTCTCTACCACTGGACCACCAGGCAAGTCCCATGAATATAATTTCTTAAAAAAATTCCCATCTCTTTTTTTTTTGACCAGGGATTGAACTCAGGTCACAGCAGTGAAAGCCTGGTGTTCTAACCACTAGACCGCCAGAGAACTCCCTCATCTAGCTTTTATAGTGGAGACTCCTCTCATTTTCTGGCAGATGACTGCCTCAATGTCCATTCTTACCAAATTCTGACTAATTATATAATTACAGAACCCTGGATTTTCAGCTGGGCATTGAACTAGTGAGTTTCTCAGTATCCTTTGATGTGGTCATGTGACTAAGTTCTGGCCAGTGGGGAGTGGAGGTTGGGTGCTGGTCTCCCCTCCTTCCAGCTGAACAGAATGAGGATGTGGCGGGTGGCATGGGGGCAGTCACCAGGCCCAGGAGGTGGGAGTCCTGTGCTCCAGTTAAGGATGGTAGAGCAAAAAGATGGCAGTCAGAGTCTGAGGACCACCAGTCACTGCACCAGCTCTGGGCTGACTGCATTTACAGAGAAGTGAAGTCACTCAGTCGTGTCCAACTCTTTGCGACCCCATGAACCGTAGCCTGCCAGTCTCCTCCATCCATTGGCTTTTCCAGGCAAGAATACTGGAGTGGGTTGCCATTTCCATTCAGAGAAAAGACATCTTTTGCTAAGCCAGGGATAGTTTGGCTTTTCTGTCACCTTCGACCACTCGAGTCCTGCCTTGTTCACACTCTGGCTGTCCTGGACTGCTCTCCGCAGCACAGCCATGTCTGGTCTGGCTTGGCAACCCTGTGGAGTCTCACACACAGTCAGCCCGCTCAATAACTCATGGGAAAGACTTCCAAGAAAGTAGGTTCCTTGTTTAAATATTTGTTAAAAAAAATATTGGTATCATTCTGTGCTTTCTTGATAGCCCACCTAAGGACTAAAATCAAATGGAATTTTGAAGAATAATCAAGAGACTGGGTCAGGAATTTATACAAAAAGTTTAGTGTTACATTAAGCATAGTACAAAAATGGTGGTCCCACGGTTAAGAATCCGCCTGCCAGCAGGGTACACAGGTTCAATCCCTGGTTCGGGAAGATCCCACATATCACGGGGCAAATAAGTCCATGTGCCACAACTACTGAAGCCCATGTGGCCTTAGAGCCTGTGCTCTGCAACAAGAGAAGCCAGTGTAATGAGAAGCCTGAACCCCGCAACTACAGAGTGGCCCCTGCTCGCTGCAACTAGAGAAAAGCTTGAGTTCAGCAATCAAAAAAAAAAGTACAAAATGGAAACCTAAATGTTGAATGATGTGCATTAGCTAAAATGAATTTCAGGATGAGAAAGGTCTCATAATATAAGTTTTAAAGGTGAAACACTATAGAAATATAAGGTCGTTTGGAAAGTATTCACAAGTAAGGTAAAAAGCCTTTTCATCAAAATAGTAAACATTCTCTCTGTGCCGCAAGACTAAAGATGATTGAATTTTTCTCTTTGCATTTTTCTATGTTTTTCTCATTTCCTATAATAAACATGTTATTACTTTTATAACGGGGAAAAAACAAAATGTAAAAAAAAGAGAGAGAAAGGAATAGAGAAGAGACCAGGCTGTCGAGAAGCCCCAGTGGCTCTAAGCACCCATCAGTCCCTCTTCCCGAAGGTACTTTTCACCATCTGGCTTCATTTGCATGATGTGCAGGCGTGGACAAGTGCATCCTCTCAGGATGGAGAGTTAGGTGGGCATAACTCTGGCCTGTGGAGGCCTCTCCTTCCTGAGTCCTGGGTGTCTCCTGCATTCCTCCTCGGGGGAAGTTTTGGATTTCTCCGGAAACCACACTCCAAGGGCACACTTACCCCAGACCGCTGAAGAGGGTGACCTGGACAGGACGAGGTGTGTTCTTGCCTGCCAGAGCTGGAGTGGCCGCAAAAGAAAAGTCAGGCACCCGCTTTCTTCCAGCAAGAATTATTTTTTAATGGTTTAAAAACGAGTCTGTACAAAACCAGCACCACTATCTGGTGCTTCCAGTCCACCAGGGGATCCTGAAGCTGTCTTCCAACACTATCTCTTTGGCCAATTGTGCCTGAAACCTCTGTAGAGACAGTGTGAAAACAAAAGGGTTAGTTCTTGCAGTCTGGCTTAACGGTGGCAGTCAGCCAGTTTATAAAACGTTGTGAGCCTTAACACTGCAGAACTGAGGGACAATGGTCTGTTTGGGGTTGAGGAGAACTGAGCTGGGCAGTAGAGTGCCCCCGGCACTCCAAGGGCACTCCAGGGGACAGGAGTGGAGGCGGGAGCAGCAGCGCCCTGTGGCCTAGTGAGGGAGGGCTGGCCGAGCTGAGGATGGTCCCTCCTCCGCTGCCACATCCTGGGAGCGTGTCTTCCGACTTCAGGGTCTGCTGCAAGGATTAGGGTTTCAGGCTTTTAACTAAATTACCCTTTTCTGGGCGATGCCATGCGACTTGAGGGATCTTAGTTCCTCAACCAAGAATGGAACCCAGAGTATCAGCAGCAAACGCACTGGACTGCCAGGGAATTCCCTAAAATATTCTTGGACAACAATGACTATCCATATTTGCTTACTGATTTTTTTTCCTCTTTCCTCAGAAAGGGGCTGATGTAGGCAGATTTCAAACCTATTTGCTCTGGGATGACCCTAGGAGACCATGTGGTGATGGGAGAGGGCTAAGGGTGACGGAGTCCTAGGAGGCGTGGTTACGACTGTGGTTTCCAGTGATCACCTCTCCTCCTCCCAGCTCAGTTTTCTGACTGACAAAGATGGGGATCAGGCCAGGAGATGTGCTCTGAGACTCTCTCTAGGTGAGGCCTCCCCAGGTTTCCCTGGCCACGATGGCATCTTGCACGTTACCTGTCTGACTTTCCAGTTGGAAAGGACATGCTTTTGTTTCCAATCGACTGTTTAATTTTTTTGGCTGCAATGTATTTCTGAAAAGACAAGAAACCATCTAGGCTGAGTGACGACCATAACCGCACGACGCACAGGAAAACACGCCTAGGCTCAGACGGCCCATCAGAGCCTCCAGTGCCAAGGGTATGACTCTTGGGTTTCCTTGCAACTGGACATTTCTGGGTGTTAGAGAAGGCAGGCTGTACAGATGAGCTACTGAGGGAATGGCCAGGCTCTACACAGGGCTTGCTTGCCCTCCCCACGCCAGACGTCCAGTCACATTGCACTCTGGCGGCAGCAACGCCCACGCGGGCAATGGCAGGCCTGTACTGGTACCACAGGGAGTGTTTCCAGCCTGCTGCTATAATTCCCAAGGCAGCAAACAGTAACACCCTTCAAAACCACACACCCACTTTTAGAGACACAACATTTTTTTTCTTGCTGAAATAGGTGATGGGTATTGTTTGTGCCTGGGAAGAAATGAGGCGAGGGAAAAGCTATGCAGACAGAGAGGATTCCTAGATGGGCCAGTCTTGCCAGCAGTGGAGGGTCAACAACATACACCTCAAGCCCGCTGGAATTCTCAGTCTGTTTCTTACCTTGCCTGACTGGGGCTGCTTGCTTGGGTCAAACTGGGAAGAGGGTTTGGATTTGCTGTTTCCTGAAAGGTAAGAGAAAAGAGAGGCCAGTGACCATGTGAGTGAGTTAATATACACCACAGACTCACTACCGGGCCAGGTGCACAAGATCCAGGCAGTGTGGGCTGTCAGCTCACTAGCCCTTCACAGACAGAAACTTCTGGCTTGTTGTCACCTCACAAATCATGTTCTCAGTAGCTAAGGGCAGCCCGGAGGCCAGGCTCGTTTCTCATAGGTCTATTCTCAGGTCAGGGGCCGGTGGCTAAAGCACTGGCCAGTTCACATCAAGGAAATCCCTCTGGTTTCTGTGAAGGATGAAGCCACTGTCTGTAAACTGTGGCGAGAGGGGATGTTCTTGCAGAAAAGACGGCTGTGTCGCCAAGGAGGCTGCTCTGTCATCAGGAATGTCACTGCAGTCCTTTCAACAGACAGGCTCTCACAGGCTAAGGAGGCACAGAGCGTCATCTTCTAGGCACCAGGCTGTCTCAACAAACCACATCTTTCCTCTATGTGTGTATGTCTGAGAAAATGTGTTTCTGGGCACAACTTGTGAAGAAGGCTGGACCACAATTATTAACAGAATGGACACTATCTTGATGAACCACCAGAGTGGCTCCTGCAGCTCAGCCCTGGGGGCTGAGGGTGGTGGGTTTCTGCCCTGTCCCTGTCATGTCCTTGTGTTGCCCTCACAATTCCAGGTTGCCTGCCTGGCCTTGGGTGGAGCTTAATCTCCACTGAAGTTCTGCTCTTTCCTCCCCTCCCTGTCACCTGCTTCCCCCCATGGGATGTGGTCAGGTGGTCCCTGCGGGACACCCCCTCTGGCCTCACCAGCAAAAGCCTTGAAATCCAACTTGCTGTAGTCATAGGGAGTGAAGTCTTTTTCTGGTGGATCTGGGTCTTTTGGCTTCTTGGAAATTTTGAGGCGTTTCTTCTCTTGCTTCTGTTCTGTCGTCCTCGGGTCACTCGTCGCCCGCTCTCTCTTCTTGGCAGCGTTCTCTAGCTGTGGATTGAACAGATCTGTAAGAGGGAAGCACAGCCACGACCAGGGCAGGAGGCCACTCTGTGTGTGTGACCCCTGTGAGCACCCTGTGAGGCACACGATGCCTCCAGAGCTGTAAACACAGGCTTGGGGACGGAGAGAGGAGCACTGGCGGTGGGGGGCCGAGCTCCCAGCTGGAGGATGACGTCAGGCCACTAGGAAAGGCCAGAGCTGAGCACTCCAGGGTGCTGGGGAGCCGGGGGGCAGGGGGTGAAATAGCTCCCAGGTGGAGTGGGACACAGAGTGGGCTTGATGCCTCACCTCCTTCTACAGGCCAAAGGCATGTTTATCCCAAATGCAGCGGGAGAACCATCCCAGACGGACAGTGACGTCAACCTTCTGGGTGGGGGGCAGGGGGTGGCCACGAGGCAGCACTACTGGACCAGCAACCGGAAGACGCCTACAACCCAACGCTGAGGGTGAGCCCTCCTGACATTCCACACCACCCCAGACCACGACCAGATAAAGCAGAAACGCAGGCACGTACTGCAGCCTGCTGGCGGACGGACACGGCCTGCTCCGCGGCTGCCCTATACTCCTCTTGGGCCTGGTCCCGGGCAGCTGCAAGAGAGAGAGAATGGTCTCTGTGATTGTGGCGGCAGCCGGGTCTCTAGGCCACACTGCTTGCGGCATCACCCCTGCTGATCGCAGCCACCCTGCCCCTCAGCCCCAACCCCCACATCCCTGGAGGACCCTGCCTCGCGGCTCAGCCCACGTTCCTCTCCTCATCAACCAACCTTGGGGTCCACATCCCTGCCTGCTCTTCACCTAGCGGCCTCCGTGACTCCCCTGAGGACGCGGTGTCAGGATCTCAACCTTAACAGGTCAAGGACCAGAACCAAAACCTCCTCCGCCTCTAACCGGGCCCCCTGCAGCCTCACTGTTCACACAGCCCCGCCTCCCAAGGCGCTCAGGATAAAACCTCCTGTCCAGGACTACCTCACCCAATGCTGTCAGCTTCTCTATGCGACATGACAGGCTCTGAGTTTCCACCACCTGCCCTGCCCCCATGACATCCACACCAGTGTCCCCCTTCATCTGCACCCTGTGCTGCCTCCTGACTGGACTGTCTGCCCTGTCCTCTGCCCAGCAGCTGGTGAGGCCTCCATACCTAAGTCAGGGTACGGCCCTCCCCTGCTCAGAGCCCTCCATGGCTTCCAACTCACTTGGAGTAAAAGTCCCAACAACAGACCCCTGCCTGCTCTCTGTCCTACCCTCCACCCACCCCCTGCCCCCATCCCTTTGGCCTCCTGGGTCACTCTGAGCAGTATTGCAAGCTGTGGCCTTGGCCTCGCTGGGCTGCCAATCTGAACACTCTCCCCTGATGGCTGTGGGTCTTGGCTCAATGTCACGTTCACTAGACCGCCTCCTGTACTGCTGTACAGAAGCAGCCTGCACCCCATTAGGCCCAGCCGCAGCACTTCCTTCCTCTCTCTTTGCATAAGTACCCGCTGCCCTGATAGCTCACACATCTCCGGCTCACTGCCTTCCACCCCTCGGAAGAAGGGAGGCCGTGGAGGGGAGGGCTGGGGCTGCTCGGCTGTGCCTAGAGCTTTGCTCGAGTAACTGGACAGAACAGTGAGCCAGGGCTGCTCTCAACCAAAGGTGCCGGCTGAGCTGACAAGGGGGTGGGCGCTACACTACCTGTGTGCTCAGCTGCCTTCTTCTTGGCAGTTTCTTTAGGTTCTCTTTGTACCTGTACCTGGCTTGCCAGCTTCCAACGGTTGCTGATCTATAAATGAAAACAAACACAACAAAAAATCTCCAAAACTCAGCTGCCTAGGATGATTCTTTTAATGAGGTGATGCAGAGCATGCTGACTGGTAGCTATATACATTCTAGGTCCTAAGTCCCATTATCTAATGATCCTGTATCTAATGACATGAAAAATAAGACCTCATGCTGGCTTTATTTATAAAGTACTTATATTATCTAGGCACTGGGTTGGATGTCTGCATATCCAACCATTCAGTCCCTTCTATGACTCTGAGGCAGAGGTACCATCATCACACCCACTTTACAGACAGGAAATAGGTTGGGAGAAGCTAAGTAACGTGTCCAAGGGGACATGGTTAATAAATGGTAGAGATGGTGTTCAAGGCAGGACTTCTGCGAGTCTAATGTGCTTCTTTACAACACATTTACCTGGGGCATGAGAACACATCTCGGTGACAGGAAATGGTAAGTCTGGTGGGCAGGGGGGTGGGGGGGCACAGATGGCTGCCCTGAGTAAGCCACAACCGGGGGGAAGAGAAGAGACAGCAGAAACCTCACCTGACTCCCTGTTTCTAAAAACAGCAGGCTTACCAACAGCAACAGGGCAGAGGCCCATCAGGATTTCAGCCTGATTCTCTTCTGTTTTGTTTTTTTTTCGGCCGTGCCACATGGCACGTATGAGCTTAGTTCCCTGATTAGGGATGGAACTCTCGTCCCTGCATTGGGAAGCGTGGAGTCTTAACCACTGGACTACCAGAGAAGTCCCTTGGCCTGACTCTCTGGCCTAAAGAGAAGTGCAGGGGTGGGGGTCGGTCGGGGGCAGAGGGAGCCAGGCCACCCATCTGATCAGAGCACCACCTCCCGCAGGGAGGAAGAGGGCTTTTAACAGACAATTAACATGACGGCTCCCAGGAATATCTCATGGGGATCCAGGGAAGATGGATTCTTATTCTTACTTAAAATGCTGTTAAAACAAACCACACAACATACAATAGAATGTTTCAAAATTTAAGCTGTCATCTTTAAGAGCGTTAAAGTAATATTCATAAATAGAAATGCATCAAGCTGTACATTTCATATCTGTATACTGTATACCTTGTAAATTAAACTTTAATTAAAAAAAACAAAAAACAAAGACCTGTTTCTTTAAAAAGTTCCCCAATGCTTTCAAGAATCTGATTAAAGTCTGGCTCCTCTCTCTGGAAACAATGCTTATATATGAAGTGTTTCTTGCACTCATTTTCAGGGAGGTTCAAAGATGGGCTTGTTTAGAACAGAAACCTGGTTTAAGAAATTAAGAAGTCCTCTTTTCTTAGAAAGTTCACTCTTAGAAAGGGTGACAAATCCACTTACTTCATAGATTTTCGATGATGGATCAAACTTTGCTGACTGAGAAATGTGAGCCCGGTGTTCTACTGAAGGCAGAAACTGGAGAAATGGAAATAGTCATGTTAAATGCTGAGAAACAGAATCTGGACCCAGAATTCAGTGGCACTCAGATGCGGGTGTCCTGCTGGTTACATCTTAGGAGGCCTCAATGCAAAATGTCAGCCTGGCTGCAGCTGCCTGGCCCTCAAGTGGGGTCCTCTTGTTGACCTGGTCTCAGAAGACCTGACTCGGGGTCTTCACCAACTGCCAGGGATGACGTCACGGTGGTGAGGCTTCTTCGGTCTCTGAAGTCTCTCGGTTCCTTTTTCAGGCAAAAGGCACCTACAGCTGCAGAAAGCTCTGCCTCTTCTGTCAGCCCTTAACATATGTAACCGGTACTTACCATCCGAAATGGATTTTCAAAGGACTCCATTATGTTCTGGGCTTTTTTCTGTGCAACCGTTAATGGACTTTTTTCATTTCCTTCAGCACTAGGTTCCTGCAGGGACAGAGAACAATGGCTTACAATCGTGACCATTTTATGATATTAGATGCCGCAAGAGGAGTAACAGTAATAGTAATAACGCCAACAGCTGACTTTTTAAAGTTACTTATTTATTGGCCACGCCACATGGCACGTGGGATCTCAGTTCCCCAACCAGAGATTGAACCTGTGCCCCCTGCAGTGGAAGCGTGGAGTCTTAACCTCTGAAGTGCCAGGGAAGTCCCAATACACACCCATTGAATTGATGAGTTCTCACCACATCCTTACAACCTACAAGGTATGTGGTGTTACTCTCACCATCGTACAGATGAGGAAACTGAGGCTGAGAGAGCTTAAGAAAGTCTTCCAGAGCCTTACAGCTAATAGGGGCAGAATAAGGATGTAAGCCCAGATCTGGCTGACTGGAGAACCTGGGGTTGTAACCTGAAATTAGCTGAAATTTAAAGTCATACACCTTTATAGGTGACCAACAAAACTATGCAACAGAATGTCGCTCTCACCAGGGGCATCAGCCTGCGCTAGCCCCTGGCCTTCTCTGAAGTCAGGCTTCCTGAGCACCAGGAACACGGATGCAGCCTCTGCTAGACAACACACAGCACTTACACATCCATATAGCTGCAAGTTCATGCTCACATCTTTAGCTGCCTAATCACCTTGGTCAACTAAAGGTCCTAGACTTCTTTTTGCACTGGCTACTCAAACAAGACTAACTGTATGTAGTTAAGAGAAAAGGAAAGTTCACTCCCAGACAGTTAATACATCTTGCAAGTGGTACTTCACCTCCCTGGCTCTGGCGCAGCATCTGAGTGTGATGGGAGAGTTGTGAATGGGATTGGACCACCCAGCTTCTTACCACCTGAACACGTGCTAAGAATGAAACTTGTTCTTTATCCAGACAGTATTCTTGCTTCTCTTTCTCAGTTCCTTCTTTCCAGAAATTATAGTTTTTCCTTCTTACCACATCTGTTCCATCTCCTGGTGGCTCAGACGGTAAAGAATCCGTCTGCAATGCAGGAGACTGAGGTTTGATTCCTGGGTCAGGAAGATCCCCTGAAGAAAGGAATGGCCACCCACTCCAGTATTCTTGCCTGGAGAATTCCTTGGACAGAGCCTGGTGGGCTACAGTCCATGGGGTCATAAAGAGTTGGATACAACTAAATGACTAACACTTTCACTTTCTTTCACATCTATTGTGTGCTGTATTCAGATTTTATCTGTGTGATTTCCTTTTTTCCTGGTCACCTCAGTAACTATCCATCCTGACCAGCACATACACCCTGGTCTTCCTTTTGCACAGAACCCAGAGCTCATGTCTGTGGTGGAAAGGAGAAGCGTGATGGGTGGGATCGACCAGGACAAGCTCTATCGTATCCCAGGCTGGACTCCAGGAACAAGGTCCCCAAGTGTGCCACACTGGATGGAGTCTCTACTCAGCCTCCCTGGGAGTGGGGAACAAGCTCCTACCCACTTCCTGGTACTTGCATCTCCTGCTGCTCACTTAATCTAACAGGCCAGATTGGGGAGAAATGCTTTTCTTTTTTCCTTCTTTTCATCCAAAGCACACATAGATGATGCTGGCGGTCGTCAGGAAAGTATACCCAGCACACGCTATGAGTTCACTGGAAACGCTGTTCCACCCCTTCTGGGAATCAGGATAAACTGGCCCTCGATTGACCTTGGATGAATGGGGAAGAAAGGCCCCTGTTTATATGTCCCTGGAGCTCCTGTCCGGCTCCCTGGGGGCACTTCCCCTGAGGATTTCCTCAGGCAGCACACAGAACCCTTCACCTCCCCTCACAGACCTCATCAGGGCAGCAAACACCATCTGGCCAATGGGCTTCCCGCCCACCCCCACCGCCACTGGCTTCCACTTCCGGCAGACGGCCTCCTGTCTGATAAAGCCAGCACATCCCCCCAGTCTGGGTCACGTCCCGGATGGTGTCACTCACGTTAAATAATGTGACGACAGCGGTAGCGACGAGACATCTGATGTCTGGCAGGGTCTCCTCGTCTTCTTGGGCGGAGAGGAGGCCCTCCTGTTTCTGCATCGGCACAGGCCCTACAGGGAGGGGAGTCAGCATGGGCCAAGCCTACGGGGCGGCACACCGGGCAGCCCCACCCCCAGGACGTGCCAGGGGCCTCTTCGTTACCGTCAGTTGGGACGAGAGGGTAGCCATCTGACGGGGTATGGGAGCAGTCATGGGGGCCAAAGAGAACATTCTCCAATCTCTGTGTCAAAAAGAAAGCAACAGGCCAGCGTGAAGGACCTGCAGGCAGGCGGCAGCTCTGTGACCAGGTGACAGGCCCTGGTGTCTGTGAGGGAGGCTGGGTCTGTCCAGGCTGTGACTGGATCCCCCTCCCTCCCTCTGAAAAAGCCACAATGAACACATCACGGTACCTCAGGGTTGGGCAGCGGCCCACTCTTCCTCACTCCCGCTGCGACTTCAGACTACAGAGTCAAAACAGAGAGAATGTGAGGAAAGTTCCCTAAATTTGCTGACACAATCATTCTCTTTTTTCTCTCAGTGCAGACATGTCTCTTCACTAGACGGTGTCTCTCAAGCGCCCGAGACTTTCTCTCGTCCCTTCACCCCTTCCAGTGCCTGGCACTGTAATTACTTGTGCTCAGTAATTATTTGTTGGATGAAAGAATAAAACCCTTTATCACAGTGAGGCACAATACAGAAGGATTCCAAAGAGCCTGAGAAAGATTTTTGTCTAGTCACTGGCGTTTTGCTCTTTACTTGGACAAAGTATAGAGTCAAGAAAGAAATATTAGGATGAAGACATTAAATGTGCTTATCCTCGGATTCTCTTTTTTTTTTACCTCAAAGGGGCTGATTTCAAGTCGCCTGTGATCAATAATCTTTCAAAAAGTTACAAACATGTTTTACACATGCTAATATTATTACTGAGACAAAACATTAAAAACTGTGCCAATTAAAACACAAATCAAAACATGCATATCTTTCTGAACACCCTCTCTCCCACCCCATGGCAAGGGCAGAATAATGTTTGTATGGATTAAAAAACAAAACAAAACACACACACATATGTAAATCTACACATAATCTTGTGCAGACATACTGTAATATCTACACAAGAACACCGGTGTGTTGGTATGTGTGTACGTATGGGTTTGTATTATGGGCTGGGCGTCCTGCTTTCATCTAAATTTGCCTAAACTTTAGCATCTTCTTCACAGTTAGCTCTTTCTGAATTCCCTTCTCTCCGGGGTGCTCCTGTTTCTTGTCACCTCGGCTTTCTTGTGTGGAGTGAGTGGTCCTTGACTCCACTTCCATTATCTTCAACTCTACTTGCCATTCAGAGAACACCTCTAAAGTACTTAGCATGGTGCTCAGAAAAGAACCGTGGCCACTGTCACCACCTGGTATAAAGTCCCATCAATCTTTGCTTTGAAGATGTTTCCTGAACCTGTCTTTTCCCTTCTATTCCTGTGACCGACACACTCATCAGGGCTCTTATCATCTCAGTTTGGACTACTGCCAGCCTTCCAAAATGCAGTCTCTGTGCTGAGATCCCCACTCCATTTTATCCTGCAAGGCTGACTGCCTCGGGACAACAGCTAACCAGCCCATCATCAGACATCATGAGACATCACTGGCCCTTGGATTAACAAAGATAAGGTTGCAAAGAAAGAAGGGTGAGGGTTTCCCTGGTGGCTCAGTGGTATAGAATCTGCCTGCCAATGTAGGAGACGTGGATTTAATCCCTGGTCTGAGAAGACCCCACATGCTGTGGAGCAACTAAGTTCATGTGCCACAGCTATGGAGCCTTGCTCTAGAGCCCGGGAGCTGCAACTGCTGAGCCAAACTACTGAAGCCTGTGCGCCTTAGAGCCTGTGTGTGGCAGCAAGAGAAGCCACTGCAATGAGAAGCCTGCATGCTGCAATGAAGATTAGCTCCTATTTGCCGCAAATACAGACAAGCCCATGCAGCAATGATGCTCCAGCACAGCCAAAAATAAACAAATAAAATTTTTTTAAAAAAAGGATGAACTTTAGCTTCTGACTATCAAAAAGACACACCCACTGGATTTCCTAAATCCTGTTATTTCCTCTCGCTTTTTTTCAGAGTGGAGACCAACTCACGTGTGAAGGAGATTATAAGGAGCAAGACGCCAACAGACAGAGCTGAGAACCTGTGGAGTTGGGGAGCTTCTTACCTTGAGCAGAGGCATCTCTCGTGCCTGCTGAATCAGAAGGTGCATTTCGTTGATCTGCTGCCGTACAAGAGGAGGCACGGGGTTACAGCAAGCGATGATGCCCTGAGGTTCCCTGAAGGAAGTGAGAACACATTCAACATTGCCCAGGAGCTCGGCCCACAAAGGCTACAGGAAATAACAACGACCCGGTGAAGCCAGACTGTAGGCACTCAGGTGAGAACTGAGGGAACATGGTCTGTCAGGGTGGCCCCGCTGGCTGTTCCAAGACGTGCTCTCTGCTGCACTTAGCCCTGAGCAGACGCCTCCTACTGCTGCCTCCTGCTCTCAGGGCGGGCTGGAACGCAGCCCCACAGCTCTGCTCACCTGCAACCCTGCAAGGAGGTGCCAGGTGATGATGAGCTTTAATTCTTTGCTTACACTCCAATTAACATCATAAGAATCTAAAATCATGAGCCACCTTAATCCAGAAGGAGGTACAGATGAAAGAGTCTGAGACATTTTCTCTCCTTTAAAGTGGATGCTCCAGGCTCAGAGACTTACACGCTGAGGCTGCTGTTAAGTCACTCAGTGGCGTCCAACTCTTTGTGACCCCCATGGACTGTAGCCCACCAGGCTCCTCTGTCCATGGGATTTTCCAGGCAAGAATACTGGAGTGGGTTGCCATTTTCTCCTCCAGGGGATCTTTCCCACCCAGGGATTGAACCCATGTCTCCTGCATTGGCAGGCGGATTCTTTACTGCTGAGACACCTGAGAAGCCCAGAGACTTACACGGGAGTCCATATAAGGGATAAACATAGAAACAGCTCCAGTTCAGAAGCTCTGCTTCCTAAATGGCAGGGCACGGGCAGAGATTCTGCATTCCTTGGACTTGCTAACTTCCTCAGAGCACTAATCTGCTCTGAGTAAACAGCTCTGAGGTAACAACAATCAGGGAAGCCGGATCTGAAGGACAAGTACTTTCTCTACTGAGGAAGTCAGAGCACATTAATCAGCCCTCACTCACTTGGGCAGCTCCTCAGCTATCTTTAGCATCATGTGGTTTGGCAGGACGTATCTGGAATAAAACACACAACAGGATCCCATTAAATTCTGCCAACAAGTTCCATGATGTGCTGTAACCCTGGGAAAATATAATCAACTTTCATGGTGAAAAGAGTTGAAAAAGCCCATTATTTCCTTGTCACCAGACCTAGCAAGAATGAAAGGGATCGACAGTCCCTTACCCATAACTCTCATCTTCCCGACGAGCTGTTTTATCCCTCCAGGCAAACAGCAGCTGAAAGGCTGTCAACTGCTGTGTGTTCAGATGCTTCTTCTGCTTCCTATAGAGTTCCAGGTAAGATTCGTCTGTGAAGATGGGTTTGATGAATTTCTGCAAAATATTAAAGAACATTCAAGATAAGTGGGAATCAATACTGTGCCCTGGGCTCTTCAGGACACTGGGCTCTTTCATGAACATAAACAGCAAAGCAGACACGCACCGCCACGACCACTGAGCCCTTGTGCCACAACTACTGAAGCCCGTGTGCCTACAGTCCACGCTCTGCAACGAGACGCCACTGCAGTGAGAAGCCCGCAAACCCCAACTAGAGAGTAGGCTCCACTTGCTGCAACTAGAGAAAGCCGTGTGTAGCACCAAAGACCTAGTACAGCCAAAATAAATTAACTCATTTCAAAAATTTTTTAAAAATAAAAGAGCAAAGCAGAGCACGGGGACCCGAACAGAACCTGGGCCCGGGCTGTACCTTGAGGCAGATGTCTCGACTGCGCTGCCACACCACCTGCAGCTGTGTGGGCTGCTCGTTGCCGCGCTCCCACAGCTCCAGCCGCATCTTATCATAGATGTACAGCAGGTAGTGAGTGTCGTCTCGGGCGTAGCTCAGCATTTCCTCCGGCAGAGGTCTAGGGTTGCAACAGAGAACGCTGTTTCCCTGGTTTCCCCCCAGGTGGCAATTTGACTCATCTACCCTGTGGGTTCCTGCTGAAGTTCAAGAGTCTCCCCTGGCCAATACTACAGCCCCACCAGCTTCTCCAGCATCCTCATGGGACAAGCCGCTCTTTCCACAGCTGGGCAGAAGGGGCAGTAGGGCAACGATGTGGTTAAAAATCAGGGCCCCGTGTTGAATGTGAATCTTATCCCACTGTGTGGCATGTGGCAATGGTCAAGTAAAAGGAAGTGGTTTTTAGATTTTATCAATTTTCATCTTATAGTTCAACTTTACTAAATTCTCTTGAGACTTTCTGGCATGAGACGTGCAGAAGAGTTTGGTGCTTTTGCATACATTAGCTACAGCCTCAGAGAGGAAGCCAGCCATCTGAAAATGACCAAGGGGAGCAAGAATCCCACAAAGTGTGGCAAGACTCCCTAACAGCCTTAGATTATAGTAAATACTATAAATTACTATACTATAAATTATTATATTTATATAGTATATATTTACGATGTGCTATATTTACTATACTGTAAATTACTCTACAGTAATTACTCCACTATAAATTATTTAGATTACAGTAAATACTGCTTACAAAGCTAAGTCAGCTCTGTTCTTAGAATTCTCTCACACTTATGGGAGACCATTTCACACACATGTACCAGGGAGATGTGGATTACAAACAAGAGACTGACATGGACAAACGCTGACATGGCATGGCAATTTCAACTATTTCCATGCAGCATGATGCACTATTTATTTGTTTATCTAAGATAGTAATTCCTGACTTTTTCAAACATGAAACATTCTTTTCACTTTTTCTTGTAATTTATGTTCAAGTACAATCTAATTTCCTCCTCGATAAATATGAAGCATTTTTTTAAACGAAATTTACTTCCATTTTAAAACTTTTAAATATTTCACATCACAAAACTAAACTGAAATTTATTAACATTCTCCTCTATGTAACATAATCAGTCCAACATTAACTCTACATTATTCTAAACCTTCCAGCTGTCCTTATGCCACTAGAAACAAATGGAGAAAAGCCCAATGACATTCAACTCAAGATCCAAATGGGGTACTTCCCTGGTGGTCTAGTGAGTAAGACTCTGCCAGTGCAGGGGACAGGTGTTCGACTCCTGGTCTGGGAACTAAGCCCATGCACCACAACTACGGAGCCCACCCCTCGAGGCTGGGGTCCGCAACAAAAGAAGTCACTGCAATGAGAAGCCCAAGCTCTACAATAAAGAGTGGGCCCTGCTTGCAACAATGAAGACCCAGTGCGGCCAAAAATAAACTTAAAAAAAAGAAAGAGAGATCCAAATGGTGCTACAACCACCCAGGCCTCCCTCCGCCAGCCCTGTTTGCTCATCAAGAACAAACTGACCGTATCCGCCAGTCGGCCAGCTGGTACTGCTTGTTCGACTCCACGCTGCAGTAGAGCTTCAGCAGGTGGTCCAGGGAGTGCCTGCCCAGGTTAAGAAGGCGAGCTGCCTGGTGGGTATCAAACATGTTCACCACGTACAACCCGAAGTCCTTCTGGAGCCATTCTATGTCTGAATCAGCACCATGGAAGACCTGAAAATAAAACCAAAGCCGTGCAGTACAGAGGCACAGGGCCGTTTGTGCTCTGAAATGAACTCTGTCCCTAGGTTATTAGAATACTGGAATAGATGCCAGGATAAAGAATAAGATGGTTCAGTTTTACATGCTTCTTTTAGTTTGGGCCACAGTCCTCTACAATCCTAATTGCATGCTTTTAAGTGCTAACAGCTGATGATGCTAAGAAAGCCACGTTGCTAGCTTCAAGGACAGTCATTAAGTCCAACAATCTTGAGATCAAGGGCTCGCTGCAGTATTCATTAAAGTGCTTTAACATTTTTCTGGGTGGTGACCCAGAACCCAAGGATCAAACTTGGGTCTCCTGCATTGCAGGGAGATTCTTTATCATCTGAGCCACCAGGGAAGCCCACACGAGTGGAGGAAGTTACAATTTTTTCTCTCAGCTTTCTCGGGGCTATGCTGAAATGACGACAGTAGTAAATTGGGAAGCACTTAAATCGTGTGCTCACATGTAAGAGTGGGAAAAGGCTGGCTAACCTTAACAATAGCTGGGTCTGTGAGGCTCTCGTTGAGAATATACATGTCGCTGCGAAGCTCCAGAGTGTCAATGATGAAGTCTTCTGTCCGGGTGGAAATCTGCATCAGGCAGGTGAGCCCCAGGAAGCTCCTGTAAGAGTGGTGCTAAAATACACAGAAAGAAGGGGAAACAGCGAAAAAAGGATTTGTATCAGGCTTACAGTTAAATTGATTTTGAAAAATCAGTAATAAGTAATGTGATTATTACCAAAAAACAGGTTTAAATTAGTATTAATTTTATACTTCTTGAATAGGTGAACTCACAGAAAATGTAAACACTTCCTTCTAGGTCACTAAAAAGTTACCTCTAAGTCTACCGCAAATTCTTGACACTTCAGGAGCTTTTCGTTGAGTTCCACTAGTTCATCCAGTGTGGACACGAAGTGGCAGGGTGTCTCTCCTACAGGTCTGTATAACTGCATCACAAAAGTACAGGGAGAAGGAGAAGACTATGAACCATCGTCTTTCCTTAAAGGACAAAGTGAATTATGAGTCCAAGAAATGATCTGAAGTCACACCCTTCTATTTGGGTAGCCAGAAAATTCGTTCGGCTTTCCATAACATCTTACGGGAAAACTCGAACGAATTTTTGGCCACCCCAATACGATAAAAGCAACTAAAGAAAGCCAAAACTGCATCCAGTCATTGATGTACCTGCTTATTCCTGGGCTACCTGGGAACCACCATCAGCTGAGATCGGCACTCACCTGAGGCTCTGGCTTTTGAAGGACTGAGTCTGGTGGCGTGAAGTGATCTAGTTCATATTGATAAGGATGCGCAAACCTGAATCAGTAAAACGAAAAGGTACAAACAATAAATGCTGGAGAGGTGTGGGGAAAGGGCAGCCCTCTTGCACTGCTGGTCAGAATGTAAACTGATACAGCCACTATGGCAAACAACACGGAGGTTCCTTAAAAAACTAAAAACAGAACTACCGTATGACCTGGCAATTCATCACCAGGGGTATACCCTAAGAAAACCGTAACTCAAAAGGACACATGCACCCCGCTGTGCACTGCAGCACTATACACAACTAGGACACAGAAGCAACCTAAATGTCTACTGATGGGTGGAGGAAGACGTGGCATATATACACAACGGAGTATTAGACAGAAAGGAACAAAACGGGGTCATTTATAGAGAAGTGGATGGACCTAGAGTCTGTCAAACAGACTGAAGTCAAGTCAGAAAGAGAAAAACAAATATGGTATATTAACACACATATATGGAATCTACAAAAACTGTACTGGTGAACCTATCTGCAGGGCAGGAAGAAAGATGCAGATGTTGCGAATGGACCTGTGGACATGGTGGGGAAGAAGGTGGGACAAATGAAGAGTGGCACTGACAGACATCCACTACCATGAGTACAATGGCCAGCTGGTGGGGAGCTGCCGTACAGCACGGGGAGTCAGCCTGGTGCTGTGACGACCTAGTGGGGTGGGATATTGAAGGGGTGGGTGGGAGGGAGGCTCAAGAAGGTGGGAGGATTTATTTGTACATACAGGTGATTCCTTTTGTTGTACAGCAGAAACACAACACTGTAAAGCAATTACACTACAATAAAAAACAAACGAAAAAAAAAACAAAAAGAAAAATCTTTGTGATTAACTCCATGATTCAAGGAAGAACAACTCTTTTAATCCAGTTTGTTAAAACAAACAAGAAAAGACCATTGTGAAAATATTTTAAAAAGCATCATTGCTTCAATAATTCAAGTGCATAAAAAAAAAATTAGGTGCAACTTGTTCACCCTTAAAAGTATAACAATTAAAAATCTATTCATTTATAAAGATTTGAGCACTAATTGGAAAAACACTGTATAGCTGCTACTGCAGATAATACAGAAAGGTGAAATATATAATTTTTGTGATCTGGAATAACGGATCTGCGAGGTGAGAGAGGATGGGGCAAATACCTCAGCTGTCATATACTAAATGATGCATTTTCTTCAGTTCTGCTATCAGAATTCTGGCATAAGAATCTGCTATCAGATTCTGGCATAAGAATCCTGTCTTTTTTGAGTTCCTTGAGGGCAGGGCCGCCTTTCAGCACCTTTATTTCTCCAGCACTTGATTGGAGGCCTCACAGTGCAGAGCTGGGGCTGAGGCATGAATGCCCCGACGCTCTGGCTAAGTGTGAGAGAAGGACCAACACTGACCAAGTCCCCCTCATCTTTTTTCTTTACACTGAAGGCAAAGTCCTATTGTCTGTTTATAGCAAAGTTTTTCCAAGTTGCCTATACTGCCAGGGAGAAGGCCTTTTCTGTGCTAAGTTTACAAGTGAGCCTTACCTTCCTGTGTGAGACCCCACCTGACAAGAGAGGCAGAGTGATACAAAGGAAAGAAAATTCTAAGAAAACTTGGGTTTGAAGTTCTAGTTCTGTGGGAAGTTAGCATCTCAAGTTTGGTTCTTTCATCTGTATAGCAGGGACGAGAGCAACTGGCAGCTCTTAGGACTGTGTGAGGCCCTCTGTGAACACAAGCAGGAGGTCAGCTGATAAGATTCACCTCGGGTTGAGGGGAAGAGTCACCCACTCCTCAGGTTCTGCTCTCATTCACACATTTTACAAAAGTGACGCAGAGTGAAAACACACATGGTGGTCAAGTCTCACAACAGGACACTCAGACAGGTGAACACTTACATGTCCTGCTCCACCTGCTGGGTTCTCTGCTGATGGATTAAATCTGCCAGGGCAGGGGGGACATCCAAGTCCTCAGGGCGGTCTTGTGGGCGTTCCCGCCTTTCTTTGGAGAGTGCTGGAGACCCAAGCAGCAACAAAGACAGGTTTACACTTTGTCTAGTTACCAAGGGTTAACTGGCTCCCTCTGAATTTGAACAAAGGAAGACGGGAGGGAGACCTCTCCCCCTTCACTTGTGTTGTTGGGCAGAGTTGGTACCACTTACCCTGAGGGAGGGGTTTCTGAGCATTGGGCTTAATGAAGATTTTGGGAAGAAATGGTGTGTTAGAGTTGTCGATCTTCTCTCGGAACTTAAGCTGAGGTCGGATGATGTTTTTTGCATGAAGCAGCCGGAAAGTTTCAGATTTTGTTTTTTTGCTATATTCTCCTGCCTATGATCAACAAATACAAATACTTTATAACACAGCAACTTGAAAACTTAGAAAACTAAATTCCGTTTTACGCCAACGGCCACCCATTTAAGAATGTATGTGTGACCCTGGGGTGGGGTGGTGGCTGCAAAGTCGACTAGAGGGTGGAATTAGGTTGTGTCTGTTTATGAGAACAAGTTAGGCAGTGGCGAGTTCTGTGTTCAATAAATTAGAACAGAAATGCAAATGAGAAAGGGCAAAGACCCTAAGGTTGATATCAGATACTCCAGTGCCTCTGAAAAGCAGCCCTCACCTTCCGGTTCCAGCTGGACACTATGGTTTGGGGGACCTGTAACCCTGCAGGGAGGACAGGTTGTTGATTCTTATTCACGCCTGATGCTTCGTCCAGTAAAATGCCCTAAGAGTGCAAGAGGTATTAGTTTAGTATCTTCCTTTAAGGGTTAACAGAGTTAATTACCTAAAATTTTACGAAACATAGCCAGAGAATTACATCCAAGAGTACACATTTTTAAGAGCGAATAACTGTAGGAGACGTGATTTTAAAGTCAACCCAAGTAATTAAAGCATTACTTGCTCAAAGGTAGGGCAGTGATCAGGCACTCCCAGCCCTTGACTGACTCTCTTCACAGTTCTGAATTGGGCTGAAAATTCAAAAGTGACTTAACAGGATGATGTGGCCTACCATCCTAGCCTGCATTAAACATTGAGGAATGGTAATGAGAGTGAGAATGACAGCTGTCCTCATCTACCCGTATTTTGTACAGCAGCACCAGATGTGGGGTCTCAGTTTGGGCACTACCAACAGTGGTGCACCTAGCTGACAAATGGTAGGACTTGAAATCAGAAAATTTGAGCAAACCACTGAAAGACCTGTGGGCATCTAGACCATGGAAGACATGACTTCATGGGACAGGACAGCATGATTTAAACATCCACAGGACTGTCATATGGCTGAGCATTAGCTATGTTTTGGACAAGCTGTGCATTTCTGTAAGGAATATTCTGCCACAGAATTAGGCAGAAGAAGACGGTTGGCTCGCTATCTCAATGAGCCACGTGTCCCTCTAATCACGGAACTCAGAGTAGTTAGAAGACCGAACGTGTGTGTGCTCAGTCGTGTCCAACTCTTTGCAACCCCATGGACTGTAGCCCAACAGGCTCCTCTGTCCGTGGGATTTCCCAGGCAAGAATACTGGAGTGGGTTGCTATTTCCTCCTCCAGGGGATCTTCCCGACCCAGGGAGTGAACACAAGTCTCTTGTTTGTGTCTCCTGCATTGGCATGCAGATTCTTTACCACTAGCGCCACCTGGGAAACCTAGTAAAAACGGATTAAATGTTGGTTGTGCCCTGTATCCAGAGGCCTCTTCTCCTGCAACAAAATGGAACTGGCAAATCTGCAGGGTAGATTTCTGATAAAGGCACTTTAAAAACAGGCATCCCCAGGGGAAGTAATATTCTGAAGTGATGTATCTGAAGACAACTGTGTTATTTTGGGGGAAAAGAAGCCAATCATCAGAGGAGGGAATATTGTTATGGGCAAGAAATGCTAAACTTCCTTTCTTTTCATTTCCTGAAGTGCCTGGGTTTTCTTTCATTATTTAATAATACAAAGGCTCTTCATTTGTTAGTTACCTTAAGAGTGAGGTGAAATACTCACCACTCTTTCCAGAATAACATCATTGGTGTCGACCAGCAAATCAAACTTGTCCTCCAGCTCGGTCACTTTACTCCGGTCCTTAATGTTGCTTCGGCACCCGTGGTACTGCATCACCCTACTCATGCTGGGAAGGACAGGAAAACCCAAATCAGTCTGTATACTTTTGTTTGCTTGTTTACTCATCTGGCAGAAAGCTCCCAAGGCTTAGCTCAGATTATTCCCAACACTTTCTATAACAAAATATTTATTTATTTGGCTGTGCTGAGTCTTAGTTGCAGCATGTGTACTCTTAGTTATGGCATGTGGGATCTGGTTCCCTGATTAGGGATCGAACCTGGGCCACCTGCAGTGGGAGGGCAGAGTCTTAGCCACTGGACCTCCAGGGAAGTCCTCCCTAATACTTTTAGATCAAACTAACAAAACCTGCACCCTTATAGCAAAAAACAGTGCTAGTTGTATGGCACTGGGCAATTCACTAAATCTCACAAAGACTTATTTTCTTCATTCGTTATTTGAAGGGGTGGAAGAAATTACCCCAAGGCTTTGTTTACATTCTAAAAAGATATATAACACTATGTAAATGATGTACTCTGCATTCACTGTTTTAACATGAAATCTAAAACAGATTCTCCAATTCTGTCATGCAACAGTTCAACAAAACCAGTGTCTGTGTAATGTCTGTCCTAATACACTTATTAGAAAGCCATTACTAAAAAATAAAATAGATTAAAAAAAAAATAGAAAGCTAAAACTTGTGACTCCACAGGTTGTGTGAGAGAATCTTGGCTCTAGGTTTTCAAGTCCCATGTTAATTTAAAAAGATTCACTGTCTATAGCTGCAATAGTCAACATATATATTTTTAAAGTTAAACTCAAAATTTACCAAGTAACATTCCCTAATCAAAATCCATTGTCATTTTTACATTTTATAGCTCCAAAGCACAGAAAATTATGGTAAGAAAAAAATACAAATCTCAGGAAAAATCATCTACTTCTTCATAGTCATTTCTTTCAACATGAGAAAAGAATATATAGCACTTACCACTGAAGCAACCTGTCTCCCTGTGTTTCACAAAATGCCTGGAAGCCAGGAAAACTTCGGTAAAAATCATACTCATCACCAAACTGTGGTAGGCCCCCAGACGCCTTGGTGACTGCCACCACTGCCCCAAGAGCGAACTGTCAAAACCAGAAAAACAAGCGTGTTTTAGACACGGGTCACCATTCATCCAGCAGCTCATTTTCTTTTCCAAGATCTACTATATATAAGGAACTGTCCTAGATGATTGTTGGGGATTTTTTTCCCGGGACTTGGAAGTGACGAACCTGAAAGAAGGACACTCGGACAGTCTCTTGCAAGGACTGACATGTTTATTTCTGTAGTCAAGCCTTTTTATAGAAGTAGGAACAAAGAGCTTAGAGTATACAGCCAGCAGAGCGCGTACGGGGTTAACACCTAATCAGTAAAAATATTTCAAGGACAGCGCGCTCTAAGTGACCCATGTGTTTATCTCATAACCCATTTTTTCAAGCAACATCCTTAATATTTATTATTAAATCTTGGCGCCGGACATAACCAAAGGCAGGAGATGTTTTTCTGTCCGAGCACATCAAGCCGGGGTACTTCTGGCCCTTCGCCATTTTTCCAAGGACTTCTTCCAACCAGCTATTTTGTACTGGGCTTCCCAACAATGATGAAGATACCCAATCTCCATGCATCATTTAGTGCCGATTTTACCCCAACCCTTATGATACACGAATGAACGTGAAAACGAGTTTTGGAGCTTACATTCTTGGGAGAATGGGTATAGAAATAACAAATACATATATAATTAGGCTAAGATTCAAAACAGCCTGGTACTGTGACCTTAGGCAAGTTATTTTATTTATTTGAACCTTAGTTTCTGAATTTGATAAACAAGTGTAAGGGAGTTCCCTGGTGGTCCAGTGGTTGATACTCCGTGCTTCCACTGATAGGGGCATGGGTTCAATCCCTGGTTGGGGAACTAAGATCCCACAAGCTGCATGGCTCAGCTAAATAATAATCATCATCATCATAATAGATACAGACAATATAAGAATATTCTGGATCTTTCATATGATTGATTTAGAATGGTTACCATCCACAACTGGACTTGTGTTTATGGCTCAGTTACTGTCAAGGATGTCTCTATTTCAATTTCTGTGTGGTAATGGGAAAAAACCTGAAGTGGCACTCATGGGTAAATGATGGTTGGTCACATGAAAGCCAAATGACATCACTGTAAGCTGTGTTATAAATGTTTTCCAAGAAAAAAAGAGAGAAAATGGGAACTTGAATCATGGTGGCATTCCTGGTAGCACAGAGCCACCCAATCAGGACCATGGCTAGTGACCCAGGAATTAATCAGAACCAAATAAATGAATTTGTGGTAATGATAAATTAGACAAAATGCAAGTGGAGTTTTAGGGAATTTGTAGTGCTAACTTACAAGCTATTTTAGCTGCATGGTCTTGTAAGAGCTATGCATGAGATGTTTAATTCCAGATTTGTTTGTTCATATTTAAGCACCATTAGACAAATAATCCAAATGAACTCTATGGAAGGAGGCACTGATCAATGTTCTATGGCACCTGCAGGAGGGACACTCGGTGGCAGCTCTACATTAAACCCAGGGTTTAGGATTATGTAGGGCTGGACCTCAGGAGAGGGAAGAAGGGCCATCCCCGCCGCGGGAGGGGAGGACAGCAAGTGTGGGCAGCTTGAAGCAGCCGAGCCTCTCCGGAGAGTTGTTTGAATGGCTCAGGCCTGGGCGGGGTCGGGGTCGCGAGGACTGGGGGCTTCAGGGTGACCAGGAATCCCTTCCTATGACGTGGCGACAGCTCTCCATGCTCGGGACTGCAAGGGTTCAAACGGGAGATCCAGGACCCTGGGGTGTGGGGAGCCCCCCAGTGTCAGCGAGCGAAGCCCCATCCCCGGAGGGTGAAGAGGCAGATTGTGCCGGGAGAGGGCACAAGCCCCTTTAACCCTCTCCAGGGGCTCGGCTGCATCGTGCACGCGGCCGGGTGGGCGGCCGCCCAGAGGGTCCGGGCCTGCTTCCGGTCAGCCGCGGGCGGCTCCCGATGCCCTCGAGGCGTCACGAACTCACCTTCACGAAGCTGTCTGCGTCCGGGAAGCCCGGCAGCACCATTTCCCCGTCAGACTTGGCCGCGGTCGTGGCTGACTGGGCCTTGGACTCTCGGGGACTGGGAGGCGCCATTTTTCCGGCTGGCGCGGCTCTTCTCGCGAGAGTGCCTCGGCCAGCGCGACGTGCGCGCACTGCGCATGTGCGGAGGCAGTTCTTGCTGGGGGCGAGCTGGGGAGTTTGAGTTGGGGCGGAATCAGCCTGAGAACCTGGCTCCAGCCGACCCCCACTCCGCCGCTACCTAGGGAGGCTGACATTTTCTTTAACCTCGTAGGTGAGACGCAGAGGACCTAGTAATTCTCAGATTTAAAGCCAGCTCTTCTTAGGCTCTGGTTTCGTGTCCCCCTGACCCATTTGATTTGACTCCTGCAATTCTCCCTGTCTGGTGTCTTCCCTCGTTGCTGGTTCTTCCGTAACAGACTACAAGTATGCTGGCATCTCTCCCAAATGAAAGGCAAGACAGAGAACGCCACTCCACCCCACACCTTCCAGCCACCGCAACATTTCTCTTGCACTTCATAGGTAAGCTACTGGAAAAGGCGTCTGTTACCTCCAGCGCTCTGGAACTTCTCCAGTTAGAGGTTTCTCCTGAAAACACGACCGCTGGAAACACAACCTAAGGCACTTCAGTGTGAACTCAAACGTTTGTGAAATGAATATCTGCAAGAGTTCTTGTTAGGAGGGAGGCAGTATTAGGCAGCTCAGGAGTGGATTTGGGATGCCTCTAGGGTGTATCCTCTCTCCTGAGATCAGGGACGACACACCCGTAATACAGTTTGTTTGGCTTAGTAGGTGTTCAATAAATGTCAGCTGTTACTTTTTTTTTTTTTTTTGCGAGGCCTTGCAGGATTTTAGTTCCCTGGCCATGGATCGAACCTGGACCCTGGCAGTGAAAGCACTGAGTCCTAACTACTGGGCTGCTAGAGAATTCCCTCCTTAGCTGTTATCTTAGTCAGAATATCTTATTAACAGGATGCTTTTTTCAGTCTCCCCATCCCCTCCCCAGCCATTTGTGTACCACAGGTACCATGGCAGAACAACAGCTAGCCTATTTCTTTAAAAAAAACCCAATATATTTTGGTTTGTTTTATTTTTGGCTGTCCTGGGTCTTCACTGCTGCACACAAACTTCCTCTAGTTGCTGCGAGTGGGGGCTACTCCCTAGTTACAGTTCATGGGCTTCTCATTGTGGTGGCTTCTCTTGTTGCTGAGCATGGGCTCTAGAGTGCATGGACTCAGTTGCCCTGTGGCATGGGGGATCTTAGTTCTCTGACTAGGGATTGAACCAGCGTCCTCTTCATTGGGAGGCGTATCGTTCAACCTAGGCTGTGCTGAGGTGCTTTACATGGATTTGCACCCCTCAAAACAACCTGATGGGGTAGACTCACATTTTCAGTGGAGGAAGCAAACACAGAAAATAAGGAGCTTTTCCGAAGTCACACTGGTAGGATGAGACAGAGTTGAGATTTGAAACTAGTTAATTTGTTACCTAGTGGGCACAATAAAGGACAGAAACAGCAGAGACCTAGTAGATGCTGAAGAGATCAAGAAGAGATGGAAAGAATACACTGAAAAACTGTACAAAAAAGATCTTAATGAACTGGATTACTACGATCATGTGGTCAGTCACCCAGAGTGAACATTCTGGAGAGTGAAGTCAGGTGGGCCTTAGGAAGCCCTGCTGTTAATAAAGCTAGTAGATGTGATGGAATTCCAGTAGAGCTATTCAGATCCCTAAAGAATGATGCTGTCAAAGTTTTGCATTCATTATGCCAGCAAATCTGGAAGACCCAGCAGTTGCCATAGGACTGGAAAAGGTCAAACCTCATCTCAATTCCCAAGAAGGGTAGTACTAAAGAATGTGCTAATCATCAGACAATTGCACTCATCTCCTATGCTAGTAAGATCATGCTTAAAATCTTGCATGTTAGGCTTTAGCATTATGTGAACCAAGAATTTCCGGATGTCCAAGCTGGGTTTAGAAAAGGAAGAGGAACCAGATATCAAATTGCCAACATTCGCTGGATCATAGAGAAAGCTAGGGAATTCCAGAAAAACATCTACCTCTGTTTCATCAGGGGCACTTTCCTTCTAATGTCTATGTTAGAAGATTTCTCTGTCCCTTTTTATACTTAAGTAAAACTCTGCTACACAAAAGTTCTTGAGTGATCAAGGTTGGTCCCTGGTCCCGAAGCTAAATCTTCAGAGATCACAAATCCAATACTGTTCACCGTAAGCTATCATCTTACGGGCTTGCCCAGGATCTTCAGGATAAGGTAAGAACCCTCAGAGCTCTAGCCTCTCTGCTTTCCCAGTACACACGTTTTCTCATTTACTAACTCTACAGTGTGCTTGTATGAATGAATGACACACCCTGCGCAAAGCAAGTGATGAGCCCTGCTCTGCGGTTTCATGGTGCCTCATAATGACTGAAGGCAGCCCCCAAAAGGGGAGCATTGTAGGGGGTTTATGCTGACCTGCCAGTGTCAAGAGACACCCAGCGTCCTTGCAAGGGAGGCGGCCAGAAATGGGCAAAGCATGTGGACCAAACTTTCTTTTCTGAGTCAGCTTTTCCTGTTCTCTTTGGCTGTTTCATAACTGAGTGGGGAATTAGAACTACTAACCTAATCTGTTGGATCGCAGACTTTCAAGGGACTTGTGATCTATGCTGTTACTATGTGCTTTTACCTAGACCCCCTGTGTGGAAGCGCCTAGCCTTGCTAGGAGCTGAAAGTTGCAAGAGCATGTTTGGGAATGAGGTGGAACTCTAGCTCCAGGAACGTCTCTCAGGCTAGAGGTCACTCTCTTGGCTGCCTGCCTCAGGGTCGAGAGTCCTAAAGTGAGTCTGTCATGGCTGTGCCTCCGATCTATGTGGATAGAAGCACTGCTGGTGACCATGAGGTTTTTGAGGACACAGATTGGGAATTGCAGGATCTGGTCAGATTGGAAATGCATTGGGCTTCTTTTGGTAGTACAGGGCTTCCCTTGTGGCTTAGCTGGTAAAGAATCTGCCTGCAATGCCGGAGACCTGGATTCGCTCCCTGCATTGGGAAGATCCCCCAGAGAAGGGAAAAGCTACCCACTCCAGTATTCTGGCCTGGGGAATTCCATTGACTGTTTAGTCCATGGAGTCACAAAGAATCGGACATGACTGAGCGACTTTCACTTCTGTTTCATCAACTACGCTAAAGCCTTTGACTGTGTGGATCATAAAAAACTGTGGAAAGCTCTTAAAGAGATGGAAATACCAGACCATCTTACCTGTCTCCTGGAAAGCTGTGTGCAGGTCAAGAAGCAAGTTTAGAACCCTGTATGGAACAACTGATTGGTTCAAGATTGAGAAAGGAGTATAACAGGGCTGTCTGCTCTCACCCTGTTTTTTTAACCTATAAGCTGAGCACATCATGAGACATGTTGGGCTGAGTTACAAGCTGGAATCAAGATAGGTGGGAGAAACATCAACAACCTCAGATATGCAGATGATACCACTTTAATGGCAGAAAGTGAAGAGGAACTAAAGAGCCTCTTGATGAGGGTGAAGGAGGAGTGTGAAAGAGCGGACTTAAAACTAAACATTAAAAAAACTAAGATCATGTCATCTGGCCCCGTTACTTTATGGCAAATAGAGGGAGAGAAGGTGGAAGTACTGACGGATTTCCTCTTCTTGGGCTCTAAAATCACTGCAGATGGTGACTATAGCCATGAAATCAGAAGACGATTGCTCTGGCAGGAAAGCTATGACAAACCTAGACAGTGTGTTGAAAAGCAGAGACATTACTCTGACGACAAAGGTTCCTATAGTCAAGGCTATGGTCTTCCCAGTGGTCACATACAGTTGTGAAAGCTGGACTGTAAAGGACGCAGAACACCAAAGAATTGATGCCTTTGAACTGTGGTGCTGGAGAAGACTCCTGAAAGTCTCTTGGACAGCAAGGAGATCAAACCAGTCAATCTTAAGGGAAATCAACCCTGAATACTTGTTGGAAGGACTGATGCTGAAGTTGAAGCTCCAGTATTTTGGTCATCTGATACAAAGAGCTGAGTCATTGGAAAAAACCCTGATGCTGGGAAAGATTGAGGGCAGAAGAAGAGGGCATCAGAGGATAAGATGGCTGGATGGCATCACTGATACAATGGACATGAACTTGGGTAAATGGTGAGGGACAGGGAGACCTGGTGTACTGCAGTCCATGGGGTTGTAAAGATTCGGACACAACTTGGTGACTGAACAACAACAATTTGATACCACATCCTTAACTCTCACTGCTTTAGTTGTCTCTAAGGTATTTAAGGCCCTCCCCTCACACTGGTTACTTGAAACCATCCTGGATTAATAGGGGGATTAGGCTGTCTTTAAAAACTTCTACAGAATTCCCTGCAGTCTAGTGGTTAGGACTCTGAACTTAAACCGTCAAGGGCTCAGGTTCATTCCCTGGTCAGGGAACTCTGACCCCACAAGCTATGTGGTAAAGCATAATATTAGTAGTAATAATAATATAAAAGCCTCTATTAGCACCTCACCTTCCTCTGCTAAGTCATTTCAGCAGTCAGAAGGTTTTGCTTAGATATAACTTAAAACCCATTGGATTCACCAAACATCTTAATGCCAAGAACTTTCCATGTCCTAAGAAATATGTCTTTATCATAGGTGGCCACCATTTTTCTGAGTCCATCCATTCTCATGTCATTTGTCTTACAGTGATGATGACATCACTATAGTCATTGATAGTTATTTCACGTAGAACTTGGTCATATTTTGGGGAGCAAAGTATATACTTTTGGCTGTGTCAGGTCTTAGTTGCAGCACATGGGCTCCTCGTTGCTGCACACAGGCTTCTCCATAGTTACGGCATGCGGGCTTTGGCACGTGGCATCTTCGTTCCCCGACCGGGGATCAATCCCTCGTTCCCTGCATTGGAAGGCTGATTCCTAACCACTGGACCATCAGGGAAGTCCCACTACTGAGATTTAAGTCTATATTTGTTTTTAACAGAGGAGTTCTCCAGTAAGTGTTTATGGAGCACCACAGTGCACCTGCTTTTCTGACGGATTTGGGGGATACAAAGTCCCATAAAATATGGTTCCTGGCCTTATAATTCTCATCCAAGTGCAAGTGTTAGTCGCTCAGCCATATCTGACTGTTTGTGACCCCATGGACTGTAGCCTGCCAGGACCCTCTGTCCATGGGATTCTCCAGGCAAGAATACTGGAGTGGGTTGCCATTCCCTTTCTCCACGGGATCTTTCTGACCAAGGGATTGAACCTGGGTCTCCTGCATTGCAGGCAGATTCTTTACCATCTGAGCCACCAGGGAATAAGTTCTTTTTAAAAAATTCTTATTGAAGTGTAGTTGATTTACAATGTTAATTTTTGCTGTACAGCAAAATGGCTCAGTTATTCTTTTTCAGATTCTTTCCATTATGGTTTATCACAGGACATTGAATACAGTTCCCTGTGCCACAGTAGGGCCTTGTTGTTTATCCATTTTATATGTAATAGTTTGCATCTGCCGGTCCCAAACTCCCAATCCCAATCCTTCCCTCCACCTCTCCCCCTATCCCCTGGCAAACACAAGTCTGTTCTCTATAGGTGTCTGTTTCATTTCTGTAGATATGTTCATTTGTGTTGTATTTTCATTTTATTTTTTGGTTGCATGGTGCGGCATGCAAGATCTTAGTTCAACCAGGGATTGAACCCTTGCCCCCGTCAGTAGAAGCACAGAGTCTCAACCACTGGGCCACCAGAAAAGTCTCTAATTGTGTCGTATTTTAGATTCCACATATAGGTGATACCATATGGTATTTGTCTTTGTCTTTCTGACTTACTTCATTTAGCATGATAATCTCTAGATCCATTTTACAAGTTCTTTCAATCACTTTTATGAGTCAGTAGTTCTCACTGGGTAGCTGTGGTCCACAGGAACTTAGAAAAAGAAATCTAGCTCAACAACTGAAAACAGTATTTTTTTGGAAAAACTCGTTAGGCATGCTCTTTAGAGGAATCTACCTAGTGCTTGCCGGCTCTGTTTAAGTTCTCTCTTCATTATTGCAACAGTTTTTTTTACTGGGTTTTGCAAACTTTTAATTTTCTTTCCACCTGTTTGATACTAGTTGCTTTAAAAAAACCCTACTGAGATTCTACTTGTTTTAAAACTTCACATGGTTCCTTCCCTGCCATCCACAGCATCAGGTTCAGACTCCTTGCCGCTGGATTGTGAGGCAGCCGGTCTGGCCTGGATCTACTTTCTAGCCTCCTTTTAGTTCCTTTATTTCCCAGTGACCACTGAGCCGGGCATGCTGAACCGTGAGGTCCGTGTGTGAAACTGCTGTTTTGATGTATAAAGAGCGTCCTAATACCTGCAGTCTCACATGGTTCGGGTTCACACGTGCCCTTCCTGCACGGTCTTGTGCTTTCACACCTCTTTTCTGATGAGGACATCCTGACTTGCTTCATTTGACAGACTCCCACTCCCATTTAAGACCCCCGGCCAGTGTCCCCTTTCTGTGAGGCTCCCAGTGGAACCAGTGCCCCTTCCCCAAGGCTCTTGTGGCTCTCTCTTCTCACCAGGTGGCCGGGTGGCTTCTAAGAGATGTGGCTCTGTCTTGTCTGGCCTGGGAACACGCCGAGGACTGTCCTGCAGTCCCAGTACTCAGTGAATGTTGAAGGAATAACTGTTTCTTTCATGAACTAATATACAGGAATAAAAAGCCACTCATATTCATGTTTTTAAAATTCTGATGTCTTTTATTGGCACAAAAATTATTCAGATACAACATGGTGTCTAGACATGGCTACACTTTATACTTTGTGCATTTAAGATTTTTTTTGCTCCTACTTCCCAACATGTTCTAGACCTTCCCTCTCTCTGTCAGCACCTCCATGACAGCATTTCTGTATTCCAAGGCCTTGCTCCAAACGGAGGGCATTCAGACCTCACTGAAGACATCCCAGAACCAGGCCGGAAAGGCCAGTGTGGGCCTCCTACTGCACTGTGATCTCTGTGCGCCTGCCTAGCCGAGGCTGCCCGGCGACCTGAACAGATTCTCCTCTGAGTGGCTCGGGTCTTGGCTTGAAGTGTATATGTCGCAGCGCGGCGGGTGAGGCAGAAGACTGACCTTTCCCACCCATTTTGGCCCATCTTGCGAGGGTTGTTGCTGCGTCCACGGACCAGTGAGGTAATGAGATGGGCGAAGGCGATGAAGTCAGCTTCTCCGCGTCTTTACAATCCAGAGTCCTAATCCGTGTCCTCCATGACCTGAGGCTTTGTGACTGTGCTGAGTTTGCTGTGTCCATGTTGAGAGGAACGACTAGGCCATTCTCCTGTCAGCAAACACTTCTGAGTTCTTTTGTGAGTTAAGTCAAAACCCGTATTTCTAAAGTTAAAGATCTTCTGTTCCCCAAAATCAAGGGCTTGATTTCCATAGTATTACTGTGTTTACTGTCCTGGGAACCAAATCAAGCCTTGTGTTTCCGACAATATATTCTTTAACAGCAGCTAGAAAGTTGGTTCAAACCAACTTATAATATACAGTAGTTCTTTTCATTTACATTTCAGAGCTGAACTTTCTGACCATGGTTTCAGTTTAGTGGAAGCAGATACCAAAGTACAAAAGCCTCAAGAGAAGTGCTGTGGGCACGTCTGTGCCTCCAGTTACCAGAAAGGACACCTAATGAGACAAGGAGAAAAGGAATATTTTAATAATCTGCGCTTCTTCAAAGCTTTATGCAGATATACTGAGAATGGAAAGAGCAAGGTCTGCCCACCCCCGGGACCCTCCCTGAGATCTCCCACAGCTAATTGTGCAGGACAGGCGTTATCGTTTCCAGCCCAGGCCAGACGCCTGCTGTGGTCCCGCAAGGACGCCTTTCTGTCACCCTCTCTCTCTAGTTTCTACCTTCAAGCATGCCTCAGGCGATTAATCAAAGCAGACCCCAGAGTGGTCCTTGAGGTTACAAACGTGGATGATAAATCTGTCTTTTCATCTCCTCTCTGTCACCCCTCTGGCTTCTTCTCCTTTGCCTTTCCTGTATCTCTGAATTGACAGCAAAACCCCCAAAAGAACACCCCCACTCCTCAAATAAGGGGGCCTCACCTATTCGTCTAAGTCAATTTAACATGTCATTTTAATTCACTTTGGTGTTTGCCTTCCAAATACACATCCATATGTCTCCATTTTCCCATTTTTGGAACAATGAGCATACCCAGTCAGTATAAACTTTAGAAGAGATTTGAGACACAGTTTCCCTATATGGATACCCAATTTCCCTGTATGGATAAGCCCCCATATCTTTTTCTGTGACTCTGGCTTTGAGGCACAGGGTAGGGGCCTGATTGCTTATTTGAACAGAGGTGCTCACCAGCCAATGTAGCACTGGCAGAGGTTTTCATGGGATGTCGCTTGTTTGATGAGCAGCTCGACTTGTGTTGGGACATCCAGGGTTTCGTCATGAGAGAAGTCCCGACCTAGGACACGAGGAGCAAAAACGTCCAGTGTGCACCAGGTACCATACCAGCCAGCTCCACAGTCCCCAGCCAGGCTCAACTGTCCACACAGCCTGAATCAGTTCCCCCTCGTACGTGAATATAAATGCTATATAATACTTGGATTTTTAAATTCACCTCCACATGACCCATAAACACCTAATATATACTAATAAACACACTCATATATACTCAGCTCTTGGTTTACAGAAGGTAAAGTCCTACAGTGGGCAGAGTGCAGGAGTAGCAAAGATCTGGCCAGTGGGCTTCTATTCCATAATCACCCCTGAGTCGGGCAAGTGGCCAAGAAGCCTCTTTCAATCCTACCAGCCTCTCCTTCCAGCCCCTTTGTCCTGCAGGGCTGCCTGCTTTCATCACACACTCATAGTCTCCCGCCTTACATGGGCGCTCAGCACTGCCTGGCCAGCTCCTCTGGCTATACGCCCTTCCATCTCCACCACAAAGTTCTCTCCTCTCCTTGAGCATCCAAACCTCCTCTGGCTCCTTACCCTCAGCAGGTGCCCTCATCTCCTCCTCTAGAGCCAACTGACTCACTAAGGGCAGAGTTCAGAGCCCTGATATGTTGGGCAATGTTCGAGGTGCCAGCTTTGTTCAACACGAGCTCCCCCTTCTTCCTTTCCATCACCCCGGAGAGTGGGCCCTCCTCCCATTTAAGGCCAAGTTCACTTGCACTGTGATCCACCGCCTCCTCTTTGTCAGGAGCCTTACAATACCGACCATCCTGCCTCTCACGTCTGCACTGCCCCCCCGCCCGCCCATGTGCTCACTTTCTGTAAACACATTCCTCCTCCTGTTGAAGGAAACAGAGCCGTTCATCCAACTTCTCCCTCTTCAGCTATGTCCTTTCTCCTCCCCACAAAGCCAGACTTCCTGAGAGCTTTGAAACTTGTCTCTGTTCCTTCTCTCTCACTTCGCATTCTCTTCCACTGCATTATTATGGCTGCCAGGCTCATCAGAGCTCTCAGAAGGCCACCAGAGACCTAGAACCACCCTTGATCCCTCCCCACCCCTCATGGCCCATCATCAGTCCTTTGCATTTTCCTCCTAAACAGCTCTTGACTCCATCTCCATTGCCATCCTTGTCTAATCAACTGTCCAACTGGCATTGACTGTGGCAGCCGCTTCCTCCCCTCCAGCTCCTGCTTCCCCCACAGTCAGAGCAGGCAGGATCTCACAATGCAAACCTGCCCAGCTCCCCTCCATCCCCTTAAAACTCTTCAGTGGTTTCTCACTGCCCACAAGATACAGGGTAAAAACAGAAGGCCCTGTATGGTCTGGCCCTGGCCCTCTCAGAGTCCAAACACTTTGCATCGTGCTCCTCTCACCTTCTTGGGGGCAGTTTGGTCTGCCAGCCTTTCTGACCTTTTATTCTTGCCATCCTGCCTCCTACCACAGGGTCTTTGCACACGCTGTTTCCTTTACCTGGAAGAATCTGCCCTAATTAACTCCTCTAGCAAATTTTGGCTCCTAGGTAGTTTGCTGAGGGAAGCGTTTCTGGAACTCTTGGACTTAAATTCCCCTGTTACTGTCCTCACAGCCCTAGTCTCTCTTCCACTTACAACAGTATTCCTCTTTAGAGTCTAAGTCCCATGAAAGCAGGGAAGATGCCTGTTTTTAACCCACACTGTTTCTTCAACATGTAGCGCTTGCAGGTGCTCAACGAACCAATATCCCTTGATGATAGAGCTTACGTGCTGGGCCTCCCACGTCCCAATTCATCCTCACCGCCTTCCGAGTGAGGTGTTCTTGTCACTTTCTGGCCAGAGGAAGAGACACAGGCCTGTGGGGTCCCAGCAGTGGTGCTGGGCCTTTGGCCTCCCTGCCTCCACCCCCATGTCACACCACTTGGTCAGCGTAACACATCTCCTGTTCAAAAGTACACGGTGTTCCCATCCAGGCTCCACATTCCGTAACAGCTATCTGAGCACAGGTGGGCAGTGAACCAAGTGGTCAGATTTGCTCTAATATTAAGCCATGATGATTAATTTTCTTGAATTTGGCTGACTTTGGACTCAATAGAACTTTACTGTTAAACTTCACTGTTAAAATGAGATTAATAACATTACTTAAAGGAAGTTCATTGGTCATTAGAGAATCAGAGAGAATCCTTCACTGATGGCCTCAGAGACACTCCAGTTAGCAGCACAGAGTCACAGTTTAGGCACCAATAACCACTGGAAACTGGGCTGAACACCCACTCAAGGAGATTTTATGTTCCTTTTAAGTAAACACATACACACACTCACCAGTGAGCTTGTCTCGAACCCTGTTAATAATTTGAATTGCTTTCTTATTGAGGGCCTCTGGTTTCACCAAGCCATCTCCGACTGGAATAAACAAAAGCAGAAATAATAGTAAGACTGGACCATCATAACAGGTTCAATGCACACCCCTGTTTTTCTCACATATTCACTTTTGTAAGTGTAGAGCGATTCTTCCTCTTTGTCTATCTTTGTCCTCAGAATATAATGAGAAATTCATGGGACCTTTGCTGCTCAAAGGCAGTTCTGTTACTTCCTCTTACTGACCCTCCTCCTGGTGTTCACAGCTGCTCTTTTCTTAATGAGCTAGTCGCTGATGTAATTCCTCAGAGGCTGGACTTACTGAAAGAATGAATAGATTCTGGCACTGTGGTCCCCGTTTTCTTATGGGCTGGTTCCCCAAGTTCCACACCATCCAAAATTTCTAGGAGGAAACAAAAAAAAGCAGCAGAAAATTCAAACACCAAGAAGCCACTGTTCCAAGGTATTGGCTCTAATTCTTCACATACGATCTCTCTTTTAACACCTGCCCCACCTGTCTCAGAGGAGAAAGGAAATAGGAAGTGTTATGCTCTTTATGAATTTAACATTTTTTAGGGAGTTCCTGGGTTGTCTAGAGGTTAGGACTCAGTGCTTTCACTGCTGTGCCTTGGGTTCAATCCCTAGTCAGGGAACTGAGATCCCGCAAACTACAGGGCACAGCTCCCCCACCCCCTCAAAGAAAGTTTTGAAATCTGCATGAATTTGCAAACACACAGCATTAATAAAATGTTCTGACATACAGAATAGGCTCATAGGTCAAAGATCTGGCCACAAAATTTGGTTGGTTGGACCCAAACTGGTCATAACATAAAGAAAACTAGCTTTCAAAGGATCACACATGTGACTGAAATGTTATTCCTTGGAGGAATTTATACATCAATTCTCAGGAGAAGTCCACAGGCTTTAGGCTCACCCTCTGCTGACTGTGGCCTTCAGGAGAGGTATCTAGAATCAGAACTCTGAAGCTATTTACACACGGCCCTGGGACACGACAGGTCTTCAAACCGAAGCTAGTGATGATAATACTTTAATTAATGAGTCCTTGGAACTTAACTTTTGAGGCACATACAAGCAACCAGGTCTACACCACTGGTGCCACCAGAACAAGCTGTCCTAACTCCCCTCGGTATATCCCAGGCGGCACATGGGAGTCACCCAATAATGTATTAACAAGGCAGACCCTGAGAGTTATACCAGTGTCACATAATCTGGGTGAGACCAGTCATCTGCACAAGGCCCCCAGACACTGTGGGTGATTCAGGGATTCCCAAGTCCTATCACGGTGTCCAGGGTAGAGTCCAAGCTATTTGTGGATGACACGGATCCAGGATGCCCATTTCCTGGAGAAAACACTTGCTTCCTTTCTACCCATCCAGATTCCACTCATCCAGTAAGGCTCAGCTTCAATTCTACCACCCCACGGGCTCCCTTAACCCTCGCAGTTCAGAGTGATACCTCCTTTCTAAGGCCTACCACCCCCTGGTTCCCAATCAAACCACATGGCACCTGCCTGCACAGTGCAGTGAGCTGCTCTATTACTCCATATACACTCCGGGATTCTGTGCTTTGTCAGAGCATGCTCAGTATGTCACATTGTTTTCTTACCTCTGAATACCACTTGGCCTAGCTGGTAATTGGTTGCAAATGTTCCATAAGTATTTGGAGAGAATATTTAACTGTTTTACATCCCAGTGGTATTTCCTAAATATGACTATGTAGGATGTTGTTGAATGTGGGAGTCAAAGGGTTGGGTTAGGGGTAAGGGGCAAAGGAGAAGGGTAAACAAGTCAAACAGCTTGACTCGAAGACGTCTGAGAGCAGGGAATACACAGAGCCTGTTCTGGCTCTGAGAGGTGCATTATCTTCTTGTAACCCTGCTTTATGGACCACATTCCTGGGAACAGTGTTTCCTGTGGCTTCCTAGATGCTCAGGTAGCAGTGTGTGTATATTTCCGCTGCTTCCGTCTTCCCATTTCTGAGCTATTCCCAAAGCTTTAGAATTAAGGTAATGTAGCTAATAATTATCCCAGACACTATTAAAGGGCATGCTAAAGACTGACTAATATTCAGACATACTTAAAAAAAATTTTTTTTTAATTTACTTGACTCTGCTGGGTCTTAGTTGCAGCACATGGAATCTCTGACCTTAATTGTGGCATGTGGAATCTAATTCCTGGACCAGGGATTGAACCTAGGCCCCCTACATTGGGAGTGTGGAGTCTTACCCACTGGACCACCAGAGAAGTCCAATTCAGATGTACTTTTAATTGATTTATGTTTTTACATGTAGATTAAGATTGGATAGTGTGATCAAAATTTCTGAGCTTTAGGTACCCACTTCTTCCTGAGAGTCATTAAATAAAAAATACATTAGATGCTTATTACTTAAGTCATGTCTTCTAAAGGCAGTGACAAGGCTTGCCCTATTCTAGAAATACCCTGGACAAAAAGGAGAGTCTGCAGCACTCACCTACTGACTGGCCAGCAGAGTAGGAATCTGTCCTCGTCCGTGATCGCTTGTTACCTTTGGTATTTGCTAGGGAAAGAAAGAAAAGGAGGATTAAAAAGCGCTTCAAACTTTGAAAAAACTTGGCTGATATACTTTCCCTTAATCATAAAAATATAATTTTCCCAAAAGCCATAACTAAGATAAAACCAAAAATGTAACACTCAGGAGTAAATGGGTGGATGTTCACAAGGCATCTGATCCTGAGGGGCATTTTATATGGCTGAGTGGGATTCAGATGATGTAAACTGGATAACAAGTGAGTGTGTGACAACTGCAGTAGAGAAGACGCCTCTGATTAGTAAACACCTTCTGAGGAGGTTGGAATAAAGAGTAGACTAAGACACTGTTGAGATAACACAACTGTTTGCAAATCCTGTAAAAATTCCATCTGCTATTCAACATGAAACCTAACAAAAGTCACTAGAGTACTTATTTATTCTGAAAAATGCTTTAATCAAGATCTAAACTGATGACCAGAGTTTTCTTAGTTAATAAAAATACTTGAAATTGATTTCCAGCTACCACAGCGGCCCTGTGGAAGTGTGGTGTGGCAGCGGAGTACTGGGTCTTGGGCTCTGTGTGTGAAGAGGGGCAGGACTGTGAACTGGCCATGCCCATTGTGGGAGGGGGTGAACCCCAGCACCCGGGCTCTTGCTGAGACTCACTGTCCATCAGCCTCCAGTTCAGCAGGGGGTCATAGACGAAGGCTTCCAGCACGGCCATGACGCTGTCCTTGTGCTCCCGGAGCACCTCCATCACGGTGTGGCACGTGATCCTGTAGTTGCCATCAAGGCCCGTGACCTGCAGATGGGCCAGAGCAGCTCACCACGGAAGTCACCACGCTGGTCCCCGAAGGCCTTACCACCCAGCGTCACCTCAGAGGGTGTGTCACCCCACTCAGAGAGAGAGAACATGGCCATCACTGAAGGGCCAGGCTGGGAATGCCTCAGAGCAAAGGGTCAGGGCTGTCATTCATATGAAACAAGGTCTGGCGTAAAGGTTGGGTAAGACTTTTAAAGACTGATCATTTCTAACAGGATGGAAAATACCAGGAGGATATGACTACAGCATAAGCTGGGCATTTGCGGAGCTGGAGATCTAACAAGGAAGGAAGTCTGTCCTTGGAGAGGGGATAGAACTATACTGGTCCCACTTCAAAGCAGCTTGTTACCAACATCCACTCACCTCCATAGCATTGGTCAGCATTCTTGTTAGTCTAAATGGAATTTTCTCTGGGAATTTCTCTCTGGTCATAGCAACCTAAGGGTAATAAGGGAAAACTCAGGTCCACTGGTTAGACTGCCTTCCTCAGCTGGAGCCAGGTGCAGGTAAGTGGCTTTCCTTTGCATCACTGGCACTGATTTCAATTAGAGCATAGAAAGGAAACAGTGAGTCTAGTTTAGTGATGGGACTTATCTCTATAATTTAAGACAGCTAAAAATTTAAAAATAAAAAAGAGAAGGTGGGGGAGTGGGGAGGGAGAAAGAGAGAAAAAAGATAAGTGTGTTATCATGCCCAGGCCTTCAACCAGCATCTCCTTTTCTGAGTCCTGTAACAGCAAGAATCAAATAGCACATACTTCATCTGTTAGACTGATGTTCTATCACCTTGAGAGAAGAGTCAGGGGTAAGAGTACGACATTTGGGCTTTTAAGTTTGCCTAAATGGTTGGAGCAGGGTAGAGGGTGGTCCTCTGGGTTCTGGAACATATGCTCACCTCAAAGCAGTCCCCAAAGTCAATGTGCAGGATCTTTCCACTCAGCCGGTCCAGCATCAGGTTGGATGGGTGTCTGAGAAACAGGAGAGAACAGCTCGGATGAACAAATCCCCAAGTCTGTGAGACTGTAGGCCAGGGGTTGGTAATGACAGCACTCAGGCCAAAGCTAGCACTCCACCCCCAACTTTTACAAATAATTTTTATTGGAACACAGTCATGCTCATTTGTTCATGCATTGTTTTGGGCTGCTTTTGTGCTGCAGCAGCAGAGATGAGTACTTGTGATGGAGCCTGTAAGGCCAGTGAAGCCTAAGATATTTACTATTTGGCCCTTTACAGAAAAAGTTTGCTGACCCTTGCTCTAGGGCTCAAATGAGAATTGATCTGTGTGAATCACAAGTTGCCCCATGATACCAAGACAGTTTGTTTTCCCAAGGTCTTTGGTCACAGGATAAATGGTCACAGGTTCCTGGCAGCGCTGGGATCTCAGAGTGACAAGGCTCTTCGAGATGGGCTCTCATCTCCCTGAGTCCCTGAGCCCCTCCAGGCAGAATCATCTGGGTATTCTGGACAGGTGCTCTACTAAGTTTTTTAAAAACAGGAATTTATTATTTTTGTGGGATTAAATTTTTTCACTCTCAAATAATTGCATGGGAATGATCCCAGAAGAAAAATTGTAGACATCAGAATATTATTATTTTTTAAAATTTCTGAACATTGCTAAATGACTTTTGCAGTCAGTACATTTGGATGAAATTTAATATGTAGAAATATCAGAGGGATCTACTTTGGTTGGTTTTAATTATAGAAATAGGATTATTTGTCTTAGCATAGTGATGACTGATAAATGTTTATTGAATCAATAAAATCAACTGGATTTCATATGGTTTTTAATACATTAAACCAACCTATGGAGAAAGCACCCCTGAACTATGGTTTTTCTTCTCTTTAGTTTGACATGTTGTTTTGATGGCATGGACAATAATAGGGGACTAAGGTTGATGCTGCAAAAACAGCTAAAGTACAAAATACAAATATTTATCAAACGGTCATAAAGCTCACTGGAAAACAAAATGAAATCATTCAAGAAAACTATATAATGGAGAAAGAAGATTCAAAGAAACAAATTCACTCACCTATCGCCCAGGCCCAAAATATACCCAACCATAGACATGACCGCTAAAGAGCGGGTATAATTGGTTCTTCGATCAAACCACACCTAGAACACAGAAGCACATGCGAACCGAGGCTCTGAAAACTAACTGGTTTTCAATACAAATTACATCCTAATCAGTTGTTTGCTTACAGTCCAACAATAACCAGTTAGGATGTATGAGGGAACAAAAATCATTCATAATTATAAAATTAATAAAATGCTCAGAATAAACTTAATTGGAAATGTGTAGAACTTAGATGACTAAGTAAATTAAACTTTGTTTAGAAATATAAAGACTACAGTAAATGAAAATATCCATTTAAAACAAAAAGAAAAAAAAAAAAGGAAAGAAAATATCCATTTAAGGCTATCCACTTAAGATTGAAAAGATGTAATATCCTTCCAGATTATTTAATACATTTAATGTAGTTTCAATAAAAGTTCATTGGCACTTTCTTGGGAATCTTGACAAAATGATCCTAAAATTTACCTGGAAAAAAATTACATGTAAATAACTAGTGAGAAAAGACTTGTATTAACAGTGGGATACTTGAGGATAAATAGGCAGAAAAGATCAGTGATACGGAAATTCTAGAAAGAAATTCAAGGGCATATAAGAATTTAGTATATAATAAAAGTTGACTCTGTTACAGGATGGATTATTTGGTAATACTGTGTGTGTGCTAAATCACTCCAGTAGTGTCCGACTCTTTTCGACCCCATGGACTATAGCCTGCCAGGCTCCTCTGTTTATGGGATTCTTCAGGCAAGAATACTAGAGAGGGTTGCCATGCCCTCCTCTAGGGGATCTTTCCAACACAGGGATCAAATACGTGTCTCTTACATCTCCTGCTTTGGCAGGCAGGTTCTTTACCACTAGCACCACCTGGGAAGCTCCTGGTTAATACTGTCATGTTGGTTATCACCTTAAAAAAAGAAAATCTATACCCTAACTTTAAATTCCAACTTGGGTTAAGGATTTAAATGTAAAAACAAATCTTATAATTAGTACAAGAAAATCTTGAGGTGGAGAGAGCCTTTCTAAATATAAAGCCAAAGAAACTTTAAAGAAAGGATTAAAAAAAATCTATTAACTTCTAACATTTAAAAATGTACATCAAAACCAAAACAAAATAAAAACTTCAAACCTAGAAACATACTATTAACAAAACTGAAAAACCAGATCTATAGGAAATTAATAATATATATGAAAAAGATTTAACAGCCTTAATAAAATACTGTTGTAAGCAATGGTTGAAACATGAAACTAACTGCAGCTAGACTATGTGGCTCAGCCATTTGGTTTCTGCTCTAAAAGCTACCCATCACCTACAGCTAGTCATTACAGGACACACCCACCGGGCGCACAGGAGCAAACGAGCCTTTCTGACCAGAGGGGAGGCTGGCGGGGCAGGAGCACCATACCTCGGAGCTGGGGCTCTTCAGCCACAGCAGTTTGGCCAGGTCGTCCCCAGCTGTGTTGTTGACGGCGTGCTCAAACACCTCGACCTTCTGCATCAGAGTTAGGTGGTCATAGTCTGGAGCCATCTGCACCAAGACACAAGTCTGAGACGAGAAACTCATATCCGGGAAGAAACAAGGCTCTGAGGTCAGGCAGAGATGGGTTCTGATTTCACCACTGCCACCAAAAGGAGAAGGGGAATAAGGAGAAGCAGTGGCCACTCTAACCTGAGGACCACAGGAGGGCCCAGGGGACAAGGGCAAGCATCAGGCCTTGCCTCGGTACCAGCTTCAGTGTGAACGAGAGCACTGGGAGGTTCATAAACTTTCTCACTTTTCTCCCTCACACACCTACTGAACACCGCTTCCCTGCTTCCCCATTCAGCCAGTCAGCGCTCTGTGTACCATGTAAGGATCAGCAGATATATGTTGCTTGATGAGTCAAATACTGTCCAGTCTCATGGAGGGTGATGAAAACCTAATTGCTAGGCTTTAGGATTCTGTTATCTGCTTGAAGACTCATACCATCAATCCTTCGTCAATAGCTAATTCCCTTAAATAGATTTTTCAGTAATGGAACAAGGAAAACAGCTTTGTACCAATTCCTGAACTGACTTTTGAGCTTCACCCTCAAGACACTGAAGGGTTGGGTCTGGCAGCCTCATCACGTACCCGCAGCATGATGCGATGCTCAATGTTGAGAAGGATCTTCTTTTTCTCCCTGTAGTCCCGGATGAGGGCGTGCAGTGTGTCACAGTGGGGGACCCAGCCGATGAGGCCCGAGTTGGTTGATAATGGAATGACAGCGTATCTCTGGATGCTAAAGCCCACAGGAAAGCAGGGTCAATGAACAGAAAACAGAGCAGACCTTTAAGCCACTCATGGCACATGCAAACTGGTTTTAATGAGCCTGTCCACAAAAGGCTATTGTGGGGCATGTGATGAGGGACATGGTGCGAAGCATAAAGCCTAAAACACAATCGGGGTTGATGGTATAAAGGTACCACCAGTGTTCCCAACCTGCCTAACAAACTCACCGCTTTGGGGGAACAATCCCATGATGACTTCTAAGCCTAAAATGACCTCCCCACTAAACATCCATGTTCTTAACAGAAAGAGGAGTGAAAGAAGCCTGAGGACAGGAAGGCTTATTAGGGCTGTCATTTCATTTGGCGTAGAACCCATCAAATTTGTCAAATCTCCCATCTAAAGGCCATGAAATGTTCCTTTCTGAGTCCTCTGAAGGACTTCCCCTGAGAACACTCTAAAACCAACAGAGAGTCTTTCTCTTTGACATCTTGGCTACTGATGACCTCCTGTCAGGTACAGAATCATTTACTTGGCAAAGGTTAAGTGACGACCTGGAAAAGAAGTAAGAAATAACTAGATTTCTCTAGTTATCTAGGGCTGTCTCCGTGGCATCCTGAATACCTGAGGTTTTTCCGAAGAGACGTCGGGTCATTGGCCAGAAGGGTGTTGACCAGGCCGAAGAGCTGCATCACCCGTTCGTCCTGCCGCAAGTCCTCATGGCCCTTCAGGAGGAAGACAAACTCGTGCCCGTTGCTGCCTGCGGGGAGTGAAGTGGGGAGCAGTCAGCAAGGATCAGAGGGTTTCCATCCTGTCGGCTGGGGGACCACTGCTGCATTTGCAGGTCGGCAGACACATACCATACCCAGTCACACTGTCCTGACAAACGGAAGAAACGCGCCCTAGAATGGGTGAAAAGAATGGCCTTTTTGATGGTCCCCCAGTGAGATGTTCCAATCAACAGTAGATAAAGTTTTTTAAAAAGCTCTGCCTTCAAGTGCCAGAGATGGGTCACTCTACATGTTACCTCCCCAACCCACTCTCTGTCCTGCTCTGACCTTAGAAGCCTGACTTCTAGGTACCACATCCCCTGGGCTCCCTGGTGTGCTTGGCCAATGGGGTCACTGGCAGGAGGTTAGAGGGTGGAAGAGGGAGAGGTCAGGGTACCTGCCCCTGACAACTGGCCAGGTTCTGGTTCTAGAAGTAGCTCCCTCCCTTGGTCTGGACCACGGCATCAGGGGATGTCCTCTTTCCAGGTTACAGCCCTTGCCAGACTCCGTGCCCTCTAGGTCTGAAGGGCGGGGGTGAATAATTATACACTTCATACTGCTGGCCCTCTTAACTCAGCCATACTTCTGAAAACAGTCCTTCGTTAAAGTCCCTTTAGTTAGAAGCTGCTGAAAGCTGACCAACACACATGTTAGTATTAGAAGAGACCAGCCTACAGAGAGACAACCACCCAAGGACCAGCATTCGCCACTGCTGGTGAATAATCACTGTTTAAGAAACATGAGTACTGTTAAAGGTGCGAGAGCTCCGAGTACCAGCAGAACACTCAGGCCTTCAAAACCACCCTCCTGGTAGCACACTGCACTGTCAGAACTACTGCTTCACTAAGTTCACTTTACAAAGCATCCCCACAAAGAGAGGATGTGAAGTATAAAGAAGGACACTCCAGCCCAGGTGGCCCTTCTCAACGTGGCCTGTCACCTGCTGTGCTGCATCCGCAGCCTCTTTCTTCCTCATCGGCTCCCTGACCGGCCCCCTGCCAAACTCACCTCCATGCTGTAGGCCTGCACGGTTCCCTTCCACCTGCACTGGGGTGGGGCTGATAGGCCTCACTTAAGGAAGCACAACAGTAGGAATCAACTAGAAGTCCCAGCGAGGATGTCTTCCACTCGACTCTCAATACATGGGAGAAAGGTTAGCAGTGTGGACAGCAAGCAGTCACGTCAGGAGGGGAGGGGTCCCCCGGGCTGGGAGGGAGACTCGATCAAGTGCATGAGGGGCCTTACCCATAAGCGTCAGCTTCCGGGGCCTCTGTTTGGATGTGATGACTTGCAGAGACGGCGCGATGGACTGAATGCGAATGATGGGCTGGTTGGGGTCGTAAGTTCCCGGCACAGCCAGTTCCAGATCCCGGCACATCAGAAGTTTGGGGGAGACGTACTGCAGCTCTAAGGATGTGAGCTGGGAATAGTTACCACAGGGTTTAGCTTTCTGCCTCTGAAATGCTGTTTACATATTTTTCAATGGATTGCTAGTAGCCATGCCTTGTCCCAAAGTCCGCAGATAGAAGTGGAGCCAGGTGCTGGGGACTTAGTATCAGAATGTTCACAGGCAGCGGAACAGAAAGGACTATAATGACTGGTAACCCTGCTAGAGCCATGAGATCCTACCTGAGGCAGCTGCTTGGAGATTCGTCTGAATACGTGGTAATAGAGGTCCCAGGCTTGGGTGAGGTCCTTGACATTCCCTGATTTCATGTACTTCCTGCACCATTCCTGGGCCTCCATTAAATCTCGACCATATGCCTGAGAGGGGAAGCAGGAGAATGCGCAAGGTGTCACTTGCATTGACTAAGCCCAACTCTGAGTCCCCAGCAGGCAGCAGAACTGCTTGGGAGGGTACACTGGCTGGACGGCACTGTCTGGGTTGCGCGGCAACTTTCCAGTCCTGGAGCCCAACCCTTAGAATGGATTCTCAGGTAAAGTGAGGTTGGAAGAGAGACGAGATGGCCCTGTGAGGTACCTCATGGTTTTCTAGTTAAAGTTTTGGAAGGGTTCTTGTAACTTCATGACAATTCTATTTCTGGTGTTTTATATCCTGTGACCTCCCTCCATCAAAATACATTTTATTCAAGTCAGCAGAAAGGTTAGAGGGAAAGGAGACTGCTAAGGACTTTGGGGTCCCATCAGTTCATGTTTTCTACCTGGTTAAAGGATGTTTCCTTCAGTGTCTGGGGTCCCCGCTCCATCATGGCGTGCAGGGGTTCCAGCACCTCGAACATGCCTTTCACGTTCCTCTCCCCAAAGTACAAGCGAGACGCCTCTTCCAGGCCTTCATGCCACATCTCGTGCCAGAGGATGGCCACTCGGATCAGCTCCTCACTCACCTGGATCAGAAAGGGGACAGAGGGACGTGCTCAGGGTGAGCTAAGCTCAGAAAGACCCGTCTCGGAGAAACAGGAGGAACTTCTGCCGTCAGAGGGAGTACACGGCCTCGCCCTGAGAAAGAAAGGCCGTCTCATTCGAGACCTCTGCTTGGTGGCTCAGGTGTCTCATTCGAGACCTCTGCTTGGTGCCTCGAGTCTGCCCGGACTCACCATCATGGCCTGCTGCACCAGGGTGTTGCTGTGTTCGCACATGTTCTTCAGGATTTTGTTGGCTGCGTTGTGCCGGGCTGTGGTGGTGGACTTGGAGGCCACTGTCAGTGGGTAGATGAGGGCCTGAAGCAAGCACAGAAGGAGCGTTTGCAAACGTGTAAAAGAAGGATGACAAGAGTATGGTGCTGACACTCATCTGAGTCTACCAGGCAGGGGCTGTGTGGCCTTGGGCGGAATTTTTTCTTTCCCAGAAGACCCTGGGTCCCTGAGCCTGCCAGCTGGACAGACCCTCCTGGGGGCAGGACAGGACTCTTGGCTCCCAGGGGCATTTGTGTCCCTAGAGCAGTTTTAGGAAAGGTTGATGGCCAAATCAAAGGTTAGTGGTTAGACAGAAAACTGCCCGGGGTCTCCACGCACCTGGGGGTGGTACCGACCAATGTCTGTGAGAAGCTGGTGGATAAGACGTCCCACCAGGGGCCTTGGCGTATCAATTCTTGCAATGAGCTGAGGTATAACCTGATATTCAGAAAGACACAGTATGCAGCCTATGAGATGTGGAAACAACTCCAGTTATTCTTCTGAGACATGAACAGCTCTTGCAACTGGTTTGATAGATACTGCTGGGCATGGAAATGGTTCACCCTCTTCAGTTCTCTAAAGGAACTGAAGAAAATATGGAGTCTTGACCTTGGGGTTGATCGCTGCTTCCTTACCACTGTATAGTGCCTGCTTCCTTGCTCCTCTCAACACTGCATGATTCCAAGAGAGACAATGAGCAAGACCTGACCCATCCTCACCTGTACCCAGTGCTCTTACCTGTAATCCAGTGCCCTCATCTCTAACCTAGTGTCCTTACCTGTAACCCAGTTCTCTCACCTGTAACCCAGTGTCCTCACCCGTAACCCAGTGCCCTTACCTGTAACCAAGTGTCAATCTGGATTGCTTTCACCCCTTCCACTAAGGCTTCATTTACATCTGGCCAGTGACCATAATCAAACCATAAGGTGAGGACTCTGGAAAAGAAAAAGGAAAGTCATAGAAACTTTAATTTGCCAGGTTTTGCCTGTTTTGTCATCTTTGAGACTCTTTTGAAGAGAAGTGCTGGCGGGGTCCCAGGTCAGTGGCTCCAGTGTGCTTGGTCCCAGGAGCACTTAGGAGTGGGGTGGTGGTGGCTGGCAGTGCCTGACTGGACACAGACCATCCCCAGGGAAGGCCTATGTCACTCCAGACAACAGGGAGGGATCACCATGCCACCAGTTCACACATCTAAGAGAGGAGTCCATGGATAAGCTTTGCATGTGTAGGAAGAGTTGCCTCTAACACAGCAGCAACTAGTAAACTTGGCACTTAGCTGGGAAACCCCCAGACGCAGGAGGGCTGGACACTGACAGCCTCTGGACTGACTGGCCTGTGCTATTTGTTTGGGCCTCTCAGAGTCACCTCCAAAAGCTGAAGGGATTCTAGCAACAGTCTGAGAAAGAGCTGGGCTTCTTCTTCCTACATAACAGGTTACACACTGGAGTCCTCAGGCATTGCTCCTTCCTCTTTGCATATTTCACTCACATGAGTGAGGCCCAGTCAGCTGCAACTCTGGGATGTACTCATGGGGGTGGGGAGGGAAAGAGGACTTTATGGGTGACTCCTGTGACTTGCCCCCGACATGGCCCACCAGGACTTCCCTTCCTGATACCTGAGCGTGTCCTGGAGGTTGTTGCCTCGTGACAAGGAGATGGAACGGAAGAAGCCCTGGACAGCAGGGACAGTGTACATCAAGAGGGTTTTGGACAAATCCTGTTGGAATACACATATGTTAGTGACACTCCCACCTCAGCTTTCTCATCTGTAAAATGGGCAGAACAGCCCACTAAACAGCACATCTCCAAGAGTGGTTATGAGGATTAAATCAGTTAATGCACAAAAAGCCTTTAGATCAGCATCTGACATGTAGCAAGCACCCTGTAACTACAATGGTGCCCTAACTGTTAATATCTTGGGCTAAGAGTAGCTTCCTGGACAGGGTGGCAGAGGAGGTGGGGCCAAGGCCCTGAACATGCCGATCTCTGGGCTTATCAGCTGCCCCAGAGCTTGAACTGACTGCCCCAGAGGAAGTGGAAGGGGAGAGAAAAAAACAGTGGATTCTGCTGGGCTCTGTGCTCAGAGTGGGCCCGCAGATGTGTAGGCCACCCCCACACAGGTGCTGGGCATTAGGAGAATGAGCTCAGCTCCGTGGGAGGCATGACAAGGACCTCATTCTTCAGCACGGAGGCTACATCAGGTCCCCAAACACAAATACACATACAGAAGTACTGTCTAAACAATGCCGGATGGCAAGCCATGCTTTCTGACTTCCTCCAGGGCTTCAGAGCAGAGCCTCAGGCTCCTGTAAGGCTAACCAGGGCTCCATCCTCAGGGCGCCTGGTGCCTGAGTCAGTCCATGATAGTGGGGGGTTGGGGTTGGGGGGCGGGTACCTCAGTGACCTTCTTCTGCAGAGGAGACGGGGTAGGGCTGTTCTCGGTGCTCTCAGCCTCGCTCTCGCTGTTGCTGCCCTCGGTGCTGGTGGTGGTGGCGGTGGCCGTGGCCGCTGTGGTAGCAGCAGTGGCTGCGTTAGTGATGTTGGCCCCACTGGCGTGTCGCAGCTTCTTCTTCTCGTCGCGGGCTTGGTTCTGATGTTTGTAGTGGAGCACAGCCTCAAAGTTCATCACTGCCCACGCGTGCCAGGCCTGGGGGGGTGGGATGAGAGGACAGACACGGGGGCTGTGACAAGAGCTGGGGCAGGAGGCTCGGGTATCAAGGGCCTCGAGGGGTGTGAGGCCACAGCTGAGGCTAAGCAAGGGCTGCCCTTTCTTCTCAGTGGTCAGTAAAGCGAATCCTCACTTCACTTCAGCAGAACACTTGGGAATGGGGCGTTTCACTAAGTCCAGTGTGATCATTCATCCTGTGGTGCATCTGTTGCATCAGGGACTTCGGCGGGTGACATAGGATGGGGGCGGCCTGTGAAGAGAAGCACGCCATGGGCCTTGACTCAGGACCTCTTCATCTAGAGAAGAGGTTGCTCAAAGACCTACAAATAGGCAGAATGGGACAGGGGCAACGAGAGAGAGACAACGGGAATGCCAGGTGCAGGGCTGGGAAGGCTTCATGGAGGAGGGATTTGGGGCAAGTCTTGAGCCATGCCAGATGGGTGAGGAGGGAATAGGAAGGCACAGCAAGGATGTCCTGTAAGAACAGGGACGAAGATGCAGGTGGGCAAGCAGCGTGGTTCACAGAAAATAGACATGTGCCTGAAGCTCAGGACACACACAGGAGGGCATGGAATTCCCAACAGAGCTTTGAAAGATGGCTTAAGGGTCTTCCCTGAAGGTCAGTGGTTAAGAATCTGCCTGCCAACGCAGGCGACACGGGTTCGATCCCTGATTTGGGAAAATTCCACGTGCTGCAACTAAACTCTTGCACCACAACTACTGGGCCAGCACTCTAGAGCCAGGGCTGTGCAGCTACTGAAGCCAGTGCACCAGAGGCCTGTGCTCTGCAGCAAGAGCAGCCACTGCAGTGAGAGGCCTGCGCACCGCAACCGGACAGTAGCCCCCACTTGCTGCAACTAGAGAAAAACAAAAAAGGCCTAGCACAGCCAAGAGCAAATAAACAAGTATAGTTTAAAAAAAAAAGAGCTTAAGGAAATTCCCTGGTGGTCCAGTGATTAGGACTTGGTACTTTCACTGCTAGGGCCTGGGTTCAGCCCCTGGTCAGGGAACTAAGATCCTACAAAGTGTGGCTCTGCCAAAAAAAAAAAAAAGAGATGGGTTAAAAGCTGGGTTTGAAAAATTCCTTTGGCAGCAGATACAAAACAGATGATGGAGGAGAGCAGAAGTTCAGAGAGTGAAGGCAGAGGTCTTAACTAGGCAGAGAACAGTGGGAAAGGGGGCACACTAAAAGAACAGGCCAGCCATGGAGGGTGACTCGTGGTCACTGCTTGTCCCTCACACCTGGCTGAGGGCCTGTCAGAGATCAGTGGCCAGTGACTGCCAGCCAGAAGAAGCCTTTGGTGCTAACTACTCACACCTCTGAGGGTTTGAGCGGTAGTAATGCTTTGAGATAGCATTGCCTGGTGCACAGGGCAATGAGGAAGAGTTTGATTTGGAACTTTGTAAATTTGCGATGACAGCAAGACATTAAATAATTCACTCATAGTTGGAACTTTCTGGATAACTGGTATATTTCTTTGAATCCCTTGCTAAAAACCTTGCTTTAACATAGAAGTGTCCATTTCCCCAGCCAAGCAGAGTAGATGAATCACAATCAACTTCTACTTGATGAATAAGAATCCTACAGTGACCTAGGCTCAGCTTTCCCATACCTTCATTTAATCCACAAATACCTGTATATGTACAGTGAGCTGGGGGGTCACAGCAAACAAGACAGAAAGAGTCCTGCAGGCACGTGGGACTAACATGCATCACTGATGGGAGACGACAGCACAGACTCAATAGGCCCAGACTAAAGCCAGTTTTTTTTTTTTTTTTTTTCTTTTGATTCATTTCTTTCAGAAAAGTTGAAGGAAAGCAATCTGGTTAGGACACAGTTCTAATTAGTAAGGCTCCAGCTGGTCAAAGGTTCACTGGACATATTCTTCCAGTCCTGGACTGAAGCTGTCCTAGAGAGAATAATTCCTGCTGCTTTCACAAAATGGGCATTTTTCAGATCAGACTGATACATGCTTAAAGCATGGCAAGAATTTTACTGTAGATGTTTCTAGGGCCTTCAGATGCAGGTTTTGACCCCAGAGGGATTCATTCCCAGAGTATTAGCAGGTTAAAGAGACACCAGAAAGGAGTGGATGACATCTGCCTCACAGGCAGTCTAACCAGGAGGCCCCTCAGAAAAGATATAAAAAAAACATGAGAAAGCATGCTCTCACCGGAGGTGTGTACTTCCAAGACTTATTCCTCTACCAGTCAAGCTTTTATACATTTTCTAGTTTTCTCTATCTTCTTGAAAAATTTTCTATTATATAACAGGATGTTACTCTGGAAACAGAGCTTTCCAACAGAAACAGAAAGTTCAGTTCTTAGATGAGGAGCAGGCAGGGATGGAAATCATAAAGAAGCTGGGAAGGAACAGATGACCCAAGGGAAGATAAAGTTCCAGAGACTACAAGGGAAGATAAAGTTCCAGAGACTAACTGTGTGTCCACATGGTCTAGGAAAACAAGCTGCTAAGAGTCTGTAAGACTGGAGAGGGTATGAAGAAAAGGGAACCTTTTGTGCTGCTGGTGGGAATGTAAATTGATAGAACCACTATGGAGAATAGTATGGAGGTTCCTTAAAAACGTAATAGAACTACCGTAAGAACTACCACAGGACCCAGTAATCCCAAGACTGGGCATATACCCTGAGAAAATCATAATTCAAAAAGAGATATGTACCCCAATGTTCACTGTAGCAATATTTACAATAGCCAAGACATGGAGACAATCTAAATGCCCATCAACAGATGAATGGATAAAGAGGATGTGGCACAAATACACAACAGAATATTACTCAGCTATAAAAAGGAACAACATCGGGTCATATGTAAACATGTGAATGGACCCAGAGTCTGTCACACAGAGTGAAGTAAGTCAGAAAAACACATAGCATGTTAACACATATATGTAGAATCTAAAAAATGGTACAGATGAACCTATTTGCAGGGCAGGAAGAAAGATGTAGATGTAGAGAGTGGTCATGTGGGCCCAAGGGATTAGGGGAGGGTGGGACGAATTGGGAAATTAGGATTGACATACATATACTACTGTGTGTAAAACAGATAGCTAGTGCGCAGGGAGCTCAGCTCTGCTCTGGGATGACCTATAAGGGGAGGTGGTAAGAGGAGGTCCAACAGGAAGGGGATATATGTACACACATAGCTCATTCACTTCAGTGTACACAGAAACTAACATAACACTGTAAAGCAACTATATTCTCATTAAAAAAAGAATAAAAAGACAACAGCATCTCCACAGCCATGCACACACTCATGGTGTAATAAATCTTTTTCAAGTGAAAGAATCTCTCAATCTTTCTTTATCAGTCAGACCTCTGACTGACTAGCTCTTGGCACTCAAAGAATCAAACTCGTGGTACCAGACCAGGCCACTGAGGCTCTGCGGTGAAGCATGAGCGCCCTGGGGCGCACTGGCCGGCATCTGGAGGCAGCGGTGGGGAGCCTGGCTCACTCCCATCTCTGGTTACCTTGTACCAGCTGCGGTCGTGCTCTGTGGCGGCGCTGTAGTACTGCAGGACTTTGGGGATCGTGCTCTCGTTGATGCCCTGTAGGTTCAGCTGCCACTCCCCGAGTTTCAGGAAACATCTGAAAACAGAGAAACAAACCCTGTGTTGCTCCCTCCTCAGAAGAGCCGTGCTGAGGAGGACGACATCCTGGGAGCGCAATGGCCTTCCTATGGTTGACTCCAGGTCTACAGAGGCAACATGACTGAACCACCTGGATTCTCAGCCACCTGGAGGAAAACAGACAGGTTTTGGGCACCAAGTTTTTAAGGGATGGTCTCTTCTTGCTCTCTGTCAATGCTAACATAAACCAGGTAACTGGCACACTGAAGTCTGAATGGACCTGGCTTCCCCAAATTCATTTCGGTGGGTGGCAGCTGCTGAAAGTAATTTTTCTTATCAATTGCTTTACGGCTTCTCCCTTATTTTCTAGCTGTGCCATGCTACATGCAGGGATCTTAGTTCCTTGACCAGGAATAGAACCCAAGGTCCCTGCAGTGGAAGCATGGAGTCTTGATCACCGGATTGCCAGCAACGTCCTCCTTCATTCTTTGTATGATGGAATTAACAGCTAACGTTCACTGATTGCTACTCTGTTCCAGGTACTGCTCCAAGTGCTTGATGTTTTCTTTCCACTAATCCTCACACCATCCTGTTCCACCCTAGGGAAAAGGAATTCTTACTATCCCCTTTTTAGATAATGAGGAAGCTGAGGCACAGAGAGGGTAAGTAACTTATCTAAAGTCACACATCAAACCAGCAGCATTTGAAAGCTAGGAGTCTTAACTCTGAAGCTGGACACCAGGAGAACAGCACACGGGTGCTCTTGGGCTATTGGATCCTGGGAAAATAAGTGGCAGAGACTGTGGAGCCCTGGAAAAGTTGAGAGAGATGCAAGCAACTGGCTGCTCTGGGAGCCTTGACCATGACCATGGGGCAGAGGCCGCTGATGGGGCAGGGTTGGGGTGTGACAGGCCTGGCCATAGGGAGCTCACCGGGCCATGAGCTTGTGCAGCTCCTGCTTGTGCTGCTGGTCCTCGGTGGCGATGGCATGCTGGGCTTGCTGCTGCATGGTCTGAACAAAGTGCTGCATGTGCTGGAAGGCATCAATCTGTAGTAGGACAAAGGCACAGGGAGTCACTTGGCGTCTGGCCCAACACCAGGGGAAAGGAACTGCCATTCACCCTCTCCCAAAGAACACCCTAGAGCATGGGGTAGGACAGGGGCAAGGGCATAATGCTGAGCGATGGCTGGACTTGTCAAGAGGATTCATATTTTTTTAACTCAAGGAGTAACTCTCCTTGGCCAACTGCAATTACTAGTTTAACAAGCCTTAGAAAATCTACTTGCCCAACTTCCCCAAATAACAATCCATATGAAGTAATCGGAAATCACTGCTTAATTCACTATCAATATACTGCCCTGGGGGAAATCAGGCTTCTTGGGAGTTGTTTCAGGCTAGTGAACCCTTAGTATTTGTTTAAGACACTGTATACCCTGGACACTAGCACAGGAAAAATTACAGTGTAAAAAATCGAATAGATCCGAGGACAAACCACAATGGAAAAGAATATAAAAAACAGTGTGCCTGGTGTGTATGCACACACATGTCTAAATCACTGCCATATAGCAGAAATTACACAACCTTGTGAATCAATTATATTTCAATAAAATACATTAAAAAGATCTGATAGAACCCTCAGTACCCAAATAAGAACACAGAGATGGGGTGAGACCCCTCATATATCCAAGTGGAGTGGGGAAGACACTAGCCAAGCATTTAGTTGAACAGGTTGGCTAAGAAGCAAAGGCTTCAGAGGGTCCTCAAGCAGTTCCATCTCTTTACATGATTTTATACAAAGTGAGCAGGAGGCATCTGAGTTCATAACAGATAGTGGAACTAGGGAAGAGTAGAGCCAGAGTCAGAGGTTTTGGAGTCAGTTACAAGCCACTTATAAACCTGCCATGTCCACATGTACCAGCATCATGATAAATGGAGTCCAAACTCTTTAAAGGGCTTCAAGGATGAAGATAGAACACACAGACAGGAGAAGCACAAGTGGGAAAAACAGTGGATTCCAATCCACCGACACAGAGAGGGGAAATGGCATGGGACAGAAAATGAAAGAGAATATGTGTTCTCTGCTACAGGAAAGGAGAGAAAAACTCAACACTTCAAATAAATAAGGTTAAAATGATCTCCTTATAAATTATATAAGGTTTCCTTTCTTTCTTTTTTAAAAGTGGAAACATGTTAGTAATGATAGCTCTGAAGGAAAATGAAATTCCCTTGCTTGGGGGCCAGAACCAACCTCAGATACTTTTAATATATAAAGAATTAAGTAATTAATTGGCATCAAGAGACAGAGGGCTTCACCCAGAGGAAGAATGACGTGTCAACGCTTTACCAGGGAACTAATCCACACGAGGACAGCGCAGACACACACGTGTTCTAACACTTAACAAGACACCTGTCTCCCTCACATCTGCCTTTAGTTTCATTCCTCACCACTGGCTTTGAAAAATGAACTATATTAGCCTCCCACACCTGGGAAGTATAAGTATTCTTTTAGTTTTTCTTCTATGGAAACTACACTGACTAGACTTAAATCTGATTAGGGAGAGAAAAGAGAATTGACCTCTCATGACAAAGATGGAGGATAACTCTGGGGCTTCCCTGGTGGCTCAGCTGGTAACGAATCTGCCTACAATGCAAAAGACGTCGGTGTGACCCCTGGTCTGGAAAGATCCCACATGCTGCAAGCAACTAAGCCCACACACAAGAACTACTAGGCCTGTGCTCCAGAGCCTGGGAGATGCAACTACCGAGTCTACACACCACAGCTACTGAAGCCTGCGAGTCCTAGAACCCGTGCTCTGCAATATGAGAAACACTGCAAAGAGAAGCCCACACAATAAAGAGTGGCCCCTACACGCTGAAACTAGAAAAAAGCCCGTATAGGAACAAAGACCCAGAACAGCCATAAATAAGTAAATAATTATAAAAAAAACCTCCTTCTTTTCTTCATCTCCAGGAAATGAGGAGGGGGGAAAAATGATTCTTTCTCTCTTACAGATAGATCACTCACTTGGAGGATGGGGCTTCTCTTAGGCTGAGTGTGAGCTGGGCAGACTCTTCTGGCTCTTGACTGCCTGGGGGCTTGTGGGCAAGAACTAGGTTCTTGGCTTAGTGAAGTTTACAGAAGGAACCAGACTGTCTCTAGATTCTGTGAACTGTCTCTTCTAGAAGAACACTGGCCATACACCTATTGCCTGATGTTTTCCTGCAGAAGGGGACCTGCTTTTCCCCATGTCTACCTGACTGAGGCAAGGCAGAGTCCAGTCCTTATTTACAGAGGAATAACGTAATGCTCAGAGAAGTAAAGTGACTTGTTCAACAGCACAGTTAGTATTAATAACCAGTCTTCTCGGAGTAGCTCCTGAACTCTTATGAAGATGTGGCATCTCTAGCTCCAGGCTTGAAGTTCAAGCACCTAATTTTAAATTGATATCTAAATTTTTAATCCATGTGGTTTTATGGTCTGCCTCCAGAATGTGGGCTCCTAAGAAAAGGCCATAATCTGTGAAGTTGGGCTGTAGTCCTATGTTGAAAGAAGCCACTCCGTGGCTGAGATATTAGCCAAGATATTCCTTATGCCTGCCTTCGGCAAGACATTCAAAGACTTGGAGGCTACACATAGGAAGGAAACCAGACTACATTCAGATCCAGCACCTTCTGTTTTTCTCATTTGCCTGGAGGAAGAGCAGGCTTTGAATCAGAAGTGCTCTGGCCTGGGAGGCACACTAAACAGAGACTAAACAAACACGTCCTCCCAAACAACAACAAAAGAGAAAAACCTTAAACTGCACATTTGGAGAAGGACACTTGGGCCATTACTTTTGAAGTATGCCCCAATCAAAGACAGGACCTGGGTGCATGGCTGTGGCTCCCACCCTGGGTGGCATTTAGAGTCACAAAACCCAGTACCCACAAAAGAGGTCAACTCCTAGCCACAGTCCAAGGATCTCCCAAGTGGGCCTTTAGCTCAGACTTGACTGCTCTTCTCTCATATCTCCCACAGCCATGGCTTCAGTGGCTGCTCTATGTTCCTTCCTCACCTCAGGGACACTGTGGGCACAAAAGGGAGAAGACAGCTGGGACTCCCTCTGTTTCCTTAGGAGGATGATGAGGAGCCAAAGCAGGTGCTGACGGTGCCTCCAGGACCTACTTTGGGTTAATCACCACCATCAGCCAGGGAGATTGTTTTTAAAAATAAAATAGAAAAAAATCCCACCAGAAGTCACATGTATTTCCCAAGGCCCTGTCTGTAAATAAAGTCAGAGGAATACCACACTGGCTTCAAGATGAGTTTCCTCTCTGTTTCTAGCATTACGCCCTGGGTGTTGCTGCTTGTGAATCCAAACTGACGAGTGCAGAGGAGACAAGAAGTCTGAAAAACCAAGTTGGTCTTACGAAAGCTTCAGTCTGTTTTCATAAATACACTGCTTTTTTGGGTACTTCTCTTAGGGAAAAAAACAAAACACAACCAAGAAACCGTGCTTCTTCTGTTGCAGCACATTCTAGCTGCTCATAAAAAAAACTGTGATTACATGCATTGGTTTGGTCCATGGGTATACGTGCATCTCCCCGAATGTGATTCACTTTTTGAAATCTGGCCCAAATAGCCTCCCCACGGAAGCACACTCCCTGACATGGTGGTTTGGACACTGTCTCCTTTCTGGCCTGGAGGAGGCAGTGAGAAGCAGACTAGGCGAGTGTTCTACAGAAACGTGGTCTGCTGCTGCAGTCGGGTACAGACCTTGCGGGCGCTCTTCCACATATTTTTCATGTAGGCGTAGGTCACCTGGGGGTGAACCGTTGGCAGAGGATGGTCAAGTTGCCGAGATGGATCAACTCCCAGGAGCAGCACTAAGGTTTTGTGAGCAAGTGCCTTCAAGACAAGGGGTCAGGTTAGACACAGGACTGGACCAGGAGCAGGGTCCCCTCCTCAGCCCCCACCCCAAGGAGGGGCGGGACACTCACCAGCCTGCCACTCTTGCCACACAGGCTTGCGTACTTGAGCCAGGTCCTCATGTCCTCGTGAGGGCTGACGACGAGTGACCGCACCATGAGGATTTTCTGCCAGTCTTCCACAATACGCTGGCAGCCCTGGGATGTTCACAAGTGAGGATCAGATATGTGCTCTGCTACATCTTACCCCCTCAAGGGCAACGGTGAAACCCACCCCGAAACAAAAAAAGAGATTCATTTTTATAATCTCATATTTCTCAAGAGAAGGGTACTATGAGTGAACGCCTCTTAGGAACTTTTCAAAATTCGAGAAGCTACAGAGCAAGACCTCTGGAGCCTGAATCGCAGCCCATCCACTTACTACCTATCGCGACTCTGGATAAGTTACTTAACCTCTCTGTGACTGATCTGTAAAATGGGATAAGAACCGTACCAACTTCATGGGGCTATGGTGAAGTTTAAATGAACTAAATTATTTAAATTTCTTTTCTGCATTGTAAATAATGTATTTTTAACTTTTTTTGCCTCAGTCTCTCTGGTTGAAGATGACTATCGCTGACAAAAATTAAAGATGTATCATTCAAAATTTTAAAAACTACTTAAGTGTAAAAAAAAGTTTAAATAACTGAAGTTTCAACTGATGTTATTTGAAAGTTGGTGGCATTTATATTTCTGAAATTATTAGAGCCTAAACTTGCACTCAGATCTTGGCCTTGTCTTTCCTCTTCATTTTTTTTTTTTAAATATCTCAGATCAAAAACCATACACAGAAGGGAAAAGACCTCATTCATTCACATGTATAAATTCTTTTAAATTAAAAACAGTGAACTAATCACTATCAAAAGGGCCAAGTTAATTTTATATTAAAAGACTGTTGAGAACACAGTAAGCCTCTCCTCCTCTACCTTCCTGATAAAAAATCAGATGCAGAGACGAATACCGGGGGGACGGGGTTCTGAGATCTATCAATTCATCAGAGAATTTCATGAAACCAAACAAGCTGTCTTCCATGGAGGTAGGTCTAAAAGTCTAGCAACAATGGTTGAAGGCTTTAAAATAACTTCACAGATAGTTTTTATTTATTTATTTCTGGCTGTGCTGGGTCTTCGTTGCTGTGCAGGCTTTTCTCTAGTTGCAGTGAGCAGGGGCTACTCTTCATTGCAATGGCTTCTCTTGTTGTGGAGCATGGGCTCTAGGGCAAGCAGGCCTTAGTAGCTGTGACATGGGGACTCCATAGTTGTGGTTCCCAGCTGAACAGTTGCAGTGAATGGGCTTAATTGCTCCACAGCATGTGGGATCTTCCCAGACCAGGGATTGAACCTGTCTCCTGCATTGGAAGGCAGATTCTTTACCACTGAACCACCAGGGAAGTCCAGTTGCAGGCTTTTAAACATGACAGGACACAGACTGAGTCTGAATAAAGAACCCAAGGCAAGAAAAGACCCAAGGCAAGAAAAGAACCCAATGCAAGTAAGGCTGACCTCTCATACTGTCCCATGGGAGCTACTGGCTGGGGAGTTCAGCTGAATGGATCACAAAATGGCAGTCTTCCAGCCTAAGCAGTTAGTTGAGTGTTCGGACAGCAAGCCATCCATAAGAGCCAAATTCCTACTGCAAAGTTAACACTGTATTTTTAGCCTTTGGACCATCATCTTTCATCCCATTAACGACAATGATTTGGAAAGTTAGAAAAACAGAACAAAGTACACTGAGTGACTGTTCTGGTGACTTCTCATCTGCCAGCTTCTCCCACATGCTGAAATCCCTTGGCTCTGAAAAGCAAAAAGTATCTTCTGTCTCAAGGTAGGAAGGTCACGAAGGCCTAAGGTGATGATGGTATTATGGACACAGTAAAGTCAAACATGGGTCTCCCTTCTCCGAGACTCGTCTAGTCCACCCCCTTCTAAGTCTCTGTCTGGTCAAAGTCCCACTTGTTAGAAGGGCAGAAGATTCATCAGATCTCTGATTTGGAAACCCTTCACCCCATTACAGGCACTTAAAAAAAAAAAACAAAACGAGGGTGTGGACAAGCGGGAAATTCTGGCTTTGTGGAATTCTTTTCTGGGGTTCAACAGACAATTTTCCACCAAAACATTCACTGGACATTTCATAATTGCTAATAAAACATGGGAAGGAACTGCATGTGCTCATTTCAGAGCATAAACGACTGTGCTCATAGGCGAGCCTCTGCCCCACTCCTTTCCTTTCCAGAGGAATGTGCCCGGAACTCCATGGACGAGAATGCAACTTGGAGTCAGAAGGCTCTGTCACAGCCTGCTGAAAAGCTGGAAGCACAAACTTCGACTGGTCTGGGGACAGAATTTGGAATTAAGTGTGGATTGGATCAAGAGGAAACCGCTGACAATGAGGGAGGTTGATTACGATGAGCAGGGGGACAAGTGCCTTCTGGAGCAGTGAAGGCTTTGCCAGTGAACTTCCCTTATGTCTCCTCAGCGGGTGGGAGAACTGTCCTTTCCAAGAACACTTGAGACTCCTGACTCCCAGGTTGGGAATCGACAGCTCCTCATGCTAAAATGATCAGAATGTACAATGTGAATACTAATGGAGAATTTGGACTAGTCTCTCGATGAGGGGAAACTTCGGTGGAAAAAAGTTTGCAGAGATTATCGCGTGACTAAGACCTGAGGAACTGTAAACCGCAGAAGTTAGTAAATGAAAACATCAGCCTCCCCACTCCAACTGAAAGGTGGCCAGCAAGTGGATTTAGAGCAGTGGATCTCAGCATCAGCCACATCCTGGAATTATCTGGGAAGGCTGGAAAGATACTGATCCTGGGTCTATCCCCAGGACTTCTGTTGATGTGGTCTGACGTGACCTGGGTATTTCAATTTTTAAAAGCTTTCCAGATCATTCTGGGCTTTCCAGGTGGTGCAAGTGGTGCAGAACCTGACTACCAATTCAGGAGACATAAGAGACCTGGGTTAAAACCCTGGGTGGGGAAGATCCCCTGGAGGAGGGCATGGCAACCTATTCCAGTATTCTGGAGAATCCCACAGAGGAGCCTGGAGGGCTATAGTCCATAGGGTTGCAAAGAGTTGGACATGACTGAACTGACTTAACACATAGTACCAGGTCATTCTATCACATAGCTGAAGTTGAGAACCACTGATTTTGAGGTCAAGATTCTCAACTGGCTGGCCATAATGTCACTTATTTAAGATATTTTCAAGAATTTCCTGGTGGTCCAGTTAGATTAGGACTCAATGCGTCCATTGCAGGGGGCATGGGTTCGATCTCTGATTGGGGAACTAACAACCCACAAGGTATGGGCCATGGACCAAAAAAAAAAAAAATTATTTTCTTTTATTCCCTGAGAAGGGTAAAATGAGGTTGGGAAAGTGGTCATTCTCTCATAGCTAAAGGCTCAGGTGAAAAGTCTGTGGGTGTTCTGCTCTGAATGTATACCGGGCCTCAGTGAGGAAGCAGGGAGTGGATGCCAGTGGGGATTGGAGGAGTGGGGAGGGTGGCACAGGGCTTTCCACCAGGCTCACCTGCAGTCTCTCCCACCAGATCTGGCGGATGATCTCCCGTCGCTCGGGCACAAGTTTGTACTGGATAACCTCCTCCAGCTCAGACAGCATGTGGCAAGAAACCATGGCCTGATGGAAGCAAATCACATTCCAACTTAATACAGCATGAACAATCCAAAAGCCAGGCTTCATTTCAGTCATTCCTTCTGGTCCCACAGGCACACTCCCAGCAGCCTGTGTGTACTCATGAGCCCACTCTGCAAAAAGAACTGAACTGAGCTGGAAACCTGGCACTGCACAGGCAGTCCACACTCACCCCATAGGCCCGGCTGTAGCTCTCTCCCGCCATCGCCGTTAACTCCGCGTCTAGTAGGTCCCGGGCTTTGTCGATGCACTGGAAGAGAACGAGAAAAGCACAGGAATGGAGCTTCAGGCTTGGGAGCTGAGGGGAGCACTGTGATTTTTGGGCTTCCCCACTAGATGCACAAATTCCCTGTTTCACTGAAATCCCAGTGATGAAGAAGGGAAGAAACCTTTTACCTGATTTGAAAGCCCAGATAAAAGCATTCTCTGATTTCTCAGAAAAAACAGAAATATATGGCAGCCAAAAGCTCACCGTCTTAGAGCTTGGGTGACAAAGGAAGGGAGACGTGTGCTTAGAAAGAGAATCACTGTGCTCTCGCATCTCAAGAGGACAGCCTGTGGATCCATCTGCTTTGAACTTCTTCTTGCTGGGGATACTGATAAGAACAGACCGTGCAAGCACTCAAATGACCCACCTGCTTTTAAGCACCTTGTCCTCCTAAGAGAGGGTCTCTGAAACTGGCAGAAAAATGCCCGATCCTTTCCAGGTAAATGGGAACTTTTGTGTCTAGAACATGAATGGCCCAGGGCTGTTTTCACATCGTGTAAACCAGAGCTCATAGGACTGCAGTCTGAGGCTTCTCTGTTTCATCTGTTAAAACCCCAGCATGGGGAACTCTTCCTTTCTTGAAAGTTTCAGGTTAATGACTACGTGCCCATCCTGGAGTGCTCAGGGCATTCACCCAAGCACCTCACCTAAGACAGTCTGGTGCCCAACAGGGTGGGTGTGATCACCTCATTATTTTAGTCTGCTAGACAGCAGAGGATTTCCAAATAAAGTGCTGGCTTCCCTAGAAGGTGACCAGTGTGTGACATACCCTAACAGCCAGAAGAGGTGGGATTTCTGCTGCAAGGGGCGCACTGCTCTCTGAATCCTCCTTTAGTGGACAGTTTCTCTCCACCATAGGGAACACTAAAGCAACATGGTAAAAAGGAGGCCATGATGACCCAAGAAGCCAACTCCATAAGCAATCTACATGGTAACTTCCAGAACAGGTGTCCCTCTTAGAGCAGAAAGTGGCTGATGTGCTAGGAGTTGTCTTCTCACTGAGTCTTAGGCTCCTAAGCCATTCTAGCGAGCCCACAGAGCCAAATGCCAGAGCCTGTTTACATAGGTGCCCTGTGCTTAGGAGCTAACTGGGCACCCTTGATTACCATTTCATACTACAAAGTTTTGGTTACACATAGATTTTTACCTGTTGTGCCAAGGAGAAGAGGTCCTGATGTAGCGCCAGCACAGCTCTATAAAATGCCCCGTCGTGGGTGTCCCGAGGGATCATACACGTGTACTCTTCCATGCTGTCCCACTGACCTACATGTGCATACACGCACACACATATACAGAGAAAATATGAGAGTGGTAAGCTTGCTGGGCTAAAGGCAGTATATCAAATAGGCCTTGTCACTGTTACTTGCTTTTAGCTTGGGGTTCAAATAGGACAATCTTGAGGCTGATGTATCAGAATCCTGCAGAGAGCCTCTATACTCTGTGAGGCTGAACAAGCCAATTTAACAACATCATAGCTGTCTTCCAAACACAGGCCTCTGTGGCTGCCCCTGGGAGTTAGTTCCATGAGAGATGGAAGGAGCTACATGAGTATGAGCCCACAGGTCAGGAGGGGGAGTGCAGCACCTCATTAACCTAGAGAACTCACCAGGGACTCTCTCAGTGAGACCAAGAGCCTTTCCCCTACCAGTGGAGCATCTCACAGTTCAGTAATACCTTGGAAATTACATTTTCTCGAAAACAACTGATATGGATCATTATCTGGACAGGGGACAGGATGAGACAGTTAACTCATCTCATGCTGGCAGCACCTCTGCCTCAGAAGGAGGCGATAAATATTTTAAGAGGCTCTGTTACAACAGAAAGATGGGCTAGGTCATAGCACAGTAGTCCTATATCACGGCAGGCTGGGGAAATGGTGGCATCTGGGAACGATATTTGCTTCCCCTGGTGGGGTGAGCATGTCTCAAATGCCAGGATTTCTATGACCATCTGCAGAAAAGACACTGGCTTCATTAGTTGCACGCTGCAGGGCCCCCAATTTTATGAGGCCTTTCCCTGCCTTTCACTCCAGACCACCGGTGCATCCATTCTCTGTGCCTCTGGGCAAAAGTGAATAACAAAGAGTGACTCCTCAGGAAGCAATTCATTTCTGAAAAATGTTCTGGATCCAGCTCAGAGCTCATGAAAGGAGAGGATGTGAGCTCTGTGACTCAGAGGATGGGGATGGAGGCGGACGTTATGTAACCTTCCTCTGGACTCCACAGGTGCAGCTTCCACCTGGGACACCCACGGACCCTCCCTCTCTGGCCAAGAGTACTTCTGGGACAGACATGGATAATCCTCTCTGCTGGGGCCTGAGATCAGAACATGACACTTTTCTGTGGGGATTAAAAGGAAATCGCTGCTTGAAAACACTCAGGGAGTGAGAAAGGTGGGTGAGTGTTGGGCAGCAAGGAGGAGAAGAGAGAAAACAAGACTATCAGAATGTCTGTAACTGCTGGAGGAAGTGAACAGCATATAGGGACTCATTGTACTATTTACTTTTATCATCGTTGGGAAAATTCTACAATAAAATTAACAAATCAAGGAGATAGACAGCTGACTTCTTTCATTATTCCTGTGGGGTAAAAACATGCTGGTAGAACTCCAGCAATCATAGTGGATCATGACACAGAGGCCCCAGGAAAGCAGAAACGCAGAAAGAGGCTAATGACAACGGAGCCAGAATGCAAACTTCACTAAGCATCTCAGTGTTGATGCTTGCACACTGTTTTCCCTGGCTTCCCTGTGAAGAGAGATTTTCATGCATGTCTAACAAGTTAATCAAAGCCATGAAGACAGAAAGGACCAACGGAAGAGGTGGAAGTGGACATGAATGGCTTCACGCTTCTGTAGACCTGACACTCTGCCTGCAGCCACAGTGCCTTGCTACTCAGAGGCGAGCCTCCAGCTTCACTGTCCTCCCCATGCCTGGGAGGGCAGCCTTACCTAAACCCCATGCAGCTGCAGCAGCCATGCGGGCCATCTTGGCTTGGGTCTCATCATTAACCAGAGTCCATTTTTCACAGCACTGCTGGTGAAGCTGCCCCCTGAAGGAAAAGAATTATATAGTCAGGTTAACTGAAATCACCTCCATGACCTGCTCATTTTTCTCTCGAGCCCCTTGGGTTAGCTGGGGGGTTGCAGGGGAACTGGATGATAGGGGCCTGCCTTCATCTGGAAGCCTTTAAAGAAAAAGTACTTTCATGATATAATTGAGAAGTGTCTGGTGATTTGTCATTTCTATGGCCTGGTGGCTCAGAATTTTCCTGACAATGAGTTTATCAAACAGAGGGACTGTGTCTAACTCGATGTGACGTGAAATGTCCTAAACATCTGGCCCTCTTCATAAATATTAAATAACTTCTTTCCTATGCCAGTGAACTCTGGGCTCTTTCCCTTTGGCAGGCCTACAGAGAAAGCAATCAGAAGAGACACATCTGTACATTCACTTTGGGTTCAAAGCTATAGGGACAATTGGCTCTTATAAGTATTATACAAATGGCTGCAGTCTGAAATGAAATTCAAATGAAATCAATCTGTGCAGAGGAAGAAGGCTCTACAATGGTAACATCCACCAGAAATCCAAATGCTGTTTACTCTCGGAATTTTGTACAATGACTGTGAGTATAGGTGTCACTAGGAGATAATGAGATGCATTCGATACACAGAGCAGAATCCCTTAAGAAGAGACGTCCTGTTGGCAGTTAAAACTGCTGCCCTCCTATGTGGCACTTCTGAGTGAAAGGAAACAAAACTCTGCTTCTGTAGGAATATGAGCTCCTGCATTCACGTGAGCTTCAAGACTCAGCTAGGAGACTCCTCAATCTCTCCTGCTTTCTGAAAGAGATACTGCAGGATATTTTAGCTTGGTATTGGGATTGGAGTCAAGAGAAAAGGTACAAGCTCCAAGTGGCCCAGCTCAGAAGCCTTGGGGACATAAGTGCATTGTAAGGTGACCTGGGGGACTGTGAATAGGGAGGAGATAAAGATGCTGAAGGGATCTAGGCTGAGCTCCCCTAGAAGCTGACTGGTGACCACATCCAGGAGAACTGCTTGGGGCCACTATCCAGCATCGCGACCTTGCAGTCATCCTTCCACTGTCTCTCCGGCACATAATGAAGACAGTCAGGGACATGAGCATTCTAGCTTAATACATGGCCAAGATAAAAAAGAGGAGGAGGTGGGCAGCCATCCTGCACCATGGACTTACTGAAGCTCAGTGACAGCAGCTGGATGACCTCAGTGTTGGTTTCTTGCCACCTAAACCTAGAAACCTTCACTCTGGGTCCTGCTGGAGGTTCTCCTACAGTAGCAGCTCTTCCTGCAGAAGACTTAAATTTGATCCCTGGATTGGGAAGATCTGGAGAAGGAAATGCCAACCCACTTAAGTATTCTTCCCTGGGAAACCCCACGGACAGAGAAGACTGGGAGGCTACAGTCCATGGAGTCACAAAAAGACACGACTGAGTGACTAAACAACAAGTTTCTAGATGATACAGATGCTGTGATCCAAGGGCCACCGTTTGAGAACCACTGGCTCAGGGCACAGCACAGATCCTCTGGGCAGCGTATTCTGGTGGGAATCCCGCCTGGAGCTAAAGAAAAGCGATGTTCTCGCCCTGAATGGTCCTTCCAACTCTAGAATTCAAATTTGTACAGCTCACAGCCACAGGCACTTCAGCCTCCCTCTACTGTTTCGTCAGGACATTCCATTTCTGTGTTCCAAGTCTGAGATTTTGCTCTGCTCTTCACCTTGAGCCGGGGAGTGAGTTCAGTGTGAAACACCACATACTGTCACCTCCAGAGACAAAGCAAGGAGCACTGTAGAGCGGCATCTTAGAGAGGAGGCCCGCCAGAGGATACGGGCACCGCCTTCGAGCTGCAACTGTGTCAACAGCTGTCAGACCCTGGTCAGTGTGCACAGAGGCAGGCTTCCTCTCCTACAAAGACTTCTTACAAATAAGAATGCAGAATATACTAACTCCTACCTAACTCTCAAAGGCGGGGAGGGGAAGAGAACCAAATAGAGAAAAAGTATGAGACTGTCTATGGGGCAACCACGAAGAGGTTCTCTGACAACTCTTTGTGACTCCAAGGAGGTTTGGGTAAAAGGTCCTCCAAGACTTTGACTTTCTTGCCTAGAGCATCAGCCAAAAGCCTGGGGGAGCATTCTTCGATCTGGAACACCTAAGTACTTGGCTGTCTGGGATGTCATTCCCAGGGAATCTGTCCTCAGGATGCAGAGGCCACACAAGGGAACTGTGGGGAGGGGGCTTACTTAGCTTCATGTGGCTGCAGGTGTGGCCGGGGCTGGAGCTGGGGGAGGGGGAGCTATTTCTTGTAAGCATGGGGAAAGGGGGTCTTCCACTCACTGGTAACCCCAGATCGTGCCAGACAGCCACCTCCGGTGAACACCTGCCTCAGGCACATTCAGGATATATACTCAAAGCAAAAGCAATTTAAAAACTGCACTCTAAATAGAATTGACTGAATAAACCATATAAAAAAAACCTGCATATGATCAGGAAAAGAATTCTGCTTCTTTCATCTCTTTTAAAAATCTCTTCTACTCTGCTGCATTTTTAAACCCCTTGGTCAGCATCACTGGCCACTTACACTTTATAGGTAATTATAAAGCTGGAAGGAATCCAAGACTTCAGGGGTGGATGGCACTGTGAAGTGCAGTGTCAGGAGGCCCAGAAGACTCTGCTCTCGAGAGGCCTCAGGGCAGAGATGTCAACTCCTACGAGTCTCAGTTTCCCAACTGTCACATGGGGAGATGAGACAAAATCACACCTAAAGTCACTTCTCACAACCAAGCCAGCCCTGGGTTGGACAGTGGTTGTTTCTAACTGTGAAAGGGGGAAGGCAGGACAGGTTTCCAAGAGGAAGAAACAGTTCAGGTGGAGCTTGAAAGATGCAGAGAATTTCAAAGGAGAAAAAGGGGAAGAGGTGAGCAATCCAGGGCAATGAATGAAAGAATGCAAAGAAAAAAATTCTGTGGGGTTTGGAGAATGGCCTAGCAACAGCCCTTTGGTTAAATAAAGTTCAAGCTCTAACTTGGTCTACAAGCCCGACTTGGCCTGGGCCTTGCCGAGTTCTCCTGCCCCACCTCTTATCTCTTTTCTGTATCACACCTGACCCCACAGCCACACTGAACTTTCAGAACCCATAACATAATACTGTGCTCAATCCTCCTCACTGTCTAGGCCTGAGTTAGAGCACTTCTTCCTGGAAGACTTCCAGAGCCTTCCAAGTCAGGATTAGGGCCCCTTCTTCTATCCCACCAACCCTGGGCTTCTCCTTTATAACTATATTCACTCAGTGCTACAGCGGCCTGGTCATCTGCCCTGTCGGCTCTGAGAAGGCAGGGGCTGTGCCCTTCTTGTTCACACTGTGTCCTCAGGGCCCCAGCACAGATGCTGGCAGTGGGCAAGCACTCAATAATGACTGGTTGAATGAATGAATGGAGGGCCCTCAGTCATACAAGCAAGAGAAAGCAGAGATATCTGCTCCTGGGGAGGTAGTAAGGCATTTGTTATTAAAAACTGTAGTTCAACTAGTTCATGACTGTGGTATGGCATTTTATTTTAGCTATTTAAAAAAACTGCACTTCATGCTGGAAAACATCTCCTAACAACTCCCCAGACCAAGACCATGGCAAATGTCCTCAGCTGAGCATCCCTGTTGCTTCCACCTGGAATACCCTTTCCCCGCTCTCCACTCTCTTCACCTGTCTCCCAGCCTTGGTCCTTCCTCCAGGAAAACTGCAAGGTTGCCCCACCCTCATGTGCGTCTTTCAGAGTTGTCTACAGACCATTGTCCCTGTACGCTCAGTAACTGTACAGTAACTGCCTGCAAGCAGGCATCTGTTCTTCTTTCCTAAAATCACTAGCAATAGGTAATAAAGAGAAAAAGAAAAATCAAGGTTGCAGAGTAAGAATACGAAGTCTTCATCAGCCAGTCAAGGTTAAGAGACAGAAAGAACAGGTGTAGATCCTAGGAACACACCCATTCCTGTCCTGTCCTAGAGCATTACGAAGACTATGTGAAAGAGAGAGAGAGAGAAAGAAAAGAATCTTTCTATTTATCACTGAGACAAAATAGAGAAACACTCCCAAGTGAGAGATGCTTCCTGGGAAAACACATGAAAGCAAAAGCGGGAGTCTTGGGAGAGAGCTCTGGGAGAAGTCTTTCCAAGGCAGTTGGGCCTCCATCCCACTGCAGCTCACCATTCCCCCAAGGCCTCGAGGCAGCGCATGCGGCCCAGCATCAGCTCTGGGTCGTCCTTGTTGGTGTCCATTTTCTTATCATAGGCCACGAGAGCATCTTCCCACTCGTGCAGCTTCTCATACCAGGTAGCCTGGATCTCCTGCCAGGGAGAAAAGAGAGGACTGCTGTGAGGCACAGAGAACATAAGGCTGTGTTTTGTTTATCCACAGACTTTCCTTCCTTGAGCATGCCATGTTGTATGCGTGACACCGCACCAGCACAGTAGGCCTTCAGAGTATCCAGAGGTATGTACAGTGCTGGTGGGGATGCTGGCTCCTTGGCACAGTGTTGGAACAATCCGGGGATAACGTGAGAGTAGCTGTCAGGCCATGTCTTTCCCCATCATTTCCTGCTCAGACACAGGAGTCACCAGAACTCCAGCATGTGGGCATGCAAGGACAGGGCAAATCATCTGGATGGCAGGAAGCCCTGACAAGGGCTCCCGTAAGGAGGCCAAGGCCTGGATCTGCTGGAATGCTGACAGTGGGCCGCCTGGCAGGGCCAGCAGCTGCTTTCCTGATGAGGCCAGAGAGACCAGGCCACATCTGCATATTTGCTGGAGGAAAACAACTCGCTTTTCAAAAGCTCTTTATTCTCTGCATTACTTAATACATTTTTAAACTTTCAGGAAATAATAATTTAAAATACAATATAACACTGCCACTTAAAATTCTTTGGAAAAATCTTCCTCCCTTCTTCTACAGTCTCCCATCCAATGTTCCCTCCTCTGAGCACTTGGCAGCTTCATCACTGGCAGGGGCCCAAGGACGGATTCCATCACCCAGCAGATGGCGTGCCACACTGCCATTCGGTGTTGGCCACGTGAATGAGCAGCCACTGCAGTCTAGAAGGTGCAGACTACGGTTCTCTGAATGGCCCGAGGACTGTTTTATGTCTCTGTCTGCCCTCCATCTGCTGCCACCCCAGTCTGTCTTCTGGGCTTCTTCCTCGCCAGCTTGGTGACGACTAGTTCTCTACCAGGCCAGGGAGCAGCTCTCCAGGGATTTCTTTAACAACAATCTGATCCTGCAGCAGCGTTGTGTGACACGATGCAGGGCCCCCATTCATTCTCCCTATTACGCTCCTTCTCCTTGCCAAATAAAACTCTAATTTGAGTAGCATGTATGAGCACAGCTATGTGCTATTAAGTTCTCTGAAAGAATCTTTTCTTCTTGAACGGCTGTGAGGAGGTCATGTCTATTTTAGGCCATTAACCTGTGCCTACTTCCCCTCATTTGTCTTCGGCAGAGCCAGTCCCCTCCGCTTGCCCTGTCCTCATCTGCGGCCTCAACAGCCTTTGCCCCAGTGTCCGTGTGCAGTGGAGTTTGTCAAAATGGGCTCTAAGCTTCATTTCCTGAGCTCGTTTAGAATCATACTGCTCCACTATGCCTAAATATGAAAGACACAACTTAGCAAAGAGTGGCTTCAGAGACTGTAACATTAAAAACTCTTAAATTAAAAAGGAACACTGGTAAATTTCCCATTTTGAATTTCTATACTGGGTGGAAAAGTGGGTACTAACATATGGTACCCACTCAGTATGAAGAAGCAGAAAGTAGGGGGAGCAGCGTATGGAGCAGGTCAGGTAGGGGGCAGGATATTTTGAGTTGCAATAGATTGCAGGAACTATAAGGTTTAAGCAATGAATCACACACAATTCTAATGAGATTGCTGTTACATAAACTGTGCTGAGAAAGCACAGGCTCTGCCAAGAAAAAGCAAACCATTGTCGAATTTAATATGATTCAGCTACCTAAATATAACAGAAAATCCACCAGGGTTTAGCAATAATCCTGGAGCTAACGGCCACCTTCAGAACCTGGAGATGGGGATCTTTTCATTTAAGGTTGGCACTCTGAGCTACCAGCATATAAAATCACCCAAATACCAGATGTTTGTGGAATCCTTGTTTCAACTACTGCAGTCTGAGCTCTAAGGATATCAAAGGAGAGGATATCTCTGTCTGAGTGGACTACATTAAGCACCCTCTCTTCTGACTTTCTTCCCTCTGCAAACAAGGTTGTGGCAAAGATGGATGAGACACAGTCCTTTCTGTTTTGTCATCTGGAGATGCTTTCTTAGCTGAGTTACAGGCATGTGCTCAAGATGGCAAAATACTCCCTTAAAATTTTCAGTCCAATTGACCAGCCATTACATAAGGCAGTGAAGTAGTCAATTTTCTTTACTCTAACACACTGGGCTCTTGATTAAGGCAAACTGGAGTAAGTGACTGGCATAACTAATAAAAGGTTCCTCATCAAATATATGGACCCAGAACTTCTTGAATTTCCAGGAAGCCAGTGTTAAGTTGATTAAATCAATGTTTATATATGGTTAGGAAGTTACCAAAGCACCCGCCCAAGACCACAGAGAGTAACGGAAACATTTTAATATTGGTTGGGCAAAGATGGCAGGAAGGAAGAAACTATATAAGCAGTAATGAAATGGAACAATCCCTCAATATCATGTATAAATTATGGCATATTTTTTCTGGAGAATTAGTCATGGTTTCTTCCGAAGTATATACTGAGCCTCAAGTATGGGCAATGGTAATGCTGGTTGTTAGACAACACAAAGATAACTCGGGTCACATCTGGGCTCTGACACCAGGTTCTGCCACTTATTCACTCTGTCAGCTTAGGTAAGGCTGTTATCCTGTCGGGACTATAGTCCCTCTCATCCCTGTAAAATGGGATAACAATAGTACCTGTTCACAGGTTGCTATGAGGACTGAATTAGATGAAGTACATAAAGCACATAGCAAAGAGCTAGGCATATGCTATTTGATAAATACAAGTCATTACTGTTCATTAGATTCTGTCCTCACAATCTCTGTTTAGCCTGAATATACTCTATATGGCCACTGCTTCCCTCAGCCTCAAGATACAGGTAAGTCAGCATCAGGCTGTTAATAATTGGGGAAAAAAACAGAAAAGGAAAGTAACTTTCTCAAGGCTGTGGCCTAGTGCTTCCCTAGCCAGGTAGCTGCCCCTTGCTCTTCTAAAAGGAATGAGACACTTACCAGCTCTCCAAAGTGCTTCATGGCATACTCCAACACCCCAGCAGCTGCCTCTGGCTGCTGCAGCTTATTATTAATGCTGGGAAAACAAAAGGAAGCGGAGGTTATACTCAACATGTCGGAGGGTGAGAAGGGCAGGGTCGCTTGTGGGCAGATGGCTCACCAGCATGTTGGGGACAACGTCTTACAGAAGCAGAAAGAACATCAGTTACCTATTATATTACCACTGTGGCCTGATAATTTCATCTTGACCTCACACTCCTTATCTTGAAGGGGCCACATCTGGTGGACAGGAGGCCTCACCTGCCTGGGGCCCTTCCTCCAAGCAGCAGACTGACTGGTTTCCTCTCTGATATCAGACGTCAGGCAGCACGCGTCTGTTTTTGAACTAAGAAACCCTGGCTCCAGAACCATCCCAACCAACACAACAGATGAGGTACCTCTGAACTTTTAGCTTTTATGTCTCAATGATAAGAATAACCAAAACAAATAGAAACCATCAGGCTCTGTGGGAGACACAGAAGTGGCCCTGAGGCTGGGTCATCCACGTCAATGACAGAGAACCCTGGGGCCTATGGCTGTGCAGCTGTCTCAACTGCTCACTGATGAGGTCCATGTCTTTCAAATCCAGATGCCCCCTTAGTCCCTCTCGCAAGACCGTGCTCTGCCTCTGAAGCAGGCTGTGAAGGGACCACATCCCAAGGCACTTGCCTGGTCTCTGGTGGAGAAATGTTTTTCATAACCACACACAACGCTGCTGATGTCATCCTAAGGGCAGTTGGGGCTGGAGGACTGTAACTATATTGGGGCAACTAGGCAGAAAAGCTGGAAGGCTTGCCGCCTGGAGTTGGTTCATCAGAGAGGCTGTGAAGACATCCTGAAATGGAGAGGAGCTGCAAGGCTCAGTCCCTAGTTCCAACAGGGAGGTAAAGAGCAGCTAACCCTACACTAAACATGAGCCTGAGTTATGGGAAGGAAGGAAGAGAGAGAGGGAGCAGGCCTGAGAAAACTATAGGATAATAATGACCGTGTCTGTTCACAGGTAGGGAGCAAAATGTGACAGACCAGCTTGGGAGTCCAGACTGGTTTAACAAGCTAGGATCTAATTTACTGCCCTAAGGACAAACTGTCTACTGGACTCAAATTAATTTTTAAGTGGTTTTGGGAAATTCCAGGATGTGGGTTCAACGTGGTAATATGGCAAGAGATTGGTGTTATAAAATACTATTTTTAAAAATTCAAATTCCACCACATTTCTTCCAATAAAACTGAGAGGTAACTGCCCAGAAATCTGATGAACTAGAAAAGTTAACATTTGTGAAAGTAATAATCGAATGCCTCATGTTTGCAAATCACATCTCAAACAATCTTTCCAATCTATTGCTCCTCTGACCTCATGCATCCCTGAGAGAGTGGGTAGGGAAGGGTATTATTAGGCCTGTTTTACTCCTGGGGAGACAGAGGCCTGGGAGGGCAGTGACTTTCCCCAAGGCCCACATGAACGGGGACAGTCTCCATACAACCTGAAGCAATCTTACTGTCTCCTTCACGGCATTCTTTAGGGAATCAAATGAAATAATGGATATGAAATTAAGCATATAAACAGGTTCTTATATGTGCTTCTTCCTTCATCTGTTTTAGTCCAAGGATAGAAGCTTCTGGAATCTTACTTATATGTTTGAGTACAGAAAAAACATATGTCTAATGTTCAGACTTTTTTTTTTTTTTGGGGGGGGGGCTCCAAAATCACTGCAGATGGTGACTGAAATTAAAAGACGCTTACTCCTTGGAAGAAAAGTTATGACCAACCTAGATAGCATATTCAAAAGCAGAGACATTACTTTGCCAACAAAGGCCCGTCTAGTCAAAGCTATGGTTTTTCCTGTGGTCATGTATGGATGTGAGAGTTGGACTGTGAAGAAAGCTGAGCATCGAAGAATTGATGCTTTTGAACTGTGGTGTTGGAGAAGACTCTTGAGAGTCCCTTGGACTTCAAGGAGATCCAACCAGTCCATTGTGAAGGAGATCAGCCCTGGGATTTCTTTGGAAGGAATGATGCTAAAGCTGAAACTCCAGTACTTTGGCCACCTCATGCGAAGAGTTGACTCACTGGAAAAGACTGATGCTGGGAGGGATTGGGGGCAGGAGGAGAAGGGGACGACAGAGGATGAGATGGCTGGATGGCATCACTGACTCAATGGACATGAGTCTGAGTGAACTCCGGGAGATGGTGATGGACAGGGAGGCCTGGTGTGCTGCAATTCATGGGGTTGCAAAGAGTCGGACACAACTGAGCGACTGAACTGAACTGAACTGAATGTTCAGACTTGAGCCAGCACTAGGCAACCATCCATGCAAGTTCCATCTTGAACAGGACTATTCGAGTGGGCTCCAAGCTCAAGGTCCAGGCTCTGCAACCAGAGGTGAAAGTAGCTGTACAGACGCCCTTCTCCTTTACTTACAGGAGGAGACGGGTCACCTTGTGTGGAATCTACTGCACAGACTCTTTGGCGCTTCTGAGCGGGTCCCAAGCAAAGCACTGAACCTGAATGTTTTCCATAGCTTTCTGCTGCAGGATTCAGAAATATTTTTAATTTCAAAGTGATGCTGTAATGTCATGGTTTTCTTTAGGCAGCCCTGTGAGAGTTCAAAGCTGAGAATGAAAATCTGAGTCCGAAGGGACTCCCTCCACTGCATGCTCACTGTCAGGCAGTTTCCTATTCCTCTTGGCCTCAAAAGTCAAGTTCTTAACTTTGTTCTCACTTATGTGGGGCTGTGCAAACTGTATTAGTAATCAATACTACTGGGTATATATATTTGTGATCATCTAATTCCTTGAGCCCAAGTAAAGATTTGGCAGTATAAGAAGACAGGAAATAAGAAATCCAGTATATATTCTACATATTACTTATGATATATTATACTGGGCTTCTCTGGTAGCTCAGACGATAAAGAATCTGCCTGCAATGTGGGAGACCCATGTTCAATAGCTAGGTTGAGAAGATCCCCTGGAGAAATGAATGGCTACCCACTCCAGTATTCTTGCCTGGAGAATCCCATGGACAGAGGAGCCTGGCGGGCTACAGTCCATAGAGTCACAAAGAGTCAGACACGACTGAGCGATTAACACTTTCATACTGAAATATGTAATATATCATATGTAACTATCTATAATGATATAGTCTATATACTACTTTGAGTCCTAATGTGGACTACTGGGATGGCCCTGGTAGGAATATAAAGTATTTTGATGAGAAAGATACGGAAAGTGTTCTTTGCCTGAACCAAAAAAAGTTAACTCTAAGAATCAGACATAAAAAGTCCAGGAGTTCTAAGAACTGTCTTCCAATCTCATGTTCTGGAACATATTCTATTTTCAAGATCAATTTATAAACATTACCAAAACTCGCCTTCCTCTGGGATAAAGCAACAAAAACAAAAGCAAGCGAAAGCCATTTCCCCCTTCACTCTCCTACTCATTATACATAAAAAGGAGAATTTTACAAGAAACTGATCAAAATCAGGAAGTTGTAGAGACCTCAGAGGAGAAATACAGATTTTACCTTACTATTGCAATGACTTTGACCTACCTCCTCTAAGGACAGACCAACATAGCTTTGCAAATGTGACAAGAAAACTCATCACATGGCCCCAACTCCTTTAAGAGCAAGTTCAAATAAGACACCTGTATAGTACTTCCCACTTGAGTATGTGGGGAGGCAGGTGAGGATGCAGACAGAGCCCTGTGGGAAGGAGAGGGGTTGGGCTCATTGAGGACTTACTGACCAGCCCTCCATCAATGGTCAGGAAAACTGGGCATACAGCTTGCCATGCAAGCTAGGCTCTTGTCCAACCGTAAGGACAGTCACTGAAAAACGACAACTTTGACTAAATGGACTAAAACATACCCATGAAAAAGGAGCGTGAGCAGAGAAAAAGGGTCCCTTTGATAAATTAAGTTCTGGTTTGAGGACCCGAAAGAAAGGAGACCGTATGCACCTACAGTCAACTGTTCAGAGAGGAGAGATTTCAAGTTAACTGGCTGTTCTCTCCCTGTTAATTTTCTCCTGTTTGCATTCTTCTTTCCCACAGAACTTTCTCCCTAATGCACCTCTCTCTTCTTTTCCCCCCAGGGAGTCTTCCACATGTGCCTGCAAGGCTGCTGGAGGACACAAGTGCAGGGCTGAGGATCTGTAGATTCTCTCAGTGCTTCAGAGAGTCCGCCACCTTATTTAAGATCTTAACTTTTTATCCCTCCTTCACGGCTTCTGGCACTTCATCATGTGAGGCCAAGGATTTTAGCAACAACAAGATACCTAAATTTACTGAGAGCTCTGTAGGTGCCAGGCACTGTGCTGACTACTGCTGATCCATGATCTCTTAACCCTACGAAGTAGACACTACTATTAACATTTCCATTTTGCATAGAAAGAAGCTGTAGCCCCGAGGGCTATCCTTTCACTTCAAAACTGTACGTTTAAAAGGATCTCAAGTAATAACTAAGGGTACAGCTCTGCAGGAGGAGGAAAGTGTGTCAGCTGTCTACTCCCCGCATCAGTGGGCACCAAGCAAGTATATGTGAAGTAAGTGACTGAAAGCAGGGAACAGATGGAAGCAGGGCAAGGACGTCTCCATGAGCTAATTCCACATGCAATTCACCATACAGGACAGGAGCCCTACTGCACTTCACTTTAGCCTCCTCACTCATACTGTGGTTGACACCCTGCTCTGACCCCTAAGCTGCCATTCCCTAGTTTTGTTTTGTTTTTTTTTTTTGGCTGCATCACCTACCCTCTGGGATCTTAGTTCCCCAAGGAGGGATTGAACCCGAGCCCTCTGGAAGCTGAAGTCGTAACCACTGGACTGCTAGGGAAGTCCCTCCCATTCCCTATTTTTGATTTCCCTTCAGAAGCCACTGCCTCCATGCCTCCCAGGAGGACAGTCCCCATGCAGCCATAGCGGATTTTTCTGGGGCGCTTGTTTGAGGCTGCCAGGCATACAGACAGAGTCCAGGCTGTGAAGTGGGGCATAAGTAAGCCTCCACGGAAATGCAGCAGTTCCCAGCTACTAAGTCCCCTGTTGCCTGCCTACTTGGGTGACACAAGACCATCCTTTGAGATACTCCCTGTTGAAACTCAGATGTGCTTTTATGACACTGAAGGGAGAGACAGTATGTGTGACTCACGTGCAGAGATCACCTTTGCTCAGAAGTCCCCCTGATGAGGAGCTCTCATTTACGGGGCAGCTGGGAGTCTTCCACAGCCTGTTCTATAAACGTTCCCGTGTGTACCCTGGAGTCTTTCCCTATTAACGCTGGAGGCTTATAAAGGGCAAACTGTTCAAAGCTTAGCCCAACAGCAGAGGAATGCTTAACGACACAAACCAGACCTCACTGACGCTGGTTGGGCTGACAAACAAGTTTAGAGAGAGGGAGGCTTCGACAGTAATATGCCCACAACAACATAGAGATGACAGTCGACCACAGGGCCTATCTCCTCTCCATGCCCACTGAGGCCAGAAGGCTAAGATGGCTTAGCTGCTGTCTTCAGCATCAGTGTCGTGGTATATTTATATTTTACTTCATATCCCAGTGAGAAAAACCAGTTGAGGTTTCATATAGTTGCGAATCTATACAGCAAACAGAAGCTGCCTACCCACAGAATAAAACGCTGAGCCCACAAATGAACCTGGTGTTAGAAATACAATGAAGACAGGAAAACTCAATGAATTAGGATGTCAAGAAGGGAAAAGGCAATTATTCAGACATATTCACTCATTCATGCCCACCTCCCCTCTCCTATTCCAAGATTTAATTTTTATTAAAGGAAGCTGAGTTGAAGAGCTTGAAACTGGGAAAATTCACAAGTGAGGGAAGCACTTTCTAGAATTGAGTCAAATTAACAATAAGAAATGGCCTCATTGTCTTCTATACTACACAGATTACCCCAGGCATCTTTTCTTCACTATCTGAAAATCTCTTTCCAAATGTAGGGAAAGTGTGTAAGCGAGCAAGCAACTCAGGCATGAGGGAGCTTCTCACTGCCTTGGTGGGTTTCCTGTCAAGAGTGATGGATGAGAAGCGAGTGCTCGGTGCAGGGCCTGTCTGCTTTCCCATGACTCTCCCTTTTGAGCTCTTCCTCAGGGCTTTCCACAGGCAAGTGGCGACCAGTATCACTGAGGATGCTCCTGAACAAAGGGTAGATCATGAACTGCTCCAGGTTCTAACCCCAACTTGTTAGCAAACCAATAGGGGGGTCGCTGGCTCACCATCCAAATGCCATTCCTACCACTGGAAGGGAAACCTGAGGAACTCTATCGTCTCCTAAGTCACTGTTCCACAGGCTTCTGGACTGACGTCAAATCCAAAATCCTCTGGCCTGGGACTTCCTCCCGGTAGAGTTCATTTGGTCATCGACCCCATCTCTCAGCCTTGGTGACCTTTGGCTACTAAGAGCAAAGTGACACAGGCGCACTCAACACTAGCCGGAACCCACAGCAAAGCCAGTCACACGAGGAGCGTCTGCAGTGGCATCTGGGGGACTACTCAGGCTTCCTGGTGCTCCTGTCAGGAATTTATGAGAATGTCATGCACTGGCTTCCCAAATGGCTCTGGGCCTTCTCTCTCCTGTCTATTTCTAGTGCAGACTACCGTCTGCATTTTATTTGGTTTCCTGTCAAGGAAGAATTCTCTGAATTCCCTCAGTGCTGGGCTGGTGACACGCAACACAGTTGACAAGGGACCTCGGCAGGTCTCGCTGAGGAGTTCGTGACCAGCCAAGTTGTGAGGCCAATGGGACCCATTTTACGCTGAATCAAGCTGTATCTTTCTTATTTCTCTCTTAGAACCAGTAGCTGCTTCAGACCATCCCTGTCACTTTTTCTAGCACCAAGATTCATCTCTGTGTCCAATGGGTGATTAGAAACACAACTGCTTGATTCCTGTACAGAGTCAGGAAGATCCAGGGTTTGTCGGGCCCTGCTATTATCATGAGGCAGCTCCCTGGGGCTCTGGGGAGCTCAAGGGGATGACAGTGCCTTTTTGAGCAGGACAGCAGTGAAGACAGAAGGCAAGGTAAGAACGTCTAAAATGCACGCCAGAGAAAGGCAGTGGGGCAGCTAAAAAGCAGGTGGCAGGGAGAGCAGAGGGAACCGGCAGGCGTTACAGTTCCCTCACTTAAAGTCACAGTCAGGTTGTGAAGATAGCACCCAGGATCTGGCAGGTCAAACTTTCCTTTCTTGCTCCAAGAACTTAGGAAAAGTAACTTTACTTCTCTTCTAAACATTAAAAAAGTGGAGGCTGGCCTTGTTAGAAGGTTTCAAAGCTGGGACATTTGGTGTCCCTGGAACTCTTGGGGGCCTAAGGCACGAAGACAAAAAGAATGTGATACAAGAGAGGTGGGCTGCCTCGGCATCAAATGGGCTCCTGACGCCTTACCCCAGAGTGGATTAAGGGTGAAGAGTTCTGACTTGTCTCCACTTTTTCCTTTGTCTGGTCACGGTATAAGTGACATGTCTGTCATAGTACCTAGAAGACTTGCCAGATCTGTATGTGAGAAAGTGGGACCTTAAAAATAAAAAAGACAGGACTTCTCTTTTGGCCCAGTGGTTAAGAATCCATCTATTTGGATAACAGTATGGTGATTTCTTAAAAAAAAAAAAAACAACTAAGAAGAAAACTACCATATGACCCAGCAATCCCACGACTGGGCATACACCCTGAGAAAATCATAACTGAAAAAGACAGATGCACCCCAGTGTTCACTGCAGCACTATTTACAGCAGCCAAGGGATGGAAGCAACCTAGATGTCTGTAACAGATGAGTGGATAAAGAGGTTGTGGTACATATATACAATGGAATATTACTCAGCCATAGAAAGGAATGAATTTGAGTCAGTTCTAGTGAGGTGGATGAACTTAGAGCCTGTTATACAGAGTGAAGTAAGTCAGAAAAACAACTATCATGTATTAATGCATATATATGGAATCTAGAAAACTGGTACTGATGAACACATCTGCAGGATAGGAACAGAGACTCAGACACAGAGAAGAGACTTACAGACACAGCAGGGGCAGGAGAGGGTGGGATGAATTGAGAGAGTAGCATTAAAATATATACATTACTATAATGTAAAATAGATAGCTAATGGGAAGTTGCTGTATAACACAGGGAGCTCAACCCAGAGCTGTGTGACAACCAAGAGGGCTGGGATGAGGTGGGAGGGAGTTTCAAGAGGAAGGGTTCATATGTATACCTATGGCTGATTCATGCTGATGTATGGCAGAAACCAAATAACAGTATAAAGCAATTATCCCCCAATTAAAAAAATAAATAAATTTGAAGGAAACAAAAGAGAATCCACCTACCAATGCAGGGGGCACAGGTTTGGTCCCTGGTCCAGGGAGAGTCCACATGCCTCGGGGCAACCAAGCCTGGGTACCACATCTGCTGAGCCTGTGCACCACCACAAGAGAAGCTGCCTCGATGAGAAGCCTGCATACTGCAACTAGAGTAGTGCCTGCTCTCCACAACTGGGGAAAGCCCGTGCACAGCCAAAAATGAAAAGCAAAAAGAATTTAGAAGACAGAAGCTAACAAGTGCAGATTAGGGAAAGGAGAGAAAAAAATTCCTATCTTTTCAATTCTGGTGCATATGTGCTAAATTGCTTCAGTTGTGTCTGGCTCTTCCATGGGCTCTATGTAGCCCACCAGCCTCCTCTATCCATGGGATTCTCCAGGCAAGAATATTGGAGTGCGTTGCCGTGCCCTCCTCCAGGGGATCTTCCCAACCCAGAGATTGAACCCACGTCTCTTACATCTCCTGCATTGGTAGATGGGTTCTACGTCACTAGCATCACCTGGAAAGCCCCTTTCAATACTGGTAGCGGGAGGTGTGTGTGTGTGTGTCTGTGTCTGTGTATATATATATAAGACATTTTTTAATTTAAAAAATTGGAGTGGGAGTTCACGATATCAAAATGATACTTTTGCCTATGTATATTCTGTATAAATGCATATTTTAGACATAGTGCTAGTCAGAGTGATGATATAGTACTGTATTCTGCTTTTTTACATGACACAGGCATTTCCCACTTTATCCGGAGCCTTCACAAAAACTTTTTAACAGCTGTGTAAGAAAATGTCCTGCGCTGGATCTTATGTCTAAACCAGTCTCTTGGGCACACCCTTGTGGCCGGGTGAGAGCAGCACTAGCTAAGCCACCAAGGTGTGGCAGGAGCTCACAGGGGATTCGTCCTGCAGATGTCTGTAGGCTTGCCCCTGGGAATCAGAGCAGCCACCCAGAGGATGGACACAGGGTCCAGCAATAAGCTGGACAAGCTGTCCCATTTCACTCATCACTTCCAGCACCCCCTGGCTGGATAAACGGGGCCTAAATGCCCTAGCACAACCAGCATGAGGCACTGAGAAGCCGCAGAGCCCTGGAGTGTCAAAGCACACGATTTGTGCTGGCCAGGTTTGCAACCCAGGGGCCTGTCAGAGGCGTGTTGTAAAAATGATGAATGGCTGTCACATTTCCAAGGCTCTGGCTGATTTAGGGAGCCACTGGCAGGCACATCACTCCCAGCGTGTCAGCCAGTTAATTACTTCCAACTTTATCTTTCTTGTCAACACTTCTTGACAAATTGGCCATTATCTTTTTATTCTACAACAATGAGCACTGCTTCTTTTCTGGTGAGGCCTGGAGGATTTTCTCCTCCTTTCTGCTTCTTCATATCCAGAATGAAATGAAGAGATCTGAGAGAGAACATTAGGGAGAAGAAGCTGTCAGGGAAACAGAACAAAGTGGGGAGGGTTGACAGACGGAACCCAAAACTTATTTTCAACTACTTTGACTCAAAATAGAGGAGATATTTTGGGTAAAAATCCATCCTGATTTCTTGGCTGCTGCGTGTCCAAGAGCTCTGACTCAGGCTATTATGTGGATGAAGTTGGGAAACAAAAATTAAATGAGCTGGCATCCAGGGACTTGGCAGCTCTGAACTCTCCTCACTTATAACTGTGTAAGGAGATGTGCCCTGGCCCTGTGCTCTGGTAGAGTGAGGCCACACTGTAGAAATACTGATGCCCGTTCTAGAATCGGGAAAAGGAAAATATGCCTACCTTCCTGGTAAGGAAGAGCTGACAGATGAGGACTACAACACACTAACTGAATCATCAAGATTTACAGCCAGTGAGATGTCCAAAAGAAGCTCGAGAGACCAATGGTGTCATCACTGACACTTTTCACTGTCACTGGGACAAACTGTCAGAGACGGCCATGGGGCACCCACTGTATTTCATCAGTTCTAAGATGCACTCTTAACATTTCTGAAATCATGATACAGCTTATGATTCAAGGTTTCAGAGTACCATGACCCAGCTTAATTGCCAGTAGTCTGCCCCTCATCATACAGGTACATAAAAATCAGAAGCACCTTTGCTAACTCACCATAAGAGTGGTCCCTTTAAATCTCTAGCCATTCCTGGGGATGAGCTAGATGCAGTGGAAGGGCAGAGGTTAACTACTAACCAACAGCAAGCTTTTCATTGTGTTCATGGGGTTGCTGAAGCTGAAGCTCCAATACTTTGGCCACCTGATGGGAAGAGCCGACTCACTTGAAAAGACCCTGATCCTGGGAAAGGTTGAGGGCAGGAGAAGGGGGTGACAGAGGATGAGATGGTTAGATGGCATCACTGACTCAACGGACATGAGTTTGAGCAAACTCTGGGAGATAGTGAAGGGTGGGGAAACCTGGCCTGCTTAAGTCCACAGGGTCACAAAGAGTTGGACACAACTTAGTGACTGAGTAACAACAGCAGCAGCACGCTGTGCCCTTTAGAATGGTCGTGGGTGCAATGGAAGACTCTCTGTCTTTCTGGTCAGCTCTGGGAGAAACACCAGATCTCTGCCCTTTGTATAGCTCCTCACTGACAGCCAGCTTTCTGTACTGAAAGCAGTTTTCCTTGGAGTTTGTAAGATGCTCTACAGAGGCAAGCTGTTGTAAAGTGAACCTGTAAGAAGTCTTCAGAGTGGCCAGAAATAAATTTAAGCTCTACTGGTGACTGGTGAGGGACCTGGCCTCTTGGGTAACGGCTGGATGTAAGGGCATTAAAGAAAAAGATGGGTTGAGAAAGAAAGATACAATCTGTACTCGTGCTCTGCCTACACTAGGGTTTCCTTCGTCTGCCCCCTCTTTGCTGCCTGGAGCTTTTCTACAGGGTACAGATTCCTAGAGGAACACTGGCACTTCTGAAGGCAGCATGAGTCCAGACATTTGGAATGTGTTTTTACCAAGAAGAGAGGAGCTTTGAGCAAATCCTCACCCCCTGGACAGAGTGTATTCTCTTCCAGCAGAGGTGCGGGAAAGAGAACAAGACTGTACCTTTTCAGGAAGCCAGGAAACAACTGTAAAGGCTAGGCTCATGCTTCCAAGCAACACAACAGACACCTTGGGAACACGTGTTTAGAGTTAAGACAGAGTGGGCTTGTTTGTCATCCAGCCTCTCGTCTGTAGGCTGTAAAGCCCAGTCACCCTCACCGTTAACTGGTTGCTCAGGCACAAACTGGCTCAATTTCTTTAACATTCTCAGAGAGTTACAGGCCATTTCCCGTTAGTGCTGCCTAAGTCAGGGAAGCTAAGGCCCAGCCAAGGGGACACTTCTCAGTCCCTGGGCAACTGCGCGTGGACTTGCCATCTCGTCCTGCACCCTGGCTGGGATCCGTCTCTGGTGAAGGGTGATTTTCTACAATTACAAGGTAATGTGTGTGTGATTACTCTTTGGAAACAAACAAGATCTGTTAGGTTCCTGGATTAATTATGGGGAACACAGCTGCTCAGATATACGACATGTTACTTTCTCCTTCACATGAACCTCTGCGTGTGGCCCCTTAGGCTGTGATGAGGGTTAACTGACAGGCCAAAGCAGGGTCAGGCTATTGCATATGCCGTTCACATAGGCCTTCAGAATATACAGGAGAGGGGAAATCCCTACCCCAAATGCTCTGAGGCCCTCTCACTCATCTTCATATGTAACAAAAGAGGTTGCCACTGTTTGCTTTAGTCTCTAACTCTTTTGTGATCCTACAGACAGTAGCCCGCCACTCTCCTCTGTCCATGGAATTTTCTAGGCAAGAATACTGGAGTGGGTTGCCATTTCCTTCTCTGGGGAATCTTCCCCACCCAGGGATCGAAACTGTGTCTCCTGTATTGGCAGGCAGATTCTTGACCACTGAGCCACTGGGGGTGAGATGTGAATCCATGATTTCGAGAGATACAAAGTTATACAGTAAAGATGCTACTTTAAGTTATTGGTTAAAAAAGAAGAAGCCTGAACCAAATGATCCCAACTCTTCCAGTTCTCACTTTCTTTGATTCTATAACTAAAACCTATGGAAGAAAATGTTAAAGCAGGAGAGAAGACAATGCCCTGCAATGAAGAACTCACCATGATGAAGACTGGCAATGACCATGGAGAGAGAGACTAAGCCTCCACAACACATGCTTATTTATCGGGAGACAATCTTCTTCTGGGAAGTCATTCTTACAATTGGCAAGTATCTCTTTTGTCCCAGCCTTTGTGCTAAGTGCTGGATGCTAGATCTACTGTGGTAGATAAACCAGGGCAGGTCTCTGCTTTCACAGAGCTTACAGGTCAGGGCAGTAGATAAGCAAAATGCAAATGGAAATACGTAAGCACCTGAAGAAGACAACGCACAAAGACGGAAAATAGATTTAAGTGGGCAGGGAGGTTTTTCTGATGAAATGATAATCCATCACCTAAATTAATACTACTTCAGATTTGCTAGATACGGACTATGTGTCAGACACAATTCAAAGTGTTTTATAGCTCATATAACTCAATAACAAAAAAACAAACAACCCAATTGAAAAATGGGCAGGAGACTTAAATAGAAATTTCTCCAAAGAAGACATACAGTGGCCAACAGGCACATGAAAAGATGCTCATTATTGCTGATTATTAGAGAAATGCAAGTCAAAACTACAACAGAGTGCCACCTCACACCAGTCAGAATGGCCATCATTAAAAAATCTACAAATAAAAAATGCTAGGGAGTGTTTGGAGAAAAGGGAACCCTCTCACACTGTTAGTGGGAAAGTAAATTGGTAAAGCCACCATGGAAAACAGTACGGAGGCTCCTCAAAAAACTAAAAATAGAGCTGCTATTTGATCCAGCAACCCCACTCCTGGGCATATATCCAGATGAAACTATAATTTGAAAAGATACAAGCACCGCTATGTTCACAGCACCACTATGCACAATAGCCAAGACATGGAAATAACCTAAACGTCTATCAACAAAGGAATGAATAAAGAATACATGTAATAGTGCATGCAATGGAATATTACTCAACCATAAAAGGGGATGGAATAACGCCGCCTGCAGCAACATGGGTGGACCTAGAGATGACCACACTAAGGGAAGTAAGAAGTCGCTCCATCATGTCCAACTCTTTGTGACCCATGGACTGTAGCTTGCCAGGCTCCTCTGTCCATGGAATTTTCCAGACAAGAATACTGGAGTGGGTTGCTATTTCCTTCTCTTACAGGATCTTCCTGACCCAAGGATTGAACCTGGGTCTCCTGCACTGCAGACAGTCTCTTTACCATCTGAGCCACCATGGAAGCCCCAAGGAAAGTAAGAAAGAGAAATACAAATACAATATGATAACATGTATATATGGAATCTAAAATACAACACACATAAGTGGAAACAGACTCACAGACATAGAGAACAGACTTGTGGCTGCCAAGGGGAGGTTCTGGGGAAGGGAAAGATTGGGAGATTGGGAGTAGCAGATGCAACCTATTACATATGGGATGGATAAACGAGGTTCTACTGTATAGCACAGGGAGTGAGTGAAAGTCACTCAGTCGTGTCTAACTCCTTGCGACCCCCATGGACAACACAGTCCCTGGAATTCTCCAGGCCAGCATACTGGAGTGGGTAGCCTCTCCCTTCTCCAGGGGATCTTCCCAACCCAGGCATCGAACCCAGGTCTCCCACATTGGGCACATTCTTTACCAGCTGAGCCACAAGGGAAGCCCAAGAATACTGGAGTGGATAGCCTATTCCTTCTCCAGCGGATCTTCCCAACCCAGGAATAGAACCGGAGTCTCCTGCATTACAGGCGGATTCTTTACCAACTGAGCTATGAGGGAAGCCCATATAGAACTGTAGTCTATATTCTGTGATAAACCATAATGGAAAAGAATATGAAAAAGAATACATATATGTATAACTGAGTCATTCTGTATAAAGCAGAAAATAACACAGCGCTTTAATCAACTATATGTCAATCTAATTTAAAAAAGTGTTTTAGGGGCATTATCTATTTTTAAAGAAACTTTCGGACTGAAGTACAACATACAAGAAAGTATACACTTAATTGTACAGCTTGATAAATTATCACAAAGTGAAGTTACCATTATAACTACCAACCAAACCAAGTAACAGAACACACTGCCAGCACCGCAGAAGCACTCAAGCCTTTTCCCATCACAGCTTCCCTCCTCATCCTCAGAGGTAGCAACTATCTCACTCCTGACCCAACTCGTTAGTTTCACCAGGTTTTGAACTCTATATAAATACTCGTCATTACATTTACGAGATACATCCACGTTGCTGCATGCCATGGCAGCTTGTCTTTTTTTGCTGAATAGTCACTGTATGAACCCACCACAAGCGAACTATCTTACTGTCGATGGAGGTTTTAGGTTGTCCTCAGTTTGGGGCTACTGACGTTACCACAAACATTCTTGTTTGTGTCTTTGCTCCTATTTCCGTTGGAAACAAACCTCGCAGTAGAACTGCTGGGTTTCAGGGCATGTTTAGCTTCAGAAGCTACTGACAAATGGCCATTGTAAGTGGGAGGGTACAGGAATCTCAGACGCTCCACATGTTTGTAAACACTTGGGATTCAATGTTTCCCCTTTTAGCCATTTTGGCTGCTTTGTAAGTTGCATCTTATAGTTTTAAATTTGAGCTTCCATAATGACTAATGAGCTTGAGCAGTTTTTCATGTGTTGACCAGCCTTTTGGATATAATCTTTTGTGAAATAAGTCCTGTTCACATCTTGCGCCCATCTTTTTAACTGGCTGCTTTTTGTCTGTTTGTTTGACAAGAGTTCTATATATACTCTGGATATAGTACACACAGAGGAATGTACAGGAAATACCTCATTACCTTTACACTCTCTTCATGATGGTTTCCAGTGAAAAGAGATGACTCCCTATATTACATTTGATAAAGTTTTCCTTTATGGTTAGTGTTTTTCAAATCTTCTTTAAGAAATCTTTGCTTATCCCCCAAATGCTGAAAATAATCTCCTATGTTATCTTCTGGAAGTGCTCCTGTTTTCAGATTTATAATGTAAATCTCCAGAACTTGAGGTTTGGGTGTGGTATGGGGTGAGGGCCAAGAACCTTTATCCCCCACGAGGCTAGGGAGTCGACTCAGCAGAGCTCACTCTTCTGTCATAAACCAAGAGCTCACAAATGTGCGGCTCTATCGCGGGACATTCACACCTGCTCCATTTATCTGCTCGTCTACCCTGTGCCGATACCACATTGACCTAGTCACTGGCTGCAGCTTTAAGATAAATCTTGAACCCTAGTATGGTAATGCCTCCAAATTTATTTTTCTTTTTCAAAAATGCCTCAGCTATTTTTAATCTTTTGCTATATTTAACTTAGTCTTCACAAAAACCCTGCAAAACAAAGTAGTTATAATTTTAACGAACATTTTTTTGGGGGGCCACACTGTACGGCATGAAGGATCCTAGTTTCCCAACCAGAGACTGAACCTGGTCCCCTTGCAGTGGAAGCATGGAATCCTAACCACTGGACCATCAGGGAAGTCAGGAGTAGTTATAGTTTTTATCCCATTTCATAGAGTGGTCAACTCAGAGGTTAAGTTGCCCTGGGGTCATATAACTTATCAAGTGATGAGAGGGGATTAGAACCCAGATTTATCTGATTCTAGACCTAAGACTTAGAAGTCCTTCAGATACTGCTTCCTTAATCCTCAAGCCAGATGAGCCCTCCTGGGCATTTAATATGAATGCATTACAATGTTAAGAAATTCCAATGTTCTAAGCCACCAACTTCCAGTTAAAAATCTTGTTTGGCAACTACAAAGAGCCACTGTTCTGGTGAGACTCAAGAAAACAAAGCAAGAAGTAAAAGCTTCCTGGCTTTCTCCCACAGCCCCTGTCTCTGGAATACAAGGGCCTGGGGGCCCGGTGCCCCTCCACCCCTCCAGCTTTCATTCCAGCCACCACTCCTCTTCCTTCTCGCCCCCCATGCCACTCTTGACTACTTAGATTGTATAAGCCCAGGCTTTTCATACAGCTACACTTTGCCTCAGGATGTTCTCTCCAATCTCTGGCTACTTCTTCCTCAAAAAACAAAACAAAAATAAAAACAAAAACACCACAAACTCTGGGTATCGGGCTGTCCAGAACCTCATCTGGGTTGGGCATTCCCCCCTCTGCTGTGTCCTCCACTCCAGCCTGTCAAAGAGCCCTGCAGTTCAGCCGTCTGTCTCTCCAACTAGCCTGTGAGACACATGAAGCTTCAAATTCCTAAAAGGGGTCAGAGACAGACTTTTTGTGCTAAGCGCTATAATTACATGGTAGCCTCTAAGAGGAGGCCTGAAAGAAATGGTTTCTGCTAAGTCCAGGGTGCACTCGTGGGTGCATGTGTGTGAGCTCAGTTGTGTCCGACTCTTTGAGACTCCATGGACTGTAGCCTGCCAGGCTCCTCTGTCCAAGGGATTTTCCAGGCAAGAATACTGGAATGGATAGCCATTCCCTTCTCTAGGAGATCTTTCAGACCCAGGGATCAAACCCATGTCTCCTGTGTCTCCTGCATTATGGGCAGGCAGATTCTTTATCACTGTGCCACGTGGGAAGCCCACACCCTAGGTATGAGAGGCAGTTACTAGGAGGCTTAGGGAAGAGGTGGCCATACCTTCTGTGATGCACCTGGGCTTTGTGCTGAAAAAGAAATAGGACTAAGTGGTAGATAGGTCAGGATTAAATGGCCACATGTAGAAAGGCAGCTGTGGCTCATTAGAAGATTTCACAAGTAAAACATGACCATGAGCACACAATTCAACTAGGAACAAGGCAGGTTCTTCTGAGATGTATTCATTCAACAAACTGAGAGTCTGGCACTGAGGGCAGCTGTCCCTCCCTCACCAGTCAGGAAGCATGGTGTAAGAGCAGGCTGGGGCAGGAATACACTGAAAAACAAGGAGTCTCTCCAATAGGAACATTTTCAAGAAAATGAGATAGGAAGTCCACACACTGGGGTATAAGGAAAGACCACCTCTAGGCCCTTCTGAGCTTTGGATTCCCCAGGCTGCTCAGATACCTCCAGTCCTTGGTGCCAGCCCAAGTGGCACAGCCAAGAATGTAAGATTGATTGATTGGTTGGTTGGTTTTTTTGGCTGTGCCCTGTGGCACGCAGGATCTTAGTTCTCTGACCAGGTATTAAACCCAAGCCCCCTATATTTGGAGCACAGAGTCTTAACCACTGGCCTGCCCGGGAAATCCCCATAAGCTTTATTTTTATAAACATCTTTCCCGGGAGCACCAAGCTGACCCTCTTTCACCACCAGAAAAATGGAGAAGTGGAAAAACTGTACAGTGTCCAACCCAGGTTTTTCATATTTTCTTAATTAATTTCCATTTCTTATGGCCACTTTGTTCACCGAACGGCAAAGAAAGGATTAAAAGCCTCTCAGAGAAGGGAAAACCACTCCAGTCTTCCACATTTGTTCTGGTTTTCTCTACTGGCTTAGCTGTACTCAAAACAAGGACTTATTTTTCCTTCTTTTAGCAATTCAGAATCTAGGACATTTAGGGTTGTGGATGTTTTGGAGAATAGATCTTCTGGCATGGGATATATGCCTAATTAGCTATTTTTCTCAAAGGAGCAGGGCGGGGGAGGGGGAGGATTGAGATTTGGGCAGTTTAGATAATTTAAGAAAATCTTCAAATAAAAAAGCTTCTGTCTCCAACTTTTATGCCTTATGTTAGAAATAAGTTTCCAGAAAAGAGATGTCAGAGAGGAGGTACTCATGCTAAAAGTTCCTACCTTTCCTGGAAAGGATTACTCCACAGGTTGCTAATATGAATGACTTCAGAGTGCCTGAAGAACTACGGACAGAGGTTCCTGACACTGTATAGGAGGCAGGGATGAAGACCATCCCCAAGAAAAAGAAATGCAAAAAGGCAAAATGGTTGTCTGAAGAGGGCTTACAAATAACTGTGAATAGAAGAGAAGCGAAAGGCAAAGGAGAAAAGAAAAGATATACCCATTTGAATGCAGAGTTCCAAAGAACAGCAAGGAGAAATAAGAAAGCCTTCCTCAGCGATCAGTACAAAGAAATAGAGGAAAATAACAGAATGGGAAAGTCTAGAGATCTCTTCCAGAAAATTAGAGATACCAAGGGAACATTTCATGCAAAGATGGGTTCAATAACATGTATAATATCATGTATGAAACAAGTCGCCAGTCCAGGTTCGATGCACGATACTGGATGCTTGGGGCTGGTGCACTGGGACGACCCAGAGGGAGGGTATGGGGAGGGAGGAGGGAGGAGGGTTCAGGATGGGGAACACAGGTATACCTGTGGTGGATTCATTTCGATATTTGGCAAAACTAATATAATATTGTAAAGTTTAAAAATAAAATTTACAAGACACACAAAAAAATTGAAAAACAAAACAAAACAAAAAAGATGGGCTCAATAAAGGACAGACATGGTATGGACCTAACAGAAGCAGAAGATATTAAGTAGAGGTGCTTAAAAAGAATACACAGAAGAACTATGCAAAAAAGACCTTCACAACCCAGATAATCACAATGGTGTGATCACCAGACTAAAGCCAGACATTCTGGAATGTGAAGTCAAGTGGGCCTTAGGAAGCATCACTATGAACAAAGCTAGTGGAGGTGATGGAATTACAGTTGAGCTATTTCAAATCCTAAAAGATGATGCTGTGAAAGTGCTGCACTCAATATGCCACCAAATTTGGAAAACTCAGCAGTGGCCACAGGACTGGAAAAAGTCAGTTTTCATTCTAATCCCCAAAAAGGCAATGCCAAAGAATGCTTAAACTACTGCACAATTGCATTCATCTCACACACTAGTAAAATAATGCTCAAAATTCTCCAAGCCAGGCTTCAACAGTACGTGAACTGTGAAATTCCAGATGTTCAAGCTGGATTTAGAAAAGGCAGAGGAACCAGAGATCAAATTACCAACATCTTTGCATCATCGAGAAACCAAGAGAGTTCCAGAAAAATATCTACTTCTGCTTTATTGACTACACCAAAACCTTTGACTGTGTGGACCACAACAAACTGTGGAAAATTCTTAAAGAGATGGGAATACCAGACCACCTGTCCTGCCTCTTGAGAAATCTGTATGCAGGTCAGAAGGCAACAGTTAGAACTGGACATGGAACAACAGACTGGTTCCGAATTGGGAAAGGAGTATGTCAAGGCCGTATATTGTCACCCTGTTTACTTAACTTATATGCAGAATACATCATGAGAAACTCTGGGCTGGATGAAGCACAAGCTGGAATCAAGGTTGCTGGGAGAAATATCAATAACCTCAGATATGCAGATGACACCACCCTATGGCAGAAAGTGAAGAAGAACTAAAGAGCATCTTGATGAAAGTGAAAAAGGAGAGTGAAAACGTTGGCTTAAAACTCAATATTCAGAAAACTAAGATTGTGGAATGTGGTTCCGTCACTTCATGGCAAATAGATGGGGAAACAGTGGAAGACTTTATTTTCTTGGGTTCCAAAATCACTGCAGATGGTGACTGCAGCCATGAAATTAAGACACTTGCTCCTTGGAAGAAAAGCTATGACCAACCTAGACAGCATATTAAAAAGCAGAGACATTACTTTGTCAATAAAGGTCCATCTAGTCAAAGCTATGTTTTTTCCAGTAGTCATGCATGGATGTGAAACTTGGACTATAAAGAAAGCTGAGCACCGAAGAACTGATGCTTTTTGAACTGTGGTGTTGGAGAAGACTCTTGAGAGTCCCTTGGACTGCAAGGAGATCCAACCAGTCCATCTTAAAGGAAATCAGTCCTGAATATTCATTGGAAGGACTGATGCTGAAGCTGAAACTCCAATACTTTGGACACCTGATACAAGGAATTGACTCATTGGGAAAGACCCTGATGCTGGCAAAGATTGAAGGCAGGAGAAGGGGATGACAGAGGATGAGATGGTTGGATGGCATCACCAACTCGATGGACGGGAGTTTGAGTAAACTCCAGGAGTTGGCAATGGACAGGGAGACCTGCACGCTGTGGTCCATGGGGTTGCAAAGAGTCGGACACGACTGAGCGACGGAACTGAACTGATTCATTTTCTACCCAGATATGAAAATCTATTCATAACATTTTTTCTGTTTGGGCAGGGGAAGTGGCTACTGGAAAGAATAAACAGAAAGCTGGCCAGAAAGCTGCAAAGCACCTTTCTTCCAGGATGTTCTCTACCAAGATGGCAGGGTCACGTGTGATGCGGCACAGGAGTGTGTGACACATGGTTTGAGCTCAGGGTCGTTTGCTGGGTAGGAGATCATCTTGAAGATGCCAGTGGAGTTTAGCAGACCCTGGTGAACCTGGTGGTCGTGGCCAGGTTCACCACAGTGAAGTGAACACCATGAGCTAAGGCCAGACATATGCCAAGAGAGGGCAGGGGTGGGCTGATGGCGCCAATGCTGAACAAGCCCTTTTGAGCAGAGTGACAACTGCCACAGGGCGCCAGCAGCACCCTCACTCTTAGGCAGGCACAGAAGACAGGCAGTAAGCAAACCAACCCTGATCCACCTGATCCACTCCTCCTTTTTGATTTACTAGGGAAAAAAAAAGTGTCTGGTAACTCCAGCTGCCTGAAAAGTAATGACTTTCGGAGAAGCAGAAGCCCTGACTAGAAAAGGGCTCTGGGGGTCACGGCAGTAAGGAGAGCCTGAGGCCAGGCCTCACGCTTGTGTGTGAAGGGCCCACACGGAATAGCCACAGAACATACAACAACTGTACCTGGAAATGACAAGCGTATGTTCCAAAGACAGTTACCATGTACAGAGAGAGGGACCTTTGTTTACATTCTTAGTGAAAAGCTCATTTTAAAGACTTAAAATGTGCTGAAAACCCAGTCTTTTTTCCCATTTGTTTTCAAAGGAGGAATCTCCTTTAAATACAGACACAAAAGATTACAATATCCCTATTTTCAGGGATATAGATCATATATAATGAATCTGGAAACCATATTCCACAGGAAAAGGGAAATGAGACTCTAGACGTGCATTATTAGGCCATGGGGATTCTTTTCTCTATGTTTTAACTTTCCAGAACCTGGGCTGTGGCTGGGCCTGTGTCTTGATCTGCCTGAAGACCGTGGACATGCGGATGCCCACACAGGTAACAAGTCCTGTAGGGATCATGCCCTGCGTTTCTGCCCCACTGTCATTGCTGACACACCTGTGCCAAGAGGCTAACACTGACCCTCTCCTTATTGAAGGAGAAAGTATGTAAAAAGACAGACAACTGGGTAAACCCTGTGAGTACAAACTACAAAGTCCTTTTTCACTTCCTAAGAACTTTACTCTATCCTCCTATTTCTAAAGCTTTTTCTAGGTTGGAAATATTCAAATGAGAGATGGCATTAGATCCTAGCCAAAAGAAGGTTTTGTAAAACACTGAATGCTGATCAGAGAAAGGAATAACCAGCCTTGTTAAAAGCACACTCAGAAGGATGCCAAAATAGACTAGAACCGCGTATAAACAGCATGGATTGCATTAACAGGTCTCCCGGGGTGAGTGGAGAGTCTTATCCCCACTCTCTTTGCCTACCTTGTGCTCACCCCGTGGTTATGTAACCTTTAGAATGGAATCTGGAAATTCTTCTGACCCTGCCCTGCTCACTGATAGAGCTGAGCCAGTGGCTGGCAGGGGCACAATCTAATAGGCAAAACTGGAAACACACGAACTCAGCCCTCTGGTCTCGGCTCAGAGACTGTGCAGGCAGGGAAAGAAAGACGCGCCCCTGTCTCTCCCCTCCCCTCCTCTGGCCTAAGTTTGCACTGACTTCACTCAACAGGCACCTGACCCTCCCAGATGAGCTGGGAGGGGCTAAAGCGCCATGCTCGGCCATGGTAGGGGTGGAGGTGCAGCAGCAAACAATATTTAAGATGCTCAGTTTGTTGAGCATTCAGACTTGGGAAGAAAAGCTACGGGCTACCCAACTGAGCTGCACTTTCAAAAACGCGAGTTTTGAGAAAGGCTAAGAAAGAGCAAGGAGAGAGAGAACAGCAAACTGGTAAGTCCATCACGAGTGAAAGTCTTAGGTTTTAATCTGCCACAGTTTTGCACACCTCAGCTGGGCATAGCTAGGTTCCCCCGAGGAAGAACCTCCTTCCTCACCCAGGCCCACGAAAGATGCTGAAAAAGACTCTCTCGGCCGTGGCGTGGCTCTGCATTTTCCTCGTGGCCTTTGTCAGCCACCCAGTTTGGCCACAGAAGCCCCCTAAGCGCAAGACCCCAGCAGAGCTCACCGCAGCCACCTGCTGTGAGGAGGCAAAGGCGCTCCAGGCCCAGATCGCCAACCTGAGCAGCCTGCTGAGCGACCTGGGCAAGAAGCAGGAGAGGGACTGGGTCAGCGTGGTCATGCAGGTGATGGAGCTGGAAAGCAGCGCCAAGAGCATGGAGACGCGGCTCACTGAGGCCGAGAGCAAGTACTCCGAGATGAACAACCAGATCGGCATTATGCAGCTGCAGGCAGCGCAGACGGTCACCCAGACCTCGGCAGGTAAGGAGGACGCAGCCTCACGCTGCTCGCCACCTCCCACTCACACAGCTGAGTGCCTCCCGTCTGCAGCCCTGCTTCTAGGTGATGTGGTCAGAATGCTCCCTGGGGTTGCTCATGGAATTTAGTTTCTTGGGTATGTGCCACCAGCTCTAGTTTCTCTTTTGCAAAGGCTTACAAAGTATTTCTTTTGATTCCTAAGATGCTGTAAATTTACCCAGGTCTCTCTTTACTCCGGCAATGTTTCGGCATACTGAAGGTATGAATCGCCATCCTGGAGCACAGAGAGATCAGGCGGTCTGCCCAGAGTCACACAGCAAGTCTTAGAGCTCACATATTCCCGATTAGTCCATTTCCTTGCCCAGAGCTGACTGGCTGTCCCCTCAGTCCCAAGGAAGGAGGAACAAACACCAAAATCATAACATCTCTAGAAGCAAAGTTTTTACCAAAAACAGTTTTCTTGGGTTCCTGGGATTTAGTGGGCTGGGCAATAATGGAACTTGGTTGTCCTATTGGCCAATCTCACTCTTCTCATTGGCTCAGAATTAAGTGCACAGACACTGCCCAGGGCATCTAAGGAGTCCTTTGTGTTTAAAAAGGACTGGTTCCTCAAGGTTCCTCAATTCTACATTTCTATTTTTTTCCCCCCACAATCTCAAAATTGTCCCTAGTCATACAGGAAAACGAAATGCTGAAATTTGCATTTTTTAGTAGGCCCAAAGTAAGATATGTTTACTACTCTTTTCTTTTGCAAAACAATTCTTAGTTTCTACTTAGCTTGGCTCAGACAGGCCAGGTGAATTCGTTTAGACAGAAATTTGGTTTTCTGAAAATATCTGCAAATTATTAGTTACGAGGAGCAGAGTCAATAGATATGTCACTTCTTACTGATACAAGAACAGAGTAAGTCACTGGTAATCCTTAGTTCAAATGAAGAAAAAGTTTTAACTGGAAATTAAGCCTAAAAATTTTGTGTAAATCACTTTCTCAGTATGTACTTCCTGACTCTCAGCTTGGGACAAGAAAGGTATTTTCAGGTCATTTTTCAGACAAGTGAGTCCTGATTTGGGTCTGTGAGACGAAACAGATATGCAGGTGACCAGGGAAGGTAGAGGAACCTGACCTGAACCACCTCCAAACAGGTCAAGGAGCTTCTTGGGCGTCAACTGCAGCTCCCTTGCCGGGCCTCATCCTTCTACTGCCCAGGCCCTCATTCCTTACTTCCCTTCTCTACTAGCAGATGTGGGGGCACCTTTACATTCTGTAAGGAGTTAGCCCCTTGGAGAGAGCAGTAACAGGAAGTGAAGAACTCTGATGGCGAAGACAAGGGTCTCCCATTTCCCCTCTGCAAAGCACTCTGCCTCAAACAATTCCCACCATGGAAGAGTCACCATCTGCAACCGTGTCCTCTTCTTGAAGGCTGAGTGCAGTGATCACCAAAAAAAGAACTCCCAGACAGAGAGGCAGGGAGCATCTTCTGGCCAGGCGAGGGTTTCTGCTTTCTGATCCTATTTGGAAAGGCTGTCCCTTCCACAGTGCTCTCTGATATTCAGAACAGGAGACACAATCCCTCGTAAGGCACTAGCCCCCAGGGCAACTGAGGAAACATTAAAATCAACCAGAGGGAGAAAGCCAGCCTGCCCAAAGCTCTCATTTCCTTGTTTTAATAACAGTGCCAGGAGAAGGCCTGCAGGGGTTCCTTAGACTGTTTGCATTTTCATTTGTCGAGCAGTGTTGAATTAAGGTGGAGAAGATAAAATTATAAATCTTTGCTAATAAGGGATCTGGTAAGCAGTAGCCATTACCTCTGAAAAACAACAAAACAAACAAACAGAGAAACAATAAAACCAAACCCTCTGAGATTCTCATGACTTTTCTGGGAATAGAGGTCTGCTGTCCCAGAAGCTGAATCCATTAAACAGTAGCATCTGTTAGTGGCCCTCACGCATTATAAAGACTCCAGAATTCATACCCTAGAACCACAGCAGGATAATTTACTTCAGCACAAACCTTAAGCATATTTGTACTGCTGTGTAACTCAGGTGAAGGGCTTCCCTACCTCTCAGCCCTACCACCATTCAGGCCAACACATACCTATTCCAGATCTCCTGATATCCATGTCTCCCAAGTCTGGACACTGGCAGCAATGAACACTCCTATGAATTTTGTGGCAGAAGGAAGTCTCCCTTTTAAACTTTCAGTGTAGATGCAGCAGGGGTGCGGCCAGCCCTGGAGCCTGGGCCTGGATGCTCACCCTGTGGCTCACTCCTGCAGATGCCATCTACGACTGCTCATCCCTCTACCAGAAGAACTACCGCATCTCTGGAGTATATAAGCTTCCTCCTGACGACTTCTTGGGCAGCCCTGAACTGGAGGTGAGGCCGTCGCAGCCCACTGCCTGGGTTGTCAGCTCTTCTCTACCTACTCAAAGGCTGGGGACAGCAGGGCTAGTCAGTCTAAAGAGCGGGAAACTCAAGACAGGGACGCAAGCACACCAAATACCAGAGAGCGATCTAAACACTCCATTTACAGGGGGAAAAAGTCCAGCCATCTGTTTGGCTCCTTCAAATCACTACCAACCAAATACTAATCCTTCTGATGTGGTTAGATCACGTTCTCACCACAACCTACGTGCTGTGAAGTCTTGCCACGGCCTACGGCAGTTACTCTTTGGGGAGGAGAAACAGAGAACATGTAGGGAGCATGTCAGAGGACCTGGATGCTTTCCCTTCAAACTACGTGCACTTGCTCTCATCCTCAATTCTGATCTTTCTCAGCAAATCACCAGCCTGCCCAGCTTGCCAATACTGGGGAGAATTGCTACCTAGTGAGCCAGTGGCTGTGGAAGGGCATATGTCCATCAACTCTGGGGGCAAGAGAAGATGAGAAGCCGTGCTCAGGCTTGTCGCCTGTCTCGGCGGGTCCTGACCAGGGCGTCCCCTCCGTTCCAGGTGTTCTGTGACATGGAGACTTCAGGCGGCGGCTGGACCATCATTCAGAGACGGAAGAGTGGCCTCGTCTCCTTCTACCGGGACTGGAAGCAGTACAAGCAGGGCTTTGGCAGCATCCGTGGGGACTTCTGGCTGGGGAATGACCACATCCACCGGCTCTCCAGGCGGCCCACCCGGCTGCGTGTGGAGATGCAGGTGAGCACAAGGCGCAGTCCCCAGGACTGGACCAGGGCTGCCACGCCCAACTCTGCACAACTCCGGGGTGTCATTCCTACTCCTTTCCACCATCGGCTGGGATACTTGCTATGATGGTTTTCTTGCAGGTTGTAGGACAGTTGAGGAAGAATAGGTTTTTTTTTTTACCCCTGTATTTTTCATAAAAGTGAGACTGCAGGTACAGGAGAGGCCAGACTCAGGCCAGAGCAGAGGAATCCAATAGTCAGCTGGGCTGAAAGACTGTTCCCTGCCCTGGCCTGGGATATAAGGACCTCTGCAAGCAAACCTTATTGATGTCAGTTAGTGATCTTCCTTAAAGGCCCTGAAGCGTCACTATATTCTCAAGTTACTCTTATGACACCTCAGAGTAGGATACAGCAAAACTCAGGTCTATACTTCACAGACAGCGGAAGAGAGAATGAAGGGGAAGAGAAAGAGAGACTAATCAAGCCATATGGGGACTCAGGAGGGAAGTGTGATCTAGGATTCTTGCTGTCCGATTCCCAGGTTAGTGTGTTAAACTAGAGACAGACAAGTAAAGTCTTGCTACGTTCCCTGCAGTAAGAAGACATATGGCTGCAGCTAGAGAGAGAGAAGAGGGGCAGGGTGGTATGACAGGAGGCCCTGCCAGTTTTTCTAAGGCTCTGCCTCCCCTGACAGGACTGGGAGGGCAACATGCGCTACGCCGAGTACAGCCACTTTGTTCTGGGCAATGAACTGAACAGCTATCGCCTCTTCCTGGGGAACTACAGCGGCGACGTGGGGAATGACGCCCTCATCTATCACAACAACACAGCCTTCAGCACCAAGGACAAGGACAACGACAACTGCTTGGACAAGTGTGCCCAGCTCCGCAAAGGTGAGAGTCGGGGTCTGGAGCGGGGAGTTCAGAGGCAGGGCCACAGTCCTGGTGGAGGAGAAAGTGGATTTATAGCTGCACAGTCAGTTTTCTGGCTTTGTACTCCTTTGTGACACTGACCCTAATGGCTTCAGTACATCCCTGCTGCCCAGGGTGTCAGTGGTCTCTGAGGACACCAGAGGACTGACTGTTTCCCATCGCAGGTGGATACTGGTACAACTGCTGCACAGACTCCAACCTCAATGGCGTCTACTATCGCCTCGGGGAGCACAACAAGCACCTGGATGGCATCACCTGGTATGGCTGGCACGGCTCCAGTTACTCCCTCAAACGAGTGGAGATGAAAATCCGCCCGGAAGACTTCCAGCCGTAGAAAGGGGCCTGCTCTGGAGGAGGACTGGAGAAACCAGAGGCTGGGAAAAGGGCAGAGGAGAGGGAGGGAGTCTAGAAAGGGGAGGGACGGGAAGTGGCCCATCATCTTCAAGGAGAGGGTGGTCTCTTAGGAGAACAGGACTCGGTGCTGAGAATGTTAAAGTAAGTGGGAGGAAGTATTCAAATGCACCAGGTCCAAACACACACTTCTCAGGGGGTTGGCCTGAGGGGGCTCCCTGCCTGTGATCCCTGACGTAGCAGCAGCTTCTCTTTTCCACACAATTTTTCTGTGGAGGAAAAACAATTGTGAGTTCATTTTAGCCATTTTGCCTGAGGCCGAGGTGATGTGAGGGCAGAAAATGAACCATATTGCTTTGATTCTCTTGGGTGTTAGAGAAAGGAGTGAAGGGGGTGGTGGGGGCGAGGGGTTTCTATTTTTAAACCCAATGAAATTACCTTCAGTCTACACACTTTTTTTTTAAAAAAAGACAAAAATTGTTCGGCTGGAGGTGAATGGACCCAAGTTGGAATTGACCGGAGGAAGCTCCAGGGTTCTGGGCCTTGCACTGGTCTCTGAGCACCTCCCCTGCTCAGCCTGGATCAGGCACAGCACTGAGAGGCAGGGAGTAAGCCCAGTGCTGGCAGGAGCTCAGCTGGAGGGGAAGATAAGTCCCTGTGGACACTCGCACAAAACTGACTTAAAATTTTCTCAGTCAATACAGATACATCTATTTTTATTTACTTTATGAGAAAAGGGATCAAAAAGCTTCCTCTTTTATCTCATCTATAAAAAAATGGCTGAAACAGGAAAGTAAATGGCACCATGGTTAATAAATAATTCATGCTGCATATAAATAAGCATTTTGCTTTGTAAAAATAAAATACTGTAGTTTGTTTTCAACATTCAGTTTTTTTCTTCCTTCCACAATAAACTCTTTTAAATCTTGTTCCTTTTAAAATGATTACTATTACCACTGAGGGCATGGTGAAAAGTTTTAAGTGAAAAATCAGAGTGAGCTATGAGAAAGAGACTCTGGGTGTGCTGCAGTCTTCAGGGATACCCAGGGAGGAGCAGGAAGCTGAAGACAGAAAAGCAAGGGAGAGAAAGGGCAGCAGGAGCTGGACGAGGTCAGACTCTGGTCTACCCACCTGACCCCCCCAGAGGCTGGGGCCATTGCCTGGATTCAAAATATTCTGCAAAGCAACACTCCTACTTTCTACCTGAGCAAACTTACATACACAGAGGGAAAAAAATATCTTTAGTCATCACAGATGTCAAATAATTTTGACCTTCAGGAAGTAATTTTTCTTTCCCAAAAAGAACTATTCCCTTGAACCAGTCAGGGTAAGGTAAGCATAATTCTCTAAGTGACTATTTTCTAATGTACCTAGGGTCCTTTGATTGTTGGGAACCCACTTGACCTTAAAAACAAGATCATCAGGATTTTCAAAGAAGTAAAGTGAGTAGAGAATAAGTATATTGAAGCAGGGCTTCCTATGGGACAGGCAGTCAGACAGAAACTTCTTGAAGCAGGCAAGGGATCTGAGATGCTCAGAAGCGGGCACAGTGCTGCTTGGAGAGAGGAGAAAATGATTAGAAGGAGATGAAGAGAAGGAAGAGCACAAGATGATTGGGGTAGAAGTAGCTAGTAATTCTCTCTCATAAACTATATACCCCACAACTAAAGAAAACGGAGGCTCTAGGCAACAAGAACTAAAATAAGTAAGTGGGACTACCTCAAACTAAAAAGCTTCTGCACAGAAAGGGAAACAATAAAAAAAACTGAAAATCTACAAAATAGGAGAAGAATATCTGTAAACCATAATCCCTGGGTTAATGTTTAAAATATATAAAGAACTTACATGACTGAATAGCAAAAAAGCAAATAATCCAGTTTAAAAATGGGCAAAGGACCTAAACAGTTCATTTTTCCAAAGAAGACATTCAAACGGCCAATGGGTACATGACCAAGCACTCAACGTCACTAATCACTGGGGAAATGCAAAGCATAACCACAGTGAGATACCAACTCACATCTGGGAAGATGATCATTATTAAAAAGACAAAAGATAATAAGTGCTGGCAAGGAACTGGAGAAAAGGGAACTGTTGGTGGGAATGTAAACTGGTATAACCACTATACCAGTCTGGCAGTTTCTCAAGAAATTGAAAACAGAACTACCATGTGATCCAGCAATTTTTCAGTTCTGGGTTCATATTCAAAGAAAACAAAAATCACTGTCTTGAAGAGATATCTGCACTCCCATGTCCACTGCGGTATTATCCACAATAGCTAAGAGATGGAAACAGCCCCAAATGTACTTTAGGCTCTCCTAGTGGCTCCGAGGTAAAGAATCCACCTGTCAATGCAGGAGACATGGGTTCAATTCCTGATCCAAGAAGATCGCACATGCCTCAGAGCAACTAAGCCCATGTATCACAACTATTGAGCCAGTGCTCTAGAGCCTGGGAGCCACAACTACTGAAGCCCGTGCACCCTAGAGTCTGAGCTCTGCAATAAGAGAAGCCACTGCAATGAGAAGTCTGCGCACCGCCATGTAGAATAGTCCCAGCTTGCCACAACTGGAGAAAAGCCCGCACAGCAACAAAAACCCAGCACAGCCAAAAACAAATAAATAAATAGCACGTGTGTGTGTAAATATATACACACATATATAATATAAACAATGGACTATTATTCAGCCACAAAGAAAGAAATTCTTCCATTTGTGACAACATGGATGAATCTGGAGGGTATTATGCTAAGTAAAATAAGACAGAGAAAGACAAATAACATATAGTATCACACATGCAAAGTCATGTTTTTAAAAGTGATTTCATAAAAATAGAGACTAGAATGGTTGTTGTCAGGGGACAGGAGAATGGGAAAATGTGGAGATATAGGTCAAAGGGCACAAACTTTCAGTTATAAGATGAGTAAGTTTTTAGGATCTAATGCACAGCATGGTGACTATAGCTAACAAAACAGTTTTGTATATCTGAAATCTGCTGAAAGTAGATCTTAAGCATTCTCACCACACATAAAAAAATTAGCCATGTGAGGTGGTTATGTTGATCTTAGTAATCATTCTATAATGCATATCAAATCATTATGGTATACATTTAAATATATACAATTATATTTGTAAATCATTCCTCAAGATAGTTGGGGGGACAAAGTACCTATATCAATCAAAACCTATAGTTCCTGAAATTGACTCATATTTATATAGATATGAAATTGAATAAGTGAAATAAAAACCTTTTTGTGGCAAGGTTAATGTTGAAAAAAAAAAAAGTCACCGTACAAAAACAAAAACCAAAACATTGAAGCTCTAATTTAGCACCTGCGGTTTACCTCACCCTTCTGGGAAAATGTCTGAGATGAGGGAAAGCAGGTGGAAGGAAAACACAGAAGGTAACCCACAGAGGTGCAGGTTCTGACAGTAATGGTCACTTTTAAAACATTTTGTCGGGGGCAGGGTGACATGGATTCCAAGGACTTGAAGGTGAGCACAGCACAGCCTCTACCTTCAAGAGGACAGAAGCACAAAAAGGAGAGCTCAGCTCTCCTGAAGGGAAAGAGCACTGTGTTCTGACACACCCTCCAGGGTGTACGAGAGAAGGTACAAAGGGTGTGAAAGAGAACAGGACTGATGGGCAGTTGGCAGAGCTGATGCCAATTGTAAGCACTGGAATTTTCTCAATCAGAAAATTGTCTTAAAATGGGATAACATGTCAGGGGCTGGGCAGTGAGAGCACCAGTTTTGATCAGACCCTGTCTTCTATTTTGGGTGGAGAAAGAGAAGCAGGTGCTGTGGACAGAATCTGCATCTCCCTGATGCACCCCCCAATCCCCCATTCATATTTTGAAGGCTAATTCCCAGTGTGATGGCATTTGGAGACGGGAGCCTTTGGGAGGGGATTAGGCCATGAGTGTGGAGCCCTCATGAAAGGGATTAGTGCCTTTATAAAAAGACCCCAGGAAGACACACAGAGCAACCAACGTCCCAGAAGAGGGTCTTGCCAGAACCCAACCATGCTGGCACCCTGATTTTGGATTTCCCAGGTTCTAGATTTTTCTCCTAACTGTGAAAAATAAATGATGTTCAAGCCACGCGGCCTATGGTAATTTGTTACACTGTCCTGAATGAACTAAGAATGAGGAGGACACCAGATCTTATCCTAATGCTAATACACCAAGTAAAAACTGTGCACATGTATAAGTACAGGAGCACGTGTGTTTCAAAGTACCTAAATACTCATTTAACTCTCTGCTCCCCAAAGAAGCAGTTATACTCACTGATACATAACAGCGTTGAGAGTTTGTAGGCCCTAGTTTGGGGATTACATGTGGATTTAATGTGTCCTAGAGCAGGTGGATAAAAATTTCAACAGGCAGGACGACAGACTGATCCAGCAGCAAGAGAACAGTACTGTCAGCACAGGACAGCTTTTTATAACAAAAATAAAAACTAAGAATCAATTGTGCAAAGATGTTTCTGTGTACGATTAATCTGATTGCTTCAAAAAGAATTTAAGGCAGTTGACTCAAACGTATATACTAAACTTTAAAATAAATGACAAATGCTAAAGAGAAAGTAACAGAAGGAAAAATAAAATTAGAGAAGGGAGTTGGGCAGTAGAAAAAACAGGTAAGATGTCTGCAATGTGATACAGGTGGGCCAGGAATTGAGCTTTGAGCTCTGTATGGAAGGGAACCCAACCTCTTAGTGACCAGTAATGCCTCCAAGACAAAACCAAAGTCGTGGAGGAGGGTCTGGGCCATGGGAGGAGTGTCTGTGAGGACTGGGGTAACGCCGAGAGCAACTTCTGAATAAGCAGCTTAAGGATGTTTCTTAAAACTTTCTTCACTGAATATGACGGCATAACGTGGCAATTGTGCTGAGAAAAAGCAGTTTTACAAATTTAGCAGGAAAAGCTACAAGCAGAAACAAAAAAGATGGGTATTGGGAAGATACAGGAAACCAACTGAAGGGCTGAGCTGAGCTGAACCTGACTTGGAACCAACCAGAGTGTAGAGGCCCTGGCTTCACTGGGACCAGAGGTTTTTGTTTGTTTTCTTAGAGCCAGTATCAATCTGCAGGCAATTCCAAGGATGTATTTTCAATTACTGGAGAAGGAAATGGCAACCTATTCTAGTACTCTTGCCTGGGAAATCCCATAGACAGAGGACCTGGCGGGCTACAGTCCAGAGGATCGCAAAAGTCAGGAACGACTCAGCGACTCAACAACAACATTTTCAATTACACCGGCTTTAAGAAGTTAAATGACCTTCTGGAACACTTTTCCAGGCCTCTGACTACATCTTCTACTACATATCTGCATAAACACTAATGCTTCAGTGATTGTCTCAAATATGGAAAAAACTGGGGCTTGGATGAGGGAAGTTTCAGAGAGGTATCAAACAGAAAAAGGCAAGCAAGGAAATTAATGTTCAAAAACTAGTTACTTAATGTTAAGTCACAATATTCAGCTATGGGGTCTTCTTCCAGTTTTGAAGCAAGATTGCATTATATAAGCCAGAGACGGAAGGAAGGAAGGAAGGTGTCCGCTTCTGCCTAATTTGAAACTGAGGCCTACCCATAGGATGGCACATTTATAAACGTTCCTGTGTGGTATTTTAGAAATCAGCATTCTCTCCAAGTCCAATTTATTTGGGCAAAAACACGCTTCTATTTCTTTTTGGTCACTTTGTAAAGCACTCAAAGGAACAGAGTTTAGCATCTACTCAAAAGCAGAGCTAGCAGAGAACTTGTTATTTGATTATCCTTACAAATGAAGGGAGCGCCACTCACAGCAGGCTGTTTCAGCCACAGTGGAGGTCCTGATTAGCTGCATGAGTTTTCCTAAACTATTTGTAGTGAAATAATCTACCATGTTAGCATTTACATGAAGATAATTAGATCTCGGAGTTAATATTCTCCGATAATCATTAGGGGAAGTAAACAATTCTCTAGGAGCTGTGGAGCTAACATTTAAGGCTGCTTGTAATTTCATAACAGTGAAAAATTTATTAAACAACCTATTTTTTCCATACCCAGAAGACTCAAAACAACCTTATGAGAGAACATAGCAAATGAGAGGAAAAGACCACTGGATTTCAGACATGGCTCTGCCTTTTACATTCACACTCCACAGAGGAAGACTCAGGTACCAATATATTTAGTCAATAAAACCCTAGCCTGCCTCTGGCTGGTCTCTGAGGCACAGAAATCAGCTCCTACTCCTAAGCCAGAGAGTGCGGTCTAACCCAGACATAAAATCTATCTTTCCTAGGCTGCTCTGGTCACAGAACTGCTTCAGGCTGATTTCATCAGGACAAGTAAGCACAGGTTGGAAAGGAACAGGAGCCCAAGTGCTAAGGGTCAACAGAAGTGACAATTCTGGCTAGAGTACCAAGAAAGGCCACCTGCAACCACAACTCGTTTACACACGTGGCAGTCCCGACGGCAGATTTGACAGAGCAGAGGTCTCCAAGGGCCTCCAGGACACTGGCACCAGGCAGTGGGAGAAGAGAGGTCATGTGAGACGCAGGCATCAAGAGAAAGGGTTTATGGCCTACCTGATGAGAGACTCGAGAATGGCAGGGGTGGGACCTTTCTGGAACTCCAGTTCTTTGTAGTGCAGCGCTTTGGCATATGCTCGGCACTTGGCAGCTCTCTCGCCCAGCAGGACAATGCCATTGTCATCTCTCAAAGGCAGGGGGCCCTGGAGGAGAGCAAAACCCCACAGCATAGAAAACAAATGGCAGACAGGCCACAGGCCAGAGTGGGTTATGCAGTGCTTCCCCTCTTCCCGCCAGCTGGCTCCCTGACAGGCTCACCTTGTCACTGTGTTCCATGAATTCAGCCAAATTTAAGAGGGTTTGCGTGACTTCTGCGATGTCCTGGGAGGTGAGGGCCAACTCGATACTTCTGATGAGCTCATCCTGCTGGTCCTCATTCAGCTCAGACCAGCAGGACACAAACGCAGCGTTAAAGAGATCCCTGAAGGCAGACAGGAGTGGAGACAAATGTTGGAAATGCCCCTCCTGCCTCTGATTGGTGCCACAAAGCCACAACTTAACAAGCTACTCCTGGCACTGATAATGGTTGTACAGGCCAAGGCAGTCCAACAGAACTTGCTGGAAATAGTTCCTATCTTCCCCACCCAATATGGCAGCCACTGGTCAATGAGCACTTGAACAGTAATAAGTATGACTAAGGAACTGAATTTTAAGTTTTAGTTACTTTTAATTAACCTAAATTGAAATAAGCACATGTGGCTCTAGTGACTGTTCAATTTTTCAGCACAGGTCCAGGGAAAACTGTGGGGGCAGGATGGAGTGGGAGAACGAAGAGCAAAACAAAATGACTTGTCTCCACAGTGTTTGCATCACTCTTTTTCATTGGAGGGGATGGACAGAAAGGGACTTTTAACATAGAAGCTGACATAACAGATTCAGTTAACATTCATCTTCAAATGATTCTTGGGATGTTTCTTCTCAGGCAATGTGAAAACTAATACCAGAAGTAGGCATTTGCTATTGCTTTTGAAAACATAAGCAGAACCCTTAGTTGGGTGGTCATAAACAAAGTGAAAACAGAGCTTAAGAAACGAGAAGCATCAGAAAACAGAACCCAAATGCGTAAGTCTTAAAACATTCCCTAAGCCAAACCTCTAACAGCTGGGGCCTTGGGAAGACCTGGGAGCAGGGGTACCATTCCCAGAATCACGACAACTATTTAAGACCACTACAGCACCACTTGGGTGGACACGTTTGCTACCCCTGACATCTGGACTTCAATCCTACCCTCTCGCTTTTGGTGAATGTGTGGAGAGGGAGTTGGAAACTACAGGATATGCCTGTATAATGTATGGGCTTAAGCACCTGACGCCTATACATCTATTTTTATTTACATACTTAAAGGGTTAGATCAGTTCAATGTATACATAATTTTGGAATCTGATGAAAGAAAACAAAATCTGAAATTCATAGGGTAACATGAAGACCAAGAGAAGCCCTGTGTACATTAAGAAGTAAGCTTTCTGATCTAGTTCCAAGGCTACGGTGGCTCCCAAATGAACATGCTTGGCATTAAGGGGACAGACACATGTGTGTGTATTTATCACAAACCTCTTTTGGATGAGGGTGTGCTCAAAAAGGACTTGAAGCAGACAAGAGGAAACACTATTTTTGCATACTATGGAAATAGAGAATGTGAAATCTGCACACTATGGAAACAGAGACTCCCTAGGAACAATTTTTTTTAAGCATTAAAAAATATTTGAAAGAAATCAGATGAACCAAATCATGGTATCCAAGTAGCAGTCTCAGGGACCATCTCTATTTCCACTAAATACACTCCAAAGAGCAAACCAGCCGTGATGATGAAAGTGAAATGGAATACTTCACTTTTTTGGTTCCTGCCAATGAAAAGATAGCTAATGAAATCATGCTTCATTACAAATAAGCACTGTCCATTGTAGAAAAACTTAGAAAATAATGAAAAAAAGAAAATAATTGCTCCTTAAATCCTCCTAGAGATAATCATTATTGTATTACTTTATAATCTTTTTCCTAGGTACACATATTTTTAATAGTTGAAATCCCACATTTGCACCATTTTGTATTCCATTTTATTCACATACATTATACCATGAATCTACATGTGTTACAACTTTTTATAAACCAAATTTTCAATGACTATTTAAGATTCACTGTGTAGGATTTACAGTATTTTTAAGGTAAATTCTATTTTCCAAAGATGGCTGCAGCACTAGCTCCTGTTCCACACATTCTTCTACGATCTATCCTGCTGCTGTTGCTGCTGCTAAGTCACTTCAGTCGTGTCTGACTCTGTGTGACCCCATGGAGAGCAGCCCACCAGGCCCCTCCATCCCTGGGATTCTCCAGGCAAGAATACTGGAGTGGGTTGTCATTTCCTTCTCCAATGTATGCAGGCATGCTAAGTCACTTCAGTCATGTCCGACTCTGTGCAACCCAAGGACAGCAGCCCACCTGGCTCCTCTGTCCACAGGATTCTCCAGGCAAGGATGCTGGAGTGGGTTGCCATTTCCTTTTTCCACTCCCCTATAAAAAAGTGGCATCCACGTCTCCTCTCCTTGAGCCTGAGTGGGTCTTTGTGACTTCTTTTGACAACAGAATGGGGCAGAAGTGACACTACATGACCCCCAAGGCAGGTTGTACAAGCACCACGCACTTCTGTGTCATGTGTCAGTCCCTTTGCGGTCACTCACTCCTGAATTAAGACAGTATTCAGTAAGGAAGCCCAAGCAACCCGTGGAGCAGGCCACACGGAGAGGAACCAAGGCCCTGGCCAGGGCTGAATCTTTGGCCAACTGTCAGCCCCAACTTGGCAGATGTATGAATGGGCCATCTTGGAGGTCAACCTTCTAGCCCCGGAACTAATACCCCTGCTGATACTGGGTGGGCCAGAGACAAACTGTTCCCACACTTCCTGCCCAAACTGCAGATTTGTGCATAGAATAAATAATTTTAGATGACTGTTGTGTTACACCACTAAGACTTGGGGACTTATGCAGTCACATGTAACTGGAACATCACTACTACTGGAAACAGATTATATTAAACTATTACATAGTTGTTTTCAGAGTTATAAATGACTTTGTAATTAAAATTTTGGACCTAAATCTACTAATGAAAGGTCTATTAGCAAGGTTAAGATGGATCTTCTTCCTATAATAAGAGCATGTTCAATTTGCCTTTTTATTTTTTACCCCAGAAGTTAACGAAATTAAAAATACCTTTTTACTCTTACTGTTAATAAAAACTAATTATTATATATTGCTTTCTACAGGCTAGTCCTCTTGATCACAATGTGAAGCTGGGAAGAAGGGAGCCCTGACACACCGCACCTGGCCATCGGGTTGTAGGCCTGTGCCAGGGCCCAGCAGGAGCGCAGGGAGGGTGACGAGGAGTCCTTCAGCAGCTCCAGGCTCAGCCGCCGCAGCCATTCCAACCAATCATCTTTGGAAACCCTTCTGGCAGCTCCCCAGGCCTATACACCACAGGCGACAAAGGAAAACCATCAGCTGTGAGGGCCTATTGTAAGGAGCCCTCGCCTATCTAATGATTATCCCACTTCTTTGGTTTATACAATTGTACCTCTCATGACAAAACTCCCTGAGTACAAATACAAAAGAGTAATATTTAATTAAAGTCATAAAACAAAAGCAGCAACCTCTGGAATATAACACAATATAGAGAACGCCTGTTTTACAACTCATCTGTGCTCAACTCTATCTGCCAAGCAGAGAGCTCCACAACCCCAGAGTGGATGGGGATCGTCACACTAAGAATGGCCTCCAGCAGTGTGGGAAGGGCCCAGGGCACCCTGCAGTGGGACACTGGCTCATCTGACAGTGCAGTCACACACGGAGGGGGAAATGCTCAGATCTGCACCATCATCAATAGTGCGACAAAGCCCAGAGGACACAGCACTATGTTGGAATGAGACAAAAGGAGCTGAACAGATAGAACTTTTACTTTGCAGTTAATCCCCTTCAATTTTCCTCAAAACTCTGAGCTCTCCTGGCACCAAGAGTTACTAGCAGGGGCAGCTTAGGGAGGTGGATGGAAAGACTCAGGCCCTGGGGCTGGGTAATAGAGGGTACTGGCCAGAAGCCACATTCTGTGCAGCTCGGCAACTTGAGTTCAAATCCCAGTTATGTAACGTATTGGGTGCCTAGTCTTGGGCAAGTTACTTAACTTTTCTGTGCCTCAGTTTCCTCCTCTGTAAAGTGTGGATAACAGTCCCCACTTCAGAGGGTGTTTTAAGGATTAACTAAGTTAATATGTGTAACAGACTTAGCACAGTGCTCAGCACAAGTTAGTGCTCTATGTGTGAGTGTCTGTCTGCTACTCTGAAGTTAGAAACACCTGGCTGGAATCCTGGCCCTGCCACTCAGCTGCTGAAGAAACTCTGGGCAAACTACTGGTATGCGGCATCTGAGTCTTAAGTCTTCCTCCTCCAGGAAAAAATGCATCTAAAGGGTCTAGCTGGAATAACGAGCAAAACATTGTTGCTTTTATTATCAAAATGACTTCTCTCTGAATTGGGCTAGCCCTAACTACTAAATCTTTAACTTCTAAAATATATTCTTAAAAGATTTTTCTGGCAGAACAGACAGGTCAATCCTCCCTAAACTAAGGGAGGATCAGATAAGTTAGAGCAGAAGTTCTCAAGGGAAGTCGTCCAGGGAGTGAAAGAGACCTGTGTGTGCTACATAACCTGACCACCACTAATCCAACCCACCATTTTCCTGGGATGAAACAGAAGTCTGCTGTAGCTTTTGACGAGTTACCAATAAGTGACAGTACATCAACTATTACTGTACATCAAAAACTGAAGTAGAGATACTGTAAGAGACAGCTTAAAAATTTTTGTCGATTCTCACTGACACAATGAGAACTCCTGAACTAAAAGAAGAGTGACACTAGATACCAAAGACTTTTAGACCTTATTCTGTGGAATGAAATGGGAACACCAAGTGCTTTTCAATCCACAGACTGCTGGTTTCCACCCTACACAGTGAGTCTCTGCATAGCAGCACTATATTACAAGGTATTTAAAAGTCAATCATATACAAGGAAGTAGTACTAATGTCTTTCGCCCTCTAAAGACGTGAGGCTGAGTTTGGGTGAGGCCAAGACAATGCAGCACAGTGGTTAAGAGACTGGTCTCTGGAGTCATACCTGGCTCACATCCTTGGCTCCTCCATCTACTGGCTGACATTGGACAAATTTCTTAACCTTTCAGTGTCCCAATGTCCACATCATAAAAGAGAGATGGTAATGACAGCACTGAACTCACATGGTTACTGTGAAGATTAAATGAATCAATACATATAAAGTGCTCACAACAGTGTCTGACAGACACATGGGAAGTGCCCAACAAGTGTAGATGGTGGTTATTGTGATCATTAACATTAGTACCATTCGATAAATGGTAGCAAATAGCTCTCCAAAAAATTTTGGCTTAGTGAACAACTGCACAATCTATCAAACATGATATGTGCCTCACAATGGCCTTTCCCTACTGCTTTGTAATTTAAAACATAATCAACTCTCAATTCTCTGAGTTTTACAGCAACTGTTCAAACTCCAGTTTCCTCTCATCACCCACCTTCTGCTGACTGCCTTATCTGTAACACTGGTGCACGCTGATGGAACGCCAGCTCATTCATTTAGAAGGTAAGCCCGGATCAATTACCATAAGACAGGAAATCAGCTGAGAATCTTGGAGGCATGCTGGAGGTATATATAAATGGCTTTTATGTTTTCTGTACTATGTAAATCCTCTATTAGCATAGCCAATAGAAGGGTGACTGAGGTGGCAAATTATTATTTTGAAGGCTGGTTAAAACTGACAAATATACCAATCCCTAGTTGTCATCACATGAATACATAGAAGCACAATTTACCTTTCGATGAAATGAATCTGAGCTTTAGGTGTAGAGAACTTTGCTTAGGGTTTTTGAACTTGATCTGTTCTTTCAGGTGAGACAAACTAAGATGCCTTCTTTTTCTCAAATCCTGGGTAAAAGGCAAAACTTCCTGGAAGCAAACTAGACCACTGGCGAATTTCCTAAAGCAGGGCGGCAGCTGCCTGGCTGGAAGGACATTCTGCACCAAGGCAGGCTGAAAATATCTGGGTGGAAACATGCATCTGGCCTCCTTGTCCAGCTCCTCCCTCCAGGGTGAGGTGTTAGCATGGTGGCCTCAGCAAACACTTGGGAATGCCAGGTGTCAGCCTTTTTCCTCCTGAGGTCTGGGACTAGCAATTACAAAACACACACAAGAGAGTAACATCATTCCTGACCCAGGGGTATTTTACCACTTTCATCTTAAATCATCAAACTTTTCTCAGTAGTGGTTACTTTGCAGTTGCCTATGTGGGTAAAGGCTGATGTCAGGAGTAAAGGCCAGTGTTCCAAAGCTGTATGTGAGCACATGCACACAGGTCTGCATGCAAATCTTTATGGGCTTGGCCAAGAGACCAAGTCAGCTGGGACCAACCCTGCCTAGTTCTTTACCTCTATCTGCTGCTGCACAGAAGTGCAGCTGCCTTGGGTCAACTGGTAATAAAGGAAAGAAAACTACGTTGAAATACAAACTGGGAGCTGTTTTCAGTCACCAGAAGTACTAAAGACTGATGCAAAATGTGGAAAATAAGCAACCTGATAAATTTACTTAAAAGTCAGTGAAGTATATGATTACTCTGTTTAGATCCATCAGAGATGCTTTGAACTGCCTATTTGTAAGTGGATAGCTGGTGGCATACGTGATGAGAAGCTGGTTTTATCCCAGGCTTTGGTCAGCACAGAGAATCCAGTATTGACCTGCAGAGATCTAAAATCCTTGCTACTCAAAGTGTGGTCCCGTGGACCACTGGCATCAGCCATTACCTGGGAGCTTATTAGAAATAGAGACTATCAAGGCCTGAGCTTCAGCCTGAATCAGAACAAGCATTTTAACAAGTTCCCCAGCATATGGTTAAGCCCAATGAGTCTGAGAAGTTTCTGAAGGACTGCTTTCAAGAGCCTGCATCAGTCTCAGTGCTAACTACAAGGCTGACTGGTTGTGTTCTATTCATGTAAAAAATGAGAATGCAAACTGCAACAAGTTCCACTGGGCTTTCCTGGTGGCTCAGTGGTAAAGAATTCACCTGCCAATGCAGGAAACACAGGTTTGATCCCCGATCTGAGAAGATCCCACGTGCCACGGTGCAACTAAGCCCATGCGCCACAACTACTGAGCCTATGCTTCAGCCCATGAGCCACCACTACTGAGCTCACGTGTCCTACGGCCCGTGCTCCACAACAGGAGAAGCCACTGCAATGAGAAGACCGTGACCCACAACTAGAGAGTAGCACCTAGAGAAAAGCCCGCACAGCAACAAAGACCAGCACAGCCAAAAATAAAATAATCAAATAAAATTATTAAAAAAAATAAGTTCCACCGCCAAAGCTCCAAGGGAACATAAAAGGACACCTTGTTCTTTACTTTCCTTATATTAAAAAACTGTATACTTCAGATACTTGGAGAAAGACAAAATGACCTAAGTTCACGGTATCCAGATTTTCAGAAAAATGCTTGGATTTTGGTTATTTTAGACAGAAGATAGCAAGAGCTGAAAGTTTCAAACAAGCAACAAGAGCAGGGCTCTCCTTTCCAAGTCCCCCAGGACACAATGGACTTGCCTTTTGGAGGTTGATGGTGCTGACGTGCAGTTTCTTCATGGGCCCCGTTTCCACTGGTCCACTGGCTAAGGCATCACCTTGGCCGCTCCTCAGCATTCGATGCTGGTAAATCAGAGGGTCCTCCTCCTCGTCAGCCAGGGTATACCCCTGCAACCAGAGTTTACAGAACACCTGCGACTCCGCAAGCTGCTCCAGGTTAGAAAACACCCTTAACCTTCAGGTGGGTCCCACCTTTCAGAAGAGCCAGGATTTAGCCAGGTACAGACAGAATGAATCATGACCGGGCTGTATTCTGCATTGAGACCAGTCTGCGTTGGTCAGTCCCAGTTGCTGACAAGCACTGACTTAGGAGTATGAGCATGCAACTGGCACATAAGCAATAAACATGATGAAGAGCTGGGGCAGCAAGGAGCTGCTTGCTGCCTGTTTTTGTCAGGCCTAAGGGCTAAGGCTGGTTTCTACATTTTTTTAAATGACTGAAAAAATAATTGAAAGAAGACTGATATTCTGCAACACATGAAAATTATTAGAGAATCATATTTTGGTGTCCATAAATAGTTTTACTGGAATGCACCCTGGCTCATGTGCTTATGGATGCCTATGGCTGCTTCCAGGTGGCAGTGGCAGAGCTGAGTAGTTTCATCAGAGACCACTGAGCCTGCAAAACTGAAAAAATGCACTATCTTGACAGAAGTTTGCCAATCCCTAGTTCAGAGCCAAAGGGCTTCCTCAGTGGCTCAGCGGTAAAGAATCTGCCTGCGATGCAGGAGCCTCAGGAGACGGGTTCGATCCCTGGGTAGGGAAGATCCCTTAGAGGAGGGCATGGTAATCCACTCCAGTGTTCTTGCCTGGAGAATCCCATGGACAGAGGCGCCTGGTGGGCTACAGTCCATAGGGTTGCAAAGAGTTGGACACAACTGAACCGACTTAGCTCAGCACAGCACAGTTCAGAGCTAAAAAGCTGCATATATACCCATTGCTAAGAATACCAGTTAAGAAAGATGATGAGGGGGCTTGAGAGCAGAAACAAAGCACAGCTCACCTTGACTATCCTGCAGATGAGGACATCGTAGCGCTGATGGTTGATTCGGTGTCTCACCAGAACTTTGTTCACCATTGGAATGAAAATTTGGTACTGCAAGAGGAGAGCAAACAGAGCAGAAACCATTACTTTGGAGAGTGGGAAAGAGAGAAAAGATTATTAGCACTGCCTTATTACAGCTATTACTTCGGGGTTTGGGACTAGCTCTGTGGTTGCAGGAGAATCACTTTCTGGCCCCTGGGCTATGATCCTCACACCCACCGCCTTCCATCTGGGTCACTGCAACTGGCTTTTACGGTAATGGTCTCTCTGCTTCCACTCTTGGCCCAGTCTGTTCTTCCACACAGCACTAAGAGCCATCATTTAAAAATGTTAGGTCAGATCACAGTATTCCTGTGCTCAATCTCTCCAAAGACTTTCAGTGTTTCTCAGAGTAAAAGCCAAAGTACTTACAATGAAACAGCAATGTGCAAATTCTCGTGGGCGTCAGAATCACCTGGAAGGCATATGAAACCAGAGACTGCTGCACTCACAATCAGAGCTCTGGCTCGGCAGGTCCTGGGGAACCTGCAGTTCTAATGGCACCCAGCTATGTAGATACTGATGCTGCCTGTCGGGGAATCACATTCTGAGAACCACTGGTCACAATATGTAGCTTCCAGTGGGCCCATCACCAGCCCAGCCCTCACAAGGTTCTCTATGATCTTTCCAAGCCCTTTCCCCTGCTCCCCTGCTGAAGTCATTACTCTGCTGTTCCCTCCCTTCAGGTTCTGCCTTCTGGAACCTGTGCCTTTGCTCTTCCTTGTGCCTGCAGCCAGCTCCCTGGGCCTGGGCCTTTCTGTTACTTAGGTCTCTGCTGAAATGTCACCTTATCAGAGTGGTCTTCCTCACCTCCCCTAAAGAAACAGCGTCTCTCCCCACCCGTCACCCTCACGAGATAAATGATGTCTCAGAGCTTTGCTTCACCGGAACATGAGCTCTGTGGGAACAAGGACATCATTCTGTTCACTGCATCGTCCCCAGAACAGGACTCAGCCCACAGAGGTGGCTCAATAAACACTTGCTGAATGAAGAAGGGAAAAAGGGCATAAATGATTCCCCTCTGAGAGTGGTTGAGGCCTACAGACTGACAAGCGAAGGAGTTCGCTAAGACAGAAGAGCATGTGTGTCGAGGACTCCCGCCTCACCTTCTTTCCCAGCTGAAAGACGAGTGAAGACAACGTGTCCATTGCTGTGGAACGGAGTTCTGGGCTCTGGTCCAGTGTGCGTACAATCGGATGAATGATCCGAGAGGCATAGTCCGTGAAATCCAGAGACTCTGTCAGACGGTCCACAGTCTCTAGCGCGGCCCTACAACAACCGCTGAGATATAGTAACTACTGACACAGAGCCCAGAGTAACAGAAACAACTGAGGGCTACCTTAACAACTGGCACCTATTGGGAAGGAATGGCTTCTGACGTTATTTTGGGTGCACAGAGCCAACACGCACTGCAGTGGGATGGGGACAGTTAAGATTTCCAGAAGCCTGGTACACTTCTGGACTAACCTAATGGGAGTACATTTCTGGACTAACCTAAAATGACAAAAAAAAAAAAAAAAGAAAGAAAGATGGCCCAGGAACTTAGGAAAAGGACATTTTCAACAAGACATTTTAATGGTTAACTAGATTGATGACTGTTAGTCCCAGAGGGCAGGTGCTCACTTTCGAGAAGGCAATGGGGCTTCGGGGGCGTCAAATAACTTCACGATCGGGGGCAGCAACAAATGCAGATAGTCATCCAGGTTGGCACCGAACAGCTGGATTGCAGCCAGCAACTGCAAAGAGGAGCAGAGGCACGGCAATGAACAAGTACAGTCAGGGACCAAGTCCCTAAGTCTACAAAGGGTGGCAGTGGTAGGATAATTCCAAATTTGGGGGGCACTCTGAACAGACTTTAATAAGTTACTTGGAATTATATTCTCTTGGTAGCACAGTCTCCCCTCATATTGTTTTGCTTATATGCTACTTTTCTTTCTCTGAGCGTATTTCAATTGTAAGGAATCAGTGGCTGGGTAATAGAGAAAACTGCTCTGCCATAAACATTTACCAAGATTATTCCATTAAAGGAGACAAAACATAAAGATAATCAAGAAAGGGTCAGAAACATTGAATAAGCTGCACACTGCACACTTCAGGTACTGAAGTATTTCCCTAGATTCCATCTTTTAGGCTGAGTACCACCCTGTCACTCAGAACAGGTTCTCGTCTCTTAGATGACCAACTGGGGACTCTGACAGACTCTGGAAACCTCTCTAGAGGATGCCCCGGGATACTTACCTTGATGGAGACGATGCGGCCTGAGCTATTGTCATGCATGAAGACACGAAGCATGTGTGGAATCAGCTGGGGCAGGTAGAGCTTAAATTCACCCCCGAGGGCTACCACAATCTGCTCAATGAGGAGAATGATTGTGCTCTGGATGGAGGTGTTCATGACCCAGAATTCCTAGGAAGGGGGAAGACAAAGGAGCAAAGTCAGGGGCCCTTCTGTTGAAACAGGAACCAAGGAACTAAGATAGCTAAAAAGAAGCAGAAAGGCAGTGAGCATGGTCTTCCCCATGGAACCCTTCCCTGTCCTCCGCTCCCCAGGTCCTCCTGTACCCCACATCACAATGAACAGCTAAGCTGCATCTCCCCGAAAGCACCAGACTACTTTCATCCTCTGTGCTTCGCTCATGCTGCTCTCTGCTTAGATCCCACCTCTTGTCAGCTAAGCCCCACCTCTTCCCAGACCTGGCTCAAGCCTCATTTCTACTCAGAAGCCTTTCCTGTCTCTTTCCATCATACACTGTGGGTCCCTCTGCTCTCCTCTTTCCAGCACCTGCAATACTTAATTTTTTGTTTTTTTTGCTATCCTCCCTCGATTCAGCTGTAGGCTAGTTAAGGGCATGAAACCCGCTGATACATCTGTCTCCCTGAATCCAGCAGAGAGCCTGGTATATTCCAGCCACCCAAACCCATTTACAGAATGAATGGACCACCAGCTCTGCAGTGCTCTAGGAGCTCGCTAGTTGTCCAGGGTGGTTCTGCTTTGGGTACCACCTGGGCTCTGCCAGGCGGCAACTCTAGTGTTAACAAGATTTCCTGCTCTTTCTAAATAGACTTTGCTCAACAGCATCTCACATCTGTTCCAAACCATTTTCAGGACAAGAGAGTGCCACAAAGAGTATTTTTCTACAGTTATCCAATTATATCCCACATAAGTTACTAAAATGAAAACCTGGCCAACTGGCTCCAGATCCTGTCTTAGTACTACAAAGCAAATTGGTCTAACCTCTCACTCCAAGGAAAGCTGTCACTTCAAATCAATTCAGAAAGATCGTTGCCTAGTACTTTATTTAAAACCTCCAGACCAGGAGACTTAATGATGGCAACATATGCATATTAGTACTCTTGGTTGTTGCTAAGTCATGTCCGACTCTTTTGTGACCCCCATGGACTATAGCCCACCAGGCTCTTCTGTCCATGGGATTTCCCAGGCAAGAACACTGGAGTGGGCTGCCATTTCCTTCTCCAGGGGATCCTCTTGACCCAGGGATTGAACCCGAGTCTCCTGCTTGGCAGGTGGATTCTTTACCACTGAGCTACCAGGGAAGCCTGTTGGGCTTCCATTTAAATCAGAGTAGAAGTCAATGAAAAAACAAAAAAAAAAAGACAACTCCTTGGATGAAAGGCTTTAAAAGAAGTCTAAGTGGCTCAGTGGGCCTGCCAATGAAAGAGATGGGGGTTCAATCACTGGGTTGGGAAGATCCCACGGAGAAGGAAATGGTAAACCACTCCAGTATTCTTGCCTGGGAAATCCCACAGACAGAGGAGCCTGGCGGGCTGCAGTGCTTGGGGACACAAAGTGTCTGGCATGACTGAGCACGCACACATTACAACTACTACTCTCCACTGGAAGACTACCGGAACTCCTCACAAGGGGTTTCCCCTACCTCAAAGAAGCCAGACAGCCTCCCCAGGGATGTCAGCTGGATCACTGTTCACAAAGCCCAAGCTCTCCCTGGGCTGGGGGGAGCTTACTAAAATGCTGGATCGAGAGCCAAGGCAAGAGCCCTGTTGCACCTTCTGTATCCTGAAGGGAGTGAAAGCTGGATTTGGCAGGTGTAAGGCTCCCTGCCCCAAACCCCTATGCTTTGGCCATAAGTCTTTTTTTGGGAAGCAAGTCACAGATTACTTCAGCTTTGACCCAAGAGCACACTGCTTCCTCCTGTGCCACTCCCCACTTCCCTAATTCCATCCGACAAGCTCTTCAGCCCCCTGCAGCTCTCACTTATTTATACATATAGGAGTTATTTGGTTCTGAGGACTCATTTTTGGGGAAGCTCCATTTTTGAAGCCAGTCATTTGATTTTAGCCCTGCTGCCTCCTTCAAGCCAACTACAAAGGGCTGGTGTAGAAGAACAAAAATGACTGGAAGAAGTGTCTTCCAAATTTTTTAGGACACAGCCATCTCTGCAAAGCAACCTCCCCAGCAGAGACACTGAAATTATAAAGAACAGTAGGAAGCAGCCTCCCCAACTTCAAAACAGAAAAACGATACTATGGGGTCAATGGGGTGTCCTGTGTACCTGCTTAAAGCACATTATAACATCTGGGATACGAGCCCCCTCTCAGATGTGACTGCAGTCAGAAGGCAGCAGTCAGGCTGTAGAAAGCATCAGGAGAAAGCATCACCTTCCTCCTCAGAGTCTGACAGGAGCCCATCATATTTAATGGCCTCAGGAAGGCCCAATCCTCAGTCCTCTCTTAAGGCCATGGTTTTATAGGCAGTAAGGAAGAGGGCTTTTGTGGGAATAGTGAAGCACGGCTGTGATATTAAAGTGAAATTGCTCTGCTGTGTGTGAGGCAAGGATCTCAAGTCTATTTCTGGCAGAACAATTACTTCAGGATTTCTCCTCAGACTTCACACCTTGAACTCCTGTACCTGGGAGCCTGTAGCCATGGCCCCTCCACCCTTTCATGATCCACTGGGATACCATGCTCCACTTTTCATCCTCAGGTTGTAACAGCTCTATGACGACCCATAAAAAACATGTCCACGTCATCCAAACCTGCTTCCAGACGCTCCTGGACCCAAACCCCAAGGAACGGGCCAAAGCATTCATTTCTACTCACTCTCATGAGCGTGACTATCTCATCCATGTAAGGTCTGATGTGGCTCTTCACAAAGGACACCAACATTCCCAGCTGCTGGAACAGAAACTGAAACAGAGACGAGGTCAGCATGTTGGCACCACAAACGATGTGGAACTCCCAGGCCTACCCAGGGTCCACGTGAACCAATAAAGACAACCATGGAATTGGCTTCTGTACCACCCTATCTGCTGAGACTAAGCTTCAAAGAATGAAATTTAAAACTGTCGGCGGGAATGGTGGTGGGAGCTCAAACAACTGCCAGTGGCTTTACTCGCTAGGTGAGGCAGTTTCTGCTCAGCGGGGGCTTTGGGGCCAGACTAGCTGTTCTGAGTCATTTCTGTTACCTACTAGCTTCGTAACCTTCATTTAACTTCTCTGCACTCAGCCTCTTCAGTGGGAAAATGAGAGATAACAGTTCTTATCTCATAGGCCTGGTCTAAGAGTTAAATGTGCTGATACCTGGAGAGCACTAGAACAGGGACACAAATACTGTTAAAAGCCCAGCAAACACCATCTACTGGTGAAGGATTACTAAAAACGTAAAAAAGGACATGAAATTTTTAATTAACTATAAACGTATCTTTTATTAATTTAGTTAATTAACTGTAAATGTATTATTTTGCTTATTTTGTTTGTCTTAATTTACTACCACTTACTTTCTAAAATAAATACTTCTAACCATTATGGGCATCGTGATTCATTTGTAGTAATTAACTTAATTAGGTCTTAATTAATTAGCTAATTGTGTCTCTAAGACACTGTAAACCAAAACAGCAAGCAAATTGAGGGAGGGATGGGATAAGGAGATTCTATTTAGGCTGGTATCTTGCCACTATCAAGAGATGCCATTCATGAAATAAAGTTAGGAGTAAGGACAGCTTTGGTAAGAGAACTCCCAACTCTTTCCAGGTTTAAGATGTCTTCAAGGCGTAGTTTTTATTTTGTTATGATCCTCCGATAGTGCTCCATGTCAACATCAAGTAGCAAATCATACTCTAAACCCATGCCCCCAATTTTTATAGCTCTCTGCCTTTGCTGCCCTCCACTAACAAGGATAATTTCATACATATATATTTCCACCCTTATCCATGTTTTAAAACTTGGCTAAGTTTTAAAAATAAAGTGCTTCAAATAGTGAGTAATGGGCTGGCAGAACTCATTACCTAAAGAAGTGAGATTGACAGGCCTCTTCAATTATAGGACTGGGCTCAGAGAGTATGGAATAATTCTCCAAGTTCAACGATACCAGTGGATTCTAAGGGGGTTAGAACCCAGTTCCACGTGGGACACAGGCCTGACTCAGTGGAACTATCTCTTCCTAACTCCTGGGCACCTCCTTACAGAACCGCTGCTGACAGTTTCTGTGAAATGGTCCCTACAGTACATTACAGAGATCAAGGGACAAGAGACTCTAAAATACAATAGTTCTTGAGTTAAATTTGTGTGATGCACAACATAAGAGGAGGTAGAAAGTCTAAGCTGGAGGAAAAGCAGGGCACTGCGGATGGCAGGGAGGTCAAAGGAAACCTCGAGACAAAAGCATCCTGATCGTGCTGTTGTTTCCCATGAGGTGTCCAGCGGCAGCCTCTCCAGTGGCTGATTCACAGGCAGGCACATCAGTCCCAGGCAGGGAGCCCAGGCAGTCACCTCATTTCTTCTCCCTTAGATTCTTTCACAAGCTTTTTTCTCTTTTCCCTCCTGAATATTAGTATTTTAAAAGAACACATAGTTTTGTTCCTGAAAATACTTTCCTGGTGGCTCAGATGGTACAGAGTTCACCTGCAATGCAGGAGACCCAGGTTCGATCCCTGGGTTGGGAAGATCCCCTGGAGAAGGAAATGGCAATCCACTCCAGTATCTTTGCCTGGAGAATTTGTGGACAGAGGAACCTGGTGAGCTGCAGTCCATGGGGTCACAAAGAGTTGGACACGACTGAATGACTACCACTTTCACTTCGAGATGCCCTCCCAGGTCCCCTTGCTATGAAAAGCCTAAAAATAATGCATAAAAGATGACAAACACTGTTGGTACATTATCTGAACTGAAACCTTTTACATAAAGCCAAACCTTCAAAAAGTTACATATAAAGAAAAATGGTGAGGCTCTCCACCCCACAATCTGTCCACTGGCAAAAGGAGACAAATAATCTGCCAGTCTTGAGGTCGAGATAGAAGACAGTCTTCCTAAAAGTGTGTAATTTTAGGCCACACCCACACGATGAGTTTAGTTAACTTTTAACTACTTGTGTGGCTTGAGAAACTCTAAGCCAAGAATCTAACTTCAGTTCTCCTGGACCACGTGGTAGAAGCAAATGCAAACCCTCACTGGAGAGACGCAAGTTCAGAGCATATATTCCAGTATTACTGCTCCAGGGGGAGCCCAGCTGAATATAATGCGTGATCCAAAATTGTAAAACATACAAGGACAGACTTACAGGCTTGCTGCCAGCATGACTTGGCAAAAACAATAAACAACAGAATTAGACCCATCGAAAATCCTATATATAGTAGAATTCAGTTCAATTCAGTCACTTGGTCTTGTCTGACTCTTTGCGACCCCATAGACTGCAGCACTCCAGGCTTCTCTGGAATTTGTGGACAGAGAATATAAAACAAATCTGCTTAAAATGCTTAAAGGAATAAGAATGAGAATTTTAAAAAATGAGTCAGGAACAAAGTACTATAAAAATATTAGGCGTGTTGCAAAGAACCCAGGATGACTTTAGAAATTATAAAATGTAGTAGGAACTAAAAACTCAATAACAGATCAAAGACATGGTTAAAGAATCAATGAACAGAAAATGGATGTGCAGACACATTCAGAATGCATCTCTGAGAGACAAAGATGAACTACACGATAAGAAACTAAGAGACATTAAGGAGAAAGTGAGAAGCCCCACATGTTGAATCAAATTCTGGAAGGAAAAATAGAAGGATGGAATCTTCATATTCAGACAGTCCACAAATCCCCAGCAAGGTTAAAAAGAGAAATGCAAATGCAGATTTGCAGTCCTGAAACCTCAGGACAACAAAAACGATGAGAAGATCCCAAACGGTCACAAAGGAAAGGGAGATTAAATACAAAGGAATTATAATTTTTCAAGAGCAACAAAAGAAGTCAGAAAACAGTGGGATAACATCTATAGCTGAAGGAGAATCCAGGATCGTATTCTCAGCTAAAAAAAGGTTTTAAAAGAGGGTGAAATAAAGATTTTTTTTTTCAGATAAACAAAAACAGCATTTACTTCAATGGATGCTCAGAAAAGGTATCTGGCTTAGAGAGAACGAAAATGACCCTAGGAGGAAGCTGAAGTGAATCTTCATAAGATTCACTTCATAAGAAATGAAGTGGCAAATGTGGATAAATATAAACAAATATTGTTTGAATAAAATAATAAGGTTTAATTTGGTATAAAAAAAGTGATACTACATAATATAAGAGGGAAGGGAGGTACTTTGAGCAGTCATCCCAAGTTCTGTATATTGTTCAGTGAAAAGGACAGACATAATGATTAATTTTAGACTTTGCTATATAAGATATGCAAATCGAATTTTATGGGTGAAAAAGATAAATTTGGACCCATTTCTCAATCTGTACACTGGGATATATACCAAAGAGCTCAAAGATCTAAATGTAAAAAGTGAAGCCATTTAAGTATTGATACAAGAAGAAACAGAGGTGAAAACGATGTATACACAAAGCTTTTCACTGCGGGATTATTTTAAATACCAAAGACTGGAAAAAATACAAACAGTCATCAGCAGGAACTGGTCAAATAGCTATGGTATGTTCACACAATGAAGTCCCACGTGTCTCTAAAGGAACAAAGGCGTTTCTCAATACACTGCCATGGTGTGAACTCCAGGATATGCTGTTGTGAAAGTGGGAAAAAAGCGAAGTTCCGAAGGTTTATATTATGTTACCTTCTGAGGAAAGGAGGTAGTAGACAAATATTTTCTCATATTTTCAATAATAAACAGTGAAAACATAAAATTTAAAAACTGGAAAAGCTGGTTACCTTAGGGGGAAGCATAGTAGGCAGAATTATGGCACCTCCAAAGACGTCCAGGTCCTAATTCCTAGACCTGTGAATAAACTACTTTACACGACAAGGGGGGCTTTGGAGGATGTGATTAGGGGGTCAGGACGCCAAGATACAGAGATTATCAGGGTGGGCCCAATCTAATTACAGGAATCCTTAAAAGCAGAGAGCCTTTACCTGTTATGTTCAGAGAGAAAGATTTGAGGGCAAAAGAAAAGTCAAAGAGATACAGTGTTGCTGACTTTGAAGAAGCAAGGAGGTGGCCAAAGAAGGCAGGCAGCCTCTAGAAGCCAGAAAAAGCAAGGAAAAGGGTTCCCCCTAGAGCCTCCAGGAAGGAACACAGCCATAAGCGCACCCTGCTTCCAGTTCAGTATGATCGATGTCAGACTGACGACCTAAAGACCTGTAAGACAATCAATCTGTGTTGTTTCAAGCTCCTACGTTGGTGGTGACTTGCTACAGCAAGGCGAATGACAGAGGAAAGAAGAAACAAGGTATGAGAATGGAGACAGAAGCTAGTCTTTGCTGAATATATCAGTCTTTTGTCTTACAGTTTTGACTTAGCAATTATGCTAATGTCTTACAAACCTAGAATGAAAGTTAAATTAGAAAAACACAAGAAATTTCTAAAAATTGAAAGGAAATAGGAATAAATAAATTTAACTATAAACCAAGTTGGTTTCACATCACTCAAAGGATTATTTCAAGTGACTCTGAACACAGTATTTTGGTGTATATTCCCAATAGGACACATCTTCAGAACAAAAACGAACTGCAAAAAACCTTGACCTGCACTCAGTAATCATAGTTAATGCTTGGTCATTTACTGTTTATATGTATAAACAATACATATACTCTGCAATATAAAACAAGTACTTACAGAGATCTCAGAACAAAGGAATCAAGATTTTCAGTGTAACAGGAAAGAGATACAAGTATAAAGTCAAAGAAGTAAAAAACAACTCTTTAATCTTAAATTTGAAATATCAGTATTAAGGTATGGATTATTTTTCCTTTTTAAAAACTACATATTTCTAGTTCTGTTCACTGAGAAGGCCTAGAAACAGTGACACAGCAGCAGCAAAGAGCATCCTAGCATACAAACTGCTGTCTCTATGTTCCATCTCTTACTTGAAGAAACCACAGCTCCTTGCAAGTGGCTATGCTGAGGCTGGAGTATAAGTCTGAAGTATCTTTTTTTTTTTTTTGCCAGAAAGAAAGAAAGTGATCAAAGACTAAGATCACTGGGCAGTTTAAAAAGAACACAAAGCCGGGTAGATTGAAATAATTAGATCATTAAAAGAAGACTGTCTTCAATACATAAATCCATGTATTGGCAGTGATATTCCAAAAAATGTCAGGGGGTCGAGGGGGTTGCCTGGGTCACCCTTTGAGAGACTGTCAGGGACCTGATTCATTATTCTGAAAAAGCGATGAAAGAATCCTGAGTCTGTTCTGCCCTTCCTGAATGAACTAGCCTTTAAATTGACTAAACTGTTGATGACATAAAGTTTTTTATAGATGATTTCTAACTAATAAATCCAGAAGGAATAACAGAAAATCACCACTTTGCAACTGCTATTCAAATAACAGTTCTAGGAAACAATAATCAATAAATACTAAAGTGATTGAGATAAAGGCGGAGGAAGAATGCAGAATCACACCGCCTGAATCCTCTGGTGAACCTGCACTTCACTAGAAGTGGATCACTTAGAAAATACCTGTTTACTAAATGCCCAAATACGAAGTATATGGTACTACCTATGAAGTATTTCTTGCCAAAAGAATAAAACCGGAAAATAATGAATCCTCTAAATCTAACCGGTCTACAAGAAACATTAAAAGACATCTTGATAATACAAGCAGGCAAATCCAGAATGGAAAATTCTATAGGACAAATGACCTGGTTTCTTCCACAAATACACAGAGTGAAAAGCAAAAAAGTGAGGGGAAAAGGAGAAGATACAGAAAGAGAATTAGATATATCAGCCAAGTGCCATGTTATTTGGATTCTGATTTGAATAAGCCAAATGTGAAAAGAAAATTTTAAGACAAACAAGGATAGCTGAAGAAGGGTTGGTATTAGATTACATTAAAGAATTTCATTAATTCATTAATTTCATAGGTGTTGTAATTGTGGTTATATGGAGAGGAGAGAACTGAATGGTGAAATATTATTTTATCTAGAATTTGCTTTAAAATGCCCCAGAAAAACAGTGTGTGTGAATGTGTGTGTGTGTGTGTGTGTGTGTGTGTGTGTCTAGGGCGGGCAGGTAATAAGATGAAACCAAATTGATAAGATACTTATAACTGTTGATGAGTATGAGAATTTAATATAAGTTGTCTACTTTTCGTTTATGGTTAAAACATTCCATTACAAAATAGAGGGCAAGAGATAAGAAAATGAAAGCTCAATCAAGCCCCAAAAAGAAAAGAAAGAAAATACACAAGGTAGGACAAAAATAACGCACTGTGTAAGATGGTGGGTATCAACCTAAATTTATCAGCAATCACAATAAATGTAACTGGACTGAAATGTACTACTTGAAAGACAAAGATTTTCAAATAGATTAAAAGTTAATCTAGCCATATTATTATATATATTATTATGAAATACCAACCTGAAGCAAAAAGTCAAAAGACAGTCAAAAGTAAAAAGATAAGAAAAGACACGCATCTCCAAAAAAAGCTGGTATAACTAAATTAACATTAGTCAAAACAAATCTCAAGGTATTATCAAAGACAAAAAGGGTCTGTAAAATGATAAAAGATTCAGCTCACCAGGAAGATATGATGATTTAAAATGTGTATGCACCTAATGATATAATCCCCAAATTAACTACACTATGAGAAATTTATAAATCTATCCTTGTAAAAGAGAATTTTTATTTTACTTCTCTTAGTACTTGATAGATTAAGCAAACAAATATTAATAATGATATAAAAGATTCAAATACAAGTTCAAATCTAATAACATATGTAAAACCTTGTGCCTAACATTAGCAAATACACCCTATTCCCAAGTGCAGAGGAAATGTTTGCTGAAAACAATCAAGCATTAGATGATTAAGGCAGTTACAGCACACATCAAAGAATCATAAACCCAAAGCAATTGAGTTAGAAACTGCTATCCAAGAAAGAGATTTAAAATCCTACATTTGCAAATTAAAATACCCACTTCTAACTAACTCGATGATGAAAGAAGTCATAACAAAGATTAGAAAATACTTCTGAACAGTAATGAAAACACATTATTATTCAGCAATAAAAAAGGAATGAACAACCTGAACAACACAGATCAATCTCAAAAGTGAAAGAAGCCAAACACAAAAAAACTGTGTATGCTTCTAATTCTATGCATATGTCCAGAAAAGGCAAATCTACAGAGGCAGAAAGTAGGTAAATGGTTGCCTAGAGTTGGGATAGGAATGGAAAATGACTGCAAACGGGCAGGAGGTTTCTCTCTGGGGTTATGAGAATTTTCTAAAATTAGATTGTAGTGATGTTGCAACTCTGCAAATATACTAAAAATCATTGGATTTTACATGCAAGAAGGACATAAGAAGGATATATTTTTATGGCATGTAAATTTCACCTCAATAAAGTTTTTGAATGCAGCAGCTACATTTAATTTGCAAATTAAAATATACACTTCTAATTTAACTTGGAGTTAAATGTACAGCCTTAACAGATTACATTTAGACAAGGAGAAACATCAACCATAAAGAAGCTAATATCTAATAATTCTTTTTTAAAGCAGAAATAAGAAAATAGAAGCAAAGTAATAGTAAAGAGCAGATTAATGAAATAGAAACAAAGATATAAGAGAGAAGAGAAACATGGGACTTTCCTGATGGTCTAGTGGCTAAGACTCCCAACACAGGGGGTGCAGGTTTGATCCTTGGTCAGGGAACTAGATCCCACATGACACAATTAAAGAGTTCCCATGTTGCAACTAGATCCCTCATGCTGAAACTAAGATCCAGGGCAGCCAGAAAATAATACACGTAAATTTTAAACTTTTTTAAAAAGAAGAGAAACAAAAGCAAAAATTGGTTCTTTGAAAAATACTATGACAAACCTCTACCAAAAAATTAAAATATAAAATAGTGAACAACTTCATACCAATAGATTTTACTATTCAGATAAAACAAATACTTTCTTAGAAAAATGTGACTCAAATTGTCTTAAAAAGAAACAGAAAAGCTAAACAAATCTTTGAAACTGTGGTTAAAAAAAAATTATAGGTCAATTCCTCTCAGGAACACAGATGTAAAAATTCTAAATTACATATTAGATAGAAAATCAATGTATTAAAAAATATAACCAAGATGATTTTGACACAAGATATCAAGGGTATTTTTAGCACTAAAACACGTATCAGTGTAATTCAACATATTAATATATTAAAAGAAAAAAACCAAATGATTATCACAAGATTAAAAAAAAAAGGCATTTGATAAAGCTAATACTTATTCATGACAGATACTCTTTAGCAAATAATACCATAAGGGAATATTTATATCTTTAAAAAGCTACCTATCAAAAACCTACAACAAACATTATGTTTATTGCTGAAATTTTAACTGCAGACCCATTACATCAGGAACAAGATTAAAGGTTTCCTCTATTACAGTCTACTCAACACTACAGTGAAGGTCCTAGGAAGAAAAGTAACAACAGCTTTAATGACTAAAACAAAAAAGGCAAAACTGCTTTTTATTTTCTGCAGATTATATGATTATCTAGTGAAAACCTGGGAAAATATACAGGTAACTTATTAGAATTAGTAAGAAATCAATGAGGTTGATTATGTAAAAATAAACTGCACTTGTACACTTTAGGAGCAAAGCTAGAAAATACATTTTCTAAAAAACATACTATCTTTTCTGAATGTACATCAAGTTGACCATATGATCAGAGAAGGAAAAATAATTACTTCCAATATCTTTTAAAGGCAGTACTCTGACTGTATACCCTTGTGGAATATATTCTAAGAACAGCAGGAACTGCAAAGCCACCTTGAACTGTATTCAGTAGGTTTGCTGTAGGTAGTGGTACAGGTACGGTAATCACAGAACTACAGTGCGGGCTCTATGGTTTAGAGAAAGAAAAAGACCAAGAGAGAGGAAGAGGAAGAGAAAGGGGAAAATTATTCTTTACAGAAAAATGCCAGCTATTAGAAGCAGAAGGAATAAAAGAACTAAAGTCATTACTTTACAAACAGCATGATAACTGATTTCAGCAAGGATCCTCAATGGAGGCTAAAATCACTGGGTGAAAGGTAGCTGGGGAAGAGGACAGTCACACAGTCTCAAAGCTATTACCCCACACGCTACTGATGACTGAGGCAAACAGGTAACTTTAAATGGAGAGATCTGATAAACACCAACCGTACCACGTGCTCAAACTTAGGACCAACAATAACAGGACAAACTGACATTACCAGATCCAATAAGAAGTATTGTAACTGCACCTCTGGAGTATTCACAGAAGTGTGTGACTTAAATCTAGTCATGAAGAAGAAATCAGAAATCCACTGTGGGATGTTCCATCAGATTACTGGACTGAACACTAGATTACTGAGAATAACAATGCTGTCCCGTCCCACCAGCCACTCATCTTTTAGCCATTCTGAATGATATGACAGGAAGCTGGGTTGAGCTGATGAATCCTACACACCTAGGTGTCAGAAGCTCAGGGAAGTTAATGGCAAGCAGAGTCCATTATAAGGAAGCCAAGGCGCAGATGGACCTTCCACACAGGCACTGGGCAGGGAGGAGCAAGGGTCAGGGGTTTAGGCACTTACTTCCCGGATGGCCCCGTCACAAACCCGAATGACATTCAGGAATGTGGGCATGACCTGGGGCAGGAACTGCACGCACTTGAGCCCCAGGGACTTGAAGATGAAGGTGATAGCCTGGACAACCATGGTGTGGTGGTGAGAGAGGGACTGGTCTCGGAAGATGCGCATCAGGGCCACCATGGACACGGCCGGGTAGAACTCGTCTAGAGGCAGGTTCCCCATGTTGACCAGCATCTCGCTGGTGCTGTAGTCAGCTAGGACCAAACAGCAATGAGGGTCGTGAGCTACACGCGACTCTCACTGTGGACAAAACATGGTTAACAACAAACAAAAATCCTCCAGACACTCATTAGCATTCGTGTCTCTCTCCCTGCCACATTCTAACAGCACTGGGAATACAGGGTATATTAGGAACCAATGAATAGGCTCTCACCATGAAGGACACAGAGTTTTTGGCTTGTCTGTTATCTAAACTATGAAAGCCTAAAACAGTACATGATAGGTTTGCTTTAAATTGCTGTGTTTAATTTAGCTTCTTATCATTCCAGTTCACAACTTTGTAGCTGAAACCATCAATAAAAATAATTACTCCCCCAAGTGAAAGTAAGGGGGATTAAATTAGGTAAACATCTGTTCAGCAGTTGCTTGGTCCCCCTGGGGAATTCAGACAAGTTAGCAACAAATGCTACCTGACCTGAACAACAAGGATCTCAAGGACTGGGGGTGGAGAGGGTATGGAGGGTGGGGGAATAAGGACCCTGAGAAGCAGAACATCCAAGAGACCGGATGACACGGTGCTGAGGGTGGAGGAACACCTGGAGGACATGGCTCAGGCTCCGCTTGACAGCTGGGGGTCTGACAGGGCATCATCACAGGCACACTTCTCTAACACACAGAACACACTGGAAGCAGAAGGGGCCCATCCACAGAGTTCAGAAACAATTAGTTTATTTACTTTATTTATTTATTTTATTTTGCTGAACTGGATGGGGAAGCCACTGTTGAACTTTCCTACTTTCAGATAAGTCTGCCTGAAGGAGACAGTGGGTTAAGTCTAGAAAACTTGCCGGCATCCCCAGGCCCTACCCAATCTCTCAGGCTATTTATCTAAAGGCAAAGAACTCCAGGGCCAGACCACTTGATGGAAAAAGAACCCTGGATTCGGATTGCTACCTGCTTTTCTATGCCCTCTGAGCCTTGTATCAGATTTCCCTATCAATTAAAATTGGGACAATCAGTTCTACCCTCTTCCTCCTTGGGTGCCACGGGAAGAGAAAACATCAAACAGGCACTAACAAAGAATGACAGATGAACAAATGTGATGGGGTGATAATTCACCTCTTTCTCATCAGCACAAAAAGTGAGCACAGACATAGTCTGTTAACCCTTAACAAAGAACCCAGGCAAACAGGGAGACTAGACACAGCGCCCTTCCTATGATTCAAGAGCAAACTACTGACGTTCCATTCAAAAGTCACCAAGTGAACCAGTGAAGGATCATTTCATAGTTATCCAGCACCAGGCTCTTTCTAAACAAAGCCAGTGAGGGCTTTGTGAGGCAAGCACTTGGCAAGCCACTCACAGATCCCCTCAACTTACAAGAATCCTGACTTGACTTGGACTCTGACAGGCTGACGGCAGAAGCGTCCCGGGACTGGTCGATCATGCCAATGTTCACTTTGTGCTTGTAGGGATCCAATGCCCCTAGGAGCCCCAACACACGGATAGCCTGTGTGGGAAAGGGGTGGGGGAAAAGGAAAACATTCATCACAGCACCTGACTACAACAAAACAGTGCTCACGGACACTCCTCTCCCGTTCCCAGCTACAGGGACAAAACAGAAAGGGAGAGGAAGTCTCATCAACACCGCTGGAGAGTGTTAATGCCGCAAACATCTCCCACTCTCTCTCCATTCTCCCAGCAAGTCTGTAAAGACTAAGTCTGACAAGCTTCCTACCTCCCGCCGTGTACCCTGGTTTTGCTCAGTCTTCAGAAAGTTCAGCAGCACCTCCAGCAATGTGGGGTACTTCCTGTAGGGCTCTACCACGTAGCCAGTGCTGGCCACCAACTGCCCCAAGGTCCACAGAGCCACCTGGACAGGAAAAAGGTCACATGACTCATACAGCCAGTAAGAGAGAAAAGAAAACATACTTCGTACTCTTTGTTAAATGGTTATAACAAAGAGTTAAAGGCTATTACAAGAAAAGAATTTCCAGTGAAGACACTAACCATAAACACAAATCCTGAGAGCTGGGATATAAAAACAAGGCTACAAATCAATACAACCGTCACTGGATCAAAGGTAAAGAGCAGACCTGCCTTTCTCAAAGGAAATACACAGTCCTTCTCACCATGGATGATTGATAGAAGAAGTCTGACCCAAAAGGAAATTAAGGTTGGTCTTACTTTTAGTCTAGGCACCTAATAATCTCAATGACCAAAGTGAAACCAGGGTGGGGAGGGTGGGCTGGAGCTCTGTTGGCCTCTACAGCCAGAGGCCAAGGCACTCTTTTTCCTTTTAGGAGGCTGGAGCTCTGACGGGTGATCTGTAATTTTTTTTTTGTCTAGAGGAAACGGCACTGGTCAGCTCTAACACTGACAACAACTCTGGGTCAGGATGACAGCTAATTCGGTTCCAAGTCTTTTTTCTTTTCACTAAGTCAACAAATGTTTCCAAGTACCCACTATGTGCTAGCCATTGCTTGGGGACACTAAGGTGACAGAGGTCCCTGGCCTCATGGGCCTGTCCTGTTCAAAGAGGAAGTGGTGCTACTCACCTGCCTTTTGGCCAACAGAGAGGAGTCTTGGAGCATGTCCATGATGATAATAAAAAGTTCATCAACCCATTTCCTCATTTCAAGGCCACTAACCTACAAAATGAAAAAGGACGTGGCAGACAGCATTAGAAATTATGGCATTAAGAAGTATTTTGACCTCATCAGAGGTATAATCACATTCTTCCCATCCTATGGGAAAAAACAGTTGTCACCTTACCTGAGCCAACTCTCCTATCGTAGCCAAGACATTATTGATCACACCTGGGTTTGGATCAGGGTCTGGATCTTTCAGTTTCAAAATTAAAGCCTATGGAAAGAAGGTACAAGAAAATGAATCCTGGTAAGAATTGACTAGGACACTTCTTTTCACATAAGTAAAGTTCACCCCAGAGATCATCTCAGACACAGGTAAATTACTTCTCCGGCTTTATGAATCCAGGGTTCCTCTGGTATGTAAATTCTCCTTTCTCCATACTGTACACAAGTCTGATGTAAGAGGGAGCTGGGAAGTGCCATGATTCACAAATGTTTCCCATGCCTTTTCTAAACTGCATCTGTGTGACCATGTACCCACATTCACATAGGTTGTGACACGCTTCACATGACTCAACATATCAGATTTGAAGGCTGTCTCCGATGAGTATATATTTTTGCCTGTGTCCTGCGGCATATGGGATCTTAGTTCCCTGACCAGGGCTCGAACCTGTACCTCCTGGACTGGGAGAGCAGAGTCTTAGCCACTGGACCACCAGGGAAGTCCCACTGCCTCAGATTTTAAAGCTCACTTATTTCTTCACTTTGGGGGAGCTTCTTTATGCTGCTGTTTTCTCCTCTCCAAGAACATTTGATAATTGATGATGTGCTTGAAACACTACATCAGGAGGAGAGCACTTTCCTGCAACTGGTGAAATTCTTGGTATCTTGAGCTGCAGGTGCTTGATGCGGCTCTTGTCCCTGAGTGTGGGACCAAAGAAATGATCTACTTTGTTCAGTGTACCAGTGAACAACGAAACACTCCCTTTGTCCCAAGACAGCCTGGAGAGATAGTACCTGTCTCTGTCTGTTGCAGATTACCTTCAGAATAGGCTCCATGTAGGGGCGGATGAGCCGCGGGGCGTTGGAGACCAGGTGGCCCAGCATGCGGGCACTCTGCTCCTTGATTCTTCCAATGCCGCTGTGCTCCAGCTCTGTGAGAATCTGTAGGTAAGAAAGGCTCTCTATGGCAGAGGAAACTCAACAGCTGCTGTGTGTCTGAAGGGAGAATGAGGTGGGGACTAGAGGAAGGAACCAGAACGGGATACTCCACAAGCAAGGCCATCTCTGCCGCTCATAGAACAGTCCTGGAGACAGCAGTGACAAGCGGAAAAACTGCTTGAAACCAGCCCTTCTGTCATAGTGCTCCACGGGCCCTTGGTCCTCTGTGAAACATAGCATTTAACAGTGTAGACAGTCATAGGAGACTGAGAAAACACAGGGCTCACTGTCAACAGAGTTTTGCAAAAATAAAGACTGATGCAAGGGCTCTCTGCAAAAAAAAATCTTTGCAGATTCCAGTCAGCAAATCACTCAGAGTAGCTATAAATGATAACAATGGAATCGAAGACCGATGATGTTGAAAGAAATACTGAAACTTAGCAGTGCTTCTGGGCACCTCTAGATAAACCTAAACAGGGATCATACCAACAGGATCCCCTTGAATCTTAATGAACAGAGATAACATGTGTGATCTAAGCAACCTGCTGAAAACACCAGCAAATCAGCATGTTATGCTCCTGGGGACACAAACAACTTAATATAGACAAACTTCTGGAGAGCTGAAGTTGCCAGAAGGAAACCTCTGCACAGTGGGAAAAGGGAGAAACAAAGCTCATGTTAACTCAGCTACCCAGAGGAGGAGTCCCCAAGTTAATGTTTCATCTTAGATTATTGCTTTACTAATCCCAATTTCCTGGACGCCCCTAGCCTGTTGTCAGTAGGTCACAACAGATAGCAGTGAGAAGGGATGGAGAGGGATACTAAGGACAGACCTGTAACTGCAAGAAGAGACGGCTGTCTGGGAGGAAACGGCTCCAGGGAGGAATGCACAATTCTCTGGGACAGCATGGTGCCAAATCAGAGAGTCCTCAATTTACTCCAGAGCCAAAGAGCATCGCTGAGCAAGGGCAGTGGGTAATAAGAATACCCAGTGCCGTCCCTGATGATCAAGACGCCAAGAAGAGACCACAGCACACTTGGGTGTGGTCCCTTACCAAGGCATGAAAATGTAGAATTCAGCATGGGGAAACTTGTATCAAAGTTTAAAACCAAGAAAAATTATTTAAAATTTTTTCCCAAGCAGCCCTTGTTTTATTCATTCCTTTTGCTAATAAAGTGTTCCCAGATTTGAGCCTTCTGATAAAACAGAAAAAATGAAATGAAATAAAATTCTGGTATTTCAAGGGCTGAGTTCAGTACAGAGTAAATTCATTTAATGATGCTTCACATTTTCCAGTATCAGAAAAATGAGAAGGCCTGACAGCTTACTGTAAACTTCTCGACGACACAGGCTACCCCTGGCTGCTTCACTGACGTGCTTCCAGTACCCAGCAGTACTTGGAACATAGCAGGTGCTCAAAACATCTGTTGTCTGAATGAACATACTGATATTCTCATTAGGAATTATATCCTTATCAAGCTTACTTAGTACAGTTTGAGCTGCCAGGCTCAACAATGATTTCTTTTCCTTCCCCAAACTTTACTTATTTCAAGAAGACTTAAAATGACAGGCACCCCTAACACAGGCCAGCAGTTAAGAAATAAACCATTAAGCTAAAAGCATAAGTGACAATATAAATATAATATTTATTTGTTCACTGATGACTTTATTCACTGTTACTTTAATTACGATAAACTGTGAATAAATGATATTTCTTTAGGATAAAAGTTACATATATTTATAATTTTCTATGTTTAAGTGCTTTATTTGTTAGAAGCGTTTATTTACTTCAAAAGAAACCATGGGGAGGGTCACGAAGCTGAGGGTGAGGTAGGGACAGGATGGAGTGAAGGGACGGGAAATGACCGAGTAAGCCACGCTGAGACCCAGAGAGGTCGGTAGAAGTAACACAAGGCAGGCAGGACTGTACCCCAAGCATTGCTCACAATGTGGCCAGAGAACTTACTTAGGTAGATGAAGACAAAAACCAGGGGATAAGTTTCAGGAGCTCAAGCAGCAAGGTCAACCTGAGGCTCTAGTCCAATCAGCTGAGCTTGGCATCTGGCATTATTGAGCAAAGATAGCCAGGGAGCCAGGGACCACAGAGCAGGGGCAGTGATAATGAGAAACAGAGCTGGGACCTCTCCTGTGCTCGGCCTCTGTGGCCGGCCTGGCAGCAGTGGGAGAATTAGGAGGGGAAGGACAGGGAGGCACTGGGCCAACTGACACCCTCTGCAGCAGATGCAGAAAAGAGGAGCCAGAAGTGGATTTGCTGATGACTTGCCAGGAAAAAGGAAGAGCTGCATGAGAGGTCAGCCTGGGCCTAGGAGGTCTCCTGGAGTCACACTGACAAGAGGCCTATGAGGTGATAAGCACTTGAACCACAATTATCAAGCCGGGAAAACATGTGGACTCTTGGCACCAAATGTGGCTTCTACCAGGCGTCTCAACCCTTCTCCCCCTTCCTCCTCTCTTTCCCCATACAGTGCTCACAGGAGCGTGTGCTCACAGGAGCGTGCCCTCCCCACCACCCCGAGGGGTGGCCGTCACACCCTCACCTGGATGAGCATCTTGCGCAGGAAGGGCATGACGAAGGCTGGGTTCATGCTGCTGAGCCGGCCCACAGTGCAGATGGCCAGCTCCCGGATCTCAAACACCTGGTCATTCAGAGCCACAAACAGGGCCTGCAGGTTCTCCGCCTGGGCCAGGTGTGCATCAAAGCGCTCGTCCAGGGACGCCAAGACACAGTAGCGGATGTCGGGGTCTGCAAGAGCAAATGAGCCTTTCAGTGCTTCTACTCTTTCATCCCTCCAGTCCTTTCCCACGTCTGCCTCCACTGCCATCATCCTAGAGGGGGACTCCAGACACCCTTGTCTCACCGAACTTGTCATTTTCTTTCTCTACTGAAAGGACAAAGATGACAGAATTTAAGGCTGATTATCTTACACAATAGGCTGGCGTGGCCAAACCTAACGCCTTGCCAGAAGAAGAGCTGGACATCAGTTTGTTGAGGCCGAAGGATTCCAGAAGGACCACGCAAGGAAGCTGGCTACTTCTAACTGTACCTGGCACCTACACTTCCCTAGACTGCCTGCATCTCAAACTTTACCAGGATCGGTTATCCCAACCACGAGCAGTTTGCTGAGCACATCTGCCACCACTTGCACTGCAGTCTGGCTGACCACATGAGCGTGGCCACTGATGAGGTGGACAGAGGGTGTGAGCAGGCGGGAGCAGGTGCGGGCGGCCTCCATACGGATCTCCTTGTGCTCGCTGTTCAGGAAGTGATCCGCACAGTGGCGGACAAACTGGGTCAGAGAGTGGCCTGGATACAAGGGCAGAGAGAAGACAGAATGAACACCGCTGCTTTGGACAGCAGCTCTGTGACTCACTGGCTGCAATTTCCACTTAGTGGCTACTAATTTAATTTTCAGCAAGATGTTGATCAGCAAGATACTGACCCAGAACTCTTCTCTTAAAAAGGTAACAAATGGGATTCCAATGGGCAGAAAGGCAGATGGAGAAGGAACTGGGAGACGTACAAAAGACAGTTCCTTCCTGCTTCCATCCTAATCTTTTATTTCCTTCAAAAAATGAACTATTTTGTTTTATTCTGACACTGTTTTTCATATTCCCAGAGAGAAAAACCATTTTTGATCAAATTTACCTTGTCTATTTTAGTTTCCAGATTCAAATATCAAAAAGAGAGTTTGATGTAGGCTGAGTTTAAATATAACTCCTTGCTATTCATTAGAAATAAATTATCCTGAGTGTTAATCAGTGTAACTGGAGGAACTGAAACGGGAAATCATGGACGCCGTAAGTACTCAGACAGCACATCTAGACTTCTTATACTTGCTGTTTCTCTGCAGTCTTGACCAGTACCACCTACGTGATCTTAAATTTCATCTACGTGTGCATTTTTCTCTCCTGAAATATATCTCCCTAGGGTGTTAACGTGGGTTTTTCTGCAGCTTGGAATTCCAAACTGAACTGCATAGTACAGTACTCTTGGAAATCATACAGCCATAGTAACAAAAACACCCCAAGCCCTGCTTATACATTTTAAAGCATTAAACACCATCTCAGCTACAGGGAAGTAAGAAAGTGCAGAGTCCACCTCTGTAGCATTAGTTCTTTGGATTAATGCATACTATTCTTCAAAATATCTGTACCCCCTACCCACTTTTCCTGTCTTTGTATGAGACAAAGAAACAAAGATAGGAATTAACAATATATAGAAAGAATATAGGAAGGATGAGCTGCTGCAGAATCAGCCACCCTGTCTCCAGGACCCAAGCCAGAGCCAGGGATTCTAGGCACCCTCAGTCTGTTCTCCAGGTTCCCAGTGTCACTGACTTTCTTGGCAAGAGTCACCACCTTTTCTTACCTTCAAATTCAAAACTGCCGAGAGTTCGGAGAGCAAGGGTGATGCTGCCCACATCACTGGCCTCAGGGAGGGTCGTGAGACCAGGGGAAGCCAGCTGATGGGCCAGGCCCTTGGGCATGCCGGGGTGCCGGAGGGGTTTGTGCATAAGGACCAGGGACAGCATCTTCAGGAGCCCGTCTTGGATGTCCTTTTTCAGCTGTGGAATCTGACGGCTCAGGTCATAGAGCACAGCTGTGAGGGCAGGGCTGAAGGGTGGGAAACCAGTCACGACAAGGGCATGTGACATCTGGTCTGTTCTGGAGAAGAAACAGCCCTTTCTCTCCAGAACAGGGACTGGGTCCCATCTCTGCTTGGTTTTTACAGCAGAAAGAATACTATAAAATTGAATATATATCCTAAAATCTCTTGGTCTGATTCCGGATTTCAAAACAATCTATGATTTTGTATTGAGCAAACCTGTTTACTATAATTTAGCCACTAAAACCAAGTCTCAATAAGTTACCTGGGAAGCAGATTGACAGCATCATCCTTATTTTATAGATGAAGAGAACGAAAGTGTAGGGAGCTTAAGTAATTTGCCCATAATAATATAAATGACAACTGCGAACATTACCAGAGCGTTTCTTAAACACACAGCACTTTGTGAACTCTTCTACTGAATCCCCAGGACAAATCCAGACAATAGGAATTGTTATTGTACCCACTTTTCAGACTAGAAAGCTGAGGCTCAGAGAAGTTAAATAATTTAGTTACAATCACCAAGCAAGCTAGTGATGAAACATGGATTTGAAATCAGCCTCTGTATTTAGTGTGAGCTATCCTACCTAGTCAATGTTATATGCCAACAGCCATGCCTCTTTCTTTCCACACAGACCCAGGAGTGTGGCTCGAGCCTCATACTAACCGAGACAGGGACAGCTCAGGTTCCTGACACCTACCTCAGGCCCACCGCCAGCATGGGCTCCAGCAGCTCCTTGATGTCCTGTTGGATGCCTGGCCCCATGGCTCGGGCCAGCATGCTGATGCAGGTGAACACTGTGGCATCCACTTGCATAGCCTTCTGTCTCCTGCAGAGAACCCAAGTGTGACCAGTTTAGACATAATGGCATTTTGTGATGTCCTACCTCAAAATCACCGTGAGGCAAGCAGGGCAGGTTACCCAAACGGGGCCACCCCATGTGGGTGTGCAGGTGACCTAGTGGGGCCCATCACCCTGCCGTCACTGCAGACTTGTATATTTACAACAAATGTCCAGCAGATGGCAGTAAAGTCTCCTGAGTAAGGGGCCCCACTTCAGAATTCACACAAAAGGCGCCACATGGGTTAGAGTGGTGCTGGCCAAGGTACCGATTTAGGAAGCAAACTGAGCAACATGCAGATCAGGGACCAGGAGTGAAGGGCACAGCCATCATATGGGAAGAAATTCTACTCCCTGTGAGGAGAAGGCTGGGCTTGAGATGGGCGAGGCTCAGTAATTCACTAGCACAATCCTTGCTACTAACACAGGGAACTATGAAGACACAATTCTAATGAACTCTGACCCCCTGAGACTTAGAGAAGATACCCCAGCCTCGCCACTTTGCAGGGTGCTGAGGTCTTTCTCATATTTTATTCATTGGGAGGTTTCGAGAGGAAGAATAATGTATCCAACTTTAGTGATGAAAGGGTGACCATTAGGTCCCCTCATTTCTAGTCTGGGAATCCTCACTTTAGTTGTTATCAGAATAAGACCTTTGAAAGCCAGAGAAAAGAACAGAACTAGGAGATTCCAAGTAATATACATATTGAGAACAGCACTGGTATCTAATATGTTTGCAGGTATTCAAGCTTCCCAAATATTTACATCGATGTCACTTCATTTGGAAAAGGCCAGAGCTCAATTGAGGAAGGGCTATTCATTATATAATTTGCTGGTTAATGATGCAGAGAACAGGATTAAGCTCCACAGAAACTGGAATGGAGCATCCTTTCTCCTCAACCAAATGGGGTGGAAGATGAAATAGTAATAAAGATGCTTACTTATGGGCGAAGTCCTTAGGGGGCAGGGCTGCTCGGATGATGTCCAGCACACGAGGTAAATAGACCTTGAACTCAGACCTCACAGCCACAGAAAGTAGCCCCAGGGCTTGAAAGGCTGCTGTCCGTTCCTTCTCCTTCTTGACGCAGCTCAGGACATGGTTCATGGTATCCTGGAGGTACTGGGTATCTGAGCACAGAAACGACAAAGTGTATATGGCTCAAGGTGAGGGCTGGTCTCTGTGTCAAGGTCAGGGTTCCTATGCAACATGCAATTTAAGAATAAATCAAGAGAGCCTGTTGGAAAGGCATTAAAGAGAATTGAGAGAATGTACAAACCAAAGTCTTATGCTTGATAATCACTCCTCTGATAAAGCTTTTAGAAATATTAGAAATATAAGCTGTTTTTCTCCTTTAATAAAAAAAAAAAAAACTTAATCACATTAATTGTCCCCATCCGTGTTACATTTTGAGGGAAAAGATTATATGCTCTTGTTTAAGAAATATATGTTAAATCTTGGTTTAAAACGAGGAAAGGATCAACTAAGCTATTTTATATTGAAATTTACAGTAATATTGAAAATTGTTTCCAATAAACAGGCCATTCCACTCAGCCTAGGCCTAGAAATCACTTTGCTATCACCTAGAGAATTCTGTACAGTTATATTTAATAGAATAAGATTTAGTCTGTAATTTGGAAAGCCACATGTGTATTTTCATTAAGTTTACATAAGCCAATGTGCACGGGTAGGCGATTCTTGGGCAATTTAAGCTAAAGTGTTATGACTCCTCAGAAGGCTGGAGCTGCCTGCTTCGTGCCTTGCTTCTGTTTCTCCTCTTCCATCTCGCTGGCCTCAAGGCTGTGCACCGGCAGCACATACTTTGGAGCGGAGAAGGCGAGACCGTATGTCCACTATCCCCGAGAAAGTGGGGGCTGTGGAGGGCCACGATAGCCGCACTCAGCAACACGCCACTGCGTTTCCGCCATTGACGTATGTCTCCTCTCATAGCTCGAGGCCAGGTGAGGTGAGACCACACATCCCCCGTCCCCGAGTGAGCGCTGGAGAGGGAGGGCCACCAGGACCACACTCAGCAACACACATCACTGCGTTTACACCACTGAGGAATGTCTTCTCTCACAGCTCGTGGTCAAATGAGTTGACCTCCCACCAGCTGAGGCACGCTGGGGCTTGAAAACAGTCAGAGACCAAGGGGATACCACCCTCAAATCAGAGTGCGTCTAGGAGGAAAACTAGACCTTTGCAGAAGGGCAGTGTTTCAGCAGGAAATGAGCTTAAATGATAGTGGCAATTTCCTTTTCCAGATTTAGCACCCCAAGAGACTAGAAATCTGGCATTGCTAGATTCTAGCCCAAACCCAAAGGGAGTATTTTTGACATTCCCAAAGGTTGCATCATCAGGAAGTGCAAGCAATGACTTCCAAACTGTTAAGCTTTAAAAAGTGGCACTTTCCCAATGAGACTGTACTTACACAGGCTGCTCAGGCTGAATTCCAAGGACATATTTTAGTATATTATTTAATAAAACAACAAAAACCCACATCAAAAGAACAAACCTGGGGGCCTTCTGAGCCTTTGTATCCTGCTGCTAGGCCGTCTTTTGAACTTAACTAGGGTAACTGCTTCCACAATATGCCAGACTTTGATCAAATATGGCCTACTTATTACTCTCTTTTGAACCACAGACTTTCAAACCAAGATCATTTAAAGCTCTACTGAATAGGGGCGTGTCTGGTTATTAAAAAGAGAGAAAAGCTGCTGAGCACCAGGAGGGAGGAATAGAAAACTGAAAAACTACGGGTGATTTTCATTACATCCTTTCTTTATGGTTCAGTGATTTTATGTGGCTATTTGTCTCATCCTCACTCAGCATGGCCTGTGCTCACACCCCACAGGTTAACACTTCACCAGCTGTATTTTGCCGCTGTCTCATCTGAGCTGAGCAGTATGAGATGAGTCTATGCCAGGGAAAGGCATCTGTGGAGGGGCAGGCTGGCCTTCCGTTTCCCATCTCGGCTCTCACTGCGTCCTATATGCTTATGAAATGCAGGCAGCATGCACCACAGTGAAGACCAAAGAGATGTAGGGCCAAGGTCTCTACACCCAGCAAGGAGGGAGGTGAGACCAGGATGTTAAGTATGAACATGCAACTGGAGTAATAGTATAATTTTTACCTTTACCTTATTATTAAAAAGGCTTTGAAGTAGCCAGAGGAGCCAGCAACAGTAATGGTTTCTATTTCTTGGAGCTCACTCTGCACCAGGCACTTAGAAAGGTGCTTAGACATTCAGGCAGCCCATCTCATGGTGCAGGAACTGTCACTCTAACTGGACCCATCCAGAAGTGAAGATCCAGGAAGGTCACACAATCTGCCCCCAACGTCGCAGCTAAGAACAGAGGCTGGGACTTTCCCCCTAGTGGTCTACTGTTTAAGACTCTGTGCTCCCAATGCAGGAGGCGCAGGTTCGATCCCTGGTTGGGGGACTAAGATCCGGCATGCCTCACGGCGCAGCCAAGCAAAAAGAACAAAGGGAAGATTCACCCCAGGTCTGATGCTGTGGCCCTTCCACAGCTGGGGGTTATAATGAGAAAGGAAAAGCATGCTTCCAGCTGAAGTGAACCAGGCAGGCCTCAGGGAGAAGCCACTGTCTGAGCTGGGCCAGTTTCAGGAGCTAGGAATTCACAGCAACCACTGGGAACAGGGCAGGAAGGGGGGAAGCCACAGTCTGTCACTCGTGAAACCAGCCCCTAAAGCGTCTAGTCCTTCCTCCTTGTGAGCGAGTAGGCAGCCTGGTGCCCACCTCAGGGGCAGATGCAGGACTGCATCGGCTCCTCTGTGCCCCACAGACTAGCCGCTGCACCCCACAGAAACCCAAACTTCCCTTCCTTCAGTCTATCTGGAGCCCATTCGTGAACGAACATGTTGGCTTCCACACGAGAACTTGCTTGGCTCTAGCAGCGCCTCTGCCTGCACATTCGGACTGTCCCGGTGTCTGCCACATTTACAGAAAATCTGAACTACGTACCGCTGAAACTGGCTAAGAAACCAGAGACTGGCCTTTCAGCAGTCACTGCTTCAAATGAGAAGCAGTTGTAACTTTCTGCAATCACGTCTTCTCTGTTTAATTACCCCTGATGGGTAACAACACAACGCATCCATGGACATCCTCACCTGTGAAGGCAGAAGGTCGGAAGGCAGCCAAGCGGGGCAACAAATTAAGGATTGTCATTTGGATCAGCGAGTTCTTGCTATTCCTGCACTTCAGCACCCACTGGCACACCTGAGACAGGAAGGACACAGGGTTGGTAAAGGAAGGGGAGGCATGGAGCTTGGGAAAAGAGAGAGCAGGCCTCCTGCTACTGACCTGATCAAATTTCTCCTCCATCAAGTCCCTGCAGCAGCGACTTTCCACCAGCATGGACTTTGCTGGGCTGGGGGAGGCCCCAAAGCCCATGAGGCCTTGGTGAGAGCTGTACCCCAGCAGCCCCACCAAGGCATTTGACTGCTGGGGCTGCACGGACTGGAAACTGGTGAAGGGGGTGATGTGACGGGGTTTCGTTCCAAAACCCATGAGATCCTTGCAGTACTTGTCATGGACCAACTGCTGCTGTGTGATTTCTTCCATTTCTTCTCTCAGGCGCTGTACACATGGGGGAGAAGTCACCTTTACTCACAAGAGGCATTTACCTGGGCACCGTGGAGTCTATGAGCAACACACACCCAACCCTGAAATGTAGCTCTTCCCACAGGGGATGGAGGCCACTCTTCTTGAGGATTCAGGTTTCCCTAGGACCTTGCAGGGGGCCTGATTCTAATTTAGGCAGAAGAGCACCACCTACTGAAGGATGAAGCCGCAGCAGGGGGCTGGCTCCCAAGGACCTGTAAGCTACCCTTGGTGTGGGAAAGCTGACTGTTGATGGCTATGACAGGAGACTCCTGAGAGGGTGAGGGGCAGCCCCACCCTGCTAAGGAAGCTCTGCTGTCCCTCTTCTCACCTGAAACCCAGGTAGAAACAGCGGAGGCAAGTGATATTCTCAGAGGCCTAGGAATTCTGTAAGAGGCATGGAACAAGCTGATTGGCTGAGAACTCACACCTCTTACCTATTCAAAGGACTGCTCAATAACTCGTCCTCCAGCAGTCCAAATTGAGAAAGATAAGAGAACAATTAATTTCCAGACTTCCAAACTCTTCTCACAGATATTTTCATTTTTCAGAAAATCTTGTCCACTATTTTTGTCAAGGTCACCAACATTCTTTCGTTGCTAAATCGAATGGTCTCAGTCCTCATCTTATTTGACTTGTCTGCAGCATCTGATCCAACAGTGTTTCCTCCTCCTTGACACCCTTCACTCACTTGGCTCCTTGGACCCTGAGCTTTGCTGGCACCCACACCCACCACCACCACTACTCCTTGGTCTCCCTGGGTTCCTCAGGATCTCAGCCCCCATCTCTCCCCCAACCACCCTAGTTACCGGGGAGTTCTCATCTAGTCTCACGACTGGAAATAACATCCACATGCCAACAACTCCCACATCTGTCTCTCGCTCAGATCTCTCCCCCAAACTACTCAACATCTCCACTCAGATGCACAATAACAAGTTCAAAAGCAAACCCCTGACTTTCCACCCCAGACCCATTACTCCCATCTCAGTAAATAGCAACTCTACCCTTCGGGTTACTGAGGCCCCAAACCTGGACTCCTCTCTCTCCCACCAACCTCCAAATCCCAAATTTAGAACCCAACCCCTCCTGGCACCACCACAGCTCCCAGTATGGTCTACGCTGCCCAAGTTCTCTACTGAGATGCTACAGTTCTGTCCTGACTAGACTCCTGGCTTCAGCCCTGGCCTCTCCATTAATTTATTTCCAACGATATGTGCAGGGGCTTCTGAGATCCTATGTGATGAGTCCCCTCCTGCCCCAGGTATTCCCTGGACCCTGCCTCCCAACTCCTCTCTCCTCTCATTCAGCTCACAACAGCAAGCTCGCTCCCTTCATAAAGCAGCACACTCCTACCATGGGGCCTTGTGCTTACAGAACCAGCTGTCTGGAAGGGGCATCCCCAGATGTTTGTATGGCTTTGTCCTTAGCTTCTTCACGGCTATGCTCAAATGTCACCATATTGTAAAATGTAATCCTTGATCCATGCTAGCTTCCCCATTCCTTTCTCTGCCCTACTTTTCTCCACAGCACGTATCGCCATATGCTGTACTATATATACTTTTATTGATTTGTGTATTGTCTGCCTCCTTTTGCTAGTATGTACTGTTTTATTCACTGCTGCATTATTCTAGCTCTTAGGACACAGTATAACTGGCCTATAGTAGAAAATCAGAGATACCAAAGGAACATTTCATGCAAAGATGGGCTCGATAAGGGACAGAAATGGTATGGACCTAACAGAAGCAGACGATATTAAGAAGAGATGGCAAGAATACACAGAAGAACTGTACAAAAAAGGTCTTCATGACCCAGATAATCACGATGGTGTGATCACTGACCTAGAGCCAGACATCCTGGAATGTGAAGTCAAGTGGGCCTTAGAAAGCATCACTACGAACAAAGCTAATGGAGGTGATAGAATTCCAGTTGAGCTATTCCAAATCCTGAAAGATGATGCTGTGAAAGTGCTGCACTCAATATGCCAGCAAATTTGGAAAACTCAGAAGTGGCCACAGGACTGGAAAAGGTCAGTTTTCATTCCAATCCCAAAGAAAGGCAACACCAAAGAATGCTCAAACTACTGCACAATTGCACTCATCTCACATGCTAGTAAAGTAATGCTCAAAATTCTCCAAGCCAGGCTTCAGCAATATGTGAACCGTGAACTTCCTGATGTTCAAGCTGGTTTTAGAAAAGGCAGAGGAACCAGAGATCAAATTGCCAACATTCACTGGATCATGGAAAAAGCAAGAGAGTTCCAGAAAAACATCTATTTCTGCTTTATTGACTATGCCAAAGCCTTTGACTGTGGATTACAATAAACTGTGGAAAATTCTGAAAGAGATGGGAATACCAGACCACCTGATCTGCCTCTTGAGAAATTTGTATTCAGGTCAGGAAGCAACAGTTAGAACTGGACATGGAACAACAGACTGGTTCCAAGTAGGAAAAGGAGTACATCAAGGCTGTATATTGTCACCCTGTTTATTTAACCTATATGCAGAGTACATCATGAGAAACACTGGACTGGAAGAAACACAAGCTGGAATCAAGACTGCCGGGAGAAATATCAATAACCTGAGATATGCAGATGACACCACCCTTATGGCAGAAAGTGAAGAGGAACTAAAAAGCCTCTTGATGAAAGTGAAAGTGGAGAGTGAAAAAGTTGCAACATTCAGAAAACTAAGATCATGGCATCTGGTCCCATCACTTCGTGGGAAATAGATGGGGAAACAGTGGAAACAGTGTCAGACTTTATTTTTCTGGGCTCCAAAATCAGTGCAGATGGTGACTGCAGCCATGAAATTAAAAGACGCTTACTCCTTGGAAGGAAAGTTATGACCAACCTAGATAGCATATTCAAAAGCAGAGACATTACTTTCCCAACAAAGGTTCGTCTAGTCAAGGCTATGGTTTTTCCTGTGGTCATGTATGGATGTGAGAGTTGGACTGTGAAGAAGGCTGAGCACCGAAGAATTGATGCTTTTGAACTGTGGTGTTGGAGAAGACTCTTGAGAGTCCCTTGGACTGCAAGGAGAACCAACCAGTCCGTTCTAAAGGAGATAAGCCCTGGGATTTCTTTGGAAGGAATGATGCTAAAGCTGAAACTCCAGTACTTTGGCCACCTCATGCGAAGAGTTGACTCACTGGAAAAGACTCTGATGCTGGGAGGGATTGGGGGCAGCAGGAGAAGGGGACGACAGAGGATGAGATGGCTGGATGGCATCACTGACTCGATGGACATGAGTCTGAGTGAACTCCGGGAGTTGGTGATGGACAGGGAGGCCTGGCGTGCTGCGATTCATGGGGTCGCAAAGAGTCGGACAAGACTGGGAGACTGATCTGATCTGATCTGATAGTAGATGCTCATTCTATTCTGTTAAATGAATGAAGAAGTTATGAAATTATAATACTTCATATTTGTACGGTGGTGATGGTTTAGTTGCTAAGTCATGTCTGACTCTTGCAACCCCATGGACTGTAGCCCGCCAGGCTTCTCTGTCCATGGGATTTTCCCAGGCAAGAACACTGGAGTGTGTAGCCATTCCCTTCTCCAGGAGATCTTCCCAAACCAGGGATGAAACCCAGGTCTCCTGCACTGTAGAATTCTTTACCGACAGAGCCAACAGGAAAGCCCTTATATTTGTATAGTTCTTCATAATTTACAAAGTACCGTCACCAAAGTACTATTTCATTTAAACCTGTGAGCTAGGTGATATTGTCCCGTTTTTCTGGAGACAACAAAGATCCCAGAGCTGTGTGGGGTACAGTGGAAAGCATGTTATACTCAGGTGGGGAAATCTCTGAGGATGATCATTTACACAATGCCCACTAGGAATCAGGAGTTGAGCTAAGCACCCCATATATATTTAGAAACCTTACAGGAGCTCCATGAGGTGGATAAGACCCTGTTAAAACTGAGAAAACTGAGGGGGTGAAGTAATTTACCCAAGTCACACAGCAGAGAGAGGAGTGGGGATCCAGAGCTAGACTCTGTGCTTCACACGCTGCAGCACACACTGTGCCCACACCCAGGACACAGGCACTGACAAACGTCACTGGGCCTCCAAAAGCAGGAAGCCCTGGGGTAAAATTCCACAGCAACCAGTTCCCCACTGGAAGACTACCTCCCAGATACACCCTGAATCCAGCACGAGTGGACTGACACTGAATCCACTTCTGCGTCTACACTACCAGAGTCAGTGGAAGCCGTATCTGTGCCACAGCCGCACCTTCCAGAGGCCGCTTCCAGCCGAGAGAACGCAGTAAGAATGCTATGGCGGGCCTCCTCTGACAGCCAGGTCCGGCCTGAGGACCCTGGGATGGCTCTGCATGGTAGATTAGGACGCTTCCATCCCATTCTTCCCACTCTTGTTCACTCAGGGTCAGACACGCGTTGAGGCCTGATGGTTCTCCCAGCCTCTTCCAGCTCCCTCCTCATTTTCTCTCACAGGCTATTTCCCTAATACAATCCTTGTACTTTTAAACCCATCTTTGTAGCTGCTTTTTGAGCCAATACACCTCCTAACTCATCTTTCTGCTTTCCTCCCTGCCTCTCCACAAGCTCTTCCCCACAAGCAGCCAATGACTGTTAGAGACACATGCCGTCACATCATCCCCTGGGGTAAGAATAAGAGCCTGGGTGGACCACAAACTATGAGCCTCCCAGTAGGGCCTCGCCCTCCCTCTTCCCACTCATGGTGCACCAGCTTCACTTCCCTTCCTGCTTGAACTTGTCAAACTCTCTTTCACCCTCAAGTCTCTGCATGGACAACCTCCCTGCCAGCCGCTAGGCTGGCTCCTCCATGTCGTGTGGTCTCAGCTCAACTGGCATCACTGCAGGGAGGGAGTCACCCCCTCCATCCTATTTCCCTCCACTCCATTTCTTCATAGATCTGGCTGCTGTCTGAAATGCTCTTATTTCTTTGTCTATTACCTGTTTCTCTATAAAATGTAAGCTTGTGAGGATGAGAATCTCGCCTGTCTCACTCTCAGAATGGCACGTGGGAAGCCTGGAACCCCTGACCCCACTGTTCCTCAGAAGTGGCTTCTCACCTCTCCCTCCATGCTACTGATCCGGACCAGCTCATTGAGGATAAGCAGGGCTCCATGGATCCGGTCATCCCGATTCATGCCCTTCTCCTTGGCCAAGGTCTCATCAAACCCTTTCTCTGCTTCTTCAAACGTGTGCTACAGAGAGATGCAGAATGCTTTCATTACACAACACCCAGAGTTAGAAAGCAGCCCGGCCATCTATGTGGGGGGTTCTGAGGTTACCATGCCTGCTCAGGGACTTGTGCCAGTATCACCAACAATACTAGTTCATTGAGATCTTTCATCTAATTTAGCTTCAACTCTCACAACGCCACCATGAGGCAGATTAAAAACAGAAACTAAGTGACTTGCCCAAGGTCACAGGGCAGCCAAGACTAGAACCCAGGTATCCAATCCCATGTTCAAGGCTCTTGGTGTAGGACAAGCCTCAGTAGGTTCTCCTGGTAGCAGCAGTCAGCACAGGACTCGCAACACTAGAGGAAAACTGGTATTTTCTCAGTATTTACTGCATTTCATTCCTCCAGACACACCCATTTTCCCCTACTTTAACATCTCTGAAAAGAGATCCCTTATAATTGTTGTTAAAAAGGCAGTGAGTGTAACTGGCATTGCAGTCTCACTATTAGTGGTGTGTAAAATAATGGCGTAGCTATGGACAGATCTTTGCTTTCGTTGGAAACAACAAAATAACTACTAATTCACAGTGAGCTTAAAAAGTCATGTAAGACCAAAGTAGACATGACGCTAGCTCTGTGGCCAGGGGCCTACTTCTGCTCTTTAAGCCCAGTGATGCTCTAGGCCGAAGTGCTTTGCTGGAGGCTGGAATGGAACCATCTCCTCACCCTGTACCACTGCGGCTTCTGCATCTCTTTTGGCTCCCGCTGGGTGGTGAGGATCAGACAGGCACGAAGGGCGGCGACAGCTCCTTCCCGGATGGCCTGTTTGGGGTCCCACACGGCCACAAAAATATTATCAAAGAAGGGCTGCACTTGCTGGAAGAAGAAGGTGGGGACGCTGATGGCCAGCTCACGGAGCACCAGGACCTGGGAGGAAAGGCACACAGAGATCTTGCATCTGGATCAGACAGTTCTGTTCTCTTAGGAACACAGCCTCTTTTCATGCCAGAGCCAACACACACTAGGAAAACAGCACACTTGCCCACTCTTGTAGCTCAGAATTCCTGGGGACCTAGGAATGAGAGTAAAACTGATCAAACATCTCAGAGTCCATTATCACAGGGTGTTTAGAAATAGAACGCTTGTACAGGAAAGTCAGGACACAAGTTCTGAAAGGGCAGCCGTGTTTGATGTTTTATATACTGCTCCACTAGAAGATAGCAGATAGATAGATAAATAGCCTAGAATGTACCTGAACTACTTAAGCAGTCAATAAACTTTTACTGAATGAATGTTCCTGTTTAATATTTAATCTTGCTTTTTTCATTTGACCATGGAAAAACGGAAGGTGGGCAGGAGGGTCTGCCCCAAGTTAGAGTTAGAGAGTGGCACCAGAGGCAGGCCTCTCACCCAGGCAGGCTCCTTTCTCATGGTGCTGCCTGCTAAAGAGGGAAGCGACTGGAAAGGATCTGCCTAAAGCTTCTATTTCCACCACACTGGTTCATAGATTCTGTCTCTTAAGGACAGACTCTTCCCCGCCTCTCAGCCTGGATTTTTAGCCCATCAGACTAGTCTTTTTCAGGGATGAGCCTTGGAGAGCAAGGAGGATGTGCATCTAGAAGAAGAGGGTAGAAGCCACCACTCCCTCAAATGCAGAACAGCCAAGGGGAAAGAGGAAGTCTGGACTGTGTACTGACCAATCAATAAATGACTAAAACATAAACAGGAAAGGCCTGGGAGAAGGCAGACCCACTCTCCCAGCAGGGGGAGCAAGCACCTCCCTTGCTCCTCTCTGCAGCCCAGAACTTCCTTTTTCCACAGGATATTGAGGGACCTTGACAGAGGGATGCTGCAGATAGTGCAGCTGTCTGAGGCTTTGTAAGCCTCTTGGCCTGTGGCTTCTCTTCTTTCCTATGGCTGAACGGTGCCTTCTGGGGAAGCGTTTTCGACTGGAAAATCAGAGGTCAGGGTAAGAACTGTACACAGGGCTGCCTCTCAAGCAATGAAAGAGAACGTTAATTTTCCTCCTCAGGAATGGAGCTCAGGGTGAGGAGAGAAAGGGACCCGGGGTAGAATTCAGGGCCACCAAGAAACACAGTGCCTCTGCCTGGAGCGACCCTCTCACTCTTTGCCTTCCAGGGCCCTGAGCACGTCAAAGAAAGGACCCCGACACGATGCACTGCTCCCCAGACACTCACAGCCGCGTGTCTCCGGCCCTCATTGCGGTCAGCACCCAGCCATTCCAGGGCTCGCTTCACCTCAAACTCCACATACTCAGCAGTGAAAGTGTCCCCTGCCATGGCGAGCCGACCGATGGCCTTGGATGCCATTTCCATGACAACTGGGTCGTTGGAGGGAAGGAGGTTCCGAAGGTAGTTAGCAAATCTTCCAATTCGAGTGGCATTCCCACCTTCCACTCCTATGAGGCTGGCTGGAAAAAACAGGAAGGCAAAAGGTGAGGAAGGGCACAGGCTGCCCAGGAAAGTAGGCGGCTTTCAGAGGGACACAGCCAGTGACCTCTTCCTTTTAAGTACTGACTGAAATCTCCAGACAGTAAGGATGCAAACAATTTTCATTTCAACCAACAGATTTGGCATTTGTGCTAGAACTACTTACATAAAGCAAAATGACCTCATTTTAGTAAATACAATTTGTTTTCCCAAGAAGAAAAGGAAAACAAACTGGGACTGAATAATAGTTCACAGGATGGATGACTAGTTCCTGGGAGCTGAAAATTACCTGCCTTTCATTCAATGCATCCCAACTCTACTTTTCTGTTTGTTGAGTCCTGCTATGCCACACCGTGCTATGGAGAAAACAGAGCCTGGAGTGAAAGCAGGCTTCTAGTCTCAGCCCTGGTACACTGGCCCTAGAAAAGTTACTTAATGGTTCTGAGATATGGTTCAGATACATGGATATCTGAAAATACCTGCTTTGCCTATGTCCCAGGACTACTGCTAGAATAGCTGAGTAAGTACACTGAAAGCCATGAGGCTCCTTAAAATTCCTTAAACAAATGTGAACTAAGTATCCAGTAGGAAGCAGACACAGGGTGCAGTGGACACAAAGGTGAGCAGTCCTTTATTTCCAGTTCCCACCTCACCAGAGACTCTGTCCTTACCTATGGCCAAAATGCCACCTTTCCTCTCATTGGCATCTGAGCTGGACACCAGTTCAAAGATGTGATGGTTCAGCTGATCATAGAAGCGAGTAGACTCCTCTTGACTCATCTACAAAAGAAGATGTACTCAGCACAACTGCTAATGTCTCCCTGATGGTGGGATGGCTCCCAAAGGTTAGGACCTGAAAGGCAGCCGGCAGGTACAGTTCAAGCCAAGGGGGACACGGCTGCTGCCCATTTCTAGTTTTAAACTGTACAGCAATTCATTGGTCTATTTAACAAATACTTATTGCATATCTTATTCAATAGCAGGCCACCTACCGTCCTAGATTCTACCTAGTACCAGAGGTATAAGGACAAATAAGACATTGTCCCTGACCTCAAGTCTGGTCTCTGTTTAGAAAGCCCCAAGCAACCAACTCTTCAAAGCCATGCCAACCACTGTTATCAGGCAGAAAGAGTAGAAGGTCTGGAATGTGGCATGAAACAGAAAAAAATGAAAAGAAACAGCCATCTCTATGCTGACTCTTAAAATACCACACCTCAGGAAATGCCACAGAAATGTGTAACTGCTGCAAAGGAATCCGCACATTCTATGGACACGAGAAACTGGGCGCCTTTCTGAAATGGAATCTTTACATTTTCTGAATCCTCACTTAGGGGTCAAGAGGCATCTAACCCAGGGATGGTACAGGTAGCCCCAACACTCCATTATGAATGGCCCCAACGACAACAGTCCGAACCTCTCGGAGCTCCATGGTGACGTAGTGCTGGAGCTCCTTGGCAGCTTTGGCCCTAGTCTCTTCATTCCGGCTCTTCAGGCCGCTGGCAAACTGCTGCAGGACGCTCACATTGCTGGATGTGGTGGCAGCTGTGGTGGCAGCAGCAGGGCCGGTTCCAAGCATCTTGCCCTGAGGTTCTTTGGAGAGATGCTTCCTTTTAATATTCTGAATAACAAACTATGGCAATGAACTTATATATGGTCCCAGCTCCTCAACACAGATCTTCATATACCCAAGTCAAGCTGGGGAGCCAAACAAGGTTGGGAGACCTCACTGAAAAACATGCAAAGAGCCTTGAGCCATTCAACAACGACTGATGTTTAAAAGAGGCAGCACAGTAGCACAGGTCAAATTATGGGCTGTGCTGCCAGACTTACCTGGGTGAGAATTCATTCCAAAATTATATACCTTGAGGAAGATACTTAATAGTTTCCTTAACTGTAATAAGAGGATAATAGTACCTAACTCATAAGGTTGATGTTAGGACTGAGTGAGTTAACCCATGTTAAAAAATGATTAAAACAGTGCCAGGCACACAGTGAGTTAATCGTTACTAGGTATGATTATCTTTATGACCACTACATACATGGCACAGTCAGGTACTAGAGTGGGGAGGCAGAGGGAGAGAATAAGCATGCCTAAGGCTGCCCCTTTCCTTGAGGAAAATTTAAAGAGGGGCACTGTTTATTATTCTATAGCAGCACTGCCCAACAGCAATATGAATCACAAATGTAACTTTGAATTTCCTAGTAGCCATATGGAAAAGGTAAAAAGAAACAAGAAAAATGAACACATTTAATCCCAGTACATCCCAAATATCATTTCAACACATTATCAATACAAAAAAATTATTGACATATTTTTTCATTCTTTTTTTCTGTACCGAGTCACCAAAATCGAGTGTGCATTTTACACTTAGGTCACTTTCAACTTGGACTAGTCACATTTCAAGCACTCTAAGCCTCATGTGGCTGATGGTTATTGTATTGGGCAGCACAGTTCTATATTTTTAAAATTTTTTATTATTTTCTATTTTTATTTTGTGGTCCTGCCCTGCAGCATGTGGGATCTCATTTCCCCGACCAGGGATTGAATCTGTGCCCACTGTATTGGAGGCAAAGAGTCTTTTACCACTGGACTGTCAGGGAAGTCTCTGCTCTATAAAACGTACCTGGAACATGAGCTAAAAGAGACTGATATGTTCCTGAGATCACTCACTTATTCCTCAATTATGTACTGTCCCTTCCCTCAATAAGCTTACAGTCTAGGGGGAAACACAAATAATCAAGTGACCATAATAAAGTAGCTGTGATAAAGCTCTGCCAGACTGCTATGGCAGTAACATATACACCTGTCTACGTTATAACAGAAAATCAAATTTTCAAAATTTCTTATTTTTGAAAGAATCTGTGAAATCCAGAGGGGTAAAAAACAGTAATAATTGATTCTGAGAAGCTTTTAAATACTCCAGCATCAAGAAGAAGACTGCAGAAAGAAGTGTCAGACTTTAGGGCTGAGGAACCCCAAGGATTCCAGAGGAGAAAACTACTACAGAGTGTGTGCACCTGGCTGTGATGAGGGGGAGGGAGGCTAGCAAGGAATTTCCAGTCTCAGAAAGGAATCAGCCTATCTTCATAAGGTCTAAGGCCCACAGGCTATCTGCTCCAGGCAGAATTCAATGAAAATACTAGAATTTAAATATACGAAGGGTCTTGGCGAGGGCTTACAGAAGTTAAAGCCAGGTGCCCAAACTAGGGATGGGGGCGGGGGAAGGAGAGGATGAAACTCAGGGTGGAACCGAGCTCAGCTCCGGGGAATGGGTCCTTGAGAGGCATCCACAGTGGAGCGCAAGGGGCTGACACTGACGTTGGTCCTCTCTGAGGACAATGTGTATAGATGGCTCAGAAGAAGGGTTGACTGATGGGCAGTGACCCAAAGGCGCCCCAGCAACACAGGAGCTGATGGGCCGGCCTTCTGGCGCCAGAAACGCACGATAGGCTAAAGGGTCTGGGGGTTTCCTGGAGGTCCGGGAGGAGGTGGGCGTAGCCTCGCGAGGTGAGGGTCAAGGGCTCCGGCGGCGCCCAACTCCATGGGGCCAGTACTGAGGGGACCCCAAGTCCCAGACGGACGGTTTCCCGGGGTGCCCCCACGGACCAGATTGGCCGTGGGTCTGAACATTCCGCCGCCTTGGAGGGGTCGGTGCCAGGCTCCAGACTCACCGCGCGGCTTCGGCCAAGGCCTCAACTGCCGCCGCCCGCGCCGGTACCGCCGCTTCAGGGCCCGGTCCCCACCACACGCCTTCCCCGCTGTCCTCTAAGCCGGGCGGGAGGGAGGGCGTAGTCCTAGCCCTAACGACCAATCGACGGGCATAAGAAGAAAATAGACAGGAATACAGGCCAATAATCATTTAGGAGAAGTGAGGCTTCGGGACCCGGCTTCTCCAGGGGGTGGGGACTGTTCAAATAGACAAACCCCGTGGCCAGTGGTAGGAGAAAGGAGGCTTAGGTCCTCTCGGGAGAACCAATCATTCGTGAGTTGACTTCAGTCACTTCCACGCACACATCCGGTGCATCGTTACTAAAGTTCCCCACTGCACCTGGGCCGTGGCGGTGCCCATTTCGCTGTCTGGGTACCGCGGGATGGGACCACGAAGGACTAAGATCATGGCATCCAGTCCCATCACTTCATGGCATATAGATGGGCAAACAGTGGAAACAGTGGCTGACTTTATATTTCTGGGCTCCAAAATCACTGCAGATGGTGATTGTAGCCATGAAATTAAAAGACACTTACTCCTTGGAAGAAAAGTTATGACCAACCTAGACAACATATTAAAAAGCAGAGACATTACTTTGTCAACAAAGGTCAGTCTAGTCAAGGCTATGGTTTTTCCAGTGGTCATGTATGGATGTGAGAGTTGGACTATAAAGAAAGGTGAGCACTGAAGAATTGATGCTTTTGAACTGTGGTGTTAGAGAAGACTCTTGAGAGTCCCTTGGACTGCAAGGAGAGCCAACCAGTCCATCCTAAAGGAGATCAGTCCTGTGTGTTTTTTGGAAGGACTGGTGTTGAAGCTGAAACTCCAATACTTTGGCCACCTGATGTGAAGAGCTGACTCATTGGAAAAGACCCTGATGCTGGGAAAGATTGAGGGCAGGAAGAGAAGGGAACAACAGAGGATGAGATGGTTGGATGGCATCATTGACTCGATGGACATGGGTTTGGGTGGACTCCAGGAGTTGGTGATGGACAGGGAGGCCTGGAGTGCTGCAGCTCATGGGGTCGCAAAGAGTTGGACACGACTGAGCGACTGAACTGATTGAATTCAATAGATATTGTCAAATTCATTTCTTATCAGGGAAGTACCAATTTTGATTTCCGCCAGCAATATATAGGATTTTTATCTTCCTAAGACATGGTAGGGCCCTGTTTTCTAATGAACCGTCAAAGATGGTTTTATAGCAATAGTCATCAGTACATTTATAGGTCTCTCTGCAGGTTACAGAGTTTTATTGTCCATTACATTAAAATAATAGTTAATATTTATTGAGCACTTAGAAAGTATCAGTCATTTTGGTGGATACCGTAGAGTAGTGGTTAAAAGCATCTTGGAGTCTAACTGAATCTGAAACTTAGCTCCAGCGTTTACTGTATGAGCTATATGACTATATGAGCAAGAACTTATGTACCTAGTTTCTTATCTTTAAAACTAGAAGGATTATAATGTATATATATAATATATATATATGTATATATATAATGTATAACACCTCTGTAGGTGGTATTGTGTGGGTTCAATGCTAATACATGTAAAGTACCCAAAATACCTGGAGAAGGGGGTGGCAGCCCGCTCCAATATTCTTGCCTGGAGAATTCCATGGACAGAAGAACCTGCTGGGCTGTGGTGCATGGGGTCGCAGAATCAGACACAACTGAGCGACTAACACACACACACACACACACACCCCCCTAAAATACCATGTGACACATATGAACAGTCACTAAATGCTGTTACTGCTATTCCTGAACATTATGAATGAGGCAGGTTGTGTTGTTCCCACTTTGTACATGAGTAATCTGATGTCCAGAGGGATTGGGTCACAAAGTAGGTAAGTGATGGAGCCAGGATTTTAATATATCTGCTTCTTCCTCTTGTCTGATTTGGCAGCATTGAATATTCAGATTTTGCCGGCCTTGCAAGTATGTGGTGGGTGGTGGAATTGTAAATGGTTAACAACTAGATGTGAGGGGAGGGGGGCATGTATGTATATTCAGGGCTTTCTTCATGCTGTGTGACCTGTGAGGTCAGAATGCTCTGTCTTGAAATTCTTAATGATTTTTGAATAAGAGGTCCCGAATTTTTATCTTGCACTGGGCACCAAAATAGTCAGTCCTGTGTACATATATATTATATGTGTATTACAACTTTCACTAATATGAAGGATGTGTAGCACAAAACTTACAAATAATAATAAAATAGACAAAACTCTTTATTGTAAATTCCATGTAGCGAATTGATTCTAACAGTATACTTTCTTTGATATTGTGTAACCTCCCTATGGTTGCATTGGCCAATGTGTGTAGTTCCAACATGAATGTCAGTTGGTTTTTCTCTCTTTTTAAAAAGTATTTTTGAAAATGAAGTAAGTCAAATTTTGTTGTTGTTGTTCAGTCGCTCAGTGGTATCCGACTCTTTGTGACCCCATGGACTGAAGCACACCAGGCTTCCCTGTCCTTCACTTTCTCCCACAGTTTGCTCAGACTCATGTCCATTGAGTCAGTGATGCCATCCAACCATCTCATCCTCTGCCAGAAATCCAGGATACTGGGGTTGTATTCGGTTGCTAAGTCGTGTCAGACTCTTTGGCTTCCCAGTCTTTCACTATGTCCTGGAGTTTGCTCAAACTCATGTGCATTGAGTCAGTGATGCCATCCAACCATATCTCATCTTCTGTCACCCCCTTCTCCTCCTGCCCTCAATCTTTCCCAGCATCAGGGTCTTTTCCAATGAATCAGCTCTTCGCATCAAGTGGCCAAAATATTGGAGCTTCAGCATCAATCCTTCCAATGAATATTCAGGGTTGATTTCCTTTAGGATAGACTGGTTTGATCTCCTTGCTGTCCAAGGGACCCTCATATATGATATCACATAATATTTGTCTTTGACTTACTTCACTTAGTATGATAATGTCTAGGTCCATCCATGTTGCTGCAAATGACAATATTTCATTATCTTTTATGGCTCAGTAACATTCCATTTTGGGGCTTCCCAATTGGCCCTGTGGTAAAGAATCTGCCTGCCAATTCAGAAGATGCAAGAGATCCCTGGGTTGAGAAGATCCCCTGGAGGAGGAAATGGCAACCCCCTCCAGTATTCTTGCCTGGGAAATCCTACAGACAGAGAGCCTGGTGGGCTACAGCCCATGGGGGTCACAGAGACTCAGACATGCCTAAGCAACTCTACACATGGGCACCATATTCCATTTTAGATATATCTTTATCCATTCAGTGAATGCCAACACACAATATTCCATTTTAGGTATATCTTTATCCATTCAAATTGCCACCATCCATTGGATCATCAAAATAGCACAAGAGTTCCAGGAAAATATCTGCTTTATCGACTACACCAAAGCCTTTGACTGTGTGGATCACAACGAACTGTGGAAAATTTTTAAAGAGATAGGAATACTAGACCACCTGACCTGCCTCCTGAGAAATCTATATGTAGGTCAAGAAGCAACAGTTAGAACCGGACATGGAACAACAGACTGGTTCCAAATAGGGAAAGGAGTACGTCAAGGCTGTATATTGTTACTCTGCTTATTTAACTTATATGCAGAGCACATCATGTGAAATGCCAGGCTGGATGAAGCACAGGCTGGAATCAAGATTGCTGGGAGAAGTATCAAAAACCTTAGATACGCAGATGACAGCACTCTTATGGCAGTAAGTGAAGAAGAACTAAAGAGCCTCTTGACCCAAGTGAAAGAGGAGAGTGAAAAAGTTGGCTTAAAACAGCATTCAGAAAACTAATATCATGGCGTCCGGTCCCATCACTTCATGGCAAATAGATGGGGAAATATGAAAACAGTGAGAGAGTTTATTTCTTTGGGCTCCAAAATCACTGCAGATGGTGACGGCAGCCATAAATTAAAAGATGCTTGCTCTTTGGAAGAAAGCTATGACCAATCTAGAGAGCATAGTAAAAAGCAGAGACATTACTTTGCTAACAAAAGTCCATCTAGTCAAAGCTATGGTTTTTCCAGTAGTCATGTATGGGTGTGAAAGTTGGACTATAAAGAAAGCTGAGCGCTGAAGAATTGATGCTTTTGAACTGTGGTGTTGGAGAAGACTCTTGAGAATCCCTTGGACTGCAAAGAGATCCAACCAATCCATCCTAAAGGAAATCAGTCCTGAATATGCATAGGAAGGACTGATGGTGAAGCTGAAACTCCAATACTTTGGCCTCCTGATGCCAAGAACTGACTCATTTGAAAAGACCCTGATGCTGGGAAAGATTGAAGGCAGGAAGAGAAGGGGACGACAGAGGATGAGATGGTTGGATGGCATCACTGACTCGATGGACATGAGTTTGAGTTGGTGATGGACAGGGAGCCTGGCATGCTGCAGTCCATGGGGTTGCAAAGGGTCAGACACGACTGAGCGACTGAACTGAACTATCCATTCATCTATGGATGGACTTTCAGTTTTCCTTCCTGTCTTGGCAAAGCTAATAATTTCTTAGACAGCATTTCCCATTTCAGAGCTTCAGTTTTCCCACTTGAAAATGAAGGGATATAATTATACCTTATCACCCTCAACGTGCTCCCTGGTTTTGTCCATTTTGTTCACTGCTGCATGCAGTAGGTGTTCAATAAATCTTGCTGCACACAGTGGGGGCTCAATTAACTTTTGTTGAACGAAGAACAGAATAAGTTCTATTTCCGTGAGTGAAAGCTCTTGGTAAGTCGTAAAGCGACATGCATTTGCGGTCGTTCGTTAAGTTAGGCTGTTTTCAACAAGACTCAAAGCAACTGCGTCCCCGACCTTGGGCAAGAGAAGGGCGGGGCTGCTGGGTCGCCACCCTACCTCGGCCCCGCCCCTAGACCTCTGGCCCCGCCCCTCCAGGGCCCCGCCCCTAACCCCGCCTCGGTCCTGGCCCAGGCCTAGGGCCGTGCTGCCGGCCGGTGTTTCCCGGCGAGCTTGAGGTGGCGGGCGCACAAGATGGCGGCGCCGGCGGTCCTGGCAGCCCCGGGGTGGCGGTCGCGGCTCGTGCTCGGGCTCTAGGGCGGGCGGGGCTGGGGTCTGGAAGCAGGCTTACACAGGTGACAGGAGGTCGGGGCGGTGCCGCCGGGCCTCTTGGGGTGTCAGGCCCACTCGCTGCAGCCCCTGGGCCCCGCCGCCTCCCAGTCCCTGTCCCTGGTGGAACCGAAAAAGGTCAGGTCCGTTGCCCCGCCCCGTCCGTCCTCGCCCTAGCGCGAACGCTGCGCAGTGGGTGGCTCACTACCACTGACTTAACACACGTGCAGCCTCCATGGCGGAGAAGATTAACATCCACGCTGGAGAGACGGCCAAGGTCGAGGACAGAGACCTGCTGGGGAACGGCTGTCCTCAGCAGGACAGACCTCCGCAGCGCTCGTGGAGGCAGAAGTGCGCCTCCTATGTCCTGGCCCTGCGGCCCTGGAGCTTCAGCGCCTCACTCACCCCGGTGGCCCTGGGCAGTGCCCTGGCATACAGATCCCAAGGCGTCCTGGATCCCAGGCTGTTGGTGGGTTGTGCCATAGCTGTCCTCGCGGTGCACGGGGCTGGCAATTTGGTCAACACTTATTACGACTTTTCCAAAGGCATTGACCACAAAAAGAGTGATGACAGGACCCTGGTGGACCGAATCTTGGAGCCCCAGGATGTAGTTCGGTTTGGAGTCTTCCTCTACACCTTGGGCTGTGTCTGTGCCGCTTGCCTCTACTGTCTGTCTCCTCTCAAACTGGAGCACTTAGCTCTCATCTACTTCGGAGGCCTGTCTGGCTCCTTTCTCTACACAGGAGGTAAGTTGGCCTATTTGCTGCAAGTCTTAGTTGCATGGAAACTACAGTTTGCTTAGGAATTATAGGGCTCTCGAAGAAGTGTCAAAGGTTATTTTCTGAATTAGGCCATTTTATGTGAAATCTATAATGTTTGGACCATGTGGATTTGGGGGATAACATTTTTGGCTTGGCTTATGGATGTTAGGAATAACAAATATATGGTATATACGGAAATTTTTGTTATCTAATTTCCTCTCATTCTTCATAACTTATAATGCCATGTGTGTGGGTGCAAAGTCGCTTCAGTCATCTCCGACTTTTTTCGATGCTATGGACTGTAGCCCACCAGGCTCCTCTGTCCATGGAATTTTCCAGGCAAGAATGCTGGAGTGGGTTGGTCCCCCCTCCTCTGGGGATCTTTCCCACCCAGGGAAAGTCGCTTCTCTTACATGTGTATTGGCAAGCTGGTTCTTTACCACTAGTGCCACCTTGGAAGCCCTTATAATGCCACAGTGTCAAATTTTAGTGGAATTAAATTTGAAGAGCTCTAAATTATGCACCTAATTACTTTCAGCTAGTTTGCTAGGTGACCCCTTGCAGCAGGCTGATTAAAGTGCTGATGGGCAGGTGTTTAAGCCCTATTTATTGAGCGCCTATTATGTGCCAGGTTCTGTTCTACCTGAACACAACAGTCAAGTCCCTGCCCTTCTGGAAGTAATTTTATATATCATGAGGAGAGATAGAAAATAAAAATAGTAAATTATGGTTAGGATGATCAATATCCTGGTTTGCTCAGCACTGAGAGTGTTTCCAAGATGTGGGGCTTTAGGAAACCAGAATTTGTGTCTTGGTTACAGTACATGAGAAGATGAACATGAGAAGATGAACAATACTATAGGGGAAAAAAAATTAAGTAGAGCAAGGAAGGAGGACACAAACTAATTTTAATTAGTTTGATCAGGGTAGGCCTCATAAAAAAGGTAACACAAGGGACTTCCCTGGTGGTCCAGAAGTTGACTCTGTGTTTTCAGTGCAGGAGACACAGGTTCTGTCCCAGGTTGGAGAACTAAGATCCCACAGGCCCCTTGGCACAGCCAAAAAAAGATAACATGTGATCAGAGATTGTGAGAGGGAGGTGAGGGAGTTGGCTCAACAGGTATCTGGAAGAAGGTAGCATTTGAGCAAAGATTGTAGGAGGTGACAGGTGAGGGAGTTGGCTGAGCAGTTATTTGGAGGAAGAGTATGTTGGAACAGCAATTGCCAAAGGCTTTAAGCCAGGAGTATCCCTGAAAATGTTGGAAAACAGCATGGAGTACAGGGTGTGCACAAGGGAGACAGTAAAAGGAGGTGAAGTAAAAGCAGTGTGTTTGGGCAAGGCAGTGTGGCACAAAGATGACATAGGCCTTAGTGTTTTGAAACAGTCACTCTGGCTAAGTTATTGAGAATGGATAAAGGAGGGCAAGGGGAGAAGCAGGAACATCTAGGAGGAATCTGTCAAGTAAAACAGGCAAGAGATGTCTGGTGGCTTGAATCAGGGTGGGATTAGTGGAGAGGGAAGAAGTAGTTAGATTCCCAATATTTCTTGGAGGTAGGCAGGGTTTGCTGATAGATGGAACGTGAGGCAGGAGAGGAACAGGAATTAAATACAACTCTAAAAAAAATCTATCCAAACAAATATAACTCTAAGGTTTTGGCCTGAGCAACTGAAATAGTGAAGTTGATGTGGAGTGAGAGAGAGAAGATTGAAAGTAGGTTTGTGGAGAGAAAATGGAGACATTGACTTTGGACATCTTAATATATCAGATCTCCATGTGGAGCTGTCAAATTGACGGTTGGATTTGAATCCGAGTTCAGAGGAGAGGTCTGACCTGGAGGTAGAGACTTTTGAGAGTCTTTGCACATATACTAAGTTGTACGACAGGGTGAGAGCCCAGAGGACGGATTGTTGACAGATACCCTGCTACTGCTAAGTCACTTCAGTCGTGTCCGACTCTGTGCAACCCCATAGATGGCAGCCCACCAGGCTCCCCTGTCCCTGGGATTCTCCAGGCAAGAACACTGGAGTGGGTTGCCATTTCCTTCTCCAATGCATGAAAGTGAAAAGTGAAAGTGAAGTCGCTCAGTCGTGTCCGACTCTTAGTGAGCCCATGGACTGCAGCCTACCAGGCTCCTCTGTCCATGGGATTTTCCAGGCAAGAGTACTGGAGTGGGGTGCCATTGCCTTCTCTGACAGATACCCTGGGGAGCCCCAATATTAAGTGAGGAGGGGAGAAGACTGGCCAAGGGAACTGTGATGGAGCATCAGAAGGAGAAAGAAGAAAAGCAGGACTAACTGTGGTGAACTGGCAGCCAGCTGTAAAAAGTTCTGTGAGGGAAATCAGTAGGGCGCTGAAATAGAATGAATGTGTAAGGTGCTGATGGAAGAAAGAGGCCCTCTGTGAAGGTGACACTTAAACTAAGCTTTGAAGGACAAGGAGCCAGCCGTGGGGCAGAATTGGGGTCTGAGTCAGGTCCTTCAGGACTGCAGGAACAGCAGATGCAAATATCCTGGGGTAGGGAAGGACTTGGCATCTCAGGATTTGCTGAAAGACCAGCATAATTGAGAGGGAGACTGAGATGCAGCCGTCAAGGGAGGTAGGGGCTAGATCATACTGGTCTCATAGGGCCTCAGTCTCGGCTAGTTCCTCGTCACTCCCAAGCCTAGTCCTTAGACCTCTTTAGCTCTATTTACTCCCTTGGCGATTTCAGCCAGTCTCATGGCTTCTATCGCCATCTATTAAGCTGGTGAGTCTTGGATTTCTACCTCTGGACCAGGTACCTCCACTAAACTCCACACTCAGATCCCACTTGTTTTTTACTTATTTATTTTTGGCTGTGCTGGGTCTTTGTGGCTGTGCACAGGCTTTCTCTAGTTGTGGCGAGCTGGGCCAACTCTTCACTGTGGTGCTCAGGCTTCTCCTTGTGGTGGCCTCTGTTGTTGTGGAGCACAGGCTCCGGGCACACCAGCCTCAGTAGTTGCGGCTGCAGGCTCTAGAACATAGGCCCATTAGTTATGGCGCTTAGGCTTAGTTGTTCCTTGGCATGTGGGATCTTTTCGGACCAGGGATCAAACCCATGTCCCCTGCACTGGCAGACAGATTCTTAACCACTGGAGCACCTGGGAAGCCCCAAGGTCCAACTTCAGTAACTTCTCTTAGAGGTTATAGGCATCTCAACCTTGACGTGTCTGAGACCAAATTCTTGATCTTCTCCCCCACCAAAAACCTGCTGTACCCTCAGCTTTCCCCTTCTCACTCGATGGCAACACCATCCTTCTGGTTCTTCAGGCTGCAAATCATGAGCATCATCCCTGACTCTGCTTTCTCACATCTCACATCCAGACTGTCAGTAAGTCCCGTTGACTCTCCTAAAATGCATTTGGGGCCAGACCACTTCTCATCCCCTCCCACCACTGCCACTGTCATTTCCCTTGATTATTGTGGCTGATGCTTTACTGATCTCTATGCATCCACCCTTGTCCCTTTCAGAGTACTCCTGCAGCCGTGTCAGTCCTCTGCTCAAAACTCTCCTTGGCGCGCATCTCGTTAAAGTCTTTACAATGACTCCCAGGGCCTGACATGATCTTCTCACCCCTCACCTCCCCCAGCTCTCTGACCTGCGCTCCTCCTCACCGCGCTCCAGCCACACCGCCCTCCCAGCTGTATCTGGAATGCATCAGGCGTGCTCCTGCCTTGGGTCCTTTGCAGATGCTGTCTCCTCTGTTTAGGATACTGTTTCCCCATCTATGTGTATGATTTGTTTTCTAACCACCACCCATTTGCTCAAATGTCAGCTGCTTGGTAAGGCCTTTTTTTCTGCCCTATTTAAAACTACTAAACAATAAGGCTTTCTGCAGCAGTTAAAAAAAATAAAATCACACACCCTTTCTGTGTTTTCCCTACACTATCTTCCTCTACAGTATTTTCCTTATTGCTTTTCTTTGCTTTTTCTACACAGCACACATCACTTTCTAACCACAGAAAGTATTTACTGTGTTAGTTACCTTCCCACTTAGACTGTAAATTCCCTGGGTGTAGGGATTTTAGTCTCTGTTCTCTGCTGAACCCCATGGTGTCCAGAACAGTGCCCACCTGGCATGTACTCAGTACCTAATATTTATTGAATGAATAAATGTGGATACATTGAAATATATTGAGTGGAGGAATGACATAATCTGACATGATTTTTTTTGACGTTGACTTTATTGATATATAATTGACGAACAGTGGAATGCATGGATTTTGAGCCTTATAGTTTGATGAATTTTGACAAATATTAATACATAGAGCTGTGTAACTCATGTTGTTGTTGTTCAGTTATCCAGTCGTGTCTGACTCTTTGTGACCCCATTAACTGCAGCACACCAGGCCTCTCTGTCCCTCGCCATCTCCCGAAGTTTGCCCAAGTTCATGTCTGTTGCATCGGTGATGCCGTCCAGCCATCTCATCCTTTGATGCTCTCTTCTCCTTCTGCCCTCAATCTTTTCCAGCATCAGGGACTTTTCCAATGAGTTGTCTGTTTGCATCAGATGACCAAAATACTGGCGCTTCAGCTTCAGCCTCAGTCCTTCTAATGAATATTCAAGGTTGATCTCTCTTAAGATTGGCTGGTTTGATTGATAACCCATACCCCTGTCATAATACAGAACATTTTCATCACCCCCAAAAGCTTCCTTGTGCTTCTTCTGTTTCAACTCCACTCTCTCCATCTAGTGGGAACCACTGCAACCACTGTTCTTACTTCTTTCACATGGATTCCTTTTGCCTGGTCCAGAATATCATGTACATGGAATCATTCAGTATGAATTCTTGTGCCTGTTTTTGAGTTTCATTGTGTTGTGATGTGATCAGTAGTTCCTTGTATCTCTGAGAGGTAGCCATTGTATGAACATATCACAGTTTGTTTATCCATTATCCTGTTCAGTGACTTGGATTTTTTCCATATTTTGGCTATCATGATTGAACATTCATTTTCAAGTCTTCTGTGGATATTTGTGTTTGTTTTTTCTTGGGTAAATGCCTAGGAATCAGATTACTGGGTCATAGGGTGAAGTGAAGTGAAGTGAAGTGAAGTGAAGTCGCTCAGTCGTGTCCGACTCTTAGCAACCCCATGGACTGCAGCCCACCGTGCTCCTCCGTCCATGGGATTTTCCAGGCAAGAGTAGATGATATTTAACTTTATGAGCTGCCAAAGTGTTTCCTAAAGTGCTTCTACTTTGTTTACCTTCCCACCAGCAAGGCACGAGAGTTTCAGTTACTCCATGTCCTTGCCAACATTTTGATTTAACAAATTCCTTCTGGCTGGCTGTGTGAAGAACTGGCCCAGGATTTCACTGTGCTGGCCCCTGTGGAAAGGGGTGTTGGGAGGAAGGGATACCTAAAAGGAAACTCCCAGGTGAGCCACACCTCTGAATCAGGTGGAGCTCGTGAGCCTTGGGTCAGACACTCTGAAAACAGGACTTTCTGCTCAAGGGCTATGTCATTTTCTAGTGTCAGATAACCTCAAGAACGTTGACAGACCTCTCTCATCCTTAGCTGAGCTTTGTGGTTTTTTTGTTCAAGGTCTGTTGAAGGTGGGGGCTTATCTTTGCAGGCACAGGTTTCTGTTCAACCTTTTGTTGTTCAGTTGCTCAGTTGTGTCCGACTCTTTGTGACCCCATGGACTGCAGCATGCCAGGCTTCCCTGTCCTTCACTATCTCCCGGAGTTTGCTCAAACTCATGTCCATTGAATCAGTAACATACTCCTTTCCTGTTCAGCCTTGCTCACGTCTTTTTTTTTTGCCAGGCAACTTAAGGAGGTGCTCTTGGGTACTCTCGCCAGATGTCAATCAAGGCTATAGAGCTGTTCTGTTTCTTTCCATAGAGTCCCGAGGTCTGCCTGGAGAGCTGAGGAAATAAAGGGATGGGCAGCTGGTGGAGAAACTTGGTGGATCGGTAGTTGGAGCAGTCCTGCCTGTCAGTTGCCTAAATGTGTGAGACATCACACAAGACATCAGTTTCCTTATTTAGAGCTCATGTGCTGCTGGAGAGACCTTCCTCCTAGAGGGCGTGTCCTCACACAACCAAACTATTTATCAAAACACTGTGTGGGGAGTACAGAATGAGTTTACTGGGTGTTGGTGGGACTCAGGGAGCATGCCTGTTATAGCCTATCCTGGAGATGCTTCATTTCCAAGAAGCAGCCATGGTCATTTAGTGCTAAAGAGTCCCAACCACAAGTTTGGAGGTAAACTTGCGCTGCGTCTTGTTCTTCAGCTGCCAAGCCTTTAGATTCCCTACAGATAATGTCTCTCATATTTGTTTAAAATGCAATTTATGACCCGATAGTTTTTTTTCTTTTAACCTTCTGATCCTGGGGCCATGTCTTAGTAACTTCTTTAGATCAGAGGTTTCCCAAGCTTCTGTAGCAATATATATGTGGGTCACCTCTTTGAGTGGGTGCCTCTCACTCTTCCTGCGCTGCTTTGCCTGTTTCAGTCCCAGTGGGACATTTTTCACGATCTTGGTCCCAAATTTCAGGTGCTTGTTACTGTAGCTCTGTGTTCAGTTCAGCCTGTCAGGTTTGAGGAGCCAGCTGTGCCCTCCTGAAACCTACTGGTTTGTGGGAGAGAGGGAGATTAAGAATTAGAAGTGTGGGAATTCCACAGCAGCCAGTGCTTAGGACTCCGTGTTTCTACTGCAGGGGACATGGGTTCAATCCCTGGTTGAGGATCTAAGATCCTTCATGCCACTCGGCACCAAAAAAAGAAAAGAATTACGAGTGTGGTGGAATTTATGAAAGTCAGGATGCTATGGTGCATATTGCAGGGGGGCTGAATATGGTCTCAGGCTGAGGAAGGTGGTTGAAGAATGACCTTTAAAGTCTTGAGGGTTGAATAGGAGTTGACCAGGCAAGGGACTGGAGGTGAGGGAGTGTCTGAAGGCCCTGAGGAACTGAGGGGAACTGAAGGATGTAGAGGTGGGGAGGGGAGGAGAGCTCAGAGCAAGGCAGGAGGGGGGCAGGGCAGGGCCAGGCCAAAGCTGAGTCAGGTGAAAGAGTTGGGGCTGTTCTTATCCTGAGGACAGCTTGTTGATAAGGGTGTTCTGGTATGTGTTTGCGGAAGGGCACAGCCAGCTTAGTGTTTTGAGAGGACCATTCTGGCTGCAGGGGCTTCCCAGGTGGCTCAATAGTAAAGAACCCGCCTGCCAATGCAGGAGATGCATTGGGTCGGGAAGATCTCCTGGAGAAGGAAATGGCAACCCACTCCAGTATTCTTGTCTGGGAAGTCCCATTCACAGAGGAGCCTGGTGGGCTACAGCCCATGGGGTCACAAAGAGTTGGACACCACTTAGCGACTAAACAACAAAGTCTGGCTGCAGTGTGGAGATTCAATTCGGGATGAAGGAGGGGAGGCAGTTATGAGACCCGAAGCTGAGGGACCAGCTGAATGTTGCGGTGGGTGGGGGGTGGGAGTGTAGTGCATAAGATGACCCTGACTTGGACTTGGGGATAGAGTGAGGCAGGATGGAGTGTGGCTTTGGGGATGGAGAAACTGGGCTGGTTTGAAAGACAGGATTTGAGGTCGATCAGCAGCACAGGAGGAAAAATGAGGGATCATTCAGCGTTTTAACTTCACGGGAACCAGAGACGGGGGAAGCAGAGTTGTAACTTCACCTTCTTAGCTGTCTTCCTTATTATGTGGGTGAAAGTTTCTCTGTATGGAGTTTGGGAACCCTGAAATTTTGCTGAGGTTAACTGGGGGCTTTCAAAACCAGAAGATGCTGCCAGAGGTTGTGGCCGAAAAGGAAGAAGCTGGGATGGATATTCCATGAGGGGCTAATCTCATGGTGTTCCTGACAGGAGCAGTGTCTTACGGGGGGGCTGGTGGATGGTGAAAGAAAGCCAAGCCCTGGACTGTAAGGCCTGTGAAAGCCTTCATGGACTCCCCATTGAACTGTGTGTGACTAGGAACTCCCTGCTCTTCTTTTTTTCCAAAAATGTTTCCAATTTGTAATGTACACAATTTGTAAAGATTATTTTGCATTTACAGTTATATAAAATATGGGCTGTGCTCACGTTGTTGTACCATACATCCCAGAGCCTGTCTCACACCCAGTAGTTTGGCCCTCCCCTTCCCCCACCCTTGTTCTGCCCCTCCACTCCCCCTCCAACTGGTAACCACTAGTTTGGGAAGCCCCTGCTCTTTGTGTCAGAGCTTTGTTGGGGGATGTGGATGCAAAGTCACTTGAGTCGTATCTGACTCTTTTTGACCCCATGGACTATAGCCCTCCAAGCTCCTCTGTCCGTGGGATTCTCCAGGCAAGAATACTGGAGTGGTTTGTCATGCCCTTCTCGAGGGGATCTTCCCCAGCTGGGGATCAAACCTGTGTCTCTTATGTCTCCTGCCTTGGAAGGGAGTGTTCTTTACCACTAGCCCCACCTGGGAAGCCCTTTTGTTGAGGGACAGCAGGAAGGAATACTCAGGGATGACTCAGACTGAACTGGGTGTGAAAGGATTAGTCTTTTCTGACCCTCTCCATCACCAGAGGAGAATTCGGATTTTGCTCTGGAGGGGAGGGGAATACAACCACTGCCCCGCCTCCCAGTCCGAGAAGAAAATGCCCTGCCCAGCCACAGGCAGCCAGCCTTTCCACTGGAGAGCAGACCCGCAGTTTCCAGCCCTGATCTCACACCAACTCTCTGGGTTTTCTGGCCATAGGAATTGGACTCAAGTACCTGGCTCTGGGGGACCTCGTCATCCTCATCACGTTTGGCCCGCTGGCTGTGATGTTCGCCTACGCTGTCCAGGTGGGGTCCCTGGCGGTCTTCCCACTGCTCTACGCCATCCCCCTCGCCCTTAGCACGGAGGCCATCCTCCATTCCAACAACACCCGGGACATGGAGTCGGACCGGGAGGCTGGCATCGTCACCCTCGCCATCCTCATCGGTCCCACGCTGTCCTATGTGCTCTACAACACCCTGCTCTTCCTGCCCTACCTGGCCTTCAGCATCCTGGCTGTGCACTGCAGCATCAGCCTGGCTCTGCCCCTGCTCACCATCCCCATGGCCTTCTCCCTTGAGAGGCAGTTCCGAAGCCAGACCTTCAACAAACTGCCCCAGAAGACTGCCAAGCTCAACCTTCTGCTGGGCCTCTTCTACGTGTTCGGCATCATCCTGGCACCAGCAGGCAGTCTGCCCAAACTCTAAGGGGACCAGTGGCCGCCTCCCCACATACAGTGTGCCCCCCTTTCTTAGGATGCATTGAGGGCAGGATCTGAGGAGAGAAGGTGATTCAGCACCGAGGGGCCTACAGATGGCTTGTGAACTCCCACCTTTTTTTTATTATTACGTTCTTAAAGAAAATGTTTTGTTTTTGTTATTTTACTTATTTTACTCCGTTTTATGGGGACTCCGGAAACCACTCTGGCCTCAGAAGGTAAATTGGACACACAGCCCTTGTTTTATTTATAATTTCCACTAGAGGGTGTTGTCAGGTCACTTTTAAGTAGATTAAAATGCCCTGAGACTTGGCGAAGGAGCTGCCAGGATTGGCCTCCTGTCCCCGAAGAGCCATAGTAATTGAGCCAAATGTCCTCCGTACCTTGGTCTGCCAGGATGTGTGGTGATGATCCCCCGTGACCAGGAGCGCCTGTCTCACCCTGAGCTCTCGGGTCCAGTAATGCTCTGCTTGAGAGAGGACTTTGCTCATTAACAGCCCGGCTGGGCTCCTGGCTTTTTGCCTAAGTTGTGACTCAAACCCTTTCATCCTCCCTTCACTTATTGCCACGGTTAAGGAAAAGCGTCAAGATTGCCACACAACAAAGCATTTGGGCTGGGGGCTTGGAAGGAATTTAAAACCACCCTGGAGGTAGCTGAGAAAATCACTCTGCTTTTGGAGAGAAAACTGGCAGGGCAGCTGGTTTCCCTGTGGAACCCACTGGTCTGACAGGAAGGGACCCCCCGCCCCCCCGCCCACCTCCCCGTCCTCCCGCCCACCTCCCCGTCCTCCCGCCCACCTCCCCGTCCTTTTAGTGACTAGCAGGTGCTCTGAAATTGTGGAGGCCTGCTGTCCTTGCCAGCTATTGGAGGCCCACAGGGCACCCCTCCTTGCCCTTCTTTGCTGTTCCTCGCGCTCCCCTATGACCACCCTCCGTTTCTTCCTGGTCCCCATTTGTGTATTTCCCATCCACTGTTAGTTGCTAAGTTGTGTCCGACTCTTTGCAACTGTATGGACTGTAGCCCGCCAGGCTCACCTGTCTATGGGATTTCCCAGCAAGGAATACTGGAGTGGGTTGCCATTTCCTTCTCCAATCTATGGAGCCCTGCTATTTGGGCAGCAGCTTAGCAGAGATGAGTCAGGGATGGTTGCCCCTTTTCACAGAACCACAGGATGAGCTGACGCAGGACAGTAGCCCCTCCATGAGTGATAAGCCAGTGGTCAAACAGTCCTGACCCTGATCACCCAAAATGTCAGGCCTACCAGTAAAGAAACTATGTCTTCCTCCTTGGGGACTTCTGTCCTGTACTGACCCCAATTCTCCCAAAGGCTTCTCTTGCCTTGTGTGGGATAGTTTGCACCCAGAGTGGGGAGGGGGGCAGATTCCAAAGTTGATCCAAGCTGGTTTTCATATCATTGTCCATGCAATATAACTTTCTGGGCTAGAATTGCTTGGTTGCCTTGGGTCCAAGACAGAACTAGATCGAGGCTGTTGTCATCATTTTTTTCTGTTGTGATTAAAGCCACTCTGGTGGGTATGTCAGGGTCTCGACCTGCAGAAAATAACATCAGAACCAACTCTTCATCCTTAAAATCAGGCCAATTATAACTTGGCTTCTTGAGTTAGAATTAGGCATCTTACTTGGAAAAAAACACATTTGCAGAAGTTGGAAGTTGCAGTTCTTCTAAAGTTAAAGGTGGTTTGTCTGCAGAGTTCCAGAATCCTCGAAGAGTGGTCAGAGCCCAGTAAGGAGGGTGAGGAGGACAGCACTCTCTCCTGCCTGTCTTCCCAGCACCATTTTTGTTTTATGCCAGGCTTGTGACATTTTGGTGCTCTCGGGAGTCCTGCCTTCAAAGACCAGCAGGGTGTTGTCACAAGTCTTACCTCTGAAGCTGTGGGCCTGAGAGCTCCCTGTGTCCATAGACCAGACCACCTTGGTAAGGCCTTCTATCGGGGCTGTCAGTTAACTTCTGCACTGTTTCTGGTGCAGGTTTTAATGCATATTTTTATATATAAATCTTTCTAAAAGGCCAGATTCGTTGCCAGGCTTTATATGCAGGTCTCTATAATTTGTATTACACCCCTTGATTCAATGAAAGTTTTCTTTAGACTTGTTAATAAAACCATTTTTTTAATTAAAAAAAAGGAAAATGTGGATCAGTGGTCTGGCTTCCAGTTTCCCTGTGTTTTCCTCGTGCTGCTTATCTCATCGTCTGCTTGTGAACTCTGACTCATAAACCTCGAGACCAGCACGGGCACATAGGTGGGGTGGGGGCAGGATGCCTGATCTTTGGTGATGAGTTTGACTGGATTCAACGAGCCCTTAGAAAAGATAGAAGTTACCTTTCCGAGGCAGTATGGGTTTGCCAAGAGCCAGTCAGGCCAGATTAACCTCTGCTTTTTCCTACTTTGACTTTTCTCCAGCGGGTCACTGTGCTGATAGATGGAGAATGTGCAGACAGAGGATGTTTGGTTTTCTGCTGGGCATTTGACAGTATGTTCTCTAGAACACAGCCAGCAAAGATACATAAAATGGATAACAGTCTAGTTAGGTGAATTTCTGTAAGACTGAAAAGGCTGCTTTGCTGTGTCAAAGGAAGGCTTTACCACAAGTGAATATGAAGCAGTGGGCTTGGGTCCCCCCCAAAGCACTATATGCCGTTAGAAGGGGAAGCTCCACGGAGTGACGGCAGCAGACGTGGTGGGTGTTGACCCTGAGATAACAGCTTCACTGCTTTTAAATCTGTGAGTCAGACTTACTCTGCCCCCCAGTGGACATGGATGGAAATTCAGCCTCAGTCATTTGGGTCAGTTCTCATCTCCTTAGGACTGCCCAGGACTCCTGTGCCTCTGTGGGGCCAGAGCCAGGAATATTGGCTGGGTCCTAGCTCCATCTGCTCACTGTCTGTAAGGTTGCTTCCCTGCTATTTCAAGCTTGGGGGTGGCCCTGGAATTTACCCTTGTTTCTTGGACACTCTGCTCTAGAAGGGTTCAAAATGCCCCCCGACAGCAGCCTTCCTTGCTGAGTACCATGGGCCTAGGGGGCTCTTGTCCTGGCCACCCCATCCCCATTTCGGCCCAGTCCTGTGGAAGCTTTCACTTTGTCCCTGAACTGCCTCATCCACCTGACCTACTCAAAGCATTTCCCTCCTGCCCCACCCTGGCAGCTCAGACGGTAAAGAATCTGCCTGCAATGCCAGAGACCCAGATTTGATTGCTGGGTCGGGGAAGATCCCCTGGAGAAGTGAATGGCTATTGCTCCAGTATTCTTGCCTGGAGAATTCCATAGAGAATCCTGGTGGGCTATAGTCCATGGGATCACAAAAAGTCAGACATGACTGAATGATTAACACTTTCACTTTCCACCCCTTCAGGACCTTTGCACAAAATCCCACCCAGCAGGCCTTTAGAAGCTCAATGCTGGCCTCTTCTGGAGTTGGGCAGTGACATACATCACGTTATCTTAGCAACTCTTCTGTTGTGTGTGTATGCTTAGTTATGTCCAACTCTTTGCAATCCCTGGAGCCCACCAGGTTCCTCTACCCATGGAGTTTTCCAGGCAAGAATACTGGAGTGAGTGGGTTGCCATTTCTTCCTCTAGGGGATCTTCCCAACCCAGGATTCAAACCTGCATCTCTTGTGTCTCCTGCATTGGCAGGTGGGCTCTTTACCACTAGCACCACCTCCTTTATTAAAACCAAAATCAGCCTGTTACCTGGCCTGAAGCTCAGTTGGAGTCAGTGATGAGCTCTGGCTTTCATGTTGGTTAATGTGACCTGAGGTAGAATGAATAGGTTAGTGTCCAGGACAAGGAAGGCACAGGTCCTGCCCATCCCTGTGTTGTCGACCCCGTTTGGTTGGCTAAGCCCATTCCTGGGTACCCTTCCTTCTTTCTTAGTTCTTTTCTGGATAGAGCAAATGTGATAGATCAGGAGCAGGCCTTGGATGTAATATACTGGGATTTCAGCAAGGCGTTTGAGAATATGGGGTGAAATGTGAAATGCATGAAAATACAGCTCCAGGAACTTAATCTCTACCTGCATACACACACGTGCATCTTCACACTGGTAATAGCTGCGGCAGAGATTTTACGTCTCTTATTGTGGGACCCACATTCTGAAGATATTATTCCTAAGCTGGATCTTGTCCAGGAAGCCGTAGGCAGACTGGTGAAGACACTTAAAACCATGTCAGCATGGAAAGGAGGCTGGAGAGAGGTTGTATGTGTGTGTGAGTGTGGGTGTGTGTGACATCAAAGACAAAGCTAGGGACTTCCCAGATGGTACAGTGGAAAAGAATCTGCCTGCCAATGCAAGGAACATGAGTTTGATCCCTGGTCTGGGAAGACTCCACGTGCCATGGAGCAGCTAAGCCCATGGACCACAGCTACCAAGCCTGCAATCCCCAGAGTTGGTGCTCCACAGCAGGAGAAGCCTGTGCATTGTGATGAAGAGTAGCCCCTTCTCACTGCAACTAGAGAAAGCCCCTGCAAGGCAGCGAAGGCCCAGTGCAGCCAAAAAAAAAGGCAAAGCTAGAAGAACAGGTAGAAGTTACTTGGCCCCAAATTTAAGCTCTTAGGTCAGGAAGAACTTTCTAGTTGTGAGAGGAATTGGAAAGGGAGATGTTTGAAACGTCCCAGTGGGTGGTGAGTTCCCTGTGACTAGAGGCATTCAAGAGAAAGGTTGATTCCTTGTTAGGAACACTGAAGCGAAGACTTGGACATTGGGGAGGGGGTATATGAGAAGACCTTAAGGGTCTTCCCACGCTGTGATGTGGGTGCTCTGTTATGGGATCATTTCTCAGACCTGCCCCCCAGGGGCTGGGAGGACAGAGTACAAGAAACATGTTGACGCTTCTTGATGTCAGGTTGCTGTCTGTCTGCCCATGTTAACAGGCACTGCTGTGATTGATACTACTTTCTTTTTTTTTTTTAAGATCACACACATACATGCACACACAGTTGATTTCCCCTTTGAAAGCGCTTGAAGGGAGGTAGATGACAGCTCCTTTCCTCTGAGCCCTGCAGACCACTCTGCAGCTAATGGACTGTCAGCCTGTTTCATTAAGGGCTCCAGACTGTGCAGGCTGGTGTAAAAGTAGTGCCTCTGGCAAGAACCTGGCACTTGGGTCTCAGCCAGTTGACATTTGTGATTTGCCCTTTTTCAAATTGGGACAGCCTTCCCAGCGTGAGGGACTAAGCCAGGATGCCAAACAGTGGTACAAACCGAGTCAGGTCCCCTGCTTGACGGGGTGACAAGAGCCAAGCCTGGCTCTTCAGGAGGGCCCGCAGACAGGTTCCCAGGGCCAGGGAAAGGTGGTAACCGCGGGGCAAAGCCCCCACCCTCCCGCCTTAGGTGCCACTGACCCACTTCAAGATGCAGGAGCTCCGGGCAGGTCCCCAGGGTCCTGAGAGGGACAGTGAGGGTCTTGATCACATGTGCTCAACCAGATTTCAAGGGTAAAAGGAAGATGCTCTGTGGCCCTCCTATGATGCTAATGTTAAGTTGGCCAGAAATTCACTGGAGTTTTTTGTAAGAAGGTACGGGAAACCTGGGGTTTCCCAGGTGACTCAGTGCTGAAGAATCTGCCAGGCGATGCAAGAGAGGAAAGAAATGCAGATTTGATCCCTGGGTTGGGAAGATCCCCTGGAGACAGAAATGGCTACCCACTCTTGTATTCTTGCCTGGAGAATCCCATGGACAGAAAAAACTGGTGGGCTATAGTCTACGGGGTCACAAAGAGTCAGACACAACTGAACGCCTGAGCACACACACACAGCACCTGGGAACCCTGAGTGAACATTTTAGTCAACCCCATACATCCAGAGAGGCAGCCCTCTGTGTGCTGTGACTCCAGAGGCACCCTAAGTCTGCACCCCCTTACTCCTGCCATAGCCTTGTCCCTCTGTCTCCTAGCCTGCCTTAGGATTATCCCCATTAGGGTCACAGGGGGTGTAACCGGGTGGGACTGAGCATGGTGTGGGTATCACACGCCTGTTAGTTTGTCAATTGTCTATTGTCAGCACCCCCAGGAGCTGGTAGGACTAGGGTACTTTATTCACCTAAGTCATCTTAAGCACAGGGCTTGGGGGCTCAGAGCAGGAGCTGAAGGACCGAGCCACCTCTGGGAGCAGCTGGACTTGTAGGGCTGACCGGCAGGTGTGAGAGTTCTGACCGTTCACATCAGCTGCCCCTGAGCAGCAAGGGGTTGGGAGGGGAAAGGAAGCTGGGCAGTACCTCTTAAGATCTTTTAAGATCCAGCTCATCTTCCTGGTACACGTGCTGCGTGCTCAGTTGTGTCTGACTCTTTGCGATCCCACAGACCGTAGCCCGCTAGGCTCCCCTGTCCATGGAGTTCTCCAGGCAAGAATACTGGAGTGGGTTGCCATTTCCTTCTCCATCCTGGTACATGGAAGCCTCTAAATAAATAAATGTTTCCTGAAATACTTAGTGAATGACAGTAATAAAGCTATCATGTGCTAGGCATTGTTCTCAAAGCTTAACTACATTATTATTATTTTAAAAATTATTTTTTAATTTATTTTTGGCTGTGCTGGGTCTTGGTTGCTGCGTGGGCTTTTCTCTAGTTGCGGGGAGCCGGGCTACTCTCTAGTTGCAGTGCACGGGCTTGTCATTGCAGTGGCTTCTCTTGTTGGGGAGCACGGGCTCTAGGGTGCTTGGACTTCTGTAGTTGCAGCACATGGCCTCAGTCGTTGCAGCTCTGGGCTCTAGAGCACAGGCTCAATAGCTGTCATGCATGGGCTTAGTTGCTCCATGGCGTGTGGGATTTTCCTAGACCAGGAATTGAACCTGTGTTTCCTGCAATGGCAGACGGATTCTTTACCACTGAGCCACCAGGAGAGCCCTAAATACATTCTTTTAAGCCTCAGAAAACCTCAGGAATGGTGTATTAAGATCTTTTTTTTTATCATGAGAGAGGAAACTGAGGTTGAGGGAGATGCTTACATTTGCCCAGGGTCACCCAGCTAGTTGGGTTTCCTAGGTGGCGCTAGTGGTAAAGAATCTGCCTGCTAATGCAGGAGATATAAGAGATGCGGGTTCGATCTCTGGGTCGGGAAGATCCCCTGGAGGAGGGCGTAGCAACCCTTTCCAGTACTCGTGCCTGGAGGGTCCCCATGGACAGAGGAGTCTGGCGGGCTACAGTCCATGAGTGTCACACAGAGTCGGACGCGACTGTAGCAACGGCATGCTCACACACCCAGCTAGTAAGTGATAGAGCCACGGTTCTTACCTGAACTGCTTCAATGCAAGTTCTGCACCTCTTCTGTGTCTTTGCATGTCCTGCAGTGCCTTGTACTCTGGAGTCTCAGTTAATTGGTCTGCCCTGGGGAGTGGGTGGGTGGTGAGGGAGGGGGAAGCAAGGCTGGGGGTGTGGGTGCCTGAGAAGGGAATTTTAGAAGCATCGAGAATGACACAGTCTTCACCGCTTCCTCAGTCCCACCAATGCTCTTAGGCAGGGGCTCCTGGGTGGCTCCCAAGAGTATGCGAGCGACCAGGCCGGCAGTGGGCCCAGGGAGGTGGCTCAGGGCTAAGGAGGTGGTTCCAGGTAGGACAGTGTGCTCCTTGCTGGTGATGCTCTAACACAGGAAGCAGAGAGCCTGAGACCTGGCCGAAGAGTCAAGCAGTTGTACATAGAGGAGGTAGGTACCAAGGGTTGGGCACTGCCCTTGGCCTTGGCATTGGGCTGCTGCCCTCTGGTCTTCTAGGTTAGGAAGACCAGAGGGCAAACCGTCTGCTCTGTGCCCTCCAGCACCCCCAGGAGGCCAACTCTGTGGAGATAATAATTAAACCCACTTGTCTAACCTGCTCTGGCCATGTGGGCTGAGGTTTCGGGTCAAATCTGCCCCTGCCCGCCCACGATGACACAGGAAGGTCCATCCTCAGGTAAAATTTCTCCTCCTGTTCCCCCAGGTGCCTACCTCCATTTTCTGTGCTGCTTGCTGTCCTCACCCAGCCACTGAATCTGAGTGCCCACATCAGGGATATGAGTGACTCTGCTTCCTGAACATGTGGCTGGGGGAGACTTCAGTCTCTTCAGGGAGGCAGAGCCCCTCCCTGCCTTCAGGATGAGCAGCATCCGGAGCTGAGAGTTACATGTGTTTGCGATACAGTCCCCTCTCTGTGTTCAGTGAGGGGAGGCTGACGCATGTCAATGGTCAGCTAACCCCTGACAACCACAGTGCATTGAGGGTAGAGATGGGGTGCTGGATGGAACTGATCAGGAAGGCTTCCTGGAGGAGGTGATGATGAGTCATGATTAAGGCTTCCAGGAAGAGGTGGCCATGAGGCTGATGGTTTTCTCAGAAGCTTGAGGTGCTGGTGGACAGCTGTTCCCAATTTGCCTAGCTGGAGAAAGTCCCTGGGATGCTGCCCAAGAGTGCAGATGAAGTTTTCCCTAATCAATGTCATTGGCAACGCAGCACACAACTGCAGCACTGAGGCAGGTGTGCTGAGGGCTGTCACATCACTGCCAAGGTCAAAGCCTGAAGAATGAGAAACCCTGACACTTCCTCACGGAGACACAAACAGGAGGGGAGGTGGGTATTTAATCAGCCAAGGCTGCCAATACCTAATCAAGATGAATGGCCTTGAGAGACAAGGCCCAGGGAAGGCATCGTGTTGGGAGAATGGGAAGACTGCCTTGCTTCAGGCTGCACTGAAACTGGGGGATAGCAGGTGAGGAGGAGCCCAGATGTGGGGTCAGAGGTCATCAGTGAGGGCCTTCTAGCCAATGCTTATCCTGGCCAGAGACCTTCACTGAGAACCTACTGGGTGCCAACTCTGTCCTAGGATTCAAGATGAATGGGTATGCCCTTGCCTTTTAGGCTCATAGTGAACTGGTGGGGAGCACACATACATGTTTTATTCCGACGTCATCCTGAGTGTCATAACAGAGGCACAAGAGCTGTGCAGAGATTACATTCTCCACTCCCCACTGTCGCAGACTCTGATCAATTCACTGGCTAGGATAAAAGCCTCTTTCTCACCTCTGCTTCTCTCTGGCGCCACCTGCACGCAGCTATGAGAAGAGACAGTCAGTTACAGTTAAATGAGCGAGAATTATGTTCCAACCCTCCACTAGGCTCTGGGGTGTACTGGTGAGTGAGACCAGTTCCCTATCCTCAGGAATCTTACAGTCCAAGAGGAAAGACAGACAAACAAGCACTTCCGACATCACTCATGGAACTTCACTGTGAAACACTCGTGGAGTCTGACAGCACTGGGTTTAATTCAGTTCAGGCTGTATCACTCACCCTATGGATGTGCTCAGCCAAGCCATGAGCTTCCAGTTCCTTCTCTACACAGGAGGATGATAGTATTTGCTTTGTAGGGTACTTTTGAGTTTAAATGAAATATGTTCAGAGAATACTTAGCATGGTACCTGGGATGTAGCAGGCACCTCTTGTTGTTATTTTGTTGTTAAGTCATGGTTGACTCTTTCCAACCCATGGACTGTAGCCTGCCAGACTCCTCTGTCCATGGGATTTCCCAAGCAAGAATACTGGGGTGGGTTGCCATTTCCTTCTTCAGGGGATCTTCTTGACCCAGGGATGGAACCCCCATCTTCTGCATTGGCCAGCAGATCCTTTATCACCGAGCCACCTGGGAAGCCCAGACATTTGTTAGAGTCCCCTTTCCTCTCTTACTGATGAATATTTTAGAGTGTGGTTGTTTCTGTATGATCTCAGACTTCCCCACTAAAGGGCAGAAGACCCACAGCTGACATCATGGTGTTCTTCACAGCACTGGAGCAATACCTGGTACAGTCATTCATTCACTCAACAAACATTCACTGAGCATCTGATGAGTGTCAACTGAAACTGTGTGTGCTCAGTCGTGTCTGACTCTTTGTGGCCCCATGGACTGTAGTCTGCCAGGATCCTCTGTCTTTGGGATTTTCCAGGCAAGAGTACTAGAGAGGATTGCCATTTCCTGCTCCAGGGTATCTTCCTGACCCAGGGATTGAACCTGCATCTCTTGCATCTTCTGCATTGGCGGCAGATTTTTTTACCACTGTTCCACTGATAAGTGTCAGGCGCTGTGTTAAAAGCTAAAAATACAAGGTGACCAAGTCCGTGCCCCACTGGGCTTATAAAATAGTAAGGGAGACTGAAGAGAAATGAAACTATTCACTGTGAAACTCTATGTGTGCGTTGGGGAGGGGATCCATTTAGTAATTTCCTGGGGGGGGGCTCTGCTTTGGCACCCACACAAGGTTCTATGAGGAAACCCATTTAGAACCTTTGCTCAGGAGATTGGAATCCCAGTGGGGTAACTGTGGGACAGTTGGCCCTCCCCTACCAGAGCCTAGTACCCCTGAGCTTCTGGTCTTGGGGCTTCCTCAAGAAGCCTTTCGTCTGGTCTAAATGGCTTCCTCTTTGAATGCCCCATGGTGCTGGGAGCCTGACCATTGAGCAGGTGCTAAGAGAGTATTGGATGGAGAGACAGATGGTCTTATGTACGGATGTAAGTGGCCTGTCATTCAGAGGAGCTTCAAGAATCTCTAAGTTAGGGACTTCCCTGGTGGTCCAGTGGTTAAGACTCTGGACCTGCCTGTCAATTCAGGGGACACTGGTTTGATCCATGTCAGGAAACTAGAGCCTGCATGCTGCAACTAAAGACCCAGTGCAGCCAGATAAATAAATAAAGACTCCTCATTTCCTTTGCAGGATGCGTGGGTTTGATCCCTGTTTGGGGAACTAGGATCCCTCATGCCACACAGTGTGGCCAAAAATAAAAAATCTCTAAGTTAAAGGAATTTTCAGGGCATCATATTTCCTAAGTGCCATGGGGAGTGATGCCCTCATCTCCTTGGGCTCCTGTCAGGGTTCAACCAGTGAAGGACATTCAGCAAACATCTGAAGTCTGTTTTACCAGGGTTGTCATTATATTAAAAAAAAACTTGCCCACATACATGTGTGTGCACCTATGTACACGTGTGTATGTGTGTGCATGTGTATACATGCAGGGACACCCACCCCTCTGCTTCCTCACTGACAGGGCAGTTATTGCTCTGGGTGTTCAGGATGAGCTGAAAATTAATGAAACTCAATGCAATGAGCGACACCTTGTAAAACAATCTCAATTACCAGATAACCAATCTCCGTGCAATTCCAGAGAGGATAAAAGGAAACCACGGGGGCTGTGAGCAAATGATAGCCCCAAGCCGCTCGGGCAGAGCAGGGAGATGGAGCAGTCCTATCCTGCCAGCTCAGGACAAAGGTGGGGCATGGGGCGGGCTGCTTTCATGAGAAGAGCCATTGCTTTTCTGAGAAGGGACAGCGGGGAGGTGTTGAGCGGAAGATTAGTCAGGTGGGGAAGACTGCTGTGAAATCTGAGCCCCCAGCCCTCCGTTGCAAGCTAATCTTGTTCAGCCTGCGAGCTGGGAGAAGACCTGCTTCCTCAGGCGGTACCCCCCCCCCCCCCCCCCCGCCACCTCCGCCCCCGGAGAGGCCAGGCCCTGCCCCAGACACCCCACTGCCGGCTGGGGAGATCTGCGGTACCCGTTCTCCAGTCCCTTGCAGAGGGTCTGATCACCCAGTCTGGCTGGCTGCTCTTGGAAGTGGCCTGGGCTGCTGGGAGGAGGGGGTCTAAGCCGTGGGAGTGGTACAGTCCACACTGCCCAGGGGTACAGTCTCCATCCTCCAAGTTTACCACACTTTCTCTGGGAGGGTTTCCTTCCCACCTCCCCACAACCTTGAGACCAGTGCTTGCGCAAGGTCACAGGGTCACAGAATGGCAGATCCTCCACCTGAATCGGCTCTTTTACTCTCTACGCAGCGCTCATTTGGTTTAAAATCTTGTTCATTTTCAATGCTTCTCCTTACAAAGGCAGGGAGGGTGGTGGAAAGTGTGATGGGTTGTTTTTGTTTTTTGTAAACCTCATTTTCAATTTAAATCTCCTTTAAAATATGGAAAGAACCACAGCTGCTTCTCTCATCATTGTCTTCCTCTCCCATTCCCTTTCCTGCCTCTCCTCCTGCTTCCCTCCCTAACCCTTCTTCCAGCTCCCCCTGCACATGGGGCCTTCTTGAACTAGTTGCCCTGTGTTTATTGAAGGAGAGGTAGAAGAAGCAGGGTTGAGGGGCCCATCAGGGAGAGCGTCTTGGGGTTACCACTGCCGAGAGGAGGATGGATGATTCTATTTGCTTTGTGCAGCCTGAGGTCATCTCAGCCGTCCCTCCAGTCTGGAACAGAAGCATGTCTCCTGCATCTTTGGCAGATATCATCTTTGGGCTGAACAGCCTCAGACAAAATTTCCTACCAAAACCCACACTGCAGTGCCTCAGGGCCCTTGTCCTCAATGTTTCTGCTGTCTGACCTGAATTAGGTTCACATCATCGGGCTTCCCGGGTGGCTCAGATAGTAAAAAATCTGCCTGCAGTGCAGGAGACCTGGGTTCCATCTCTGGGCCGGGAAGATTCCCTGGAGAAGGGAGTGGCAACCCACTCCAGGATTCTTGCCTGGAGAATTCTGTGGACAGAGGAGCCTGGCAGGCTACATAGTACATGAACTTGCAGAGTCAGTCACGCCTGAGTGCCACTTTCAGTTCACTTTCATGTGTGCATCACATGTGGGACTCATCTCAGTTCCAGGATGGGGTTATGATTTGTGTCGTCCATCTCATAGATGAGGAAACCGAGGCTCCTGCTGCAAAGTTAAGCACCGTACTCTCAATATCCCTAGACAGATCCATCCTTGAGAGGTCACAGAGCCAGTGGCCAAGCTGGGATTAGAAGCCAAGTCCTTTGACTCCTCACCCAGTGCTCTTTCCACCAGGCTCTGTGGTGTGGACCAGCATCCTGACCTTGGTCCCAGCCTTGAGAAGGCAGCACCAAGATCGGAGGACTTGAGAGTCCCAACTTTCTTCTGAAGCAGAAGCCCAGCCCATGACAGAGATAAAAAGCAAGCCGAGAGGCAGGTCTGATCCTGCGGAGAGCAATGATAGCTCCCCGGGTGAGGATAAAGCAAACAAGCAGGAGGACAACGGGGAGATAATCTCAGAAATGATGGAGTGCCGGTTGCTTCTGCAACCGTGGGGCTGCATCTGGGCGCCTGTGCTGACATGAGCTCCGCCCCCGGATCCACATTGTCATGAGCTTGTTGGAAAAACAGATGTTATTGTCCTCTGTTCCCGTCCCTTTATCCCTAATAGGCACTTAAGTGCAGGAGGGGGAACAGAGAAACCGAGACAGAATTGTGTGTCTATTTCAGGCTCTTTCTGGAAGGTTGCATTTCTGTGGGATTTGGAGTTTGGGATGGACTGGGTGCGGGAAGGACCTCCACCCTTGCCCTGAGTGGTCTGGGTCAGCCTTGGGGAGGAGCTGTCCTGGCTGAGGACTGGTTCCTTCCTTCTCTCTGAGGTCCACCACCTGGACTGGACACTTAATTGACATTGGGGAAAGGGATGATGGGGACCTCTGGCCTTCTGCCTTGACTCTCAGAATCTGGGAGGTTGGGTGGGGTCAAGGGGACTTCCCGGCGGCTCAGTGGTAAAGAACCCTCCCGCCAACGCAGGAGACACAGGAGAGGCAGGTTCACTCCCTGGTTCGGGAAGATCCCCTGGAGAAGGAAATGGCAACCCACTCCAGTGTTCTTGCTTGGAGAATCCCATGGATAGAGGAGGCTGACAGGTTACATACAGTCCATGGGGTTGCAAAGGGTCAGACAGCACTTAGTGACTAAATAACAGCAGCAACATGAGGTCAAGAGCTGATGAGATCAAAGTCCTGGGTTGCATTTTTGTTTGGGATTCAACCATTCATTCAGTGATCTGCTGCTGAGCACATTCTTAAAGGCAGGACCCTACACGTGACAGCAGCATGCTGGTTTGCGGGTGAAAACTTTTCAGGGAAAGCGCAGTATATCCTCTTACATCAGGTCACCGTGGCTATGATTTAATGGAAGCTCAGAGGCTCTCCTGCACCTAAATAGCTCTGCAGCAACCTGCCTGGTGCCTCAGATTCCATCATCAGTCAGCCCTGTGAATGAAAGCGTTATATCTCCCAGAGGTCCTTGCTAAAATATAAGTGTGTAACTGAGGAGGGCTCACAGAGGGCAAACAAAATCTACCCGTCGCTATGGAGAACAGGCTATGGGGCCCAAAATGAGTGCTGTGTGAGGTGGTGAGTTTTGATGGGAGACAGAAGAGAAGAGAATTGTCCAGCTCATGGGCTGCTGCCCTGGGAGGGAGAGCCTGAGGGGTTGGATGAGAGAATGAGGGATTTAGGGGAGTCAATTCTCAGAGGGACCTGTTTCCATGCACCACTGGTTGCCCCATTCTTTTTAAAAAATAAAGATTCAACTCAGGCTTTATTTATTTATTTACTTTTGCCTGTGCTGGGTCTTCATTGCTGCATGGGCTTTTCTCTGGTTGTGGTGAGCAGGTGCTACTCTCTTGTTTTGGAGCATGGGCTCTAGGGCTCAAGGCTTCAGGCTCAGCAGTTGTGGCCATGGGCTTAGTTGTTCCATGGCATGTGGGCTCTTCCCGGATCAGGGATCGATCCCATGTCTCCTGCAGTAGTAGGCAGATTCTTTACCCCTGAGCCACCAGGGAAGCCCCCATTCTGCTTTGAGACTGACAGTACAAGACTTAAGAACTATCCTAGCCCTTCTGCACCTGTTTGGAGTATGGGGAGAACTTTAAATGCTCTGCTGACCCTCAAACCCTGGAGGCTCAGAGATGGGACCCCCTCTGTCCCCACTGGTGCCTCCTCCACATCTCAGTGGGATAGATGGGGCAAAGAAGGGGTGGATGGAGGCCCCAGTGTCCTGTCCATCCCCCATGACCCTGAAGCCTCACCTGGAGCCGCACCATACTCTCTGCTTGCCTCCTCCCCTACTGGGGTCCAGGGGCTGATTACAGGTGAGCTCAGGCCCCCAGCCAGGGGTTTCCCAGGGTGGCAGAGAGCACCCTGGTCCACCTGGACAACTTTGATGAAAGGAAAGAGAGCCTAATCCTTGAGTGGGATCTGGGGAGACCCTGTTCTGCCATCCTCCCTACCTGATGGGTATTAGGGAGCTAATTAACTGGGGATGAGCCCACCTAGCAGAGATGCCCTTTGTAATCTCTTATTACTTAATATTCAGAACCTCTTTCACCTCCCTGTAGCAGAACTTCTAAAAAAAAGTCACATAATAAAGCACATTAGAATTCATCTGAAATGGTCTCCATAAAGATGGTTATTATTGCCTAGTGATGATTCTTGGTGAACGCGCAGGCTCACTGAACATCAGAGCTGAGGGAGGGCTCACCCCTCCCCCTGTAGCCCCTTTGTCCTGCTCTAGGAAGCACTCAGGAAGGGTCTCTCACCCTCCCCTCCTCTCTTCGTCCCTGCCAGCTCACCTGACTTCCACACTGTCCAATAGCTTGCCACGCTTTCCAAGTGACAAGGGTTGGGTGATGACCGCTGTCCAGGAGAAAATGGAAGGAAAGTGGCCTCAAAGGCTTGCTCACCTCCAGTCACTCCTCCAGGATATATATACCCTTACAATTTGTGAGTTCTTCTGAATGGACATTACATCTCAATAAAATATTTACCCCTCCAAAGCCCTTTGTCTAGTAGATATTGTTAATACTATTTGACAAAGGGCTTTGGGGGTAAATATTTTATTGAGATAATTGCTGTGAGGGTGGAATGGAACAAGTAGTCAAAAGCAGTGGATAATCCACAATTATTTTGGATTTGGAACTGGAATGAGTACCTCACGCACAACATGCACTTGTTTAGAACGTATTTACTTGTGTGTGTGCTTTTGTTACTATTAAAATTAATTGTAATACCACTCACCCCTGTGGGTGAGATGGCCCAGAAGCATCCCCTGGGGCACTGAAGTCCAATGGAGGCAGGATTAAGACTGTGACATGAGGACTTCCCTGGTGGTCCAGTGGTAAAGAATCAGCCTGCCAATGCAGGGGACACGGATTCGATCCCTGGTCTGGGAAGATCCCACATGCAACTAAGCCCGTGCACCACAACTACTGAGCCTACCCTCCAGAGCCCTTGAGCCACAACTCCCGAGCCCAGGTGCCTAGAACCTGTGCTCCACAAAAAAAGAAGCCACTGCAATGAGAAGCCCTCACAGCAACCAAAAGCAGCCACCACTCGCTGCAACTGGGGAAAGCCTGTGCACACAATGAAGACCCAGTGCAGCCAAAATAAATTAACTAATTTTAAAAAAAGAGTGGATATGTGTATACAGAGGATGAAATGGTTGGATGGCATCATCGACTCAATGGACATGAGTTTGAGCAAACTCCAGGAGATAGTGAAGGACAGGGCAGCCTGGCCTGTTGCGGTCAGTCCAGGGGATCACAAAGACTCAGCCAAGACGGTGATTGAATGACAGCAACAGTGTATGTATATGTGTATAACTCATTAACTTTGCTGTACAGTAGAAACTAACACAACGTTGTAAATTGACTACATTCCAATAAAATTTTTAAGAAAGAGTTTGATGTGGGTCATCTCCTCCCCCCATCTGCTATCCCCTCCCTTAGCGTTGGGTGTGGTCACTGTTTATGTCACTGCAATGCACATTTCATTCCTGCTTTGGTGGGTACCAAAGTCAGGTCTTCAGTGCTTGCCACCTCCCCTTGGCATGAAGGATCAGAAAGAAACTGTCCATTGGAGGAGGGCCCGAGAGCCTGATCCCAGACTGGTGACTATGGCACCCTGTTTGGGACAAGCCCCCTTCCTGTGGCAGGTCCCCTTAGCAGGGTGCTTTTGCCCCACTCTTCCCGTCATGATGCAGAGCCTCCTACCCAGTCCCTTAAATCTGAGTCGATCCTTGACTTACTTTGACCAATAGAGGATGATGAAAAGGAAGCTGTACACTGTCCCAGCCCAGACCTCGACAGGTCTTCAGCTTCTGTTCTCCTCGCTCTGGGCGGATAGCCACATGAAGGAGGCAGGTCCAGCCTCCTGAAAGGAGAGAGGCCGCATGAAGAAGAGAGGAGCCGTCCAAACTGAGGTCCCCAGACCACCCAGCCGGCAGCCTGCACCAACCACCAGACATGTTGGTGAGGCCAGTTTTATTATTAAAATTTTTTATTCATTTATTTTTGGCTGTGCTGGGTCTTCCTTGCTATGCACGGCTTTCTCTAGTTGTGGTGAGTGAGGGCTACTTTCTAGTTGCGGTACTCGGGCTTCTCATTGTGGTGGCTTCTCTTGTCATGGAGCATGGGTTCTAGGTGCACCAGCTTTAGCAGTTGGGGTGCACAGGCTTAGTTACCCTATGGTATGTGGAATCTTCCAGGACCAGGGATTGAACCCACATTCCCTGCTTTGCTAGGCAGGTTCTTAACCACTGGACCACCAGGGAAGTTCCAGGCCAGTTTTAGACCCTCCGTTCTTCCCAGCCACCAGCTGACTGCACAGGAACCCAGAAAAGATTGGCCCAAGTCATCCACCCACAGAATCACGAGCAAACACCTCCATTGTTGTTCCAAGTCACTAAATTTTGGGGTGGTTTGTCACATGGCAATTCATAATGGATGCAGTCGCTAATGCCCCCACCTGAGCACCTGCTGGCCAATGCCAGCATCCCAGGGACAAGACTTCGCCCCCAGGACTGTCCATTCTTCCATACACAAGCCCCAGAAGCAACTCTTTGCCCAAGATTTCTTTCTTTGTGCCTCCCCACTGGTTTCCAGGGCAGACACGGCAGTGCCCATTGCTCTTTATTAGTTTAATATATGTTGAAGCCTCCAAATGGATGCTGGGGCCCAGGTGGAACAGATGAAATGTGACTAAGTTCTAGGGGGATGATTGATAATGAGTAGGGACTGGAAAATCAATTGTGTTAATTCCTGGTCTGTCACTGGGACCGAGAATTAATGAGAAAATCTGTCTAACTTAATGGTATTTACACATTATACAGAGTGTGATAAAATTGTCCGCAGGTGCTGTCTGGCATTCCAATTACATAAGGCCTGCACAGCCTGAGGGGCCAGCAGGTCTGAGCTGTTGAGGACCTGGGCCAGGCATGTAGAGACTTACTCAGATGCCCCAACTACCACACTAACCTCTCAATGGGTCCGAGGCCTGGCATGGGTCTCACTAACATGACTGGTCCCTGCCTGGTGTGGGCCATCCAGCTGGCAATGTCATAAGGATGTGCTGGAGGGCACATTTATGAGCCTGCTTTGAAGATAACCACTCCAGAAGCCATGTGGCCAGTTGGACCACAACCAGGGATGGGTTCTGTCTTATGTGTTGGCATGATTTGAGAGACACAGATGGTCCTTCTGGCCCTAGCCCTCCGGCCCCAGGGTCAGTCATCACTAGGCTGTCTGACACCATAGCCATGGACCAGTCACCATTGGAAGATGCCTTGAAAAGTCTCATAGAAACTGATGGAAAAGACTGCCTCGGAGTCTGAGTGTCTGCTTCCCTGAAATTCTGTAGAAGGGCTTGTCCCCACTAAGGCTATCAGGGAGGTATCCCTGAGAACCCCCAATTCCTGATATTCACACCCTTATATGGTCTTCTTTCATATTGAATGAGGGTTCAATAAGATATTATAGAAATTACTGTGACTTCTGAGGCCAGTTCAGAGACTTCCCTGGTGGTCCAGTAGTTAAGATTCCACCCTTCCAATCCAGGAGGTGTGGGTTACATCCCTGGTTAGGGAACTAAGATCCCATATGCATGATGTGGCCAAAAAAAAAAAAAAAAGGCCAGTTCACACACACACACACACACACACACACACACACACACGCATTTGTGTGTGTGTATATATATACACACACAAATATACATATACATAGGGTTTCCGAGGTGGTACCAGTGGTAAAGAATCAGCTTGCCAGTGCAGGAGACACAAGAAATGCAGGTTAAATCCCTGGGTCGAGAAGATCCCCTGGAGGAGGGCATGGTAACCCACTCTGATATTCTTACCTGGAGGATCCGATTGCCAGAGGAGCCTGGTGGGTTACAGTCCATGGGGTTTCAAAGGGTCAGACACGACTGAGGTGACTTAGCACTCATACATGCATACATATACATAAAGGCAGCTTCTGCCCTGTTCTCTCATATCACTCACTCTGGGGAAGCTACCACCATGTGGAGAGGAACTGAGGCCTCCTGCCAGCAACCAGCCCCATGAAAGTGTAGCATCCTGGAGGTAGGTCCTCCAGCCCCAAGCCTTCAGATGACCACAGTCCTGGCTGATATCTTAACTGCAACCTCAAAAGAGACCCAGAGCAAGCTTGCTCCTGAATTCCTGTCTCGCAGAAACAGAAAGGGATAATACATTTAGATGTTTGTTGTTGTTTTAAGCTGCTAATTTTAGGGATAATTTGTTACATGGCACTGGATAACTGATACAGGTGAGGAAGGAGATGGGTGGGCAAGGCCAGAGATATTTCACCGGGGATGTGGAACTGATGGAAGACACCCCCTTGTACCCTCTCTGCACAGTTCGCGTGAAATCCAGAAATCCACTATTGTATTGTTGTTGTTGTTTGGCAGCACTGCATGGTATGTGGGATCTTAGTTCCCTGACCAGGGACTGAACCCGCGTTCCCTGTATTGGAAGCTCGGAGTCTTAACCACTGGACTGCCAGAGAAGTCCCCACTTTTATATTTTGCTGATTCCCCAAATACCGTAACTTTCCCACCTCTGTGCCTAAACATGCTTACTCCTCTGCCTAGAATGCCCTTTCGCCTCCCCTCCACCCCCCACTGCACCTCCTCTTCTCCTCTTTTTCTTTCTCCTTCTGAGATGAACTCCTACTCAGCCATCAGGACCCAGCTCGGATTGGCCCTCCTCTGGGAAAGCCTTCCCAGTCTTTCTTGGGCAATTTTGGTCACCTTCTTTGGCACCCCTGAAAGTGGCTCAGTCATGTCTGATTCTTTGCAACCCCAAGGACTATACATGGAATTCTCCAGGCCACAATACTAGAGTGGGTAGCCTTTCCTTTCTCCAGGGGACCTTCCCAACCCAGGGATTGAACCCAGGTCTCCCACATTGCAGGCAGATTCTTTACCGACTGAGCCACAAGAGAAGCCCTTGTGGAGACCCTATTGGCATCCCCGGGGAGACCCTGTTTTTCAATGGATACCTGAGGGGGTTGAGCTGTAATGATTGGTGCCATGAGTTCTAGCTGGAGTTTAGAACTTGAATTTCATTAATCAACTCTGCCCTCCCTCTCTGTTCACTGGTACCCAGGGGGATGTTCAATGGAAGGGTGTTGAATGAATAAATGAATGAATGAGCAAGCATCCAAGGCCACTTTGGGGAGGAAGAAAGGGTCCGCATGAAACCTGCCTTGTGGGTAGGAGGGCAGAGCTTGGCCTGAACAAATGGAAGGAGTGCAGGCTGGTTATTGTGTCTGTAAGTTTCACATCTGCTCATCCCAACACCAGTGAGAGAGCTCTTACCTCTGGCTGCCCCAGAGCTTCCCGGGGTCAGGAGAAAGGGTCTCACCTGGGAGGCCCCCATGTCTGTGTGTCCCATTCAACCCCTTTCCTGACCCCTGCCCTTCCTGGCTCTGTTTTCCATGCCTCACAGGCAGCCCTCCAGAGTCCCTTCCTTTCATACAAACCTGGAGGGCAGGTGAGTGGGTGGCCAGACAAATCTGATTTCTGAAGCAGGTTTAAAGGTCTCTTCCCAGAGTTCCTGAGCTCATTTCTCCTTTCTCTGTCTCCAAAGTGCCAGGGCAGCAATTCAGAGCTCAAATGCCTGAGCAGGGGTGCAGCCAAGTTCTTTACAGCACAGAATGAATTTGTTGTGTGGGGATTCTTTGGCCTGAAGGATTGCTTAACGTCCTTATGTCACCCGGCGTCCCAGCCTGGCTGGTGCTCAGAGTCGGGAGAACTGCCTTGCGTGCCAGTTGACTGAGAGGAAGGCTGAGGGGGGCTGAGGTCAGGGAGGCGTCACCTGCAGACTCTAGCCCTACTGCTGGCCACTCCTATTTATTGATTTATTCCCATTGTAAGCAAAGCTTATTTCTTTTCAAATGTTTTAAGTCTTTATTGAATTTGTTACAATCCTGCTTCTGTTTTATGTTTTGTTGGTTTTTTGGCCACAAGACATGTGGGAGCTTAGCTCCCCAACCAGGGATCATACCAGCATCCTCTGTATTGGAAGGCAACGTCTCAACCACTGGACCACCAGGGAAGTGAAAGGTTGTTGCTGAATCACGTGAAGACACCAGGATTCTTGGCCCCCGGAGGAGAAGAATTCAATCCAGGGCCAGAGACGAGGCTTGATCGCTCAGAGCTTTTGTGTAATAAAGTTTTATTAAAGTATAAAGGAGATAGAGAAAGCTTCTGACATAGGCATCAGAAGGGGTCAGAAAGAGTACCCGCTTGCTAGTGTTAACAATGAAGTTATATAATCCAAAGAATGTCTAGAGGTTGTAAAGACCTCATCAGACCTACTTCCATTAAGATAACACTGTCCTCAGGCAGGATACATCCTTGTAAAGACCAGGTCTACTCCCATAATTTACATTTTAAGATAACAGAAGGTTTAATCCAGAGACTGTCCTTAGGCAGGATACATTATTGTTATATAATCCTAAGGAATGTGGAGAAAGAAAAAAAGTTTGTCCTTTCTTTCTCCTTGAGAATTCCAGACCCCTCTCTCCTTGGGGACCCCTAGACTCCTTATCAACCTGCCTAGGAAATGACTCTCTCAGAAGTCCCTATTTCTTTTTTAAATTGAACTATAGTTGATTTACAGTGTTGTGTGAATTACTTCTGTACAGCAAAGTAATTCAATTATACATGTATTGTTGTTTTTCAGTCTCTAAGTCATGTCCGACTCTTCTACTATGGACCGCAGCATGCCAGGCTTCTACTATGGTTTATCACAGGCAAGTTAATCTAGTTCTCTGTTCTATATAGTACATGCTAAGTTGCTTCAGTTATGTCTGACTCTGTGACACCATGGACTATAGGCTGCCAGGCCCCTCTGTCCATGGGATTCTCCAAGCAAGAATACTGGAGTGGGTTGCCATGCCCTCCTCCAGGGGATCTTCCCAACCCAGGGATCGAACCCGTGTCCCTTGCATTGGCAGGTGAGTTCTTTACCACTAGCAACACCGGGGAAGCCTGTGCTATATAGTAGGACCTTGCTGTTTATTCATTCTGTATATAACAGTTTACATTTGCTGACCCCAAACTCCTACTCGATCCCTCCCCAGCTCCCCCAACCCCCTACTCTTATTTATTAAGTATGTAGCAAAATCAAGTCCCAGAGAAAGAAATCATTTGTCTGAGGTCCCATGGCAGGAAGTGGCAGAGCTGAGATTTGCTCCCAGGCCTGTCTGACTTCAAAGACCCCTTCTCTGAAACCACTGTCTCAGCCTGACCCGGCCACTCCTGGAATCATGCAGCTCCCTCCCATCCCCTCTTACCCCCATCCCCAGCTCCCAGCACATCCAGGGGTCTTATGTGTTTTCATGAGGACTGAGTCAGAGGCCAAAGATAATGACAGCCTGGGCTGGAGGGTCCTGGGTCCCTAACACCCATTGGCCCCTCCAACTCCCAGAAGGCAAACGGAGATCCTGGGATTTCCTGCTCAGCTGAATTCTACTCCCTCTGGAGCAGAGAAGGGTGGTTTGCCATGTCTGGGGGAGGTGGGGCGTAGCTTTGGAAACTGCAGTGCATGTGGAAACCTATGAACCAGAAGAGGTGGAGGAATGATTAAAGAGAGAAAGGATTAAAATCTACAGGGCTCCCCATGCTCTGCAGAGCCTCTCCCGCAAGCGGTGCTGTGATCTCTTTATTAGACAGCCAGCTGGCCGCCAGCTGCAGCGGTAAGAAGGGCTGAGTCCCTGACCCCAGCCTTAAGTCTTGGAGAAAGCAGCGTTTGGGGGCATGGAGGTGGGAAAGGCAGGGTGTGTTTGGCAAGTGGCAAAACATAGAAGTGGAATTCACTTGGCTAAAAATCAGGGTGAAGTGAAGGGGAGACGCACGGGAATGTATTTTATCAGCTCCACACCCTGGGTAAGATACCCCTGACCCTGCCCACCTGTCTCCCTCCCCGTCTGTATCAGTTATCTAATGCTGTATAACAAATCACTCCCCAAACTTAATAACTTAAAGCAATAATGAACGTCTATATATATTATCTCTTTCTGTTTCTGCGGGTCAGGTACTCAGGAGCAAGTTCACTCTGGGTCTCTCTTGAGGTTGCAGTCAAGATGTCAGCCAGGGCTATGGTCATCTGAAGGCTTGACCAGGGCTGGAGGACTACTCCCAAGATGCTTCACTCCCACGGGGCTGGTTGCTGGCAGGAGGCCTCAGTTTCCCAAATGGTGGTGTCTTCCTCAGAGTGAGCGACATGAGACAACAAAATAGAAGCTGTCGTTTTGTTTTTTTTCAATGCACTGGCCCCAGAAGTCACAAACAGTCACAAGCAGTTACTGTTTCCAGCTTCTCCTGCATTCCAGACAATCACTGCTGATAGCGTGGCTGCCTGGGGTCCCTGAGGTGACTGTGTCTGCCTCCAGAGTGGCTGGTCCCTACAGGTTGGGATATCAGTGTTCCTATGAGTCCTTTTCAGAAATCATGATGTGAGCGACCACGGTCTGGGAAGGCAGACCTTTGCTGCACACCCATTCCCAAGTCTGCTGCCATCCCATGCCCTCCACCCACTTCTACCTTCTACTTGCTGCCACCCTCCCCTCAATTGCCACATCTTTCATATCCAAAGACGATGCTCTCAGCAGTGATTGGAGCATAAGGAAAGCTGGGAACAATAGTGAAGTGAAGTGAAGTGAATTGAAGCTCAGTTGTGTCTGACTCTTTGCAACCCCATGGACTGTAGCCTGCCAGGCTCCTCTGTCCATGGGATTTCCAGGCAAGAATACTGGAGTGGGTTGCCATTTCCTTCTCCAGGGGATCTTCCCAACCTAGGGATTGAACCCGGGTGTCCCACATTGTAGGCAGATGCTTTTACCGTCTGAGCCACCAGGGAAGTCTCAGAGAAGTGGGAACAATAGGAACCCACTTTTATGGAGTACTTACTATGTGTTAGGTTCATATCAAGCATGGTTAAAGTGCTGACTACTTACAGCCTCTCAATGGGTAGGTAAACTGAGGCATAGAGAGGGTAAGTGGCTTGCCCAAAGCCACACAGCCCAGAGCTAGAATCTGCCTCCAGAGCCCACTCTGCTAACCTCACATATACTGCATCTGTGATATGAGGCAACATTCCCTTTTTAAGGAAGCTACAATTCATCAGACAGAGATGAGGGTTTGCAGCACAGCAAGAAAGATGGAGCTCGGACACCTGGAAGACCCTCCAGACCACAAGCTGTGAGGCCTCAGAGCAGCTTTGTCCCTGAGTACAAATGGGGTCTTCTGAACTGCAGTGAGCACTGGAGCAGCAGCTAGGTCAAAGGTCTATGCTAAGTCACTTCAGTCGTGTCCGACTCTGTGCGACCCCATAGACGGCAGCCCACCAGGCTCCCCCGTCCCTGGGATTCTCCAGGCAAGAACACTGGAGTGGGTTGCCATTTCCTTCTCCAATGCATGCAACTGAAAAGTGAAAGTGAAGTCGCTCAGTCGTGTCTGACTCTTAGCGACCCCATGGATTGCAGCCTAACAGACTCCTCCGTCCATGGGATTTTCCAAGCAAGAGTACTGGAGTGGGGTGCCATTGCCTTCTCCGAGGTCAAAGGTCTATGGCTTTAAAAAGAAAAAAAAGTTTTTAATTGCCTGTGGTTCAGATGGTAAAGAATCCACCTGCAATGCAGGAGACCTGGGTTCAATCCCTGGGTCGGGAAGATCCCCTGGAGAAGGGAATGGCAGTCCACTCCAGTATTCCTGCCTGGAGAATTCCATGGACAGAGGACCCTGGTGGGCTACAGTCCATGGCATCGAAAAGAGTCAGACATGACTGAGTGACTAAGACTTTCAGTTTTTCACAAAATACACATAAGATAAAATTTCGCATTTTAATAAACATTTTGAAGAGCACAGTTAGTGGCATTGAGCACATACACAGGCTTCACAACAACCACCATTCACCAGGTCCAGAACTTTCCTGCCATCTCGAGGTCTCTGCTGACCCCCCAGTTCTCCTGCCAGTCTGGACCCCCTCCCTGCTGCTGGCAGGGATGGCATGCTGCACAAGCAGGCTTTCCGCTTCTGAGGGGAGGGAGGTTTGCAGTGATCCACTGCTGAGGTTCACTCTCTGCTGCAAAGGCCCAGAAGGGCTGTGCAGACGATGAGCTAGAACGACGGCATGAAAGGGAGTTTATCAATAGTACCTGGAGCTCAGTAATTCATAAACCTTTCATTAGTTTTACATCGATGACGGCTCAAGTTCTAGGAAGTAGATTTAGGCTGGGAAGACAGCCGTCTCCATAAATCATCATCTCTGAACATTAGGGAAGTGGAGGGAGCGTTTTTATAGGATTTCCCAGCAGCTCACTTGGGAAGCTGTGCTTTCTAATTCCCAACCCCCACTTTTTTTTAATTAGAAAAAAATTTTTTAAGTTTTAATTGGAAGGTAATTGCTATACTATGTTGTAAATGTATACAACATAGTATATATATACATCTGCTGTACAACAACATGAGTCATGCGATGTATACATATATTTCCTCCCTCTTGAGGCTCCCTCGTACCCTCAACTCCCATCACACTCCTCTAGGTCACCACAGAGCACAGGCTGAGCTCTTTGTGCTATGCAGCAGCTTCCCACTAGCTATCTATTTATATGATAGTGTGTATATATATATATATATATATATATATATATACACATATATATGGGCTTCCCTAATAGCTCAGTTGGTAAAGAATCTACCTGCAGTGCAGGAGACCCCGGTTCAATCCCTAGGCTGGGAAGATCCCCTGGTGAAGGGAAAGGCTACCCACTCTAGTATTCTGGCCTGGAGAATTTCATGGACTGTATAGTCCCTGGGGTCACAAAGAGTCAGACACGACTGAGTGACTTTCACTTGGGCTTCCCAGGTGGCACTAGTGGTAAAGAACCCGCCTGCCAGTGCAGGAGACAGAAGAGACATGGGTTCAATCCCTGGGTCAGGAAGATCCCCTGGAGGAGGGCACGGCAACCCACTCCAGTATTCTTGCCTGGAGAATCCCATGGACAGAGGAGCCTGGCAGGCTACAGTCCATGGGGTCACAAAGAGTCGGATACGACTAAAGCGACTTAGCATGCAGTGTATATATGTTAATACTACTCTCTCAGTTCGTCCCACCCTCCCTTTCACCTGCTGTGTCTTGCTCCCTTTCTGAGCTGATGTTGAATTTCCAGCCTCATGTCCTTGGACAGAAAACACAGTCGGAGGCTCCAAGGAGGGATTAGAAAGGGAACCAAATGCCCCTGCCATTTGCTGAGGCACTGCCAAGCCTGCGGGCTGCAATCTTGTGTCGGGGTTACCTGAAGAGGGCTCAAGGAAACAGCTCTCCCTGGAATGTGCTTCTGTGAGAGGAAGAAACTGGAGCAGCAGGAGGAGAGCACACAGGAAGGAACTTTACAATTCAGCTCTCACAGAAATGAGAGCAGACAAAGCCTTTTTCTCTTTTTTTCCCCACATTTGAACATTTAATTCAAACTTGACTTGGCCTTTGGCTATAAGCATTCTTATTTTTTTCTCATTGGACTTATTTTATTTTTTATTGAAGTATAGTTGATTCACAGTGTTGTATTAATTTCTGCTCTACAGCAAAATGACTCAGCTACGCATGAGTACATGTGTGCTCAAGTCGTTCAGTCGTGTCCGACTCTTTGCGACCCTATGGACTGTAGCCCACCAGGCTTCTCTGTCCATGGGATTCTTCAGGCAAGAGTACTGGAGTGGGTTGTCACGCTCTCTTCCAAGGGATCTTCCCTGATCTAGGGATTGAACCTGCGACTCTTACTTCTCCTGCATTTGCAGGCAAGTTCTTTACCACTAGCGCCACACACACACACACACACACTCTTTTTTTTATAGTAGTAGGTGCAAGATAAAGCCTTTTGTCTGCTAACGAGAACAGTAGTGACCACAACAGTGCTTAGAACAGTGTCTGCCACGGAGACAACTCTCCACGTTGGCCAACACAGAGGAACCCTCTGGAAGGTAGGGTCTACACAGACGGGACGTCAGGGCGCAGTCCTCACTGCTCCCTTTCCTCTGGGCAGGGGTCCTCTCAGCAGCCTCGCATCCGCTGTCTGCTTTGCTTTGCAGCCCCAGTCTCGGTGCCCCGCCCGGTCCACTCCTTTTCCGCATCACCCACGGGCTCCCCACCCCGCCCCCGCCCGGCTGCCTGCCGTAAAGGCTCAGACAGGCTAATTACAAGACAGAGGAGAAGCACTGGCAGAGACCGGGTGGTGATTTGGCGGGTCTCTGGACTCAGTGATGTTCTGAGGTGGGGGCAGCGCTGGCGGGCTCGACAAATCAAACTTTTCAATTTCCTCCCCTCTCCCCGTCTCTTGCCCCTGGAGGGTGAGCCCGCGAGCGCGGAGCCGGAGGTGAACTGCCGCAGTGTTTGCTGCGTCTGGCTGTGGAATGAGACGGCTCCTAGCAATAAGTGTCCCAGGAGAACTCTACTCAGGAATAATCTGCATGAGTATTTATTTCCTCCTTGCTGGGCTTCCCGCTGAAGTGCAGGCTTGTTTCTGCTAGTTTCCGGCAGGAGGAGAACTCTGCTCAAAGATTTCCGTGAAGCAGCCAAAGATTCAGATTCAATGAGTGTTCACTGAGCATTGACTGTGTGATACCCTCTGCCCATGGCTTTGCCCACTCTGTCCTGCTTAGCCTTTCTAAAAGCTTTCTGAGTTGTATTCGCATTCTACAGATGGGGAAGGTGAGTCCAAAATTGGTAATAACTCCACCAGCTGACATTTCTTTACTGCATTTACTTGCCATGTTTCAGTTCTAGTCACTGAGCTCACTTAATTCTCTGACAACCCTATGATATAGATACTGCTATTACGCCCATTTTACAGCTGAGGAAACTGAGGCCCAGTGAGGTTAAATAACTGCTCCAGGTTACAGGGGTTGAAGGTAAGGGGCTGGGATCCAAATCTAGGCTAGCTGGCACCAGAGCTAGAAATTGGGTCCAGTTTTTCCGATTCATGTCCAATTCCTAAAAGCTATGCTTATTCTTGGCTTGATGCCCATAGGAGGGATGGACTTTGGGGGATGGCACCCCATATACCTAAGGATCCCAGGAACTATAAGGCCAAGACTTGACTGTGTGTTGTGATCAGGCTATTTAAGTGGCAAGCTATAGAAATCCAACTTAAGTAGCTTAGAATAAAGGAACTTTATTGGCTCCAGTGAAACAGGAGTCCAGGGGTGAGTCTAGGGATCATATGATGTCATCACAGCTCTGTCTGACTTTCTCTTGAGTTCATTCACCAGCTGCTTTCTTCTGTCCTCAGGGCAGGGAGAGTGGGGGCGGCATATATTGGCAGTTTAGGAACTGCTCAAGTCCCCTGCTAAGGGGCTGAGTGGGAGCTGAAATACATTCAAAGCTCTGCTTGCCAAGCTCTGTGCCCTGGTACAAGGCAGTGTTGGGGCACTTTCCCCAAGTCATGTACTAGGAAGACTCACTTATTCCTAATACTCGTAAGATGCTTTATATGTTACAGGTTACCCTGACCCCACCTCATCCACTCGGAATATTTATGGAACCTCTGTCACAGGACTCAGGTACTTCCCTGCCATCTTGCAGCATATATTTTGTGTATGCTTAGTCGCTCAGTCATGTCCGACTCTTTGTGACTCCATCAACTATAACCTATCAGGCTCCTCAGTTCATGGGATTCTCCAGACAAGAATACTGGGGTAGGTTGCCATTTCCTTTTCTAGGGGATCTTCCCAACCCAGGGATCAAACCTGGGTCTCTTGGGTCTCTTCCAGTGGCACAGGTGGGTTCTTTACTGTCTGAGCCACCAGGGAAGGATCCGATTGGCTTCGCATGGGTCATGTAACCACACTTGAACCAATCACTTTTGCCCAAAGGAATGAGTGGATACAGTGGAGCCAGGTGCCCATCCCTTTGGGAGAGACTGGCACTTGATTGGCAGTCTTACCAGTACCACCTGGAATGGGGGTATTTTCTCAGAGGAAATAGAAGGACTAGGCTGTAGAAATAACTGACATTCACCCAACTGTGGGAAGATTATAGTCCTAGGACTGAATTTCCTTTTCCTGGGACAAAAATATTCCTAGGAAAATTTCCTCTTCCTTGACCAGTAACCTTTCCATCTGCAGTAGGCGATGGCTGGCCTCCTATACTCTGAGAGGAGTGGATCAGGATGTCCCTAAGGGTTTAATCATTGGTCCTGTTCAGAAAGGTCAGGGGTCAGGACTGTTTACTCAATATCAAGGCAGTCTGACCTTCAATTTGAGGAAGAAGAAAATTGATGGGGCATCGGGCAGTGTCAGGGGTGTGCACGCCAGGAAGCAGGTCCTGAGTGGGGCTCCTGGTCCCATTGTTTGTGGAAAGCTTGTATGCCATATTTACTGAGTACTTGTTACGTGACAGGAGCTTCACTTCAGTTCACTTCGCTCAGTTTTGTCCAACTCTTTGGGACTCCATGGACTGCAGCACGCCTGGCTTCCCTGTCCATCACCAACTCCCAGAGCCTCCTCAAACTCATGTCCATCAAGTCGGTGATGCCATCCTACCATCTCCTTCTCTGTCGTCTCCTTCTCCTCCTCCCTTCAGTCTTTTCTGGCAGCAGGGTTTTTTCTAATGAGTCAGTTCTTCTCATCAGGTGCCCAAAGTACTAGAGCTTCAGCTTCAGCATCAGTCCTTCCAATGAATATTCAGGACTGATTAGGATTGATTGGTTTGATCTCCTTGCAGTCCAAGGGACTCTCAAGAGTCTTTTCCAACACCATAGTTAATTTCACTTGCTTTGTCTAATTTAAGCTCCACACCTATCAGGTATGTGTTATCACTTTTTGTTGGTGAAGAAACTGAGGCTCAGAAAGCAGAAAAAGAAAAATGCTCACTCAGGTGTGCTGACTTCCAAGGTCCCTTGACTGAGCCCACAGGGCCCTGAGGTCACAGAGGCATCCCCAAGCCCCCACCCACATGCCCAGTGAGGAACCTCAATTGGAACCCCAGTGTGGACTCAATTTAATATCTTGATCCCTGGCCTCCCCTTCTCCAGCCCACCCACTCCTAGAGACCCAGTAAACCCTCCTTTAGCCTCTGCTCGCACCATCTCCCCTGCTCCCACTTGCAGCTGGTGGCATCTTGCAGTTTCCTGAGCACTTTCCTGTGTTCTCAAAGGATGAACATCTTCTGATCCCTGAGGCCACCTCATGGTCTCAGGATACCCGCCTGCCCATTTCAGGAGGAAGGCCAAGCTCAAGCTGAACCGAGGGGCTGGTCTGCCACTGGAGAAAGCTCCCAGTGTGGCCTTGTTCCTTTTCAGGGTGCTGAGAACTGGGGCCTGGGTAGAGGAAACAGCCCAGTGGATGCATTGCCAAAGATCTTCTGGGGACAGGATCACCCCTCCTGGAGACCCGGAGGCTCTGCTCTGTGAGATCAACATCTCCTTTCTCTTCTTTTCTTGCACTGAAGTATAGCTGATATGTAATACTGTGCTAGTTTTAGGTATACAGCAAAGTGATTTGGTTCTATGTACATGTGTGTACTTGCTTCTATATCTATGTTGTTGTTTAATCACTAGGTCGTGTTCAACTCTTTGTGACCCCATGGTCTGTAGCCCGCCAGGCTCTTCTGTCTGTGGGATTTCCCAGGCAGGTAGACTGGAGTGGGTTGCCATGTCCTTCTCCAGGGGATATTCCCGACCCAGGGACTGAACCTGCGCCTCCTGCGTTGGCAGGTGGATTCTTTACCACTTAGCCACCCGGGAAGCATCCCTGCCCCCCTATATATATATATATATATATATATTCTGTGTATATATATGTTCTTTTTTCCAATTCTTTTATAAGATATCAGATATAGTTTCCTGTGCTATTCAAGCAAATTCTTGTTATCCATTTTGTATATGGTGATGTGTATCTGTCAAGCCAATACCCCTAATTTATCCCCCCACCTTTGGTAACCATAAAACTGTTTTCCACACCTGTGAATCTGTATAAGCTTCATAAATAAGTTCATTTGTACTATTTTTAGGTTCCACGTATAAATGATATCATATAATATTTGTCTTTCTCTATCTGACTTCATAAGCTGTTAGGTAAGATCACATAGTAATCTCTAGGTTCAACTGTGTTACTTTAAGTGGCATTATTTCACTCTTTTTTTTAATGGTTGAATGTCTCCATTATTAAAATGTGAGCCTAGGGAGATGGAAGTGACTGGAAGAGGAGCCCCAGCACCCAGGGCTGGGGACTCCAGTTCTGCCTCCCTGCTGCTCGTGCCCACTTGGAATCAGAGAAGAGCAGGTGAGACTCAGAGCAGCCCACAGCTGGTTTCCCATTCCTCATTCATTGACACTGACTCCTTTATTCAACAAATATTTTGTGAGTACCTACTGTGTACAAGCACTGGGCTAAGCCTGGAGATACCATGATCCCCCTGCTGTCATGGAGAGTTCAGTCTTGTGGGGAGAGAGGGAGATACATAAACAAGCAATTGTTATGTTATGTGTTAAGTTCCAGTACAGGCGTAAGCACAGGAGACTCCAGGTGTGAAAGGGAGGTACATAGCCTCTACCTGGGGGTTTCTACCTCTACCAGAAGGCTTCTCCGAGGAGAGATGGTATCTTAGTAGCTGAGACCTGAAGGATCTGAGGAATTAGCTTGGCAAAGTGAAGTGATCCAAGCAGAGTTATCAGTTTGTGATCAGTTTACCTGGAAGTGAGAGAGTAGCGTGTATGCATTCACTCATTCATCCATTCATTCAACAAATACTTTCCCAGCATCAGCTGTGTACCTAGCACTCTTCTAGATGTTGGAGCTGACCATAACCATGACCCAGGCAAACAATGTCCATACCTCATGGCACTTACAATGCTAGTGGGACGTGGCCATTCACTTAATCCAAAGAAATCTTGAGGACATGGGTAGACATGTGGAAGGGACAGGGGCCTCTCCCCTGCTAAGGTTCCCTTGGGCCCCAATCTCTATTCTCCTCCTGCCAAGCCTGGCAGCCGACCCCTGAGCCTGCCTGCACTGGTCAACTGTGGGGAGGTCACCCAGTCCATGGGGCAGCCTGTGCCAATGTATTAATAGCCTGGCTAGAGGCCTGCTGAGCAGTTCTGCTAATTACAGTGATTAATGGCTTTAATTTACTTAGTAAGAGTAATGTGCTGTCACTCTGCCGTCAGAGCTCAGTCCCAGTGTCTGCTCCCTCCTCTCTTCTTCAACAGGTGGCCACCCAGGTTCTTACAGCCTCCCCACTGATGGCCCAGGCTCTCTCGAGTCCAGGTACTGGCCTGCCCATTATTGTGTCAGCTTGGAACCTGTCTTCTGCCCCCTGGTGGCAAGAGGAGGAGAATCCTTACCTGTCCCCACTCTAGAGGGGCCACAGTCTCTCTGAGGACATAGCTGGTTGAGTCGTCCCAGCCCTCCATGTCACCTCTGCACAGGGCACAGAGAACCTCTGGTCTCTAGTTGATCCCCCCTCTCACCAGCTCTGTCTTATCCCTGGGGAGTGTTCACCCTAGCTAAAGTCATTTTATGTGGTTTCCTATTTCATGACCACCCTCTGGCTCCAGAGCACGAGCGCCTTTGAGGACAGGGACCCTCTCAGGTGCTCCATTTGTCAAACGAATGAATGACTACATAAGGGTCTTACTCCCCCACTGCATGAGCCTCAATCTTTGTAACAAGATGACTTTGGATCTGGTGTTTTCCTTCCCCTATCCCTCCTCAGCACCCCTCCCAGGTGATGTCTGTAGGTGACAAGTGGCCCAGTGTCTTCATTCTGCCGCCTGAGAAATGCAAGATCACGCAGCACAGAGGTTGAACAGGAGCCGAGGCCTGATGACCTGAACCCATTGTCCACTAGAGCGGGGACATCAGGACCAGAGCGTTCACTGAAGCCCAGGTGTCCATTTCTGGGGGATGGTTTCAAACCTCCAACTAGAGCTTCCTTTGATTGCGATCATTTTCTTTTCTGTTCAGGGTGGGGGGCCAAGACTTCCTTGTGATCGGAGTCTTCTGCTGTCTCACCTGACTCCCTCCCTTTGCCCCCAGTAACTGCTCTTCATCATTGTAGTTGGGTTGGGGGACAAGGATGGGCTGTCTTCTCAGGGGCAACCTTGGAGCTTTCTTCCACTTTCCAGGCCAATCCTGAGACCAGAAGGTGCCTCCATTTCCTTCTGGCCCCAGAATTGTCTTGTTGCCAAGCCTGCTGTAGCTTTGAGGTGTAGCGTCAGCTTAGTCCCTCCCCGCCCCGCCACCAACCTCCCCAGGGCAGCTGTGACAAGCTTGACCGAGTGGATGGCCACAGTCAAGGGAGAAGGGGGTGCTATTTGTTTCGTTCGCTCACTGCCATGCTTGCCCAAGCAGGCAGCCCCGGCTGGCAGGATGCCCGAGGGAGCTCTTCCCTCGATCAAGCCAAACATGACTGGTGCTGGGAGGAGAGTGGCATTCAGTGGGGACAGGGCCGTGTTTCCATTTCCTCTCCTGGCAGCGACAAGAAACTCACTTGTCAATCTTTCAGCCCAATCAGAACAGGACGGAGGCAACAGTGCAGCAAGAGGGATTGTAGTCAGACAGCAAGGAAAGAGAAGACACACCTTCCAGGAAACGAAGTGAGGGAGAGACCCAGCATGTTAACCTAGGAGTGACAGCCCCAGGCTAGCCCCTGGCTGTCTGTGAGTGGGCAGGTCACGTCTCGCTTGGCCTGTTTCTCCATCTGCACTGCAGCAGGGGGAGGCCTGTATGAGCTGAAAACAAAGGTTGCTTCTAGTTCTGGGATTCCCCATCTATATCTAATTCCTGCCCCCTAGACACATGCAGGAATGGAGCAGGGTGGCCCCTGACCCCTTGGGGGATAGCCAGTACTTGCTGGAGGAGCCAACACCTCACGACCATCTCCCTGCAGACGTGACAGCTACTGGGTCTCGGCAGGCGAGAGGCCAGATTGATAATCGACTCCGGCCATGGGGGAGCCAGCCTGACCTAATTAGTATGCAGTGCCTGTGCAGAGCGCTTAAGAAAAACTTATTAATTTCCCCTCCACAAAGACTGAGAGTTCGACAGTAATCACAGTATCAAGTTGTAATAAAAAAAAAAAAAATCCCTCTATTGAAAATAGCAGTTGGGGCTCTGGAGAGTTCAACAGGAAAAGATTGTATTAAGATAAAGGAGATTATAGCAGAACAGACATTAAAGGTTGTCATTGTCTGGTAAATCACCTCGGGAGGCCCTGGGACTGCTATTGCCCAGCGAGGTAGCGAGGACCAGGTTCCTGACCCGGCAACCTGCCAGCTGGCCCATCTCTCTCTGGTCTCTCTCCTGCCCTCCAAGGCTGGAGCAAACTCAGAAATCTGATGTCACTGCCCCTTGAAACTGGCTGAGGACACTCATTAGGGACAGAAGGTGGAACAATCTCCGGATTCTGGAAGACAGATCTCCACTGAGGCACTGTTATAGTCTAGCCTGACGGTGGGGGCTTCGGGACATTTGTCCAGCAGTGGAGGGACCTGGTGGGGGAGTGTGTTTCTGTGTCACCTATCCTGTTGGCATCTTCATGGTAGGGACGGAGTCCCAGTGTTTGAATCCTCCAGACTCTGCCTGACCTGCCTCCCAGACACAGGCTGAGTCAGAGAGAGTGTCCTGACTTGCCCATGGGGAGGTTCCAGTCCTGGTGGAAAAAGCCCAGAAATTCTAGTGAGGAATTATCAGGATTGAGACTACCCTGGTGATCAGGTGGTTAAGAATCCACCTTCCAGTGCAGGGGATGCAGGAAAAGATCATGGCATGACCGTCCCTGGTTGGGGAGCTAGAATCCCACACACCATGGACAACTAAGCCAGCATGCTGCAAGTACAGAAGTCCTTGCACGGCAACAAGAGAAACCCCCGAGCAGGGCAACTAGGGAAAGCCCACTTGCAACAGTGAAGACTCAGCACACCCAAAATACACTCAGGTCCTAGATGGTCGTCACCCCTGGGACTCTCACCAAGTAGTGGCTGGCTCGGTGGGGTGCAGGGCAGAGCCAGGGAGTAGGACCTTGCTCCCTTTGACATCTTTGCTTGGGCCAAATGAGAGGTTGTACAGACTCCAGAGGTGCAGTCTGATCTGAAAGTTACACTGAAATCAGGACAAGAAGTTTCCAGTTGTTAATGGCTGGGAGGCTGCCTGTAAGAGTGGAGTGATGGTGTGCTGAGGGGTTTTGTTACCTGTAACGGGGTTGTAGGGAGAGGATAGTCTCCTCAGCTTTGAGTCCTGACTCTGCTGTGTATGAGCCGTCCTTAGGTGAGTTACTTAACCTCTCTGTGCATCAATGTCCTTATATATAGAACAGTGGGAACAGTAGTAATGCAGCCATGAAATTAAAAGATACTTGATCCTTGGAAGAAAAGCTATGACAAACCTAGACAGCATATTAAAATGCAGAGACATCACCTTTTCAACAAAGGTCCATATAGTCAAAGCTATGGCTTTTCTAGTAGTCATGTATGGGTGTGAGAGTTGGACCATAAAGAAGGCTGAGTGCCGAATAATTGAAGCTTTCGAACTGTGGTGCTGGAGAAGACTCTTGAGAGTCCCTTGGGCAGCAAAGAGATCAAACCAGTCAATCCTAAGGGAAATCAACCCTGAATATTCATTGGAAGGACTAATACTGAAGCCGTATTAATACTGAAGTCCAATACTTTGACCACCTGATGTGAAGAGCCGACTCATTGGAAAAGACCCTGGTGCTAGGAAAGACTGAGGGCAGGAATAGAAGGAGACGACAGAGTATGAAGTGGTTGGATGGCATCACCAACTCAATGGGCATGAGTTTGAGCAAACTCCAGAGGATGGTGGAGGGCAGGGAAGCATGGTGTGCTACAGTCTGTAGGGTTGCAAAGAGTTGGACACAACTTAGCGATTGAACAACAACAGTAGTAATGGTATCTACTTCGTAGAATTGTGATAAGGATTAATGTATTATACATGAACAGTTATAAATTAAAATCTGCTCTTATCTCCTAATTGCCCTGGCCTAGGTCACACAGTCAATAGGTGGCCAACTCACAGGGCATGGCCACCTTCTGCCCATCACCATCTTTCCACAAGCCACTTTAAATTTTTTATTTGTTTAATTGGCTGTGCCGGGTCTTAGTGGTGGCATGTGAACTCTTTAGTCGTGGCATCTGGGATCTAGTTCCCTGACCAAGTACTGAACCCAGGCTTCCTGCATTGGGAGCAGGAGGACCACCAGGGAAGTCCCTGTGCAAGCCACTTCCTGGGGAGTGCAGTGTGGTGGCCATGGGGGTGGAGCCCAGATGCCCTAAGTTCAAATCTGCTTCAAAACTTGGGCAACTGACTCGGCTTCTCACTCACTCAGCTTCCCCTTGTACAAAACAAGGAGGTCACTGGCCCCAGGTGAAGGTGCGGGTACCATGAGGAAACCAGAAGGGAACGGTCTCTGCCTGCGGACGACAAAGCCAGCAGGCAGAGCCCTCCACGTGGCATTGCCCTCTGCAGCTGTCAGCCTTGGGCACGGAAGACTGCTCTGAAGTCACCCTGAGTTTATGATGCTGAGCCAAGGGGACCAGGCTTGTTACCTGTAATGGGGTTGTAGGAAGATTAATGTGAGGCTGGGTGAAGTAGCTAAGGCGAGTCTTTTCCCCAGTTAATATGCACATTTAAGGAACGATTTGAGAGTGTGAAAACTTTTAAAAGGAATGCTAATTTTAGTGGGAGAGATAAATTCTGGGAAGGAGAACATTCAGAGAAAGGCTGCGCTGGGATGGAGGTACCAGGAAGGCCTGCTCAGAATTCAGCCCCGTGGGGAGATCCTCTGAGGGCCTTGCTGTGCCCACTGTTTCCAGGAGCACAGGCCTCTAAGGGGGCAACGGAGGATGAGATGGTTGGATGGCATCACCTACTCAATGGACATGAGTTTGAGCAAGCTCTGGGAGATAGTGAAGGACAGGGAAGCCTGGTGGGCTGCAGTCCGTGGGGCTGCAAAGAGACGGCCACGACTGAGCGACTGAACAACAAGATCTTGAGGGACACCCAAAGCAGACACTGGGTTGGCTGTGGTGACCCTGGACCTAGGTTGGAGCCTTGCTGGACTGGAACCGTGTAGTAGTGGGGGCCCTTGGGTGTATTATGGAGAGTAGGCAGTGGAGGGGGTGCAACTCAGAGGGGCAAATTCAGGTTGAAGGCTGGGAAGACTTCATGGAGGAGGTGCCACTTGAACTGAGCCTTGAAAAATGGGTTGGGAGGAAGGGGTGAAACCTTATGGACGGCGGACTTTTGGTCCAGGAGATCCTGGTAGGATGCAGTGCCCACAGACAGGTGAGACCCAGGCTTCTTCAGGCCTGTGTCCAGGCTCTAGAAGGGTCCCTGTGAGCAAGCTCAAAGGAGGCCAGGGGAAGTAGCCTCTTCTTCCCCAGGGGAGCACTTCATCTCCTGGAGCCTCCAAATGGGACTTGTGGATTCTCTGCTTTCACACGCTGTAAGTTTCCCATGGTGTCCTTGGCCCTGGCAGGAAGACTGGAGGCCAGACGTGGCCCTCACCCCCATGCTCCCCAGCAGGGCAGGCCCTTCCTTCCAGAGTCTCATGTCTCAGCAGTAGAAAGGGTGTCATGAAGGTTCTTCCAGGGAACCCTGAACTCTAAGATCCCATCCCATCCCATCCACTTGTCCTGCTCAGTAGGGGTGAGGACTTCCCTGGTGATCCAGTGGTTAGGAATCCGCCCCCCAATGCAGGGGACATGGGTTCAATCCTTGGTCTGGGGAGATTCCACATGCCATGGATCAACAAAGCCCGTGTGCTGTGACTGCTGAGCCCGCATGCCTGGAGCCCATGCTCTGCAGCTAGGGAAGGAACTGCAATGAGAAGTCTGTGCACCTCAACTACAGGGTAGCCCCAGCTTGCTGAAACTAGAGAGAGCCTGTGCGCAGCAATGAAGACTCAGCACATCCAAAAATAAATAAAATTTTAAAAGTGGGGTGTGCCTGTCCTCCACTAGCTTGTTCCTTCTGTATCCACCGAGACCCAGGTGTTGAGGAATCAGTGCCTGGGAAGCTCAAGGAGATGAAAAGCCTTTCCAAGAGCCCAGTGCGGTTATTAATAACGTCTCTCAGCTCCGAATGCCTCTTTAATTCCTCCGCTTAAACCACTCTGGAATCCATTTAAATTCCTCCGCTTAAACCACTCTGGAATCCATAACAGTTGCCCCTTAGCCTGTGGTTATTCCACTCCCTTAATGGCCTTTTATGGAGGGACCTTATTGAAAGCTTTTCCCCAGCCTGAGTAAATCATGTCCTCTGGGTCATCCTTGCCTGCAGTTTTATTAACTTCTTAAGGGAAGTCAGAGGGACCAGCGGGAGGCCAGTGTTCGCTCTGTCCCCCAAATCCCAGTGCTCACCTGGGTCTCTTACCTGGCTGAGGTCCTTGGAGGAGAAAGTGACTGGGAACCTTGGAGATCAAAGGTGTTGGGGTGTCCCAACCCCACGCCCCTCCCTCCCTCTCATAAATCAGTCTTTCTAGGGGGATGGAGCCTGGGAGACCTGGTGATGCGAGCTAGGCACAGCAGGGAGCAGGGGCAAGCGCCAGGGAGGGCAACACCCACTTCAGTCACCGGGTGCGTCAGTCACCTGGTGCTTTGGTTGCCTAGTGCGTTAATTAACTGGGGCATCGGTTACCTGGTGCATTAGATACCCGATGAAATTGGTTACCTGGCACGTTGGTTACCTGGTGCATCAGGCATGTGGTGGGCCCTAGATTTGACAGCAGGGAGGGGGAAGCAGAACCAGGGCAGAACATGGGTGCTCAAAATGGAGAACTGGAAAAGGTAAAGGACCACACTGATGCAAGATGTTAATAAAAGGGAAAACTGTGCAGTGGAAAGGGATGCATGGGAAGTCTCTGTAATTCCTTCTCAATATTTCCATAAACTCCAAACTGCTCTAAAAGTAAAATCTATTAATTAAAGAGAAATTCAAAGGAGACCCCAGGAAATGGAGATGCCTAGAAAAGATCAGGGCATCCCCCTGGATATCTGGGATGACTTTCAAGGGGCCCACGTGCCTCTCCACTGCCCCAGGACGAAGAAAGGAGGGGAGCAGCAGATGCTGGGAGAGGTGAGGAAGGTAGCAGTGGGGCTGGGCGGGGACTGGGTGTCCCCAGGGAGTGGAGGGGGTTTCTTAACGGAGCCTGGACCCATCTATATGGTCTGTTCCTTGGGCCGTGAGCAGAGGTGCCCATAGAGAAGGACCATTTCAGACTGATTTCCTGCTGTCCTTTCTCATCCCAACTCTGAACCCCTCAAAGATGCTGGCTCCTCCCTTCTGGTCCGGGAGAAGGTCAGAGCAGACCCCATGCCCAGCTCTAGAGCCCTGGAGCTTCCTCCCCATTGAGAGGTTATAAACCATCTTGATGACTACAGCTAGAGGAAGAGGAGAAAGGCAGGACACAGGGCTGAAGACCACTTAGAAGGGGCCCGTGTCTCTTTGACTGTCCCTGGGAAGGATTTCAGAGGGGCTTCCAGCTCTGCGTGACTGGGGCAGCAGAGGTTTTGAAAATTCTGTCTGTAGCCCAGGAAGGCTGGATCCCCAACGGGCAGCACTATGAGGACCTGCCACCCCTGGTGTCCCACCATCTGGACCCAGCGGGCACATCATCGGAGGAGGGGCTGGGGTCTCCTCTTCTCCCACACCTGGAAGTGGAGTGAACACCTGGAGTCAGGAGTTGGGCTCTTCCTGCCCACCTGTAAGAGGGTCCAGGCCTGAGTCTGACCGTGGTGGAGGAAGCGGCAGCTGTCTGGGGCCCCTCCTTCCTCCAGCTCTGGGCTTGGAGTTGAAGGCTAGTTCTGACGCCCTCACCTTCCCCTCCATGTTCCCAGCGATAGTGACTAATGGATGCTGGCCCTTAGCACGTACCCAGCTGTGTGTTGAGGGATATATGTATATGATCTCATTACATCTCACCCTATCTAAAGAGATCTCTTTATCCTAATTATTATCACCCATTGCACCCCTCTTTTTAAAAAAATATTTTTCTTTATTTGGCTGTGCCAGGTCTTTTGCTGAGGCATGCAAACCTCTTAGTTGTGGCATGTGGGATCTAGTTCCCTGACCAGGGATTGAACCCAGGCTCCCTGCATTGGGAGTGTGGAATCTTAGCCACTGGACCACCAGGGAAGTCCCTGTACCCCTATTTTTCACTTCTTAGCAGAGATTGTAAGTCATATTAACTGTTGCCTTGTTGCCTGTCTTCCTTTCGAGGCTATAAATCCTTTCGTTTGCTGTAACATTCTTAGCATCTGTGGTAAATAAGACCTGGAACACTGTAGATACTCACTAAATATTTGTTGAATAAATGCAAGACTTAATCAAGTAAATAGGCTCAGAGAGGTTAAGTCATTTTCTCAGGGTCACACAGCTTGGATCTGGTGGACCTGGAGTTCTTGCCCAGGTTGCGCATGTACAGTCTGAGCTCTTACTGCTCTTACTTGTTCCCCTGGTACTGGGAGGAGCTTGAATCCCAGGCCCAGCAAGAGGCTGAGAATAACCTGAACCCTAGAGCCTTCACATACCCTCCTGCAAAATGGGTTGGGCTTCTCAGTGGTGCTGGGAGTGGAGTTGGATTCTCCCCTGAGCTGGAGCCTGGCCACTGGGCAACCTTTCTGGTCTGAGGTCTCCTTCTTCTTCGCTCCAGGTAACTATAGACATGGATTTATAACCTGGCTGGGACAGTGAAAGACAAGCCCCCAGATTGGTTGGTGGCTGTGGAAATAAAGGCCACACTCCTCATGCCTGCTGGGAGACGAGGCAGCAGGAGAAGCTGAGTGTATGGACAGTGCTGCAGCTCGACCTGGGAAACACCTGCGTCAGTTCCCATCACCTGGCCCTGGCACAAACCGAGGAGCCTCCCCTCCTCCCTGACCCCTGCAGGCCACTCTCCATTCAGGAGCCAGAGTGATCACAAAAGACAAACTTGATTCAAACTTGAAAAAATTTATTTATTTTTAATTGGAAGATAATTGCTTTACAATATTGTATTGATTTCTGCCATACATCAACGTGAGTCAGCCATAGGTGTACATATGTCCCCTCCCTTTTGAACCTTGCTTCTGCCTCCCACCCCATCGCACCCTTCTAGGTCATCACAGAGCACCGGTTTGAGCTCCCTGTAAGCAAATTCCCTGTGAGCAAATTCCCACTGGCTATCTATTTTACATTCTGTAATGTATGTTTCCATGCTGCTCTCTCAATTCGTTCTTACCAAACCTGATTAAAACTTTCAGTGGCTCTTCATTCTAGTTACCAAAAAATCCCAAGTCCTCTTTGTGCCCTGCACCTAATCTAGCCCCTTGTGCCTTATCCAGCTTCCTCTCACCCGTGACCGCCCTCAGCCTCCTGCCACCCTGGTCCTCTCTGGCCCTGGCCTGCCAGAGCTCCGCCCCACTGTGTACCTTTGTCCTGCCATTCTCTTCTTCCTCGGATCCTCTCAAGGCTGGGCCCCTCTCGTCCTGCAGGTCTCAGCATCTCTGAGACAGGTCTCCCCAGATCCCAGGCATTCCTTAGCTGCCCTTCCTGTTTCATTGCTGTTGTTTTTCAGTTGCTAAGTTGTGTCCAACTCTTTGAGACTCCATTGACTGCAGGCTCCCCTGTCCTTCACTTCTGGAGTTTGCTCAGATTCATGTCCATTGAGTTGGTGATCCCATCCAACCATCTCATTCTCTTCTCCTCCTCCTGCCCTCAATCTTTCCCAGCATCAGGGTCTTTTCCAGTGAGTCGGCTCTTCACATCAGGTGGCCAAAGTATTGGAGCTTCAGCATTAGTCCTTCCAGTGAATATTCAGGGTTAATTTCCTTTAGGATTGACTGGTTTGATCTCCTTGCAGTCCAAGGGACTCTCAAGAGTCTTCTTTTCTCACTTAACACTGCAAGTTTCAAGTCTAACCTGGCCTCATTCATTCGTGGCTTATTTGTTTCATGTCTGTCTGCCTCACTACAACCTGTGTGAGCTCCACGAGCATAGTGACCATGTCTGTTAAATACTGCTCTCAACCTGGACCCTAGACCACTGAATACCTCATAGTAGGTGCTCAATAAATGTTTGTTGAATGAATGAACAAATTTTCACCTGTGGAAGGGGACTCCTTTGGGCATCCCTGCTGGGCAGCTCAGTTCTCTCCTGCTCCAGGACTTGAAATGCCAATACTGGAAAGTGGGAGAGGCAGGGAGGAAAGTGGGGGTGGGCCTGGAGCACACAGCCTGAGTGCTGGCTAGTGAGGCTGAGCACCCTGAGGGAGAGCAAGGTAGAGGCACCTGCAGCAGATGGCCACCTGGATCCTGCTTTGATTCCTGGGTCAGGAAGTTCCCCTGGAGAAGGGATGGGCTACCCACTCCAGTATTCTGGCCTGGAGAATTCCATGGACTGTATAGTCCCTTGGGTTGCAAAGAGTCAGGCATGACTGAGTGACTTTCAAAAAAAGAAAAAAAAAGCATTTGCTGGGGCTTTCCTCATGGCTCAGTGGGTAAAGAATCCACCTGCAATGCAGGAGACACAGGAAGCTCAGGTTCGATCCTTGGGTGGGGAAGATCCCCTGGAGGAGGAAATGGCAATGAAGGAGGAAACAGACAGAACAGGCTCCATCTTGAAAGCAGGACTCCATCTTGGGCTGGACTGCGGACTTTGAGCTGTATGCCGAGAATCTATGGAAACGACTTACCAACTGGAAAACCAGACCCCCCGGATGGAAGAGCCCCAGGGCTCGTACCTAGACTCACCATTGCCTAAAAGAATACCTTAATTATCTGTGTAACCAAATAGAATAATACATTCTATTGTGCTTATTGGGGTGTGACCACAGGCCTATTGATAATTGTCCACTGTTAACTACCTAGGCTTAAGGTATACGAATCACAGGTTAACTTTGTATCTTTCTTTTCCTTTGTTCAGACTAGTTTCAGAGAATTTGGGGAGGTGTGTTTGAGCACTTACACTTAGGGTATGTAAGGTTTTCACAAAAACTGGTCAGGGTCCTTGGCTAAGAGGAGACTCTGCCTTGGGCCCACCTGTGTAATAAACTGCACTCCACTATCTGCATTGTCCTTCTGAGTGAGTTTGTTTCCTGGAACACATGGCTACAACAGCAACCCACTCCAGTATTCTTGCCTGGAGAATTCCATGGACAGAGGAGCCTGGTGGGCTACAGTCCATAGGGTTGCAAAGAGTCAGACACGACCGAGTGACTAAGCACACACACAGCACATGCCAGGAGGTGGTGGGGAAGGAGGCAGCTGTCCCAGAGATGGAATAATGTACTCCCGCTACCCCAACCCTCCACACCCCTCCCCCATCTTCCCCTCCAAGATGGCCCAGAGCCAAATGGGAAATGGCACCCTATTTTCTAGAATGTAATTTTTCATTAGGGCTGCCTTGTGAATGGGTTTGTGGCTGATCCTGGGCCCTGCATGTGGATGGCCCCTCTATGTGGTTGGACCCCACAAGCCAGCCAGGGAGAGGCAGAGGGATATTCCCTCCCCATCTTTGGCTGTGGCTGGCCTGAGAGAGGCCACACACTGCTTTGCCTGGGCCTGGGGGATGGGGGAGGGTGGACTTCTGCCTTGCTGGGGGAAGGGAGGGGGTTTGAGGGGCAAAAATCAAGCTGAGTGGGAGGGTGGGGGAGACAGAATGGGTGCAGGCTGCTTGGTGGCAGTCAGGCCAGGGCAGAAAGGCCTGATTCAGACCCCACCCGACACCCGGCTTAGCTCTGGTTTGTGTGGGGGGCTTTGAGGAGCCAGCAGAGCTGTCGACAGAAGCGGAGTTGAGCTGTTCTCTCTCCTGACAAGAAGATGGACGAATCCCTGTTGCTGTTATTTTTAGAGGAAACATAGCGCCCTGTCACCTCTGGAGAGACCTTTTGTCTGCAGCAGACAAGCAGCTCCCAGTAGCTGCCAAGTGGGGGTGCTGCAGACAGCCCTGCCTCCACGTGGAGGCTCTAGCCTCTCCTCTCGACCCAGAGGCCTCAACAGGACCCCTCGGTGGCCCAGCTCTGTGGCTGTCCTGTTCTGAGTTCATGGCTGGTGTGGATCCCCCACTCACCTCCCTCCTCACTGGGCTTGACTCCAGCTTACTGTCTGTCTTGACACCCAGTCCCTCCATCTTATTGTTGCTGCTAAGTCACTTCAGTTGTGTCCAACTCTGTGCGACCCCATAGACGGCAGCCTACTAGGCTCCCCCGTCCCTGGGATTCTCCAGGCAAGAACACTGGAGTGGGTTGCCATTTCCTTTCCATCTTATTGGATCCTGCTAAAACCAGCCCTGACCCCTCTCTGAGCCCTGATCCCCCATCCTGTGTCCCATGGCCCAAATAGGCCTCCCCCGACCCCCACCACCATGACTTCTGCTCTCGGGTGAGACCTGCAGTTGGCAAGGAGGCCTGCAGGCATGTTCACTCAGTCCTGAGCTGACAGTGAATGTCATTAGCAGGTTCCTAACTGGGCCACGCTTCCCCAGCTGCTGAGACAGCCTGTGCACCATGCCAGAGAAATGTCACACTCTGGAGACCCCCATGTACCTGTGAAATGTCTCAGCCCCCGGGACCCCCCTTGCCACCTTTCTCTGTCGCCTCCCTTTGCTGGGTTGAAGGTGTGTGTGTCTCGGGGTGTCCCTGTGTAGCCTTAGGCATCATTTTTAGCTCTTCTTTCAGTTGAGATTTCTGCTCGGAGCCCCTCCACTGGCTCCCATATCTTCACCTGACCCTGGAATAATCCTCATGACTCTCATAAAGGGTACCTAATATTATCCCCATCATCAGCCCAGGAAGCAATGGTTTAGAGATGTCAAGCTAATTGCATGTGGCCATAGAGCTAAACACTGGCAGAGCCATGATCGGGAGACCCCGAATGGGTATTTCCGGGTGGCAGAGCCCGGGTGAGGGTCAGAGATGTGTCTGGAGTAGTCTGTGGGCTCAGACACCATGACCTCCTTCCTCATGGCCTAATCATGCCCCAAAGGCCCCACCTCCTAATACCATCACCTTGGAGATTAGGTTCAATGTGTGAATTTTGGAGGGACACATTCAGCCTATAGGAATTGTGTGCATATAGTATATATGTAATGTATGTATTGTATGTATGCAGTGCACATACAGTGCATGTATGCTGTACACGGTGTACATGGAGTGCATAGGTAGTGTATATGTTATTAGCACACAGGTCCAATCCCTGGGTGGGAAAGATCCCCTGGAGAAGGGAATGACAACCCATTCCAGTATTCTTGCCTGGAGAATCCCATGGAATGAGGAGCCTGGCAGGTTACAGTCCATGGGGTCGCAAAGAGTCAGACACGACTGAAGAGACTTAACATGCACGTGTAGTGCTCAATGGTGATGCTCCCTCCCCACCTCCGCCACCAACTCCTGGTTGAAGGAGAGAGGGGACACATGGCACCGCCTTCTCCACACTGGCCCCTAGGGGGCGCATCACTTCCCTGCCCAAACCAGCAGGGGAGCAGCCACCATCACACCCCATGGACCCAGGTGGAAACTGCTTTTTAATGAGACTAATTTGTTATGGAAAGAACTTGAATCAACTTCAAAGTTAGTTAAATAAGAGATCATCTCCTCTAGTTTCATAAATCAAGGGGGATACAAAGAGAGAGGGAAATAAAGAGATCATGGAAGCCAGGCAGCAGAGGGGCTTGGGTGGCCCTGAGTTCCTGCCCCATGGGAGGGGGCAGGGTTCTGGCATGGTGTGCTGGGAAGGAATCTTCTTTTCCTTCTTCCGAATGAAGAGCCTGGCCCAGAAAGCTGTTCCTCCTCCTGCTGCCACTGTCGTGGGGGAGAGGCTGTGGTCTCTGAGGTGCAGGTGGGTTTAATCTGGGGCTGTTTGTCCTTCTCTTGTGGGCAGTGGATATGCACAGAGATTCCTCTCTCCACCAGAGGGTTCCTGCTGCTCAGGGGGTGGGGGTACCTCTCTGTGTTTGGGGGTTGCAGTTGGGGGTCTCTCGTTCCTGGATGCCTGTGAAGAGATTGGATTTGGAGTGTGATTGCAAGGCCATCTGAGGCTGCTTACTGCGTGTCTGCTGTGCTCTGTGTCCCTGTGTATGTGTGTGCATGCGTGTGCATGCGCCTGGGCTTTCAGCAGGGCGTGTCCGGGAATATCAAATCCTCTCCGGATAAAAGGGAGCTGCCGGCTGCCTGTTCTGTTTCCCTAACGACGGCCACCACCTCGCCTCGGGCCAAGCTGCCTGCAGCTAGGAGAGGCGTGGGGGCTCCCTCTCCCCACAGCAACCCCTGCCCGAGAGGTTCCACTTTCCCACTCTGAGGCCACCTGGACCCACTGCCCAGGCTCAGGGCAGGGCACCTGTGACCTTTAGACATTAGAGACAGACCAATTGTCAGCTGAAAGATGGGGGACCAAGAACGGCATGAGATCGAGACCTGGGAAGGGCGGGAGGCAAGTATGGAGGGACATCACAGGAGTAGAAATGCCCAGGGCAGCGAGACAGGTGGGACAGCGAAGCAGACAGGCTGGCAGAGAAAGTGACCCGCAGAGAGAGAGGCAGGTCGCAAAGTTCTGAGCAAGAGAAATCTAAGGTGACGAGGCCAGAAACACTGCAGGGGCCAGGAGGCATAAAACCCGGATGGGAGGGACCGAGGAGGCCAGGCTGCCCCTACAGGGCTGGGCTGGGTGGGGCAGGTGATGCTGACCCCCCCTATCTCCCACCCCCCCCCCCCGCCCCGCCACCTCCGCCCTTCCCCCCCACCCTGCCCCTGACCCGTCCCTGGTGGCAGGCGTGCATTTCAACCTGGTCCTCCGGGAGTGCCTGCAGAGAAACAAACCCCACTAAACATCTCTCACCGACTTTCGTCTTCATTTCTCTTTTGTCTTCAGAAGAAAGAGAATTAGAAACTCCTGAGGTGGATTTCTGTGCTGCTGACTTTGGTCCTTTCTCCCTCCCTCCCGCCGTCTTGTTTCATTGTTCTCCATTCTGTCCGTCTCTGTCTCCCAGCTACTGGCCCTGGTGCCGTCCTCTTTGACCTGCTGTGCCGGTGTCCATCCAGGTGTTTGTTCCACTGTCATCTGGGGGGTCTGGCTGCCTCACCTCCTTGCCCTCTCACCCCAGCACCCCCCCTCCTGATGAACCCTTAGCCGCCCTCTGGGCCTCCCTCTCCCATCCCATCCCTGTTTGGCCAGATGGATGGCTGTTCCTGATTCCTGCTTCTTCCAGCTGTCTCCACAGCTCAGCCTTCAAGCTGACAGGACCCATAAATCACCGTGGCAGGCGGGGCTGGGGAGAGGAGTGGGAGGCAAGTGCTGACCGAGCACCAGCCTTGGAGTTGAGGTTCTCAGGTTTGCAGTAAACTGCTGGGGTGCAGAGCCCCCTGGCTTCTGTCTCCGCTAACAAAGCAACCTGGTTATGGTGCCTGTGTTGGGAGCTGAGCCTTGCCCAGCTCCGTGGAAGGTGGACAAGAAGAAATAGTTTGAATATAAAGCAAGGGGGATTTAAGTTAGACCAAAAGAAGAACTTACTGCGGTGAGAATTATCATTAGAAAGAGGAGACTTGGGAAAAGGTGAAATCTCTTGGCAAGGAGCTTATAAATTTTGGATAGATTCTGTCTGGTGGTTTAGATATAGTGCAGCCTGGAGACAGGGGGGTGGACTAAATGATCCACTCAACACAGAGTGTGAACTTTGTTTGAGGGGACACTGAGGGTCAGACACTGATTTCAGGCTCTGGGAGGTCATGGAGCCAAGAAGTAACCAGTGAGTGCCCGGGAGACATGCAGCCTGGCATCAGGTCCTAGCTGCCCCTCTGACCTGCTGTGTGCTCTTGGACAAGTCCCTCAACCTGGCTGGTCTCCATTTGTAGTGTGGGGATAGTCCCGCTTTGTGGAGCTGCTATGAAGTTTAAAGGATGAGGTATGTAAATGGCTGTGTGTAGTGCTCGACAGAGAAAACACAGCTGTAATTGTTGGGCAAGTCACTCCGAATTTTTTTTTCTGTTTTGTTTGTGCAACACGGCATGCAGGATCTTAGTTCTCCAACCAGGGATGGAACCTGGGCCCCCTGCAGTGGAGGCGTGGGATCTTGACCTCTGGAGTCAAGCGAGGGAAGTCCCTCACTCCACTTTTCTAAGCCTCAGTTCTTCCATAAAATCGGATGCCTAGCCCTCACTCACCCATTCAACACACACCCACTGAGTCCTGTGTGCCAGCCCAGCACTCTACACTGGAGATGTAACAATTCACACAACACAACAGCATTCCTAACCTTGTGGAGCTCACATTCTGATTGGGGGTTGGGTTGACAGACAAAAGACAAACACATGTACTATAAGAAAATGAGACAGGATAAGGGTGATAGAGAATGATGCGGAGGGAGAGGCGCTATTTCACAGAAGGTGATTGGTCAGGACAGGCAGCTGTGAAGAGGTAACATTTGAAACAGAGACCTACAGGAATCAAGAGAGAGAGCTGCAAAGACATCTGTGGTTGGAGCTGCAGGCAGTGGGAACAGCAGGTGCAAGAGTCCTGGGGCAGGAGTGTGCTTGGTTAGTTTGAGGAACAGCGAGGAGGTTTGTGGAGTAAAGGAGGGGAAAGCAGTAGGAGAGGCCACTGAGGAGAAAACAGAGCTCAAGTGTGTGTGTGTGTGTATGTATGTATGCACACGCGCATGTGTGTTCAGGTGCTCAGTCGTGTCCAGCTCTTTGCAGCCCCATGGACAGCCGCCTGTCAGGCTCCTCTGTCCATGAAATTCTCCAGGCAAGAACACTGGAGTGGGTTGCCATCACCTCCTCCAGGGGATCTTTCCAAGCCAGGGATCAAACCCAAGTCTCTTGTGTCTTCCACATTGGCAGGCAGATTCTTTATCACTAGTGCCACCTGAGCAGTCCAGCCCATTGTAAGGGTTTCATCCGTTGCCCCAAGCAAACATGATGCTCTTACAGGATTTTCACAGTGGAATTCACCTGCGCCAGAAGGTTCTTTGGTTGCAACATCCTGGAGGGAACTGAACTTCCTGCTGCTCCTACGTATTTAGGACCTGGAGACCAGCAAGTGTGAGGCTCCATGCCTTGCTAACCACTGTCTGTTTCAGGTCTATAGAATGTCTGGCTTTTTAATAATAATTTTAAAAATGCAAATCCATTTTGCCAAAGTGGAGGGAAGAATTTAATGCATTCAGCTTTGTCCCAACTTGCAGCATCATCTTTGCTTTGTAAATGTGGCAATGAGGCTTCAGAAGTTTCTGTGCTTGCTGGAGGTCATAGGTAGAAGCCATATGGTGTGGAAGAAAGGGATTTCATTGACCATTGATTTACGAGCATTGTTGTCAACATGTATCTTTCCAAATTACAGACATGCACACAGAGAACCCTCAAGCCCAGAGTGACACAATCACAGGGTCTGTTCCCTAAAGGCCATCTATTGTGAAAACCATCATTAATGCTGAGAAAGTGAACACATGACCCGAGTACCACTGTGTCCCAGGCTGCAGCCACGGCAGACATCCCTAATCAATCACAGGGCTCCTTCATGCTGAGCTCAGATGCAGCTTCTGAATTCTGCAAAGCCTCATAGGGTTGGTTTATAAAAGGAAACGCATTTGCCATTTCTGCTGCAGGGGCAGGCTGTCCTGGGGGTGGGGACAGGATAGCCGAATCTCTGGATTTGGGAACTTTCCTTGCCTGATGTGTAAACTGACATCGCTAATATATGAGAGAGAATCAGGGCAGTCTCTAGGGTGCTGCCCTGATATTTGGTTTTCCAGCCACTGGGTTCTCTGCCCTCCCAAAGGTGTTCAGAGTGACTGGGATTGTTTGAATCTCCCGTGGGATTTGTTCCAGCTGCCAGAAATGGATCAGGCTTGTGACTGGTGAACCCAGACAAGAGTACCTGCTGCTAAATGAACTGGAGATGGAAGTTGGTCCCGAAAGTAAGTCCTTCCCTTGGCTCAGGTGCAGATCAGATGTGGAACCAGGAGAGCTGCCTTGCCAAGCACAGTAACCAGAGGGAGAGGAGTGATGGTGATCTGACAGAGAAGAATGAGGCTGGGGAGAGAGGGGCAGGAAGCAGGGAGAGGAAGGGAGCAGGAGGGGTGGAGAGAGGGGAGAATTGTAGACCAGCCTTTGGCCAGACCCCAGGGCTCTGCTGCAGGCTCCCCAACTCCTAAGGTCTTTTCACACTGGATTCATTTTATCACAGACTCCTGGAGGTTCTGAGCCCTTGTTTGTGGGATTTGTTGGAAGCAACAAGCGAGGCAGAATAATGTGGGAATGACAGACCTCAGTTCAAATCTTTGTCCTCCACTCACTTGCCTCAGTCTCATCTATAAAATGGGCATCTTCACGAGGAGGGATATAATGCCTCCAGCCTTCCCTCACACTGTCACAGTCTACCACTGAGCTTTGGGCACATGCTAATGCTGGCATTTAGCCTTTGTTTATGGGGTTCCAGTGCCTCTCTATCTCAATTGGATCTGAACTCCGGTGTTGAGACAGTGAGATTCTTTACTGGGATCCATTAAACCTTAACAGAACCCATCCCATGGTCTTGGTGTAAGAATGAAGAAAGTGCTGGAATTCTATAGCCATCTGTATCTATATCTACACATATACCCTCTACTGCTGTCTTCATTCCAACTGTCTATACCACACATCTTAGGGCCCCACACAGATTGGAACTCAGTCTAATTTCACTTGACAGTTCCCTTCCAGACACTTCCTCTGGTGCTATGGCGGGGAAGGGCCAGGGAGGGCCTGGAGCAGTCCTCTGCTTTCCTGGAGGAACAGGGCCAGTTATCACCATGGGGGCAGCCCCGGGCTCCTCAGCTATGATTTGGTACATGAAATTGGCTTCCTGTGCAAAATCTCAGAGAAGTCAGGAGATTTTTAAAAATGGTATTTATTCATTTATTTATGGCTGTACTGGGTCTTCTTTGCTGTGCGTGGGTTTTTCTCTAGCTGTGGAGAGCGGGGGTTACTCTAATCGTGGTGTGTGGGCTTCTCATTGCCGTGGCTTCTCTTTTTATGGAGCCCAGGCCCTAGGATGCGTGGGCTTCAGTAGTTGCTGCACGTGGGCTCAGTACTTGTGGCTCACTAGCTCTAGAGCTCGGGCTTAGTAATTGTGGTCCATGGGCTTAGTTGCTCTACGGCATATGGGATCTTCCTGGACCAGGGCTTGAACCCCGATCTCCTGCATTGGCAGGTGGATTCTTTACCACTGAGCTGCCAGGAAAACCTCGGTCAGGAGATGTATATAATTTAACCCTGCTTCTGTCAGCAACAGCAAGGGATGACCTTGGGGAAGTCAGGACCTGGGGCTTGGGGCTCTGAGGGGACTGATGGCAGGACACAGTCTCCCAGAAGGTCAGCGAAGCAGGACAAACTCCTTCCTTTTCCTGACCATCACCCAGGGTTTATGCGTGAATGCTCTGTGCCAGGCACAGTGCTGGCTGTGGGGCATGTAATATTATTACACTATCGATCATAGAAAGCATAAGAATGCTGTTGATCCAGGATTCCTCATAGAAACCTTTGGGGCTAGATGCACATCCGAGTCTGAAATTTTTCCAGATTTTAGAAATGTAATGTTCTATAAATCATGGAACACTCAAATATATTCATATTTCTGTAGCAAAATACATATGAATAGTTCCAGCAAACGGGATAAATAAAGACTATAAGTACCTCCAAGGTCAGTTCAGTTCAGGTTTTGCTGCCAAATGAGTTTTAAAAAGCTTTTTGGTTTTTAGAGCTTTGATGCTGCTGGAATTGTGGAGAAGGGCTAGGAGACTGTCCCCTTACCAAGCTCTGTGCTGGCATTGAGCCAAACATTCGATTAATATATTAAATCCTCATAAGAACCCTATGAGATTGACTATTTTTATCATTCCAACTTTAATAGAAGAGGAAATCCAGGCACAGAGGGGTTGAATAACTTGCCTAAGGACACACAGCTAGTAAGCGGCAGAGCTTGGATTCCAACTGAGGTTTGCTGTGTGCCAGAGTCTGCAGTCCTTACATGTTTACGATCCAGTATGTGTTTATGGGGGTGCTTGTGCTCAGTTGCTCAGTTGTGTCCAACTTTTTGTGACCCTATGGGCTGTAGCCCGCCAGGCTCCTCTGTCCATGGGGTTCTCCAGGCAAGAATACTGGAGTGGGTTGCCATGTCCTCCTCCAGGGGATCTTCCTGACCCAGAGATCAAACCCGTGTCTCCTTCATTGGCAGGCATATTCTTTACCACTGTGCCACTTGGGAAGCCCTGTGTTTGGCAGAGAGAGACATTAACAATAATTACCACTAGAAAATGATGGAATAAATGCCAGACCTGGGGTCTCTAGGTCCCTGAAGTCCAGAGGAAGGGCCTAGCACAGCTTAAGGGTTTGGAGAAGATGACCCAGAGGAGGTGGGGAGACCTGTCACCTACTGGAGACCTGAGAGGTGAGTAGGCACTAGCCAGGCATTCGTGGGGGCTTCCCAGGTAGCGCTAGAGTAAAGAATCCGCTGCCAGAGCAGGAGATTCAGGAGACTCAGGTTCGATCCCTGGGTTGGGAAGATTCCCCTGGAATAGGAAATAGCACCACACTCCAGGATTCTTGCCTGGAAAATTCCATGAACAGAGGAACCTGACAGGTTACAGTCAATGGGGCCAACAGGGCTGAGCGTGCGCGCGAGTTGTTGGGGAAAGGAAAAGCATTTCAAGCAAAGGCAACAGCATAAACAGCAGGCACAAAGGCTGGGAGGACAGAGAGAGCATTAAAAGTCAGGAAGACAGAGATGAGTTGCACCCTGGCATGGGAGCCAGAGTGGAGCCAGAGAGGTAAGTTAAGGGCCAGCCTCCAGGGGAGTGCCTGCTATTTCTCTTTGGCTCCTCCAGCCCCGCCCCCTCTGTGAAATCCCACGGTTGGGAGGAGGTCAGATGGCACAAGCAGAGAGGAAATTCAAGGGTATTTTCCCAATGCACAGGAATCTGAGTCTGCATAGCTCGCCTCTTCCAGGGCCAAGCAGGCAGGGCTCTCAGTGAGCACACACGGAAAAAAGGATTATTGATCTTTGAGTGGGCATACTGATTAAACTCCAGGGGCTCGCGAGGCTGGGGTGAGAAGTGAATCGTCGGTGGAGTATCAGGATTACCAGGCACCCCCGACCCCTGCCCCAGTCCCCCCAGCCCCCAGCTGGCTGGGCGCTTGGCTCCAGCCCTCATCCGGCGGGCAAACCCTCTGAGTTCGAGAACGCACCGGCTGCCTCAGTCCTGTAGACAAGGCCCCAGCCTGACAGATGAAATCTTTATTATGATGATTTTTATTTGGGGGCGTGCGTGCCTGCGTGAGTGCGGTGCACATCTGGGGCCGAGGCGGCAGCAGCTGAAATCCCCGCGAAGGAGGCTCATGAATATTCGGTGTCGGTGCCCGCCGCACTTTGCAGTCATCGATTATTTATACGGGAAAGAACGAAAGCTTCATAAATAATGAAAGCGCCGGCGTCCCAGCTGCATCCTCCGCTTCCCTCCGCCCGGACCAGGTGAGGAGGAGACGGCTCTGCGTAGATCGGCATTCCCGTGGGGACGGTGTCTGCGTCCCCAAACTCCCCTCTCACATCAGAATCCAGTCCTTCTGGGCAGGAGGCATGTGTGTGAACACGTGTGTTCTCATTTGCACACACGGGGAAGGGGGTCTGCACACACAGGGCTGGGCAGCTTGTCTACACTGCAGACTCTATCAGAGGCTCCAACCGACAGAGACAAAAAGCCTTGCTTTATCTTATGCACGAGCTGGGAAAACATCAGACACATCTCGTTCAGTTCAGTTCCAGTCTCATTTCTGGGGCTGTTGTACCAGTGTCCCAGTGTCTGATTCAGGAGGGGAGACTGTTTTCATGAAGTGCTTCCCCCTGTGACCCTTTACATACAGAGATGAATCCTTTACAGAGGTGAATCCTTCCATTCACCTTGGCCTCTAGACTCTGTACAATGCAGGCTGCTTCTGTGTCTTTGGGGTGGAGGTGTGGCAAGTACCCAGATGTACCCACACCAAGTGGAAGCCCTGCACCCTCCCAGTGGAAGCAAAGACCTACACCCACTTCCTAACTACCCAGCAAACCGCTGACAACAGTTTTGACCCCAAACATCTTCTGTTTTCCAAGCTCTCATTGCCCTATGGCCAACCTTTCAGCCACTGCTATAGCAGCTGTGATTAGTGTAAGCCACTTTGCAAAGATGCTGTGTGAAACTGGAAGTCGCTCAGTCGTGTCCGACTCTTTGAGACTCCATGGACTATGCAGTCCATGGAATTCTCCAGGCCAGAATATTGGAGTGGGTAGCCTTTCCCTTCTCCAGGGCATCTTCCCAACCCAGGGATCAAACCCAGGTCTCCCGCATTGCAGGCGGATTCTTCACTAGCTGAGCCACAAGGGAAGACCAAGAACATTGGAGTGGGTAGCCTATCCCTTCTCCAGAGCATCTTCCCAACCCAGGAATCAAACCAGGGTCTCCTCCATTGCAGGCAGATTCTTTACCAACTGAGCTATCAGGGAAGCCTGAGGTTAAATAATTTGCCCAAAGTTGCAGAGCTGTGAGTAGGAGAGCCTAGGCCTGTCCAGAAGCCCCCTTTTCTCCACTGCTTTGCAATTAAGAAATAGTCTGTTGTGCTCTGTGATGACCTAGAGGGGTGGGATTGGGATGGGGTGAGAGGAAGCTCAAGAGGGAGGGGATGTATGTATACACATAGGTGATCTACATTGTTGTATAGCAGAAACTAATACAACATTGCAGAGCAATTATCCTCCAATTTATAAACGAAAAAAGAGATTCTTCTTTGGCTGTTGGGTCTGCCCTGGGTGGACACCCACATCTTGAAGGGGTACATGTTTTCTCTCTGACCACTGAAAGGTGAAAGTGTGTGGACTCTACTGATTGGGACATGGAATTCTTCATATTACATAAACGTTGAATGAAAGAGAAGCTAGATGTGACAAGCTTCCTTATCCCTGGTTGAACAGGATCGTTACAGGGAGCTTTCAAGAATTTTTTAAATCGAACTTTTAATATAATTGTAGGTTTTGACATAATTGTAGATTCATGGGCAGTTGTAAGAAGATTGAGAGACCCTATGTGTTCTTCACTCTGTTTCTCCCAAGTGTTAACATCTTTCAAAACTATAATATAATATCATGCCAGGAAATTGACATGAATGTAATCTACCAGTATTACTCAGATTTCATTGTTTTTTTTACAGTTTTTGTGTGTGTGTGTTTATATAATTTTATCACATGTGTAGAATTTGTGTGTCTATATCTTGTCAAGATGTTCCATCAGCATGAGATTCCTCCTGTTTATAACCACATCTATCCCAGGCTCCAGAGAAGGCAATGGCACCCCACTCCAGTACTCTTGCCTGGAAAATCCCATGGACAGAGGAGCCTGTTAGGCTGCAATCCATGGGGTCGCTAAGAGTCGGACACGACTGAGCGACTTCACTTTCACTTTTCACTTTCATGCATTGGAGAAGGAAATGGCAGCCTACTCCAGTGTTCTTGCCTGGAGAATCCCAGGGACGGGGGAGCTTGGTGGGCTGCCATCTATGGGGTCGCACAGAGTCGGACACGACTGAAGTGACTTAGCATAGCATAGCATAGCATCCCAGGCTCATCACCTCCACACCCCAACCTTATCTCTGACCCCTGGCAGCCACTGATCTGTTCTCCATCTCTATAATTTTATCATCTTGAGAATGTTAAATAAGCAGAATTATACAGTATATAATCTCTTGGGATTGACTTTTTTCACTTAGCATGTATTTCCTGAAATTTCATCCTAGTTGTTGCCTATATCACTAGATCATTCCTTTTTCTTGCTGGGCAATATTCCATGGTGTGGACGGACCACAGGTTTTTTTGTAACCATTCACCTACTGAGGTATATCTGGGTGGTTTATAGTTTGGGGATATTACAAATACAGCTGTTATCGGGAGCTTTTGGAAAAAACTCAGCCAAACAGACCCCTCTCTTGGAGGTTCTGACTCAATGATGGTAGGTCTAGGGGGGCCTAGGGTTGTGTAAAACTATCTGTGCTACTTCAGATTTTTCTGGGATTCCTTCTATGTTCTTTGTATATGAATAGAGTAAGGATGGGTTAAGGAGAACGTTCTGGTCTGGATTTTGGAGAATGTGTGTCCCACCACTCTCTCTCTTTGGACTATACCTTTTATCTCGAGGTTGTTCAGTCGCAAAGTTATGTCCAACTCTTTGCAACCCCATGGACTAATGCCAGGCTTCTCTGTCCTCCACTGTCTCCTGGAGTTTGCTCAAATTCACGTCCATTGAGTCAGTGATATTATCTAACCATCTCATTCTCTGCTGCCCCTTCTCCTTTTGCCTTCAATCTTTCCCAGCATCAGGCTCTTTTCCAGTGAGTCAGCTCTTTGCATCAGGTGGCCAAAGGACTGGAGCTTCAGCATCAGTCCTTCCAATGAATATTCAGGGTTGATTTCCTTTAGGATTGACTGTTTGAGCTCATTATAGCCTCACTGCAGACTCTGTTTGTCCATCTGCAAATTGGGAACCATGATTCACTCCTGTAGCTATTTAAGATAGAAGAAAGCAACTGTGGCTATGAGATTCTTGGGGTTCCTCCAGCAAAGAAACCAGGGATCACCTGAAGGAGGGTGATGAGTTTTTGTCTCTTAGCTGCCTGTGAGTTGGAAAGGATGAATGCATCCGGGAATGGTTGGTCACTGCTACCTGTCCTCCTCTGCAGCCCACACAGCAGACACTGCTCAGATGTGAGCTTGTCATGCAGAGCTCAGGCTCCAGCCTCTGTCCCTGTATCTTAGAGAAAAGAACGGATGAGGCCAAATTGTACACCCCCTCACCCCTATTCTTGCCCTCCTCCCCACTGGACAGCCCCTTGCCTTAATTCTCTCACTCCCCTAGGCACTCCCTCAGGAAAGGAAGTCAGACCCTCTCTGTTTCCAGACCAAGGCTGGCATTATTTAATGCCAAATCAGTAAAAGTGTCAGCAGCTTGTAGGTGAACTGCTAAGAGGAATGATTCATAACCCCATGCCAGGCACCAAGTATTTCCTCCCCATCTTCATGACCCACCCCTCGAGAGAAAGGAGATAAATTACTGTCATTGCCTTTTATGGTACCCATAATCGGGTGGCAACTTGGAGACTCGACTCATCTCAAAGTCATTTACAGTGAATTATTCATTTGGCTGAAGAAGTCTTCAGCTGGAGGGGGAAATAGCCTCTTTACACTCTGGCTTTGGGATGCCCTCTCCATACTAGCCCTGGAAGATCCAGGTTCCCCTTGGCTACCTCTGGACCTCAGAGTCCTGGAGTGCAGTGAGGAGGGCAGAGAAGGGTGTCTGAGCTGCAGGAATCCACTTACCTAATCTACTCCCGGAGGATACAATTGGAGTCAGATGTATCTGTGTCAACTTCTGCTCAGAGGGGACCACAGGCTCTTGTTCACATCCCTGCCATCTTCCTTTCTTCCTTCCCCCTTTCCCTCCCTCCCTCTTCTTTATTTCCTTCTATAAACATTTATGAAGTCTTTACTAATATGTGCCCTATCAGTCAGGATGTGGTAGGGTAGTGGTAGGCAGTAACAAACATGGCCTAATTTCAGTGATCACCAGATATATTTCTCATGCAAGTTCCTTGTCATCAGGCCATCCCTGGGTTCTGCTGTATGTGATCTTCAATCTAGGAATCAGGATGGTGGCTGCTGCTGCTGCTAAGTCGCTCCAATTGTGCCCAACTCTGTGTGACCCCGTAGATGGCAGCCCACCAGGCTCTTCTGTCCATGGGATTCTCCATGCAAGAATACTGGAGTAGATTGCCATTTCCTTCTCCACAGGATGGTGGAGTAGCCACTATCTTGAACATTACTGTCACACATGTGCCTGCTAAGTTGCTTCAGTTGTGTCTGACTCTTTGCGACCCTGTGGACTGCAGCTTGCCAGGCTCCTCTGTCCATGGGATTCTCCAGGCAAGAATACTGGAGTGGGTTCCATGCTCTGTCTCCTCCTGAAGCTTCAGAAATAACAGATGTCACTTCTGTTTCATGGGCCAGAGCAAGTCACATGGCCACGTAGAAACTCAAGTGGGTAGGAAAGTATCACCTTACCACATGCTCTGAAGGAGGGGACAAGGAATATTTGTGACCATCCCTGATGATGGTCTCACAGGTGCTGCGTCAGGCCTGGAAGATAACAAAGAAAGAGGGGTGGTCTTCTCTTTTCGTGAAATCATGGTCTAGAACAAAGGGCAAGGGATGAGGCAGATGCACAGTCGATGGTGATCCAGGGGGCTCAGTGCCAGGAGAGAGGTCTTCTTGGCATGAGTGGGAGGCAGGGTGATGTGGGATCTGGCTTCCAGGGGTGATCCCTTGGGGCTCTTTGATTGTGGACAAGGGGATTCATTTCTCTGTGCCTCAGTTTCCTCCTGCTTCCTTTGAGGGTGATGATGGTGACACAGTAGCACCTGACACACAGGGCGCTTGTGAGAGATGCATGAGGTAATGTCTGTAGAAGCCTTTGCTATGAATTCATTTACACTTTTTAAAATAATAACAACGCAGAGTTGTTTCTCACAGGTACACTTAGTTCCCGAGCATGGCCCCCACCTTCCATGCCTTGCAATCAAGGTTTTACCTGGTCAGTGTGGCTTGCTGGGACTCCCCAAGGAGCTGCCCTCAACTCTATGGAGATAGCAGTTACTCTGGAAAATGCCAGTGTGGGCTGGGGCTGGGAGCTGCCCCCTGGCACAAGGGGCTTCAGGCTGGAAAGACCTGCCCCAAGGCCCAGCCACAGCTCCTTCTAAGCTCCAGATCTTGGGACATTCATTCATTTATTTGACACATATGTACTGAGTGTGGCATCTGCAGGCATTGTGCTGGGGTTGAAAGAAAGTGAAAGTGAAGTCATTCAGTCGTGTCTGACTCTTTGCAACCCCGTGGACTGTAGCCCGCCAGGCTCCTCTCTCCATGGGATTCTCCAGGCAAGAATACTGGAGTGGGTTGCCATTTCCTTCTCCAGGGTATCTTCCCGACCCAGGGATAGAACCTTGGTCTCCTGCATTGCAGGCAGATGCTTTACCCTCTGAGCCACCAGGGAATCCCTGGGGTTGCGGAGACAGTAAATGATAAGACAGTCAGTTCCCTGTCCTCATGGTGCTGGCATTCCAGCAGGGGAAGAGGTCATTTTTGGAGTGGATGCTGTTGGTTGACCAAATGCCCCTGGGATCCCGGTGACGGCTTCTGTGTGTGCAGCTCTCAGCTTCTGTGTGCTTTGCTTCTACTGCCTCTGTGACTCTCTGCAGAAGTCTGCCCTTGGGCTACCTGAGCTGCTGTGTGTACGTGTGCAGAGAACCAGCATTTTTCCCAGAGGTGGCCCTTAGCCAAGGACTGATGAGAGTTGGAGAATTTAAGTCTCATTTCTTTGCCTGGAGTTGGGACAATGTCTGAGATGCAACTTCTGCTCCAGAGGTCCCTGAAGAGCTTCTCCGTCTGCTTTCCTGCTCCCTTGACAGTTTCTTCTAGGAGCACTTCCTTGCATCATCCACCAGCACACAGACTTCATCTCAGGGCTTGCTTCTGGGGGCCGCACTTAAGACACCTACCTGAAACCCTTCCTTTTTGAGAGGGGCCGACTTTCAGTTTTGTTCCAGGTTCTTTCCTCTCTCCATGTGAGTCAGATGAATACTGGTTAGTGTGACTAGTTGTACTCACTTTTACTCCCTTGCTCTGGAGTGGGTTAACAGGGAGAAGATGATCCAGATGTGGCCAAGGACACTTGATGGGATATCCATCAGGGGCTTATAGAAATGGTTTTCCTACAATGAGGCACAGAAGAGAACCCACTTCCCCTACTGTTCATATTATGTGTGGTGCTGGAGCCTTCATGGCCACGTGGAGGGAGCTAAAGAGACACTCAGAGGATGGGCCAGCTCATAGGTGAAGGGCACCATGGTCCTGGATGATGCTGGCTGAGAAATGGAGTATCTCCTGCCATGTCAGTAAATAAGGTTGTCACAGATATCAGCGATGTCAGCCCTCCGGGGCATCCAGGAAGGAGAAGAATACCTGTGGGATCTGGCTGGTGAGTGCTGCGGAACTCAGGAAGTGAAAAACACAAGATACTGACCCCAGATAGCTGAGATGCATGTGAAAAGAATGATTTCAATGAGCCCAGACTCCTGTATCTTCCCATACATAGAAAAGTGCTGAATTCTTAACTTGAGATTTCTGGTTTTCTTTGATTCACAAAAACACTTTTGATGGTCAGACTACTTGCCTTTTGTTGTGAACTTCTATATAAACTGACTCTTCCCCGCCCCCCACCTCCTCGAAGCAGTTCTCTTAAGGTTACTTGAGCTGCTGTCACCCGGGCTTGAAGTCCTGATAAAACATGACACCCAAATTTTAGGTTGTGACTATATTTTAAGTTAACATAGTGAAGCTCAGAATTCACCAGTAGAGTCAGCCAACCTCAGAATGATTCTATGAAATGACAAATCCCGTATTTGTGGAGCTATTTCGCATCAGGTCTGTTGTGATTTGCAACCAAAAACATCTCAATGGCTGTGATTTTAGATGATGATAGCTATTGTGTAAGAGGGGCCCCTTCTAGGTCCCTGTGTATTCAGTAGGTGGGCCTTATCTGGGTTTTCTGTTTGGGAGAACGGAGATGCACCAGGTTTGGGATAAATTAAACAATATCTCCTTGAGCAAGCTCCAGGATATAGTGGAGGACAGAGGAGCCTGCTGTGCTGTCCATGGGGCCACAGAGTCAGAACAACAACAAAATAATATCACATGGCATGGTAAGGATGAGGCTTTATTGGAGAAAGAGAAAACTAACAAGAAAGGGTCAAAAAGCAAAAAAGTGAAGGCAAAGTGTCAGATGTTGAGTGGGGAGGATTCCAGGTAGCCTAGAGTTGTAACCTCATAGAATTCTCCCAACATCCAACACTTCTCCTGAATAATTTTTTTTTTTTCTTTTATGGGCTCTCGTTTCCTTCTTTGCTGTGGCCACCAGGAAGCTCAGAGTTGGATTTGTGGCACACCTCACTCATTGTTAGGACCTTGCAGGTGCACAGTTGTGTTCTCCCCTCAGCCAGGCATTATCCTATTTTCCCTTTACCCCATGTCCCTCATGTATTTGCATTTGTTCTGTCAGGCTCTGTACACGTCCATAAATCCTGGGAGTTGTGCTTTAGAGTGAAGCAGGATGTATCTTAACCAGCCCATCCTCCACCTGAAGCTGCAATGGAACTTCCTCGAGGATGGGGGCTGCCAAGTGGCTTTTGAGAGCCTCCCCCAGGCATCTGGCAGACTGAGGAGGAGCCCACAAGCCCTCTCTCTCTGCAGCTTCAAGGAGGTATTTATTGGCCACCTTAACTGATGTTTTTGAACTGTGGTGCTGGAGAAGACTGTTGAGAGTCCCTTGGACAGCAAGGAGATCAAACCAATCAGCCCTAAAGGAAATCAACCCTGAATATTCATTAGAAGAGCTGAAGCTGAACGTGAAGAGCCAACTCATTGGAAAAGACCCTGATGCTGGGAAAGATTAAAGGTAAAAGAAGAAGGGGCTGGCAGAGGATGAGATGGTTAGATAGCATCACTGATTCAATGGACATGAACTCTAGGAGACAGTGAAGGACAGAGGAGCCTGGCATGCTGCAGTCCATGGGGTCACAAAGAGTTGGACACAAGTTAGTGACTGAATAACAGCCCCATCTCAGCTGTCAAGTTTATTCTCCTTTTCTAGGCCCAGGGGAGAAGGATGGTTCAACTCAGTCTCTTAAATGCTAGGCCTGGGCAAGGGAGTGGAAAGTCCTTTGAAATTTCCAATAAATAAATAAAAATAACTTTGAGGGTTTGTCACCATGGAGACCAAAGGTTTGTTTAGTCGTCATGGCGACCCTGGGGTAGGCTCTCTGCTTGAAATGATCAACATCATCCAAAAAGAGGGCCAAGAGAGGGAGAGATAGGAGCACATGCTACAGAGTGAGAGCTGGGGGCCAGCAAATTTCTGGAGGCAGATCGAGAACAGGGGCAGTGTGAGTGTGTGTGTGTGTGTGTGCGTGCGCGCGCACCAGTAGGGAGGAACAAAGTGTCTTCTGGAACTTTTTTCCCCAGCAAACTGCCATTCTGATAGTCACATCATTCTAAGAGGCTTCTGATCCCTTTGCCTCCTGTGTCCTGTGCCCCTTGGGTTGAGAAGGGAACCAGGCCTCCAGCCTTGGCAATGCTGCCGAGGAGTTTCTATGACAACATCAGCCCCCACCTGTGGGAGTGGAGCCCTTGGCTGGGACCTCCAGGGAGTTGCCTGGGTAACCAGGCTGTCTTGCCCCACTTCCCCACCAACTAAAGCTCCTCAGCCCTTCCCCCCAGTTAGTGCTGAGAAGGTGAGTGGATAGGGTCACCATGGAGACCTGGCTTGGCTGCCTCTGCCCCTTTCCAGAGCACCTGTCTCGAGATGGCTACTGGGAAGATGTCTGGGTGAGATCCTCATCCAGCAAAGGATGAGGAGTCTACTGGGTAAGGAGAGAAATAATTAGGACTCTTCTTCTGACCATAGAAGAAGGTGGACCTATGGTGACCATTTGCTTCCCGATTCTTCTAGAAGTGTCACTCATGGCATTTGCCTGGCGTACGAGTCAGGAGTTTGGCTGGTCACCTCCTCGCCCCTTTCCCCGGTGCCCCTGTCCCCCATCGTGCTCTGGGCTGAGAAGCTGTGACTCATTCGCCAGCTGAGAACACTCAGGTAGTTAATGAGCGTTTATTTCCCAGACGAAGAGACAGTTACATGATTAGTTGTTGTTTTATCTCGCTAATGAAAATGCATAAAAAACAAAATGGCCAATTAGCAAGGCCATTCATTCCCCAGGTCTTGGCTGTTTCATTTTGGAGAGTGCCATTCTCTAGGCACAAGGCTCGTGCCTCCGTCAACTGCCTGAGGTCCCTTCTCCCCACCTCCACTCCCCACCCCTTCCATCCTTGCCTTCGGTTCCTGTTGTGACTCATCTGCATCCAGGTGACCCTCACAGACCCCTCCCCTCTTCCACAGCTGAGAAGATACCCTTGGTCTCACTCCTCCTTCCCTAACCATCTCCTTCTCTCCTTTCCAGTAGAATTTTTCATTTTCTCTGCTTCTCCTCCAGCCAGACTTCCTCACCATTGAATATCTCCTCTTCCAAGAAGCCCACTCTGATAGAATTGGGTTAGGCCAGTGAAGAATTTTCACTTGCTTCCCGTTCAACCAAGCTTCTAGGAAGCTACCTTGTCAATTTATCCTCTGGTTTATCAACCAGAAAAACTGGAAGAATCCACCCCCCCACCATCACCAGAAATGTGAAATTTGGGACTTCCTTGGTGGTCCAGTGGTTAAGAATCCACCCGCATTTGGACACGGTTTCGATCCTTGGTCTGGAAAGATCCCGCATGCTGCAGAGCAACTAAACCCATGCATCACAACTACTGAAGCCCAAGTGCCTAGAGCCCATGCTCTGCAATAAGAGAAGCCACGCAATGAGAAGCCTGTGCACTGCAATTAGAGAAAGCTCCTGGGGAGCCAAAAATAAACATTAAGAAAGAAATGTGGAATGTGGGCTCCAGTGTTGGTGCCTTTGGGTTTTGCCTTGACCCTGAATCTCTCAGATTCTGAGAGCACCTAGGCCATTGTGAGGGCTCAAGTGCTCAAGTGCATGAGTGGAGCCATCAGGCCTCTTCCACAGTGGTTGGGAAGGTTCTCCTACTCCTTGCAGAAAAGTAAGATTGATATGTTCCGTATTTATGGCCTGGTGAATTAAAGGGGGAGAGGTGGAGAGCAGAGAAAAGGCAGTCAGGGAGGGGTGCTGAAAGGGACCTCAATTGGCCCGGCAAGTTTGGTGAGTAGGAGTCAACGCAGCATTTTGACTGATTCCACACAAACACAAGTATGCTTCATCCTCAGGAGGTAAGCGAGTGTCCCCAACCCCTAGCAAAAGAAAATACAACTTGTGCTTAATCTGCATCATTGCAGAAGACTAGGGTGATGGGCAACAAAGTCAAGGAGACACTGTGGGAGAGGGGAGTGACCCAGAAAGGGATTTGTGGATAGGGTCCCCATGGGCATAAGCTGCAGAACTCAGAAACCCCAAATCCCTGGGAAGCTGGCAGCTACAATGGACCCAGCCTGACCCTTACATTTGCAACCTGCAACGTGGGTACTATCATCCCCATCTTATGGATGAATAAACCAAAGCTCAGAGAAGTAGCAATATATCCACAAGGAGGCTGTAAGCCAAAGAGGTTAAGAGTATGGATTCCGGAGTCACTCACACTGCTCAGCTTGGTACTTCCTGACTGTGGGACATCATGTGAACACACACCCTTAACCTTGATCTTCTTGTCATAAATGGGCTTATGATTACTTGACTCATATGGTTGCTGTAAGAATTAAATGAGAAAAAATCATGTCTAAAGGACTTAGTACAGCTCTTTGCACAAAATTCAAAACTGGTAGCCAGTATCACAGAGTGTCTCCTGAGCAGATCTCTTTCTATCTGTCCATCCATTCATCCATCCATCAATGAACCCATCAGACTTTGATTGCCAGACATCTAGTACAAGAATGATTAAGGAACAGTTCCTACAACAAGGGGCTTTGCACACCAGTGAGGGAAACAGGCACACAGACACACAATCAAATAAGGTAGAACTGTGAGAGAGGTTAGAACAGAGCTCCTGACAAGGGATATGACCAAGGAGGGATCAGATAATTTTACTTACCGAGGAGGGCCCGGGGCTAGACAGCTGACCCCAAAAGTGAGGGTTGGCGTTACCAAAGGGGAAGCAGGGGAGAGATAAATTAGAAGCTTGGGATTAACATATACACGCTACTAGTGTAAAATGGGCTTCCCCAATGGCTCAGCGGGTAAAGAATCTGCTTGTAATGCAGGAGGCATAGGAAATCTGGTTTCTATCCCTGCCTCAGGAAGATCCCCTGGAGGAGGAAATGGCAATCCACTCCAGTATTCTGTATTTTTCAGTATTGCCTGAAAAAAATCCCAAGTGCAGAGGAACTGAGTGGGCTATAGCCTCCGGGGTCGCAAAGAGTCAGACCCGACTGAGTGACTCAATACACACACACGCACACACACACACATAAAATAGGGAACTATTCCTGTGCTATTGTATAGCACAGGAAACTATACTCAATATTTTATAATAACCTGTAAGGGAAAAGACTCTGAAGAAGAATATAATATATCGATATATATATAAAACTGAATTACTGTGCTGGACACCCGAAACTAACACCACTGCAAATCAACTATACTTCAATAAAAAAATAAATAAAACAAATATACTTTGATAAAAAAAAAGGTGAGGGTTGGGAGGTTCCTCTGAGCTGGGAAGCCCTCCCGTCTGGGAAGTGTGGGGCCAAACCTGCCTCGCCTTCTTGGCCTCGCTTCTCCACCTGTTCCAAGGATACCTTTGGGGAACAAAGGTTCTTATGCGAGCAGCTAATTTCCGCTCCCACGGCTACAGTGGCGCGTGGCCTCACATGCCGGGAGCAGGTGTGCTGCAAGTACCAGATGCCCCCGATGTCTTCTCAGGTCAAGACTGATGAGGAGATGCAGGGGTCCCCCAAAGACTGCCTTCTTCTCTCCACCTCCTACATGATGTCCTGGCTTCTGAAATGTTTTGAAGGCTTTGGTCCACTGCCACGAGCCGGCTCAATTACCTACAAGTCCAGGGACTGAAGTTTATGAACCCCAAACCCGAACACATGGTTGAGTGCATTATTTGGCAATAGGACAAGAAGTTCAGATGAAAATTGCAAACACACACGTGGAGGGTTGTACTCGTGTGGTGTGGCCAAAGGGACTGAATGACATGGGCCCCCAGCAACATCAGCCCCCCACGCCCTAAACCCACTCCCAACTTAGCTCATGATACTTGGAATTTCACCAGCAAAGACTCATTCCTTTGTGGTTTATTCACACATTCAAGCCCCGTTGTGTACATGAATGCTTTCAACAGACACCTATTGAGCAGCTCTGAAGTACCAAGTTCTGCGTCATGCACGGAGGATCAGAAATGAATGAAACCTAGTCCCGGCTCAGCATCATAAAACTTGCTCTTAGCTGGAGAATGAAGACATAATAACAGACAAACAAAATGTAGCCAAGCCTGAATGAGGCCTGTGCTGGAATGTTGTCAGGGATCACCAAGCATTGTTGAAGGCCAGCCTTCTGGAGGGCAGGGAAAGCTTCCTGAAAGAGGTGATTTCACAGAGGGACATTGAAGCTCTAATAGGAGCCCACTTAGCAAAGGGGTTGGGCTGATGGGTGGTGTTTCAGTCAAAGGTGGGGCCTGGGTAAAGGTACAGTGAGGTGTCCCTGGCACGTGGTTTTCTCAGCTACCACTTGGGGTGTGAGTATCATGGAAACTCTCCTGAGAGTACTTGAGAGTGGAGAGGAGAGGTTGTCGGTGGTGGATCCGGAGGCCTGAGCCCTGTGTCACATAAAGATGTGGGTGCATGCTCAGTCACTCAATCATGTCTAATTCTTTGCACTCAGTGGATGGTAGCCTGCCGGATTCCTCTGTCCATGGGATTTTCCAGGTACAAATCCTGGAGTGGGTTGCCATTCCCTTCTCTAAGGGATCTTGGTAACTTCTCTGGGCTTCAGCAAGGAGGGAACAAGGCTGGGAAGAGGGAAGGAAAGGAAATGCCACCACCAGGTACCCACTTTGATTTGATCCTTTATACTTGTTATGACAAAATGTGGCTATTCTCTTGCTGTCCCTTATTTGGGGGTATTTATCCTCAGCTGGCTGAAAGCTCAACATTCAGAAAACAAAGATCATGGCATCTGGTCCCATCACTTCATGGGAAATAGATAGGGAAACAGTAGAAACAGTGGCAGACTTTATTTTTTTGGGCTGCAAAATCACTGTTGATGGTGATTGCAGCCATGAAATTAAAAGATGCTTACTCCTTGGAAGGAAAGTTATGACCAACCTAGATAGCATATTCAAAAGCAGAGACATTACTTTGCCAACAAAGGTCCAACTCGTCAAGGCTATGGTATTTCCAGTGGTCATGTATGGATGTGAGAGTTGGACTGTGAAGAAAGCTGAGTGCCGAAGAATTGATGATTTTGAACTGTGGTGTTGGAGAAGACTCTTGAGAGTCCTTTGGACTGCAAGGAGATCCAACCAGTCTATTTTAAAGGAGATCAGTCCTGGGTGTTCTTTGGAAGGACTGATGCTAAAACTGAAACTCCAGTACTTTGGCCACCTCATGCGAAGAGTTGACTCATTGGAAAAGACTCTGATGTTGGGAGGGATTGGGGGCAGGAGGAGAAGGGGATGACAGAGGATGAGATGGCTGGATGGCATCGCCATCTCAATGGACATGAGTCTGAGTGAACTCCAGGAGTTGGTGATGGACAGGGAGGCCTGGTGTGCTGCAATTCATGGGGTCACAAACAGTCAGACACGACTGAGCGACTGAATTAAACTGATCCTCAGCTCCCCCAAGTTGGCTGGTTGAACAGTGTCTGGGCCTTCTCTTCCTTCTATTTTTAATTTATCTTTTAAAAGGTTATATTTGTTTATTTGGTTGCTTTGGGTCTTAGTTGCAGCGTGTGGGGCCTTCATTGCATCTTGTGGGATCTTCTGTTGTGGTGCACAGCCTCTCCAGTTGTGGCACACAGGCTCCAGATTGCACACAGGCCCAGTAGTTGCAGCACGTGGGTTTAGTTGCCCCTAGCATGTGGGATCTTAGTTCCCCAACCAGGAGTTGAACCTGCATCCCCTGCATTACAAGGCAGATTCTCAACCACTGGACCACCAGGGAAGTCCTTCTGTTTTTATTAAAATAGCTTATTTAGGCTCTGCATATAGGAAGTGCTTAATAAATGGGACTTGAGTTTTCAGAAAATGTACCTTTGGCATTCACACTCCCCCCAAATATTCTCAGGACACCCCAAGAGGTAGGTGTTCTTGTGGGAATCGGGGGCTCTGGGATCATGGGAGCTTGGCTAAGTCTGCAAACCTCTCTGGCCACAGTTTCCTCATCTGTGAGACAGGGTGAGGTTCTCTGAAGCAGGATACTCTGTGGGAGCCCCACTCCATGCTGGCATAGTGTCAGCTTATCTACATGCCCTGTCCTGTTTTTCCTCCTTGGCCACCACTGATACCCTGGGAAATTGTTACTTCATGACAACTACTGGATCAGTAATAGATTCTTTTAATAAGTCCATCAAGCTACAAGAAGGTTATTCTGTCTGTACTTGTGTGTCCAGCCACTGCCCTCAGTCTCTGTGTATCTTGTAGGGTTTCCGGAAAAAATTCGCATCGATCAGCCCACTGTGACTACTCAGTACATCTAGGGGAAGGAGTTCAGGCTTTCCGTCTCTGGTGGGTACAGGAGGAGGGAATAGAGGGGAGGAAGAGAAGCAAGAGGATTGCATAAGTAATCATGTGTATTGTTAGCACAGGGCAGGTTATGCTGTGTAACAAATCAACCCCCAAACCTTGGGCTTAGCACAACAAAGGTTTATTTCTCACATTATATGTCCAGGGTGGTTTAGAGGGGATGGGGGAATGCTCTGCCCAGTACAGTCACCAAAGGACCCAGACTGATGGAGGAGCCACCATCTTGAGGTGCAATATTTGGAAGTGAGATCGCCATGGTTGCCATCACAGGGGGTGAGAGAAGTGAAGATCACACACTGACTCTTAAATGTTTCAGCCTGGAAGAGAATCATGTGACTTTCTTTTATACCCTTTTGGCCAGAACAAGCCACATAGCCCTTTTTGACCACATGGAGTGTGGTAAATTGGAGGAGAAGGTAGGTTTTTGGTGGGTTCTACAAACACCTCTGCCACAGTGACTGAGTGAGTGGAGAGGGAGGGATAGAACATCTAAGTGAAGAAGTGAATGAAGTGAGGAGTGAATGAACGAAAAGAGCAAGTGGAGGGGGTGAGTGAGTGCTGGTTTCCCAGCCCGGGAGCCCTCTCAGGCCAGGCCAGAGCCCCAAGATCCTGGTAGCCACACAGAGCCATCCCTCCCCTGGGGGCTGTGCTGGCTACAGTCTACCTGCCACTTCTGGGATTACATTTCAGAAACTCATTTTGAGAGAGACAAGCTGGGCCCAGGGGAGCTGTATCTCTATGTCCTTGTCCTTGGAAGGTGGGGAAAGGAGAAGGGGAGGAGGGAAAGGAGGGGCCGTGGGAGGGACGGGCCAGACTCTGAAAAGCAATTAGTCAAGAATGGGAAATTACTTTTTCTCTGTGTGTTTGGCTTTGGTGACTGAGCTGCTACCATTCCCTGGGGCTGCAGCAGGGCTGTGGTGAGGACCAGATAGTATGGCCTTGGATAGGGAATCCCTCTGGGGTGGGGGCTTAGGGCTCAGTGGACTGAGGGCTGTCCTCTAGCCTCTCCCTGGAAGCTCCTTGACATGGCCTTGGCTGTCCTGTGCCATAGGATCTTTTGCAGGTAACTAAGTTGACGTGTCAAGAGCAGACGATGATGGCCCATTTCATCCCCGCATTCTTGTGGTATCGGTGAGTACCTGTTTATCTTAGTTGGGATTGGCCCCTGCAGGAAGCAGAGCCTGAAACAAGGTCTTGGGTGCAGGTGTTTTTTTTTTTTTTAATTAAAAAAGGTTTTGATCAAGCCAAGCAGCTTGCAGGATCTTAGTTCCCTTACTAGAGATCGAATACAGGCCCATGGAAGCTCAGAGTCCTAACCAGTGGACTACAAGGGAATTCCTGGGTGCAGGCAGTTTAACCGGGAAGCAAGAGTGAGTGGGGAGGAGAGTCATGGAGGGGGGGAAAGCCACACAAGGTGCATGTGGAGGTTGCTGCTATGGCTAAGAGATGCTTATTCCACAGGACTTCAGAAGAAGGCAGAACATCTCCCAGAATGCCCGCCTGAGGGACAGGGGGTCCCAGCATTCATCCATTGGCTCCCTCCCCATTGGCTGAGGGTTGCCCTGGGGGTGTCTACTCCCCTTACTTCTGGGCAGCATTTGCCTGGAAAGGTCTTTGATCTGCAGTGCATGAAGACAAGAGGCTTCCAGCTGAGTCCTCACAGAACTCAGAGGTCGTTTGCAGCTGTAGCTATCACCAGAGTTAGACTCTGGGAATGCAGCACTGAGTCCCAAAGCTATAGAGGCTGCTGCATTACCAAGTGATGCTGGGAGGAGTGCAGCCTTAGAGGAATGGGATCTAGAGCTCCCTGTACTGATGCCAGTCTCACAGACACCTTTCTCCACTCCCCACTTCCTCCCCTAGGCTGTGAGTTCCTGAGAAAAGGGACCCTGACTGTACATTTGGTTCCCGGTGTCCTGCCCAGAACACAACATGGGGCTCAGGAAATATATGTTGTGGAGAAAACCAAATCCTTGGAGGGGGCAGGAGTCAGGATGTGTGCAGGACCTAGAATGGCTTCCTGCCTGGTCACCTACATGGGCAAGTCCAGGGATGCCCAGAAACATCCCTGGGGATGTAACCCCTAGATCCCTTCACCAGCTCTGGGATAAATGATCTCTTAAAGGGCTAATACTCAGTTGAACTTGACCCACAGGGAAAATGCAACCTGTGCTGGTATCGGGGTTGTAAGGGCGCAGGTGCCACTGGAAGGGTAGAGGGTTTGTCTGCGGTTTTGAGTCTCCTGCTTCTCCCCTTACTGTGACAATGCCCTCTCCTTTGGGAGAATTGGTCCCTCCTCACTCTTTCCTCACTCCATGTGCTTCTGAAGGGGCTGCCAATCACATTACCTTGTGACCACATGATCCAGCCACAGTGATTGGTTCAGGAATGGGCACATGACTCAGGCTGGGCGATCAGAATCCTTCCCTGAGACTGTACACATGGACACTTGGAGAAAGAGAAGCCTTTCCTTCCAGCCCAGACTTTGGACTGGAGGGTGATCCCTGAGGTCCAGGGGCCATGTCTTTCCAGGTGAGGTGACCACCCAGACAGAAGGTAAAGGGGAACAAGCTCCTGGGGGAACAAACTTCCGACTGTCTGGTGGTTTGTCACTTCTGGATGAACCCAGGTAGGGCCCTGAACTCCTGTCTGGAGACTCTGTTGGGGCAGCCTCCTCTGGCCTTTTCAATATGCCATAATGATTGGCTGCCTGTTCTAATTTAGGCAGCCTAGTCATCATAAACAAAGCCCGACTGCTTTGCAGGTACAAAGGTTAGATTTGCATGAAGAGGCCTGTGTAAATCCCACTGCTTTTCCATTACCATTCCTCGCCTCTGACGTCACAAGTTGGGGACTGATTGAAACACAGGGTGTTAAGCTGCCCGGTCTCTTTTCTTTCATTGGACCGGAGCCTGACCTCCACCCTGCTCTCCCGACTTCATGGGAGGACCCTCCTCTGGCCTTAGAGCAACTCCCTCTTCTAGACCAGCACTGTCCAGTGGCAACATTATATGAACCATGTGGGCAATTTCAAATTTTCTAGCAGCCATATTAAAAGAATATAAAAAGAAACAGATTAAATTAATTTAAAATTAACTTATTTAATACAGTGTATCTAAATTATTATTTCAACATATAATTGGTGTACAGATTATTAATGAGATATTTTATATTCTAGGCTTCCCAGGTGGTGCTAACAGTAAAGAACCCCCCTGCCAATGCAAGAGACATAAGAGACACAGGTTCAATCCCTGGGTCGGAAAGATCCCCTGGAGGAGGGCATGGCAACCCACTCTAGTATTCTTGCCTGGAGAATCCCATGGACAGAGGAGCCTGGCAGGCTATAGTCCATAGAGTCACAGAGAGTCAGACATCACTGAAGTGACTTAGCATACATGTATGAACATTTTATATTCTATTTTCATACTAAGTCTTCACTCTCTTAGGACATGCCCATTTGGACCAGCCACATTTCAAGGGCTCAGTAGCCACACATAGCTGGTGATCTTTGGGCTGGACAGTGCAGCTCTTGATCCCCCCCTTGTGCAGGGAAGCAGCTTGCTGCCTGCAAAAGTTTGGGTGATTTCAGTGTTTTCATTTCAGCTCAGTTTCTCATTTGCACTAAAATGCTATTATGTGTTCCTTACTTTGGAGCTGTGATGGGCTCTTGGCAGTTAGCCCATAGATCTGGAAGGCAAGGTCTCAAGGTCAGAAATTCCTCCCCCCTCTGGTAGGCAGAAGGAAGTCATGGGGGTTACTGTTTGTTTTTTAATTTTTTGGGGTAATTTTAGATTTACAGAGAAGTTATAAAGATGATACGGAGAGTTCCCGTACACACTTCATCCTGTTTCCTCTAATGATAATTTTACATTATTATAGTACATTTATTAAAGTTAACAAATTAAGCCTGGTACAATCTGTTAACTAATCTCCAGACTTTGTTCAAATTTCATCTTTCCACCGATGTCCTTTTTCTGTTCCAAGAAAATACTTGATTTTTAATAAATAAATCTATCTATCCATCTACCCATTTATCAGTCATCTAACTACCTATAGATACATTGAGGTAAAATTGATATATGGTGAATTACATGTATATAAAATATTCAGTTCAGTTCAGTCGCTCAGTCATGTCCGACTCTTTGCGACCCCACGGACTGAAGCACGCCAGGCCTCACTGTCCCTCACCAACTCCCGGAGTTTATTCAAACTCATGTCCATTGGAGAAGGCAACCGCACCCCACTCCAGTACTCTTGCCTGGAAAATCCCAAGGACAGAGGAGCCTGGTAGGCTGAAGTCCATGGGGTCGCTAAGAGTCGGGAACAACTGAGCGACTTCACTTTCACTTTTCACTTTTATGCATTGGAGAAGGAAATGGCAACCCACTTCAGTATTCTTGCCCGGAGAATCCCAGGGACAGAGGAGCCTTAGTGGGCTGCCATCTATGGGGTCTCACAGAGTCAGACACGACTGAAGCGACTTAGCAGCAGCAGCAGCAGCAGCAGCAGCATGTCCGTTGAGTTGGTGATGCCATCCAAACATCTCATCCTCTGTTGTCCCCTTGGACAAGTCTAACATTTGTATATAATCTGTGAAACCATCTCATGGTGGATATGAACCATAAAGTAACAAATAGCCAAGTCTATTTAGAGTTTTTTTAAAGTCATTAAGTCACTTCAGTCATGTCTGACTCTGTGCAACCCCACAGATGGCAGCCCACCAGGCTCCCCTGCCCCTGGGATTCTCCAGGTAAAAACACTGGAGTGGGTTGACATTTCCTTCTCCAATGCATGAAAGTGAAATTGAAAGTGAAGTCGCTCAGTCGTGTCCGACTCTTAGCGACCCCATGGACTGCAGCCTACCAGGCTCCTCCGTCCATGGGATTTTCCAGACAAGCGTACTGGAGTGGGGTGCCATTGCCTTCTCCGTATTTAGAGTTTACTAAATGCCAAACATTATCTTAAACACTTTACATGAATAAACATATTTAACCCTTGCAACAGTTTGTGGTAAATCAGATTACTGCTGCCATTTCTTTATTCCTTGATATAGAATTATGCCCCTACACCCTTTGCTGTGTGATATGACAGGGGCTCCCTCTAGAATAAGGGGAGTATATTTCCCACCTATTATGGACTGAACTGTGTCCATCCAAATCCTTGTGTTGAAGCACGAACCCCCAGTGTGACTGTCCTTGGAGATAAAGCCTTTCAGGGGGTAATTAAAATTAAATGAAGTCCTATGTGTGGGGGCCTAATCCAACAGGACTTGTGTCTTTATAGAAAGAGGAAGAGCTAGCAGGAGAATGCACACAGAGGGAAGGCCATGTGAGGACACAGGGAGAAGGTGACCATCTGCAGGCTGGGAAGAGAAGTCTCGCCAGAAACCAATCCTGCAAGCACCTTGATATTGGATTTCCAGCCTCCAGAACGGGAGAAAATAAATTTCTGTCATTAAGCCATCCAGCTTGTGCTGTTTTGTTATGGCAGCCTGCCGGGAGCCAGTATGAGGAACTCCGCCCGTGGCAAAGGTCATGAGGAAGGAGGCTCGGCATACTCAAAGGCGGGATCGAGCCTCAGGAGTCCCCCTGGAAATTCTCGAGCATCTACCCCCCAAACCAGAGTCTGCCTACTTTACTGCTTTGTGCTCTCACCTACACCTCTGACTTTATGGGGGCTGTCCCTCACCACCATCTCTCTCTCTGAAAAAGAGTTAACTTACAGCTCCAGTTAATTAAATTCCTGCGCGTGACAATAGTGTTTTAGTTCACAAACTCCTTTGGAAGTTCTCTAGCCTGCCTGAACAGGTTCTTCTGGCCACATGTGATTGTTCACAGCCTCTCAACCATGAGAGGCACGAGATGTTCTAAACTTTCTAAATACAGATTCCTTTGAGCAGTTAGAAGATTATTAGTATAGTATAGTGGGTTGATTAGAAATTGTATTGGTGAAGGGTTTTTCACTTTTTGGGCCAATGTTTGCTGCTAAGTTTCCATATCCCTTACCTACTGTGTCCCTGGGAGTGTATTGATTAATATAGTTGGTGTATAGGAATGTAAGTAGTAGCTTTAATGTTTGTAACCTTGGACCCTTGAGTTAATTCTTTTCTTGTTATAGCCCACCACACCTTTGCCCTATAGGAATGCAACTTTATCTAATGCTTTCGGAGGGTGGCGCCTGACTTTAGAATAATCACCTTTAGAGAAAAATAAGTTTTCTGAAGAAACGGTCATAAAATGTTAACAGGCCTCCTGGCCAGAAGATGATGTAAATCACCTAAACTTTTGCATATGATTAAGTTTGCAGGAAGAAAGCCTGGCTTACTGCTGACTCTACCCCTTCCCCCATTATCCTCTATGCACAACTTAAGGTATAAAAACTACTTTGGAAAATAAAGTGCGGGCCTTGTTCACCGAAGCTTGGTTTCCCCATGTCGTTCTTTCTCTCACCTTCTGGCTGAATTCCCATCTGGAGCGTGGAGGCTCGTCAAGTCTACTAATTTTGCCTGGGCTTCTAAGATCTGAATGGGGAGGCCTTAGTGTCTCCTCTCCTTCGGGAGAATGGGAGGACGCCTGCGGCCTATGTAGGTGACGCAAATTCCTTGTCTTGGAATTTTATTGGCTTTCCACGTAAACCAAGTTATTCAGCCTCTTTTCTCCACTGAATTTTCTCACTGAGCTATCCTTATTTAACCACTCTTTATATCTTTAATTCTATCGTATCCTGATCGCCAAAGCCGTCTCCCCTTCGAATTCCCTGAATCCCAGTCCACCAGGGCTGGACCCTGGCAGCAGCCCAAGTAGACTAATAACATCACTCTGTTGATAGTGAGCTTGGCCATGTGACTGACCTTGGCCAATGATATGTCAGCAGTTTGCTTCTTTAGTATGGCTTTAGTGTGTTTGGAGGACTTGGCTTGCCTGCCTATGCGCCTGTGATTCCTTATGAGAGAGATAAACCTGGAAAACTGCTGGTCCATGGAGAATGAGAAAAAACACAAAGCCAACCTGAACTCAACCCATGATCTGCAGCCTCAGCCAAGACTTGCTGATCATGACCCAACCCAGCAGAACTTCAGCTGACGGCAAAACCCATGAGAAAGAAAAGGAATGTAGAGATTGTAAGCCATTGAGATTTTGGGGTTGTTTGTTATGCAGCCAAAACTGACTAATAAGCAGTTAATTGAGGTAATATTGTTATCTCACATTTTATCAGTGAGGGAAGTGAGACAGAGAGGTTAAGTACTTGTCCAAGGTCACACAGCTAGTTTGTGGCTGATCTAAGATATAAACTCAAGCAGCCTGGCTCCAGTGTACAGGCTTGCAACCACCACACACACACTAGTCCTTATAAAATCAGAGTTCTCCACCATTTTTGATTGGATGGTTTAATTAATTCATTCTTTGACTTGTTAATTCATCAAACATAGATATTAGGTTTCCCCATTATTTTTTCTCATAATATCCCTATCTTCTCCTTAGCAGTTATCAGTAACTGTTATTTATATGTGTCTTTTTCTATGGTGGTTTTCTATCCCTCTTGCTAGACATTCAGCTCTGTGAGGGCAGGGAATGTATCTTTTTTGTTCCTAAAGTATACTGATCAATAACAGTAACTTCCTGTTAAATATGAGTTAATTGTTAAATGCCAGCACTGGTTATGTTTTGGGTCTGTAGAAATAAGGCATTTTACCCTCTCTCAGACACCAAGATTATGATGTAAGTAGCTAAAGGGTGAGCAAGGTATAGAGAGCAGTGGGGCACAAAGATGGATCATTTATTCTGCTGTCAAGGAGGTGCATTAGGGGTTTTACAGAGGAGATAAATAGTTGGGACTTGAAGGAAGAGTAGAGAAAATCCCTGATTTACTCGGATTTAGAAGGCAATCCCTAGCAGAGAGAACAATCAAGGAAAGGCATGGAGCTTTAAATGCATGGTGGGTGCTGGACTTTGTGGGTTATCCAGGTTGGTTGAAACATAATGTGTGCGGGGGAACTGTCTGGAGGTCAGCTGGAGGAGGGGGTAATGGTCTGATCCCCAAATGCCAAGCTAAGGAGCTTGGACTCCACCTACAGGTCATGGGGAGGAGTCAATTGCCCAATCCTTGAACTGTTTGAGCTGACACTGCAGGCAGTTTTCCAAAATTGTGTAAAGAGTATTTATGCATCAGAAGAGGGCAGAGGCTATGCAGATTAATAAGGGGAAACCTCACTAAAATGGAGTCAAGAGGCCAGAATGGGAGCTCTTAGGCTCGTACCAATCAACATCAATATATATCCCAACAGGAAGATGTACCTTGCATCTCTGGCAGGAATGAAACTAGGAGGAAGAGATTTTCTCCTTGCCTGGAAACAGCTCAGCCAATGAGAGGCTGTCACAATTTAGCTAATGGAAAGACAGTATACTTCAAACTCCCAGTTTCCTCCAAAGGACTTTTTGCTTATAACAGCCCCACCCAACTTTTCCCTTCTCTATAAAAGAGTTCCCTCTCCTTTACTTAACAGGACTTGCAAGTGATTCACTGTAGTTGCATGTCTTGAGCTGCAATTCTTTGCTGCTCCCAAATAAACCCATTCTGCTGGTAAAATAGCCAGCAGTTTCATTGTTTTAGGTTGATATTACACGGAGGTTCCATTAAAATGTAGAGAAGATCGCCCCCGACCCCCGGCCCTAGCTGGAAAACTCTGAGGCTGGTGAGCAAACATCCTGGTACCCACAGAGCCCACTGAGTTCACTGCTTTCTCTCTGATCCTGGAGTTTTAGGGTAAGTTTTCCTCTTGAATCTGAGCTCCACTCTTTTTGCATTCTGAAGCTTTCCAGGCTTTATTTGGGGTCTAGTTAAAGGCTTTGTCCTTGTTTATTTTGTCTATGAACACTCAGTTGGAATTTTGGCCTCAAACTTTTGAAATCAGACTTTTCCTACTGGAACTCTGTGGGTATTTGACTTGTGTGCTTTTTAGAAATGATTCTTTTGCTCTTGAGAAAAACCTCTGAAAAATGGGACCCAGTTATCCAAATGCTTTGGGGGCACCTTTCTTTCAGGAACGCTGGGCGATTTTATGTTTAAAAACCACTGTCCTTCCTCATGTGCATTTCTAACTAAATGGACTGACTAATCAAAAGTAATAAAAAAATATTGATGGCCATTATGGAGAACTTTTGAATTCCCCAAACTTACATTTCTCAAAATTGTATTAAACAGTCATGGCTCTGAAATCATCAAAACAGAATTGGACACCTATTTTAATTGGTATTTTGAAGCTTCCAAACTTTATCAGGAGTCTAATATGACATCTTTGAAAAACACAATAATTAAATTAAGAGGGAAACAAATGATTAAAGAAAAACAAAATGGCATCCAAAGCCTTGTGTTCATCTCTCCTCTTCTTTGTTTCAGGCTCCAGCCCTAGTGCCATCTTACTCTGGGCCGATCAGAACCTGACCCTTCAAAGGTAAATCTTCAGAGCATCCAAATAAAGCCCAGGTTACCTATATTCCCTGGATGAATTGTGAACCATAGTTAAGGAGTTTCTTAAAGTAATCGAGGAACCTCATGGGTTTGCTGAAGATTTTCACATAGTTGTTCAAACCAGCCAGTCTGGTTTCTCAGATTTATATCAAATAGTTTATGTGCTTGTTGGTGAGAGTCAGGCAAACACGGGATGAAAATAGCCCCATGGGAACATCCTGGAGGGGATTTAGAAGTGCAAATCCCTAACTTTTGGCAAGAGGCGAGAACACTGAAAACCTCCACCAAGCAATTACAGTAGCCTTTCCTAAGCCTGTTGATCAGAACGAAATTCAGCCTTGCACACCAAAATCTGGTGACCCTTTTCTAACCAACTTCAGGTTACTTTTAAAGAAAACTCTGATCTTCCTTCAGATGTTGAGTCCATTAGGGTAACTGTTACCTCCATGTTTATTAACAGACAGAACTGGGATCTTTTGTTAAAAGGGCCTGGATGGAATGGGGAACTATGTCCATTCCAGATTTAGTTAATTTGGCAAGTCAGCTCATTTGCACCAAAAAGTCACCAAAAAGAAAAGCCACTAAAATTCTTAATCTTCATCTCCAGCAAATGAAGGTCCCTAAACAAAGTAAAAAACCCTAGTTTCCACTGTTGCAAAGAGCCAGGGCATTGGAAAAAAGACTGCTACAAATTCAAGCTTTCAGCCCTTTCATCAGCCTTTCCGACGTCCTCCTGAGGCCCAATGAGGGGGCTCCAAGGAACTATGAGGCTCTTCACAATTTCCTCTCTTAATCAGCTTGAAGAAACATCTCTCCAAATTAGGAAGGAACTTCTGTCTTTACTGAGAGCAGAGCCACACTCTCGGTGCTCAGCCCCACTGCAGAGAACTAATACCGTTCAGATAGGGGGTCTCTAATCACCCTCAACAGGCTCCTGCCTCTCAGCCTTTTCCCTTTTGTTTGGGCCCTTTGAGAGATACACACCCTTTCTCCTTAGCTCCTTTGCCTCCATTCATTATTAGGTTAAGGCTTCTTGGAAGAGTGTTATGCAAGAATTCCTTTCTCCCAAAAGGGGGAAATAATTCTAAATTTGACAGTACCCGTCAAAATACCCAGCCAGGTAAATTAAATGATCTTTTGACATCTTTTTTCTGTTTCCGACAGTCCTAGAGCTGATTCTTGAAACACTGATTATTTGTCCCTATCAAATCAGTTATCACAGTCCTCAGTTGGCAAAAATCTCCAACTGGTATTGGTGAAATCCACAGTGCACCTTCCATCAAGTTTCAAATAGATCGCTTCAAACCTCTCCCAAGAATTAATCAATTTCCTATCAACCCACTTCAGTATTCTTGCCTGGGAAGTCCCATGGACAGAGGAACCTGCCAGGCTACAGTCAACAGGGTCATAAAGAGTTGGACATGACTTAGTGACTAAACAACAACAACAGTAAGTAAAGAAGTTCCTTCAGTGTATAAAGCCCATGAAAGAGGATCTCAAGGCTCATGGCCTCATTATCCCTTGCACTAACTGTGGTGTTGGAGAAGACTCTTGAGAGTCCCTTGGACTGCAAGGAGATCCAACCAGTCCATCCTAAAGGAGATCAATCCTGGGTGTTCATTGGAAGGATGGATGTTGAAGCTGAAACTCCAGTACTTTGGCCACCTGATGTGAAGAGCTAACTCATTTGAAAAAAGCCTGATGCTAGGAAAGATTGAGGGCAGGAGGAGAAGGGGACGACAGAGGATGAGATAGTTGGATGGCATCACCGACTCAATGGACATGGGTTTGGGTGGACTCTGGCAGTTGGTGATAGATAGGGAGGCCTGGTGTGCTGTGGTTCATGGGGTCGCAAAGAGTCGGACATGACTGAGCGACTGAACTGAACTGAATCCCTCTAATACCCCTGTTTTACCTGTGAGAAAACCCAAGGGATGACCTCTGAGCAACAAAAGCATTCTTATCCTTTGACAGGGCTTCCCAGGTGACAGTAGTGGTAAGGAACCTGCCTGCCAATGCAGGCGACTTAAGAGATGCAGGTTCGATCTCTGGGTCTCCCTGAAGGAGAGCATGGCAACCCACTTTAGTATTCTTGCCTGGAGAATCCCATGGACAGAGGAGCCTGGTTGGCTATAATTCATAGGGTTGCTAAGAGCTGGACACGACTAAAGCGACTTAACGTGCATCCTCTAACACCCTGTTGTTCCTAATGAACACATGCTACTGACATCTGTTCCCACTGGAAGCTAAAATTTTCACTGTAGTTAATCTATGCAGTGTATTTTTCAGTATTCTACTTGATAAGGTTAGCCCATATCTTTTTGCCTTCACCTGGGACAGACAACAATACACCTGTACAGTGATGCCCCAGGGTTTCACAGAAAGTCATTACTTTTTGCAAATCTTGAAAACTGATTAGGCTGATGTAAAGTTTTCTACAGGTTCTACTTTCTTACAATATATAGATGATTTGCTCCTATGCTCTGCTTCTCAAACCTCCTCACAGGAAGACAGCATCTACCTGCTAAGAATTTGGCCTTAAAGGGGCCTAAAATCTCCAAAGAAAATTTCAGTTTGCTTAAATTCAGGTTTGGTATACAGGGCACCTGATCTCAGAACAGGGACTGCGTTTGGATCCAGATAGGCTTCCTAGCATCCTGAACTTCCCCAAATCAAAAACTAAGCACCAGGCTTTCCTCGTGGCTCAGTGGTAAAGAATCTGCCTGCACTGCAGCAGACATGGGTCAATCCCTGGTCTGGAAAGATCCCACAAGCTGTGGAGCAACTAAGCCCATGCAGCACATTGGAGCACATCTATTGATCCTGTGCTCTAGAGCCTGGGAGCCGCAATTACTGATCTCACATGCCGCAACTATAAAGCACTCACTCCAGAGTGCTCCCCAACGAGAAAAACCACTACAATGAGGAGCCTGCACACCACAAGAGAGTAGTCCCCATCTGCCAAACTCGAGAGAAGCCCGTGCAGCAACAAAGACCCGGCACAGTCAAAAAAGAAAGAAGAATGAATGAATAAATAAATGAAAAGTTGAGTTTAAAATTTAAGAAAACAAAACAAAGACTAAGCGCCAATTATGAAATTGCCTCAGGCTATATGGCTACTGTTGAAATTGGATTCCAAATTTCACTCTTATGATCACCCCTATATGCTTATTAAAACCCAGCAAACTCAACCCTATTAATTGAGGAGAGTAAGAGGACACAGACTTTGAAGACTTAAAGAAAAACTTAATGAGACCACCTGCCCTTGGACATCCTAATTACCAGCTTCCCTTTTGCCTCTTTGTATATGAGAAGAAAGGGACTGTTCTCAGAGCACTCACCCAAAAACAAGGGGACCATCATCGACCTGTAGAGTATTGTAGCCAACAGCTGGACCCTATGGCATAGGGATCTCTCTTGCCTCAGACCCTTTCCTGCCACTGCCCTCTGGTTAAGGCCACTAAAGAGATAATCATGGGATTCCATTCAACCACCTTTGTACCCCATGTAGTGGAAGCCCTCCTGAAAGTTGAATTGGTGTATCACCATGCAGTTACAGGAGAAGGCAATGGCAACCCACTTCAGTACTCTTGCTTGGAAAATCCCATGGACGGAGGAACCTGGTAGGCTGCAGTCCATGGGGTCGCACAGAGTTGGACACGACTGAAGCGACTTAGCAGCTGCAGCAGCAGCAACACTTTTTAGTCAGTTGCCTCACGTCGTATGAAATTCTTTTGCTGACTGCTCCTCACAGAAGCCTTTCACATTTACTAACTTCAGCCCTGCTCCTCTTCTCCTCTCCTTCACTACAAAACACCCCAGCACTGCCTGACACTGTCAAAAAGACAGCATCCATGAACCAATACTGGTGGGAAAATATTAATAAGACCATAAAAAGTATCTGCCCTCTTGTCCCATCTGTCCAAAATATAAGCCAGAGAAACCTGTTTGCACTCCTCCCAGACGTCTTGAATTGCTTAATGAGCCATTCGAGGTTTGGCAGATGGAATTCATATAGCTGTGTCCATCTCATGGATATAAATATGTTTTAGTCATGGTCTGTATATTTTCTCACTGGACTGAAGCCTTCCCTTGCAGACAGGCCATTGCTTCTTCTGTGGCTACAGTTTTAGAAGAGGCAATCTTTTAGAAAAGATTATCCCTACCGTGGGAAACCATCTTGAACTTTATACTGATCGTAGAACTCATTTTACTGGTCAGGTGCTTCAACAAGTCTGTGCTGTTTGGCTGGTTTTATAAATTTTTTTTTTACTGTGCTTACTATCTTCAGTTCTCATGGTTAGCCGAATGTACTAATCTCACTGTTAAGACCCAATTGGCAAAATTTGTAAAGATCCTCCAAATACCCTGGCCCAAAGTGTTGCTATTAGTCCTTCTCAATCTCAAACCCATTCCCTTTGGAACGCTCACCTTTTAGTCACAGATCACCCAATGCTCCTGGCCCCTGCCTCTTTTGATATGCAGCTGATAAAAGAAGATAAAACTCAATATTGTAAAGACTTAATTGCTTTAATTCCAAATAGCCATGCATTAAAAGAGCAATCTTTTCACAGTGTACTCTCAGGAGAGGAGAACCTTAAACATCACACTTTTCAACCTGGAGATTTCATCTATTGGAAAAGACGCCTCCAGAAGGACTGTTTTTAAACTCACTAAAATGGCCCCTATCAGGCACTGAGAACCTACACTTGCGCCGACAAACTGCAGGGAATAGATTCCTGGATACACATGAAACATCTAAAAGCAGCACCAGACCTTGAGACTGGGCTTATACACCATCTGTGACTTGAAGGTAAGGATTTCCCAGAACTGAAGCAGACATCTGATGAGATAGCTTTCCCAAGATGTCTGGACAAGGCCTGCGAGAAGGTTTAGATTCACACAAGTCTCTCTCTTTCATGCAGACTATAAACAAACTCTGGATTTCTGTCCAAATTCATGGTCTCTGAATTTACAAATATTGACAAAACATTTGGTTCTAAACAGTTTCTTTTGAGATAACAAACTGTTTAATTACTTCTTGTTTATTCCTGCAGTGTGTCTTCATAAAGACTTAATTCCTTCAGGTTTAAGTGCGCCCTTGCTGTAGAAATGGCACTCCACTCCAGTACTCTCGCCTGGAAAATCCCATGGACAGAGGAGCCTGGTAGGCTGCAGTCCATGGGGTCACAAAGAGTTGGACACGACTGAGCGACTTCACTCCACTTTGCTGTAGTCACTTTTTTTAAGATACAGACCTTAGATGGGAAATGCCTGAGATATCTCTCTTCCATCCCTTCTTGTTACTCAAATGTGACCACCATAGCTTTCTAGTCTGCATTTTTTCCTTCTGATGTGGGACATGGAGCCCAGTAAAGGTTCTTCCTGGCACTGAGGGACAAAAGGCCATTGAATGCTGGTAACAAACAAAACAAAGCAAAAAACAAGACAAAAAATCCTGGCTCTTCACTGTTGATGCTTTTGGAGAAGTATCTTGATCAAAAGGGGGAAATATGAAAATTAATAAGGTGAAACCTCACTAAAATGCAATCAGAAGGCCAGAAAGGGGAGCTATCATGCAAGCGCCATTCAAGGTCAATACAGATCTCAACAGGAAGACAAGTAATTTGGGTCTCCAGCAGAAAGTGACTCTACTAAGTACCAGCAGGAGAAGAAAAAATTTCCCCTTGCCTGTCGAAAACTCAGCCAAGGAGAGACAGTCACAGTTCAGCCAATGAAAAGACACTATACTTCAAACTCCTAATTTCCTCCAATGGACCTTTTGTTTATAACAGTCCCTCCTCATTTCCCCTCCTCCTCTGTAAGAGTTTCTTCTCCAGTGCCTAACAACTTGCACGTGGTTCACCATAGTTGCATGCCTTAAACTGCAATTCTTTACTGCTCCCAAATAAACCATTTTTGCTGGTAAAATTACTGGCTATTTTATTGTTGTTGGTTAACAAGGGAAAGACTCTGTCTGGCTCTGAGATTTGCTGATTGGATTGACAATGGTGTCCACAGCAGCTGTAGATAGGGGTGGAGAAACAACTGAGGGGCTGAAGCAGAAGTTATGTGAGCTGGGGTAGGAGGAGGTAATAATGAGAGAAATGGGGTGAATACGGTAGGTATTTAAAAGAATGATGACATGAACCTACTGAAAGAGCAGAAGGGAACTTGAGCTCCAAGTTTAAAGAGACTGAGCATAACCTTCTTTGAGTTGAGCCTGGGAGTAGCTGATGATGCAAGGTGAAATGTGGCTACTGAGGTCTGGACACAAGGGTCTGGGAATCGATAGCTAGTGACTGACATTTCTTATGCACTTCAGTCTGGGAAGCAGGTGACTTGTGATCTAATTAATGGCAGAGTAGTAATTGTATCCAGGTCATCTAACAATGTTGTTTAAAATTTTTTTTATTATGGTAAAACATGTAAAATAAAAATTAGCATTTTAATTACTCTTAAGTGGATACTTTAGTAGCATTAAGTACATTCACATCATTGTGCAACCATCATCACTATTCATTTCCAGAACTTCTTCATGACCCCGGACAGAAGCTCTGTACCCATTAAACAATGACTGCCCATTCCTTCCCTCCAGGACACTGAGAATCTCTATTTTACTTTGTCTCTATGGATTTCAAATAGAGATATTTGTCTTTAAATATTTCAAATAAGTGGAGTCACGCTGTCCTTTTGTGTCTAGGTATCCGGCCTGTTTCACTTACCTTAATGTTTTCAAGGTTTATTCATGTTGTAGCATGTGTCAGGACTTTTTTCATGACTGAATAATATTCGAGCACATGGTGATACCACATTTTGTTTACCTATTTATCTGTTGATAGACACTTGGTTGTCCCCCCGACCCCAACCCCTTGGCTATTGTGAATAATGTGGCTGTGAATATGCAAGTATCTCTTGAGTCCCTTTTTTCTTCTTTTGGGTCTATACCTAGGAGGGGGATTGTTGGGTAACTTATGTTTTGCCATCAATTTGCTGTGTGCTTCTGCCTAAGTCACTTCTACCATTTGGAATTATTTATTTCATATTTTAAAATGTAGTGTTTAAATTTTTTTTTTACAAGGCTTAAAAAGCTAGAAGGGACTTCCCTGGTGGTCCGGTGGTTAAGAATCCACCTGCCAATGCAGGCGACTTGGTTTTGAGACCTGATTCAGGAAGATTCCACATGCTGCAGGGCAACCAAGCCCCTACACCACAACCACCGAGCCTGAGCATCACAACTGGGGAGTATCCCTCACTCACCGCATCTCGAGAAAAGCCTGCGTGCAGTGACGAAGACCAGGAGAAAAAAAGCTAGGGGGATGGCTGACCCTTGGAAGATAAAAAAGGAGAGTGTGTGTGGAGGGCTCAGTTTTGGTGGGAAGCTTCCAGTTACAAGGAGGATTGGTGACAAAAGAGGAGCTTGCAAAGGAAACAGACGAGGAGTGTTGGTGGAGGAAGAATGTCTTCCCTGGGATCAGGAGGAAGGCTAGGAACAAGGTGGCGAGAGAGAAATAAAAGCCTGACCCAAAGGAGTGCTCACAACGAGGTTGTTAATTTGATTTGACGAGCTGAGGTTGAGCTAAGCATAAAATCTGGGGTGAGAGCCAGAGGTCTCATCCTCCGGGAAGCAGGAATTGTGAGCAGGAATGGAGGTCACCGGCTGCCTGTGAGGGCAGGCTGGGGGCTGGAGAGGAGGCTGGAAAAGCTGTTGCGTATACCAGGGTCAAGCTGGAGATTTAAAAGGACTGCTAAACCAGCCTTTCACCATTGAACTCATGGAACAGAAATAATATTTCCAAAGGGAAATCGACATTTGTGATGGATGTGCATATATATTTATACATACCCTACCTGGCTTTCTGTAAAATTTAAAGAGGATCAATTAGATATTAGATAATGAACACCATACTTTATGGATTTGGGAAAAGATTATAAATATAAATATATATATATATACAATTGTGATAAGCCTCTGTAGTTCATGTTTAATAGTAACTATAATTTATTGAGCTACAACTGACCCAGGATTATCTTAATTAATTCTCACACTAACCAGAAAAGTCTTGGTGACCTTTTTAAGGTATTCTTGGCCAATCAACACCTCTCTGAATGTGTGTGTGTGAATGTGTGTAAGTGGGGGTGTGTGTCAGTGTGTGTGTGTAAGAGTTTTGTGGTGTAGTGTGTCAGTGTGTGTAAAGATGGGTGTGTATGTGGAGGGACTGTGCATGAATGTGTGTATTGTGTGTGTATGGATGTGTGGGGTGTGGGTGTGTGCATTGATAGGTGTGACAGGGTGTGCATGGGTATGGGGGAGGTGTGTGTGTGTGTATGTGTGTATGCGTGTGTTTCTGTGTGTGTGCCTGGCATCCCCGCCCCACCTGCTTTCCCACCATCAAGTCTGGGTGCTCCAGGCAGCAGCGTGGCTGCCATGAGATGCACTAACAGCGGCCCTGGAGCACCTCCCCATTCTGTGCTCCCTGCCTCTTCCCCTGCCCCAGTCCATTCCCAGATGAGGAACCCCTAAGCTCCCTAACTGGGTCCTGGGCACAAGGGTGCTCTCAGGGCCAGGTGAGATAGCCTTCCTGTTCAGCTCCCGGGGTTTTTCTGCCCTTACTCAAGAAGACTTTTTATTCCTGGCTTAGGACAGTTATTGGGGTCACCGTGACCCACTCATTTCAGCACCTGCTCAGATGTGCTCCGTTTTATACCCAGACAGAAGCTTGATCTTAACCGCCCAGGATGAGGGGCACAAGGCCCCCTCTGTTACGAGTTGGGGAGACCCACTTCATCAGTGGCTAACTACAGGGTTTATAAGATTCATTGTCCCCTGGGCTCATGACATAGTTGATATTTAAAAGAATTCACAAGCAATTTGGCCTGGTACCAACCATACAGAATGGATTCCATGCTTGATGGATAGCCAACCTTTTCTGGTCCCCTGCCCCCTGCTTGCAAGGCCCATAAATAATCATCTGCAGAAAGACAAGGTGAGAGCAGGCCTAAGTCCCAGGAAACCCTGACACTAGGGCAGCTTGACTGTCCCTGGTCTCCGCTTCTCTTACTACTAATAAGAACTCCTATTTATTGAGTGCGTGCCTCCACTGTGCCAAGCACTTTGCACATACGATTGCGTTTAAGTCCCACATAACTGTCTGAGGTAGTACTATTTTCATTCCCATTTTACAGATGGGAACATTGAGCCCAGAGCCCAAGATCACACAGCCAGTAAGAGCTAGAGCTCAGGTTTAATCTGACCTGGTCTGAACTCTTTCAAGTCTCTCAATGCCCCCATTTCCCCGGTGGGCAAACCAGCTGCAGGTGGTGGGAGTGGGGTGGAGACTGCCTTGGAGGGTGCCTGCTGCAGTCCTCCAGGCTTCTTGCAATAGAATTCCCTGTAATTTGATTATAAATCATATTTCCAACCCAGCTGGCTCCGAAGGTCGCTGGTAATCAAACTGTCAGCAGGCCATCTTCAGCGGCTGCCGTAATCAGGGCACTGAGCCAGGAGAGCCCGTGGAAATCAAGCTTCCTGCCCACACTGTTGGGGGTGGGTGAGAGACCAGAGATGGGAACTGGTCCACAGGGCTTGGGGCTGGAGGCTGAGTGACAGCTGTGTTTCTGGCTGCTGGAGAATGAGGGAAGGGGTGAAACTCCAGCTTTGTCTCGGAGCTCTGGGTGGTTCCAGCTGTCAGCAAAAATGGCTGAGTTGAACCTTCTGATCCAGGAAAGGCAGCAGGTTGCAGAGTTCTGATGACATCACTTGGATGGGAGTTTGGGGTCTTCCCTGGGGACACGGAGCCTTGGGGAGGAGGCAGAGGAGTTACATTTTCTAAACCACCAGCTAAGTCACACACACACAAACACACACAGCATCCTGTGTGATCCATCAACGAGTCCCATGTGCTGGGTAGTCTTATATGCTCTCCATTTCCTGGTGGCTCAGATTGGCAAAGGGCCCATAGCTTGCACATATCCAGGTTGCCATTTAGATGGATAGCTAGGTTTTATCTATACCTTGTGGGTGCTCAGTTGCTGAGTTGTGTCTGACTCTTTGTGATCCTATGGACTGTAACCTGCCAGGCTCCTCCATTCATGGGATTTTCCAGGCAAGAATACTGGAGTGGGTTGCCATTTCCTTCTCCAGGGGATCTTCCCAACTCAGGGATTGAACCCAGGTCTCCCACATTGCAGGCAGACTTTACCGTCTGAGTAAAATAGTATTTTTCAATTTCAAACTTTTGAAATGAGGCTGGGAAATATTGGTGATATAAAAAGTAAACAAGTGTCTTGTCTGCGGGACTGTTCATAGCCTTTAACCCACTGTATCATGTCTCTTCATGGGAGGAGGGACAGGAAGCAACCTGGGACCCCCAGAGGCTCCGGAAGAGAGAGGAGTGGTATCTTGTCTCCAATCCACCATGTGGAGGACTCCGGCCCACCAAGGGAGCTTGCTCTCCGAGCCCCTGTCCCCCATCTTAATACTGTGGGGTGAGTAGGGAACAAGGCAAGCTGATATCAGTGAGTGCCCACCTTTCCTGGGCTGCTGGAAGGCTCACAGCTCACCAGGGGCAGGTGGATTGTGTGGCCCCATCCCCTGGCCTCGATTCTCCCTTCTCCTGGAGCAGCAGCTTCCACCTTCCAGGTCCCTCTGAACACCCATGAACCTGGATTCCAGCTTCCTCTGAGGAAGCTGCTCCTTAGGGATATCCTGGGGCAGGGCTGGATAGACTGGGACTCTTAGAAACTTCCCAATTCACTCTCCATCACTACCACCCATGTGAGCTCCTGGACTTCATCTGTGGGCAGTCCTGGGCCCCCAGCCTGAGAACAGCAAAGGAATGAAACAGATAGGCTGTGTCTGTAGACTCTCTGCACTGCTCCCTATTGAGATTGGGGACCCAGGTTCCTCACTGTGGCTCAAACGGTCCTAAAAGCTTTCTCCTTTGCTCCTGGCACACAGCTGGACTACATTTCCCAGCTTGCTGTGTGTCAGGGCCCTGGACCCCATGACCAAGTTCTGGCCAGTGGAATGTGGGTAGAAGTGGTGACTGCCACACCCAGACCTGGCCTATGAACCTCCCAGACAATCTCTTTCTCTCTCTCTTCTCTTCTGTTGATGAGATGCAGAAAATTCAACAGAGAAGTGCAAGATTTTAAGAGATGGTGGGGAGCAAGCTGGAAGGAGCTGTTTAAAGTGAGATTTTTCTGGGTAGAGATTCCAACTCCACATTTAAAGCTGTGTAATCTTGGGCAAGGCACTTTACCTCTCTGAGCTCAGTTTCCACTTCTATGCGATAGTGCCTTTCCTTGTAGGCTTGAAGGAGATTCTTTGATTTGAGACAACTCTGAAGGGCCATCTGAGCCTCAGAGCTCCCTGTAATATTATCTGGGGCCTCTGCTATCACTGCATCACAGTCCTACTTCTCTCTCTGCCCAATTCTATTCTTCTCCTTTACTGAAATCCTTACCTGTGAATTCTGATTGAAGACGGTGTTGAAAGAAGTTATTGGAAGCAGGCTTTCAAATAGGATTTTTGAGCTATATTATTCAACTTAATTAGCAGTTGCTAAACTGTCAGTGGTAGGGAACTGGAATGGTGAATCCGTGGAAGGGAATGCATTAGTGGATACAATACCTCAGGCATTTGAGAGGGCTGGAGGATGTAATCATTATAAGGACTAGGGAGTCAGATCACTATTGCTGGGGATGGGGCAGCTATCAATGTAAGAGAGAAAGACTATGAGAGGCTGAGGGTGATTAATCACCAATTTAAGTGAAGCATGAAATCCAGAGAGCCTGCTTGGCAGCATACATCAAGAGACTCTCATCTCCTGCAGCTTGAGGACAGCAGAAGCTGAGGATCAGGCCTATTTCATTATAAGTGGAGCTACAGAGAGGACTGAATTCTCAACTCTGGCAAGTCAGCTACTCCAAGGTCAGAATCCTGATTAGAAAGAGTGGGTCACTGATAGATAATTAGAGGGGTGGGGACATCTGGGTTGATACACTGAAAATCTTGAATCTCTAGATCCTCCTAAACTCTCTGGTCCCTGCAGAGCTTGCCCAATCCTCTTTGTCAAAGGCAGGCACTCCCCGCTTGCTTGAGATCAAGCAGGGGCCTGTGGCTTGCAAGGCAGTAAGTTTTTCCACCTTCTGGTCTGGCCACCTAACCTTAGTAACAGAAGTTGTTTCAATATAATCCAATTATGCTAACAGGAGAAATGGACTAAGAGCTTGCAGGATCTAGTGGACAGGTACTGGCAGAAATCAGAAGAGCTTCTGTGGGTTAGATCAGATCTGGAGGGTTCCTGGGTGAGAGGCAATGGGACATGAAGATGGATGGGGAGATGGCATCCACATGGGAGCATTCTTCCAGGACGTAGGAGCCAACAACTTGGCAGAGGCCCCAGGCGACGCTGCTAACCTGATGCTAGGAAGCTTGGGAAAAAAAAGGGCTCACACAAAGTCAACTGGAAATGCCAAAACTGCTGTGGTAGATAGTGAGGGGACATAGCAAAAGGCTCAGGGAAGTGGGAAAGTTGGCACTGACATGGCTCTCCTGCATGAAGCCAGAAAACCCACCTGCTCACTGTGCTCCATGGAACAATCCATGGACAGTCCATGGACACAAATGTTATGCAATGAACTGATGAGAGGGCTGATGGCAGGATGGTGTCCTTTAGAAGCCAAGGCTGACAATGGGAGATGCTGTGACAGGATTGGGATCCCTGATAGCAAGCGGGATGATGAGATCCTGAAATCATAGTGGTCTGCTGGTGGAACTTAAACTTTGAAAATGAGGTGGGCAAAAATGACTGCAGTGAGCATCAAGGTCAGAGTGGCAGGCAGGGAGCCTGGCCTGAAGAAAGCTAGAAAGATAGTTAATAACAGAAAATGGTTCCCTAAGGGCAAGATAGGTAGGCAGCCAACAAGAGGGTTATGTAATTTACTCTGTCAAAAGAATTCAAGGGTGGAAGACCAGATAGAAGCTGGAAACAGTCCTTCATCTTGGTCAAGGAAAAACAAAACAAACAAACCCCAATATCATACCTCAGGAGGAGATTAGTGTTGCCTTTAAAGACCTAAGATGCCTGGGTGGTGATCCTCTTCTCAACTTTATTCATTTCAATAGTTTGGCCCTGCAAAAAAAAAAAAAAAAGAATTCTGAAAGATGGAGAGTGGATTTCCATAAGTGCAACCAAGCAGTAGCCTTGATTGCAGCTGCTGTGCTGTATAAATCTCTGCTAGGGCAGATCAACACAGTCTCTGCTACATGGTATGCAGCCATGGATGTGGCAAATGCGTTCTTTCCCCATTTCTATCAGGAAGGGTGGTCAGAAGCAGTTTGCATTCATATGGGATGGATAACAGTGTACATGGACAGTTCTGTCTTACGCACATGCTAACTTTGCCACCCTCTGCTATAAAATAGTGCTAAACAGTGGGTCTCAACGGAAGCATTGGGCAATGTCTGGAGATGCTTCAGGTTGTCAGAACTGGAGGAGAGGATGGGGTTAGGGACAGTATGAACATCTAGTGGACAGATGTCAAGGATGCTGTTAAACATTTTATAGTGCACAGGACAGCCCCTCAAAGAAAGATTTACCTGGTCCAAAACGTGAATAGTGCCAAGGCTGAGGAAGCCTGGACTAAAGGAATCTGGCCCACCCCATCCTTCTGTGCTGTGCTTAGTCACTGTCATATCCAACTCTCTGTGACCCCATGGACTGTAGCCTGACAGGCTCTTCTGTCCTTGGGAATTCTTCAGGCAAGAACACTGGAGTGGGTGGCCATGCCTTCCTCCAGGGGTCTTCCCAACCCAAGGATCGAACCCAGGTCTCCCACATTGCAGGTGGATTCTTTACCATCTGAGCCACCAGGGAAGCCCAAGAGTACTGGAGTGGGTAGTCTATCTCTTCAGCAAGGGATCTTCCTGACCCAGGAATTGAACCAGGGTCTCCTACATTCCAGGTGGATTCTTTACCAGCTACCAGGGAATCCCATCTTTCTGTAGAACATCAAACTGTTCATAATGTCAGTGGACCCAGAAGAGCAAGCAGTGGCACACACATATGAGGTTTTGAAAAGATAGATACACTTCATAAGGCGGGGAGTTTATATCTGTGAACTTTTCAGGGGTACAGTGGCTTGGGGCATGCCAGAACACCCTCCTCCAAAGGAATGGACAAACGACTGTATCCTGTACCTTCCCCACATCAGAAGGAAACACAACATCTGATCGGCCTTTTTAGCTTCTTTAAGCAGCATATACCACACTCGGTAAATATTGCCAACCCATTGCACCAAGTGACATGGAGAGCTGCCAGCTCTGCAAGGGCTTAAGGCAGGAAAGAGTCTGCAGCAGCTCCTGACTGACATACAAGCCATTCTGCTACTTGGGTCATGTGACCCAGCAGACACAGATAACAGACATATCTGTGGTGGGGAGAGACACTAGGAGGAGTTTATGGCACGTCCTGATAGGAGATTAACAACACAGATCCCTAGAGTTCTGGAACAAGGCCATGCCATCTGCAGTGAAAAATGATTCACTGTTCAAAAAATAGCTTCAGTGTGCTTCTGGGTCCTGGGAGAGTTGAAGCATCTGATCAACCTGAGAGAGACAGCTTAGATGACACCCTGTGAGTTTGGAGAGTCACCCTCCAGCACATGACACACATCCCAAATGAATGACTGATATCTGGTGCTGTGTCCCCAGTAGGTAGAGTATATGAGTCTGGAGTCTAAGGGGTCAAGGCGGATGTGGCTTCACTTACTACACTCTCAGGAAACGTATGTGTCCTGTCCCTGAAGCGTTAAGCTTTGTGGGTCTAAAGTCTGTGCTGGTCCCCTGATGGGGAACACATTCACCTGAGTTCCAAGTAAGAGGTCATTAGACTTTAGCCTACATCAGCCACTTGGACATTTCAGATTCCTTGTACCAAAAGGCCAGCTGGCAAGGAAAAGAGCCACCAAGTTGGCAGGAGTAATTGACCCCGATCAACTGGCAGAAGATGAGATTGTGCAAAGAGGGAAGTTGGTGTTGTTCAATCTCTAAGTCATGTCCGACTCTTTTCAACCCCATGGACTGCAGCATGTCAGGCTCCTCTGTCGTTTACTATCTCCTGGAGTTTGCTTAAACTCATGTCCATTGAGGCGGTGATGCTGTCCCACCATTTCATTCTCTGTTGCTCCCTTCTCCTTTAGCCTTCATTCTTTCTCAGCAGCAGGGTCTTTTCCAATGGGTTGGCTCTTCTCATCAGGTGGCCAAAGTATTGGAGTTTCAGCTTCAACATCAGTGTTTCCAATGAATATTCAGGGTTTATTTTCTCTAGGATTGTCTGGTTTGACCTCCTTGCAGTCCAAGAGACTCTCAAGAGTCTTCTCCAGCACCACAATTTGGAAGCATTATTTCTTCAGTGCTCAGCCTTCTTTATGGTCCAACTCTAACATCCATACATGACTACTGAAAAAACCATAGCTCTGACTATGTGAACCTTTGTGGGCAAAGTGATGTCTCCACTTTTTAATATGCTATTTAGGTTTGTCATAGCTTTTCTTCTAAAGAGCAAATGTCTTTTAATTTCATGGCTGCAGTCACCATCCAAAGTGATTCTGAAGCCCAAGAAAATAAAATTTGCCACTGTTTCCATTTTTTCCCCATCTATTTGCCATGAAGTAATGGAGAAGGCAATGGCACCCCACTCCAGTACTTTTGCCTAGAAAATCCCATGGATAGAGGAAGGCTGCAGCCCATGGGGTCGCTAGAGTCAGACATGACTGAGCGACTTCACTTTCACTTTCCACTTTCATGCATTGGAGAAGGAAATGGCAACCCACTCCAGTGTTCTTGCCTGGAGAATCCCAGGGACAGGAAGCCTGGTGGGCTGCTGTCTATGGGGTCGCACAGAGTCGGACACGACTGAAGCAACTTATCAGTAGCAGCAGCAGTGGGACCAGATGCCATTATCTTAGTTTTCTGAATGTTAAGTTGTAAGCCAGCTTTTTACTCTCCTCTTTCACCTTCTTCAAGAGGTTCTTTAGGTCCTCTTCGCTTTCTGCCATTAAGGTGGTATCATCTGCATATCTGAGGTTGTTGATATTTCTCCCAGCAATCTTGATTCTAGCTTGTGATTCAACCAATCCAGCATTTCACATGATGTCAATTCTGGTACCCAAGTGATCCATTAGGTTGTCTCTTGGTACTCCCTTGTCCAATTTTGACAGTAAATGGACAAGTGCAACAACCATGAACTAAGAATGCCATGGATACCATGCCAAAATGGCTCAAAATGGCTGTGATGAGCCAGAGATGAACCTGGCTCATCACACGAGGTAAAATTCTCCAGACAAGGAAGAAGATGGATCAGTTGCAGCATCAGGAGCAACTTCAGTGCCAGAGAAGCTGTAGTTCAACCCACTATCTTCTTTTACATTTTGACAGGGAGTTCTAGAAGAACTGTCCCTAGATGGGTGGGCTTAACACATGGAGCAAGTGGATCCCAGCAGAACAAGGAGCAGACTGTAGTAGATACTGTAGTGAGCCACATAGACCTCCCATTGAAGACCAAGGCACTCATCTCCCAGCTTCTGCTAATGCTGGCTGCTGATGGTCCCTTCCCCAGAATTGCCCTTGGTCAAAGGGAATTGTTTCACCCAAATTGTGACCCCTCTCCAAGGGCAGCCAAATTCCATGATGGGTTAATTCAGAGGTGCAAACTTTTGAGTCCCTTGGTTTGGTTTGGAACAGTTTCTAAAGGTGAGGCCAGCTCCAAATCCCCCTGTGGGCTCAGCTGAGGCCTCTATTGCAGCTGCATCATATTTCAAGGTCTCCCTCTGCCAAATCCTGTTTTCAACCTCCTCTCAAAGTCAGTTAGGAAGGGTCCTCTCCAACAGTGTTCCTACCTGCACATCTTTGCCTCAGAGCTTGCTTCCTGGGGAAACTGACCTAAAGACACTGTGATAATGAAGCCTGGGGTTGTTTTTGTCCCTGCATCATTGGTTTAGCTTCAGGGAAACCACATGGGGCTGAGCTAAGCCATATCTCTTCTCCTCTTCCATACCAGGCCCCAAGAGGTCAACAGGCAACTCTGGGTTTCCCAGTGACTGCATTTCCTCTGTGGATTCAGAAATGACCACAGAAATCTATGGGATGAGGAGGAGACATAAGAGCCAAAGATGAAAACTGCAGCACAAATGAGCAGGTGAGAAATTTAGGGTTGACTAGGTAGTAGCACACAGACTTATACCCCAAATATGAGCACCTCATACAAGCTTACAAAGCAGGTACTCAGAGAAGCTTGTTTTGTTTGTAAAAAGAATCACCTAGCACTAGTCATGTACGGATGTGACATTTGGACCATAAGGAAGGCTGAGTTTTCGAATCATGGTGCTGGAGAAGACTCTTGAGAGTCCCTTGGACAGCAAGATCAAACCAGTCCATCCTAAAGGAGATCAGTCCTGGGTGTTCATTGGAAGGACTGATGATGAAGCTGAAGCTGAAGCTCCGATACTTTGGCCACTTGATGCGAAGAGCTGACTCATTGGAAAAGACCCTGATGCTGGGAAAGATTGAGGCCAGGAAGATAAGGGGGCGGCAGAGAATAAGATGGTTGGATGGCATCACTGACTCAATGGACATGAATTTGAGCAAACTCTGGGAGATGGCAAGGGACAGGAAAGCCTGGTGTGCTGCAGTCCATGGGGTCACAAAGAGTTGGACATGACGGAGCAACTAAACAACTTATAGAAGCTGCTTTTTGGACGTTTAATATACACTTGAATAGTAAAATGATAGTTGTGGGTTTATGGATGGTGTGGTTTCCAGGTACTATGCTCTTGATAAACACTCACAGGAATCCCCATGAGAATGGAACTATTATCATCTCTAAGGGGAAATTGAGGTTCAGAGAGGTATAATGGGTCACGATCACAAGCTAAGCAGCAAAATCAGGTGTCATGCTCGAGTCTGCTGCCACCAACAGAAGGGACAATGGTAATGAAGGAGCCCTGCTGTTTGGGGACCTCACCCAGGAGGGCATGACCTTTCTCTGTATTCCTTTACCGATGCGTTTATCTCACACCATCTTTTGGGCAAGCACTGACCCTGCTCAAAGTTTAGTTGTGGGCCTGGTGAAAGGACATGATGTAGACCTCCAGGTGAGGTCCTTGTCCCTCTGCCTCCCTCTGCCTCCCCACCCCTGCTGCCCTGTCTCTGGGTCTACCTGCCTCCCATCCTCAGTGTTCATACTAGCCGAGACCTGCCTGTTGGACTCAGGATGTGGCTTCTGGAACTGGCCTCAGGAAGTCCCCTGTCTCCCACATCACTGATCTTGTCTTGGTGCCAGAAGCTTGCAGGAATCCCGATCTGATAATGAGTTCAAAATGGATGCCCATGTCGCCCCAGCCCCCCAGAGATTGGAGTCAAAGGCTCTTTCACTGTGTGCCTTTGGCAGATAATCCAACCTCTTTGAGCTCAGTGTTCTTACCTGCAAAACAGGTGCTATATCATCTTCTTCTGAAGATAATTATGTTAAATTAGAGGACTCGTGAAAAAGTGTTCAAAAAACGTTGGTTCTCAGAACTTCCCTGGTAGTCCAGTGTTAAGAATCTACTTTCTGCTAGAGGGGATGCTGGTTCAATCCCTGATTGGGGAACTAGGGTCCCACTAGGATGTTGTGGGGCAACTCAAGCTGTGTGCTACAACTGGAGAAAGCCTGTGTGCCGCAACAAAGACCCAGCACAGCCAAAATAAAAATAAATAAATAAAATAAAAAATATTCAAAAAACACTTCTCTCCCATTTCAGTCTTCTGTTTGTATTCCTGGTTCCTGGGTTCTCCTGCGCGTTCATTCCTCAGATGCCCCAGATGGAAAGGATCTTCATTTACATTTCAGAAGAAATACCAGACTCCTTGTCTAGACTAGATCTAACATCTCCCCAGTCTCCCGGGAGAGCAGCCCTGGTCTTTCTGTATGCAGCCTTCTCCCCTGTGGTGTCTGCTAAGCTGGCCTCATCCCAGCCCCTCTCCTCTCCCTCACCTCCTCCCTCTCCTCTGTCCATCCATCCCAGGCCTTAGAACCTCTGCCATTGTTCACCTATTGCCTGCAACTCAATTGCCTCCTGGCTTCCTGCGCACAGTTCATTGCCGTTATTTTTTTATTAAGTTTCTGGTCTGTTTTCCAATCTATTTCCCCAGGGTCTCCTGGCTTGCTTGGAGACAGGTGGCTGAATCTCTGGGGATGGCTGGACTGTCAGGAATGATGAGGGGAGAGGCTAGGGAGAGCAGCCATTCCCACTCTGGGGGGTGGTACCCAGTACCTTCCTGATGCTCAGTATTCACATCCTAGAGTGGGGGCACTGAACTCACATCAATGGGAACCCTCTTTCTCCAACTTCTGCCCACCCCGCAACTATCCCAGTCCTGTTAGTTCCTTTCCCAGCTTCACCTCCTGGTCCTATCCAAGTCCTAGTACCTAGAAATATTTCTTGCAGCAGAAAGCTTGCCAGCCCAGCTCAGCCCATGTTCTCTCTCACCCCATCCTAAGATCACTGGAGGGGATGGGTGACCAACTGCCATTCCCCCTCCCGACTCCCCAAACATGTGTCTGCCTTGATTTCTCTTCCACGTGACCTTCTCTCCAGCTATCATCTGCAAGGGCAGGACTTCCTTGTTCTGCAGGACGGATGGTCTTTTAGTTTGGGCCAGCAGATGATAACCTAGGCCTGGGAATAAGCATCCTGAGCCCCAAGCCCCACTCTGTTTATCTGAGCTGTTGTGTGACCTTAGGGAACTCATGTAGCCTCTGCTTGTGAAATGCTCTAGGACTGGATTGGAGATTATCTTGAAAGTTCCATATTTGGCAGTATCTCAACTTGGTAGCCGGTTCATCAACCTTCCTGAATCTTACATTCCTTAGTGCCCGCCTCATAGGGCTGTTGGGAAGATCAGAGATGAGGCATTCAAAGTGTCTGGTTCAGAATCCAGCTCATGTCATAGTCTGCACTGAGTGGTAGCTATTATTACTAACATTGGAGTGGGGAGCCTTGACTCTTCCTTTGAGTGTGGAAGACTAAACTGGGCTTCACCAAGAGGAATTCTGGTACCAAAGTTACAGAGGCACCTTTTTGTTTACCCTGTTTGGGCTGGCCCTGGGAACACAGGCCAGGAGATTTCAACCAAGAGACAGTGAAACCACGTGACGGAAGAAAGGTACAGGAGAAGAGGAGGAGATATGAGAGGACGTAGGGAGGAAATCGAGTTGATGGTCAAGCTGCGTGGTGGAGAGGTGCAAGTGAGTGTGTATGAGAGCTAAACAGGTATTTTGGGGGAGGAGAGGGCTGTACTATGTGGCTTACAGATCTTTCTCCAAACTGGGATTGAACCTGGGCCATGGTGGTGAGTGTCCAAGTCCTAACCAGCGGAACACCAGGGAATTCCCTCAATACCTTGTAAAATTATTTATTCATTTATTTTTGGCTGCACTGGGTCCTTGTTGCTGCTCAGGCTTTCTCTGCTTGCAGCGAGCAGGGCTACTCTTCTTTGCGGCGTGCAGGCTTCTCTCGTTGTGGAGCACAGGCTCTAGAGTGCCGGCTCAGTAGGTTGTGGTACACCGGCTTAGTTGTCCGGCAGCATGTGGGATCTTCCTGGATCAGGAATTGAACCCATGTCTCCTGCATTGGCAGGTGGATTCTCTGCCACTGAGCCACCAGGGAAGCCCCTTAGATAAGTTTTTTTAAGAAGAGGATGCCAAATACTAAATGTCCTTCCATGTCTACCGCCTCTGCTCCCCAAACCTTCAATAAAGCATTTACTCACCATAAAATGCCCTTGGAGGGTTTCACTTTTCCCTGTTGAAATCCAGGAGGGGTACCTAATGCAAAACAAGAAAAGCCATGTGGGATGGCAAGTTCGACTAAACTGAACTAATTTGGGTGAAGACGGAGCTTCCGAGCCAAGGTGACCACTACAGGACAGAAGAGGCCCCTATCTCCCGTCATGGAAAAGCCCAGAAAAATTGGGAAGGATCATTTGACTCCTTCTTAAAGAGTCTTTTCCTCTTGAGTGTTTATTTTTAGATTTTGAAAATTTCAAACCTACAGAAAACATGAAAGGGCAGTCCATCAAACGTCTGTATATCCTTCCCATGGATTCATCAACTCTTTAACATTGACTGCCTTTAGTTTCTCTTTTTCTCTCTGATCACTTTGAGAGTAAATTACAGCCATCACAACTCTCCATCTCTAAATACATCAGCGCATATCTTCTTTGAACAAGGACCTTCTCCTACATAACTGCAACGATATAGTTATCACAGTGAAGGACTTTAACACCGACCCAATAATGTTATCTCCTATGCCACTTGTATTCAGATTCCTCAGTTGTTCCAAAAATGTCTGTTATAGCTGTTTTTCCTCTCATTCAGGATCCACTGAGGATCATGCATTGCATTTAATTGTCATATTCCTTTCATCCCCTTTAATCTAGTCTTTTGGTGTTTCTTGTAACTGACATTTTTGAACAGCCTGTATCAGATGTCTTGTAAAATGCCCCACAATCTGAATACATCTGGTTTTTTCCTTCTAATTTGACTCAGTACAAACATTTTTGGTGACCCCTTCATGGATCACAGCCTTGTTGTAGTGAAGGGGCTTGTATAACTCAGTGAAGCTATGAGCCATGCCTGAAGGGCCACCTTTGGCCGACAAAGGTCCACATAGTCAAAGCTGTGGTTTTTCCAGCAGTCATGTATGGATGTGAGAGTTGGACTGTAAAGAAGGCTGAGTGGTGAAGAACTGACGCTTTCAAATTCTAGTGCTGGAGGAGACTCTTGAGAGACCCTTGGACTGCAAGATCAAACCAGTCAATCCTAAAGGAAATCAACCATGAATGTTCATTGGAAGGACTGATGCTGAAGCTGAAGCTCTAATACTTTGACCACCTGACGTGAAGAGCTGACTCATTGGGAAAGACCCTGATGCTGGGAAAGATTGAAGGCAAAAGGAGAAGGGGACAGCAGAGGGTGAGATGGTTAGACAGCATCAGCGACTCGATTAACATGAGTTTGAGCAAACTCTGGGAGCTCGTGAACGACAGGGAAGCCTGGCATGCTGCAGTGCATGGATTCTCAAAGAGTCAGACATGTCTTAGCAACTGAACAGCAACTACAAAACACTTTGGTGAGAATAACCTCACGGGAAATGTACTTATTACATCACCTGCAAAGTCATTTAATGTCAGTTTGCCCTATTTTCAGTGACCCAACCTTTGATCACTTGCTGAAGGGACTATTTGCCAGATTTCTCCTTTGGAAAGGTTTCCTTTTCCCTTAGTGATGAATGAGTTATCTGTGGGGCTATTGGGAGACTGTGAATATACTACTGCATCTGCTGATGATCCTTACCTGGATCAGATGCTGGGGTTGCAAAATTCATTTCCCTCTCGAAGGGCCAGAGCTTCTGCTGCATGTGGTTTATATGCATAGCCATGTAAGCTATGTCCATGCACTGGCTCAGGTGGGCTTCATCAACATGATGGCCGAGGATTTCCCTCAGTGGCCTGTTTCAGCCCCTTCTTATGAGCCTGCCCTTTGCTGTCCTTGACCCCAGGGACTGGCTTCTTTGACTAGAGTTGTGGTCTACCATCAGCCAGAGAAATTTGGTCTCCAGGAATGGCTTGGTTGAATGGCTGCTAGTCTAGCTTGTCAGCCGGCTGGTTGCTAGAATGTGTGTCTGTGTGCATGAGCACGTGTGTGTGTGTGTTTGTGTATGTGTGTGTGTGTGTGTGCTGGGTTGGAGGGGTGTCTGGGACTTGGAACCCAGAGATGTCACATCCACCATGTGCCTGGGAGTTGCAGAGTGCTGGGCTCTGGCCTTGGTTTCCATGGCAATGGGCAGCCTTCTTCCGCAGTCTGCTCCTGTCTGGACCAGCTGACAGTCATAGGGCCGAAGGCTTTGGGCTAGAGACAGAGGATGGGAGGGCGGCTTCATCAGACCCTTTGTGAATATCTTAGAGAAGAGAAGCCCCAGAGCCTTCATGGATATCTTGAAATGAGAACTTTGGGCAACAGCTCCTCTCACTGTACTAGAGAATGGACTTTTCCAGTGGCTCCTGGCTCCCTCTCTCCACATGCTACAGAAAGGATTATTCCGTCAGAAAGAGTCCCGCACCTTTCTCATGAATTCAATTCAAGCATTACACAGATTCAGACCTTGATTTCTTGAACTGATATAATACATGATCTTGATATTTTATTTATGTACACTGTCTATCCTGCTCCACAGGTCAGCCATTTGAGGTGGGTGCTGTTATTCCTATTTTATGGATATAGGAATTGAGGTTCAGAGGCCTTGCCAAGGGTCACGTGGCTAGTATTGGGATGAAGCAGAAGTAGAACTGAAGGCAATAGTGTGATGTAGCAACTAAGTATCTCCTCGAGAAGGGACAGGCTACCCACTCCATTCTTGGGCTTCCCTGGTGGATCAGACGGTAAAGAATCTGCCTGCAATGCAGGAGATCCCTGGGTCAGGAAGATCCCCTGGTGGAGGGCGTGGCAATCCACTCCAGTATACTTGCTTAGAGAATCCCATGGACAGAGGAGCCCGGAGGGCTACAGTCCATAGAGTCTTAAGGAGTTGGACATGACTGAAGTGACTTAGCATACGTACACGTCCTGGTCTTAGGCCTCAAGTCTATGAATGGTGGTGGGCATCCCTTTTTGGAATCTTCCACCCAGCAGGGTGGACTGGCTCATTCAAGCTTCATGACACAGCTCCCTTTTCTTTCCTGGCTGTTCTTCCCTGAAACTCAAGGCATTGAGTTATGACTTGCACATTTCCCAGCTCCAGAGTGCCAATCCTTCCCTCTACCTTTTTGACTCTTGCCTTCTCTGGTGTACATGAGGAAGAGGAATTCAGTGTCATATTTTGATAATGTAACCTTGAGAATTAGATAAGCACTAGAAGGAAGGCTGTCAGTGTAAGCTGAAAGTATGTTTCCAACATTGCAACCGCTTGGGACTTCACCTCCTCAGCTATCCATCCATCCACCCAAAAACCCATTCAATCACTGAGCCAACATTTACTGAGGGCTCCAAGTTCCAGGCACTCTGCCAGGAATTGGAGATAAAGAAAGCAATGAGAGAGGTTTCCTTTTCTCAGGGAGCCCATGGGTACACAGGCAATTACAAGATGTGATTATTTGCACTAGGAGAGGGGAGAAGATGGAGGTCTGTGGGGGCACAGGAGACACAACTACCTCAGCAGTGGGTCCAGAGGGTCTTGGAAAAATTCCCACTCAGCAACTTTTCAGCTGAGACCTGAAGGTTGAGTGGGAGCTGGTGGTGGGATGAGGGGGACACAGTACAAGGGCTTGAGGCCGGAGCACATAGTGCTCATGATGTGGTTGGGTCTGGCTGCCATGGAGAAGGTGTAGGAGGGTGCAGGAAGCCACGGGGGAGGGGGGCAGGACCTGCAGGTCCAACCAGCTGAGATGCTAGTGGCATCTTCCCTCTTTGAGTTCCTCATGGTTTGGGTTTGCCCAGGGAAGTTGGGAGGGGGTGAGAGGCCTGACCACAGTCCTCTGGCAGATCTGTGACCTCCAGCCCAAACTTGGCCCCAGGTCTCCACCCCCAGACTACCCAAAGGTTGGACAGCTCCCCTTGTTCTTGCCTGTCCATTCCCCTGCCCATAACTCAGCTTGCCTCTCTTCTCCCACATCTGCTCTGGTCCAGCCTTTTATGAGACCAGAGGGCAGCTCAGCTCATTCTAGCTATCACAGTCAGCCTCTCAACCCATTCATTATCCCTCCTCTGGAGCCGGTGATATTTTCCTTTGGGTCTCTGGGGCCTGCTCCAGACCTGAGGCCTGAGAATGGCCTGACCCAGCTCAGGAGATCCAGGAGGGCTGGAGGGGAAGGGGGGGCCATGGGGGGCAGCTCTGCCAGGCAAGCTGTGCGCAGCCAGGGTTCTCCAGCTCCCTCCTTCTTCCCTGACCTTTCCCCCAGGGTGGGGCAATTCTCATGGGGACACTGGTCATCAGAAGTCCTTGGGTCCCCTGGGTTGGCCCCACTGAGTTGGCCATTTTGATGGATAAAGGGCTCATGCAGAAAAGGGTGGATGAAATGCTGGTCTGACCCGTGCCCTCAATGGAAGGGGCCCTGGAGGCTGGTTTTCCTGTAACCTGAACTACTTTAAGGAAAGAGCATGCTCCCTGCACAACCCACAACCACCCAACTCACACAATATACAAACCACCCCATAGGCATCACACAACATGCACACACCCCCAACCAAAGCCAGGCACACCACAGCCATGCCACCTACACTATGCAGCATGCATACACACAGATACAATGTGCAACCCAACACAAGCATGCACACACACACACAGCATAGATAGAGTCACACCACACAATGCCTCCATTGCAATAAATCCAGAACTTTAGAATATTAATCATGATAATAGCTAATGTTAATTGGGCACTTACAGTGCCCAGTCTAATCTTTATAGCAACTTGGCAAGCAGGTACTATAATCCCCATTTAATAGCTGTTTGCTCCGAGGGAGGGCCACGTCCTGTCTCTCTTGTGTGTCCCCTGTTGCCTGGGATGGCAGACTCTCCTCTGCAGCAGGTGACCTGCCTGCCATCTGCTCCTTCTCCCTCTAGTCCCTGGGCTTCTTGGTCCAGACATGGCATCATGAAAATGGTGCCTTATCCAGGCCTCTCTCCTAACAGAAAGTATGTGGTTGCCGTGATTCCCTTTGTTCCCAGCTCCCCAAGGACACAGTCCACCTACCAGGACCCTGCTGCCCTCCCTGCCCCAGCTCTGATTCTTTCTACACTGCCCACTCCAAGTCCTTCAGCTGCTGCTCGGCTAGTGTAGGTGGTGGGAAACTTCAGAGAAGCCAGCAGACCAGGCTCCTCTCTCAGCATCCTCTCTTCCTGGACCTCCTAGGCCTGCTCTCTGGCCTTTCTCCAGGCCAGAGGACCTGTCCATAGGGGCTGGTGGTCCCACACCACCAGAGCATTTAGGTGTCCGTGCTAGTTGCTTCAGTTATTTCCAATTCTTTGCAACCCCATGGACTGCAGCCCATCAGGCTCCTCTGTCCGTGGGATTCTCCAGGCAAGAATACCAGAGTGGGTTGCCATGTCCTTCTCCAGGGAATCTTCCTGACCCAGGGATTGAACCCACATATCTTATATCTCCTGCATTGGCAGGTGGATTCCTTACCACTGTACTATCTGGCCAACTAGCTGAAATTGTCCCCAGCCCTTCTCGTCAGCTCCCTGCTTTGTGTCTGATCAGTGCTGGGGTGTGTGTGGGGGGTGTGGACTTGGGGACCCTGCCAAGGGTGGTAGGGCCTCTGGAGACCCCAGGGTAGCAGCCGCATCAAACCTGGCCTTTGCACTTGGCAGGGAGCTTCAGGAAGGCTTGGAGGCTTCAGAGCTCATATAAGTGGCTCTGCCCCTACCTGGATGAATTAGTGATGGTGCCCAGGGTGGTAGGGCCTCTGGAGACCCCAGGGTAGCAGCCACATCAAACCTGGCCTTTGCACTTGGCAGGGAGCTTCAGGAAGGCTTGGAGGCTTCAGAGCTCATGTAAGTGGCTCTGCCCCTACCTGGATGAATTAGTGATGGTCACCAGGTGAGACCTGGCCAGGTATACATACTAGCCAAAGGCTGCGAGGTTTCCTGATGAGTCAAAATCCTGTAAGGCCTCCAGAAAGGCAGAAGGAAACTGCCAAGTTTTCCTCTCTGCCTGTCCACTCCCCTCACAATCACTAGTTTCCAGGTGAGGAAACAAGCTGAGAGAGGCTGACAATTTTTTTTAACAACTTTATTGAGATATAATTCACATAGCATAAAATCCTCTCCTTTAAAGTGATCACATCAATTTTTTATTTTTTAGTATATTCACAGAGTTTTGCAATCCTCACTTTCTAAAAAGGATGTTAGAAATGTATTTGTGTCTGCACTGGGTTTTTGTTGCTGCTTGAGGGCTTTTTCTAGTTGCAGCGAGTGGGGGCTACTCTTCAGTTGGGGTGCCTGGGCTTCTCATTGCAGCGGCTTCTCTTGTTGTGGAGCATAGGCTCTAGGGCACGGGGGCTCAGTAGTTGTGGCTCATGGGCTCAGCTGCTCCCTGGCAGTGGGATCTTCCCCGACCAGGGATTGAACCCACATCTCTTATATTGGCAGGCGGATTCTTAAACACTGGACCACTGGGAAGAGGAACATGGGCCATTATTGCTCAGAGTTTCGGTTTTACAAGATGAAAGAGTTCTGGAGGTGGATGGTGGTGATGGCTGCACAACACCATGAAGGTATTTAATACCACTGAACTGTACACTTTAAAATAGTGACGATGATAAATTTTATGTTATGTGTATTTAACCATAATAAAAAAAATGGGGGTAAGGGGGAGAAGAATGACCCTGGACCAGGACAGGAATCACAGGGCTTGAGTTGTAGTCCTAACTTTAACTGTGTGACCTTGACCACAGACAGTGGCCTCTCTGGGGATGCCAAGAGGTCTGACTGAGTCACTCACAGATGGAGCGGAAGTGACTGCAGTCCCTGTGCAGGGGAGCACCTGGGGTGGGCCTCAGCCACTGAGGCTGGGCAAACACGGTCCTGGCAGTGCCCTGGGACTCCTGCTGCCACCTGCCTCAGAGTTGCTGAGGCAGTACGAGTATGGGTTGGAAAAGAATTTCCAGACACCGAGTACTGCAGAAAGGAGTGAGCTTATTAAGAACAAAGAGCAGAGATAAAGTGAGCACTGTGAGCGCAGTGGGCCGACAACTCCTGACAGGCCAGGGAGAGTCGACAGTTTTTGTGAGTTAATAACCAGTTTTTATAGCCTCAAGACAAAAAAATTCCTGCTGGACAGTTGGCATTAGGTGATTGGTTGGGGTGCTATAGGATGTTTACTGGAATGGGCATCTCTGCCTGATTGGGAGTCAGGGAGCTTGTTAGTGATGATCAGGGGGCTTTTGGTAACAGTTACAAAGGGGCTCAGTCAGCTTCAGAGGTGACCCTGGTTCTGGGCTCCTCTTCTGTGGCCTTGGGCAGGGCTCAACAAAATTCTCTCCGGTTTGCTGGACCAGCCCCTTGGGAACTGAAGGAAGCATTGATTGGATTCCCAAAAGACCCATGTTCACACTTTAGCTTGCTCCTTACCAGTGGGGTGCCAAACCTCCATGAACCTCAGTCCCCCATCTGTGAAATGGGATAACACACTCCTCTCCAGCACAGGGCTGCTAAGAACTAAATGCAATAAAGCACAAGGCTGGCACACAGAAAGTGCCTGACAAACCATCTGCATCCTCTTGGAGCAAGCAGGCTTTTTCTGCATGAGATGGGAAGGCTGGAGTGGAGGCAAGTTCAGATACTCAGGCCTTTCTTCTTGGCACGTGGCTCCCCCTTTGGGATCTGGAGCCGCAGCCCCTACCCCATTCCACGTTCAGCCCTGAGGCCACCAGATGGTGCTGGGGATGGAGCACCAGGGTGAGGTGGCGGAACAAGGATAGTTGCTTGTTTATTCCCCCTCCTGGTACACAGTGGTCTCCTTGCTGGACCATCTATCTCATCCGAAAACTTTGCTGAGATTTATCGTCTTGTTCCTGCTGGCTGCGGACTGTGGGAAGGTAAAAAATGTCCTTTTTGAGGCAATAAAATAGAAAATGGAACCCAATTTCTCTCCAGGGTAAGAATCATTATGTTTGACAATGGCTGTAAAGTGTGCACCAGTGAGGGGTGGGGTCAGTTGCTGGGGGCCTGGATGAAGGAGGGAGATGGGTGTAACCTCGCTCAGTTGTGTCTGACTCTCTTGTGACCCCATGGACTGTGTAGCCCACCAGGCTCCTCTGTCCGTGGAGTTTTCAAGGCAAGCATACTGGAGTGGATTGCCATTTTCTACTCCAGGAGATCTTCCTGACCCAGGGAGTGAACCCGTGTCTCTTGCACCACCTGCGCCTTCTACATTGGCAGGTGAACTCTTTACCACTGGGCCTGGGAAGCCCCTACAAGATAGAGCAATTATGCAGTCACCCAAGTGGGCCAGGAAGGACCCCAGGGCCCAGGGAAGCCACCCATAGCCCACTTGATGCCTGGGTATACTTGAGGTCCCCATCCCTCAAGGACTCATGTGGATTCAACTCACATTTATCGTGTCTTCCCTGGGTAGGGAGATCTGAGAACGTTGCCCCGCATGCTGTACCCAGGACTTTGGAGAGAAAAAAAAGAATGAAAATTTATAAACAATAAAAATTATTTATAAAAATAAATTTAAGTCAATTGAGTGCGAAAGAGTTTGGATCTTATACAGGGGGCACCAAGAAACCAAGTTTTAAGAGTTTGCATGTGTGCTGTTTGCATTTTTTGAGATATAACTTGTAAAGCATGCAAGTCCAAAGTGTACAATTTAATAAACGTTTTCACATGAACATATCTGTATAACTATCACCCAGGCCAAGATGAGAACATTCACAGATTCTAGAAAGTTTCCTTATGCCCCTTCCCAATAAATGCTCCTCAGGAGAACCACTGTATATGCACTTCCTCTCTCTCTTTCTTTTTTATCTTCCTGGTGTCAGGCTGGAGCTTTTGTTGTGGTGTGTGGACTTAGTTGCTCCAAGGCTGTGGGAGCCTAGCTCCCTGATCAGGAATCTAACCCACATCCCCTGCATTGCAAGGTGGATTCTTAACCACTGGACCATCAGGGAAGTCCCTCCTCTCTTTTCGACCATCATTTAACTGAAGACATACAGCATGCATGCTTTTGAGTCTTCCCTTCTTTTGCTCATCAATAAGATTCATCCATGTTTTTGTGTGTGGTGGTTCATTCTTTTCTATCACTGCTTATTATTCCATATTAGGATTTTATTGCACTTTATTCCTAATGATAATGTTGTTGGACATCATAGTCATTTCAAGTTTGGGCTTGGATTAGTAAAGTTGCGGTGAATATTCTGGTACATGCATTTCTGTGGATGTAGGGGAGAGTTTTAAGCAAAGGAATGATGTGATTAGACTGTTTTTCCTTTCGTCCTTTGTGATGGCTAACTTTGTGTCACCTTTACTGGGTCTTGATATGCCCAGATATTTGGTTAAATGTGATTCTGGGTGTGTCTATGAGAGTGTTTTGAATGAAATTAACATTTGAATTGGAAGTCTTAGTAAAGCAGATTGATCTTCTCAATGTAGTGGGCCTCATTCAATCAGGTGAAGGCATGAATAGAACAAAACCCACTGATCTTCCTGCAAGTCAGGGGTACCCCTCCTGCCTGACACCTTTGAGCTGGGATATTAGTTCTTTATTGTCTTTAGATGTGAACTGATACACTGGCTCTTCCTGAGTCTCGAGTCTGCTGGCTTTTGGACTGTAACTACATCGTTAGCTCTTCCTGACTGGAGATCATGGAGCTTCTTGAACTTCTCTAACCATGAGAGTCAGTTCCTTTTTTTTTTCTTTGCTGTTTCCTCTAAACCTTTTTTTATAATTGAAGTATAGCTGATTTGGGGCTTCCCTGATGGCTTAGTGGTAAAGAATCCGCCTGCAGTGCAGGAGCCTCAGGAGACTTGTATTTGATCCCTGGGTCAGGAAGATCCCCTGGAGGAGGGCATGGCAACCCATTTCAGTATTCTTGCCTGGGAAATCCCATGGACAGAGGTGCCTGGCGGGCTACAGTCCATAAGGTTCCTAAGAGTTGGACACGATTGAAGCAACTTAGCATGCACACACGCATTGCTGATTTACAGTATTGTGTTTCGCGTGTACAGCAAGTACATGATTCTTTTTCAGATTCTTTTCCATTATAGGTTATTACAAGATATTGAAATACAGTAGGTCCTTGTTGTTTGACTGTTTTATACACAGTGGTTGTATCTGTGAATCCCAAACTCCTAATTTATCCCTCTCCTGCCTTTCCCCTTTGGTAACCACAAGTTTGTTTTCTACATCTGTGAGTTTGCTTGTTTTATAAATAAGTTCATTTGTATCATTTTTTAGATTCCATATATAAGTGAGATCATACGATATTTGTATTCCTCTGTCTGACTTACCTTACTTAGCATGATAATCAATAGGTCCATCCATATTGCTCCAAATGGCTTTCTTTCTTATTTATGAGAAATAAATAAGAATTATTTATTCTTATTTGATAATCTCTCTGTCTCTGTCTGTCTCTTTTGATATATGTGTATCTCTTACAGGGTCTGTTTCTCTAGAGTTGTTATTAGTCACTCAGTCGTATCCCACTCTTTGCTACCCCATGGACTGCAGCACGCCAGGCTTCCCTATCCTTCACCATCTCCCAGAGTTTTCTCAAGCTCATGTCCATTGAGTTGGTGATGCCATCCAACCATCTCATCCTCTGTTGCCCTTTTCTACTCTTGCCCTTAATCTTTCCCAGCTCTAGGGTACCGTAATACATCCCTCTGACCTTTTATTTTGAAAGATTTCAAGTTTGTTACGTTAAGATGAAAATACAGTCGTGGTGAGTTGATCTCATTAACGACTCTCACCTCTCCATGTCACCGTCTTTGAAACTGTCTTCCAGTGCTGACTCTGGGCTTGGCCACTGTCTTTTTTGATCAATAGGCCACCAGTACCACTGATAAGAGCAGCTGCTTGGAAGCATGTGATCTGTTTTTCCTTTCTCTCTTGGACTCCTGCTACCACCACAAGGACACTCCTGGGTCAGCCTGCCTCCAGTACACAAGAGACTGGTTGAGGAGGGCTGAGTTCTGTAAACCCCAGACCAGCCAGGCTGCAACCCACTCACCAGCTGGTAACAGACTCCTGAGCACGCCCAGTGGGATCTTTGGAATTGCCTAGCCAATGACCCATGGGCTTGCAAAAAATTACAACTAGCTGATGCTTTAAGTTTGGGTGTGGTTTGTTAACACAAAGAACAGATAAAACAATAAACATTTATCCTTTACCTGGATTTACCTCTTATTAACATTTTGCCATATTTGCATTATTGTTCTTTTTATACTTCTTTCCAGGAAATATTTGAAAGTTGCTTTCAATGACACTCTAACTCCACCTTTCAATGACACTTTCATGACACTTTAAATCCACCTTTCTTTGACCACACCACACAGCATATGGGATCTTAGTTCCCTGACCAGGGTTCGAACCTGTTCCCCTACAGTGCAAGCACAGAGTCTTAATCACTGGGCCACTAGGGAAGTCCCTCACTCTAACTACTTCAACGTCTGTCTCCTTAGAACAGGCCATCTTCCTGCATAACCATACATCCACCATCATACCTAGGCACTTTATATTATTACAGTAATATCATCTAACATACAGCCCATATTCAAATTTCCCCCAGTAGTCCTTTATAGCTACTTTATTTATTATTTTAGATTCAGGATCTAATTAAAATCATCCTAGTGCACTGTCTGCTTCCACAATCTGGTCCCTGTACGCGGATGTTGGTGCGCCTTGCCCAGCATCCAGCCATGAGGTCCGAGGCTGGGCAGACACAGTGTCTGGGTTCAGATCCCTGCATTGCTACTTCCCAGCTGTATGATCGCAGAAAGCTGCTTCACATTCCTTAGCCTTGGGCGCTGCATCTGCAAAATAAGCATGTTACTATCATCCACCTCGTAGGGTTATTGTAAGTATCAAATAAATTACACACAGAGGGAGCTGAAATGGTAAGTCACTGTGCATGTGTTCACCGCCTTCTTCCCTCTCTCCCTTCCTCCTCCTTCCTTCTTTCAATTTAATTGATTGAAGCTTTTCCCCCTCCATTCCATTTTTTCCCCCATCCCTTTGGAAGTTATAATACATTGCTATTTCTATTCTCTTGTAATTACCCTAGAAAATTTAACCTGCGAATTTAGGTTACAATTATCATCCATAATTTTTATCTTCACTCTCCTCCCACACAATTCCAAGATCTTAAAAAGCTTAAACTCTGGTTGCCCTGTAATTTTGAGTCTCTCTTGTTTGTTTGTTTTAACTCCATGAGTTAAACATCGTAAGTCGTCAATGTTTGTTTCAATTTACCCAGATGTTTGCCATTTCTTTTTTTGCCCACTATTCTTTCTTGCGTCTCATACCTTCCTGCTGGGTTCTTTTTTTCTTTTGTTATTGAAATTTATTCTTTAGAACATCCCTTAGAGAGGTCCTTGGTTGTAAATTCTTGACGGTTTTTGTTGGCCTGAAAATGTCTTTATTTTGTTCTCATTCTTGAAAAATAGTTTCAGAGGTTATAGAATTCTCAGATGACAGTTCTTTTCTCTCCTTTTGGAAGGTGTTACTCTACTGCCTTCCTGCTTCCAGAGTTTCTTTGAGAACTTCTCCATCAGTCTATTTGATGTTCCTTTTTAGGTAATCTCTTTTATCTTAGGCTGCTTTTAAAGTTTTCTTTTAGTCTATGATATGCTGTAGTTTCCCTTTGGTGTGTTCAGGTGGACATTTCTATTCATCTTGCTTGGGGTTCTCTGAGCTGCCTGAATCTGAGGAATGGTGTCTTTCACAGTTCCGGAAAACTCTTAGCTATTTTCTCCCTGAATTTGACTTTCCATTAGTCTTTCTAACACCTCCTTCTGGAACTTTGATTAGAAATGTGTTAGACCTTCTCATTTTTATCCCTCCCATATGTCTTAATCTCTTCAAAAAATATTTTCAGTTCTTTGTTTCTCTGCTACCTTCTGGGAAAGGTAGTCTTATCCTTTTTCCAGGTTACCAATTCTCTTTTCAGCTGTGTCTCATCGTGTGTTTTACCCACCAATCAAGTTTCTAATTTCAGTTATTAGGCTTCTCATTTCTAGATATTTTATTGATTCTTCGTCAAATCAGCCCGGTAGTTTTTCATCAGCTCATTTTCCTTTTTCATACCTGCTACATTTTAAACAGGCTTACATATTTATTTTATATTCTATATCTGATAACCCCAACATCTGCCTTCTTTGTAGGCTTGATTTGTAGCTATTTTTGCTGACCCTTGCTAATAGTGGCCTACTTCCTTTTGTGTTTTGACTTTTTGAAAAATTGTGCACCCATATTTCTTAGAACTTCTTTTTGATAGGAATTCTCTGAGGCCGGGGTTTAGAGATGTCTATGCAGAGATTTTTTGGGTGTTAATTCTAAAAGGTCTTGTAGGTCTTCATAGAACCGTTCAGCTTCAGCTTCTTCAGCGTTACTGGTTGGGGCATAGACTTGGATTACTGTGATACCAAAGGAACATTTCATGCAAAGATGAGCTCGATAAAGGACAGAAATGGTATGAACCTAACAGAAGCAGAAGATATTAAGAAGAGATGGCAAGAATACACAGAAGAACTGTACAAAAAAGATCTTCACGACCCAGATAATCACGATGGTGTGATCACTGACCTAGAGCCAGACATCCTGGAATGTGAAGTCAAGTGGGCCTTAGAAAGTATCACTACAAACAAAGCTAGTGGAGGTGATGGAATTCCAGTTGAACTATTCCAAATCCTGAAAGATGATGCTGTGAAAGTGTTGCACTCAATATGCCAGCAAATTTGGAAAACTCAGCAGTGGCCACAGGACTGGAAAAGGTCAGTTTTCATTCCAATCCCAAAGAAAGGCAATTCCAAAGAATGCTCAAACTACCGCACAATTGCACTCATCTCACACACTAGTAAAGTAATGCTCAAAATTCTCTAAGCCAGGCTTCAGCAATATGTGAACCGTGAACTTCCTGATGTTCAAGCTAGTTTTAGAAAAGGCAGAGGAACCAGAGATCAAATTGCCAACATCCGCTGGATCATAGAAGAAGCAAGAGAGTTCCAGAAAAACATCTATTTCTGCTTTATTGACTATGCCAAAGCCTTTGACTGTGTGGATCACAATAAACTGTGGAAAATTCTGAATGAGATGGGAATACCAGACCACCTGACCTGCCTCTTGAGAAATTTGTATGCAGGTCAGGAAGCAACAGTTAGAAATGGACATGGAACAACAGGCTAGTTCCAAATAGGAAAAGGAGTTAGTCAAGGCTGTATACTGTCACCCTGTTTATTTAATTTATATGCAGAGTACATCATGAGAAATGCTGGACTGGAAGAAACACAAACTGGAATCAAGATTGCCAGGAGAAACATCAATAACCTCAGATATGCAGATGACACCACCCTTATGGCAGAAAGTGAAGAGGAACTCAAAAGCCTCTTGATGAAAGTGAAAGTGGAGAGTGAAAAAGTTGGCTTGAAGCTCAACATTCAGAAAACGAAGATCATGGCATCTGGTCCCACCATTTCATGGGAAATAGATGGGGAAACAGTGGAAACAGTGTCAGACTTTATTTTTCTGGGCCTCAAAATCACTACAGATGGTGACTGCAGCCATGAAATTAAAAGACGCTTACTCCTTGGAAGGAAAGTTATGACCAACCTAGATAGCATATCCAAAAGCAGAGACATTACTTTCCCAACAAAGGTTCGTCTAGTCAAGGCTATGGTTTTTCCTGTGGTCATGTATGGATGTGAGAGTTGGACTGTGAAGAAGGCTGAGCACCGAAGAACTGATGCTTTTGAACTGTGGTGTTGGAGAAGACTCTTGAGAGTCCCTTGGACTGCAAGGAGATCCAACCAGTCCATTGTGAAGGAGATCAGCCCTGGGATTTCTTTGGAAGGAATGATGCTAAAGCTGAAACTCCAGTACTTTGGCCACCTCATGCCAAGAGTTGACTCATTGAAAAAGACTCTGATGCTGGGAGGGATTGGGGGCAGGAGGAGAAGGGGATGACAGAGGATGAGATGGCTGGATGGCATCGCTGACTTGATGGACGTGAGTCTGAGTGAACTCCGGGAGTTGGTGATGGACAGGGAGGCCTGGCGTGCTGTGATTCATGGGGTCGCACAGAGTCGGACACGACTGAACGACTGATCTGATTTGATCTGATGCAGAGATTTGTGCCAGGTGCCACTACCAATGGTGGGCCAATTTTCTGTTTGTGTGGGCTCTTTTTTGAACTCAGATTTTTAAAAATTAATTAATTTAGCTGTGCATGTCTTAGTTGAGGTGTGGGGAACCTTTATCACATCACTTGGGCTCTCTCACTGCAGTACACAGACTCTCTTGTTGTGATGCCTGGGCTTGGTTGCCCCGTGGCATATAGGTAGGATCTTAGGTCCCCAACTGGGGATTGAACCCACATGCTCTGCATTGCAAAATAGATTCTTAACCACTGAACCACCAGAGAAGTCCCTGCTTGTGTTTTTTTTAGGCCACATAAGCAGAATGAATTCTGATCCCAAGCCTAAATGAGGGTGAGCTTGTGGGTACAAATTTCACAGAGGGAGTTTTGTTCCTCTGTATTTTCCCCTTCCTGCCAGAGCGAAGGCAAGTTTTACTTAGTTCATGTTGGGAAGATCCCACTTTATACAGGGGTGGGAAGACTGAATTCCCAACTTGCCTTGCTCACACTTTCTCTCCTGTCCCCCAGCACACTGTGTCAATGTCCAGGCTTTGGTTGACCAGATAGCCCCTGGAAAAAAACACACTCACTTGCACTTACTTGCTCTTATGGAATTGCATTTCTTGTCCACTCTGAATTCTGAAGGTTATCTTTACTTTCCCACAGATCCATTCATGCATTAAAACTATTTTAAATAATTCATCCTGTAATTTTAAGTTTTCTATATTGAGAAGATAGCTTGAGATTAAAAGTCAGCCATATGGCCCAGTTTTATTTATTCTTCATTCATTCACTTATTCATGCAACTAATATTTCCTTGAGTACCTAGCCAAGTCCTGACTTAGGTAAAGGGACTACGGAGATCAATAAGACACATTTCCTGCTCTTGGGAGCTCACCATAATGTAAAGTCCCTTAAAAAGTTAATTGGATGGTGTTTGGAGAAATAATTCAAATTACACAAATAATTTTGCCATTTATTGAGCTCCTAGACTGTCCAGGCACTGTGCCAAGTACTCCATATGTATCATTTCATTGACTGCTCTTGACAACCCCATAGGGGAGGCAGCATTAGGAATCCACTGATGGGGAAAACTGAGGCTCAGAGAGGTTAATTAACTTTCTGGAGGTCACAGTTGCAAGATTGTAGAACTTGGAAATCGGGCTGTCTGGGTTGGGAGTTGGATCTTACCTTTGTGCTGTGGGATGGTCCCCACCATTCTTTCCTCCTTCCTTGATGACATCTCCTTCCCTATCCTCACCTCTTCCCTCAACCACCTAGCTCAGCAGTGACTTCCTGGCCTTGCCATGAAATCTGGGCCAGATATATGCTGGGGCATGACTCCCTCCCAGGTAGTCCTTAGAAAGACCTCTTTCCTGCCAAGAAACAGCTCCATAAAAGGATACAGTGAGGGCAGCCTCATTAATATTCACTCCTTCTGTCATTTTGGCAGGAAGAAATGAGATACCATGGCAGGAGGGCCGTGTACCTGGCAAGAGGAAGGGTCTGGTGGCTGATTTTTCCCAGCAGAGGGGTCAGACTGGGTGGAGGAATCAGAGCCATCCTCAGAAAGGGGTCCCCAACGGATGGGAAGACGCCTGGAATAGATGAAGGGTGGGGGACTGGGTACTCACCCCTAGGGGCTCAGAAACAGGGCCCCCTCCCAGCGGGGGCCGACTCCTTTGGGCCTACAGGGGTGGAGTGGGGAATGTTCTTTGTGACCAGCCTGACCCATCCTGTGCTGTGTGTGCGTGTCTTTCTCTTACACACTCACACAACTGTGCATACCCTAAAGAGGGACCCAGCTTCCTGAGTCGTGTCTTTGTCCCCAGCACGCTTAGCTAAGAGCCTGGCTCCCAACTATAAATATCTGCTGAACAGATCATGACGATAGGCATTTGAAATTTTCTAAAAAAGTTTGTGTATTATACATGAATAAATGCTCATTGTGTGATTAAGCACTAAAGAAGCATAATATGGGCGGGGGAAGGAAAATCCAACCCCTTCTCTTCCCCTCACAAAACCACTGATAGCAATTTGGTGCGTATCCTGCCAGATGGTTTTCCAGAATGCTTGAATTTGTTCTGTCTCTCTCTCTTTCACACACATGCCACATATACACACAGATGTGTGGGTCCTCTCCAACCCCATCTTTGCTGAGGCACCCACAGATCTTGAAAGACCCCCCTATTCCCACCACCCACTCTTGCTTGGTCAGGTTGCCTCCAAGCCCCTCCAAGGTCCTGGGCTCAGCCGAGACCCTGAGCCAGATGGTGCATGCTGCCCCATTCGCAGCCCTCCTCTTCTGCTAAGAGGAAGGGATGAGCCAGGGGAGGCTGGGGAGTGTGGGAGAGGTCCCCAGGAGGGGGTGCCCAAAGGAGAGGGAGAGAAAACACAGAGTGTCCGCATTTTCAAAGAAAACCTCTTCTGGGAGGCCTCTTCTCCCCTTTCTCCCTCCTCCTTCTTATCAGCCCTCCCACCCTTTACCCCTACAGGGTCCCAGCCTCTCATCGCCCGCTCTGATCTGGAACCCTGTGCGCGGAGGTCTCGGCTTGCTCTGAAGGCTTGTCATGTCTGCATTTAATGAAGCTTAATTATCTTCCAAGATTCAATGAATAATTATAAATCTTTTCAAGATGCAATCACACGGGTTCATGCTTCATTAACGGTGGAAAATCAATTGTAATTCACGTAATTTCTCTCTTCTGGAGATCAGTCTGTTTGTACACGCTCCCCCTTCTCACCCCACTTTGTCTCCCCCAAGAAGTACATCAGATGCCTGGCTTTTTCCTTCAGAATTGATGACTCCTGGGGGTGGGGGTGCAGAGAGCAAGGCCCAAGGGAAGGAGGAGGGAGGAGAAAGAGAAGGATGGTGCTAGAGGGACCCAAAGTAGATATTTATATTATTATAAGAAGTTGGGAGAGGGGCAGGGAGGAGGGAAGTTCTCTCCAAGTCCACGAGAAAGCAGTGTTTCTTAACCTTTTTGTTGGGGAGGAGGTGTCATCAAAATGTGAAAATCTGATGAAAGCACTGACACCAGCCGAAAGATGCACTGGCAGAGGGGCCCTAATGGGCCTAATGGGGGCGGGAAGAACCAGGCCAGTCTGCAGGGGATCAGCCAGACCAGTGGAGGGAGCCAAGGGAAGTCTTCTTGCAGAGATCCGGGTCCCTCAAAGTGATCAGAGGACGAGGGCTCCACAATCCTCCACTGCTGGTCCACTCTCCTCCCCCGAGATGTAGTTTGAAGCCTCTAAGTAGCACTGTTAACAGATTTTTCTGTAATGATGGCAATGTTTTCTCTCACCCTGTCCAAGACAGCAGCCACCAGCCTTTGGTGGCTATTTAAATTTAATTGGGCTTCCCTGGTTGCTCAGATGGTAAAGAATCCTCCTGAAATGCAGGAGACCCACGTTCGATCCCTGGGTCAGGAAGATCCCCTGGAGAAGGAAATGGCGACCCATTCCTGCATTCTTGCCTAGAGAATTCCATGGACAGAGGAGCCTGGCAGGCTACAGTCCATGGGGTTGCAAACAGTCAGAGACAACTGAATGACTAACACTTTCCACTTGCATTAAAAGAACAATACAGTTTCTCAGCTGCATCAGCCCCATTTCAAGTGCTCAGCCACCATGCATGGTTAAGTGGCGGGCAGTTGGACAACACAGAGCACTTCCATCTTCACAGAAATTTCTGCTGGATGCAGCAGAGCTAGAGGGTCCTCAAGTATGTTAGCACCCCATCAGCCATCACAAGCTGCCCCGACTTTATTTCAAACATCTCTGATTTGGCCCTTTATTAGGTTCTTATTGCCACTGTAATAAATTACCACAAATTTAGCAGCTTTAAACAGCACAAATTTCTTATAGTTTTGGGATTCAGAAGTCTGACGTGGATCTCACTGGGCTAAAATCAAGGTGTTGATACAACTGTGTACTTTTCTGGAGGCATGGGGGGCGGGAGGCGGCGGAAATCTTTTTTCTCATCTTTTCCAGCTTTTAGCAGTCACCAGCATTCCTTGGAAGATGGTGCCCTCCTCCCAACTTTTAGCTTCAAAGTCACCAACACCATGTCTCTCGTGGCACTGCTAGGAAAGTGTCTTTTTTAAGAACTCATGTGATTAGATTGGGTCCACCCAGAAAACCCAGAATAGTCTCTCCATTTCAAGATTCTTAATCATATCTACAGAGACCCTTTTTCTATGTAAGGTAATATATTCACAGGTTCCGGGGCTTAGACATGGACATCGTTTGGGGACCATTATTCTGCCCATCTCAGGTCCCAAACTTTATTTTCCATAAGGAAATCCTGAGATCCAAAGAGGAGAGGCCCCCTCTCCAAGGTGACACAGAGTGTTGTGGGTACTGTGGTGTCTGCCCAGACCCCCTCCTCTGGAACACAGACCTGCCCCCAGGTGACAGGATTATGAGCTCTGACAACTCACAGCTGTGTCCCTCACGCGACATTGCCCTTGGTCACAGGGAACTGCCTTGATCAAGGTTACACTCTCTGCCAGTGACTTTCTGATGTAGAGATAATAAAAAGTCTGTCTCCTTTACTGCTTTCAGGACCATTCTAAGGGACCAGACCAGGTCCAGACCCCATGGGATCAGCCCAAGTGTCACCTGTTACTGCATCGTGGGCTGGCTTCTCCCTCTGGCCAGTCCTGCCATCCTCACTGCTCTGCAGGTTCATCTCCTGAAAGATGCTGTGATCTCTGTCTGCAAAGGTCCATGGGACAAAGCCCAGCTTAGTTCATAACACACTTTATGATCTGGCCCCTGCTGACCCCTCAGCTTTAGCAACTCACACGTCCCCCATGCTCAAGCCCTGATGAGTCACTTTTAATTTCCCAAATGTCCCAGAACTTTTCTGCCTCTAAACCATTCCCCGTGCTGGTCCTGCTACTTGCGATGTCCTTCACCTCTCAGCCCACTCCTCCTTACTCTTCAGGAGTCAGCTTTTATGTTACCTCCTCCTTGAAGCCTTCTCAGATCTCCCTCCCTCCTCCAGTCTCCTCCGCTAAGCTCCCATATCTCCCCAGACCCATTGCTTGTGTGGCTTTCACCAAAGTCTGCAGAGGGCCCTGTGTCTTATTCCTTTCTGTATCTTCAGGCATAGCATCTTGCCCAGAGTTGGGGCTCACTGAATGTGTGTTGACTGACTCTTTGTGACCATTGCTGATCCTGTGAGGGGTGTCCTACTATCCCTAATTACATAGAAGGAAAGTGTGGTTGAGAAGGGAGTGAGATCCAGGACACAGCTTCCTCCTTGAGACTTGTTTTTCCAAGAAAAGATGGCCTGGCAGCTTCCCAGACTCCAGCAGGCCATGGCTGGGGGTGGAGCTGCCCACAGATGACTGGGTATCTGAGTTAGACAAACAGAAGATGTAGCTCCTGCCTATTGAGTGATTGTCTTCCACACATATGTTTCTGGTAATCAATTGGTGCATCATTAGCCCAGGGCAGTGGTCTCAGCTCCAAATGAAATGCAAATGTAATTGGTTTCCTTAGGCCTGGTGGGCAGGGCCCTGCCACATGCAGACTTCTCTCCCAGGAGGGGCCCAGGCTGCCTCTCAGACTTGAGAAGGCTCATAATTGCAGGGCCTGCCCAGTGCACTGGTGGGAGCCAGGACCAGGCTTGGGAGAAGTGAAATAATGGGCTCCTGATTACCCAGTGGTTGCAAGCAAGGTGCTGACTCCAAGCTGGGGATTTGTGGAGTGGGGAGGCAGAGAGGACAGCAGTCCCCATTTTCTGCTGGCTTGGGCAGAGATGGAGCCAGGGGACCTCTGGTGCCTGGGGAGGCCCACTTCCTACCACAAAGCTCACTGAGACCCCACGTGCCTCACAGAGAGACAATGTGGGCGCATGGAGTCTGGGATCCTCTCCCATCCCCATACCATTTGCCACCCGCACCCCTCAGAGCCTCACTTTGTACCAGGGAAGCAACATCATCTACCTCACAGGGAGGTTGTATAGATGATATACGATGTGCCTGCGATGCCCTGTTAAGAGTTGATGCTTCACAAACAGATGTTTTGGTGTGGTGATGATAATTGCTCACATTTATTAAGTACTTACCTGTGCCATTGGGAAAGACCCTGATCCTAGGAAAGACTGAAGGCAAAAGGAGAAGGCAGTGGCAGAAGATGAGATGATTAGGTAGCATCATGGACTCCGTGGACTTGCATTTGGGCAAACTCTGGGAGATAGTGAAGACAGAGGAGCCTGGCGTGCTGTAGTCCATGGGGTCATGAAGAGTCAGACATGATTTAGGGATTGAAAAACAACAACACCTGTATCAGGCCATGTTCTGTTTTGCATCCATTATTTCATTCCACCCTTATAAAGATACTGCGAATAGATGCTATTATGCCCATTTTACAGATGAGGATAGTGAAGCACAGAGCAATTTGTTTACCTAAGGTCACATAGCAGTGGGCAGTGGAACCAGGATTAAGGCCCAGGTTGTCTGTCTACACAGTCTGTGTTTGTCATCTTTGCTAGGGTGCACTGTCTCTGACTGTGGATCCTTGCTCTGGTCCTCCCTAAATATCCCTGCTTTTCCCCTTACTCCCTGAGACCTGCCAGGTTGAAACTTTCTCAGGTCTGTTAACTGCCCTCTAGGAAACAGGTTTGACCCTCCCTACTTCTGGAGTCTGGTGAGCTGGCCCCGCAAGGGCAGCTTGTTGGTGAGTCACGTGGTCTGGATATTAGTCATTTGATTGGTAGAATCTATTTTGTCCCCAGAATCCTAGCTGCAAGGGAGTCTGGAAAATACAGTTTAGGTTGTACAGCTTCTACAGTTCAGAATCTCACACTACAAAGAGCTGGAACCTTGCTTTTGGTTCATCTTATACAAAAGAACAAAGAAACTCTGCTCCTTCCAGGCTCCTTGACTCTTTGGCTTTCTCTGGCCCTGCCCTCCCCAAGCTCTTGTACTTTGATACTGAGCGTGGCATAGCCAGAGTTCGATCCTGGTTGGCTCTCTCTCTTTTTATCTGTGTGATGTTGAACAAGTCACCTAACCTCTCTGACCTCGTTATTTTTCTCTGTGAAGTGGCAATAATAGTATCCTCCTGAAAGATGTTGTTGTGAAGGTTAAATGAGATGTTGTAATATGAAGCGCTTCCATCAGAGCCAGTCCAGAGCCTGCACATGTGGGTACCCCATGGGTAAACTGGAGATAGCTTTGAACTGTTTCTGGAGCTGAATTATTAATTTTTTTACATTTTTTAAATTTAATTTTTAAGTTTATTTTTGACTCTGCTAGGTCTTCATTGTTGTGTGTGGGCTTTCTATAGCTGTGGTGACTGGGGGCTACTCTGTAATTGCAGTGCATGGATTTCTCATTTCAGTGACTTCTGTTGTTGTGGAGCATGGTAGAGCTGAATTATTACATGTTTCCCAAGTGGTAGCTGTGGATTGAATGAATTCTCTCTCTGCCCCAAGCCCTTTCTCTTGGGTGGCTCTTCTACCGGGGAGGGGACAGTGGCAGAATCGATGATGGTTTGCGGAAGGGTAAAAGTCAGAGCTCTCTGGAATTGCTGGCAGCATGGATCCTTGAAGAAGCTAGGTCCCTAGAGAAGAAGAAGGTTGTTCTGGCTGGTTTAGCAGGTGTTAAAACAAGACAAATTCAATCAGTCTATCTGCTCAAGTGTTTGCTAAGCAATAAACAGAATCACAGATTCTTTCCTCTCTACCTGTCCAAAGTTTTCCTATCTTCAAGGTTCACCTGAGGGACTGCCTCCTACAGGAAGCCCCTCTTGACTGCCCAAACTCATCTCAGATTTTTGTCTTACTGTCTTGTTTTCTCTAACTAGCACCGCAGTTGGCTTGCCACCTCAGTATGCGGTTTGGTTGTGAGTGCATACAAGCAATGTGTCACTAACAACCATGGAAGTATCAACCCCTGTGAGTAATTTGCTTTAAAAAATCTAATAGAGTAGATTTAATGTTATCTCTCTAATGAGGTTGCTGTCACTCATCCCTTGTGCTTCCTTGCAGGGAGGCGAGCAGAGGCATTATATCTGGGAAGAGCATGGCCCCCAGGGCTGTCTCATCACTGTGGCAGCCCAAGGGTCATAAACGGTCAGGGCAATTGTGAGTGATCGTGGGGCATGTGCATTGCAATTTTATAGCTACATCCATTTCCTTTTACAGGCTGGATTTTATTAAACTCTGGGTGAGCTCAGATGGGGGAATTATTGGACTGTTATAATGAGGATAGTTAACCCCTCTGGGGCACGTTCTCACTTGTCCCAGATGCTGCGTTCAGAACTCTGCGTGCACAATTATCTTCTTAATCCTCCCGCAAGACTTTAAAGCAGGTTCTATTATTCTCCTCATTTTAGAAAGGAAAACCGAAGCTCGGAGAGGCTGAGAAACTTGCTCAAGGTCACCCAGCTGGGTGGCAGAGCAAGGATTTGAACCGAGGTTTGACTGAGTCCAGAGTCTGCTTTTAAAAAATTCTTTCAAGATGTCCATTCACCCACCAAGTGAAGGCTGGGCATCGTGCTGGGTGCTCAGGAACATCAGAAGAGAGGCTGAGGGGGCCAAGCCCAGTGGCCCCAGGGTTCCCTGCATCCCTGGGGAAAAGTTGCTACCCACCCGATACCCTGGGGTCCCATCCTTTCTCCCCACTCAAGGTCAGAGCTCCAGTGATTCTCCCATCCCACCCTCTCCTGCATCACCTATTTCCCCTCTCCACTGGGTCATTCCCAACACCACAAAGCATGCTATTATTTTTCCCATCTTAAGAAAAGAATCTTCTCTACACCACGTCTTTCTCTTCCCTGGCTCCCTATTTCTCTTTCCCTGTACAGCAAATCTCCTTGAAAGAGTTATCATGCTGTCTCCACTTCCTTTCCTCTAGTGCCTTTTGAGTCCACCCCCATCAAGCTCTTGCCCACATCACTCCCCCAAAACTGTTCTTGTCACAGTCAGCCGTGACCCCCTTATTGGTTAATTCAATGGTCAATTCTTAACCCTCTTTGTACTTGTTGTATGTGCTGTCTTTGACTCCAGTTGTTCCCTTCTCTTTGGACCTGATCTCTTAGCTTCCAAGATACCTCCTCTCCCAGCTCTCCTCCTATTTATCCCCGTTTGCTCACTCTCTGCCTCTTTTGCTGGTTCTCCCTCATCAGCCTGACCTGAGTGTACCAGCACTCCATTTTCAGACTTTTCTTCTCTATTCACACACACTCCCTAGATACTCTCATCCAAGCTCCTAGCATCACACACCATATAAATGTAGATGCCACCCAAATGTCTATTTCCAGCTCCAATTTGTCCACTGAACTCCTGACTCATATATCCAGCTGCCCACACAACATCATTGCTCATATGCTAAAAGACACCTCAAATGTAACATACACAAAACTAAGCTTCTGATCTTTCCTTCAAACCTACCCCACCTCCTTCTTCTCCATCCCCAGGTGATGTTAACTGCATCCTTCCAGTTTCCCCAGGCCAAAAATTTTGCAGTCACTTTTGACTCCTCTCTTTCCCTCACCCTCCATATCCAGTCCATCAGCAAATCTTGTCTGCTTTGCTTCCAAAATATATCTAAGATCCAGTCTCTTCTTACCACCTTCACGGTTACAACCCTCTGAGCACCTATCATTGTTCTTCTAGTTTATTGCAGTGGTTTCCTGACCTGTCTCTCTGCTTCTGCTCTTGCCCTTCACTGTATTCTCTGCTCAACAGCCAGAGGGGTCCTGTTAAAACACAGCTCAAATCGTGTGACTTCTAAAAACCCTTCCCATGGCTTCTCATCTCACTCAGAATAAAAGTCAAAGATTCATTATGACCTGTGAAGTTTCACATGACCTGGTCCCTCCTTTCCTCTCTGACCACATCTCCTCCCACTTGGCCCTTGTCAGCTCCACACCTGCTTCCTTCAGTTCAGTTCAGTTCAGTTCAGCCGCTCAGTCTTGTCCGACTCTTTGCAACCCCATGAATCGCAGCACACCAGGCCTCCCTGTCCATCACCAGCTCCCAGAGTTCACTCAACCTCAAGTCCATCCAGTCAGTGATACCATCCAGCCATCTCATCCTCTGTCGTCCCCTTCTCCTCCTGCCCCCAATCCCTCCCAGCATCAGAGTCTTTTTCAATGAGTCAACTCTTCTCATGAGGTGGCCAAAGTACTGGAGTTTCAGCTTTAGAATCATTCCTTTCAAAGAACACCCAGGGCTGATCTCCTTCAGAATGGACTGGTTGGATCTCCTTGCAGTCCAAGGGACTCTCAAGAGTCTTCTCCAACACCATAGCTCAAAAGCATCAATTCTTCAGCACTCAGCCTTCTTCACAGTCCAACTCTCACATCCATACATGACCATTGGAAAAACCATAGCCTTGATTAGACGGACCTTTGTTGGCAAAGTAATGCCTCTGCTTTTGAATATGCTATCTAGGTTGGTCATAACTTTTCTTCCAAGGAGTAAGCGTCTTTTAATTTCATGGCTGCAGTCACCATCTGCAGTGACTTGCTGACCCTCAAACACCTACACACGCTCCTGCCCCAGGGCCTTTGCACTTGCTGCTCCTGGTGCTTGTTGTTCTCTTTCTCAGAAACCCACTGGTTCCATTCCCTCCCTTCTTTACATTTCTTACTAAATGATTCTCTTCAGTGAAGCCTTCCCTGCTGCTGCTGCTGCTAAGTTGCTTCAGTCATGTCCAACTTTGTGCGACCCCATAAACGGCAGCCCACCAGGCTCCCCTGCCCTGGGATTCTCCAGGCAAGAACACTGGAGTGGGCTGCCATGTCCTTCTCCAATGCATGAAAGTGAAAAGTGAAAGTGAAGTCGATTAGTCATGTCTGACTCTTTGAAACCCAATGGACTGCAGCCCACCAGGCTCCTCGGTTCATGGGATTTTCCAGGCAAGAATACTGGAGTGGGGTGCCATTGCCTTCTCCAGAAGCCTTCCCTAGCCTCCTAAAATGCCCACCCCCACGATTACTCCCATTCTTCATCCATGCTCTACTCTTTTTCTTAGCACTAATCGCTAACCCAACATGCACGTTGTTTTCTTGTGTGCTGACTGCATCTCCCACTGGCATATCATCTCCATGAGAGCAGAGGCTTCAGTGCTTTTTAAAAATACTGCTGTACCCGAGTCTCCGGTGCACAGATAAAGTTTAATGAATGAGTGAGTGAATGCCCTCTCCTGTCCAGCATGGATAGATCCAACTATACACAGCATCCATGACACTCCCCCGTGGTGTGGGGGTTGCAGAAGAGTATCCCCAGACAGCATGTGGGCCCTGAGTACAATGGGATTCTCTACTTTCTTGGGGAGAACATTAAACAATTTTGTTGGGCCAACTTGAATTTGTATTTTCTTATGCCATTGGACAAAGTGATCAAATATCTACTTTATAGATCAATATTTACAAATCTATATTTGATTAGTTTAGTTAAATGCATCTATTTAAAAGCATGTATCTAAAACCGGTGTTGGGACTTCCCTGGTGGTTCCAGTGGCTAAGAGTCTGTACTCCCAAAGCAGGGGGCCTGGGTTCAATCCCTGGCTAGAGAACTAGATCTCACATACTGCAGCTGAAGATTCCACACGTGGCCTTTTTTGAGCTCCTAGTGTTTGCCCAGCACTGGCGGGTGACATAGCAGTGAGCAAGGCACGGCCCCCTCTCCCTCACTCACTCCAGGCAGAAAGCCAGGCTGTGTGAGCTGGGAGGGGCGTGAGGACCCCACCCTGCATCCTCCACAGGCCTGATCCCATTTCTATGGTTTCTCCCTCCCTCTCTGACTCAAATTCTTCCTGCATTTCAAATCCCACCTCCCCAGGAAGCCCTCCCTGACTGACCCAGCTCACAACTCTCCCTCTTGCTTCCCTACCACATGGTTGGGCAATGAGCCAGAGACAGCAAGGGCTCCTGGAGGTGGGGGCCAGTTCACTTCTTCCCTCTATCCCCAGAAGCAACAACCCTAGGTCTCTGACATAAACAAATTCGGTAACCAAAGAATGTCCTTGTTGCTGTTGTTCAGTTGCTAGGTCGTGTCCGACACTTTGCGACCCCAGGGACTGCAGCATGCCAGGCTCCTTTGTCCTCCACTATCTCTCGGAGTTTGCTCCAATTCATGTCCATTGAGTCGGGGTGTTCTAGATGAAGGTGAAAACTGAAGGTCAGAGAGGGGCAGTAACTCGCCCGAGTTCACAGAGCAGGTTAGCAGCAGAACTAGGACTAAAATCTTCTCTCTAGAGTCCTTTCTGTCTGTTTTGATGATACCCAATCTTTCAGAGAAGGCAATGGCACCCCACTCCAGTACTCTTGCCTGGAAAATCCCATGGATTGAGGAGCCTGTTAGGCTGCAGTCCATGGGGTCACTAAGAGTCAGACACGACTGAGCGACTTCACTTTCACGTTTCACTTTCATGCATTGGAGAAGGAAATGGCAACCCACTCCAGTGTTCTTGCCTGGAGAATCCCAGGGACAGGGGAGCCTGGTTGGCTGCCGTCTATGGGGTCGCACAGAGTCGGACACGACTGAAGTGACTTAGCATAGCATAGCATAATCTTTCTTGTGGGGCTTGCCAGGTGGCTCAGTGGTAAAGAATCGGCCTGCGAATGCATGAGATTTGGGTTGGGAAGATCGCCTGGAGGAGGAAATGGCAAACCACTCCAGTATTCTTGCCTGGGAAATTCCATGGACAGAGGAGCCTGGTGGGCTACAGTCCACAGAGGTCACAAAAGAGTCGAATATGACTTAGTGACTATACAAACAACAAACAGTCAAAACCTTTCTTGTGCATTTTTATTTGTCTGGACCTGTCTAAGCACTAAGACACGTGGTCTCATTCAGTACTAATATGATCATCCCCTCCCTGCCTACAAACACACTGCCTGAGGCCTGGAGAAGCCCCAGAGTTGGACTTCGGATCCTCCATAGTCAGTCACTGATGGATCATCATGCCAACCCAAGAGAATCATCAAATCCATGCTCTTTACCACTGCATTGATTCACGGATTCAAAGTTCATCAGGGGGAGCTGGATAGGTCTTGGGGGGCTGTGGACCCCCTGAAAGTTCTTGTGTGTGCATTTTGAGGAGGAGAGAATCCATGGATTTTATCAGATTCTCAAAAGAGTCTAAACCCCCCAAACTAAGTTTCACTCTTGATGTAATATTAGTTGCATGATTACTTATTAGGGTGGGGCTGTGTGTTAGTCCCTCAGTTGCGTCTGACTCTTTGTAACCCCATGAACTGTAGCCTGTCAGGCTCCTCTGTCTATGGAATTCTCCAGGCAAGAATGCTGGAGTGGGTTGCCATTCCTTTTTCCAGGGTATCTTCCCAACCCAGGGATCAAACCTGGATCTCCTGCATTGCAGGCAGACTCTTCAGCTTCTGGTAGTGGGGTAAAGAGGTGTGTGTGTGAGAGAGAGAGAGAGTGAGAGAGAGCTAGGATGAAGGTGGGGGACAGGCACCTGCTGTCTCTATTTTCTTGTCTTAGCCCCTGATGTTCCCTACTGAGGGGCCCTCCCGTGCCAGCAGCCCGTGGGCACCGCAGGGCCAGGCTGGGCACACGCCTGTGCTCCCACACACAGGGGTTGCACTCAGCGCCCATTTCCACGCCATGTTTCATTTCTCTTCTGCCCATCAGCTGGGCCTCCCCGGGGCCCGATCTCCATGGTTGCTTTATGGAAGATGTCAGCTCTCGGCTCCACTCTCCGGCCTGATGTAGTTATTAGGAAGAGTGGCAAGAGGAGACAACACCAGGAGAGAAAGTGGGGCCTGGGGTCCCGGAGCAGCTGCCAGGATCGTGTAATCCCTCATTCCCCATGTTATGGCACCGACTCCCCGCTCCTGCCATCACTTCCTATTTAGAACTGCATAATAATTAGGAGGTGTATCTGGAAACAATTAAAAATAAGCTGACAGCATGTGGCTAATTTTGCTAGGCCTCAGTGATAGTATTAATCTGGAGGAAGGGGAGAAGGTGGGAGGTGGCTGTGTGAATCATCAGGACCCAAGTGGCTTCTGGCTCGGCTGCTGGTCTTGACCTGAGGCCCCCAGCTTCTCTCTGCCTGGGTCCCCGGCCTGGTGGAGGCAGAGATGGCTCAGGTCATCAACCAAGGCCCCTGGTGGTCAGCTGGCAGGCAGTCTGGACTGGAGGACTCACCTCTTTCAGTGGGTCCCCAAAGCTGAGTCTATGAACACCCTCCACCTATCTTTGGGCAGCTCCCCTGCTTCTGAATTTCCTGGAGTTTCTGCTGCATTGGCAGTTGTCTGTTGTTCCAGGACATCGTATACACACAGGAATTGTGCTTCGTGAACCATGCAGGTCTTGAGTTTGAATCTTGTCTCTGCCTCCAATTGCCTGGGCGGCCTTGGCTGAATTCCTTTCCTTCTGTTTCCATCACTCTCTCTCTCTGCTTCAGACACAAGAAGATTTCAGCTGTGACCCCAGATAAAGCTGGTTCAAATTCTAATTCTGCTACTCACTGGCTCTATGATTTTGAGCAAGCCTCAGTTTCCTCATCTGCAAAATGGGGATAATAGTACCTACCTTTTGGGGGCTCAAAAGCCATTTGTGGATAAACCAATGAAAGCTTGCAATGCAGAGCTGGGCTGGGGAGGCCAGGGGGACAGAATGAGCATGCCCCCCACCCCCTGTGCCCTCGAAGCTCACCAGATGTTTGCTCTGCTCCCCTCTCCCCAGGAGAGGGGATACATGGCCCAAGGGTGCAGAGAAGGATTTTCATCCTCTTTAGCGGGGATGTCAGGGGCATTTTCTATTGCCCAGCCCTGCAGCCATAGTCAGGTCTACACAGGTAATAAGACATGACCCAGGAGGGCAGCCATGCTGTCTTGCTCCGTTGTGTCCTCATGCTCAGCACCTCTTTGGTTCTCAGCAGAGACTTGCTAAGTGAATGAATGGCTCGTCTCTGCCCTGACCTGATACAACACGATGGGGCCAATCAAGAGGAGGTGGAGTATTGGCCCAGAATGCAAGTTCTTGGCCTGTAAACCCAGTATGCCCAGGGGGAGGGGCCCATGTGAGCCCTCTGCCCCAGGTGTAAGATGGGCTGACAGGGACTCTGTTGCTGTGTCTCAGCAGCAAATCCCCCTGAGAACCAGCTGATGTCCCCATTGGAGGGGACAGACCCTCAGACTTGGCTGACCCCAGGGCCAGTTGCCCACTTCACCATGGAGGTGGCCACCCACATTGTACTACCTGGCTGGCAAGTGCCACCCCTGCGGGGAGGTCCCCCTGGCAGCTTTGGGGCTCATCCACACAGGTGAGGATGCTCTGCTAATGATTGCTGAGTCAGAAGCAGCAGACTGAAGGGCATGTCATCCACCACAGGCTCAACCTCTCACTCAGGAATACACACATCACCACGTCATCTGTCATCCTCTCTGCCACCTGCAGCTGCCAGCTGCATCTACTCCTCGGGGACCTTCTCCTGTAACTCACATAGGCAGGTGAGGGGAGCCTATTTCATTGCCCCCCCAGGGAGCAGAGAGGAATTTCCTGGTGGCTCAGTGGTTAAAAAAAAACATGCCTGACAATGCAGGAGGTGTGGGTTTGATTCCTGGGTTGTGAAGATCCCCTGGAAAAGCAAATGGAAACCCACTCCAGTATTCTTGCCTGGACGATCCCATGGACAGAGGAGCCTGGAGGGCTACAGTCCATAGGCTTGCAAAGTCAGACGTAGTGACTGAGCACAATCCCAAGCACAAAGGAGCAGACAGCACATGGCTGGCTGGGATGGTGCAACAGTGCTCCCTACGGCTGCCCATCAAGGGCGCTTCCTCTGTCTCTGCCCCCGCCCCCAGCCAACACTGAAGCTGGAGAAGCCTGAGGCAACCCCAGCTACCTGCAGCACTGGGCCCAGAGGTCAAGCGCCAGACCACAATCCCCCTGGGGAGCAGCTGAGCAGGTATCCTGGCTTTCCTCCCAAACAGCCGTGTCTCCCACATGGAGCCCTCCTCCCCACCTGGCTCCAAGCAGCAGGTGGTCTTTCTCTGGGCAAGTGGGGCCTGGAGATCACACTTGGCTCTCTCACCACCATTGCCATCATCTGTCCTGCCCTCGAGCAGGGCCTGGTTCTGTGTCTCCCACAGGCAGGCAGGATGTGAAGCTTCCCACCACCCGCCCCAGCCCAGCAGGCTCCTCAAAGGCAATAATTGTCAGGAGAAATTTGCCAGCAGAGTGAAATAAAGAGCCTTGAAGGTATAAAGAGTTGGAACTGCCGCTAAGAAGCTGTTTTATATAGACTTTCATTCCCCAGATCAGAATGAGAACACGAGTTGGGTTGTTTTTTTTTTTTTTTTTTTTTCCACCTGTGCCAAAGCCTGTATGCACCAAGAAGGCCAGTTTGGGTGCAAGAGAGACTGATGGTGGGGCAGGCAGGGGCAGGCAGGGGCAGGGGGGTAGGGGAGTCCAGCTGCCCAAGGCCCCCGTGGTGGCTGGAGGACTTCCTCTGGGTCAGCTCTGAGCCATCCTGTGGTTCAGGGCCTCCTGTTACCCTGCTGACCTGGATGTACCCCTCCTTGTGTCCACCTCCTCCTGCCCAGTTCCTGAACTGGGGGGTCGGGGCCAGGCAGGCCCAGGGATCCCTCTCCTGCTGCTGCCCACAGCAGCACATGAGGGAGGGAGAGAGATATTCTCTACTGATGCCCTGTGGACCTCTCTTCTCCACCTTGAGGCCCACCTCCTTTTATATAACTTGGCTTAAGTGATATATTTATGGTAGAATACTGAGAAAAAAGATGAGCACAGAGAGAAAAATAGCCTGTGAACCCCATCCCTAGGTATTGTGTGCTGTAGCTTTCTGGTCCTTTCTGGCTCTTTCTCCTTCAGTGTTTGTAAACAGGAGCTCCTACTGTTATGTTTCTCTTGTGAGTTGCTTTCTTCTCCCATCCTCCCACCTAAGAGTATATCATGAACACATTGTGAAGCTTCTTGGTTCAAGGTCCATCCAGTCCACAGGGTCCCATACGACATTGGCTGTGCTTTTCCACTTGTTGGTTGAGAGCATTCCAGCTGACAACAAGCAACCACGAATCCCTCCAACGCGCACACATGACTTTATCCTTAATGAATCAAGACAGCATCTTTATACCCTTGAAAATGGTCTTGTGCAGATGGGCAAAATACTTTATTTAATCTGTAGGCAACCTGTGAATGTGTATGGACCCTTGTAATCAATCTGTGGTCCCTTAGGGGTCCACAGCTGTCTGGGGTGGGGAGGAGCCGGTAAGCACACCCAGGGGTGTGTGTTGGAGTTCAGAGAGAGACAGGTTTGTACTTAGACTGTGTCCCACATGTAGACTGAGCCAGTGGAGGTGTGATTTGTGATTTGCTGTGTTTGGTTTCAAATCCCCTCTCCCCTTAAGAGTCATTTCCTTAGGTTAAGTGGTACCTCTGGATCTCCTGGCACCCCCATCCTCCCTACTCCTTGAGTGACTGGGGCAGGTAACCCATTAACCCCTCGAAGTCCACCTACTTAGGCATCAGCAGAGATGAGTTGCTTAATTAGTTGGCTGGGTATCAAGGAGGTGGCTCGCAGGCAATGTCAGTTTTGATGAGTGACAGAGGTGGAAAAGACTTGGGCACAGAGGACGGAGGAGGGTCAGCTGGAATGGGGCTCACAGAGGGCACTAAGGTGGGGGCAGCAGGAGAAACTCTAAAGTGAAAGGAGTGGACTTCCCAGATGAAATAGCCAGAAATAGAGGTGGGAAAGCTATGACAAACCTAGACAGTATGTTAAAAATCAAAGACATCACTTGGTCGTCAAAGCCATGATTTTTTCAGTAGTCATGTACAGATGTGAGAGTTGGACTATAAAGAAGGGTGAGTGCCAAAGAACTGATGCTTTCAAATTGTGGTGCTGGAGGAGACTCTTGAGAGTCCCTTGGACTGCAAGATCAAACCAGTCAATCCTAAAGGAAATCAACCCTGAATATTCATTGGAAGAACTGATGCTGAAGCTGAAGCTCCAACACTTTGGCCACATGATGCAAAGAGCCGACTCATTGGAAAAGACCCTGATGCTGGGAAAGATTGAAAGCAAAAGGAGAAGAGGACAGCAGAGGATGAGATGGTTAGATAGCTTCACCAGCTCAGTGGACATGAACTTGAGCAAACTCTGGGAGATAGTGAAGGACAGGGAAGCCTGGTGTGCTGTAGTCCATGGGGCTGCAAAGAGTCGGACATGACTTAGCAGCTGAACAATAGAGGTGTAAAGATGCAGAGGTCAAGCCTTCTTCAATATTTGACCAGGAACCAGCAAGAATACAGAACAGTAATGCTGTGCTTACCGATATCAACACTTTCCTAGAGAAAAACAAACAAACAAACCAACCTTCTTTTCTGGCCCCAACAGAGAATTGTCCAGCTGGTGATGAAGGATCTTTCTAAAACATAAATCAGACCCTTCTCTCCCATTCAATAGCTTCTACCACTCTCGGGCTCAGATAAACTCTGAACAATAGTTCACAAAACCCCATAAGCTCTGCCCTGCCTGTCTCTTCCACTTCATTTTGTACATCTTTCACTTCCCTTAAGCCCCAGCCCCAGGGCCACCGGTTATTCCTCCAACACACCAGTCTCTGCCCTGCCTTTGGGCCTCTGTGCTGGCTGTTTCCTCTGCATTTGTTCTTTCCCCAGATCTTTGCATGGCTACTTTCTTCCTAGTATTCAGATTTCTCCTTACATGTCACCACCTTAAAGAAGCCTGCCCTGTCCAGCCAAAGTAAAGTAGCCAATTGGTTTCTTTTGCTCCCATCAGTCTACGTTTTCATCTGCTTCACTTTTCACCACCTGAGATATTCTTGCTTTTTAATTTGTTTATATATTTACCATCCATCTCTCTCCTTACTATAAGAGCTGCTAGGACTGCTGTCTCCCTAAAACTGTGCCTGGCATACTGTTGGTACTCAGTGAATACCTGTTGACTGAATGAACAAGGATGGGATTCTTATGCCCAAGCAAGGCAGCCCATTACATCTTGGGAAACTTCTATTTGTTAGAACTGACCAGAGATGGTCGGGAAAGGTTTCATTTTATGTATCAGGGCCAATTGATTGGCAGTGGCTGCCTGGAGCACTGGGTTGAGAAAAAGTTTGAAGTCACCTTTGACCTCTGTAGGAGAGAGCAAGAGAACTGTGGTTGATTAGTAATGTCTAACATGGTTTTAATGGTAAGACTAGTGGTATATATGGCACATATCAGCCACCTCTGGATTAGACTAGAAGTCAGCCCCCTTGAAAGAAGGTGGGATCTCTTATTCTCCTTTGCAGCCCCCCAGCACCTGGCACACGCTAGGTGCTTGGTCATGTCTGATGCTGGCTGGTCTGCCAAAAGGGATCATTCAGCTTTGAGGCCAGGCTGCTAAAGAGACAGGAGAAAACATCTAAGTGAATGGTTTTCAATATATTTTTTCAACCTGCAGTGTTCTTTCCTCAAAGAATGTCTTACAGGAAGCCTGTTCTCTATTAGCAGATGAAAGTAAAGTTGTTCTGGCTGAATCTGGGTTTGGAGTTCAAACCCACCTCCTTGCACCTTCACTACCAGAGACACCCCTGAGACATCTTTCAAAAATCTCTGAGAAAAACCTAGGTCCAGAGAGAGAAAGTGACTTACCCAAGGTCACACAGTAACTAAGAACTGACAACAAAGTTACCAGTCCCCGGACTCCCAGTTCAGTGCTCTTCCTGCTGCATCTCCAGGGTTCCCACGGGGCGGGTGCCTTTGCTTTGGGCTGGTCTTAAAGCCCAAAAGGACATTCTCCACCTCTGTGGGGCAGATAGACACCTGAGCAGCCAGCCCAGCCCAGCCCCTGGGAGGGCAGCCTTGGCCCCTCTCGGCATCAGCACTGAGCTGCCGGCTTCTGCTTTGTTTACCTTGCCTTTGGAGCCCCGGGGCACAGCAGCATAAAACAGCTCCCTCTCCCTGGCTGTGCTTTATTAATTAAAGCATTTCCCCTCTTTGGTAGCAGCTGCTTCGAAAGAGCTCAGTGAATGTTTAATTCATTGGTTCAGAGCTTGTCCCCCTACCTACCCCCCCAACACCTCCTTCCTTCAAAGTGCTTTCCCGGGAAACCCTCCCGGCGAGAGAGCTGTTTCCCAGCTTCTCCGCGAAGCTGAGCTGCCTTTCCTGCCGAGCTGCTCCGCTAGCTGAAGGTGATCTGTTATTCTGCTTGAGAACTCTGTAAGGAGTGATCCAGGCTGGGTGCGAGCCCGGGCTCTCCTCCTTGAGATGGTTTAAAAGGCCGCGATGTGTCAAATTACTACATGAGTATTTAATGATTATCTTCCTCGGCCGTTTAGAGGCAAAAAATGAGGGTATTGATTACCCACTGATGCTGACTAAAGGCCTGGTTCCCCAAGGTTTTGTTGTGTATGTCGGGGTGGGGGGGGTGGGTGCTGCTGGCATGAGGTTGTCTCTGAGAGGGGACTGGGGAAGCAACATCTAGGACACTCTGTCCTCTTTATAGCTGTGTTAGGTAGGACAGAAGGGCCCTGCCGCCCATGGTCTGACTGCAGGCTCACCTCCAGTGGGGCTGCAGGGGCCCAGTGTAGGGATGACTTCCTTAGGTGGGAGATTTCAGCTCACCGGCCCTTTCCAGTCCCTGAAGATGGGCTTGTCTGCTCATCTGCACACACCCTGCAGCCCCCAACCCACCCCACCCCGATTTCCTGAGCTCGAAAGATCCTGTTTGACCTCGGTGGTTGGATGTATATGAACTCTCTCATGACTGGAGGAAGTGAGCCCACCGTCCTCCTGCCTGTTAGGCTTGAAAAGAGGAGAGATGTGTGTGGCCTGGTTCAGCCCTCTCCTCCTTTGACTCCTCTTCCAGTTCCCTGGGGCCTTCCCCAATGGTTTAGAAGAAAAGAACCCACCTGCAATGCAGGAGACACAGGAGACTCAGGTTTGATCCCTGCTTTGGGAAGATCCCCTGGAGGAGGGCATGGCAACCCACTCCAGTATTCTTAGAGCCTGGTGGGCTACAGTCCATGGGGTTGCAAAGAGTTGGACACAACTGAGTGACTGAGCACGCATGAGCACCACCAACCCCCTGAGGTCATGGCTCCCTGCACTACCCCTTCCACAGGTATGTCCCTGGGTTATGTCCAATTTCCCTTTCTCTTCCACTCAGGGAAGTACAGCACATGCGGGGGGAACATCATAATGCCAACTGAATTTATAACAAGAAGCACATTCTGTGCAAACCTGGGATCTTTAGGGTGTTAGGAGCAGGCTACCTGGTCCACACCTCACTAGGCACAGGGACACAGCAGGGGTCTCCGCCTTGGGGTTGGGACCCTCTGAATCAGTGGGGCTGGCCCATGGCCCCGTGGTCAACACACAAGCTCCCCAGGCAGTCCGTTTGATCTATCCACTGGATACAAGTCATGTATAACTGAATCGCTTTGTTGTACACCTGAAACTAACACAGCATTGTTAATCAACTATGCTCCCATATAAAACAATTTTTTTTAAAAAAAGAAACAATCATTTACTGAACACTTGGCACACTTGGGCACTATGTCGGCTAGACACGTTAGCTCACTGAATGAATAGTCACCCTGCTCTAGGAGGCAGGCCACTTCACAGAGGAGTAGACTAAGGCAAGTTGAGATTATGTAACTGCTCAGACTCACTCAGCATTAGGAGGTAAGTGTGGGTTTGCACCAGGCCTGAGCCCATGCCCGCACCGCTGACGGAGTTTGCTTCATCACACCTGGCAGGGCCACTCTACGTCACCTCCAGCCAGTAGGGTGGGACCCAGCCTTGTCATTCCCAGGTGGTGTCAGGCCGAGTAAGAGCACAGCTCTAGGATCAGATTCTGGACATGTTATCTAACACCTGTGTGGCCCCTGGGGGGATGCTGAACCTCCTTCTGCCTCAGTTTCTTTGTCAGCAAAATGATGATAATGATATAGCTTACCTCTGAAGGTTATTGTGAAGATTCCTTTAGGGAGAAGATAAACACAGGAGCACCGCCTCCTTGGTCTCAGAGTGGGAGATACATGGATAAAGGGAGTTAATGCTGTAGTGTGTTTAAAGGACAAGAGAAAGAAGAGGATAAGAAGGCTCCTGACAGCGGGAGGCAGGGATGGTGTGTGTGTGTGTGTGTGTGTGTGTGTGTATGTGTATGTATGGGTACGGGTGTGTGCACACACACACAGGCATGCATCCTGAAGCAGCGGGCTGCAGGTTAATGGTGGACGGGGGTCAGGGAAGGCTGCACGGAGAAGGGGATGGAGCAAAGTGGGCCAAGCCAGTGTCCAAGGTTAGAAGCATTCTGCAGTCAGAACAACACTGGCTGGGGGCATGCCTGCTGTCAGAGGAAGGGCGGGGTGGGGGTTGGCATGGAAAGAGCAGAGACAGTCGGAGGAGGTATCCTAGGAAGTGTGGGCAGACCCCATGGCATTGCCGGGATCTTCATAGGGATGCTGCCTTTCCTCTGAGCAGAACGAGGGCCAGTGAGAAATCCAGGCGAATCACTGAGTGCAGGCCCTGGCACAAGTAGTGCCCACTAAATAGAAGGTATTCTTTGTTATTCCTTTAAAATAATCCTCTTTTCTGGTAATGGGGCTGAGTAGGGTCCTGGGGAGAAGCTCCCCACCCTTCATGTCCCTGGAAACAAATAATCTAATTAGAAGTTTCCCCATTACAAGTGAACTTCTTTTCCTGTCTGTATGATGAGACTGGCTCCTTTGTCTTGCTTCCCATGGGGAATGAGTAGATTCAGCCAAGTGAGGGCTCCCTGTGCTGGGGGACCTGTTGCCAGGAGTGGGCTGGCAAGAGGGTGAACGGAGGAAGGACAGAAAGAGGAGAAGAAAGGGAAAGAAGAGGAAGGAGGGGAAGGAGGAAGGGGAGGAAGGAGGGCACCCCAGCGCAGGGTCAGAATGTCATTCAGCCCTCAGCCAGCTGGGGGATCCCCACATGGCTCCCTCCCAGCGGGGCCCTGCCAGAGTCTCACAGAGGTGGTTATTTTGGGTGGCAGCATGATTGGGAGCTTGAGAAGCAGGAAATTGAGTGGTGATTAAGGTTGTAATAAGTTGACAACATCAAATATCATTACCCCTAGAACATGCAAATGATCCCGTCTTTACCTGGGATTTGCCATGCAAATACCAATTAGCAGAGAAAGTATTTGCCTTGATAGGGGGAGCCGGTTCTTCAATGCCTCCCTCCTGCCCAGCAGAGGGTAAACAAACAGAAGGGGCACAGTGCCAGGGTCGAGAGGGGGCTGGGCTTGAATGTCCCAGCTGAGGACATGGGGTCCACAGGGTGAGCACAGATTTTGTGAAAAACTGCCAGAAACTCTCACATCCCTGATAGCTCAGTTGCTAAAGAATCCGCCTGCAAGGCAGGAGACCCCTGTTCGATTACTGGGTTGGGAAGATCCCCTGGAGAAAGGATAGGCTACCCATTCCAGTATTCTGGCTTGGAGAATTCCATGGACTGTATAGTCCATGGGGTGGCAAAGAGTCAGACACAACTGAGTGACTTTCACTTTCAGACCTCCCTGCCACAACCTCTGCCTTTTTCAGTGGCCTCAGAAATTGCTAGAAGCTTCTTGAACCAGCCTCTGGGGCAGCGGGTTTCTGCCCCATGTATGTCCCAGCTGGGAGCTGACCTGTGCAGTCTTGCAATCTGGACATCCTTACACCATCAAAAAACTCTTTTCTGCCCCTGGGAGCTACATGGCTGATGATGTCCCATAGAGAAGGTGTCTACAATGAGCCACTCGGGGTGGTTTTAGGGCCATGGCCCCAGAGCACCGGTACTACTGTGTCTTAGGCATTGACTTTGGAAGTGTCCAGGGCAGATGGCTGAGAGTCACTGAATAGGAGCCTCTGGCTCCTTCTTTTCCTTAGTCAGATAATTATTCCCTGCCCCTAGTCAGCTGGTACCGTGGAGGTACTGCCACTCATACTAAGAGGAATGTGGGATAGTGTCTGCCCTCAAAGAACTTCTGGTTCCATCTGGCAGGTAGAAGTAACTGTTGCCAGAGATGGCAGACAGTGAAGCAGAAGGTGATCGGCACCAACAGGAGCATCCTAGGCTGTCTGAGAGAGAACTTGCCTTTTGCTGTGATGGCATGAGAAGATAATCGTGAGTCTGGGCTGAGTCTTGAAGGAGGAGGAAGAGAGGCGGGGAAGGAGAGGGAGGGAGTTCTCGGTGGGAAGAAGCACAAAGCCAACATTTGGAGGTTGGAAAATGCATGCTGTGTTCTAGGGACAGTGAGTCTGCCATTTATCCAATCTAACCACCCAGAGTTCCTTGGACTATAAGGAGATCAAACCAGTCAATCCTAAAGGAAATCAGTCCTGAATATTCATTGGAAGGACTGATGCTGAGGTTGAAACTCCAATAATTTGACCACCTGATGTGAAGAACTGACTCATTTGAAAATACCCTGATGCTGGGAGAAATTGAAGGCAGGAGGAGAAGGGGACGACAGATTATGAGAAATTTGAATGGCATCATTGACTCAATGAATATGAGTTTGAGCAAGCTTTGGGAGTTGGTAATGGACAGGGAGGCCTGGCGTGCTGCAGTCCATGGGATCACAAAGAGTTGGACACAGCTGAGCAACTGAAATGAACTGAACTGAACCACCCAACTCTCCAGCCCTAATCTCTCCATCCAAACCATTAAAGCAACACCAACCCATCACCAACCACCTCTCCACACACCACTCAGCTCCCCAGACTAACTGACCCATCCAAGCCACCAATCCTCCCAACCCCAAATCTGTCCACTCATCACCCAATCTCCCACCCCACAGATCAATCCACTTCACCATCATGAACCAACTTACCCACCCACCACCCAACCTACCAGCCCAGGTGAAGATCATAAACTCTGGAGCAGCTGACCAGAGTTCTTTTAAAGTGGGTGGTGATTAGACAGGGGTTTTTGGAGGCATCCATGTCACCTTGGGCTAAGGCAGGTTTAAGGCTTGGCCCAGTGTCTGGATTTAACAAGCAGTCTGTGCATGGCAGAACTTACTATTTAGGTGGATGTGATTTATTCCAAAGCCAACAGGACTGGCTAGGCAGGGGAGTACTGAGGTTAAGCTGAGCTGGAGAACGGTTAGCCTGCAGGGAGATATAAGTGGGATCAGAGGGGGAAGACCACGGAGCTGGGTGCTCAGCAGGCCATTTGTTCAGACCTAGATCTGGTGTGGGGTGGGGGGGTGCGGGACAGATGCTGGGGACCCTCCCTCCATCCCGCCCCTCTATCCTGCCTCAGGCAGGGACCCATTTGGGAAACTGGCACCCCAAAGTTGTCAGCAGGGAACTTGTTCTTATGCTCAACCCTCATGTCTGAAGCTTTTGCCCAGGCCCAGCAGCAGGGAACAGGCTGTAGAGCTATAGATCTTGTTGCTCTCTGGAGCCCCCAACTGGCCCATCCCCTGACCCATCTTCCACCCCACCGAGTTCCCTGCAGAGACAGGAAGGCTTCCTGCAGCCTCCATCCATCTAGAAGCTTCCAATGGCTTCCATATAGCCGCCTCCAGAAACACTTTGATCATCTAAATCCAGGTTGTGTTAATTCACCAGACCCCTTAAACTTGCAGGGCTGTTCTCTGATGTCTAATAAAAAAAGTTCCGTCCCCAGCTTCTTGGAGCATCATGGAGCCACTTGGGGCACAGGACGTGGGTGAATGTGAGAGCAGCTTCTCAGGCAGGAACTGGCTACCCCCATCTCAGCACTTCTGCACTGGGCCCAGCAGCGCAGTTCAGGGATTGGGCTGCCCACCCCACAGCGCCTGGGTAGGTCAGGGCTGACCTGGTGGGTTATTAGCCCCTGGTCGCTGGCTGGCAGAGCTATTACAAGGCACACTGCAATTTCATGCCCTGTTTCCTCCTTCCTTGGTCTGCAGTTTCTGCTCTATTTGTCCAAAATGAACAGAGATGAAGTGAAATGAATTACCGGCTCCTCCTCCCCCCATCTCTGCCTGCTCCCCTCTGTTCCTCCTCGGTATTCCCCAGCCGGCCCCTCAGCCTCCATGCCAGCTCCTTGGTCTGTTTTTTCTTTCACCTTCTGCTCGTGCTGTCTTAGGCTCTGCCTTCCTGCTCTGTGCCCTTTCCCTGCTCTGTTAAAACCTGCAACTCCATCCTGCTCTTATTCATGCAGGCGTTCATTAAGCACCAGTGGTATACCTTGGGAATGCGCCCTGTGCCATTTATCTGGCTCCCACCATCCTTTCCTTGCCGCTGTCCTGCCTGGGCATGGAGGTTTCTCCCCCTCTATATCTCCAGGAGCCCCCAGGAGCCCCATTCACTCACTTGAAATAACCTGGAAGGAGGGGTTACCTCTCTAGCTCCGAGTGTCACATCACTGTTTCGGTTCAGATGGTTATGACTGGACAGCTGGCCCTAGGGTACACCTTAAATGTCAGGATGACTGCCAGCCAAATGTCAGGATCATTTCCAATGCTAACCCCTTGACTGGGGACTAACTCCACCCCAGCCACAGCCTCACAAGGCCTTGGAGGAGGTGTGGCTTGGGACTGGTTCAGCCCAGCTTTCTTCACTGAGAAGTGGACTGCCAGCTGAGAGCTAATCCCTGTGTCACACGCTGCCCAGCTACCTGGGGGGAGGGCAAACCCGGGCTGTGGGTAATGGTCCAGGCTGGGCCCCAAGCAGCCCCCTGGCAGAGGTTTGGAGTTGGAACCCAGGTGATTGTACTCAGTCTCTGATGGGCAGACACTTGAACTAGACGAGGGGCGGCCTCAGTTACCACATCTGACCCCCCCCCAGGACAAAGGGAGGGCTGGTCTGCAGAGAGCAGGAGAAGAACAAGGGGACCTGCAGAGAGGTGCCCAAGAGTTGGGCCTGCAGGCTCACAACAGGCAGGAGAGCATGAGACAGAGAAGAAACAGAGACAGATTGATGTCAGGAGAGGCCAGGGAGCAGAGAGAGAGACACACGGAGAGGAAAGCAGACAGACAGGAGCAGAGACAAACAGAGACTGAAAGAGCAATAAAGGACAGCAAAAGGGACAAAGGGGGACAGGCCGATATATAGAGGGAAAGTCACAGGGGAAGCCCCTCAAGTCCTACCATTCAGCCCACGCCCACCTCGCCTGCCCTCGGGTACTGCAAGGCACCTTTCGGACTGTACAATGAAGTTCCCCTTTGTGCACAGGTCAGCAGGAGGAGGTGTCTTGACGTGAACTTGATTCCTGTGGGCTTGTACTAGGAAGGCAGCCCAACTGCTGCTCCCAGGGCCCCTCGGCTGCTCTCCTCCTGTCCTGCTGTCCCCCTGGGGTCCCTCCTCTTACTCTGGCCCTACCCCACCCCCACTGCAGCCTCAGCCCTCTCCTCCCCTTCCCCAGGGGTTCTTATGTTCATAAACCTTTATTCTTGTAAATTCATTTCCACAGGTCCTGTCCAGCATCTTCCGAGCGTCTGTCCAGTGAAGAATATGCTGAGCCTGGGGCTTAATTTATTCTTTCCATCATCCCTGTGAAGCTAGCATCATTCCTCTCATTTGCAGAAGAGGAAAATCGGTTAGGAAGGTTATGTAACTTACTGGAGCTCATACGCTGGTAAGAGGAGAAGCGGGTTTGCTTGTCTTCTCACTCCAACTCCAGAGCTTTTCTCTATTGTACTCAAGTTAAGCCCCCACTATAGACAGCACATTGTGCTGGACACCACAGCATCCCTTCATTAGGAAAGCTTTGGGCAACGATCCTCATCTGAGCTACCTCACCACAGCCTCAGCCCTGGGTGGAACTGGGGGTCATGGAGCCAAGTGGGAAAATTTGTCCAGAAAGGCAGAAGTCCAGAGGGACACAGGACCTGTCCAAGGTTATCCAGCGTCATCCATCCCCTTTCCAGGGGTCATAGCTTCTGGCTCTTACTCCAGGCTGGAAGGGAGGAAGGTTTGGGGGTGATGGTGGTGGTGGGCAGTCAGGAACCAAAGTACTCAGGAAAATGTCCAGCAAGACCCAAGACTCCCTGCATCCTTTCACAGTGGCCTCCAGGGCTCCAGCTTAATTTCTGGACAAGTGTGCTTTCAGAGTCAGCTTAATGGGTTGGGTCTTCCCCACCTAGGAGGTGGATCTGTGGACAGAACAGGGGATGGTAGGAGCTACCCCTTACCCAGGCAGGCTGCATCTTCTAGATCTAGAGCTAGCCCCCTTCTGGGCTTCTGCCGCCTCTTAGCTCTGCAATTCTAACCCTCTTCATCCCTACACTCTCCAATTTCTAAATCAGGAGCTGCAAACTCAGTGTCTACAGGTCTCAGACAGGTGATGCAAACGGGCGTGCTAAACGAGGGCATGGTGGGGACTGTGGTTAAGTGGAGATGAATGCTTGTCTCCAGGCGACCACCATCACTCAGTCCAGCCCACTGTTACCACGTGGGAGCGTGATACTACACAGCCACGTTTCTCCATCGTTCAAGAGGAATTCTAAATCAGGGTTATTCTTTTTGTTTAAACATGGTGCAGGCCAGCCTTTTCAAAGAGGCCTGCAGGCCAGATTTGGCTCAAAGGCTGTCAATTTGTAACTATTATTCTAAATGCCCTGAGTTCTAAATGCTTCAGAACACTCCAGCATGCCAAACTCACCCCTATGCACATTGACGTCCAGGATGGATGGCACCCATTTGTGGGGCTGAAACTGTTTCCAAACCGCTGCCTTCGACAGCAGGGGTGGTAATGACACTCTGACATTAATATTTAAACCACAAACAGAGTTAGTGTGCTAATACCATCCCTGAAGGCTTTGGACTTGTTTAAGTTTTATCCTTGTGAGACCTAATTATTGTCAGCAATGAATCCTGTAAAGCTGCAGGATTAGGGCTGGGGAAGAGGAACTAGGCAGACCCCTGGGACCCATGGCTTATGGGACTGAAGTGTATGGGCCAAGAGGTGGCCCGTGGGCCTGGCTGGATACCCACTGTTCATGTGGACCATTGGAGAGGCCTAGGAAGGGGCAAATGGATCTTTGTGCTCTCCTGACTGTCTCCAAAACTAGGGAGCTTGCTCTTCATCCTTCCTGCACGAGGATGGGGGCGCCTCTACCCTGCACTCTGGGCAATTCATGCCAATTTCTGACCTTTTACCTGTTAGCCCAATTGCTTTGTGACTGTGGTCAATCACTTAGCCTTGCTAGACTTAATTTCCCTTTCTGTAAGAATTTCTAGGATGGTTTGAGGGAGAAAAAATATGAATATAGAGGCTAGCATGCAGAGAGAACTGAAGAAAGGATGCTTTCGAATTGTGGTGCTGGAGAAGACTCTTGAGAGTTCTTTGGACTGCAAGGAGATCAAACCAGTTAATCCTCAAGGATATCAACCCTTAATATTCATTGGAAGAACTGATGCTGAAGCTGAAGCTGCAATACTTTGGCCACTTGATGCGAAGAGCCGACCCATTAGAAAAGACCCTGATGCTGGGAAAGATTGAAGGCGAAAGGAAAAGAGGGCAGCGGAGGATGAGATGGTTAGATAGCATCACTGACACAATGAACATGAATTTGAGCAAATGCCAGGAGATGGTGAAGGACAGGGGAGCCCTGCATGCTGCAGTCCACTGGGGACATGACTCGGCGACTGAATAACAACAACAACACGCGGGGAGGACTGGATGGACGGTCACTGCTTTATTGTTTTATTGCTACTGGTCTCTACAGAGGGGTTCACAGGAGAGACGCTTTACAAGGAGCAGATAGAATGGATTGGGGCCCTTCTCCTGTCAGTTCCTGGGTCCCCTCGCAGCACAGGAGCCCCCTCCAAGGCCTGACCCCACAGCTGCTCCCCACATTGCCCTGGTGCTCTCTCCATGCCTCCCTGCTCCCAGCTTGCCCTGGAAAATGGCAGACTGTGAATTTTCTCAGTTTATTTGGGGGAAAGCAAGGCCCAAGATAAAAGCCCTTGGACCAATGTGCTCAAGAAATGAATGGGGCTGTAACTCAGCTGAGGCCTCCTTTGAGGGCGGGAAGGAGGATGCTCAGGCTGCAGGCTGGAGGTGGCAGAGGCTGAGAAACCTGGGGACTAACCAGAGAATGGGCTGAGCCTCCTCTGACCCACCCTGGCCTGGTTTTCTGGCTCAGGAGCAAGAGTAAGATCTTCTTCAGTGGCACCCATGTCAGCACGGAGGACACCAGAGGGGAGTTAGCACCTGTTCCTCCCAAAGCCGTGGAGAAGCTGTGTTCATGCTAAGTCACTCAGTCATGTCTGACTCTTTGTGACCCCCATGGACTATAGCCCACCGGGCTCCTCTGTTCATGGCATTCTTCAGGCAAGAATACTAGAGTGGGTTGCATGCCCTTCTCCAGGGGATCTTCCTAACCCAGGGATTGAACCCGTGCCACTTGCGGTTCCTGCATTGCAGGTGGATTCTTTACCACTGAGCCACCTGGGTGGGGAGGTCATGCACCTCCCCATCCAGGAGAGTCTGGCTGAGTCTGGCTCTATCCCTTAGCATTCTTCCCCACCCCAAAAGGAGGCACTCACCAGCCCTGAAGGCAGCATCCACCGTAGGCCAAGCCGCCTCTTGGGAGGGTGATTAGAGGCATCTCTCAGGGTTTAAAATGCACAAATCCTTTGATCCAGCAGTTGCAGTGCAAGAAATCCACCCTGCAGAGAGATTTAACCTGTGTCCAAAGGGTGGCAAGCTGGAGGGTCTAGAAACCACATCATGCCCATAAGTAGGGAGCTAGTGGGATAAATGGTGGCTCAGCCACACAGCTTTCCTTCTCTTTCCTTGGAGAAGGAAATGACAACCCACTCCAATATTTTTGCCTCAAGAATCCCATGGACAGAGGAGACTGGCGGACTACAGGGTTGCGAATGAATCAGACACGACTGAATGACTAAGCATGCAGCCACACAGCATCCAACGTGAAGTTCAAGAAACAGTGAAGCAGCGCTAATGTGGGAGCAGGGAGTCACTGCCAAGATCTTCTGTTGATGGAAGGAGGGATGGGGAGAGTGGGTGCCTAAGAAGTGAGACAGCGTCACCTAATGACAAATAGTGTATGATCCCACTTACCTGAGGCTCCCAGAGGAACCGAATTCATGGAGACAGAAGGCAGAATGATGGGTTCTGCGGCCTACGGTAGGAGGCAGGACGGTGGAGCGTCAAGGTTCAATGGGGACAGAATTTCAGTTTGGAAAAATGAAAAGTTCTGGACACGGTGTGGTGATGGCTGCCCAGCAACATGAATGCCACTGAAATGTACACTTAAAAATGGTTGGAAAATGGTAAATTTTGTGTTTATAGATAGTTTACTCTTTATAAAAAGGAGGAAAAAAAGAAGGGAAATGGGGGTATGGTTGAGGGGAAGCTTACTTTTCATGGCCTATATTCTTTCACACTGCTTGATCTTTTAAAAATCACATACTGGGGACTTCCCTGGCAGTCCAGTGGTTAAGAATCTGCCTAACAATTGGAGAGGTGGAGGTTCAGTCCCTGGTCAGGGAATCTAAAATACCACATGCCACGCGTGGAGCCGCTGGGCCTACGACTGGGCCCGCGTGCCACACCTGCTGAGCCTCCGACTCCGGAGCCTGCGCACAGCAACTAGAGAGTCCGTGTTCTGCAGGGGAGGATCTCATGTGATGCAGTGAAGATCTCATGTGCTGCAACTAAGACCTGACATAGCCAAATAAATAAATAAAATAAATATTAAAAAATCACATACTATATATGTATTATAAAATTTACTACCAAAAACTAATTATGTCACAGTGATTCCTTCTTCTGCCCATGTCGGCCACGCTCAGCACACCCCACCCAGAGTTGAGGGGGTAAAGGTTAGTGTTGGAGCAGTGGGTTTGGAACAAGACTCACGGTCTTGGCTCATGCAACACTTGCTGTGTGAGCTGGGGAAGACCAGGGGAGCCTCTCAGCTTCCCTGGGCCTCATCTGTATGAAGAGGAGGCTGGATACAGGCAGCTCGGCCCAGCAGAGCATCCTGGGCAGGGCTGGGTGAGCTGGCCTTGCACGTCGAGTCCAGCAGCAGCCCTGGGGTGGGTGCTCTGAGAAGGAGGAGCCGGCCTGAGCCCCCTGCTGCAGCCCCCACAGTGCCTCATCCACCTGAGCCCTCCAGCTGAGTGCAAGCCCCACTTGTCAACCCCAGACCACCACGCAGAGGAAGTGAGGCCCTCGCCTTCCAACTCCATTTCTGGCCTTCTAGCAGCTCCTGGGCTGGATGGGGTCACCACCAGGGCACCCAGCATTGAAACAGAGTGAAGGAAAAACAGTGCCCTTCCTGAGAACCGGGCGCTTCCAGGGTGTGAGATTGCCCCTCTGAATAGATGGGGCATCTACGGCCCAGGGAGTGGATCTGTCTGTCCTGGGTGTCCGGGTTCTGTGACAATGATGTTGAGCAGGGTCTAAGCTCCCACCCCTGACCCCCCAGGCCAGGTGGCTTCCACTCTGCTGGGACCAGACTCTGCTGAGCAGTGACTGGGTGGGGTGAGTGAGGAGGAGGAGGATGCCTGAGCTGGGGGGTGGGAAGGGACCATGGGGGCAGGAAGATGAAAAGACTCATCACCTGGAGTGGTGAGGGCATATGAGAGTTGGAGGTGCTGGAGTTCGCATCCCCCCACAGGGTGGTGAGGGGACAGCTCTGGAGCCAGGCAGGCCTGGGTATGAGTCCCCACGTCTGCCTCAGGGTTTCTGCTCTGGAGTGGGGTTATTTCCTCCTCCATAAACTGGTGGTAAACTCACATCTGCCACTCAGGGGGCTGTGAGCATTAAACAAGACAACAGTGCAAAGTACCTGGCCCCCTGCCTGCTCATCATGGGGGTGCTTGATGGGAGCTCTTATGATTACCATCATCATCATTGTTACCCGAGACGAGGTTGGGGTGGGGTGGTGGTGGGGTGGCGGGAGGGGGTGGGTTTCAGCACCTAGAAGGCTGTCTTTTGGAGATACATTTGGTGGCTCAGATGGTAGAGAATCTGCCTACAATGCAGGAGACCTGGGTTCGATCCCTTGGTCAGGAAGATCCCCTGGAGAAGAATACTGGCAAACCCACTCCAGTATTCTTGCCTGGAGAATTCCATGGGCAGCAGAGCCTGGTGGGCAACAGTCCATGTGGTCACAAAGAGTCAGACACACCTGAGCAACTAACACTTTCACTTTTTCTTTAGAGAAAAAAGGAAGCACAGAAAGGAAAGCTAGGTAGGGGCTGGAATGGGATAAGGGTGATGGCGGGGGAAGCACAGGCTGGGAGGAAGATGAGGAATTTGGCTCTGGACTCAAGAGCAGAAACTGGCAAATGGGACACAGGGATCCTCACCTCCTTAGGTGCCCTCCATCAGCCTTTCTGGCTGCACCCTCGGGCCTCCTTGGGCCTCCTGTCCTGCTTTCTGCAGGCTCTAATCTGCCCTCTTTCCTAGAATCCATCCATTTGCAGGGCACTGGCTCAATATTCCCCAGGAGGGATTTGAGTTGGAACAGTAATTAATTGTGAGAGGGATGGTTCCTGGTGGGCTGTGGTGAGGAGCTGGACAGAAGTGCTAGCAGACAGACTGACGGCCGCCTGCGGACCTTGTGCGCAGGAATCCTCGGGTGCCTGGATGCCTCCCACCCCTGTACATCCCACCTCAACTACAGAGAGAGAAAACCAAGGTCTCAAGAGACCAAAGGTCTGGTTCAAGGCACAGAGATAGAACCTTGGCGTAGGCCGCTGGGCAGAGCAGCTGCTGTGCAGGGCGAAGGAAGGACGCAAGCTCTGGGCAGAAGGTCTGAAACCCTTAGCCCTGTGCGCCTTTCTTGGGGATCACAGTGGTTGGGACTGTGTGATTTGGAGGGTGTTGATTGAACTTCTCATGGAAAAAAGAAGGGCTGAGCTGTGAATGGCTGGCTCCACTAACACCTCAAAACCTGCTGAATGAATTCATGAATTGAATCTTAGAAAATAGCTGAGAGCAGAGTGTGTCATCTTATCCCTTGATTTGTAGGTGATCAACCCTGGAGAAGGGAGTGGCTACCCACTCCAGTATTCTCTCCTGGAGAAGTCCATGGACAGAGGAGCCTGAGGGAGCTGCAGTCCATGGGCTTGAGAAGAGCTGGACACGACTGAGGGACTAACACTTTCAATACTTCTTGAGCTGTGTGCCTGGCCTGTGTGGGCTCTGGATGAGGGTTATCTTCCTTGGACGTGGGGCATCACGGGCTCCAGCAAGCACTGCATAGACTCAAGTTCAAATGTCACTTACCCTGAACAAGTCACTTCTTATGGAGTTGGTGTTCCGATCAGCACCATTTGACAGAGAGGGTCAAATGAGACCTGAGTCTCTGAGAAGCTGATGTCTTGCCCGAGGGCCCTGGTTGATCTAACTCCAGAGCCTGTCCCATTCACCAATACGTTGCCCGATCAATGTGGTCTAAAGCAGGGGTCCTGAAACCCTAGCCCACAGCCTGTTAGGAACCAGGCTGCACAGCAGGAGGTGAGTGGCTCCCCATTACTCTCATTACTGCTTGAGCCATCCCCTCAGTACCCCCACCCCCACCCCACTCCGTGTATAAACTATCTTCCACGAAACCGGTCCCTAGTGCCAAAAAGGTTGGGACCGTTGGTCTAAAGGAAGCTGATGACATCTGTGGCAGAGCACAGAAGGAGGACGGGGGACTCTGGGTCCCACTGTGATCCTACTCTTGAGTCCAGAACCAAATCATTGTCCTCTCCCCAGCCTGCTTTCCCGACTGTCAGCCCTGCCCTGTCCCAGTCCTTGGGTAGTCTCCAGCCCCCTCTGTGCCTCCTCTCATGTGGATCTAGTTTGATACGGGAGACAGCAAGGCATCCTGGGCTTTAGCCCAGGCTGCAACTGTGACCCTAAGTAAGTCATTTCCTTTTCTGGTCTGTTTTCTCATCTGTGAAGTGGCCTCTGCCCTTGACTCAACCGGGTGTTTCAGACTCAACACTGTGGGAAGGAAACTGATCCAGAGATGCCTCCACCCATTGTAAAGGGGCCAGAGACTCAAAGCAGAAGCCATCGGGAGTGGAGGGGAGGGGAGGGAGCTCTACCCCTGCCCCCAAGCTCTGTGGCCTTACCAGTAGCTCTTACTCCACATCCAGGGAGGGGAGCTGGCACAGGGACCAGCTAATCGTCCCCAGAGAGCCAATCATTCCGGCCAAGTCTGAGGATGCGTTCCACTGTCATTGTTAACACTTGAGTTACCCCTTAATCCTCCAGGCTCAGGAGGCTGTCCAGATGAGCCTGCCTTCCCTAAGTATTCATGGGGAAGAATTCAAAAGGAGCAGGCTGGGGAGGTCAACACAGGCTGACACGGGGCACTGGGAGGGGGCTCCGAGGGCCGGGAGGGAAGAACATGGGCTTGGTCCCAGTTTGACCACACGCTCTCTCTGGCAGGTCCCTTCCCATCTCTGCTGTCCTGGGCCTCTGCCGAGGGCTCCCCCTGCTCCGTCCATTCTGGGCACATATGCAGCCTGAACCTGCATACAACAGACACCCTGCCCATCTAACTCACTGCTAAAAGCCTCGTACCCAGCTCCCGGAAGGGTCCCAGTGCACCTCTGCCTCTGGTGTTCTCTCTCTTCTCCCCCACCTCCCCACCCCATCCCTTGCTTCTCACCCGAACCAGGGTCCCTGTCATCCCTTGTGGTCCGAGCAGAGGGATGACATGCCCATGCTTTGCGGGACTCCATCCTTGGCCAGTGACGCAGGTCCCCTCGATGGTGTGAGCCCCGGGTGGGGTGAGCCGTGCATCCGGACCGTGACAGCGGGAGGACCAGACGACCTTACTCAGAGCATCCTGGGCTGAGAGGCTTTAATTTATTTAATCAATTCCGACCCCCAGGCTGGGGAAGGAAAACTGCAGGATATTAAATCTGTCGCTCTCGCCAATCTGTCATAGGCATGTCGGAGCACACTGATTCCCCTCAGCCCGCCTTTATTAACTATCTCCTCGGGGAGCTGCTGGCTCCGCCAGGCCTGGCCTGGACCCTGCCCAGGAGCAGTGAGCAGATTGCAGGTGGAAAGGAGGGGTCTGGGGCAGGGGCACAAGAACCATTCAGGGGACAAATATAACGAGGAAATGTTTAGCACTGGGAGGCAAGGACCTTGAAGATCATTTGTAATTTAAGTCCTTCCCTTTAGGGATAAGGAACCCGAGTCTGGAGAACAGTGTCACCCTGAGTACAGCCAGGTGGGGGCAGGACTGGAACCAGAATCCAAGATTCCTAACACCCAGGCCAGGGTTCACTTTATTTATTGAATCAACATGTTTTTCCTGGGTGAGTGCTAAGTGGTGATAGTATTGATTGTTCAGTGGGTCCAGTATTAGGTTCCGATTACTGCTGTAATGAATCACCTCAGCTTGCTGCTGCTGCTGCTGCTGCTAAGTCGCTTCAATCGTGTCCGACTCTGTGCGACCCCATAGACAGCAGCCCACCAGGCTCCACCGTCCCTGGGATTCTCCAGGCAAGAACACTGGAGTGGGTTGCCATTTCCTTCTCCAATGCATGTAAGTGAAAAGTGAAAGTGAAGTCGTTCAGTCGTGTCTGACTCTTCGCAACCACATGGACGGCAGCCCACCAGGCTCCTCTGTCCATGGGATTTTCCAGGCAAGAGTACTGGAGTGGGGTGCCATTGCCTTCTCCGCACCACAGCTTAGTGGCTTTCAAACAACACAGATTTAGTGTCCTGCAGTTCTGGAGGTCAGAAGTGTGAAATGAGTCTCTCGGGCTAAAATCAAGGTGTTGGTTGGGCCTAGAGTCCTGGAGACTCTAGGGGAGAATCCATCTTTGTGTCTTTTCCAGCTTCTAGGGGCTGTCTGCATTCCTTAGCTTGTGATCTCCTTTCATGTTCAAAGCCAGCAATATCAGCTTGAATCTTCCTGACACAGCATCACCTTGACATTGACCCTCCCACCTCCCTCATCCACTTCTAAGATCCCTTGTGATTAATTTGGACCCACATGGATAATCCAGCTTAATCTCCACATCTCAGGGTCAACTGATTAGCCATCTTAATTTCATCTGCAAACCTGACGCCTCTTGCCACATAAGGTGTCACATTCACAGATTTTGGGGATTAGGACGTGGACATCTTTGGAGGCCACTATTCTTCCAATCACAGACATCCTCATGGATCATGCACCAGGCTGAGCATTTTACATTCAGCACCTCACTTCATGCTGATAACTTGATAAAAATCACTGCTAGTTTGTTCCCATTACACAGATGAGAAAACTGAGCCTCGGGGAGATTGAGACTTGCTAAACCACACAGCTAATTAGCGGTGGAGCTGGGATTTGGACTTGGGTACACATGAGCCCAGAGGCCACTCTCCCCTGCTCTGCTGCTGTTGGGGTGGGTCACAATGTTCTACCATCCAGGGAGAGGTAGTCTGGACTTGGTGCTGTGGGTCTAGACGAAGAGGGAAGATAGCTTTGGCCCACAGAGCCAGGTGAAGAAGCCACACTTTGGAAGAGGAGGGATGTGGACAGTCCCCCAGATTTTGGGAGGCACTTTCTGTCCTAAATAATTGAATGTCCTGCCCCGCCTTTCTCTCCCCAGCCTACTCTCTCATATGATTTATTTGCTCACAAAATTGAAGGCCTTCTTCCCTGGTACCATTTTCTATTTAGCTTAGACAAATACTTAGCATCCAGACCTGACCTTAATTTCCTTAAATATCAGGGACCCTGGAGGATGGAGAGTTGGTCCAGTGGGTGAGGGTATCAGTGAGTATGGGATGGGGATGCTGTGACCCCTTTCCCAGGTAAGGACCACGTCTGCCCGTGACCAGCCGGGTGCATGGCTCCTCTTCCCTCTCTCCACGCCTGTCAGGTCTCCCTACCACTGAGGCTGCAGGAAGAGATGGGGGCAGATGGCAAGGACCCAGCCACTCTGCCTGTTGCCTGCTGGACCAGGGTCTCTGTACAGGGGTGAGGGGGAGAGTGACTATGGCATCCAGCCCCCCAGGGCTCCCTCCCTATGGTGTGGCCTGAGGGAAGGGGAATGGGGAGTGTGGCCAGAGAGAGAGGGTGAGGGGCCTCAGGCTAGGGCTGCCAGGAAGAGGTGGGGGAGGGGGGCTGGTGACTGTTTTTTTCCTCTTCCACACATTCTCTCATTGACTCATTTCATTCATTGAAATGTTTCCTGTGCTGGGCCTGGGGATCAGAAATATAAGTCCAGGGACTTCCCCAGTGATTCAGTGGTTATCGCTCTGAGCTTCTGCTACAAGGGTCACAGATTCAATCCCTCGTCAGGGAACTAAGATCCCACATGTCATGTGGTGCCGCAAAAAATAAGAAAAAGAAATATAAGTCCAGTGTTGATTTGTAGAGGCTGGTGTCCCAGAGGTTGGCTGATGACAGGAGGTGTATAGAGACCTGGATGAGGCGGGGATGGGGGGAAGGGGCGAGGTCAGGATGAAGAAGAGTGACCAAGCTTAGTCCAGAGAACGAGTTACACAGGCTCCCTGCCAGCGGCCACCTGTCTAAAGGAGGACAAGGGGCAGACAGGATGCGGGGCTGGGGATACTGGCTGGGGGCCTGGATGGTGCAACTGGGAAGCCAAAAGGGTGGCGCCAGTGGGAGGTTGGGGCCCTGGGGTCCTATTCTCAGATCTGCCTCTGAAGTCAGCAGTAAGGTCCTCACCCGCCTGCCTGCCCCCGCCCTGAGCCCATCCCTCCCTCTCTCCTCCCCATTTGAGTAAATGGGGCCCTGTGGGGAGCAAGGCCTCTACAAACCAGGGAACATGGAGGATTGCCAGCCATCCCAAGAAGCTAGGAGAGAGGCAAGGAACAGACCCTTCGCCAGAGCCTTCAGGAGGAACCAAACGTGCCCGCACCATGACTTGTGGACTTCTAGCCTCCTGAATGCTGAGAGAACGAGCTTCTGTTGCTTTCAGCCACCCCGTGTGTATTTCCTGTTATAGGAAACTAAGACGCCCTTGTTATGATGGATGAAGAACTATGAACGTGCGTCTGTGTATACAGTGCTGCTCAATAACTCTGGCTCCCTTAGGTCTCCTTGATGCTGAACCTTTCTTTACCATCTCCTCCTCCTCTCCTCCTCTCCTGGTGTCCCCATGTCCTCCCTCTTTGGCTTCTCAGGCCAGGCCAGCCTGAGCTGGGGGTGTGACTCAGGCCAGAGCGGCTCCTGGCCCCACGCTGAGGCCTGCAACACCTCATTATCAGGCAGAATGTGGTGCAATTTCACCCATGGACAGCGCTGAAAGCTGGGCCTTTGCTGGGGTAATGGATGGGCCGGAAGCCGCTATTGGTGCCTCCCACCCCCTCTTGGGCCTGGCAAATCTCTAAAGCACCCAAGAAGCTGGCACAAACACACTTCACAGCTGAGGCGCACAGATAAACCTCAACAGAGCTCAGGGCTGTTTGGTCCTGATCAGGAAATTAATGGGTCTTTCTGTGGGCAGTGCCTCTTGGCCGGCCCCCGCCCCCGCCCCGGGGCCTCACTTCTGCCTGCCCATCTCTCCCTCCCAGGGCTTTGTTTTCTTTTCCCCTTTGTTTCCTGTTTGTGATAAACAAGATTCATGCCAGCCCAGCCGGGCCCTGTCACCCTGCCCAAGCCTGGCTGTATATATCAGTGATGAGCTGCTGTGGCTGCGGCCACGGCCGGTCAGCGGCACGGCAGTGAGGACCTGATGGGAAGTGCTACAGGGGGCGAAGGCAGAGGCAATGGGGGGCATAGGGAGGCAGCAGAGTGCCAGGTGTCTGTGCAGTGCTGCTGAACACTGGGCACCGAGGGGGACACACAGAAGTGACGGTGGCCAGGCACTCGGGGATTAACCCTCTCTGCCCTGACAGCTGTAAGCAGCTTGGTTCCTACGGCTGCTGTAACACAGTATCACCAGCTGTTGTTGTTGTTTAGTCAGTCAATCATGTCCAGCTTTTTGTGACCCCATGGACTGTAACCCGCCAGGCTCCTCTGTCCATGGGATTCTCCAGGCAAGAATACTGGAATGGGTTGCCATTTCCTTCTCCAGGTGATCTTCCTGACCCCGGGATTGAACCTGAGTTTCCCACATTAGCAGGCAGATTCTTTACTGCTGAGCCACCACTGGGAAGCTTACAAAACCAGATGTTCTCTCACAGTTCTGGAAGCCAGAAGCCCGATATCGAGGTGTCAGCAGGGCCACCCTCTCTCTGGAGGCTCTGGGAAAAGATGCTTACTTGCCTCTTCCAGCTTCTGGGATGGCCAGCCATCCTCAGCTTCGGAGACTACATCACTCTAGTGTTCACTTCTGAGTGCACCTCGCCCTTCCCCTCTCAGATCTGTGTCCATACACAGCATTCTCCTCCACTTGTTTCTCTTCTCTACTTATGAAGACACCAGTCACATTAGATTAAGGGTCCACCCTACTCCAGTACACCCTCATCTGAGCTAATTACATTCGCAACGATCCCATATCCAAACGAGGTCACATTCACAGAGACTGGGCGTTATGACTTCAACATAGCTTTTAGTTTTTTGGCCATGCTGTGAGGCACGTGGGGTCCTAGTTCCCTGGCCAGGGATCGAACCCATGTCTCCTGCAATGGAAGCCCAGAATCCAAACCACTGAACCACCAGGGAAATCCCAGGGTTTCAGCACATCTTTTGGGAGTCATGATTCCACCCATAATAGCTCCCAGGTCTCCCCGAGGTCTGGTCCTTGCCTCCCTCTCTGTATCCATCTCTCATCACAGCCCTCATGTATCTGACATTTGCCATCCTGGTAACTCACCATTCCCTAATGGCGACTCCTCTGTATGTGTCATTCCTCTCCCTGGATACCTGGCTCATGTCTAGCCGCCCATCTGTGCCCCCTAGGACTGGCCAATTGGTGAATGCCTCCTCATCCATCAAGATCAAGCTTAGCTGTCACCTCTCCCAGGAACCCTCCCTGACCCTGCGCCTCAGGCTCCCTCAGCTTACCACCCATAGGGTGGTCTTAACTCATCTGCCCTGCTTCCTCAGGCTCTTAGCTTACAGGCTCCGAATTGGGAGGCTCTGTGTCTCCCCTCTGTGTCCTCAGCACATGCATGCCCAGTGAATCATTGCGTGAGGGATCCTACCCAACAGCACTTACTGAGTATTTATGAGGTCTTAATGCCAGACACTGTCCTGAGCCCTTTCTTTGTATTAACCCTTTTAACTCCCAAAATAACCCTACGAGGTAGGTGCTATTTTTATCCCTATTATACAGATGAATAAACGGAACTCAGAGTGGTTAAGTAACTTGCCCAAGGTCTTTGTTGGTGTTCAGTTGCTAAGTTGTCTCTGACTGTTTGCAACCCCAAGAACTGCAGCATGCCAGGGTCCTCTGTCCTCCACTGTCTCTGGGAGTGTGCTCAAATTCATATCCATTGAGTCAGTGGTGCCACCTAACCATCTCATCCTCTGTCATCCCCTTCTCTTTTTGCCTTCAATCTTTCCCAGCATCAGAGGCTTTTCCAATGTGTCTGTTCTTCACATCAGGTGGAGCTTCAGCGTCAGTCCTTCCCAAAGAATATTCAGGGTTGATTTCCTTTAGTATTAGCCCAAAGTCTAATGATGGATAAACTACAGAGGTGGAGATATGACTCTGGCAGCATGAGGGAGGACCCTACTCTTCCTTGAAGGGCCACACAGATGGGGAGCAGGAAAACAGCATGTACTTCAGGGTTCAAGGAGACGCCCAGAGCATTGGTGTGTGGTGTGTCCCTGGACAGAGAAGGTATTCTTGCTGGGGTCCTTCCTCTTATCCCTGAGATTGTGATTGCCCCTGTACCTCTCCACCCTGTTCTTTTCTTTAAAATTTTATTTATTTGGCTGTGTCGTGTCTCAGTGGTTGCCACATGCAGGCTTAGTTGCTCCATAGTATGTGGGATCTTAGTTCCCCGATCAGGGATTGAACCTGGGTCCCCCACGCTGTAAGGTGGATTTTTAACCACTGGACCTACCTGGCTCTGACAGAGCTCTGCCCACGTCACAGCAGTGGGTCTTAACCAGCTGAGCCTCTGTGCCCTGCTTCAGCACACCAGAGCAGCCAATCAGCGAGGCTCAGAAAGAAGCAGCTGAAAAATGCCTCAACTCACCACCAGGAAGGAGGAAGGCTTGGCTTTGGGGTCAGACTGGCTGGTGTTTCAAGCCCAATACTGCCCAATACTGCCGCATATCAGCTGTGTTACCTTGGCCCAGTCACTCGAGCTCTCTGAGCTCTTGTTTCCCAGTAAGGGAAGCTGTGACAGGCAAATAGGGAGCAGGCCCAGAAAGCCAACAGGCAGTTGATGGCAGCCATCCCTGCCTGTCCTTGTCTCTTCCTCCCAAGAGGCTCAGCACCATCCTCCATGGGTGATGGATGCAGCTTCCATTGCCTTTGCATTTAATTCACTTACTTAAATTTCAACAATTTTTTTTTAAAGAAATGAAGCAAAACACAGATAAACAGCCATTTAGAATCATGACTCCATAATCCAGGAATTCTCCTTCCCATGCAATCTGTTCAGCAATTATTTTGTGAGGTGGGAGGGAGAGCATCATGGGAAACTGCAATATGCAAATTCTGAGTGGAAGGAGTGGGGTGGGCAGGGGAAGGAGAGGAATGCCCAATTTCTCCAGACAGGTCTTTCTTCCCAGAAACGTAGGCATGTGTCCTGGTTTGGGAATACGACAGTCTGAGTCTCTGTGAACTCCAGGAGAGAGGTGTCTGCATGCCAAGTCAAGGGTGGGGTGAGGGACAGCCATGTGAGGACGAAGGTTTCCATTTACAGGTAGTAAAATGGCCAGTGGGTATTCTTGGGGCCAGCTATTCTCAGGGGCCCAGGAATTGCCTGGGTCACTCATCCAATGGCCTTGGAAAGAGCTAGGCTCGGGGTAGGGCTCTGGCTCTGTCACTTTCTGTCTCTGACAGCTTTGGCCAAATCCCTGAGCCTCTCAGGACCTGTTTCCTTGACTGTAAAATGGTAACAGCAGTACTTACCTGGTAGCTGGGTGGTGAGAACTGAGAGAAAATGAGTGGCAGTGTTCAGCATCACTTCTGGCCCTGGGGAAGCGGCTGAACTCACAGCAGCCTGATGCCAATAACCCCAGACAGAGGAGAGACCACTGCCTTGACACACTGCAGAGAAAAAGCAGAGGAAAGAGCCAAGAGTTCTGCGCGAGAGGTCGGGAAAGGCTTCCTAGAGGAGACAGCATTCCCATAGCATTCCCCCAGGAGACGGAGTTTGAGCTGGAACTTGGATGAGGATGAGCTGGATTCCTGTAGCTGGGGGAGGCACAGGAATAAAAACCTAGTCCCGGAAGCCTCCTGCAAGGACCCTGGGAAGGTTAGATATGAGCTTCTGCACATAGGGCTTGGTGTGCATGAGCTGCTCAGTGCACATCGCCTTCACATAAGACATGGAATACAGCCATGTTCAACATATGTCCTCGTCTTTCCTCTTCTCATCCTTCTTTGTGAGCAGGGGCACATGTCCCCCTTGCTGTACTGTTACATCTCCCATGGCTGAACGCACAGTAGGTTCTCAGTAAGTGTGGACAGAATGGACCTCGCCCCTCCTCCCACCCAGCTGAGCTGAGTGCAGCGATGGGAGGCATGCAGGTGAGCAGAGACAGCTTCTCAATGTCCTTGGAACTGGCCTTGACATGTGAGCATGACTAGTCCTGGTGCCTATGTCCCCTGAACTCTGGCATCCATCATCTGACCACAATTACTGCCTCCCTGACTCACCCCTTAGCTCCTGGCTGGAGATGCGGGGATGCTGCTGTGGCCTCGCTCCCTGCCTCCCACTTTCCTGGGAAGGAGCCAGGCCAGATAGACTGTGCCGGGCACCAGGATGGGCTGTGCCAGGGCCAGCACTGGCCTTTGAGTGACAGAGGATTGGCAGGTGGGAAGTTGATCGATATGCAGTTAAATTGAGGTGTAAAAGATACTGTGACCAGAAGGACGCCTTGCCTCCTTACACAGGGTATCTGGGTGTCTCGTTTAGTAACATTTATCCTGAGCATCTATCCTTACTGAGCTCAGGGCTGGGTGCTAAGGATCCCAGTGGTCCTTAATTTCCAGGGGCTGCGGTCCACTGAGGGAGGCAGATTATAATGAAGAGGGAACGCAGGGAGGAAGTTCTACCATCCTCAGGGAAGTTCACGTGTCCCTACCTGGGGGTAGGGGGTGGGGGGTGGAGGGCGGTTCACTGAGGAGGTGACATTTGACTTGGGCCTTGGTGGCAGCATAAGGTAAGTCCAGAGGAGGAGGCAAAGAAGTGTTTTGCAAAGTGTGGAGGTGTGAAAGGGTGTGATGCTAGGGTGGGGTCACCTGCCTTCCAACACATCTTTGTGGCCCATGTAGAGGTACCAGCTTCCACAGCTTTCTTAGAGCTAGTGGAGTAGGAGCAGGAGGAGAGAAAAAGCACCATTTCTAAGGTCTGAGGCCCCCACTGGCCACTGACATAGAGGTGGAGGCATTCTTAGAGATCAGGGAGCATCTGGGGTCACAAAGAGAATTTAATTTCAGTGCCAACCCAGCCACCTGGGAAGGCTGCTCTCCCTGTGTGTGTGTGGGTGGAGGGGCCGGGAAAGGTAGGGGGCAGTGTTGGGGAATGTGCTGGGAAAAGCTTTCTGGTCAACCAAGACTCAGTGGAAAATAGTGCTGTGATGCATTAGTAATGTCTGCCAGGGGAACACTGTGCAGGGGGCAGCCCTGATGTGGTCCAGCTCCCTCAGTTTCCACATGTGGAGAAGTAGTGCAGTGATGGATTAGTAATGTCTGCCAGGGGAACACTGTGTAGGGGGCAGCCCTGACCTGGTCTGGCTCCCTCAGTTTCCACATGTGGAGATGGAAGCCCAAGGACACACAGAGCCTGGGGAGATGCAAGATCTTCTCTCAGTCCAGGGCTCTCTCCATTAGACTGCTGGTCCTCGAAATTCAACATTCACAAGAATCAGGAAGAGCCTGTCAAGTCACAGATTCTGGGTCCCACTCCTAGAGTTTCTGATCCTGAAATTTACATTCTTTTTTTAGATTTTGTTTGATGTGGACCATTTTTTAAAAGTCTTTTTACTAAATTTGTCACAATAATTTCTTCTGTTTTATGTTTTGGTTTTTTGGCCAGAAGGCATGTGGGATCTTAGCTCCCCAACCAGGGATTGAACCTGCATGCCCTGTATTGAAAGGCGAAGATTTAACCATTGGACCACCAAGGAAGTCCCTGAAATTTACATTTCTAACAAACTCCCAGGGAATCCTTCTGTGGCTGATCTGGGGACCTCACTTGGAGGACCCCTGCTCCACACCCACCTGCTGGGTTGAAAAATGAAATAACCTCATTTCTGAAAACTGGGGAGAACCACGCCCTCCTGAGCTCCTAGGGTTGTAATGAAGAGAATATAAAGTCAAGTTTGGGAATGTCTCTGTAAAGCAAAAGCAATGGTCAACCTCGGCTGCACATTTGGACCACTTGCCAGACATTAGAAAGTCCCATTTGAAAAGAAATAGCAATGATGCGGCATGATGGAGGTGTTAGCTAGTGCTATGGTGGCCATTGCTTTTCAATAGGTAAGTGTATCAAATCAACACATTGTACACCTTAAACTTACACAATGTTAGATGTCAATTACATCTCAAAAAAGTCTTGTTGCAATTCAATCGGGGTTGGGAAGATCCTCTGGAGGAGGGCATGGCAACCCACTCCAGTATTCTTGCCTGGAGAATCCCATGGAAGAGCCTGGCAGGGGTAGAGCCTGCAGTCCATAGGGTTGCACAGAGTTGCACACGACTGAAGTGAGTTAGCACTCACGCATGCACCCAGGCCACAGCTCAGATCAATTAAATCAGAATCCCCAGGGTAGATCCAGGCTTCGGGGTTTTCTAAACCTCACCTGGTGATTCTAACGTGTGGTCAGCCTTGAGGAAGAGTGAGGCAACTTGTTGAAAATGCAGCTTCACCTTCAGTAGATCCAGGATAGGGCTGAAAGTCTGCATTTTTAATAAATGTCCAGGTGTTGCTCATGCTGCTGGTCCATGGACCATACTTGGAGAAGCAAAGTCCAGAGGAGAGAAAGAACCTGTTACTATCATCTCTGAGGCTGGGCACATTCAGGATGTTTTAACTAGGCAGTTAATGGTTCATCCTCAGGTTTGCATCCTCCCTCTCTGTTACCAGTGTTACCAGCAGGTCATCCTGAATAAAGCACTGTTCTCATCATCTCTGCTGCCATGCCTGTGGGCATCCAGGGACCACTGCAGTGCTCATTGCCAAGTGTAGCCCCTGCAGGCCCCAAGCTGCTTTGTCAGGCAGGAGCCAAGCACACCATCCGCCACCCCTCATTTCCTTCATCTCCATTCTGGTCTTTAGCAAATAGCGTCAGATATGATAGATTTTTGTTTGCAAAACCAGCCTCAAGGCTGGAAATTGACATCTCCGTTTCTCTGTTGCATCCTTTATATCTTACTGCCTTTTTGCCCATGATTTTCCCTTGTCAGTTGGCCACATGGTGTTTCAATCAATTCATGCATTGACTGAGAACCTACTGTGTGCAAAGAGGGTGAGAGTTTGCTCTATGATGTTGAGCAAGTCTTTTACTCACTCTAACTGTGCAGCTTATGGGTCAGGACCTTTTTTTAGTCACTTAGTGTCCTCAGATCCTAGCACAGTGCCTGGCAAGTAGACTGCTCAACCAGCATTTGGTAAATGGATGCTGCTGAATGAATGAAGTCAGGACCTCTGAGAGCCTCAGTTTCTTTGCCTATAGAATGGGAGTGGTAAGGCCTGTTTCATAAGGGTGTAGTGAGGCTCATTATTAGTGGGGAGGCCTCCCACTTTGGCCACCTGATGTGAAGAGCTGACTCATTGGGAAAGAGCCTGATGCTGAGGAAAATTGAAGGCCAAAGGAGAAGGGGGTGGCAGAGGATGAGATGGTTAGATAGCACCGTCAACTCAATGGACATGAATTTGAGCATACTCTGGGAGATAGTGGAGGACAGAGGGGCCCGGCATGCTATAGTCCTTGGAGTTGCAAAGAGTTGGACATGACCTAGTGACTGAACAGCAACAAACTGACCCAAAGATATAGAAGCAAGTCACTGGAGAAGTGAAGCTAGAACCCAGGTCTATTACACCCAGAAAACTCCATTCAGTGCAAGAGAACCATTTGCTCTCAAGGAACACTGGCCAGACTGGAAGTGAGCCTGGATCCAGAAGTCATGGCTAGGAGAAGGGCCTGTGAGTTGGAGAGGAAAAGAGCCAGGGGTTCAGATCTGGCAAAGGGATGTAGCCCAGGAGCCAGGTCAGCGTTGGCATCTTTGAAAATTGTCTTAGCAGGTAGGGAAGCCAGAGTGAGGTGTGAGCCTTCCTTTCCTTTCCTGAAGTATCTGCTCAGAAAGGTTAGCCAGCAAAAGTGGGCACTGATGCCAAGCTAGAGGTTGGCACACTGGGGCCAGGTCCCTGGCACAGAGGAATCCAGTCTGGGGCAGACTTCTCTGCTGGCCAAGTGCAGCTCTTCCAAGGGGCATCCACATCATCCACCTTTGCATCTGAGCATCCTTTGTGCTTTTCAGACCCTTGTCTGTGGCAACCTTTCCTAGCATCACTGTCCCAGGCCAGCTCAAACTCCATCTTCTGCTTGGGTGAAGGGGTGAGAGGGTGTCTTGTAGGAGCACAGCCATGAAAGGCTACAGGTTGATGTCATCGCCGAGACCAGGAAGCTGGGATTATGCATCTCATTGCAACCAGCCCTCCCGGGGCCAACCTACAGTCTAGTGCCTGGTGTTGCAGGAAGTCCTTGTATAGGATAAATGTGCTAACACCAATGCAGGTGAATAAAGACATGTTAGTTCTTCCCCTTCTACACACCCATAGCTGTGGAACCCTTTCCTCATTGCTCTAAGTCGTGCTTAATGTCTAAGGACTTTAACTTCCTGAGATTCAACGGATTTATGATTCTAAGCATTCTTAGTTCTAGGTGTCCAAAATTTTATGATTAATGGGTCCCAAGTTTACTTAAACTCTTTCAGTTCAAGTGACAGAAAATCTCTTCCACCTGATCTCCTAGAAGAAAAGTCCAAAAGTAGACTAGGACTTAAGGCATAGTTTGATCTAGGAGCTCAAGTCAAATCTCTCTCTGTCCCCCAGTTCATGGTGACATTGAAACACTTTATTCTTGGAATTGACATGGTGGCATTGTGGCTGCTAGTAACACAAAGCCTGTAGTTTCTTAGTTCCAAGTCCTGCAGGAAAAGCAGTCTCTTCCGGGCTTCCTCTAACTTCTCATATCAGACCCAGCAATTTGACAAAAAGCCCAGGACTGAAATCTCACAAGGCTGGATTTGCCACGAGTCTATCCTTGAATAAATCCCTGTAGCCAAGAGGATGATGGAATACCCTGATTGGCTTAGGCCTGGGTCACATGTATGTTGCTCTCACCCAAATCACGTGGCCTGAAGGGGAATGGTGGTTCTCCGTTGGAAACCAGTGGGCAGCTAGCAAAAGAATGGTGAACAGATGCAGGAAGGCAGAAATTAAAAAGTGTCCCCACACTGAGACTCTGAGGCTATGGAGATGAGTGATCCCATGAGAACTTGATACAAAGATTCAGGGGATCCCTAAAGCTCGCCTCTCAGATTTGAGACAATGGGTGGGACTGGAAGGTGGGGGTGAAGGTAACTCTTCAGTCTCCCAGGTTAAATGAATTCCATGTCCTTTATTCTTCTTTACATTCAATTCGTGGAACCTGAGTATTCTTACATCTCTTCTCCACTGTTATTTTGAAAATAGCATGGCTATGTTTCCTATGGGGAAGGTGGAGAGTGAGCTGAAGGCTCTGTGATTAGTGGCTGTGGGGAAGGAAGCTGGGGAGCCTGTCTGGCGGCTTCAGGGGGTAGTCAGTTATCAGTTTGAATCTGTAAGAGGAAAGGTAGAGTCTTAAGCACAGCATAGAGGATTGAATCAACTCAATCCTCAATCAGCATTGAGGATTGGCCTCAACTCCTCACTCTCTGGATTAGTATTTCACATTTCACACCCTTGCCAGGGCTACATGAGTCTACTTCCTTACCACGTGACCCTGAGCTTGGCCAGGTGACCTGCTCTGGCCAATGGGATGGCAGCAGATACAATGAGGAGAAGAGGCTTGGGGTGTGTTTATGTGGCTGTGCTTGTCCTTTTTGCACTGCTGCAGTTGCTGGAAAAGGAACTTCACTGTGGTACCTACAGCCTCCTTCATAACACATGGAGATGTGAGCTGGCTCACGACCTGAAGCAGAGCTCTCCAGCCAGTGTCTAGACCCATGAGTAACATGCAAGTGTTAATGTTAAGTGCCACTGAGACTTTTTTCAGCTGTGCTGGGTCTTCGTTGCTGTGCACGTGGGCTTTCTCTAGATGCAGTGAGAAGGGGCCACTCTCTAGTTGTGGTGCACGGGCTTCTTATCAAGGCAGCTTCTCTTGTTGCAGAACATGGGATCTAGGTGCTCAAGCCTAGTAGTCATGGTGCATGGACTTAGTGCCCTACAGCAGGTGGAATCTTCTGGGACCAGGGATTGAACCTGTGTCCCCTGCATTGGCAGGTGGCTTTTAAACCACTGGACCACCAGGGAAGTCCACCACTGAGATTTTGGAGTGGTTTGTCATGCAGTATTATTATGGCGATAGCTGCCTAATCAAGGTGGCAAGGAGGACAGAGAGCTCTGGGTGCAGAGAGAGTGTGTGTGCAAAGCCCAGCCTTAAACTGGGACCTTGGGGACTCCCAGGATTAGGAATTGGGAGCCCAAGATCTACAGTCTTTCTATAAAGTGTCATATGATCATGGGAAAGTCAGCCTTCAATGAGTCTTTGTTGTTGTTCAGTCGCTATGTCGTGTCCGACTCTGCAGCCCCATGGACTGCAGCACACCATGCTTTCCTGTCCTACACTATCTCCTGGAGTTTGCTCAAACTCATGTCCATTGAGTCCATGAGCCTCAATTGCCTCATTCCTAAAATGAAAAGAATGTCTGCCTCTGACTTCTGAGCTCAGTGTCCAGGTCCTGGAGCAGATGGTCCTAGAACTCCAGGCTCCACAGCTGCTCATGATCTGTCCCTCCCCGCCCCCAGCCTCTTCCTGGGAAGTGCCCACCTCCACCCCTCACAGAGTCTTCACACAACCTCGCACCCTATGCACACTCACACAACAGACTTTATATAGAAAACAAGTCAGACTGTGACAAATGCAGAAATAGATGTGTGAAATCATTCTAGGAGCAAAGAGGAGAGAGAGTTGAAGACTCTCTGTGGGAAAGGGTGGGGTGGGCTGGGGGTGGCTCCATCATGGAAGGCCTGAGTTGCGCTTCGAGGATGAGAGATATTTCAGCTGCTGCAGAAGAAGAGAAAGAGGATTTCAGGCAGATGGAAGGTTGTGAGTAAAGGCTGAGAGGCATGAAGGAGCCTGGTGTGCTTGAGAGATGACAGGTTAACTCTTCAACTAGGACCAGTTCAGGGCTTCTGGGGGTGAGGAAGGGGGCTGCTGGATGACAGGATTGGGGAGAGGCCATTGAGGAGAAAGGCCATATGCAGGGTCAGGACTGCGTCCTGCAGGCAATGGGATGGGGTGGGGGCATGGAAAGATTGGAGCAGCAGACCCTATTTCAGGGAATATCAAGCATCATCAGGGCTTCCTGTGAGCTTGAGAGCTCTTCTGGCTTCCTCTAGCCCCCCATATAAGGTCCAGTAGAAGGCAAGGCTTAGATTCAGGGCTTTTGTAGGCTGACCTTGGGCTGCCCATATGCTACTGCTGCTGCTGCTAAGTCGCTTCAGTCGTGTCCGACTCTGTGCGACCCCATAGACGGCAGCCCACTAGGCTTCCCCATCCCTGGGATTCTCCAGGCAAGAACACTGGAGTGGGTTGCCATTTCCTTCTCCAGTGCATGAAAGTAAAAAGTGAAAGTGAAGTCGCTCAGCATGTCCGACTCTTAGCAACCCCATGGACTGCAGCCCACCAGGCTCCTCCACCCATGGATTTTCCAGGCAAGAGTACTGGAATAGGGGGGCTGCCTATATACACAAAGGGAATAGAAGGATGAGAAGGTACGGAGAATGTGACAATTCAGGGAGGGAGATAAAAATGAGCTCCGAGTTTTACAGGAAAAACAAAGAGGAAAAGCATTTGCCAGTCAATCCACCCAAAGCCAAAGCCAAAGCCAAAAGAGAACAGACCACACCACCTCTGGCCCTCTTGCCTTACATGTGATGAGGTGCTACTGTCCCCAGCAGGAAGGAGAGTGTGGGCTCAGAAGTCAGTTGGGCCTTACAAACTCTGATCTCTCTGAGTCATATTTTCCTCAAAAAGGAGATGATTACTCTCCAAGGGCTATCGTGACGATTAAAGAAGATGGTGCATGTAAAACACTTGGCATGGGCTTGTCACACAGTAAGTGCTCAATCAATGTTTACTGTGGCCATTATCAAGGGAAGGAAGACGTGTAAAGGAGGGAGGGGGGGATTTGGGGATGTCAGGGAAGAGATAGACAGGAAACAAGGAGGAGGAAGGGAGGCGGGGAGGGTAAGGACATGCCATCAGCCTGCATCCCCAGGCACAGCCAACTCTGCTGGCCTGGCCCCCAGCTACTCCCATGCGGCCGTTAAGACTACTCACACATTCCTTTTGCATCCTTCCTCCACATCTGTCACATGGCCCTGGATGCCAGCAAGAACAGCTGTCCCCAGACGTGCAGCTGCAAAATGAGGACCCGGCGGTGTCGTGAAGGACACAGAGGCCACGGAGGGGTGGCCCAGAGGAAGCAAATACACCACTGCAATCCCTGTGCTGGATGGGCCTCAGTCTCCCCATGGGAAATGAGAAGCTAGGAGATGACGTGGCATTTTGTATTGGGGATGCCAGTCCCATGATGTGTCTGTAGCCAGAGGCCTTGGCCCCTATATTTTGTCCTGGAAGGTACAGGTAGGACCCTGCCCTCCTGGGTCCCGGGACCTGTCCCACTATTTTTGTGGGATGGCCCTTCTAGTTGGCATGAGTGAATCTCATCAGACAAAGCAATTCTCAGACTGGAACGCGAGCTCTGTCTTAGGATCTCTCCTTGGGTAGACTGGGCTCCAAGAGAGAGGCAGTAACTTCCCTAAGGATGAACAGGGAGATGAGTGTAGTTGTTTTAGACCTAGAATGTGACTTAAGTGCCACTGTTAGGGGCTCTGAGAGTGGGCACTCAACAGGGACCAAGTTCACCAGGGAGCAGTAAACTAGATAAATGTGGCATCTTTGACATCAGGCAAATCTTGGTTCAAATCCTCTTCAGCACTCTTTCTGTGACCTTAACCAAGTCTTTTATCCTCCCCAGCCCACCAGATGTGAAGAGTCAACTCATTGGAAAAGACCCTGATGCTGGGAAAGATTGAAGGCAGGAGGAGAAGGGGGTAACAGAGGATGAGATGGTTGGATGGCATCATCAGCTCAATGGACATGAGTCTGAGCAAACTCCGGAAGACAATGAAGAACAGAGGAGTTGGAGTGCTACAGTCCATGGGGCTGCAAAGAGTCGGACATGACTCAGTGACCGAACAACAACGAAAGATCAGAATAAGAATGTGGTAAGGAACTCAGGCTATGGAATCTAACTGCTAGGGGTTGAGTCCTCAGTACTTACCTGCTATGTGATCTAAAGGAGCTTATTCTCTGAGCCTCACCTGGAAATGAGGATAAGAGGATTCTTATCCCATGAGGATTCACCTCATGGGGTGAGTTTAAATGAAGTAATGCATGTACGAGGCCTGGCACTCAATAAATAGTTCAGTTCAGTTCAGTTCAGTCGCTCAGTCATGTCTGACTCTTTGCGACCACATGAATTACGGCACACCAGGCCTCCCTGTCCATCACCAACTCCTGGAGTTCACTCAAACTTACGTCCATTGAGTCCGTGATGCCATCCAGCCATTCATTATTATTAGTGCTGATGTTGTTAGCAAAATCCCTTGGTGCCTAAAAGGTATTTTAACTGCCTGGGCACTAAAGATCTGTCCACTAGCCTTTCCTTCCAGCTCAAGGACCCTGGCCACCAAGTTCTCTGGTACAGATTGTTCCTCGCCCTGCCCACAGTGGATGTGCTAGAATAGGAGCTGGCACTGGGGCAGCCCATCAGAGCTGCACAGATTCCTGACTGGGAAAATGCCAGAAAAGCTCTTTCTTGCTGTCACTGCAGAGGCTCAGATGGAACCTAGTGGTCAGGGTTATTAAAGTTGGCCTGCCTCCTGGCGCCAGAGGGCCAGCCATCCTGGCAGGGGGAGAGGGAGCTGCTGGCCAACTTGTGCCAGGAAGCTGAGACCAGAGGAAACAAAGGAGCCAGGAAGGGTGGGAAGACAGGGTTGGCACTGCATGCTGAGTCATAAAAGAGCTCACACACAAAGAGGTGCATCAGAAGCTTGGGCAGCCCCATTGGACACTCAGAAATCCTCACCAGGTGTAACTGAGTTGCTCTTGAGCCTCAGCATTCCTCACATTGCACATCACACCGCCTCCAAGTGGCCAAAATGTCTCTCATCCCTTGGCCCTTGCCTCAACAGTGGCTCAGGTGTTTGGAAGAATGGCACCAGCTACTGTCCATGGTCCTGAAACATCCTTCAAAGAAAAGGACTGCACTTGGGGACTTCTACTCAGCCTCTCCCAGGAGCTCTGAATCAGGCAATGATCTTTTTTTCCTGTGTTTGTGGTTTCTTTTACTGATGAAGAACCAGCAGACTCTAGGCTTAACTATGTAACTGGTTTCATATTCTTTCAGCAGTTAAACTTGGGGATTCTATATTTCCTACCCACTCTACACTCATTCCCTCCACCCCTATTCTCCTGGAGGATCACAGTTAGAGGGGCTCTAGAGTTCATCTAGGCTCATGCCCTCACTTGGAACGAGAGGCCAGAATGAAAAGTGCAGCAAGACCACAGTATAAGTTACAGCGAATTTGGGGTCAGCCTCCAGGTCTCCTAACTTGCCACCTACCTCGTTCCCCATTTCCCCACATTTCCACTCCACTGCCAAGGGAAAGAGGACCCACAAAAGCATGGAACCTCTTTCTAGGGCTCTTTCTATACAGAACACAATAGCGACCATGTATTTCCAGCTCATGCTGTGCTGTTAGCTGGGCTAATGTGCGCTTCTGTGTAGCAACTCCCTCCTTGGGGAGGTGTGGCTGCTGTTGCCAGTTTACAGGTAAAGAAATGAGCTCAGAGACATGAAAGGATTTTCCCAAAGCCACAGCACTAGTATGTGACTGAGCCGGGATTAAAACCAGAACTTTTGGGGGTATTTCTGACCTCTCCCTTTCAAGCCAGTTCTAACAAAAAACCTGCAGGGAATCTACTTAAAACCGTCAACCTGGAGGTTATACTTTTTCCTTCCACAAAATGAGACAGTCTCTGGCTAATGCCACACTGTACGTATCTTTGGCAGGGTCCTGCTCTTCCCTGCCAGTGCTTCAGCCCTGCTTTGTGCACTGCCCCTCGGGATCTCAGCCCTCACTGACTTTCACTTCTGAAGGCCTCTACTTGGTCTTCTCCAGATGCTGAAGTCAGAGCAAAGGCCCCTAGAAACATGGGTGGGGAATGAGGGGACCATTGTGTTGGGAGAGGATTATGTGGCAGTGTGAATACTGATGATGCTGTAATTGGTTCCTTCTTTCAGAGCTGGGGTGTCTGCAAGCCCAGGCTCTGGGACTAATTGTTGCAGGCAATTAATAACTTGGATTGTATTCACTCTGGCACAGGCTCCTCCTTGGAGGAGGCAGGCAAGGCTGGGAAAGGAGTGCTAAGCCTGCTGCTTGCAGGATTCTGGAGGAGGCAGGAGGGATGGGCTGCCATCTGTCTAGCCTCCCCAGGCCCTTTCTGCAGCACCCCCGCCCTAGTCTGGCCCTATCACCTTTCTCCAGACCCCTTTGCCATCTCTTGAATTATTGGCCCCTATATTCTCTTCTCCCATAAACTCATACTCACCTCTTGAATAGAACTTCAGGGAGAAGGGCACTGGTGAGTGGAAAGGGTGTCTTGGAAGAAGCTCGAGACTGAACCCTGGAGGCCTGGGTCCAACTCAAGCTCTTCCACTGACTTGCTACGTGACCTTGAGTCAGAAATTCATTCACTATGAACTTGGGCATGTTTCCTGAGCTCTTTTGCATCCATTTCGTCACATGATGTGCAATCAACCTTGAAAGTCATGGAAATAGGGATTGATCATTCTATCTAGCATATGGCTCTCTAACTATATATAACTATATATATATATATATGACTAATTATCAAATTGTTACCTATAAATCTGTGCTCCATCTCTGCTGAAAAGATAACTGCAGGCATATTATAGGCAGAATTCACTATTACTCCCACTTTGCAGTTGAGGAAACTAGTCTCAGAGAAGTGAAATGACCTGTCAAAGGCCATACAATTAATAAAAGACTCATAGGAAAATCAAACTCAGATTCCTAAATCTAGACCTCTTTACAGCACAGCCCAGTTCACTTACCTCTACCCAGTGGCTCCCTGGAGAAGGTGAGATTAGAGGGAAATCTCTAATTTCTTTGGATTGGGGCCAAACTTGGTGTGTTAGCAGATTGAAGAGAGAAACACGTACAAATGTAGTTACTCTATTCCTTGATGTGGGAACAAAGGAGAAATTGCCTTAATCTACCGCATTTTTTAGAATAAACACCCCCATCCCTCTGAATACACTCTTCTTAGCTGCTCAGCCATCTAGTGGGAGGACTTAATCTGTACGTATTCCCCCCTTGCCAGGGTCAGGGTGAAGAAGTAAGAGGTATTATGCTCATCTGTAGGTCACTCTCGCCCAACAGGTAATAAGAAGGAGAAGAAACAGCAGGAGGTCGAGACGGAGGGGGAGGGAGGAAGAAGCAGCAGCTAATATTTAGAGCTTAGATTGTGCCATGCACTGTGCTAAGTACTATTTTTGCACTGAGATGATCTCATTTAGTAAAACTTTTTAGCCACTGCTGTGAGATAGGTACTTTTATCATCTTCATTTTATAGATGAGATGATTAAGGCTCAGCAAGGTGAAGCGACTTTCCCAAGGTCACAGAGCTGGTAAGGGATAGAACAGAAATATGGCTTTACTGAGGGTAGTAGTATCAGAGGCTGGGCTCAGAGGCCCTACTTCAGATACAGTTGGAGAGAAAATAGAAATAAAGGGATCAGAGCTAAGGACAAAGCAGCCCTTTATGGCCCCATCTCCTAACAAAAGAAGGCTTTTCAATTAGTCGTGAAGACAGAGAATAGGGGAAGCAGCTTATCAGCACCAAGAGGCATTTAAATCAGACCTGGAAGAACTTTCAACAGCCAGGGCTGGGGGTGGGGGGCGGGGCAGAGGAACATCAACCCTCATTCTCTGCAGCCTTGAGGTTGGGTGGGTCATTTGACTACTGGAGTCATCTTTAAGTAATACCTGAGTGAAAGAGGGCTTCAGGGAGTTGCCCTGATGCTGGGCAGGGATCTTGGGGTCCAGCATTCCTAGGCTCCTATAAAGAAGCATCCTCTCCTGGAATAGAGGGAAGGGAGTCTGAGGACGAGGTGCCAGGAGGGAATTCTCATGACTTTCCACACCAGCGCCAGCTCCTGCTGCCACCACCAGTTCCACTTTATGGCAGGCATATTTCAAAGGCCCGGTTCCATTTGCATTTTTAAAACCCCGCTGATGGCCTGAGAAAATTGCATCCTTCCAGTGTTCCTGGGTACTACACTCCCCACCTCCTCCTCCACTCCACTGAGCCTCTGCCTCTGTACCTTCTGTTTGTAGAGGATCCCCCATCAAGGGCTTAGCAAACCCAGCTGCCACTGCAGATCACCTGGAGGTCCTAGAATGCCAGGGAGGGCTCTGAGGAGGGTGTGACCGAGGTGGCCACAGCTGTGCCCACATAGACAGCATGAAGGTAGGACCCAAATCTGCTAAAATTAGTTCCCAGGGAAGTGAGGGCTGTGTCCCCAGGCATGGGCTGAGGGTGGCACATGGGGCGCATCAATGTCACTCCCTGTGGACTAGTCCGACTGGGAGGAACAACAGTGCCACAGGCTTGGAGAACTTTGAGGAGATTCCTGGAAGCAGCTTTCAAACCAGTGGAAAAGAGTAAGCCATTCACCCAGCAAAGAAAACTCTTTGCTCTCAGCTGGGCTTGGGAACACACTTTGTGTCTCCCCTAGTGCTCCCTTAAAAACAAATCTTTTCCTTGTTCTCCTTCCTCCCACCCTCTCCCATGGCACCGGGTTCTTTGCCTTCCCTCGGATGTGGCTAGAGGGGCCAGAGGTTTGCATGGCCGTGCTGAGTCTGTTCTTCTGTGCTCATGTGTCAGATTTGGCCTCTGATCTGGGGGCTGTAATACACACACACTCTCCACTTCTCCGGAGAGGTCTCCTGTCTCTCCCTGCTCACAGCTCAGGGTGGTACCCTTAAAACAGGAGTTTTCCTAAACCCTAATGTCTTCAAGGCCAGTTGGGACCACTGTGAGTTCCCTGATAGCCTTGGCCAGCCTGGCAATGACTCCCGCGACGATCCTGAGTACATAGGGAGTGAGTGCTGGGGTAGGGACACCGGCTCGGGCCATTTGCTTTTGCATAGATGAGCTCTCAGGGCATCCAGAATCATAAATACCAATGTGTCCAGTTGGCAGTTAGCCAGTGGGTACAGCTAGGAGGCTGCACACCAGAGAGACAGAGCAGGGGTGGCAGATGAGGAACAAACAGAAGCTCCACTCAGCCCTGTGGCATTAGAGGTGTTCCCAGTTTGGTTTTCTTCTTTTAAAAAGAAGGGCTGTGGAATGGACATGGGTTGAGCATCTACCTGTGGGTATGGGCTCCCTGGTGCTTCGTTTTAGAATTCAACCCTGTTTTTATCTGCCCCATAAGCTAGGAACTTCCTAGAGGCAGCCTGGGTTGGGAAGATCCCCTGGAGAAGGAAATGGCAACCCAGTCCAGTATTCTTGCCTGGAGAATTCCATGGACAGAGGAGCCTGGCAGGCTATACAGTCTATGGGGTCGCAAGAGTCCAACACGACTTAGCGACTAAACGACCACCACTTTCTAGAGGCAGGGGTTGCCTTTCTCCCACCTCTGCATTTCCTGTTTTGCTCTCAGCATACACTCAGAGGATGTATGATAAACACCTGGCTCGCCCCTCACACAACAGAAACAATGGCTTCCCTTCTTTCGAGCTTCAATAAGTAAAACCCCTCCAGCCCACCGCTGGGGGCTGGCAGCGGGTCCTGTTTTGAGGCATCTCCCCGCCTTGGTTCTCCCTGGGTGGCCCCAATGTCAATGTCCGCTGAGTATTTCTCTACTGATGCAGAGAAATGAGCCAGGCAATAGGTCTGGCCCCTTCTCCTTATGGCCGGTGAACGAGGGAGTACAGGCAGATCGTGAACTAAAGCTGGAGGGAAGCCCGGTCCGGGAGCTGGCATGGCTCTGGGCTCTAGTGCCAGAGAGGTGAATGGAGGAGAGAGGAGGGGACGGTGCCAGGAGCCTGGGTTTGGCAGCTCCCTCCGGAGAGGACCTGGGGATGCCCTCGAATGTCCAGGAGACTGGTGACCTGCCAAGACTGGGCAGACGGGGAGAAGAGTGCAGGCGGGGAGAGAGGTGGGAACCTAGGAAAAGGGGCAGCGGCCGGGTAGGGGGCCGGGTCTGGGCCCTTTGCAGAGTCGAGGGTTGACCCACAGGGGTCGCTGCGCCGCTCGCAGCCCCCTCCTGCGGGTTTTGGGAGCCCGGTTGTACCATCGCGCGGCTCTCGCAGGGGGAGCGGCGGCCACGGCGGCGCCTGGCGGCGGGCTTCGGAGACAGCAGCACGCGGCGGAGCGCAGGCCCTCGTCGGCTACTGACGCAAAGCCCGGCGGCGTGGAGGCCGGCGGCGCCAGGGTCTGGGGGGCGGCGCGGCACCAGAGCCTACCCTTCACACCCCCGCGCCCGGTGGTAGGAGCCCGGACCCAAACAAAGGCGGGCGGCGAATAAAAGGCGGCGGCAGCAAGCTGAGCTCCGGATTGCGCGCTGGGGAATGAGACACACACCCGGCAGTGCACCGTCTGTGCGCTCTGGAGCGGAGCGGGGAACCCTGGTCTCTCGCAGCTCTTAAGAGCTTCTCTCTGCGACTCCCGCGACGGGACAAGTCCGCACGGCAAGGTGGCCGCAGCCCTGGGCCCCTCCGGTGCGTCTCCCTCCCGCGCCCGCGGCTCAACCGGCTCAGCTTGGCCAGCCGAGGTGAGTGCGACGGCCGCTGGGCACCATCCGTCTCGGAGCTGGGGAGTGCATGGCTCGGAGGGGGGCGGTGTCATCCGCGCCGCCCCCACCCTGGCCTGCGCGGGTCTGTATGTGAAGTTCTCCCGCTGTCCAGCCAGCCCGGGAGGAGGGCCTTGGACCCTCCGGGAAAGCCAGTTGGTAGGGGGCAGAGCCCAGAGCTAGCCCTCGCCCCCCGCGGCCGAGCTCCAGCTCCGCACCAACTCCCCGCGGGACCCTAGCACCAGCCAGGTTAATGTCCACAAACAGCGAGGCTTCCGACCTCTAGTCCCCTGCAAGTCCCCGCGGGAGTACAACTGATTCCAAAAGTTGAGCATCAGCCTGAAGCCGCCAGGGATCAGGCTCTCACCCAGTTGGAGCTCACGAAGGGGGTTGGGAAAGGTTAATGACCTCCTCTCCAGCCACTTTCTGCCAGAGCACACTCATGCTCTCGGCGGGACATTCTCGGAGTCCTCGGGCCCAATTAACCTGGCCACAGGTCCAGTCCGGAGCGCGGGAGCTCTGGGGCACACCTGATGGGCGTTGGAAGCTGAGCGCGAGAGGGTTTGCGGGCTCTGCCGAGAGCGCTAATGAGGGTGGAGTTGGGGTGGGCAGCCGGGCTGTGGTGGTGGAGCTGAGGGCCTGGGAAAGATTCTCGGCGCGAGTGGCGCCCACTCTTGTGAGCCAACCCCGCCGTGGGAGAACTTTTCCCAACTCCCCGGGAGGCCCGCAGCTGGGCTAGGAAGGCGCCTCCGAGGAGCCGTCCTTTCCTCGCCTCCTCTCTGCTGCACGGTTTGGCCCTACGTTCCTCTTGAGACTGGGCGCAGGTCCCGCCCGTAGAGGCCCGGGGTCAGTACCGCGGACAGCGCCTGGAGGCGGCCTTGGAGACTCACAGCCCCGTCTCGCGCGCCCACGTGCCACGGACCCAGGCACACACCAACGCAGAGTCCATGCACACACGCACACCGATCTACCCGCAAACCACACACCTATAAACAATCCCCGCACAGATTCATAGTCCACTCACGCAATGTACATCCACCCACACTCCACACAGTCCGCACACACAGGGAAGATTCACCAGCACGTGGACACACACATTTTCTCACAAGCACCAGCAAGCAGAGAAATGTCTTCACTCAGGTCCTGCTCTTTCCGGACATCTAAGCCTCGGACTCCAGATCTCATCTCTGGCTACTCACAGGGATGCCCAGTGATCGCCCCCTCCTGCAGACACAGCCCCCCACCCCTACCCCACAAATGCACACACACCCTTTGGGGGAAAGCAGCAGGTCACAAAGCAAGCCCTCCCCTCCCCCTTCTCCAATGCAGACCTGGTCAGGAACCAGGGTGTCTGCTGAATGGAGGGCGTAACCTGGCCCAGTGGAAGCTGCAGACAGAAGCCCAGCCTTACAGAATCTTGGTACTGGGCTCAGAGTCCATTTTGCTCAGCTCACCACCTTCATGCCTGCTCCCCTTTCTTACTCCAGACAAAGCTCCTGCAACCAAGGTCCACACCCCGTCTCTCTGCATCATTCTTTGTTTGCACTTTCTGTCTCTTTGTTTCCCTGTTCTCTTCCCCTTCCCTATGTTTATCTCCCCCCTCCCCCCACCACTGCCCTCTTTGTCTTTCCCAGTTCTTCTTTCCCAGCTGCCTTCACTCTCTCCTTAACTTTCCTGCAGCCTGGGCCTGATCCAGTCAGTCTTTGCTCCAATGCGGAACGGCTGACCCTTAGGGGGAGCTGACTCCATTCTCTAAGTGGACTCCATGTCCCCATACCTCTGACCCTCCTCCCCATGGGGAGTTCTGCTCCCTCCCTGAGGAAATCCCCAGAGCCAGACACCCCAGATCCCTCTCAGTCTTCGAGGGGCCAGGATTCTTCAGTTCTGGAATCACAGCAAGTCCCTTAAAATCCAGAAACTGAGCTGAGAGAGGAAGAATCCAAGTGAAGTGGTAGAAGGAGTAGAAATAGGGGGCCAGTCCTAAACTCAGCTTGGCCACAGGCTCCCAGTGCGTCCTTGTGCAAATGCCCTTCTCTGAGCCTTAGGCTTTCCCGTCTATACAAGGATAGGCTGGTTGAGGTGACCTTCAAGCATCCCAGTTTGGCCCTAATAATGTGGGACACTGGTGTTTCTTTGAGTCTCTTGAGTGTGAGTGGGACTGAAAATTATGATTCTAACCCCAGAGTTTATGGTAGTTTTCCCCTTCTTCAGAGCATTCACCACCAGTGAAGGCATCCTGTCCCCTGAGCAACAGATGTTCAGATGACTTCCTTTGTAGGACCAGAGATGTCAAGTAATATTCATGAGGTCACAATATTCAAATGGTCACTGAAGTGCTATTTCCACTGGGCCAGGCATTGCTTCTATGTCACTTTATCCTCTGCATAAACCCCTGGTTCTGCTGGTGGAAGATTAGTGAATGAACGAATAAATGAGTAGAAAAGTCAGGACTAAAACCTGGATTGCCTGACCCTCAGGATCTTGGAATTTTGGTTTAAGCCCTTTTCCCTGATAGTTTTGGAGAAGGAAATGGCAACCCACTCCAATATTCTTGCTCGGGAAATCACATAGACAGAGGAACCTGGTGGGGCTACAGTCCTTCGGGCCACAAAAGAGTCGGATACAACTTAGTAACTAAACGACAGCCCTCATCCCCTCTTTTCCACTGCCACTCACCTGGTCATTCAAAGGCAGATGGAATTGTCTAAGACCCTTCCTCCCTTAAGGCAGACTCTAGGCTGGTTGCAAATGACCACAGAGACGTGACTGCCTTGCTGAGAGCAGCTTTAGAGGCTGTTCCTGGTGGGTAGAGGCTTGGGCATCAGCTCCAAGTCCCAAAGACGCCACCAAGTAGGCTGGCTGTGGGCAGCTGGCCAGGATCTGCAGCCGGGAGGGAAGATAGTCATCGCTACCATTTGGCTGAGCAACCCTTTCTCACAGCCCCATAAGCTGGGGACTGCAAAAATCACCTTTACAGATGAGCAAAGCAAGATGCTAAAAGATGAGGTGGTTTCCCTAAGGGCAATCAGTAAGCCCACTCTTAGTCATAAAAATAGGCACCCCAAAATGGTGGTGGTGGTGGCAGTCATTGATACTGATGTTATTGGTATTGATAATGTTGTTAGCTCTATGATGACTAGAAACTCTGATTTGGTTATTTGGTCCCTTTTCCCCCTCTCCCCTCTTTTCTCCCACCGGAACCTCTTACACTCTTCCCCCACCCGCGTATGGAGAAGCTGAGGGCTGGGACAGTGAGGCAGGGGTGTCTGATTGCCTGTTACTCTTAGTCAAGGCAGAGGGCTCATTATTTGAAATCTTCCTCCTCTTGCCCACCCTCCCCCAACCTGAGCGTGTCTCCTGCCAGAGAAGCCTGGAGCGGTGTCAGAGTCTGTCAAAACACCCTTCCAAGCTGGGTTCTAAACGCAAAGCCCAGGGAAAATAAATAAAGAGGGCAGTGTTGGCCCAAAATAGAAACACGCACCAACTCACAAATACGCATGTTTTCCAAAGTCGCATTTCACAGGCAAGACAGTGCGATGCCCGCTCCAGCTGCTCGACTAAGGCTGGAGGCAGGGATGCTGCCAGAACTGGTCCAGGAAAGGTGGCAGAACCTCCCGCAGTGAGCTCAACTCTCTGCCTGGCCATGGGGGAGACCAGACGGCTGCTCCCGCTCCACACCAGCTGGAAGGTAGATGGGTGGGAGGACTGTGATGGATGTGTCTGTGGTAGTCAGGACTCTGGAAATGAGCACCAAACAGGACTGATGGCCTTGCTTCCTCTGCTTTACAGTGGGTGCAGCAGGCTTGTAATAGCAGTCCCGATAATAACTGCCTTTCATTGAGTATCTACTGTGTGCCACATGCTAAGTGTTATACTCAATCTGTCTCAACCTCACAATCATCTCATGGCATATGGATTGTTATCCCCATTTAATATGTGGGGAAACCAAGGTTCAGAGAAGTGAAGAGGTTTGCTTAAGGCCACACAGCTAGAAGGGGCCAACTTGGGGTCAGATTTTCATCTGCGTGAACCAAGAACCCTTATTTTGTCCAGTACCCTGCATTGTTTTAGGGCTTCCCTGGTAGCTCAGCTGGTAAAGAATCTGCCTGCAATGCAGGAGACCCAGTTTGACTCTTGGGTCGAGAAGATCTGCTGGAGAAGGGATAGGCTACCCACTCCAGTATTCTTGGACTTCCCTGGTGGCTCAGCTGGTAAAGAATCTGCCTGCAGTGCAGGAGACCTGTGTTTGATCCCTGGGTTGGAAGATCTCCTGGAGAAGGGAACGACTACCCACTCCAGTATTCTGGCCAGGAAAATGCCATGGATCATATAGTCCATGGGGTTATAAAGAGTCGGACATGACTGAGCAACTTTGACTTTCTTCCTGCATAGTTTCTGCTATTCATTCAGTATATATTTTTTGTCAAGAAACCCATGAATGTGATGATTTTCAAAAGAGTGTAAATTCCTCTGCCGGTTGGGTCAGGTGTAAGGGTGGGGTTTAGCTTTGGCCATCCTAGGCTTGGTATTCAGGGCTTCTGGACTGGGGCTGGGACTGGGTCTTAACCTTTACATCTTGGATTCTGTCCCCAACCATGAGAACCCAGACCTGTCTGCCTGGGGGATAGGCTCAGGCAGGAGCCCCACTGTGAAGCCTGGACTATGAAAAATGATTTAACTCAAGAGATTAGGGCTGCAAGAGGTGTCTGTAGACGGGAAGTTATTTCAGAGAGGGTTAGTGAATTGCCCAGCATCACACAGCATGTTGGTGGCAGAGCCTGAATCTCAGAATCCCAGGCTTGTGTGCCATGTGGCCAGGCTAGACTCCTTGAGTGTATGGGAAGCACCCAATGAAGGGGGTTGAACAGGTGCAGGCAGTTAACATAACATTCCCTTCCAAGCACAGAGGTGAGATGTAGCCGGTTTTCACTGCCAAGTCTTCTGCTCCACATACCCCTGATATCAGGACTAACCCTGCTGATTTGCGCAGGTGCCTGCATTCATCCACGTGAACAATGGCACAGGAAGGTGCAGAATATTTGCCACAAGTTAGGCACTCTGCTGAAAGCTTTGTTGTTGTTTAGTCACTAAGTCATGTCTGACTTTTGCAACCCCATGGACTGTAGCCCTACAGGCTCCTCTGTCCATAGGATTTCCCAGGAAAAAATACTGGAGTAGGTTGCCATTTCCATCTCCAGGGCATCTTCCCAATCCAGGAACTGAACCTGAGGCTTCTGCATTGGCAGGCGGATTCTTTACCTCTGAACCACCAGGGAAACTTATCATGGGCTAATTGATGTAATCCCCACAACAACCCTGGAGGTAGGTATGCTTATTCTGCTTTGCAATTGAAGGACCCAGGCTTGAGAGGTTGACTTACTTGCCCAAAGCCACACAGCTAGGAAAGAGGCAGATGGAGCCCTGCAGAGGCTGCACTAGCTGGTTTATTCTGGTGGTTAGAGGGAGAAGGTTTGAAATCAAAGCCATGGGGAAGGAGAAGCTGATGGGCAGCAGCAGGCTATTTATGTTATACCTCCAGGCCTTGTCATGCTTGCTGGCATTAGTGCTGGCAGAAGCTGCTGCTGCTGCTAAGTCGCTTCAGTCGTGTCCAACTCTATGTGGCCTCATAGACAGCAGCCCACCAGGCTCCCCCATCCCTGGGATTCTCCAGACAAGAACACTGGAGTGGGTTGCCATTTCCTTCTCCAACGCATGAAAGTATAAGTGAAGTCGCTCAGTTGTGTCCGACTCTTAGCGACCCCATGGACGGCAGCTTACCAGGCTCCTCCGTCCATGGGATTTTCCAGGTAAGAGTACTGGAGTGGGTTGCCATTGCCTTCTGCGGCAGAAGCTGAGCCTCTACCAAAACCTGGAAGGAAGAAGCCCAGCAGAGGGTCCTGGGCCCAGCTCCTGGTATGTTAGTGAAGCGGAGGGTCTGGATATGTTTCTCCTTGAACTCAAGGGAAAGAGCCTGCTAGGCTTGTGGAACCCCTGTAGACACCCTTCGTTCTGGCATCCTGCTTTCTCTCCTTGCTCCTCCCTCTGAGGGAAGTAGACTGAGAACCTGGGAAATTTGGAAAGGGCCATGGGGTGGAGATTAGAGTCTTGCTGTATCAGTGAACTTGACCATTGGGAATGAGGAGGTGGTGGGGACAATGGGAAGGATTGGCTTGAATTTAGATGCCAGCAAGTACCATCCAGGTCTCTTATAGGCAGCATTCCTTGGAATTGGGAAATGACGACCTGGGAGACAATGTCCAGAGGCTTAAATCTCCTCTACCAGAAAAAGCCTTCTCCTTAATCCCCCACCCCACAAATGTCTACCTGAGCACCCCACTGTGTGCTAGGCATGCAGAAGTGGAAAAACTTCAGTCTCTGTCCTTGCAGAGCCCACCAGAGTCTCCCAGGCCTGCCCCACACCCCCTGCCTCGACCAGAGGTGATGGGTAAGTGAGAGGTCACTCAGGTTCCCCAGCAGAAGTGGAAGAGGGACCCAAGTGTCCTCTGGGGCTCAGAGAACATGATCCAGGCAAGTGGTCACTTCACAGTGAGAAGGAAATTTCCTCTGAGTGGCATCTGGGTGCCCTCCCCGGCTTGATGTCTTGGTGGGAGAGGGGGCGTGGTAGCGAAAGCTCATTCCCACCCAGCCATCTGCTCGAGGCATCCAGCACACACACTGGCACCTGGATGATGTGTCCTTTGCCAAACCTTGTTAATAGAGGAGACATGACTGCCAGCTGGAAGCCACTCCTGTCATGAAGGAGAATGTGGTGATCTTGTTGTCTCGGGGGAAGGCAGCTTAAATGGGGCTCGGAGTTGGAACGGTTGTAGCAGACTAGTGTTCCTAGGATGTTTGGGGGAGGAGTGTTTCATCCCTGTCTCCCCACGGTATCGGCCTTTGCACTGTCCTGGAGGATTTCTCCTGTTCTTAGTTGGGAGAGTTCTGCAGGGTGATCACCTGGTAATAATGACAATTATAATAATGGCTGACATATTTTGACTGTTTACTGCCTGCCAGGCTTCGGGCTTTGTAGGTATTATCTTAGTGCATCCTCACACCTGCTCTATGAGATGCAGGGCTGCTGCGGCTGCTAAGTCACTTCAGTTGTGTCTGACTCTGTTCGACCCCATAGACGCCAGCCCACTAGGCTCCTCTGTCCCTGGGATTTTCCAGGCAAGAGTACTGTAGTGGGTTGCCATTGCCTTCTCCGGATGCAGGGCTAGGTCTCTTCGATTGTGTCCTACTCTTTGCCACTCTATGGACTGTAACCTGCCAGGCTCCCTTGTCCATGGGATTCTCCAGGCAAGAATACTGGAGAGGGTTGCTGTGCCCTCTTCCCAGGGGATCTTCCCAACCCAGAGATCAAACCCAGGTCTCTTAGGTCTCCTGCATTGGCAGGCGGGTTCTTTACCACTAGTGCCGCCTGGGAAGCCCTGCTCTATGAGATAGCTACCATTATTATTCTATTTTAAGGATGAGAACTGTGAAGCATAGAGAGACTAAAGAGATTGCCAGTAAGCCTCAGAGACAGGACTCAAACTGAGGCAAGCTGGACTCAGTACCACGATCATGACCGCCATAAAATGACTGAGGCTCACACTTTGGCCTTGATTTGGGTCCTTGCAGAGGAACAGGACTGAAATCAAACTACCTTTTGGATCCTTCAGTAATCTGGGTAGTTTGTACCTGTGGGCTCGGGCTGAGTCCTGGTTGACAGGGTGACATGGATTGACCATTTGCTCCTTGACAGCCAACTCACTGAATGGATCACTTTTCAGAGATCCAGATGCAGGCAACATCTGGCAGACTGGCAGGGTTATTCTGGCTTTCATCCAGAAGTTTCCCCTTTTCATCCCATGTCGATACAGCTGGGACTTGCATCCCTCTGGACATAATCATATGTGCGAACTTTCTGTTTGAAATACTGTTTTCTGGTTTTTAAAACATCATCTTGTGACTTCACAAAAGCAGGATGTTGGTTTTGGTTCTTCTCTGCAATCTGGGCCTGAGAGACATTCAGCTAAGCTAGAGAGAAATCAGGCTTTGATTTCTCAGCAGCCAGAGTTGGGGGGGGGAACCCTTCCTTTCTCCAACTGGAGAAGCTGGGAAGAGGCTGGCTGCAGAAGGGTGTTACAGGTTAGTAGCTGCTGCATGTTCCCTGCAAGGGTTCCTGACTTGGTGACCTGCTCTTCCAGAGGCTTCGAGTGGGTGATTTCAGAGTAACGGAGTTAGGAATTTGTGATGAAGAGGGCTGTGTCAGCTGAGGGCACTCTTGGGCATTAATGAGAGTGAAAATAAATCTGTGGTGGGAAAGTTCCTGGAGCCTTGGGGAGGAAAGGAGTTCAAGACGTCCCAGAGTGAAGATAATGATGGTTTAACAGAAAGTCCTTAGCAAGTACCAATAAGTGAGCAAATGAGGATGACAAGTGAATGAATGAATGAGTATGTAAATGTGTTCATGATGAGTGGGGCTGATGGACTTTGACTTCAGCCTGGATTTGGCAGGATCTGACCCCAAGTACTGACAAGGCAAAGAATACTGTTCTTGTCCACTGGAAGACCCTTCAGCTCAGGATTAGGCAGAGGTAGTCTGGCTGAATTCTTGAACCTTGCCCTCTCACTACACACCCCTCCCCCACCCTGTCCTGCAGGACCCTCTGACCCCTGGGCTCCTCTAGTTCCCGGCTGTGGCAAGGCCTGGAACTCAGGAGACTGCAAAGCTGATGCAGGCTGCAGCCCCAGCACCCCCAAAAGTCTGCAGCTCTCTTCACCTTCCCAACTGCTCCCGCAGCCCTGAGCCACCCCCTCTTCTCTGTTATCACAGTTCTGTGTCCTGGCTTTTTGAGGACTCCAAAGTAAGAGAACTAGGAAATAACTGAAATCTCATTTAGTCCAGCCCTCCCATTTTACAGAAAGGCAAACTGAGGCTCTCGAAGGAATAAAGACTAGCCCCAGGTCACGAGTGAATAGGAGACTGAGCCCTATTATTGTGGGAGGATTTGAGGAAGGTTCCTGTGAGAGCTGGGATAACACTGCACCATTGAGTGGGGTTGGAGGGGGACAGAAGGGGCTGGAGATTCTGGAGCTTGGGTGGTTTTGTCAGGTTTTTCCTGGCTCCTGGTGCCAGGAGCAGCAGTTATGAGTTCCTGGGACCTTGAGTCTCCCAAATGTTTCATGGGAGAGGCAGCAGAGTTGGGGAGAGGTGCTACTTGGGGGTCTGCTCTCCTCTTGGACCTTCTGCTCTAGCAGCTCATCTCCAGCCCTCCATTCCTGTCTCCACAGGCAGCTGCACCATCATGGCAGGTGGGCTGAGGGCCAGCGTCAGACCCTCCCTTCCCACACTGCCAGGGCCTCTGTTCTGGTCCCAGGTGTGGAGGGTACCAAGTGTACCTCCCTCTCCACTATATGCACTTGAGCTGTCAATCAGCAGGATAGCCAGGAAGCCCTTCCCCTGTGCAGGCACTGAAGGTATGTTTCCATCTGGACACCCGAGATGGACACATGGACAGAGGAGCCTGGGGCTACAGCCCCTCGGGTTGCAAATAGTCAGACACATCTAAAGTGACAGCACACGCACCCAAGGTGGTGAAGTTGGGAGTCAGCCCTGGGTGCTTTTTCTCTCCTCCCTTCCCTGGAGCCAGGGTTGTGCCTGTGGCCAGAATGACTCCTGGGGACAGACACTGGGGTGGAAGGTGGGGGGATATGCCCCTGCACCAGTGGAGATTGGGAAGGCTGACTCTAGAACTCTTGAGAGTTTCCAACATGTGAGACTCAAAACCTAAGATAGTGAGATTGGGACTGAGCTTATCAGAAATCAGATTCAAATAACTCCCTTTACTTCTTTTAGCCTTAGTTTTCTTGTTTGCAAATTGGAAATAGTTCCTGAGACGAGAAAACCTGTGTGAAAATCATCTACAAGCTCTAAGTTGCTGCAGAGATGCAGCATCATTCAATCCCTCAGGATGAGAGGATCAAGGTCAGGATCAAGGCTGGGAATGTGAGCGCCCCAGCGGTTGCCAGCATCTCCTTGATGTGCGCTTTCACTGGGTGCTGGCCTCCTGGGCTTTCCTCTAGCCCTGACAGCAGGGGCTAGGGGTGCCCCCAGTGCTCAGAAGGGGAGGTTCCTCCTAAGGTTCCTCACTTTCTTTCTGAGCAATGAGGCTGGGGGTAGAGCCCCTTCCTAGAACTCCATCCCTAACTAGTTGTAGTGTCCCGCATTCCCTGCCATGGGTTTGAGCACTTTGCAGTGTCTGCTTTCTTTCAGGTTTCAATTTACCCTTAAGCTTTTCTTTCATGGTATGGGGCCAAGAAGAGTCTTTGCAGTGTCCCCAGATCCACAGATGAGATCTGGGTGTGTATGGTGAGGGGAAGACGGGGCAGTGGTCTCTGGAGCTTTCCCCAGAGCTAAGAACTGGCAGGTTACCACCTACTATGTCCCAGCGAAGCTAACGGCATCCACCCAGCATATGTTATTTGGCCTTTCCTGCTTCTTGGCTTGATGTTTTATCAGGACCCCACAGTGTGCCCCCACCCAGTTATACATTAACTTCTGAATAGGGATGAAGGGGACCCCCTTCTCCTTTCCCCGTCTCCCCATCTTGGGCAACAGCTAAGAATCAGAGGGTTTAGAGAGCATTTCTCCCTACCCACCATCTGACAGATGGGGGACCACCCAGAGATGTTCAGTGACTTGTTCTAGGTAACGCAGCAGGCTGGTGGCAGGGCAGGTCCCACTGCTGCCCCAGGACCCATCCCCTGCTGATGCCTCCTCCCTTGTCCCTGAGCTTCAGCTCGCAGGAAGCGCTGGCTGGAGCTGGAGAGGAGACACAAGGGGAATTGTTTTACATTTTTGTTAATCGGGTCTCAGAGAGAGAGAAGGGCTCTGAGCTCATCAGCCAGGAAGGAATCCAATTTGGCTTTTATGGCCATGGTTATTGGTTGTATTTTGTGGGGATCTTTTTATTTTTTATTAATCCAGCAGTCTGGGGGCTGGGGAGTGGACTGGTTGCTGGGCCCCTTGGGCCCTCCTGCTTTCTTGGAGTTCCAGGCAGCAGCCAGGGGGAGAGGTGGTGGAAGAAGCAACCTGGACAGTTGGGTCCAGGCATGCAGTGGGGGGTTTTCAGGAACCTTCTGATCCTTCAGGTGAGGGGTGTCTGGGGGCCTGGCTGTATTTCACAGATTCTGTAAATATTGCTGGTTTTATTAAGCTTTTGTGTCTTGTTCTCAGAGATGCAAGACTGCTTGGTGGGTCTGGGCCTTAAAGCCTGAGTTGTGCAGGCAGAACAGAGTGGGGAGGGAGGGACAAGAGTGGGTCAGTGGGTGAGATACTCTGAACAGTGGAGCTCAGTGGCTAAAAGGACAGGCTCTGACTTGGGCCAGCAGAGGCTCAGGTCTCAGCCCGCTCCTGAAAACTGCCTTATAGAGCTGAGGCTGGGTCAGATGAGTCCACAAGCAAAGCACCGGTGCCAGCACACAGCAGCTTGGTGCTGTGCCAGCCCCTTGCACAGGGTCTTCTCTTTTCTTTCGCTGCCTGGCCCCACCAGGAAGAGCTGGATGGCAGACCTGAATGTTATCATTTCTTCCCTCCCAGGGCCAGAGGAAGGGGCACTTTGTTGGAGGACTGAGTCCTGGCCAGAGATCCAGAAGCCTGAGTCCATCCTCAGAGTGGGGCAGGCAGGACTAGCCTGAGGAGAGGCTAGTGTGAGCACCAGCAGGGGGAAGGCCAAAGGCAAAGTCATCTGATGGAGGAAGCCACTGGGAACTGGGAGGGTGGCCAAGGCAGCAGGGTATTGCACAGAATAGTCCTGAACCACCTCCAAAAGAATCACATGGGAGGTGGTATAAATGCAGGTTCCTAGGTACCACCCCCGAGCATGATTGATGTGATCTAGTGCCTGGCCCAGGAGTTTGCATTTTAACAAGCCTGCCCGGCTTCTGATCCATATTAAAGCCTGAGGCTGATGTGTGTGTGTGTGCGTGTTAAGACACTTTAGTCGTGTCCAACTCTTTGCAACCCTATGGACCATAGCCCGCCAGGCTCCTCTGTCCATGGGATTCTCCAGGCAAGAATACTAGAGTGGGTTTCCATTTCCTCCTCCAGGGGATCTTCATAATCCAGGCAGGGATTGAACCCTCCTGTTTAGGCAGGCAGATTCTTACCCACTAGCGTCACCTAGGAAGGAGAGCTGATGTAGCAAAGAATAAGACTCAGTTCTAGCTGACTTGCCAACCTGCCTATGCACATGGGCCGGGTTTGGGGCACTTCTCATCTTTGAGGCTTTTCATGACCGTGACTCAGCAAGCAGGGTGTCACCACCCCATTTTACAGATGAAGAAACTGAGACTTGCCCAAGCCACCCAGCTAGTAGCAGAGGCAGAGTTTGAACTCAGGACTGCTGCTGCCCTTTTTCCCCAAAACCAGGCCCTGGTGCTCTTAGTTCCAGACATCCCTCCTTCTGTTGGGGGACCAGTTCTGTTCCACTGAGCCCACCAGAGACAGAACATGTGGAATGGGGGGAACCTAGGCTGTTGTGACAATTAATGTTGGTTTCTCTGGTGCTGCTATGTTTCCCTGGGTGATATATAGATGAGATCAAAGCTTGTTTGCCTGATATATATCGAGCTGTTGGGCTTACGAGTCAGTGCCCGCAGTTTCCTCACCAGCTGTCAGCCTGGGGAGCCCAGCCGTCCTTCATGTGCTCCATCTTTGCAGCCTGGTCTCTGAGAAATGAGGGGTCTGGACAGGCTCCCACGTAGAGCCCCCCTCCCAACCCTCTTCCCTCTCCCACCCCTACCTGGGCTTACAATAAATAAGCCCAGATTTTCTTTGGGGAAGAAGGGGTCACTCTAAGTTTCCTGCCCTCTGCTGGCACATTTAGCCAATGAGGATGGTGTTTCTTGGGGGGCAGGAGGTCTGATGGGGAGTAAGTAGGTACACGTGTTTGCTTCAGCTGCAGCTGCAAAGCCAGACTTCCTCAGGGCTGGGGCAGGGAGGATGGGAGTAGTAGATTTAGGGTCTTCTTGGGGGAGAGGCTCAGAAAGTCACCCAGCCACACTCTTTCTTCTGTGGATTTGGAGGACCTTTGCTAGCTCTGTTCCCATTTTTGTCTGAGATTCTGGGTAGGACTTGGGGCTTCTTGAGAGAAGTTTCTAGGAGGGTTGTAGGATGCAGATGCTACAGTGGGGCTCCCTGCTTCACTCACACTTACCCTCTAGGGAAATTATATTAGTGAGTGCTCTTCCAGAGAAGCAGAACCAATAGGATGTAGATTAAGTAATTAGGTAGGTAGGTAGTATTAGTTGCTTAGTCATATCCGACTCTTTGTGACCCCATGGACAACAGCCTGCCAGACTCCTCTGTCCATGGAGTTTTCCAGGCAGGAATACTGGCATGGGTTGCCATTCCCTTCTCCAGGGAATCTTCCCTACCTAGGGATTGAACGTGGGTCTCCTGCATTGCAGGCAGATTCTTTAACATCTGAGCCACCAGGGAAGCCCCGGTAGGTAGGTAGGTAGGTAGATAGAGGGATAGAGAAGTTGAGACTTCAAGGTCTGCAGTTGGCAAGCTGGGACCCAGGAGAGCTGATGCTGTAGTTCCAGTCTGTGTCCAAAGGTCTGAGAGCTAGGACAGCTGGTGATGTAACCTCCCATCTGAAAGCCAACAGACTAGAGACCCAGGAGGAGCCAATGTTTCAGTCTGAGTCTGAAGGCTGGAAAAGATCAATGTCCCAGCTCAGGCAGTCAGCAGGGAGCATTCCCTTTCACTTAGCCCTTTTGTTCCATTCAGGTCTTCAACTGATTGGATATGGCCCACCCGCGTTAGGGAGGATCATCTACTTTACACAGTCTGTACATTCAGAATCATGTTTGGTCAGATGCATGGCATCCCATGGGGTTTCCCAGGTGGTGCTAGTGGTAAAGAACCTGCCTGCCAATGCAGGAGACATAAGAGACATGGGTTTGATTGCTGGGTCAGGAAGATCCCCTGGAGGAGGGCATAGCAACACACTCCATTATTCATGCCTGGAGAATCCCACGGACAGAGGAGCCTGGTGGGCTACAGTCCATGGGGTCTCAAAGGACTTGAAGCAACATGGCTGAAGCCACTTAGCACGGACGTGCTGGCATCCCATGGCCCAGTCAAGCTGACATGCAAAATTAACTGTCACACCCATGCTTTCCTTGAAGGGAAGGCCAGGCTTCCAAGACTGCTGGAGCCTTCCTTTGCATCATACCCTGAGCTGCCTGAAACCTACCAAAGGGTGAATTGCTGAGACCTGTGTGATTTCAGGTCTTATGGGGATGCTGCTGCTGCTGCTACTGCTGCTAAGTCGCTTCAGTCATGTCTGACTCTGTGCGACCCCATAGATGGCAGCCCACCAGGCTCCCCCATCCCTGGGATTCTCCAGGCAAGAACACTGGAGTGGGTTGCCATTTCCTTCTCCAATGCATGAAAGTGAAAAGTGAAAGTGAAGTCGCTCAGTCGTGTCCGACTCTTAGCGACCCCATGGACTGCAGCCTACCAGGCTCCTCTGTCCATCGGATTTTCCAGGCGAGAGTACTGGAGTGGGGTGCCATTGCCTTCTCCGGGGATGCTGCAGTCTTGCTAAAAGGCAATGGGTTTCTTCAGTGAGAACCAACACCTCAGTTCTCAAGGAACTCCAAGAATGCTTGGAATGGTAAACAGAACACAGGCTTTAGGATTGGTAGACCTGAGGTTCAAATGCTAGTTCCACCCCTTATTAAGCTGTGTGACCACAAGACAGTCACTTAACCTCTATGATTGTTTATTACTCTGTAAAATAGGGAACTTATAAAGCCTCCCCTCCGGGGCTGATATATGAGAGGGTGTTTGCACACAGTAGATGCACAGCTAATTATGTTAGGCTTCTCTTCCTGGATGTCAGTTTCTGTATTGAGCTAGTTGGACTTTCAGCTTCACCCCATCTGTGTGATTCTGATGCAGTTCTGCCACCGTGTCTGCAGTGTATCTGCAGCCTCCCTGCCTGAGATGGAGTATCCTGGTCTCTGAGAAGAATTTGGAATTCTGGATGGCAGGCACATAGCTGGGGCACATAGAAGGTGGCAGACTCTCAGAAGCTGGGGTATTAGGATTTAGGATAGTGGCACCAAGGAGGGACCAAGTCCTCCTCTTTCCTTTCATCTCTTTCCCACCCAGATGAGCTGAATTCACCAAAGGGGAGATCCATAACCAGGGAGTGGAGAAGGGTACAATATCCCCACTTCAGCACATCGGGAGAAAACGGAGCTGTTCGACTCAAAATACTTCATTTTGAATTTCTGCCTGAATCTCTCAGCCCAAGAGTAAGAGAATCAAAGACCCCAGGATGTTTTCAAGGACCAGGGAGGCAAAACACCCTGAGACAAGAAGAAAAAGCTGATTAGCTCCTAATTGCCGTTAAATTATATATACATATATGTGTTTTAAGCCGAATCTGCATGGCTAATGTGATTTTTTGATTACATTTTAATAGTCTGGCTGGGATGGGGGAATGATGAAGGAAGGGTTCTGTCACCCTTCACCATAAGGAGGGAAGTTGTAAACAGGGATATAGGAAGGCTCGGGGGTGGGTCCACATCCCTGGGATCCTTTCTGGAGAATAGCAAGGCCCAGTATGGGGCTGGGGGTGTCTTTGAGGCAATACTGCTTCCCACCCTAAGTCCCATTCTGTCCGAATGGGGAAGTCCATCTGCCTTGTGACTTGACAAATGCCTCTTTCCTAGACCTTAAAAATAGCTTCCCTGTATTGGCTCTGTGGGTCCCCATGTCATCTTCCCCAGGCCTAGTTGTTCCCTAGGACTGCCCAGTAATGACTTTTAAAATCTTAAAAGAAAAAGAAATATAACCTTGGATAAGACTGTTTGCTGGGCTTCATTTCTAAGCTGTGAAATGAAGTAGTTGGACCAGTGCTCTGAAGCCTTCTGGGTCTGATAAGCCAGGATCTCCTTCCTGGTCATTTTAAAGACCCCCCAACCCCCACCGCGCCCCCCCCCTCCCCCCGTCCATCTCAGGGGAACAGAAGACTCCACAGTGACTCACTCACTGGGCATTTACCACCTCCCGCTCTCCCTAGGTCCTTCTGCTTTCTAACCAGGGTCTCTCTTGCTGCAATACTCCCTGTTTCTTTTTGGAGGACAGAGCCCCACCTCCTCCGATGCCTATTATAGTAACTCCTCAAAGAGTTGAAGGCTGTTAGCAAAATCCCTTCTACACACATACATACATGTCCTATTTTAAACATGTTTTTAAATAACATTTATAATTCTAAAAGGAAGGCTGTACCTGATCATTGTAGAAATATTGGAAAGAGACAAGTATAAAGAAGAAAATAAAAATCACTCATAATTCTCCTAGTCAGAGATAATCACTATTAATGGGTTCTTTAAAATGCATATATATGTAGTTTTGTTTTTTTTTTTCCTGTTATAAAATTGGGATTAGGCTGCAAATGTGGCCTTGGCTTGCCTCAGGCTTGGCCCTTGAAACTGGGCCAGGTTCTTTTTCTCCTAGGCCCCACCCACCCACCCCCACCCCGCCACTAGTGTCTGCTGTTCCCCTTTAGGTGGCTGTCTCATTTGCCTTTCCCAAGAGGAGGGAGACCATGTTCCATGGATGTGTCCACCTTGGTTCATGAGATCCCAGGAGTCCCAGAATTTAATTCTGACTATCTCTGAGTGTGTGTGAGTGTGTGTGACAGACACAGATGGAAAGGGAGGGAGAAAGCACACACGCAGGTCGCTGAGCAGGAACACCCTAATGGGAGATCATACAGGCTGGATCACAGTCCCCGGTGATCACAGTCCGACTTCGGGCTCTTTGTCTGAGCCAGTGACAAATATCAAAGAAGCCATCCTTATCTCCTTTCCACAGAGCAGCTGGAGCTCTTCACTAAGCTAATCAATTCCCATCATTTGAAAAAGGAAAACAAATTTGTGATTTGTTGCCCATCCTGGGAGCGGGTGCTGAGAACAGGGTTGTCAGCTGAGGCATTAGTGTCAGACCCCAGCTGCTAGCTGGGTTGGTGGAGACTCTCAGATTGTACCCATCCCCCCTTGGCCTGCAGACTCGGGCTTCTCAGAGAGTCTGGGGGTATCACAGCTGGAGGGACCTGGGCTTTTACCATTCCACTGCCAGATGGGGGAGACAATATCTCCCATATCCCAGATGGGGGAGACAGGGCACCAAGAGGTGGCCGGGACCAGGGCCACATGGAAAGTTGGAGGCTGAGCTGGGTCTGGAGCCATGTGTGGTATCCCACATGGCAGTTTTTCTTTTCAGGAGTAGACTGGGAAGGAGGGTATGGAAGTGGATGGGGGGAGGGGAGTGACAGTAAAAGAAGCCATCAGGTCTACTTCCTGCTCATCTGTCTCATCCTCTCCAGGATCCTTCACACCCAAGACAGAAGAAACCACACTCTCTGGCCTGTTTATATTATTTGGTATCTGACTGTCCTCTGCCCAAGGAGAATCCAGGCGGTATTTCTACCTAATATCTAACCCAGATGCTTCTGCTGCTTCTGAGATTCGCTTTCCTTCTTTCATTTAACAAATACCCGCGAACTACTGACACACACCCCGGTCCCCAGGCAGGAGTATTTTAGACCATGGGAACCCAGCAGGGAACATGACAGTCAAGTCCCTGCTCCCTTGGAATTTATGTCTACTGGGCTATGGGGCTCTCACTGGGAGACCAAATGGCTGTGCTTAATTTTCTGATCACTTAAATCTAGCAAGCACAGACTGCAGGACACAAAGTCATGTGGGACAGATTTCCATTGCAATTGTTCACTTATTATTGCTATGGAACAGCTAACCCAAAACCTAGTGATGTACGGCAGCTGACATACTATGTTCATGGATACTGTGGGCCAGAATAGAGCACAGGAGAGGGTGGCTTAGCTCAACTCCACAGTTCCCGAGTCTCAACTGGGACAACTAGAAGGTTGGGTATTACTTGGTGGCTAGGGGCCCAGAATCACTGGAGACATTTTCACTCATATCTGGTAGTTGATGATGGCTGTCAACTAGGTTGTCAGCAGGAGCTCCTATGTGTAGTCTCTGCATGGGCTAGTTTGGGTTTCCTTACAGCATGGTGGCTAGGTTCCAGGGATGAATGTCCCAAGAAAGCCAGGTGGAAGCTGCATCTTCATTTTAACCCAGCCTCAGAAGTCACAGAGCATCTAGATTCAAGGGGAGGAATGAAGATATAACTTCTTGGTGGGAGAAGTCTTATTACAGTCACATCATGAGAACATTGAGATGGGAGACATTGTCGTGGCCATCTTTGGCAAATACAATGGGCCACATGGATGTTTTAGGAGTCCAAAGCCTTTTGTGAGGAAGCAGAGTGTAAAAGAACAGTGGCTATCATTTCTCAAGCACTTATACCTCCTAGGCACTATGGTCAGCCTGCTGTTTATATCATCAAGCAACCTCTGTGGTGAGTACTGTTAGCCTTGTCTTGCAGATGGAAAAACTGAAGCTCAGAAATATACTGCCTGCCTTAAGTCATACAACTGGGATTTGCATCCAAGTCTGTCTGCCTCCCAAATCATGACCTTTACCACTGCTACAGTGCCTCTCCCTGCCTGTCCTTGAGTAAATTTTTATCCCAGAAGTGTGGTGAGAAGCTTGAACACATATCTTGGAAGGGGTTGGGGTGGCTAGTGTTCAGATCTGGGAAGTCTTCTTGGCAGAGGTGACACTTGAACAAGGTCTTGAAAGATGTTTTAAACTTGGACTTCTGGGGCAGAAAGTAGCATTCCTGGTGAGGTAACAATGGGCTAGCAGGATCATTCAGGGAGTGCTGACATGACCCAGAATCCTGGTCTTAGACCTACTTACATGCCAACACATTGAAAACTGTACCCTGGGTAAGGGTCTGGGGGCCAGTGGATGGATTTAGTCCCCAGAAAAAATGCAAGCATCCAGTGTCCCTCTCCACTATACTACCATCAACTTCCTCCTTCAGCAGTTAGGGATGGAGTGGAGGCTCCCACACACAACCCCCGCCTCCATGTGCAGATTTGCGTTTGCCCTTTGGAGATAGGGTGAACCTGAGCTGCCTCTGGTTTACTCCCATGAGTTTCTGCTGGTGCAAACTGAGCCTCAGAGCAGGTACCATCCCCTCAGGAGGCTAGGTTTAGGGTGTCAGAAATGAGAAATTTAATTATTGCATCCGTAGGAATCTCTAATATTTCTGGAGCAGTTCCTGCCCCTTCCAGTCTCTCTCCCTTTCAAGTCTTCCTCTCTCATCCACACTTGGCACCCTCTCCCTCACTCTTCTGTTTTTCTCTTCCTTTATTTCCCTATTTGCATCTATCTCCAACCCCTGCCCCCTAACTCCACTCTCCTGTCTCCTGTTTTCAATTTTCTCTGTCTCTCATCTCTCCCAGGTCCTGTCTGTCTTTCTCTCTCTGTTTCCCTCCTTCCCCTCGCCCTCTCTTCTTCACTTTCTTTGGGATGATGGCAGCCTGTTCTCTTCCCGGACAGACCGTCTAATTGAAATGGAGCATTCTAGAGAATGTTAATAGGAAAAGTAGCATTAATTAGCCAATGCTGGCATAATTAGCTTCCTTCTCTCACTGCCTGGCGTCTAACTAGATAATGAGTCTCTTTCCGTCCAAACAGAGGGCAGGCAGGACAAGGGGGCAGGCCATACCTGAGGATACCGGGGGGCCTCCTGCCTTTGGGCCACCCTGCTGGAGTCCTCAGACTGCCCTCTCCTGCCAGGCCCTCCTGCTGCTTGTGCCCACATCTTGGGGAGACAGATGCCCGGCCTCTGTCTGTGCCCAAAGTTTTGACGTCCCTGGAGTTGCATATTAAGTGGTCTGAGCCCGACAAACAGTGGCTGCAGCTGCAGCATCCCAAAGAGGGGGTGGGGAGTATTGAGAGTTCTTGAGGACTATGACAGGCATCTAGTGCTGTCAGAGCCACGTGGGCAATGGCTGAGCACATTACAGTCCCCAGAGAGGAGCAAAGAAATGTATTCATGTGGTATATGATAACAAACAAACCACACAGACTGCAGGGTGCTTCCTCCCTAGACCTTCCCCACAATCGTGTGAGGCAGAAGCGGCCACCTGTGCTTAATAGACAAAAACTCTGAGGCTCACTCCCTTGCCAGTATTCACACTACCAGGACCCAAACAAGGGTCCAGTTCCAGAGAGCGTGTTCTTTCCCTTCTACCCTGATACTTTTGGACAACTTTGTAGTTGCTCATTAAATAAAAGTGATTGCGACGAAGTCACATCTCACATTGGCTTTGAGTTCTAAAATCAGAGAATGCAGCAAAAATTGGGAAATCATGCATAATCAAAATTCCCCTCGAATGTCCCTTTCTTGTGGAGGAATATCTCTTCTGTTTGCAACTGGGCACTGATTCTCCTTTTTCAGTGGCCTTGAAAGCCCTATCTAGTTGGGAGCTGTGACGGGCAAAGAAAAAGGATTTTTTCTTTCTGTTTTGTACACATGTGGTTGAATTCAGTTAAGTGCAGCTAAGTGCCTGTTTGATGCGATTCCATTGTAGGATCTGTCTTGGTTATGAGTGGGCAAGGTTAACACTCGGGGTGGGCGACTGCAGCTATGGGAGCACCATCCTCTCCTTCTCTGTAGCCTGCTCACCCTCTCCCTCTCCTGTAGGCTATGGACTCAGAGGATGACCCCTTGCTGCAAGATGTGTGGCTAGAGGAGGAGCAGGAAGAGGAGGAGGAAACAATGGGTGAGGCCTTTAGGAGGGGCCAGAAGAAGCTGGGGCCCCACGCTGGAGCAGGGAGGCAGTGTTGCTGGCGGCGCTGGACCTTGCCGTCCCGGCCCCCAGCCTCGGGCTTCTGGAGTACCCTGGGCTGGGCCTTCACCAATCCGTGCTGTGCAGGGCTGGTGCTCTTTCTGGGCTGCAGCATTCCCATGGCCTTGTCAGCCTTCATGTTCCTCTACTACCCGCCACTGGACATTGACATCTCCTACAATGCCTTTGAGATCCGCAACCATGAGGCCTCCCAGCGTTTTGATGCCCTCGCGCTGGCGCTCAAATCCCAGTTTGGGTCCTGGGGGCGCAACCGACGCGACCTGGCCGACTTCACTTCTGAGACACTTCAGCGCCTCATCACAGAGCAGTTGCAGCAGCTACATCTAGGGAACCGCTCGCGGCCGGCCGCCCGCGGCCCACACACGGTGGTCGCTGTAGCTACACAGAACGGCTTGTTGTGGGACACCGCCACCGCCCAGAAGCCAACAGCCAATCGAAGCGGGCGTCTAAGGCGAGAGGCTCCACCCCTGGAGAGGCCGGCAGCCAACCAGAGTGAAGCCCCGATAAACCTGGGGCCAGACAAGAGTGGGCGACGTCCACCCAGTTCCCCGCCCCCCACAGCAGCCACGGCCAATCAGAGCTGTGCCCGCCGTGGCGCCTCGCGCTGGGACTACTCACGCTCCTATGTGAGCACCAACACCCAGACGCATGCGCACTGGCGCATCGAGCTCATCTTCCTGGCACGTGGCGACGCCGAGCGCAACATTTTCACGAGTGAGCGGCTGGTCACAATCCACGAGATTGAGCGCAAGATCATGGATCACCCGGGCTTCCGGGAGTTCTGCTGGAAGCCCCATGAAGTGCTCAAGGACCTGCCGCTCGGCTCCTACTCTTACTGCTCCCCGCCCAGCTCACTCATGACCTACTTCTTCCCCACTGAGAGGGGTGGCAAGATTTACTATGATGGCATGGGCCAGGACCTGGCCGACATCCGGGGTGAGCAGCCCTAGGTGGGCTGGGGTGGGGCCTATAGGGACCGGGTCTGAAGGACCCTGGAGGCGGGGCTTGTGGGGGGTGGAGACTGAGAATAGGTGGGGCTTGGGATGAAGGGGCATGGTTAATGAGGTGGGGGCGGGGCTTGGAGGTTAAAGAAGGCTTGACTCTGTAGTACTCTCCAGGTTGGTAAGAGGATGGAGTTGGAATTGGCTGTGAAGTGGAGTCAGGCTGGAGCTGAGTGCTGGGCAGGCCTGCAGGCCATTTATTGAAGAAGGGCAGGGGGAGGGTTGGGTGTGAGATGGGATCTGAGGGAGGCAAGGAAGGAGGTGCATACCTAGATTGATGGAGATTGGGAGTTACGCTATGCCCAGAGTTAGATAAAGCTTGGGCTGGGGCTGGGGCATGACGTTGGTTAGAGGGGAGCTGGCATGTGGTTACAGAGCACTGGGCATTTGGAGAGAGGCTGAGGTTGCAGGAAGATCAAGGTGGATTCGTTTGAGGTACATTAGGGATGAGAGTTGAGAAAGGATGGGGAGGGGACAGAGGCTGGCTGTGGGGGCAGAGCTTCGGTATGTCTTTTAAGGGGGACATGGCAGGGTTCTAAGTAGATGAAGGTGGGACTGGGATGGGAAGGAGTTACAGGACTGCAGAGACTGAGCCTTGGTATTAGGTGAAGTTCAAGCTGAAATGAAGGTGTAAACTTAGTGGGAGCTGCGTGAGCAGATCTTGGGGGGCTGCTCTTTTTGGGCAGCAGTGATTTCTCTAAACCATCCCTCTGTCCTGTTAGAGACAGTTGGAGGCAGCCCAAGCTGGGACAGTTTTCCATTTCCTTAAAAAGGGGGTGAGATGTTCAGGAGGGCAGGATGACCCTGATGGAAGGTTTGTGGGAGCTGACTTACTGAGCTCCTTGGACCTCTTGACCCCTGCCCCTGCAGGCTCCCTAGAGCTGGCCATGACTCACCCAGAGTTCTACTGGTACGTGGACGAGGGCCTCTCCGCAGAAAACCTCAAGAGCTCCCTCCTACGCAGCGAGATCCTCTTTGGAGCACCCCTGCCCAACTACTACTCTGTGGACGATCGCTGGGAGGAGCAGCGGGCTAAGTTTCAGAGCTTTGTGGTCACCTATGTGGCCATGCTGGCCAAGCAGTCCACTAGGTAGGCAGTCCAGCTGCATCTGATGTGTGCCTGTCCTTGTTTGAACCAGGAAAGGGCTGTATTAAGGTAGGGAATTGGTTTCCAGGTGGTTCTTTCTCATACATCCCAGATCCCCTTCTGCAACCTTTTCCCTGGAAGTCTTTCTTTTCAAATCAGAGGCAGAGCCAGATACATCCTCATCATCACTCTGACAGATGAAAGGACGCTTTTCTTGATCAGTGCTAATGGTTAGTGAATATGACAGCTTTGGAGAACTTCTGCCCTGGAGGTCTTGGGTATTGATTTTCTCCTGCAATGGTGCTAGAAGGCTTTCTGGAAAGAGTATTAACCAGGGAGTAAGGAGTTCCTCTCTGCCTTTACTATCCAAGGAGATAGTGGGCAAGTCACTTCACTTCTCTGGGCCTCTGTTACTGCTAAAATGGGAATGATTTGTCCTGCTACCCTTCTGCGGTCATTAGAAGGAGATGAGTTAAGAGATGTGACAGAGATTTTGGGCAGTAGGTGCTCTGATTGTCTTCCAGTCCTTGGGATGTGTGTCTGAGAAACAACTGGGCCCCTCCCCACCAGGTAAAATCATTTGATTGTTCATCTGTCAGTCCTGCGGGGTAATAACTCTAATGCCTTTCAGTCTCTTGCCCTGACAAGTCAACCCCTGGCACAGGAGGAATCATTCTGTCTGAAAGACCCTCGTTCCTTTATTGAACAGCTACTGTAATAATCAAAGCTAACATTTATTGTGCTTGCCCCGTGCCACATACTGTCCTAAGCCATTTATACACACCATCTAACTTAATTCTTACACCATCCTGACGAGAGAGGAGCTGTTAGGATTTTCTCTATCCTATAGATGAGGAAACTGAGGCACAGTACAATTAAGTAAACTGTCAAAAGTTTTGAGGCTCATCAGTGGTGGAATGGGATTAAAATCCAGGGTTTCTAATGCAGTGCCCTAGCGCTATGTGTTTTTACAGCAGTTGCTGTACTGAGTCTTCTTGCAGCTGTGCTTCATTGCCAGGCAAACCCCTGTTCATCTACTAAGATCCAACCTGGCTATTTTTTTACTTGAGATTGCCTTAAATTATCACCATACCCATTTCCACAGACTCTTTGCTTCTCCATAAGACAGGCACAGGCTTTGTAGTAAGATATATCTGGGGTCAGATCCCAGTTACTCCACCTAGGTGGGAGTTTCAACGGGCTGTTTCACCTCTCTGAGCCTCAATTTCGTCATAGTGCTTGTCACTCTGTATTTTACTTTTTTAATTCCTTGTCATTCAAAGTGCAAGTCGAATTAGCATTAACATCACCTGGAGACTTGTTAAAAATGTAGAATATCAAGGCTTTCCCCAGACCTATAGAGTTTGCAGGTGACTTATTTGGATATATAAGTCTGAAAAAGTTCTGGTTTAATTATTTCTCAGTAGAGAGTGAGTTTGTTGAGGACTGGGATTGTTACTGCTTCCTTTTCTGTAGGCGTAGCCCCTAGCACAGTACCTCTTTGTCTGAGGAATGAATGGGTGGCTGGCTGGATGGAGGTACCTTAGGGAATGGTCCTTGGCTGGGTTGGGAATCTGGGAAGGGCTGGCTGTAGAAGGAGCTTGAAGATTTTAGATACCAACAGTTAACTTCTGCTTAATACATTCAGCTGCTGAGACAAAACCCCTGTCCTGCGTTAAAAAAAAACAATTCTCTTTCCCTTACCATCCCCCTAGAGCTTCATAGGAATGGTGATAACCAGGGCCTCTGTAGTCTTGACGTTAATGCCTTTAGATCAATAAAATCTTTTTTTTTTTTTTAATCAGTCTATTACTTGTTACCTGAGAAATGACAACATACATCTTGACTTATTACAAAGAATACTACAAATTATCACTTTTACTGCTTCTCTGATAATACCAGAATCTTAGAACTCATTCATTGCATTTATACCCCTTCAGTCTTTTGCCTTATTGTTACATGCATTTTAATTCTATATACATTTTAAACCTCATAAGACATTACATTTTTATTTTACTCAGTCAGAATCCATATTTACTCACATATTTATGTTTTCTTTTGCTCTTCATTACTTTCTACAATTTCATGTTTCCCTCTGGGATCATTTTTCTTGTATCTGAAGAATTCTCTTTAGTATTTTTTTTTAGTGCAGGTTTGCTAGTGATAAATTCTCTGTTTGTCTAGAAGGCATCTTTATTTTACTTTCATTTTTGAAATATATTTCTTCTGGTATAGAATTTACAGTTATTTTCTTTAATACTTTAAAAGATATCAGTCCATTGTGTTTTGACTTTCATCATTTTGGAGGGGGGGAGTCAGCTGTAAATCTTTTTGTTGCCCCTTTGAACAATTGTCTTTTTTTTCCCCTGGCTACTTTTAAGATTTCTCTTTGTTTTTGGTTTCAACAATCTTACTACTGTATTTTGATACGGTTTTCTTTGTATTTGTTCTGCTTGAGGTGCACAGACCTTGAATCTGCTGGTATATAACTCATCACTTTCAGGAATTTCTGGGCTATTATGACTTCAAATATTGCTTCTACCCCATTCTCTGTCCTATCTCCTTTAAGGATTCTAACTACATAAATGTTAGATATTTTCAAAGTCTCATGTGTTTTCTTTTATTTATGACTATGATAATAAAATATGGGAGCTGGAAAGATAAGCTGAAGAGTCTGGGTAATCAGCATGCTGCTCTCTTCATTTTAAAAATTTAATTAAAAATTTTTAATATAATTTTAAAAGTTACACTCCATGTACAGTTATTGCAAAATATTGGCTATATTACCCATGCTGTACAATACATTCCTATAGCTTATCTTATATGAGTCCCATATGTTCTCAGGTTTTTCTTTGCTTTGCATGTTTTGGTTTAGATATTCCAATTCACTGATCCTGTCTTCCGTTGTATCTAATTTGATGTTTAACATCTCTTGAGATTTCAAAGTTAATGTTTTTCTGTTGAGGATTTCCAGTAATTCTTTATTATAGATCTAAATCCTTGGTGAAATTTTTCACCATTTAATTTATTTGGTGCATATTCTCCTCTGTGTTCTGAAGCATATTAAGTTAGATTATTATGGATGAAAGTAAAAGTAGCTCAGTCACGTCCAACTCTTTGCAACCCCATGGACTATACAGTCCATGGAATTCTCCAGGCCAGAATACTGGAGTATTCCCTTCTCTGGGGGATCTTCCCAACCCAGGGATTGAACCCAGGTCTCCCACATTGCAGACCAATTCTTTACCAGCTTAGGTTATTATGGATATCTTTTGGTTTTTTCCCTGTGGTCTGTTCTTTCACTTGGTTTTTGGTCATGTGGTCTTGCCTGTGGGTATGCCTGGTAATTTTTACTGAGTAATGAATATTGTATGTAAAAACATAGAGGTCCAGATGATGTTATTTCTTCCAGAGAAAGTTTATCTTTCCCTCCACTAGGCAGATGGTGTTGTGGCTGATCACCTTAAACAAACAGCAGATACACAGAGTTGAGGCTGGTTTGTAGTCCTGAAAAGTCACAGCCTACCTCCAGTTTGCCCTTGGTTCTCTGGGATTTTCACCTGAGAGCCTAGTGTATTCTGCAGAGCCCATTTCCCCTGACATGTTCCAAACCCTAAGCTTTGTCTCTCAAAAGAGCTAAAAATATCTCTTCTCTGGTTTTTCTGAGGCTTTCTGCTTAAGTTTGTAGCCTCATACTCTAGACTGCCCCAGTATTTGGCAGAAGTGCTGCAGAAGAAACTGGTTTTATGCTTTGCTGGTCTGCAAGTCTCTACCCACAGCTCTGCTAGTTTTTCTGACTCCCTGCTTAGATTTTCAGCCTCCTGCCTGTGTTCAGAATTAGCAGATACCTCCAGGGTAAACACAGCTGTAGAAGGGAAGCTTATCTTTTGTAGGTTCTTCCCTTTCTAGAGTCTCAGCTCTCTAGTTTCATTGCTTCAGGAAATCTCTAATGTCATCAAGTAGATGATTTCTCAGTTTTATTTGATTTCTTAGTAGTTCTAAGCAGGAATATTGGTCTTGCATGAGCTATTCCTTTCTACTCAAGAGTAGAAGTTTGGGCCTATGTCTTTTTATAGCTGGAAACTAAAAGAGGACCTAGAACCTAGAAAGTGTTCTATAAATGCTATACAAATGAATGAATGAATGAACAATTGACCAAACTTTCAGTTTTCTATTCTAATGAAAGCTCAATTAACCCTTTGTTGAATTTAATTCAAAAAAGTAGTCAATCCAAAGATCTTTTCTACATTTTTTTAAGTGTCCTGTTTGACTTTTTAAAACAGCTTTGAGTTGATATTCACTAGCTGCATATATTTAAAGTTTACAATTTGATTAGTTTTGACCCATGTATACACTATGAAACCTTTATCACAATCAAGTTAATGAATGGATCCATCACCCTCAGAAGTTTACTCATGTTCCTTTGACAGTCACTCCATCCTGCCTCACCTTCCTTCCCATTCCACCCCAGGACCACTTTCTCTTTTCTATCACTATATATTGGTTTTCATTTTCTGATTTTGTATATATGGCATCATATAGAATGCACAGTTTTGACTGATCTCATTCACTCAGCCTAATTGTTTTGAACTGTATCCATGTTGTTGCATGTATTGACAGTTTATTCTTTTTAAGTGCTAAGTAGTATCACTGTGTGGAGATGCCACCTTTTGTTCATCCACTCACTTCTTTATGGGTATTTGGGTTATTTCCAGGTTTGGCTATTGTAGATAGAGATGCTACAAAGCCTTTGTGTGAACAAATGCCTTCATTTGTCTCAGATAAATATCTGGGAGTGGTATGACTAGATCATATGATAGGTGTATATTTAACTTTAAAAAAAAACCATGAATGTATTTTTTTTTAAGATTTTTTTATGTGGATCATTTGTTTAAAATCTTTTTTGAATTTGTTACAATACTCCTTCTGTTTTATGCTTTGGTTTGTTGGCCGCATGGTCTGTGAGATTTGAGCTCCCCCACCAGGGCTTGAACCTACACCCCCTGCACTGGAAGGCAAAGTCTTAACCAATGAACTTCAGGGAAGTCCCCATGTGAGTTTAACTTTTTAAGAAATGTCAGATTGTTTTCCAAATTAATTGTACCATTTTACATTCTCACCCAGTGTATAAGAATTCCAGTTCCTCCACAAACTCTCTAACACTTGATATGGTCAGTTTGAAAGTGAAAGTGTTAGTCACTCAGTTCTGTCCAACTCTTTGCGACCCCATGGACCATAGCCCACCAGACTCCTCTCCAAGGGGTTCTTCCTGACCCAGGGATTGAACCTGGGTCTCCTGCACTACAGGCATATTCTTTACCATCTGAGCCACCAGGGAAGTCCATGGTCATTTTAAAAAGTCTAAATTAGCCATTCTGTGTAGTGATATGTCATTGTGATTTTAACTTGGATTTCCGTACTTCCTAGTGATGTTCACATGCTTATTTGACATCCATTTGTCTTTGTTGGTGAACAATTTAGATCTTTTGACTATTTTAATACTGGCTTTACATTTAGTTCTGTGATATTCCATTTTTCGTTCATCTTTGTATATGGTGTAAGACATACACTACATATACTTTATATATAGCATAACATGCTGATATTTATTATTTTGTATAGATAGCCAGTTGTTCCAGCATCATTTGTTTAAAAGATCATTCTTTCTTCACTGAATTGGCTTAGAATCTTGGACAAAAGTCTTTTGTCTATATATATGTGGGTCTATTTCTGGACTCTGTTCTATTCCATCAACCAATTTTTTACTTTTTATTTACACATTGGTATTACACTGTCTTGATTATGGTAGCTTTATGCCATGTCTTGTCCAAGTGTTGGTCTTCCAACTTTTTGTTCTTTTTCAAAGTTATTTTAGTTATTCTGGGGCCTTTACATTTCCCTATGAATTTTATTTTGTGTTATTTATTTATTATTTCTTAATGGTTGGTTCTCTTTTTTTTGGGGGGGCCATACCATGTGGCATGCAGGAGCTTAACTCCCTGACCAGGTTGGAACCCATGCCCCGTGCAGTGGAAGTACAGAAAACTAACCACTGGACTTCCAGGGAATCCCCTTCCAGTGAATTTCAGAAGCAGCTTATCCATTTCTCCAAATAAAAGTCCACTGGGATCCTGATTATGTTTATGTCAAATACTTGGATCAATTTGAGGAGAAATGACATCTTAACAGTATTGAGTCTTATGACCAATTAACCTGGTGAATCTGATATCTTTTGTCAGATTTGTCCCTATTTCACATTCTTATTCTATTGTAAATGATATTTTTAAAAATTTCCTTGTTAGTTGAAAGTATATCAGTTGTTAGTTGCTTGTATTGGGTTGACCAAAAAGTTTTTTTGGGTTTTTCTATACCATGTATGGATGTGAGGGTTGGACCATAAAGAAAGCTGAGTGCTGAAGAATTTATGCTTTTGAATTGTGATGCTAGAGAAGACTCTTGAGAGTCCCTTGGACTGCAAGGAGATCAAATCAATAAATCCTAAAAAAAAATCAATCTTGTATATTCATTGGAATGACTGATGCTGAAACTGAAGCTCCAATATTTTGGCCACCTGATGCAAAGAACCAACTCATTGGAAAAGACCCTGATATTGGAAGGATTGAGGGCAGAAGGAGAAGAGGGCAGCAGAGGATAAGATGGTTAGATAGCATCACCAACTCAATGGACATAAATTTGAATAAACTCTAGGAGATATCGAAGGACAGGGAAGCCTGGTGTGCTACAGTCCATGGGTTCACAAAGAGTCAAACAAGACTTTGTGACTGAACAACAACAATACCATGGAAAGCCCAGATGAACGTTTTGGCCAACTCAATATATAGAAATATAATTGACTTTGGGTCCTGCGACCTTGATAAGCTCCCTTATAAGTTCTAGAAATTTTTTCATAGGTTCTATTTAATTTTCTACATAATCAATCATGTCTTTTGCTAATAAAGATAGTTTTACTTCTTCCTTTCCAATTTGGATTTCTTTTACTTCTTTCTCTTGCCTGAATGCACTGGCTAGAACCTCCAATACAATGTTGAATGAAAGTGATGAGAATGGACAACCTTTCATTATCCCTGACTGAAGTCTGTAGGTGTTTTTCTAGATGTCTCTTATCAGGTTACAGAGAAGGCAATGGCACCCCATTCCAGTATTCTTGCCTGGAAAATCCCATGGATGGAGGAGCCTGGTAGGCTGCAGTCCATGGGGTCGCTAAGAGTCGGACATGACTGAGCTACTTCACTTTCACTTTTCACTTCCATGCATTGGAGAAGGAAATGGCAGCCCACTCCAATGTTCTTGCCTGGAGAATTCCAGGGACGGGGGAGCCTGGTGGGCTGCCGTCTATGGGGTCGCACAGAGTCGAACACGACTGAAGTGACTTATCAGGTTAAGGAAGCTCCCTTCTATTCCTAATTTGCTGATAAGTTATTTTTTTAAATCGCTAATGAATATTGGACTTATCTCAAATATTTTTCTGCATCTAGAGAGAGAACATACATTTTTCATTTTTAGTTTAATATGATGAATTTAATATATTAATTGAGTTTTAAAGTTTAAACCATCCTTGCATTCTTGGGGCAGATCGCCCTTGGGATTATCCTTTTTATATAGTGTTAGATTCTATTCGTATTCTTTGTTCATTGGCATGTTAATGATGGATACTGGGCTGTAGTTTTCTTGTAGTATCTTTGTTTGATTTTGATATCAAAATGTCTTCAAGAATGAGGTAGGAAATATTCTCTTCAGTTTTCTGGAAGGTATGTATGGAACTGGTATTATTCTTCCTTAAATGTTTGGTAGAATTTATCAATGCAACTGTCTGAATTTGGAGTTTTCTTTAGGGGAAGGTTTTAACTATAAATTCAATTCTTTTTGATTAAAAAAATGTTTGGGGCCATGCCATGTAGCATGCAGGGTATTAGTTCCCAACCAGGGATCAAATCTGTGCCCCCTGCAATGAAAGTACAGAATCTTAACCACTGGATTGCCAGGAAAGTCCCTACAAACTCAATGTTTAAATATACATATAGAGCTTCCCTAGTGGCTCAGACGGTAAACAATCTGCCCATAATGTGGGAGACCCGGATTTGATCCTGGGGTCAGGAAGATCCCCTGGAGAAGGGAATGGCTACCCACTCCAGTATTCTTGCCTGGAGAATTCCATGGACAGAGGGGCCTGGCGGGTTGCAGTCCATGGGGTTGCAAAGAGTCAGACACAACTGAGCAACTAACACTTTTGTAGGACTATTAAAGTTATTTCTATATTCTTACACAAGCTTTGGTAGTATATTTCATGAAATTTGTCCATTTCATTTAAATGGTAAAAATTTGTTGGTGCAAGGTCAGTTCAGTCGTTCAGTCGTGTCCGACTCTTTGCAACCCCATAAATCACAGCACGCCAGGCCTCCCTGTCCCTCACCATCTCCCAGAGTTCACTCAATCTCATGTCCATCAAGTCGGTGATGCCATCCATCCATCTCATCCTCTGTCGTCCCCTTTTCCTCCTGCCCCCAATCCCTCCCAGCATCAGAGTCTTTTCCAATGAGTCAACTCTTAGAATGAGGTGGCCAAAGTACTGGAGTTTCAGCTTTAGCATCATTCCTTCCAAAGAACACCCAGGGCTGATCTCCTTCAGAATGGACTGGTTGGATCTCCTTGCAGTCCAAGGGACTCTCAAGAGTCTTCTCCAACACCACAGTTCAAAAGCATCAATTCTTCAGCACTCGGCTGTCTTCACGGTCCAACTCTTGCATCCATACATGACCACTGGAAAAACCATAGCCTTGACTAGTCGGACCTTTGTTGGTGCAAGGTCATTCATAATAAATATTCCCTTATGAGTGGTATCACCTCCTTCATGTGTGTCTTATCTCCTTTTTTCATGATCAGTCTGGCTAGAAATTTATCAATCTTATTGGGCCTCTCAAAGAGCTAGATTTTGGTTTCTTTGATATTTATTGTCTTTCTGTTTGTTTATATACTTATACTCTGATCTACATTATTTCCCTTCTTCCATTTGCATTATGTATAATTTTCTCTTGTTTTGCTTTCTTGCAGCAGAAGCTGAGGTCATTGATTCGAAAACTGTATTCTTTTCTAATACAGGTGTTTATTGCTATAAAATTCCCCTTAAGCGTCATTTTAGCACATCTCACACATTTTGACATGTGCTTTCATTTTCACTCAGTTCAAATACTCTCAATTTTCCCTTTTGATCTCTTCTTTGATCCCTATATTATTTAAAAGTTTGTTAGTCTCCAAATGTTTAGGAATTTCCCAGATAGTGTTTTGTCACTAATTTTTAATTTAATTCCATTGTGGTCATAGAACATACTTTTTACGACTTAAGTTATTCTAAATTTTCTGAGTCTTATTTATGGTCTAGAGTGTGGTTTGTCCTGATGAATGTTGCCTATGCACTTAAATGTATTCTGCTGTTATTGGGTGGAGTGTTCTATAAATGTCAATTAAGTCAGGTTGGTTGATTGTGTTGTTAAAGTCTTCTGTATCCATACTGATCTTCTGTCTAATTGTTCTAGCAGTTATTGAGAAAGGGATTTTGAAATGGCCAACTATGATTGCAGGTTTGTCTATTTCTTTCTTAATTTCTGTCAGTTTTTGCTTCATGTATTTTAAAACTCTGTTATTAGGTCCAAAGCAATTAGTATTGTTGCATTCTTTTAACGAACTGAGCCCTTTATAATTTTTAAATGACTTTCTTTATTTATAGTAATATTCTTTGCTCTGAAATTTATTTCATTTATTATTAATTTAACCACTCCAGCTTTCTTTTGATTCATGTCAGCATGGTACTTTTTTCTGTACTTTATTTTTAACCTATTTGTGTCAACATTGAATGTGAGTTTCTTATAGGCAGCTGGGTCTTGATTTTTTAATCTAATCTGACTGCCTCTGCCTTTTATTTGGGATATTTAGACCTTTTGCAAGAGGCAGTGATTAAGACCATCCCCAAGAAAAAGAAATGCAAAAAGGCAAAATGGTTGTCTGAGGAGGCCTTACAAATAGCTGAGAAAAGAAGAGAAGCTAAAGGCAAAGGAGAAAAGGAAAGATATACCCATTTGAATGCAGAGTTCCAAAGAATAGTAAGGAGAGATAAGAAAACCTTCCTCAGTGATCAATGCAGAGAATAGAGGAAAATAATAGAATGGGAACGACTAGAGATTTCTTCAAGAAAATTGCTTTTTCCAGTGGTCATGTATGGATGTGAGAGTTGGACTATGAAGAAAGCTTAGCCCCAAAGAATTGATGCTTTTGAACTGTGGTGTTAGATAAGACTCTTGAGAGTCCCTTGGACTGCAAGGAGATCCAACCAGTCCACCCTAAAGGAAATCAGTTCTGAATATTCATTGGAAGGACTGATGCTGAAGCTGAAACTCCCATACTTTGGCCACCTGATGCGAAGAACCGACTCATTGGAAAAGACCTTGATGCTGGGAAAGATTGAAGGCAGGAGGAGAAGGGGATGACAGAGGATGAGATGGTTGGATGGCATCACCAACTCTGTGGACGTGAGTTTGAGTAAGCTCTGGGATGGACAGGGAAGCCTGGCATACTGCAGTCCATGGAGTCTCAAAGAGTCGGACATGACTGAGGGGCTGAACTAAACTGAGACCTTTTACAGTTAGTATGTTGTTAACATGGTTAGACTTAAGACAATTTTATTTTATTCTCTTTGCCCCATATATTCTTAGTTCCTTTTTCCTCTCTCTGCCTTCTTTTGGACTGAGAATTTTTTATTATTCCATTTTATTTCCTTTGGTTTTTTTTAGCTATAAATATTTAATTTAGGAAATGGTAACCCACTCCAGTATTCTTGCCTGGAGAATCCCATGGATGGAGGAGCTTGGTGGGCTACAGTCCACGGGTCACAAAGAGTTGGAAAACAACTGAGCGACTTAACTCATTTTCAGGGTTTATAGTACACATCCTTAAGTTATCAGTGTACCTTCAAATGATGTTAAACCACTTCATGTATCAGTTCAGTTTAGTTCAGTCACTCAGTTGTGTCCGACTCTTTGTGGCCCTATGAATTGCAGCATGCCAGGCCTCCCTGTCCATCACCAGCTCCCTGAATTTACTCAAACTCATGTCCATCGAGTCAGTGATGCCATCCAGCCATCTCATCCTCTGTCATCCCCTTCTCCTCCTGCCCCCAATCCCTCCCAGCATCAGGGTCTTTTCAAATGAGTCAGCTCTTCACATGAGGTGGCCAAAGTATTGGAGTTTCAGCTTTAGCATCAGTCCTTCCAATGAACACCCAGGACTGATCTCATTTAGGATGGACTGGTTGGATCTCCTTGCAGTCCAACTTCATGTATAGTGTATAGTGTATACTATATATGAATAGTATACCACCATTTCCTTTCTCCTGACCTTTATACTATTGTCATATATTTTATTTTCATATATGTTATAAGCCCCACACTACATTACTGTTATTTCTGTTTAAATGGTCAGCCATCATTTTAAAAGATTTATGTAATAAGACATTTTTACACACTTATTCATGCTGTTACCATCTCTGGTCCTTTTTATTCCTTTGTGTAGGTGTGTACTTCCATTTGTAATAATTTGCCTTCTCCCTGAAGAATTTCCTTTAACATCTCTTGTAATGAAGGTGTACTGAAGATGAATTCATTTGGGTTTTGTATACTGAAAAAAAAAATCTTTATTTTACCTTTGTTTTTGAAATATATATTTCAAATGATAGAATTCTGGGCTGACTTTTTTCCTCAGTCGGTAAAGGATCTTGCTCCACTGTCTTCTCACTTGCATTGTTTCTGAAGAGAAATCTCCTGTCATTCTTACTTTCGTTCCTCTTTTTCCCTCAGTCTGCTTTCAAGATTTTATCTTGGTCACTTATTTTGAGCGATTTGATTATGATGTGCATTGTTGTTTTAGTCAACGATTTTTTGTGCTTGGGGGTCTGCTGCTCAAGCTTTTTGAATCAAGGGGTTTATCATTTTCATCAAGTTTGGGAAACTTTCAGGCTCTTTTAAGATGTCTGTTAACCCATATATTGCTTGCTCATTCACTCATTTGTGTCTCTTTGCGACCCCATGGGCTGTAGCCAGCCAGGCTTCTCTGTCCATGGAATTTTCCAGGCAAGAATACTGGCGTGGGTTGCCATTTTGTACTCCAGGGGATCTTCCTGACCCAGTGATTGAACCCATGTCTCTTGTGTCTCCTGCTCTGGCAGGTGGGCTCTTTACCATTGCACCATATATTAGGATGCACCAAAGCCTGGAAGCTTTCTCAAGCCAGTATGTCAGAGTGACCATAAAGCCCATTTTATTTATCTCTTAGAGATCACCATTCTTTGTTGTCATGTCCAGAATCTTGTTTCATGTATTTTCTCTCTCTCTTTTTTTAATTGTTAGTTTCACGAGAGGAAATGTAGATTTCATCTTGTTACTCCTCTTGACCAGGAACAGATCTCACCCCTCTTGGTATTTTAAAAATCAACTTCACCAACCTGGTTAAGTTTTTCTAATAGCTTCTGTTAAATGGGCACTGAATAGCACTGTAAGACTTGAGTATCTGGAAGCTGATTTGAATTTAGAATTTTGTTGTGAACAATTGAGAATTGAGGATAATGAGAATGACATAGAATTCAGCTATAATTGACTATTATCTGTGTGGAGCAGCAATCTCAACCTCACTGATAATTCAGTCCCACCCGAGACATGCTGGTTTCACTTGTCTAGAGTATGACCTGGACATCAGGATTCTTGAAAGCCCCCAGGTGACCATAATGTACAACCAAGGTAAAGAGCCACTGAGGAGGTATATGGTTCGTGGTCCTCCTCCATCTCTGATCCACTCTGTCTTTCCTCCCTCTGTGTCCTCCCTTCCCAGCAAAGTCCAGGTCCTGTATGGGGGCACAGACCTGTTTGATTATGAGGTTCGCAGAACCTTCAACAACGACATGCTCCTGGCCTTCATCAGCAGCAGCTGTATCGCTGCCCTCGTCTACATTCTCACCTCCTGCTCAGGTACGGTTTCTCCAGCAGCACCGCATGGAGCCAGCCCTTTCGTTCCTCCCAGTGTGCTTCTCTCTGGACAAAGCCTTCCTGCTTGGGAATGCCGCAAATGGGCTTGAATCCACTGTATCAGAGCTGGCGGTGGGACAGCTGCTCAGACATCACCTTCTAACCCCGGGCAGGGTGACTGAGGTGCAGAGGCAGACTGGGCCATGCCCCAGGGCCCGCTCCCCAAGGACCTCCTACAGTTGAACCTTTTGTTCTTTGACGGTCTTTTTCTTGTTGATAAGCTTTGTGGAGTCTGGAGTATTGGACACTTTATGGATTACTCCTTAGCCTGTTTATTATTATAATTTAGTATTTATTTATTTGGCTGTAACGGGTCTTGTGAACCGTGGGATCCTCATTGTGTCGTGCGGGATCTTTTGTTGCAGTATAAATTGTTTGTTGCAGCTCATGGGTTTCTCTATAGTTGTGGCTCACGGGCTCTCTAGTTGATGGTGCGTGAGCTCCAGAGCGCATGGGCTCAGTAGTTGCCACACACCCACTTAGTTGCCCTGTGGCATGTGGGATCTTAGTTCCCCAACCAGGGATCAAACCTGCATCCCCTGCACTGGAAAGTAGCTTCCCAAGCACTGGACCACTGCCAGGGAAGTCCCACCCTTAGCCTGTTTTAAAGTCCCAGCTGCCATTAGACTCCCAGTTCACTTTTCCACTGTCCTCTCCCCATGCACCCTAGCTGCTGCTTTCTGTGTATACAGGAGGTGCTCTTCATTGGCCAAGTGAATGAGAGATTGGTCATACCTTCAAAAATGGAAAAGACATTCACTCATCCATGTAACAAATATTAACTGGGCACCAACTATGTGCCAGATGCTCTCAGGTGCCAGAGTTCTAGTAGTGAACATCACTGATGTACTTCTTGCCTCCTGCTGCTGCTGCTAAGTCACTTCAGTCGTGTCCAACTCTGTGCGACCCCATAGATGGCAGCCCACCAGGCTCCCTCGTCCCTGGGATTCTCCAGGCAAGAACACTGGAGTGGGTTGCCATTTCCTTCTCCAATGTATGAAAGTGAAAAGTGAAAGTAAAGTCGCTCAGTCGTGTCCAACCCTCAGCGACCCCATGGACTGCAGCCCACCAGGCTCCTCCGTCCATGGGATTTTCCAGGCAAGAGTACTGGAGTGGGGTGCTATTGCCTTCTTGCCTCCATGGAACCTCTAATTTACTGGGTGACAGATGTTAAAAATATAATGATTCCCTATTAGCATATGAAGTAAGCTCTGCAAAGATGAGGGCCCATGAACAACCTGACTTACTCATCAAGGGCTTCATCTGCTACTCAGGCCTCCTGCCCAGCACCTTCTCTGGGCATAGAGAACTATACTGGGCTCAAATGGGGTGGTGAAGGTGCCCCTGGGGATGGGGGTGTATGAGGCAGGACCAAACCAGGGCCAGAGACACTGTGTCTGTGTCTGTGTTCTGTTGGGTCCCCCCACTCCATTCCCTGTGCTTCTTGCCCTGCCCAGTGTTCCTGTCCTTCTTCGGGATTGCCAGCATTGGCCTCAGTTGCCTGGTGGCGCTCTTCCTGTACCACGTGGTCTTCGGTATCCAGTACTTGGGCATCCTCAATGGGGTGGCTGCCTTTGTGATAGTGGGCATCGGTGAGTTGATTCTGTTGCCATGGTAATGGGCCTCCCACTTGGAAATTTGACCCCCAAAGGGCCTTTTACAGGATGCAAAGTCTGGCTTCCATGGGGGCTCTAAAAAGTCCTCTCTCAGACCTCAGAGCCTTGGACTTGGGGTGGAGGGTGGGTAGAGTATGAGTGGTGAGTGATTCTGGGCATATGGTGGGTGGAACCCCCCAGAGGTGGAAGGAGTGGGTGGATATGCTGGGTAAAGAAAGGTTAAGCATGGTGGGAAAGGTGAGGGGTGGTGAAGATTTGGAGGAAAGGATCTAGTTCTGGTGAGGGAGGGGGCCGTGCAGCATGAGAGTGGGTCTTGGGTTCATGGCCCAGGTTGGATCTGACCTGGAGACAGCAGAGTAACCCAGCTGGCCCGGCCCCCCTCCCATAGGCGTGGACGACGTCTTTGTGTTCATCAACACCTACCGCCAGGCCACCCACCTGGAAGACCCTCAACTGCGGATGATTCACACCATCCAGACGGCAGGCAAGGCCACCTTCTTCACCTCACTGACCACGGCCGCCGCCTATGCGGCTAACGTCTTCTCCCAGGTGGGAGCCAGCCCTCCAGCCTGGCCTGGCGTCCCCTGCCCCCCACCCCTGCCCATGCATACCTGGACCCTGGTCTCCGCTCTTCCCACCCACCCCTTCTCTTGGGGCCACGCAGTTTCCACCTCAAGGTACTTGCCACGTCCCTAGAGTCCATGTTTTGTTACTAATCACCATCACCAGAACTTAACAAATGGGAGAATTCTAGTGATACAAATTGTGTTTCTTATTGATGCTCATTACTGATAATCCACTCTCAGCCCTGAAGGGCATTTAGCAGTTGTTTCCAAAGGTCCCCCAGCTGCTACATGGTAAGCCTGCCCATGACTCCTGACCCCAGTGCAGGGCCCTCTCCACCCACCAGCTGCATACAGCATTGTTATCCCTCACATGCACTTCCCTCTTGCTGGCCCCACACTCCTTCCTGTCTGAGCTGGGCTTGAGAGAAGGATCCTAGGCCAGGTCCTGGGTGCCAGCAGAGCCTGAAAGGCAGTGAGCCTGTCTGAGTCTGAGAGGTCTTATGACCTGGACTGAGGATCCTGTCTAGAAACCGCTAGATGCTCTGGGATTCTCCAGACTTTACTAGAGAACCACACCCAGAAAACAAGCTGAGCTGGATTTCCATCCCTCCTCTGCCATTTTCTGGCTGTGTGACCTTAGGCAGCTTGTTTAACTTCTGTGAGCCTCACTCTCCTCACGTGTGGATCATCAGAGAATGGAATGAGATGCTTGTGAAAGTGTTCCACAGACAGTGAAGGAAGGCCTGTGTGCTTGTTGGCTGCAGCTTCCTTCTGATGGCCACACCCTGCGCAGGTGCATGTGACACTCCTGGGGCACACCCTGTGGCAGCTCTCTGTTCCCCTCTGCTAGCGTGTGCCCTGCTCTGACAGTGTGTGTTTTCCTCTGTCCTTCCTGTAATGAGTTACGGTGCGCTTGCTCTATGCTGGGCACTGTTCTGGGCAGAGGGCTGCAGTGTCGACCAGAGGCTGGACTCTTCCTCTCTGCCACACCCCTGGCTCCAGCCCAGCCATCTGACATCCTCCTAGGCCAGTGCCGTCATTCCCGCAGCCTCGGCCTTCGCATCCTGCCTCAGTCTGGGGGTGGTCAGGGCCCAGTGCTGCAGAGTCCCTGGGCTCCTTGGGCTCCAGGCCTGAACCCCGCCCATCGCCCCCACCTTTCCATTCCCAGATCCCAGCTGTCCACGACTTCGGCCTGTTCATGTCTCTGATCGTGTCCTGCTGCTGGCTGGCAGTGCTCTTCACCATGCCTGCAGCCCTGGGCATCTGGAGCCTTTACATGGCACCGCTGGAGAGTGCCTGCCAGGCCAGGTGAGCCGGGCGGGTGAGGGAGGCACAGGGACTGTGTCCTGCTCTCACGGAGTAGCCATGGCAGACCCTTGGGGGGCCATTCAGCACACCATCCTGTCTCCCAGAAGCCTGGTGATTCACTACTGAGCACCTTCTGTGTGCCCCGTCCTATGCTAGCACTTCTGTGTACTCCTGTCTAATAGTTACATTTGATCACCTACTGTGTACCAGAAAGTGGGCAGAGTGCTTTTGTACAAGATCTTACTGCCATCCCCAGGGACCCTAGGAGCTGGGTCCTCTTATTTCACCCGTTTTGTAAAATGTCTGTAGACAAGGAGGCAAAGGCTTGGAGACGCTGGGCAGCTTTCTCAAAGTTATCCATTTAATAGGCAGCAGAGCGGAAATTTAGATCCCCGTAATCTGACTCTGGATCCCATGCTCTTAGCCACCATGTTAAATGTCCTCTGGGTTCTCATCTTGAGAGAGGAACCGTATTTAGACCCAGTGAGCCAGGTGCAAAGTTGATTGGATCAGTACAGAGCTGCTGCAGCTGAAGGTAGAGGGCTTGGGGTCTTGTGGGCCAAGCCAGCAGGGTTAAGGCAGGGGGCACATTGGTCAAATGGAATCCGGCCTGAGTGGCTGTCTGGGTTGGGAGTACTAGGGAATGATAGAGGGTCTGGCCTTGGTGCAGGGCATGCAAATGCAGGACTGTCAGGGGTCCATGACAGTGTCCCCTTGACCATGGTGAGACGAGGGGCAGGAAGGAGATGAGAGGCCAGCAGGGAGCTCAGATTAAGGTCTGGGAAGGATTCCTTAGCTCTCCCACGCATACCTTTGCTTCAGGATCTCCATGTATGGTGGTTCAGGTTGGGCACTGCACAAGAGCCCTCTAGCTGAGGCACAGTCATCTGCACTGTGGCCATTCAGGTTTGACTGTTTCTATGACAGTTTTGTGACATAGAAGCAAAGTGACTTGGGTAAAAGCCTCCTTTTCCCTAATTTCTACAGAGATACCAACTAAGCCCACCCTGTCCCTTCCCCCAGTCTAGGGTAGGGGATGCAGCCTCAGCCTCCTTGCCTGGAAACTGTGGGCCTTTGGACATGTAACTTAACCTTTCTGCACCTCAGTTTTCTGTTCTGTAATGGGTACTGCAACCCTGTGGGGATTCATAAGAGAATCCACGAGGAGCTCTAGCTCAGTCTCTGGCACTGAGCACTCCTGGCACATTCGCTGTGTGCACTGTTCTTGCCCCCAGTCTCCAGGGTGAGCCTTGGTCCCCCACATTCACTCCAGCTAAGGCCTCAGCTGCACACTCAGCCCAGCCCCGCTTCCCCATCCCCCTGGTCTCAGGGCCCCAGGCACTCGACAGCACAGGCGTGATCCCTCTGCTGCAGTCACCTCGATGCTTGGGCAGCTGCGTGCCATCATCTGCTGTCCCTAGGGATGACTACTGTCACCATTTGTCTCCCCAGAGGAACTGTGGTACCCGAGGGCCCTGGGGGAGATGACACTGGTGAGAATTCAGGCACAGGCTCCTGAAAGCCTGGGAGGCATGTCCTGTGGGTTGTCAGTAGCAGCGTGATGCCTGGTTCACATGTAGCCCGGACATGCAGCCTGGACTCCCAGGACCCACCCTTCCCCCACTCTGTCCGCAGCTGCAACCAGAAGTGTGGCCGCAGGAGTTCCCCGCACTTCCCTGGGGACGTGTTCATGGCTCCTGAGCGGGCTGGGGGCGGCCCTGCACAGGGCCCCATGCCCTACCTGGACGATGACATCCCCCTGCTGAGTGTGGAGGAGGAGCCAGGTGAGAGGGGGTGCGGGCCTGCTGCTGAATCTGCGGGACCCAGGCACTGCCTCTGTCAGGGGAAGTACCTTGACAAGCTGGTGCGAGGACCATCTGGTCGTGAGGTGGGGGTGGGACGAGACTGGGAGGATCCCCGTCAAGCATCTGAGCTTCCCTGGAGGGGGTGTGGACCAGGGGGACTTTGACCCACTTCTGGGCCAGCCCTCTGATGGGCCGCTGCTCTGCCCTGCAGTGTCGCTGGAGCTGGGAGATGTGTCCCTGGTGTCTGTGCCCCCCGAGGGCTTGCAGCCAGCTCCCAACGGGGGCAGCCGGGGGCAGCTCATTGCCCAGCTGCAGGAGCTGCTGCACCACTGGGTCCTGTGGTCGGCCGTCAAGAGCCGTTGGGTGATTGTGGGTAAGTGGGCTCTCCACTCTCCTTCCCCCATCTCGCAGTGTCTCCCAGCACCTGAGATGTGGACAACAGACTCCCCCCGGCCATTTTCTCAAAGAACACGCAGGTCTTGGGAGCCCGCCCCTTGTCCCACAGATGAGCTAGAGGTCAGATACCCGGGCTCAGGTCGCTCACTCTCTCGGAGCCTCACCCCCTCCCTGCAGAGAATAAAGCCAGTCTCACGATAGCTGTCGCTTATTGAACGCCTCCTACGTCCTGGTCATCATGCTGGACAGCAGAGCAGAGTGCCCAGTGCTTGGGCTCTGCCATTGGACCGGCTTGGCTAATTGGGATCCTGACTCTGCCACGTTCTAGCAGTGCCACCTGGACTGGGGCAGTTAGTCTGTGCCTCAGTTTCCTATCTTATGACTGAGGAGAAGAAGAGAATCTAGTAAGGCTGTTGTAAGGAAACGACAGTATGTGTAAAGGATTTAGCCCAGTGTGAGGCATGCAGTAGCGCTCCATGAAAGTTAAGTGCTATTATTATTATCGTTGTAAAGATTTAGGTCTGTGTAAGACCAAATGGATGTGCGGGCTCTTTATAGACTGTTCAGGGCTCTAAGATGATGGCTGCTTCTTGTCCAGGAATGTGAGCTGGAACTTGAAGTCCGACCCCTGGTGACATGCATGACAACTGGCCCCTACCTTCAAGGGAGTGATCCCCACCCACAGGCTGGCATGCTGGGCCTCTGCCCACTCCCTTGGGATACCTGCCCTCCTCCCCACAGCAGGAGCAGCTCTTTCCCAGGGCTCTGGAGGCCCCGGCTGTGCATGTGTCCCCCCGCCACAGGGCCCCAGCCCTGCCTAGTGCAGTGTCCTTTCCTCGCAGGGCTCTTTGTCTCCATCCTCGTCCTATCCCTGGTGTTCGCCAGCCGGCTCCGCCCCGCCAGCCGGGCCCCGCTGCTCTTCCGGCCCGATACCAACATCCAGGTGCTGCTGGACCTCAAGTACAACCTGAGCGCCGAGGGCATCTCCTGCATCACCTGTTCAGGTGAGGTTTCCTGCCGGGGTGTCCTCTTTGGAGTCCAGATCCCCAGGACTAGAGATGCCAGGCTCCCCATCACCGTGTGAACTTAGGAAATCAACTCCACCTCTAAAAAGTGTTAGTCACTCAGTCACGTCCGACTCTTTGCACCCCCATGGACTATAGCCCCACCAGTCTCCTCTGTCCATGGGATTCTCCAGGCAAGAATACTGGAGTGGGTAGCCATTCCCTTCTCCAGGGAATCTTCCCTACCCAGGGATCAAACCCAGGTCTTCCACACTCTAGGCAGATTCTTTATCATCTGAGCCACCAGGGAGTCTCAGTGTTTCCACATTTCATTAAATGAATACTTCTGGGTACCAGCTGTGCTGGTGCTGGGGAGGCCACAGTGGGCAGGACAGGCTTCCCAAGCACAGGAATTCACTCCACTGCTATGGAGGCCATGTAATAGTAGATCTGAGCTGTGGTGGATGAAAAGCAGGGTGCCTGGGGAGCTCAGCATCATGGAGATCTTCCTGGAGGAGGGACTATCTAAGCCAAGACTCGTGGAATGGGAAGGACTTGGCCTGGCTGGGAGGGGAGAGGAGGGAAGTGGTCTAGGCAGAGGGGAGCACCAGAGGTGGGAAAGACTAGGACCAGGTTTGAGGGAGGTAGTTGCATGAGCCAAAGCTAGCCAGATGGGCCTGGTGGGCTACAGTGTGATGTCTGGATTACATTGTCATTGTCATTGTCACTGGAAGTTAGTGGAGGGCTTTACGCAGAGAGGGACCAGGTGCTGTCTGGTTGGAGGGCTGCGTAGAGCATGGCTGGGAGTCCAGGTAGGAGGCTGGTGTAGTCATCTTGACAAGAGACTGTAGGGGCTGGAGCCAGCGTGGTTGATGGTGCAGTGAAGTCAAGAGGTTTTTAGGAGATGACATCCACAGGACTTGGTGATGGAGCATGTGCCAGGGATGAGCAAAGAGGTGAGATAAAGATGTCTGCTTGTCTTAGAGTTAGTCTGATGAGGTCCAGGGTAGGGCGAGGGAAGTCGACTCAAGGTCATACCGCTTTGCCGGGTGGTTAGAAACCAAATGAGAAGACGCTTGGGTGAGTGCTCCCAGCTCCTGGGGGAAGACCCGCTGACTGCTGTAATTGCCTTCATGTAATTGGGGCGGTGTTCAGATTAACCTGGCCTTCCCCTTGGTGATTGCATGAGCCGAATGCATGATAATCAACAGCGGCTTAGGGAGGTGCCTGAGGATCCCCTCTTGAATTGGAGCTGACCTGGCCACATCCCCTCCGCCACTCCCACCTGCCTGGGCATTGAATTTCATTCCATTCTCACTGCCCCTGCAAGGCCTTCTGCCATCCCTTGGGGCCTGGAGGCCGAAAGCCACATCTGCTCCCATTTCACAGATGGACAGACCCTGGGATGATCCCAAAGTTCCTGGAAACATCTGGAGAAGGGCCAAGACCCCAGCCAGAGTTCAGCCCCTGGCCCCTTGTATCTCTCAGCCTCTGAGCTGCCTCTTAAAGGGGCCCTTCATGTTGTAGCAAAAAGAGCTTCGGCTGTAGGGGCAGACAGGACCTGTCCTGCTGGCCTCCGCCTCTCACTTCCCCTACAGGTCATGTAACCTCCTCGAACCTCTGCTTGCTTCTCTGTCAAATGGGGTTAATAATAACCACCTCCTAGAATTACTGTGAGGATCGCATTTTTGAAAGTGTAAAATGTAGCTCATTAAAAAAACAAAACCAACAAAAAATTCATCTACAATGCTTGGGGCAAAACAGGCAGTCTCCCCTCATCTCTGCCGTTTCTAATTATTCCTATTTATGGAGCATTCAGCACGAGCCAGACACGTTGCTAAGCCCATGAGATGCAGCGTCCCCTTTGATCCCTCAACCACCCTCCAGAGGTAACCCTTGGGAGTGTCATCCCATTTGACAGGGGGAAAGTGAGGCAAGATGAGGGTGAGTAGGGAAAGCTTCTGAGTGTCTTTCTCGGGGTAAGACTGGTGGGTACCTTTCTTTTGCCTTAAGATTCTTATGCATTTGGCATTTCTTCAGTTCTCCCCACGTTTGTTTTAGAAAAAACCTTTTCCCCAGACACCCTGACACTACCCCCTTTTCTAAAGGCTCCAGGGCCTGTGTCCCTGGGATCGTCACTGTCCCAACCTCAGCCGAGCCCAGCCAGGGAGGCCCTCCTGTCCCTGACACGACGCGGGGGGTAGGTCTGTTCCAGGAGAAGCCCCACAGCCTGCAGAACAATATCCGGACGTCCCTGGAGAAGAAGAAGCGGGGTTCTGGGGTGTCCTGGGCCAGCCGGCCTGAGGCCACGCTGCAGGGTCAGTGGGGAATGTGGACTGTCTGGGTGGGGGTGTCAGGATGTCCTGGTACAAGGGTGTGGGGGTCTTGCAGGGAGAGCAGATAAAATCCCTTCTTTGATTCTCCTTCAAGAACAACAGGGTTGGGTTGGGGGTGGGGGTAGGGGAGTGAACTTGAGGCCCTCACCCAGCATCCCACCAGCTCTCCTCGGCCAGAACAAGGCGATCCCCTCCTGCCACACCCCAGCCTGGCCTGTGCTGCCACATGAACCCGCCTTGTGTGCCGGACCATCCTGATTTGGGGGAGGGGGCCTCCTGAACACTGGAACCTAGCTTATCCCTTCTGGTGTTCCCGTCAGAGGGGGTATGCTGGGATACATGTGGGAATTAACCCCCCGCAGTTAACCCCCAGAATTAACCCCCAGGGCAGTTCCATATGTCCTTGTCACCCCACAACCATCATCACCCCCTCTGTGCCCACCATCGTCATCACCAATGTGGCCCCACCTTTCACACTGTGCTCCCGTCATTGGCATCACTGCCACTTCCCTAGTCCATACTGGCACATCTTTACCATGGCTTCCACCTGCACTGTCACTTCCTCCACACCTGCCACCTCCCATCCAGTGTCCACCACCACCTGCCCTCCATCTATGTCACTGCGCCATCCCTGTGTTCACCACCACCACCTGCCCCTCCACCACTGCGGTGGGCTCGGTCCAGTATACAGGAACAGAGCCAACACTTGGAGATGAGCCCGAGATCAGGCTCAGCTCCTCAGCCAGCGGAGCAGAGGCTGGGCTGCTGCAGGATCAGGGGATGCTAGCCGAGGTGATCGTCCCCCCTCCTCCACCCCTCCTTTGTCCCTAGACTCCCCAGGCACCGTGTACGTCTCCAAGGTGAAGAACAAAGGCCGCCCGACTGTCTACAGGTTCTCCCTCAATGCCAGCCTGCCTGCCCCTTGGCAGACCGTGTCCCTTGGGGACGGGGAGGTGCCCTCCTTCCAGGTGAGCCTGGGCTCTCATGCAGTGAGCTGCCACGACCAGGGAAGGGGCCCTTAGTGCTGCATTGGTGGGCACTGGCCACGTCGGGGTAGGGGCAGGGTCTGCAAGGATGGACCTGCTCCAGGCAAATGAGGACCCTCTCCTGCCATCAGCCAGGCCCACAGCAGGGACCTGCAGAGTGGTGAAAGCAGGGCTGCTGAGTCAGCCAGGCCTGGGTTCGAGTTCTGGCTGTGCCATTTATAACCTGTGTGTCTTTGGGAAGATTACTTCATCTCTCTGAGCCTCAGCTTCCTCATCTATGTAATGGGGGTATGAAAGGTACCACCCTGGGTTGCTGGAGGTACTTGAGACAAGGCCTGTGAGTTCTGTAACACCTGGAATGTAGTAAGCACTCGGTAAACCGGAGCCATGAGTTAGACTGTCGTTTTCAGCCTCTGTTCTAACACCCCCAGAAAAGGGTCTCCCAGGGCCAACCCAGGCCTCTGATTTTTTCCTCTCAAACATCATTGGTGTTTCTTTAACATGTTACACCTCCAGGGTGACAGTTACCCATGTCAACTCATGTCAATCTGATCAGGGTTTGTATTTCCGTTTGAAAGATGGAGTGTGTGAGGTATTCCCTGGCTCTGACCTTTACACTAATGTTTACAAGGTGATTCCCACTGCCTGGAGAGCCTGCCTTCCAGCTTAAAGCACGACTGGCTCCCCGTTCAGGTTTCTTAACATAATGTCACCTCCTCCCTGGGTCATGTCCTGGAAATCTCAGTTCACCCTCCTCTTCTACTGCCCCATTCCTCCTGGGTCTTATCATGCTAATGTTTAAGTCTAAGCCCTTAAAAGAATCTGAAGCCATCGTCACTCGTGGCTCTAGGAGGGCAGGGACCAAGCCCATCTGGTTCAGTGTTGTATTCACAGCCCAGCTCAGGGCTGGCTTGGAGTAAATCCTCAGTTGAAGAAGGACTGAGGCTCAGAGAGAGAGAGGGAAGGGTTTGCCTCACCTTTAAACTCGAACCCAAGCCTCCTGGGTTCTGCCCAGAGCTCTTCCCCTGACTCTGGGGGCTGGAACAGGGGCAGGGGGTGGGGAGGTCTCCCAGGAGGGAGGGGACCCAGCCTGAGGCCCAGCCCAGGCAGAGGCAGCCTCCCGGAGTCACCTGTCTTGTCTCTGTCAATCCACTGCTTAGGTGTATAGAGCGCCTTTTGGTAACTTCACCAAGAAGCTGACCGCTTGTATGTCTACAGTAGGGCTGCTCCAGGCGGCGAGCCCCTCCCGCAAGTGGATGGTGACGACCTTGGCCTGCGACACCAAACGGGGCTGGAAGCTTGACTTCAGCTTCTACGTGGCCGCCAAGGAGCAGCAGCACACCCGGTAACAGAGCCTTGCAGACGAGCCGGTTCCCACTCGTTTGCCCCTCCCACCAGGGATGTCCGCAGGCCGCTGTCCAGGGACTTCCCTGTTGGTCTGGTGGTTAAGACTTCGCCTGCCAGTGCAGGGAGACCAAGTTCAATCCCTAGTCAGTGAAGCTACAATCCTACATGCCTCAGGGGCATAAAACCAAAACCAAAAACAGAAGCAATATTGTAACAAAGTCAATAAAGACTTTAAAAAGTGGTCCACATTAAAAAAAAAAAATTCTTTTAAAAAGAAACCCCTACCTATTTCCACATGTGTGCTTAGACAGTCTTCCCCCCAGAGCTGGGCATGGGGGAACACCAAGATGCCAGGCCCACAGTTCTCTCCCCTATCTGCCCCTTATCCTCTGAGTGGCTCTGTGAGAGATGCTGTCTGCCTGCCCCTTGGCACACCAGGCAGTTCCCAGCTCAGAGCTCCTGCATTTGCTGTTCCCTGGACCTATGGTGCTCTTCCCCAGCTCCTCCAGAACCACGGGACCACAAGGGAAGTCCATGATTGACTCCTCAAGATTTAGGTCCTTACCCAGATACTCCCCACCCACGGCTGTCTCTGACCAGACCGCCCTCCCACAGCTGAAACAGCCACACCCCATCTCTCCCCATACATCACCCAGCTGCTCTCTTTCTGGTTCCCATCACCTCCTGGAAGCATACTGACAGCTGGTTCGTTACCTGTCTTTGCTCAGGAGAATGTAGGCCTCCTGCCGTATCCCCTCACCTGGTCCAGAGCCTGGCACGCAGCAGGTGCTCAGGAAACGCTTGCTGGGTAAATGAGTGAAGGAAAGAATGAGTACACGCTGCCTACCTCTCCAAGGCTCTATCCACACTCTCAGTGCATACAGTTAATTCAGAGGTTATTTATTTAGTGTTGCTCCTCCCTAAAGAATCTGCCTGCAATGCAGGAGACCCAGGTTTGATCCCTGGGTCAGGAAGATCCTCTGGAGGAGGGCAAGCAACCCACTCCAGTATTCTTGCCTGGGAAATCCCATGGACAGAGGAGGCTGGCGGGCTATATTCCATGGAGTGGCAGAGTCAGACATGACTGAGCAGCTAACACCCCCTGAGACTGTAAGGTGACAGGAGAGAGCCCGTGTCTGTTGTCCTTATCTACTGTATACACATGCCCTGCCTAGCGCCTGGCATGAAGTCACTGTCCCCAAATACTTAATGAGCAACTGTGTGCTGTGCCTTGAGGGGTCTCCGAGCCAGCTGGGGGCATCTTTTCCCAGGTTCCTCCCCCTGTTCTGACCACTGAGGCTATGTTCGCTGAGGGCCTTACTCTCTCATCCATTCATTCATTTAATAAACCTTGAGCACTGACAGTGGGCCGGCATGTGGCTAGTGCTGGGGATGGTAAACAAGACAGATGTGACTCCTGCCCTCGGGCTGACTAGCAGGAGACAACAGCTAGCAAGTCAAGCGCAATGTCATTACAAATTACAATACGTGCTCCGAAAGGAAGAGCCCACTGCCATCGCAGTCCAGATAACGGCAGTGCAGGGCCTGCGCTTCTGCCACCAGGGACCATGGTCTGTTTGGCAGGGCCTGGCCTTGGGGCAGCGAGCACCCACATGAGGCTGGACTCAGCTTGGGGCCGGGGGTTGACCAAGATGGGCTCACTGGGCCATTCCAGCTTGGCCCACCTGGCTCAGGAGGTGGGGTCCTTCTGCCTGCCCTCTAGGGCTATGCTCCCTCTGCAGATACACAATAGCCACTGGGGTCATGCTGCCTGGATGAGCTTAGAGCATTCTATAAAGCACCTGGAACTACATCAAGAAAGTGTTAGTCGCTCAGTCGTGTCTGACTCTTTGTGGCCCCATGGACTTCCCTGTAGCCAGCCAGGCTCCCCTGTCCATGGAATTCTCCAGGAAAATAATACTGGAATGAGTTGCCATTCCCTTCTCCAGGGGATCTTTCCAACCCAAAGATCGAACCCAGGTCTCCTGCATTACATGCAGATTCTTTACCATTGAGCCACCAAGGAATCCCAGAGCTACATCAAGTCCAGTGGTAAATAAGCTGACCGTGGAATCCTTTCTTCAAACAGAATCTTGAGTTCTGTAACTGTTCAGTTTAAGGTGGGGCTGGGGGCTTCTGGGCAGACCCCAAGGCTGGCCCTGAGGTCATTCAGAATTCTTGCACCCCTGGAGGGCTTCCCAGGTGGCGTTAGTGGTAAAGAACCTGCCAATGCAGGAGACGTCAGAGATGCTGGTTTGATCCCTGGGTTGTTCTTCTGGCCTCTGCACGCCTTTGCCTCTCCTTCCCAACCCCTCCTAGCCCTCCTGGCCCTCCCATCCTCAGTCCCGGCCTCCTTTGCCTCCACAGGAAGTTGTATTTTGCCCAGTCCCACAAGCCCCCTTTCCACGGGCGTGTGTGTGTGGCACCTCCCGGCTGCTTGCTCAGCTCCAGCCCCGATGGGCCGACCAAAGGGTTCTTCTACGTGCCCAGCGAGAAAGGTATGTGCAGGGAGGCTGCTGTGGGGCCTCGGGAGGCTGGGCCTGGCCTTTCTGTATAGCTGTGCCTCCCTCTGCAGCACCCAAGGCCCGCCTCTCCGCCACCTTCGGCTTCAACCCCTGCATAAACACGGGCTGTGGGAAGCCAGCAGTGCGGCCACTGGTGGACACGGGGGCCATGGTCTTTGTGGTCTTTGGCATCATTGGCATCAACCGCACACGGCAGGTGGACAACCACGTCATCGGAGACCCGGTGCGTGCACCCACGCTGGACAGCTGCCAGAGGGCCCCGCCACAGCAGGCTGATGAACAGCTACCAGTGCAGGGACCACCAGCCCAGCTCCCCACCCCCACCCTTAGCTCCTTGACCGCTCACCCAGCCCAGACAGGACCTCCCCGGACCCCTGGGGCATCATTTCTCTTGAGGATGGAGCAGGGTCGAGCTTTTAGAATCACCCAGGAATCTGGGACCAAGCCAGCTGCCCTGCATCACTAGGGGTGGAACAGAGGGGAGGGCAACAGGTGGGTAAACCCTCCCTGTCCTCCTGCAGGGGGCCTCTCCCCCACCCCATGCCCATAGCCCTTGTTGTGTGCCTCAGCCAGGGTGCCCTCGCCTGGAGTAGTCTTCCTCTTTGTACATGTTTGTGCTGGTGCGGGGCTCTTGGGCGCTGGAGGAGAAAGGATCTGACAGAGAGAGGTGTGACTTGGTCTGTGCCTGGCACGTGATGGGGGCTGAGATGTGGTTGAAAGGACTGTGGATGTAGGTCTCGTTGGTCGTAACCTCTGCCTCGGGAATTCAGCCAGCCGGGTATACAGGGTGTCAGACACTAAGTAATTTGAGAGCCAGGTGGAATCAGAGGAGTTGTATCCAGTCTGGACCATGAGTCCGCAGGGGTTCAGAAGAGGGACGGGGAGGTGGGGAGAAGAGGAAGCAGGTGATGGAGGGCAGGGGTGGGAGTCAGCTATGCGGAGGGAGAGGGGAAAGCAAGGGCCCAGGTGAGCATGCTGTGAGTAAAATTAAGGAAGGGAGACTGAGGGGGTCCGTGGGGGTGGGCAGTGATGGGAGCAGAGGAGCTGCTGGGGGTGGGGCAGAGCAGACTCAGGCAGGACCGTGGGCAACCAGGCAGAGGGTTTGAGTGCTGGCCAGGATGGTTGCAGGAGCTGCCGGAGGCTCCTCCCCAGGGTGGGGCCAGGACTGAGTCCCTGACTCACTGAGCAGCTGCACTGGCTTGTGTCTCCTTGGGAAAGGGCAGCGTCATCTATGACAGCAGCTTTGACCTCTTCAAAGAAATTGGGCACCTGTGTCGCCTCTGCAAGGCCATAGCGGGGAACTCGGAGTTGGTGAAGCCGGGCGGGGCCCAGTGCCTGCCCTCAGGTGGGTGTGAGGTCCAAGGTGGGGACAGCCCCCAGGACACACATGCCTGGAGTTGGGGTGTCTGTGGACTCTCGTCTGTGTGTGTGTGTGTGTGTGTGTGTGTGTGTGTCCACGCGGGGGTGGGAGCTATGTAAACCTTCCAGATAAGAGTAGTCTCATCCCTGAGGATGAACTGGCAGAGAGTCCACAGGCCTGGGGAGGTGTGAAGTGTGCGGGGCACACCTGTGGGAGGAGCTTTCCCAAAATTGGGGGTGAGGCCTGGGGCCAACCCCTCAGTAGAAACCTGGGTCAGACTAGGGTTCTTCCTGAAAAGGCATGCATGTGCTGCATGCTAAGTCACTTCAGTCATGTCTGACTCTTTGCAACCCATGGACTGTAGCTCACCAGACTCCTCTGTCTATGGGATTTCCCAGGCAAGAATACTGGGGTGGGTTGCCATTTCCTCCTCCAGGGGACCTTCCCGACCCAGGGATTGAACCCTCGTTTCTTATGTCTCCTGCGCTGGCAGGTGGGTTCTGAGAAGGCACAGGATTTCAGTTTCTGCCCCAATGGCAAATGGGTATTGTAGGTTTCCCAGTGACATTGCTAGTAGTTTCAGACGTTTTTTAAACTAGGTTGGGGGGAAAGCGTGTGCCCCTGGTGTGTACACACTCAGATGGGTAGGTACACATGGGTGGGTGGGATGGGGGAAGAGATGCTCCCATCCCGGGTCCCCACCCCAACCCCCTCTCCGCCATCCCTGCAGGCTACAGCATCTCCTCCTTCCTGCACATGCTGCACCCCGAGTGCAAGGAGCTGCCCGAACCCCACCTGCTCCCAGGGCAGCTGTCACATGGGGCCGTAGGCGTCAAAGACGGCCGCGTGCAGTGGATCTCCATGGCCTTCGAGTCGGTGAGCCCTGGGTGGACCAACTGGGCACGGGGCAGCATGCCAACCTAACAGAGTGCAGTGTCACCACTGATCTCTAGCCCCCGTCCCAGAGCAGAGCAGAGAGGGTTCTCCTTAGAGGGGAGACTGAGGCCAAGAGGGATGAAATTGCTTGCCCAAGGTCACGGGATTCATGAGTGCCAGCATCAAGTGCAAAACCAGGCTGTCTGACCACCAGGCTGGGCCTTTCTGCCACACAGAGCGCCAGGCAGCTCTTACCTCCCTTCTTCCCCAAAGGCTCAGGGTTCACATCATTCCTTGGGGGTAGGTGACAGTTCAAGATGTTCCCCTCTGCCACTGGGAGGGGCCAGGTTCTGGGCCACAGAGCCCCTGTGCTGGGTCCCCCCAGGAGAGATGGAAGCCAGGGGACCAGCCATCCCCACACCCCACTGCTTCCTCTCTCTCATCCCTGATGCTCCCTGGGCTCCACCAAGGAAGCACCCATATACACACACCCATGTATACCCACCTGTACACACACATGCACATCCCAACCTGGGCATCAGGCCTGGCCCTGGCACCTGGCATGCTATGAGTCTTGCCCCATGCTGAGCCCCAAGGTCCAGCCCTGGCTCTGATCTTGCTGTGCTCTTTGTCCTTGAGCGGGACAGTCGTCCCCTCCAGCCTCCTGCTCCTCCTCTAAAGATTAAGGTTTCAGTTCCCTGCCCACCCGCTGGCAGTCATCAGGAAGCTAGGGTCTATCTCATACGTGAAGGCATCAGGGAACGAGAAGAATATGACAAGGTGACAAGCCGGCAATTTTTGTTCTCTGGCCCCTGCCCTGCTTTCCGTCCCACCACCTGTTCCCCTCAGTGCATGTACAGCCTCACCTCCAGCCACAGGAAGGAAGACCCAGAGCCCCTCCAAGCCTTTAAGGGGCCCCAGACTAATGCAGAAGCCACTCAAAGCCCCAAGTAGTTTTTTTAAATTGCAGTAAAATATACATCATATGGCCCTCTTAACCATTTGTAAGTGTATGCTGCTGCTGCCGCCACTGCTGCTGCTAAATCACTTCAGTTGTGTCTGACTCTGTGCGACCCCATAGACGGCAGCCCACCAGGCTCCCCCGTCCCTGGGATTCTCCAGGCAAGAACACTGGAGTGGGTTGCCATTTCCTTCTCCAATGTAAGTGTATAGTTCAGTAATATTAAGCATATGCACAGTGATGCAAATGTCACTAACGTCCATCTCTAAAATCTTTCACCTTGCAAAAGTGAAACTGTTCCCGATAAATGTAGACTCCCCAGGGGCCCCTTCCAGCCACCACTCTGTTTCTTTCCCCATGGATTTGACCACTCTCATCCCTCACACAGCACTGGCTTTTTATGATTGGTTCATTCCACTTAGCATAATACTCTTCAGGTTCATCTGTGCTGTAGCCTGTGTCCAAATTTCCTTCCTTTTTAAGGCTGAAGCCACAGACAGTTTGAAGAATCCCTGCTTAGGTCCCTCCACATGACAGGACATCACTTCCCACCCCACCAGCACTCAGACACACACCTGCACACAGACATTGTGAATCGGTTTGTGCTCAGGGAGGGCAGAATTGGATCAATGAAGTAATATACATGAAAGTTCCAGAGCTGGGCACTGTGAACCAGATAGGCCACCTGCCCTCCCAGACTCACAGTCCAGCCAGGAGAAGGTGGGGGCAGCTTGCCAGACAGTGATGAGAACAATGATGGGAAAGCATCAAGGGCTTAAAGAGCCCAGAGGATGCCTGTCTTGGGGCATCAAGGAAGGCTTCCTGGAGGAGACAGAACCCTACTTGAAGGAGGGGCAGAAGCCGGCTCTGTGGGCAGAGGAAACAGCATGGGCCAACTATGGGACTCAGAGCCAGGGGCTCTGGGAGTTGGAGGTGGTCCTGTTGGAGTGGGGCAGGGATGGAATGGGGCAGGGCCTTCAGTTGCTTTGGGACGTGCTGCCACTGCTGTGAGAGTCACACGTGCACCTGGAGGCTGGTGGGAGGTAGTCTTGGATGGGCTCACCCTTCACCCCTCATGCAGCACACTCCATTTGCAAGTGTCCAGGGATCAGCTGCATTTGTTATAGAGCTGACCGGCCATCGCCAGGGCAGCATAATAGGCCTCAGCCACCAACCCGTCTCACTGGCTCATGTCCCCGCAGACCACGTACAAGGGCAAGTCCTCCTTCCAGACCTACTCAGACTACCTCCGCTGGGAGAACTTCCTGCAGCAGCAGCTGAAGACACTCCCTGAGGGCTCAGCCCTGCACCACGGCTTCCAGACCTGCGAGCACTGGAAGCAGATCTTCATGGAGATCATAGGCGAGCGGCAGCCCCTCCCCCAGGGCCCCGGCACAGCGGGCGGTGGCAGGTGACCCAGACCAGGGAGGCTACGGCCTGGCCTGTCTGAGCCATGCTTGTCTTCTCAATTCTGGCCAAGAGCCCTGGAGGAACTGGAATCACACAGTGGCCGCCAACACCGATTAGAGACCAGAGTTTGGGTCCCCTCCTGCCTGGGGGCATCTGGCCACATCCTCTGATCCTGAGTTTGCCCACTTAAAAAGAAATGGTAATCATGGTAATGGCCATCATAGCCAGCGGTCATTACCATTACCAGTGACTGCTGTAAGCAGCCATCTGTCATTAGGAGGCCTTCTCAATGCCAAACCCTGGCTGAGGCCTGGCCCGTGTTATCTCTTTAAACTCCAAATGAGGCCTAGGGAGTAGGTACTGTTATTATCCCCTTTTACAAATGAAGAAATGGGGATTCAGAGAGGGCATGTGGCTGAAAGTCACCAGAGGGACACAGCTGGCTGTGGCGGTACTGATCTGCGTGACCCCTGTACCTCTGAACCATGAGGGTGAGGCGGTTGTGGGTGCCCTGTGCGGCAGCCCAGCTGAGGGCCCTTGCTTCTCCCTCGCAGGGGTGCAGAGCGCCCTGTATGGCCTGGCCCTGTCCCTGCTCATCTGTGTGGCCGCCGTGGCCGTGTTCACCACCCACGTGCTACTCCTGCTGCCTGTGCTCCTTAGCATCTTGGGTAAGTGGGCCGGGGGCCAGGAGCGGGCAGGGGTCTCACTGGCGGTCTCAAGTTTTTCTCCACCCTTAACTGTCTCATCTCTTCAGTGAAGGTTTCCCGACACACATACACCCCTCACCCCAGGCCAAAAGAGCCTCTGTGACAATTGTTCCTAGGGCCGTGCACTCCCCAAGAGGAGGCAGGTGGCACCAGGTGGCAGGTCTCAGCCCAGGGATGTGTTGCTGCCCCCTGTCACCTCTTTCAGGCCCCCTCAGCCCTCTCAGGCCCTGTCCCTCCTCATCTCGCCAGTCACCAGAGTTGAGGGATCTACCGTAGACTTCATCGCCTTCCCCAGAGACCCTCTGAATTTGCCCAGCCCCCTTCCAGGGCTGTATGGGTGGGGCCAGGTCCAAGCTACCTCCCCGCCGCCCCCTGCAGGCATCGTGTGCCTCGTGGTGACCATCATGTACTGGAGCGGCTGGGAGATGGGCGCCGTGGAGGCGATCTCCCTGTCCATTCTTGTCGGCTCCTCCGTGGATTACTGCGTCCATCTGGTTGAGGGCTACCTGTTGGCTGGAGAGAATCTGCCCCCCCACCAGGCTGAGGTGAGCCCCACACCTTCCCCACCCATCCCTAAGATATCTTCTCCCTCCCCAGTGCCACTGATGAAGACCCCCAAGGGTCGCTGGACACCATGGTGTCCGATTCCCATCCAGCATGTGTTGCAGGAGCCTCCGTTTCCAGGGCCGTTCTCCACACTAGGGGACTCGAGCTCTTAGGCAGCTGCACCCAGCATGATTGTGGGCCGTGGATGGGTCCACTCCCCCAGCTCTGTCTCCCTAAGTGAGCATGAGGAGTTGGGCCAGGCGCTGTCCAAGGGCCCTTCCTGTTTCTCGAGTCCCTGATTCCCAGTCTCATTCTCAAGCCCAGGAAGCAGGTCTGAGCCCTTCTAGTTGTGACCCTGAGGCCACCCCACCCTCACTGGACCTTGTGGCTTAGGGAAGACATACCCATGTACTCAGTGCCAAAACCAGCTCTGGGTCTCATAAAGTTTTTGGTTTTCCCCAGTTTGGAATTGTTTTGGTGTGAAACATTTATAAATACATAAATTAAATCAGTTATACATTTAGCTGCTCTGGGTCAAAAGAAGGAATCAGTTCCAATCAGGGCTCCCATGTTCGAGGACTGACCGTGCAGATCATCAGTGTTCTGGTTGTCATAGGGATGTTTAACCAGCCCCCACTCTGTGCCCAGCGCTGGGCACTGCTGCAGGGGAGCGGGTTTTATGTCCCCGCAGAGCCGTCGGAGCAGGTGCTGTTATTACCCGCCTCTCACCCTCCCCCCACCCAACACACACATATTTATGAAAGTGGAATCAGAGCCCTGCAGGGGCAAGGCTGGCCTTGGACAGCATGTGCGTGTTTCCCAGGGCCCAACCCCCCATCCCAAGCCCCAGGCAGGGAGTGATCCCTTCCGGGGGGCCCCAGCGTTCTTTCACTTACCCCCAGGACGCCCACTCGCAGCGCCAGTGGCGGACGCTGGAGGCCGTGCGGCATGTGGGCGTGGCCATCGTCTCCAGCGCCCTCACCACAGTCATCGCCACGGTGCCCCTCTTCTTCTGCATCATCGCCCCGTTTGCCAAGTTCGGCAAGATCGTCGCCCTCAACACAGGCGTCTCCATCCTCTACACGCTCACGGTCAGCACAGCCCTGCTCGGCATCATGGCACCCGGCTCCTTCACGCGGACCAGGACTTCCTTCCTCAAAGCCCTGGGCGCTGTGCTCCTGGCGGGGGCCCTGGGGCTGGGCGCCTGCCTTCTGCTCCTCCGGAGTGGCTATAAGATCCCCCTGCCCAATGGGACCTCCCTATAGCCCTGGCACTACATCTGGACTTGCACACCTTTGGTCCAGTAGGTGGGGGACGAGATGCTTGTTCTCTGCGCCCAGAGGCACATTGTTCGCAGCTCGGCTACAACTCCTTATGTTCCCAAACGTCTGGGCCAGACGTCACCCACCTGTGTGACCCACACTGCCTTCATCACAGTGCCAGCCCCTGCTGGGTGGTGAAGCTGGCTGCCACTCCCCACTGCTGGACACTGGCAGCTGCCCTGCCTCTCCCTGTTAGGGGAAGAGACCAGCCCTCCTCCTGAACCTGGTTCCCAGGGGAGTCAGGTGATTTTTGCAGGGGGCTTCCCTCTGCAGAATTTCCACATTGCCTCAGTGCTCACAAGAACTTTCTGATGTGGTTGTTACAGGGCCCCCATTCTATGGATGTGAAAACCAAGGCATCAGAAGGCGAAGTAACTGACCTGTAGCTGGGTCAGTGGCACAGCCAGAGTGGCCTCCCTCGGGAACTCTGCAGGAAGAGCACAGAGGGTTCAAGGGCAGGGCCTCACACCCCCTGCCCCCCCCTCCCCAACAGTTTTATGGCGGCCAGTGCTGGGTGGTCCTGTGGCCTCCCTAGGCCTTTAGGTCCTGGCCTGGGAGGACAGAAGGACCAGCCTGGGTTACTGCATGTCCTAACCCCGGCCCCAGACTCAAGGGGCTCTGCTCTCTGGAAAGCCATGGGGCCCCAGCACAGCCTTCCTCACAAATTTAAGCCCTCCACCTCCCCAACCTGACTCTGTGGGTGGAATTTAGGGGAGGGGGCAGCCTCTGGGATGGGGAGCTGGCCGTGCCTGCCTCCTGCTCACAGCAGATGGTTCTTATTAAAGTGAAATGAAACTGCAGACCGCCGCCATTAACACGAGCATTTTAAGCATTGCTGGCTCCATTGTATTCTTCAAATTGCAATAACTAAGTGTTTGCATGGTGCCGTTGGGAACCTAGCTGAGGCGGGCGCTGGGCCTGGAAGGAGATGGAGGTGGAGTGGAAGGGGCAGGAGCCTCTGGGGTAGGGTCACAGAGTACTCTGGGAACCCAGAGTCAGGCTGGGGAACTCTGGGGCAAGGCACCATAGGAGTGGAGCCCATTTGGCTCCCTACCAGGACACTTATTAGCCCCTTCAACGTTCCCAGTACCGTGCTGTGACCTTCTTCCTTGGGACAGACATTGGCCCAGGGCATTAGGAAGCTGGACACAGACTGAGCTGGGACTGACCCCTTAGGGTGGGTGGATGGTTTCCTGGTGAGCTCGCCTGGTCATCTGTAAATATTAACAGGGAGGCTGGGCATGCAGGATAGACCTGTAACAACCTGTCACCACCAGTGCGTGCCTGGCACCCAACAGAGGCTCAGTATTTGCTGAGGGAGCATCAGATTTTGGTTCCCACTCTCCATGGTGAAGACAGACACCAAACACCGGGTTAATGGTATAAGCTGACATATAGCTCTTAGCATACCAGTTGCTCTTCTTAGGGTTTGTCTTAGTAACAAAGTGCTTCAGACCGGGTGGCTTATAAAGACAGAGGTTTATTTTCTCACAGTTCCGGAGGCTGGAAATCTGATGGAAGGTGTAAACAGAGAGGGTTGTTCTGGAGGTTGAGGGGGACTGTGCTCCATCCCCCTCTCCTGGGTTCTTTCTGCTGGTGGCTGGCCATCCTTGGCATTCATTGGCTTGTAGAGACATCACTCCAGTCTCTGTCTCCATCTTCACTTGCCCGTCTTCTCTCTGTGTAGGTCACATTGCCTTCAGTTGTATCAGATCCTAATGACCTCATCTTAATTTGGTCACCTGCAAAGATCCTGTTTCCAAATAAGCTCACATCTGGGACCTCTCTGGTGGTCCAGTGGCTAAGACTGCACTCCCAAGGCAGGGGTTCAATCCCTGGTCGTGGAACTAGACCCCACATGTTGCAACTAAGGAGTTCACACACCGCAACTAAAGAACCTGCATGGTGCATCGAAGATTGAAAATCCCATGTGCCACAACTAAGACATGGCACAGCCAAAATAAAATATTTAAAAAACAAAACAAGCTCATATTCATGGGGACCAGGGTTAGCCTCAACATATCTTTTGGGAGGAACACAATTCAACTCATAACAAGGCTCAACATGCATCAGCTCAGTTGTTAACCTTAGGGAGAGGGTGCTTGGACCCATTTTACACCTGGGGAAACCAAGGCTCGAGAGATTGCCTTGCCTGAGTCAGGCAGCTGCTGGTGGGAGAGCCAGAGTTTGACCCCAACCAGCCTGTCCCTGGTAGTTCAGACAGTCAAGAATCCACCTACAATGCAGGAGATCCAGGTTCAGTCCCTGGGTCAGGAAGATTCCCTGGAGAAGGGAATGACTACCCACTCCAGTAGTCTTGCCTGGAGAATCCCACAGACAGAGAAGCCTGGCGGGCTACAGTCCATGGAGTCGCAAAGAGTCGGACATGACTGAGTAACACACACACACAGCCTGTCCCAGAGTGTGTGCTCATCCCTGAGGGTGTGCAGCCTCTCAGGGAATTGTAACAAAGGGTGATGATGGCACAGGGGCACTCTTATCAAGTGGCTTCTTAGAGAATCTGGATGGAAACCCTTCAATTTGTACAATACTTCACCCCTAAGAATTTCCCCATCAGCCTGTCTGAAACCTGAGCCATCAGAGGCCTGGCAGAGAGCACTGTGGCTGAAGGAGCTGGTCAAGGATTTAGGCAGGTCAGCCAGGGCTCCAGCAGCACTTGTAGGGGGTGAGTTAGAGGGCAGAAGGTCACAACTGCAGAGTTGGACATCTTCCAACAACAGGAAGGAAGGAAAAGGCAAACTTATAGGAAAAGACCAGGTGGGAGGGGGTGGGGCACCGAGGGAGCTGGCAAGTTGACAAGACGTCCCAGAAGGTGCTCAGAGAAAAGACTGCCATCTCCAAGTCCTTGTCCTGAGACCTTCCCAATAACCTAGTATTAACTTGGAGGTATGGTCATTTGCATATCATTTGGATGCAGTCCAGGTCATGCCCATTTGTCAGGAAACCCTCACTAAGCCCATTTCCTTGCTTTTAAGAAACAGCTCCTCTTCCTTCCACTTGGTCTTCATCTTTACAGAGTGCTCTGGGGGTGTCAGGCAGGCAGGACAAGGGTGAAGGAGGCCAGGCCCTGGTGTTGCTGTCACCTCCCTCCAACAGGTGACTAGGGCTCCTCTACATCAATACAACTCTCTCATGACCCTCACAGTGCTCCTTGGAGCGAGTTCCCATTTTACAGATGAACACTGTGAGCCCCAGAGGAGGCAGTGACAGTGCACGGCCAGGCTGCCTGGGTCCCTGCCCGTCTCTGCTTCCCTGCTGGGTCCACTCTCTGTGGATGGTGTTCTTTATCTCCTCATAATATGTCCTGGTTCCTCAGGCCAGCATGGCAACTGCCCTGTCCAGCTCTGGGTCAGTACTTCTCTCTCTCCTTGGGGCAGGGCTGGGGCAGGGCTGGGGGAAGGATATGTGCTCAGTCATTCAGTCGTGTCCGACTCTTGGCAACCCCATGAACTGCAGCCCACCAGGCTCTTCTGTCCATGGAACTCTCCAGGCAAGAATATTGGAGTGGGTTGCCATTTCCTCCTCCAGAGGATCTTCCTGACCCAGGGATCAATCCGGCGTCTCCTGCATTGGCAGGCAGATTCTTTACCATCAGTCACCTGGGAAACGCACAAGGGGAAGGATGCTGGTGACTATGTGTGAGCTCTGGGGAAACTTGGCTACACCCTTTGCTGCCTGCTGCTGCTGCTGCTAAGTCGCTTCAGTTGTGTCCGACTCTGTACGACCCCATAGATGGCAGCCCACTAGGCTCCTCTGTCCCTGGGATCCTCCAGGCAAGAGTATTGGAGTGGGTTGCCATTGCCTTGCCATTGCCTTCTCTCCTTCACTGCCTACTTGGCTACAAATAATTCCCCCCTCATCTTGTTTGCAAATATTGGCTCCACAGAGTCCCAGAGGCAGTAACTCCCGTGAAAAGGACCTTGACCTTCCTTCACCCGCTAACGCACAGCTCACGGTCTTAATGAGCTTTTGCTGAGCACTAATGAGATGCCCTTCATTAGATCGGGCACAGCAGTTAGTCTGGGATCTGCGAGGATGTGCAGGCATTCAGCGGGCCGAGTAGGGGCAGAGGGCCTGAGGGGATCCCGTGGAGAGGGACCCCTGTCACTTACAAAGGTTCCCTGAGCCCCTGCTTCTCTCTCCTTCCCTTGGAAGCCAGGAAATCGATGGGAGCCAGTGCTTTAAAGTGCTGGCCACGTCCCAGGCCCTATCGGTTCACTCTCAGGAGTTCTTGCAGCATTCCTCAGAAGGGAATGTCTTTGTCCCATTTCACTGCGAAGAAAGAACCAAACCCTAGGGACTTCCCTGGTGGTCCAGTGGCTAAGACTCTGTGTTCCCAATGCAGGGGGCCTGGGTTCACTCTCTGGTCAGAGAGCTATATCCCACATGCCACAACTGAAGATCCCATGCGTGCATATGTGCTAAGTTTCTTCAGTCATGCCTGACTCTTTGCAACCCCATGGACTGTAACCCACCAGGCTCTTCTCTCCATGGGATTCTCCAGGCAAGAATACTGGAACGGGTTGCCATGCCCTCCTCTAGGGATTTTCCCAACCCAGGGATCAAACTCCTGCATTGGGAGGTGGGTTCTTTACCTCTAGCACCAATCAGGAAGCCCTAAAATATCCTTATACTGCAACTAAGATCCTATGTAGCCCCCCCCAAAAAAAATTAACCCCAGAGACATGAAGTAACTAGCCTGAGGTCACACAGCTTGTGAGTTATAGAGCTGGAATTCCCGCCTAGGGCGAACAGCTCCTGAGTACATGCCCTCTCTCTAATACAACCTCACCTGCAAACAGATTTGATTTGCAGAAGCAGCCAGCCCCAGGCCAGCTGGGCAGCCAGGGTCCTCCCTCCTTCACGTTTGTCCACCTGCTTGCTTCTCTGAGAGGAAAGAGCACCAGACTGAGAGTTCAGCGTTGGAGTCTGGGCTCCAGCCAAGGTGACCTGGAGCAAGTCACTGCACAGTTTCAATCCTCTGGAAAGTGAGGAGGGGACAGCATGACATCCAAGGCTCTGTCTCCTCCTACTTCTATGCTGCCGGATTTGAGTCTCCTTAAGTCAATCTGCCCCAGGGCCCATCCTCCGCCCATCTTCTCCTCTGAGCCTCCCCTGTCTCCTCATTGTTCACATCCAATGAGCAGGAGGCTGCACATTGGAGCTGTTGTCTGTTCAACAATGATTAACTGAACACTTACTATGTGTCACGCACTGTTCCAGACCTCGGTGATCCAAGGAAACACAAAAACAAATCCAGATCTGACTCCATGGACATTGCAGTTGAGGTAGGGAAAATCTCTTTAGTAAAAGAACCCTCAGATACATAACCACAAACCAGAGGGCTGTGAGGGAGAGCAGTAAAGGGCCCCAAGCCTTGTGACAGGGACCCCTGGGGATGTGGCTTCTGCATGGAAGTTTAAAGGATGAGGACCATTTCCCCTGCTCTGAAGGGGTTGTTCCCTCCAAGCACAGGCCTCCTTGAGCCACAGAACAGCCTCCCGAAGACTGATGCTAAGACCTGAAAGGACGGATTCATTGTATCTTAAGGGTCAAGGCTGGAGCTTCTGCAGACAGGGAAAGTGGTGACAGGCTGGGTCAAGAGAGCATCTGGCTATTCTAGCTCAGTCACACACCCACACCCCACCCAGTGACCCGAGAGGGAGGCGTGGAGTGGCCCTCTACACACGGTTCTCAGACCAACCTCAGTCACTGGGAGGAGGGGAGGAGGAGAGGGGAGGGAGGGAGGAGGGAAGAGGGGGAGAGGAGGGAGGTGGGGAGGGAGGGAGGGGAAGAGGGGGAGAGGAGGGAGGAAGTGAAGGGAGGGGAGGAGTGGGAGGGGAGAGAGGGAAGGAGGGGGAGAGGGAGGGAGGAAGGAGGGGAGGGGAGGGGAGGGAGGGAGGAGGGGAGGGAGGAGGGGGAGGTGCCCAGGCAGAACTGAGTCCCCTTTTCCTGCTGGGCCTTCCAGAGGACTTCAGAGTGGCATTCCTGCCCACTCCAGCTGGCAAAATACTATTGCCTTTGGCATTCAAGGCTCGGAGGAGCCCTGTGAAAAGCAATCCACTCCAAATAGACTTAAAATATGAGCCCAGAAGGCAGAGGCTGTGAGTCCACAGACCACCATGCCTGGGGGGCTCAAGCTGGTGTAGGGCCTGAGGTCTTTGCCCAGCCCTGCCCTCCAAGGCTGCATGGATTTGCCTGAGACTGTTCAGTCATGTAGACTCTTTGTGACCCCATGGACTATAGCCCACCAGGCTCCTCTGTCTATGGAATTTTCCAGGCAAGAGTACTGGAGTGGGTTGCCAGGGTGGAGTGTAAACTGGCTCTACCATTGCGGAAGGGAATTTAGCGGTAACTATCAAATCACAGCGGCACGATCCTTTTTTTTTTTTTTTAATTTGACTGCACTAGGTCTTAGCTGTGGCCTGTGAACCCTTAACTGCAGCATATGGGATCTAGCTCCCTGACCAGGGATCAAACCCAGGTCCCCTGCCTTGGGATCGAGGAGTCTTAGCCACTGGACCACCAGGGGAGTCCCAGCATGATCCTTTTATTCAGCAGTCCCACTTCTGAGAATTTATCCTGCAGAGAAACTTACACTTGGCAAGGTTTTCACTGAAGCCTTGTCCAGTATATCCAAAGACTGGGAGCTCCTCAATGTCCCTCAGCTCAGTAACCAATGAAATAAGTTACAATCAGTCCTTTCAGACAATAGGATATTCTGTGACTGTAAACAAAGAATGAGGAAGATTTGTAAGTGCCAGTATGAGAAAAACCACGAAGGTCTATTAAATGAGAAGAAAGTTGCAAAAAATGTGTGTAAAACACCTTGAAAAATGGGTGGGAGAGAGAAAGAATGCTCATTTTCCTTGTATATATATAAAGAAACTAGAGGAAACACACAAAAAAATCTAAGGCAGTGGTTACTTGTGGGAATTGGGATGTGGGGACTAGGCAGATGGCAGACAGACAAGGGAGGAAGACTTTTATTACAAATCTTTTCACACTCTTGGATTTTTTGACTACAGGAATATATTACCTGGATTTTTTTTTTTTTTTTTTTTTTTAAGCAAAGGAGAGACATGGTCTTCATTTGCTTCTTAGAAAACTCATTCTTACTGCGGAGCAGAGGATGCACTCAGGAGGGTGGAGAGCAGTGAGGAAAGAAGAAAGGAGTGCCCCTCCCAGAGAAGACATCAATAAACTTCACCTGAAGTTCTCTGAACCCAGACACTGCCAGGATCCAGGAGGGGGGTAACAGCAGGCTCCCTGCTACCTTCTCTGAGTAGAGATGTGGGCCATCAGCCCCTCTAGTGACGTTCCAGAGCCCCTGGAGTGCTCAGGAGTGTGGCACTGTTTGACGCTGCTCCCGCACCTCCTTGTAGTTGAGCCGGAAAAGGGAATGACTGGAAGGGAGCAGCGCTGGGTAATAGAAAGAGCGCACAGTTGGGCTCTGTGACCCCCCTGGTGTGGCGTTCTAGAAATTGGGATTAGTATCCTCATTCTGCCTCCATTAACTATGTGAATTAGAGCAAGTCCCTTCCTCTATTTTGGCCTGTTTGCTCACCCATTAAATAGACAAATAATATCTACCATGCATGATTGTTGTCTTTAAATGGGGTAATACATGCAAGGGTTTGTGCATAGCGATAGCTGCTAAACCACCATCATTTTCATTGTCATTAGAACAGAGTTCTCCCAACTCAGGATAGCATTTATGTGCTTGGAGTATCAAAGCACTTCAATAAATATGAACTATTCCCTCTCCAGTTTGTTTCTCTCAGACTATGGGTGGAATACACCTTCTTGTCCCACTGATGTTGGGTCTGGCCATGTGACTTGCATTATCCACTGGGATGTCGGCAAGAGTCAAGCAAGCAAAGGCTTGAAGCATGCCGGTCCAAGGGGACTTGCCCTCTGCGCTTCTGCCTTTCCATGGGATGAGCATGCCCAGTAGGTTGAGAGACACATGGAGCAGACTTGACCCAACAGTAGCTTGGAGCCAAGCCCACATGACCCTGGCATGGCTCACCCATCTCTCAGCTGACATCAGTTAATGATTGTTTTAAGCCACAGAGATTGGGGAGATTTGTTACACAACATTATTGCAGCAACAGCTGGTGGAAGCATTGTTCATTGCATTCATAATAAAGTTGATTCTTTCTACAGATTCACAGTCCTTTTGGACCTCACTGATACTTTCCCTGTTTCCATTGCATGTCATTGCCTCCTCTTTGCATTTCGGGCTTCAGCCAAACCAATCTTCTTTCAGTTCCTGATGGTCCAGGCTTTGCACATGCTGTTCTCTCTGCCTGGATGCTCCTCCTCTCCTTCCAGCATCTTCATGAAAGTGTTAGTCACTCTGTTGTGTCTGACTCTTTGCGACCCCATGCACTGTAGCCTACCAGGCTTCTCCATTCATAGGATTTTCCATGCAAGAATACTGGAGTGGGTTGCCATTTCCTTCTCCACAGAATCTTCCCAACCCAGGGATTGAACCCAGGTCTCCTTCATTGCAGGGAGACTCTTTACTGTCTGAGCCACCAGGGAAGTCAAGCACCTTCCTGCTGCTACTGCTGCTGCTAAGTCACTTCAGTCGTGTCTGACTCTGTGTGACCCCATAGACGGCAGCCCACCAGGCTCTGCCGTCCCTGGAATTCTCCAGGCAAGAACACTGGAGTGGGTTGCCATTTCCTTCTCCAATGCATGAAAGTGAAAAGTGAAAGTGAAGTCACTCAGTCGTGTCCGACTCTTAGCACCTCATGGACTGCAGCCTACCAGGCTCCTCCATCCATGGGATTTTCCAGGCAAGAGTACTGGAGTGGGGTGCCATTGCCTTCTCCAAAGCACCTTCCTAGTTCCTCCTAATACTTCAGGCCTCAACTTTCTCCTAGAAGCCTTGATTGGTGCCTCGAGTCTGGGCCAGTTGTCCTGGGATGTGACCTCACAGCACTTTGTATTTCCTGGCCCTGGCTGTTTCCTGACCTCCTACTTGCCTCTCTCCTCATTTGGACACACTCCCTGAAGGCAAAGCCTGGTATCCCCAGTTCCTGATATACAGTGTGTTCATTGTAAATGTTTATTGACTGAATGAATTTCCTACCCTTTCAAGCCTCAATCTGCCCACCTGTTAAAGGGGAATAATCACATCAGAACTGGGGCAGAGGGAGTTCCTTGGCTAAGACTTCACCTTTCAATGCAGGGAGTACAGGCTCAATCCCTGGTTGAGGAGCAAAGATCCCACATGTCTTGTGGCCAAAAAGCCAAAACATAAAACCGAAGCAATATTGTAACATATTCAGTAGTTCAGTTCAGTCGCTCAGTCGTGTCCGACTCTTTGCAACCCCATGAACCACAGCACGCCAGGACTCCCTGTCCATCACCAACTCCTGGAGTTCACCCAAACCCATGTCCATCGAGTCGATGATGCCATCCAACCATCTCATCCTCCAACCATCTCATCCTCTGTCATCCCCTTCTCCTCCTGCCTCAATCTTTCCCAGCATCAGGGTCTTTTCCAATGAGTCAGCTCTTCGCATGAAGTGGCCAAAGTATTGGAGTTTCAGCTTCAACATCAGTCCTTCCAGTGAACACCCAGGACTGATCTCCTTTAGGATGGACTGGTTGGATGTCCTTGCTGTCCAAGGGACTCTCAAGAGTCTTCTCCAACACCACAGTTCAAAAGGATCAATTCTTCAGTGCTCAGCTTTCTTTATAGTCCAACTCTCACATCCATACATGACCACTGGAAAAACCATAGCCTTGACTAGACGGACCTTTGCTGGCAAAGTTATATCTCTGCTTTTTAATATGCTGTCTAGGTTGGTCATAACTTTTGTTCCAAGGAGTAAGTGTCTTTTAATTTCATGGCTGCAATCAGCATCTGCAGTGATTTTGGAGCCCAGAAAAATAAAGTCTGACACTGTTTCCACTGTTTCCCCATCTATTAGCCATGAAGCCATGGGACCAGATGCCATGATCTTAGTTTTCTGAATGTTGAGCTTTAAGCCAACTTTTCCATTCTCCTCTTGCACTTTCATCAAGAGGCTCTTTAGTTCTTCTTCACTTTCTGCCATAAGGGTGGTGTCATCTGCATATCTGAGGTTATTGATATTTCTCCCGGCAATCTTGATAAAGACTTTAAAAAAGGAACTGGGGCAGAGTGATGCCTGTATCTTGTTTTGCTATAGGGGGAGAGGTTAGCAGGTACCTTATACTCTCCAGCAACTTGCATCCGTTCCTTGCTTTCAGATAGCTTCCCTGCCTTTTCTCAAAGGGATTCGAGGTGAAAGACACAGATTGTCAGTGGAAGATCAATGAAGCCTTTGTTCTGCACATCTATCTACCTAACAGAGATGCTGCTTGTGCTCACTTGGCTTGATTGGGGAAAGAAGAAGGGCTTCTCACTGGGTCGTCCCCACTCACTCCACTCTGCCAGCTGGAGCATCTTCAGAACTGACCTGCCTTGTCCTGTGAGAACAGGCAGAAACAGGGCAGGAGAGAGAATGATGGAGGGGAAAAAGCTGAGACATAACTGGGTCTCCTCCAATGCCTTCTCCCCACCCATAAGCTCATTTCAACCCACCTTGGAAGGAAGGTGTGTCCCCAGTTCTCAGAAGAGAAAGTGACTCTCCCACCTTCCCATGGGCAGTGGGAGTCTAACCCAGGTCAGTTTCTACTACACGCAGCTGCCCCCATGGAGAGCAATGACCTGGAGCACCTTGGTGTTGCAGGTGGTGTCAATGAGGACAGAGAGCACCAATGACTTCATTACAGTAAAAGAGACTCCCTAAACTGTGTACAGCCCTATGAAATTCACAAAAGGCTGCCACATTCAGAATCTCATGGGTTCCTCACAACTTTGCAAGGCAGGCTTCTTACCACCCTGTTTTACAGAGGAGAAAATTGAGGCTCAGCAGAGTGAAGTGACTTCTCCCAGGCTCCCCTGGAGAAGGAAATGGCAACCCACTCTAGTATTCTTGCCTGGAAAATCCCACGAACAGTGGAACCTGGAGGGCTACAGTCCATGAGGTCGCAAAGAATCAGATACAACTGAGCATGCATGCACTCATGCACCCAGTAGGGCCCTAGTCCCAAGGAGACTCGGAGGAATCTGACACCATGGGACACATCCTTTCCATGTGGTGTGGCAATATAACCATGAGGCTGCCTGGGCACCACCTATCCCTGTGCAACCTTGTAGAAGCCACACGTTCTCTCTGAGCCTCAGTATACTAGTTATTTATTGCCACCTAATAAACCACTTCAAAATCCAGTGACTTAAAACAATAACCATTTGTTTAGCTCATGATTCTGTGAGGTAATTAAATTAATCTGGGCTAATATGGGGAGTTTTTCTGATCCTAGAGGCCTCCCACATGTGTGTAGTCAGCTGTAGGTTAGCTGAGTGGTTTTGCTTTAGGGGTTGGCTGGTGTCAGGCTAGGGGAGCGAGGGTCACAGGCCACATGTAACTCACCAGGCTTGTTCACAAGGCAGTGTCAGCTTCCTGGGGAATGAGTGACTGTGCACAAGACCTCCTGTTACGACTTGAACTTCACTCAACCCTCCTGTTATGGGTTGAATCCCAGAAGACAGGATTATCAAGCTTTGTTTCAGAAAAAGAGAGAAAGCAAGAGGGGAAGGGAGAAGGAAGGAAACACACTTTTGCCAACCCCAAAATGCAAAATCTAGTGTGACATTCAACTAAATGAACAATTTATAGATAATTCACAATGCTCATACCATTAAGCAAATGCACTTTAAATTGATTTCAAATTAGTAAGCTAATGATTTCCCCAGGTCCAGTCTCTGCCAGCCCCCAGTGCAGTGTTTTTAATAAGAGGTAGGTGTGCAGTAACAGCCTCTTTATTCCATAACTGAAGCCATAATTGAACTTGAGGTCATATTCAAGGGCCCTATTGATCTACATAGGGAAGGAAAGTGCTGACAGCGACCATCTTCGGGCCAGAGGGGTGGGGTGGGCCACGGCAGAATCCCGCAGCTGTAGTAGACTTGGAGAACACTTCCTGTGTGACCTGCAGGGAGACTTGATGGCTGATGGGGATGTTAAGTAAACTTGAGACAGGCAGGGCTCTCAATCCCAGTCCTGTAGCGGCTCCCTAAAGTCACGTCAAGGATTCACGTGCACCTTCAGGGCCCCAGGGTAAACACTGCACTCTCTTTTGTCCCGCCATGCCTATCTGACCCCCAACTCTCCAGGCCAAGGGCATTCAAGCCTAGGTACAAACACAAATGTGTTCTACTCTGCCTTTTCATTCCAAGGGTCAAGTCCTTGAACCCTCGGTCCAACCAAGAAAGGCAAGGTGGGGCCTCCCTGGTTGCTCAGTGGGAAGAATCTGCCTGCCAATGCAGGAGAAATAAGTTCGATCCCTGATCCTGGAAGCAGCTAAGCCTGAGTGCCACAACTACTGAGCCTGTGCTCTACAGCCTGGGAACCACATTTACTGAAGCCTGCACCATCTAGAGCCTGTGCTCTGCAACAAGAGAAACCACTGCAATGAGAAGACCATGCATCACAACTAGAGAGTAGCCCCTGCTTGCCACAACTAGAGAAAAGCCCACCCGGCAACGAAGACCTAGCACAGCCAAACATATGTAAATAAAAACAAACATTCAAATACAAAAGAGAAAAGGAAGGGTGGAAGGCCTTTGGTTCTTGTTGGCATAACCCCAACTGCCCTCATTTCATGAGGCACAAACCATTATCCATCTCTACTGCTGTCTCTGAAGAGATATGAGAAGCTTTGACTCATCTCAAAAGGACATTAGAGCCTCATTTTATTCTTCACCAGCCATTTTGGCTGTTCTAAATCCAGAGATCTTTTCTCCAGAGAGTATGCCAGACAAGCAGAGGTTGGAGGAGAAGGGGAGAGAGAGAGAGAGAACATTCACAAGGGTGAGTGGATTGTGGACACTTGGTCTCCTAATGAATGGATCAATGTTTAGGACAATCCATAAAGTGCTCCCTCTGTGCTCTTGAAATTGTCGAGCTGTCTATAATACAGTTCAAATTTGAACCCTAAATTATTTAAACACCGTATATTAGCAGTAGATATAAGGCTCCAAAATCTCATAAAAACTCATAAAATTGGGAAAGGCAAGAGGGGAGCAGAACAAAGGAGAAGGAGCTTACTCTTTTCCCTGCTACCTGTCCCCCTCCCATTCTTGGAGCACAAAGCTCCTTACAGATTTTTCAACTAGCCTTTGCATGTGTAGCGCCTCCAGGATTTCTCCACTGGCACTGGGGGTCAATTCCATGCTCCCTACTCTCCTTGGCCAGATTCTTCTCTCAGACAGGTTGTGGCCTGGGGTGTGGAGGAAGAAGGGAAAATTATTCATCTTAAACTTTGCATTACTTCATTCAGATTCCATTACAGCAATCAGTCATAGTGATAACCAAAAAGAAGAAAAGTGTGAGGGAAGAATGTCTCTAGTTTCTAGAAAGAGATTAGTAGAGAATAGTCATGTAATCAATATTGATCAATAAAGTGTCCCAGAAAAATCTAAAGCCACATTACTTAAACAAACCTTCCCTAGAACATCTCTGTCAATCAGAGAATGCAGAAAAGGCAAAATCAGAAAGGAGGGATTAATGTCTTTTTTTTTTTTTTTTTTTTAGTTACTGTAAAGTAAAACAACCACTATGGCCAGCAATTCCAATCCTGAGTACATACCCAACCTAAATGAGTGCTTTGTCCTCAAGGGACATGTGCAAGAATATTCATGGCTTTATTCACAACAGCCTCAAACTGGAAACAACCCAAATGTTCATCAGCAGTAGAATGGATCAATCAGCAGTGCTTTATTCGCACAAAACAATACTATACAGCACTAAAGAAGAATGAACTACTAACAAGCAACAACATGGATGAATCCTAAGACACCATGCTGAATGAAAGAAGCCAGACACAGTAGAGTGCCTACTGAATGATCCCATTTCTATAAAGTTCAAGAACAAGAAAAACTGGTCTATACCAACAGGTGTCAGAAAAGTGGTCATCCTTAGTGAGAGTTAACACAGGGAGGTGGTGCTGGAAATGTTATTTATTTTCATCTGGATGGTGATTACATGCACATATACAACATATTTTAAGTTGTATATTTCAGATTTGTGTACATTACATGTTACACCTCAAAAGTTTTAATTTATTTTAACAGAAATTCTTAACTGTTAGTTTTTATAATTTTATTTATTTCCTTATTTAATTTTGGCTGTGCTGAGTCTTTGTTGCTGGAGGGCTTTTCTCTAGTTGTGGCGAGTGGGGGCTACTCTCTAGTTTCGGTGTGGGCTTCTCATTGTGGTGGCTTCTCTTGTGAATTGTGGACTCCGGGGCACATGGGCTCAGTAGTTGTGACTCTCTGGCTCTAGAGCACAGGCTCAATAGTTGAGGCGCATAGCCTTAGTTGCTCTGCAGCATGTGGGATCTTCCCAGATCAGGGATCCAACCTGTGTCTCCTGCATTGGCAGGCAGACCCTTTACTACTGAGCCACCAGGGAAGCCCCACCTCAGGATTTTTAACAAATATTTTTAAATCATCACACCATCACTCAAAAACTTAAATTATCATGTGTCCTTCACTTCTAGAGGGTCACAACATTCACAGAGTTTGTGCTTTACTTTCTACCTTGAGAGAAATGGTAACATACTTGCCCATAGCACAAATGAGGATGCAGGGACATTGAATGTACCATTACAGACCATGCAGTCCAAGGCTGGATGGATAGGTGTCATGGTGAGTGCAGACAGTGATCTGTGATCTGTGTCATATCTGTACTTTCTCATGGCATTATTGATGTGGTTCACAGTTGAGGCTGTATACATCCCTTCCAGTTACAAAAGGGCTCACCATCCCATTGCCCTGCCACTCTTCCTGGAGCAGAGTAGGATGGCTGTTACAGCAGCTCCAGGATGAACTTTCGAGAGATGCCAAATGAAAATTAAATTAGAGCCCAGCCTTGTGGTTTCCAGTAGCTATCATTGCAGTGTGACCCATCTGTGTCAGGGCATGGTGACCACAAGCTGCCAGGCAGCTCCCAGAGGCTGTTGAAACACTTTGAATAGAGGTGCCCCTGCATGAAGCGCAGGCTCCCGGCTGAGTCTATTGTTTCAGCACCAGGGACAGCGGCTCGTGTATTAACTAGTTCTGGAAATAGACTGGGAGGGCAAAACGTATTTGCAGAAAGCACTCTTCCCACGGTTTGCTATTTACACACAACGCTACTGCTTCCAGCTTTGTATAACAAATTAAATTCTGTCAGCATTAAAAATGTGTGTGTGATGAGAAGATTTATTTGGAAAACATGCAACATTTACCTCCCTTCCACCCCTACCTCCTTCCTCCAATCCAGGTGTTCCCCAAGGGAACTGCACTTCAGGGAATGCCCAGGTAAGTGGAGTTTCTCATATTCAGAATTGTCAGTGGAATACCTGGGTAGAACAGCGCCCCTGGGACTCAACTTACTTTCCTTCTGAAACCTAGATGCAAGAATACCATTCACTCTGAGAGTGAAAAGGGGGGTTATTTAGAAACCTTTTCTTTAAAATATGGGTACCATGAATTCATCCATTCATTCAACTAATATTTCTGGAAGGCCTACTGTGTGCCAGGCTTCATGCTAAGCACTGGAAATGCAATAATGAACCAAATGAAGTCCCTGCTCTTGTGGAGACTACATTCTCATAAGAGGTAAAGACCATAAACATCTGTAACTAGGATAATTTCACTGGTAGCTCAGCTGGTAAAGAGTCTGCCTGCAGTGCAGGAGACCCCGGTTCAATTCCTGGGTCAGGAAGATTCCCCTGGAGAAGGGATAAGCTAACCACTTCAGTATTCTTGGGCTTCCCTGGTGGTTCAGATGATAAAGAATCCACCTGCAATGCAGGAGACCTGGGTTTGATCCCTGGGTTGGGAAGATTCCCTGGAGGAGGGCATGGCAACCCCCTCAAGTATGGGCTTCCCTAGTAGCTCAGTTGGTAAAGAATCTGCCTGCAGTGCAGGAGACCCGGGTTCAATCCCTGGGTCAGGAAGATCCCCTGGAGAAGGAAACGGAAAACCATTTCAGTATATTCTTGCTTAAAAAATCCCATGGACAGAGGAGCCTGGAGGGCTACAGTCCATGGGATTGCAAGAGTGGGACATGACTTAGTGACTAAACCATTAAACCAGGATAATTTGAGTTCATTGCAAGTTCCAATGAAGAAAACAAAGTAGTGGACTGAACAGTGACTGAGAACTACTCTAGCTAGGATGGTCAGGAAAGGCCACTCTGAAGAGACAATGTTTGAGTTGAGACCTGAACAATGACAAGGAGCCAGACTTGTGAAGACCTAACAGAAAGGCATTCCAGCAAAGTGGTACAGCATCTTCAAAGGTGTTGAGGTAGAAACAAATGTGGCATGTCCAAAGGGTGGGAAGGAGGCTCGTGTGGCTGGGGTACAGTGCATGAGGATGAAGACACGGAGGAAATAAGCTTGGAAAGGTAGGAGGGGACCATGTCCCACGGAGCTTGTAGATCATATAAGGAGTCTGGATCTCAAGCATAGAAGTGATATGGTCTGATTCATGTTTAAAACCATCTGCATTTTTTTACCTGCTATATGGAGAATGGGCTAATGAATGGGAGGAGAAGCTGGAAGACCATGTTAAGCTGTTGCAATGGTCCACTGAGAGACGATGGTGATGGAAACCCCTCCTTACTTCTCTACATGTGTAATTTGATCTCCAAAATTAAGGATGGCCTAGGCCTCTGAGTTATCCATGCTTCCTCGTCCAGTCCCTTCTCTAACCAATGCCATACATTTGTGAGATATTATGAGAGAACACTGTTCATGGGGCTCATGAACAAGACATGGGGTTCATGAACAGGTCAGGGAAGCCTGGCGTGCTGTATTTCATGGGGTCACAAAGAGTCGGAAATGATTTAGTGACTAAACAATGAGAGAACACACACAAAGTCACATATTATATTCTATTTACTGTTGAAAGGGGCTTCTTAGGTAGCACTAGAGGTAAAGAACCCGCTTACCAATGCTAGAGATTTAAGAGACGCAGGTTCAATCCTTGGGTCGGGAAGATCCCTTAGAGGAGGACATAGCAACCCACTCCAGTATTCATGCCTGGAGAATCCCATGGACAGAGGAGCCTGGTAGGCTATAGTCCACAGGGTTGCAAAGAGATGGACACTATTGAAGTGACTTAGCATGCATGCACACTGTTGAAAAAGTGAGTGAAATGATACTTCAGAGCTACTTGGCTCATCTAGAAATGAAATCTTGCTTTTTTTATGCCAACTCTTCCCAAACCCTCAGTTCATGGGCTGCCACTTGGGGAGGAAGGGTATACAGAGCATTTAATCCTCTCCTCATGCTTCATCATCTGAGAAACAGACCTCACCTGATGGGATGCTCATGGGAGAGACTATATCCTATCAATTTTGTGGTGAACAAAACCGTTAATGTATATGATATTTAAAGCATTACTACAACAGGGATACTCCTTCCCAGACTAGCTAGAAGGCCCAAAGAGACCACAAATGCATAATGAGCAAGACCAACCAGGCTCATCAGCCATAAGTACCTTGAGAATTTGCATCCATACAACCACCAGGAAGGGAGCAAACTGAACAATGAGAAGAAAAACAAAGATCAGTTTGCTTACCATCAGAGCCCATGGTGCTTGGTCTCATATCATTTACTAACTCACTTGAGGATATGAGGCAAATCCCTTTATTTTCCCGGGCCTCATTTTTCTCAGCTGTAAAATGAGGGGGCTTGCTTAAACTCCATGATCCTCTAGCTCCAGCAGTTTGTAAATCTGTCAACAATGACCTAGGACCTGAATTTCCCATTTTCTAGATCTCCTTTGGTCCTCCCAAACCTCCCCCTTCCACCCCCCCAAAAGTAGAGAAAATATGTATCATTGTGCCCACTTTTCAGGATGGGTAAATTGAGACCATGAGATCACCAGGACTAGTCACAAATTTACAAATTGAGTTAGAAGGGGTCAGGTTCCTTTACAACTCACTCAGGGAAATCCTAACTCTTCCCAGGGGACCTGCCAGAAGCTCACTCTGCAAGGGCTTATTCCCCTTACCCCATTCAAGCCCTGGCTCTCCTGCAACCCCTCCGGTCATCCCTAGGAGGTGTGCTAGGACCTCAAGGTGCCTGTGCTCCACACAGCCTCTCCATATGTATACTTATTTTGACTTCAGGGTCACTGGCAAATCCCATCATGGCCAAGCCCTTCCACTGGGCTCATAATTGGAATCTGCCAGCTCATTTGCATGGGGAAGGGGAGGAAGACACATTGGGCTTTATCCACCACTCCTGATTTAGTAGGTGTTCCCTTTTGCAGCTCTTGAGCCTGGAGGAATCTCTGTGTGCCTCTGTTTGTTGTGGAAATTACCACTCACCCATACATATACATCTGCAAGAGAGCCTCTTGTCATCTCTAATAGTTCCACAGGCTGCACTGAGCGAAGCCTGGACAGAGCTGAGGCTGTTTTGGAGACGCCGAGACCTCCATTCTTATACTAACATCAGAGGAATTTTGACCACCCAAAGAGCTCAAGTCACAGCTTTCAGTCTTCAAGAGTTTGCAAGTGTGCCCAGCACTGTGCTTGGGGTTCCCTATGCACCGTCTCATTTAATCCTCACAATAACCCATGGTTTCCATATTTTAGTTGAGAAAACTGAGGTTAGGAGAGATTTAAGGGACTTGTTTAAAATCATAAGAATGAAAAGCAGCTTCCCTTAATTAGCCCAATTCTAGGACATTTCCATGATTATTGGGTTCTTTGGGGAATAAAACCATGGTGGGAGGAGAGGAAGGAACGGAAGTGATAGACTTCATGGAGGGTAGAGACCCCCACAAAGCAGCCCTGGAAACTGTTCTGCCTTCCTGGCAGATGTTCCCTGGAAACTGTTCTGCCTTCCACTGGAGGAATTTTCTCCCCGCATAGAATGAGACTGGGGGCTCAAAATCTCGGCCTTCTTGCTTATACCTTTGGGATATAGTCATACCTTTCCCCCGGGCTCTGTTGTTAAGAATCCTTTTCTTTGTGTCAGAAACATGAAATCCTAGACAAGACCTGGTTGGGGGCATGACTCTACCCATAGCAAAAACAATATTGTTAGAACTCTGTCTCTTTCCAACTCTAAGCTCTGCGTGAGTCTGCTTGGAATCATTCTGCAAGTAGGCTTGCCACAGCTGGCAGCAAACAAGGTTAGCCTGGACCCAGAATCTCATCCTTCCAGAAAATTCCTCTCCCAAATGCATAGATCAACACCTAGAAGAACTCTAATAGCCCTGCTTGGGTCATATATCTACCCTTGAACATTTCACTGTTGCCAGAGGGATGGAGTATCTCATTAACCAGCATAGATGGGGTGACCACCCCTGGGGAAAAAACAGGGGCACCATAATCAACAAGCACACCGAGACTGAGTGTGTGTGTATTATGTTTTTCCCTACATGGCCTTTGCAATAACTCCCATCTTGCACACTCTTTTAGAATGTGATATTGACACTCCTCCTATCTATGGTTGAGTTTATGTCCCTTCCCCTTGAATCTGGGCAGACTTTGTGTCTGCCTTGACCAATAGAACATGGCAAAAATGACACTGTCCTCATTTCCAAGTTCAGTCCTTAGAAACTTTCACCTCTTGCCTCTTGAGACACTCACCTGTGAAGACCTGGACCTCCATTTAAGAAGTTCAAGGCTGTCGTTGTGAGGAAACCCAGGCCACCTGGAGAGGCCACAGGCAGGTGTTCTGACTGCCCCAGCAGTGGTCTTAGTGGACAACCAACATCAACCATAGACATGTGAGTGATGACACCTCAAGAGGATTCCTGTCCCTGGATTGAGCCCTCCTAGGTGAGGCCCCTGGAGAAGGCAATGGCACCCCACTCCAGTACTCTTGCCTGGAAAATCCCATGGACGGAGGAGCCTAGTGACCATTGGATCACTAAGAGTCGGACACGACTGAGCAACTTCACTTTCACTTTTCACTTTCATGCATTGGAGAAGGAAATGGCAATCCACTCCAGTGTTCTTGCCTGGAGAATCCCAGGGACAGGGGAGCCTGGTGGGCTGCCGTCTATGGGGTCGCACAGAGTCGGACACAACTGAAACGACTTAGCAGCAGCAGCAGCAGGTGAGGCCCCAGATGTCATGCAAACAAACAAGCCACCCTATTGTGCCCTCCCCCAAATTCCTCACCAAAGAATCTGTACTCTATGAGCATAATAAAATGGTTGTCTTAAGTCACTGAGCCTGGGGTAATGGGTTCTGGAGCAAAAGATAATTAGAACACATACTTGTGTGTATGTGTATAGGCATATGTGTATGTGTGAGAGTAGTGTGTTGGGGAGGTTGTTTCTCATAGGAATTAGAATAAGGGGGATGGGCAAGCATGTTAGACAAACAAGCACTCTATCTAACACCTTCAGGACTGCCCACGGTGCCCACCATTTTTAATATACCAACTTTTATTAGTGGGAGGAACAATCATGTGACATACTTGATGCACAAGTTGGTGTGTTCCAGGTATTGAGCCTCACATGGTGCAGTTACCTTGGCAGAGTGTTAAAGCACTGAACTTGGCTCTTGTCCTCTTTCTATCCAGTGAACTGCCGCTCATCTAAGTGAAGTGTCCCCAGGCAGGGTCTCCATGCTGCCCAAGTCCAGGCTTTGCCACTTATCTCATCTTCCTTGTAAATTGTGTCCTTGCATTGCAACACCTCAGCAGCATTGACCTTGAGGTCCTTGTACCTTTCACCCACCAGACCCAGGCCAGTCGTTCTTACAGACTCTCCAGCCCCTCCCCAGGCTCCTCTCACTTCCCTGTCCCCCCTGTAGCCTTTTGGATCCTCATTTAGGAGCCCACTCTAAACTCTGCTCCTCTTCTTTCTCTTCTGTCCCTATTCCTTTCAAGCTCTGCGAAGCTATGCTGCCTCTGAGGTTTTTATTTCCTCTTTTCTGAACACCTAGCTTCTCCAGAAGGCCCCAGTTTCTTCCTCCTCTACTTCCCAGAGTCATCAATCCACTGCCTCCCCCAGGCAGCACAGCATTGAGACTAAGAGTGTAAGCTCTAGGTCAACCTGTGGCTCAGGCTCTGGGCTCTACCACCTGCCAGCTGTGTACCTTTTGACTCACTAGTCACTCTTACCATGTCTGCTGTCCCATCTATGAAAAAGAGATGACAATAGCCCCCATCTTCTGGTTGCTCTGAGAATTAACAAGATAACCCAGGTGAAGGGTACTGCACTTCACTTGGCTCCTCTTAATTGAAATGAGACAAGAGCTCTAAAACTCTTCCTTTAAATATGAATTCCAACAGTTCCAGGTTCTGTCATCCACATGAGAAAAGAGGCAGAGCTTACCACCCTTCTCTGGTTTCACAAAGACACTCACAAATGGAAAAATCCATTTAAACATTATTCAGTTCTGTTCAGTTCAGTCGCTCAGTCATGTCCGACTCTTTGTGACCCCATGAATTGCAGCATGCCAGGCCTCCCTGTCCATCACCAACTCCCGGAGTTCACTCATACTCACGTCCATTGAGTTGGTGATGCCATCCAGCCATCTCACCCTCTGTCATCCCCTTCTCCCGCCTCCAATCCCTCCCAACATCAGAGTCCTCTCATGAGTCAACTCTTCGCATGAGGTGGCCAAAGTATTGGAGTTTCAGCTTTAACATCAGTCCTTCCAAAGAACACCCAGGACTGATCTCCTTTAGGATAGACTGGTTGGATCTCCTTGCAATCCAAGGGACTCTCAAGAGTCTTCTCCAACACCACAATTCAAAAGCATCAATTCTTCGGCACTCAGCTTTCTTCACAGTTCAACTCTCACATCCATACATGACTACTGGAAAAACCATAGCCTTGACTAGGGGGACCTTTGTTGGCAAAGTAATGTCTCTGCTTTTTAATATGCTATCTAGGTTGGTCATAACTTTCCTTCCAAGGAATAAGAGTCTTTTAATTTCATGGCTGCAATTAGCATCTGCAGTGATTTTGGAGCCCAGAAAAATAAAGTCTGACACTGTTTCCACTATTTCCCCATCTATTTCCCATGAAGTGATGGGACCAGATGCCATGATCTTTGTTTTCTGAATGTTGAGCTTTAAGCCAACTTTTTCACTCTCCTCTTTACCTGGGTAATAAATTCACTAAGTAGAACAATCAGAATTGTGGGGGGTTTAAGAGTAAAAACTGTTTTTAAAACTGTTAAAAAACCACAGCACTATTCACAGTAGTCAAGACATGGAAACAATCTAAATGTGCATGAACAGATGACTGCATAAAGAAAATCTGGTACGTAAGTACAATGGAATACTGCTGGAGTGCACGCTCAGGTGCTCAGGTGTGTCCGACTCTTTGCAACCCCATGGACTATAGCCCACCAGCCTCCTCTGTCTGTGGGATTCTCCAGGTAAGAATAATGAAGTGAGTTGCCATTTCCTACTCCAGGGGATCTTCCCAACCTGGGGATCAAACCAGTGTCTCTTGCATCTTCTGCATTGGCAGGCAGATTCTTTACCACTTGTGCTACCTGGGAAGCCCACAAAGGAATACTACTCAGCCATAGAAAATATGAAATAATTCCATTTGCAGTAACATGGATGCAACTAGCGGTTATCATACTGAGCGAAGAAAGTCAGAAAGAGAAAGACAAATACCGTATGATATCTTATACGTGGAATCTAAAATGTGACACAGACTTCTCTGGTGGTGCAGTGGATAAGCATCCATCTGCCAATGCAGGGCATATGGGTTTGATCCCTGGCCTGGGAAGATTCCACCTGCCTCGGAACAACTAAGCCCATGTATCACAACTACTGAAGCTCTCACAGCCTAGAGCTGCACACTGCAACTCCTGAGCCTTCTTGCTACAACTACCGAAGGCCAAATGCCCAGTCTGTCCTCCACAACAACAGAAGCCACCACAATGAAGAGTAGCCCTTGCTCACTGCAACTAGAGAAAGCCTGCTCGCATCAACAAAGACCCAGTGCAGCCAAAAATAAATAGATGTAAAATATGACATAAAGGAATCTATCTACAAAACAGAAACAGCTTCATGGACATAGAGAACAGACTTGCGGTCGCTAAGGGGGACAGGGTTAGGGGATGGGAGGGGTGAGAGACTGAGGTTGGCAGATGTAAATTGTTATATACAGAATAGATAAACAACAAAGTCCTACTGTTTAGCACAAGGTACTATATTCAGTATCCTATAATAAACCATAATGGAAAATAACATTAAAATAATGGAAAATAACATTAAAAAAATAATGTGGAAATATGTATAACCGAATCACTTTGCTGTACAGCAGAAATTAACACAACATTATAAATCAACTATACTTAAGTAAATAGAGTAAAAACTGTTTACCATGGAGTGTTGCAACCATCTCTGAAGTCAAGGTGCCATATAAAACTCTTTTGTTAGGAATAACATTTACAAGAATGGGCTTTTGATGCAGAATAGAATCTGCTTTCCTATAGCTGCAGGGAAAATGGAAAGGGATTTTTTTTTTTTTTTAACATCTTATCTTGCTGAGATTTCTTTCACCAGAAGTTATAGAACACACAGTTTCAAGAACCAATATTGGAATTCTATTAGTCTACACGGAGGGGGGATTAAAAAGCAAGCTTGAGGAGGTCAAAACTTTCAATATGAAAGAGAAGATGATAGACTGGTGTTATTAAATGAAATGTGGGGTACTTGGTAATTTTTATTCATACATAGTACATAATAACCTTCTACACATTAGGTATTAAGTTTTCTTTGTCCTTATGACATGTGAAAGTGAAAGTTTCTCAGTCCTGTCTGACTCTTTGCCACCCTGTGGATTATATAGTCCATGGAATTCTCCAGGCCAGAATATTGGAGTGGGTAGCCGTTCCCTTCTCTAGGGGATCGTCCCAACCCAGGGATCAAACCCAGGTCTCCTGCATTGCAGGTGGATTCTTTACTAGCTGAGCCTCAAGGAAGCCCAAGAATACTGGAGTGGGTAGCCTATCCCTTCTCCAGGGGATCTTCCCAACCCAAGAATCGAACCGGGGTCTCCTGCATTGCAGGTGGATTCTTTACCAGCTGAGCTACCTAGGAAGCCTCAAGCTATCATCCAAATGGTTAGAGTTACCATGATGAAGACACACAGTCCAGCAACCAAAAATTATTTTAAGTTATTTAAAATTCTATCACATATCTCAGGCCTTTTGGAGGGGACACATATCAGAAAATGTTTCCTGTTTCCTTTTCTCTCCCACCTACACCCCTATGTCCTTAGTGCCTTTTATTTGCCTGGTGCCTCCTTCCTCTCAAATCACCCTGGTCCTGCCTCCAACTCCAAATCTGCATATTTTCTGGCTGCTCCTCCCATTCTCCATGACTCTATATTCTCAAAAGCCAAGAATCCAGTCTGATAACACTAGGGCTCTCCCTGGAGTTGGGGCAGGGACTGACTGGGGTAGAAGATGCCAGTAGATGATGCCAAAACCCTCTTTTAGCAAGCAAGGCAGGGAGAGGCTAAGGACACTCCCAGGTGAACTCTTTTTTGTGCTATCACATGCCTGTTAGTGTGATAAAGCCACTCAGTAGCTAGCATGTCTCTTCTTTCTAGCCGAATCAGCATGACTGACTTGACGTTTATTATACATCACCCCAACTCCAATCCTCCAGGGACTGCGGCAAATCACAGAGTTGGAAGGTGGTGAGTGGGAGGGAAAAGGTTTTGCTTCTCCTCAGCCCAGGCTGTTGGCAGCACAACAGCTTTTCATCTCAACCTAACAGCTGGGACACTGGCCCTACCACCAACTCCCAGTGCAAATTGGAATGAGTCACCGGTGTCTTATTAGCCAGCCTTGCCTGACCCAGATACAGGTGAGGCTGAAACAAGGTAGCACTTTGGAAATCTCCCTTCCCCTTTCCCCACCTAGACATCTCTTCCCCACTTACGCACCACAGCATCCATCACGCCCACCACAAAAAGAAGAATGACTTCTTCTTTTTAAAACTTTTTATTTTGTATTGAGGTATAGCCAATTAACAATGTTATGATACTTCCAAGAGAACAGCGAAGGGACTCAGCCATACATATACATGTATCCATTCTCCCCCAGGATGAGATGGTTAGATGGCATCACCGACTCAATGGACATGAGTTTGAGCAAGCTCCAGGAGTTGGTGATGGACAGGGAATTCTGGCGTGCTGTAGTCCATGGGGTCACAAAGAGTTGGACATGACTGAGCAACTGAACTGAACTGAATTCTCCCCCAAACTCCCCTCCCATCCAGGCTGCCACATATCACTGAGCAGAGTTCCCTGTGCTATACAGTAAGTCCTTGTTGGTCATTCATTTTAAATATAGCAGTGTGTACATGTCCATCCCAAACTCCCTAACTATCCCTTTCCAATTACTTCTTTGCTTTAATAATTGCCTCTGAAACATCCCCTGTGAGCAGAGACCCTTCTGCACTGAGATGTTGGCTTCTTGACTACAGAAAGTTTGTCTGACATATTAGGTACTCAGTTGCTGAATGAATTAATTAGCACCCACTAAGACAAAAGCATAGATTTAGATTACGTTATGGTTACTGACTCATTGGAAAACCCTGATGCTGGGAGGGATTGGGGGCAGGAGGAGAAGGGGACGGCAGAGGATGAGATGGCTGGATGGCATCACCAACTCGATGGACATGAGTTTGAGTGAACTCTGGGAGATGGTGATGGACAGGGAGGCCTGGCGTGCTGCGATTCATGGGGTCGCAAAGAGTCGGATATGACTGAGCGACTGAACTGAACTGAACTGAACTGATGGTTACCAGTGAGGAAGGGATAGCTAGGGAGTTTGCAATGGACATGTACACACTGCTATATTTAAAATGGATAACCAACAAGGACCTACTGTATAGCACAGGGAACTCTGCTCAAGGTTATGTGGCAGCCTGGATGGGACAGGAGTTTGAGGGATACTGGATATGTGTATATGTATGGCTGAGTCCCTTTGCTGTCCATCTGAAACTATCACAACACTGTTAATGAGCTATGATGGTGGTGGTTTAATTGTTAAGTCAAGGCTGATTCTTTTGTGGATTCAGACTGCAGCCCACCAAACTCGTCTGTCCATGACATTTTCCAGGGAAGAATACTGGAGTGGGTAGCCATTTTCTTCTCCAGGGGATCTTTCCAACCCAGGGGTCAAACCCACATTTCCTGTATTGCAGGCTAATTCTTTACCACTGAGCCACAAGGAAGCCCTGTTAATTGGCTTATTAAAATATATAAAATTTATATATATAAAATCTATATAAAATTTAAAAATATTTTAAAGTTAGATCATATAACTTGCTTGGACAGCAAGGTGATCAAACCAGTCAATCCTAAAGGAAATCAACCCTGAATATTCATTGGAAGAACTGATGCTGAATCTGAAGCTCCATTACTTTGGCCTCCTGATGTAGAGTCGACTCCTTGAAAAGACCCTGATTCCAGGAAAGACTGAGGGCAAAAGGAGAAGGGGGCAAAAGAGAATGAGATGATTGGATGGCATCATCGACTCAATGGACATGAGCTTGGGCAAACTCCGGGAGATGGCGAAGGACAGGAAATCCTGGCGTGCTGCAGTCCATGCAGAGTCAGACAAGATTTAGCGACTGAACAGCAATAACAACTTGCTGACAGCTGATAGCAAGTTTTTGAAGAAATTGGATACAATGGTTATTCATTCATCCACTTGACAAATCCTGGTTGAGCTTCTGTGTGAGGCATTGGGCTGGGTGCCAGGATACAGGTGAACAGGGCAGTAACTGTCTCTGGTCGTCTCTGGTCTGACGTCAGACACCCTGCCCCATGTCTGAGCAGAACATACTCACCCGCTGGGCCTCCTCTCCAATGAACCAGCTCTCTCCAGGGCCCCCATCCTACCCTTCCCGCCTTCCCCGACAGAAACTCACAAAATGAGAGACCAGAGGTGACAAAGCGAGTGTCACTGAAAATGGCCATTATCAGATTAGACAAACCCCAGGGCCTCCAGCCAGCACCGCCCACAGCACCAGCTACTAATTTACTAGGATGAAAAGGCTCATTCATATTTCATTTCAGGCCCTCAGCCGCCTCAGCTGTCATTTCTTTCTTCCCTGGGCCCATTTTGCACCTCTCTGCTTAGAGAACGGCCTCAACCAAAAGTGGCACAGGGTCCTGAGCTGACAGCCTCTTTGCCCAAAGCCTTCCCCAGCCCCACCATCATACATGCCCCCATTCTGTGATGGGCTCTGGCTCTCCTCTGAGCCCAGCCCTCACCTTCCGTCTCTTCCCATGGACCAGAAGAACTATCCACCCCCTCACCAGGAAGGGCACCTGCCTCCCAGGCCCCCACTCTAGTGTCCCCAACTCCCCCAAGGTCCTGAGCCTGCCACAAACCTGACAGCATCAGCAGATTACCGCAGGGATGGGGGAGCCGATTTGAGTCCCTGCAGGCGAATCTAAGACAAGATCGGGGATTTTCAAGCATAAAAAGGACCTCCGAGATAAGAAAACTGCTATTCATTTTCTCCCTTCGACAAAGTGATCGGCATTTGCCTTTTTTCTGCCTCTTTGCAGAACAAAGTAGAAACTAAGGCAGTCAGAGGGCTTGGCAGGACCCAACAGGCTACTGAAACTGCAAGATTTTATTAGCTTGCTCTGGACAGGCAGGAGGATGAGGGAGTCGACTAAACAGTACAGGGGGTGGGGAGTAGCGGGCAGGTGTACCCCCATCTCTGTCCTAAAACAGCCCAACTAGTGCTGCAGAAGCAGCAAATGGGAGTGGAGGTCCTGAGCCTCTGGGGACCCAGGGAATGAGGGAGCCGTGTTCCAGTTCAGCTCCGCTCTAGTGACCTTGGACTTAGCTCACTGAGTTGTAAAGAGAAGGAATTGGATCAGATCAGTGATTTTCAAGACAGACCGTGTAGAACATACGTCTCCCAGAGTGATGTCAGGGCAGAAGGAGACGAGGAGAGAATTGGTGAACAGAGTTTGGGGGTGGCCCCAGCCTAACCCAGAGATTCCCAAGACAACCTGATAATCTAGTCAAGGGGCCCCAGCCTACCCCCAGCCTACCCTCTGAGTCCCAGTCTTCAGGATGGGGCCTGGGAATCTGCATTTTCCAAAAGCTCTCCTGGTGAGTCATGAACCACGTTTGAAGACAGCTGAGCTGGGGGGTGGGGTGCGGTGCCTCTCTGAGGCTTCCAAAGCAATGAGGAAAGGAGTGTGAGGGTCAAGGCAGTCTGGGGCGCACTTCCACTGTCCCCCATGGGAGAGCACACGCAGGGACATGGGCTCATGGGCTTGAGACTAGCTGGTATGGGACAGGCATTATCTGCCTCCCCGAAGGCTTCTTCGCTCAGACACCACGCTTGCAAGCTCCTGCGAGGGGTCCCCTGGAGCACTGAAGTGTCTGTTTACAGTTCATTAGCTACTTGACAGAGAGGCTCCAGGAGCGAGAGACATAAGAGGAAGTGTCAGGGCCCAGCCCGCCGCAGATCCGTCAGAAATGAAGATAAAGCTGCTGGGAGATGAGGAGGTCTGACAGTGGTGACAGCAGTGACAGAGATTCCAGCGGCGCCTGGGCTCCCAGGTGGCCCAGGAATCCAGTTCAGCCTGTCTTTCGGAGGCACTACCCCTCAGCCCACCCAGCTGGCCTGAGACCTTGTGTCTGGCCTCCCCAGAGCCCCTTGCTGCCCAGTCTGCTGGCTCCCATGGCTACTCATGTCCCAGAAACAACCAAGGTGTCCAGAAAGCGGGGATTGGCTAGGAGAATGATTTCATGGCCCCTCTATGGGGTATTATCTCACCACTAAAAATTCTATTTACAAGGAACTAGTGACACGACTGAGCGACTTCAATCATTACATGGAGAAGGCAATGGTGCCCCACTCCAGTACTCTTGCCTGGAAAATCCCATGAACAGAAGAACCTGGTAGGCTGCAGTCCATGGGGTCGCTAAGAGTCAGACACGATTGAGCGACTTCACTTTCACTTTTCGCTTTTATGCATTGGAGAAGGAAATGGCAACCCACTCCAGTGTTCTTGCCTGGAGAATCCCAGGGACGGAGGAGCCTGGTGGGCTGCCGTCTATGGGGTCGCACAGAGTCAGACACAACTGAAGCGACTTAGCAGCAGCAGCAGTCATTACATGGGAAAATACTTATAGGCTGTAAGAGTAAGTGTCATGGGGAAGCAAAATGCAAAATTGTATAGACAGTATCAACGCTGTGAAATGGAAAGTACACATAGGGAAAAAAAAAAAATACTGAGAGGAAATACTTCCAAAAAAAAAAAAAGTTGATGGTGGTGATGGCTGAGTGCTCTCCTTTTCTACATTTCTCCAATTTTCCACACTGAGCATGATTTCTTTTGTAATGGTGACATCAAACTATTTTTAAGCAAGACATGCATGTGTGTGTGCTAAGTCCCTTCAGTCGTGTCTGACTCTTTACGACCCCGTGGACTGTAGCCTGCCAAGCTCTCTGTCCATGGGATTCTCCAGGCAAGAATACTGGAGTAAGCTGCCATGCCCTCCTCCAGGGGATCTCCTCAACCCAGGGACTGAACCTGAGTCTGATGTCTCCTGCCTTTGTAGGCAGGTTCTTTACCACTGGTGCCACCTGGGAAGCCCTTAAGCAAGAAAACTTGAAGTTAATTCACCTTCTCAGCTTGTTCCAGGGCAAGGACAGGCCTGGCATGGGAACATGGGATTCAGAGAGTCTCAGCTCTCCCTGCCCTAAGCCCAGCCTTTTTGAAGCCCAAACCCATATTTTCCAGGCTTTCCAGATGGCATAGTGGTAAAGTATCTGCCTGCCAATACAGGAGATGCAGGTTTGATCCCTGGGTCAGGAAGATCCCCTGGAGGAGGAAATAGCAACCCACTCCAGTATTCTTGCCTGGGAAATCCCTTGGACAGAGGAGTCTGGCAGGCTGTAATCCAAAGGGTTGCAAAGAGTCGGACATTGATTGAGAGACTAAGGATGCACGCACATATGTTTCCTACCCTGAACTTGGGGCCTGAGCTCATCACTCACCCTTGGAGCCCATTACTGACCCAGGAGCCCAAGGCAGAAGCCTGCGTTTCCACACTCACCCTCCAGTCACATTTTGAGATCAAGGGGAGTTTCCTGGGCCACGACTCTCAGCCCATCACCTCACACCTGAGGACAGCCTCGTATCCTCTACACTCACCAGAGGGGGAACCTGTGTGGGATAATTGAAGGTGGCAGACCATCCTTCCTGCTTTGGCCCCTAAGGCCCAGGGATAGAGACATGAGAGACGGAACTCAGATCAGAGTTTGGGGGAACAGAAGTAAGTGTGGTGGGGTTGAGGGCAGTTGCTATAGTAGTTTTCAGCAAGCCCTTAGTGACAGTAATGGCAGGAAACATTAATGAGCCCTTCCATGGGCTGTAGTGGGGTTGAACAGTGGCTCTTCCCACCCCAAAGATGTGTTCACCTGGAACCTGCAAATATGAACTTGCTTGGGAAAAGGCTTCTGACAGAATTAAACTAAGAAGCTTGAGATGAGATGGTCCTGGATTGACTGGGCAGCCACACGCATCCTCATAAGAGACAGACAAGATACACAGACACTTGGAGGAGAAGGTGATGTGAAGATGGGGGCAGAGATCCAGGCCATGTGTCCACAAGCCCCAAGATAACTGGCAGCTACCAGAAGCTAGGACAGAAGCAGGGAACAGATTCTCCCTCCAAGCCTCCAGAAGTAATCAACCCTGCTGACACCTTGATTCTGAAATCCTGGCATTCAGAACCCAAGGCAACACATATCTGCTGTTTAAGCTACCCAGTTAGTGATCATTTCTTTTTGGCATGTTTAGGAAACGAATACATGGCCAAGCCCTTTATACCATCATTTGTCTGATGAGATAGGCTCTTTTATCATCTGCATCTAACAAACGGGGAAAATGAGGTTCAGAGTGGTTAAGTAACTTTTCTAAGGTCACACAGCAGTGAGCACTTGGTTGGGACAGGGGCCTGGATCTGTCATCCTTCTGAGTCCCTAACAGTGCTGAGAGCTGTGTTAAGGGGCTTTAGACATGTGATTCCCAGCTCTGGACTCAGGCCTTAGCTATATCACTTCCAGGCTGTGTGACCCCACACAAGTTACTTAATGTCTCTGATCCGCAGTTTCCTCACTTTCAAACTGGAGGGACTATCAGAAGCTATCCTCAGGGCTGTCATAATGATATGAAAACTAATATGGGGGGCTTCCCCGGTGGTCCAGTGATTAAGACCCCACACTTCTAATGCATGGAGTGCTGGGTCAATCCCTGGTTGGGGAACTTAGATCCATATGCCTTGTGGCACAGCCAAAAAAAAGGAAGAAAGAAAAAGAAAAGTAGTATGAAGTTTTGCAGCAGGTAACCTCCCTTGGGGACACCCTTGGTACCCTGCCCACTCCCAAGAAACCTCCCCCCACCTCCGCCCCGAGGCCAACGGGAGCCCAGCCTTCCCCTGCTAGTGCACTCCAGAAGTTCCCAGCTTCCAACCAGCCCTGCGGCTCCGCTCTAACAGCAAAAGCAAATTATGCTCGTAAATTAGGGTTCAACTAATTGTGAGTTTACCGGCCGGTAGTAGACATGCCTTTAAAATCCTGTCTGTAAACACACAGCGGCCCCACTGAGCAAGTGCCTAGCTGTATAAAACTCTTTTAGGCAGAAATATATGGGCTGTGGCAGCTGGCTCTCCAGGACAGAATCTCATTCGTTTTGTTTTTCTCTCCTCCCTGTGCTAAATGTCGCCGAGTGCAGCTAAGCCGCAGCATAGCAGCTCCTCTCACTCTGCCCATAAATCCTTGTCTTGTGAGTGCAACTGAGCACGCCCACCTGACGGCAGCACAGAGGCTACTGGGTGGGGGCTGCCCCTTGCCTAGACCCCACCTCCAGAAAACGGAAGACTCTGCCCTCCTAACTTGGTGGGGGAGGGGTCCCCTGGAGGCCGGGGCTGGCGGGCAGTCTGGGAAAACATACTCTGGCCTGGGAGGCAAGACCCAGATGATTTTTAGTACAAACCCCATGCCCCATCCTCACCAGGGAAAATTAGAACTGAGCTGAATTGTTCAACAGAAGTGCATACATTTTTTTTTAATGTGGACCATTTTTTCAAGATTTTATTGAATTTGTTTCAATATTGCTTCTGTTTAATGTTTTAGTTGTTTGGCCTCGAGGGCTGTGGGGCCTTAGTTCCCCAGCCAGGGATCAAACTCTCACTCCCTGAGTTAGAAGGCAAAGTCTTAACCACTAGACCACCAGGGAAGTCCCAGCACATACACTTTTGAAGACAAACTGCATGGGAGTTGGGGGTGGGGGTGGTTGAGGGCAGGTCCCTGGGGGAGGGGGCTCAGGGGAGTGACCTGGAGGCTGGGGGGTGAGTCTCCTGCTTTGCTCCGCCACCTCCTACCTTCTTCAGGAGCTAGTGAGCAGAACGTCTCCCCAAGCTGGACAGGACCTTCTTTGAGGGGGCGATGAGGGAAGGCTGCTGCCCCACCAATCTGTGGGAAGAAGAGCTCTGGCTTTGCAGTCAAGCTGTCTGGGTTCATATCCACAGTTGGAGAGTGCCAACTACGTGCCAGGCACCTTGCTGGTCTTACTAATTCCATCCTCACCCTGTGGTAGGTGTGATGGATATCCTCCCATTTCGCAGATGAGGAAACTGAGGCACAAAGACATAATGAAATCTGCTCAAGGTCAGCTGATAGATGAGGGAGACGGCATTTACATCTGAGTGCCATCTCCTTGTTCTTAAGCACCATAACATTTCCTCTATTAGACCTGAAGATGGCAAGTCAATGGTCCTGACCACTCATGCATCAAATCCAACCTGATGCCTGGTCTTATAAAGTTTTATGGGAACACGGTTGCACCCATCTGTTTGCACATCATCTATGACTGTCTTCAAGCTGGTAGGGTAGAGTTGAGCAGTTGCCCGCAAAGCTGAAACTATTTACTATCTGATTTTTCACAGAAAAGCTTTGCTAAGGCTGCTCCTAAGACAATTTTCTCATCTGAGCAATTGCAAGAGCACAAGGCTCCTCAGGATGTCGTGTGGATGAAATTAAATCACCTTCACTCACATCAGAGAATGCCCCGAACATAGCCAGGCTCAAGAGTGCTCACTCCCTTTCTTCTCCCAGCTCTCTCCATCTTCACCCCACATACGCATCCTTGGCTTTCACCGTCCCCCACCAATCTAGGCACCAGGGCTCCCCCCATTGCCCCCAGGGCCTGGATACAAGCCAGAGAAGGCGGGGCTGATCTAGTGACTCCAGATGATGGCGGACTCCAGACCAAACTTCTCCTGTCCCTCCTCTTGCTCACACTACACCAGCAAGCCAATTAACCCGCACCCTAGCCTCAGCTCAGTGGAAAATACTTCACTTTAAGAACTGAAAGCTATTTTTTTAAAAAAATGTTGTTATTCTATTGAAACTAAATCCCCAAATGACTTGTCTCCAACTGTGCAGCCACACACCATGGAGGAAAGTTACTAAACAAACATTCTCTCATTTGCACAGGATCTAGCCCTGACCCACTTCTGGGTCTTGCTGTTCTAAGGAGCCTGTTTATGGTTTTATCTGTTTATCAGGAACCCCAAATTTCCCCCTGTGTTACAAAGGTTGGACTCTCTTCAGCTCCAAGCAGACACTCGGTTTGTTATTTAAATTATGCGGTTTCCATATTTGAACACTTGAATTCCATTTTATTTACAATGATTTAACAAGCATATAGAGCACTGAGGTTGCCAGGTACAGTTGTGTGTGCCATGCGCTGCACAGGTCTATGAGGTTCACACTTTGTGTTCTCGGATTTGTTTGTGAATTAGGATGACTGTCTTCTCAGTTGGCAGTAGAATATCTTGAGGAAGGGGCTCCCTTTCTGAATTTGCTCAAAGGGTCCTGACTTGGGAATCCGCTAGGTGACAGTGGGGGTGGAGAGGAAGGGAGAATGTTCTGGACCGAACACGTCATGTGAAAAAGCCAGGAGGTGGTACAGAGCAGGACCGCCCTCTAAGGCCGTGTCCTAGCTGATTCCCTTCCTCAGCACAGCTAGGTTCTACCTCCCTGAAGGAGTGTTTTGTACGCTGTCCTGAACATCCATCTCGGAGGGAAGGAGCTGTGTGTCCTGCCTTGGCAGAGGACTAGGGAGAACATTTCAGCTTATTCTTTGGTAATGACCTGCGTGGTAGAACAGGGCCAGTTGCTAAGTACGCTTAATGCTTCAGGCTCAATCACAGGCGCCCATGACCCAGAACACATTGTGTCTGGAAGAATGGCTGGGGCAAGCAGCTCCACAGGCAGCTCAGCCACACAGCCAGACATGGACTGAACCACACCCAGCCCCAGATCCTGGTCTCAGCAGGCTGCGCCCACCCCCATCTCCCTCCACCTGTAGGCCCTGGGCCAGGGGCTCCAGGGTTCAGCCCCACCTTGTCCCAGGCCTCTGCCCAGCTAAGCAGCAGACCAGTCCAGTTCTTAAGAGCAGTGGCTGCCTGTGTTTGCTTCATTTCTGCCATCTCTGAGCTGTGTGACACTGGGTAAGTTAATAAACCTCTCTGAGCCTCTGTTTCCTTGTCTATTAAATGGCATAATAAGAGTACCTACCTCACAGGGCTGTTCATCCATGTAGCAATTATTAATAGAGTTCAAGGGAACAGGAACCTGCCTTCTCTGAACTCGGGTGTCTTGTGAAAATCCAGTAAAAAAACCCATATTCCGAGTGCAACACACAGCCTGGTTCACAGGAGGCCTTGTGATCTGCTTGACTATGGTCCTCTTTTATCATGTTACTGCCCTCAAGACAAGGAAGGCAGCAAATCTGGGTTCAGTAAATGTGAACAGAAAGAAAGTTCCAGCAAATCATGGCTGCGAAGCACAGGGCTCAGCTGTCCTGTCCTGGAATTCTGAGGGTCTGTAGGGAGAGCCGAGCCATGTGAGGGCCTCAGTTCCAGTGGCAGTGGGGACAATTCACTCTCTGCTTCAGCATCAGGGTGGCAGGATAATGTATTGGCATGCTGAGCTGTGTGTACCACACACACACACACACACACACACACACACACACACACATGTGGCTTGATTTTTCCTTGCCTGGAGTAGGCAGTGGGTGCACAGAGGAGAATGCAGAAGCCCTCACACTCTGGGGGAAAGTCTCAGTCCTTTGAAGAGATAATGCCCCTGAGGAAATGGGAGCTGGGGCTTTTGAGGCCAAAAAGAGAGAGGCCAGAGTGAGACAGTCCAGAGGGGAAACGTGTGGAGGTCCTAGGGAACCACTATCTCCTGCACACTGAGCCCATGGGCCCCATAAAGGCCCCACCCTGGAGCCAGAGGTGCAGCACAGGACCCAAGTAAACACATGACCCAGGCTGGCCAATGGGTTCATTCCATCCCCTTGGCCACCATGGTTCAAGGATTTAAGTAGCAGCTACAAGACCTAGGCCTTGGAGGATGTGAGGCTGAAGCTGCCTTGCCACCATGAAGCGAAGCCCATCTGAAGCTAACACAGTGGAAGTTGCCAGCGAATGACAGAGAACTGGGTGTCTAGGCACCGGAAGCCAGATGAAGGCTTAGACTTCTCTGCTAATGGAGGCAATCCATTTTCTTTTTGGTTAGATCAAATTGGGCTGGACTTACCCTGATTGGCAGCAGCCTCCCAGAGCCTAGTGTTGGTAAGGATACTGTGGTGTGTTTGGGGCCAGTGGAGGGACTGACAAGAGCAGTTTTCTGGGTCTACCGTACATGTCTAAAGGAAGAGATGGGAGCATGAATGTCACACATGGGCCACCCTGGCCTGGAGGCACCAGCAGAAGCAATCAGACTGTGGGTAAGGACACTGATGAAACTTGAGGTTGAGAGACTGCCAGTGATGAGGCTCAAGGCAGTGGGTGTCAGGGTCTAAACTGCAAGCTCCAGAAGCAGACTCTCTGTAGCTTCAGACCCCAGTTCTGCCTTTAATCAGCTGTGGAACCCTGGGCAATTCACTGCATCACCCTGTGCCTTGGTTTATCTGTCTGTAGAATGGGGATAAAGAAAAACACCTACCTTATTAGAGTTTTGGAGAGGAACTCATAGTGCATTCTCATTCTTGTTGTTCAGTTGCTATGTCATATCCGACTCTTTTCAACCCCATGAACTGCAGCACACCAGGCTCATCTGTCTTCCACTGTCTCCCAGAGTTTGCTCAGACTTGTGTCCATTGAGTCGGTGATGCTATCTAACCATCTCATCCTCTACCACCCCCTTCCCTTTTGCCTTCAATCTTTCCCAGCATCAGGGTCTTTTCCAATAAATTGGCTCTTCAAATCAGGTGGCCAAAGTTTTGAAGCTTTAGCATCAGTTCTTCCAATGAATATTCAGAGTTGATTTCCTTTAGAATCAACTGGTTTGATCTTCTTGCAGTCCAAGGGACTCTCAAGAGTCTTCTCCAACACCACAGTTCAAAAGCATCAATTTTCTGGTGCTCAGCCTTCTTTTTGGTCCAACTCTCACATCCGTACACGACTACTGGAAAACCATAGGTTTGATTATATGGACCTTTGTTGGCAAAGTGTGTTCTCAGTAAGCATTGAATTCATTAAGCATTAGATTCATATAGTTAGTGTTAGTTGAATTTATTAGGACAGAAACTCTTGCTTTCTCTCCCATACAAATGTAGACACACACACACACACCCCTTTTCCTGGCCTCCTCTTTAGACACAGAGGAGAATTGCTGGAGTGGGGGTGGCGGACATGTCTTGGAAAGATGTGGCTTCACCACCAAGCTTCTCAGAACCACCAACCATGATTGTAGGTCTCTCTGTGAGCTCCTGAGAGTGCAGGCGGCCTCAGCAGAAGTTACATTTGCTCCAGAGCTGAAGCCAGTGCCACATAGAACCAAAAAGATTCTTTAAAAAGAGCCCTCCTGCAATGCTGGTGAACGGAGTAGCTTTGGTTCCCGTGGAGACAAAGGGAAATTACAAGCTCTAAGAGATTAGGTGGCTGTAGGTTGGCGGGAGCCGTGAGAAAAGAGCTTTGTTCTGGAAGACCTGGGGCTAAGCATCCGCCCCCTGCACACTCAGAGGCTCTGGCCGAGGCAGGGAGCGCCAGCCTTGCCCTCTCAGCCTTGTCACCTCCAATTTAGGGCTTTTCGAGTCAAGGGACCAGGGGTCTCTGAACCCATCACCTGAGATGCTCTGGAAGTTCTTTGGGGCATGTCTCACAATTTAAAAAACAAATCAATTGTTCTATTAGTGTAGGGCAATGCAGTTTAAATTTTTCTCTATTTCCAACATTTTGTTTAGTTCTTTTGTGTTACCTTGAAAATAATCATGGCTAATCCTTATGTAGCTCTTACCATGGGCCAGACACTTTACAAATATTAATCCTTGAAATGCTCGTGACAGATCTCTAAGGGACCGGAACAGGTAAGGGGTTTGAGGCTCAGAGAGGTTGAATCACTTGCCCAGGGTCACACAGCTAGGAAGTAACAGAGATTGCTTATAGTAACAGAGATTGCTGACCTCTCCTCCACACTGCCTTGCATAAATGTGACCACCTGTCTTTGGGCTTTATAGATGATTGATTGATGATGGAGTGGGTGATGGAGAGGGAAGCCTGGTGTGCTGCAGTCCATGGGGTAGCAAAGAGTCAGACATGACTGAGCGACTAAACTGAACTGAACTGAACTGATTGATCACTGTTTTCAGCCACCGTCCCACTCACCCCATCTGAAGACACAGGGAGAACATGGCTGTCTCAAGCCAAAGGCAGAGACTTCAGAAGGAACCCGCCCTGCTGCCACCTTGACCTTGGACTTCCAGACTCCAAACTGTGAGAGAATAAATAGCTGTTGTTTAAGCCACTCAGCCCATGGTCCTTTTATATGGCAGCCCCAGGACACAAATGCAGTGCTCACACCACAACCCCAAAGGGCAACCTTCCTTACTTACACCCTCACCCATGGGATCAAGGTCAAAAATAGCAGGGGCACAAATCCCCTTATTTTTCCTGCTTCATCCTCTCTACAACCCTCCCCGTGGAAAGGAAGTCCTCTTTTTCCACCCCAAAAAGTGTGTTGTTTTTACAAAAAGTCTTCCCCAAACAAGGCATGTAATAGGTCAACAGACTGTATCTAAACACTTTTTTTGTAGAAGAAAGTCAACTTTGCAGGCCCAATCCTGTCTGGACCTTTCTCTCCTTGGTTCTTCTAACCTCCATGCAGTTTCACCCTGGGCCCCAAATTTCCCTGACCCCAGAGTGAGTCCAGCACCTCTGGCCCTGGAGTCTCTGCTGGAATCTGGGGGCTCTGAGATGGGGAGGAGTCTCAGGAATTAGAGCCTATCCAGGGTGAGCTCAGTATGAAATGGTGGCTGGCTGAGATTCATTTTTTTTCCTTTGATAAATCTGCTATTGAAGTTTAAAGTACATACTGCCAGTAAAATACATACACTGGCCGTCTGGTGGTTAAGAGTTCACCTTCCAGTGTAGGGGATGTGGGGTAGATCCCTGATCAGGGAGCTAAGATTTCACAGGCCACCCCAGCCAAAAACCATAACATAAAGCAGAAGCAGTATTGTAACAAATTCAACACAGAATTTAAAAATGGTCCACAAAAAAAAATCTTTAAAAAAATAAAATAAAATACATATGGAAAGGTGTTTAGTTCAGTTCAGTCGCTCAGTCGTGTCTGATTTTTTGCGACCCCATGGACTGCAGCACGCCAGGCTTCCCTATCCATCACCAACTCCCAGAGCTTCCTCAAATTCATGTCCATCAAGTCGGTGATGCCATCCAACTATCTCATCCTCTGTCCTAAGTGTTCAGCTCAACAAATTTTCTTAGTAACAGCCCCAGAGAGACAGTACCCCGATCTAGCTACAGAAGACAAGCAGCACCCCAGACAGAGGTCCTTTTTCTGCCCCTTTCTTATCACAGCCCCCAAAGGGAAACCTGGCAGCACCACCCTTAGACCCAGGAAGTGTCCTGTGGAAGACCCCACCCTTTGGAGAACTTTCCTTGAAATTCCTTAGTTCCCCGCCCATGGTGGCTGGGATGGCCAGGGCAGGCAGTGCTTCCTGACCAAGGTCCATACACACCCGGGTCGCTGTTTCTCCTTGGACGTTCTCTGGCCTCATGTGGGCTTCACAGGTGGTGCAGTGGTAATGCAGGGAATGCTGGAGACACAGGTTTGATCCCTGGGTCGGGAAGATCCCCTGGAGGAGGGAAACGGCAACCCACTCCAGTATTTTTGCCTAAAAAATCTCATGGACAGAGGAGCCTGGTGGGCTACAGTACCTGGGATTGCAAAGAATCAGACGTGACTGAAACAACTTAGCATGTACACAAATGGGGCTCCCTGCCCTGCACATGGGGTCAAGTGGATACCCAAGCAGCCCTGGAACTCACGCCTATGGGTTGCCCTGGGGCTCCATGGCGAGGCCCTGGTTCTAGGAGGGTGGCCTCGCATGCAATCCACTCCTCCTGGTCAGAGGATATTTCTTTGTGAGATCGTACAAGACTGGGCCACTGGAATGATGGTGATATGCTGATTTAGAATGACTCTTCACCCTGACACAGATCTAGCTCAAGGCTCTGGGCTACCATTGGTCTACTGCCCACCTTAGCTGTGCGTTAGCTTTTGCCCATCTGTCCCCTGGCTGCAGTGTTTCCTCCAGTTTGCAGCACCAAGGTTGGCAGGGCTGGTGGCAAGCATCCTTGACCCTATGTTCCCCAATTCCCTGGCACCCAGGTTGGTCACCCTCCTCCTCCATAGGATTCCACGTGTCAGGCAGTCCTCTGAGCATTGCTGTGCCCATCTCCTCCAAGAGCTTCTGAGACCACTGCTCCACAAGGCCAGAGGGCCCTTCTTGCTGGTGTCCTCTGCTTGTCTATCAACATGGTGACATTATGCTCTACTGGTCTGCGGCCATGCTGGACAAAGGATGAATACTCCTTGCATGAAGGGGACCTCCTTTTTGGCTTGGTCCCAGGGCCCCTGCCTGTCTCCCTATTTGGTGGTGGTGTAGATGGCAGGGGTACCATCAACAATAAAAGAGATTGCATTTCAGGAATGCAATGATTATGACCCCAAAATTCAAGAGAAGACATGTTTAAAAGATGTGCTGTACATTTGGTACCAAAGCCCAAATAGACCTAGCATTGCCCCTCAAGGCCTTCTCACTTACTCGCTGAGTAAGACTTGCATTTGTGGTCATCAACACCAAAGTTCAGGAACGACATCTGAGAGAGTCATCAGAAGTCGGGATTCACAGGCAGCACGACAGACGACACAGCATCACAAGTGATGCTATAAGCAGAGCCGTGTAAATGGCACCAGGGTACTTCGGGGATGGGAAGATCTACACTGTTTCAATAATAACGGCTTCCAGAGAGCCATAGCACTGTGAATCACAACAGCACTGTTACATTTTCCTCCTGGTGGAGAAATAAAATTAGCCAGGAATGGCACACTGGATGGTAAAGAATGTGAAGAGAGGGTTTCTGGATCTAAACGGAAGAGATGGTGCCTGGGCACTATGAAGAAACTTTACCAGAAAGTAAAGGACCTGGGGGCTTCCCTGGTGGTCCAATGGCTAAGATTCCATGCTATCAATGCAGGGAGTCCAGGTTCAATCCCTGGTCAGAGAACTAGATCCCTCATGCTGCAACTAAAGATCCTGCATGCTGCAAGGAAGATCAAAGATTCTGCATGCCAAAACTAAGGCCTAGTGCAACCAAATAAATAAGTAAATAAAATATTTTAAAAAAATAGAGAAACTGACCATATAATAAATAAGTATATAAGTAATTCTTTTCTCTCTGTCATTCTACATCTTCATCAATAAATCACCATGCCTTGTGAGAGAACATGGGTTTTGTAATATATTTTCATTAAATTGTTTATATAAACAAAAGTCTTGCAAGAATTATTTCCCCAATATCTTGCACACCATAGTGGTAGCCTGACACCTCAAAGTAGAATTGCTGAATCACACAGGTTCAGTTTCAGGAGATTTTGCCAATTTTCCTAAATAGTTCTACCAATCTACACCTATATCAGCAATGTAATAGAGTTCCTATTGCTCTATATCCTTGTCAACACTTGGCCTTGTTTTTTTGTTTTTCTTGTTAGTCATTGTGGTTGGGGTATGCTGCTGCTGCTGTTGCTGCTGCTAAGTCGCTTCAGTTGTGTCCAACTCTGTGTGACCCCATAGACAGCAGCCCACCAGGCTCCCCCGTCCCTGGGATTCTCCAGGCAAGAACACTGGAGTGGGTTGCCATTTCCTTCTCCAATGCATGAAAGTGAAAAGTGAAAGTGAAGTCGCTCAGTCGTGCCCGATTCCCAATGACCCCATGGACTGTAGCCCACCAGGCTCCTCCATCCATGGGATTTTCCAGGCAAGAGTACTGGAGTGGGGTGCCATTGCCTTCTCCAATAGTAGGATCTTATTATGGTTTTAATTGCATTTCCTTGGTAATTCATGAAGTGGAGCACCTTGTCATATTTTCATTAGCCATTAGCTTCTTTCTTCATAATGATTTGTAGGTGTTCTTCATATATCTCTGGTGGCTCCAATGGTAAAGATTTGCCTACAATGCAGGAGACTCAGGTTCAATCCCTGGGTCAGGAAGATCCCCTGGAGAAAGGAATGGCTACCCACTCCAATATTATTGCCTAAAAAAATCCCATGGGCAGAGGAACCTGATGGGCTATAGTCCATGGGGCTGCAAAGAGTAAGACACAGCTGAGCTACTAACACTTTTCAAAAGTTTTCATGTAGTGTGGCTGTGAGTTCTTGATCAGATATATGTATTACAGATATCTTCTCCCATCCTGTGGCCTGTACACCCCTGCCTCAGAACTCTTGACCTTTCAGGGGTCCTGGGGCTCACATTCACTTGTGCTGTTTGGACCTTCTTAGGAATGGGAGATCTCACTCCTTCCCAGGGACTCCTGGGACTGAAGGTGGAGGAGAGAGTGCTGTCAGTGGGAGGAGTGCTTGGGAGACATTGACCGCTAATGACATTGGAGGCCGCCCATATGAGTTTCGGATCACAGCTCCAGCAGCCCTGGGTGGAGTCAAGGCTCCTCCAGCTGCCAACCAGGTGACCCTGGGTAGATATCTCCATCTCAGCTACTGGTCCTTTCAGTATCAGAGTCATGTATTGGGCTCATTAGAACGCAGCGGGCTGGGCCCCACCCCAGATGAGAATTTGCGTTTCTAACAAGCGATGTTGGTCAGGAGACCCCACCTTCAGTGCCCTTGTGTTAAGCCTGGTGGCCTGTACACCCCTGCCTCAGATTCAGGAGGGAAATAGAAGCCAAGTCACTGACGCATCTGCTTGCCTCCTGATCTGACCCTCTGAGAGGTGCATGTAGGTGCTTCTCCAGCAGGGCCCAGCTCTAGGATGCTAGATGTACATGTAAGGGCTGTTTCCACAGACCCCACTGAGACCTCACAGAAGCCAGTGGGTCCTGCAGTCAGCCAGATCCCAGCATCTCACTCTGTCTTGGATGACCTGGGAAAGTAGCTTCATTATTATAACCTCCTATCTGTAAACATAGCCATAGTGTCAGGACCTGTTGGGAGGCATGAGTGACGTGATATATACACAGTGCTCGACACAACACCTGCCGCTGCGGAAGCCCTCCATACAAGCCCTCCATACAAGCCCTCCATACATGCCCTCCATACAAGCCCTCCATACAAGCCCTCCATACGTGCTGGTCACCACCACCACCACCACTACCATGCGTTCACACTCAGTCATTCAGTCATATCCGACTCTTTGCAGCCCTATGGACTCTAGCCTGCCAGCCTCCTCTGTCCATGGGATTTTCCAGGCAAGAATACTGGAGTGGGTTGCCATGCCTTCCTCCAGGGGATCTTCCTGATCCAGGGATTGAACCTGTGTCTCATGTCTCCTGCATTGGCAGGCAGGTCCTTTACCATTAGCGCCACCTGGGACCCATCATCGTAATCATTCCTGTGTTCTGGCTCTAAAGAACAGTGAAAGTGAAAATCGCTCAGTTGTGTCCGATTCTTTGCGACCCCATGGACTATACAGTCCATATAATACTCCAGGCCAGAATACTGGAGTTGGTAGCCTTTCCCTTCTCCAGGGGATCTTCCCAACCCAGGGATCAAACCTAGATCTCCCACATTGCAAGTGGATTCTTTACCAGCTGAACCACCAGGGAAGCCCAAGAATACTGTAGTGGGTAGCTTATCCCTTCTCCAGCAGATCTCCCAACCCAGGAATCCAACTGGGGTGTCCTGCATTGCACGCAGATTCTTTACCAACTGAGCAAAAACAAAATAATGGAATGATCAGGTGGTGCTTTTTCTCTAGACAATAGTAACCTCTGGTAGAATAGAGGAGAATGCAATATTCAAACTGCTCCAGCGCCCCCTCTGCCCCCTCCAATGTGTGCGCACACACAGAAAGACACAAACACACAAATATACACTCCCACATACACACAGATCAAGGCACACTCACCAACACACTTGGTGCCTCATGGTAAATCTGAGACCCTTTGTGGTTGAGCCAATAACAGTCTGACTACCTTCTCAGTTCAGTTCAGTTCAGTTGCTCAGTCGTGTCCAACTCTTGGCGACCCCATGAATCACAGCATACCAGGTCTCCCTGTCCATCACCAACTCCCAGAGTTCACTGAGACTCAGGTCCATCGAGTCAGTGATGCCATCCAGCCATCTCATCCTCTGTAGTCCCCTTCTCCTCCTGCCCCCAATCCCTCCCAGCATCAGAGTCTTTTCCAATGAGTCAACTCTTCGCATGAGGTGGCCAAAGTACTGGAGTTTCAGCTTTAGCATCATTCCTTCCAAAGAAATCCCAGGGCTGATCTCCTTCACAATGGACTGGTTGGATCTCCTTGCAGTCCAAGGGACTCTCAAGAGTCTTATCCAACACCACAGTTCAAAAGCATCAATTCTTCGGTGCTCAGCCTTCTTCACAGTCCAACTCTCACATCCATACATGACCACAGGAAAAACCATAGCCTTGATTAGACGGACCTTTGTTGGCAAAGTAATGTCTCTGCTTTTTAATATGCTATCTAGGTTGGTCATAACTTTCCTTTCAAGGAGTAAGCGTCTTTTAATTTCATGGCTGCAGTCACCATCTGCAGTGATTTTGGAGCCCCCCAAAATAAAGTCTGACACTGTTTCCACTGTTTCCCCATCTATTTCCCATGAAGTGATGGGACCGGATGCCATGGTCTTTGTTTTCTGAATGTTGAGCTTTAAGCCAACTTTTTCACTCTCCACTTTCACTTTCATCAAGAGGCTTTTAAGTTCCTCTTCACTTTCTGCCATAAGGGTGGTGTCATCTTCGTATCTGAGGTTATTGATATTTCTCCCAGCAATCTTGATTCCAGCTTGTGTTTCTTCCAGTCCAGTGTTTCTCATGATGTACTCTGCATATAAGTTAAATAAGCAGGATGACAATATACAGCCTTGATGTACTCCTTTTCCTATTTGGAACCAGACTGTTGTTCCATGTCCAGTTCTAACTGTTGTTTCCTGACCTGCATACAGATTTTTCAAGAGGCAGGTCAGGTGGTCTGGTATTCCCATCTCTTTCAGAATTTTCCACAGTTTATTGTGATCCACACAGTCAAAGGCTTTGGCATAGTCAATAAAGCAGAAATAGATGTTTTTCTGGAACTCTCTTGCTTTTTTGATGATCCAGCGGATGTTGGCAATTTGATCTCTGGTTCCTCTGCCTTTTCTAAAACCAGCTTGAACATCAGGAAGTTCACGGTTCAAGTATTGCTGAAGCCTGGCTTGGAGAATTTTGAGCATTGCTTTACTAGCATGTGAGATGAGTGCAATTGTGCAGTAGTTTGAGCCTTCTTTGGCATTGCCTTTCTTTGGGATTGGAATGAAAACTGACCTTTTCCAGTCCTGTGGCCACTGCTGAGTTTTCCAAGTTTGTTGGCATATTGAGTGCAGCACTTTGATAGCATCATCTTTCAGGATTTGAAATAGCTCAACTGGAATTCCATCACCTCCACTAGCTTTGTTCGTAGTGATGCTTTCTAAGGCCCACTTGACTTCACATTCCAGGATGTCTGGCTCTAGGTGAGTGATCACACCATCGTGATTATCTGGGTCGTGAAGATCTTTTTTGTACAGTTCTTCTGTGTATTCTTGCCACCTCTTCTTAATATCTTCTGCTTCTGTTAGGTCCATACCATTTCTGCTCTTTATCGAGCCCATCTTTGCATGAAATGTTCCCTTGGTATCTCTAATTTTCTTGAAGAGATCTCTAGTCTTTCCCATTATGTTGTTTTCCTCTATTTCTTTGCATTGATTGACTACCTTCTCAGCACGGGACAAATGCAGCATGCTATTGCATCAACATGCCTGCAGGGGGAGCCCTGCATGACACAACCAGCCGACGGCAGTGGTGGTAACCAGACACGCTCGCGAGCGCGCGCGCGCGCGCGCACACACACACACACACACACACACACACACACACACACGTTCCTAAAGACTCCAGGCTTCCCCTTCTGTTCCTCTTCGTCCTGCCCCTACACTCCCCATCCACCCTCATTCCATCTGAGATGCGGGAACGTGTAGAAAGAGGGCTGAGGACAGCAGAAAGGACAGGAACGAGAGACAAGGCTTCCGCTGGGTGCCGGTGTTCTTCATCCTTGTCTTAGGTGATGACAGAGGCAGGGAGAGAAAGCAGCAAAGAGGGCAATTTCTGGAACTAGACTGCCTGCGTTTGCGCAGAGCCTCTAACACTCACTTGCTGTGTGACCTTGGGCAAGCTCCTTAACCTCTCTGGGCCTCCCTTTTCTCATCTGTACAGTAAGGATGGTGATTATACTTCCTACAAGGTTGTTATGAAGAGTAATCAAGTTTCAGTACCCAAAGCCTATCTGGCACACAGTAGGCCCATGACAAATGTTAGCTAATGTTATTATTCCCATGACAACCCAGGTGGAAGAGACTGGTACCCATTTTATCTGGTGAGGAGCTATGCTCAGAGAGTTAAAACACACAGGAAAGTAACGGGATGGGGATTCAGAGCCAGGCTGTCTCATCACCCACCAAAAGCTTTTCCTTCTTCACCTGAGCGGCCTCCTCTCCTTCCCAAATCTGCGAGTCCCGCGCACGGCCCATCTCCATCCACACCAACTCCATCCTTCCAGATTTGTTGTCGTTGTTCAGTCTCTAAGTCGTGTCCGACTCTTTGTGACCCTGTGGACTGCAACATGCCAGGCTTCCCAGTCCTCCACTGTCTCCTGGAGTTTGCGCAAGTCCATGTCCATTGAATCAGTGATGCTATCTAACCATTTCATCCTTCCAGATGCTCAGGCTAAAAACCTTAGTGTCATCCCTGATCTTTCTCTCTCAGCTCTCACCTCAGCCAACCCACCAGCAAGTCCAGTCAGCACCACCCTCAAAATGTATCCAGAATCCGATGCTCCCTTCCCACCTCCCACACTGGCCCAAGCCTGGAGTATGACTGGGTTTCCCCACTGCTCTCCAGCATCCATCCTTCCAGCCCCAGCAGACTCCTCTACAGAAAAAACAGGCTGTTTAACAAGGATTCTGTTAAATCTAAGTCAGATCATGCTCCTGCTCTGTTTAAAACCTCTCAGCGGCTCCCATCTCACTCAGGTCAAGGTCAAAGCCCTTGGGGTGGCCCTAAATTCCTGCATGCTCTGACACCCAGCCACTCTCACCTGACCTCCTTCCCACCCTCACAACTCCTGCTCCAGCCATGCTGGATTCCTGATGTTCCTCAAACACACTGCCTGATCCATCTCTTCTACCTGGAATGCTCTCACCCTACAGACCCACATGGCTCACACCTACCCCTGCTTCAAGTTCTTGCCCCACAGGCTACCTCCTCAATGGGCCTTCATTTACCACTGTACTTAAAATTGCCACACTCCCAACAAGCCCCATCTCTTGCTTTACTTTGTCACCACTTCATAAAGCACTGTTATTTCCCATTTATTTATCTTGTTCTGTTTTCTTTTTCTGCCCTGGAATCTAAGCTCCACAAAGGCAGGAATACTCCCTTGCTCTATTGCCAGTGCCTTAAACTGGGCCTGCAACATAGCAAGTGCCTGGTGGACGTTTGTTGAATGAGTGAATGACCCAGCAGAGCTTGGAGAGAGAGCCATGCTCAGCTTGGTCCCTGGAGGTTGTCATGAATGTGCCCACACTAGTCTGCCCAGGGCAGGAGTTCAGTGAGCAGGCACGGGATCTGGGTCCCCCTGCCTTTCAGTGTGTAGCTGGTGGTAGTGGCTTAGTTAAGTCATGTCTGACACTTTGACTCCATGGACTGTAGATCGCCAGGCTTCTCTGTCTTTGGGGTTTCCCTGGCAAGAATACTGGAGAGAGCTGCCATTTCCTTCTTCAGGGAATCTCCCTGGCCCAAGGATCGAACCCAGGTCTCTGTCATTGCAGGTGGCTGGTTAGCAGTTTAAGAACATCTCTTCTGAATCATTTTCATTTAGATTTTCTTGAAGCACCTGTCAGCTAGGGGAGACCTCAGTCCCCAAACGCAGCCATGTTCAGGGGGTGAGGAGTCTTTCCGTACCACTGCTGGAGCCAGCAAAAGGTCATTCATGTCCAGGACAAGCCACCGGAGGAGAAAGGATGGCAGAGATACAACCCGGAGAGAGAACAGAGAAGAGAAGATAAATGCCTTTGTTACTTACTTTTCCTTGCACCTACACAATAGCAAGAATAATGGAAATCGAAATAGAAGGTGGAAAAAAAATCACCCAGAGTCTTGACATCCTGCACAAATCATGCTGTGATTTATTTGTGATATATTTATTTGCGATGAGAGGCCCTGGGCAAAGGCTGCAGGCAGTAGTTCCAGGGACACAGAGCAGGGGACTGGGTTCCAGGGCTGCCTGCCGAGTTCCCAGCCTCACGGTCGAGGTGCCAGACGAACCAGAGCAGAAGCAGAGCGGGTTTCCATTTCCCCTCTGGATAATGCGACAGAATGACTGGCATCTGAAAAACACAGGCAGTGCACTCAGGAAGAGGCAGGTGCTGGAGTTGGGGGAGAAGGAGGCAGGCTCTGGCACCAGACGGAGTCAATTTCAATTCTACCTCTTCCTATCTGAGTGAACTAGGGCAAGCTACTTAACCTCTCTGAGTCTCAGCTTCAACTTTTGCAAGATGGATCTACTCTTACACTACAAGGTTATTATGGAGATTATCTAATAGAATATCTACATATTTATATTTAGATATTTATATATAATGGGCTTCCCAGGTGGCTCAGTGGTAAAGAACCCACCTGCAATGCAGGAGATGATGGGGACACATGTTTGATCCCTGGGTCAGGAAGATCCCCTAGAGGAGGAAACGGCAGCCCACTCCAGTATTCTTGCCTGGGAAATCCTATGGACAGAGGAGCCTGGTGGGCTTCAGTCCATGAGGTCACAAAGAGTCAGACGTGACTGAGCCTGCATGCTATGCTATGTAGGTATAGTAATATATCTAAATATATATTTATGTTATATACATATAGTTTAGCACACATGTATATATCATTTTACATATGCAGTAAACCCTCTGTCAATGATAGCTGCTATTACTATTACTACTACTACCGTTCGTACTCACTTGTGTCTGACTCTGCGACCCCATGGATTGTAGCCCACCAGGCTCCTCTGTTCATGGGATTCTCCAGGCAAGGATACTGGAGTGGGTTGCCATTTCCTCCTCCAGGGAATCTTCCTGACCCAGGGATCAAACCCTCTTCTCTTAGGTCTCCTGCATTAGCAGGTGGATTCTTTACTACTAGCACCACCTGGGAAGCCTACTTCTATTATTATTCTATTAAAGGGATTCCCTGGTGGCTCAGAAGGTAAAGAATTTGCTGCAGTGCAGGAGACCCAAGTTCAATCCCTGGATTGGGAAGATCCCCTGGAGAAGGGAATGGCAACCCACTCCAGTATTCTTACCTAAAAAAATCCCATAGACAGAGGAGACTGGTGGCTACAGTCCATAGAGCTGCAAAGAGTCAGACACGACTGAGTGACTAATACTTTTCAAAGAGAATAACAGAATAAAGAGAAAGAAATCAGAATGAAAATGCTTTTCTTCCCATGTGCTTAACCGAGGTTTTGAACCCTGTAGACAGAGGAGGGAACTTCTTTAGAACAGATTATTCAAAGCACAAGAAAATGGTTGTTTTCCAGAGGGGAGAAAAAGGCATTTAGCATATCACACAGACACACATATTTTCTTTAATCAAAATCAGGCTAATGTGATCACCGAGCCTCTGAGTAGGGCTCCTGTTCATTTTCCCTCTGCAGGGCTTCATAGGCAGAATTCTCTCCTCAGACTCTAAAATCCCACCAAGTGGGGAACCGACAGCTCAGAAAATTGCAAGAACCCTGTGACTGAAGGAATATGCAGCTTGGGAGGTAAATGAGCTGCTGAATTCTATCTGCCCCCTATTTCCTTACCAGTGCCACCCTGGAAGGAGTGGCTGGCTTGAGGGAGCATGGCCATGTGATAGGGGACAAGAGGTGCCACCTGGACCACACAGGCTCTGTGGTCCAGAGCCCAGCCTCCTTACCTCCTGGGCATGAGTGGCCCTGGGCCCATCCTTTGAGATCTGCGAGGCTCAGCTTCCCCATCTCTAAATGGGGCTTATTAGAGTCTCTACTACCTGGGCTGCTGGCAGGCCCTAAATGAGACAGTGTGTGCAAATCAAATACATGATAAGATGCTCTCAGAGTGGATGCTGTGGGGCCCTTTGGCACTCACCCCTCCTACAAAAGCCGATGGTCCCTACAGATCCTTTCCCTAAGTCTTCACTCACTGCAGCATCTCTCACAGGGATGATGGGCAGGAGTTGGTAGATAAATATTCATTTTCTTTGCCTCTCACCTAAGGCACCTTTGAGGTCTGCTCTTCCAAGACTTCCAGAGACCCTCCAGGGAATGAGCCCCATTGCCCACAGTGGTCACCTGCTCGTTAACACACTTGGTATTGCCTTCCTTCCCCTACTCCTCCAACCTCACTTCTCCCAGCCAGTGTTTCCTGAGATCACCTCCCAAATAAACTACTGCACTCATGTCTCTGTCCCTGGACTTGCCTCTAGGATAACTCAACTTAAGACAGTGCTCAATAGATGCCAGTGATTAAAGTAGTGAGAAGCGGCAGTATCTGGAGTCTGAGATCCCAGCAGAACATCTAGTTAACATCCAGTCTAATGCTCAAGAGGCAGGCTAGAGAAGACTGTTGGGCATCAGCCACAGAGACAAGAGAAGGCTTTTTGATTGCTGTTTGGTTTTTATTTTCTGAAGATTTATAGAAAGATATAAGTTGGCCAGACCCTGGTCATCAAGTGTGGAAACAGAACCGATATTAGAGTCAACCAAAACCCATCCCAGAAAGTACTGTATCTCAGGAGACCTTTATAATGAGATCTGTAGTCAACCTTCCCTCCGTCTCTCGGGGTATGTAGTTACTGAGAATTACCACTGAGTTTTGTTTCCAGTCTGTCTTGTGCTTCTGGAAAGCTGCAGAAAGACACTTTAAAGCTGATTCTTTAAGATGTGACTCTCTGTTTTTTTCCTTGCTGGTGAACTCTTGACTGTACTGAGTGTGACAGTCTCCCCTTAAGGTCATGAAGATTTCAACCCATTCTGAGGATGGCACCTGCATTTCCAGTTTCAAGTCTTAACTAGGAGTATTGTTTCTCTTTCGTCTATCTATCACATATTTATTTGGGGCCAAGGAGAGGAGAGACACATTCTAGGGGCTTTTGGTGTGGGTGTCAGCCAAAAGGAAATTGTAGAGACTGCTTTCATTCAAATTCACAAGGGAATGTTGGGGAAGAAAAGAAAAGTGGTTGGACAGACAGCTGGAAGCACAGACATTTCAGGGCAAGTGGGGAAGAGGGAATCTGTGCCAAGATTAAGAAGGGGCCAACTGAGAAATGGAAGGGATACAGACAGGATCACCTGTAAAGTCAGGAAAAAGAACTTCAAAAGTTGGGGGTGGGGCGGGAAGATTTTTCACTATTAAATTAAAAGAGTTTGATGATAATACACAGTATGGTCAAAGATTAGGGGAAACAAGTGCTATCTATCCCATCTCATGGGTGTGATTTGATAAAATTTTTCAGGAGGGCAATTTAGTAATGCTCACCCAGTCTTTAAAACACATACACCCTTTTGGAGCAATTTTGCTCTCAGTCATTTATTGTTAGATTTCGCTTCTGAAATGCTCTTTGTAACTCTGTTCCTAACAGGGGAAAATTAGGCTGAATCTATATGTGTTCTAAAAAATTCCAACAATAGGCATTTAGTTCCATAAATTATGGTTTTATCCAGACTGCAGAATACCAAGAAACTATTCCCACTGACAGTGTGAATGTTTATTGATATGAGAATGGACTCGACAACACAGCCAATGAGAAAATAAATCACAGAACCACGTGTTAAGTGTGATCTCCATTCTTTATTCTGGTTGTTAATAGATATTGATTAAAAGTCTATAAGAACAGCACCACAGTATCAATAGAGGTTCCTCTTGGTGATGAGTAGTGAGGGGTAGTGAGGCGGTCCATGGTGGGGGATCAGCTTCCACCTGGCCCTAAATGCCACCTGCGACTGATGCCCACCCAGGTGGTGCCGGCATCCCATAACCCCTTCTTTTTATTTATTTATTTATGGCTGTGCTGGGTCTTCACTGCTGTTCGGGCATTTCTCTCGCTGCAGCAAGTGAGGACTACTTTCCAATTGTGGTGCAGGGTCTTCTCTTTGCGGTGGCTTCTCCGGTTGCAGAGCAGTACACAGGCTTCAGAAGTTGCAGAACATGGACTCAGTAGTTACGGCTCCTGGACTCTAGAGCACAGGCTCAGTAGTGGTGGTGGATGAACTTAGTTACTCCACAGCATACAGGATCTTCCTGGACCAAGGATCAAACCTGTGTCTCCTCACTGGCAGGCAGATTCTTTACCACTGAGCCACGAAGGAAGCCCCTGTAAGCCCTTCTAATGTACTTTTCCTATTGCAGAAGTTGGGGTGTCTCCTCCCAGATCTCACTATATTTCCCAGACCCCCTCAAAGCTTAAGAAACTTCAGTGATCTTGCCAGTTTAAAAATACTCCTGTGGACTGAATTGTGTCTCCCAAAATTGATATGTTGAAGCTTAACCACCCCCTCAACCAAGAGTGATGGCATTTGGAGATGTGGCCTTTGGAAGGTGATTAGGCTTAGATGAAGTCATGAGAGTGGGACCCATATGATGGGATCAGTGCTCTTATTAGAAGAGACACCAAATAATTCTCTGCCATGTGAGAATACAGCGAGTGAGAAGGCAGCCATCTGCAAGCCAGGAGGAGAGCCCTCACCAAGAACCACATCAGCCAGCACCTTGATCTTAGATTTCTCAGCCTCCATAACTGAGATAAGTGAGAGATAAATACCTTTTATTCAAGCTACCCAGTCTATGGTATTTTTCTATAGCAGCCTGAACGCATACCACATCTGTGTTTTATGTAGCAAGCCAGATTTCTGAAATCTGATTCTTTTTCACTTCTTTTTTTTTTAATTTTATTTTGTTTTTAAACTTTATATAATTGTATTAGTTTTGCCAAATATCAAAATGAATCCATCACAGGTATACATGTGCTCCCCATCCTGAACCCTCCTCCCTCCTCCCTCCCCATACCATCCCTCTGGGTCGTCCCAGTGCACTAGCCCCAAGCATCCAGTATCGTGCATTGAACCTGGACTGGCATCTCATTTCATACATGATATTTTACATGTTTCAATGTCATTCTCCCAAATCTTCCCACCCTCTCCCTCTCCCACAGAGTCCATAAGACTGTTCTATATATCAGTGTCTCTTTTGCTGTCTCGTACACAGGGTTATTGTTATCATCTTTCTAAATTCCATATATATGCGTTAGTATACTGTATTGGTGTTTTTCCTTCTGGCTTACTTCACTCTGTATAATAGGCTCCAGTTTCATCCACCTCATTAGAACTGATTCAAATGAATTCTTTTTAATGGCTGAGTAATACTCCATTGTGTATATGTACCATAGCTTTCTTATCCATTCATCTGCTGATGAACATCTAGGTTGCTTCCATGTCCTGGCTAAGATTAACTTCTAAACACTGACCTTCATGGGGCTTGACTGCTTTGGCTGTTTCTGTCTGGTGGCTATGGCCTCATTCCCGGGCAGTTCCAGCGGCCTGGACTCCAGTGACCTGGAAGGGCTCAGGAACCCAGTATTGTTGATGTGGATGGTAGCAAGTGTATCCTGATTCAGCAGCTGGGTTGGGGCAGTGGCGATGCTGGTCTTGGCAGGGGTTTGAATTTGGAACAGCAACCCCTCAATTCTACAAGAGGCTTCCTGACTATAGAAGTGACAATCCCTGGGGGTTCCCAGGTGGCACAGTGATAAAGAATCTGCCTGCCAGTGCGGGAGAAGTGACAGCCTCCTTGTTGGTGGCCCAGTTCTGCTGCTTGACTGCAGGAATCAATCCTGAAAGATCAAACTGGAGTCTGGGCCTCCAGCCCCTAATGATTCTATAGACCACTGAAGATCCGGTGAAACATCCCTTCTCTGCTCTGAAACTAGCCTGAGTGTCCTCATCTCATTACTCCTAACAAAGGGGAGTTGGGGCTGGGTTCTCTCTTCCCCTCTACCCTATTTTACAGCCTGAGCTCAAAACCCAACTTCCCTTGGAAACCTCCCTTTGATTCTCAAAAACTCTCAACAGCGACTACTCCATCCTTTGTGCTCCTGGCATAATCTATCCTAATGTAAGGTGATCTTTCTGCCTGACCAGGATGGGACGTCTACCAGGGCCTCAGGGGACAGAAAGTCACAAAGATCTTATTTCAAAGATCTAGGTCACCATATCTGAATTTTTCTGATATGCAGACATTATCATGTACTATTAATATCATAAAAGAAGCTTCAGAAATAAAGCTATAACATGGTGAAGGTGAAACCAGAGGCAGCATGGAAAGCTATGCTGAAACCAAGAACAAACTAGAGCAACTGACTCCCCAAAAAGAAGTGTTTGGGTTTTACCATTGGGTCCTTGATGAGTCTCCTGGATAAGTATCATCTGATACCATAATCCCTTACCACACAAGGTTACTGAGTACTTGAAACAATTATTCCAAACCGACATATGCTCTAAGGATAAAGCAAAGCATAAGCGAAGAACCGACTCATTGGAAAAGACCCTGATGCTGGGAAAGATTGAAGGAAGAAGGAGAAGGGGATGGCAGAGGATGAGATGGTTGGATGGCATCACTGACTCGATGGACATGAGTTTGAGCAAGCTCTGCAAGTTGGTGATGGACAGGGAAGCCTGATGTGCTGTGGTCCATGGGGTCACAAAGAGTCGGACACAACTGAGCGACTAAACTAACTGAACTAAGAATAAAATACACACCAGACTCCTAAGAGTCTGCCAAAAAAAATAAATAAATAAAGAAGAATGTGAAATATTGCATTAGTTGTTTTTCTATTGATTGCAGGCCAAAATGATGGTAGCTTGGATTTTTTTGTTGTTACTGTTGTTCAGTCGCTAATTTGTGTCCTATTTTTTGCAACTCTATGGACTGCAACACATCAGGCTCCTCTGTCCTCCACTGTCTCTCGGAGTTTGCTGAAATTCATGTCCATTGGGTCAGTGATGCTATGTAACCATCTCATCGTCTGCCACCTCCTTCTCCTTTTGCCTTCACTCTTTCCTAGCATCAGCCATCTTGGATATAGTGTGTTAAACTAAATATATTATTAAAGCTCATATTACCTGTCCTTCTTGCTTTTTGAATGTGGCTGATAGAAAAATTTTAAATTCTGCATGTGCCTGGCATTCTATTTCTAATAGACGATGGTGCTGCCCTAGAGCACCTCAGGGAACAGGGAGGGACAGGAGCCTGAGCTTGAGGGTCGGGAAGTGAGTACACTAAAGGGAGATGAAGAGAGGTGGGGAGAGAAGGTAGATTTTTCAGAAAATTCACAGTAAATTAAAAAGGAACCATGGAAAAATGGCTTGAGGGGAAGAGAGAATCCAGGGAATGTATTTTAGGATGAGGAATCTGTGGATGCTGGCTGAAAATTAGGGTCCAAGAGTGGGAAAGAAAATCTGCCAGAGGGAGGAAAATTTATTGAGCAGTCCCAGAGTGGGAATGGAGGATGGGGACAGACACTGAACTCCTAGGGAGGAGGAGTGTTTATGGGCATTAATCCCTTAACTGAAAAGGCAGGCTGAAACAGTACAGTGTGAAACAAGACGTGTGTGTAATATACACACACACCAAAGACGGAATAATCACCAAAGACATGCATGCTGCTTTCTAGGGAGTGGGACTGCTGTTTCCTCTCAAGTGGATTTTTCTGTGTCTTCCCAGTCTCTTTCATTGTCCAGGTATTTATTGATTGTGTAATTACAGAATCCAAGAGGCTTAGGAAGCTTCTGGGTTGCAGGACACACAGAAAGCAGTTGTTTTGAGTCCCCTGAGACTCACCCCAGGCTTAGAATTCAGAATCTTGGGGTGGGGGCTCCCCAATAATTTTGAAGACAGCCCTGCTCAGAACCTCTCTGGCTCTGCTGCTCAACCCATAAAGCTGCCTGGAGGCACAATGAAGCTTTGTAATACAGATGTGGGCTTTGGTTCCTGGCCCGGGTGCCATCCATCTCTCAGATCGATGGCCCCTCCAGGGTTGCTGGCTCAGCAACCAGTTCTCAGGCAGCGGCAAAGAAGCCTGGGAAGGCTTCTGGGTTTCGAAGCTGAGTCCAGGGAGCCTCCCAAGCAGGCCTGAAACTGAGGGGACAGTGTCAGTCACCAGTCTGGCAGGTGCCCCAGAAGGACAGTTGCTTAAATTCCTTCAGCCCTCTCACCTTTAATCCCCTGGTTGACCAGAGCTGGTTGGGGTCATCCCACTCCATGTTGAGTTCAGGATAAAATGAACTCACAAGTAACTTAGGGAGCACTAATTATGGGCCCGGAGCTGGGGAGGCAGTGGGCATACCCCATCCCACTGACTATTTTTTTTTAATAATTTTATTTATTTATTTATTTTCGGCTGTGCTGGGTCTTCTTTGCCGTGCGAACTTTTCTCTCGTTGTGGAGAGAGAGGTGCTACACTTTGTTGCAGTGCTCCAGCTTCTCTTGTTGCAGAGCACAGGCTCTAGAGTACTCAGGCATCAGGAGTTGCAGCATTTTAGAGCACAGGCTCAGTAGTTGCGACTCTGTGGCACGTGGGGTCTTCCTGGGCCAGGAATTGAACCTGTGTCTCTTGCATTGGCAGGTGGATTCTTTACCACTGAGTTACCAGAGAAGCCCCCCACTGACTTTTCATAACAACCCCACTGATGCTGATACCTTTTACTTCCCATTTTACAGATGAGGAAACAGAGACTCAGAGAAGTTAAGCCACTTGCCCAAGGGCACAAAGACCCAAGGCTGATCACTTAGTGGCAAAGTCAGAACTCAAGCCAATCTCAGAATGGGCTCTGTGTTCACCTCAGAGCCCATCCTGAGATTTCTCATTTACCTGCTTTTGCCCTTGACCTGCATATTTGAGTCTTAGGGGAAAAGGGTTTGGACTTTAGGAATGAGCAGAATTTTGCATCTCTCTCTCCATTACCCGGCAGAAAGATGGAGAGTGCCTGGGGCTGGCCTCCTGCAGAGAGAAGTTCAGGGGGGGCCCTTTTAGGGAAGGGATCCCTGCGAGGAGGCCAGAAGTAACTATATTCAATATGGCATCACTTTTGACTTGTGGAAACTTGCCAAATGATTACAAACTAAATCTCCAAATGACAAAATAATGAGCAACTCATTTGAAATGCAAAATATTGGTAAATAGGTAAATCTCTGGTGAGAAGACAGAATAAATGGCACTTGGATGACATTTTGTGATTAAATTAAATGGCAATGGACTCGTGAATAATGTACCTAGAGATGTCTGGGGAGGGCAGTTTTTTCCCCTGAAGCTCAGGACATCGAGCCCCAGCTGTTTCCAGTTCCAGTCTAGGAGCTCAGCTGTCAGTCATGGGCTCTGGGATTTGAGGTGGGCAACTGGCCGGTCTACTCCACCAGGGACCTGCAGAGACAGCAGGGCCTGCCTTGTCCTTCCAGGAACCAACCCCATGTCTGACGGTGCCAGAGGAACCTTCACAGTGTTTAGTCCACTTCTGCACCTAGGGAAGCTGAGAGCCAGAAGAGGCAAGACACTCATCCAAGGGTGACCAGCAGAGCCAGGACTGGGACCCAGGTCTTCTGACCTGAAGCCCAGAGACCTGACTTCTGTTCCACATCTCTCTTTAGCCCAGTAGTGACTAGTCTCCAGAGACGACCCCCCAAATAAACTGTACCTCCCAATGAGTGGTCCCCACCCCTTGAATCTGGGCTGGCCTGTGACTTGCTGTTGACCAATAGAACATGATGGAAGTAACGCTGTATGACCTCCAAGGCTAGGTAACAAGAAACCTTGTAACCTCTACCCAGGCTTATTGGATGCTTGCTCTGGGGAAAGCCAGACACCCTGTAAGAAGTCCAACTATGCTCCAGGCTGTGAGGATACCCCAGCTAGCCACGTGAAGAGTGTGCACAAAGAGAGGGACACGGCCAGGCAGCCCCCAGCTCTTCCAGCATCTCAACTGAGACACCAGAGATGCACATGAAGAAGTCATCTTAGACAACCAGCCCTGTCGGGCTTTCAGATGACTCCACCCAATCTGCCATCTGGGCTGTGACCCCTCGAGAGATCCCAGTGGAAATTCACCTAGCTCAGATATGCAGATGACACCACCCTTATGGCAGAAAGTGAAGAGGAACTAAAAAGCCTCTTGATAAAAGTGAAAGAAGAGAGTGAAAAAGTTGGCTTAAAGCTCAACATTCAGAAAACTAAGATCATGGCATCTGGTCTCATTACTTCGTGGAAAATAGATGGGGAAACAGTGGAAACAGTGTCAGACTTTATTTTGGGGGGCTTCAAAGTCACCGCAGATGGTGATTGCAGCCATGAAATTAAAAGGTGCTTCCTTCTTGGAAGGAAAGTTATGACCAACCTAGATAGCATATTAAAAAGCAGAGACATTACTTTGCCAACAAAAGTCTGTCTAGTCAAGGCTATGGTTTTTCCAGTGGTCATGCATGGATGTGAGAGTTGGACTGTCAAGAAAGCTGAGCGTCAAAGAATTGATGCTTTTGAACTGTGGTGCTGAAGAAGACTCTTGAGAGTCCCTTGGACTGCAAGGAGATCCAACCAGTCCATTCCAAAGGAAATCAGTCCTGGGTGTTCATTGGAAGGACTGATGCTGAAGCTGAAACTCCAGTACTTTGGCCACCTCATGCAAAGAGTTGACTCACTGGAAAAGACTCTGATGCTGGGAGGGATTGGGGGCAGGAGGAGAAGGGGACTACAGAGGATGACATGGCTGGATGACATCACCGACTTGGTGGACATGAGTTTGAGTGAACTCTGGGAGTTGGTGATGGACAGGGAGGCCTGGCGTGCTGTGATTCATGGGGTCTCAAAGAGTCGGATACAACTGAGCAACTGAACTGAACTGAACTGAGTCTCATCAACCCACAGAAACGTGAACATAAGTAATAAATTAGTGGGGGACTTCCCTGGTGGTCCAGTGGTTGAGAATCCATCTGCCAATGCAGGGGATGTGAGTTCAATCCCTGGTGCAGGAACTAAGATTCTGCATGCAGAGGGCAACTAAGCTCATGTATCATAATTACTGAGCCTGCTCATGGCAACTACTGAAGTCCATGCACCCTAGAGCCTGTGCAGACAAGAGAAGCCCCCACAGTGAGAAGCCCGTGCCCTGCAACTAGATAAGGTAGAACACAGCAATGAAGACCCAGTGCAGCCAAAAGTTTAAAAATAAATTAAAAATAAAGTAATAAATTATTGGGACTTCTGTGAGGTCCAGTGGTTAAAATTCCATGCTCCCAATGCAAGGATACAGAGGACTCGGGTTCAATCCCTGCTTAGGGAACTGGGGCCACAACTGAGAGTTCACATGCCATAACTAAAGATTCTGTATGCCACTATGAAGACGGAAGATCCCACACACTGCAACTAAGACCTGGCACAGCCAAATAAATAAATGCATGAAAATAACTTTGTTTTTAAAAAAAGGCATCTCTTTAAAAAAAAAAAATACTGAGTCATAGCACTGGCTAGGTGGCGATAGTTTGCAGGGCTGAGACCAGGTTCTCCAGAAAGCTGCATATGCTCTGAGTCAGCGTCCAGTTCATGGTGCCATTTCTCCAACAGCCAAGATTCATGACCCAGGAATCAAGGGCCAGAAATGAGAGTGGTACCACCCACTATGACCCCTTAGTGATCTGATAGCAAAATGCTTGCTTCCTCTCCCCGTGACTTTATGCTCTGCTGGCCTAGAGGTCTTACTTACGAATGGACAGATGGTTCCACTAGGAGAGACATGATGGTTCCACTGAACAAGAAGTTGACTGCCACCTGGTCACTTCGGAGTCCTCATGCCTCTCAATCAACAGGCAAATAAGAGAGTTACAGTGTTAGCTAAAGTAATTGATCCTGGTTACCAAGAGGAAATTGGACTGCTGCACCACAGTGGAAGTAAGGAAGAGTATTGCTGTTGTTCAGTTGCTAAGTCGTGCCCAACTCCTTCCAACGTCATGGACTGTAGCCTGCCAGGCTCATCTGTCCATGGGATTTCCCAGGCAAGAATACTGAAGTGGGTTGCTATTTCCTTCTTCAAGGGATCTTCTTGACCCAGGGATGGAACTTGCATCTCCTGCATCAGCAGGTGGATTCTTTACCACTGAGCCACCAGGGAAGCCCAAGGAAGAGCATGGCAACTGAAAATTGTCACTTGCCATCTGCGACTACAAGGATTAAGTCACTAGCCGCTGCAGCCACTGACCTTCAACATACCCTGAACTCTTTTTAGGAATGAGCACTCTGTGCTCTAGAGAAAACTGGCAGAACAGGCCTTTGGATAGTCAGGTATTTTTAGGAGAAGATTTTATGACCCCAATTCTTGCATCTCTTCATACCTAGAAAAGCACTAAGATCATTAATGATTACATTTGCTCCTCGTGACTAGCAACAAGCCTCTGCCAAAAGGTGAGCTGGACTGCACCTACCTCCCTTCACTAAAATCACACATAACACTGACCATCCCCCACCTCTTTGGAACAGTTTCTCAGAGCTATCTGAAATTCTCTCTCCCTGGCAATAGTCCTGATTTTGCCCCAAATAAAACTTAACCCACAAATCATGATGTATATTTTTATTTTCAGTTGACAAGTATGTCTGGAATACAAAAGACCCCTCAGGATATCTTTTAGGATTACCATGCCCTTAGATTAAGGTCACTGAAAAACTACCACAACTCAGTCCAGGCAGGACTACCTACATTGAGGTGCTTCCTGAAGGCCAAGGGAATACAAATATAGAGTCAAGGAAGGTAGTTATAAATACCAACTATGACCATGTGACCAGTTTAAAAAAATCAAGGACTTTAAGTGTCATGAGCATTTCCACCTTATTTGTTATATTTGTGTGTATATATGCATAGATTAAGCAAATATCTTTGTTTCTTTTCTTATTCCTTTATCATGTAACATAAAATGCACTGACTTTATGTCAGTACTTAGATATTGTTAATTTTACATCATAGTATTTAAGTTGTAGGATATCAGAAAAAAGAGTAAATATCACTCAAGAAACTTACCTCTTCTTCTGGGCAAGAGATCAGTGCGTTTTCAGTTGTGTGAAGCATAGTTCTACCAAGTTCGGTGGACTTATGACCTTGCTATTGTCTTCATTCAGAAATTAGGTACGGTTTAAGGGGATGTGTATGGGCGCCAAGTTGATAAGAGTTGGACTTCTGACAGTTAATTGTACCTAACTAGGTTGGTCTGAGGGTTGACCAGATAGTAAAACATTATTGCTATCTCACATGTCTGTGAGGACATCTCCAGAAGAGACAAGCATTTGAATTGGAAGACTAAGTAAAGAAAGATCAGCCTTCACCAACATAGGTGGGCATGATTCAATCCATCTAGGGCCTGAATAGAATGAAGAGGCAGAGGAAGTGTAAACTTCCTCTCTTTGCTTGAGCTGGGACACCCATCTTCTCCTGCCCTGGACATCAGTGCTCCTGGCTGTGGGGCCTTCAGACACAGACCAAGACTCACACCATGGGTCCCCTAATTCTCAGGTTTGGGAACTCAGACTTACACCATCGACATCCCTGATTCTCAGGCTTTCAGTCCCCACTGAATTATACCACCAGCTTTCCTGGTTCTCCAGCTTACAGATGACAGATGGTGGAACTTCTCAACCTCTGTTATTGTGTGAGCCAATTCCTATAAAAAAATCTCTCTATCTCTTTTATATATACATATATCCCATTGATTCTGTTTCCTTGGAGAATGCTGACTAATCCAGCTACTAAGTTTGGGGCCAGTTTTTTTATACAGCACTTTATAATCAGCATGTAAGTGACCTTCACAAAGAGAAAGAGTTGTCAGACAGCTCTAGCAGTGGGAGATCAGGGTGTCCAGGCCCCTCCTTCTGAGTTTAACATGGGTTAAATCTGAACCCTAGGTCTCCCATGAGGCCTGCTGTTTCCCAGGTCCAAGGAAACCTGTCAGAGGTCCTAGAGACACTGACCCTTTGGTTTATTTATTCAACAAATATGAATGAAGTTCCACCGTGTGAGCAGTAAAGGTACAGTTGGGAGGCAAACAGACACTGATTTCGCTCTCCTGGGGCTTACAGCTCAGCAGGAAAGACAGACACGAGTCAGGTAGCCCTAGGGGTCCAGTTAGAGAGACAAGTGTTCAGATTCCATGAGAGGCGGCCCTGCCCGCCCTCCTGAATCCCCATCCAGTACCCACTGCCGCAAAGGAGATGACACATGACAAGCCACCTGGGGAGGCTCCCAGTGTGCCTTACCTTTGGGCTGGTGTGAGAAGATTAAATAAGAAAAATGTTCATAAATTACTCCTTGCAAGTGGGTGGTGCCTAATGCTCAGTAAATGGCAGCTGTTGCTTTTATTTTCATTACTACCATGGTCATTAACGAAAGTCATACAGAGTGAAATAAGTCAGAAAGAGGAAAACGAATATCTTTAATGCATATGTGTGGAATAAATTAATTCATATGTGTGGAATCTAGAAAAATGGTACAGATGAACCTATTTGCAGGGCAGGAATAGAGATGGAGATGTAGTGAACGGACTTATGAACAGAGTGGGGGAAGGGGAGGGTGGGACAAATTGAGAGATTAAGATTGACACATACATACTATCATGTGTAAAACAGATAGGTAGTGGGAAGCTGCTGTTTAGCACAGGGAACTCAGTTCCGTGCTCTATGGTGACCTAGACAGGTGGGATGGCGGTCGGGGGTGGGATGGGGGTGGGCAGTGGGAGGGAGGTCCACGAGGGAGGGGATATATGTATACATATAGCTCATTCACTTTGTTGTACACCAGAAACTAACACAACATTGTAAAGCAATTATACTCTCATAAATGTTTAAAAAGTGGATGTGCTTTATAAGAGTCTTCTATTTTTCCCAAATTAATGGAGCACCTGTGGAGTATCTTTCCACCACCTACTTTGTCACCTGTTTGCAGTGGGATCCTCTCCAAGCTCCTGAAGCTTAACATCCCCAGATCTTCCTCCTGTCAGTCTTTTTCCCAACGCTGCTCATCCTGACCTCTCAGCTCTGCCAGTGGCTCCAGTATCCATGACTTGGGGACATTTGAGCCAGTTCTCTTGTAAACGGGGTGGGAGGGAGCTCAGGGGGGAGTAAAGAGAGTAGGCTTCTCCAAGCCCAGGAGGATAGTGCTCCAAGATAGTTTTGATTTCCTATTACAGGATTCTTTTCAATAAAGGCACCTGTGTAAATGCACACATAAATTGCCCTGGAGAAGGAAATGGCAACCCACACCAGTATAGTTGCCTGGAAAATCCCATGGACAGAGAACCCTGGTGGGCTACAGTCCATGGGGTCACCAAAGAGTCAGACATAACTTAGCAACTAAACTACAACACATACATTGATGTAATTTTTAGACTTAAAATTTTTCCCCATAAATCACTATCAAATATCATTGCAGTTCTTTGGAGACAGTTGGTGTTTGAATCCTGGTTCTGTCAGGATTCACTAGCTTTGTGCCATTCAATCTCTCTGTGCCTCAGTTTTCCCATCTGTAAAATGGGAATTATAGCAGTGCCAAACACACAGGATTGAAGCAAATTAAATGAATCAGCAGTACAGACAAAGCCCTTAGAACAACCAGGTTAGCAACTATTTGATGAATGTTAGCTACTGTTTCCATTTCCTCCCCAGGAAATGGCTTTGGTGCAGGTATTACCAGGACAGGCTGGTTGAGGCTGAGGCTGGTGGTAAAACCTGTTTCTCCCTTTCTACCACTGGAAAACCAGGTCCTGGTTCTTCTCTGACATACTCTGGGGTCTTGGGCACTTCTGATGGGCTGTGGATGTCCCCGCCCACATCCCAGGGGTTTTGGACAAGATGGGTGTGAGAAAGTTCTGAGAATGACAAATCACAGAATAAGCACAGCAGTGGAGTAAGCTCCCTGGCCTCCTGGTCTTCTGGCCTCCTGAATTGAGGCTGAGCAACTGAAGCCTCTAAAGAGATGAGAGGGAGGGACAGGTGGCAACATACGCAGGGAAGGTGCAAACAAAGGGCCCCCAGGACATCTGAAATCCCACGACCTTTCCTTACCACCTGCCCCCGCCCCGCATCCCTGCATGCAGGTTAGGCCTTGCGAGGTCTGGGCCTCCAGGGCCGAGTTGTGCAGGACAGGGAGGCCTGTCCTACTGAGGAAACACCGCCTCCCTGCAGTTCCAGAGGTTTCCAGAAAACCACTGGGAGGATTACAGGGGCCAGCAGGAGGAGTGCCAAGTTCACAGTCCTACCCCAGAGCCCAGGCTTCCTCCCTGTCAGCAGCCCGCCCAGTTCAAGGGAAAACTAGAGTCACAAGCCCCTGTCAGGTGCAGCCACATCCAGAGATGGGCAAGAAGAGAGGGCAGGCAAGGCCCCTTGCTGGGTGACAGAGCTGGGAGCTTGGGCACGGGACAGTGAGCCAGGCAGTTATCCAGACCAGGGTTCAAGTCCCTCCTCTGCCTCTCACTCAGTGTGTGAACTTGGGCAAATCACTCAGTCTCTCCAAGCCTCAGTTTCCATTTCTGTAAAATGGGTATAAATAACCATCAATCACGAGACTGTGTATGAAGGGTGTTCACAAGTGACGAGCACTTTATAATTATTACTGCTGCTGTTGTTGTTGTTGGCCTAGTGAGTCTGAAAGGGAGGTGAGCTTGTCACTCATTGTGAATTTCTCTCTCCCAACCCAGGGACACCAGTGACTTGTGTGAAGCTTCCCCCAGGATGTCTGCCTCAGAGATGGAAAGGGCAGGGTGGAGAGGAGGTTGGCTATAGACCCAGAGCCAAGGGTCAGAGGCTCCTGGAGATGTCTGGCCAGTGGGAAACAAGGACATAGATTGAATAGCATCTCCAAGAGTCTGTTGCCAAGAGACAAAAGGATGTTTTCCTCTGGGAAGCTGAAATGCCCTTGTCTCCCATCCCCTTCCCTCAGATGCTACACACATTTATTCCTACCATGGTCCCTTCTGCCCAGAGGTCTGAGCAGAGTTCTCCAAACAAACCCAGCTGTGGGGAAAGACTGGGGGCACAGGGCTGAGAGGAGAGAGCCAAACCTGGGCTTCACTGCTGAAATGGCAAACTGACCTCGACTTCCATTTCCCCAGGACACCTGGATGTGTCTGGGGAGGGAGAGCCTGAGTGGGGAGTTTGGAGCCTCTGACTGTAGGTCCATCTCCACCCCATGAAGGTGACATTGTTACAATGGGGGTGCTACTCTTAGAGGCCCCCACACCTCTAAGTGGGACTGCTATGAGGCTAAAATAACATGAAAGCTTTCCAGCACAGAGGCTGTGTTCCAGCACCCTTAGGCAGTGGCATTGAGGTGCCTTCTGTGATTATAGGTAATAGCTCTATGAAGGCATTAAGTTATTACACAGCGTTGTCATTAAGCTACTTTGTGTCACTGAATTTAACTCCCACCCCCTCCCCCAGTGATAGGAAGAGATTCCAGAGCCAACAGTTGGGGGCTGAGAGTCCTGCCCAGGGGATTCTGGGAACTTGGGGGCTGAGAGTCCCACCCAGGGAATGCTGGGAACTTCCTTTTCTTTTCTCCTAAAAGAGGCTCTTGATCTCTGTACTCACTGGCTCCTTCTTGAGCCTAGAAATTATGGGAAAGGAAAGAAATATTTCAGCTAACAAATTGTCGAGCCTCTGTCTCTAGTCACTAGTCGAGGGAATTTATCTCACATAAATATGAGAGAGAAGAAGGCTCTCACTGAAATGCAAATCAAAACTACAATGAGGTATCACCTCACACCAGTCAGAATAGCCATCATTAAAAGGTCTACAAATAATAACTGCTAGAGACGGTGTGGAGAAAAGGGAACCCTCCTACCTTACTAATGGGAATGTAAATTAGTGCAGCCACTATGGAGCACAGTGTGGAAGTTCCTTAAAAGCTAAAAATAGAGCTGCCATATGACCCAGCAATCCCACTACTGGGCATATAGCCTGAGAAAACCATAATTCAAAAGGACACATGTACCCCAACACTCATTGCAGCACTATTTACAACAGCCAGGACATGGAAACAAGCTAAATGTCCAGCAGATGAATGGCATAGACAATCTGATTTACAAAGCAGAAATAGAAACACAGACGAAGAGAACCAATGTATGGATACCAAGGGAGAAGGGGGAGGTGGGATGAATTGGGAGATTAGGGCTGATATATATACTGTCAATACTATGCTTAAATAGATAACCAGCGAGAACCCACTGTATAGGTGGCCTAAACAGGAAGGAAAACCGAAAAAAGAGAGGGATGTATGTAAACATATAGCTGATTCACTTTCCTATATAGCAGAAACTAGCCTAGGCTTCTCTGATGGATCAGTGGTAAGGAATCCACCTGCAAAGCAGGAGAATGCCTGCAATGCAGGAGATGTGAATTCAATCAAAGATCCCTTGGAGAAGGAAATGGCAACCCACTCCAGTATTCTTGCCTGGGAAGTCCCATAGACAGAGGAGCCTGGGTGGGCTACAGTCTAAGGGATCACAAAGAGTCAGACATGACTGAGTGACTACCACCAGAAACTAACACAGCATTGTAAAACAACTATACTCCAATAAATAAATTATAAAATAATTTAAAAACATTTAAAAAGAAAACTCTGACCTACTCTCATTAGCCCTCAAGTGTGTCTGCCCTGAGATGCCATTAGCCTCTAGCACAGGGACATCTGTGTTTCAACCTCAGGGCCTTTGCATATGCTCTTCCTGCTTCCTGCAAGTTCTTCCTCCAAGATATTCACACAGCTTACCCCTGTTCACTCAGGTTTCTATTCACAGGTTCTCTCCTTGATGTTCTCATAAAGAACATTTCCCAGTGCCCTTTATCTCATCTTACTTAGTATTTCTTCCTGGCTCTTCTCGCTGTTTCTTATTATACCATTGGTGAGCAGTATACCATGATACCATATGTATTCATTGGTCTGGTTTTGGCCCATCTCACCCACTGAAGTCTAAGTTCCCAGATGGCAGGAATAGCATCTCACACACGACTCTGTTTCCAGCACTGAGAACAGAGCCAAGCTCAGATTAAGTGCTAAGCAAATATTTAATAATGAATATCTGAAATAGATATTTATGCTTTCGTTCTCTCCTCAGCAACATACTGAGTGACATCTGCCCCAAAGTTCTGAAACTTTAACAATAATGAAAGCCAGGTCTGCCCCCAGGGAGTTCGCATTCCAATAGGAAGCAGAGACCTTGGTGGCAAAGGGTGAGCGCAAAGCCAGGAGGCTGGACTCACATTTATCAACTAACATTCATCTCTCCAGCCCTGACATCTCTCTTGAGCTCCAGACTCAGACATCAGCTGCCTTCTTGAAATTTCCACAAGGATGGGAATTCAAAGCAGAAATTTCAATTTCCCTCCCCACCTGCTCCTCCCTGTTTGTTCCCCATCTCGGCTGCTCAGAACAAAAATCCAGGCATCATCTTGCCTTGTTCTCTCTATCCTCACCCTGCATCAAATGGGAAGTCCAGTCTGTTCGTTCTCCCGGTCACGTTCCAATTCTAACTGCTTCCTCATACATCCTGTCCTTACTTTCCTTTTCCAAGTCAACCCCGTAACTGATTCCAGCTCCCCCCACCCACTCAACAGCCAGAGGGATCGTTTTAAAACATGAATCAGGAACTTCCCTGGTGGTCCAGTGGCTGGGACTGCACTCCCAGTACAGAGGACCCGGGTTCCATTCCTGGTAGGGGAATTGGACCGTATATCCTGCAACTAAGACTCACCACAGCCAAATAAATAAATATTTTTTTTTAATTCATGAATCAGATAATGTGGCCCCTCCCCTTACCCAAAAGCTTGCGATGTCTCCCAATGCATCTCCCATCCCATCTCTTTGCCTGTTGGTTTCTCTGACTTTATCCCACACAACATCCCATGCGAGCCACCACCCTCACCCTGCCCTGGCTCTCCTGTTGCTTTGCAGACACTCCAGCCTCAATACTTCTGCCTCAGGGCCTTTGCACTTGCTATTTCCCTTCCCAAAACACTTTTCCCCCAGATCCTTGCAAAGTCAGCTCTGTCTCATCATTCAGCTCTCAGGTCATTCATTTCCTCAAAGAGACTGCCCCTGGCTACCAGATAAGCCCACCCACTCCCAGTCACTTTTACCTCATCACCCAACTGGGCCCCCTTTGGAACATCATCTGACACTGAACAGTGACACACTGTTCACCTGTGTGTTCATAAAGTGTGCATCTCAGCCATTCACTGGGGAGGGGGAATTCAGGGCAGGGAAACCAGGCTGTGGAGAGGTTGTAGAAGGAAGATGGCAAGTCCTGTTTAATTTTGTTGAGTTCAAGGGGCCTGGGGTTGTCCAGGCAAGGATGCCCAATGGGCAGAGGACTTATGGGTTTGGAACTCAGGAAAGTGTTCAGAGTTAGAGATGGGAATCTGGATAAGCTCCCTGAGAAGGGAGTGAAGAGTGTGGTGGAGTAACACAAGAGGGAGTTGGGAGCTACAGCAGGTTCCAAGTACTTGCTAGGAAGACCTAGAAAGAAGAGGCTGATCAGATAAACCCATGGGGGCAGTAGAGCATCTGCCCTGGGAAACCTGCCCTGGTGGTCCTCACAGAGAAGGACTGGGAGGAAGCTGCAAAACAGGATCCACCCCACCTCACATGATCTCCCAGAAAAGCAGTCCCTCCTCTTCTGCAGACAAAGATCTGAAATGTCAACAGAACCACAGTTGGGGCCCAACCCAAGCCACTCTCTTCACCCCGCTCCACAGGGACAGCTCTATTGGCCCTGGGACATTGATTCTCCTGCCCCTTGGCTCTCACAGAGGCCCTGCCAATCGATGACACTGAATGGAGTCAATAGGGCAGGGCAGGGGGCCCCAGGCAGAGACCACATCATGGTGGTGTCACCGTGGTGGTGTCTGCCCACGTCAGCAGAGACTGATTCTCATTAACCCAATGGGCTCTCCTGGAGCCTCCCCACTTGGACTCAACTCACAGGTTTCTGGCTCTGATCTCCCCTTGCCCTTGAGTCCTTGCTAGCAAGAGCTGAATGGGGAGCACACGGGGAGTGGGTGACCTGGGCCAAGCATGTGGGCCTTGGGAGCCAAGAGGGAGGGCTATTGGAGTGGCCCCTGCCGATCAGTCCCAGTTCCTGGAGGGGGAGGGTGGCTGTCCCAAGGGCCCAGTAACCAATTCATTGGAAAAGACTCTGATGCTGGGAAAGACTCAGGGCAGGAGGAGAAGGGGGCGACAGAGGATGAGATGGTTGGATGGCATCACTGACTCAATGGACATGAGTTCGAGCAAACTCCAAGAGATGGTACAGGACAAGGAAGCCTGGCATGCTGCAGTTCATGGGGTCACAAAGAGTTGGACGTGACTGAGCAGCTGAACAACAAGTAGCCTCAGCTCCCAGAATACTGTAGGTCAAAGGGTCAGCAAGAGCAGCGTCACCTAGTGGTTAGGGTCTCCGGCTGACCCTAGGCCAGGTACCTGAGCCTCAGCCTCTCCATCTATAAAGTGAAAAGTGAAAGTATTAGTTGCTCCGTGTGTCCGACTCTTTGCGACTCCATGGACTGTAACCCTCCAGGCTCCTCTGTTAATGGAATTTCTCCAGGCAACAATACTGGAGTGGATAGCCATTCCCTTCTCCAGGGGAATCTTTCTGACCCTGAGATTGAACCTGGGTCTCCTGCATTGCAGGCAGATTCTTCACCATCTGAGCCACCAGGGAAGCCTTCCATCTATAAAGTGGGGATAATAAATAGTACCTACTCCTAAAGGGCTCTGGTGAGGACTAAAGAAGATGATACATGTAAAATGCTCGGCATAGTGCCTGGTTCATAATAAGTGCTCGAGAAGGGAAGGGGCTCATCTTCCCTAATGCAATCCGTCATCTTTGTTCAGATGAGGTAGAGATGTAGAAAAGAGGGCCACAGGGTTCCCCAGTGGATAAATCCCAATTTCATTTCCTCCCAGAATGTTTGGCTCAGGGGAGCCTGTGTTCCATGTTATTCAGAACATTCTCCAGAGTCAGCTATCAAAGGCTAGAGACATATTGCTGCTTACTGTACCCACCTCCCACTCAGAAGGTTATGTCCAGGTGCCCTGCCTTTAGCCCCAGAAGCCCCTCCCCATGGCAACCCCTCCACCAGTGATCCAGAACCGCTTCCTCCTCAAAGATCCCTATCAGGAGTCTCCCTAACAACTTTCAGGGACACTGGAACTTTCAGGGTCTCTGATCAGAGGAGGAGGGGATGGAGGGTGGGAGGGGAACAGGAGGGAGCCAGCAGCAGCATATGCCAACTGGAGCCCGGGCCCCCCTGGGCCTCCCCAGTAAAAGGAGGAGACCTGGGCACTGGGCCAACCCCTCCACCCCACCCCCCAGCCTCTGAAAGAGACAGATTCTTGCTCCCTCCTCTCTCCAGATGCAGTGGGTTTTACATGACAACTTGTAAATTTAACGACATCTTTCCCGGGTGGGCGGAGGAGGGGTGGCTCCCCCTCCAGAGCAGAGTGTTGCCAGTAGCTGTTGCCAACCTACCAGGTGGGCAGAACCCATCTCTGCTCCACTTGATAGATTCAAAAACTGAGAATCAGAGAGGTTGAGTGCCTGGCTCAAGGTCACACATCTGTGGGGAGAAAGGGAAGTCCAGGTTTCTGACTCCAAGTCCAGTGTGCTCTCACAGGTTTGGGGAGGGATGGAGAAAGAGTCTCTTGGGGGAATGATATGAGGTCACCTGCTCCTGGCCACCTAGGGCCCTGAGTACATGGCCCCCTGCAGGACCGCTGCAGGCTGGGTCCCTGCGGGATGGCCCTGCTTTCCAGGGAGTACAGACACAAGTGGAACAGCATGGTGGGAATCAGAAGGGGGCACTGGCCTCGATTCCAGCCTATCGCCCCATGTGACCTTGGATGGATCTCTTCTTTGCTCTGAGCCTCATTCTCTCCAGCTATAAAACAGAGAGATTTCATTAACAGACATTTTTTTGTTCTCAATTTCAAAGGGATGGTCCCATACCCTCAGTTTATGGAAAATGTCTCACTCAAGGTCACACAGCTTCTTTGTGGCAGAGCCAGACTAAGATCTGGTACTGGATCAGAGTTGGGCCACCAGTCCAGTCATAGGCTTCCTTCCATCGGCCAGTCCTGACACCTCTGCCCAGACAGCGCTGGGCCACACCCAACCCTCCAGTTTCTCCCAGGAACCACTTCTTCCATCGAGCATGCAGCTTGAATACAACTTTGCCCCGGCTTTGGGCTTGCAGCTGTGTTCGCAGGCTCCAAGGCACTTTTCTTAACAGGGAAGTGGCAGCTGGCCCTGTGGAGGGACAGGAGGGCTTCTGCTCACTCCTTCCCATCTCCTTTGAAAGCCCTCCCTCCTCGTAGTGAAGGGTTTACTGGTGGCCAAGATGCCAGAAAGGCTCAGGCTGAAATTTCACAAACACCAACAGTAGCCCCAGACCTGGGGCAAGCCCAAGAGAAGACGCCCTCCCCTCCATCAGAGCAAAGGGGGCCCACAGCTCTGATTAAGTATAACTGTTTTGACATGATTTTTTTTTAAGGATTTTTATAATATTGCTCTTGGAACTGTTTGGCTACCCGGCACTGATGTAATTGGCAGTTGGCTGTGCCTTCCCATCCATGCCCTTGTCTACCCGGGATCTCTCACCAAGTGAGAAAAATGTGGCTGACAAATTGCTTTCTCGTGTAATGACACTTTTATGAATACCAAATGCGGTAATTAATGCCGTTGACCTAACGTTACATTTTGTAGACATTTAACGTTTATTAATTTCGATTTCGCAGTTTTCTTTTCCCATTTCATAGCCAATAAATATTTTAAGGTCTCAGATTTTTTTTTTGCAGGATCCTTAAAAGCTCGTAGGTCCAGAGAACTAGTGTGACCTTGAGAAAGGGGCTGAACCTCTCTGGGCCTCAGTTTCCCCAACCTGCTGTCCGGGGGCCCTGCCAGCTTACAGTGAATCCAGCAGCACTGACCCACCCCCAGGATCAACAGTTTAGAACCTTGTCTAGTAAGGCCAAGCCCCACAGGGCTGCCAGCCCCACGGTGCAGAGATGCTTAGAACCACCTAAAGACAGAAACAAAGACCTCCCTCTCAACCATGAAGAGCAAAGCAATAAAAAATGTTGTTTTGCCAGTCAGTTGAATTTCATTTGTGTGGTTTGGAGTGTATTTTCTAGTTAATGAACCTGCCACATTTACGACCTCCCTTTTTCAATTGAATGGAAAGAAAGGGGGAAAAAAGGGGGAAAGGTTGCAATATTTTCCCCATACTGCCAGCCAGCTGACAGCTGCAGGTCTGGGCAGCTGCACCAGGGCAAGGCCCCCCTGCAAGTGCTGGCACCTGCAGTGTAAGTGATCTGGGTTAGACCTCAGGGAGAGGGTCCCAACATAGGGAAGCCCCCTCCCACTGCCCAACCCCCACCTGCAAGGAGTTTTCCTGGGTAGAGGTGCCTGGGTCCACTTCCTCCTCTGCCAGGCAGACTGGGTAATGACAGCTGACTCATGGGGGTCACCATGATTGGGTCCTGAATGACCCATGACAGGGGGAACCATGGCCTCAGCCACACACACACACACACACACACACATACACGACCACCGAGGGGATGGGCTTCTGCAAGCAAGCCACTATCCACGCTGGAAAGATCCCTCCTCCTCTCTAAGACCTCCCTCCATCATCCCCACGCCCTTCTCGCTGTCTTCTCAGCCCTGTCTAAACTCTGCAGTAGTGAACCGTGTCTCCCTCCATTGACTCATGCACATTTATTCACATTTACCAAGTCAAGTGGAAGGGACACTGCAGTGCACCAGCAAATCACAACTCTTGTGCCCTTGGAATTTACAACGTACTAGAGAAATAGATAGGCAAGGCAGTTACAGAGAGTGATCCAAAGCTCTGATGGAGGAAATACAATCCACCAGGTTGCACAGTGAGGCTCCTCAGGAAGATCAGGGAAGGAGTGTTCGGGAAGACTTCCTGGAAGCGGAGACAGTTCAGCTGGGCAGGGAGGAAAGGATTCTGAGAGGAGGCTAGAGTGAGGAATGAGATACATCAGTCAGCAACCTCAGAGCCCAGGGCAGGCAGAGCCTACCCCTGATGGACAACAGGGGAGGAGCCAGACCCCTGATGCGTGCCTCCAGCTGCAGCACCCACGTGGTCTCCCGGATGAGGAGGGAGCTGCCAGAGCGAGTCTAAGCCCCTGATTTCAGGCTGCCAGGGCCTCAAATCCTCCACTTTCCATGACAGCAGAAGAAATAAGAAGCCGGCCCTCCCAGGGGATTTGCATTTTAAGAGGGATCAGAGCTCCTGGAACAGAAAGACCTACCCCTGCATCATCCTGCTCTCCATCCTCTGTACCCAGTGAGCCTTTGCCTCAAGCCTTTCCTTCTCCTTTACCCTGTCTGGTCTCCAGACTCAGGTCCCTGATACCCATCTTGTGGGATGATCACCATGGTAACGCCCATCCTGGCTCCTGTCCCCTCAATACTAGCCAGGAGCACACTGGGTCTTACACAGCATCCCCAGCCTTGACTGAGCCAGCACTGAACTTGGTGACCCCACAAGACTACAGGGGAACCAGGGACACTAGGCCTTCCGGGGCTCAGCTCTCCAATTTGGCTCGGGGTGGGGAAGGGCAAGGCAGGAGAGGAGGAATGATGGGTTAATACATCCTCCTACCTGGTAAGGCCTTCACCTTGTAATGAAAGTATCAATGCCTTAACCTCAAGGACAGGAGAAAGAGATGAAGTGAAGGAGAGGCCTGGAAAACTTGAGGCACCTCCCAAAGTCGTAGATATAGTAGGTGTCCTGGTCCCCACCTGAATCCAACTCTATCTGGTTCAAGAGTTTGTGTGGCCAACCGTGAGTCCATCAGGCCACCAAAACCACAGAGGCCTGCTGAGGCTGAGCAGGTCAGGTGAGCGAATGCAAGCAGTGGGTGCTATGGGGAGCTGGCAGGCAGTGCCCCATCCATACAGTTGGCCCTGATTCAGCTCCAGTTGACAGCTGACACCTGGGAATATGGGCCCCGTGCTGTGAAGTCATCTGATTTTTTTCCAGAAAGCCAGAATCCAGATTTTTTTATATGAAATACTCTGGTTTGTGAACATTATCTAGTTAAAATATACTTAATTGGATGTAGTGTAGATCAAACAAGACATACCTACCTCCATTTTGCATGAATACATTCAATAAATACTTAATGAGCACCTATTATATATGACAGGTAGGGTAACCATACTGTCCCAGTGTGCCCAAGACAGTCCTCATTTTAAGATTGAAAGTCCTGCACTCTGGGAACCTTCTCAGTCAGGCACTGAGCTGTGGGTCTACAGAGGGAGTAAAACAAAGCCCCTGCCATAAGGAACCATGATGAGGAGAGAAAATTCACACACACACACACACACACACACACACACACCACCAGCACTGTGTGGAAGGAAAAATTGGGAGTAATGGATAGACTTAAGAGTGACTTGGCTGAGTAAAGTAAGTCAGAGAGAAGGATAAATATTGTATGGCATCCCTTATATGTGGAATCTAAAAAGAAATGATACAAATGAACTTACTTACAGAACGGAAAGAGACACAAAGACTTAGCAAAATGTGCCTATGATTGCCAAGGGGGAAGGGATAGTTAGGGACTTTGGGAAGGTCACGTATACATTGCTATATTCAAAATGGGTAACCAGCAAGAAGCTACTGTACAGCACATGGAACTCTACTCAGTGTTATGTGCCAGCCTGGATGGGAGGGGAGTTTGGAGGAGAATGGACACATGTATATGTATGGCTGAGTCCCTCCCCTGTTCACCTGAAACTACCACAACTTTGTTCATTGGCTATACCCCGATACAAAACAACAAGTTTTAAGTCTAGGGGGAAAAAAAGAGTGACTTGGGGGTGGGAGTGGCCACTTTGGCAAGTGTGATCAAGGAGGACCACTCTGAGGAGGTGCCATTTATGTAAACTGAATCCTGGATGGTAAGAAGAATAAGGTCAAGGAAGAAAATCTATAGTAACAAAGATACACTGGCAAAAATATGAAAAGGTGTTTGCACAAGTTATTCACTGAAGCTCTGTTTGTAACAGCAAGACTGGAAAAGACCCAGATAACATCGGGGATCAGGGAGGGGGTGCATGGGATAAAGGGATGCAGCTGTAAGAAGGAGGGAGAAGGACAGTGACTTATTAAGAATGTATTGTTGAGTGGGAAGTCGGAGTGGAAGAAGATGTGTATAACACGCTGCTACTATCTAAGACATTGTGTACTTACATGTTGAAAAATACATAAGCACAGGAAGGGGACAGTTCAATCTTTGCTCACATCTGGTCTGCAAGTATCCCATTGTCCTCGGCAAGACCAAAGTCGACAGGCAAGAAAGCCCCTCCCCTCACCAGGAGACCACAGCCTGATGGACACAAACTTTTATTGAAGAAAAATGAAGAGTTTGGAGCAACAATTCTATCACCAAAGAAAGATGCTAGCTAGATCAGGATAGGGCTTCTCAACCTTAGGAGTATTGACACTTGGGCTGGATAACTGCTGGGATGTCTTCCTGGGCACCACAGGATGTTGAGCAGCATACTGGCCTCCCCCCCACCAAGTGCCAGCATCATCTCTCCAGCCGTGAGGACCAAAAATGTCTCTGGTCATGGATAAACGTCCCTTGGGGACAAAACCACCTCCAGAAGAGAACCTCTGGACTCAAATACCACCATAACACAGCCTCATAAGTGAATGCCTCTGTGTCATGATTATTAGTGGCAGAGAAACTCACAAGAGAGAAATTGTGTAGTCATGGGCCTCCTGGTGAAAGTACACAGCTTTACCTTTGATGTATTCTTACCAAATTATCTTACCTAAGGCTGATCAAGCCTCTAAATCTAGATCCTGCAGAGACAAGAGACAGGGGCACATGTACGATGACACCATGAAAGTTAAAATCCACAAACTCCAGACAGTAGGAAATTCTAAAATAGACACAGATCAGTTTCTTCACCACATCAATTGCAAAGACAGAGAGAGATGATGATGATGACTTAACCTACAGATTAAATAAGTCTTAAGAGGGACTTCTCTGGTGGCCAGTGGTTAAGAAAATCTGCCTTCCAGTGCAGGGGACCAGATTTGATCCCCGGTCAGGGAACTAAGGTTCCACACGCCATGGGGCAATTAAGCCTGTGTCACAACTGGAGAGGAGCCTACCCACTGCAATGAAAGACCCCAAATGCCCCAGCAAGGAGAAAGATCTCACGTGTTGCAACTAAGACCCAACACAGCCACAAATAAATAAATGTTTTTTAAAAACCCTTTAGAAAAGAACTTAAGAGACATATCAACAAATTGTGATATCCAGATTATCCTATTTAAACTATTTCACAAACTATTTTAAAACTTATAAAAAACATATGACAGCAGACTGGTCACGATGGAAAATCGAATTGGGGATTCAGAATCAAGCTTTGATGAAGATCCTACCAGTGCACAGAAGAAAACAGTCATGAAGAGAATAATGAGACAAGGGAGCAATTACCAAAATCAGTAAGATTTCATCCTTAATATAGTGTGTGTTCTCAGAGGAGACAGCAAATGGGGCAGAAGCCATAATCAAGAGTAAAATACAAGAATGCTCAGTTGAATTAAGAAGCCACCTGAATCTGAGATAGGCAGGAACCCACAGGATTCCAAGCAAAAACTCAATACAAATGACTTGAAATCTTGCTGTTAAAAAAAAAAAAAAGTATGGCCCAGACTGCCCTGGTGGTCCAGTGGTTAATAATCCACTTGCCATTGCAGAGGACGTGGGTTCGATCTCTGGTCTGGGAAGATTCCACATGTTATGGGGCAACTGAGCCAGTGCGCCATGACTACTGAGACCACGGGCAGCAACTACAGAAGCCCAAGTGCTCTTCTCCATGCTCTGCAACAAGAGAAGCCACTGCAATGAGAAGCCCACACACCACAACTGGGGAGTAGCCTCTGCCTGTTGCAACTAGAGAAAGCAATGGTGAAGATCCAGCACAGACAAAAATAAATAAATAAATAATTTTCTTTTTAAAGCGTGGGCCAATGGGGAAGGTTTGAACACTGCCTAGATGTTGAATGATATTGAGGGAATACAGTTTAATTCTTAGATGTGATAATAATGTTGTGTTATGCTTTGGGAAACAATTTCTATCTTTTAGAGATAATGCTAAAATATCTACAGATGAAATGACATGTCTGGGTTTTGCTTCTCAATAATATTGTGGGGGAAGTGAGTAGAGCTATAAATAAACCAAGACTGATAGGTCATTAATTAATAATTGTTGGATCTGGATGATAGATTGAGGGGAGGTTCATTATTATATTGTATCTGTTTGAAAGCTTTCCATAATAAAAAGTAAAAACAAACAAGACAGCATTTGGGGTGAGAACTTTCTAGGCAGAGGTCATCAGTCATTATGAAAGTCCTGAGATTGGTTGACCTTGGCCAGTTCAAGGAGGCCAGTGCAACTGGAACATGGCGGCTGGTGGGTAAGAAAGTCAGATGAGGTCAGAGACATAGGAGGGGCCTGACCATGCAGAGCCTTAGTGCCAGCAAAGAAATGTGGGGTTTACTCTAATTGCCAAAGGACTGCTTAGAGAGCTGTGGGCAGGAATGTGGTAGGATCTTATCCATGCCTCTAAGAGGTCCTTTGGTAAACACCATGTGGTCTTCCACATGATGGAATGTTAGCCATAAACAAGAGTGAATTACTGATGCACACTACAAATTGGGTCAAACTTGAAAACACAGCAAGTGAAAGAAATCAGCCACAAAGGGCCATATGTATACTGAGTGATCCCATTTACATGAGATGTCCAGAACAGGCAATCCACAGAGACACAAAGCAGATTCGTGGTGGTCAGGGGCTGGGGGGAAGGGAGAAGTGGGACTGATTGCTAATGGGTTATGGGGTGACTTTCTGGGGGATGGGAAGTTCTGGAATTAGTGGTGATGGTTGCATCACATAGTGACTATACTGAAATCTAAAATCCACCAAATCATACATCTGAAAATGGTGATTTTTATGTCATATGAATTATATCTAAAGAAAAAAAAGGACGAGATCTTTTGGCTACTCTGGAGAGTAAGCAAACAAGAGGGACTGGGTTGCAGGAAGAGCAGTAGGGGGCGTGGCAGTCACCCTAGGCCAGCAGCCTCACGGCAACTGGAAGGTCCCACTGCTCGAGCCCCAGTGGGCTGGTTGGGATGGAGGCAAAGAGGGTTCAGGGTGACTCCTGATGTGAGTGTGAGCATGTGATGGCTCGGACAGTAAAGCATCCGCCTGCCAATGCAGGTGGTTCAATCCCTGGGTTGGGAAGATACTCTGGAGAAAGAAATGGCAACCACTCTAGTATTCTTGTTGGGAGAATTCCATGGACAAAGGAGCATGGTGGGCTACAGTCCATAGGGTTGCAAAGAGTTGGACACGACTGAGTCACTAATACTTTCACTTTCACACATGGGTGGAAGGTGGGTCATGGGAGGAGCAGGTTTTGGCTGTACAGCCTTTAGGTTCTGGGTTCTAAGGTGTCATTACTGTTGCTCCTCTGACCCCCGTGGGGTGGGGTGGGCCATGCGGTCGGTTCTGGCCAATGAGTTCAGATTGAAGTGAAGTGTATCCCAGACTCTCCAGGGCTCTATCTGGGCCAAGGTGGCCAACAACACTTAAGATGGTGGTGCTCCACCAACTAGGTTCTGGGGTGAGAAGACAGAAGCACAGCCCCTTGGGTCAGGAAGATCCCCTGGAGAAGGAAATGGCAACTCACTCCAGTATTCTTGCCTAGAGAATGGACATAAGAGCCTGGTGGGCTACAGTTCATAGGGTCACAAAGAGTCAGACACAACTGAAGCGACTTAGCACACACAGCCCCACAGCCCCCTGCAGACTCACGATGGATGATTAGTGAGTGACAAACACACCCTGTGTTGGCAATGCACTGAGATGCTGAGGCTGCACAACTCGACCCATCCCGAACTGTGTGACACCTCTGAGATGGTCAGCCAGCTTTCTCCCAGCCTGCCTCCCACCCTGAGGGCAGGGCACCATTGAGCCCTGAGCTGACAACAGAAGACATTTCCTTCAAGCCAACGCTTTGAGGGTTTAGTCTAGATCCTTCCATGCCCAAGGAACTTGAGGCCAGGTACATAGGAGGGACCCAAAAGTGGAATACAACCAAGTGGGTAGTCCCAGAGCAGAACAGGAAGTGGGGGTTGAGATCAGGTGCAAAAGATAAATCGACTTAAGGAAAAGTAAATAATGAACTTCCCTGGTGGTACAATGGATAAGAATCCACCTGCCAATTCAGGGGACACATGTTCTGGTCCAATCCCTGCTCCAGGAAGATCCCACATGCCATGGAGCAAAACAAGAGAAGTCCATGTACTGCATGCAATAAAGATCCAGCACAACCAAAAATAAAGAAATTTTTTAAAAAGAAAAAGTAAATAACAGTGCTTAACCAAGCACTGAACTGAACATAGCCAACTTTCACTGAATGTAGACAACGTTGACAGTAGTGGTTGCAGCCAGTCTGGGTGGATGAACAGCAGAGGGAGTGGACCCATCCAGGAAGGCATCCTAAGGGAGGCAGCAGGTTTCATCCTGAATGCTTCACCCTGACCAGGTGAGGGCAGGAAGGAAGTAGCATGCGGAAGAGTTGAGAGGGAGGAACTCTTCTGCAATTCAACAAGAACTGCCCAGTTTCTCTGTGGTGGTCCATGGACCTGGCCCCTGTAGGGACTCCCAGGAAAATGAATCAGTTATTCTAGTGACTTCAGCTCTGACCCTCCTTTGGAGTAAGACCTTGGCTCTAGAAGCCACTGTTATAATGCCCAGTTCTTAATGAGAGAGTGTTAACACTAAGATTAGCCTCCCACCCCTCCCTCAACACAGCAGAGACACCAGGACCCTGGAGATTTGGGGGTGATGGGACCTCGCTGAGAGAGTCTGCCACCAAAGACCAAATTTGCAACTTGGCTCCCAGCCTGGAGTACAACTGAGTTCTTGAACACCAGCCCTTCCGCATTCTTTCCCCATCCCCCACTCCCACCTCCACCTCCGCCAGCAATGTCTGAGTTCACGGACACACAGGTCAAAGCCTCTTTTCCTCTGCATGACCCATTGTGCTTCTGAGAAATAGGTCAGGCCCCTGATCCAGGGGACTGAATGCCATCCAACCATCTTGTCCTCTGTCATCCCCTTCTCCTTCTGCCTTCAATCTTCCCCATCATTAGGGTCTTTTCCAATGAGTCAGCTCTTTGCATCAGGTGGCCAAAGCATTGGAGCTTCAACTTCAGCATTAGTTCTTCCAATGAATAATCAGAGTTGATTTCCTTTGCATCCTAAGTTGCTTTAGTTGTGTCTGACTCTTTGCGAACCTATGGACTGTAGCCCACCAGGCTCCTCTCTCTATGGGATTCTCCAAGCAAGAATACTGGAGTGGGTTGCCATGACTTTCTCCAGGGGATCCTCCCAACCCAGGGATTGAACCCAAGTATCTTATGTCTCCTGCAGTGGCAGGGGGGGGTTCTTTACCACTAGTGCCATCTGAAAAGCCCTGTATGTTATTATTTGTATCTAATTGAAGCTGGCCTCTCATCTCTGGCAGACCCCATATGGACGGCTTCATAGCAGCTCCTGACTAGAGCTAACTGAATGTTTGGAAACAGTTGAAGCCAAGTTGACATCCAGGTCCACCACTACCTTGCAGAAGTTGCTTAAATTCTCCATGCCTCTGTTCCCCACTTGTGAAATTATAGTACCCATCTGCCAGAGTTACCTGGCCCAGAGGAAATACTGAATACATTCTGATTAAGTTAATAAAGAAATGAAAGCTGGTATGCCAGTCAGGTGCTTTCAGTCACAAGCAACAAAAGCTCAACCAAGCTACTTCATAAGGAAAGGGTATTTAGCAGCTCCAGTAACTGAAAACTCCAGACATGATAGATAGCTTCAGGTACAACTGGACCCAGGCACTAAACAATGTCCTTTGACCTCTTAGCTCTCTCTTTCTCTCTGTGTCTTTTCTATCTATTGCTCCATCTCTATTTCATCTCATTCTCATCTTCTGCACACAGCCTCCTTCACTTGGTAGGGAGACAGTGAGGCTACAGACGGCCCCACTAGTGATTTCAGAGGAAAGAGAGGATGCAAAAATCCCAGAGAAGATCTCTGATTGGCCCAGCCTGGCCACTTGTGTAACCTGGAAGGAGTCCAGTAATGAAAAGCTCCCCACAACCAAAAAAGGTGTACAGAGAGGGTGTTCCCCCAAAGGAGGAGGCTTCTGGCACCAAAAAAGGAGAAAGTGATGCTGGGCAGATACAAACAATATGGAGAGTTTGGATAGTCAGGGATTCCCTACAAGGGAACTAGGCAGTTTCCAGTGTGAGAGTGCAGAGGAGGAAAGTATAGAGGAGAGGGAGGAGAAAGATGTAAGAGGGGTGAGGGATAGGAGATGAGGGGAGAGAGGAAAAGTAAGTGGAAGGGGAAAAGGGAAGGGGTACACCTGGACCACACAGTGCTGAAACTCTGGGCTCAGCATCCCTACATGCCCTGCAAAAAGCCTATTTGCATGGGAGTAGCCCCATGCTAGCCCCAATCCCTCTTCCCACAAGGTAATCCCATGCCTCTTGCCTCAGTGGTTGGTTTATTAATAGATAAACCAGGTCTGAGTCAAGCCATTCCTGTCATTCCTCTGGCCATAGGTATTGGCTCTGAAGTTGAGTCACCCAGCCCACTTGGCTGAGGACTTTGGCTGGATTTCTGGATAGAAGTCTCTCTCCTTCTGTACTAGGTGTGGCTAGAACTGTGCAGCCCTTCAGCCCCCACAAAGGAAGCCATACTCCAGTCAAAACTAATACCAAGAATGGAAAAGAGTGGAGAGTTGGGAGAAAAATTGGGCATCTGGTGAGACTTTTGAGCTTCTGAGTCAAACAACCCTAGAGGCTGACTTGCCAGTGGAGACCCAGAGAAGAGATGACACTGCAGCTCAAATCTGGAGGACTCCACCATAAGACTCCCCCTTGTTTGAGGGAAGTCATTCTTTTGTTCTATGCAGGCCTTCAGCTGATTGGATGAGGCCCACCCACATTATGAAGGGCAATCTGCTTTATTTAAGTTTACTCATTTAAATATTAATCTCATCCAAAAACACCCTCCCAGAAACATCCAGAATAATGTTTCACCACATATCTGGACACCACAGCCCAGCCAAACTGACACATAAAGCAAACCATCAGAGCATTATTTCCAGATGCCTCTTTCTCACATACAGACAAGAAACAAGCCCTCCAGATATAGACAAGAAATAGAGGTCCAGAGAGGCCCAGAGGTCTGTCCAAAGTCACAGAGCAATGCAGCAGTGGAGCCTGGCTGCCTCCATCCTGACTCCCAGGCCAGTGCACTCCAGACAATCCCCTCACCCTGCCAATCCCCTCACTCCTGCCATGGCTCCTGGGAACCCAGGGATAAGATGAGAGCAGGAACCACAAGCAGGCCAACCACACTGTCATCCTGACGCACCTGAGTAATAGGCCCCAAGAAGAAATGCTAACTGGCATGGAATTTGCTTATCATTTGCATGCTGTTCCCTGAACTTCAAAACACACAGATATTCATCAGATCTTACTTGTCCCCCTACAGCCTCTTATCTTCAACCACACCCTCACAGAAGGACCTCAGAGAGCAATGCTTCTGCTGGTTGGTCACCTTTTATTCCTCGCATGTCTACTGACCCCCATCCTAGGGCCACATGGGCCATGGGTCTAGAAGCCCAGGTTTCCTGTCAGGTAGGTTTATTATTATTGTTTATTTATTTTTGGTGTCTCTGGGTCTTCACTGCTACCTGCGGGCTTTCTCTAGTGGGGGCAAGTGGGGTGTACTCTGTTGCAGTACACAGGCTTCTTGTTGCGGTGACTTCTCTTGTTGTGGCTCATAGACTCTAGGGCAAGTGGGCTTCAGTGGTTGCTGTATGTGGGCTCAGTAATTGTGGCACACAGACTTAGTTGCTCCGAGGCATGCGAAATCTTCCCAGACCAGGGATTGAACCTGTGTCCCTGGAATTGGCAGGTGGATTCCAATCCACTCTACCACCAGAAAAGTCCCTGCCAAGTAGCTAATACACCCCTCCCCATGTGAAATTCACTTTAGGTGGTACCAAATGGACATTTAAAAATTTTAATATTCATGCATTCATTTTTGTGTTGCTTTGAATTTATGACTAGGGGATGCTGGTTTCCCATTTATGGTGATGATATAAAGTTTCCCTTTAAACTAAATTTAAGTGTGTTTTTTTTAAGTGAGTCAATGGAAATAGAGTGAGTAAATAATATAACAGGCAGTATGTCGCTATGGCCCAAATAGAGATGAAATGACTGAGATTTTAGAAACACTGGACTGATAGAAATGTCTCCTGCCACCATGCTGATCTACCCCTACTTGACCTGTTCTCAGCAGAGATGAAGGCCAAGGGGACACAGTCCTGTGTGTTGGAAAGACATGTTCATTCCCCGACCTGAGTCTGTCTTGGAGACATCTGGCCTTGGAACCATGTCATGTCCAGACACCTGGCCCCAGAACCCGGGGAAAAGGTCCCAGAACAATTCTTGGGACCCAGTATCTACCCAGGACTCACTTCCTCTCATGCCTCTTAGAAGGGGAGACATTTTTTTCCCATCTAGACCACTCACCATCATGGAAATAAGTCATTTCCACAGAAAAATGCCTGCAAGGTAATTAATATCGCAGCCATTTAACTCAGCAGTAATACCCTCACCGTTAATAAGCTAGCTAAGAGTTCTGCTTGAAATTAATAACTTGCAAATGACCCAAGAGCCCTGGTTCCCTACCTTCTTTTTTTAAACCAAAAAAAAACACACAGAGAATTTCAATAGAAAAGCAATTTTCATTTATGAGCCAGTATCATTATTCATAACTGGAGAATTTGGAGAATTGTATGGAGTAAAAGCCTTTTCCACTTAATTAGAATCTTGAACATCACAGGAAAAGGGGAGAGACCACATCTAGTACAGGAGACAAGGAGGCAGAAAATATTAATCAAAAGGAAGAAAATCTCTCCCGTGTAACTGCAGGTTCGCACAGCCAGGTGAGGAACAGGACTCAGGTCTGCATCTATTGCAGCAAGAAAATCCGGGACTTGCTGCCACATCCAGGGCCAAGGCTGGCATGTCACAGCCATGTCCTCAAGACCCAAGCACTAAAGTCTAATCTTAAAAGCTACAAGGGAGGAACTTACCTGGTGGTCCAGTGGTTAAAACTCAGTGCTGCCAATGCAGGGGGCGTGGGTTTCATCTCTGGTTAGGGAAGTAAGATTCCACATGCTATGTGGCCAAAAAGATTAAAATATATATATATATACAAGTGAAGCCGGAAGGGAGTGCACAGAGGCAGTGAATGGAGAAGAAGAGGTGAGAGTAGAGGTTTGGGGAGAGAGGCTTGGAGGCAGGAGGGGTGGAAGAGGAGAAAACTGTCCCATCCTTCCCCCAAGACTGAGGTCCAGCCTGTGGCTCATCCCTCATGGCCACGTCATCTATGTTGCTGTGCACAGGCTTCCTCTAATTGCAGCGAGCAGGGGCTACAGTTGGTTGCGGTGTGTGCAGGTTTCTCGCTGCGGTGGTTTCTCTTGTTGCAGAGCACAGGCTCTAGGGACCACAGGCTTCAGTAGTTGTGGCACACAAGCTTTAGTTGCTCTGTGAATACTGCATATTTTTGTACAGGTGAGGAGGTGAGGCTCAGTGAGGTGAAGGGACCTGCTTCAGGGTCACCAAGCCAGCGAGTGGCTGGGCTGCAAAGAAAGTCAAGTCCCTTTGATTGCATGCAAGGCTGAGTCACCACGGTCAATGGCCCCTTCATTTGCACAGCAGTCCTGCTGGGTTCATCCTCCCCTCCACTCTCTCTAAAACCTCCCAGCCTGCTGATAAAGCAGGCATCATCATCACACTTCACAAATTTGGAAACGGAGGTTCAGACAAGCTGAGGGCAAGCCTGGCTGAGGCTAGGATTTCAATCCAGATCTTGGATCAAACATCAGGAACGATGCTAGTTGAATCCAAACACATCAATTTCAACTGAACCCCTGGGAGCAGCGTCTGGGCCTTCAGCTGCCTGGAGGTCTCGGTCTCACCTCCACTCCATCCGCTAGAGCTTGGAGAAAACAAGTCAGAAATATCATTAACATAATCAACTCAGTCCAACTGGGTTCATGGCGCCAGCAATGAGTTGCTCTTTTTAGAGTGTTTCCATGAACTGTACTCTGCTCTAAAGCCTTCACCTCAGTTAACCCACTCTGAAGGAGGGAAATTGAGGCATGGAGAGGTCAGGCAACAAAGTCACATGGCCAGTCAGTGGCTCAACCTCCAGAGGCCTGGTCATAACCACTAGGGGACACTACCCTTGCACTGATATTAACACCAGTAAGGCCAACAATAGCTAAATGCTCATTTGTTGTTGTTTAGTCACTAAGTTGTGTCCAACTCTTCTGCAACTCCATGGACTATAGTCCACCATGGTCCTCTGTCCATGGGATTTCCCAGGCAAAAATACTGGAGTGGGTTGCCATTTCCTTCTCCAGGGGATCTTCCTGACCCAGGAATCAAACTCATGACTCCTGCATCGGCAGGCACATTCTTCACCATTGAGACAGCAGGGAAGCCCAAATGCTCATTTAGCACTGTTCTAAGTGACCAGTCCTCATAAAGATCCCTAAGGAAGGTGCTATGGCCATCCCTCACTGTATCAGTAAGAAAATGAGGGCACAGAGAGGTAGAATGGCTTCCCCAATGTCACGCAGCTGGGAGGAGGCTGAATTGGGATTTGAACCCAGAAAGTAAAGTTCTGAGATCTGTGTTTTTAGCTCCCTCCCTCCTGTGACAGTGACAAGGGAACCCTGGAGTCATCCTGTAGCTTCACCCAGGCTGCCCATCATTTCTGGCCTCATCACCCCCTCCCTCCCCTCTGAGCTCTAGCTCCCCTGCCCCCACCCTGCCCAATGGGCTGGGGGACACAGCACCCATAGGATCCCGCAGACGAGCCCTCCTCCTGCTCCCACAGGAGCCCCTTTGGCCACCACCCTCCCACTAACTGCCCTTGCTGTCCCATCTCCCAGTTTGAGCCCTAAGGGCTAGATTAGACTTGGAATGTCCCACCTCTAAAGATCTGGAAAGCCATCTCATCCACTCTTATACCCATTCTACAGGTGGGGAGACCAAGACGCCACAGGGGATGACCTGACATATTCAAGATCACAGGCACCTCCCTCCCTGCTGGACTCAGGCAGCCTGATTCATGGGCCTCTAGTGCCCACCCCAAGAGCCAGCACCCTCCTTTCATCTCCAGGCACTGGCTTAGAGTGACATGTCCTGATGAAGCTCCAAGAACAGCTCTCAGCTCCAAGATGTTCCATCAGCTGGTAGGCCCGGGTCCCTGTAGGGGTCACATACCACCCGTGGACGCAGAACAATCACCATAGCAGGCTGAGATGTGGCCTGGGCTCAGCAACTGCTGTCACTTCTGATTGCGTGTGAGACATGTCCCTCTGTCCCTCCAGTTATCAGGGGAGCAAACGGGGGTGCTGCAAACAGGAATCAGCTCCTTGTCCCTTTTTTAAAAAAAATTTTATTGGAGTATAATTGCTTTACAATGGTGTGTTATTTTCTGCTGTATAGCAAAGTGAATCAGCCATATGTTAATACATATCCCTCATTTTTTGTATTTCCTTGTCCCTTCTGAGGAACGATTTCTTAGGCAGTGGTTCCCAAATGTCAGCTTATGAATCAGCTACATCAGAATCACATCTCAAAAATAGAGCTTCTCAGGCCCCACTCACACATCAAGGAGAAGCCCCAGGAATTGGGATTTGAAAAGCCTCCTGTTCCCACTCAGCCTACTCTGGCCAGTGAGGTTGGGAACCACTGTTCAGGACACTTCATTCACAAAGGGTCTAACATGGGGGCATCTTAAGGACCCTCTAGTCCAGCCCACCCATTGTACAAATGGGAAAACTGAGGCTCACGGAGCTTGTCCTGAGTCACAGAGTGACTCAGTGATGGTGCTCTGACTCAGACCCAGGTGTCCTGCCTCCCAGACTGGGATGCTTGCCCTTCTAGGCTAGCTGCAGAAATAGCAGAAAAGTCCTTCTAGCTCAGGGCTGGAGGCCATGCTTGGTACGGAGCAAAACTGTCATAGAGAATTGTTGGATGGAAATTGAAGAGCGTTGAACTGGAGACAGACAGTGCCTGATTTTGCTCATCTGTCTGCCTTCTATGTGGTCCTGATGAAACTTATTCACAATGCTCTGTGAAGCACAAACACACATCACACCACACACACACACATCACACCACACATGCACATCACACCACACACACACTGGAGGGTGTGTGACTGGACCAGGCTGCCCAGAGTTCTTATCCCCCTGGTCTCTGTGCCCCCTTCTCTTGGATCTGTGAGTAACAAACGATGTTTTCAATGGCAAATACCTCATGATCTCTTGGTCTCACCACACCTAAATAATGATACAACTATACTTTTAAAGGAAATCAACCTTGAATATTCATTGGAAGGACTGATGCTGAAGCTGAAGCGCCAGTACTTTGGCCACCTGATGTGAAGAGCTGGTTCATTGAAAAAGACCCTGATGCTGGGAAGGATTGAGGGCAGGAGGAGAAGGGGGCGACAGAGGATGAGATGGTTGGATGGCATCACTGACTCAGTGGACATGGGTTTGAGCAAATTCTGGGAGATGATGATGGACTGGGAAGCCTGGCATGCTGTAGTCTAATTTCCATCCAAAAATTCTCCATGGGGTCACAAAGAGTCAGACATGACTTAGCGACTGAATAACAAAATACTTTCAAATACTCTCTGAACCTCAGCTTCCCTGTTTATAAGCTGGGAATGCATCCATCCACCCTGCCTCACAGGATCTCAGCAGGAACCAGATGTGATAATGCTGTCAAGAGCCTGGAAACTATAGAGGGCTCAGCAGACAAGAGGAGGCAGGTCCAAACCCAGAGACAGTCCTTTGAGGATGTACCAACAGCTTGTCTCTGCATGATACCTCTTTGGAACAGTTTGGGCCAGAATGATCAGCCCCCTCTCTGGATAGGTACACAGAGGCACCACAAGGTCAAGGACTCACCCAAGGACAGGCTGCTGGTTCTTCAAAGATTCAAGACTTGAAATTGAGAAAGGAGAGGAAGAGTAATCCAGGCCGGCTGGAGTTAACCAAGGAGAGGGTCTTGAAGGAGGTGGAGCATCATGTAAAGAGACACATGGTGCCCGTGTGCACACGCATACACACACACAAGTATGCACACACATGTTCACACCTGCTCTTGCTGCCAGCCCAGGCAGAATTAAGAATGTAAGCAGTCTCTGTATGTGGACTTTAGAAAAATGGTACAGATGAACCTATTTGCAGGGCAGGAATAGAGACACAGATGTAAAGAATGAATGTGAAGACACAGTGGGGAAAGGGGAGGGTGGAACGAACTGGGAGATTAGGATTGACATATATATACTCCCATGTGTAAAAGAGACAGCAAGTGGAAACTTGCTATATAGCACAGGGAGCTCAGTTCAGCGCTCTGTGATGACCTAGATGGGTGGAATTCAGAAGCTGGAGGGGGATCCAAGAGGGAGGGGATATATGTGCGCATAACTTTGGGCTTCCCAGGTAGAGCTAGGGGTAAAGAACACACCTACCAATGCAGGAGATGTAAGAGATGCAAGTTCAATCCCTGGGTTGGAAAGATCCCCTGGAGGAGGAAATGGCAACCCACTCGTGTTCTTGCCTGGAGAATCTCATGGACAGAGAAGCCTGGTGGGCTTCAGTCCATAGGGTTGAAAAGAGTTGGACATGAGTGAAGCGACTTAACACACATAGCTGATCCACTTCACTGTACAACAGAAACTAAGACAGCATTGTAAAGCAATTATACTTAGAAAAAAAAAAAAGAGAGAGAGAGAGTGTATACTTGAGGACTAGCTAGACAATTATCCTGTCAATCCCACTTCTAATGTCTTCCTCCTTGTCCTTGGACAAAACTAGAAATCTCTTTTATTTTTTATTTTTTGGGGAATCTCTTTTAGGTTCACAATTCAGCCCCCTCTCCAGCTGGCACTGTTTCCATGCCTCCTACATGGCCCCTCCTCACCCCACGAGTTTCCATCACGGCCCTCTCAGCCCAGTGAAGCCTGACAAATCCTTCTTGCAAACATGTATGTCTCAGGCTCAGCATAACCTCCCAAAATAAAATAAAAACAAGTTTGAAGTGCCTCCGGATAACTCAAAGTGTTCCGCTCATAGCAGCGTTAACAGCATCTGCTTTCTCCCCAACAGTGCAAACATTTCTTGTCTGCAGTAACCATTCAGGCCAAGTCCAAGGACAGCCAGAGAAGCCTGTTGCCCCAAACACCCCAGATAACTGGACCACAATGAACAGATTCCCCCTACCTTCCCACCCAGAGAGTGTTGGGAGTCAGAAGAAGGAAGACAGCTGGTCTCTTGTGCAGACAGAGCATGATAAGAACAATCATAGGAATTGTCAGTGTCACTTATTATGGCCCAGGCACTGTTCTAAGCGCTTTGCCTACATTAGCTCATTTAGTCCTCATTCCAACTCTGTGACACAGATATTATTATTGTGCCATTTTACAGATGGGGACATTTGCAGAAACAGACCATCTAACAACCCAGGATCAGCATCCTCTCATGGCAATCATCGCTGGAGCATAAAAATGGCTGCCCCTCAAGGTGGGCGTGCACACTCCACTTTGCCACAATCCTCACCACCCCGTGTTGTGTCACACTTTGTCTGCCTGGCTCATTTAAGTTACTTGCTCCACCCCTGCACGTGTCTGGGTTTCAACTCCGACACCGTACTGTCTCCTCCCCTGTGCTTCCTCCACCCTCATCCAAAGAGTCAGGATCTGAGACCTGAAAATCTGAAATAAGTTCCACCCTTCCCCTTCCTTTAGACTGACTCCTCCAGGAAGCCTTCTTTGTTTAATCATCAATTCTGCAGGTACCTGAGGTGAAAGGATTCCTGCAGGTCATCTTTTCGCTTCTCTGGTGGCTCCATGGTAAATTATCCATCTGCCAATGCAGGAGACATGGGTTCAATCCCTGGGTCAGGGAGATCCCCTGGAGGAGGGCATGGCAACTCACTTCGGTATTCTTACCTGGGAAATCCCCTGGACAGAGGAGTCTGGTGGCCACAGTCCACGGGGTCACAAAGAGTCGGACACGACTTAGCAACTAAACAATGACAACCCATCAGTTATATGTGAGAGACTGGGTAGAAAAGAGCCATGAAACGCTGCTCCCTGCCTGTCCCATCACCCATCCCCAACCCACTAACATGGTCTCAACTCTCATTCCTCCCCATGGCAGGGGAAAAGGGCTGGTGCTGTTCACAGGCTTATTTTATAAATGAAGGAACTGAGGCAAGACTCTGAGTCCCTCTTTGCAACATATGAGGCAGCTCTCAGGTCCCAGGTCTCTCTTGCCACCCAGAAAAGGCTGTTTTTCCCCTCATTACTCTTCCCCTTCTGACTCTTCTGTTAGTTCCTCAGCTCTAGGACCAAGTTTGGGTCCCCCTGGCATTCTCCTGGCTACAGGCCTCCAGGGGCCCAAGCCTGGAGCTCCCACTGAGCCTCCTCCCCTGATACTCAGGCCATCTATTCTGCCTCCCCCATTTACAGTCACCCCAGCCCCTCTTTTCCCATGTTCTCCTCTCCCCTTTGCACAGTCCTCCACAGGAGCCAAGGAGGGACTCTGGGACATCGCTGCAATCATTCCCCTGGCTGGCCCTCCCTCCCAGGGCCCCAACCACTTGAGAGACACCCCTTTTCTGGGGTTGGTGGTGGAGTCTCGGGCCCATCCAGGATCATCATTTCTTCAGAGCCTTTGAAGCACAAGCCCTGGCAGATCACTGATCTCCTGCTCTCTCTTCCTCCCCTGGATAGTGCCTGTCTCTGGAGCCCCCCAGCATCTCCCAGACAGCTGTGCAGGTTGCACACAGCACCCTCTGCCCCGAGCAGCCACATGCTGCAGTCCTAATTGTCACTCACTAGGCATCACGGCACGTCCCTCGTGTCCTGCCCTGTGCAGCTGCCAACTGGAGAGAGTGCCGCCGTGGTCTGTCACTCCTGCAGATGGGGGGGCGGGGCGGGGCGCGGTATGGGGGCCTCTCCCCACCCCCACTGAGCACCCCCACCACCATCACCAGGCCTCTAAATGCCCTCAAGCAACTGGGGGTGGACCTCAGGGACTGGGAGAAAAGGTCCCCCCAGCTGGGGAAATCTCACTTGGCTGTAATTAAACTCTGCCACCATGCTGGCAGCAGACAAAAAGGAACCCATAATGGGATTAGAATTGTCATAAATTAAAATCATAAATTCAATAAATGCCTTATCGGCCTCCCTCTGGAAACAGCTGGCCTACAGCGGCCGGCTCTGATAGGCATAATGGAGACGCTTCGGGAAGACGGGTCAGTGCAACCAGGCGGGCAGCAGGCGGGGAAAACTCTGGCCCAGCTGCCAGCCCAAGCTGATGGGGCCTGGCCAGGGGGCCCTTCTCCAGAGAACCTCCCATGAGGGTAGGTCACAGCACCTGGTAGTGCTTCAGAACCAGCCGTGGCTCCCTTTTACCCCCACAACTTAATGCAGCCTGGCTCTTCACCAACTTCCCACTTTAAAATCTGCTGACACATGCTTCTGCCACCCACTGCATGGGCATCCATAAAATGACCTCTGGCCTCAAATGTGTGATGTGATAGAAGGACATGCTTTTTATGCTTTTTTACTGTGGTAAAAAGTTACCTAATGCAAAACATAGTATTTTAACCATATTTAACTGTGCAGTTCAGTAGCACTAAGAACACTCACAGTGTTGTGCAACTCTCACCATGGTCAACTCCTGAATTTTTCACCTTCCTAAACTGAAACTGTCCCCATTAAACACTAACCCCCATACCCCCAACCCCAGTCCCTGGCATCCACCAGTTCTCTTTCTGATTCTATGAATCTGACTATTAAAAGGGCATGCTTTGACACAGTCGAAGGACTTCCCTGGTGGCTCAGGGGTAAAGCGTCTGTCTACAATGCAGGAGACCTGGGTCCGATCCCTGGGTTGGGAAGATCCCCTGGAGAAGGAAATGACAATCCACTCCAGTACTATTGCCTGGAAAATCCCATGGACAGAGGAGCCTGGTAGGCTACAATCCATGGGGTCGCAAAGAGTCGGACACGACTGAGCGACTTCACTTGACACAGTCAAGTTCTGGGTTCTGAATCCCAGCTCCAGCACAGGCCAGTGGCATGCTCTCTGAAAGATATCTGCATTCAGAATCATCTAGCTGCAGGTAATTACAGAGTTCTGAATGAGCGCCAGCTTCTGTGCTCACCGATGGGGGAAACAGCAGTGAGCAAGACACACAGGTCACGGAGCTGGCATTCTAGTGGGAAAGACAGACACATGCAGGTTTCGCGTGTGTTGATCATCAATTCTGCAGGTGCCTGAGGTGAAAGGATTCTGACATTACTATGATTGTCCTTGTCAACAATTTCAGGAATTGTTGTTTTGTCACTAAGTCGTGTCTGATTCTTTGACATCCCATGGACCTTAGCCCACCAGGCTCCTCTGTCCATGAGATTTCCCAGGCAAGAATACTGGAGCGGGTTGCCATTTCCTTCTCCAGGGAATCTTCCCAACCCAAGGATCAAACCATGTCTCCTGCATTGCAGGCAGATTCTTTACCAACTAAGCTAGGAGGACCACCAAGGGGAAGCCAAGGAGACCCAACCAAGTTGAGAAAGGGGACGTGCAGGGAGAGAAGGTCTTTGTGAAGAACTAAAGCTGGAGCTGAGATCTGAAGGATACCTCAAGGTGGGGGTTAATGTTAGTCACTCAGTTATGTCTGACTCTTGGCAAACCCATAGACTGTAGCCCACCAGGCTCCTCTGTCCATGGAATTCTCCAGGCAAGAATACTGGAGTGTATTGCCATTCCCTTCTTCAGAGGATCCTCCTGACCCAGGGATCAAACCCAGGTCTCCTGCACTGTAGGCAGATTCTTTACCATCTGAGCCACCAAGACTGCTAAGATGATGGGAAAGAGCTCTCAGTGCAAGGAAGAGTGTGTGCAGAGTAGCAGGGAATCCTAAATTTTCAGGATATGAAGTTTATACAACTTGGGTGGGAGGTGGGGAATTTTTACAAAATAATGCAAAATAACACTCTTCATTCAAAAGAATGCAAAATCAGGTGTGAAAGTTAATGTTTATTTAGAAAGAAATATAATGAAATAAAGTTAATGTTTATTTAGAATGAAAAAGTATAACTTACATGTTTTTAAAGCTGACACATACCACAAACATTCCAAAATCCAGGGGGGGGGGGGGGGGAATGTTTTTTTCTTAACTGCCTAGCACCTCTGTAACAGTTTCTTACATTTTGGCTACATACTGTTGGATTCCGCCTTCACATGTCAAGACTTTGGAATCTCATTTTCAAGAGAGAAGACAGAAAGATAATTCCTTCAGCATGGTTGAATAAAATGCACACACATGTATATATTAATCTATACACAGAAGAGAGTTTGTTCATATGGAATGCATAAAACACAAGCTTCACACACAGACACACTCATTGTCTGTAGAGCTGATACAGTTTATGTCCTACTGTTATCTACAAAAAACGTTTCCCCCAAAGATGTCTATGCCCTAATCCCCACAACCAATGAACGTTTGGTTACATGGAAATGGGAGCTAAGGTTGCAGATGGAATTAAGGTTGCTGATCAGCTGACCTAAAATAGGGAGACTGTCCTGTATTAACCAGATGGGCCCAATGTAATCCCAAGGGTCTTAGAGGTGGAAGAGGGAAACCGATGAGAGAACCAGAGAGATGGCAGCATGAGAAGAACTCGGCCCAGTGTAGCTGGAGGAAGGGGTCACAAGCTAAGGGATGCAGGCATTCCCTAGGAGCTGGAAAAGCAAGGAAACAGGTGTTTCTCTGAAGCCATAAAGGAATGCAGCCCTACCCATACCTGGATTTTAGCCCTTGATTCAATCCCTGGTCCAGGAACTAAGATCCCATATGCTGCGTGGTGTAGCAAAAAAAAAAAGAATCCCAGGAAGAGGACATGGAGGCTGGGGAGTGGGGGAGGATGGGGAGGATGCTATATAAGTAGGACAGATTGAAGGTGGGGCTTGAGGAAGGGGCAATGTTAGGGAGACACCAAGCTTCTGGATCAAAGACTGGACGATTCAAAGAAGCAGTGGCGGGTGTGGGGGCTCCAGGAGAGAGATCCTGTGTGCCCACCTCCCCATCTCATACCCCCCCCCCGCTCATAGGAGAGAGAAGGGAAATCACTCCTGACTTCCCCTGCAGCCCCCCAAACCCCACATTCAAGAGACTGAGAACTTCCCTCTGCATTAACGCTACCAAGCGACCCAGTGCCTCAGCCCAGGAGGCAGAGCAAAAGTCTTGCAGAAAGAGAAACGCGGCTCTCTCCTCATGAACGATGCAGCTTCTCAGGCTCACTCAGGAGCCCACCCATTCCTAAGCCCAGTGCTCACCCCCACCTCTCATGCCCCCGCCCCCTAACCCTCTTGGGGTCTCCATTCCCCAAACTCAACTCTCAAACCAAGCCCAGAGTCATTGCTAGTGCTTATTAAGCCACTAATTAATTGAATTTTTCCCCCTCATTGCATGCTGTTAATTAGTTTCTTGTAGTAACAGAGACTATTATTCTTGGAAGTAATAACTTGGTTCAGGAGGCAGTTTTAATGTTACTTATAATTGCTGGAGGGGGTGGGGTCTTGGGCCCAGGTGGGTGGGACTAATTCAGGAAAGGAAGGGAGTAAAGCAGACACAATTCTCTTGCCTAAAAGATGACTTTTTCATTTGTCTTAATAGTGTCCTGCCTTTTCCAGTTTTCTCCAAAGAAACACATTATTTTTATATCAAAAGAAAAAAACTTAAGGCAAGGAAGGCCTTAGAGTGTCTAGAAAAATCGTGCCTGGGAGAACGAAGCCACAGAGTGCTGGACTGGGGGCCCAGGGGGCAGTGGGCTCCCTTTGCTCCCACAGCTTCTGTTCCAGGCTGTCTTTTCTGTCCCCTCCCCATGAGCCCGCAGTGAGTCAGCCCCAAAACCAGGGTGCAAATTCACGGCTCTGCCTCGGAGCCCAAGGACCTAACACTGATTCAAGCTGAGCTACAAAGAGAAAATCAGTGGGAGCCATGTGTGCCCCAGATCAGGAATCATGAGGCCACAGTGAGGAGATGACAAATAAAAACAACCAAGAGGACTTCTCTGGTGGTCCAGGGGTTAAGGCTTTGCCTTCCAATGCAGGGGCCATGGGTTCAATCCCTGGTTGGGAACCAAGATCCCACATGCCACAGGGCAACTAAGCCTGTGCACCACAATAAGAGAAGTCTGAGCTTCTAGATAAAGATAACTAGATAAAGAAGCCCACGTGGCATAATGAAAAGCCTGCATGTGCTGCAGTGAAGACCCAGTGTAGCCAATTTTTTTAATAAAAAATTAAATAAATAAAAGCATCCAAAATTGCAAAGTCCCTCCATCTTCATGGAGCTTGCATTTTAGCAAAAGAAACAAAGAAAGAAGAAAAACAGAAAATAAAAGAGATCACGGGTGCAGAGAAACATACTGGAGATAGGATGGCCGGGGTCTCCTAGAGGAGATGCCATTTAAGCTGCAAACAGAAGGATGAGGTGGGGGGAAACCCAAACATAAAAAAAAAGGTTTTCTAGAGGACGAGTCTGTGTTTATCCCTGAGGAGGGGCCTCAGTGCACTCCCCCCACCACCAGATTCCTGCTTGTCCTCAGAGCCCTGCAAAAAGCTATCACTCACACCAATAAAAGCACCCGTTAACCTTGAGTCAGCCCTCAATTAGCCACAAGGTCTTAACTCCATCATTAGCCTGGAGGTTAGAGGGGAGGGCAGTGGGAACCGCATCTGATTTCCGAAATGACCTGTGATGTTGCGAAGCGGCCAAATAGAGGCTGACAACTCCTCACTCCTCAACAGGAATTCATTTTGCTCTTCCTCAGTTCTCCCAGGATGAAGAGGCCACTTACTGGCAGGAGGAACATCCTTGGCAGCTCCAATATGATGCCCATCCTTTGCTACTGCGGCAGAGGACAGTATTGGGCAAGGTGCCTAGGGGCACTGGTGTGCAGATAAATGCTTAACAACCAGCTCTCCAAAGGGGAAAAGCCCTGATTTGCAGCATCTGTCAATTTCCATGTTGTCAATACCCTAGCCAATTTCAAACTACCAAGCTGACGTCACTGAACAGAGATGGAGACTGGGGTGAGTCTGCCTGGCACACCACTGCCTTAGGCATGACCCCTCTGCAAGTCTCCCCATCTGCAAAATGAAGATTAAATGAGATCATGGTAAATAACCATCACCCTTGAGAAGCGTCAACAGAGGTTGGTGCTGATAAAGCAGGGGTTCCCTTCTTCCACCTAAGGAAAGCAGAAGACTCCTGGCACAAATTTGAGAAATATCACCTGAGCATTTAGGGATTGAATATCTTGTTGAACCATCTGGGTAGTGATGAGGTGGGGTAGGTTTGCAGGGGACGGGGCAGGAAAGAGAACATAGAATCAATTCCTACCCCCTGCCAAGCTCAGTGCAGAGTTTCACCAGCTGGGTGGTAGCAGAGGGAAGGAAAATGTAGCACAACTTAGGGTCCCCAGAACGGGGACCAGGCTTGGCTGGTTTATGCTCTATGCCCAGTCCCCAGCCCAGGGCATAGCAGGCAACACGGCTGTTCAATAAATGTTTGCCAGATGAGCTAATGAATGAATCCCAGCATTCTCTCCAAGTGGGGGATGGGAGCCTTTCCCCCCTCTCTCTCAGTCCACACACATGCACAGGAGGCAGTCTGAATTGTGGCTCGGGCTCTGGATCACCAGGCAAGCCCTCCACCCCTACCCAGGACCCTGGGGTCTGTGGATGGGCCTGTGGTGCTGCATGAGAGCAGGTTAGAGACAGCCTGTGATTCATTGCAGCAAATGCCCAGAAAATAAATATCACACTGCCCTAGCCCTTCCCATTGCAGCCTCTAATATCGTTTCAGCGGGAAAAGGCCTTATTATTCAGTGCCTGTGGTGACAGCCAATGAGTAAATCAGTGACCTGGAGATTGCTCCCTGGGGAAATTGGATGTGGCTTCTGGTGATGGCCGCTCTGCAGGTGCTGCGTGGGAGGAGGAGGGATCATTTCAGGGCAGGAGTCAGGGCGGGGTTTTCACATGGAGAGAAACTCCCTGCCCATCTTCCTGCTTCCCACGAAGCTCACCTGATTGGGAACTCCACCCCACCCTGTGAGGTCACTCCCCAGGTTCTCACTGGATTGGGAGTACCCCCACCACACCCCCATGGTGTCACTTGCCTTCCTGGGACAGAATCAGCTCACAGACAGAGGCACAACTCAAAGGCAACATCCTGTGGTCTTCTGGGCACTAGTCCTTCCCAGAGCCTGTCCCCCAAGCCCTAAACCCTATACCAGTATCCACTCTTCCAGGCTGGAGTGGGCGGGAACCCAATCCACCAGTTACAATGATGAGAGATCATATCTGTTTCCCCAGTGTTGACACCTAATTCTTTACTGTTTGCCTGGCACATAATAGCCCCTCAGTAAATATTTGTTGAATGAATAGATGAATAAATGAAGGTCTAAAGAAATGGTTACAGAACAGAACAAGCATGTGTGTGCATTTTTCATCTATTTCTCTGCCTTGTTATGTTCCTAATCTTTTCAAGGACGCACCACCACTTTTCATCATAGCAGCTGTATAATGTACCAGGTCACACTCATTTCTAGTCTCTGGCTTTAAATTCTTCTTAGTTTTTCTTTCTTTCCTCCAACTATCATAATGATACTACTCTGCAGTCCTCTTCCCCCATCCAGATGGTGGGCATCATGAGCATGGGCCCTGTGTCCACTGACCTCCTCCAGCATCATGTCTTCCTACATCCCAGCAGGCCCCCACGGGACAGACTTCATGGTCAGTCAGATGCTAAGCTAGTCAAGGAACTACTTTGGGGGCAGAGGGCTTTCCTGTTGCCTTGACATTTCAGCGAAGTAAAAGTTCTCGGCACAGTACCCACAGAGCCACAAACTTGGTGAAGATTAAAGGCCCAGTTCCAAGCTCTCCCCAAGGTCAGCAGGATACAACAGCACCAGCTCCACTACCTGCTACTCTGGCAAATCTTTCTCCTAATTATACCTGAATTATGCAAATCAATACCAATGTCGATATAGGATTTCCTCTAACAAGTCAAGAACATGCAAGAAGTAAAGACGCAGGGAGACGGAAATCCATCTAATTAGGAGTGAGTTTCTCTCTTTCTCTTGGCTGTGCTAATAAATGGTTGCATGATAACCCCAGAGAAGCGGTCAGCGGGTAGAGCAAAGCAGGGCAGAGGGCAGACAGAATGTGAAGATGGGGTGTGAGCCAGAGGGGAGAAGACTGGAGACTGTGGTCACACTGAGAGCACGTTGGATGTAGCATCAGTCACAAACAAAAATGGGATTTTGGAGTCTCTCTTTCCATCAAGCAGTTTAAAATCTGCCAAAGCTGGAAGTTGGGGGCCCAGGAACACAGAGAAGGCATAGTCTCTTACCTCTGGAGACATGGACTAAGAAAGAAAGAAAGAGAGAGACAGAGGGAGGAAAGAAGGAGGCGGGGGAAAAGAAAGAAAGAGGGAGGGAGGGTTTTCATACAGTGAACTTTTGCTGTGTGCCTCTGAGAAGCATTGTACCTCCAGGCTTTCATTTAACCCTCAACACTTTGAGTTAGGTACTGTTATGACCCCATTTCAAAGATGCAAACCGTGAGCTCAGAGAGGTGAAATGTCATGCCAAGTCATGTCATGCCATGGCTGTAAGCAGAGTAATGAGTTTAAGTGCTCAGTTGTGTCCGACTCTGCGCAACCCCATGGACTGTAGCCCATCAGGCTCCTCTGTCTATGGGATTTTCCAGGCAAGAATACTAGAGTGGGTTGCTATTTCCTCCTCCAGGGGATCTTCCTGACCCAGAGATCGAACCCATGTCTCCTGCATTGCAGGCGGATTCTTTACCTGCTGAGACATTGGGGAAGCCTGTAAGCAAAAGACTGGAGCATCAGTTCTTCTAGTCCCATCATACTTATTGCTTCATTATATGCAACTGGGGCTCAAAGGCAGAATGTGGGCAGGTGGAGAGCTGCCTTTGGAGGGGTGGAAGAGAGGACAAGCACACCTACCTTGAAGCCGTAGGAGCCTTAGGCCTAGGTACCCCCTCCAGCAGACCCCTCTGGCAAGGAAGAAGCAACAGGGCCTGAGTTTATCATGAGGGCTGGCTTAACTCCCTTTGCACTTTATGCTCAATCCTTTTATTATAGCTTGTCTCCTCCAGGTAGACTGGAACACACCTGACAAGTAATTTATATACTCCATGATCAAACATCCTCCAAGCTGATGGCCCAGCATGAGGCACCATAGTATAATGGCTAAGATCTTGGCCTCTGGAAGCAGACTGTGTCTATCCACTGGCTTATAACAAGTGACTCTCCATACCTCAGTTTTTCCACCTCTAAAGTGGGGCTGATGACAGTGCTTGATACATACTAGAAACTAAGTTAGCTGTTGTTATTGCTCAAGGCAGGGCACAGGTCTCAAGATGACCGAGGCACCATCTCTATCCTTGAGGAGCTCATAATATAAGAAGAACAGGGAAAAGACAGTGCTGTGGTAAGTCAATTACAGTGGTAAACAAAGGGGCCGTGGGAGACCAGGAAGGAAGCCCTTAACTCTGCCTTTAGGGAGGCATGCTATAGCCAGGGAAGGCTTCCTGGGAGTGGTGACAGTAGGTGATGGTGGTTTAGTCACTACTTGCAACCAGTTTAGTCCAATTCTTACAACCCCATGGGTTGTAGCCTGCCAGTCTCCTCTGTCCATAGGATTTTCCAGGCAGGAATACTGGAGTGAGCTGCCATTTTCTTCTCCAGGGGATCTTCCCGACCCAGGGATCGAACCTGGTTCTGTTGCATTGCAGGTGGATTCTTTACTGACTGAGCTATGGTGTTTGCAAGCAGAGGGCTCAGCCTGTCCAAAGGCCTGGAGGCATTCAGAAAGTCTGCAGCAGGCAGCAGCAGGAGCTGAAGCTAGAGAAATGGGCAGGACCTTGCCTCCCAGAGATCATGACCACCCATCTAAGAGGTTGAGATTTCATCCCAAAGTGCCAGGGAGACCCTGAAGAGAGGCAGGATGAGCCTTGAACTTTGAAACTGTTGCTGTGCATTTGAGTGAAGGCTGGAGAAGAGGTGTAGAGGAGGCAAGGCAGGAAGCTGAATCCTAGCACCCAAGCCCCCAGCTCCTAGCTCCCAGCCAGACTTCCCTCTGGGGGTGGCCCCTGTGGGAGCCTGAGCTCAGCGGGACTGGGAAGTTATTAATCGTTCCACGACGCCGCAGGCCATGGTCCATTTGCTGCTTTTCTCGGTCTGTTTTGAAACTGTGAAATGAGCCCCAGTCTTCAAGGCGGCCGTAATAACCATCCCGATTCTGACATTTAAATTACAGATGGCATTTTCAATTAAACAGGCGCTCTCAGCAGGTTTAATTTAGCTATCAGTTCTGGTCTGTTCTTTAAGTGCTAAAAAAAAAAAAAAAAAAAGCCAGCAGTGAATTCTAGGTCTCTTTCCAGGAGGAGGGAGGGTCTCTGAAATGTGACATAACTCTCATCTTCTGGCTCTCATGGGGACTCGTGAAGCCTCCTGTAAACAGTCACACTCCACTGAATTCACCCCTGTGCACTCCCAGAGGCACTCACAAAACTACACACACACACACAGACTCCCAGCTACAAATCCAGTGGCTTTGAGGGCATCGTTGAAACAATGGAAACAATAGGAGGGGCTTGTGGCCTCTCCTATCTGATTAAAAAAAAAAAAGCAAGAGATTCAGGAACCAGACAAACTTGGACTGAGATCTTTGCTCTACCACTAATTTGCTGTGTGACCTGGAGCAACTTACTTAACTTTGCTGAGTCTCTATTTTCTCAGTTGTAAAACGAGAATAAAGATGAGACCAAGTTGGAATAAGTATTAAAGTGTCCAGCACTGGTGCTGGCTGATATAAGTGCCAATAATCCTTGTGCCTCTCCTTTCTTCTTCCCTTAGTTAGACTGTCACCCATAACTTGGAGCTCTCCCAGTTAAGATTTCCAGTCCTCGGGTCTTGGGTCCTAGATGGTGGCAGGTCACTGTCCGTGGTGCTGAACCACACCTATAGCTTACTTTCAGTTCCTCATGAGTTGTCTTCTCCCTCCTGCCTGGTTGGTCTGCTCTGAGAATCTCCCTCAACCCAGGTTGCTACTGCAGGTGAGTTGGGAGGCAAAGGCCCAAATTTTCTCCTAAGGTTCTGCCTCCCCATATTTCAAAGTCACTAAAATCCAGGCTAGGGAGCAGTGGAACTCAAAGAAACAACATGCCTGGACCCTGTCCTCCAACCCTTATTGACACAGAAAATCCTCAGTTTCAGTCAAGAAACCACCAGCTGCTGGGCTCCATCAGGTCGTATCTGAGGTTTCTGTTGTCCTAGGTTGATCCCTGCTCTATTTGGGGGTTCTGAACAGGATGTAGACAGGCTGCCTTCTCTGGCCACAGCATGTGCTGGTTCAAGTACCAGGGAGAAGCTGGTTCTGGAGAAGCTGCAAGTGGCCAATTATAGCATATTTGCATGCACTGCCTGTCCCCTCACCCTAGAACACTTGTAATCAAGTGGAATTAGGGCTGAGGGAAGGACAAGACAGAGATTATCACCCTTACTTTACAGACCAGCTAACAAAGACCCAGAGAAAACCAGAAATCTACCCAGTGTGGGAGAAGGCAATGGCACCCCACTCCAGTACTCTTGCCTGGAAAATCCCATGGATGGAGGAGCCTGGTAGGCTGCAGTCCATGGGGTTGCTAGGAGTCGGACACGACTGAAGCGACTTAGCAGCAGTAGCAGCAGCTACCCAATGTATCAGGTCAGATCTAATTTCCCAGTCAAGCCCAGTCAGCAGACCAAGTGAAGTTTCGCCCAAAGAATTATAAATTGGGGGGTCAGGAGGCTGCAGCCCAGAATCTGGTTAAAACAGTGTTCCCATGGCTGTGTGTTTGGGGCATGGCTGGCTCTCCAAGGGGGAGTTTTATATGAGAGAAAGCTCTTTGGCTCTGGTAGAAACTTATTTGCAGTTCAGAAAGCACTATCTCAACCACTCACCTCCTTGGCTCTGGCAGCAGGCCTGTGCCCTAAGTACTGTTATCCCATTTCAAAGGGAAGGAAGCTGAGGTTCCCAGAAGTGAAGTAACTTGTCCAAGGCCATCCTGAGAGAAAGCAACAACATGTGGACTTGAACTCTGGACATGGGAAGCTCCATTCTCCTTGTTCTAATGCCCCAGGCCACTTTACTCAGAAGGGAAGGGGAAGTGGCAGGAGCCAGGGGGGCCAGATGCCCTCTTAGGGAAAAAATATGGGGACCTGAGATTGAAACTACAGGTATTCAAACCAGACTCAAGAAGGTACACGGGTGCATATGTACCCATATGCTGCTCTCTTCCAGAGGCCTGGAGTTGCCTATATGTCTTAGGGGAAAAAAATAATAAAATCTGATATTTGTTTTGAGTACCAACTGTGCCCAGAGTTGCACTGAATGCTTTATGTACAGCATCCAATTTCATTCTTACGACTGCCCAACAAGCTGACCCAATATTTCTTCCTATCTGACAGATAAGTTCAGAGAGGGCCCAGCACCACACAGCCAAGAAGAGATGAGCTGGTCACTCTGCAGCAGGACCTGAGCTGGGAACCTTGTGCTCTGCCATGTCTCAGAACCTGACACCAAGTCCATTGCTGTGCTTATCATCACCTACCTTCTGACTCCTGAGATCCCTTGTCCCTGGTGGACAGGGGCCAGGAAGTCCAATCAGGTACTTGAGGACCTCTAAAAACCAGGTCTCTGCCAGCTCTGCCCACTGTCCTCCTCATTTCCTTCCTGACTCCAGAACCTTCCCAATGTTTCCACACTTCCTCCCCAGCCTAGGTCCTCCTCCTCCAAGCCCTTCCTCTCCACCCAAAGGAAACCAGGGCAGGGATGCTGACCTCCTTCCCCACACCTGTGCACACAGCTGATCCCAGAACCCAGATCCGGAGTTGGCAGAATCAGACTGACCCTCAAGAGATGCACATCTATCCCCTCCCCCAACATGGCCTCAGTTTCCTCACCTGTTACTGGAAAGGTGTGGGGTCAGGGCCAGGGAGTGACTTGAGTGCATATCCCTTAGACAGAAAGAGCCAGCAGTCAGGCAGGTGTGAAACAGGACTCTCCTCTCCATCCTCTTCCTCCTCCTCCTTCCTTGATCCCTGGGGGCAGCTGTTTGATTGACAGGGTAGATCTTTCTGGATGTGGTTGGGGGTGGGTAGTATAATACAAAAAGACAGCTGCAATATTAAAACACGACTTTACATTGGGGGAAAATAAAACAGATACTCAGTGTTCTCACAATGCAGGATAGAGATAATCCAACTTGACAAAATTGTCTTGTCTGATCTTGGTGGATCAGACTGTGGTGGGGCAAGAAGTGGGCAGGATTAACTGAGAAGTCGGCAGAACTACTGTGGGGTGAGAGCCCCCATCGCCCCCTCCCCAGATTCCCGCTCCTCTCTCCTTAGTCAGGCCTCCAACCCCTCGGGAACCCCAGCCTGGATGGGATATGCCCCCTCCTTCTCCCAGCAGCTCCCTTGGCCCCTGCTCATTAGCCCTGAAAAACCTGCTCAAATCCAGGGGGAGGGTTTTTCAGCTAAAATATCTCCATCTCAGGCTAGGTTTTTTCTCTCTTCCCCACATCATTAGTGAAAGTGCAGTCTCTGCAGCTCCTAGGCTGTGTGGTGAAGAATGCCCCCACCGACTGCTCCCTGGGGACCCCTGGCCAGACAGAGGGCTACATGCTGGGATCTGGCCTGGGGGTGGGCTGGGGGAGCAGATGGCTCTGGAGACCAAAAGGAAGGCAGAGGGAGTCCTGGCAGAGCCCCTTATATCCTGCCCAAGAGGATGCCGAGTCCCCAGAAAACTGGAAGCAACCCCAGAAAACTGGAAGCAACTGCTGTCAGCAGGGTGGTGGCCAACTGAATGCTTGTCCTGCACCAAACTCTGAGCCAAACACCCACTTGTCCCTGCCTGAGGCTGTGTGGGGTGGGACTCTACGTTAAACTTGCATTGCACTGCCCAGCCTCCTCCTCTCAGCCCTGTGGTTCTCAGTGACTCCATTCCAAGCCTTTCCCATTAGAATGCCACTCCTCTCACCATGATAATTAGCTCAGAAGTGGGCGTATGAACCCCCTGGACTTGATGCCAGAAATACATGGGTCTGGGGGTGCTCAAGTCCCTTCTGGGTGGGTCTGCCTGGGATGAAGCCACACAGAACTGAGAGACAAAGAGAAAAACCCAAGCTCTGAATATACTGTTGGAGTTCCTGGATCCAGCTTTACCTGAAAGAAAGCTATACTGGACTTTTCTGTTATGAGAGCCCCCAAATCTACTTTTTACTTAAACCACTTTGAATTGCATTTCTGTCATTCATAGCTGACAGACTCGCAACCAACACAAGTGTTTTAGCACACCTCGATTTTTCCATCAGGAAACTGAGGCCCAGAGAGGTTACACTACTTGCCCCAGGTCACACAGCTATCAATCTGTGTGTATCGAGCCAGTGATCCAGAGCTGGAGCCGGGGAGAGGGGGAACTCCCAACTGGAACTTGTTCCCCCTGAGGTTCTGAGAGGAAGAGGGAAGGGGGCTGGGGGAGGCTCTGAAGCCATTTTCAGCAGGACAAGGGACAAAAAGGTAACAGGTTGCCATGGTTACCAGCTCACTGTGTGGTTCCAGACAAGCAACCTCACCTCTCTGAACCTCAGGCTGGCAACAAAATGTCTCACCCTGCAGAGTGCAGGTGGCCCTCAGGCAGGTGGGATGACTGCTCTTGTCCCCCACCTCAGAGGTCTGTGAGCAGGTGGCTTCCCCAGCCAGGCAACGGAGGTTCCCCCCACCCTGAGGTCAGGCACTCCCAACCATACACACACTCCACCTGGTTTTAAATGTCTCTCAAATACCAAATTCAATTTTGTATAACTCCACCAGCTCTGCAGTGCAGAATTCATCGGATGAGGAGCCTGCTTTTCGGGGAATAATTCATTTTTCCGGTGTTGGAGAGGAGAGTAATTGATCCAGGGGGCTGACGCCTCCCTCCCTTTCTCCCTCCTCGGGACCATCTGATTCCAAATGCAGCTCTGAGACTGCTAGGTCAGAGTCAGGGGGCTTCTGCTTTAATATATTGGATTATTCCACTCGGCGGTGACGAAAAACAAGATTTAATTCCCCGAGAAACGCCAGCAGAGAAAATCATCTCCCTGCCTGCTTCTGCCTCCTTTTTTTATTCTTTTTATTTTTTTTCAGAGACATCTTTGTCTTTGTGCAGGCTTTACAGCCTTGCTACAACCCTACACCACCAGAGACTTCCTGAACCTGCCTATCCCATCTAGAGTCCTCTTTCCCTGTCTTGAAGAAGATTCAAAACCCTCCCTGCCCACCCCTCCTCAATCAAGGGTCCCTGAGGACAGATGTTTCTATTCAAATTTGGATGACATTATGGTGCTTGTTCAGTCCACGTTGTTCAGTCTCTAAGCCATGTCCGACTCTTCGCGACTTCATGGACTGCAGCACACCAAGCTCCCCTGTCCTTCACTATGTCCCAGAGTTTGCTCAGATTTCTGTCCGTTGACATGATGCTTAGCACATTGATAAATTACAACAAGCCCAGGGAAAAGACCACTTAGTACCACAGCTCTGACTGATGGGACAGGAAGCTAAAAGCTGGCCAAGGAAGTAATTTACTTTCCTACCACCTCTCAGATCAAGAGTCCACTCACTGCCTCCTCCAGGAAGCCTCCCCTGATTAAGGTCCAAGTTAGCTATCCACCTTGGGGCTCCCAAAATACAACAGGCTCCCCACTCACAGCCCTTTTACTATCTAATGGTACTTGCCAGACTTTTATGTATGTAACAAACTAGTCATAGCACTTGCTATGTGCAGGCCCAGATCCACATGCTTTCCAAATATTAATTCATTTGAATCCTCCTAATAACCAGGAACTATGATCAGCCCCATTTTACACACAAGGAAACTAAAGCACCGACTGGTTATGTGACTTGGCCAAGGTCACACAGGTAGGGATGGCAAGAACTGGAAATCCAGGTGTCTCCTCCTTTAGTCTGTGAGCTCCCAAGGGACAGGGACCCTGTCAGTTCGTGAAACACAGAGGCCCCCATCCTCCAACAATCCCACCACTTACAGGACAGAAAACCCCGTAAAAGTTGCATGGGAAAGCCCCTTGATGTGGAGCAAATTCCAGCTCTGGAGTGAGACAGTCATCAGCTAGATTCCAACTGTGCGTCCTTGGGTGGGACTGCGCTGCTCTGAGCCTTAATTCCGTCACAGTCTCTCAAACAGGAATGAAAATGGCACACAGGCGCACTAGGAGGATGAGATAAAGCCATGCACCAATGGGCTTCAAACACACCTGGCATGTAGTGAGCACTCAGTAGGTGTGAAAGATCCTGGACTCAAAAATGGAGGCTTTGGGGATACACTTGACACACTCAGAAAAATAACAAAACCTTATCAATCCAAGTCAATGAAGCAAGCTCTGAAATCTGAGTGGAAGGGTGGATTTTTCTTAATAGTGGTAGTAAGATGGGTGAGTTGCCAAGAACTACCAAAAAGAATTTTGCAAAGCACATGCAATCTATTTACTTCTGGGAGTTACTGAGATGTGGGAGAGTCTGAAACAGGGGCTCACTGGACCAGAAGCAGCACCTGATGGGTGTTTCAGTCATTCAGCAAGTGTGTATCCAGTGCCTTGGAGTCATGTGGAGGTGAGAGGGGCATGAGCGTTGGGGGCCCTTTGGACCCAGCTAGCTCTGTTGCTGACTGCTTTGTGACCTTGACCGTGAGACCCATCCCCAGAACCGCAGCTTCCTCGGCCATAAATTGGGATGATAAAATGAAGCCTCCCCAGGGACTGCTGTGGGGGGCCAATCATGTAACCAGGGTAGCAGATCGAGAGGGAGTCATTCCTTCCCATTTCTCAATAACAGCAGCAGCAGTCAGCCCAATCCCATCAACCTCCCATCTTGTGCAGAAAACCTCAGAGGCACTGGGAGCTGGACCTGGAACCTGACTCCTTGGAGCAGCAAAGCACGTGGGCAGGTGGGGTCACAGGTCCCATTTTATAAATAAGGGGCAAAGGGCTTCCCACGTGGCACTAGTGGTAAAGAACCCGCCTACCATTGCAGGAGACATAAGAGATGCAGGCTTGATTCCTGGGTCAGGAAGATACCTTGGAGGAGGGCATGGCAACCCACTCCAGTATTCTTGCCTGGAGAATCCCCATGGACATAGGAGCTTGGCGGGTTCCAGTCCTTGGGGTTGCAAAAAGTCGGACATGACTGAAGCAATTGAGCATGCACGCATGTATAAGGGGCAAAGCCAAGTGAAATCCAAGTGTTTCTGTCTCCAAATCCATGCACTTGACCCTGGACAAGCAGCCTCCCTGATTCCTGGGAGAAGAAGGGAAGAGGGAGACCAGGGCTGGGAGGAGGCTGGGGACCCCTGTGTACAGGTTCATTTATCAAAGGTGACCCCAGAATGGAGTCCATGAGGCTGAGACAGGTCACAGAGATATCCCCTATAGGAGGAAAAGTAGAGGAGGGTGCCAGGTGGCCTGGGATGGAGATGGGTGAGTGACCAGAGAGCACTGGAGTCTAAGAGAGAAAATGCCTGGTGGGTGCAGGGGTCCCTGGATTCCCATGGAGACTCCCTCTGTGTCTTACAAACATCACCTGGGTGGCTGAGTCCATGCTCTTCATCTCCCTTCTTTGGCTCCAGCCCCTCCCCTAATCCAGGCAGTTCTTCCTTATATCTAACTGAAACCTTTCATGCTACATCACCAACAGACCCTCGCTGAAGCACCAGAAGATGTCCCCAGCCCTGCCTATGCCATCTGTGAGCTGGTGGCACTCCTGGCTCAGGGCGGTTATCTTGCTGACAATTAATAGGCTTTTGTTAGAGGAGAATGAATACCATCTCATCTTAATCTTCCTCATTATTCTCCTTATTCAGCAGAGTCAACACAAGATTAGGTTTAATTTATGGGGAAAAAAATAGCAAAGTCATTACTCACCAGGAGATCAGGATTGGATCTGCCTGGGTATTCTGTGTTCATTGTAAGCGAGGGGCCACAAGGAAGGCCTGGAGTTCTGCTGAGGCAGGGACAGGCTGGGAGGACCTTGGCCCCCAGATCCGTTTGGGGCTGGATCCCTGGAGACCATCAGCCCTTTCCAGTCTTACAGGACTCAGGCCTCAGAGGACCCAGCCTCCTACATGTTTCTCAGGAGCCTTTGCCATAAGACCAGTTCTAACGGAGAGGAGGGAGCTCAGCCTCTGAGGACCCAGATTCAATCCGAGTCCACGGATAGAAATCAGGATTTGGATTCAGATTCTGACTTCGAAGACCACTTCCTCTGCAGATAACTGGCCAGAACCGACCCCGCCTGGGGACTCCCTTGACAATGCTGACACCTAGCGGTGCTTAGAGGAACTGGCGCTTCCTTCCATCCTCCCTCTACATCCCCAAGCAAACCCATACCACGTACAAAAAAAAAAAAAAAAAAAAAAAAATCCAGATTTACAAAGTAAATCAGAAAGGGAAAGAGGGACTTTTAGCCATTTCAAAATGGTTAAATAGATTTCCACCAAGAAGTCTAAAAGAAAATTCATCTTATCTTCCCTGACCCCTTAACCAAAATGGCCCAGGCCCCTTAGTACCCCCTCTTTCTGCCTGGGGCGATAATAAGCAGAGAAGCCCAGAGGCCTCACAGTCCTTGTCATTTCCAACTCTTTCCACTTCCCCTTCCCCAACTCTGTCCTCTGGCACATACTCATCTTGGACCCTGTACCACAGTGGAGTAGCTAGGACCAGCTCAACTACTTACTCGTCATATGACCCTAGGCTAGTTACCCAACATATGAGTCTTATCTCTTTCATTAATAAAATGGGAGTGCCTGTATCTACCAGAGAGGGCCATTGAGCAGATTAAACAAGGCTGTGTGCTTAGCACAGGAACTGGCAGCAGAAAGTCCTCAGCAAATGCCTATAACCCTCACCACCATCATCACTATCATCCTCTTCATCCTGTTTCTCTGAAAATTTGGTTTCATCCACTAGACTGTAAATTTCTAAAGGTGGCTCAGTGGTAAAGAATTCCCCTGACAGTGCAGGAGATACAGGTTCAATCCCTAGGTTGGGAAGATCCCCTGGAGGAGGAATGGCAACCCACTCCAGTATTCTGGCCTGGGAAATCCCATGGACAGAGGAGCCTGGCAGGCTACAGTCCATGGGGTCATCAAAGAGTTGGACACAACTGAGCACACATGCTCACACCTCTAACTCCTCATCCCCAGCTCCTGCTAGACAGAAGAGATTTTTTTCCTTAAAGGACACTGATAGTATCTCTGCTTCTTGCAGCATTTATAGCTTTTTAGACAGATCACGCGGTAGATGCTCCGGAAACTCTCAGGATCATCCGCCAACGTCTCCAACTTCATGTCAAACCACTTCCCCACTTGTTCACTCAGCTCCAGTCACGCTGGTTGCCTTTCTAATCTGTGAGTAAGTTCATTCCCAACCCTGGGGCTTTGAATTTACAACTCCTGCAATGTTCTTCCCCCAGATATCTGGTTTCTCATCACCATTCGAATATCACTTTCTCAGAGACATCCTCCCTGATCACCTTGACCGTGCACAGCAGCACTCCCATGCTCACTCTCAACTTTGTTCACTATGCTATAGAGGTCAAGTGCCTAAGTGGCTGGGTAGAACTCCAGTTCTACCGCTTACTAGCTGTGTGGCTCAGACAACTTGCTTTACCTCTCTGTGCTTCAGTTCTCATATGTAAAAATGGAAATATTAATAATAATGGTTCCTACTTCATAAAGTTATTATGATGAATCAATATATGTAAATCTCTTGTAGTAGTGCCTGTTGTCTCTAAGTGTTATATCACGTTTGTAATTATCCTATTTATTTAACTGCATGTGTTTATGTTTCTCCATCTAGACTAGCAGAGAGCAAGTGCTTAAAAATATCAGTTGATTAGACAGAAATCTTAGGGCCAGGCAGGCCTCTCCTTAATCACGTTCAGGTGCCTTTAAGCTAAGTGGCCAACCAGTCCACTATCTCTGGCTTTCACACTCTCAGGGCCCTCGGGCTCCCCCTGCTGGACAGCGAGTAGGTTTTGTTTTCTTGCCTTGAGGCTCATCGCAGCCTGCGGTAGCGGTCAAATTTCCACGCCCGCGTAGGGGACAATAAACCTGGCTCTTTGGAGTCAGACGCACCTGGATCAGAACTTGTGCTTCTCCAGTTATTCTTCACGTCATACGGCAGGAAAGTCTCTCATTCGAGCCTCCTTATGGGCAGAAGGGGGGTAATGATGCCCTTGCCCCCTCCCCCACATCTAACTGGGTTTTAGGCAGTGTGGTGTGAGGGTACCCCGTACACAGGGAGACCTGCAGGCCCCCATACCCCCATTGTCAGCCCTTGGATGATGCACGAGAAGCCGTCTTTTCTTCCAAAGGTAACCACCACCAGGTATCCGCTGTTCCTCCAGGGACAGACACGCAGGGACAGTCTGGAGCACCCCATTATCTGAGCCCCTTGGGTCTCCTCTGTGGGCCCTGTGCCCTGGGGAAAGAATCTGGCCTCTGTCCCTCTGGCTCCTTCCTTTGAGAGCTGGCAGTTGGCTGGAGAGGGCCTTCCTGAGCTTGCATTCTCCTATTCACTTGACCCCCACCTCCCTGGCTGCTGTCTCCCCCATCGTGGCCTCAGAGGCCAAGGGTTCCCTGCCTCATTCCACACTTGTTTCCAGATCTCACAGTGCCCTTGGCTTTGGCTGAAGACCACAGACACTGCAACTCCTTTATCTCCAGCCCAGACTCCTTATGGCCCTCTTTCCCGAACACCCCCTGTAGGTAGGGGAGTTCTCCCTACCTACAGCACCTTTCATGCCTCCCATACTCATGCCCTAACACCGAGTCCTTGTGGACCCCTGGACTCAGATTCTTGGCCTCTCGTACCCACTGCAACTCTCTGTCTAATCTCTTCCCAAACCCCCAGGTGGTCTCTGGTCCTGACTCATCCCCATCTGGCTCCCCATGTGCCCATCCTATTCCCTCACTCCCAAAGTATCACCTTGCCCTTTACTCTTTTACTTAAAGCTGGGAGCTCAAGGGGCTACCCTCTTCCTTCATGGCTCCTCAGCAAACTGGGCCGCCAAGGTAAGGTATTGCTTACCCTGTCTGATTGACAACTCAGGTACGTGTGAGCAACACCTTTCCCACTGGACTGTGAAATCCTCTAGAAAGGGCCAAGGGTGCTCATGGGACAGAGGGCTACGGCTGCACCTTCAGACTCGGAGTTTTCAGGGATGTGTCTTCCCTGACTGAGGATGCTCCCAGAGCAGGGAGCATATCTCCACCATTAGACAGGATATAGCCCTTCCCCATATGCCCATCCTCGATGTGGCCAGGAAGTTGACTTTTCCAGGGACAAGGACTGTCTTTCTCCACCTTGTAACCTTAGGACCCTGCACTAGGCCTGGCCCCAGGTTGGGACTTTAGGAATCATGGGTGAATAAATGAACCAAAGAACAAATGCAGGCAGGCTGCTGTTTAAACTCTGCAAGCCCACTGGCCAGCAGGTGGCATCAAGGAAAGCTGGAGGGGCAAGGAGATTTTATTGGTCATCCTTTTGGAGAGAACAGATTTCTCAAGACCCTCAACCACCCCCAAGACCAGCAGCTGAGAGTCCTGGGGAGGAGGCTGGGTTTGAGAGCTACTGGGGAGGCCAGAAAAAGAGTTCCTGTCCCAGAGCCTGGTACACATCCTTCCCTCCACCTCTCCCTTTGAACTAGTGCCAGGGGCTGGCCTTGGGCAGGGCTTGGAAAATGACCCATGAGACTAGATGCTAATGACTCCTGTTCAATCCGATACTAGGCCAAGGAAGACAGCATGAAGTGGGTATGAACTGAAGAGAGACACCAAGCTGACTTTTCTTGTGCCTCCCACCTGGTCACCCTCCCCCCAGTCTTCCACCTTGAGCCACTAGCACTAATCGTGGGCCCAAGAGAACTGGTACCGTAGACTAGGTGCTGCCTCACTCACCATCCTGCCTTCAGAAAGGAACAGGGCAGGGGATCAAGACAGGCCAGGAAGGGAGCCCCCACACACGCCCTGTTCTGGCTTCTGGGCAGTTTGGGTGTCAGTCAGGCGCCAGGCTCAGCTCCCCATCCTTGGCCTCACAATCCCAGCCTTTGTCCCGCAGGTCCAGGCCCGGCTGGCTCTGCACCCGCCCAAGGGCCCCTGGAAACCAGAGCAGCTGGAACCCCACCAAGTATTTTTCCAGCCTGGGCCAGAGGCCCTCAAGAGATAGAGACTAAGCAAAGGGAGGGCGGTTCATTCATCCATTTGTTCATTCATTCCTTCCTCCGACAAATAATATTTATTGAACGCCCACAGTGGCAGGCACTGTGCTAGAGGACAAGTGCTAGGGGATTTAGTGGTCCGCCCAGTGCAGACCCACACCCTCACCCATCTGATTTTCTGGATGCAAATATATACCAGCAAAACCTCTCTCTTCCTGTGTGGGGGCTGGGCTTAGAGTATGGGACAGAGAGGAGTGCGAGGGGGTGGGGAGGGTGAGGATGCTACTAAGGCCTATCTAATCCCGGGCCTCTGCCCTTCCAAGGCAGCTGGGAGAGGCTAGAGGACAGGTCACTCAGGGCTCCACCCACACGCTGCTGTTGGTCACCCGGGCCCCAAACCAGCCCTTCCAGTAGACGCAGTCCTGTCCCCCGTGCTCGAAGCGGACGAAGCGGACGCCGGGCCCATAGTCGGTGAAGGTGTGGGAGATCTGGAGATGGGGAGTTAGGAGAGGGTCAGACTCAGAGCCCTGGGGCCTCCCCCAGCCACCCCTACCCCGGCGCCCTGACTCTCCTCTAGTCCCCTGGACTTTTCAGCGCAGCATCCCTGCTCCGGGTCTCTCCTACTGTCAAGGCTAGCCCCGCCCACAAGCCCCGCCCCTCGCCTCCAGGCCCCGCCCGCCACCCTCCGGACTCCGAGCTCACCTCAATCCAGCCACCGTCGTCGCTGTCCGCCGGCACTGCCACCTGCCCGCTGTTGAACTCGGCCAGCACGTCCTCGTGCTCCGACAGCAGCTTCACGGTGAGCTCGTACAGGCAGCCGGCGTCTCTGCGACCAGAGTACCTACCCCGAGGGAGAGAGCGAGCGCCCCGGGCAGGCTTCAGCCCTGCAGAGCAGGTACTCTGGGGCCAGCTCTTAACGGAAATTAATCCTGCCGGCCGGTACTACCAATGACCCCATTTTACAGATAAGGCAACCGAGGACGGAGAGAGAAAATGACTCGCTCAAGGTCCGAACCCAATAACTAAATCCCAGATGGGCCAGACCGAACTTTGGGACCAAAACCAAACCTGCCGAGAAACTTCTTGTTTGGATCGCAGATGGATATTGAAAAACAAAACCAAAAAAGCTTGTCAACCTTTAAAACTCAAGAGGGGAGGCAGATTTCCACCTTCTCCTGAAAACCCGTGGCCCATGTTGTCGCAGCCTCTAGAGTTGGGAGGCAGGGGTCCCTGAAGCGGGGTAGCCGGTTCCAGTTGGCCCTCGACCCCACTCCCCTAGCCCCCCGGCCGCTCACCAGTCCTTCACCACGATCGCCGGCTGAGTGGTGTCCAGTAGCTCCTCCCAGTAGCCCTCAGCCTGCAGATCAATTATCTGCGCTTTGCGACACCACCTGGGAGACTGGGGGTTAGGATGGAGTGGAGGCTCCTCCCCTCCCCTTCCCATCCGTCCCCCTTCTTACTCGAAGGAGGAGGCGAAGTACTTCTTGACGCTCTCATCATGGATGAATTCCACCCCACAGTCTCCCGGCAGCTCCTCCACCCTCCAGCCGTCCCCACCGTGCTCCACGTCGCACCAGCCCTCCAGGTCCTCTGTAGGAACACGACAGCCCCATGCTGGCCACCCAGTCCCTGCGAGGGTGTGGGGAGACTGGCTCTTGCCCCCATCGTGGAGGGAGGGCAAATGTGGTCCTTGAACGTTGGGCAGAGGGAGGTGGGAACGGTGAGCACTTCTGGTTTTCCCCCGGATTTTCTCACGCTCTCGGGAGGGTCTTCCGCGGAACCTGTCTTGCCCCAGGTCCCCGGGGATGGAAGGATCCCCAAGGAAAGAGGACCCCCCCAAACCTAACCCAGGGAGCAAGACAGAAAGATAATACTACAGTATGTATTGGGGATACTCTGTGCTGGGCACAGCGCCAAGCACTTTATCTCATCTACCGCTCAAAGCAAGCTGGCCTTGTTACGGCCCATTGTATAGAAGGGGAAGCTGAGCTCCCAAGGCCAGGGTGACAGGGCGCGACCCCTCACCTTCCCCACACGGGTTGCGCAGCAGGTTGCGCCGCCTCTTGCTGAGGAAGTAGAACTGCTGCCAGTGGTCGCGCTCGTCCTCGGGGCCGTCCTGGGGCACTAGACCCTCCTGCTGGCATTTGAGCAGCCACAGGGGGGCGCCGTCCACCAGCTCCTTCCAGCGCAGGCACACCAAGCGGCAGGCCTGCACCAGCTGGGCAGCCGGCAACTCGGCCAGCACACGCAGCAGCAGCGGCTCGGGCAGCTCGTCCAGGTATGCCGCCTCTTCCTCACCGTCGTCCTCGGGTCGCTCCTGCCCGCCGTTCGCCTCCTCCGCGCAAGCCTCCTCCTGCTGCTCCTCTGGGCTTGCCTCCTCCGGCTGGCCCACGCTCTCTGAGGGTGGGCGGGGCGGGGGTGCGGCTGAGACTCCCCACGACTGTCCCCCGCCGGGCCCCACAACCTCTATGTGAAGGGCATCGCCTCCACCCACGCTCCGACAGTCCGCAACTGGGGCCGGATTCCGTGACCCGAGAGTAGGGCCTTGTGGAGGAAGCCCAGGGGACCAGGGCCACCGACCAGCCCCAGGTCTGAAGAGTGGCCTCAGAGGACTGTTTCCCTTGCAGGGCCAGTACACCACATACATACCTGAGCCGAGAGCAATAACTGATGATATTTCTGACACATGGAAGTCCCTTATCCCTCCGAACAGCTCTCTGAGATCTCTGCTCCAGTCACCTCCTCAAAGGAGCCCTCCTGGACCTCCCCTATTACAAAGTCCTCTCACCTCACTGTTGGAAGTTCCGCCCTTCCTAGCTTTTATCTAACCCCTCCTGGGTTAGGAAGATCCCCTGGAGAAAGGAATGGCTACCTATTCCAGTATTCTTGCTTGGAGAATTCCATGGACTGAGGAGCCTTGAGGGCCTACAGTCCATGGGGTTGCAGAGTTGGACGTGACTGAGCGACTAACACTACCAACAGTTAGGCCCTATTTCATTCTAAGCATTTAAATTGCATTTACTCTTTAAATCATCACAGCATCTCTTCAAGGTTGTCGGTATTATCGTCCCATTCCATTGATGAGGAAACTGAGGCACTGAAAGGTGAAACCACCCAGGATCACACAGCAAATGAGTGACTGGAACCTGAATTTGAACCCAGGCAATGGGGCTTCCAAGGTGATGCTAGTGGTAAAGAACCCGCCTGCCAATGCAGGAGATACAAGAGATGTGAGTTCCATCCGTGGGTCAGGAAGATCCCCTGGAGAAGGGCATGGCAACCCACTCCAGTATTCTTGCCTGAAGAATCCCATGGACAGAGGAGCCTGGTCACATGGGGTCAAAAAGAATCAGACATCACTGAGGCAACTGAGCACATCGTCAGGCTCCAGCGCTACCTTTAACCACCAGAGCCTTGAGAAAATGATTCGTGGAGGTGGGAGTTATAATTTTGATTTCACAGGTGAAAATGCTCAGGCTCAGAGGTGTGGAATGACTTGTCAAAGGTCACAATGCTGGTATTCAGGCAGGGGACACAGGGACCTGAGGCCTGAAGGGAAGAAGAAACAGGGGCTTGGGGATGGGGGAGAGAGGCTCCTTAAAAGACAGTGTGTGTGTCAAACAGGGAGATGTAATACGTACTTGGGAAGGAGGGTTTCTTCACTCCTTTTCCTATCCCTGGTCCTCAGCTCCCTTGTCTATAAAATAGGAATAATCCCTGTGCCAAGGCATTCAGATGGTACTGATGATCACCTCCACTGAGGAGTGGGCAAGGGCATTCTAAATTATGATAGGGACCCATGTCAGGAGCTGTGGGCTGAACTGTCTCTTGGATCCTGGCTGGCCTCAGCTGGGCCATTCACGCCTTGAATAAGCAGATACTGTGTGCCCAGTGTCCCTGGAGACGGTAGGGAGGAGATGGAGCCACTCTGAGTGATAGGGGAGGCCATTGCTCCAGACATAGGAAGGGGTGGGGAGGGTTCCTTAAGGGCTGGGCCCTGGAAAGCCAGGGCAGTGGTGAAAACAGGCCAGGCACCATGGGAGGAACAGGTAGGGCCCAGACCCAAGGCTAGGGGTTGCCAGGACCTGGCCAGGTCCTTCACCTCCTCACATGCAGCATTCCCCACCCCTAAACCCCAGTCAGACCCCTGAGAGCCGAATCAGGGATTACCTCTTCAGAGCCCAGAGTACACAGAGAGTCCTCAGTATATCTTATTCAGTGGATCTTATTAGTTAGCACAGTTCCCTTCATTATTAGCTTTTTTTTTTTTTCTTTTTTGCCACATCTTTATGATATGGTGCTTTACCCACCCCTCTGGCCAGGAGGAAACTGAGGCCCAGAGAGGCTTACTGGCCTCTCCCAAGTCACACCATAGAACTGTGGGGATGGCGGAGAGGAAAATGCCTGCCCTGAAGCCATGTCACCTGCCTGCCCTGCTGCCCACGGCTCTCCAGGGAGCTGGGCCCAGTGTCCTCACCTCTCTACCCCTCCCCCTGCCCTGCCCTGCCCTGGCCCTGGTGGACACCTGATGCTCCCCAGAAAGGTGCACCTCGCCCAGTCCCCTCTCCTGGCCCCAGGCCTGGCACTCAAGGCCTCAGATCTGATTACAGGCCCCCCACCCCCTCTGGAGCAAATACAACTCCCCACATTGTTGCCTTCGGAAAGTTATCTGGGTCCTGGAAACTGCCTCCGAGGCTTATTCACTCACTTGGATTGGGCCCTTGAGTCCGGGGAATAGCTGGGCCCTGGGAAAAAGCAGGAACCCATTCTGGGTCCTATGAAAGGTGTGGCAAGGGGGCCATGGATTGGGAGCAAGAGCTGAAGGAGGTAGGATTTTCAGGGCTAGAGGCAACTCAGGCTAGAGGCTAGGGGGCAGGGCAACTCAGCCAGCCTAGTGAGCATCACTGTTACCCATTGTCTCCCCCAAGCAATGGCCTCTCAGATGGGCCTGATGACAAAGGGGTGAGGGAATCTGGGAATGGGCAGGTCTTGTTTCTACCCTGACTCAGCAAGCACCCCCTCCAGGCCCAGCGGGAAGTCCTAGAGATGAGGAGGGGGTCTTTGGTGCCAGACAAGATGACTGGGCAGTCTCAAAGGACTCTAAGCATCAGCTAGAGCTGATGCCTGAACTCTCTCACCACTGGCCTGGTGCCCACTGGGCATCCAGCCAACCAAATGAGGATAGCCCCTCCAGACAAGGGATCCCAGGAGGAAGGCTTGGATAAGGTAGGGAGAGGCCAGTAACCCCAAGAAATTCGTGGGGATTCAGACAACTCACGGCCCAGAGTTGGCAAATGCAAAAAGCTGATGGAATAAAAAGGCTTGTGGCCTCTTCCATGGCAGATGGGTCCCAGACCCCGGTCCAATTAGACCCTCAAGAAACCAGGAGGAGGAAGGAACATGGATCACTCCTATGATATCTGCGGATTAAATGGGACCCAGGAGTCCTCCCTTTGCCTGTCATCTCTCAAGGCCTCTGTACATCAAGATATCAGACAGAAGGCTGTGCTCCTTAGAGACTGTCTCAAGGGCTCCGCTTGGGTGAAAGTTTGCCGCTCTGGGTCTGGGGGGCCCCCTCGCTCTCTGATGCCCCCTCTCCGTAGCATTCGCCCGCCTGCCCCGGTCACCCCTCCTGGACTGAGAGAGTGGATCCAGTGGCGGCGGCTACCTGGGTCACCGTCTCCGTCCATCGTTGCGGAGGGCGTTCGCGAGAGGAGGACCCGGAGCGCTGCGGGGCTGTCCGAGTCCCGCGGCGGCGGCGAGTCAAGGCGCTGCCCGCGTCTGAGTCGGGTCCCGGCGGACTGAGCCTTTTAAAGGCCCCCGCCTCCGCCCCCGCCCAGCGTTTGGCCCCGCGCCGGGACGCCCTGCAGTCCGGAGCGATCGGCTAGAGGCCGGAGGCTCTCGGTTCCTTGGCGGACCCAGGAGGCCTGGAAAGGTCGGGTTTTGTTTTTGTTTTTTAATGTAGGAGGAGGGGGAGCCCATTCCGGGCGTCTCCCAGCGCCCTCCTGGGGTGACTGCTCGGAGGAGGCGGTGCGGGGGCGGGTAGAGTCTGGCTCACGCGGAGGGTGCGGGGTGCGCGGCCCAGGCGGAGGAAGAGAACAGAAGCTCCTCCTGGCACCGCCCGCCCCCCCCCGCCGACCAGCGCCACCCCAGGTAATTTTCCTACATCGGTGAGGGGCGCGTCCCAAGCCTGACGCTCCCCAAGCGGCAGGGCCCGGAGCGGGCTGCGGGGGCGGGGCCAGGGCGGGGCTTGGTCGGCCGCGGAGGCGAGGCCGCACCCACCGCTACTGCAGGTCCAGGCAGGCTCAGCCCCGGCGGCCAAGCGGGATCGCACAGCGGCGGCCGAGCGCAGGTGACCGGTGGGAGTTGGCGCGGGGAGCGCCGGGGCGAGGATGCGGGTTCCGGGAGCCGGGGACCTCGGCGGTTCCGAGCCCCGCCTCAGTGTGCCGAGAGAGGCCCAGCGCGAACAAGGCCCAGGCGGCTGGGTTGCGCGGCGCGGCCTCGAGCGGCGGCGCGGGCGAGAGCCCCAAGTGGGGTCGCCATCGATGCGCAGGGGTCCAAGCCTAGACTTTGAAAGCCACAAGGAGAGATGGGAAGTCGAAGACGCGCGAGGGCACCTGGGCCTGGAGCCCAGCCACGGGGATGGGGGTGGGGGTATAGGAAAGGCGGCTCGCCCTCGCCTACCGCTTCTTCAGTCTCACCCAGGCAGGTCATTTCCTCCGTGGTCTCGGAAAAGTGGCTTGAGCCCTTTGGACGTCGGTCGAAGACAATGACAATTATGCTTTCCCCTCCTCTGTTTTGCCAGACAGGCTGCGGGGCTTTGCGTTCATATTTCCAGGCGAAAGACTGGCCTATTGAAAAAGGCTGGCTCTAGACTCAGAAAGGGCTCAGGCTCCTTTCCGCTGCTCCTGTCCGTTTGGCCTCGGGCAGACACCACCTCTTCTGCCTCCTTCGCCTCCCCTAGGGGCTATTGTGAGGTGACAGTTAAAAAAAAAAAAAAAAAACAAACCAGAGCTCACCTTTTACTGAGCTTCTCCTGAGAGGGGTCCTTGAACGCTTTCCAGGAGGTAAGTACTGTTCCTAGCCCCATTTTACAGAGCAGGAAACTGAGGCTCAGAGAAGCCCGGTGACTTTCCTGAGACAATCAGTGGCAGAGCTGGGAGGAGAACCTCCACCACAGGGTGCTGCGAGTACCTGGTTTCGGGAGGAGGCCAGGTCTGCAGTGTAGCTTGTCAACGCCCACAGGAGAGCTATGGCGGTGGGGAACATCAACGAGCTGCCTGAGAATATCCTGCTCGAGTTGTTCACACACGTGCCCGCCCGCCAGCTGCTCCTGCGCTGCCGCCTGGTCTGCAGCCTCTGGCGCGACCTCATCGACCTCGTGACCCTCTGGAAGCGCAAGTGCCTGCTCGAGGGCTTCATCACTGAGGACTGGGACCAGCCCGTGGCCGACTGGAAGGTCTTCTACTTCCTCCGCAGCCTCCGCAGGAACCTCCTGCATAATCCATGTGCCGAAGGTGGTATGCTGACTGGCTCTGACATGCCCCCAAACACACACACTGTTGTGATGTCAGCTAACATTCATTAAGCACTTACTATGAGCCAGCCAGGCACTTTAGGGGGCTTAATGCCTTTCATCCTCTCACCGTAATCCTAAGAGGTAGGTGCTGTTAGGCACCCATCTTTCAGATGGGAAAACTGAGGCCAACAGTGGCATTTCCTATTCCACTCTATTACTCAGTGACCTTTCTGAGGAGAAGGAATGTTGGCCAGTTGGAACTAAGTGTGCCCAGGACACAAGACCCAGAAGTCAGAACCATATTTTCTTGGCCTGGTTCCCAGACTCCAGGATTAAACCTACTAGGAGTGTCCCAGAGGACAAAGGGGACTTTGCTCATGAAAGAGGGAGAGATCCAATCTTCTTTCCAACACATTCCAACCGCAGGCGAAACATGACTTCTGTGGTCATCCAGAGGCCCCCCTTTCTGTTGCTGTGTTGTAACTGATTAATTAGACACTGGGATGGGATGAGAACCTCATTCTCCATTATGTGGTCAAATTCTGGAGTGAAATAATAAAACCACCCAAAGCTGTCCAGAACTTTCAGATGCCTCCTCACTTGACTCCCCAACAGCTATGTTCTTGACCAGCAGTTGACATACCATGGTCCATAGGCCAAATCTGGCCCAGGAGCTAAGAAGAATTTCTAAGGTTTTATGTGATAGTCAATATGTAGCCCACAAAACCTGACACTTTGTGGAAAGACTTTTCCAGTCTCTGACCTGACCCCAGTTTACAGAGGATGAAACCAAGGCTCAGAGAAAGCAGCTTGCATAAGGTCATAGAATCCAGTATTGGTAGAGCTGGGACTAGATCCAGATCTGCCTGGCGTCAGAGCATTCCCTAACAGAAGTCATCTGGTCATTCCCACTGTCAGGATTCCCAGTAGAAGTCAGTCATGGTGGCGCCTGGCACACTGGATATGCAGGGTTCCCCAGCTGTGGGCTTGAGGGCAGCTGCTGAAATCCAGGGAGAAATGCTGGAAGCAAGGGGCCCTTGGGCGCTGACCACTAGGGGGCCTCCCTTTGATGTGAACTCTGCTTTTACGCCAGAGGGGTTTGAATTCTGGAGCCTGGACGTGAATGGAGGTGACGAGTGGAAGGTGGAAGATCTCTCCAAAGACCAGAGGAAGGAATTCCCCAATGACCAGGTCAAGAAATACTTCGTGACTTCTTATTAGTAAGATCCATGGGGTCTCGGGGAGGCGGGGGAAGCCCAAGTCACTGCACCTTGAGGACTCCTGCTCTGGGAAGGGCAGGCCTAGCCCTAGAGGGCCCTGGTAGCGAGCCCCAGCCCCTCCCACCCCTCCACCCACCCCCAGCACCTGCCTCAAGTCCCAGGTGGTGGATCTCAAGGCCGAAGGGTACTGGGAGGAGCTGATGGACACCACACGGCCAGATATCGAGGTCAAAGACTGGTGAGTGCCTGGGGCGGGGCCTTGGGCGGGGAGCCTGCCACTCAGGTGCCCCACCCCCACCCTGCCCTCCATTTCCAAGGCCCTAATGGGGCCTCCCTCTGCCTGCAGGTTCGCAGCCAGGCCAGACTGCGGGTCCAAGTACCAGCTGTGTGTTCAGCTCCTGTCGTCAGCACACGCACCTCTGGGGACCTTCCAGCCAGACCCAGCAATGATCCAGCAGAAGAGCGATGCCAAGTGGAGGGAGGTGTGTGAGTCGGGAAGGGGACAGGAGCACACTGTCCAAGGCTGAGACCGCAGTCACACAGGCCTGGGTTCAGATCCCAGTTCCACTGCTTCTGACCTAGGCTTTGGCTGCTCTGACCTTTAAAAGACTTCAATGAAATGATGCTGGTAAAGATATGTTCAAAAAGGTTGACTACTACTAATTACTACCAGTTATAACTATTATCTAGGTCAGGGTTCAGTGATCTTTTTCTTAAAAGGCCAGATACAAATAGTTTAAGCTTTGCAGGCTGTATTGTCTCTGTCTCAACTACTCAGCTCATCAGCTCTGCCATTGTCATGAAAGCAGCTTTAGCAAATGGGCATGGCTGTGTTCCAATAAAACTTTATTTATAAAACCAGGTAGTGGGCCCCTAGACCAGTTTCCTAACTCCTGATCTAGACCAGTGATCTCCAGTAGAACTTTCTGCAGTGACAGAAACGGTCTGTCTGCCCTGTCCAGTTTGATAGCCCAGAGCCACACGCAACAACTTAAAGCTTAGTAAGAGCCAGTTTGTAGTGTAGCTGAGGAACTGAATTTTTAATTTTATCTAACACTAATTAATTTTAACTTAAATAGCCACGTGTGCTCAGTGATGACTGGACATCTTTTGGCAGCTTGCAAAGTTTCCTTCAGTTCCTTTGAGCTGCACTTACATAAGCCCATGGAGTGGATCTGGCAAGATTCTGCTTCATTTTACAGATGAGGAAATTGAGGCATAGACAAGGGAGGCAGTCTGCCCAAAATCAGAGTAAGGACTCAAATTCCATTCTCCTGACTCTGGGTCAAGCACTAAGCCCTCAGCCCATCCTGGCCCCATCATCCCCTCAGGCAGTACCACCCTCGGGGTCAACTCTCCTGACCACTCTCCTTACCTCCCCTGCCGCCCCCCCCCACCAGGTCTCCCACACTTTCTCCAACTATCCGCCTGGCGTCCGCTATATCTGGTTTCAGCACGGCGGCGTGGACACTCACTACTGGGCCGGCTGGTACGGCCCGAGGGTCACCAACAGCAGCATCACCATTGGGCCCCCACTGCCATGACACCCCCGAGCCCCCAGCCACCTAATCCCAACTGAAAAACTGCTGTCAGAGAAGGGCTGGGCTTGGGAAAGGGAGGTGGAGGCCAGGCTCCCCCAGACTTCCTAGTTTATCTTTGCCCCCAACTCCCCAATTGCCACTTTGTGGAGCCTCTTTGTGCAGCCTTCATATGTTATGGGTAGCTAGTTCTCTGCCAGGGGTCTCAGTCTGAATGATGGGGCCCCTGAAGTTAGGGAGGTACAGGTCATTCCCCCAGGCTCCTCCCCCTGTCACCTCTGAGGGAGGGTCTCCAAGCTCTGCTGGTAACCCAGATCTGTGTGTCTACCTTCTCTCCCTGGGCCATTTTCTCACTGTCTTCTTTGAGAGCCCTCAGAGCAGGGTCAGGATTTCCAGAAAGCCTGTGACTGCCCTATGTAGTACAGATGCTGGGAGGTGACCGTGTAGCTCAGACAGGTCTAGGAGTGGAAAGAGGGTTCTGCTGGCCCATCCTCTGCCCCCTTCTCTACCACCCTCAAACTCTCTCACTCTGTGCCCCTACTCAGGGAGGTGGCTTTGGCCCAGAGGCTCAGGCCTGGTCTGAGATAGTCAGGCCCAGTGGGGTGGGGTCCTGGCCAGGTCTAGATAGTCTTCACTGTCAGGGAAGCCCCAGAAGCCACATAGGTATTAAGTGGGGGCAGGGCTCTCCAAAAGACCCCCCTGGAATTCTGTGCAGGGTAAGCCAGGGCAGGGGGGTGGTGGGTGCCAGGACTGGTCCCTGAGAACTGGGATATGTGAACCCTGAATGAGTAGGATAGGGGTTTTCCAGAACCACCTGTCCACCTCCATGCCTAGACCATGCTTTCTGTAGCTTGGAGAGCATTCCAGGCCCCCACCCTACCCTCAGAACTACCATTCCCAGGACCTCCCCACCCTGTCTGCCCACATTCCCACCTCTCCCTCATGCTGGAAAGAGAGCTGTGCTCTGGTCTTACCCCTGCTGCATGTGGCCAAATAAAAGGTATTCCCAGCCCAACATGTGCCCTGTGTTTTCTGGGGGAAAATGGCAAACTTCATGGGAGGTCCTGCCTCTGACCTGCAGAAGGTACAACTTGTATGGCTCTGTCCAAGGTACAGAGAGGGGTTGACATTTCAGGAGCCAGACTTCGAAGAATGAGGGTCCTTGGACAGACCGTTGGAAGAGCTGCTGACCCCCACACTCCAGCAGCCCTCCAGTACTACTGGCTTCCTCTGGAGGCCTGGCCACCAGCTGGGGAGTGAGGCATGCAGGTTTCTTGGGCAGCTCTTGCCTACACCTCTTGCTGGGTCAGCAGTGCCACCACAGGCAGTATTTACTGCTGTTTTTCCCACTGCCCAGAGCTTTACTGACATTGGATAAAGCCTAAGAATTTATAGTGGCTCAGCTGGTCAAGAATCCGCCTGCAATGCAAAAGACCTGGGTTCGAACCCTGGGTTGGGAAGATTCCCTTGGAGAATCGAAAGTCTACCCACTCCAGTATTCTGGCCTGGAGAATTCCACGGACTGTATAGTCCATGGGGTCGCAGAGTCAGACACGACTGAGTGACTTTCACTTTCAAGAATTTATAAGGGTGCCTGGCACACAGTAGATGCTCAATAAGTACTGTTAGGTTGCATTATCTTCACTCAACAGTTAGCTAAATTAGGGCCTCAACCAGGGCAGGGACTGTTACTGACCAGGGTTTTCACTCTCCTTATCAACAGAAATTGATAAGATGCCAGATAAGAAGTTCAAATAAGCCTTTATTGGGACCTCCACTAGAGTTGGAGGGAAAGAAATCAAATAACAGGTTTCCTTGCTCCCTGGCTAGCTCCAGGAGTGCAGGGGTGGGAGCAGGTGTGGGGGTGGGGGGACTCAGCTCGGTGAGCTGGTTCCTTACATAGGGTGACGGTAGGGTTGTTAGGGGTGTGTCCAGGGCTTGGGCTGGAGGGGTGGCCTAGGTAGTTTGCCCACCCCTTTGGTGATGTGTGCGAGGGGGCATCTGTAGTATTTGCTTTTGCTCCCAGCTTTTCAGAAGTGACAACTGGATTTTTGGTCTTTTGTATCTAGTCCATAATTTCCCCCAACTTAGTGTGCAGGCAGTTATTTTCAGTGTCTTATAGTTTCTTTGTATTTTGTTGCTCAAGGGGACTTCTGAGCAGGTGCAAGCCCTGCAGCAAAGAGTCCCTGGTCCCACCCAGCCTGTCTCAGAACCACCACCCACTTAACTGTAGGGCAAGTCAGCAAAGGACACTCTGTCTTGGAGGAGACACAGCCCTGAGTTAACAGCCTAGCCTGGATCAGGCACCCCTGGGCAGTGCGGGCCTTTATGACCCTTTGTGATTGCCTGAAGTGTTGTTCTTCAGTTGCTCAGTCATGTCCGACTCTTGAGACCCTATGCACTGCAGCCCCTGGGCTCCTCTGTCCATGGGATTTCCCAGGCAAGAATACTGGAGTGGGCTGCCATGCCCTCCTTCAGGGGATCTTCCCAACCCAGGGATTTAACCCAGGTCTCCAGTTCGGCAGGAGGATTCCTTACCACTGAGCCACATGGGAAGCCCCTGAAGTAGGTGCTAATTATTTATTGAATAGAGAAAGTGAAAGTTGCTCAGTCGTGTCCGACTCTTTGCGACCCCATGAACTATACAGTCCATGGAATTCTCTAGACCAGAATACTGGAGTGGCTAGCCTTTCCCTTCTCCAGGGGATCTTCCCAACCCAGGGATCAAACCCAGGTCTCCCACATTACAGGCGGATTCTTTACCAGCTGAGCCACAAGGGAAGCCCTGAATAGAGAAAAGAATTAACTTTATCTTAACAAAAAAACACAGAGTGGATTACCTTTGAGTTAATTGAGGGCTACCCGAGAGATGGTAGGAGCCAAGCTCAAGGCCAGAGTTTCAGCAGTCTCCCTCCAGACCCACTTCGCTCCCGGAGTCCAGGGATCCCGGGTAGTTGTCTAAGGAGTGGCCCCAGAGGGGAGGAGCTGGGTCAGGAGGCTTCCCGGGAAGGAGGAGAGAAGGTCAGTCCCCGCCGCTGAGCCGCCCGCCGCCTAGAAGGGAACGCTTGAGGCCTGGAGCTCCCCTGACGCGGCCCCAGACTCCCTGGCACACGGTGGGTGAAGGGGTTCCGGCGCTGGGTTGGCGAGGTCTAGGAGCGGCCCAGAGGGAGGCGGCCGCAGCGCGGCGCGGTGACGCAGGCGCGGGGCGGGGCGAGAGCGCACGGCACCTAGGAGGCCGCAGGCTCCAGGCCGATACCGAGCTCCGGTCCCGCGGAGCGCTCCTTCCCGTGCCCAGGTCTCAGCCCAGCCGGGGGACGGGTAGGGGGGCGACAGGCGCGGGATGGGGCTTGGATGTCAGGCGCTGCGGGTCTCTGGTTCTCCCAATGTTGACCGAACCCGAGAACAACGTCACTGGCGGGCCGACACCCGCGGCAGGCGGAGAGAGACGGAGGGAGCCCCTTCCGGGCGTGGCGGGGCGTGGCGGGGGCGGAGCCAATCGCCGGGGTCTGGTCGCTGTGGCGCGTAATCCCTCGCCTCCCCACCTGGCTGTCCCGGAGCATCCTAGGCTTCCGGGGCCATTGCCGCCTCACCTCCAGAGCAGCACCCTGGCCAGGAGACAGTCTAGGGACTCTGGTCATCGTCACGCCCGCGGGGCCTGGGACGAGGCCAAACTTACCCAAGCCTCAGCTTCCGCTCTCCGAAATGGACTTAGTAACAGGGTCTCAAGGGGTTCTGGGGAGAGTCAATGGAGAAAAGGCTAGTGCGTGGCTTCTGGACTGGTACGCAGGAAGCCCAGTAGGTGCGAGAGGCTGCCTCCTAGCGCTGATGTAGACGTTTCCACTTAAAGAGTGCCCCAGGATGACCTTCACCCCCCCCACCCCCCCCCCCCGCTACCCCCTCTGCAGTCAGGCTTTGGGAATGGGGTTCAGTAATAACATGGGTTGCCATGCCCTCCCTCAGGGGATCTTCTCGACCCAGGGATCGAACCCGCGTCTTTTATGTCTCCTGCTTTGGCAGGCAGGTTCTTTACCGCTAATGCCACCTGATGTTAGTCGCTCAGTCATGTCCAACTCTTTGCAACGCCACGGACTGTAGCCCACCAGTCTCCTCTGTCCATGGGATTCTCCAGGCAAGAATACTGGAGTGGGTTGCCATTTCCTTCTTCAGGGATCTTCCTGACCCAGGAATGAAACCTGGGTCTCCTACATTGCAGGCAGATTCTTTACTGTCTGAGCCACCTGGGAAGCCCAATATCATGGGACCAGACTTTGGACAACAGGTTAAGACACTTCTAACTTGGAGATACAACCAGTCCATCCTAAAGGAGACCAGTCCTGGATGTTCATTGGAAGGACTGATGTTGAAGCTGAAACTCCAATACTTTGGCCACCTGATGCGAAGAGCTGACTGATTTGAAAAGACCCTGATGCTGGGAAAGATTGAGGGCGGGAGCAGAAGGGGACAACAGAGGATGAGATGGTTGGATGGCATCACTGACTCAATGGACATGAGTCTGAGTAAACTCCAGGAATTGGTGATGGACAGGGAGGCCTGGCATGCTGTGGTTCATGGGGTTGCAAAGAGTCGGACACGACTGAGCGACTGAACTGAACTTTAAGCCCAGGGACTTTTATTTGGCCTAGACAATGCTTTTAGAAGTTACCAACTTTTAAAAATCGACAGATTTCATGTTTAAAAAAAAATGTTTAAAATTTCTCCTGAAAAATGGGAAGACCTGGCCACAAGGAGTATTTTTCCATCATTGCCCAAAGGACCAGGGGACCATAGGAGCCAGGCTCGAGGCCAGAGTCTCAACAGGAAACTAGGGTAGAGGTCTAGGGAGTGGCCGCGCAGGACAGGGGCTAGGTCAGGAGGACTCTTTGCCTTCCCAGAGGGAGGAGGAAGCAGAGAGAAGGTGAGTCCTTGCAGGAGCTACATGTACCTTGTGGTGGTGGTGGTGGTGGTGGTTTAGTCACTAAGTTATGTCCACCTCTTTGCGACCCCATGGACTATAGCCCACCAGGCTCCTGTCCATGGGATTTACCAAGCAAGAATACTGGAGTGGGTTGCCATTTCCTACTCCAGGGGATCTTCTCGACCCGGGGAAAAGTACTTTATTTATCTGTTTATTTTTTTCTCTGCTGCTGCTAAGTCCCTCTAGTTGTGTCCGACTGTGCAACCCCATAGACGGCAGCCCACCAGGCTCCCCTGTCCCTGGGATTCTCCAGGCAAGAACACTGGAGTGGGTTGCCATTTCCTTCTCCAATGCATGAAAGTGAAAAGTGAAAGTGAAGTCGATCAGCCATGTCCGACTCTCAGGGACCCCATGGACTGTAGCCCACCAGGCTCCTCCGCCCATGGGATTTTCCAGCCAAGAGTACTGGAGTGGGGTGCCATCACCTTTTCCGATTTTTTTTTTTTCCTCTAGGATTAGTAAAATGCTTCTTCCTGGGCAGGTGCCAGTGTGCCCACCCTCATTTTTTATGGGATGAATGTGTTGAGAAGACTGTGAACAGTGTGAAAATTAATAAAGGGAAACTGATAGTACAATCCCAGCATCAAGAGGCATACTGGGCATTTCTGGCAGAAAGTGACAATACTGCTGCAAACAGAAAGCAAAAAAGATCTTCTCCTTGTTTGGCAACAGCTCAGCCAGTGAGAGACTAACAACTCAACCAATGGCAAGCCATTATGCTTCCAACTCCTAGTATCTTCCAGTGAATTTTTTTGTTTATAACAGCCCCACCCAACTTTCCCTTCTCCTCTATAAAAAGAGTCCCTTCTCCTTTACCGGAGTACGACTTGTAAATAGCTTGCTGAAGTTGCATAGCCTGAATTGCAGTTCTTTGCTGCTCCAAAATAAACCGGTTTTGCTAGTAAAAAAAGTGACCATTTTACTGTTTTAGGTTAACTTACATGGAGGTTTCACTGAGATCCAGAGAAGATCTTCCAACAACTCCAAGGCTGGTGAGCAAACAAGTGCCGCAACTCAAGGAACCCACTGGGCTCACTACTTTCTTGCCAGCCTGGCAGTTTGAGGGTAAGTTTTCCTCCTGGATCCGAGCTCCGCTCTTTCTGCAGCTCTCCAGGCTTTATTTGGGGGCTTCCCTAGTAGTTTCAGACGGTAAAGCATCCGCCTGTAATGCAGGATCCCCGGGTTCGATCCCCAGGTCAGGAAGACCCCCTGGAGAAGAAAATGGCAACCCACTCCAGTATTCTTGCCTGGAAAATCCCTATGGACAGAGGAGTGTGGCGGGCTACAGTCCATGCGGTAGCAGAGTTGGACACAACTGAGCGACTAACACACAGGCTTTATTTGGAATCAGTTTGAAGGCACCATCCTTTTTTATTAAGGCCTTGTTTGTCTGTGCATACTCAGTTAGCCCTTAGGCCTCACTCCATGTTGAAATCAGACTGTTCCTAACTGTGCTAGCTTCCAGTCCAACTACTTTTAGAACCAGGCTTTTCCTATTGAAACTGTGCTGATATTTGGCCTGGGGGCTGTTTAAGAATGATTCTTTTGCTCCAGAGAAAAAGCCCTGAAAAATGGGATCCTAGTTATACAAAAATGTTTTGACGGTGTTCCCCTTTTCAGGGACCTGAGGCAATTTTATGTTAAAAGAAAAAAAAAACCTACTGTCTCTCCTTGTAAGCATTTTTAACTAAATGGACCAACTGAAACAGATGTAATTTAGAACATCAGTGACCAACGTAGGAAACTTTTGAACTCCCCAGATTTCCTTTCTTAAAATTGTTCAAAGTAACTGAGGCAAACATTAAAGACAAAACAGTTTCTGAGGCCTTTTTTCCCCTGCCCTCTCTTCTTCGTCTGTGGATGCTGGCTCCCCAATGCTCCCTTGCTCTGAACCTATCGGAACATGCTCCTTAAAGTCAATCTTCTGAGGATTGAAATAAATCCCAGATTACCTATGTTCCCTGGACCAATTGTGAGCCATAGTTAAAGCGTTTCCTAAAGTAACTGAGGATCCCCCATAGGTTTGCTGGAGATTTTAATACAGTTTTTCAAACCTGCCAGTCTGGTTGCTCAGATTGATATCAATCCATGTGCTTGTTGGTGAGTGTCAAGTAAGCACTGGATGAAAGTAGCCCCATGGGAACATTCTGGAAGGGTTTTAGTAGAGCAAAACCCTACCTTTTGGCAAGAGGCTAGAACACTCATTGAAAACCTCCACTGAGCAATGACAGTAGCTTTTCCTAAGCCTGTTGACTGGAACGAGATGCAGCCTTACACACAAAAATCTGATGATTATTCTGTTCATGATTAGTCTAACCGACTTAAGGTTAATTTTTTAAAATATATGTATTTTATTGACATATAGTTGACTTACAGTGTTTCAGGTGCACAACAAGGTTGTTCAGTGATACAAATACACATATTATTTTTGAAATTATTTTCCATCATGTGTTATTACAAGATATTGACTATAGTTCACTATGCTACATAGTAAACCTTTGTTGCATATCTATTTTTTAATTAAAAATCTAGCATTCTATTCATACTAAGTCAAACAAGTGGAATCAAAATGTCATAAATTTTTCAGTTAGGCAAAAATGTGTAAGTTTTCTAAAGTATATATAATACATATTTGTATATGTATACAAAAGCTTTTCTACTACACTTGATAAAGGCTTGAGAAAGAACGTCAAAAAAAAAAGAGATGGAGATATTGGAGAACATAAACTAGATGAAATGGGAACACTGAATATGAAATAGAAAAAGTGAAACAAACTAGATACAAGTAAAAGATCATCATATAGCCCAGTTGTTTTTAAACAGTGACTGCCCATTAGAAGCATTTCTGGTGCTCTGGAGGGAAAAAGCAATCTCTGAGCATTTGTATGATTTCAGGTTATTTTTAAAGAAATATTCAACTTCCTTCGGATGTTGAGTCCCCTTGGGTAACTGTTACTTCCATGTTTATTAATGGACTGGACTGGGATCTTTTTATTTTAGTTAAAAGCATGAGAATGGAATGGGAAACTGTGTCCACTCTTAGATTCATTTGGTAAATCAGATTACTTGCTTCCTAAATGAGCCACCAGAAAGAAAGGCCTCTAAAATTCTTAATCTTCAGCTCCAGCAAGTGAAGGTCCCTAAACAGATCCAAAACCTTCTAGTTTCTGGTATTGCAGAGAATCAGGGTATCAGAAAAAAGATTTTTACCCATTTAAGCATTTCAGGAGCTTTCAGTCTTCTCATCACGTCTCTCATCAGCCTTTCCAGTATCCTTCTAATGCCCAGTGAGAGGGCTCCAAGAACTACAGGGGCTTTTCCCAATCCTCCCTGTTGATCAGCTCGACAATCCCACTGCTGGGCATACACACCGAGGAAACCAGAATTGAAAGAGACACATGTACCCCAATGTTCATCACAGCACTGTTTATAATAGCCAGGACATGGAAGCAACCTAGATGTCCATCAGCAGATGAATGGATAAGAAAGCTGTGGTACATATACACAATGGAGTATTACTCAGCCATTAAAAAGAATACATTTGAATCAGTTCTAATGAATCAGTTCTAATGAGGTGGATGAAACTGGAGCCTATTATACAGAGTGAAGTAAGCCAGAAAGAAAAACACCAATACAGTATGCTAACACATATATATGGAATTTAGAAAGATGGTAACGATAACCCTGTATGCGAGACAGCAAAATGCGAGACACAGATGTATAGAACAGTCTTTTGGACTCTGTGGGAGAGGGAGAGGGTGGGTTGATTTGGGAGAATGGCATTGAAACATGTATAATATCATATAAGAAACGAATCGCCAGTCCAGGTTCAATGCAGGATACAGGATGCTTGGGGCTGGTGCACTGGGATGACCCAGAGGGATGGTATGGGGAGGGAGGTGGGAGTGGGGTTCAGGATTGGGAACACATGTACACCCGTGGCGGATTCATGTTGATGTATGGCAAAACCAATACAATATTGTAAAGTAATTAGCCTCCAATTAAATAAATCTAAATTAAAAAAAAAAAGAAAAGAAAGAAACATCTCTCCAGATTAGGAAGGAATTTCTGTCCTTACTGAGAGCAGAGCCACACTCTTGGAGCTCAGCCCCACTGCAGAGAACTAATACAGTTCAGATAGGGGATCTCTAATAACCTTCATCAGGCTCCTGTCTCCAAGCCTTCTCCCTTTTGTTTGGGCCTTTTGAGAGATACACACCCATTCTCTTAGCTCCTCCAACTCCATTCATTATTAGGTTAAGGCTTCTTGGAAGAGTATTATACCAGAATTTCTTCCTCCCAAAAGGTGGAAATAATTCTAGAATTTGACACTAGCCATCAAAATAGCCAGCCAGGTAAATGAAAAGACCTTTTGACATCTTTTATTTGTTCTGTGTCTAACACTACAGGGGCTGATTCTGGAAATACCAATTGTTTGTCCCTGATCAATCAACTACCACCCTCCTTAAGGGCCAAATCTCAAACTGATACTGGCAAAATTCACAATGTACCTCCATTAAGATTCAAATAGATCCCTCTAAACTCTCCAGAATTAATCAATAGTCTATAAGTAAAAAAGCCCTTCAAGGTGTAAAGCCCATAATAGAAGATTTCAAGGCTCATGGTCTCATTATCCATTGCAGTAGTCCCTGTAATACCCCTATTTTACCCGAGGGGTAAAACCCAGGTGCTGAAGATGGCTTGTCCAGGACCTCCAAGCATCAAACACTGCTATCTCTCAACACCCAGTTATTCCTAACCCCCACATGCTACTGACGTCTGTTCCCTGTGGAAGCAAGTTTTTCACTGCGATTGATCTATGCATGTATTTTTCAGTACTCCAGTTGATAAAACTAACCGGTAATCTTTTTGCCTTCACCTGGAATGGACAACAGTACACCTGTACAGTGATGCCCCAGGGTTTCACAGAAAGTCCTTACTTTTCACATTTCTTCAAAGCTGATTTAGATGATATAAAGTTTTCTACAGATTCTCCTTTGTTAAAATACATAGATGACTTGCTCTTGTGCTCTCCTTCTCAAACCTCCTCACAGGAAGACAGCATTCACTTGCTAAAACTTTGAAACATAAAGTCTCCAAAGAAAAACTGCACTTTGCTCAATTTCAGCTTTGATATCTAGATCACTTGATCTCAGAACAGGGACTATGTTTAGATCCAGATAGGCTCCATAATGGCTTCCTAGGTGGCACTGCTGATAAAGAACCCACCTGCAAATGCAGGAGATGGAAGAGATGTGAAGTTCCATCCCTGGGTTGAGAAGGTCCCCTGGAGGAGGGCATGGCAACCCACTCCAGTATTCTTCCCATGGACAGAGGAGCTTGGCAGGCTACAGCCCATAGAGTTGCGAAGAGTCAAACAAGACTGAAGTGACTTACACTTGCACAACAGGCTCCATGACATCCTAAACTTCCCCAAATCAAAAACTAAGCACCAGTTATGAGGCTTTCTCAGCTCTCTAGTTACTATTGAAATCAGATTCCAAATTTCTCTCTATGGCTCAGCCCTTACGTGATTTATTAAAAACCGGTAAAGTTGACTCCGTTAATTGGACAGGTCAAGATGATACAGCTTTTGAAGACTTAAAGAAAATCTTAATGAGACCACCTGCACTTGAACATCCTAATCACCAGCTTCCCATTTTCCTCTTTGTGTATGAGAAGGCAGGGACTGTCCTCAGACCACTCACCCAAAAACATGGGGACCATCATCGACCTGCAGGGTTTTGTAGCCAACAGCTGGACCCTGCGGTGCAGGAATACCTCCCCCCGACCTCCACCCATGTCTCAGCCATTCCTGCCACTGCCCTCTGCTTAAGGCCACTGAAGAGATAACCATGGGATTCCATTCAACCACGTTTGTACCCTAGGTAGTGGAAGCCCTCCTGAATTCTCATCCACTCAACACTTTTCAGTCAGTTGCCTCACCTCGTATGAAATCCTTTTGCTGACTGCTCCCCACATAACCCTTTCACATTTACTAACTTCAGCCCAGCTGCTCTTCTCCCCTCCTTCACCACGAAACCCCTGCACTACCTGACCCTCACAGGTCACTCTTTGACTCCACATAATCATTTAGAGGAGATACCTCTAATCACTGCAGATTTTTCATGGTTTACTGATGGTCCTTATTTAAAGGGAGAAAATGGTAAATACTGTGCTGTATATGCTATTACAACTCCTTTTGATATTGTTGAAGCAACACCTTTGTTCATTGTTCACTGGCTAAATCCTGTCTGACTTTTTGTCACCCCATGGACTACAGTATGCCAGGCTTCCCTGTCTTTCACTGTCTCCCAGAGTTTGCTCAAACACATGTCCATTGAGTCAGTGATGCGATCCAACCATCTCATCCTCTCTTGCCCTCTTCTCCTCCTGCCCCCAATCTTTCCCAGCAACAGGGTCTTTGCATTAGGTGGCCAAAGTACTGGAGCTTCAGCATCAGTCCTTCCAGGGAATATTCAGGGTTGATTTCCTTTAGGATTGACTGGTTTGATCCCCTTGGAACATCTTTACCTATGGCTTAATTACCCTACAGGTTGAACTATATGTTCTCATGGAGGCTTCAAAGTTTAGCCAAGGCAAAACTGCTTACATTTATACTGACAGTATGCCTTTGGAGCAGCCTATGACTTTGAGATAACATGTGACCCCCTGGACTATAGCCTGCCAGGTTCTCCTGTCCTTAGGATTTTCCAGGCAAGAATCCTGGAGTGGGTTGCCATTCCCTCCTCCAGGGGATCTTCCCAACCCAGGGATCAATCCTCCGTCTCCCATTTACCACTGAGTCACTGCGCAAGTCCCCACAGCTGATAAAAAGAGATATATTTTAATATTGTGTGTGTTAGTCACTCAGTTGTGTCCGACTCTTTGCAACCCCATCAACTACAGCTCGATAGGCTCCTCTGTCCATGGGATTCTCCAGGCAAGAATACTAGAGTGGGTTGCCATTTCCTTCTCCAGGGGATCTTCCCGACCCAAGGATCAAATGCAGGTCTCCTGCACTGAAGGCAGATTCTTTACCATTTGAGCTGCCCGAGGAGCTCAGAAAAACAAAAATCTAAGTACATCAGCTACTGGAATACTGGAGTGGGTTGCCATGCCTTCATTGAGGGGATCTTCCCAACTCAGGGATCAAACCCAGGTCCCCTGCACTGCAGGCAGATTCTTTAGCAGCTGAGCCACCAGGGAATCCCAAGAATACTGGAGTGGGTAGCCTATCCTTTCTTCAGGGGATCTTCTCAACCCAGGAATCAAACCAGGGTCTCCTGCATTGCCTGCAGATTCTTTACCAGCTGAGCTACTATGAAGAACATTGCTCTACCAGAGCATTGTTATTTTTAATGGAAGCAATTAAGCCTTTATTATAAAATCTTCTTCATAGTGTGCTCTTGGGAGATGAAGACCTTAAGTATCACACCTTTCAACCTAGAGATTTCATCTATTGGAAAAGACACCTCAAGAAGGACTCTCTTCAGCCTCCCTGGAAAGGCCCCAGCTGCTGCTAACCTCCCCTTGTGCTGCCAGACTCCAGAGAAGAGACTCTTGGATTCATGTGACGCATCTAAAGAAAGCACCAGACCCTGACTGGACCTGCACACCATCTGGTGACCTGAAGGTAAAGATTTCCTGGAATTGAAGCAGATGACATGCAATGAGGCGGCTTGCCCCAGATGTCTAGACAAGGCCTGTTAGAAGGTTCAATATTCACAGATGTGACTGTCTTTCATCTAGACTATAAAACTGACCCTGGATTCTTAGCCAGTTGAGTCTCTACATTTGCAACCTATAATCTGTACCACTGATGAAACATCTGATTCCAAAGATTTTCTTGGAGATAACAATACTGTCTAATTACTCCATGTTTATTCCTACACTGTGTCATTCCAAAGTTCTTGTTAATTCCTTCAGTTTTGAGCATAACTTTGCTTCCCAGTTGGCACTAGTGATAAAGAACTCACCTGCCAATGCAGGAGACAAAAGAGATTCGGGTTCAATCCCTGGGTGGGGAGGATCCCCTGGAGGAGGGCAGGGCAACCCACTCTAGTATTCTTGCCAGGAGAATCCCATGATCAGAGGAGCCTTGTGGGCTACAGTCCATAGGATCACAAGAGTTGGACACAACTGAAGTGACATAGCAACAAATTGCTGTATTCACTCTTATAAGATACAGACTTTTAGATAGGAAATTCCTGAGAGGTCTCCTCCTGGCCACCCATCCCCCTTGATACTTAAATGTGACCACAGTGGGTATCCAATATGTGCACTTTCCCTCTGACATAGGACAAGACACTCAGGAAAGGTCCTTCCTGGCATCCAGGGACAAAAGGTGATTGAATGCTAGTTAAAAAAACAAAAAACCCTGAGTCTTGATCAGGGATGCTCTTGGAGAAAGATCTTGATCAAAAGGGAGAAATGTGAAAATTAATCAAGGGAAACCTTATTAAAATGGACTGGGGAGGACAGAAAGGGGAGTACTTGACAGTCAATACACATCCCAACAGGAAGAATCAATACAGATCTCCAGCAGGAAGTAACGCTACTAGCGCCAGCAGAGGGAAGAAAATTTTTCTCCTTTCCTGGCAACAGCTTAGCCGATGGGAGACTGTCACAACTCAGCCATTGAAAAGTCACCATATTTGGAACTCCCAGTTTCCTCCAGCAAGCTTTATAACTGTCCCTCCTGACTTCCATGTCTCTTCTATAAAAGAATTCCCTCTCCTTTGCTTGGGCTTCCCTTGTGGCTCAGCTGGTAAAGAATCTGCCTGCAATGCAGGAGATCTGGGTTCTGGCTTGGGACGATGCCCTGGAGAAGGGAATGGCTATCCACTCCAGTATTCTGGCCTGGAGAATTCCATGGACTGTATAGTCCATGAGGTCACAGTCTGACACGACTGAGGGACTTTCACTTCACTTTCTCCTTTGCTTAAGAAAATTTACAAGTGTTTCACCAGTTGTATGTCCCAAATTGCAATTCTTTGCCAGTGTTAGTGTTAGTCTCTCAGTTGTGTCTGACTCTTTGTGACTCCATGGACTGTACCCCACCAGGCTCCTCTGTCCATGGACTGTTCCAGGCAAGAATACTGGAGTGGGTTGCCATGCCCTCCTGCAGAGGATCTTCCCGACCAAGGGATCGAACTTGGGTCTCCCACATTGCAGGCAAATTGTTTACTGTCCAAGCCACCAGAGAAGCAGTTCCTTGCCACTCCCAAATAAATCTCTTCTGCTGGTAAAATATCCGGCTGTTTTATTGTTTTACGTTAACAACTGCTTTTTTGGCCAAAGTCACAGTGGAAAATGAGAAGTCTCCCCAGTGTCCCTACATGTGGGAGGAGACTATTCCCTCCCCCCACCGTAAGCAGATAAGGCCTGAGTGATAGTGGCTACAGGCCCACCCCACCCCACACTCTGAGGGAATCCCCTTAGACAGCTGGATAACCACGACCCCCCCAGGCAAGATTCAGGCCAAGGTGGTGACACCACTCTAATTTTCCCAAACCCCTGTGCAATTCAGGGCTTCCTTGGTGACTCATTGGTAAAGAATCTGCAATGCAGGAGATCTGGGTTCGATTCTTGGGTCGGAAAGATTCTCTGGAGAAGGAAATGGCTACCCACTCCAATATTCTTGAGTGGAGAATCCCATGGACAGAACCTGGCAGGCTATAGTCCACGGGGTCACAAAGGAGAGTCAGACATGACTAAGCAACTAAACTAGAACAAAAGGGCTAATGATGCTGTGGAGCACTTCTCGACCAGCCTTGTGCTCAATGCTTTACTTGTGCCCACTCAGTCCTCCCAGCCCTTTTGAGGTCAGGACAGCTACTACCTCCATTTGGGGCAGTGAGAGGGATTACTTTCCCAGGACAGGGAAGCCTGGTGCGCTGCAGTCCATGGGGTCACAAAGAGTTGGACATGACTTAGCAATTAGACAACAATCTTCCCAGATAATCATTGAAGACCACAACTAAAACACAAGCAATCTTATATCTTCACCCTCAATCTGCTTTTCAGTTTCTGGGCATTTCAGAGTGATCTGAAGCCCAAGCCAGAACTGTCCGGGGGTGGGGGTGGGGTGGGGAACCTCCTTAAGGGGATATTTATCACATTCGTTTTCCAGGCTAAAGTGAACAATTTGGGGAGAGGAAGTTTGTTATCTCGGGACTAGCCCATTACTTAAGTTGTGAGCTAGTCTGTGGATGCAATAAAGATTTTATATTCTAACGGTGAATTCACAGCATTAAAATATCACTGAAACCTTTTGCAGAGCTTACAGACAACAGCATGGTCTTGGCAAAATCTTACAGTTCATCAGGCCCACCAACTAAAAATTAAGCCATTAATTTTTAATGGGGGGATGGAGCCTCTTAAAAAATTAGTCCCTGAAGACTTTATCGATATTTTTGCACTCTTTCAAATGTGCATAACATGTGACCACTTTATTGTGAGGGTCTACCGTATACTAACGTGTGTGCTGCTAAGTCGTTTCCGTGGTATCTGACTCTGTGCGACCCCATAGACGGCAGCCCACCAGGCTCCCCCATCCCTGGGATTCTCCAGGCAAGAACGCTGGAGTGGGTTGCCATTTCCTTCTCCAATGCATGAAAGTGAAAAAATAAAGTGAAGTTGCTCAGTCGTGTCCGACTCCTAGCGACCCCATGGACTGCAGCCCACCAGGCCCCTCCGTCCATGGGATTTTCCAGGCAAGAGTACTGGAGTGGGTTGCCATTGCCTTCTCCGCTAATGTGTGTACTCAATCGCTAAGTCGTGTCCGTTTGCAACCCCATAGACTGTAGCCCGTCAGACTCCTCTGTCCCTGGGATTTCCCAGGCAAGAATATTGGAGTGGGTTGCCATTTCCTTCTCTGGGGGATCTTCCTGACCCAAATCCATGTCTCCTGCGTTTCCTGCATTGGCAGGTGGATTCTTTACCACTGAGCCACCTGGGAAGCCCACCGTGTACTAGAAGGGGGCTCAGATGTTTCCTGGCCTGGGTTCCTGGGGATCTGTGGGGTCCACCTTCCTGGTCAGAGCTCATGACCAGTGTTGCTCCCCACAGGCCTGTGTGTGCACCTCACCCCCCGCAACCATGGCCCTGGTCAGCATCAACCAGCTGCCCGAGAACATCCTGCTGGAGGTGTTCATGCACGTGCCCGCCCGCCAGCTGCTGCGGAACTGCCGCCCCGTATGCTGCCTCTGGCGTGACCTCATTGACCTCGTGTCCCTCTGGAAGCGCAAGTGCCTGCGGGAGGGCTATGTCACCGAGGACTGGGACCAGCCTGTGTCCGACTGGAAGGTCTTCTACTTTCTGTGCAGTCTCCGCAGGAACCTGCTTCGAAACCCGTGTGCCGAAGGTGAGCAGGGGCTGCTTCCCTCCCTTTCCTGAACCTCAGGACCTTTGCACTTGCTGTTCCCACACTACCTGGACTGTTCCCTCACCCCCCTGCCCCAACACTCACGCTCCCTTGGTCCTTCTCATCCATCAGATCTCAGTTCAGAGATGTGCCCTGATCCTGCATCTGAAAACAGTGTCCCCCACCTCTGTCACATCGCCCCATTTCCTTCCTTCATTGCACTGATCATAACCTAGAATTACTCAATCTCTCGTTTTTTTTTTTTCCCCTCTGCTACAAATTTCAAGTTCCTGGGGCCTGACAGATCTTGCCACTTGGCACCCTGTGCCCACATAGCAAGTGCTCAGGACACATTGGTTGAATGAATGAGCATACACCCGGCCCCCCTTCCCATCTAGTTCAGTCTTTGCTGCCTAAGGGCTATGTGCAAGCTGGCTATGTACCTGGTCTGAGTCATTATCTTCCTGTCACCTCATGATACAGAGGACGAATTTTGAGAGGTGACTACGATCACGTGGTTTGAGGCTCCAGTTTTGCTTATGTTCTCTTATATTTGCCAGGGTTTGTTTATTTTTTTCCCCTTTGTTAGCACCTTCATTTCATATCAGGCATCATGCTTCCTGCTGGGATATAGCAGCAACTGATTAAGAGGCCTAGTCTGTATGCTTAGAACCCTTTTCATGCTTGTTTTCTCTCTCTGTTCTCACGAGCATCATGTAGGTTAGCCAAAGAAAAAAGGCAGGGTCCATTTTATAGATGGGGAGTATGAGGCCCCCCCAAGATGAGTGTCTTGCCCAAAGATCTAGAACTGCCCAGCTTCTGGAGTCTGGTCCTGACTACTAAAGTTCCTCAGCCCCATAGACAGCGCCCCACTCAGTCTCCTGGCCTGCCCCCAATTCTGCTCAGAAGCTGCCTAGCAGGTCCAGGCCACCAGCTTGGCTCATCCAGCCCTGCAGAGCTGGCCACCCAGCCTTGCTCAGCTCTCCCAGTGGGCCTGCCCTGGGTAGTAGCCCAGCTCCTGGATTTCTGAATTCTTCCGGTTCTCTGCTGGGGGGCCCCCAGGGAACCTGGGGAATAGATGTGGGCTCCTAGTAGAGGGAGTAGTGTAGTAGTGTTAGTCGCTCAGTCGTGTCCAACTCTTTGCGACCCTGTGGACTATAGCTCCCCAGGCTCCTCTGTCCATGGGATTCTCCAGGCAAGAATACTGGAGTGGGTTGCCATTCCCTTCTCCAGAGAATCTTCCTGACCCAGGGATTGAACCCAGGTCTCCTGCACTGTAGGCAGATTCTTTACCATATGAGCTCCAGGGAAGTCCTAGTAGAGGGAACAAAGGAATAATTTGGAAAAGCTCCCCTGGTGATTGTTCTGGAAAGCCTGGAGAGGAATCACTGTTTCGGGGGAGACAGAAAGGACAGCCTTATGCCTCCAAACCTACTCTGCCAACCTGGTGGGGAACCTGTCCACAAATACACAGTTACTACACAGCACCAACCCAGAGGATGCCCGGACCCCGAGTCCTCCGTCCTGCCCAGGGCAGCAGGTTCCCACCACCCACCAGCAAACCCCCCTTGGATCTCAGTTCCGTAGTTGACCTCCCAGACGTTGACTTCAGGGGGACTGCCAGAAAGTGGTCTGAGGTGGGATGAACTCACCTCTAACCGTTCAGAACAGAATTACCCTCACGGGCCCTGCGTCATTCAGTGGTTTGAGAACTGAAACTTGGGTATTTCCCAGAGCCCCGCTGGCAATATGGAAGTGAGGAAAGTTTGGTTTAGAATTTCTGCTTATACTGTTTTTTTATTTTTTGCCACCAGCTTCACGTCAGGAATTTAGCCGGTCAGAAACAAAGTGGGAAAGTGGGAGGGGAGGGTCCCAGATCAGAGCTGATGTGATGAGCACAGGTCGGAATGTGGAGCAGTGGGGGGTGGGTCTTTGCAGGGTGGCTTCAAAGTGGCGTGGGGGGCATGCCTTGAGATCTGAGCCTCCCCAACTCCTGCCCCGCCTCCCAAGACCAAGTGGAGAGGGCCAGACTGAGCATTCACACAAGGGATCTCCCTGGGGCTTCTGTTTTTTCCTAGAGGATATGAAATCCTGGAAAATCGACTCCAATGGAGGGGACCAGTGGAAGGTGGAGAGCCTCCCCGGAGCACACGGCACAGGCTTTCCTGACTCCAAAGTCAAGAAGTACTTTGTCACGTCCTATGAGTAAGACAGAATGAGTCGAGAAGCTGTGTGGAAGGAGGAGGGTCCAGACACCTGCCAAATCCCAAGGCCTAAGTGAGGGCCTGCCCATGAAGCTCCAGGGAGAGGGTTCCCAAAACCAGCTCAGGGTCTACTGCTGCCTAGAGCAGGAGTCAACTCAGCAGCCACGTTAAGAGACAGCAGGGGTGGAGAGCAGATTGAGGAGGCAGGGAGCCTGTTTTGGTGGTGAGGCTAAGTCAAGGGAGATACAGGCTGTCCCCAGTCTAGGGACCTGAGTTTACAGGTGCCCTCCTTAGGGTGCTGGGAGACTGGGCCTAAGGACTGGGATGGATGCAGCCCAACACAAGTGGGTCAGGCTCCCCGCATGTTCCCCACGGGGCTGCCAGGAAGCAGGAGCCAGAGTCCACAGCAGCAGTGACTGGCCCGCAGTGATCGAGCGGGGACTGCTGGGTCCCTTGAACTACCCCCCTGGGTCCAGGCCATGCCTGCAAACATATGCCTTTCCCTTTGCTCCCCAGCATGTGTCTCAAGTCCCAGATAATAGACCTCAAAGCTGAGGGCTACTGGGAGGAGCTACTGGACAAGTTCCGGCCGGACATCGTGGTTAAGGACTGGTGAGTGGGGGCCCCCACCTGAGTCCCACACTCCGCAGCCCTCCCTCTTTTCTTCCTGAGATCCCCTGTAGGGAGTGCCTGCTGAACCCGGCAGTGTCCTGGGGCACGGGCTGCCCTCCTTCCTGCTGACAGAGCCAGCACTTACTCATTCAACACCTGCCTCCCACCACCACCACTGCCCTGCACCAGTAGATTTTAACCCCAGTTTACAGATGGGGAGACTGAGGCCTACAGATGTGTTGTCACAAACAGGCATGGGAGCAAAAGATACCAGAACCCAGCCTCCTTGGACCTCACAGATACTCACATGCCTCCTTGCCTGTCTGCTACCCCTGCCCCTTTAACCGTTCATCCCACGACTCTATCCCAAGCTCCTGTTCTGTGCCCAGTGCTTTGCAACACTCTGGCCTGGCTCAGGGCAGAAGCTGAGCCCCAGTGCCAACCAGGCCCACCACTCTGAGGGTAGAGGGTGGGGTTTGAGGTGTGCAGAGCTACAGAGGTTTCGGAGGATACAGTGGGGCTGACCAGAGGCTGAGCTCTGTGTCAGCCCCATCACACAAGCCCTCCCTCCCAAACCTCCATTAAAATGTACAGGTGACACACATCTGACAGCCCAGGCCTTTATCTCTGTAGAGAGCCTGTTGCTTTTTAGGTTGAAAAAAAAAAGATTACATTGAAATCTCCACTGGAACACCCAAGAAGGTTGTTGCCCCTTTTCTCAGATGGGCTCATTGAGGCCCAGAGCAGACTGTACTCCAACGGGCACAGTGGGGCACAGGGAGCACTGCAGCCACCTGGGCCTCATGGGCAGAGCAGGGCAATGAAACTCGGGGCCCCAGTTAATGGGCCTGCTGGTTGCCTACTTCCAGGGCCACCTGTCTTGGGGTCCCTAGTCCTGAGCCCCGCCCTCCCACAGGTTCGCCCCTAGAGCAGATTGTGGCTGCACCTACCAGATCCGAGTACAATTGGCCTCGGCCGACTACCTCGTCCTGGCCTCCTTCGAGCCCCCGCCCGTGACCATCCACCAGTGGAACGATGCCAAGTGGACAGAGGTGAGGCCTCACCTGCTTGCCCCTCGCCACCTGCTTCTCCCAAGGCCAGGATGGCAGGAAATCAGGGGCAGCCCCAGGGCCCAGAATGCCCCAGTCCACTGCCTGGAGCTCCTGCCTTCTGGCCGGGAGGCTCTCCCTTGCAGGACCTGGCTCCACCCTTCCCTTCCTCAGCTCAGCCATCATCACTTCTCCAGTCCTAGTGATTGCTCTCTCTCCCCTCCCCCCAGGTTTCCCACACCTTCTCGGATTACCCTCCAGGAGTCCGCCACATCTTCTTTCAGCACGGGGGCAAGGACACCCAGTTCTGGGCAGGCTGGTATGGGCCCCGTGTCACCAACAGCAGCGTTGTCATCAGCCACAGGGTGACCAGGAACCCGCCCCACGCCATGGCGCAGCCCTAGACCTTGCCGGGGCCAGAGGAGGCACCCCACCTTCCCTCCACACTCCATCTCCATAAGCCATCTCTGACTGTCCTCTGACAGCCATCCATCCGTCCTCTGCCTGGGCTAGCCGAGTGCCAAAGGTCCCTTGCAGGCAAGAGCTGAGCCTGTAGGGGGCAGCCCCAGCCCTGACCTGGGCTTACTGTCACATAGCTCTGACTTTTTGTTGTAATAAACGTTTTCAGCAGAACTCGCCTGGGACTGGGGCCAGGGGTGGGGCTACAAGGTCCTTGGCACTTGGGCAGAGAAGCAGCCCCTTCCCTCCAGATAGTGACAGTGCGGCTCAGCCCTGGGAGCGCTTTATTGAAACAACTCACAGCACAGTGTTTGAGACAGACAGCATTGGCCGGCCAAATCCCAGAAGGCTGAGAAACTGAGGTCCCAGCATTCTTCCCTGCCCTCCTGGCGGAGAAGGGAGCGATTCCTCCACGAAGGCAACCAGGCCTGAGCAGCGCAGGGCTGGAGGCAGGGGTGGTCCATACACAGAGACAATAAGAGCACTTGGAATCAGGGTGGCCCTGCAGCACGGCCCAAGGCTGGGCCCCCAAAGTCCGACAGTCGTGGCTTTCCTGGGGGGTACTGGGGAGGGCAGGTGCACCCTCAGCTGCTTTTATGCGCCCGCTCTTCTACGTAGAGCTGCATCTGATAGACAGGAATAGACACCATAGTCAGACAGACAACCAGGGCACCTTCTTTGGGGAACCCATGGGGTCTCTGCCCAGGGTGGGGCTGTGTGGCCACTGCCAGGGGTTAAGAGAAGAAAGGATTGGGAGCCTTATGCCAGGCATGCCCTGTCGTTTCCCCTGAGCCTTTGTCCACAAGCCATCTGGTGAGGCCTCAGCACAGGGGCCCCAAGCGGCTCACCTTTAAGATGTCTGATGTCATGGTCTTTAGAGGTATCAGTCGGGGGTCGTGCATGTGGACATCCTGCTCGTCTGCCAGGATCCAGGGGAAGTCCTGGGGAGGGGACCAAGGGAAGGGTAGCAGGGGGCTGGCTCATTGCCCATCTTCACTTTGCTCCCCACTCCCCTTCCAGAACTGGCATCCTCAGACATCAGGAAGCATCAGAGCCACCAGAGAATTGCTGTGGTGCAGAGTCCCAGGTTCCCCCACCAGAAAGGCCTAGTCTGTAGATCTGAGCTGGCCTGGGAGCCCCAGTGACTCAACATGCCCCAAACACCAGTTTGGAAACTGGATCAAGGCTCCCCTCCTCTCAGCGCTGAGTGCCCAGGTGGGGCGCTGACAAGGTGGTGACCACAGAGCTGATGCAGGAGAGCTACTGATGCCGGGCGCTGCCATAAGCAGTGTGATGAGTACCCGGCCAAGGCAACACCCCTTCTCACACAGAACTCTGATTCTCAGCGCCTCCCGACTGTCTCCTGCCCACCATCCTACACCAGTCCCATCTCTCACCTTGATGACCTGGATCTTCTCCATGTTGCGAGTGGCGGCTTCTCTCGTGTGCACTAAGACAGTGAAGGTACAGCCTAAAAAGGCCAGAGTTCGGTCAAGCCTCGGCCACCCCATGCCTGCCACTGGACACAGCCTTTTCCCACACAGCCTAACTGGCACGGCAGCCCCACAGAGTGTGAACCCAGTGCTCAGACAAGACACTCAACAGGGAGACTTAACCCCAGGTGGAGTCAATCAGGGAGGCCTCCTCAAGTAGGAGGGTTCTTAAGAGGGGTTCTACAAGGCAGGAAGGAAGAGAGGAGGCTTGGTGCAGCCAAGCAGGGACCCAAGGACACAGGCCAACACGGAGCCATGGAAATGCCCAGGGAAGGGGTGGGGACGAGCACACCTGGGGGGTTGTGGTCCAGAACAGCATCACACACACTGATCTTCAGGATGAAGGCTCGGAGCAGCTGTTCCACGTGAGACAGCAGGGAGTCGGAGCTGGGAAGGAGAGAGGAGGAGGTTCTCCCAGCACATGGGCATCCCCCCTCCCTCTGGCAGGCAATCAACCCTGGAAGCAGCCCTGGGGGTAGAGGGCCTGGCGCTTCTGAGGGCCTGCCTACTTGATTCCACATGGTTAAAATCCTCTGGGGAGTTTAAAACCAAAGCCTTGTCCCATCCCAGGCTAATTAAGTCAGAACCGGTTGGTGGTGAGCATAAGGAACCCTAGTAGGTGGTTCTAATGTGCAACCCAGTCTAAGAACCAGGACACCAGGCCAGGAAGGGACAGGGCTTGCTTGAGGCCACACAGCAAGTAGGGACAGATTCTAGTGCCCTGACCTTACCACAGGAAGCTGGCAGCTGACCAGCCCAACACAGCCACCCAAGGTCAACTTCTAGTTGACTATGGACTGGATGCTTGACTGGGAAGTCAGGAAACTGGGTCTGTGTCCTGGCTCTGGGTGACCAGGTCAAGATCATCTGAGAACCAGGACACAGTTGATTGATTTCTGCATCTATAAAATGAGGTTGGGACCAGCCATTTGCCAATGCCGTGATTTTCCAGGTGTGATACAGGAGGGATTTCTGTGTAACCTGTGTGACGTCCACAGAGACTGCTGGGTGGCCAGCTGTGCCTCGGCCACTAACAGGCCTCATTAGGGTGGCACACCTCACCACGTGTCCTCGCGGGCCTTTAGCAAGGCATTCAGGGGTTGCCTTAAAGGGGTTAGAGTAGGGGTATTGCTAGGGAGCCTGTGGATGGGGAGCAAGGCAGCGCACCTGATGGACAGCAGCGGGGGCTGGGTGATTTCAAAGACGAATTTCTCCACTGGGCGGTGCTCCTTGTCCAAAATTACTACCACCACTTTCTCCACGTCATTCTGCAAGGACAAGAACCCCCTCCTCCAGAGCTGGGTCCCTGCCTCCCCTTTCCCCCGCCCACTCCACTCCCTGCCACCTGCTCCCTGCCCAGGGAAGGTTGGGAAAGACACTCTCAGTCCTGCTCAGCTTCCAGGCCCAGAGTCCCTGGGATCCCAGAAAGAGGTTTGAGAAGTTGAGCAGGCACCCCAGTGGTACCCACGGAGAGGAAAGGATGCTGGGTCCCACTGTGATGCTAGGATGTCTCAGGGAGCAGAACAGATAGAGGGAGGAATCCCTGAAGGGCCAAGCCCAGACAGAACTTGGGGCAGAGGGAGAGAAAGGAACTTGGGAGAACGACCCAAAACCCTCAAGGCAGGTCCCACTCAGCGAATTCCAGGAACCAAGGCTCCAGGCCCAGCATGCCTTGAACATACCCACATGCCCTGGGGCCTGTCCCTGGGCAAGGGTGGTCTCCAGAGAGCAGGGAATAGGCTTCTGGGTGTTATTAGTCATATGGACCCGAAAGTGTCCCAGCATTGCCCCATCCTGGAGCATGGAGGGGCACTGGAGGCAGGGTAGGCTGGGGGCCTGGTGTTCTCACCTTCTCCAGGAGTGGCTTGACGCAGTGCAATGTGTCCTGGATATACTGGTTCAGCTCCGGGTGACAGGACATCTACACACAACCCCCACGATGGCTGGTGAGGTTGCAGCACTGATGGGGGGACCCCTGACACCCTCTCCAGCTGCCCAAGGCCCTGCCTGCCTTTGGAGAAAGGCCCAGCTCTTCCCTAGGGCTCCCCGCTAAGAAACAGACTACCCAGCATGAGGCTAAGAACTGAACTATCCACAGAGGGGAAGAAGTTAGAAGATCCTAAGAATTCAGTCCCAACATCAGCATTTAATACAGCATTAGGAGTTCCTAATGCGAGGCCACTGAGCTCCTCCAGAGTCTAAGATGTCTCTAAATTGTGGAGGTTTGGGTATACGGGCATTTTTCCAGAGAAGGGATTCAGGAATTTAATCCATTTCAAACATTAAGAATCTGGAACTAAGGACCTGAGTGGCCTCAGGCTTAACTCCTCTTTGCTTACTTCATCTGTGGAAGATCTCATTTAAAAAGAAAAAGGGAGGATTAAGTGAGACAAGTACCTAGTATACAGTGTTGTTTAGTTGTTAAGTTGGGTCTGACTCTTGCAACCCCATGGGCTGGAGCCCACCAGGATCCTCTATCCATGCACTTCTCCAAGCAAGAATATTGGAGTGGGTTCCCATTTCCTTCTCCGGGGATTTTCTGGACCCAGGGATTGAACCCCGATCTCCTGCATTGGCAGGTGGATTCTTTACCACTGAGCCACCAGGGAAGCATGCTACGCAGTGGGTACTCAGTCAGTGCTGATTCTTGTTTTTCATTCTCCCTATATATCTTTTTGTTGTTTTTTGTTCCCCACCCCCACCCATATCTTTTAAGCTTCCACCACCTTCCAGTGTTCAGTCACTGCTACTGCTGCTGCTAAGTCGCTTCAGTCGTGTCCGACTCTGTGCGACCCCATAGACGGCAGCCCACCAGGCTTCCCCGTCCCTGGGATTCTCCAGGCAAGAACACTGGAGTGGGTTGCCATTTCCCTCTTCAATGCATGAAAGTGAAAAGTGAAAGTGAAGTCGCTCAGTTGTGTCCTACTCTAGCGACCCCATGGACTGCAGCCTACCAGGCTCCTCCGTCCGTGGGATTTTCTAGGCAAAAGTACTGGAGTTGGGTGCCATTGCCATCTCAGAGTGTTCAGTCATTTGTTCTAATATTTACTGAGTGCTTTCTAAGGGGCAAGAACTTCTAGAGGCTGATGATATAGTCACATGTATTTACTGCTTCCTGTGCCTTTTAACCTAAAACAAACTGTTACAATTAGGGTAAACGAGAGGAGAGAGAAGGTGCCTGAGTTTATAGGAATCCCCTCCAAACTAACCATTCATCAGCTTCAGGAGACCTTTAAAAATCAAAGATGGCGGGGCAGGGGGACTCTAATCAGAGGAGCTGGTCCCTAACTTCTGGCAAGGGGAATTCCCAGTTCAGAGAGGAGGGAAGGAGATGCCATGGCAGTGAGGGATGGGAGGTTGTGGAGCTATTAGCTGCTTCTGTGAACTAGAAGGCAAGGTCAGGCCGCTGAGGAATGAGGGCGCTGAGCCTGAAGGTGGAAGAGAGTTAAAAATCCCCTCTCCATCCGCTCTGTGATTCGGCGGTGACCCAGTGCACCCAACCTGGCTGTGGGGGCTCACCTGGACAGGCACGTTGTACTTCTTACGCTTCTGGAAGATGCCCACCGGGTAGACCTCACGCACGTAGAGGATCAGGTGCACCGCCACCTCCAGGAACTCGCAGAGCACATCGGCCACCACTGAGAGGGGGACAGAACCCGGTGCGCTCGTGGAGGGCGGGGGAGCCCGCTAGCCCTGGCCCTCCCTCGCCCCCTGCCCCAGGTCCAGCCTCCCTACCTTGACCAAAGTTGAGGTCCTGTCGCGTGAGCGTGGTCATCCTTCCAGACACCTGGGGGGTGGGGCAGGAGCTAGTTCCAGAGGCCCAGGCAGCCGCAGGGCCCGCCCACTCCCACGACCCCTCCCCTCGACCTGGGAGGGAAACCCGGTAGGGCTGCCCGTCCCTTCTCATAGAACCAGAGCAGCTGGGAAAGCGCCCCCCACCACCCCCGCCCCACGCAGGTGTTAGAGCTGGGAGGCAGCCTAACGCCTGCGATCAGCCTCTGTGCACTGGCCGCTTCGGCCTGCAGTCTTGTGGCGCTAGGAAAGGCCAGAGTTGTGCCCGCATAAAAGGGCACGGCAGCGGCCTCAGAGGGAACAACTGGATGCGCAGGGCCGGGAACGTAGAACTGGACACGCGGAAAGCGAAACTAGGCTGGAATTAGGACTTCACCCTCTGCGAGGCTAGATTCCTCCCCTGCGAGAATCCCGCCCCTCCCCTCTCTCCCCGTACCGGCTCCGGCCTCGATTCCCGGCTAGGGGCCCGGCCCCCAGCGAGGGAGACCACCGATCGGGTTAATTCCGCGCGCCTCCCGCTCAACCCGCGGCCAGGGCGCCGCTCCGTGACGTCCGCGGCGCTCCGCCGGGTCCTAACGCCGGCTTCTAGCCACGCCCACTCCCCGCTCAGCCAACCACGGGTGCGGGAGGGAGGGGCTGTCACAGGGGTGGGCCCTGTCCGGGCGCCAAAATGATCCCAAGTCTGCTGATGCTGCGCCACGCCGCTTCCTTTCAATTAAAGGTGAGCGCAAAAAAACCCCACACAACTTTGGTCTCCACTTCGGATCGCAACATATTTTCCTCCTCAGGGCATTTCTCTCGCTTTAGGACGTAAAGGACGAGGGCGGGTAGGTGTTGCTGGTGAGAGCCACTGTAGGTCACAGACGGGCACTCTGGACAGCGACATCTACCGCTAGCTCCAAAGTCACCATCCCCGGAATCTCAGCTGCCCAACCGAAAGTGAATCCGCCGGCTCCGGGGCGGGGATAGGGGAGGGCCGGCGAGCACCTGGGACGTCCCCGTTCCCACCGTCATCTGGAGCCTAAATGCAGCCAGTCTTTACCTCCCAAGAAGAAAAAACCTCCCGGGATATGCATCGTAACAACAGCTGACATTTATAGAGCCGTTTCCCAGGTGGCTCAGCGGTAAAGAATCCGCCTGCCCGTGCTGGAGACGCAGGAGACAGGGGTTCCATCCCTGGGTGAGGAAGATCCACTGCAGGAGGAAATGGCAACTCACTCCAATGTTCTTGCCTGGATAAGCCCATGGACAGAGGAGCCTGGCAGGCTACAATCCATGGGATGGGGTCTCAAAGAGTCGAACACGACTGAGCATGTACACAAAGCACAAGAACAAGCCAAGTGCCAGAGACTGAGCTAAGTGTGTCCGTGAACCAGCTCACTAAATTTTCAAAACAATTCCACTGCAACAGTTGCTATTATTGTCCCCGTTTTACAGATGAGCCAAACAAGGGTCAGAGGGGTGAAGTAACCCGCCCGAGTTACACAGCTACTGGCGGAGGGTGTGGACACAGATGTCTTCTGCCACTTCAATTTATAGCCCGAATGTTCCCCAGAGGCATGGACTCTGGAAGGGCTGAGAGGATCCTGAGAAATAATATTAATATTAAAAATAATTCCTAACATGAACACCCACTATGTTTCAAGTATTGATTTCTTTAATTTTTTCATTAACAATAACAGCCAAGCCTCCATTTTACAGTCCTACTTCATAGATGGTAAAACTGACTCAGAGATGTTTCCTAATTTGCCCAAATCACACAGCTGGAATACAAACCCAGTTCTGACTTCTATTCTAACTCCAGGGCTTCAACTTATTTTCAACTCCTTTATTTTACAGGTGGAAAAACTAAGGTCAGGGTAGTGGCTGTGGAGTATAGACAACAGACCAGGGACAGAAATCTGGGGATCTTGTCTCTGACCTCCAGGGACACAAAAGCTTGTTAGAAATCATGCCCATCTGTTGGTACACAGATCTAGCCAAGAAAGTTTACTGTTTACTGCTTAGTATCAGCAACCTGCACCCCTTTCACCCCAGATGCTTTCAAACCTGCATTCACACACTTCATATGGCAGTGGTGATGGGGGAGAGAATAAGTAACCTGGCCCATTAAGCCAAAAATGCCAACAGAGCATTTCTCAGAAGCAGTCCCAGGAAATCTGCATCAAAATCCCCGGGGAGCCCGTTAAACACTTGGAACCTGGGCTTCCCAGACCTGTGAGATCAGTCGGGGTGCACAATAGGGCACTGGCCCTTTAACAAGCTCCCAGGGGGCTGATGCCAAAGAAAGTATGGGAATTGCAACCACCCTAATTGCTTAGGGAAAGTCTGCATTTCATAAAATTGCAATGTTTAACCCAATAGAATGAAGGATTTAATTTAGAAATGGATGTGCCTGGCAGCACAGCAATCCTTCCCAAGATCTGGAGACCCTGCCCACATCACATAGGAGAGGACCATTTCCACATGGAGCCAGCTGAGCAGCTCACTTGTTTGTAGGCAGGTGTCCCCTGGCTCCTTGAGACTTAATCACTGTGGATGCTTGGGAAACTGGGGGAAATGAGTGTCCCTCTTTGCCCCTCCCTGGAGGTTGCTCATGCAGCATTTTCATTGGTAACAGAAAGTGGCAGTCTTAAGGGGGCAATTCCTTGTGAAAAGTCCCTTAGGATGGAGCTCTAGGTAGCAGAAGCTCAGAGCCCAGTTACTGTTTCGGAGTAGCCTCCAAGGCACAATGCAAGTGACCTGGGGACTCATGCCAGTGTTCCTTCCATTGACCCTAAGCTCCAGCCCCCTGCCCTAAGAAGACATAGTGCAAGCCACTCAGAGGTCTCCTGCCACACACAGCTGAAGAACTTCAGAGAAACCTTGGTAGACAAACACCCCAAAACTCACATTTTTCCAGTGAGGACACTGAGGTCCAAACAGCTTTGTCTGACCCTGGGGTACCTACCTTGTCAACTAGAAACTGGATAAAAATACCTGTTTGGGGCTTTGGATTCAGAGCTAGCGATTAACAGAGGACGGGGGGCTAGGAGACAGATGAGGAGGGATCAAACTAATCTGACTCCACCCCCCAAAAGGCCTCCATCTCATTTGTGAAATGAACAGGCTGGACAGATGTTCCCTAAACCTCTGATGACCTTGGGTTCCAAAGGGGCCAAGAAGCTGGGGATAGGCAGGGGCAGGGGGCTGAATCAGCATGGGACCATGAGAGAGTTCTGTGAGAGTCATCTGTCACTTCTGTCCACACGGCATCTGATTTTTCGTATCGTAATCACATCAGCATGATGGATGGTCATGGGACCTAGATTACATTATGGAGTTAATTTATTACATTTTTGAATACCCATTTGCTGGGAGTCTGTTTTTCAAAGTTATTTGCATATTCTTCACCATAACAACAATATGTAGGAGGGTACCTGGGAAGGAAGGGTAGATGTTTAGGAGGAGAAAGAGCTTATTTGCTAACTGCAGCAGGTTCCTGAGGGTCTTCAATAGGAACAGAAAGAAACTCAGTCCCTAGAGACATTTAAATTGAAACTGAGAGAAGATGAGATGTAAGAATTTTGCCAAGACTGCACAGACAAAGGAAGATTCCTGGGGTTCACTGAACAACACACAATGAATGAACAGGGTGTAACAACAAGAAATGAAGTGTCCAGACCCCTAAGATATTTCCTTTTGTTCCCAGGATGATCACAGGACATAGCATCCATCCCATCCCTGCCTAAGGTTCCCAGGACACCAGACACAGGAAGGCGGGAGGAGCCACAAGAAAGTCAGCCAAGTTTAGCCTGGTGACAATCCCACTGTCACCAGTGGACAGTGCTGACCGTGGGATTCACCGCAATGCTCAGGAACCCAGCCAGCTGGGACACCCCCTGAGCAGAGGCCCAGCCTCATTCATTCTCTGGGTTCAGCACCTCCCCAATGCCTGGCCAGATCCAGGTTCTAAATGAATGTGTGTCCAATGAGCGAATGAAAGAATCTGAAGGAATGAAATGATGGTGGATAGTGACTCACTGACACTTGCCTGACATGAGTCCTTATTGAGTCTGGATGAAGAGCAAAGACCTCTTTGCTTTTCAGTGGGCGGGCTCTAGGTGGTGGTGTGCAGAGAAGAGCTGCTTTCACAAACAAGCAAGAGCTGCAGAATCCACTCCCCACGGTGCCCTTCACACCCTGCTGTGAGAGGCTGCTGCTTCTCTCCCTACCACTGCCCCTTAACCAGATGAATCTCAATGTCTTCATCTGTAAAATGGGATCGTGGTAGCACCAATTGCATAGAGTTGAGCAAGGAATACGTGTGATAATGTTTGTAAAGACACAAAGTATACAATGTCTGGCATGTAAATACCCAATTAATGGCTGTGATGATGATGATATTAAGGTTGACACACACACACACCACCTAAGCCCCTAGAGCAAACACTCTGGACCAGCTATCACACCTTTCAAAACCCCATCCAAAACATTCATAGCTGTGCCCCTCTTGCTATTTCCATTTCCCCAGGCAGCAGGAAACCCCCCCCCCAAATGCCCTGAAGGGGAACGTACATCCTCATGGCCCAATATGCCTAAAGATAAGGGGCTACAGCTGAAATCAGCACCTCTCCCTGCTCATCTGGCCTTCTGATGTGAGGCCGGACCTATACAGCTGCCCCAGATCCTGGGGTCCACTGCTGGCCTCAGACTCAGGTCACAGCCCTGGCCTTACTACCCCAGTAACACTGGACAGCCTCCAATATATCATCAACGAGGGCAGAGCCCCCATGCCATTTCCTCCCCAAGGTTCTGCTGACTTTCTAGTGTCATTGACCCCCTTGTTGGTCAGGGGGACCTTACAGATCATTTCTTCTTGAACTTTGAAACTTTATCCACAGAAGTGCACAGAAACACTAACTGTTATTCACATTTTAGGGGTTGCCGGGCCCTCTGAAGTCATCCTGGACCACAGGGTAAGAGACCTTGATCCAGCTCAACTGCCAATTTTTAAAAATAACTGCTTTACTGAGATATAATTAAATAAATAATAAATATAATTCAATAAAGAATCCTTTTTAAAGCATGCAATTCGGTGGTTTTTAATATAGTCACAAAATTGTGCATCCATTGCCAATATCTAATTCTAGAACATTTTCTTTGCTCCAAAAAGAAAAACCCACACACATATTGGCAGCCACTTTCCTACTCTCGCCTTCTCCCAACCCCTGGCAACCATCCCCTAGAAAACTTTCTGTCTCTATGGATTTGCCTATTCTGAACATTTTATGTAAATCACACAATACACAGCCTTTTATGTCTGGTTGGTTTCACATAGCATACTGTATTCAAGGTTCATCCAGACTGTGGCATGTATTGGTACTTCATTCCTTTCTGTGGTCAATATTCCACCACATGCATATACCACATTTTGTTTATTCACTCATCAGGCTATGGGTATTTGAGTTGTTTCCACTTTGGCCATTCAAACATGGAGAAACTGAGGCCCAGAGTCACCAAAACCTGGATGGGACAGGATTCCAGACTTCTCCTAACATCTACTTTTCTCCACAGCATCACTCTGGGAGGCCCCAGAGAACAGAATCCAAAAGATCACCCTACCGATGAATATCCATCACAACAGCATTGGAACCAGAGGAGCCAATAATTCACTTCTGGTTCAGTAAATGCTGGGCCACAGCTTCATCCTGGACAGGGGGAATCATGCCCACTGTCGTCCTCCCAGGCCCAAGCTACCACTGCCTCTTTTCTGCCGCAGTTTCCAGCTGGTCTCCCTGCTTTTGTCCTTGCCAAATGCAGTCTATTCTTAACTTTGGGAATCAGAGCCCGTTAGTTAAAACCTGAATCAAATCATGCAGGGTTTCCTTGGTGGCTCAGCGGTAAAGAATCCGCCTACCAATGCAGATTGAATTCGGGTTCAATCCCAGGGTCAGGAAGATTCCCCTGGAGAAGGAAATGGCAACCTGCTCCAGTATTCTTGCCTGGGAAATCCCATGGACAGAGGAGCCTGGCAGGCTATACAGTCCATGGGGTCACAAAAGAGTAGAATATGACTTACCAACTAAACAACAAATCAGATCATGTCTCTGCTCAGCTCATAACCCAATCCATACTGGAGCCCCACAGGCTGATAATATTCCTATTACAATAACAATAGTTGATAATTTTTCTAGATCATATGCTGTGGGGCCAGGACCTGAGGAACATTATCTCCTTACACAGCCGTTGCACTTAATCCTTGATGCCTGAGAGTTAGGGCTAGCGGTGAGCTCAGAGAGGTTAGGCCACTTGAAGGAGAAGGGGAATGGCATCAGAAAAGGAGACCAGGCATCTAGCCTGACTACAGAGCGGAGCTCTTAAACCTCTGAGCCATAATTTGCCACCCTCTGGAGAAAGAAGACAGTCGAAATGGAAGCCGCTGGGACAGCTCTGGGGGCCAGGCAAGACTGATGCTTCGCGCAAACCCGGCCCGCCCCACCGCTCTTTGATCTTTGCTGTGCTGGTGGCCCCACTGACCCCGCCGTGAGTTATGGGGGCCGCGGGACCCATACATAGCATTCCTGGACTCCCAGGGTCGGCACTCTGCGAGTGATGAATGAGCCAGCCCCGAGCGCTGGCTTTGTCCTGCCTGGACCGGGTTTTGGAGCGTCAGACCTATTTTGGACGGGGCGTGGCGAGAAGCGGACTGTGTGTGTGTGTGTGTGTGTGTGTGTGTGTGTGTGTTAGGTAGGGGGACTGTCTTTTTCCCCTTCCCTCAGGCGGACTGTGTGTGTGTGTGTGTGTGTGTGTGTGTGTGTGTGTTAGGTAGGGGGACTGTCTTTTTCCCCTTCCCTCCCAGGGTGTGAGAGTGGGGAGGGGGCTCTAGTGCAGCCGTCAGTGCGCCCGAGTCTCACCTGATAGAGCTTTAAAGACCCCCTAGAATCCCACATGGAAGAGCGACCCCTCCCAGAACCTCGCCCCCAACTCCGCTCACTTTCCGAAGCTGCAAAAGCCCCGCGGTGCGCGGTCCCGCCTTCCTCGTACCGGGCGTTTCTTCCGTCCCATTTGACAGCCTAGGCGGAATAATCCTTTTGGAGAACCGCCGGCCCCTGCTCGGCCAGACTCGCCGCAGCTAAGCGCTCAGCCCCGATCCATTGTTGGGGTCCGCCAGGGACCCCCTGCCGCGGCCCTTTGTCGCCCGCTCCCGAACGGGCCGCTCTAGAGGCGCCACCGCTGCCCGCGCCCCGCCCGTCCCACGCGCTCCAGGCCGCGCCGAGGCGGCTCTTGCACCGGGAGGAGTGGGCCCGCCTCTCCCGGTGCCCGCAAGGCCGCCCGGCTGCGCCCGCCTTTGTCTACCTTCTTTGTCTGCCCCGCGCCCTCGCGGCGGCGGCGGCGGCTAGGCCTCTGGGGAGCCGGACCGGAACGCCGAGCGCAGCTGGCAAGGGCGCGCTGGCCGGGAGCGCGCTGGGCCCGGCTCGGCCCAGGGCTGCCCCTCGGCTGGGGGCAGCGGAGCCCTCTCCCCGCCACCCCTCCCTCTCCCCTCCCCGTGTTCCCGCCCCCTTCCCTCCCGCCCGTCCCCCTCCCCCTTCCCTCCAGCCCCGCTCAGCCTCGGCACATCCTCCTGCCGCCCGCGCACCTCTCCGCGAGGTCCTGGCTTGAGACTCTGCCCTCTGCTGCGCTCGGCTCCCGCAGGCGCTCGGCCCCGAGCCCCTCGGCCCCCGCCCCGCCGGTCAGACAGGTAAGGCATGGCCTTGGCCCGCCCCCGGCCCCGCCCTCCTGCCTCACCTGGTTGCGCGCCCGGACAAAGGTGGGCTACCTGGAGCGCTCAGGAGCCAGGCGCGCTGGGGACCGAGGCTGGAAGTGAGGATGCTGCTTTCTTCCCTGTTCTCCCGGCCCTCGGACACGTCGGTCGGTGGGTCCGCCGCCTCCCCTCCTCGACGCGTCTCCCCTCAGCTCCTGGCTCTGCTCCTGGGCTTCTCGTCTGCCCACCTTCCTCCGGGCACCGACTTTTCCACGTTCTGACACTGCCTCGCGTGCGTCCTCGCCTCGCTCTCCCGGACTCATTTCTCGCCCACTCTCCTCCTCCGCACTAGCCTTCTCCCTGTGGAATCCTGTCTCTTTGTCTCTCTGTCTCTGAGTCTCCGGGTGGTCTCTCGGGCTGAGGATCCCAGTCTGACGTCGTTTGAAGAAGCTCGAAAGACTCCCCGAGCCCCGGGCAGAGCTGGCAGGAGTGTCCTCGGCTTTTAGCGAGGCTACCTACCGGGCTGGAGTGTGTACAGGGAGAGGGAGGCTCTAGGTGCGCCCCCACCCCGGCCAGCACTGCGGGTGGTCCCGCGCCTTCCCATCCTGACCCGGACCAGTTCCGCGCCCTAGTGATCCCGACGGCTCTGGGCTAGCTCTTCTGGCCCCGGTTCAGGCCCTCTCCCGGCCCACTGCCTGCTTTTCTCCAACCGCGCACCGGGGTCTCAGGCGCCTGAGGGAACCAGGTTTGAGACGTGAGGCCTCTTGGGTTTCCCGCTAAATCCTCCCTTGCTCCTCTGGGTGCTCCCTCAGCCCTCGCCTCGGTCTGCTCTCTTGCTCAGAGCACTCTTCCACGCTGCCCACCTCCCAGCCTCGTGGCATGGAAGAAGCGCCCTAGTGTTGGTTCAGTACCCCTCCGGAGTCAGGCAGACGGAGGCTGAGGGACAGATCCTGGACAAAGGAACGTACTTCTCTGAGCCTCAGTGTCTCCTTGATAACTCGGGGATAATAGCACCCACCTACAGGGATGTGTGTGGAAACGGTTTTTTACCATATGGAATGTCTGTGCAGCAGGCACTCGGTGGCCATGGGTGATTCTACAGTCTCTGGGTAGGTGGGGACGAGGCTCCACAGAAAGGGGGAAATGGATCCAAAATTCAAGGCTTAGAGACCCTTAAAAGAAACCTGACTATGGCCCCTCCCTTATCACAATCACCTCCCTCTACACACTCTTCCAAGCTCTCTTCTCTCTTTCTCTCCCTCCTCTTCTCTCCGTGTCCTAAAATCAGAGCTTAAAAATCAGAATAAAAGGGGCCTCTGCTTTCAAAATGAGATCAATGTGGCTGTTGATGTTGTCAATAGCTGGTCATTGATTGTGAGACATCCGTGTGCCTCATTGCCAATTCCAAATCTCCATCTTGTACCCATTTCTTTTTGTTTGTTTGTTTTTTAAAAATATGTATTTATTTGGCTGCACCAGGTTGTAGTTGCAGCATGTGGGACCGAGTTCCCTGACGAGGGATGGAACCTGAACCCCCTCCATTGGGAGTGCAGAGTCTTAGCCACTGGACCACCAGGGAAGTCCCTCTGTTTCTTTTTCAATGTCTCTCACTTACAAGCCACTTCCTTTCCTCTGGGGGGATTGTCTTTTGGACCCTGAACCTGCTGGGGAATCACTCAAACCCTCTGACCATCTGTGTCATCACGACAGGTGGCACACGACTCCAGGAGTTAGGCAGTGATGTGGACTTAGTGGCATAATGCGGGCAACTTTATAACATCGCCTGACTGGCAGGTTCTGGATTCTCCTAGCTGGGTTTTTCAGCCCCAGCCAGGACTGGCAGCCAGAGCCTTTCTCTTTAGAGAGGCAAGAATGGGACTGAGAACACACACACCCACGCGTACACCGTCCAGACTCCTGTGCACACCCTTCCTGCCACTTTCACTGCCTTCCTCACCGTTCAGTCCACCGCTCTCCCTATCCCTAAACCCCTCAATGGCTCCTTGTTTCCACTAAATTAACGACCTTGCCTGCCTCCCACCATGCCCCCATCAGCATCAGAGTTTTCAGCCATGATAGAAGGCTGGTCATCTCCATGCCCTGATGGACTCTGAACTCTTCCTTCTATTTGAAATGTCTCCCCTTGCAGGCCAAGGTCAGATGGCCCATCCTGTGGGAAGCCCTCCTGCTTCCCCTTTGCCTCCCTGTCTCTCCTGGGCTGCACTTCCCTGGGCGGGGTGGGTCTTGTTCCACTTACGGTCCCAGTGCCTGAGACACAGCAGGTGCTCTGTCCATATTTGTTCTGATGAATGGAATCCTTGGCTAAGGGGACAGGGATGAAAATTGCAAACCATAGGTTATCCCTGGGTTCCACTGGATCCTGCTGGCCAGGCCAGGGGCAGAGTGGGCTCCAGAGCAAAGGACCAGAGCTGGGGCAGTTGGAGAGGGAGCAATTCTCCTGGAAAGTCCCTGTGGCATCAGGGCCTCTGCGTGCCTCCAGAAGTTGAGGATGATTTCTGTGCCTGATTGTAACAGAGGAAATAGACCAGACAGGGAAGCAGCTGCCTGAATTCAGCAGACTAGCTTAGCAGTTGTGTGGCCCACACCTTCACTTGTTTCAGCCAGAAATGTGACAGAGAGAGATTTTGCATCCTGGCCTCCCTGATTCCGTATTCTAGGGTGAGCAAGAGCTGGGCATGTTCCTGGGGTGGGGAGGAGTCATCGGGCATCACTCCACTCGCTCCTTCAGGTGAGATTCCCTTCTCTTGCTGCACCATGCCCTCTGTTTGTCCAACCCCAGCCCTTCCTCTCAAGAGGGCCCGTGGAGCACATGTCTCCTCAGGAAAGACCCTGCCCCCACGCCAGTTCCCAGCTTTGGCAGCCACCCGCCCCCCCCCACTACAACACCATGGCCTGGCATTGACTGTCTGAGATATCTTCCTGAGTGGGTGTAGGGGCACAAGTACTAGAATCCAGAGCAGCTGGGATGACATAATTGCAGAACCTCAAGTTTTTAGGACCCCCCTCTGTGCCAGCCTATGGGTTAAGGCCCCCATTTTGTCATATCTAAAAGTCACAGCATCGGCACTGGTATTAGTTACTGAGTAAGGAGAAGGCAGTGGCACCCCACTCCAGTACTCTTGCCTGGAGAATCCCATGGACGGAGGAGCCTGGTAGGCTGCAGTCCATGGGGTCGCTGAGAGTCGGACATGACTGAGTGACTTCACTTTCACTTTTCATTTTGATGCATTGGAGAAGGAAATGGCAACCCACTCTAGTATTCTTGCCTGGAGAATCCCAGGGACGGGGGAGCCTGGTGGGCTGCCGTCTATGAGGTCGCACAGAGTCAGACACGACTGAAGCGACTTAGCAGTAGCAGCAGCAAGCATAAGATGACATGGTCAAAATGTGGCCTTTGAAGTCAGGTGGCCACAAGTTCAAATCCCCACTCTCCCATTCACTCTACTGTGTGACCTTGAGCAAATCCTTCAAATCTTTGTCCCGATGTTGATCCACTGTTACTGTCATTATTACCTGAAAAATATTGTCCACTTCAAGGGGCTAAATTAGACAATACACATAAAGCCCTAAGTCTGAAGAATAGTCGATGCCCTGTAAATAATACCCAAACACTGACTTTTCAGATGTGGGACTGAAGCCCAGACAGGTTAGTTGGCTTGCCCAGGGTCACACAGCTATTAAATGCTGGGGCCAGGATGCACAGCCAGGCTTGCCTGACTCCAGGTGTCTTTCTGCCCCACACTGGCCTCTTCCAGAACTGACAGCAGGCATTTTATCACTTGATGATTAAGTGATGGGTCCAACAAAATTGTCTGGGAACCAAGATAATAACATTTGGGGGATGAGGGCACCAAGGGGATGGCTTAGGAGAGGAGGAGGAGGGCTGGCCAGTACCTGTAATGTAGCAGGAGGTAGGACTCCACCCACCTTCCCCCCAAAATAATACCCTTACATAGATTTTTGTGAGGTGTGAGGCCTTGGGAGGGTGGGAATTCCCAAGGCTGCTGATGGAAAAAATAAAAGCAGATGGAGCTGCCCCTGTGGGGAAGCCAAACCTCATTTGCCAAGACAATGGTCCCCTCCAGGCAGGCCTGGGCCTGTGCTGACCCGCCCCACCGAAGCCATCAATCACCCCACTGAGGACTGAGGACGGGGCTACCTGTGTCCACCCCCTGCACATGCAGGCACAGATGCACGAACACTTCCAGGAACCCACCCCCAAGCCCCACGCCCGCTCTTTCCCCTCCTCATAATAACAGCAGCTACTGTTTATTGCAGCCTTACTGGGTACCACTCACTGTATATCTTTACCTCCCTTCATTCTCGAAACCTCCAGCATTTTATAGGAGAGGAAACTGAGGCTCAGAGGGGTTAAATGATTCGACCGGGGTCACATAGCTCTTTTCGGTCTGTTCAGGGGGCTCTCCCGTGGCTCAGAAAATGGGTTTGGATTGACGTGTGTGTGTTTGAATCAGTAATAATTATATCTGTGCCTCCCTCTGTCACTGGGCCTGCGGCCTCCCTGCCGGGTCAGAGTGGAGACCTCTAGATGGCAAAGACTGTGTTTTTACCCACAGATTAGAAGCTCCCTCCAGCAAAGTTTTCCCCATGTCCTGGGAACATCTGAGGCCAGAGTTGTGGATCCCCTTGCAGACTGGGAAATCCTTAAGGGAAGCAGTCAGATCTCCCCCATTAGACTGGAGGCTTCCTGGGATGGAGGCTGCTTTTCTTACTCAAACAAGAGCTCCCTGAGGACAGCAGCTGTTTCTCATCAGTCTTAAGAGTCCTCCAAGGTGAGACCTAGACCTTCCCTGTTAACCATGAGAGCTCCCCAGGGCAGGGTTTCTGTCCCAGAGTTTACTGGCAGTTTCCAGAAGCAGGGACCAGGTGTTCAGACTGGAGCATCTTCCCTTGCATGGCACCCAGGCTCTGCACCCAGAGGGGATCAGCAAGTGCTGACTACCTGATGTCACTCTCCATCCTGGTGCTGCATGGTCAAGAAGCAGAATTCTCTGTGTGAAGCCGGGTTGGCAGACCTGTGCAGGATGGGTGGGGTCTGGCTGTTCTGAAGCCTGGGGAGGGGCTGAGAGGCCCCTTCCTGTTGAACAGGTGTCACTTTAAGGGTGCAGAGCCTCAGAGAGGCAGGATAGATGGATAGGGACTAGCTCAGGACTGTCAGGGTCAACCTGCCAACAAGCACCCTCCACCCAAGGCAGCTGTTTCAAGTCTCACCCCCAACACCCCCCAGTAAGCTCATCTTTGCTACCTTCCCACCCACCTACACTGCCTGAGTTCCTTCCGTACCTAGAAATGTCCCCTCCTCCAAACACACAGAAGTTCTAATTTCCTAAATAGTCAAATCTCATGACAGGTTAATAATCCCATTTCACAGACAGGGAAATTATGACTTATGATGAGGTGTGATGGTGGGAGGGATTGTGGGAGGGGCTAGAGAGGCAAAATCTGGGCCCAAATTGCCTTAGGAGGAGCCCAGCTGGTGAAATTAAGATCCAGCTCCCCCTCCCCCACCCTCATTGAGGACAGAACTATTTTGTGATTATTTTTTTATTTGTTTATCTTTGGCTATGCTGGTTCTTTGTTGCTGCACAAACTTTTCTCTAGTTGCGGCAAGCGGGGGCTACTCTCCAGCTGTGTTGTGTGGCCTTTTCATTGCCGTGACTTCTCTTCCTACAGAGCATGAACTCTAGGGCAAGCGGGCTTCAGTAGTTGTGGCTCCGGGCATTAGAGCACAGGCTCAATAGCTGTGACACACAGGCTTAGTTACCCCAAGGCATGTGGGATCTTCCTGGACCAGGGATCGAACCCATGTCTCCTGCATTGGCAGGCAGATTCTTTACCACTGAGCTACCAAGGAAGCCTGACATAACTATTTTGATTGAACAATTACAACTTCTCATTTTCCAGCCCTGGGGGAATCAGCTCCCCTTAAAGAAGATAGGAATCTGCTCCTAGGGAACCAGGACCTCTAAGACCCCCACCCCCAACTGGAGTTCCAGATTTGTGGAGCTGACTGCCAGGTGGCCCCACTGTTCTAAGAGCAGAAGAGGGGACCTGGGGATGGCCATCTCCACTGTTCAATTCCAACCATTCCAGAAAGTGTGTGACTGAGCCATGAGGCATCAGAGGGAAGAGTCTGGCAGATCAGTTCCAAGTTAGAGCATTCCTTCTAACAAAGTCTGTCCTGAGCACTACTGAGTTGGGGTTCTGGGCATACAAACGCTGCCCCTGGGGCTCCCAGGTGTGAAAGTGAGGTGAAAGTTCTTTGTGTGTAAAGGAGCTGATCTCTGTCTGCTGTATGTGTTGTGGAAATGTCCCCTGAAGAGTTTTAAGCTGGAAAGCTAGTGATCCTATTTGTCCTTCTGATCACAAAGCTGCAAATGTTTTGGTGATAAGCCAGGGCCAGGGCAGACAGCAGCACCGGAAGTTGTCTGGGTTATCGGAAACATGGCAGGGAACGTGGCATGGCAGGGAACATGGGACCCACTTGGAGGCCAGTCTGACCTGAGACTGCTGCTCTGGACAGAATTCCACCCCTTAGTGTCAGGGTCCCCAGAAGGGAATGGTGAGATGCCCAGAAGGCCACAAAACCCCAGACCCACTTCTCCCATGAGCTGGGAGGGCTCAACACCTGAGCCCAAGAATACTGACTTCCAGACTACCCCAGGGTAAGGCTGGGGTCTCTAAAGGGAACAAGATCCCCATGGAGATGTTTCTTGACTTCCCAAGGGTAGAGGTCTCTTCTAGTCTAGGTTTAGCAGAAGGCAGCTACCTTCTAGTTTCTTTCTTTATTTTGTTTATTTTATTTAATCTTGGCTGCACTGGGTCTTTGTTGCTGTGTGCAAGCTTTTTCTAGTTGCTGCGAGCCGGGGCTTCTCTCTAGTAGCAGTGCTCGGGCTTCTCATTGCAGTGGCTTCTCTTGTTGCAGGGTGTGGGCTCTAGGGTAGGTGGGCTTCAGTAGTTGCACCTCGTGGGCTCTCTAGTTGTGGCACACAGGCTTAGTTGCCCTGCAGTGTGTTGGAACTTTGTTCCCCGACCAGGGATCAAACCTGTGTCCCCTGCCTTGGCAGATGGATTCCTAACTCAACCACCAAGGAAGTCCCAACCTTCCAGTTTCTTATGAGTTAAAGAGGGTTAGAATGTTTCTGTGTGGAGCATCATTTTAAGACCTGAGCTGTGGCCAGGGATGTGGCAGGAATTAGAACCCTTCTCTCTCCAGCTGCCTGACCCCTCAGCACTGTGCACCCCTTTCTGAGGAGCCCTTGAAAGATAGGTGTGCCCCAGTCATCCCAGAGACCTCAGTGCTGGTCTCAGGATGCCCATCCCTGCAGCTCGGTGGGTTAGGATCTCACCTGTGCTGGAGGTCAGGCATGACTGGAGAGGTGGCCAGAGCAAGGCAGAGCTCCTCTGAAATCGAGTGAGAGGGAGGGCTGGCCCAGGAGTGAACTTCTTATCATCACACATGATTGTGTTTTATTTTGTGTCTCTCTCTCTCTCTTTTTTTTGGCAAGGAGCTTGCGGGAGCTTAGTCCCTGACCAGGGATTGGACCCATGCTCTCCAAAATGAAAGTGCAGTGTCCTAACCACTGGACCATCAGGGAAGTCCCACATATTGTCTTTGAACATTCACAAATATGTCCTGTCCCTGCCACCTGTCCCTGGCCCCTGGGGACTCGCTCCAGAACCAGGAGGATATGAGATGTCATCCCTCCCCACAGGGCGCTGTCAGTTGGATGGACAAACAGATGGAGGATCTTGTCACCATGGATCATAAATTCCCAGGCTCCCTTGTCAGAGGGCCCTGGAGACCATTTAATCTAACTCAGTGATCCAGTAGTCTGCTTCCATTATGCTTCCCATCTGTTTTATTTATTTATTTATTGAGCAGGGCCAGTCATTTCCCATGAAATCTTATCCATAATCCCAGATGTTCAGTTGCTGAGTTGTGCCCAACTCTTTGTGACCCCATGGACTGCAGCATGCCAGGCTTCCTTGTCCTTTACGATCTCCCAGAGTTTGTTCAAACTCATGTCCACTGAGTCGGTGGTGCCATTCAATCATCTCTTCCCCTGTTGCCCTCTTCTCCTCCTGCTCTCAATCTTTCCCAGCATCAGGGTCTTTTCTAGTGGGTCAGCTCTTCACATCAAGTATCCAAAGTATTGGAGCTTCAGCATCAGTCCTTCCAATGAATATTCAGGGTTGATTACCTTTAGGATTGACTGGTTTGATCTCTTTGTAGTCCAAAGGACTCTCAAGAGTCTATTCTAGCACCACAGTTCAAAAACATCAATTCTTTTGTGCTCAGCCTTCTTTATGGTCCAGTTCTCACATCCATACATGACTTTTAGAAAACCATAGCTTTGACTATATGGACTTTTGTCAGCAAAGTGATGTCTCTGCTTTTTAATATGCTGTCTAGTTTTGTCATAGCTTTTCTTTGTCTTTTAATTTCATGACTACAGTCACCATCCAAAGTGATTTTGGGGCACAAGAAAATAAAGTCTGTCACTGTTTCCATTTTTTCCCTATCTATTTGCCATGAAGTGATGGGACCAGATGCCATGATCTTAGTTTTTTGAATATTGAGTTTTAAGTCAGCTTTTTCCCTCTCCTCTTTTACCTTCAACAAGAGGCTCTTTAATCTCAGTACTAAGACCAAAAAAGGCGTGATTTTAAGAGCAGTGTGGCACCCCACCACCACCACTAATTTCTTCCCCAAATCAAAATTTTTTCCATCTCATGAAGATACAACTTCAAGCCCTACTTTCACCAGGCTGTCTTCAGCCTCTCCTCCTTGGAGGTGCTATGCAACCTCTTTTACGCCCAATGTACCATATTGCCTACTTTAAAGTAAATCAGTGACAAAAAGAGAAGCTATCCTCAATGGTCTAAAAGAAGACAGTGGATGTCAGTTGCATTTGTCAATATGAAGTGGAGCCTCTAACTGGCTCTTGGTCGTTGGTGCTCAGAAAATCCTGGAGAGTGTAAATAAGTCATAGCAGATGTCAACAGTTCTTTTAAACTGCTCACATTTCATCCCTGGAACACTCTTCACTGACCCAAGAGAAGCCCAAGTTATGGTGGGGCTGTGCAAGAGTTAAAATTGGGTAGAGAATGCATTTGAGAGTGGCTGTTGCTTCCCAGGTGATGCTAGTGGTAAAGAACCTGCCTGCCAATGCGGGAGACATGAGAGACGTGGATTGGATCCCTGGATTGGGATGATCCCCTAGAGGAGGCATGGCAACCCACTCCAGTATTCTTGCCTGGCGAATCCCATGGTCAGAGGAGCCTGGCAGGCTACAGACCACAGGGTCATAAAGAGATAGACACGATTGAAGTTTACCTACAGTATGGGCTTCCCTAATAGCTCAGTTGGTAAAGAATCCACCCGCAATGCAGGAGATCCTGGTTTGATTCCTGGGTCAGGAAGATGCCCTGGAGAAGGAGTAGGCTACTCACTCCAGTATTCTTGGGCTTCCCTTGTGGCTCAGCTGGTAAAGAGTCCACCTGCAATGTGGGAGACCTGGGTTGGGAAGATCCTCTAGAGAAGGTAAAGGGTGCCCCCTCCAATATTCTGGCCTAGAGAATTCCATAGACTGTATAGTCCCTGGGGTCGCAAAGAGTTGGACATGACTGAGCGACTTGCAGCTTGCAAAATAGTTTTAAAACATTTAAAAATTAAGGCTAGAATCAAATGTTTAGAGAATCCCTGAAACATGTCTACCAAATATGGTCGCTCAGATGTGTCACTTTCACACTCAAGATGGAGATCCAGGGTGAAAGGGTGGGGGTTGATAGCTAAGTTCTCCCAGTGGGTGGTTGTCTGGCTCACAGCCTGGACTGAGTGTCATAACCCCTCAGCTCCATTAGAGCCTCACTGATATCCCTGGCCTGGGATTCCCATCTAACCCTTTTCAGCCAGCCCTGCTCCCACCTCCCACCCCCCAACTGCCCCCCTCTCCCCTCCAACCCATCAAGCATCGGGTGAGCTGATCAGTAAAGGAGGAATTCAGGCCCCACAGTTGTCTGCCAGGCGGGTAGGCAGGAGCCTCCGCCTAGTCTCCTGGCCCCTAAATGCAAGGCTGTTGTGGGGAGAGGGGGTGGGGGCTCAGGAGTCAAAGCAGGCTCCAGACTCCATTAACTGCCTTCATTTGCATGTGACACTGCATCCCTGCAGGCTTCTGGATGGAGACCTCTCTGGCAGTTTAACTTCACACAGTATGGGGACAGGATGAGGGCTTGAAACAAACCCCTTCCTCCTCCTTTGTCAGTTTCCTCTTAGCTGCCAGAGCCTGGCCTGGCTTCTGGGCCCTGACTACACTCACAGCAATGGTAGGAGATTACATGGGAGAGGCAAACAACCCCCAACTGAAGCTCAGAGGATGGGTGAGGGGGTGCAAGGACCTGACTGTCCGTGTGTGCTGGGTGCAGAGAAAACCCAGACCCCGAGGGGGGCTCTGTCACTCGCCAGCGCTGTCACCTTGTGCTTGTGGCTCACTTTCCCAGAGCCCGGCTTTTCTCATTTTAAAAATATGGAGAACAACCTGCCGTATGCAGGGCAGTTGAGAGGATGCAATAAAAAATGGATGAAATAAGCTTGTCAGAGCCTGGCTTCCCAGCAGCTCAGGGAATGGCAGCTCCTATGGTGACAATTGCTCTAGCTTAGTTTAGTTTTTAAGGAGCCACTATTAGATCTCTGTTGTGAGAGAGCTATCTCTGGGTGTGGATGGTCCTTCTGTCCCTCAAGTGCTGCTGAGTGTCCCTAGTCCTAAGTAAACCAGACCCAGGCCCAGAAGAGTAGGTTTTGTGTGCAAACCACACGCAGAACCATCCAGGGTTGATGGGGACCCCGGGAAGACGGGGCACCTGCTGCCGCTTCTCTCCTGGCTGCTTGGTGCCTTGGGAGGCAGCCTCCAATTGGCTTCCTGAGCGGCAGAAATGGATCAGAGCCCTCATCGCTGTGGATCCTTGGCACGACTCCTGTAGCAGCCCGCGTTTCCTAAGCAGCTCTTTGCCAGATTGGCATCTTGGCTGCTGCACTGTGCCAAGATTCAAGTACAAATCCTGTGGGCTTGGAAAGAGGACTCCATGCTGTCTTCAGGGCAAAGAGGCTCCGGGATCCCCAGCTTTCAGTCCAGCATGCTCTCTCTCTCTCATCCTCTCTCTGTCACACACACACACACTCAGACACACACACACACACTCAGACACACACACACTCAGAAACACACATACTCAGACACACACACACACTCAGACACACACACACACACACTCAGACACACACACATACTCAGACACAGGAACAGACACACACACACTCAGACACACACACACTCACACACACACACACACACACACACTCACACATACATACCCAGACACACACACACATACACCCTCCCTGGGAATTTATGTATGATCTTGGGCTCAGGTATCAGTTTGATTCCATTCTGATCCATAGTTGTTTAGTCTCTTAGCGTGTCCAACTCTTTGTGTCTCCATAGCTCGCCAGGCTCCTCTGTCCATGGGATTTCCCAGGCAGGAATATTGGAGTGGGTTGCCATTTCCTTCTCCAGGGGATCTTCCTGACCTAAGGGTCAAACCCGCATCTCCTGCATTGGCAGGTGGGTTCTTTACCACTGAGCCACCAGGGAAGCCCAAAGTTATAAGTGCCTATTATTTGCAGAGCCTTGTAAATGTGACAGGAACAGAGGGAAAAGGGGGACAGAACTTCCTGTCTAGTCGGGGGTCTGATTGGCCCAGCAGGAAATGATCTGGGCAGAGCTGTGTGGGATCCCTGAGGAGGGAACTGTATCTCAGTGGGGAACTAGAAAAGGCTTTCTGTCAGAGGGGACATCTGGGACAAGTCCCAGAGGACAGGAAGGATTTCCATAGAGTAGCATCAGCGAGAATAGAGAGACAAGAAAGATGCGGGGTGGGGGTGTTCGAGGCCCAGGGAATAATCTCTATTGGCTGTGATGGGGAGGAAATAGAAGGCAGGGCTGCACAATTAGGTTGGGGCCATGTTACACAAGATCTTGAGTGCCAGGGTGAGGAGTCTGTGGTTAAATGGGAAGGGAATAGGGAGCCAGGGACAGTTGTAAGCAAGATCAGAGTAGTTTGGCAGCAGTATGGGCTATGGCCAGGGGCAGGATGGTACCAATAAAAGTCTGAGGAAGGGGATGGCCGGCATGCTGAAATCCTCCCTTTCCTGCTTCAGGTTGGCCCCATACATGATTTGTGGGGTGCAAAGCGGGCAGGGAACAAAGATGGCACTGAAGTTGGGGTTCCTGGGTACAGTGAACAGACCCATGGTCACCAGCAAGGGCTTGGTATCAGGACTTCATTGGGAGAGATGGCAAGTGTGGATGGGAGAGATGGCAAGTGTGGATGGGGTTGTGATGCAGGAGGTTGTCTAAAGTTGGGGTGGGGCTGGGCTTCAGCTCCTGGCTCTGCAGGGGAGATGCTGTCCTCTGGGACTAGTGCCAGGGCTGGTCACCGAGCTCAGAGGCCAGTTCTGAGTCATTGATTGGTCTCATGTGTGTCCACAGGGACAGCAAGCTGCCCCTACACGACATGGGGCTGCTCACCCCTAACCAAGACTAATCTGGTCTCTTGCCTGCACTTTTTGGGTGACTCACCTTGCTTCTCTCTACCCTCAAGATGGAGGGATTCTACTCCCTGCTCAACGCCCCAAAGGTTCCCTGTCGATGGAGGCGCTCTGTGGGTTTCTCCCAGGCTGTCCATGTGATGTCCCTGCAGGACAGAAGTAGGGGCTGGGTGGGGAACAGCATCCAACACAGACTCCATCTCCCTCAGTCACAGGGAGAGGAAGGTGGAGTCTGGTAAATGCAGCCTGGCATCTGCCTGAGGCTTGGAAATAGGGTTTGAAGTGTCCCCCGGAGCAGAACAATGCTTGACTGACAAGCCCCTCAAAGGGCCCCTCCTCCTCCCACCTGGCTGCCTCTGGAGTGCAGGCCCGCCTGAGCACCAGCCTCCAGGGCTCTCATTATGGAAAGGCTGGGGGTGAGGCTGGCAGGGCAGAGCCCAGGGAGGTGGAGGCCAGGGCCCGAGCCTCCCCGGGGACTAGGACATGCCAGGCGGGAATGAAGGGAAGGAAGGGAGGCCAGTGACCAGGCAAGGTGGGGGAGGAGCTGTTTCTCTCCCTCTGCTTCACCCCACCCCCCCGACTCCTCCCCAAGTGGGTCAGCCTGCCCTCCCTGCCCGCTTCAAGGGCCCCTCAGTTGGGGTTAACTAACGGTGAACCTGGGGCAGGATGGCCATGGCGGAGGCTGCAGGAACTGACGGGGCTGGAGGGAGAGCTGCTGGCCAAGGTCCCCAGGCCATCAACCTTTCCTCAGCCTTGGGCAGTTATAAGGCCACAAATCACAAGGAGACGGTTGTGTAAGCACCTTTGCGAGCTTAATGGAATACGCAGGGGACCCAGGGAGGCTGTAAAAATTCAATCAGCCCAGCTAACCTGGTGCCCAACTCGCCTGGGACATGGTGAGGTTGGTGGGGTCAAGGGGAGAGGGGAGGACTGTGGGGGAGGGGAGGGGACATCCCCACTGTCCCCCAGCCACACTTTTCCTGAGCCTTAACTCCAAGTTCTTCTGGAACATTCGGGAATGTTGACTCTTCCTCCAGTGCAAAGAGGGGAGCAGTGAGGTCCCATGAGATGCCCCAAGTTCCAGTGCAGAAGGACAGGCTGTCCCCAGGGGAGGTCAGAGGTAGTTCACCCCACCCTGCAGGGTCAGAGTCCAGCCTCCAAAGCGCCCCCCATCCCCCGGCCCCAGGAGGGACAGTGCCGGCCCTGTCAGAACCTGCCTGGAACTTGGAGGAAGAGAGAAGGCAAGGCTGGGCTGTCCGGGAACAGCACGTGGGGGCTCAGGGCACAGGCTTAGCAATGACTAAATGCCACTTACTCCATGTGACTCAGCCTCTCTGAGCCTTAATTTCCACTTCAGAAAATAATAGGCGCCACTTCAGAGAGTCAGCGAAAGGACCAAGCACGGAACACGATTCTTTCTTACAGCACGTGCTCAAATGCTTTTATTTCATTTGTTTGATTTTAGGCTTTGAGTCAAGTCTCTGGGACTATAAGCCTATTTCTGAGCTTGGAGGGACTCAGCTCATTCCTGGGAACTTAGCCCAAGGCAGAGGTTTGCACAGAAGAAAGGAATCTAGACTGGAACCTGGGTGTTTCTTAAAGAAACTATTGAAACCCAGGGATTCTCAGCTTCGGCACTGTGGTCTTTCTGGGCCGGGACAGTCCTGTGCATTGGAGGGTGTTTAGCAGCATCTCTGGCCTCCACCCAGTAAAGTCAGTAGTGCTAGTTTGGGCCACCTAAAATGTTTCCATATGTTGCCAAATGTCCCCTGGGTGGGGGGAAGATCAAAGTCCCCCTCCATCCCTGTTGAAACAGACGGGGCTATAACAGTGTAAGTTAGCGGGGGACGGCCCTGGTGGTCCAGTGGTTAAGATTGCATGCTTCCATTGCAGTGGGCATGGGTTCGATCCCTGGTTGGGAAACTAAGATCCCGTATGCCTTGTGGCATGGCTAACAGATAAATAAATAAAAATAAATGTAAGTAAGCAACTTATAAAAGAAGAGTGTGAATGAGAGGACTGTGGATGTGGAGGAGGAGGGCTGCAGAGCTGCCCCCTCATGGTCCTACTTTTCTTGCAGGAAGAAGCCCTCAGCTGAGCCCACCACCCACGCTGCCCCCATGCTGCTCCTCGCCCTCCTCCTGCTCCTGGAGCTGAGCCTGGCAGGCTCCCTGGGACCTGGAAGCTCTGCTCAGAACCTCCCGGAGAATCACATCGACCTCTCGGGACCAGCACTGTGGACACCTCAGGCCAGCCACCACCGTCGGCGGGGCCTGGGCAAGAAAGAGCGGGGCCCAGGCACACCTGGCTGGACCCAGGATGGGGCTGTGGTCACTGCCACCAGGCAGGCCTCCAGGCTCCCAGGGGCAGAGGGGCTGCTGCATGGGTCGAGTCCTGCAGGTCTGCTGCAGGACAAAGGTCTGCTCCGGGGGCTGACTCGGCCCTACCCCGAGAAAGAGACCCAGGCTCCAGGGTCAGAGAGGGTGAAGAAACGAGGCAGGGAGCACAAGAGACGGAAGGAGAGATTGAGGCTGCACAGAGGTAGCTGGAGGTCTGCGAGGGGGTGGGGCCCTACAATGGGGGGAGGGGGGCAGTGGGGGAAAGGGGTCAGACCCAAATGACCAAGGGGACGGACTTCAGGTGACGGACATGGAGGCTGGAGGGGGGGTCAATGGCAGGAGCTTCCTGGGAGGACAACTGGATGCCCCAAAGAGGGCAGATTGTGAACCCTCAGAGGAAGAGAGGGGTCTCACTAGATTCAGAGGGATCTGGTAAGAAGAGATGCTGTGAAAGGCCGGAGTCAGGGTGGAGCAGGGGAGGAAGAGAAGGATATGTAGCCATAGGAGCTCAGTCTTATCCATAGATCCTCCTGATTCAGGAAGTTCTACCTTGTGTCTGGCCTAAATCCATCCCATTGTAAGTCCTGAGCAGAGATGGGACAATTCAGTGCCTCCCAAGCACATCACTTAATCAGCGCTGAAACACAGAGCAGAGGCCAAGAGCTTAGACTCTGAAGCCAGATCTGCTCCAATTCAGATTCTGGCTCCATGACTTCCTGGCAAGTCACCTTTCTGTGCCTTGGTTTCTGCAAAATGAAGGCAAGACCCCCTCTTATCCTCACGGTAGACTCAGAGAAATCTTGCTATCCAGAGTACCTAGAACAGTGCCTGTCATTTGGCAGGGGCAGCAGCAGTGGTTGTTTCTATTCAGTAGTTAATTCTCAACTTTCTCTCAATGCTGAATCCACCCATGTCCTCTGACCTGGACATGGCTGATCCAAGGAGAGCGGTCACGTCCTTATTTCTCCTGCCTCTGCCCTATTTGTTGATGGAGTTTCCTCCCCATCCTTATTTGTTGTTGTTCAGTCAGTCAGTCGTGTCCGACTCTTTGTGACCCCATGGACTGCAGCGTGCCAGGCTTCCGGGTCCTTCACTATCTCCCAGACTTCTCAAACTCATGTCCATTGAGCTAGTGATGCCATCCAACCATCTCATCCTCTGTCATCCCCTTCTCCTCTTGCTCTCAATTTTTCCCAGCATCAGGGTCTTTTCCAATGAGTCGGCTCTTTGCATCAGGTGGCCAAAGTATTGGAGCTTCAGCTTCAGCATCAGTCCTTCCAATGAATATTCAGGGTTGATTTCCTTCAGGATTGACTGGGTTTGATCTCCTTGCTGTCCAAGAGACTCTCAAGAGTCCAACCTCCTTACCTTCCTTCATGTTCCCAAATGCCCTGTGAGCTACAGACTCCCCGGAACAACATGTTTCAGCATCTCCACCCAGCTGACCCCTCCCCAGTCTCCCCTGGCGAGAGTCCAGGCAGGCAGCCTCAGCTTCAAGTCTCTTTGTGTGACAAGACTGCCTTTAGGGGTGGGCCAAGAGCCGCAGGCATAGATGGGGACGGGGTTCTGCAGGAAGTGGGTGATGGAGGCTCAGCCCCCTTTTCTCCTGCAAACAACTGAGGCTTGTTTCCCTGCCAGGCCCACTGAAACCCCTCAGGTGGACAAAACACAGTCAGAAGAGGGGAGCCCAGCTTAGATTCTCAGCCTCCCACCCCCGGGGATCATGTGTCAGGTTGGTGTGAGGGTAGTGACATCCTTGATGTCAAACTGGAAGGCATACACCCTGCATGGACTCAGCCCAGCCCAGCTCCAGTCCCAGCTCCAGTGGACCAATGGGGCCCTCCCACAAGAGTGAGTGAGTGGAGGAGGGGACAGTGGGCATCTAGAGCTCAGGCTGGATTCATCTCAGAAGGGTGGGGTGGCCCCACCAATGGACCCAACCAACCTTAAAGTCAGCTCTTGTCTGAGAAAAAGAGGCAAGCATAAGCGTGGGCCCTCTAGCTTTTCTTGAAGCTTCCTGGCTCCTGTGTGCGTGTGTGTGTTAGTCACTCAGTCATGTCCTGCTCTTTGTGACCCCATGGACTGTAGCCCATCAGGCTTCTCTGTCCATGCAATTTTCCAGGCAAGAATCCTGGAATGGGTTGCCATTTTCTTCTCCAGGAAATCCTCCTGACCCAGGGATTGAACCCAGGTCTCCCGCATTGCAGGCAGACTCTACCGACTGAACCACCAGGGAAGCTGCTTCCTGACCACTTCCCAACCCTGCACTTTCCCCCTCACACTCATCCTACCCCATGCCTGTGTATCTTGGAAGGGCGGCATCCGTGGTTAAAAGTATTGATTCTGCATTAGATGGACCTGGGTTCAAATTCAGATTTCAATACTCGCTGGCTGTGCACCATCAGGCAAGTCACCTAACCTCCTTGTGCTTTAGTTTCCTTCCCTGTAGATGAGACTGAAAGAGTACCTACCTCCTACAGCTCCTGCAAAGGATAGGTGAAATAATGCTTGTAAAGCAGGACCCAGCATGCAGCATGGTCCCAGCTGCAGCATGTGCTCAGCAAGCAGGGTCATCATCACCACGTAGGGAGCTCTCACTTCCCAGCCTTCTCAAAGGCCTCTCCCCTCTGCAATGCTTCTCAGCCTCATCACCTTACTCCCCTACTCAAACTTCACCTCCTCCAGGAAGCCGTCCATGGTTAATCCTACAAACTTCACCTCCTCCAGGAAACCTTCCATGGTTAATCTTACTGGTTTCCATTTGTTGCACTTACATCCCTGGCTGCACTCCATCAAGCTGGACTTGGACTTGCTGGAATGTTGTTTTAGAAGGAGAATCCCCAGCAACACTGCAAGTTCATCCTAGACATTCCCCCTTATCATGCCCCCAGCCCCCTGTTTCCAGCCCCCTCCCCAGGAGGGTGGGCAACGGGGATGCTGGTTGAGCCAATAACTTGTCCTATGGTTCCTGCTGCCCCCTAACTAGCAGCAAAAAATGCGGGTCCTGCTGTGGGCTGATAAGGGGTGATGAGCAGATAAAGTCGCTGTGTTCCCTGCTCCTTGTCTCAGGCCGAGCCTTGGTCAGAGGCCCCAGCTCCCTGATGAAGAAGGCGGAGCTCTCAGAAGACCAGTCCCCAGATGCTTTGATGGAGGAATCCTCCACCAGCCTGGCCCCCACCATACTCTACCTCACCACCTTTGAGGCACCTGCCACTGAAGAGTCCCTGATCCTGCCGGTCACATCCCTGTGGCCCCAGGTAAGGGGCTGGGAGGGTCCTTGGGATGACCTCATGCAAACCCTTCCTAGTACCTTTAGGGAGACTGAGGCACAGGGGCAGGAGGGAGTTGGTCCAGGCTCATGAGGCTGGTGGAAGCCGGTTCTCCTGATGCCCATCTAGCCCAGCTATGGCCAGCTGGCCCACTGTCCAGGGAGTGCTGCCACTGTCCAGGCAGTGGTCCAGGGGCTCATTCTATGGAATGCCAAGGAATCAAGTGCCAGCTCAGCCCACTGGTCTCTGAACCTAGAAAAGTCAGGCTTTGGGGGAAGAATTTTGTACATCCCACAAAGGTCAGAGAATAACAATGTCTAAAACCATGTCCCCACAATCCAGAATTAACAAGCTTTAGTTAACACTTTGACGCATCTGCTTCAGACCTTTAAAAAGAGAGGGAGCAAGCAAGCAAATGTGGCAAACACACCAACCATTGGTGAGTCTATGGTAGTTTAGTCGCAAAGTCGTATCCAACTCTTTGCAACCCCACGGACTATAGTCCACCAGGGTCCTCCATCCATGGGATCTTCCAGGCAAGACTACTGGAGTGGGTTGCCATTTATTTCTCCAAGGGATCATCTCAACCCAGGGATGGAACCTAGGTCTCTTGCATTGCAGGTGAATTCTTTACCAAGTGAGCCACCAGGGAAAACCCCTTGGTGAGTCTAGACAAAGGGTATTTATTCTTGCAATTAACACAAAGTGTGTCATTGCACCTCTTCTGTGGCTTTGAACATTTTTTCAAAATAAAATCATTAAACATAACCAATAAAATAATATATGTAGAAGAAGTAAAACTTTTTTAGCAGGAGATCTTCCTTATTCTCTTTTTGGGTCTTGCACTCCCTTGAGATCCTGATAAACCATTTCCAGCAAATCCACTGTTATCCATGCCATTGAAGGGCTCCCTGAAGCCCATCTGTTGAGAATCCAGCCCTATGGCATGCTTACATGCTCAATCACTTCAATCATGTCCCACTTTTTGTGACCCTATGGGCTGTAGCCTGCCAGGCTCCTCTGTCCATGGTGTTCTCCAGGCAAGAATACTGGAGTGGGTTGCCATGCCCTCCTCCAGGGGATCTTCCTGACCCAGGGATCGAACCCAGGTCTCCTGTGGCTCTCATGACAGGCGAAGTCTTTACCGCTGAGCCATTATTGCCCATGTTCTACTGTGCACAGATCCAGCCCCGAAACCACGAAGGGTGGGGCCGAGGGGGTCTAGAGTGGAACTGAGCTATGGGCATGGCCTCAACAGTGCCATGCCATGGAGAACTGAGGGCATCTGTAGGGGAGAGAAGGGACAGGGGAGCCAGCAGCTGGGCTTCCTCCCCAGCGGACATGGCTGCCTCCCCAGCCCCAGCCCGCAGAGAGCCTGGGGACTGCAGCAGCTGCCTATAGGTGCTGTCCTGCCTGGGGGTGGCTGCTCTGGGAAGACACTGCCCAGGTAGCTGCTGGAGCCCAAGTCCTGGAGGCCATCTCGAATTCCCCAGGCTGAGATTGCAGGCTGTCCAACACGCCATGAGCTGGCCTAGGAGGAGCCCCTCCTTTGCCCTCTGATCCTGGGACCCCACATTTCTTCTTCCACCTTTTGGGATCTTCAGGCTCCCTCTTCTCCACCCTCCTCTGCAGGCTCACCCCAGGCCTGACGGGGAGGTGATGCCCACACTGGACATGGCTTTGTTCGACTGGACTGACTATGAAGACTTAAAGCCTGAGGTCTGGCCATCCACAAGGAAGAAAGGTACGTCTGCCCACCCCTCTATGCCCCTGCTGGGCTCCTCCCCTCCCCCACCATGCCGTGGGATAGGGGCCTGGTTACCCCAGCCTGACCTACAGATGTCCAAGTTGGGGAGAGGGGCATGGAGCCTATAAGGGAACAGATACCTGAAATAGACATGTTGCTCTCAAGTGCTCATCACACACCAGACGGATTCCAAGTAGCTACTCCTTTAACCTGAAGAAAAAACAAAACAAAACAAAACAGGTCTGTTCTGCTGTTGATCCCCTCTGCCTTTTTAAAAAGTATTTAAAATTTTTGTTTGTATTTATTTATTTTGGCTGAGTCTTTGCTGCTGCTGGGCTCTTCTCTAGTTGCAGAGAGCGGGGGCTACTCTCTAGTTGAGTTGAGGGGCAGGGACTGCTCACTGCGGTGGCTTCTCTTGTTGGGGAGCACCGGCTCTAGGGCAGGTGGGCTCCAGTAGATGTGGCTCCCCAGGCTCTAGAGCACAGGCTCAGGAGTTGTAGCACACCAGTTTAGTTGCTCCGAGGCATGTGGGATCTTCCTCACCAGGGGATTGAATCCATGTCTCCTACTTTGGTAGGTGGATTCTTTACCACTGAACCACGAGGGAGTGTGTGTTAGTAGCTTAGTCATGTCTGACTCTTTGGGACCCCATGACCCTCCAGACTCCTCCGTCCAAGGAATTCTCTAGGCAAGAATACTGGAGTTTGTTGCCATTCTCTTTTCCAGGGGATCTTCCTGATCTAGGTATCGAACCCAGGCCTCCTTCATTGTAGGCAGATTCTTTACCATCTGAGCTACCAGAGAACCACCAGGGAAGTCCCCCCTTTTTTTTGTCCACTCCATGTGGCATATGGGATCCTAGTTCCTCAACCAGGGATAGAACCCGTGCCCCTTGCATTAGGAGCACAGAGTCTTAACCAGTGGACTGCCAGGGAAGTCCCCGATCCCATTTTAGAGAAGATAAAACTAAGGCAGAGAAGCTTCATGTCTTACCCAAGCCACACTGTGGAAGTGGTGGTGTGAGCACTCTGACCCTGGCATCCAGTGCTTAATCTCTGCTCTGATGAGCCTCAGCCTCTAACCACAGGTCCTGTTTTCCCCAGAGAAACACCGCGGCAAACTCTCCAGTGATGGGAACGAAACATCGCCGGCTAAAGGGGAGCCCTGTGACCATCACCAGGACTGCCTGCCAGGTACCGAACCAGCATCGTGTTCCAGGCAGTAGACAGGGCACTGGGGGAACTGTTGTGGGGGGTGGGAGTGGGTGGGTCTTCCCAGACACATGAGAAGGATCCTTTAGGGGTAGTAAATAATAACAACCACTTTGATGAGAGTTGCTGCCATACTTTATTCTATTTCATCCTCACAGCAACCCAGACAGAGAGGGACCCTGTCATTCCCAATTTTCAGGCAAGGAAATTGAGGCTCAGAGAGGCCAAGTGTTTCAGCTGTGATCACAGAACTCGGAAGTGGCTCAAACCTGAGTCTGCTGGTTCTAACCACTGCCCCACACTGCTTCAATTCAGGATGACCCTTCTCCCGACTTCTCCCTAACGTCTTGTCGGGCTTCATTCTGTCCTCATCCTGTTGTGACACTGCTGGGCTCCTGTGGGTGCTTTGATAACATCCTGACCTGTTCAGCAGCTAAGCCCATCAAGACAGTCTGAGAACAGGGACCTGGGGTTTGGATGGATGGTCTAAACCGCTAGCCCTCAACTGGGTCACTCAGGACTTCTGGGAAGCCGAAACCGAGATGGAGTTAGAAGGCCAGGAGGTTTCTGGGGATGGTGGGGGATAAGGCCTGTGAACAATGAAAGCGGGAGGAAGGAGGAATGGACAGGAGTCTGATACAATCTCAGCCAGCCCAATGGGCAGCTCCAGAACAAAGACTCCCTGTTAGAAGAGGCCCCCACTGTGCAGAAATAGCCAGGCCCTGGCAGCCAGTCACTGCCTGGGATGTTCTGCTCAGGCCCAGTGTGACATCATCAGCCCAGGAGGCTCCTGCAGGTGTTAACAGCGGGGGCTGGTGGCTAACTGCTCTCTTGGCCAGTGGATTGCAAGGGCAGAGACTCGAGTGGCACACCTTGGCTCCTGTTAACTCAGTAACCAGAATATTCTACAAAACAGCAACCAAACCATTTGGCATTGTGTAAGCCAGACCACCAGCTCCCTGACAAGCTGTTTCCCTTCCAAATGGTTTTTCCACCCAGAGCAGGAAGAAAAGGCTCAAGTTTGGGCCAACTGGACAGCGGCTCTGAGAGCTGGCTCTGTGGTGGGCGAGGTCATGCCTGGGGCTGTGTCTCAGGGGCTTCTGTTTCCCCATCTGTCAAAAGAGGACGTTGGCGTCCATGATCCCTGCAGCCCCTCCCAGCTCCACACTGACTCCACACCTGGCGGCCCCCTAGCCTTTCCACCCAGTGGGGAATCAACAGTGCCTTTCCTCCTCCCATGATCAATCAATTGCCCATCTGGGGCGTCTAGGGTCTCAGCCGCCCGCCCTCTGGGGACCTCAGCCAGGACATCCGTTGGTGGTTCCGGCTGGGAGGCTTGTGCACCATATGGTCCACCCAGCCAGGGGCAGCCCCGCCATGGAGATGATGGATCTCCTGTCCAGCGGGAGCGTGTATGGGGCGGCAGGGGGGGTCTGCTCGGCACGGCTGACCGCGTGTGCTTGCCATGTGGGCAGGGACCTGCTGCGACCTCCGGGAGCATCTCTGCACGCCCCACAACCGAGGCCTGAACAACAAATGCTTTGACGACTGCATGTGCGTGGAAGGTGAGGCCAGATGCCGGGGGCTCCCTCGGCACCGAGAACCTTACCACCTCCCATTCTCCTCGAGGCAGGGGTGGGCAGAGAAGGAGGTGAAAGAATCCCTGGGGAACTGAAGACACCAGCAGGAACAGCTTTGCTCGGTGCTTTCCCAATCTGTGAATTCATTTAGTCTCCATTGCTGGCATCGCTGCTCAGATTTGCTTTTCTCACTTCCTGAAATACAAGCTGGTATGATCTCCCATGATCTGGAGATGGGAGAAGGGAGGAGAGAGAAGCGTATCTTTTAAAAGAAGATCAAACCTGAGAAGGCTGGTGCTTTCACACCAGAATTCTATTCCAGGGGAGACATTCCAAGTGTGATAACAAGGGGTGGGGAGTGAATTTCCCAGCACTTTCCCAAGGAAGGAGGCTCTTATCCAGCTGGCTCCCTCTTTACCTCCTCTGAGCCCCCACCTGGAACAGTGTGTGCCCTTCTGCCCCGGTGTGCCTCGATGAACCCAGCTCTGTGCTAAGCACTCTACCTGTTAGCTCCTCAATCCTCACAACCATCTCAGAAGGGAGCTATCATTCTCCCCATTTCACACAAAAGTAAACTGAGGCACAGAAAGGTTAAGTCACTTGCACAAACCTATGTAGCTAGAAAAGTGGGGGAAATGTTTTAAATTGTGTATTCTGAAAATTTTCAAATACATTATTAAAGTCATCGGAATAGTATAAAGAACTCCCATTTCCTATCATCTAGTTTCAGTAATTCTCACTCGTGGCCAATCTGTGCTGTCCCCACCCCCTCCAGTTCCCCCACTGCAATAGGATTTTTTTTGGGGGGGCAATAGGATTTTGAAGCAACTCCTAAGAATTTAGGTATTTTACCTGTGAATATTTCCATATATACATCTAAGAGATAAGTATTCTTTTAAAACCAAAATACCGAAAATGCACAATAATTACTGGATGTCATCCCACCTCCAAGGTTCACTTCTCTGGGGGTGAGGGGTTTGACCTTTGTCCCTTTGTGAACCGTCCTGAGGTACACGCCCTATTTTTGCTCACATTAGCCTCAAAAGTTATCTCCTGTGAAAGCAATAAAGCTGCTTCAGTCCAATTATTCATTTGTCCAGTTGGTCAAGACATATTTCCGGAGTGCCTACTATGCACCAAGTTCTGATCAAGACATTGGGGATTCAGGGGTGAAGAGAACCAACAAGTTCTCCACCCATGGATTCCATTCTAATGAGATGAGTGACAGTTAGCAAATAACTGGGCTTCCCTAGTAGCTCAGATGGTAAAGCATACACCTGCAATGCAGGAGACCCTGGTTCAATGCCTGGCTTGGGAAGATCCCCTGGAGAAAAGGAAATGGCAACCCCCTCCAGTATACTTGCCTAGAAAATTCTTTGGACAGAGGAGCGTGTCAGCCTACAGTCCATGGGACTGTACTCTACAGTCTCAAAGAATCAGACACAACTGAGCGACTAACACACACACACACACAAGCAAATATTTAGATGTCTGTAAAAAGGAGTAGAACTGTAAAGACAGTAATTCAGGCTGGCCTGGGAATTATTTTAGAAAGGATGGACAGGAGCGGACAGCAGAACTAGCCACCTGAAGATGAGAAGTGGGGTGGGAAGGGAGAGTCCCAGACAAGCAGCAGGGCAAAGGCAAGGACCTCAGACAGGAGCAAGGCTGGCATGTTCGAGTGCGCCTGGCACACAGCAGCCACACAGTGGCACAAGAGGAGATGGGAGAAGCTGGGGGGTAGGATCAGGACTTCATTTACATTGTCATGGGAAGATGTCGGCAGCTTTTTTTTTTTTTTCTTTTTTTTAGTATTTATTATTTGGCTGCGTCGGGTCTTAGTTGCTCCGCCACAGGTGGGATCCTTGTTTGCCCACCAGGGATCGAACCCATGTCTCCTGTATTGCAAGGCGGATTCTTAACCTCTGGACCATCAGGGAAGTCTCTCAGCAGGTTTTAAGAAAGGGAATGACCTGGTCTGACTTTTGAGTATATCATCTCACTCTGGCTGCAGGACTGTGCAGGGCAGGACTGGAGATGCAGGGACGAGCTAGGAGGTGAGGGGATGGAGGCCGGCAGGGGTGGAGATGCTGAAAAGCCGCCTTCTGTTGCCTGTGTGCAAGGTGGGGGCTCATTTGTCGAAGGAGGAGACTGAAGTGCATAGCAGGCTGGAAGGCACTCCAGTCCAGGGAGCCTGGAATTAGCACCAGGACCTCCAGGTCCAGCCTGCCCAGGTGAGCAGGATGCGGCCCTACTGCTGCACATGCCCAGCTGGTGCCCTGCTGGATGCTCAGTGGGCAGCCCTCTGCCAGGGAAACCATGCTTCCTTCCTCCCCTGGGCCTCAGTTAGGAGGGGGCAGCGTTTCAGGCCTTCAAAAGATAACTGTGCAGTCAAAGCCCCATCTGCTCATTTCTCTGGTCCCTCCCATCCTGGTCAGTCCCGCCAAAACTCTCATTTCCTCCCTGGAGACTCAGACTCTGGGAAAAAAAAAAAAAAAAGAAATTGAGTGGAAATGACAGCTCCTTAAAGATGGTTCTGGAAGAGATTGTCGCCCAGATGCTACAGCAGAGGGATCCAAGTGATGCCAGGAACCCTCATGAGGACCAAGAGTCCTGAGGTACTTCTGAGAAATTCTGAAATGTTGGATTCATGTCCCAGAGCTGAAGTCCAGCAGTCTAGGCCAGCCTGGAGGGTTCCAGAAGGGCTTCTATGGCTACCATCCACTCCTATTCATGATCCCCTGCCCCTCCCAAGTGTCACTCGTGTGGCCACAGATCTGAAGGTTCAGTGATCCATGTGTTGGTTCTAGACCCCTAAGCACAAACTTCACAGCAATTTCTGTATTCTCTTGACAGTGACATAAGCAGATCTTAAACTGGTGATGGCCCCTCTCCCTGTGGCCACTCCTAACCGGAAATGTAGAGATTGCTCTGACCACACTGACCTCTCCTTCCCTAACCCCCTACCCCGAATCAGGAGGATATGGCCTTTTTTTTTTTTTTTTTTTTGGCTGCATTGATGTCTTAGTTGCAGCACACATGATCTTCATTGCGGCATATGGACTGTCTAATTGTGGCTCTTAGACTCAGTAGTTGTGTCGAGAGCTTAGTTGCTCCATGGCATGTGGAATCTTAGTTCCCCAATCAGGGATCAAACCCACATCCCTTGAACTGCAAGGTGAATTCTTAACCACTGGACCACCAGGGAAGTCCCGTGAGGATGTGGCCTGAAATGAAAAACCTGCCTACCCATGTATGCCAGGGGATGTCTATCATGGGCCATGAGTTAGCCCCAGCAGGAACCCCTCCCACTGGTGAGCCAAGAGGGCCACGCCTACTCTAATTAAGGTGGTCAGGGAGGGTCCCTTTGAGAAGGGACTGTGAAGGAGCAGCTATGCCAAGAGCTTCAGGAAGGGATTTCTGGCTGTGAGAACAGCAAAGGCCCTGAGGCTGGAAATGGTGGGGTGTATGAGGAAAAGTGCTAAGACTAGGTGTGGCTGGAGTTAGAGTGAGGAGGAGTGGGAGGTAAAGAGAGCAGACTGGGGGCAGGGCAGGTCCCAGAGAGTCCTGCAAGCCAGGGGAAGCAGTTTAGATCTCCTTTGGAGTGCAGTGGGAGCCACGGGAGGTTTTATAGGGAAGGGCAGAATCTGAATCTCTTTTATTTATTATTATTATTATTTGCTGTGCTGCATGGCATGTGGGATCTTAGTTCCCTGACCAGGGATCAAACCCAAGCTCCCTGCATTGGGAACACAGAATCTTTACCATTGCACTACCAGGGAAGCCCTGCATTCCTTTTAAAAATAATTTTAATAGACTATTTTTAAAGTCGTTTTAGGTTTACAGGAAGATTAGACAGAAAATACAGCAGTCTCATATGCCTCCCCCAGCAGTTTCCCCTGTTATCTCACATTAGTGTGGTGCACTTTCTAAGATTGGTGAGCCAATAGTGGTACATTCTTAAGTCCACAATTACATTAGTGTACACTCTTTGTGTTGCACATTCCTTGGGTTTTGACAAAGACTAGACATGTACCCAGCATTATAGATAGTATCGCACAAAATAGTTTCCTGGTCCTAAATATCTCCTGTGCTCCATCTGTTCACTCTTCTCCGTCTGTGATTCTCTTTTTTAAACCCATTCAGGCTGCTGTGCGGGAGATGGATTGGTTGTAGGGCAGAAAAAAGGAAGGCAGTGATAGTGAAACGGTGCGAGGCCGGGCGGGGGCGGGGAACTGGCTGGTCTCACGTCTGACCCCCCTTGCTTCTCTTCACTCAGGGCTGCGCTGCTACGCCAAATTCCACCGGAACCGCAGGGTCACCCGGAGAAAGGGGCGCTGCGTGGAGCCCGAAACGGCCAACGGCGACCAGGGGTCTTTCATCAACGTCTAGCTGCCCGCGCGCGGCGCCTCCGCACGGGCCTGGGGACTGAGCTCCGGAAGTCTGGAGAAGCCGGGCAGTTTGTTTATAACTAGCGGTGGCAGATCAAATGCGGGACCAGCTGACTGAGGCTGCAGGCTCAGATCCAGGACGCTCCGTCCCGAGCACTGGACGAACTGCCTCTCCCCAGGAGCCGAGCAGCAGCACACCTGCACCCTCCCCAGGGCGGACGGGAGACCCACACTGCCTGCGCATCCCGGTGTCCGTATTCTCCTCGTTGGCAATGTCGAGAGTGCCCTCTATCGTCCGACAGCAGCACTGCAACGGTTTCAAGTTTCCAAAGGAAGAGGCTTTTGAGCTGGAAAAGAATGGAAACTTCTGGAGAGACTGGGGAACCAAAAGGCGGGAGATGAATACCGAAGCACCTCCTATGTACCAGGCACTGTGCTAAACGCGGGCCAGACGTTATCTCGTTTATCACATGACCTTTTAAAGTAGGCATAATCACCATTTTACAAGTGAGGAAACTGAGGCAGGCTTAAATGATCTTGTCCAGGGTCCCAGGTCAATGCTCTTCAAACCTTCACCTTGTGTAGGAATCCCCACGGATCTGGTTAAAATGCAGATTCCAATTCAGTCGATTCTGCATTTCTAACAAGGTTCAGGGATTGCTGATGCTCCTGGTGACCGGGGACCCCACTGAAAGCACCAGGTCCCAGGGAGTCAGGAGTGGAGCCGGCATCTGAACCTGGGTCTGCCCAGCTCCAAGGTTCACATCCTTGCTCTTCCACAACCAAGGACTCATTCCAAGTTCTCCACGGCTTTTGGTGAGAGACACGTGTTCCCTGGTGGTTCCTTTTGCTGTGGTGAAGGCTGGAATAACAGACAATTCTCTTCCTTCTCTGGACAAAAGTGTATCGTTTAAAAGAAAAAGAAAAAAGAAAATGTGCATTAAGCACCTGCTTGCTTACAAGGCAGGATTTGGGCAGATTGGCGAACTGGTGTTCTGAGACCGGAAGTGTTTAAGGGAAACGGTAAAGCTGTTCCTTATGTCTATGGCCCTGCTCACCCCATCCTGGGATGTGTACTTTGGAGGGGCCTGAAAGCTGCCACCCCAGGAGTTCTTTGGCTTTTGGAGTTCATGACCTTTGAGAATCTAATGCAAGCATGGACTCAAAAACACACATTGCCAGTTGGCACCCACTTTGTATACGTCTTAGTGGTTCTAGGTCCCCCAGAGACCATCCCAGGTCTATAGGTCTACACTTCTTCAACAGTCTACTGAGGAGTTGGGGACATCTAACTGCATCCATCACAGACCAGACCCATGATGCCCACCTAAACACCTTTCTGAGCTGATGTGACTCTATAGTGGCCACCTCAGGAGAGTCACTTAAATCCCTCCACCTGGCATCTCACTCCTGATCAACCCTCAGGTCCAAGGCAAACAAGGTTGCAAACCTTCCCTCTCCAGGTGCCTCGCTGGCCTGGACCGCAGCCGGAAGGACCACACCCACAGGATGCCAAGGCTGTTTACTCCATTGGGAAAATCAGTTGGGGTCAGGGGTATGGCACCGAGGAAGGCAAACAGATCTAGAAGAAACCAAATACACCGGCTCTTTTCTCCTTATTCAAGTTCAGAGGCATGGGAATCTTAGGGAGGGGAGGACCGCAAGAGATCAAAGCCGGCTGTTTGAAAATTGAATCCACCTGCAGTCTTGTCTGTTTGAGACCAGACAAGGCCAGTGCTGTGTGCCTCATATGGGGTGGCCGATTTGAGGTCATGATAGAACCCTAGCAGGGGTGGCTGCAGGCAGAGAACCCACAATTGCTTTTGTCTGGTGGTGGTGGGGAGGTGTGTGGTGGGCAGTGGTAAGGGTGGCCCTGGCCATCAATGATGGAAACACAGAAAATTAGGACAAAGCTGGAAGGCTCAGTGGAGCTATCAGTGCCTACCAAGGGAGCTCCATGGCTAGAAATTCAGGGCCTATGGCTTTGCCCTAGCTACTTCCATTTTGCATTTGCAAAGGCAAAGTAAGTGGAATTCTCTTAACTCCAGAGTTAGGGGTCCCAAGGCCCTCTCTGTGTTTAACAAACCTCTCTGCCAGAAGTTCTTCCTTAGGTCTGCCTTAAATTTCTTTTGCTGGTGCATAAGCCAATATCCTTGAATCCAGGGTTCAACAAACTTATCATAAAGGGCCAGATAAATATTAATATTATAGGCTGTGTTCCAATGAAGCTATTTATGAACCTAGAATTTCAGATAATATCACTTGTCACAGATGGTTATTCTTTTGATTTTCATTTTAAAATGTGAAAACCTCTTAACTTGCAGACTACACAGAAACATGCAGTGGGTTGTACTTGGACCCCAGGCCATGGTTTGCCAATCTCTGCTTTAATCTGCTGGTCTCAGCCTTGGCTGCACATTAGGACAGTTTGGGGAACTTTCAAAGGTGCCTGAGCCCACCTGCGAAGATTCTGGTTTAATCGCTCTGGGTTGTGTCTGGGCATTGTACTTTTGCAAGGCATCCGGGTGGCTCTAACGTGTCACCCGAGCCTGGGTCTGGGACCCCTGCCCTCATCCTCCTATGGGAGTGTAGCTGCTGACAAATGGCTTGCTCCACCACTCACTACTTTGGTGACCCTGGGAGACTTCATTAAGGTCTCTGTGCCTGGATTTCTTTATCTGTAAAATGGGGCTAATCATTCTTCCTTCATAGGGGTGTAGTGAGATGTAAATACAAAATCCTAGCAACATGCTTGCTACAGTGCCTGGCACATAAAAAGCCCTCAGTTAATTTATTTTCTAGGATGATTTTAGCAGCTGTTCTGTTTTTTGGCAGTGATCCATCATGTACTCAGAAATCAGTTCAAAGTCACCATTCAGGATCTTTCCTCAAAGCATGTTCCCTGGAACACTGTGAGATGCTCCCTTAGGAAAGAGGGGATGGGGTTCTGTGGTCAAAGAGGTTTGGAAAACTGTTCTGGACTCAGCCCGAAGCAACATGTACAGTTTCTGTCCACTAAGGCAGAGCTGTGGATGTCAGTGGCTGTGCAACAACAGGATCAGGAGTTTCTAAATATATCCCCCTCCTCACCCTGAGGCTGGGAAGAGCTGAACAGGAGGCCACGTGGAAACCAATAGCTACTGGGATGGTCACCTGTGCCCCCTGCATTCCTCCTGAGGGAGCTTTCCAGCCATTCCCCAGAGATACTCACTGTTCCCACGGGGCTGCCTTTCCGTGACTTGTCTGGTGATGCCAAGAGTGGCTCCTGAGCCTGCCAGAGATGGGCGAAGGGTCAGAGGACACGAGAACCATGCCACATGGGAATGTGACAGCTTCACCTGCCCCTTGAGGAGTCACCGAGCCATACATTATGTCCTGAAGCCAAGACCCCTTCCACCACCTAGAAGCTACAGGTGGAGCCTTTGTTGCTAAGTCAGTCAATCGTGTCTGACTCTTTGGCACCCCATGGACTACAGCACACCAGGCTTCCCTGTCCTTCACCATCTCCTGGAGTTTGCTCAGATTCATGTCCGTTGAGTTGGTGATGCCATCCATCTTGTCCCCTTCTCCTCCTGCCTTTAATCTTTTCCAGCATCAGGGTCTGCCTCTTCAAGCCATATTCAACACATCCAATATGATCTGATGTCAAGATGACGGGCGTCAGCTTCCTGGAAGGGATCCGCTTTGCAGCTGGAGAGACATGTATGTAACCTGCAAGGAACATGTTTATAAAACAACAGAACAGCAAGAAAAAATGGGTGCTGGGAGAGACAGCAGGAGAGGCCAACTATTTAGGCTCCTCACTGGGGCTTGCATGCAGTTGACAGGGACACCATGACCTTCATGATGATCTTCACTCCTGTGGGAGATGGGAGGGCATGTGCTGGGGAGGGCATGGTAGGACTTGCCAATCTGAAGAACCAGGGGCTTCCATCACAGGGAGTATATTTACTGAATCCTAAATCAGGATGGTGGTCTGGTGGAGGATAAGCAGCCTCTTCTAGATGCAAAAGGCTTTCTGGTCCCTCCGTCTTTTTTTTGTTATTGTTGGGACAAGGAATAGCGACTTTATTCAGAAAGCCAGCCAACCCCATCTTGCCTGAATTAGAATTCAGGCTTCTTTTATATTTAAAGGAGAAACTCAAACACTTTCTGGTTCCCATCAGCCTTCATCTCTTCCTCCCTGCAGTCAATCATTCACAGGTGGACCTGATCAGGATGTTCCTTGTGTGCTAAACAAAGATATTTTAGCTTAATGCTCATTATCTGGGAAGCAGGGTTCCCAGTAATGGGCCATTATGTGTAATTTAAGTTTATAGGCAATGTCCCTGTAGTGATTAATTTGTAATAGGATACAAAAGGTCTTCCCTGTCACAATTCCCACTGTCAATGTCCGTTCCACAGTCTTGTGGGGGAAAGACCTGGGAACTTGGCAGAGATGCGGGATCCCGGCCCCACTGGGACCTACCTGCTGAATCAGTATCTCTAGGGGTGGGTTTTCACAAGTTCTCCAGGCTGTCCTAGTGCACAGTAAAGGTTCAGAGACACAGTAGATGCAGAGGGGGAGACAGGATGGTCAGACGGCCAGGGACATTTGGATGATTCGGAGGCATTTGCATATGGGTGTGAGGGTGACCAATCTGAGATCCACTTTGCCTGGTTAACAACCAGAGTGACCAACTTGCAGGCTCCAAGGCCCTGCCTCCTGGGCTGGAACTGGCCTTTATTTTTAGAGGAAATGAAGGGGAGCATCTGAGCCTGGGGCCTCAGTCGTTGGGTTTTCTGGCTTTTGGGCACTTCCCTGGGGGACTGTGGTTCCTGTTTATAAAGTATGGGGGCAACAGGGAAACGGGGAGGTGCTACATCCTCGAGTCCCATGATGGCGTGTTGCATGCACTCTCTTGAGCTGTAAATAAAGAGATGATGGTTAATAAGCTTCCCTGTTGTCTCTCTCTGCCCCTCCAGATGGTCTGTCTTGCAGACAGGGAACACTGTCAGGGTGTTTCGGGGGAACTCAGCCTGGTATTTCTCCAGCTACTTATTCATTCACTCTGCACCGTGGATTAAGCATTTGCTCTGAGCTAAGCAGAAGAGAGTGGCAGAGGATGAGATGGTTGGAAAGCATCACCTATTCAATGGACATGAACTTGGGAGAACTCCGGGAGACAGTGAGGGACAGGGAGGCCTGGCGTGCTGCAGTCCATGGGGTCGCAAAGAGTCTGACATGACTTAGCGACTACACAACAACAAAGCGTACACAGGCAGGTAGGGTCTCAGCCCTCACCTGGACTGCATCCTGGTCCTTTAACCAGACCATTGTCGGGGGGACATTTCATATCTTTATCTTCTCCCACTTTAGGGTTGGGGCAGCTAAGGTCCCAAAGAGATTACAAGGCTGGCCATATACAAGGCTGGCAGGCACATTGCAGGCAGAGAGTGCTGAGAAAAGCAGGTACCCGCTTGGGCAGAATGAGGAAAACAAAGCACCGCCACCTAAGACCAGGCCTGGGCAGGCTCAGATGCCGTCTTGGGAAAGGGCGTGAACTGGCTGAGGGTGGACTGTCTTAGCACCAGGAAGGACATCTGTTATCTCAGTGGCAGCTCCAGCCAGCACCACCCAGCTGTGCAGACCAGACCCCCTCCAAGCCCAGCCGATCACAGCAAGGCTATGTTATGGCTCTCAGTGGCTCTGTGTCCTAAAGCCAAGGGAGGGTCCAGACCCCCCTGGGAGCCAGAGTAACCACAGATGTGGGAAGCTCCTAAAGGCCTAGGGTCCTGGGCTTTCCCTGCCCAGGCACCACTGAGGGACTGGCTCCTGCAGCCTGGACAGGGAAAGCCCCCTAACCCAGGGTTTCTATAACACAGGCCTGGGGTGCCAGTGTCAGGATCCTATGAGGGGCAGACCCACAGTTCTGAGCCTACCCAGGCCCCTGACTCAATCTCTAGGGGTGGGCTTGGGAATCTGCATGTTGATAAGTAACCCCTCACCCCACCCCCAGTCCTGAGAACTACTGCACCAAACCTTCCTGAGAACTCACGTTCTTCCCTGCTAAGGCCCCAGGTAGCTAGCAAACCTCCCACTGAGGGTGGATCCCAGGAATCAAGCCCAGGAGGTCCCCCTTCATATAAGCAACTGCTCAACTCAGCCATTGTAGTGCAAAAGGCTACAGAGACAACACAGAAATGAGCACAAATGCATGAACATGGTTGTGTTCCAATAAAACTTTATTGACACCAAAGGGCAGCAGGCTGGATCTGCCCTTGGTCTGTAGTTTGCCAGGCTCTAGTTGTTACTGCTGACCCCGGGGTCAATGGTTATAGAAAGGCATGCTGGGCTTCTAAAATCTCCCTTTGTTGTGGAATGTCAACTCAAACCCATTTCTGCTAAGGAGGGTCTGAGCAGTCTGAAGTGAAGGGTCAATACCAGTTGAACCTGAGGCCATGGGGACTTCGATGCTCTGTGCTGGCAGCATGCATGCAGCCCTCAGCGGATCAGGTGGCTGGATTGGCAGTGTCTCAGGGTTCTCCAGAGAAACAGAACCAACTGAGCATTTGTATTTATGTATCTTTAAGTGTCTATGTGTTTACTTCTTCTTTATATGCGTATTTATATAAAGAGATTTAAGGAATTGGTCTACACTATTGTAGGAGTCATCAAGTCTGAAATTTGCTGGGCCAGCCAGCAGGTGGGAAACTCAGGCTGGGCTCAGTGTTACAGGCTTGAGGCCATGTTTCTTGTTCCCCAAGACCTCAGTTTTTGCTCTCAAGGCCTTCACCTGATCAGGTGAGGCGCACCCACATTCCTGCAGGTCATCTCCTTTATATGAAGTCAGCTGCTTGTTGATGTTGACCATATCTGCAAAATGCCTTCACAGCAGCACCTGGAGCAGTGTGTGATTAAATCTTTGGGTACAACAGCCTGGCCAAGTTAATACAAAAATATAATCACAGGGGCAGAGGCGGGGGGAGCTCCTGGAGCTGGGCTCCCGCACTCCAGATCCAGATCACAACACTTGGGTGTGTGGTAGAATTGTCTATGATGTGTCGTGAAGCTCTGGGCCTCCTTGCTCCGTTTGCCATCAGGTGGCAGCAGCAGCGGTTACCACCTGTTATGTATGTGGGCATGGGTGCTTTGGTGTGCCCAGAGGAGTGTCTGGACCTGAAATTCCACTTGGGGTAGATAGGGTGCAAGGGTGCTGTCAGTGGACCATGTAGGCAAGTGGCTAACAGGGGTGCCCCTTCCTTTCATCGCACCCCCACCCCCAGTGCTGTATCCTGAAACCCACCTGTTTGTGCTGGGAGGCCAGCCTCAGGACAACTGGGCTCCTTCCACACTGGTGCTTGGTCAGTGCGGGGGCTGGGTAGTCAATTCTGCACATTGTGGTCCCAAAATGTCCCACTGTGTTCCCACCCTTGACCTTGCGTCAGCTCCCCGCACATGGTGAAATCCAGGGTTAGCGAAGAAACGCATTCATCTGAACGCTACCCTGAGCTCTGTTTACTGAGCTGACTCCACTGCACGAGGCACATACCCTCTGGTGTAGCTGCAAGTTGTTAGAGCCCATTCTGCAGAGCAGGAGAACTAAGGCACTAAGAAACAAAGGCCACTTGTCCAAACCGATGTAGTTACTTAGTGGCAGAGCTAGGGACACTACCCAAGTGTCTTGAGTCTAAAACCTAACTGTGGGTAATAATTCCCTGGCATTCTAGTCATTAAGACTCCACACTCCCCTGCTATACAGCACAGGGAGCCCAGTCTGGTGCTATGTGACCACCAAGAAGGGTGGGATGGGGGTGGGTGGGAGGCAGGCTCAGGAGGGAGGAGATATATATATATATATTTATGGCTGATTCGAGTTGTACAGCAGAAACCAACACAAAAGCATTTTGTAAAGCAGTTATCCTCCAATCAAAGGAAAAAAAAAGAAAGATTCTATGCTTCCAATGCAGAGGGTGTGAGTTTGGTCCCTGGTCAGGGAACTAAGATCCCACATGCTGTGCAGTGCTACGAAAAATTAAAATAAAACCTGATTGTGTCCACCAGCCTCATGTTCCTCTCAAAGGCCACAAGTTCACTGAGCACCTACTAGGAGTCAGTCACCAATCCTCACCCTCAGGCCCATCCACTTGGCAGATCACAGGACTCTGAGCTCACCCGGGGCCATTAAAGCTACTGTCGGGGCCAGCGGGGGTGGGGAGTGGGACAAGAGCTCTGCCCTCAGGTCCCAGCCCCAGGCTGCCTGAGCCAAAGGTCACCCACTCACCTTCAGGCTGCCTCCTGGAGGGCTCCTCAGAGAGAAAAGGGGTTGAGATTCCTCCCACGGGCTTTCCAGTCCCACCACTGCTTCTTCATTCTTCTCTTATCTCTCTGCCAGCTCCTTAGTGACCCCCAGCATGTGAGCTGAGACCTCGTGGAGCCTGCAGCGGAGACTGAGAGTCGGTGAGCAGGCAGCAGTGAGTGAAAGTAAACACCAAGATAAACCCCACCTCAGATAGGCATCCAGGGCGCCGCAGGGCTCAGCAGCATAACCGACCTTGTTTGTGTTTCTGAGCGATCACTGAGGAGCAGCCAGAGCTCTCACATGCCTCCTTGGACTCCAACCCCATTCACGTGGAGAGATGGGAGGCCACACAGAGAAAAGGAGGCAGCAGCCTGAACTCAGGACAGAACTGGGACAGGCGGTGGAGGCAAGAGGCAGTCAGCATGTTTAGAAAGGAGCCTGTGAGATCAATCCGCCTGCCAGTGCGGGAGACATAGGTTCGATCCCTGGGTCAGGAAGATCCCTTGGAGAAGGAAATGGCAACCCACTCCAGTATTCTTGCCTGGAGAATTCCATGGACAGAAGAGCCTGGTGGGCTACAGTCCATGAGGTCACAAAAGAGATGGACAACAACAATAACAATCTCAAACTCCCAATCCAGCAATCCTCTTTATGTCACCAGGTGTATGCATCCATGTGTGTGTGTGTGTGTGTGTGTGAGCACATGTGATCTCACAGTTGTTCAGTTGCTAAGTTGCGTCCAACTCTTTGCAACCCCGTGGACTGTAGCATGCCCAGCTTCCCTGTCCTTCACCATCTCCCAGAGTTTGCTCAGATTCATGTCCATTGAGTCAGTGATGCTATCTAACCATCTCATCCTCTGCTGCCTTTCTCCTTTTGCCTTCAGTCTCTGGGATTAGCAGATGCAAATCACTATACACACACACACACACACACACACACACACATACAATGGATAAATAGCAAGGTCCTACTGTATAGCACAGGGAACTTTTTTCAATATCCTGTAATAAACCATAATGGAAAAGAATATGATAAAGAATGTATAGATACATATTGTTGGTATTTAGTTGCTAAATCATGTCTGTCTCTTTTGCAACCACATGGACCGTGTGGCCATGTAGGCAACCATGCTCTTCTGTCCATGGGATTCTCTAGGCAAGAATATTGGAGTGGGTTGCCATTTCCTTCTCCAAGGGATCTTCCTGACTCAGGGATCAAACTTATGTCTCCTGCATTGGTGGGCAGATTCTTTACAACAGAGCCAATGGGGAAGTGCACATATATTATATATATACATACAATTGAATCACTTTGCTGTTCAGCAGAAATTAATACAATGTTGTAAATCAACTATACTTCAATAAAAATAAAGAGGATTGCTGGAGAATAGATGAGGGGAATGAAGAAAATGCCATGAGACTGAGAGTTAGAGTGCAGCTGAGGGGCTGGACTTGTATTGGGCGACGGCCAGTCACATTGCTTTCTTTCTGGCTGACATCTCACATGACCACTGGGACACCTCAGGGCACAGGCAGTTTCCTTTCTGCCTTCTCCACACTCACCATGGGGTCCACAGGGCGTTGTGATGAGTTCTCTGATAGCTGACTTGAGCACTCGGGTGTCTGGAGGCATGGGGAAATATTGCTAAGAGTTCAGTGAGGCTGTCCCAGGATGGGGCCCACCCAGCAGTGATTTTCTTAGGGCCCCGAGGAGCTGGCAAAGCAACTGGAACATTAGAAATTATTGGCTGCATTTTAGGGCTCAAGAAGGAGTATTCAAGGAGACTGACTGGGGCCTATAAAAGTTAGTGATGGATGCTGCCCTAAGTCTCAATTCTGTGCCATTGGGATAATTGTTTCAGAATAAGTCTCCCAAAACGAAAGGCATTATTATAATAAAACTCCTCGCATTTGCACCTACCTTTATATATATATATGTATGTGTATATATATAGGAATAAAATTGTTAAATTGTCTCTATTAATGAAAAATGTTCATCTATGTATATATGAACTAATTTAATTAAAAAAAAAAAAGAACCAGGCTCCCTTTCTTATAACTAGTGATACAAACAGATGCCTCCCTGGAGAGGAGGCTCTCACACCTCCTGGCAATGTCCAGGCTCCTTTAGAAAACCCAGGAAGAAAAGAGGAGAGTCACCCACCCTAACATGCCCCCCCAACCCCTGGGGCATGTGCTTCCCCAGGAACCATCCCTTGCCTGGCTCTGAGTGAGTGATGCCATGAACACAAATGATCTTATTGACAAGTCACAATGACCTTTGATACTTTCAGAAACTTGGTATCAACCAGAAACCAGGCCAAAGGATCTGGGAGCTCAAGAAAGCCATACTGACTCCAACCCTACAGGGTTCTCTATTCAAGTTTCATCACTTCTCCTGCCCGTCTCCCACTGTCTTTGCTCAGAAAGAAAGAGATCACATCCTCAGATACAAAGAACAACCCTGACTGATCTGGAGTGGCCTCAGCCTGCAGCAGCTTGAAGCGGGACTTTGGTTCCTGGCCAGAGATTGAGGTCAGGTCTCAGCAGTGAGAGCACCAAATCCTAACCACTAAAAAAGATCCTGGTGCTGGGAAAGATTGAGGGCAGGAGGAGAAGGGGGCAAGAGAGGATAAGATGGTTGGATGGCATCATCAACTCAATGGACATAATCTGAGCAAACTCTAGGAGATAGTGAAGGATAGGTATGCTCAGTCCAGGGGTGGCAAAGAGTTGGATTGAACAACAAGACCAGTGGTCAGTGACAAGGCCCTGACCCTTCGGCTTTGCAGAAAAGAATTCCCACAAAGACAGAAAATAGTGAAACAAAGTATTTGTTAGGAGGAAAAACGGAGTACAGTAAGTGTGGATATACACAAGGGCGAGTTCAGAGGGAGAGTGTCCTCGTGATAGTTTGAATCACTTTTATGGGGCATTTCTTCTGGGTTTCCTTTGCCTGGTTCTGAGGCTGCGCTGGTTTAGTTCGGGGTCCTCCCTCATGTGCATGCCCATCGCTTAGCCAAGATGGATTTTAGTGCAGATGACAGTAGGTAGGTAGACATCACTTACTATGAGATGATGCCTCCTCCTTTTTTGACCTCCAAGGAGCCTTTCTGCGCATGTGTAGTTAGGGAGGTCTCCTTAACTTTGAGTATGAGAACGATGTGGTCTTTTATCTCTTATCTGGCAGGGCCCAGCTTCCTCCATTATCTTCCTTGTAGGGAGTTTCTGCTATTATAACAGGGTCCCCTGTGGCTCAGAGGTAAAGAATCCATCTGCAAGTCAGGAGCCACAGGAGACATGGATTTGATCCCTGGAGAGGGATCTTGCCTGGAGAGTCCTATGGAAAGAGGAGCCTGGTGGGCTACAGTTCAAGGGTTGCAGAGAGTCGGACACGACTGAAGCAACTTAGCACACGTGCACAAACTGTTATGAAGTCTCTGTCCACGGGGGAGAAACTGTTCAGCCGGGGGCCCATCTATCTCCTGCCTCATGACCAGCGAAACACCTCGGCCTTCCCCTAGCCTGCCAGACCTTAGGCCAAGAAACACAGAGCTGGTGTGTTTCTCAACTTCTCACAAGCTGAGAAGCAGCACTGGGGCAGAGGTCTCCAGATCGAATCTGGATCCAGCACGAATCCTGGTGGCACCCAGGGGCCACAGCTCTGCCTTTTGGGCCCTCCCTAATGAGCTTCCTGGGGAGGGCCTGCTCTCTCACAGGTGCCTGTGACTTTCAGACAATATTTGGTTACTTTCTCTGTTTTGTTTCTTTCTGTTGATGTCATGCAGTTGTGGAAGGAAGTGGTCGGATCACAGCAGAACTGTTGAGTGTCCAGTACACTGTGGCCCAGAGGACAGTTAAAAATAATTTCAAAGCCTTATTCAGTGCCTCCCATCACCTGGGGCCTGTTTATCGCTCTCTCCATTTTCGAGATGCAGAAAGAAATTCAAAGAGATTAAACAACTAACCCAAGGTCACACAGATATAGATTGGCAGCACTGGGCGGGGACGGGTGAAGGGGGGCGTACAGTAAAAGCTGGGGAGGCGACAGCATGCTGAAACACTGAGGTCCATCTCCAAGGCTTTGCTAGTGGGAAAGAGGTATAAGCATCTCCCAGTCCAAGGGGCCTTTCCCTGATGCTTCAACAGACATGTATCAGGGGCCAGGAGCTGCTGAGAGATGCCAGAATATGCTGTGGTTTTTTCATAGCAGTATAGCAGTGATTTGCTTATTGAGCACCTACAAAGTGCCAGAAGTTATGTCAAGCATGCATCACCCTGAGGTTTAAGATCACTCTGCTAGGAGGCAGGCCAGGGATCCAAATAATATCTTTAAAGAACACAAGTGACCATGGGGAAGAAATGGCTGTGACTGCTTCATTGGGCATTTGTATAACTAGCAGCACTGAGTGGCTTCCTAACAGAATCTGGATTATTCTGAGGACAAGTGGGTGGCAGGTTTTCCTCCATGCCCATGATGGAAGTGGTGCCAACACACTGGTTCAGCTGGTGTATTCCCTGAACAGTATGTGCCAGGCAAGTGTGGAGATGGCAAGATCCTCCCAGGGCTTGCAGTCTAGATTGAGGAGGGTGAGGGGGGACAGACAATAAACATGTCAACAAATGAATGGAGAGGTCAATACCTTCAAGTACTGATAAGTGCTATGAAGGAAAAAAACCTGGATGCTTACTACCATCTTTGAAAACAGTTTGACAATTTCTTAACAGCTTAAGTATACACACGCCATGTGGTCCAGCCATTCCATTCTAAGATAGTCATCCAAGTAGGCATTCAATAACTATTCCCTTAATGAATAAACGAATGCATCTATTCTGCATGACAGTCTTTTGGGTTTTGTTTTGTTTTCAATTGTGGTAAAAAGAAAGAAAGTTTACCGTTCTAACCATTTTTAAGTGTACAGTTCCAGTAATGTTAAGTACAGGCTTCCCTAATGACTCACACGGTAAAGAATGCCTGCAATGCGGGAGACCCAAGTTTGATCCCTGGGTCAGGAAGATCCTCTGGAGAAGGGAATGGCAACCCACTCCAGTGTTCCTGCCTGGAGAATCCCATAGACAGAGGCTACAATCCATGAGGTCGCAATGAGTCAGACATGACTGAGCAAGCAACACACACACACAATGTCAAGTACATCCACCTTGCTGTGCCATGTTATTTACTTTTCATCCTGAAGGTACTGAGGATAAGACTCAGCTGAGACAGACAGAATTGGTGAGGGACATGAAAATTTAAACTTGACTTCCAGAAGTGTACTCCCTAAAAAATATGGCCCAAAGCCTGTGCTTTGTGAAGGTCCACTTGTCCTTCCATAGTCAGGGTGAGTGGCTCCTTTGAGAACAGTTTCACTTTCCTTTGTCCCTTTGGGCTCCCTCCCCACCCCTGCTGGGTCTGCCCCACCTCCACCTTGGCCCAGAGTGCCTCTGGCCCCAGCTGGTCAGATGAAGGCAGTGTCACTGCAGGGACATTCCACAGATCCAGCCTTGTGCTTCATCTGGCTCCAATCTGTCTTCCCCGCCTTGCCTCACTCCATCTTTGAATCTCAGCCCAGGCTGTATTTTCCTGTGATGTGGGCAGTGGAGCTGAGTGGCTACGTCACAGTCCTGAAACCAGACCTCTTTGGTCCCCAGCCCAGTTTCACACCAACTAGGGATATGCCTTTGGGAAAGCCCCTTAACTCCTCTTAACCTCAGGGATCTTATGGTAAATCAGGATAAGAAGGGCACCCACACCATGGCGGTTGTTATGAATATTTATTATGAGCACTTTTCACATTGTCTGCCACAAAACTACTTAATAAATGTCAGCTCAAATCCCAGGAATTGTTTGTTTTGCATTTTCTCCTTACAAGGTGATCAGTTTTATTATATACCTACATGCTTGGATTAAACACCTCTAGGATCTAGGGTTTATAGGAGATATCTCTTAGAAGGAAACAATATAATAATAATGTTATAATATCCACTAGTTATTGAGGAATTCCTCTCTTCTAGGTACTATGCCAGTAACAATAATTAATGATAATTAACTAATAATGAATATCAAAACAGTAGCAAGTCCTGATTGAGTGCTGTCTGCCAGGCAATGTTCTAAACATTTTTATATATTAACAAATCCTTATTAACAAATTCAAAATAATCATCCTTCAAGGAAGATACTATTATTTCTCTCATTTTACAGATCAGAAAACTGTAAGCACAGAGAGGCAAAGTGACTTGCTCAAGTAGAACCAGTAAGTGGACAAAGTTAGGACTCAAACTCTTTTCTCTGGTCCAGCTAGTCCTCTGGGCTCTGAATCCCAACAATCGTGCCCAGTGTAGCGTATCTGTCCGGTCTCTCTCTGAAGCTTACCGGCTCTCTGTTACTCTGGCAGATGTGCTGTTCTGCTTAGGGGGCTGGACAGCTGTGTCTCCAAAAGGGACATTCAAATAGGCCAGCAGACTCCAGGGCCCTGCAGAAGACCCCACATCCACCTGGAAAACTCCATTCTTTGTATCTGGAGAGAGTCTGTGTCTTGATAGGATCTTAGGACCCACCCAGACAGTTTTGCAGGTTTCCACATGGTCTCTCCCCTCCTGGAAATAAGAATAAGCATTCAGAGGGAAGGACCCAAGGGGATCCCAACAGTCTTGAATAAGTCTTCCTTTCCTTTAAAGCAAGTGTCAGATTCATTTTTTCGTCAAACATGAATTAGTTCATTCATCCTCACAAGGATTCTATGAGATAGGTAACCGTCTTTACTTTCACTGGGGAAGGAGGGAGGACAGACTGTGCCCTCAGGGATGAGACACCAGCTGTTACCACATCTGCAGGTTGTACTTGGAGGTTCCCCCAAGTTCTCCTGGCTGCAGGTGGTCCCGTCGGCCCACATGCTGGGATTTTAACTCGGCGAGATATTGCGCCCTTTGCGACACAAATCTGGACATTCTCCAGCCGCCCCCCGCCCCGGCCCCGTAACTACCTGGGCAGTGGCGCGGTGATGGCTCGAGCGGCAAGACGCCGTCTCCTAGCTACCGGGCAGCCGTCACATGACCTACTCACGTGGCCCCCCAGCCCAGCTGGGGTTGGAGCGTGGGCAGAGGGCAGTCGGCGGGGCGGGGCCGGCAAGTTTGCTTCCCGAGTTCGGAGACCAGGAGCCCCCGCGGTTGTGGCGCAGGTGCTGTCCGGCTGGGTCGCGATGGAGCTGCCAGCCGTGAACCTGAAGGTGGCGATGGGCGGGGCGGGGGTGGCGCGGGGCGGGTCTCCCGGAGCGTGTTGGGTATTTGCGCTTTTAAAGTAGGATTTTAGAGGTGAAAGGACCGAGAGTCTGGGGAAAGTGGAGTGGTGGGGAGAAAGAGAAGCAACAGAGGCCAGGTGGAAGGAGGTGGGGGGATAGACCATACCAGGGAGACTGATCCAGAAGGCCGGCAGGAAAGACCGAGAGGGAGCTGGAGGAGGGAAGCGGCCGTCTCTTCCCGGAGTCAGACCGGTTCTGCTGGGAGCGCTGAGCCCCTGAGGCTCGCTTTGGCCTGCGCGCCCAGAATTTCTCTGGAGAAAGGGGAAGGCGTGTCGGGGAGGGACCCACGGAGAGCCCGAGGCTGGACTTGGAGGCAGGACACTTCCCCTCCACCGAGAGAGGGGTAAAGCTTTCACCTGGACCCCCAACACTGCCCTTACCGCCTCTTTTGTTGGGAAGATCAAGTTAAGGAAATCAGATGATCCCAGACAGATGGCTTTTCAGAGTTGATAGATTCAACGTCTTTATTTCTTAAGCAACACAGACACCAATAGAATTTACTCAAAAGCAGAAACCCCCAACTTTGCACATTTAGGAAAACACTGTAGCTCGCTGGGGTGTCTTCATTTCCTGAGCTGTAAGAATGCCAAAGGCTGTTCTTCTTTTTCTCCCCGCCCTCCCCCAGCCCAGTGCTTCTTGGCCGGGTTTGCCACTGAGAGGCTGAAGCCTTTAGCTTTGGTCTAGCTAAGCTAGGTTGCTTCAGTCGTGTCCGACTCTTTGCGACCCTATGGACTGTAGCCCACCAGGCTTCTCTGTCCATGGGATTTTCCAGGCAAGAATACTGGAATGGGTTGCCGTGGCCTCCTCCAGGGGATCTTCCTGATCCAGGGATTGAACCTGCGTCTCCTGTGGCTCCTGCATTGCGGGCAGATTCTTTACCAGTGAGGCACTGGGAAAAGGTGTTAACCTTGGACCAGACCTGCCATCTGTGGCCTGGATACAGTTTCCTTTGAGACTGTATGCAGGAGTACCCTCTTACTCACCCTTGACAAAGCATTATGCACCCATGGTGTCTGGTACTAAAGTAATGTAAGAGATAGATGACTACAGAACAATACATCATCCATATTTGGATTATTAGATACGGTCTGTGCTGTGACTTAACGTGGGCACATTTCCTTAATATTGAACACTTGCTTCAGCAGACCTCTCTGAGGCTTCCAGTCAGCCGCTGAGGGGGAGAGATGGCTGTGACAAGGGAATGGGCTTGGATTGAAGGTTTAGCAGGGAAGAAATTTACACGAGGGCAATTGAGGTTCGTTGGTATCAACATTCACTCTGTTCCAGGCTGTGTGCGGTTGATGCCAACTACCTTTGCTCTGATTAGAGATTTGCCTGAAATAATTATTAAGGGGGAAGGAGGAAAGGGACAGAGGGGCAGGAACTGACAAGGGAGTGAGCCCTCATTCTTGGGGCGTCTGTGGTGTGCCAGGTTATTAAATCGCATCAACCTTCTGAGATTTTTGTAGTTGAGCCAACTTCAGCTCAGACCAGATAGGTAACTTGTCAAGGCCCCACAGAGATTAAGTGACAGTCAGAATTTGAACCCATCAGGGTCAAACTTCAAAGCTGTGTCCTTTCCTGGCCACCATTAGGGCCCACTTCTGCTTTGACAGTTAATGCCCAGTGGGAGGGCTTAGTCTGTTTGTGGCCTTTTTTTTTTTTTTTTTGGAGAAACTTTATGGGCCTCACAGGCCACACGTGACCACAGATGTGAGCTTTGCTGGCTTTCAGTGCCCACAGTGAAACCGCTGGTCCTTTCTTTGACTTGAGAAATAAAACACCATATCTCCAAGGGTCTTAGCTGCTACCAATCAGAGACAAGTAAGTGCCGAGAGGTCGTGAACAGCTAGGGTTGCCAGGTAACATTGAGGACATCCAGTTGAGTTTGAATTTAAGATCAACAATGAATAAATTTCTTAATCTAAGTATGAAAAGTGAAAGTCATTCAGTCATGTCCAACTCTTTGTGACCCCACGGACTCTACAGTCCATGGAATTCTCCAGGCCAGAATACTGGAGTGAGTAGCCTTTCCCTTCTGCAGTGGATCTTCCCAACCCAGGGATTGAACCCAGATCTCCCACATTGCAGGTGGATTCTTTACAACTGAGCCACCAGGGAAGCCCCAGAATACTGGAGTGGGTATCCTATCCCTTCTCCAGTGGATCTTATATCCCAGGCAATATTTGGAACAGTCTAGAAAATTATTCATTATCTGAAATTAAAGATTAACTGGGGGTTCTGTTTTTGTTGTTGTCTTTTCTGGCCTCCCACAGGAGTCTAAGTGGGATATTCTGAGATCAGAACCCCTTGGGAGCTCAGAAAATGCCCAATCCCCCTGACCCTGCACTTACCCATGCCCTCCTTTCACACATTCCTGGGGCATTGGCTCAGTGCCTGCTTGTGCCCAGCCCACCCACAGTAGGCAGTGGTGCCAGGTGAATAGAAGCAGCTGCCCCGGGCCCTCCAGGTAGTTCCTAACCCAACGCCACACATGAGGCAAGTCCTGAGTTGAAGGAACGTCATTGTGAGAGTTTAGAAAGTTCTAGACTTGGGTTCATGAGGGCTTGTGAGAAAAGGCCCTTGGGAGGAGGGTGCAAGGGGGTAGTATAGCACAAGGGTTAAGAATTCCGGAACCTGACTGCACAATAGTCATGGACGGCCTTGTCTCGGGGCTTCCCAGGTGGCTTAGTCGTAAAGAACGCACCTGTGATGCAGGAGACATGGGTTCAGTCCCTGGGTGGAGAAGATCCCCTGGAGTAGGAAACGGCAACCCACTCCAGTATTGCTTGTCCATGGACAGAGGAACCTGGCAGATTACAGTCCATGGGGTCACAAAGAGTTGGACACGACTGAAGCAACTGAGCACATGCATAGCCGTGTCCCGGAGGCTGACTACCTAGGAGGCAGTGTGTTGAATGTTTCACAGACCCCTCCACCTCTACATAGCCACACAACACCCCCATGGAGCATTATTGTCCTCACTTTAGAAGAGCAAGCGGCAGTTGTGAGAGCTCAGGTGATGGCCCGGAGTCACACAGCTCTAAGTCATGGAGCTGGGGTCTGATCCACATACTTGGCTCCAGCAGCCACACGGTCAACCACTGCCTGCCTCTGCCTCCCCTCTCTGGCAGCCCTGACTACCGCCCCCTGGGCTCAGCCCTTGGGGCTCCTTGGGGATCTTGCTGCCTCATTCAATAGGCCACTGAATGTTTGCACAGGACTAAGAAATATATTCTGGGTTTTTTGTTTATTTTTTGTTTTGGCCACACCACATGGCTAGTGGGATCTTAGTTCCTCAACCATGGATTGAACCTGCCCCCTTGGCAGTGAAAGCACAGAGTCCTAACCACTGCCCCTAACAGGAAATTCCCAGGAAAAATATATTCTGTATATTAATCTGTATGGAGGGGGATTCCCTGGTGGTCCAGGGGTTTGGACTCCGTGGTTTCACAGCTTGGGGCCCAGGTACAATCCCTGGTCAGGGAACTAAGATCCTGCAAGCCTATATGGTATGGGCAAAGAAAAAAAACATTCTTTATGGTGACCTCAAGTCTGTCGACCACCTGGCTAGGCAGTCCCAGCCCCACTGCCATGAGGCCTTCAGTGACAAATGAAGGGTCTGAATCCTGGTCCAAGGACCCCTCGGTTTCCCCTTAGCCTTCCTTCCTCCTGGTCAGACATACTCATTTCCATCCACTCTTCCCTTGCTCTTCCAGATCCTAGCACTGTAGTACAGTGGGTAGAGCACAGGCTTTGGGGCCAATCAGATCTCCCTCCAAGGCCAGGCTTTGCTGCTTACCAGCTGTGTGACCTGAAGCAGGTTTCTTAACCTCTCTGAATATCAGTTTCTTCACAATAAAAAGAGCATAAAAATAGACCCTACCTTCTAGGATGCTAAGAGGAGGATCCAGTGGTCCAGGAGGTGATGTAGCTTCACAGTTTTGTTGTTTTTTTATTTTATCTTTATTTTATGTGTTTATTTTTGGCTCTACTGTGTCTTTGTTGCTGTGCAGGTTTTCTCTAGTTGCAATCAGCGGGGCCCAGCCTCTAGTTGTGGAGCATGGGCTTCTCGCGGCAGTGGCTTCTCTTGTTGCAGAACACGGGCTCTAGGGCACACAGGCTTCAGTAGTTGAAGCACATGGGCTCAGTAGTTGTGGCCCATGAGCTCGGTTGCCCTGCAGCATGTGGGATCTTTCTGGATCAAGGATCAAACCAGTGTCTCCTACATCGGCAGGCGGATTCTTTACCACTGAGCCACCAGGGAAGCCCACATCATGTTTTTATTAGCAGAAAAACTCAGACCCAAGCGACTGATTCTGCGATTTGCATCTGGGCTCTCTTGTCATACATAACTGTTTGGGCCAACGAATCTCTCACAGCCTCAGTGTCTTCATAAGTGAAACATAAGGGTTAAAACTCTACCCCAGACAGTCACAAGGATGACATGGGCCAAGTGTTCAGGGCAGTGTAGATATGCGGCAGGTACATCTGCATCAGTAGCAGGGGTTGCTGTAGGTGACATGGTTTCAGGATGACTGTCTGCAGAGGTTGTGGTTGTTGTTGTTCAGTCGCTCAGTCATGTCCAACTCTCTGTGACCCCATGGACTGTAGCCCACCAGGCTCCTCTCTCCATGGGATTCTCCAGGCAAGAATACTGGGGCAGGTTGCCACTTCCTTCTCCAGGGGATCTTCCTGACCCAGGGATTGAACTCAGATCTCCTGCATTGGCAGGCGGATTCTTTACCACTGAGCCCCCAGGGAGGTGCTTACAGTTATTTCATGGAAACATCCAGTGACTGACTGTCAGATGCCTGTCTCTTTCTGGTTGAGGCACCCCTTTGGGACACGAGGGTGATAGATGCTGCCTTCATGTCACCAGGGAGGAACCCAGGGCTCCAACACAAAAGGAGGTGGCTCCTGGACCAGAACTCAGGTCTCCTACCCCTAGTCCAGCATCTTACAAGCCCCTGCTGCCATGGCTGGTCTCTCTCTCCCTTGGTCTTCTGACGCATTGAACACTGGCTGGGAAAGGGCCAGGCAGCCTGCCAGGCCAGGCGCTACATGAAGAGTCCAGGAGCTCAAGTCTCTCCTCTTGCCCAGCCGGGAGCAGTCAGGCCTCCGCATGCTGGGCACATGCACCCCTCTCTCCCCCATCTCTGTGGCCGTATCTGAGACTCCCCAGTATTCTCTTGGTAACCAGAAACCTCCCCCAGAGCCAGCAGACAGTTCTTTTGTGCTGAGATAAGGGCTGTGGGAGAGGGCAGGGCTGGTTTGGCTGGGTTCCTTTTTCTTTTTTAATTTCTATTGAAATGTGTTGTTGTTTAATCGCTAAGTCATGTCTCTTTGTGAGCCCATGGACGGCAGCACACCAGGCTCCCCTGTCCTTCGCTGTCTCCTAGAATTTGCTAAGATTCATGCCCATTGAGTCAGTGATGCTATTTAGCCATCTCATCCTCTGCCACCCTCTTCTCCTTTTGTCTTCAATGTTTCCCAGCATCAGGGCCTTTTCCAATGAGTCGACTCTTCACCTGGCCAAAGTATTGTAGCTTCAGCTTCAGCATCAGTCCTCCCAGTGAATATTCAGGGTTGATTTCCTTTAGGATTGACTGGTATGATCTCCTTGCAGTCCAAGGGACTCTCAAGAGTCTTCTCTGATACCACAATGCAAAAAGCTTCAATTCTTCAGCACTCAGCTTTCTTTATGGTCCAATTCTCACATCCATACGTGACTACTAGAAAAACCATAGCTTTGACTATACGGACCTTTGGTGGCAAAAAGATGTCTCTGCTTTTTAATACACTGTCTAGGTTGGTCATAGCTTTCCTTCCAAGGAACAAGTGTCTTTTAGTTTCACGGCTGCAGTTATTGAGTATGGTTGATTTACAATGTTGTGTTAGTGTCAGGTGTACAGAAGAGTGAATCAGTTAAACATATACCTGTATTCACTCTTTTTTAGATTCTTGGCTAGGTTTTTTGTTGGAGCTTTCCTGCACATTCAACCCCTCTGGGCCCGAGTGGGTGTGCCCTCCCATTACAAAGATGGGGAAACTAGCCGACGAGGCTTAGTCTTCATGGGTTTATTTTCCCACGGCTGAAGAGACGTACTCCACTGGTGCTAAGTTTCCTAAATATTGAGCAAACAAAAGTGATGTTGCACTGAGGGGAGGTGTGTCTGCTAAAGGCCCACAGGATTTCCAGGTCATACTGTTTTCTTCTCCAAAGAGAGGGCCTAGTTTGGGGGCTTAGCCAGGTGCTCACTCCATATTACAGGCTTTTCCGGCTCCAGGAAGTACTTTATCCCACAGATTATAGAATGGTTTCCTCACAGGCTTTCCTGCGTGTCGCTGCCTTTCCTTTTCTGGGATCCGCAGGCCAGGCCTGGAAAATCACATGGATGGAGGAACCTGGTAGGCTGCAGTCCATGGGGTCGCTAAGAGTCGGACACGACTGAGCGACTTCACTTTCACTTTTCACTTTCATGCATTGGAGAAGGAAATGGCAACCCACTCCGGTGTTCTTGCCTGGAGAATCCCAGGGACGGGGGAGCCTGGTAGGTGTGAGCAAGGAGTTAACCAGGGACGGGGGAGCCTGGTAGGCTGCCGTCTATGGGGTCGCACAGAGTCGGACACGACTGAAGCGACTTAGCAGCAGCAGGCCAGGAGCATCCGTTTATTAAAGACCTGCTGTGTGCCCAGTCTAGAGGTGGGAACCAGAGCATTTGAGAATGAAGACTGTTTCTGAGATAGAAGTTGAGGGAGGGAAGGACTCAGTGTTGATGTTGGGGAGTGGAGAAGTGATATATATGACTGTAACTCCTTCCTTGGTTTCTTGTCTTAGTTAAAAACCCAACACCGGGACCACCTGGCTGGCCGCGTGTGGCAGGTCCCTTCCCCTCTGTGGGCAGGACTTCCTGTCAGAGAGGACCGTGTTTTGCTCTCAAGATAAAGATCAGAATTCTCTCCCACACCTCCCAGGCTCAGCCCTGCCCCCCAGCCCCACCCCAGCTTCCTGTCCCTCCTCTACTCTCCTCTTCCACTCCAGCCACATGGGCCTCTTTTCAGTCTCCAGAAGGTTCCATGCTACCTTCCATCACAGAGCCTTTGCAGGTGCTGTCCCTTTGGCTCGAAATGCTCTTCTTTCCCCCTCTGTCCCTGGTTAACTCCTTGCTCACCCACTTCATCTCCCCTGAAACATCATCCTTCAGAGAAGCCTCCAGTGCTCCCCTCCTCTGATCCAGAATGAGGGTCCTTTTCTTCGCCATTACTTCCTTCTCAACAGACTGTCTGTTCGGACCCCATACTCCTTAGGTAATTTTTTGGTTAGCAGGTGTTCCCCCCCACCCCACCCGGACTGCCAGGTGTCAGTTCTGGAAGGGCAGCCTAAGACTGCATCTGCCTGACTTACCTTTGAATCTGCAGGGTGGAGGCCAAGCAGGTGTCAGCGATGCCAACTTAACCTGTAAATGATTAAGTAACCTGGCACAGTTTGATCACCCTTCTTCAGTCCCTGCAGCATCCTGGATGTCTCAAGTGATAAAGAATCCACCTGCAATGCAGGAGTCATAGGAGGCATGGGTTTGATCCCTGGGTTGGGAAGACCCTCTGGTGGAGGACATGATAACCCACTCTGGTATTCTTGCCTAGACAATCCCATGGACAGAGGAGCCTGGCAGGCTACAGTTCATGGGATCTCAAGGAGTCGGACATGACCGAGCACACATGCACTCATTCTTCCATGTGCTTAGTCAGTCGTGTCTGACTCTTTGCAACCCCATGGACTGTAGCCCACCAGGCTTCTCTGTCAGTGGGATTCTCCAGGTAAGAATACTGGCATGGGTTGCCATGCTCTCCAGGGGACCGTCCCAACCCAGGGATGGAACCCAGGTCTCCCGCATTGCAGGCAGATTCTTTACCATCTGAACGACAAGGGAAGCCCAAGAATACTGGAGTGGATATAGTTCAGTTGAATCGCTCAGCCGTGTCCAACTCTTTGTGACCCCATGGACTACAGCACACCAGGCTTCCCTGTCCATCACCAACTCCCAGAGCTTGCTCAAATTCATGTACATTGAGTCGGTGATGCCATCCAACCATCTCATCCTCTGTTGTCCCCTTCTCCTCCTGCCCTCAATCTTTCCCAGCATCAGAGTCTTCTCTAATGAGTCAGCTCTTCGCATAAGATGGCCAAAATATTGGAGCTTCAGTTTCAGCTTGGGCTTCCCTGGTCACTCAGCTGGTAAAGAATCTGCCTGCAATGCGGGAGACCTGAGTTCCATCCCTGGGTTAGGAAGATCACTGGGAAGGGAACAGCTACCCACTCCAGTATTCTGGCCTGGAGAATTCCATGGATTGTATAGTCCATGGGGTCACAAAAAGTTGGAAATGACTGAGCAACTTGGATTTTCACTTTCTTTCAGCTTCAGCACCAATCCTTCCAATGAATATTCAGAACTGATTTCTTTTAGGATTGACTAGTTTGATCTTGCAGTCCAAGGGACTCTCAAGAGTCTTTTCCAACGCCACAATTCAAAAGCATCAGTTCTTTGGTGCTCAACTTTATTCATGGTGCAACTCTGACATCCATACATGACTACCGGAGAAGCCATAGCTTTGACTATATGGACCTTTGTCCAAAAATGTAACGTCTCTGCTTTTTTACATGCTGTCTAGGTTTGTCATAGATTTTCTTCCAAGGAGCAAGTGTCTTTTAATTTCATGGCTGCAGTCACCATCTACAGTGATTTTGGAGCCCAAGAAAATAAACTCTGTCACTGTTTCCATTGTTTCCCCATCTATTTGCTATGAAGTGATGGGACTGGATGCCATGATCTTTGTTTTTTGGATGTTGAGTTTTAAGCCAGATTTTTCACTCTCCTCTTTCACCTTAATTGCTTTCTGCCATAAGGGTGGTATCATCTGCATATCTGAGGTTATTGATATTTCTTTCCGAATTCTTGATTCTAGCTTGTGCTTCTTCCAGCCTGGCATTTCACATGAAGTACTCTGCATATAAGTTAAATAAACAGGGTGACGATTTACAACCTGGACATACTCCTTTCCCAATTTGGAACCAGTAAATTGTTCCATGTTCGGTTCTAACTGTTGCTTCTTGACCTGCATACAGATTTCTCAGGAGGCAAATAAGGTTGTCTGGTATGCCCATCTTTAAGAATTTTCCAGTTTGTTGTGGTCCACACAGTCAAAGGCTTAAGTGTAGTCAATGAAGCAGAAGTAGATGTTTTTCTGGAATTCTCTTGCTTTTTCTATGATCCAACAGATGTTGGCAACTTGATCTCTGGTTCCTCTCCCTTTTCTAAATCCATTTTGAAGATCTGGAAGTTCTCAGTTCACATACTGTTGAAGCCTAGCTTGGAGAATTTTGAGCATTACTTTGCTAGTGTGTGAGATGAGTGCAATTGTGCAATAGTTTGAACATTATTTGGCACTGCCTTTCTTTGGGATTGGAATGAAAACTGACCTTTTCCAGTCCTGTGGCCATTGCTGAGTTTTCCACATTTGCTGGCATATTGAGTGCAGCACTTTCACAGCATCATCTTTTAGGATTTGAAATAGCTCAGCTTGAATTCCATCACCTCCACTAGTTTTGTTTATAGTGACGCTTCCTAAGGCCACTTGACTGCACACTCCAGGATGTCTGGCTCTAGGTGAGTGATCACACCGTCGTGGTTTTCTGGGTCATTATGATCTTTTTTGTGTAGTTCTTTTATGTATTCTTGTCACCTCTTCTTAATATCTTCTGCTTCTGTTAGATCCATACCATTTCTGTCTTTTATTATGCCTATCTTTGCATGAAATATTTCCTTGGTATCTCTAGTTTTCTTGAAGAGATCTCTAGTCTTTCCCATTCTATTGTACTCCGCTGTTTCTTTGCACTGGAATGGGTAGCCTATCCCTTTTCCTGGAGATCTTCCCAACCCAGGAATCGAACTGGGGTCTCCTGCATTGCAGGCAGATTCTTTACCAACTGAACTACCAGGGAAATCCACTCACTCCTCAGTCCCTGGGGAAAACCTCAGAAGACTAGTTCTACTCTGCCTCGGTTTCCGCATCTTTGTAATAGGAGGGCACATACACTCAGGCCCTGGGTGGAACAACACCTGGCTAAGTCGGGATTGAATCCTGGCTCTGCTCTGTGACCTGGAGCAGATTACTTACCGTTGAGCCTTGGTTTTCTCAACTGTAAAACGGGGGAAATTGTGCTTCAGAGGATTGTAAGGATAAAACACGTTCACAGGCAGAAAAATCTTATCTTGGTGCCTGACACATAGGAAGCACTCATTAATAAAGGTAGGTAGTGACCAAAATTCCTTCCAGAGCTAGCCTTCTGTCATATTGTTCTTGTTCGGTTGCTGAGTTGTGTCCAGCTCTTTGCAACCCCATGGACTGCAGCACGCCAGGTTTCCCTGTCCTTCACCAACCCCTGGAGTTTGCTCAAACTCATGTCCATTAAGTCGGTGATGCCATCCAACCATCTCACCCTTTGTCTTTTCCTCCTGACTTCAGTCTTTCCCAGCATCAGGGTCTTTTCTAAGGAGCTCTTCACATCATGTGGCCAAAGTATTGGAGCTTCAGCTTCAGCATCAATCCTTCCAGTGAATATTCAGGATTGATTTCCTTTAAGATTGACTAATTTTATCTCCTTGCAGTTCAGGGGACTCTCAAGAGTCTTCTCCAACACCACAGTTCAAAAGCATCAATTCTTCAGCATTCAGCCTTATTTATGGTCCAACTCTCAGTCATGTAGGCTCAGCTTTTTTGGTGTCTTGAGACCTCTGTACAGTCAGGTGTGTTGGTCCTTAAAGAGCCATTCTCCTAGTCCTTTGTAGCTGGAAGAGGAGTTCTTTAGGGGTTGGGGACCACAGTCTGGACTTGGTTCACTTAACCTGAGCACTGGGGGCAAGTTGGGGTATCCTGGCCATCTGCCCCAGATGTCATCTGCCCCCCACCCCGTGTGGAAAACATCCATGTGTGTCCAAGCCCAAAGAGGTTCTCTCTCTAGCACAAAGGTTAGGAGCCCTAGTTTTGGAGTCAGACTTCCCATTTAATTACAGTTTTGCCATCAGTGGAGTCATGATCAACTTAATTTACCTCTGAGCCTGGTTTTCTTGACTGTAAAATGGGAATGATTCTAGTATCTGCTTCAGAAGCTCAGAGAAGGTCATGTGAGACATTGGGCCCAGGCCTGGCACGTTGCAGATGTGCAATAAATAATAACTCTTTTTTTTTTTTTGTCTGTACTGGGTCTTCATTGCTGCGTGCAGGCTTTCTCTACTTGTGGTGAGCTGGGGATACTCTCTAGTTGCCACACTCAGCCTTCTTGTTGCTGTGGCTTCTCTTGCTGCACAGGCTCTAGGTTTGAGGCTCAGTAGCTGTAGCACGCAGCACCTAGTTGCCTCATGGCATGTGGGATCTTCCCAGACCAGAGATCGAACCCGTGTCCACTACATTGGCAGGTGGATTCTTAACCACTGGACCACCAAGGAAGTCCAATAGTGATTCTTCTAGAAATGCAGCCAGAGTTCCTTGCTGCAGGTGGCATCCTCTCCTTAACGCCCCCCACCCCCTTGAGCACAAGACTAGAAACCTGGGCCTTTCACTGCAGTCCTTGCTGTGCCACCCTTGCTCTCTGGGCCCAGCATGCCGCCGCTGCCTCAGGCTCTTGGCATCCTTGAACCCTTGGTGCCTGGAGCAAACTCCCTTAAAGGTCCTTGTCCACCACTGGACCCTACTCCTGCCGTCTCGCCACCACCCCCGACCTCAGCCCCATCCCGGCCCTACCCCTCCTCGGGGCTCTGGGTGTTGTGTCCTTGCCTATGCTTCTGGGACACCTGAACACCCTGGAACACCCCACTCTCCCTCCCCTGTGCCTGGCTGGTCCCCAAGTCCCCTTTAGCACCAGCTCCGAGTTTCCCGCTTCTTCTCCCTGCCTTCCCTATAGCATCCATCTGCTTCTTCCTTCCTTCTTCTCTTTCTTTTTAAAAAATATTTATTTGGGACTTCCCTGGCGGTCCAGTGGTTTAAGAATCCACCTGGCAATGCAAGGGACGTGTGTTCGATCCCTGATCCAGGAACTAAGACCCCACATGCTGAGTGAGCCACTAAGCCCTCGCGCCGCAACTAGAGAGCCTGCATAACACAGTGAAGATCCCACGTGCTGCAGGTAAGACCCGACGTAGCTAAAGAAACAAATGAATAAATATTTACTGACAGAGATCTTATAGTTGCAGCATATGGGATCTAGTTCCCCTCATCAGGGATGAAGCCCTGGACCCCCTGCATTGGGAGCACAGAGTTTTAGCCACTGGACCACCGGGAAAGTCTAATACTATATTCTTTACTTGCTTTGCAATCAGGACTCTCTTGATTTCTGGGAATAGAGACCAGTTCCAGTAAAGAGGGCTGTCTCTGAAGGACATACGTGTCAATAAAAAGGGTGGGACAGTGCACGGACTCTTAGTATAAATCCTAACATGTTACCTTCCTGCAGAAAAGCTCCTGGTGACTTCTTCAGCGCCCTTGAGATGAAGTCCATGCTCCTTGCCGAGGTCCTCCAGGCCCACCTTTCCCCTCTGGTCTCCTGCCCCCGGGCTGCTCTCCCATTCCTTGGATGCACTGGGCATCTGCTCAGCCCCACACGGCACCCCAGCTCCAGTGTACTGAAATCAGCCTCATTTGAGCCCCTTCCAGCCATCGAGGCCTCCTCTGGTTTCAGAAGAGATTCCCAGGTTCCCCAAAGGAGCCTCCAGCTTTAGAAACAGGAAGGGGTGTGGGTGTCAGCTGCCCCAAGGGACCGGGGAGGGGTGACCTGGCAGTGTCCTCTGGCCTGACCTGTGCTCTTCCTCCTTTTCTGCCACTGTTGGGGGCCACTCTCTTGCTGGTGTTTGAGCAGACATCCTGAAGCCCTCTTAGGTCCTAGGCAGGGGCTTCTGGTGTTTTTTGGTTCCGGAAGCTTTGCTGCCCATTCATCCTACCACCATGGTGGTCACAGTCGCAGTTCTCTTCTTTACCTCACCCCCTCTTTTTTTTGTGCCACAGGCAATCCTCCTGGTTCACTGGCTGCTGACAACCTGGTGAGTGAGTGTGGGTGTCCAGTTCTGTGTCCCCCTGGTCTCCCGAGATCTGGGTCCACATGTCTCTCTGGGGTCTTGTCCACGTGTATCCTGGGTCCTGTCCACATGTATTCCTGGGGTCTTGTCCATGTCTCCCGACCCGTTCCAAGACTAAATAGCTCATCTGTCAAGATCATCATTAGCAAGCTCCTGTGTCTCAAGGATGTTGGAGGGGCAGGTGGTACACAGAGGCCTTTGCCATCACTGACCCTAGGAGCTTCTAGCCCTCATCCTCAGGAAGACAGCAGCCCAGGGGGCAGTACTGACAGCTCAGACCTTTCTCCAGACACTACCTAAGCCCTTTGGGGCTTGGCATCCCTCTGGTTCCTCCACTAGGGCCTTTGCATCTGGGGCTGTAAGGTGCTGAAGCCTAGGGGCTGGCCTCTCATACCTTGCTGGGGTGGATGTCCGGTGGAGCTCTGTGTGTCTGTGACCTTGGGTGAGCCACTCAAACCCCCTGAGTCATTTTCTCAGCTATAATGTGAGAGTATTACTGACCTTCCCACTTATCCTCTTAAGTCATCTAAAGGTGAAAACACAATTTCTGAAACCATAATAATTGCTGACATTTGTTGAGGGTGCCTTCTGGAGGTTAACTCAGCAGCTCAGCAAGTAGACACATGATGAATCTGAGTACGAGGGTGAGGTCACTCACTTAGGCGTGGACCCTCACCCATTTCATACCCCCTGCCCAGAGACAGTAGACTCAGGATTTAGACTGACCCTGGTCATGTCCTTAGCCCTGCCGTGTTCCAGCCGGGTCACCTTCATCAAATGACTCCACTTCTCAGTACCTTGGTTTCCATCTGTAAAATGGGTGCAAGGATGCACGGCCCTCAGGAGCTGTGAGGAAGAAGCATGGCCTTGCTCTGCTCACCAGACACTGCCCAGGCCTACACAAGGGAGGCCCAGGGACTTCAGGGTGATTTTCATCATTACCTTCTGCTTTATCTGCTTTATCTGTTGAGTTTCTGGGGAGATTTTTCTGCCCGACCAAGACTGGAAACCATTGAGCTCACGTGTGCATTTTGCAGACGTGGAAGTGCAGTGTACGTGTTCGTGGGTATGAATAACAGGAGCAGTGATCATCATGGTTAATGGCCTTGGAGAGCAGAGTGAAAATCCAGATTTCTCAGGCACACTCCCCAAGACTCTGAGTTAATGAGTCCAGGCTGGGGCCCCAGCACTTGCTTTCTCAAAACCAAAAAATGAGATGACTGATTTCCAAGTAAGCCCCATGGTGCTCTGCACTTAACTGCTTTGCACACGTTTCCCATATGGTATACTTCAGGGAATGTCATTTATATTTATGAAGCACCCCACTCTGTGCTTGGGCCGTCCACGTGGGTAAGAGCATGGCCTCTTGAGCCAGACTGCCTGGATTTAAATCTCAGCTCTGCCACTTAGCAGCTGTGTGACCTTGGGCAAGTTCCTTGACCTCTCTGGGCCTCAGTCTCCTCATCTGTAAAATGAAGATGACCGTAGTGCCTCTTTACAAGGATTGTTAACGCATATGCACATAAATGAACCCATTGAAAGCACTCGTGACTGTGCCAGATACTAGTAAGGGGTCTGGGTTAACTATTCTTTTCTTTGAATGGACAAACAGTTCAGTTAGTAGCGATGCCCTACAAGATAAGAGAGTGGGCATTGTGTTAGAAGGTGGTCCTTACAGTGGGGCAGTCAGGGAAAGAGTCTCAGAGTTAACATATGAGCCGAGGCTAAAATGACAAGAACGGACCAAGTGTTCAGGTAGAGGGAACGGCAAGGCAGTGGATGGGAGCCATAGGCTGGGCTGTGTCATCAGACCCACAGGGCCCTGTAGACCATGGTCAAGGGTCTGAATTTTATTCCAAGAAAGTGTTGGAGGACTTTTAGCAGAGAAATGACATCCCCTGATTTACCTTACTGGTTGCTGTTTATGGAGGAGTTAATAAGTGTCTCTAGTGGTGAAGAATTTGCCTGCCAGTGCAGGAACGTAGAGACACAGGTTTGATCCCTGGGTCTGGAAGATCCCCTGGAGGAGGGCATGGCAACCCGCTCCACTATTCTTGCCTGGAGAATCCCATGGACAGAGGACGCTGGCAGGCTACAGTCCATGGGGTCGCAAAGAGTCGGAAACGACAGAAGTGACTTAGTATGCATGCAAGCGCATTTATGGAATGACCAGGATGGGGCAGGAGTGGAAGTTAGGGGAACAATGGGGAGAGGCTACAGCGAAATGCTCAGTCCCAGTAGGAGAAGATGGTGGTTTGGACCTGGATGGATATGGCCAGATTCCGGATCCATTTGGGAAGCAGAGCCGATGGGATGTGCTGACATTTTTGGCACATGGGTGTGAAGTAGGGGAATGGAGAGGGGAACGAGGCCGACTGTGGCCTCTACTCATGGGGGCCCTGAGACAGCGCCCCAGGAGGTGACCTGTAGGAGGGGTGGGCACCTAGAGGGCACCTCCTGACTTGACTCAGGTGCCTCCTCCCGCAGGGGCTGCATCGTGTTCCAGGGCCCCTATGCCTGGACCAACTTCCCCATCCTGGCCTTGGGCGTGTGGGCCATGGCGCAGCGGGACTCTGTTGACGCCATAAGTATGGTAAGCTGGGGGAGCAGCCAGGGAACCGGCTTCAGGGTGGTTGTAGGCCCAGCTCCGTCTTCCCCTTTCCCTGTCCTGTCTTCTCTGCCTTCTTTTTTCCCCATTTTCCATTTTTTAGAGTCCAGGCTCCCAGCCCACATGTATCTTCACTAGCCTGGCCTGCTGCTCTGCCTGCCTGGCTCAGAGAGTCTCCTCATTGTTTTCCCAAAAGGGGCATGGGGTGGACTCCCACCAGTGCCCCATGAGATTGGCCATTCCTGGAGGGCAGTAGGGCATGCGCCAGTAACCCTCCTTGAGGGCCCCCCTAATAGGGAGGGCCTCCCATGAAGAGGGAGCTCAACCACTTTGTGAGGTCAGAGTGGACACAGTCTGGCTAAACTGTCCTACCAGGAGCCCCCGGACACCCGCTCAGACCCCGTGGCTGTGAGCACCAGCACTGGCCTCTCAGGATGGTTAGAGACGGATTTCTTCGGTGGTGGAGATGGAACCAGTGAATTCCAAGGGACCTTCTATCTTAGAGGTTCTGAGCCCACGTCTTGTGCCTCATCATGGCCTCAAGGATGAGAAGAGTTGGGGGAGAGGACTCTGTCAGAGCCTGCAGGCTGGGTCCCAATAGGGACCCCATCCCTGCTCTCAGCCCTGCAGTCCTCAGTCAGGCATCTAGTCTGCAGAGTCCCACCTGCTGTCTTGGTCTGTCTTCCAGCAAACCCCAAGGACACAGTAGGGCACAAATGGAGCTTCCAGTCTGGTATATATGGTGGGGGGATGGGGTGACAGGGCAGCAGCACGCTCACCACCCTAATGACACTGTGGTCACCCCTTGGCCCTGTGCCTGGCTGTCTTGCAGTTTCTGGGTGGCTTGGTGGCTACCATCTTCCTGGATGTGATCTACATTGGCATCTTCTACCCGAGGTCCAACCTCTCGGACACAGTGCGCTTCAGTGCAGGCATGGCCATCCTCAACCTGATCCTCAAGCCGATCTCCTGCTTCTTCGTCTACCACATGTACCGGGAGCGTGGGGGTGAGCTCCTGGTCCACGTTGGTGAGGCCACCACCTCCAGCCAGCTCCCCAGTTCCCCTCCCACCAGCCCCGGTGCTGGCACTGCTGTCTCCTCTCCTCTCCTCAGTCTCTGCCTTGCCCGCCCCCCAGCCCCTGTCCCAGGGAGCCAACCTTGCCCCCTGAGACAGGGATTCAAGGTGCAGGGTGGGGCCTGGTATGGGCTCTGGGCACTAGGCTGAAAGGTATGCAAGTTTCTGGTCTCCTAGAGGAACCCAGGGGTCCCCTGGCCATCCCTGCCTGGCTATGGTGCCATGTCCTTCTCTCAGCTTAAACATGGGTGCGACTGGGGGCCTGATCCCATAGGCACCTGCAGGGCCAGCTTTCCCTCTCAGCTCCCTCTAGCCCCATCGCTGGAACCCCCTTTCCTGCCACCTAGGGGTCTGGGCAACCAGGGGAGAGCCAGTGCTGGCCTGGGTCCTGGGGGCCCCAGCCAAAGCCAGCCCTGAGCTGGACCCCTGCTTGTTGCAGCCCTTCCCCAGCCCCCTGTGACACCGTTCTCATGTCCTTTTTGAGAGAAGTGGGGAGACCTGTGGTCTTCTGCCTTTCACTCTTGAGAAAAGTGGCCTGAGACCTGCTGGGGGAGCAGCTGGGTTGAGGACGGGAATGGCCCAGGGCTGCCCACCCTTGGCAAACCACCAGGCTGCCCGGACCTGCCCCGGGGTAGGGAGGAGCCAGCACTGTCCCTCCATTAGACAGATGAGGAGACAGAGGCCTGGGGTGCTGGGGGCTTGTTCAGGAGCACAGGACAGATGTAGGGAGTGAGGATGGGAGTGAAGGGTATGGCACCCAGAAGCCAACAGCCTGCCTGGCACCATCTGGGCTCTGCAGCTGCGCCAGCCCGGGGGCCTTCTGGAGGCTGTACAACGATGTCCACTGTCCGGGAGAGGAGCTGGAGGGGAGCCCGTGGGTCCGGGGCTGGGCATCCCTCAGCCAGATTCCTGAGCACGCGCTCCCAGGGAAGCACCGAGGCACAGTGGCTGAGCCCTGTCTTTAGCACCGTGCTGCATCAGTTGGAATCCTAGTGTCCTCTGCTTCAAGCTTTATAATCTCAAGCAAGGCAGTTTATCTTTTTAACACTCGGTTTCCTCATCTGTAAAGTAGGGACAAAAAAATACCCTGCTCTATAGGGTTACAGGAGGACTGAATAAGTGATACATGCTAAAGGCTTGGTGCCTGGGGCTGCTGCCACTGTCTGTCCTGGGTACCTGGATGCCCAGCTCTGGCTTTTCTTGTTGGGGTGGGATTGGTGGTGGGGAGTAGGGGGACCTTGGTTTGGCCTCGTGGAATTTCCTAAGTCTTAACCCTTCACTTTTTTCTTTCTCTCCAACCCCCCAGGTTTCCTTGGGCCCTCAGAGGAGCGCAGTTCCTACCAGCCAATCGACTCCTCAGAGGTGCCTGCCGACCCTGAGAGCAAGGCTCACGTGACCCGGGGATACTGAAGCCCAGCCCAGAGGCCAGTCTGACAAACTGTGGAGCCGGCAGAGAGGAGGCCTCATCACCTTCTTTGTGCCTTGGACATCATCCTAGGGGGTGCTCCTGATCGCCCCCTGCTTTCTCAGAACTAACTTGTGTCCTCCAGTTCCCCATCTCAGGGATTGCCTGAGTCACGTGCCCTAAAAGGCCCAGAGCGCCTGTGCACATCTGTCCCCAATTCCTTGAGCCCTCTCCTCCCTTCCGGGTAGCCCACTGGTCTCAGGCTGGGAACTCTGGTTGCTTTTGTCCCCTCCACCCTTAGCTGCTCCGTGCAGGCCCCAGGCCGAGCCATGCCCGAGCCTGGCAAGATCAGGCCTCTAGGGGCCAGTGGTGCCCCCCCACCTCAGCCTCTCCTGAGGTTGGCCATGCCCTCCCTCAGGAGCTCTGAGAGCCTTGGGTCCTGCTCACTGCCAGGAGCACAGGGGTAAGGACCCCTGGCTTCTCACTACCTGGTCGCTTGGTGCCTGAGGACCCCAGGGCTGGAGGCAGGAGGGGTCTGCAGCCCCTCAGACCCCCATCAACCTCCAGCTGCAGGCCACAGCATTAAAGGGAATTCTGCAGCCAAGTGTGTTTTGAGCTGTGTTTCCTCTCCTCTCAGAGCTGGGGCCTGGACTTGCCATTCCCAGGAAGATTCCTGCTGTGAATCTCCAGGGTGCCAGGGCTTAGGTGCTTGTTTCCTTGTGACAGGAGGAAACGGGGGCTTGTGACCAGCTGGGCCTGCCGGGTGCTCAGCTCTGGCCTAGCCGAGGCCGCAGGAGAGGGGGCACTGTCCAGTGTGTCAATAGGCATCCATGTCTCTGAATTAAGTGACAGGTATTGGTTTGAATCCTGCTCTGCCACTGACTGTGTGCCCTTGGGCATCTCAACCTTTGGAGCCCGTGTCTGCTGGAAGAGGGCTAATAACCTGCCCAGAGAGAAAGAGACGACGCAGGCGAAATGTACAGTGCCTGACCCTCGGGAGGGCTTCCTAAATAACAGCAAGGTTTTTGGTGGGGCTGCTCCCTAAGGCCATGCTGATGTTGGTCAGTAGTCCAGGGCTGGCCTCCCCTGGCAGACCTGGTATCTTGGACTCAGAGCAAACTGGGACCACTGTCAGAAGCTCCAGGGGTTTCGTGGCCAAGACCCTACCCCACCCTTACTGGGATGGGTATTGACCACTGGGCTCCAGGCATCTGGGCTTTGTCAGGCCATCCTGGCTTGCTTGTCCCTGGCACAGAGAGGTTAAGGCTAGGTGCACAGCCCCCACCGCCCCATTCTTCCGTATCCATCCATCCAAAGAGGCTGAGTGCCTGCCAGTGCTGGGCATGGGCCTGGGGCTACAGGGGTGAACTCAGGTCCTGCCCTCAGGATAACAGACACTGGGAGTCCTCTGTCAGGAGGCCTAAGCCCTGAAAAAAGGAACATGGGCCTCTGAAGAAGGGACCCAGGAATGCAGAGCAGCTGCAGCTGCAGCAAACCAGAAACAGTCTTTTAGTCAGATGAAGGCAAACAAATAAGCCGTGGTTCATTCATTCTAAGGAATACTGTTCAACAGTTCAGATGAATAAACCAGACATTTCTATCAACGGAGGTCCCCCCAAACATCAGTTGCAGAGTGGCACGTGCAATATGAGAGCGTTAGTGTGAATTTTAAAAGCTCATAGAAATACTTTGTATTGTTCATGGGTGTGTATGTAGTTAAGGCATAAAAGCGTTGACTAGAAGGACCTGTCTCAAGTTCATGATTGTGGCCTTGGGTAGGAGAGAGGCTCCAATTCTCTCCCCTACCCTGCCACCCCGCCCTCTAAAAAAATTTTTTTGGCTGCACTGGGTCTTCATTGCTGCACACAGATTTCCTCCAGTTGCAAAGTGGAGGTTACTCTAGTTGCAGTGCGTGAGCTTCTCGTTGTAGTGGCCTCTCTGGTTGCAGGGCACAGGCTCCAGGTACATGGGCTGCAGCAGTTCTGAAGTGGTGTGCTAGGTACACTACTTTCAGTGGTGCATGGGCTTAGTTGCGGCATGTGGAGTCTTCTGGGACCAGGGGTCAAACCTGTGTCTCCTCCACTGGCAGGCGGATTCCTACCCACTGTACCACCAGGGAGGTCCCCAGTTCTCTTTTTTATACCAGTTCCTGGCACATGGGAGGCTGGCAGTATATGTGCTCCTTGAACATATCAGGAGGCCACCATGGCTGCAAATGAGGACAGGAAGAAGGAATGAGGTCAGGGAGGCAGCGGGGGCCAGATGATGCAGAGTCAGAAGGTCATTTCAAGAACTTTGAATGAGACGGGAGCTGCTGGAGGGCTTTGGGCAGAGTTGGGCATGGTCTGATTTATAGTCTAGAAGGACAGTGTTGGACAGAGAGGTGGGGGTGGTGACAAAGAGCACCAGGCATGAGCTATATCAATCTAGAGTTCTTCAGGTACTTCTGCCTGATAGGGATAGAACAGGTCAGGAATAGGTCGGAAAGATCCCTTAGAGAGGGAAATGGCAACCCACTCCAGTATTCTTGCCTGGGAAATCTCATGGACAGAGAAGCCTGGTGAGCTACAGTCCATAGGATCACAAAATAGTCGGACATGACAGCATAACAACAGGTAGCTGTAGAAGTTCTAGTAGGGCACTGTAGATACGGAAACCTAGGAAACGTTGGAAGACCACTGTAAGTTAATGATCACTCAAGAAAGCTATTGGAAGGTAGTGGAATTGTAGCCTTGCTAAACTATAAAGTCATAAATAAAGGCACAAGATATTCCCCAGGCCATTGTGTGTGCGTGTGGTAAGTCGCTTCAGGTGTGTCTGACTCTTTGGGACCCCATCAACTATAACCCACCAGGCTCCTCTGTCCATGGGATTCTCCAGGCAAGAATACTAGAGTGGGTTGCCGTGCCCCTCCAGGGATCTTCCCTGACCCAGGGGTTGAACCCACATCTTTTATTTCTCCTGCATTGGCAGGCAGGTTCTTTACCACTAGCATCACCTGGGAAGCCCCAAGGCCATTAGGTGAAAGAAAAATGTCACCTCTTTTCTTTTGATTTAATAATCCTAAGAGATCAAGAAGAGATGGCAAGAATACATAGAACTGTACAAAAAAAGTCTTAATGACCTGGATAACCATGATGGTGTGGTCACTCGCCTAGAGCCAGACATCCTAGAGTATGAAGTCAAATGGGCCTTATGAAGCATCACTATGAACAAAGCTATTGGAAGTGATGGAATTCCAGCTGAGCTATTTAAAATCCTAAAAGATGATGCTGTGAAAGTGCTACACTCAATATGCCAGCAAATTTGGAAAACTCAGCAATGGCCACAGAACTGCAAAAGGTCAGTTTTCATTCCAATCCCAAAGAAGGGCAATGCTAAAGAATGCTCCAACTACCACACAATTGCACTCATCTCACATGCTAGCAAGTGCTCAAAATCCTTCAAGCTAGGCTTCAACAGTATGTGAACTGAAAACTTCCAGATGTTCAAAATGGATTTAGAAAAGGGAGAGGAACCAGAGATCAAGTTGCCAACATCTGTTGGATCACAGAAAAAGCAAGAGAATTTCAGCAAAACATCTGTTTCGTTGACTACGCTAAAGCCTTTGACTGTGTGGATCAAAACAAACTGGAAAATTCTTCAAGAGATGGGAATATCAAGCCACCTGACTCCTGCAAAACCTGTATGCAGGTCAAGAAGCAACAGCTAAACCTAGACAGCTTATTAAAAAGCAGAGACATCACTTTGCCACCAAAGGTCTGTATAGTCAAAGCTATGATTTTTCCAGCAGTCATGTACAGAAGTGAGAGTTGGACCATAAAGAGGGCTGAGTGCCTAAGAATTGATGCTTTCAAACTGTGGTTAAGAAGACTCTTGAGAGTCCCTTGGACAGCAAGGAGATTAAACCAGTCAATCCTGAAGGAAATAAACCCTGAATATTAATAAGGACTGATGCTGAAGCTCCAATACTTTGGCCACCTGATGCAAAGACCTGACTCATTGGAAAAGACTGATACTGGGAAAGATTGAAGGCAGGAGGAGAAGGGGATGACAGAGGATGAGATGGTTAGATAGCATCACAGACTCAATGGACTTGAATTTGAACAAACTCCAGGAAATAGTGAAAGCCAGGGAAGTCTGGCCTGCTGCAGTCAATGAGGTCAAAAAGAGTCAGACACAACAACTGAACAAAAAGAACAATCCCTAGTTTGACCTCAGGTCAGACACTCTCCTGACTGATAGGAAGGAGAAGCTCATGATGTAAGCCTCACATCTTCTGGAAGAAGGTCATCTTTTCCCTTCCCCTTTTCCTTTGACAATAAAATTGTAGTCTACTTAATCCTGGGGCAGAGTTCTGCCCCAGAACTCTGGGGCAGAGATGGCCCTCCTGCATCTCTTACAAGCATCCTATGTTAATAAATCTGCTTCTTGCCTATCACTTTGTCTCTTGCTGAATTCCTTCTGTGCTGAGAGACAAAGAATTCCTTCTGTGCTGAGCTTCATTAAGTCCTGAAACCAGGTGTGTGATCTTAGTTGGATGACTCTGGGTTTTGGCTGGGTTCAAGTCCCAATCTGAGGTGAATGGTTTCATGCCCACGGCAACTTGGTATTGGAGGCACCAAGGAAAACACCAGGCACTCAAGCACTGATGGACAGTGCTGGACTCATGCTGAGAAGAAGATGCATGATCAGCATCAGTAGTGGTCATCACTTTGCCAATAAAGGTCTGTATAGTCAAAGCTATGGTTTTTCCAGTAGTCATGTATGAATGTGAAAGTTGGACCATGAAGAAGACTGAGCACCAAAGAATTGATGCTTTTGAACTGCAGTGCTGGAGAAGACTCTTGAGAGTCACATGTCCAAGTCAATCCTAAAAGAAATCAGCTCTGAATATTCATTGGAAGGACTGATGCTGAAGCTGAAGCTCCAATACTTTGGTCACCTGATGTGAAGAGATGGCTCATTGGAAAAGACCTTGATGCTGGGAAAGGCTGGAGGAGAATGGGACGACAGAGGACAAGATGGTTGGATAGCATCACCAACTCAATGAACATGAATTTGAGCAAACTTCAGGAGATAGTGGAGGACAGAGGAGCCTGACATGCTGCAGTCCATAGGGTCCCAAAGAGTCGGACACGACTGAGTGACTGAACAACAACAAGTGGTGTGGGTCCCCTGGGACCAGCAGGTCTCTCCCGGCAGCTGATGGGCAGTTTGCTTGCTGGGCACTCTCATGTCACAGTGGAAGCATCTTATCCCCTCTTGGAGGAGGACAGATAGAGCAGTGGCGTTGGCTGGGTGCCATACGACAGACATGTTTAAATGGAACAGAAGAGCACACACTGGCCTGAAAGAGGGTAAGATATTCCCACACCAGGTGATGAGCTTGGCAAGGCTGTATGGGCTCTCCATCTCTCAGTGAGGAAGTGTCCCAGGCCAAGAAGTGTGGAAAGGCCATACCGCAGAGATTACCTCTCCCAACCTGGAAGCTCTGGGGTCTGTTCTAAAGGCAGAGCAGCAGGTTTCACTCATGGACTGGATACAGGAGAAAAAGAGAAAAGAGGATATCAACATGGCAAATTCTGGGGTTTAATCAGCTGGAGCTACCACTCACCAGGAGGAGGCAGGGAGGCCAGGTTCCGGGCAACGATGCCTAAAACTCGGCCCCTGTGCACCTGGGCCAAACTGAATCTCAGAGACAGAGTTTTGGGTGAAGTAGAAAAGAATAGGTTTATTGCTTTGCCAGTCAAAGGGGGACACATAGTTTTATGGGGCAGGAGTCTGCTGTATCCCCCTTTGCCTGCAAGGCAATAAGGCTGTTCTCTTCTATTTCACCCAAACCTCTCTCCTAGATTCGAGTAGGCCTTGGTGCCCAGAGGCCAACTTTTCGGCATCAACAAGGCCACGAGCTCAGTCTCCAGTGGATCATGCTTGAGGTAATGGGGCTTTCTAGCCAAACATTCTCACTACTGTGGTCTTTCTACTTTTTTTTTTTTTTTTTTGAGCACCTTGCAACTCATGTGATCTTAGTTCCCCAACTAGGGGTCGAACCACAGGCCCACAGCAGTGAAAGAGCTGAGTCTTAAGCACTGGATCCCACCCCTTCCCCACCCAGGGAATTCCCACTTATTGTTTTTAAAAAGCCAGTTTCTGTAGGGATTTGGAAAGAGACTATATATTTTTAACTTATTTATTTTTGACTGCACTGGGTCTTCGTTGCTGCACATGGGCTTTATCTAGTTGCAGGGAGCTGGGGCTACTCTTCATTGCAGTGTGCACGCTTCTCATTGCGGTGGCTTCTTTTGTTGCTGAGCACCGACTCTAGGGCGCACGCTCTGTAGTTGTGGCACACAGGCATAGATGTCCCACAGCATGTGGGATTTTCTTGAGCCAGAGACCAAACCCATGTACCCTGCATTGGCAGCCGGATTCTTAACCACGAGACCACCAGGGAAGCCTGAGAGTCGATATTTTAGTCTATAGTGTTATCTGACATTCTAGAAACTCAACCACAGGGAGCAAATTCCTCTTGCCTTTGGTTCCCTGCTGGCGAGAGCTAGAGTCACCTATCTTGTCTACAAATCTTCTATTTCTTGTCTTGACAAAACTGAGTCTTCCAGATTTAGGAACCAGAGAAACTTCCCTGGGAGGACTGGTGTCTTTTCCTATTGTCAAAACTGGACCAGAGCAGGAAATACCATCCCTCTTTTGCATCAGGCCCATCCTCAGAATCTCCAAACCAGCTCTGGAGCCAGTGAGTCTTTGTTTTAATCCCAACTGTTGCCTGTGACTGGTGCTGTAAGAGACTGGATGGTCCCTAGACTTCACTGAGCCTCAGTTAGATAAATGTGACATCTCAGTTAGATAAATGTGTGTTAATTTTTCAGAGGGAGAGATGACCAGTGTAGGAAGGGAAGTTTTTCTCAATCCTCCCCAGGTCTCTGGATAGGTCTGAAAATTAAACTGACAGAGATTATTAATTTTTTTGGCTTGCAGGATCTTAGTTCCCCAACCTGGAATCGAACGCACATTCTTGGCAAAGAAAGCTCAGAGTCCTAACCACTGGACCACCAGAGAATTTCCTAAACTGGTAGAGATTAACAGGAGAAAAGCGTATAAGCTTTTTCGAAGTTTTATGTGTGCAAGAGAATGGAGACCCAAAGAAGTGGCTGGAGTAGGAAGCTTTTAGACAGAGAAACAAGAAATTTGTGAAGCATTAACAAGACAAAGGTTTGGGAGCCTGGGGTTGTAAATAGAAAAGAAGTAACTACAAAGATGAAGGTTTAACAACCGATAAGGGTTTAACAGATAAGGGTTTGTTTATACAGATTTCTTGATCAGAAATCCCCTGTCTCTGGTGATAAATGTCTTCTTTTCTCCTGAAACAGCAAGGGTACCTTGCATGCGAGTGTCTCATGACCTGTTTCAGGGAAGAAGAGCAGGAGGGTTGGGAAAAGATCAGAGGGACTTTCCTTCTGCTGTTTTCTCAAAAACTCCTGTAGCTTAAAATCCCCTTGAAATTAAAAGATGTTTGCTCCTTAGAAGGAAAACTACAACAAATCTAGACAGCGTATTAAAAAGCAGAGACATCACTTTGCTGACAAAGGTCTGTCTAGTCAAAGCTATGGTTTTTCCAGCAGTCATGTACAGATGTGAGAGTTGGACCATAAAGAAGGCTGAGCATCAAAGAATTGATGCTTTCGAATTGTGGTGCTGGAGAAGATTCCTGAGCGTCTCTTGGACAGCAAGGAGATTAAACCAGTCAATCCTAAAGGCAATCAGCCCTGAATATTTACTGGAAGGACTGATGCTGAAGCTAAAGCTCCAATACTTTGGCCTCCTGATGGGAAAAGCTGACTACTGGAAAAGACCTGATGCTGGAAAAGATTGAAGGCAAAAGGAGAAGGGGGCAACAGAGGATGAGATAGTTAGATAGCATCATTGACTCAATGGACATGAATCTGAGCAAACTCCAGAAGACAGTGAGGGACAGGAGCCTAGAGTGCTGCAGTCCATGGGGTTGCAGACTTAGTGACTGAACAACAGCAAAGCTTAAAATATTCTATCTGCCAAGGTGCCATATTTGGGGATAGCATGTCCTGAACCCCATCACCAGTCTGACCACCCATTTATCTATCCATTTGTTATTAACTCCATAAACATTTATTGAGTGCATTCTACAAATTTTCAAAAAATTGAAAAAACTGTCAGGAAACAGAGGTCAACAGGTTTTATAAAACATTACTGTTGTTCAGTCACCCAGTGGTGTCCAACTCTTTGCAACCCCATGGACTGCAGCACACCAGGCCTCCTTGTCCCTCACCATCTCCTGGAGTTTGCCTAAGTTCATGTTCCTTGCATCGCTAATGCTGTCTGGCCATCTCATCCTCTGATGCCCTCTTCTCCTTCTGCCCTCAATCTTTTCCAGTATCAGGGACTCTTCCAGTGAGTCATCTGTGTGCATCAGATGACCAAAATACTTCAGCTTCAGCATCAGTCCTTCCAGTGAATATTCAGGGTTGATCTCCCTTCAGATGACTGGTTTGATTTCCTTGCTGTTGAAGGGACTTTCAGGAGTCTTCTCCAGCATCACAGTTCAAAGGCATCAATTCTTTGGCATTCTGCCTTCTTTGCGGTCCAGCTCTCACAACCATATGTGACCACTGGGAAGACCATAGCCTTGATGATATGGACCTTTGTCTGGCAGAGTAATGTCTCTGCATTTCAACACACTGCCTAGATTTGTCATCACTTTCCTGCCAAGAAGCAATCATCTGCTGATTTCATGGCTGCAGTCATCATCCACAGTGATTTTGGAGCCCAAGAAGAGGCGCCTATCTTGATTCTGGCTTATAGCTCATCCAGCCTGGTATTTCTCATGATGTGCTCAGCGTATAGGTTAAACAAACAGGATGACAGCTGACAACCCTCTCATATTCCTTTCTCGATCTTGAACCAATCAGTTGTTCCATACAGGGTTCTAACTGTTGCTTCTTGACCTGCATACAGGTTTCTCAGGAGACAGGTAAGATGGTCTGGTATTCCCATCTTTCTAAGAGCTTTCTACAGTTTGTCATGGTCCACACAGTCAAAAGCTTTAGTGTAGTCAATGAAACAAAGATAGATGTTTTTCTGAAATTCCCTTGCTTTCTCTATAATCCAGTGAATGTTAGCAATTTGACCTCTAGTTCCTCTTCCTTTTCTAAACCAGCTTGGACATTTGGAAGTTCTTGGTTTGCATAACGCTGAAGCCTAGCATCCAAGATTTTAAGCATGACCTTACTAGCATGGGAGATGAGTGCAACTGTCAAATGGTTAGCACATTCTCTGATACTTTCTCTTTTGGGAATTAGTATGAGGACTGACCTTTTCCAGTCCTGTGGTCACTGCTGGGTCTTCCAGATTTGCTGACATAGTGAATGCAAAACCTTGATGGCATCCTCCTTTAGGGATGTGAATAGTTCTGCTGGAATTTTCATCAAATCCACTAGCTTTATTAACAGCAGTGCTTCTTAAGGCCCACTTGACTTCACACTCCAGAATGTCTGGCTCTGGGTGACTAAAATATTATATCAGAGATCTAAACTCAGAATCATAGATTTGAACTTGAAGAGAGCTTACAGCTCCCCTAACCAATTTGAAAGTCTCTTTTATTTCAAATGCTTTGTTCAAAAGAAATCGTATCTAGTATATGGAATGGAGCTAGTCTGACAAAGCACATCCCAAGCTCCCATCACCAGTGCCACACTAAGGTAGGACCTCTGAGCACAATATGAAAACTGGCCCCCTGGATCCTCCTTGTTCCACAACTGGGGACACAGCCCAGGAAGAGGAGACTCAGACAAGAGCACATGGAAACCTCTTGATTTTAGAGTCAGATTGTGACTGTGCAAAATGGGATGTCAGGTAGAATTTTATAGGGAAGAAATAGGGAATTTCTCTGGTGGTCCAGGGGCTTTGCTGGTGGCTTAGATGATAAAGTATCTGCCTGCAGTGAGGGAGACCTGGGGTCCATCCCTGGGTCAGGAAGATACCCTGGAGAAGGGAATGGCAACCCAATCCAGTATTCTTGCCTAGAGAATTCCATGGACAGAGGAGCCTGGCAGGCTATACAGTCCATAGAGTCTGCATGGAGTTGCTTGGACATGACTGAGCAACTAACACCTTCACTGATGGTCCAGCATTTAAGACTCTGGGTTCCCAATTCAGGGGGCATGTTTTCAATCCCTGAGGAAAAAAGATCTCAAATGAAATGCTGCATGCCATGGCCAAATAAAAAACTGGAAAGAGATATAACTTCTATCTATGAAAAACAAAGTGATTGAAGTTAAAAATTCAGTGGATAGGTTAATTCATAGAAGAGATTCAACAGAGGAAAGAATCAGTGGCCTTGAAGATTAGAGGTGAAGGATGCAGCAAAAACAGGCAGAAAACAGGAGAAGTTAAACAAAAGACAAAGTCAGAAGGTCCAATAAAAATATTGTCAGAGTTTCTGAGGGAGACAGTATGAGAGAGAGGTAACATCCAAAGAAACACTAGTGGGGAGTTTTCCAAAATGGAAAGACACCAAACCCAAGATCCAGGGAGCCAAACAATCTCCAAACAGAATTAATAAAAGGAAATCCACGTTTATCAACATAATGGAACTTTGTTCACTCACTGATGTATCTTCAGCACCAAGAATAGTGCTGGCTCTCAGTAAGTCCTTTATAAAAGTTATGGAATGGGGGCTTCACTGGTGGTCCAGTGGTTAAGACTCTATCTTGCAATGCGAGGACACCGGTTTGATTCCTGGTCCGGGAACATCCCACATGCTGCCAGGGCAACTAAGCTCATGCACCACAACTACTAAGCTGGCGCCCTAGAGTCCATGAGCTGCAACAAGAGAGTAGCTCTGCTCATGCAACCAGAGAAAGCCTGTGCGCAGCAACAAAGACCCAGGGCAGCCAGTTAAAAAAAAAAAAGTTATGGAATGAAGGGATGAATGAAAACAGCAGGACGTCAAGAACAAACATTAAGATGCCAAAAGCAGTTAGATAGATATTGTCCTAAAAAGGAATGACAAGCATCAACTTAAAAAAAACGCACAGACTAATGGTGGAAAATTATGTTTTATTTGGTGGACAAAACTGAGGACTTAAGCCAGGGACACAGCCTCTCAGAAAGCTCTGGGAAACAGCTCCAAAGAGGTAAGTAATGGGGAAGCCAAGGTATATAGGAGTTTTTGCAACAAAAACCAGCTAATCGGAACATCAAAAGGTTACTGTTAATTAAAGAAAACCAGACATTTCAGGTAGATGCATGCAGCAATTTTCTAGGTATGCAAAGATGCAAAAGTCTGGGCTCTTTGACGTCATTCCTTTGATATGCATCTCAGTTACTTGGGGCCAGTATCCCGTGCTTTCTCATTCTGAGTGTCCTCAGGGGGCACCTCAGGGGCCACTGTTATGTGGTGGCTTGACAACTGCAGCATCCATTGCTTACTCATGTGGCAGCAACATTTTTTCTTTCATAAAATTATACTGTCAGCTGATGTCTAGTGAGGTATGTCAGGATGAAATGCATATTCAGAGGAACGCCAGTGGAGATGATCACCAATAGACATTCCCTACAGAAGTGTCTGAAGAGCCTTTTTGTGGAAGAAGGAAATTTTTCCATAAGGAAGATCTGACACCCATGAAGGAAATATTAATAGTAAACATGTGGCTTAGTGTTCAAGACAATAATACTATATGTCAGGAGGACCGGAGCAGGGACAGTGTTACCAAGTCCATTTGGGGGTCTGAAGGGAAGGTAAATACTGGATTAACTTTAGACTTTGTTAAATAAATACACATATTAAAATGTTTTGGAGGACCACTGAAAGAAAAAAAATAAAATGTGTAATTTCCAAAACAGTGGTGGGGAAAAATATGAGGAAAAACGAAACCTTGATAGATTATAAAAAAGACAAGAAAGGGAGCTCCCCTGGTGGTCCAGTGGCTAAGATTCCTTGCTCCCAATGCAGGGGGGCCAGATTCGAATCCTGGTCAGGGAACTAGAGGCCACATGCTGCATCTAAGAGTTCAAATGCCGCAGCCAAAATCCTGCATACCTCAAGGAAGATCCAAGATCCCACGTAGGCAACCAAGACCCAGTACAGCCAAATAAATAACTAAAAATTTACAAATAAATTAAAAAGGCAAGAAAGAAAAAAACCCATGAAATGTGACCACTAGCAAGCACCAAATAAGATGGTTTATATAAATATAGTCATACATTTGTAAACGACTTTTTAAAAAATTCCAGCCACATTGTGTTTTAAGAACCATGACTAAAATATACAGACACAGAAAGCCTGAAAGTAAATGGATGAAAAAGTTAAACCAGGCAAAGAAGGACCAAAACAGAGCTGGTAAATATAATTACCAGATTGATTTGACTTTAAGGCAAAAAGTATTACTAGAGATAAAACAGGACTTGAAATAATAACCACACTCTCCAAGAAATGCTTTAATTTAAAGGCTCTTTAGAGTACATCATGAGAAACACTGGGCTGGAAGAAGCACAAGCTGGAATCAAGATTGCTGGGAGAAATATCAATAACCTCAGATATGCAGATGACACCACCCTTATGGCAGAAAGTGAAGAGGAACTAAAAAGCCTCTTGATGAAAGTGAAAGTGGAGAGTGAAAAAGTTGGCTTAAAGCTCAACATTCAGAAAACTAAGATCATGGCATCTGGTCCCATCATTTCATGGGAAATAGATGGGAAAACAGTGGAAACAGTGTCAGACTTTATTTTTTTGGGCTCCAAAATCACTGCAGATGCTGATTTCAGCCATGTAATTAAAAGACGCTTACTCCTTGGAAGGAAAGTTATGACCAACCTAGATAGCATATTCAAAAGCAGAGACATTACTTTGCCAACAAAGGTCCGTCTAGTCAAGGCTATGGTTTTACCAGTGGCCATGTATGGATGTGAGAGTTGGACTGTGAAGAAAGCTGAGTGCCGAAGAATTGATGCTTTTTGAACTGTGGTGCTGGAGAAGACTCTTGAGAGTCCCTTGGATTGCAAGGAGATAACCAGTCCATCCTAAAGGAGATCAGTCCTGGGTGTTCATTGGAAGGACTGATGCTGAAGCTGAAACTCCAATACTTTGGCCACCTCATACGAAGAGTTGACTCATTGGAAAAGACCCTGATGCTGGGAGGGATTGGGGGAAGGAGGAGAAGGGGACGACAGAGGATGAGATGGCTGGATGGCATCACGGACTCGATGGACGTGAGTCTGAGTGAACTCCGGGAGTTGGTGATGGACAGGGAGGCCTAGCCTGCTGCGATTCATGGGGTCGCAAAGAGTCGGACACGACTGAGCGACTGAACTGAACTGAACTGAAAGGCTCTTTGGCATCACCTTGCTAAACAGCTAACTCTCACATCAAACCCGTGAAACAGTCGAGTAAATCTCATCACTCCTCTTTTACAGATGAGGAATGAGCCTGCGGTTCAGAGAAGTTAGAGACTTGCCTAAGGTCAGACAGCAGCGGAATCAATATTGATCACAAGTCTTCTGACTCCCGCTCCGTGCTCTCCGTGTTTACAAAAGAGAAAATGGGAAACAGCAGGGCAGGGCTAGGTGAGGAACAGCACATAGGCAAAGAGGCTTGGCAGGAAGAAAATGCCTGGAAAAAAGTAAGACTGCGCCGAATCTGGGCCGACACACCGCGGAGGGGAGTGGGTAGAGTGGATTCCAGCCAGTTTTGAAGGGATCCAAAGCTTTGTGCAAGAAGTTTGCACAAACCCACCTACCTTGCCAGTACCCTATCGCGGAGGACCGTCCCTTCTAGCGCCCTCGAGCCCGCGCACGCGCAGACACCCGCCGTCGGACTCCTACGCAGGCACCGCGTGCACCCTCCACAGGCAGCAGCTGAACGCTGGGCAGGCGCGCTCTCTGACGTCTCCCAACACCCATCCCACTTACCTGGGTCGTTAGCCGTCCGGCCTGAGACCCGCCTTCCGTGAAGGTGGACAGAAGGTGAAGGTGGACCAGAGGAAGACAGACACGCGGGAGGGCAGGTCCAGGAAGTCAGGAAAACAGTTCTGGTAGGAAGAGAAGAGATGCTCTGATCACCTTAATCGGCCAAGGACGGAGTGCCTGTGGGGTAGGGGGCAGACAGGGTCGGGTATGAGGAGAAGGTAGATGGGCAGGTGAGTCCAGGCACGGGACCAGGGGAGTTGGAGGTAGGAAAGGATATTGTGGATTGAGCTGTCTCAACTCTCCTTTTAAAAGAGGTAGGGGTCGAGGTGGTCCTGGTTAGAAGTATGCACTGTGGAGTTGGACCCCCCGCATAGCCCTTCTGCAGCTGCTGATCTACTTTAACCTTTGGGCTGGGCAGGCTTTAAACTCACATCGAAAACAAGGAACTACTTCTTAGGGCTGCAGAGCAGATTAAATGACAGGAAGCATCCTAAAGGCTACATGATGCTGAGTACCAGCCAGTCACTCCTTTAACACAATGTACAGGCCCCTGCTATGTGCCAGATACTGTTTATTCTATGTGCTGTGAATACAGCAGGAGAAGAGACAGTGGCTTCAGTCCACTGAAGGGAGAAGAGCAATTTCTTCAGTCTGTTAGGTGGAGAAAAGTCATAGAGAAAAATCAGGCAGGGTGAAAAGAGGGAGTAGGGAGGGTACTGTGGAAAGGGGCGGGGGAGTGGTCAGGGAAGGGCTCCCTGTGAAGTCTGAGCAAGATTTGAAAGAATGAGGGAGGGTGGGAGGGAGGGAGATAGTTCTGAGCAGAAGGGACAGCAAGTGCAAAGGCCCTGAGGTGGGAACATGCACAGCATTTTGGAAGAACATGGAGGAGGCTGATGTGTTCAGAGCAGAGAGAACAAGGGTAGGGAGTGGGGGTTGGGGGAGGTGGGGTAAGCTAAGGGTGGGGAGCAGATAGCGTAGGGCAGGGGTCAGAGAGTAAACATATGCAGCCATAGACAAGCATAACCAAAGAGTGGGATTGTGTTCCATCGTCACTTTGTACATAAAAAACAAGGTCCCTGAGGTAGGGCTTCAAAGCCTTGGTTGAGGACTGAGTAGGTTGGGGAAACTTTGGCAGTCTTTGAGTTGAGTCAGGGCACACTTGGATCTCAGTGTTCACAGGTCACTCTGCCCTCCATGGGAAGGAGGCTCTTGGGTGTGGGGACAAGGGCAGAAGTGGGGAGACAAGTTAGGAGGCAAGAAGAGAGGGTGACTTGACCCAGGGAGGTGAGGATGGAGGCGGGGAGCAGTGGCAGATTCTGAGTGTCTTTGAAAGGTAGGACAGATGGGGTTAGCTGATGGATTGCATGTGAGGTGAGGGAGTAAGGAGTCAGGATGTCCCGATGGAGCCGTCCTTCTGGAAGAAGAGCGGGGTGGGAGTCTGGGTGAGAAATGTCTGAGGCTAAGGTCACCTGGGGTTACGAGCATCAGGGGAGTGGGAGTGGGGGCTGGGATTGAACATGGAGAGGAGGAGGAACCAGCAGAAGAGAATGGAAAACAGGCAGGAGGGAGGGAGGAAAACTGAGAGGGGCAACCTGGAGTCAGGGAGACAGGGACTCTGAGGAGACTGAGTAACAGTGTCCTGCCTTCAGAAAACAGAGGGCTGGGAATTCCCTGGTGGTCTGGTGGCTAGAATTCCACACTTTGACTGGGTTTGATGCTCCTTGGAAGGAAAGCTATGACAAACCTCGACAGCATATTAAAAAGCAGAGACATTACTTTGTCAACAAAGGTCCATATAGTTAAAGCAATGGTTTTTTCAGTAGTCATGTAAAGATATGAGAGTTGGGCCATTAAAAAAGTAGAGCACCAAAGAATTGATGCCTTCAAACTGTGGTGTTGGAGAAGATTCTTGAGAGTTCCTTGGACAGCAAGGAGATCCAACCAGTCAATCCTAAAGGAAATCAGTCCTGATATTCATTGGAAGGACTGATGCTGAAGCTGAAACTCCAATACTTTGGCCTCCTGATGTGAAGAACTGACTCATTGGAAAAGACCCTGATGTTGGGAAAGATTGAAGGCAGGAGGAGAAGGGGACAACAGAGGATGAGATGACATCACTGACTTGATAGACATGAGTTTGAGCAAGCTCTGGGAGTTGGTGATGGACAGGGAAGCCTGGCATGCTGCAGTACATGGGGTTGCAAAGAGTCGGACATTACTTAGCGACTAAACAACAGGAAGCTAAGATCCTGCAAGCTGGGGGCTGAGAACCGGCCAGGGGTGTAGCATCCCAGAGGTCACCTAGAGGAAAGGATCTTTGGGGTGAGAGGAGCCTGAGTGCAGTGAGGTCAGCAGAGGTGAAGGTGGGGAAGGAATTGGGATTTGGGGGTGATGAGAAGGGAAGACATGGCCTGGGTCCTTCCTGGAGGCTCAAAAGGAGAATGTTGTTGTTGTTTGGTGTTTTTGTTTTTAAAGATGGAAAAAAATAACCACCGTTTAAGTGCTGATGGGAATGAATCAGTCAAGAAAGGGGAAGTGTTGATGGTGGGGGAAGTGACTTAAGGAGCGGGGACAAGGCCCTGACACACCATAGCCTGTGTCCTGCACCCCAGCTCTGTGTCCTGGTGGGGGTGGGGGGCTGAATCAGCTGTGGGGCTATAGGGATCGAAGGTGCTCTTTCTGAGTCACAGGATGGGACCTCAGAGGCCAGTGGTGGCCCCAGGTGCTGGCTTTGGGCAGGGCAGACAGGATGGCCTCTGGAGCACAGAGGAGGGTCAGGCTGGGGGTGGGACCACACAGGATGGCGGAGGGGCTGGGAGAGACTATGGATACAAAGGTGACAAGTGGGGACACTTAACAGCATTTCTCTTTATACATATATATTTATTTATTTTTGTTTATTTATTGGTTGGCTGCACTGTGTCTTAGTTGCAGCACGCGGGACCTTTAATTGCAGCTTTTGTTGTTGTTCAGCCACCAAGTCATGTCTGTCACTTTGTGACCCCATGGATTGTATCATGCCAGCTTCCTCTGTCCTCCACTATCCCCTGGCGTTTACTCAAAATTCATGTCCATTGAGTCGGTGATGCCACCCAACCATCTCATCCTCTGCTCATCCTCACTCAATCCAACCTTTCATTCTCCTTTGCCTTCAATCTTTCCCAGCATCCAGACCTTCAGGTGGGATCTAGTTCCCTGACCAGGGACAGAACCCAGGCCCCTGCACTGGGGCATGGAGCCTTAGCCTCTGGACTGCTAGGAAGTGCCAGCATTTCTCTTCTGATGTCCCTATTTGATGGATAAAATAGGAACAAGTTCTGCTGTAGGGGGTGAGCAGAGAAGTGGTGGCAGAGGCCTGAGAACAGCAGAGAAAGTGTGAGTTAGCATCGGGGAGGGCTGGGAGGAGGGGACCAGAGTCTGATTCTCCAGCAGCCTTGGGGCCCCGCTTGAGGCTGAGGTGGTACTTTCTGAGCAAGGCCACCAGTGCAGTTGTAGGGTTTCCTTTAGTCACTTTAACCTGTGTTGTCATTTTTCTGAGTGAGTGGCAGAGAGGAGGAGCTGGGAGTGCACAGAGGGGATGGTTAGGACACTGGATGGCTAAGCTGCAGGAGGCAGGAGAGAGACATCTAGGATCAAAGGACAAAGGGTGATGAGAAGAGAGGACCAGGTCTCATGCAAGGTCCAGAGGAGGGAGCTGGAAAGATGGGTGTGGGCTCTGAAACAGAAATTAGGGAGGGGTGCAGTTATTGAGGATGACAGAGTCTGGGGGGACCCTGGGCACCGGTGGCTGAGGTTGGGTGAAGGACAAGATGGTGGGAGGCAAGAAGGTCAAGGACTTGCAGACCAGGAATTAGAGGGCTCGTCCACATGGAGGGTAAAACCACCCAGAACTTAGGTGTGTGTTGGACAAAGTGACAGTGAGCCGAAGCTGACATCTTCAAGAAATAAATTATTAGAACTTCGTTGCTGGCTCGCCTGGAGCTTAGAACCAGAACATTCTAGAGAAGACAGAGGGAGAATGGTTGGGAAGTGGCCACAGGAATCAAAGAGGGGCACTCAATCCTGCCTGGAGTTCTGAAAGAAAGAGCCCCTACCTGACAGGGCTGCTGGGGATGCGCAGTCCACAGGAATCTGTCATCAGTGTTAGAAGGAGTGGGTGCCGGAAGACACGAGAAAATGACAAGGGAAAAGGGTGGTAGGGGGCTGGGGAGAGGAGACCCAAAGGAGCCCTGAACAGGACAGCCAGGCTGGACCTCAGGTCAGCCAGGGATGCTGGTGATGGGTGGGGTTGGGGACCAGGGATGCGCATGGCTGGGTAAGAGCTGGGTACTCTGTCCTTACCCCTCAGAGCCCCTCTAATCAAATAGGACCGCCAGCTGTGGTGTGGAACAAGATCACTGCCCCCTGCCCCCAGCTTTGCCCTGGAGCACATGGAGCTGAGACCTGATGCCAGCTACAAGGAGAATGTGCCCCCCAGGCCGGCAACCTCCCTGAGGCCAGGCAAGAGTTTCAGTGGGTCTGGGTCAGAGGTGGCAAGAGCAGGGCCCCCTTGGGTAGCCGCCCAGAGCCCCTTTTGCAGACAGGCCAGCCCAGGGCCTTGTTAATTCCTGAGATTAGCTGTTTGAGGCCAACTGGACCAGGACAAAGTCTTCCAGCCCAGGCCCCAAGGGAGGATCAGGAAGTCAGGACGTGAGGTGAGAAAGGGGGAAACAGGAGCCCCAGAGCTAGGTCTCTGCAGTGGTGGGCTGGGGAACCCTCCTGCTCAGGTGCCTGGGGATTCCAGAAGGCTACAGAGCTGTGCAGCCAAGAGTGGGAGCAACCCAAGAACTAGTTCAGATTCCAAGTCACACGCCAGTTTCTCTGTGTTCTAGCTGTGTGACCATAGGGCAAGGTACTTAACCTCTCTGAACTTTAGTTCCAGTCTGCAAACTTCCATGGCCCATTCTACCTGCCAGGCCCTCCCAGGCATCTCACCAGCACCCAAGAGGCCAGGTGGAAGGGAGGCGGGCTGGGGAGACTGGTGGCAGTGGAGAGGGGTGGTGGGGGTGGTGTCTGCGTAGGGGAGGGCTCTAAGCCCCATGCCCTTGGTCCCCAGAGCAGCTCCCTTTTCACTTTAATGTGTTGGGTCTTGCTCTCACTCCAGCTGTGAGCCACCCCCTCACCCAGCACCTCTGCTCAAGCTGGACACCAGGGAGTTGTCCTTGATGCTTCTTTCCCCTTCACCCTCTTTTACGCCTTCACCTTCTCAGCAGATCTGATCTGCTTCCTCTCCACCCTACTGCCCCCATCCCAGCCCCATCACCTGTCACCTGGGACACCCCTCAGCCACCTCCCCACTCTCTCCCTGCTTCTTGCTGCCCTCCTCCGAGCCCCTGCCCCATCCCCACGTTGATTCCCTGCATTGATGCCAGGTTGCTGCTCTTGGGGTGCATCCATCGGTCCACCCGGGACAATAGCTGACACAGACCTCTGGACTCTGGGCTCCCTCCCTTGTCCCTCCCGAGCACTGACCACAGAGTCCTCCCCCAGCACATAACTGTCTGTCCTTTCTTTAGAGCCATGGAGACTCCGGAAGAGCCTGGGTGTCGGCCTGGGCAGTAGACACGGCCGGTGGGTGCCCATGGGCCCGGCTGAGAGGGCAGGACCTGCTGCCACACCGTGCCTGGGGACAGCACTGTGCCAGGAACCTTGCCAAGTCCAGAGCAACCTGACCAGCCGCAGCCCCAGCCCCAGCCTGGGCCTCATCCTGAGGGACACGACCGGCCGGCTGACCAACTCAAGTTTCCGGCAGCAGGTCAACCTGCAGTCCTTGGTTGGGAGACCCCAAGGGACAGCCAAAGACTTTGCGATCCAGCAAAGTAATTTATGCGCCAGGGAGACCCACACAGCTGAGTGTGGACATCTCACCAGTCCCCAACTCTGGTCAGAGCCTCAGGAGAGCTTCTCGCCCCACCTGATGCCCCAGGGAAGCCCCCTACCACGAGGGCCACTGGCTCATCCATCCTCCAATCTGAGGCGGTCCTGGCTGCTGGCCACAGATACCTCTTGCCCAGACATCAAGCTTACTACGGGGCTGGCCCCACTCAAAGGGCCCACATGGTCAGACCCCAGATCCCAGTGTGGCCTGGGGGGCTGGACCTCCAGGCTCGTGGGGGAACCCCTGACCCTGAAAGACCTGGCTGTCCCTGCCCAGATCGCGTCTCAGGCCCCATCCCAAGCTGCCATTCACCAGCTGCTGGTCTGCGTGCAACGCCTGGAGTGCGAGGCAGTGAGGCTCAGGTGCCAGGCATCCCGGGAACCCCCAGGCCCTGTGCGGCAGGAGCTCTGGACCAGAGCTGGCCAGACACTCCCTGTCTGCTCCCGGCCCTGCCAGCCTGTTCTTGATTCCTGGGATGAGAGGAGGAGACACTCCCGAGGCCTCAGGGGAAATTCCGGTTTCCCAGAGACACAGGGGGCCCAGGAGCGTCTCTCAGACTCTCAGGCAAGCAGCAAGCATGCATCACTGAGGACCACTCTGGAGATGCTGCCTGGGGATGCCCTTGACCCTGAGCAGGTGGTCCTTTCTGCCTGCCCCCTAAGGCAAGGAGAGCAGTGCTCCCCAGGGACTACACACGGCTGGGGGCAGAGGGGGGACCCCCTGCTCCCTCCAGGGGCGGCCAGCAGGGAGGCCAGACTCTGCTTTTCAACCTCATCCAGTTCAGCCTGGGGCATCCTCCCTGGGCAGGAAGGAGAGAACAGGGCCCCAAGGGAGCGGATAAGCAGGGAGAAAGAAAGGTCAACTTCCGGGCCGCCAGACATAGCCTCCACGAGGAGTGCCCTGCAGGTAGGGGCCAGAGGAGTCTGGGAGTTAGGGGACTCTGGGTTGGGGGCTGCCCTCCCTCCCAGGAATTCTCACTCCAAGATGGCTGTCACTACCCTGTCACCCTCCCTCGAAAGGGAGGCCTTGGGCAGGCAGGTTTAGCAGGGGGTATCTAGTCCTGCTTGCTTCTCGGCCTGAGAGTGTGTTGTGTTCTTTTATTTTCCAAGAACAAACCCAGAAACACTGTGAACCTGGAGCCTGAGTTAGGCCGGTGAGGATATGTGCTGTGGTGTGGGGACCGAGGCCACGCTCTGGAAACAGCTCCTGTCCCACTTGCCTGCAGATTCGGGCCTGATGGCCATAAGGCCCAGCTGACAGATCCTTGCAGAATTTAAGGGGGAGGGAACCTCCCAGGCCCCTAAGGACAGGAACGTGGGGGCTGCTGCTTCCTGGGATCTGAAACTTGTCAGGCTGCCCTGCACTCTTGGCAGTCAAACAGGGCATTCCCCCGCCTCCAGGAGCCCTTTTTTATGGGATTTCCAAGGCTAGCCCTCTGCAGAGGAAAGTCCTCCCAGTGTCCCGCCAGCCCTCCTGCCTTGGGGTGGAGCATCACCCTCCATGCTGGAAAGGCAATGTGGGTGGTGCTGAGCCTCCAGCTGCTCTCTGGGGCTGGGGGCCAGGCCCACCCCTGGTCAGCTTCGTCTGTCCCCAGCTGGCAGTGGCTGTCCAGATGTTTCAGAGGATGGTGGCGCTGGGCACAGCGGCAGCGGGCAGTGGCGGCGGCCGTGGCGCTGGGCCGGCGGCAGCTGTTACGCAGGGGTCTGCGAGCACTGCGGTGGGGACTGTGGCTCCGGGAGGCCCAGCTGGATGCGGCATGGGAGCGACACACGCAGGCTCTGCTGGCCCGGACCTTCCAGAAGGTTAGGAACCTCCAGATTGGGGCATGAGGAGGTGATGAAACACCTGTGTGTCTGGGGAGGAGGTTCTCTTGGGGAACAGATTGTTCCCCCTGAGTGATTAGCAGGAGAGCGGGCAGGCATCAGCCCAGACAGGTGACTGAACTCTGCTCAAGTTCAAATCCTATTTCCACCACTTTCCTTTCCTCCACATTTTCTCACTGTGTGATCTTGGGGAGGTTACTTGACCTCTCTGTGCCTTAGTCTCTTTAGCTCTGAAATGCACTCACAATAGTACATACCTCTCAAGGTTGTTGTGAGGTTGTGCTGTGCTTATTAGCTCAGTCGTGTCCGACTCTCTGCGATCCCTCGGTCCATGGGAACTCTCCAGGCAAGAATACTGGAGTGGGTTGCTATGCCCTCCTCCAGTGGATCTTCCCATCCCAGGGATGGAACCCAGGCCTCCCGCATTGCAAGTGGATTCTTTACCAGCTGAGCTACCAGGGAAGCCCTGTTGTGAGGTTAAATTAATAAATATAAGGAACTCAGAATCCTGCCTAGCACATAGCAAGCAAATAGCAAACTGCTATTTAAGTGGTTGCTTTTTTTTTTTTTTAAACTAGGGGCTTCCCTGGTGGCTCAGCAGTAAAGAATCTGCCCCTCAATGCAGGAGATGCAGTTTCAGTCCCTGGGTCAGGAAGATCTCTTGGAGAAGGAAATGGCAACCCACTCCAATATTTTTGCCTGGGAAATCCCATGGACAGAGGAACCTGGTGGGCTACAGTCCATGCTGTCAAAAGAGTTGGACGCAACTTAGCGATTAAACAATTTTTCACTAGAGGTTTGCTAGCCAGGACTGGGAGGGCATTTCAGTGTTTGTCCCTCCTTAGGAAAAGTGCTTTGGGAGGGTCTAGCTCCAGGTTTTGTCTCCCAAGGAAAACCCTGCCTCTTGGGCTCCATTTCTCCATCCATCCATCCATCCATTCATTCCCAAAGAGGCAGGGCATCTAATTGGTTAAGACCACAGTGTCTGACTTTGTCTCTGCCCTTCCCGCTCAGAGCACATTTGAGGCATCAGCCAACGTCCCTCTTCCCCTTCTCTCTTGACCTAGTGGAGACACTTGATTCAGCAGCACAAACAAGGGCAGCCTCACGTCCAGGCTGGGCCAAGACCTCTGTCCTCCGGGGGAGACCAGGACCAAGGCCCCTCAGGAAGGAAGCCTGTGGTGGATGGTGCCTGGAGAAGCAGGTAGTCTGGGACACCCCAGGTTGGTCAGTGTGACCTGGACAGTGCTTGTGGCCTTCCCTTCTTGTCCCCTACTTCCCCTCAAATGTGGACAAGGATTTGTGCAAAAGGATGTCCATCGTGGCATTATTTATACCTATGAAAACTTCACTATCCAACATCAAGTGAGAAAATTGTTATTTAACCATGTGATAAACATTTGGCAACTGTTCAATATGATGTTTATCAAGATTTTAAAAATTCCTCCCCATTCTTTTTTTATTTTTTGTTTCCATATCTTTATTGGTGTTTTTTCCTATTATAATAATCATAATAGGAATGCATGCTTGATTTGAAAAAACATTGAAGATAGTTGCAAGTATTTCAGTTAATTCAAAAGTTTCATCTCCCTCCTTATATATCTTATCCTCCTTTCTAGAAGTAGCTTTATGGGTATTTGCATATGGGTATTTTTAATGCTGGGAGAAAAAAAAAAGAGGGTTAAAAAACAGTACCTAATGGGCTTCCCTGGTGGCTCAGTGGTGAAGAACCTACCTGCCAATGCAGGAGACATGGGTTCAATCCCTGATCTGGGAAGATGCCACCTGTTGCAGAGCAACTAAGCCTGTGTGCCACAGGTACTGAGCCTCTTCTCTAGAGCCCAGGGAATCGCAACTACTGAGCCCATATGCCACAACATCGAAGCCTGTGTGCTCTACAGCCCGTGCTCCGCAACAAGAGAAGCCACTGCCATGAGAAGCCCGCTCAAATGCAACTAGAGGGTAGTTGCATTTAGTTGCAACTAGAACTTGCCAGAACTAGAAAAGAGCCCATGCAGCAATGAAGACCCAGCACAGCTCCCCCACATCAAAATAGTACCTAAGAAGGAATTCCCCGGCAGTCCAGTGGTTAGGATTCTGTGCTTTAAAAAAAAAAAAAATTTTTTTTTTCTATTTATTTTTAATTGGAGGATAATTGCTTTACAATAGTGTGCCAGTTTCTGCCCTACGTCAACATGAATCAGCCATAGGTATACATATGTTTCCTCCCTCTTGAGCCTCCCTCCCCATCCCACCCCTCTAGGTTGTCACAGAGTACCGGGTCTGAGCTCCCTGCATCATATAGCAAACTGAGACATAAGCATTACTGTATGTAAAATAGACAGCCAGTGGGAATTTGCTGCAGGACTCTGTGCTTTCACCGCCAAGGGCCTGGGTTCAGTCCCTGGTTGGGGAGATTCCACAAACTGTGTGGCAACAAAAAGAAAAAATAGTACCCAAATGGGCTTCCCTGATAGTAAAGAATCCACCTGCAATGCAGGAGACCCTGGTTTGATTCCTAGGTTGGGAAGATCTGCTGGAGAAGGGATAGGCTACCCACTCCAGTATTCTTGGGCTTCCCTTGTGGCTCAGCTGGTAAAGAATCCACCTGCAATGCGGGAGACCTGGGTTTGATCGCTGGGTTGGGAAGATTCCCTGGAGAAAGGAAAGGCTACCCACTCCAGTAATTCTGGCCTGGAGAATTCCGTGGACTGTATAGTCCATGGGGTTGCAAAGAATCGGACACAACTGAGTGACTTTCACTTCACTTCAGTACCCAAGATATTGTTTTCTATGAATGAAAAATAGTGCATAGAAAAAAGACCAGAAGGAAAAATATTAAAATGTTGCATAACAGTGTGAATTAGTTAACACCACTGAACTGTTCACTTAAAATGGTTATTGTGTTTTAAATATTTATTTTAAAACAATCGTGTTTAGAATATTTACTTAAAATGGTTAAGATGGTAAATTTTATGTGTATTTTAATTACCACTGTTAAAAATAAGTAAGTAAATCTCATTTTCCCCTGTCCCCCCAAAAAAGGTCAAATGGAAATAGTGGTCATTTCTGGGGCAGTGAGGTTTAAGATGCTTATTTTCAGTTCCTCAGTTTTCTGTTCCAACGATGTATTGTTTTTGTTCTTTTTTTCATTTTTAAGATTTTATTTATTTATTTTGGGCTCTGCTGGGTCTTTGTTGCTGTTTGCAGGCTGTCGCTGGTTGCAGGAAGTGGCGGCTACACTTTGTGTGGCGCTCAGGCCTCTCACTGTGGTGGCTTCTCTTGTGGAGCGCAGGCTCTAGGCTCATGGGCTTTAGTAGCTGCGGCTCTCGGGCTCTAGAGCACAGGTTTAGTAGTCGTGTGCACAGGCTTAGTTGCCCCAAGGCACATGGGAGCTTCCCAGACCAGGGATTGATCCCATGTTCCCTGTTGGCAGGTGGATTCTTAACCACTGGATGGACCATCAGGGAAGTCCCATTCTTATTTTTAAACAATTGTGTTTAAAATATTTATTTAAGTAACATTTATTTTAATGCATGTTTGTTGTAAAAAAATCCAAATAGTATTAAAGAGATTACAGCAAAAGCAGAACCCTCCCCACAAATTACTCACATATCAGGAACAGAATGTACTGTCTGGAATAGAACAGGGGGGTGGCTCAGCGCACCTTCGCTCCTGCCAGCAAATGGTCCTTCAGGACTGGGGTGGATGGGTTGGGACTGGGTGCCCTCCCTAGGCCAGGGAGGGCATCAGTTTCTACCTGGGCAACTTCACTCTCAGTCCAGGGAGTTTGAGAGAGGAGGCGGGAGCCCAGCCGATTCTGTTGCGTTCTGGGCTGAGGCCAGATGGAGGAGAGAGGGGAGTCCCGATCCTGCAGGCTCTGCAACATCTGGCTGGTGAGACGTGGGGTTCTGGGGAAAGGGGGAGATGGATCCAGGCAGGGCAGGGCCCGAGTCCCTACACTGGGCACATGGAGCCAGGCAGGGTAGGCCCAGGCCCCCACACTGGGCAGGGCAGGGGGGTTAAGGGCTCCTCAGTGAGTAAGTGAGTGCTTACTGAGTATCTACCCTGGCAACTTCCCAGACAAGATCTCATTTAAGTTTCATGGTGACCTTGGCAAGGCATTGTGCCCATTTCACTGACGGGGAACTGAGGCACAGGGAAATTAAGTGCCCAGCTCAAGGACACATAGTAGGAGAGGGGCACATCCCGCATTTGTGTGCCATGGAAGATGGACACAGGCCAGACAGAAGCTTGTATGTTAGAACTGGGAAGTCCTTAGACATGACTCACTCATGGGGAAACTGAGGCCCAGAGATGGAGAGTGACTGACTGGTCCCAGGCCACTCAGCCTGGCATCCCAGGATTCAGTGGTCCCTCCTGGCCCTGTTGCTCGCCTCCACTCACTCTCTCTTCCCGCCTTCTTCCCTCCCTTTAGTCTTCCTCCTGTGGTGCCATCAGAAGGAATGGGCCAGGCAGGAGAAGGGGGTCCAGGGAGAGGCCTCCCAGGCCACGCTGAGGACTCAGAGGATGGGGAGGCCCCCCCACACCTGGCGTTCTCCTGCTGCAGGTGCAGCCTGGGTGGCCCCACTGGACCCTCAGCATCGGAGAGCCTGGCTCTGCAGGTAGGGGGAAGAGAGGATGGGGACCACCTTCCCTGAGGCAGAGGGTGGGATGCAGCTGGGAGAGGCCTTTTAAGTCCATTTTTTACAAAATATCTATTTATTTGGTTTCACTGGGTGTTAGTCGAGGCAAGCAGGATCTTTAGTTGCAGCATGTGGGATCTAGTTCACTGATCAGGGATCAAACCCTGGGCCCCAGCACGGGAGTGTGGAGTCTTAACCACTGGACCACCAGGGAAGCCCCTGAAGTCAATTCTTGACTCCTGGTGTTGAGAGACCAATGAAAATAAGAAGTGAATACATCCACCATTTAGTGAGACACTAAGAGCTGCCAGACACCACCCAGGGGCTGGGATTTATTTATGCATGCGTGCGCGGTTGCTAAGTCCTGTCTGATTCTTTGTGACCCCATGAACTACAGTTCATCAGGCTCCTCTGTCCATGGGATTTTCCAGGCAAGTGGAGTGGGTTGCCATTTCCTCCTCCAGGGGATCTTCCTGACTCAGGGATCAAAACACATCTCCTGTGTCTCCTGCATTGGGAGGTGGATTCTTTTTTTTTTAATTGGAGGATAATTACTTTATAATACTGTGATGGTTTTTGCCATACATCAATATGAATCGGCCACAAGTATACATGTGTTCCCCTCATTCTACCCGCCCCGCTCCCTCCTCACCCCATCTCTCCAGGTTGTCCCAGAGCACCAGCTTTGGGTACCCTGCTTCATGCATCAAACTTGCCCTGGTCATCTATTTTATGTATGGCAATGTACATGTTTCAATGCTATCCTCTCAAATCATTCCACCCTTGTCTTCTCCCACTGAGTCCAAAAGTCTGTTCTTTACATCTGTGTCTCCTTTGCTGCCCTGCATGTAGGATCATCAGTACTATCTTTCTAAATTCCATATATATGCATTAATATACAGCATTTGTCTTTCTCTTTCTGACATACTTCATTCTGTATAATAGGCTCCAGGTTCATCCACCTCATTAGAACTGACCCAAATGCATCCCTTTTTATAGCTGAGTAATATTCCATTGTGTATATGTACCATGGATTCTTTACCACTGAGCCACCTGGGAAGCCAGGGATTCAATTATAAGCAGAGCTTAAGGCCCATGGAACCCATGACTCAGTGCAGGGACAGATAGGAAGGAAATTAACAATCACAAAGGATGTGTGTGTGTGTGAATACCACCCAAGTTAAGTGTTGTGAAGGGAAGGAACACAGAGCTACATGAAGATTTTTTTCCCTGTTAACTATTTTATTATGGGACATTTTTATCTTACATAAAAGTAGGAAAACAGAATAAACAGCTTCAATGTACCCATCAAGAAAATCACCTCCTGAGAAAACTTGTTTCATCTGTACCCTAGCTACTTCCCCCACAAAAACCCCAGGCATCCTGTCATTTCATATGTAAATACCTCCGCAGCATCTCTAAAACAGAGTCTTTTAAACAACAGAACCACCATACCATGGGCTTCCCAGGTGGTGCTAGTGGTGAAGAACCCTCCTGCCAATGCAGGAGACACAAGAGACACCGGTTCAATCCCTGCGTTGGGAAGATCCCCTGGAGGAGGAAATGGCAACTCACTCCAGTACTCTTGCCTGGAGAATCCCATGGACAGAGGAGCCTGGTGGGCTGCAGTCCATGGGGTCAGACAGGACTGAAGCAACTGAGCACGCGCGTACCACCATACCATGATCACACCTGAAATATGAATAATTCCTTAACACCAAGAAATAGCTGGTCAACAGTAAAATTTCCACTTCTACTATGTGTTGTTATCATTCATTTGAATCGGGATCTAAATAAGGCCCATGTGCTGCCATTGGTTGAGGAATCGTCAAAAGTCTTTTTAGTCTATGGCGTTCCCTCTGAGTTTTTTGTTGTTTTCTTCCTGTCAGTGATCTGTTGAAGAAATCAGGTTGTTTGTCTGATAGTTTCCCACTGTCTGCATTTTGCTGATTGCATCCCCTGATAGAGTTTTCTGTGAGAACTTTTTTTTGGCTGCATGAGTCTTCATTGCTGCGAGGGCTTTCTCTAGTTGTGGTGAGTGGGGGCTACCCTCCAGTTGCAGTGTGCAGGTTTCTCACACCAGTGGCTTCTCTTGTTGCAGAGCACTGACTCTAGAGGTCACAGACTCAGTAGTTGTGTTGCACAGGTTTAGTTGCCTCATGGCATGTGGGATCTTCCCAGACCAGGGATTGAACCCATGTCCCTGGCATAGGCAGGTGGATTCTTAACCACTGGACCACTAGGGAATTTCTCTGTGAGACCGTCTAACAAAGGGAGCTGACCTCGACCGGAGTTCAGCAGAGATGGGAAGGATGCATGGTTGACTGGTAGAGGGAGAGCAGACAAGAGCTTCAGGCAGAGGGAACAACATGTTCAAAGGCCTCTGACAGGGGAACATGGAAAATTCAAAGAAGGACGGTCAAGTTGGAACCCTGTTAGTACAGAGTTGGAGGCCAGGGTGGTCTGAGATGAAGTTGGAAAGGTGTGCAATGGTGTTGGGGGGCAGATCATCAGAGAGGGCCTTGTTGGCAGTGGGGACCAGTTGAAATTTTCATCAGAGCAAGGAGACTACTGCTGGAGGATTTTAGCAAGAGAATAAGATGCCTGCAATGCAGAAGACCCAGGTTCCATACCTCGGTCGGGAAGATTTCTGGAGAAGGGAATGGCTACCCACATCAGTATTCTTGCCTGGGAAATCCCATGAACAGGGGAGCCTGATGGGATATAGTCTATCAGGGTCACAAAGAGTCAGATACAATAGAGCGACTAACACTTGAAAAATATTTCTCTAGATGTTGAGGTCCTTTAATGGACCGGAACCTGGTGGTCCGGAGTCGATCAATAAGAAAGTAAAGGAGAGAGAAAGAGGCTGATATTCCTTGGTTTACACAGAAAGCCAATAAAGCCCCTGGCACAGGGCTTGCTCTGTTCAAGGAGGCCTCAGGCACCCTCTCAATGGGGTGAAGGCGCAGAGCGCCTTCTCGAGAGGGTCTTAGAAGCCTGGGCAGAAAAGTGAACTCAGAGAGCCTCTGAGCTCTTGGAAAAGAGAGAGAGGGAGACAGAGAGAGAAAGCAAGACACGGGGACCAAAGCTCTGATGGAACAAAGGTGTTTTAATCAACATGGTGTGGGCATATATACTGTAGTTATTCTCAGCAAAGATAAAGATTAAAGTTCCAGACTTACAAAACATAGGCGATCCATATTAAAGAGAGAGAGAGTTGTAAATAATCACTTTTACCATATGGTTCACAAGAAGGAAAAGGGTACTTATCACCGTATAGAAAAACTAACGAAGGAAATGCCTGGATTCCTCAGCCCCTGGGACAGGCTTGCCTCTCCTCTTAATTCCTGAATATTCAGGAATTAATAAGGAATAGAGAATTCCTGACAGATCCAAAACAGCACACAGGAAGCCTCCTGTTAAATGCTTCCTGACATCTAGGGACTTCCCTGGGGGTCCAGTGGTTAGGGCTCCACACTTTCACTGCAGGAGGCACAGGTTTGATCCCTGGTCGGGGAACTAAGATCCCACAAGCCTTGAGGCATGGCCAAAAAATAAAAATACAATTTTTTAAAAAAGAAAGAAAAATATTACTCTGGTTATGGTGTAGGCACTGACCAGAGGGGTGGGATGACAGTGGATGTGGGAGGCCAGGTAGGAGGCAGCAAAGAACTGCCAGGCACCCAGAAGTGGTGGTGGTGTGGCCTGAGCAGACGGCATGCCTCACTATCCTTAAAGCAGCCCCATTTTACAGATGAGAAAGCCGAGGCTCAGTGAGGTGAGTGGCTCGCCCAGGGCCTCAGTGGTGTGTCTGGCACATGGCCGGTGGCTGTAGCTGCTGTCACTACGATGAACACCAGCACTTTCTCTTGGCTATCCAGGTGCTTTGGGGCCTGGCAGCGTTTCGTGCAAAGAGGGACCCGGTACCGGGACCACGTGGCCAACCGCCAGGCAGGGACCCTGAGGACGTGCCTGCAGCAGTGGATGCAGATGAAGCAGCTCCGGGCCTCAGATGGGGCGAAGGTGGCCCAGCTGTCCCTTTGTTGGCAGAAGGCAGGTGAGTGAGCGGCTGGCCAAAGGGCTTCCCCTCCCCGCACCCAGCAAACAGCGCCACTTCAGCTCCTTCTGCAGTTGCTCTGGTTGACTTACAGATTCTCGGGATGGGAGGTGATGAGATTGGGAGCTTTCTCAAGGGTGCGGCCTGGCAGACCTGGGAGGGTCCCTGGAGCAGCAGGCCTTGGTGGCCCCCATCCTGGCCGCTGTCATGAGCTCCTCTAGAGAAGAAACCCGTTCCATCCTCCACCTCGAAGGGCTATGTAGCCCCTACTCCTGGGAAGCCCCGAATCTAAGGGGGATGCACAGCCCCCGCACCTCAGACCAAACAGGATCTTTAGGTGTCCCGATGGGGGAGGGTTTGGAGGTAGTGGGAGGGGGCAGTGCCCATGAGGAGAGGGGTCCTCAGGGGCTGAGGCAGTGACCGCCAATGGCTTTAGGAAGAGAGAGGTCACTGATTCCTCTCTTGTCCACTTCTCAGGGAACATGGCTGTCTTCAGCTCAGTCCCTGGAGGGGCCACAGCCCATGGGTTGAGGTTGATGGTTGCGGCCCGGGTGCTGCCTCAGGAGCAAGGCCAGGGCTCCCTGCAAGAAGCCTGCCGGAAGCTGGCCCTCCAGCGGGTGCTGTTGCTCTGGAGGACGCGGCTGTCCCAGCGCCAGCAGGCAAAGTAGGTGACCACAAGCTTGTGACCTGGGATAGGGTCTGGGGGAACCTAGGGTGGGCGTGCGAGCAGTGCTCAGCACATGATGGAGCATTCCATAAGGAACAGGTGGCATCCTGCTCTTTCCTGTGGTCTCAGCCTGGGGCCTGGCACCCTGTGGTGCCCAGCGGGTGTGGAGCTGTGGGAGGTGACCCAGGGACACTGAGACAGTGGCTGAGCAGAGAGCTGGTGGCAGGGGGTGGGGAGGGTGGGCAGGGCGTGCCAGGGGCACAGACATGGAATCCCACCAGGATGGCCGGAACCTGATGGGAGGTTGGTTTAATGCTCAACTCCCTCCTCAGAACCTGAACCCACATCTCACCCATCTCCTAGTTAAGTGGGAAACCATGTCTGTCTCCTCACCAGTGCCTCCCAGTATTTCGCAGGTGCCTGGACTGCCTGTATGCACAGAGTAGATACTCTAAATGAATAAAAGTGAGCCACTTTTCCCTGACCCCAGTTGCCTTACTGGGGCTTCCCTTCAGTGGTTAAGAATCTGCCTGCCAATGCAGGAGATGCAGATTTGATTCCTGGGTTGGGAAGATCCCCTAAAGTAGAAAATGGCAACTCACTCCAGTATTCTTGCCTGGAGAATCCCATGGACAGAGGAACCTGGTGGGCTAGTCCTTGGGGCCGAAAAGAGTCGGACACGACTGAACGACCAATACACAGCACAGTTGCCTTATTACACAGCTGGAGAAACTGAGGCTCAGAGGGGTCAAGCACTGTGCTCTAAATCACACTGAATCTTCAGCAAGAAAGTCCCTATAGTGAGACCTTCTTCATGATGCTTTTATACAAGACAGGATGCTGGGATTCAGGGCCCGGGCTGATGGTTGTGGGTGAGGGGGCTGGTGGAGGTTAGGAGGGGTCAGTTTCACTAGTAGGATGTCAGGAGGAATGAAAATTAGCAGCTGCAGGGTTAAGAATTCTGTCCTTAAAAGCTGTACGCCTGGCATCCATCAGCCCCACACCCACTTGGTCCACTTGGACCCTCAGTCTCTTTTAATGCTGGAACTCCAGGGAAACTCAACTCACCGTGATCCTTCAGAATGTAGCCCTCCCTCTGCCAGGCTGTCCTCTGGCATTTGGGTACCAGGGCACAGTCCATATCTCCCTGCGACATGTCTGGGGTTCCCTGTAGCCTGAGACCAGTGCTAGGATCCCAGGTTTGCCACTGTTTGGCATTTGAGGAAATGACCTTTCCTCAAGCCTCCGTTTCCCTACCTTTGGAACCAAGTGAAGGCAGAAATACTGGTGTGGGCTCTTGAGTCTTGGGTCTGGGGGCCTGGGCCTGGCTCCACCCCCCATCAACTGCATGTCCCCCCCCACACCGGGAGTGTGGTGAGAATCAAGCAGGTGATCACAGCAGGTAGAGCTGTGCTCTTGGCCTCAGCTGCTCATAAAGGTCACCCTGGGACTTTGGGAAGCCCAGGCAGCACCCAGACCAGTAAAGCAGAATCTTCAGGGGTGGGGCCCCAGTGGACCCCGGTATCTCTTAGAGTCCCAGGTGGTCCCAGTGTGCAGCCAGTCTGGTGGTGCCCAGCTCTGTGCCTTTCCAGCAGCCCCAGCCACAGGTGACGTGTGACCCTGGCACTCCCCTGCCCCCTCCTGTAGCTCTTTCTTCAAGGGCGTGCAGTGGCGGGCACTGCGGCACATCCTGAGGGGCTGGCGCCTGAGAGCACAGGATCCGGGCAGCACCAGGATTGCCTCGGCCCCAGATCCACCGCCAGGCCACAGCACACACCGGAGAAGCTCCCGGGACAAGGTGAGGGGCAGAGGGTGGGGAGGAGTACGGGGGAGGAGACGATGGCAAGCCAGGGCACCCAGGACTCCACAACTCCTTCCCCAGGCTTCCAGGGCCCCCGCCCTCCTGGAGATGCTCCAGTTGAGCTTTCTGTGGGCAGCGGGTCAGCGACAGCAGGGGCGATGCCTTCTGCTCTGGCGGGCGCGGGCCCAGCAGTCCCGGGACGCAGCGAGGTGGCACCAGAGCACGCTTCAGAGGCGGTAGGGACCCCTCCCAGGGCAGGGGAGCCATGCTGCCCGCCCACCCCGCCCGCCCCCGCCCCCAGCCCTGTGGATTTACTGTTTCCCAGAAATCCTTGCTTTTCCATCTGCGTCTCCTTGGGGTCTGCATCCTAGAGGGCCCCCCTTCACTCCCCAGACTCAGGTACTGCCCTCCTACCCTGCCCTGCTGTGAGACATGAGGGGGAGGGTAGGGATCATGTAAGGGAGAGTATTCATTTCTCCCAGAAATTTCATGGCTGTGGTCATCTCAGCTTTGTCCCACACCAGCTGTGTGATCTCGGGCAAGTTGCTTAACCTCTCTGTGCCTCTATCTCCCCATTTGTATGGGGTTCATACTAGGGCTCTCACTGGTGGGCCTCAGTGAGGTAGGGGCACGCACATCCCCTAGCAAGCACAGTACCTAGCATTAGTAAGCACTTAGTTCACAGCGCTGTTCATCACAGCAGTTGGCATCGGGCGTCTGGGGTCCCATTGTATCCTGACCACCTGTCAGCATGACCCTCAAGGTAGCGTTGAAGCCCTCCAGCCCCTAGCAACCCCTCCTCCTCCATAATGGAAACAGGAGAAAGGGTCACCCAAGCCCCTCCTTGCTGCTGAGGGGAGGGGAGGGCAGGGCCAGGCTGGCCCAGGGTGGCAGTGACCACCTGAGGGTGGACGCTCCCATTTCCAGCGTCCTCCTTGACTGGAGCCACTGGGCAACAGCCCAAGGGGCCCAGAGAGAGCTGGCTGCCCGCTGGGCCTGGGATCGGAGGGGCAGGGCTGCCCTGGGCCTGTGGCGGCAGCGGCTGGTACAGCAGCGGGAGGTGGAGCTGCGGGCCCGGGAACGGGGCCGGAGACTGCAACGACGTGCCCTGGGCCACTGGCACTGCTACTGGCAGAGTGAGTCAGGGGCTGGGACGGGGCACCAGGGGTGAGGGAGGGGCCAAGGTCCGGCAGGGACGTCCAGGATTCAGGTCCTCTAGCACAGACTCCAGTGATGGACTGGGTGACAGATTGGGACCAGGGTGTGGGGGGCGGGGTGTGGTGTGTGTGTGCGGATGCTGTATGCTTGGGTTCACACTCCCCACTCTTCCATTCCCTGACTGTATGGACTTTAAACAAGCTACTTAACCTGAGTCTCAGCTTATTCATCCATAAAATGGGGACAGTGGTACCCACCTGCTAGGGTGGTGGTGAGGATTCTATAAGACAATCCACATGAAGTGCTTGGCTCAGAACCCAGCTCCTTGTGGGTGTTACCATCATCATCACCATCTTCATCTGCATCCTCATCATCCTCACCTGGCCTTTAGGAGTCAGGTGGTCCTCAGAGCCCAGCACAGAAAGCAGGGGTCAGTGGGGCCATTTTAGAGGCTTCTCACTCCTCCAATGTCATATCAGTGGGCTGGCAGGTGGGGACTTGGATGTTCAGAAATTTATGTCCTGTCCACTGGGGACAGCAGCTTCCCTGACCCAATTGTTGCCCAGGGATATTGACCCAGTGTTGCCAGACCTTTGTTTTTACAGAAAAGCTGGAAATCTATATTTTTGTGTGAATTCTCCTGATTCCTAAACATCATCAAGAAACTAAAAAAGAACTCTATGAGTTGGTTGGCTTAGTTACCAGTAGAACACCTGTAATGGGAGAATTTTAACCCAGTTAGCCGTTCCCGCTTGGGTAGAGGGTTGAGGCTGGCGGAGCAGGGGCCCATGGTTCCCCAAGGCCTAGGCTTGAGGCTGGAATGAGCACTCAGAGGCACCTCAGCATCTCTCTGGCCACAGGACAGGCATTCCTGCAAGAGAAGTGCCAGCGGTGGGTGCAGGCCCGCCTCCAGGGCCTGCGGAGGGCCATGTTCTGGGGCTGGCAGCAGGCGGCAGCTCGCCGGAGACCCGTGGTGGCCAGTCCAGAGCAGCTCCTACTGCAGAGGTGGGTGGGCCTGGGGGTGGGAGTGCGAGGGTCATCCCCACCCCAGAAGCAGCAGGGAGAGCGCCTAGGGATGGGAGGCTGGGTGGCCTCTGCAGCTCAAGAGACAGGCCAGGCTGGAGACCTGGCATCCAGGCAACAGGGGCATGAAGGGAGACCCCAGCCTGGAGTCAAAAACCACCAAGCTTCCATTCTCCATGTTGTTCAGGAGATGGGGGATAGTAAGCCCCTAACCCCTCCCAATTCCCTGACAAGCCCTGGGTCTCCACCTCCTGGCTGGGTCAGCCCTTTGGTTTCAAAGCTCACAGCTAAGATGGGGGAACCAATTCCTCAAACAGCCACTGGAACATGTGTTCCAACTCCACATCTTGTTTAATGAATCACAGCACAGGAGAATTCCATAGTCAAAGAAGAGAGTGAAATCTGAAACAGAGATGGTCTAGTGACACACATCTACAGATCATAGATGCATGTGGTTTTTAAAAAAATTATCTTTGGCCACACCCCCACAGCCTGTGGGATCCTAGTTCCCCAACTAGGGATTGAACCCAGGGCCCTTGACAATGAAAGCATGGAGATCTAACCACTGGACCACCAGGGAATTACCTGGGCGCGTGTTTAAAAGCAGAAGGGGACAGATCATGTTTTCTCCCAGGGTTGGTTCTATACAAACTCACAGGCATTCTCAGTGCTCCCACAGGGGCAGTGAACCATTCACTGCAGAGTAGCTGATGTTTTCTTGGCCCCTCTGACCACAGTCCCCTCACTGACCTCCTGCCCTAGAGTTGCCGTGTGAGGGAAGACAGGGTGTAGCTGTTCCCCTGATGTAGGGGACCTGGACCCACACCACCAGGCTCCCACACCGTCCCAGGCAGCCTGCCCTCAGCAGCCAGGGTGCACGCATGCTGAGGCCCCTAAATGAAAGCCAGGACTTTCACCTGTCACACATCAGTCCACATTTCTTTTCCTTAAAAAAAAAAGAAATTATTGATTTTTTTGTTTGTTTTGGCCATGCTGCATAGCATTGCATGTGGGATCTTAGTTTCCTAACCAGGGATTGAACCCAAGCCCCCTGCAGTGGGTGGAAGGCAGAGTCTTAACCACTGGACCTCCAGGGAAGTCTGGTCCAGATGTTCTTAAGGCACCGAGGCTGTGTATACAAAACCGTGTAAAACCTGTGATGGTTTGTGGACGAGTTTCAGGTGTAGCTTTGAATACCTGGACTGGACTGCTGCAGTCCATGGGGTTGCAGAGTTGGACACGACTGATCGATTGAACTGAACTTTGAATAAATGAGACTTCTGACTGGGAAGCCACCTAGGCTCCTCCTCTGCCCGTTCTGCAGCCACTTCCAGGCCTGGTGTAGAGTCGTGAAAGCCTCCTGGGCCAAGCATCCAGCCTTCCAAGATGATCTGAGCAGACGGATACCCAGGGCCACGTTTGCCAGTGAGGCCCCAGCGGCCACAGCCCAGCCTTGGGAGCTGCGTGTGGCCCAGGCCTCCTGCTGGAGAAGCCGAGAGCAGAGGTGCCAGGCAGACAGGCAGCTGAGGAGGACCTGGGCCCAGCAGGCCTTCGTTGCAAGGCGAGTGGCCCCAGGCCTGTGTCGCACGGCCCGTCGGCAGGCAGGAGAGAGCTCCAGGGCCCAGGCCTTTTGCTGGATGCTGTGGGCACGTGAGTCCTGCCAGCACCAGGTCATTCGAGACCATGCTGTCCCAACTCTGAGCGCCAGGTGGGTGCCCTCGACCTGAGGGCAGTCCCGTACTGTGTGGGGCCAGCTTAGACCTTGAACTTGTTTAGTGTCAGGGTACAGGGTATTTGATGGCTAGTGGTGGGGCTCAGGGGGCTAGGGGTCATGGGATAGGACATCCTGGTCATTGCAGCTAGTCGTGGGGTTAAATGCCAGCTCTGTACTCTCCAGCCACTCCCTCCTTGGGCAAGTCTGACTTTGAAGGTCAAAGGAAGATAACAGGCCTGCCTTGCAGGGTGGTCCCAGGATTACCATGGGCATGCTCTCAGTTCAGCTCAGGCCAGACGCACACCAGGTGCTGAAAATATACAGCAGTGCTTGTGGGGGGATGGGAACAAAGGAGCAGTGGGCAGGCCCGCTTTCTGTCCCCACATGTAATATTCTGCCGCTCTCCATGCCCATTTGAACCTGATTTCAACAGGAGAGGGATGAGGGAGGGGAGCACAGGCATGGGGCTTTGCCTGGACCCACTGGAAAGTCCCGGCCCGATGACTTCAGTGTGGGCTCCTCCCTCCCCCCAGGGTCCAAGAGACCTGGACCCAGTCAGCGACTCAGGGCCATGTCCAGCGAACTGCAGTCACCCACTTCCAGCAGGCTGGGCCCAGGCGCTTCTTGCGAACCCACTGGGCCCAGTGGCAGACAGCGCTGTTCAGAGTGTGGCTAGAACCACAGGCGGAGGTCCAGAAAGCCAGCAGAGCCCACCCGGCCAGGCCCAGGGCCAGCCTCCGGCGCTGGCCTGGGATGGCCACCAGAGGGCGCCTCCTGGTGCTGATGAACCCTCCAGCCCTGAAGAGCCAGGTGAGGCCGGGCTGGGTCAGGTGGGAGGTCCAAAATGACCCGAGGGCCAGTGGCCTCAGAATCAGCTTGATTCAGCCCAGGTGGCAAGGGTGGCTGGATGCTTCTCCAGGATCCCAGTGGCCTTGTGGACACCACCCCTACTAGTTCTCAGACAGCCTCTGGTCTGGCAGTCAGCCAACTGTGGGACCATCAGCAAATACTTACTGAGCACCTGCCAAGTGCCAGGCCAGTGCAGTCTGCTACAAAGGCACACCCTGGGTGGCAACTGTTAAAGAGCAGACACCTAAACTCCCAAGTCAAGGTGCAGCCTAGGATCAACATAGGTAATCGAGTTCAGTAGAAATGGTGACAAAGAGCTGGGTAGCCTAACAGGAGGGGAGAAGCCACAGTGAGAGCGTCACTCCAGCCACAGTGCCACTGCACAGCAGTCTAGGGACACTTCGTTGCAGGGCACACAGTATTCCTCTAGATGACTGGCAGCATCAAGAATCCTACTCTAGGATGCCAGGAAGCATGCCATAGCCTCTAGGAAGGTTCTAAGAAAAAAGATTCAAGTCATTTAAGTGGAATTGAAAGGGACTAGCTTTGGCTACTTGCAGAATCTGCATTTTCACCTATGCGGGGCTATGGCAACTGCAGATTTTGAAGTCTCTGGGTATTTTCTTTCTAGACCTGTGTTTCAAGACAACTTTATTTTCAGAGTATGTTTATAAACACTTCCATTCCTGTCAGCAAAGGCAGGCAGGGATCCCATCTACTGATGGAGAAACTGAGGCTTGTAGAAACAAAATACAGTAGATGCCAGGAATGGCCAGTGGTACTAGGGTGAATTCCAGGCCCCCTTCTTTCTACCGAATGCACACATGTGCCCAGGCAGGCCTCACTTAACAGGGACAGGCTTTATGCCATCTCTTGGTGGCACAGGCTCCCTTTGAGAACCCCCCGCCCCCACTTGTATAGAGCAGTCACTGGGGGCTCCAGCCCTGGAGTCAAACCACTCTGGAGAGGTGGGGCCTCAAACAAGTAACTTTTAATTTTATGTCACTAACTAGGGAGAGAAATGCCCACCTCACAGGCTGTGCCTGACACAGGAAGGCTCTGAGCAGCAGCTCTTATCAGTCCACTTGCCTTCCAGTCTCCAGCCACATAGGAGGATGTGGGAAGAGGCAGTGGCGTGTACCAAGGGCCACATTACTCTTGGCCCTTTCCTGTCTCCTCTGGAAGCCTCACAGGAGAACCTGAGGCAATGTGAACCGTCCCACTTGTGCACACACAAACAGGAAGTCCCCTGACTGGCTGGGGCAGGACAGAAAAGGAATCCTGCCAGGTCACTGGGGTTCAGGTTTTTCTCTGTTCCTTCAGACCTGCAGCTGCAGGCCATGGGCCATGGGACCCAGCCCAACCCAGCACCGCAGCCCCAGTGGACGGATGCGGGGAGAAGCGTCCTGGGCTCAGAGTAAGGAGACCCTCCCTCTGGGGATAAATGAGGTCTGAAGTGCAGCGGTGAGTCAGTTACCAGCCCTCACAGGCCTGGAAATCAGCATCGAGCTCTCTACGAACCTGTCTTTTCTATTTACTGTCTTCCCTACCCATCTCCTATTCTGGAACATTTCCCAATGTTGGGAAAACAATGACAACTTCTCCCGCCCCACCCGGTTCCTTCTCTTTGGGCCACAGGAGACTTGGGCAGCTGTGGTGGAAGCAGAGACACTGGCTTCATTCGCTCAATACCATTTCTTGTTCACCCTTCTCTTACAGTTCAACCTCCAGAAGCATCGGGGCGGTAAGTCTCCTCCCCTGAGTGATGTGTTAACCTCTTCCAACTCCCCTTTCCAGGTGACAGCCAGCCTCCCCTCTGCCCCACCTCCCAGCTCCAGCTGCAGGGGCCCAGGTGCGCCTGCTGGACCTCGGGCCAGCGCCCTCCCGGGGCAGGAGGGGACTGCAGCTCTGAAACCAGAGACCTCGAGGGCAAGACAAGGCATCTTGGGTAGGAGCAGAGGGTGTGCGTAGAGAGGGAGAGATGAAGATGGGGGACAGGCCGAAGGGTTTGCCTGACCCTGGCCAGACCTGGGCCCCCACCCCTCCCCGGCCAGTGCTCGTCCCACAGGATCCCAGGGGCACAGGCCCAGGCCTGGAGCTCTGCCCTTTATCCTGACCACGAGGAAGTTGTAATGGCCATCAGGACCCACCAAGGCCTCTCCCCTTAGGAGGAAATACCTGCAGTGCTGGCGACTTGAGGCCCGGCTGCGCCGGCTGCAGAGCTCCCAGCAGGCCAGCCTCCAGGCAGCCATGTGGCAGCGCTGGGTAGATGTTCAGGGGGCGGAGAGGCTGGTGCGGACTCTGGTGAGTGGGGGGCCCCTTCCCAACCCCACGCTGATTGCCCATCCCGTCCCTTTCCCAGCCCTAACCCCTGGACACGCTGTCTCTCCAAGTTTGGTCTTTGAACCTACCAAGCCTGAAACCTTGGGAACAGGCCCAGGGACCTGCACTGTTACTACATCTCAGATGACATCCCCTTGTCACACCCCCTTTCCCCCGAGCTGGGACTTTTGGCCTGAAGCAGAGGGAATGGCCCCCTCTTCCATCAGGGCTGCAGGTGGGGAGAGGCAGCTGGGGTGCTGGGGGCTGCCAAGGACAGCGGTGGGCCCAGCTCAGGGCCTCCTAGCAACTGTCCCCACAGCTCAGGCAGCGGCACCTGAGATGGGCCTGGCGACTGTGGCGGTGGCGCGTCCTGCGGTTGCAGGTGGCTCAGCGGTTACAGAGTCAGGAGGATGGCCGGGTCCTTTCCCAGGTACCGGCAGGGGCCCCATCTCCAGCAGGCCCTTCCCAACAGGGCCACACCTGAGCATTCCTGAGCTGCACCCTCCCTGGCGGCTGTCCCCAGAGCCTCTCCGTTTTCAAGGACGGATCAATTCTGTTAGGAGAAAACAGCCTGGATTCTTTAATTCAGCTGGTGACCAAGGGCTCCGCCCAGCCCTACAGTCACTGGTTGAGAACAAGGCTTGGCCCGTGACACAGCTGTTGGTCACACCAGCCCGTGATGGCTGTGGGTTGCTGAGCGTCACCCCTTCCTGACATGCAGAGCCTAGCTTCCCTGGTCACAGATCACATGTATCCTGAGCCAGGGCTTTTGGCCTGGGGCAGAGGGAAGGGCCCTCTCTTTCCTCAGGGACAGAAGGATCTGGGCCCAGTACTGACCACACAGACCTGGAAGGGAGCCAAAGAGCACCTCCCTCCCTGATTCCAGGCCTTTAAGAAGTGGCACCAGTGTCTGGCAGCCAGGGCCCTGAGGACCAGAGCCAGCAGCAGCATGAGGCCCTGGAGCAAGGCAGGCCTCAGGAGGCCTGGAAGCAGGCTGGAAACTGCCAGAGCCCCAGCACTGGGTGGACCTGGGGCGGAGAAGGGGGCCCAGCTGCAGCTGTGACTTGTCATGGAAAGGAAAACAGATCGGAGCCCCACCCATCTGCGGAGTGCAGGCTCAGGCCACAGAGAGCCCAGGCCAAGAACTCTGAAGGACAATAAAACACCCTTCTTAACCCCAGCCACTTCTCTGTCTCTCCTAAAGGGTGCCTGCCCCTGCCAGCCAGCCCCTGTGATCCATTTTCTCTGCCATCAGGCTGCTCTGTTGACACTCGCCCCCTTCTCCTGCCCCTGAGATGGTGAAGACTCAAAAGAGGGACTGGGACAGGGACCAGCCTGTGTGCTTGTGTCAAGTCACAGCCCCTGGGCAGCGGGGAGCAGTGCCAGGCAGACAGCTTCCTGGACAGGGTGCTCTGAGGGGAGGAAGCAGCTGGCAGGAGGAGGGGGTTCCGCCTGAAAAATAAGCCAGGAAGAAGTCAGTCGAGCTGGACCAACCTCATCTTCACCCTTGATGGTAACAGGCAGGGTATCCTTTCACCCTTCAGGGCCAGGGGAGAAGTGGGAAGGCCAAGGGTACAAGGGTTCAAACACCTTTAACCCTTAAGAGGCAGTTTCTTGAGTCACAGGGATACGTCTTTCAAACAGCAGCACTGTAGAAAGGGGAGAAACCCAGTTGAGCTCTCTGCTAAAAGGAGGCCACAACTATTAGGTTTCAGTCCAAGGTCCGTCCAGGGGCCACCGCCTGACGGGGCAGTTGGCAGGCAGGGCAGTGGCTGCCTCTTCATTCCCAAATGGGTGGCACCCGGCTGCCAATGCCTTGGAGGTGGAAGGGTGAGGCGCTATGACCTTGCCGTGTCTCCTCTGCAGTCCCACAGGGCCTGCTGCAATGTTCACTTTGCCTGTTCTCCTGGCGCCCAGGAGCAAGGTCACTGGCAGTCAGTCCAAGGCTGGCCCCAAGGGGCTCTATTAGCAACAGCCCTTCTCGGGGTGGACGGCGTTCTGTCCATGGGGTCTTTGTGGAAGTGGCTGCTCCCCACCAGAGCACAGACTCTCAGCTGAGCAGGAACACCAGGTTCCCGTGTGGGGCGGACTCAAGTCTAGCCAGAGCCTGGGAACCTCACACCAGTCTAGCTGCCATCATTGTGTCAGAAGGTGGAGGCCAGGGCTGGGGAGAAACGAAGAACAGGGGTCTCCCAAAGAGCCAGGATGGAGATGAGGAAGGCGGGACACAGTGGCCTCAAGCTAAGGTTGTCAGGGTGCAGGGTCACAGCGCCTCTGTCTCCCTCTTGTCTTGGGGGGGCCTGCTGAGAAGCTCAAACGTGTCTTCCACCACCTGCCACAGGCAGTTGTCCAGCGGAAACTCGTTGTCCACCAGGTTGACCAGGAAGTAGTTGTCGTGGATGTACTGGATGATCATGCGGGAGGGGGACTCCTCCTCATACAGCTTGCCCCACTGCTCAATCCACAGCGCGAAGGCCTCATCCTGCGTGTGTGCACATGCAAGCACATAGGCGCACACACACACACACACACACACACGGAGTCGCAGGCACACACGCACAGAGGGGCACAGGTACGCACAGACACACACGGAGACACGGCAAACATACAGGAAAGCACAGGTACGCATAATCGCACGTACAGAAACACACACACAGAGACACAGGCACACAGAGAGGCACAGGTACGCACAGTCCCAGACAGACAGATACACAGACACAACAGCCAAGTTACCAGAGCTGCCCCTACGTCGGGGCTCCATGCTCAGCACCCCAAGGGCCTCTGCTGCTGCCCAACAGGATGTATTCCAAAAACTCAGCATAGCCCATTGCCAGTACCACCCCCCTCCCCGGGCGAGAGGTAAAACACCGTGAGTCAGAGTCAGGCTGCTGCCAGCCCTGGGGGTGCAGCCTCTAGCCACCTACCCAGGACCTGGCGACACGGCCCGCACAAGGCTCTGTAGGTGGGCAGGGCAGGCCTGCTCCTGGCCCCCTTACCTTCCAGAACATGAAGCTGACCGGGTCCACCACTGTGGGCTGGATGATCTCTCGGCCAGGGAAGATGCCCCAGGTGACCGCGTTGGGTTGCAGCTCAGGGGCGTTGGTGATATTTTCACCCTGGGGGAGGTGGGCAGGAGCAGACTTGGGGTGCAGACAGCTGCAGTCCTCTCACCTGGAGCACGCACCCCTGTTCCCCTTTCCGCCCCCCAGCTCTGCAGCTCTGTGACCAGCCACAAGCCTGAAAGTCAGAAGTCATCCTGGCCTTTTCTGTCCTCCACCCGAAGTGCCAATCAGCTCCTCTTTCAGTGGTTCTGCTCACTTCCTCTCATGTCTCGCCTGGCCAGGCCTCTCTTTGCTACTTAGACCACCAGGCCTGGGGACTCTTGTCTGCCCAGCCCTGTTATCCACACAGCTGTCCACTGGGACCTGCCCCCAATCAAACACAGGGCCAAGGCTACCTCTTGCCTATAAGGGAAACCTCAAATGCCAAGCATGACAATTGAGACCCCTAAAGACCTGGGCCTGGCTAACACTTCAGCCTCCCTCTGACCCCATTCAGCAAAGAGGCCTTGGCACACCCTCGGCCCTTTCTCTGGATTGCCCTTTACTCCTCATCCTTAAAGATTCAGATTACACAGATCCCTCCCATCACCTCCTCTGACCTCTCAAGTTAGACATCCCTCCCGCATCTCCAGCTTCCTCCACTGAAGTTCACTGTTACAAAGTGCAGCAGCTTGCGCCCATTCATAATTATCCACTGATGGCCTCCTCGCTAGGCTGGAAGCTCTAGGAGTGAGGCCTGGCTCTGTCTGCTAATCTGCTTGGCATGATGCCTGGCCCAGTTGGGCACTCTGTGATTGCTGAATGGCAGAGTAAATGTGGGGCCCTTGGCCCTGGTGCTCTGGCCCTGCCGGGCGCCCTTTGACCCAGGGCTGGCCTACCTTCACATCCACGATGTGGTAATTCACCCGGAGTTCATACTTCTTCAGCACCTGCAAAAGCGCCTCCACTGTTTCTCGGGAAGTGAAGAACTCTAAGTAGGCCTGCGGGAGGGAGACAGGCACTGTCATATAACCTGCAGACCTCGCTGGACACCTTCCACGGGCGCTGCTGAGCGAGCTCTGTGCTCTGAAACACTGGACGCTTGTCCTGCTGACCGTGCTGGGGAGACACCCATGAGGACACATGTGGAAGGACACTTAAGGTGTTGGGATGAACAGCGGCCACTGGCTAGAGTTAGCAAATACATGAATGACAGGGAGGGGAGCAGGTATGTGCAGTTTCTTGGTCTCGACGGGTCTGAGGGCCATCTGGCACCCTTCCATCCAGTGGACAAAGTGTCCACGGAGAAACCATTTCAGAAGCTGTACAGGGGGCCCAGTTTGGCAAGAGAGGCCTGACACACCCTATCCCCTGTTTGCTGGGTGGAGGGCTTCTCCAGCACTACTTGGCCATCAGGAATTAAGCTGGGTTTATTTATTTAAATTTTGGCCACCATATGGCATGTGGGATCTTAGGTCCCAGACCGAGGGATCTAACCCATCCACCTGCATTGGAAGTGTGGAGTCTTATCACTGGACACCAGGGAACTCCAAAGCTGGGTTTATCTAAATTCACTTGCTATAATACTCATAAAACTGCAAAGTGGGGGCTGTTAGCTCCATTTTGTAGATGAGGAAACTTAAGTTCAGGGAAGTTAAGGAACTTGTCTGCACTAACTGTACACAGCAGAGCTGGTATACAAACGCAAGTCTGTCTAACCCCTGAGCCTTCAGGCTTTAGTTTAGAATGTAATTTTGACTCTAGCAGCCCCTGGAGAAAGGGATCCACAAGGAACAGTACTAACAGCTCCCAGTTAGGGGACGTTTCCCACGTGCTAAGCACTTTATGTGCTTTTTTGTGTTTCATTCCCAAAACACCTGGCATATCCCCATTTTACAGAAGGGAAAGTTGAGGCTCAGAGCAGCCAAGTGACCATTCTATCCAGGTCTGTCCGACTCCGAGCCTGAGCTCCCTTCCACTTTGATTTACTGCTGCTCAGAATAAAAAGTCCCCGAGAGGAAGGCCGCTCTGTCTTCAGCCCTGGAGAACCCCTGCATGCAGGTCAAGGGGTGGGTAGCCCTATGGGTCCCTGCCACACCTTCTGGAAGACATAGCCCCCACTGGGGCCCCAGCCCACGATGGGGTCAGAGGACGGCTTCCCGTTGATGTTGGGCTGGGAGTTGATGGTGAGGATGCCTCGCCGGTTCACTCTCAGCAGCTCCTCCTTCATCAGGCTGGTCTCGGCTGCCAGGGGCTCATCATTCCAGGGCAGGCAAGTCACCTGAGAAGGGTGAGCCCAGCTGGAACAACAATCCGACCTGGCGCCCTGGGTCCCTCCCTGTTACAGTCCCCATCAGAGACCTAGCCTGTCTCTCCCTCTGTAAGCCCCTTCCAGGCACCCCACATGGGGACCCCCTGACTCACCTCCTCCCTTGGCCGAGGTGCCACATCCAGACACGGTGACAAGACTCAGGGTAGGGCGTGTGGCCCACAGGATGAGGGACAGTAACCGGGGATCCCACCCCAGCCGCACTCACTTTGTAGCCATTCTGGTTGGGCTCTCCCGAGAGGTAGTGGGCAAAGACTTGGAAGACGCTTTCCTCACTGGTCAGCTCCTCCCCCCACATCTTGAGCAGCTCTTCCTTCGGGGACTTGCTCTTTAGGTAGAAGAGGTAGTAGTCCTTCAGCTCCCCAAAGGCCGGAGAGGAGGAATTGCCCCTGGCGGAGGAGGTGCCCTAGGTCAAGTCATACTCCAGACAATGGCCTCCACCTGCCCCGGGGGCGGTGCATTCCTGTGAATTGTCCGAAAGGCTCCTCCACACTCAGACTCCCTCCTCCTTCGGATAAACAGAACCCCACTCACCAGCGGCCATTGGGGAACTCGTCCCACTCCTGCGTACGGTAAATGTAACTCTTTGGTCTCGAGGCCCAGAAGATGGGCCGGACATCCTCCACCCGGCGCTTGGGGTGGGCACTGAGGGCCCAGGGCAGGGGACGCCTGGGTGAGAATGGAGAAGAAAGGGTCAAGGACTGGACAGAGGGAGGGAGGGAGGCAGCACTGAGCCCAGGTTCTTCCATCGAACTCAAACATCAAGCTGGACAGGCAGTTCTGGCTGAGACTGGAGCTCTAAGACACTAGACACCGCACAACCCTCTGTGCCCCATGGCGGCTGGCACAGCTAGGGTGTGCACATTCTGGGACTTCTGACTTCCTGACCCACCCGACTCTCCTCTGTGGCTCCTGGGCCTGAATTCGGGGCCCCTGGCCTCACCTAGGGTCCTCAATCCAAAGCCCCAGGCGCTTCAGCACCTCGATGGTGGCCACCTCGCGGTTGAGGGTGTAGAAGTGGAGGCCTGGAACCAAGCCACTGGCCAGCAGCTCCTGGCACAGGCTCACGGCCTGCTCGATGCCATAGTTGCGGATGGCAGCATCATTGTCTTGATGGGCTCGATCACATCCTTGATCTGCTGTGGCACCTCCAGTTTGGACAGTTTCACCAGCTGCCGGAGGGAGTGGTAGCCCTGCCCAAGACATGGGGGCGCTGCAGGGGCCATCTCCCAGCCTGTCTCTCACCCCCCATACTCATCCCCCCACCGGGTCTCCTGGCCCCTGTAATGTGACACAGGGTGACCCAGGACAGTCAGGCCATACAGCAAAGCACCCTTGCCTACTTCAGCTTTTTCTACTCTGCAGATGAGAGTAGCTGCCCCCAACATCCCTCGGGCTTCCCTGGTGGCTTAAGTGGTAAAGAATCTGCCTGTAACGAGGGAGATCCAGATTCGATCCCGGGGTTGGGAAGATCCCCTCGAGAAAGGAATGGCAACCCACTCCAGTATTCTTGCCTGGAGAATGCCATGGACAGAGGTGCTGGACGGGCTACAGTTCATGGGGTCACAGAGAGTCAGACATGACTAACACTTTCATACTTCATAGCATCTCAGCCACAGGCCTGAGGCAGCCCTTTGGCCCCTAGATGGATCTATTGATAGCACGGCGGTCATTTAAGCCAGTGGTTCCCAAGCCTCACCAATCACCAGAATCGCCCACCACATTTAAGAAGTAATGGACAGATTCCCAAGCCCCACCTCAGATCTACTGAACCAGAACTTCAAGGCATGAGGTCTGGAAATCTATCCTTTGAAAAAGCTCATTAAATGATACTGGTGACAGTGAAGTTTGGAAACCATTAACCAAAATTTATAACGAGAGTAATAACCCCTTTCAATGACACTTATCAGCAAGCCTCTCCAACAGATACTATTGCTATTTGAGAAGACATCAGGGGTCTGAAGTGGCTAGAAAGATAGCATTTTGCAAAGACTGAGCATCCGTTTAATGAAAATCTAATAAGCATCAGAAAGAACTTGAGCCTGAACTTCACCCCAGAGCCCTGGCTAAGGGGGAAGTGCTAGGATGAGCAGGGACAGTGGTGGGAGTCCATTAGCCCTCCTGGGACCCTCACCTGAATTGGGAAGATGCCGGGGAGGATGGGGCAGGTAATGCCTATCTCGGAGCAAGCCTTCACAAAGCGGAAGAATGTTTCAGCCTCAAAGAATAGCTGGGTGATGATGAAGTCGGCTCCTGCAGCCACCTTCTCCTTCAGGTGCTTCAGATCAGCCTCAAAGCTCTCTCCTTCAGGGTGGCCTTTGGGGTAACCTGCCAACAGGGATACCATAGAAAGAGGCTGGCTCCACCCGCTCAAGGTGAGTGATGAAGAAACCAGAGAGCCGGCAGTGGACAGCTCCGGACCCATACCTTCTAGCCTCTCAGCACGGACAGGCTGAAGTGGTGACGGCTGCACTGCTCAGATGGGCCCCTCGCCCAGAAGGTGACCCTCGGTGAGAGCTGGATTAGAGTCAGCACCGCTCCCAAGAGTGGGGGTGGACTGCCCTCAAATTCCCACACTGTCCTGCTTCATGGTCCATGCAGTCAGGCCAAGCTGACCTGGATTTGGTGGCCACAGAAAAGAGAAAATGCTACATTCACACTGGCTGGGCAGCTTGGGAGGATGGGCTTGACTCTAGGTACCGGATGAAAACGGTGCTTTTAATTTCACATCAAAATCACTCAGTGGTTCCACACAGTACAGTCAGAACCATGTTACACAAGGAAGAAGTTAAGAGAGTGGAGGTTCTGCTTGAAGAAAAGAATGGAGAGAACATGATAATTATTCCTAAATGCCCACAGGTCTGTCACCGGGAAAACAGAGTTCCTTATTCGCTACATCTTGTGCTGCTTCTGATGGCAGAACTAGAATCAGTTTCAGAGAGCTGACTGACAGTGGAAAGAGCAGCCCCACAAAAGAACAAACTCCCAGAGTGTGCAAACATGGGGGTGGGGGGGGGGCCGGGGTGCGGCTGGCGGGGCGGGGCACAGATGTCCACATCCTGTGATGGCAGGGATGTCTGGGAGGCGGAGCCAGACCTCCCCAAGGCACATCTAGATCCAGGAACAGTATACCTCACCCCACCCCACTTCCCCAGAGGACTAAACTCACTAGTGCCTTTGCCTGCACTGAAAGACTCGAGGACCTAATGAACTACAAGCAGAGCACTGGCTTCTTCAGCCTGAGGCCAGGGCAGGACCCTAAGGAAGTCCCAGACCTGAACCCATGCTGTTGGACAGCCAGGCTGCTTTGCTGTGACAAGGCAGTTTCATTCTTAAGAAAGCCCGAGTCATCAAAAATGGATAGAAGAACTACTGTTCCAGGGATAAGGGGGTGGGAGGATTAAACACCAGACTGCTACACTTTCAATAACAAGGCTATTTTTCCAGCAGGAATTTCAGAAACAGAGGTTTTAACAGCCAAAACTCTAGAAAACCTCAACGGCACCCAAGAGATCCAGCCGTTGCTGACGTTTGGGTTTTGCTATGTTCTTATTCTATGGTGGCCAGCTGGGTGCTTCCTAATCCACCCGTCCACTTTCTCATCCACTTCACCATGAGCAAGGCACCAAACCGCTCGGCAACTGTACACTCACAGCTCTGCTGGTTTCTACTTGTGACCATCCAATGCCCACCACATGTGGGCACATTCCCCAATCAACCATCTCGTGGCCCCGTGAGCAAGGACACTTGAATTCCCAATTTCTCATCAGGGCCTCCCACACTCATCCACCTCAACACCCTATTCCTAACACTGAGTGGACCTGTACACTGGGGGCCTGGGGACACAGCCCAAAGCCCTCACAAGAAGTAATTTCCTTGAAGTCACATGGCTTACTTTTTAAAGTTCAGATCACTCCGATGTTCTACTCCATCACATAACTGGGTTCGTTTTAATAAGAGTGATATAATTTTCTCCAAAATATTTGAAAAAATCATCATGCCAAGATGATGCATCAAACGAATCCCTGGACTTCCAGTGTGTCTGGCACACACTGCCTCATCATACTTAAGTCCCTATTCAAGAAGCTTAAGGCCCAGACCCCAAGAGTGAGGGCAAGAGGGAAGGCCATGCCCTTTCTAGCAGGTAAACCTCACCTCCCGGCTGTAGCTAAAGAAACTAGAGTTGAAACTAGAGTTCTCTCTCCTGAGATCTGGATTTATCACTGAGGCCTGAAGGTCCATCTTGGCTACACCCAGGAGCAAGAAGTGGGTCACATGCGTACCATACATATCAGAGACAGGGCAAGTGTACATATCAGATCTACTGGGTGAAGCATGGAGCACTGGAAGGCCGAGATGGGGCTCTGTGGCCCCAGAGAGGATGAGGGAGGGCTGTGGATTCCAGGGCTTAGTGAGGTCTGATGCCATTCCCTGACCTTATTCTGAGATTCCCTGCCCTCGGAACCTTAATATCTCTCTTTTGTTTGAGAAGGAATAGAGCTGGGGAACAGGCTAATAGCAAGAGAAGGCAGAGGAACAAAACTTTACAATTTGAAGGGATACAGGGTGGGGGGAAATCATTGGTTCTGATTCGTGTTCACCTTCAGTAAATAAAACCTCCTTTTGAAACTGTTCACACCTCCCTAATACAGTTAAAAATAACGTGGCCCTTTTCCCTTTCACATGAAAACACAACATCCTTTTTTCATCAGGTCAAGAACACATACATATCTTCCTTGGAAGTCTGGGTGGTTAGATTTTGGCCACCAGGAGTTGAAGAAGAAGGGGAGAGGAAGGGGCTCCCAATGGTGGGCACAGGTGTAAGGACAGAAGAGCCCTGGCCATACGACACTGGCTTATGCTACATGAACGGAAAATCAAGTTCAGTTTTGGTACTTTTCATTCCACTGTACTCAGTTGTATAGTACTTCCAAATTCAAAATGAAAAGAAAAGTTGCTCTGTATCAAGACATCTGAGCGACATTACATTTTTAAAAATGGACGGAGGACTTCCCTGGTGGTCCAGTGGTTAAGAATCTGCCTGCCAATGCAGGGGACGCAGGTTCAATCCCTGGTCTGGGAAGATCCCACATGCTGTGGGGCAACTAAGCCCGAGCACCACAGCTACTGAGCCCACGTGCGCTAGAGCCCACGCTCCACCACGGGAGAAGCCACTGCAGTGAGAAGCCCGAGCGCCACAACTAGAGAGTAGGCACCACTCACCGCAACTAGAGAAAGCCCTCGTGTAGCAGTGAAGACCCAGCACAGCCAAAAAGAAATGAATGTTTTTTAAAAATAAAACTGTAAAAAAAAAATTAGGGGACGGTGACACTCCCAGGAGTGTGATGTATGAGAGGAGGAGGAAACGCAGAAGACGTGGCCTGTCCAAGCCACCTCTGCACTCCATCACTCCATTCCATCACAGCACAGGCCTCCCGCCACGGTGCAGGCAGGCCCCGGGGTGCAGTGAACCCTCCGGGTCCTCACCTGTGCCTCTCCTTCCTTCCTCTCTCAGGCCCCACCCACTGGGATGCCCCAGCCCCTCACCTGCCACACAGACGTCAAAGTAGTCACCAAACTCGTTTCGGATGTGCTTCACCAAGTCCGTAGCATAGTTGAAGCCTCCTTCCTCCTCTTCCCATTGGTCACCTATGGGGTCTGCAGGGTTGGAGGTCACAGTGCTGGGTCTCACCCCACCTCCAGGAACCTCTCTGTTCCTTCTTCCCACGCCCACACCCAGGGCCAACAGAATCTCGAAGGCAGAGCCTTCCAATTGCTGAACTTGGTGTCTGCGCTTTCCACTGTAGCACTTGGTAACAGTAGGAAGGACGACAGCAGCCAAGCCAGCAAACAGTCGCCAGGCACAGATGCAGGCAGTGGCTGGCAGAGAACAGCTGCCGTTCTGCATTCAGCCTGGAGCATCTGAGATCCCCCCCACCTGCTCACACCTAGGTGTGTCCAGGCACCTCGCCCAAGCCCACTGCTCGCTCTCCCACTCCCTGGGAACTCTTGCCTCCTGGGAGAAGCTTCCACTCATCTCAGGTGAGACATGGTCTTTGGGGATAGGGAGCATGAGGCCACAAGGACCCACCCAGCAGACTGCCACTTCCCACACTTGTGTGCCCCAATGACAGCCGGGGCCAGAGGCATAATCAGCTACTCTCACTCCTGGGACACAGGTCAGAGCGGAACTCTGTGACTGGGTCAAAAGCTGGGAGCAGGAAGGGATCGATTCAGTGGTGTACATCACAACAGTGGGTTATCAGGCACCGGCCGCGGTCCTGACTGAATTCCTACTGGGAGGTCAAAAGGTCAAAAAGTGGCTCCATCTGTGTGTCGCCCGTGGTCCTCTTGACCCACACCTACTAATGCTACTGGCAGGGATGGGACCCGGTGACAAGAAAAGAACCATTGCAGGGACAGAAGAGGTCCTCCAGAAAGCAAGACCCCAGAGAGCAGGCCGCTGGCTCCACACCTCCCCTCAGCGCCAGGATGTTCTTCAGGCCCAGCTGCTTGGCTTTGTTCAGGTGGCCCGTGATCTCTTCACGGCTCTGATGGCAGCAGGTCATGTGCAGGATTGTCTCGAGGCCGCAGTAGTTCACGGCAGTGCTGGCAATCACCATGGATGAGGTCTCCTTGTCGGAGCCAGGATCCCCGGCTGGGTGCCAGGTCACGTCTACAAAGAGGGGGCCACCCGCTCCCATCCGGTCAAACCTGTAGGGAATTTCTTTCTGAGGAGGGGCTCCTGGGGGTGCACCACCCGTCACCACCTTCCCATGGGGTCTTGGACTTAGAGAAGCCTCACCTGCAGGTTGGCATCAGACTGACCTGCATTCACATCCTGGCTCTGCTACTCATCAACTGTGCGATCTTGGGAGAATTATTTAAACTCTCTGCGCCTCAGTTTTCTCATTTCTACAATGTGGCAGGGCACAGTGCCTACTTCTTAATAACATTCTGAGGATATCATGACAGATGGCTCCACAACTCAAGAACAGTGCCAGGTACGCAGTGAACAAGCAATCAGTGTGCTGCAATTATGATTACTCTTATTGCGAAGATAACAACAATAAAGCCATTTTCTGTGAGAGCAGCACTTTGGACTTCTCAAAGTGCTTGCATATTTACCATCTTGGGTGAATTAAGACATTTTGATGGATAAGGGTTCAGGGCACTCCTCAGAGTGGCAAGCAAGGCCTTATTCTAGGGAAAAAGAGGGTCAGCAGACACAAGTTTCTTCCATGCTACCTGCCTCCACCACTCCCCAGCCCCCCACCACTGCCCAGTCCTGGCAGCAGCCAAGAGTCCTGCAGAGCACGGCCACATTACCAGGACTAGTATCAAGAGCCACATGGATATGCTGTGTTATAAGCTGTGAAAAAGTGAAAGTGTTAGTCGCTCAGTTGTGTCCAACTCTTTGTGACCCCATGAACTGTAGCCTGCCAGGCTCCTCTGTTCATGGAATTCTCTAAGAATACTTGAGTGGGTAGCCATTCCCTTCTCCAGGGGATCGTCCTGACCCCAGGATCGAACCCGGATCTCCTGCACTGCAGGCAGATTATCTACCATCTGAACCACCAAGGAAGCCCATTATAAGCTGTGGTGCATTTGCACATTTTTGTGCCTTCAAATTTCACAACCATGGGAATGACACATAAGAGCAAGCAATACAAAGCATAAACTTTAAAAAAAGAACTGCTATTCATAAAGCGCTAATGCAATCCAGTTGGCATTTCTCGATTTCAAGGGCATAATCCAAATGCCAAACTTGCTAAAAATGTTCTCCAAGCCACTGTTTTTCAACTTTCTAAACTCTACTCATGATCTAGCCACAAACTCCATCAAAGAATGTTGTCTGGGAGAACGAACATTTTTAACTCCTGGAAGACTGTGAATAAAAATTCCACGTGCCTGGAGAGACTTTTACAGACCAGAAAGTGGCAAGTTGTGTATCAAAGCATCTCTCCGGGCTTGTCTTCTTTCCACCCCTTGGAGCTACCATTTTTCTGCTGGGTCAAAGTGCAGCCCAGCCGCAGGGCACAGTTCACCTATTCACCTTGCCTCCATTCCCAGCCTGTACTCCTTATCTTACACCAACTCACCTGGAGATGAGATTGACAGCACCCTGGGCAGTTCGGGGAGGGAAGAACTCTAGGGAGAACCACTTGTCTCCAGAGTCCATCCTCCGCTTCATCTTCTCCCGGAGTCTCTCGCATCGCTCGGGGTCCAACCCCGGCGTGGAGCACCTTGAACTGTCCTTGGAGCTCTCGCTGCCGCTGCTGCTGCCCTCCCAGCGGGGGCCGGGGCTGCCGTTCCCTCTGGGTTCGTTCACCATGGCCGAGTTCCTGCTGCACGGGGCGAGGGCAGGGGGCGTGAGACGGCGGGGCAGGTGGCTGAGCCCCAACGTGGCAGGGTCAGGTGAGAGATGCTGCGTTTTCACGCAGGAAGAAGGCTGGTGAGGGTCTGGGTGACAAGGCCCCCACCCAGAGACTCCGCAGTAAGGACTGTCTGCGCTGCCTCGCTCCAAGCTTGGCCCTCCACTGCTGCCTGACTCCAGGGACGTCAGCCCCAACCCGGCACATGCTCCTCAGCCCCTGGGTCCTCTGTGACCGCTACCTGATGGAGGGTGGCACTGAGAGCCTTCCGCTGCCAGCCTCCGAAGCTCGCATTCCCAGGGAGGGGCAGCAGTGCCCCACTGGGAAGACCTTGGGTTTTGGGCAGTCCATCTCCGCCAGGGTAAACTTAGACCCCGGACCTCTGAGTTCCTGAGAAACGAGGAACCTTCCCCAGCGGGTGTGCCTGACTGGGCGGAGCCATGACAAAGGAAGAGCTTAAAGCTGTGGCTGGGGCCAGCGCAAGGGGGCGGGCGCAGGATTCCAGGCGAGAGGGAGGGCTGAGGCACTAAGCCGTTGAAGATGGATAGAAGGAGGGGGACATGGGGCTGCAGACCGCAGCGTTTGGGTGGAGATGAGGTCAACAGATGTTCGGGGCGACTGCAGCACTTGCCAAGAAGGAACAGTTCAGCCCTGGAAACATCTCCTGGGACTGGGAACAGTTTGTGTGCACGCAGGATGGAAGGGCTTAGGGCTTGACGAAGCTGCCAGCTTTCTCCCAAGTTTGTGCTTCTCTGACAAGTCCATGTCATGGGTTGCTAAGTCACTTCAGTCGTGTCCAACTCTGTGCGACCCCATAGACGGCAGCCCACCAAGCTCCCCCATCCCTGGGATTCTCCAGGCAAGAATACTGGAGTGGGTTGCTATTTCCTTCTCCAATGCATGAAAGTGAAAAGTGAAAGTGAAGTCGCTCAGTCGTCTCCGACTCTTAGCGACCCCATGGACTGCAGCCTACCAGGCTCCTCTGTCCATGGGATTTGCCAGGCAAGAGTACTGGAGTAGGTTGCCATGGATTGGCTGGGTTCCAAAAGTAGCCAGATCCAAGCTCTGTAAGGGCATGGATTTATGTCCAACTTGGAACAAAGACTGTCCAGTCTGTGCATGCCTTCCAAGCTGTTGTCCTTACACACATCAGTGAAGTCAGTTCAAGAAACTGCACAGCCACCATAGCTGAAGCCCTGAACCATGGCAACCACAGGCAGGCCAGGCTGACAGATGGCACAGGGCCATGGGGCAGTTTGGTGCGGAACATGGGACACACTACTCATATAACACAAAAGTATCCAGTGTGTGGCAACGCGGAACATTACAGGAACAACCAGGCCAAGATCATGTGTTTCAGGGAATGCCTACTGCCAAGCCCATGTTCTTAACTAGTTTGGGGTCCTAGACTCATGAGAAACTGATGAGATCCAATACTCCTCTACCCTAAAACATACACAAGTGTCCTTGGTACATGCAGGGTCAAGGAGTTGACTCCAGACTATGCTTTCCATCCTGAGGGATGCCCATTTTGATTCTGACCTAAAGCTCTAGTTTCTCTGAAAGGGATGAACACGAAGAGTAAGAAAGGGGAGTGTGTCAAGATCAGCCGAGTCTGGCCTCTCCTCAGAAAGCTAGCGAGTGAGTGCATCGTTAATCATCTGCTGGACCAAAACAGGAGCGGGGGAAGAGGCTGAACCGCCTACAAACTAACTGCTCCTTCATTTGTTCATGAAGACTTCTTAGCTCTGACCAGGCACTAAACTCGTTTCAGCATTTTTTCACTTAATCCATTTTAAGTTAGGACCCCAAAGGACCCTTTTGCAGCTGTGGATTCACATGTTTATCTCCCCTCTTCCCAGTTCCCTGAGACCAGAGCCAAGTATTCTGCCTACGGTATCCCAATGCCTGGCATCCGGTAGTAACAACTGGCACTCACTGGGCACCAACAGGCCAGGCACTGTTACACCGTTCTCAGAACAACCCTCCACCAATGGATGTGCGTGCTCAGTCAGTCAGTGTGTACAACTCTTTTTGACTCCATGTAGCCTGCCAGACTCCCCTGTCCATGGGATTTCCCAGGTAAGAATACTGGATTGGGTTGTCCTTTCCTTCCCTAGGGGATCTTCCGGACCCAGGGATCGCACCGGTGTCTCCTGCCTCTCCAGCACTGGCAGGCGGATCCTTTACCACTCAGCCACCTGGGAAGCCCCTCTGCCATTTGATGAGCACTTACTTAATCGGTGCCAGGCACCCGCAACAGTGGAGAAATACTGGAGTCCACCACTCTTAGAGGGGCCCGGGTGGGCACTTGTGTGCAGCCCGATGCAGTGGGCGTCGGGGACAGCAGTGCCAGCGGCCCTCGGCTCTTCTCAAGGTGTTCAGCCACTCTGGCACGCTGCGAACAGAATCACCGCGTCACTGGGTCACGGGTGGGGGCGGGAACCAAGGCCCAAGTCCGGTCCCAGGGCACTGGGTCACCACCCCACCTCAGGGCCGCTTCAGCCCTTAAGTCCCTCCGTCCAGGTTGGGGGCCGAAACTGATTCTCTGCTCCAGGGTTGGGGGGTCGCAAGGCAGTCAGTGGGGGCTACATTAGTCTCACCGAGGGCGCGCGCGCAGAGGGGGCTGGCCAGCCTCCACCGCTCCCCGCACCGCCCCCCCCCGCAAGAGCCCGCCCCCCGGTGGGTGGCCCCCAAGGCCCGGGTCTCCCCTGCGGGCGACGTATGCCTCGCCGTCACTCACCCTCTGGTCACTGATGACTCAGAACTAGCGGCCTCCGCAGCGGTGTGGCGGCTAACGAGGCTCCGGCGGAGGGGGCGGGGCTCGGGAGGAGGCGAGGCGCGGGTGTCAGGTTGCTAAGGGAGGCGGGAGCAGAGGACGGAAACCGCCCTCGCGGACGCCCGGAAGCCCCGCCCCCAACATGGCCGCGCCCAGAAGTCTCGTTGGAAGCCGGCCCTCCGCCGTCATGTGACGCGAGCCCTCGCCCCACCCGTCTGCAGCCACTCCCCGTCTCCATCCTCAAGCTCGAGAGGGCCACGTGACACTCCCGGGACCAGTCACGTGAGGCGCGGATCCTGGGTGGGAGGGGGGTTGGCAGAGGGGTCCAGAGTGGCAGTAAAGGAGGAAGATGGCGGGATGCAGGGGGTCCCTGTGCTGCTGCTGCAGGTGGTGTTGCTGCTGCGGTGACCGTGAGACCCGCACCCCGGAGGAGCTGGTAAGGAGCGGGTGGAGTCGGGCTGGGGAGGGGGCGGTTGCTAAGGGACTGCAAGAGGCGTTGCCGGGGGTGGGGCCGGGTCGAGCTAGGCCCGCAGGTGGCCGCGGGTGGGGCCTGGGCTCCTCACGCCGGGCTCTCGAAGCATCTGCACGACTTCACGTGCCCAAGTCTGGGGTCTTTTCTCATAAGCCCTCCCTGGAATCTGAGGGAAGATCTAGGCCAGCTCCAGTCAATCTCATCCATATTAATTTTTTAGTTTCCACCTAAAAGGAGTTTTGAATGAAACGAGCATTTTCAGAATGAGCCCCTTCACTGGACTTTGCATATCATGCCGCTGGCTTAGTTTTTCCAGCGCTCTGTCACTGTATCCTTCACCCTTTCTGGGTCACTGATAATCCAGCTTCCCTCTGCAAAGCACCCTGGGAAAACTTGAGTTGTATCCTCAGAGTTGACAAGTCTCTCCTGATGTAAGACTCCACGTGTTGTCAGAAGGAACCTGAATTCTTTCCCTCTTAAGCTGGCAGGTGACATCTTTGAAGTGTCCTGAAGATGAGTGGTGATTTGAAGAATGTATGGTAGGCGTGAAGAGCTCAGCTGATGACTGTATACCCTCACCACATCACCCCCATCCCAAAATGTTTTTGTTTGTTTGTTTTAGGTGTTCCCATTTGATGATAATGGCTACAGAGGATTTAGAAATTAGTAGCTGGTTTCAGCAAATCCTTCTGTCTCTTTCCACTTTTAAAAACATTGAAAGGGTCTCCCTGCTCTGTATTTGGTTTTCTAGACCATCCTTGGAGAAACACAGGAGGAGGAGGATGAGATCCTTCCAAGGAAAGACTATGAGGTAAGATTCTTAGATGCTGTCTGGGTAACAGAAGAAGTGAATGACCAGCTCACTTCAGACTTAAGCATTGGGATTCCAACCAGAGATGCTCTGTGACCTTCTCTCCCAGGGAGTGAGTAGGTAAGAGATAACTTCTTTGTCAGAATGGGCTGTTTAAGAAGCCCTTTTTTCACCTTAGCTTCAAAGCAGGGTCTGAGTGTGTCTCCAGGCTTTCATCAGTCTATTGCACCTTAACCTGGTTAGAGCATGTGTTTGCCATTAGACTGTTTGCTTTTGTAACTTGGAGAGACCCAGAGTCAAAGCCACTGACAGCATTTGCTTGTAAACATGTGTGAGCCAGGAAGCCTTGCTTTTCTTCTAAGAGAACTGAGTTTTCAGATGATTGTTTCCTGCCCAAGCAGCTTCTCTCGGAATTGTCAGTTCTTGGTTATAGTTCCTGACTTCATGCACGGGACTCAGAGAGAGAGAGTGTGTGTGTGTGTTTTGTGTGGTGGGGAGCAGTAGGGCCAGTGCTGCTGCTGCTGCTAAGTCGCTGCAGTCATGTCCGACTCTGTGCGACCCCATAGACGGCAGCCCACCAGGCTGCCCTGTCCCTGGGATTCTCTAGGCGAGAACACTGGAGTGGGTTGCCATTTCCTTCTCCAGTGCATGAAAGTGAAAAGTGAAAGTGAAGTCGCTCAGTCATGTCTGACTTTTAGCGACCCCATGGACCGCAGCCTACCAGGCTCCTCCATCCATGGGATTTTCCAGGCAAGAGTACTGGAGTGGGGTGCCATTGCCTTCTCCGAAGGCCAGTGCTGCTAGAGTATACCTTTTATTATTTAGTCAGCTTATAGTGACATTTCTGTGACTTTTGAAATGGCAAAAACAAGCCATGGTTGTGATAGAGGATTTTCATATGATTTGCAAAAAGAAGCTAGGGAAAAATCTACAATCCTGTTCATGAAAAGATGACTGTTCATTTTATTAAACGTCCTTTTCCGTGCCTTCTTTTAAATAACAAAGTGAAATTTTACTAAATACACTATTTTAACATGGTTTTCCCTCCCAGTTGATAACAAATTTTTGTTTATCAATAGATACTTTTCTGTAATTCATTTTTAAATGGGGAAATAGTATTTCATTATCTATGAAATAAGATAATGTTTTTTATCTGACTTTTCTGTGTTATGAATTGCATGGTGGTGACCATCCTTTCTTGTTTATCTTTAATTGCTTTCTTAGAACTAATTCTCAAAGTGAGATTAATCGTGTCTATACTTAATGACTTAAAAAAAAATAATACCATGTACTTTAAAAATTCAATATTCTAGAGCAGTAACATACCCAGACTAATTTTCTTTCTAATATCTTATGTACGCTTGCTGTAGAATTTAGTGTATCTATTATGATTAGTAGCTTCTCATGGAACTTTTTTTAAGTTCCATGAGAAGCTACAGATCATAAATGTAGACAAATGGGCAGAATAGTACACTGAAAACCCCCTGTACTCGTCACACAGCATCGTTCAGTCGTGCCTGACCGTGTTGCATGTGTGTGCCCATCCGCTTCCCCGGTCCCCTATTATCTTGAAGGAAAGTCTATGCATCATATCATTTCACCCATAAATAATTCAGTTCGAGTCTCTAGTGGGTAAGGACACTTTTTTTCCTATCATAAGCCAGTGCCATTTTCACACCTGAGAAATTCACAGTAAGTCCTTGATGTCAAACAACCAGTGTTTGGGTTTTCTAGTTGTCTTATAAATGTCATAAGTACTTTTTCATAGTTTGTTTGAGTTGGGTTCCAAGTAAGGTCCTAACCTTGCACTTGATACATCTTTTAAGTCAAATAGGTTTGAGATGAAGTAGATTCCACCTTCATCTTTGTTTTGTTTTGTTTCATCTTTTTTTTTTCCCCTTGCAATTGACTTAACAAAATAATTTTAAGAGTCTAAAATTTGCCAACTGTACCGCAGTGGCATAATGTGTTACTCTGATGTGAGTGCTTTTAATCAATCAAAAAGCACTATATCCAATGATGTATTGTCTCATATTTCTTCTTAAAAATTTATTTTATTTGGCTGCGCCAGGTCTTAGTTGCAGCAAGCGGGACCTTGAATCTTCGTCAAGGCATGCAAACTCTTAGTTGCAGCATGTGGGATCTAGTTCCCTGACCAGGGATGGAACCTGGGCCCCCTGCTTTGGGAGCATGGAGTCTTAGTCCCTGGACCATCAGGGAAGTCCCATAATTCTTAAATACGTGTTTGCTTGTACACAGTAGAAAGATTTGCAAGAATTAGTATGATAATCCATTTCATGCTGTCACCTCGCCGTCCCTCCTTGAACCTGGTGATATCATTCTAATGGTTACAACTGACACTGTCCCAGCCTTTATCCTCCTCCTGAGATCTCAACACTGCATGTCTGCTCCATTGATCTTCTGTTCCCTTCACTCTTTTTGCTAAATTGCACTCATGTCAGTAATGCATTTCCTCTCACCTGATATGCATATTTGTGTAAATTTTATGGGTTAATGTTCTTCCGTGTGAGTCATTAATATTTCTCAATTAACCATCTTCTTGAGAGCATCTGCTGTAAGAGCAAGTTAGTTAGGCATTGATTCAGAAAAGTCAGCTCAGATTTTATTTATGAGGGATCAACTAGAAAACCCTTCTTGCTGAAGATCTTTATAAAATGTGCTACTTCCTGCCTTAGTGGGCTTCCCTGGTAGCTCAGCTGGTAAAGAATCGCCTGCAATGCGGGAAACCTGGGTTCAATCCCTGGGTTGGGAAGATCCCCTGGAGAAGGGAATGGCTACCCACCCTGGTATTCTTGGCCTAGAGAATTCCACGGATAGAGGAGCCTGGCAGGCTACAGTCCATGGGCTCACAAAGAGTTGGACACAACCAAGTGACTAGCACACACAGTTCCTGCCTTAGTAAAAGTTCATTGTATGTACTTGACTTTTTCTTTAATAAGTTGGGGATCTTACAAGATGTTAGAATCCCCGTTTGACATCCATTCTCATTATAGATGGTTTGAATAATGTCAACTCCCTGTTTGTGGGATGAGACCATTCCCAAGGAGTATTGTTTTTCTGCATGCCACAGAACCTATAGTGCCCTTTTGAGGTAGAAAAAGGCACCCCCTTAGAGCTGAGGACTTAGAATTTCTAACAGGCCTCCCCTCTCTGAGTCATTTCAACGCCGACACCTCTGCTAAAGGCCCATCGAAGGTGCTTTTTGTGTGGGCCGTAAGATGCCTTCCTGAGTGAATTTGGGCTACACCTCAGTCCCCATTTGTGCCCTGTAGCCGAATGCCATGTTTGCTCATAACCATGGACATCAGCCCTGCAGCCTACCTATACAAGTTTTATTTTTAAAGAATTTTATTTTAAAGAAGTTGTTAGTTTCCCAAACCAAAGAGCAACATATACAGCAGAAATAACAGAAAATTAGTCATGACAAAGGAGAAGTAATTATCTGGTTTTAATAATAGATCATATAGTTCATGGGTACATGTTTACCAAATGTCAAATTTTCAAAGCTTAAAAAAAAAAGTTTGGTGTTCTTGTATTACAGTTCTTTCTAAATGCCCCTTTTAATAGCCTTATGGAGCTATAATTCACATTCTATACAATTTACCCATTTAAATTGTACATGCAGTGGTTTTTAGTATATTCACAGAGTTGCACAACTATCATCAAATCAATTTCAGAATATTTTCATCACCCGGAGAGAAAACATGCACCTGTTAGCAGTCACCGCCCACTCTTCTTGCCCCTGACCGTAGGCAAGCACTAATCTACTTTCTGTGGCTATACCTTTGCCTGTTGTGGATGTCTGCAAACCTTCTCAATGTTTATGGAGCCTAAGCATTATTAGAACCATCAAGCAAATAATTGCTAGTGATTTTTATACATATTGGGCATGAAGGATATCATATTTTTCAACATGTTAATTTTTCCCATTTGTTCCTAGAATGTGATGTCACTTAATTGATTAAAATGTGTGTGTGTGTACACATACACACATATATATGTATATGTGTGTGGACATACAGTTACCCCTTGAACAACATGAGTTTAAAGTGCTCAGGTCCACTTACATGCAAGTTTGTTGTTTTTGTTTTTTCCAATAAATATTGTATTTTCATTTTATAAATCTTTAAGTGTGGGGAAAAATTTGTGTTGCATTAGAGATCACAGTGTGTGGAATCTAAAGAACTAGGGTTGAGTCCTGATTCTATCCACATTATTTCAGCTTGTTGTCCTTGGTTGAGCCATTTATCAAATTCTTCATTTTTGAGGAAGAAATAGCAAAATGTGGATTTTTACCTGTGTGGAAAGTTGCTTCCCCTAACCCCTTTGTTGTTCAAGGGTCTACTGTATGTGTGTGCATATGTGTGTGTGTGTGTGTGTATGTAAACCATATATGTGTATATATATTACCACTAAATACACATATGTTTAATCATTCACTGATGGGTCTAGTTTCCCAGCAGAAATATTGTTTAATGGTTGGTTTTTTTTTTTTCCCCTGATTGTTTTTTTTTGTTTTATAATCAGGCAGACAATTTTGTTTTAATATAAAAAAATGTTCACCATATTTGCCAGGAAAATTTTAAGTAATATCCAGATGTGAGTGCCTACTGAAATACCACCTCAGAGTTAACCATTGTGAACGGTTTTCCCAAACGTTTTCTATTGTTTGCTGACATACAAATCTTTGTTTAATCAAAATAGGATGCTATTACACCTTTTAATCTACATCTGCCTTTATTTATTTATTTTGCATCTTGCCTTTTTAACTTAATCTTTGCACATTGGCCACATCTGTCCTTGAAGACCTGTCCAAATTCTTTTAATGGCTACATGAATGTGTGCGTGCTAAGTCTATTCAGTCGTGTCCAACTCTGTGCAACCCTATGGACTGTAGCCTGCCAGACTCCTCTGTCCATGGGATTCTCCAGGCAAGAACACTGAAGTGGGTTGCCATGCCCTCCTGCAGGGGATCTTCCCAACCCGAGTCTCTTACGTCCCCTGTATTGGCAGGCAGGTTCTTTACCACTAGTACCACCTGGGAAGCCCTATGACTACATAGTCTTGCATATTGGGTGGATAAAAGTTGATTTGATCAGTCACCTGCTGCTACTCCAGGACCCTTTTAGAAAAGGAATTTGGACTTTGGGTAGTCACAGAAATGGAATGAACTATCACATGTCACACCTGCGTTTGTTTAGCGGCTGACTCTGAACTCCTGTGTGGGAGTGTGGCCACCAGGCCAGTGTCCCAAGTTTGTTCACTAGCTGATGTGTAGGTAGCAACAGGTTATGGGGAGAGAGCACACAGCAGACTGTTTTCCTTTGGTGCCAGACTGCTACTGCTTGTGCATGATGTAGAAATAAAATCACTTCCTTTGAATTGTTCCTCAGAAATGTCCCTGGCACACCTGCAGATTGTTTGCGAAACTGCTGTGTTCCGTGAAGTTTAAGGAACTGTTTTAGGAGCCAGGCTGGATCTGTGCCTCTTCTAACATAAACTGGAAGTTGTTTTTTTTAAAACAGTCTCCACGTTTGTCTCGTGACTCACCTCTTTTTCACAGATCCTAACTGCAGAAGATACTTAAAATTAGACTTGCTTAATTAATTTGGTTCTGGTTAATGGAAGCATTTGTTCATTAATGGAGTAAGTTGGGTAACACCAGTGAGGGCATGAGGACTTTAGTGTTTGGCAGAAACAGGGCACTTAAAAATATGTAGTTTAAAACTTCCTAAAGCGTATTCACCTACAGGGGTGCTGCTGAAACGTCCATGTAAGTGATTTTGATTAAGAAGGACCTGAGGGCGTCCAAGAGTCTGTGTTTCTAACAAGCCCTTCCTGAGTGCTGCTCTGGCCATCAGTGCTTTGAGTGGTGGGAACTGGAAGGTTTATCCTTTCTAGGTTATGGTAATTCTTCTTATCTGCTTATAACTTTTTCTTTACTCACACATCCCTCTTTCAGAGTTTGGATTATGATCGCTGTATCAATGACCCTTATCTGGAAGTTTTGGAGACTATGGATAATAAGGTGAGTTCCTTATTGATCTTTTGGGACCAAGTAGGTTTTATGACAGCCTCTTTTTCTTTTTTTAATTTATTTATTTTAATTGGAGACTAATTACTTTACAATATTGTAGTGGTTTTTGCCATACATTGACATGAATCAGCCATGGGTGTACATGTGTTCCCCATCCTGAACCCCCCTCCCACCTCCCTCCCCATGCCACCCCTGAGCACTCTGTCTCATGCATCGAACCTAGACTGGTGATCTGTTTCACATATGATAATATACATATTTCAATGCTATTCTCTCAACCCTCGCCTTCTCCTGTAGAGTCCAAAAGGCTTTTCTATACATCTGTGTCTCTTTTGGACAGCCTCTTTTTTGTTCTAAATACTTTAGTGATTTCCTTAACCTTTGGACTCTTAACCCTTTTCATGGGATATTTATTAATACCATCTATTAACTAAATTAAATCTGTTAATTCCTTAGTCCTTCAACCTGCCAGCCAGCATGTCCACTGTCAGTGCACCTGGCCTGGCCCTTCGCGTTCTTCATTCTTGCATTGTAAAGCTTCCCTACCACACCAGACATCATCTCTGTGCTTGCTGTCCATGTGGAATTTAGTCTGAAACTGGTTGCCTAAGATGTAGTTCCCCGTTGCTGCCATCATAATCCTGAGTCATTCTTTTCCTTTGTGAACAGAAAGGTCGCAAGTATGAGGCAGTCAAGTGGATGATGGTGTTTGCCATTGGAGTCTGCACCGGTCTGGTGAGCAGGCGAGGAGATTGTGGGCCAAGGGGCAGCAGAGGGCAGAGGGCATGTGCCAGTCTGGCAGATAAGTCATTTGTCCTTCTAACAGAGAATGCCTTTTTTCTTTCTTTCTTTTTTAAGTGTAATCCTGATACTTTTTTTATACTTTTCAATTTCTGAAATGAAAGTGAGCCATGCAACACTGATGTCCTTTAAAGCACTTGAAGTCTTGCTCAAGACCTGTCCTTTGTTATGTGGTCCCATTAGGTAGATGGCAGAGTGGGGAGAGTGCTTAGTGGATGCTGAAGTCACTGTGCAGGGAGAAAGCAACATGATGAGAACGAAAGTGTGGCTATTATGCTCTTTGCTCGAGCACAGCATGCCAGTAAATAGGACATCGCGGATCTCCATGAACTCATTACGCCATCCCTCTTCCCTGAACACTGCTCATTTTACCTAGAAGGTAGAGCTGGCAGTTGTGGGTAGAGGAATACGCCTGAGTGCACAGGGTTCTGCGTCAGCACATTCACAGATGAATCCCAGACAAGAAGAAATCATGAAATATTGCCAAAGATTGTCATAGCAAAAGTCTGGAACCATAACTGCTGACTCACCGTGCTTCAACCCGGAGCAGAGAAGCTGGAAGAGTTAGTAGACAATCCAAATGATAAATGTCAAATCTGATTTTCTGACAATACATTGTTAGAAAAGGGGATTGTCTTCATCCATACAGACTGCTATAGCAAAAGTACCGTGGACTGAGGGGTTTAAACAACAGGCATTTACTTTTCATAGTTCTGGGGTCTGAAATGTCCAGGCCAACAGATCTGGTGTCTGGTGAGGGCCCAATTCGTCATTCACATATGGCCGTCTTTTTGCTGTGTCTTCAGGTGGCAGGAGAGGCAAGGGAGCTCTCTGGGGTCTCTTTTATAAGGACACTAATGCTATTCATGACCTAATTACCTACAGAGGCCCCCCCCCCACCTCCTAATTAGAGGAGGTTAGCATTTCAACATATGAATTTGGGAGTGGGCAGGGGAGACCACAAACATTAGCCCGTAACAGTGTATATGTATTCTTAAGCAGTAGCCTGTTCATCACCTTTCTCTAGAATTAACCACAGGTTTCAAACTTAATTCTAGATAACGTACTCATTAAGTGTAAATGCGTATTTAAACATAACATAGCCATAGGAACTGACCACAGGTTTTAATTTCAGATTTTTACTGTAGTAAATTCAGAGATGAAGGAACATCTTACTATTTAAGATTAATAGCATTCAGGAGGCCTCTTTGATAATGTTCTGCCATTGTGGGGAATCGTGGGCTGATTTAATTGTTTTATTTTGCTTTATAGTTTCCTGGTTGCAGATTACCTTGTAATAAGCATAGTCACTAGCCATATAGGTGTTAGTCTTTCTGCAACCGTCGTGTCAAACTCTAGCAACTTTACCGAACACCCTCCTGTTCTGCCTTAAGGCAGGTCTGAAAGCAGACCTGCCTTAATAATGTAGCAACCATCTCCTCTTGCTGCTGGCTCTCTTCTCCTTTGATCTGTCACTGTTTATTGTTTCAATATTTAAAAGCCCCCCAAGCACTGGTTTGTGGGAAGACCAGAGTTAAAGGCACAAAGCCTTTGATCCTGAATTCACATGGTCAGAAGTCTTCCCAGTTCTCTGTTAAGTCCTGAGCATGCCCTTCAGAGAGTGAGCTAGTGGAACAGGAGTGGTTTTCTCTTATTCACCAGGCTAATCATTGGCTATACAATGGTTATAAATCGAAGTCATGATTTATAAAATGGTAATAACAGAGTGCCAAAGAATCAATGCTTTTGAATTGTGGTGTTGGAGAAGACTCTTGAGAGTCCCTTGGAATACAAGGAGATCAAACCAGTCAATCCTAAAGGAAATCAGTCCTGAATATACTTTGGCTGCCTGATGCAAAGAGCCAACTCATTGGAAAAAATCCTGATGCTGGGAAAGATTGAGGGCAGAAGGAGAAGGGGGTGACAGGAGATGAGATGGTTGGATGGCATCATCAATGGACAAGAACTTGAGCAAACTCTGAGAGATAGTGGAGGACAGGAGCCTGGCATGCTGCAGTCAAGGTGGTTGCAAAGAGTCGGACATAACTTAGTGAATGAACAATAACATGTGCAACAGCCATATACTACTCCTGAGTAGGTACTGGCTTTCAAAGTAATATTCTGATACCCTAATGTTTTCTACACTTACCCAGCTAAGGATCACTGAAAGTGTGTTTGGCTTTCTCCTTTTGACCCTACCTTTGGGAAGAGCAGAGCAGGCCCTCACACGCCTCTGTACTATTTCTAAGCACTCTCAGTCTTCCTTGGTCTGAGGTTCTTTTTTTATTCTTATCCCTATGTGTTGTAACTCTCCTTCTGACAACTTAGCTACACCCCTTCTTTTGTCCTCAGAAGGGCTGTGGGACCAGACTCAGGTGGGGCACTCCTTGACTAAGGAAAGGCCTGTTCACACATGGCCTGTTGGTAGCATGGGTGCATGTGACCAAGGAGAACAAGCGGTGGGGGGTGGGGGGCTGTGTTTCCAGGGGAGTGCCTATGACAGTGTGGAAACTCAGGTGACAGCTCTTGTCCTCTTCCCAGGTGGGTCTCTTCGTGGACTTCTTTGCTCGGCTCTTCACGCAGCTCAAGTTTGGTGTGGTGCAGGCATGTATCCTTTACAAGGGTCACAGTGTTCCCCAACATGTGTGGTTGCTCACCCTGCTTTCCCATACAGAAATGAGTTTACAGACGTGATCTTTGAAGAGCTACTTATTGGCCACTTGTGATTAAAGTTTTGCATTATTATCAAAGGACACAGAGGAAGACTTGAATAGAAAGATGCTCATGGTCATGGTAGTAAGACACGAAGCCCAGATACCTGTTTTTTCTTATCAGTCTGTGAACTGATTGTGGTTCCAAGGAAAATCTCACTAGAATTGTTCATGGAACTTGAAAATAATTCTCTTCCTAAATTTGTGTGGAATCATAAAGAGCCCAAAGTATCTGAGACAGCTTTGAACAGCAGATGGGACTGGCCGTCCTAGATGTCAAGATTTACATAATTTAAGATATAGTAATTAACCCAGTGTCATATTGGTACAAGAACACCCAGTTAGACCAGTGGAAAGTAATAGAGAAGCAGAAATGGGCCCACACACATACAGCAATGCAGTGAGTGACAGAGTTGATATTATAAATCAGTGAGAAAGGATAGGTTTGTTAATAAAAGATGCTGGGAGATTGGTTACCCATCTGGAAAAATACAAAATTAGATTCTTACTTTGTACTATACATTAATTCCAGATGGATTAAAGATGTAAATAGGCAAAACAAAACTTGAAGAGACTGTGTAACGTCAAGACCAGGGAGTAATCTCTAAGAACTCCAGAAGGCATGAAGATCAATAAACTTGATGACATCAAAGTAAACATTCTGTTTATACACGCATCAAAAAAAAAAAACTCAGACAATAAAACTCCATAAACAAACTGAAAAACAAGTTTACAGCTTAGGAGAAGTGACTCTCTGTGCATTTAAGAGACAGATAATTAGTATCCATAATAGAGGGAGAACAGCAACTCAATTAAGAAAAAAGCCGAAAACAGCTCAGTAGAAAAACATACAAAGGATGTGAGCAGACAGTTCTCAGAAGAGGAAAATGACCTGTGGAAGAGCGCTTACCTCACCACCAGCAGGGAAGTGAAAGTTAAATACACAGGACGGTGCGCGTCCCTGACTCCTGTGGAAGAGCGCTTACCTCACCACCAGCAGGGAAGTGAAAGTTAAATACACAGGACGGTGTGTGTCCCTGACTCCTGCGTTTGTGTTCTAGGCGTGGCCCTCAGACATGCACAGAGATGTTCATTGCATCTCTGGGATTGCAGAACACTGCTGTCACAGCAAGATGGGAGAGTGGGCCAGTTGTAATTTAGATGGTGTAATTTCACATAGAAGTTAAAATGAACCAGAGCTTTTAGATCAACATGGCTAATTCTCAAAAAGTGTTGAGGGAAAGAGAGCAAGGGTAGAAGGTGCATCAACCGCAACGCCACTGTTTTAATTTCAGAAACACTCAGAACAGTATGGATGCACATGGACGTGTTCCGGGGAGGATGTGCAAGGGTTCACCTTAGGGGTTTCTTCCATGAAAGAGGGAGGGAGACACAAGGGGTTTTGTTGCTGTTTTGAACGGTATCTAGTGTTTGAATTTTCAAAAAGCACCTGGAGCAGATGTGGCTTAACACTGAGATTTGTTAAGGCTCTGAGGGTACAGATGTTTGTACATCTTGTAATGTTTGAAGTATTTCATGATTTTAAAATGGTTCCTAGTGTAGGAGACAAAGGCTTCCCTGGTGGCTCAACGCCTGCCCATGCAAGAGTCGCGGTTTCTATCCCTGGGTTGAGAACATCCCCTGGAGAAAGAAATGGCGACCCACTCCAGTATTCTTGCCTGGGAAATCCCTTGGACAGAGGAGCCCAGCAGGCTACAGTCCATGGGGTCGCGAAAGAGTCAGACATGACTTAATGACTGAAAACACCAATGAGAAGATATCTCAGACAGTTGTGTTTTTGTGAAGTTTATATGTGGAAAACAGGAAGATGTGCAGTAAGCAGCCCCCATGCTTCAGAGGAAGAAAAACTGCTTCATACTTAGTGGTGGCAGAACCGCCCCTACTGGCAGGCTCGTTTTCCTTAACCCCATTTCTGCAGCGGTGGAGGAGTGCAGCCAGAAAGGCTGTCTCGCGCTGTCCCTCCTGGAACTCTTGGGTTTCAACTTGACGTTTGTCTTTTTCGCAAGCCTTCTTGTCCTAATTGAGGTGAGGTGTGATGGGGGTGAGGCAGTGGGGGTCTTCTTGCTCATGAGGTTGTTGGGGAGTCCATTTTTCTCTATCTCCATTTCCGAAATGTCAAGACACTGATTTAGTGTCTTGTAGAAAAAGTGATCTCTCTTTCACTTAGAGAGGTTTTCTGAAAGTGGTTTCAGCCTCTGGGGAGATTAAAGGGGAACAATCTGGACTAGGAGGTTGCCTCTCAACCTTGACAGCACATTAGAAGAAACCCCTGGGGAATTGTGAAAACACCTTAGAATAACAAATGCTTTAAACCTTGCTGCTGCTGCTGCTAAGTCGCGTCAGTCGTGTCCGACTCTGTGCGACCCCATAGACGGCAGCCCACCAGGCTTTCCCGTCCCTGGGATTCTCCAAGCAAGAACACTGGAGTGGGTTGCCATTTCCTTCTCCAATGCATGAAAGTGAAAAGTGAAAGTGAAGTCGCTCAGTCATGTCCGACTCTAGCGACCCCATGGACTACAGCCTACCAGGCTCCTCCATCCGTGGATTTTCTAGGCAAAAGTACTGGAGTGGGGTGCCATTGCCTTCTCCGGCTTTAAACCTTAAAGAACTTTAAAAGTGACCAATACCCAGCTTAGACAAATGAGGTAAGAGTCTCCGGAAATGAAGGGCGGCATTTGGCTACCTGATGCGAAGAGCTGACTCATTTGAAAAGACCCTGATGCTGGGAAAGATTGAGGGCAGGAGGAGAAGGGGACAACAGAGGATGAGATGGTTGGATGGCATCACCAACTCGATGGACATGGGTTTGAGTAGACTCCAGGAGTTGGTCATGGACAGGGAGGCCTGGTGTGCTGTGGTTCATGGGGTCACAAAGAGTCGGACATGAACTGAACTGAACTGACTGACTGTTGAAAAGCCTCCCCTCGCAGGAGATGTTAAATCACCAGGAACTTGTTAGAAATGCATCAGGCCTACTGAGTGTGGTGCTGTCCAGGGTGAGCCCAGTGGGTTCTGAGTTTCTGAGTATGCCTGCTCTCCCCCTCAGCCAGTGGCAGCCGGTTCTGGGATCCCCGAGATCAAATGCTATCTGAATGGCGTGAAAGTGCCTGGAATCGTCCGTCTCCGGACCCTGCTCTGCAAAGTCTTTGGAGTGCTGTTCAGTGTGGCTGGAGGTCAGGAGGGTCTTTCTTTCTTCTTTTTTTCTTTTTTAAAAATATTTATTTGGCTGTGCGGGTCTTATTTGTGGTGTGCAAGCATCCTCAGTCGTGTCCAACTCTTTCTGACCTCGTGGACTGTAGCCTGCCAGGCTCCTCTGTTCCTGGGATTCTCCAAGCAGGGGTATTTGAGTGGGTTGCCATTTCCTCCTCCAGGGGATCTTCCCAACACAGGGATCAAACCCGCATCTCCTACATTTCCTGTAGGAGGCACCATTTCTTTACTGCACCATCTCAGAAGCCCTGTTATTTGCAGCACACAGGGTCTTTTTAGTTGTAGCATGTGGAATCTACTTCCTTGACCAGGGATCAAGCCCAGGTCCCCTGCATTGGGAGCTTGGAGTCTTAGCCACCGGACCACCAGGGAAGTCACAAAAGCATCTTCCTGACGTTTATCTTTCAAGCCTTCCAGGATTGAAGGCGACAAGAATCATTATGGGTGTACATTAAGCAGATGTGGCCTTGGAAGTTTCTACCCTCAAACAGATCTCTGCACTTTTTGTTGATGAGTTAGTTTTTAAATGTAAACGCTGTTAATAAGTTACCATTCAGAGCTGTCTGACCAGCGCACCATTGAGTTTCAAAGTAGAGCGACTATCTAGTTGGTTTGTGGAGTTGGCTTTTAGCAAAGTCAGCAAGATTTTTGTGCCAGATGGTAAATATTTTAGGCTTTGTGGGCCAAGTGGCAAAAAAGAGCTATTGTGTAGGTGCTTAAACTTACATAACCACTTCAGATGTATCCACTCAAGAACGTAAAAACCATTCTGAGCTCTTGGGCTGTATAAAAATAGGCAGCAAGCCTGTCTTGGCCCACAGGCTACGATTTGCTGACCCCCAATTTGGAATTTCAAGGTTGCTGCCGCTGCTGCTAAGTCGCTTCAGTCGTGTCCAACTCTGTGCCACCCCAGAGACAGCAGCCCACCAGGCTCCCCTGTCCCTGGGATTCTCCAGGCAGGAACACTGGAGTGGGTTGCCATTTCCTTCTCCAAAAATTTCAAGGTTACTTTCTCTTTATTTGATAAGGATTTGACTCACTGTTAGCAAGTCACTTGATCACCTCTGTTTTATAGTTGTAAAGAGAAAGGTCTATGTAACAAAAATTGTTCTGTGCTGATAGATTGTCTTGCCTTTTTCCACCTGTTCCCAGGGCTCTTTGTGGGGAAGGAAGGCCCCATGATCCACAGTGGAGCAGTGGTGGGGGCTGGCCTCCCACAGGTAAGGGTTGATGGGCTATCGGGGGCGGATTGGCCTTCAGAGTGGGCCTCCTGGGCAGGGACATGTCCGTAGTTAAAATCGGGAGAAAATCCATCAAGAGCACCCTAATGTGGCCTTGGGATCCATTATCAGTTTGGGTTGATGAGAAACTATGAGGTCTATCTCCCAGGAGAGCAGGTAGCTGGTACCTGGAGGTTGTATTGGGGCCCTGCAGGGTCCTGGGAGCAGAAATGGAACAGAGAGAGAGTTCAAACGAAAGTCACCCGGTGCTCCCACAGCCATTGCCAAGCGCCTGCACACAGGGTGGCTTGCAGAGCATCCCGAGAGAGGCTGGAAGCCTTGGCTATGATGGTTTCAGGCACAGGCCGATGCTGATACTGTTGGATGCGGCAAGGGAATAACAGCTGCTGTTCATCAGGTGCCATCTGGGCCAAACTCTCTTGTCCCATCTCCTCTCTTCTTTAAAGCCACTTCAGGGACTTCCCTGGTGAGTCCAGTGGTTAGGACTCTGAGCTTCCACTGCCATGGGCCTGGGTCCCATCCCCGGTCAGGGAACTAAGATCCCACAAGCCATGTGGCCCAACCAGAAAAAAGCCCCCTCGGGTTTAGTTGTCCTCATCAGCATCATTCCTAGATGAGGAGCCGAGGCTCAGGGAGGCCAAGGGGCTCACTCAGGACTCCCAGACTCCCCTTCTCACAGGCTGGTCCACAGAGGAAAGTCTCAGTTCCTTGTGAACTGTCACTTGTAGACAGTTTATGTCTCACATTCTAAGGGGAGGGAGTTGCTGCGGTCGCTGTGTTGTCCAGGAGAAGGAGAGAAGACCCTGTCGCCCAGAGCCCATCTTTTGATCTCTCTCGTTACTGCCTCATCTCATCTCCATGCACTGGCCTCTAGGAAGTAAGCCGAGAGGTAGAAGGAGGCCAGGCCGGGGCGGGGCGGTAGTCTGAGATTTTGTCAGGCAGTCACTTGGCTCTTCCCTGGTGACTGCCCCGAGCAGAGCTCACGTCTTCTGTAGCAGCTTTCAGTTCCTCTCCACCCTTTACCCAGCTGTCTCCCCTTTTCCTTTCAGACTTGTTGACTATGTACAAAACGCAGTTTCTGAAGGAATCCGGGGGTAGGAAAGAAGTTCCTCCTCAAAGTCAGCTCTTTTAGCAGGTGCTGTCCTAGACTCTCCTCCTTGTGGCTCCTGCCCAGGAGCGGTCAGGCTGCAGGGACTCCCAGTGCTGTGGCTTCCTGCAGCCTCGGGCCCCTCCCTAACTCTGTTTTCTCCTGTTCTAGTTTCAGAGCATCTCCTTACGAAAGATCCAGTTTAACTTTCCCTATTTTCGAAGTGACAGGTATGGAAAGGTTAGAAATTGGGGTGTTTTTTTTTTTTTTAAACAAGCTGTTTATTGCCACTGAGACCTTGTACCTGCTCTAACCAGGCTCATAGTCTCCCTGCCTTGGGTGGGCTGCATGCAGAACCCGACCATCAGGAAGTAGGTGGGCTTTGAATTATTTTTCTGAAAATTAGGAGCACAAGGGGCAAGCAGGCATCACAGCTTCTGTTTTGCCATAACCCAGGGCCTAGAAGCATCTCTGGCAACAAAGAACATGGTCCAAGATAAAAAATACAACCAAGAAAGTCCACTGGCATATTATCAAGAATGGAGTTTATTTACTTGGTCCGCCACTTCAGGCTTGGAAGGTCTCTGCACCCTGTGCGATTTGCAGGTGTTACTGACCTGCATGCCTGGCGAGGCCCTTGCAGTCAGGGGCCCACACCCAGGTTGGGGTCCACCTTCTCACCTTCCTGCCAGGTACTGTCACCTGTCCTTCTGCTTGCAGCCACACTTGGCCATTTTCTCTGGTATTGGGCTTTCTGGAAGGAAGGTCTAGGGAGCCGGTGGCTCAGTGGTGACACCGGAAGTCTTCGACCTGCCTTCTGAGAGTTCATGCTTGGAGTTGCTAATGTCAGGGAGCCTCCCGCCTGGCGGGGTTCAAATAGGGGAGAGCACCTGGCTGGTTCGTGAACTGTGTTCAGTGCTGAGTCACTTCAGCAGAAATCGAAGCCCTTTGTGAGCCCTGACTGTTCTTGGGTCTCGAGATAATAGAATGTCGGTGCATAAGGAAGTTAGAAAACTGCCCTTTGCAGCCTGAGGACTGTTTCTGAGATAAACCATCTCTCTCTCCACCCCTTAGAGACAAGCGGGACTTTGTATCAGCAGGGGCAGCTGCCGGAGTTGCTGCGGCTTTTGGGGCCCCCATTGGGGGCACCCTGTTCAGTCTGGAGGAGGGTTCGTCCTTCTGGAACCAAGGGCTCACATGGAGAGTGGTAAGGAGGGCCTTCCCCGAGCTTAACCACCCACCCCCACCCCAGGTTTCATCTGGACAACTCTTACTCGATACATTTACCAGGAGTTTTTTTTCTCCTCTTTCGCTGTTTACCACAGACATACTTTATGTACAGTCATAAATGTCTGAAAATAAAAGGAACAGAAAAGGTAGACCATGTCAGCACTAACCAAAATAAGGCTGCTGTCGGTGGTTCCGTGGTAAAGAATCCACCTGCCAGTGCAGGAGACTTGGATTCAATCCCTGGGTCGGGAAGACCCCTGGAGAAGGAAATGGCAACCCCCTCCAGTACTCTTGCCTGGGAAATCCCATAGACAGGGGAGCCTGATGAGCTGCAGCCCATGGGGTTGCAAGAGAGTCACACAACTGAGCAACTCAACAACAAAAAGTAATTTATTAGTGTTAAAGCAGACTTTGAGACAAGGGGAATTACCAAAGTGAATAAGGGACATATAGCAGTGGTAAAAGGCTCGATTTAATGGATAGTTTCAGGCTAACCTATAGTTTTGATGAGGCCACACTGACTTCCTTTGCTCTAGATGCCTATATCCTCCTATGGACTGTTCTCTACTTCCCATATTAACTCCTGTGGACTGTTCTCTATTTCCCATATTAACATACTTCCCGTCCCCAGTGAGACGTTACCCTCTTATGACGAACTATCTGACTGGAAACGTGAGACCAGCTGTGGTCCTGACTGAGCTCCTGTCTGCTCGCTCAGGGAACACATCTTCCTCTGGTGTTTGCTGTTCCTCTTTTAGCATAGGGTCTGGTGCACGATAGACTTTAAATAGTCCACAAAAGGCTGAATGCAAACTCCTACTAGCCCGATTTCCAGCTTTTCACACTTGAGGTGAACTTACAGCCGTGGTCACCTGAGCCCCATGTCCAGACCTGGAGTTGGAGGTCTCTGTGTGGAGCAGTAGGTTTACGGGACGCATCCAGGAAGAAGAAGGACTTGCGGCTATGAGCTGTTTTTGTTTTTGTCCCTGTTTCCCAGCTCTTCTGCTCCATGTCTGCCACCTTCACCCTCAATTTCTTTCGTTCTGGAATTCAGTTTGGAAGTTGGGGTTCCTTCCAGCTCCCTGGGCTGCTGAACTTCGGCGAGTTTAAGGTATGTTTTGTCCTTGCGCTCAGAATTTCTTTTTTGACCCGTGACAATTGCTCTTAAGTAAAGTATCAGAGAGAAGCTGGCAGAGGTAGGTGCACCTGGGCCCTGTAGTCTTCTGCATGCGTGTGCTCAGTGTGGGCAGGATTCCAGCACCGCTTCAGCTCTCGTCTCTGTCTTCTCTGCTCCTGCCCCTTCCTGTTCTCACAGGCACTCTGGTTTTTCTCTCTCCCTCCCCTGCCCTTTCTCTCAGTGCTCTGACTCTGATAAAAAATGTCATCTCTGGACAGCTATGGACTTGGGTTTCTTCATCGCGATGGGGGTCATTGGGGGCCTCCTGGGAGCCACGTTCAACTGTCTGAACAAGAGGCTTGCAAAGTACCGTATGCGAAACGTGCACCCGAAACCTAAGCTCGTCAGGTACCCTCGCAGTCGCCTCCCCCACCTGCTGTGGCTCCCCGGCCCTGTGTGGACCGGGCCATCTCTCCTGAGGAATAGACCCCACTTCCCACGCCAGCTTCCAGGTCATGTCTAAGACTGAGAACAGAAATGTGTTTATCAGACAGTCCAAGAGACTGCGGCTGAGCTTAACTTATATCAGAGCCACTCTGGCTCCCGGCCTCTCTGGACTTGGCCACGGGACACGTGGCAGAGTCAGTATCGGCCCCGCCAAGGGTTGCGCTGTCATGAGACTCTCACCTGGGACTTAAAGTGGGAAGCCGTTCATTCCTTGGAGAGAGATGATGTGGCCGCAGCAGCCTCGCCACTACCACCTGTACAGATTTGTACATAGAGATTGCTGGAACACAGCAAGCCGCTGATACATTCTGCGCGTGTGCTGACTGCCCAGGGGCAGCTCTGCGTGCTCTGGGGCAGGGAGGGTTGGGGGTAGGCAGTTTCAAGTTCCCAAGACCAGGTAGCTTTGTGACCCATGCTAACAGCTGTGCTTGCCCCCTAGAGTCTTGGAGAGCCTCCTGGTGACCCTGGTGACCACCGTGGTGGTGTTTGTGGCCTCCATGGTGTTGGGAGAATGCCGCCAGGTGACTTCTGCGGTTCAAGTCGGGAATGACTCCATCCCGCTCCAGGTAACCCCCTGTGCACCTGCTGCCCTTGTCCTACGTCCACAGAGACGAAGCATCGAGAATGTACGACGTGCCTCTGTTGAGAGCCAGTAGGTGCATCGGTTCACTGTTCCACACCTGAGTCAGATTGCTGGGTGGGGGATGGGGGTGGGCTGGGGTTCGTAGCTGTCATTTTACCTAAGAGAGGGTGTTCACCAAACTGGCTCTTTTTCACTTTTGTGAACAGTCCTGGTCATCATAGAGGGGACTCCTGTCTCTCCCCCGACCCCCACAGTGAGGTAGGCATTGGAGCTTAGTTTACAATGTGTGTTGGGTCTAAGAGTGAACCCTAGGGTGGAGGCTGGAGGTTCTCTCAGTACATGTCTTAATGGCCCCTGGGGAGCTACTGGAGTCCCTCCGAGCCCCTTTGGGCTTTTGTCTAGAACGGCTGCATCTTCCATGTCCCCAGGAACACTAAATGGCTAGAATATACTCAATCAGAGGTCAGTAAACTATGGTCCATGGACCACATCTAGCCCTTGGCAACTGCTTGTTATTGTGTAGCCCCCGAGCTAAAAATGGTTTTTACAGTTCTAAGAGTTGGGAAAGGAAAGCCAGAAGAACATGCACTAGAGACTATATGTGGCTTGCAAAGCCTAAAATAGTTACTCTCTGGCTTTTCACAGGAAAAATCTGTTGATCCCGGTTGATGGTTATTCCCCAAGACCACCTCCTTTCCAGGCCAATACTTTCCAAAGTGTGTTCTAAGGAGCATTTATACACGATTCAAGAGCAAACAAATGGAAACAGATTCTGTGGTCAAATGAGATAACCAGGCCTAAGTAGGTTTCTTAAACACAGGACTTCTCCGGGCCTTTAAAGTTCCAGTAAGTGTTAGGAATGTTCGGCGTGTTCTTCGTGTGCCAGGTGCTCCACTAAGCACTGCACACCCATGACCTCACTTAGTTTTTACCATGGCCACTCTGGCTAGTATTGTCCCCACTTGACAGATGAGAAAACTGAGGCAAACTGAGGTCTTGCCCAAGACCAGTCAGCTAGTAATAGGTAGCCTGAGATAGGTGTCATTCCCCTGTTACAGATGAGGAAACGGAAGCTTCACGAAATGGAGTACCTTTCCTGAAGTCATAGGAGGGTGACAGGGTGCATGTTGGGTCTGTCTGATCATGGAGCCTGTTCCCTGCTCGTTGCAGATACACTGATTTCCAGCAAGTGCAGTGATGCTCCTCTATGCGCTTGACCACAGGACTCTTTCCAGAGCGCCTTCAGCACTGGGTTCATCCAGACCTAAGTTGGGGAAACATTGCATTGTTGGTTATTAAGCTGTTTCCTCAGCTTGTCCACCCTCGACAACTGTGCACACACATCCCAGTTGCCTTCTCCTCCATGCCAGGTTCTGCCCATAGGGGGCGCTCCCTGTTTCCTGCAGCAGCCTTCATTGGGCTGTTGCCCAGCCAGGCGCACCTCGTAGAATTATACTAGCCCATGGCCTGCTATCATTACAGTGTCCACGTAAGGGCATCTCTACAGTATCATTGATAGAATGGGATCCAGGAACGATCCGTCTCCTCAGTTAGCTTTGCAGTAACACCCATTAGTTGTTTGCCCAGGGACAGGTATGAGGTTCACCCCCTGTGCTGCTGAACACCAGCAGCCAGAAAACAAACACCGCACTGATGAGTCTAGCAGTGCCAGGCTCTCATCTGCTCACACAAGATGATGAAGGGGGTAAGAGGGCTGGGATGTGAAGAAATCCCGTCTTTTCCCAACTTGGGTTTTGTTCAGCCAGGTGAGGGATAGGCAGCCAGGAGCAAGGTATCTGCAGTAGGCCTCATAGACACAGGTTTCTTCTGCAGCAAACTCGGGGCAGAGGCTTTTTCCACTTGGAACAAAGCTGGGCTTAGGTACACAGTGCCCACTCTCCTCTGCAGCCACCTGACCACTCTGGGCCTCTTGTCAGGCCTCTACCTCGTCCTCCACGGTCCGTGGTCCCTGGGGGCCAGGCTTCCCCCAGTGCCTCTGACAGAAGTAGCACTGAGCCAGACCTACAGTGAATCTTGGGTATAGTTATATTTTTGTTGCAGCTGTGGATGAATAAGGGCCATCATCCTGATTCTTTCTCAAAATCTGAGGAATACAGTATCACAGTTGGCTGCTTTTGGATCTCAATCTACTTTTGCTACCTGTTTTATTATGAGTAAAGCTTGCATGCCAGGTTTGCTGCAACCTCTCTGGAGACGTCCCAGTTGAAATCTCAAGTGCCCTGGTCAGGGACCTGTGTTTGACTTTTTGATTCTTGTTTCTCAGGTCACATCAGAAGATGTGAATTCAAGTATCAAGACCTTTTTTTGTCCCAACGAGACCTACAATGACATGGCCACCCTCTTCTTCAATCCCCAGGAGTCTGCCATCCTTCAGCTTTTCCACCAGGATAGTGAGTCTCAGGGGCTGGGCTTTGGGGCAGGTACAAATGATTATTCACCCGCCCCTTCCGTTTACCCTCAGACACAGCTTGGCTTACCCCTAATTTTGAGCAAGAACAGGGCTTTTTGTTGGTGACATCACCCCAGACAAAGATAGGCTTTCTGCCTCCAGCACTGGAGGTGAACCGGACAGGATGCAGTAGGACCTGGTGGGAGCTGGCTGGTCTGGGAGGCCTTGGTAAGCATCTTGGTGGACTCAGGTCAGTCTGCTCTTGCTTCGCAGGTACATTTAGCCCCGTCACTTTGGCCTTGTTCTTCGTCCTCTATTTCTCACTTGCGTGTTGGACTTACGGCATTTCTGTTCCAAGTGGCCTTTTCGTGCCTTCTCTGCTGTGTGGAGCTGCTTTTGGACGTTTAGTTGCCAATGTCCTCAAAAGGTACTCTGTGCATGTGTGTGTGTGTGTGTGCGCGTGCGCACGTATGCACATGTGTAGGAATCATAGCTTCCCACATGGCTTCCCCGGAGGCTCAACAGTAAAGAATCCACCTGCAGTGCAGGAGACCTGGGTTTGATCCCTGGGTCGGGAAGATTCCCTGGAGAAGGAAATGGCAACCCACTCCAGTATTCTCGCCTGGGAAATCCTGTGGACAGAGGCACCTGGCGGGCCATAGTCTGTAGGATCTCAATAGTCCGACATGTCTTAGCGACTGAACTACCCTCACCCCACCACACACTGTGTGATTCTGAGCCATGTTCTCGGTCTGTTTCTTCACCAGCTACATTGGATTGGGCCATATCTACTCCGGGACCTTTGCCTTGATTGGTGCTGCGGCTTTCTTGGGTGGGGTCGTCCGCATGACCATCAGTCTCACGGTCATCTTGATTGAGTCTACCAACGAGATCACTTATGGTCTTCCCATTATGATCACCCTGATGGTGAGTGCGCCCCTTCTAGGCCTCGTTCAGGTTCAGGGCCCAGTTCCCCCAACAGCAGCCTATTTTTAAGCCTTTCCTTTGTATTTCAGGTGGCCAAATGGACAGGGGACTTTTTCAATAAAGGCATTTATGACATCCATGTGGGCCTGCGCGGCGTGCCGCTGCTAGAATGGGAGACAGAGGTGGAAATGGACAAGTAAGGCCAGGATTTCTCTTTGTGTCCTAGTTCCAGAATTTATAGAGTCTAGGGCCCAGGAACTTTTGTATCAGGGGGTAGTAGTACAGATTCTTGGGTTGGAAGAAGGTAAGTAACAGTGGCAAGCACGTTTGTCCCCAAGTGTTTGCTGGAGAGTGGAGTGGCCCCGTGGGCTGGAGGCTGGGGTGGGCAGGGTCGCTTCATGGACTGTTCAGCCACTGTGGCATTCTAGTGAAACAGGAAGTGTTACGATTGAATGTTTAAGCGTCCGATCCTTGTGAGTGACAGCAAGCTGCCTCATGTGTGCCCAGTGAAGAGTTGTCTATCAGCGGTGACTCCTCTGGGCATAAACACCAGCTTATCCATCAGGCCTCTCATGTCTGGAATCACGTGAGGTGCTTAAAGTCTGTCCCGTAGGAGTCAGCCAGCTTCCAGAAAGGACCAGCCAGTCAGTATTTCCAACGTTGCAGGCTATGTGGTCTCTATCACAGTTATCCAGTTCTACCATTTTAGTGCAGAAGCACCCGTGGACAACATGTAAATGAGCAAGCATGACCAGATTGGACCTGTGGGTGATAGTTGCCATCCCTGGTCTAAAGGGACACCCAAAGATTTTCATTTTAATTCCCATGTCATTAGCAGTTCAATGGTGATACATGACATGTGCCATGGGGTGCTGAGGAGGGATGGCCAAAACCCTGGGCAAGCGGATGGGGTTCATGGTGAGGGGGCGTTTGTATAGAGATGAGGGTCTTGGCCCACCCATCTGACAAGGCAGGGAAGAGCATATTCCAGGCACAGGGAACAGTGCATATGAAGGGGATGGGAGTACCAAGAAACACGTGTGTTCAAGGATCGGCTGGAGGTGGTTCAGAAGAGGGACCCTGGTGGTCCAGGCAGTACGGAGAGGGAGCATGGCTATGTCACGGCTGCTCCCAGTGCCACGGGCTCCGTCGTGAGGCTGGACCACTTCTCTCCCTCCCGCAGACTGCGAGCCAGCGACATCATGGAGCCCAATCTGACCTACGTCTACCCGCACACCCGCATCCAGTCCCTGGTCAGCATCCTACGCACCACCGTCCACCATGCCTTCCCGGTGGTCACAGAGAACCGGGGCAACGAGAGGGAGTTCATGAAGGGCAACCAGCTCATCAGTAACAACATCAAATTCAAGGTAAAGAAAGTGATCCTGGAGGAGGGGTGGACCATGGACAAGTGGTTCCCTGACACACACACTGACCCCATGCTTGTCGTACCCTGTATACAGGGTGGCCCTGGTTGGCTCTTGAGAAAGTCAGCATTCTTGTCATCATACGCGACAGTGAGTAAGGACTGGACAGGGAGTAAGGACTTCGTTAGGCCATCAGGATGTGTGTGCATTCTCACTCCAGCAAGCCTGTGGATAAGTGGTGGTTTTAATCAGCCTACCAGGCTCCTCAGTCCATGGGATTTTCCAGGCAAGAATACTGGAGTGGGGAGCCGTTCCCTTCTTCAGGGGATCTTCCTGATGGAGGGATCGAACCCGTCTCTCCCACAATGCAGCCAGATTGTTTACCATATGAGCCACCAGGGAAGCCTGGTTTTAATCAGCAGTGGTTAGCATTCAGTGCAGGTTGTCCCAGAGAGGGTTCTGAATTGCCAACAGTGGGCTTTGACCTACTTAAGAAAGACGTTCGTAGGAAGCTGTGGGACAGACAGGGAAGCTGAGGAACCAGGCGTGGTGCACCCTGGATGAGCAGGTGGCTGGCGGCTCCTCTGTGGGTACCAGGAGGCATCAGCATTGAGGGAGGGTCCCACTGCCTCACTTGGGCCACGTGCCCACCCTTGGCTTTGGAGGTTGGGGGCACATCAGTTGACAGGCCTGCAGAGATATGACGTGGGAGCACTGCCTTGCTGTCCCCACATCAAAGGAGTCGGGCCGTGGAGCCGGCAGAAACCTTGGGCTCCAGGAGGCTCCTTGAATCACAAGTCTCTGAGCCGCCATGCAGGTTTCTTGCCGTTCTGGTGTGGGCCTGTGCCTTTTGACCCTCAGGGTCACCCACCTCCTCCCCTGAGTGGATGCTAGCCCGCCCTTGAGCAGCAGTCTGTCATCACTGCCCCTTCCCATCCTCAGAAGTCCAGCATCCTCACCCGCGCCGGCGAGCAGCGCCGGCGAAGCCAGTCCATGAAGTCCTACCCATCCAGTGAGCTGCGCAACATGTGCGATGAGCATGTGACCTCTGAGGAGCCAGGCGAGAAGGAGGATCTCCTGCAGCAGATGCTGGAGCGGAGGTGAGGGGGCCCCTCGCCCGGGGCCATCCCTGGGAGTGCGGGCGGGGCTTGGGGCTGTGGACGGGACACGGTCCTGCTGAGGGTGTCCTAGGCAGCGTCTGGTTTTTGTATAACAGATACACCCCCTACCCCAACCTATACCCTGACCAGTCCCCGAGCGAAGACTGGACCATGGAGGAACGCTTCCGCCCGCTGACCTTCCACGGCCTGATCCTGCGCTCGCAGCTCGTCACCCTGCTCGTCCGAGGAGTCTGTTACTCTGAAAGCCAGTCGGTGAGTCTCCCTTCTTGTCCACACCAGGCCTCTGGAAAGCATGAGGGTGCTTGGAACCCAGTCCCCACACCTGCTGTTGAGCAGTGCGTGCAATCCCCGCTGCCCTATGCTGAGCAGGGCTCAGAGTCCCTCCAGGGCCTTGCCCCTTAGTCTCTGCATCTGTTGTTAAGTGTCCTTCTAGCCAGTAGCCTTTTAATATAATTTCTACACTTCAATTTCTGCCATGTATGCACTTTGTTACACGTGTTATCCAAAGAAATGCCTTTGTTCTTGTTCATTTCCCTGTAGTCTTTTCTTTGCTTTGGTTTATGTGTGTTCAAAGTGGTCCATATAGTGACCTGCAACACACTTCACCCCTTCAGATGGAGCCTGAAAAACTCACACAGAGACCTAGTTCCCAAACTAATTTTCCTTTGGGTCTTGCCCGTGGGCAGCCAGCCTGAGGTCACCCATGGTCTGACTAGCCTGCAGAAGAGCAACTCACGTGGGCAGGACAGGAAGGGCCACGGATGGAGTAGCTCAGGCTTGGGGGTATGGCATGTGGGAGGCCCAACCTCACTGGAATGGCCCAAGGGACGAGAGTTGGAGGAATGAAGCAGGCCAGACTATACAGGGCCTCGCCTGCAGACAGAAGCCACCAGTGCTGGCCTGAGGAAGCCCTGGGGGTCAGCGGTGGACAGCAAAGACCGTGGGCCAAGGGGAGGGAAGGGGAAGAAGATTGGGGAGGAGTGGTGACTGGCCTGAGAGCTGATGGTCTCGGTGCCCTGTGACGGTCAGCGGCCTTGAGAGCTGAGGGAAAGTCCAGAAGACTCAGGATGCAGGAATAGTGGTAAAGCTCCCTTGTGACTTTACTGGGCTGACTTTCCTGGGGCTGCTGTTTGCAGTCGCTGCAAACTGGGCAAAATCCCACAGGCGGGCCCCTCAGATGCTTCCAGCAACAGCAGTGTGTCCTTGCTTGGTTTTGAAGGCCCTGGGACAGAACGCCCGGTCGGCCGGGCTGTGCTTCCTCTGAAGGCTCCAGGAGAGGATTCTTGCCTTCCTCATTTGTGGTGGGTGCCCTCGGCCTGCCCTGGCTGGAGGGCCATCAATTGTGTCTGCCTCTTTGTTACCCGGCCCTCCCTCTGTGCCCTCGCCTCTTTTAGCAGGACACCAGTCCCTGGGTTTGGGGCCCACCCTCCTCCACGTGACCTCATTTTACCTTGACTACATCTGTAAAAGCCTCTTTTCCAAGAAGGCTACATTCACAGATTCTAGGCATTAGAATGCAGACGAATCTTTTAGGGGACTCAAGTCGCTACAGCTACAGCTACTATTAGCACTTTTCTCACTGAAACTCTAGAATAGCTCACATCTGTTCTACAGATGAAAGGGACGTTCAGAGAAGTTAGGAGACCCGCCCAGGGGACACAGCTAGGGAATTGGCCGAGAAATGGCTTTGGAGCAGGAGGTCTCACTCCAGAGCACCTGTCCTGGCCCTGCACTGCCCGCCTGGCTCTCAGACATTGAGGGAGGGTCCCCTAAACGTGGCTCCACCAGCGGCCACATCCAGTGCAAAGGACAGTGTCTGGGTTGGGATTGCAGAGTGCCAGCCAGCCACGCCTCTCCTACGCCGAGATGGCTGAGGATTACCCGAGGTACCCCGACATCCACGACCTGGACCTGACCCTGCTGAACCCGCGCATGATTGTGGTGAGCAGGGCTTCCCTGGGGGCCGGGGCTGGGTGAGGAGGCTGAGGGCCCATCCCGCACGGCCTGCTCCTCGTCTGCGTGGCTAGAGTCACATCTTGGGCAGGCAGGACTGGCTGTGGGTCACCATGTTGTCTCCTCTGCAGGACGTCACCCCATACATGAACCCCGCACCCTTCACTGTTTCGCCCAACACCCACGTCTCCCAAGTGTTCAACCTGTTCAGGACGATGGGCCTGCGGCATCTGCCAGTGGTAAATGCGGTGGGCGAGGTGAGTCAGAACCTGTGAGGCTGTGTCTCCTGGAGGGGAGCCTCTAAGCTCAGCGCTATAGGAGGAGCAGCAGAACCCCACAGGGGTGCCCCTCAAACTCAACCTGCTCTGCGCTCCCCCAGCAAAAGTGAGGGGCGGAGGGGTGGGCGGGAGAGAAGCAGCTTCCGAAACCTTCCCCTTTGGCCTCCTGGGTGTTTCCTACATGTGGTCTCCTGTGTGGCTGGCAGGTGGAGCCAGTGTCACACTGGTCTTCCTTTCTGTGGAACAGGAAAGCTTAGGCCTGGAGCTTCCCTGGGGCCTCAGTGGTAAAGGATCCATCGGCCAGTGCAGGCAACGCGAGTTCAATCCCTGAGTGGTACAGATCCCCTGGAGAAGGAAATGGCATCCCACTCCAGTATTCTTGCCTGGAGAATTCCATGGACAGAGGAGCCTGGCAGGCTACAGCCCATGGACTCACAAAAGAGTGGGACACAGCTTAGCAACTAAACAACAAACCTCTCTATATCCTAAAATCTTTCTCTTCTCGTTGGACTTGGTGGTGCCTTCTTATGGGAAGGGGGTCAGTTCCCTACCTGTTACGGGAATTTATAACACTAAATGAGAGAATTTCAGGCAAACTACTCAAGAGAGTGTTAAAAGATAAACTACCTACCTAATTATTATTACAGATTTTTCCATTTTTTTCTTCTTAGAACTTCATTTTTTTTCTTACTACAGCAGTATTTGATTGTAGAAAAGTGTGAAACTATAAAAAAAAAAAAATCTCTATAGAGGCAGCCATGTTAATTTTTTAAAGTATCTCTTGTTTTTTCTTCTGCATCTAGGAGTAAGAGACTTTGTATGTCAAGTTTCAGTGAAAACGTTACCAGTGCCTGTACTGTTTCATATCTTAATTTTTCAATGAATCTATGGGAAATGACTTTCCATGGCAAAAAGTATTCCTTTAGGACATTTTAATGGCTCAAGAGCATTCTGTTGTACAGTTGCCTGGTCACTTACTCAGTTCTCTGTGGTGGGATATTTAGTTAAATTTCACTGTGAAAGTGAAAATGTGAGTGTGTTATTCACTCAGTCGTGTCCAGCTCTTTGTGACCCCATGGACTGTAGCCTGCCAGGCTCCTCTGTCCATGGGATTTCCCAGGCAAGAATACGGGAGTGGATTGCCATTTCCTTCTCCAGGGGATCTTCCCAACCCGGGGCTCACACGCAGGTCTCCTGCCCCGTGTCTCCAGCATTGCAGGCAGATTTTTTTTTTTACAGTCACTGTAATGGTCACCTTTCTGAGGCTTTCAGTCAGTGCCCCCTAGCTGCCTTGCAGGAAATGACGCTTCTCCAAAATGAGGGCTACCCAGCAGAACCCCGATAGCATACATACCCTTACATGTGTTTAGTGGCTGGAGGTGGAATCGTGTTCCTTGGAACACAGCTGTGCTGACAGTTTTGGGACACCCACCCCAGTGAGACATGAGTCACTGCAGTGACTGTGGAACCCCCTGGTTTTCTGGACTCTCCTGCTCTGCTGAGCTGCTTTTGCTGGTTTAGGGAGGAGGGTGGGTTCCCTACACAAAGCAGTTCTCTGGATACCAGCTGGGTGTCCTCAACTCAGTTCAGTCCTGACACTGTCTACCTGAGGATGGTGTCATGTCCCTTGGGTTAAGGGCTCAGCCCCAAAGACGGTTCACCGTACCCCTCCCCCACCTCGGTTCTCAATCGAAAGTCTAGGTTGTCACCTGTGCTCCTGACTGACTGGCTATAAATAGAAGGTTCCCATGACCCCCTGCTCACAGAATTCAGAGCAACAGTTACTCATATTCTTTCATTAATGTCTTTCTTCATTCAGTCATTTGTTTACTCATTTGTTCATTATTTATTGACTTATCGGCTGTGCTGGGTCTGTTGCTGCACAGGCTTTTCTCTGTTTGTGGTGAGCGGGGGGCTACTCTCTAGTTGTGGTGCGTGGGCTTCTCATTACAGTGGCTTCTCTTGTGCAGAATACAGGCTCTAGGCAGGTGGGATTCAGTGGTTGCAGCTTCTGGGCTCTAAAGCACATGTTCAGTGGTAGTGGTCACAGCCTTAGCTGATCCATGACCTGTGGGATCTTCCCAGACCAGGGGTTGAACCCATGTCTCCTGCACTGCCAGGCAGATTCTTTACCACGGAGCCACCAGGGAAGCACCCCCTCGTATTCTTTTATAATAGATTGTAGTCCATAACCTGGAATGGGCAGATGGAAGAGATACACAGGGCAGGGGATGGGGGAAGGGGAGGCTGAGCTCTGCCTCCTCTCTGGCAGGCTGGGCACCCTGCTATCACCTCACGGGTTCACCAGCCTGGACGCTCTCCAAACCCTGTGGTTCAGGTTTAATAGAAGCTTCATGTCACAGGTGTGGTTGATTACATCTGTGGCCATTGGCGATGGATTCAGCATTTCCCACCGCCCCCCACCCCCACCCCACCGGGTAGGTAGGGCTGACAGCTCCAATCCCTTAGTCATACACTTAGTTCCCTGGGAAACCAGCCTCCATCCTTAAAGGCTTCCCAGAAGTGACGACATTAGCATAAACTCAGCTGTGGTTGAAAGGGGCTTGTTATGAATAACAAGACACCCTTATTATTCACCACTTAGGAAGTGCTGAGAGTTTTAAGAGCTGTGTGCCAGAAACTAGGCTGATGACCAAATATATTTTTCTTACTATAAATCCAATATCACAGTGACTCAGGTAGTTCTGAATGGTGAAGCCGGCTGGGTGTGGTGGCTGTGAAGCTACAGATGGTGAGCTCTGCTTAAGAAGACATTAGTGTCCAGATTCCAGCTGGCCCAGCTCAAATCTCTGCGACTGAATTTGTCCCATTGGCTTCCAGCTTGCGATCCCGAGCTTTCTCTGTATCTCGTTTCCATCTAGAAATGAGGTGCCCTTCGAAACAAGCGTCCTGATCGTGTTGTCGGGTCTGCCCTGGTCCTTCCGAGACCTGATTCTGGCCCTGCCGCCTGAGACAGGCCGGGCAAGCTCTGTTCACTCAGTCAGTCAGTTGTCTTCCCAGTGGGTTTCACTCTGCAGGTGACTTGGGTCTTTTCTTCCTGGTCCTAGATCGTGGGGGTCATCACACGACACAACCTGACGCACGAGTTTCTGCAGGCCCGGCTGCGGCAGCACTACCAGACCCTCTGACAGCGGGCTCAGGCTCAGCCTCACAGCCGCGTGCCGGCTGCCCTCTCCGGAAGCCGCCTTGGAGGGCAGCAGCTCGGGCTCCGCCACCACAGCTGGCCAGACTGTTCCCGGGCACGGAAGATCCCCAGTCACCCACTCGCTTGGAAAGCCTACAGTCATCGAACACTTTGCCGTCAGAGATCCTGGGGGTGGTATGGGACCATCAGAGCCTGGATTTGTCTCACTGCTCAGCAAGTATCTTCCCGTTTTCTGCTTCCTGCGTTCCTCCATCCAGTGCCGACCTAGGCCCCAGCCCCTGTCCCTGCTAGCACCAGGACCAGAGGAGAGTCAGGCCTTGCCCGCTGGAGGGTGACCCTCAGAGCAGGTGTCCCGCCTCCTCTTTGCCACTTTCCTAGGGAAGCCAGCTGTTGCCTTAAAGCATCATGGGAAGGGCTTTGGCCAAGGCAAACACGGGTTGGGGGAGATATGCCAGTTGCGGAACTCAGTGAATGAGGAATTGGGCCCTGAGAAAACCACCCATGTTTCAGAGAGCACCCCCCCCCCCAACTCATTGAGACTCAAGTTGACACCTTCACTAGTTCATTTTAAGGGAAGTTCTTCTGGGTGTGAGGTGGGGCCCCTGTGGTGTGAACCTCCTTGGAACCACCAGCTCCAGAAGCACAAAGCGTTTAAATCCTGCTCGTGGTCCCTGAACTTTATGATAAAGCTGATGACAGGGTCAGATTTCCACCTGTCCCAGCTTTGAGCATTTCGGCTTTCTCTCTAATTTCCTGATTACCCATGGTCTCCTTGTGCTGTGTTTTCACCTCGGTCCTCCTCCTCTCCATCAGATTACTAAACTTCCTCAAGTTCTACCTGCCTTTTCGTGGTGAAGCAGCCACAGCCCAGAGGACCTTGCATCACCCCTAAAAGCAGGGCTCCCTTAGATAAAACTGCTTCACTTGACCCTGGGGAACAGTGCCATTATTCATAAGACGGGAGGGAGTGAATCCTGAACCAGGAATGTGGGCGGGTCCGTGATGTGGCTGAGAAAGCCCGAGTGTGACCGCACAGCAGGTGTTCATTCGAGGAAGAGGGTGTCTGCCCTTCATAAGCATCTCACACTCGCCTGCTGCCAGCCGTCCCCACCCTCCTGAGGGGCTCAGCAGCGGCAACCTCAGGAAGGGTTAATGGGTAGTGGGAGGTGCTTCCTGCCAGCTCACACCCCAAGGTTTTAGCGTCAGACATAGGAAGCCTCCCTCTCTGTTTCTGTGACTCAGTTTCCCTCTCGGCTGTTTGGTCATCTCTGAACAGGCACCCAGAATGAGCATCTGTGTGTCAGGCATTTGCACTTACTTTCCTCTTTGTTCTCTCTACATTCAGCAGCATGTTTTTTTCTTTTTTAAATTGGAAGACAATTGCTTTATAATGTTGTATTGGTCTCTGCTGTATTAACAGCTTGGATCAGTCATAATTATATACATATACACACAGCCCCCTCTCTGGAGCCTCCCTCCCTCCCATCCCTTTAGACAGCCCCACAGCAAATGTGCTTGAAGACTCAAGGTGGCATCTGTTTGCATTTAGTTAGTTCCCGTTTTTTTTTTTTCTTTAATCATGGAAGTTGCCAGAGGGCATTAGTGCCAGGCCACAGCAAGGCTTTTCTCTCCCCTGAGCCTCCCAGCTTTGTTGCCAAGACTGCTGTTCAGCCTGGGGATGAGTACCCACCCTGCTTTGCCAGCTCTGGTCTTGTGCTCCACGCACTCTAGGGAACAACACCCGCACCCAAGGGCTGTTTCCACATCGTCCCCAGTGACTAGGGCCCCTCTGTTCTTCCCTTTTTCTCATCTCTTTGATCAACATGACTTTGATATATAAATTTTTTGACTCCCTTGGGTGCACTTGACTTATGAAACACAGATGAACATTCCAGTAAGTAATTGAGGAACTCACCAGGAACAAAAGAGCAAGCCCTCCTAAGTGTGATGGTGTTCAGCCAGCTGCCACTGTTCTCAGGCAGCATCCAGAACTGGAACCTGCTCCCCTCTTGCTGCCTTTCTCCCCTTCCTGAAATTGGCAGGACTGAGGTCCTCCCACCTTCAGGGGGCGGGGTCATACAGCTGTCTGGGAGGCTGCCCTGGGTGAGTGTTGCTGGAATTTATCCTTCCCGCACACCATGTTGTGTTTAAGTCACCTGATATTTTGTTCCCATCGGTGCAGCCCAGAGATAGACGGCAGAATGCAGACACCTCCCTCCCCCTGAACAGATGCATCAGACCCAAACCCAGCCCCTCTGGAATGGCACGTCATTGTCCTCTCCTGGCGTCTGCCCTTTCCAGACAAGCCCAAAGACTAGCACAGCTCCACTTGTAACACAATTAACTGTCAGCCTCATTCCTTTGATTTCTGTTAGTTAGAAACCTGCATTTCAACATCTTGCCTGTTTGCAGCACGGTCACCTCCCAGGGATGTGGCCTCAATAGATTCTCAGGGGCCAATCTTGGGATTGGCTAGAGGTGGTGTCATGTTCCCCAGCTGAGGTGTCAGGGGAGGGAGCAAGTCCCACCCCACTGTGGGACCTTTGTGCTCTGAGAAATAACTGCTCATGACCACAGAGGATGAGATGTTTAGATAGCATCACCAACTCAGTGGACATGCATCTGAGCAAACTCTGGGAGATAGTGAAGGACAGGGAAGCCTGGTGTGCTGCAGTCCATGGCGGTGTAAAGAGTCAGACACGACTCAGCAACTGAGCGATAAAAACAGCTACGTTTCATTAACAGTTCCTGGCTGGGATGGACACTTGCTTGCTTGACCCAGCTGACCATATGACATTTCTCATGCAAAGTCACGCACTGACATGGCCCTCGGGGATGAAAAAGCCTGCAGGAAGGCCAGCAGCACCCTGGCGGCCCCACAGCAGTGATGTGCAGTATTACGCCACAGCTTGTGGACCTTGATCATCTCGTCAGTAGCAGCTTCCTTCTTCTCTTTGCACTGTTTATACAGTAACGTTAGCTAATTCTATGGTGTATATAAATTGTATTTTTTTTTAATTTGTAAAGTTCTATTTTTATTTGAACTCTTGAAACTTGGAGGTTCTCATTGTAACCATAATGTGTCAGAATAAAACGTCTCCATCCATCTCCATCATCCTTTTGTCTCCACAGTGCCCTTTTTTTAGCGTGGTGAGGACTTGTTTTCCTTTCATTCCTCCCCCCTCTCTAACATGTACAGATTGCAAAGGTAGAGAGGGGTGTGTAGCCTCAGGTCTCCTGTAGCTCTCCCAGCAGGACTCTTCATCCTCAGGGGGCCACTTGGCACCTTAATGTAAGAATCACTTAGTCCTAAAGATCTCAGCAAAAACCACAGCAGTAGCCCTGCTCTGTCCCCCCTTCAGATCAACACTGCCGGGCTTGTTCACAGGTCCTTTCCACCTATAATATCGCCTGTCCTCACAGGCACTCCCTCACAGAACAGCTGGTGAATCCATTCAGTTCCTGCCAGTGCTTCATTTAGGATACAGCCCTGCGGGCAGATTCCCCCAGTGTCCAACCAGAAGAAATGGACCCGGTGCTGGGCCTAAGGACTTTCAGACCTTGGTGCCAGCCTCCATCACTGCCACCTCTCAGGGCTTTTGGGTCACATTGTGTTTTGCCGGAAATGTGATTTCTTGGTCTCTGGGTGATCTGCTTTGAGTTGCTGTCCCCCAGTGGCAGAAACACTGGCTGGGCTTTCCTGGTGGCTCAGATAGTAAAGAATCTGCCAGCGGTGCAGGAGACCTGGGTTCAACCCCTGGGTTGGGATGATCGATCCCTGGAGGATGGCATGGCAGCCCACTCCAGTATTCTTGCCTGGAGAATCCCATGAGCAGAGGAGTCTGGCGGGCTACAATCCATGGGGTCGCAAAGTTGGCCAGGACTGAGCGACTAAGCACAGTGGCAGAAGCAGCCTCAGCCTACTCAGGCCCCTCCATGCATCCTCCCTCAGCTGTCACCCCTTCACCCATCCCTGCTTCAACCTGTCCCTCCCGCAATTCATCACCCCTTCCACCCATTCCCCAGTGTCCTCTAGGTTCCAGGGGCGTCTCATGTATTTGGCACGTTCAGTCAATCCCATCCATGAGAACCTGCTGTGTCACTGTGACACCTTGGCAGTGAGCCCAGCTCCCCCCCTCCTCCCCTGCCAGCAGCCCCTGCTCCCCCAGTGCCAGACCTCAGGAGCCAGACGCTTCCTTTCTCTCCACCCTCCTGGTCCTTGTTAGTCCTCTGTTCTTAGTTTTCCACCCTCTGCATTCAAAATCCACGCAAAGAACATCTCTTTTAGAAGCAGTTACCTTAGAGTTCTTTCCCTACCTCCCTGCCTAACCATCAATTCTCTGCTGGCCTCCCCCTCACTCTACATGGAGCATATTACTACTTTACTTCCTCTTCTCTCAGTTTCTGTACAATCTGACCAACTATATGTAGGGTGCCTGCTGTGCCACATGCTGCAGGGCCTGCTGAAGGGGCATTTACCTCCAGGAGCTTGCAGATCAGGGACACAGACCCAGTTGCATACCCAGGCATGTTGTGGTGACTGGTAATAGTTATAAAATGCTGCCAGTGAAGAGCTTGATCTGTCCTGGGCATGTGGTATCCTGGAAGGCTTCAGGGAAGAAGTAGCATTCTTAATGAGCTTAAGAAATGAGTAAAATGTTTGGGAGAGGTGGGGAGCTCTGGATTAAGGGCATCTACGTGGAAGGAACAGCATGAATAAAGGCATGGGGAAGTGAAGGTGTAGGGGTGTTGGAGGAATGTCATAAAATCTGACACGGCGAGTGTGGTGTCAGGGGTAATGGGTGGGAGGTGGCTCAGAGCCCTGCTCCCTGGTGCAGGTAAACCAGGGCAACACCCATTTCAGAAGCAGATACAAAGAAACTACCTCTTCAGCAGCTCCCACCTCAGTAAAACATGCAAGTCCAAACACCTTGAACATGAATTTGGGAAAACCAGTGGCTAATTTTTAAATTTGGTGCCCCAAAGATGCATGAAGTTGAAGTATGTCAGCACAGCAAACATTCCTTTCTTCATTTTGCTCAGCTTTTAAGCCCAAATATTCTGCCTATTCTTCAAAGAACTGCTGAAGAAGAACGAAAGTGCAATTCACTCAGCTGCCACACTTAACTCTCAAAAGGTGTCAGAGAAGAGTTAGTGTCCTGATTTCATATATGCCCCTCTAAAAAAAGGATAACTGTAACCAAATAATACTGTGTGTACAAAAGTGTCATACTGAGGACAGTCTACCTTAGATGTGACCAGGAAAAAAACCCAAATGTTTATAAGTTTTCTTTTCAATACCTAAGTGCTCTGAATGTGAGCAAGTCTGAGTAAAGATAAAGGCCCTTTTGGTCTCCTAGGGCTTTTTCAGAATCAGTGGTGAGGCTGCAGTGTGAGAGCAAGTAGAGAGCTGCAGTTTGAGCCCCTACCCGCCAAACACACACACACTTGGAGGGAGAAATGAAAGGAAGCTGAAGCCCAAAGCCACACACCACCAAGGATGAACATGATGTGAACTACGGATGTTGGATGATTATGATGTGTCAGTGTAGGTTCATCGATGATAACAAGTGTCGCTCTCTGGTGGGGATGTTGGTTATGGAAGAGGATGTGAACGGGGGGTGGGCAGGGGTACGTACGGAGACTCGGTAGCCCTGCTCCCTGGTACAGGTAAACCAGGGCAACACCCATTTCAGAAGCAGATACAAAGAAACTACCTCTTCAGTGGCTCAATTTTGCTGTGAACCTAAAACTGCTCCCCCAAACAAGTTAATTCCTTTAAAAAAAGAATGAAAAAGGAACTGAGAATTCTTCTCTCCAACAAAAGGTAAAATGACAAGGAGTATCAGGCTGAACTCCCTTCCGGAAATGAAAGAAATCACACCAACCCGAGCCTACTGCTTCTGTCCATGGTGCTGAAGTTTATTCATTTTCAAACTGATGTTGGTAACAGGTGATTAAAACTTAACACATGGGTGGGAGAGGTGGAGAAGCCACAGTTAAATCACTTTGTCTACATGTAGCATAAAATGTGAGAAATGTTGACAAGAAGCTGATGCTTGAATAGAATGCTCGTCACAGCTCAACTTGATGGCAACCAGATGCGACAAAGTTGAGTGAGAGACCCCAGGGGATTCTCTTGAAGACTGCCCGGGGCCTGGCCTGCCTTTTCCTCCCTGGCCATTATCTTCGATACTACAAGAGAGCAGAGACATGTTTGGTTTGGTGACCTGACTCCACTGGAAAAGCCAGCTTCATCAGACTGTGCTCCCTTCCCACCAGCCTCCACTCCAGCCTGATGACCCTCTGACTTCTATAAACTGGTAAACAAATTGCCCATTAGGAACTAGTAAAGTCAGTCCTGCTCAATTTCAATCCTTTGGGATCTGATGATTCTGCAAAGGACACAAACTACCAATCAGCAAAGCACAGGTTATTTGGCCCCATGAACAATTTAAGTCCCCAGTGCTCGTGGCAGTAAAGTCTTTTTTTCTTAGCATTCTCTCAGAAAACTGTAGCTGAGGTTGGTATCATTGTCCTGAGACTCAGAGCACACCCTCCTCCCTGCCAAGTTGGGGCAGAAATTTCAAAGGGGTTGCTTCTATGCTGTCCCTTTCCTACTGAAGGCATTCCCTGGCGATGTTCTTTCACAAGGTTTGAACTTCAATGAAGCCACAATTTCCTTCCTCCCCATCCCATTTCCATTCTCAGGTCCTCTTACCCGGAAGCTGTTGCAGCCCAATCCACTCTGGGCTCCAATCCTGTCCATCCTTCCCCCGAAGCAGCTGGACCTCCGCAGGCTCCGAGGGGCAGTGAGCAGTGCCCTCAGCTTGCTCTTCAGGAGGGCAGATCTATCGGAGGATTCCCAGGGGCCCCGCCCGAGGACGCCCCCCTCTCTCTGGGCTGGGTTGACCTCCCCCATCCAGGGAGGCATCTCTGAAAGGGGGCTGAGAGGGGCCCCAGCTTCTTCATTCTGCTCACTTAGTACTTGTGAGGGCACAGCCTCATCTTCTAAAGGCATCTTGTCCTCCAAACGGTCCAGCAAATTCTTTACAAAAGGAAAACAGGGAAAGGGAGAGGTCTCGCTGCCTGGCACAATGTCACAACCCCCTCACCCCAGACCATGCCGCTTCCCTGGCCCTACCTTGAAATCCATCAGGTCTGCATTGGACACAGAGCCATACACGGGATTTGCTCCTGTTTGCCCTGGGAGCTGAAATGCCAGAAAGAGGAGGAAGCTCACGGTGATGGCGGAGGAGCCCATGCTGGCGTCGGTCAAGGAATGGTCGGTCTGGTGCTTGCTGCCTCCTCCCTGTCCTCTTTGGCCTTTTGCTGTTGGCCTTTGTCCGTCTCTGTCTCCCAGCTGCCCTGAGCCTCCTCTTTTTATAGCCCCCTGGCTCTCTGGGAGCTCGTCCGGGAGAGGGACGGAACCCTCCCCATTCTGTCACTTGCAGTGATAAAGCAGCTGAGTGAGGAAGCAGCAGAAGATGCCCTTTTAAAGTTATCAGTCCAGCCTGCTTGTCACAGCCCCTCTGCCTTGAGCAGCCCCGACAACCCCCAGGACCCTCAGCTGCAGGAGCCACATTCTTGTTGATTTGCCTCAAGAGGTTCCCACTTCAAAGGTGTGAGAAGAGCAAAAAAGAGTCCTTGGTTATCTCACAACGATGCCTCCGGCTTCTTTCTCCTCGGCAACGGGACTCGTGCGGGGAAGCAGAGGGTGACGGTTGGCGGGCGCCCAGCTCCCCTGTTGGTTTGCCGCTCAGCTGTCAGGGCTCCAAATAAGGGCGGGAGGGGAGGATGTGGCAGGCAGCCGGCTGCTCGGCTCAGGACAAATTAGTCCAGATGCTGGCGCTGGCCTCACACCTGACTCATCAGCAGTGGCGAGAGCAGACCTCTCCCTCCGCAGGGCTTCCCCCACCCCTGACTGTCCCTCTCAGTGTCCAGGTGAAGAGAAAGTAGTTTTCTAGAGTCCTAAGTCAGCCGGAACCAAATGGGACCAATGTCCCAAGAACTCCACTCCCCAAAAGAAACACAAGACAAGTTTTGGGAACACGATCATTCCTGTGCAGAGCCTGCCCTCCTTCACTGCATGGTTCCCTCAAAGTTGTGGGGGGAACTTGACTCTAGAAGGATGCTGATATTTTCATTTATGGAAGCTTGCTGCTTCTAGAAACTCACACTCGGATGTGAAGTTTGTAACACCTCGCACCTTCCTAGGAACACTCCCAAGGTGAGGTTGGCTGATGGAGGCAGCTGTGACCCATGCAGTTTCCTTTCAGGTCTTTCATGTCCTTCTCTAAGGCCCAGCAAGCAATGAGCCATCAAGGTCTCTGTTTTCCTGGCCCCCCAAAGAGAAACACCAGGCAGTGAGCCTCTCTATCTGCAATGAATGGCCTCTTTTGGTTGTTGTTGTTGTTCATTTGTTCAGTTGCTAAGTTGTGTCCAACTCTGTGACCCCATGGACTGCAGCATGCCAGGTTTTCCTGTTTTCCACCATTTCCTGGAGTTTGCTCAAACTCTTGTCCATTGAGCCATCTTACCCATCTCTTCAGCGGCTGCCCCCTTCTCCTTTTGCCCTCAATCTTTCCCAGCATCAGGGCCTTTTCCAATGAGTCAGCTCTTCCCATCAGGTGGTTGAAGTATTAGAGCTTCAGTTTCAGCATCAGTCCTTCCAATGAATATTAAAGGTTGACTTCCTTTAGAATTCACTGGTTTGATCTTTGCAGTCCAAGGGACTCTCAAGAGTCTTCTCCAGCACCACAATTGGAAAACATCCATTCTTTGGTGCTCAGCCTTCTTTCTGGTCCAACTCTCACATCCATACATAACCACTGGAGAAAATGTACAGCACTGGCCTCCATTTACTAAGTGCCAGACCCAACGCTATACACTCTTCAATGCAATTTATCCAGCGGGGGAACACTACACTGAAGGGATGAGAACCCTCCATTGCAGCCCAAAGCAGTTAAATTGCATGCATCTTTGTGGCCTTCTTTTCCTCATCTGTGAGCCTTAAAAGAACTGTTACTGTATAAATGCATTTTGAAGTGTGAACTGACTCATTGGAAAAGACCCTGATGTTGCAAAAGATTGAGTCAGGAGGGGAAGGGGACAACAGAGGATGAGATGGTTGGATGGCATCACTGACTCAAAGGACATGAGTTTGAGCAAGCTCCGGGAGTTGGTGATGGACAGGGAAGTCTGGTGTGCTGTAGTCCATGGGTTCACAAAGAGTCAGACACGACTGAGTGACTGAACTGATCAGAAGTGTGAACTGCCATATAACTGCATGATACTCATAATGGTTATCTTTATTGTTTGGTTGGAATATGCGAGACATGGTGCTGAGAGCTTTATGTGGATTCTTCCATTTTCATCACAAGCCCCAGGAGGTAGGTTTTGTCCCCATTCACAGAGGGACAGAACTGAGCCTGAGAGCATCTGTCACTTGCCCAGTGTTACTCAGCAGGATCAGGACATGAACCCCAGATCTGACGCCAAAGCCTGTAATTTCAGCCCACTTCTCAGATACTGCTGCTTCTTAGCACAAAGTTTCCTTAACAATCCCTTTAGTCTCAGTTCCTGATTAAACACTGCCCTAGTCCCAGTCCTTTAGATTGCCTCTAAGCACCTCCTTGCCGTCCCCCTGTCCTGGGGCTGTAGATTTGCATGCTTGGCAAGTCTGTGAGTATGTGGACTGTCTCGGGAAATCAGCATACCCAAGCCCCATTAATTTTGGACACACACAGCAGCAAGTGGTATCTTGCAGTAAACAGCAGTAGTGAGCTGGAATCCAGACCTTAGTTCCCTGACCAAGAATCCTAACCGTTAGACCAGAGAGGCCAGCAGCTAGGGCCTAAATCCCCAGTCCTTGCCTACTGAGATAAGAAGGAATTCTGATGAGGAGGTAGAAGGTAAAGAGAAAAGTAAAATGTTTATTGGAAAGGCAGAGTGCTTGCAGAAAGACGCATGGGTGAACTCTGTGAGAGCTGTCTCCAGAGTCACACCTTTGGAAAGTTTAAATCATTATAAAGGGCCAGTTTTCTGGGTCTTTGTCTCCCCTCTGGCCAATAGTCTTGTTTTGCCCCTCCTGGCTACTTTGTCTCAAGACCCTCCCCTCCCAACCAAATAGATTTCAACACAAAGACATCTGGGAGGAAAGAAGCAAGACTCATTATGGCCTGGCATCCCCTGACTTTTGACCCCCAGGGAGACTTTCTGCACTTGTGTAGTGTCTCCCTTGCCCCAAGGAGGGGGAATATGTGATTTTTTGACCCTTCACTCAAACAAGGTTTAGCCCTTTTCTGTTCTTGCCATGATTGTTATCTTAAGGTGTGCATAAGAGACGAAGCCTGGCTATTTACCCTGTTTCTATTGTTACTTTCATTTCCGAGGGTAAACAGGAGTGAGAGAGTGCATGCGTGCTCAATCAAGTCCAGAGGGGAAACACTGCACTGAAGGGATGAGAACCCTGCATTGCAGCCCCAAGCAGTCAAATTGCATGCATCTCTGGGGCCTTATTTGTGACCCCATGGCCTGTAGCGCACCAGGCTCCTCTGTCCATGGAATTTTCCAGGCAAGAATATTGGAGTGGGTTGTCATTTCCTTCTCCAGGGGATCTTCCCAACCCGAGGATCAAACCCGTGTCTCCTGCATCTCCTGCATTGTCAGGTGGATTCTTTTCCCACTGAGCCACCTGGAAAGTGCCTAACCTGGAGCCCACCTATGTCCTGTCTCAGGCAATGTAAACAGGATGCTAGTTGTACAGGTCCAGCCTGAAGCCCCCTTTTTCTTGCCCCATGAAATGTAAACAGGAAGCTAGCTTTGAATGCCTAAACTGGAGCCCATCTATCTCCTGCCTTACCGTGACCTATTTACACACCTAACTTGTTTCAATCTACCCTCTAGAACTTCAGGAATTGCAAATGGAATGACAGCTCTGTCCTAGCCAGACCCTCTTCCACCTATGCTTAGTCCTTGGCTGCTCAGATGGAGAGGCTGTTACACAGCAAGAGGACAGGATATCAGGGCAGTACGTGTCCAGAGGACACGAGAGACATCCAGGGTAGCTTTATTCTAAAGGAGAAAGCAAACCTCTTTACTAATTTGGATTGGCCAAACTCAACTTCAAATCCAAAATGAGTGCAATTCTGAGTAGGGAGGCATCTGGGAGGAAAGAAGCAAGACCCATTATGGCCTGGTATCCCTTGACTTTTGACCTTCAAGGAGACTTTCTGCACATATGTATCTCGGGAGGCCAAGAACCACCATATCCTGACGTATCCTAGAATGAGCTCACAGCTTAATTGCTTGGGTAGCAGGGTTATTATTAGCAGAGGATTCAGTGAGCAGCCACCCTGGGGGAACTGATGCTCCTTGAGTGTGCGTCACACAGGCTGTCTCCTGGAGATGTCCTTTGAGATAGGCTTTTGATGCAGGCAAGACTTCCGGAAGGGCACCATGGTGGATGGCCTCTGCTGTGGCTTAGCCTCTGAGGGCTGATGCTGCTCTTGCATCCAGCGCCTCTTCTGAAGTCTGTCAGTGGCTCAAGGAAAAGTGAAAGTCCCATGCAAGTTTCCAGAAGAAGAATTTAGAACTTTTTTCAGTTTACTTTTATTATTAAAACTTTTCCCCTTCCAGAGTGAATCTGGAGTAGGGGCACAGGTGTCATTTTTTGAGTTTCTTCTTTTGTCTCTGTTTTTGTTTGTGTTTTTTTTTTTTTTTTTTTTTTTTTTGCAGAAGGTGGGTGGCAAGAAAAGAATACTTAGTTTCTGCCCTGAGGACTTTGTACAGAACACCACCTCCTGCACTAACAGAGCCCAGGGAAAACAGAGAGTCCCCAATATACTCATTACCCCAGTGCTATGAAAGCCTTTGATTTGAGCCTGAAATGGAAAATGACTTGACGTACACTTTCTCTTTCTTTCCATGCCCCTGATCCACTTCAGGATATGTGTGTGAAAGAGTTAATATTTAATGGGGTGTTTAGAAGCCAGCCTGTGGGAGTGAAAAGCAAAAGACACAGAAGACCAGATCCACCCCCCACCCCCACCTCTTCCACTAGCTGAAAAATCAAAAGCCTTTATTTCCTTATCACTGGAAAGAAGTCGTCTTAGTCATATGATGGAATGAGGGTTGCAAATGGCTAGGAGAATCCAGAATTGGGGCATCTCATCTCTAGCTGAGTTTGGTTTCATGATCCTCCGGGGAGACACTGTGGGCCACTTCAGGGAGCCACGAGTCCCCAGAGATGTTACACCTGTGCAGAACTGGTGTGAAAAACCCATCACATTCCTGGCATGACTCTGTCAGACCTAAAGAGCCTAAAGCAGAAGCCCCGGTTGGGAGAAATCGGTAGGACACTGGTCCGTATTTAGGAATGATTGCTTTAGACTTTGAAAATAATGTTCTGTTTCTTTGGTGCAAACTGGAGGTCACTGAAACTGGAATTTGGGGGCAAGTTGCCCAGGGGAAAAGGCCCAAGGCAAGTGTATTTGCTAAAGCTTTTGGGGCTTCTACTTAAGTGAAATAAGAGTGAGGGGAAAAGGGAAGAATTAGTCAACTATGGCTGCGTGACAAATTACCCACCTCTTAGCAACCTTTTGTTTTTCCAGCTGCAATGGCTCTTTGTTGGTGTGCACGGGCTTTCTCTAGTTGCTTCACTCTAGTGAGTGGGGTCTACTCTCTGGTTATGGTATGCTTGTTTCTCATTGCAGTGGCTTCTCTTGTTGCAGAGTATGGGCTCTAAGGTGTGTGGGCTTCAGTAGTTGCAGTGCGAGGGCTCAGTAGTTGTGGCACCACAGGCTTAGTTCCCCTCAGCATGTGGGATCTTAGTTCCCAGACCAGGGACAGAACCTGTGTCCCCTGCATTGGCAGACGGATTCTTAATCAGTGGACCATCAGGGAAGTCCCTACCTAAGCAACTTTAATCAACACATATCTATTATCTAACAGTTTCTGTGGACCAGGGATCTGGCTCTGCTTAACTGGGTACCAACTTTCTCAGAGCTTGCACTGGCTACAGTTAAGATGTTGGCCAGGGCTATGCTCATTTCAAGGCTTGGCTGGGGACCTGTTTTCAAGGTCACTCATGTGTCTTTTGGCAAACCTTGGGTCCTCACTGACTGTTGCCTGGAGATGTCATTTCCTAATGACATGGACTTCTCCATAGAGATGCAGCTGACTTCTTTTAGGTAGAGAGAAAACCGCCATCTTTTTGTAACCTAATCTTGGAAGTGGTATCCCATCATTTTTGTTGTCCTCTGTTCATTAGAAGTGAGTCACTAAGTCCAGCCCATACTCAGAGGGAGGTGATTACCAAGGGCATGAATACTAGGGGATGAGCATCACTGCAGACCATCTCAGAGGCTGCCCACCACAGGTAAGGAAAGAGAAAGAGCAAATACACAGTGATATGTTACCAAGTTGGTCACAGCTTTGAGAAAACAATTTAGCGGTAGGTTGGTTGGTTATTGGTTGGTCAGTGTGTTGGTTGGTTGTTGGTTGGTTGTTCATGGTGCACATCTCCAGAGAATTTCATGGGACCCAGCATCTTGGAACAGTCTGTGAAGAAAGAAAAGGATGAGGGCACTGCATCGGATCCTTTGGGCTGCTGTTACAAAGTACTACAAACTGGGTATCTTAAAACAACAGGACTGTATTGTCTCACAGTTCTGAAGGCTAGAGTCCAAAATCAAGGAGTCAGCAGGGCCATGTTCCCTCTAAAACCTGTAAGGTAGGATCCTTCCTTGTCTCTTGAAGCTTCTGGTAGCTGCCAGCAGCCTTTGGCATTCCTTGGTTACAGATGCATCTCTCTGATCGTCATCTCTTCCTTCTTGGGTTTCTTTCTTTTTTTCTTGTAAGGACACCAGTCAGACTGAATTGGGCTTTGCTGGTGGCTCAGACTATAAAGAATCTGCCTGCAATGCAGGAGACCCAGGTTCCATCCCTGGATCTGGAAGATCCCCTGGAGAAGGCAATGGCAACCCACCCCAGTATCCTTGTCTGGAGAATTCCTTGGACAGAGGAGAATGGTGGATGACAGTCCATGGGGTCACAAAGAGTCAGACGCAACTGAGTAACTAACACTCACTCACTTATACTGAATCAGGAGCCCACCCTACTCCAGGATGACCTCATCTTAATTTCCTCCACAGTGACCTGATTCACCACCCCCACTCCAGCACACCACCCATGGACATATCTGGGTGTATGCCCTCCAAGGAATACATGCCCTCCTTGGGGGCCTCACAGAGAGGAGGAGTCTCCCTCTGGCTAAGGCATGATGGTTCTGCTCTCCCCCCCGATGCAGGAAGAACCAAGTAGAAAGCCTGGAACAGGGGGGCCAGTTAGGAAGCTGGTGTACCAATATGGGCATGAGTGGTGAGGGAAAGAAGGAGGAATGGACATGGTACCTGCCTGGGTGGTCCAGTCAAAGAAGGGAGTCAAGGAAGATTCCAAGGGCTGAAGTCATCAAGGGTGGGGAGCCCTGGAAGAAGGTTTACTCATTTGGGAGTGTCTTTGTTTGGGTTCTCCTGAGCCTGAGACATGTATTCAAGCAAAGTAGTTTATTTTGGAGACAATCCCAGGAAATATTGGCAGGAGACTGGGGAAGTGACCAGGGAGAGGGGTTTAGTGATCACCATGGGCAGCTGAAACTTAATCCCCATCCCCTGCAGAGAAATCTGGGGACCAGTAAAAGATGCACACTGCCTGTGAACCGAAGGCACTACTTGGTATGGGTTGAGTGCTGCTCCTGGTTCATGTCAATTTCCCAGATTCCTGCCTGCCCCCAGGAAGTGGGCTCTGGCTGCCAGAGAAAGTCCTGGGGCAGGAAAGTGGGATACTTCCAGATGGAAGCAGGGCTGTTGTGCACTGTGAGGGAAACGATTGTGTTTGGCAGTGTCAGAGACACAATACTAGGGGCAAGAGAGTGGGAGCCACTGTCCCAGGGCTGAAATGCTATAGAATGCCCACACAGTTCCATGAGGCCTGGCTCTTCATTCCATGAGAGAGACAGGCCTCTTAGTGGAAATGCACTGATTTCATGAAAAATTCTACAGAGACAAAGATAGACAGCTGAGAACTGCAACATAAACAAGACAAATGGCCAAGTTCATGACTTCGTGCTTAGACCTGGTTCTGTGGAGGTGGGGGGAGATGCATTCTTTTTTGCCACAAATCATTCTCAAGAAGGTCAAAGCTTCCCCAAAAAGGATGGAGAGGGGAGTGTAAAATCAGTGACAAGAGATGAAGAATTCAGGTCCAACTCTGTCCTGACTTCATTCAATAGCTTTAACACTGGAGACCCAGCAGAGCAGGCCCACCCTCTACTGAAGCTCCTTTCAGCAGCAAAGCTGTGGGCTGTGAAGCATGGGTCTGTGTTCACCATGTTTTTCTGGGTAGGTTACAGTGACAAGCATCCATGGAGATATATAATCTAGCAGCTTCTTTGGAGGACAAGGTTGATCATAGGTAAGTCAGGGAGATTAAGGCCATGGCTGTAGCTCCATGGGGATGTGTTTGAAGGGCCAGGGCCACAGGTCAGGGAGGGCTGGTTTTAAAGGGCATCCTTAGACAGTTCATGTGCCATTTCACTGCCCACAAACACCAAACAGGAGGAGCTTGCTGAGATGTCATTCCGCTGGGTACATCAGACCACCAACTCCCCACCCTCCAGAAGTCACATTTGGCTCTTCGGTTTGTTTTACAGTCCTTTTTCCTGGACAGTGGCTTGGGTGAAAAGCCTCAAGTAACAGATGTGTCTGTATCATGCACAGACTCTGTCACCTGAGCCCTATTTATGGAAGAACTGGACTTACCTGGAAGACTTCTGAAGTGCTGGCTAGGTTTGTAAAGTGGGTGTTCTGGGAGGAATCTGTCTTCATCACCTGAGCAGGGGAGAGAAGTTGACAACAGGCACTGGCCCCAGATGTTGAACTGACTGATGCCATTATGAGGGGACCGTCCATCCCACCAGCAAGCCTAATTCACTGGCCTGGGAAGGGATGGATTGGTCAATGATTAGGTGTATGGATGTTGGGCCAGCCTGTGTGGGCTTGAATCCTGGCTCTGCCACTTTACCAACTGAGAGACCCTGAGCAAGATATATTACCTTTTTGTGCCTCAATTTGTAAAATGAACAATAATAAGAGTTCTTCCTGCATAGCTGTTGTGAGGGCTGATATGAGTTCATGGAACTGTGCCTGGACATTATAAGTCCTTTATAAATGTTAATTATGCTAATTACTCATTACCACCCAGGGCCAAAACAATTAGGCAAAGATGACTCACGGGTTTTTTGTTTTGTTTTGAGAATAAATTGGCCCTAAAACCTTATTTTCAAAACTTTAAACTCATTAGATACCTATCACCTCAGATGCAAACTGGGTTAAAATGAGAAATAACACAAAGATCCACTAATTCTGGTTCCCCTTCACTCAAAGAAACATCAGATGAGGACAGCAGGAAAGTCATGAGTGCAGTTAAAGGTCTGGAGCTCAGGGAAAGAGTACAGGCTCCAGATTCACAAGGATCCCTGCTCAAATTCTAGCTCTGGAACTTAGCAGCTGTATGCTTTTATGTAAGATGCTTCCCTTTTTTTGGTCTCAGTTTTCTCGTCCATAAAATGGGGATACTTATAGTCCTGTCCTCCTGCTGAGCTGGTACCATAAAAGGCATTCTTGGCAAAAGAAACTGCATAGGCTGAAAGCAAGAGCAAGTTCCATCACATGACGTGGGATGCCTGGAACCCAAGATGCAGGGGGAGGGGCATCCTGAGAGGAGAGGGAAGTGACCCCCTACCAGGACTCCCAGCTGATTAAGGCAGCACAGTAGGGTTCTGGGGCTTGTCTCTTTTCCTGCCTTAGAATAAAAATCTTTCCTCTCTAGGGCAGAGAGGAAGTAAAAATGTGGGACCCCAAGGGAAGGGCACTCTGAAATGCTGGGCCTCTTTCAGGCACTTCTATGCTTGTGGGCTCAGAAAATGAAAATGCTATTAAACTCAGGGTTTTGAAGTCACCTTTCCAGGATGACATCAGGAATTGAAGGCCTGAACCTGAGGTTGGAGGCAGGAGGGAGAACTCACTCATCAGGAATGCAAATGAGCCAGCATCCCTGTCTCTCTCTCTCTCTCTCTCTGATACACACACACACACACACACACACACACTGCCCTCGATCTCTGAGAGCTTCTGGAAACAACAAATATACGGAGAGTGCCTTCAGTCACAGAATTCTAGGCAGAAGGAAGGCTATTGTCAAGGGGCAAATACCCTGCCACACACCCTCATGCAGCAGGAATACATCAGGGTCTATTCAGCTCCCACGGAGAAACTGTCAGGCTTTCAAAAGTAGTTTCTGGAAAGTGTCTCAAGTGTCTGAGTGTTTAGAGATATTTCCAAACAAGAAAATCTTTCAAGAAAAGTAGTCCCCCTCCCACCAACTGCTTGATCATCAGCCCTTGAAGCTGTGTCCCCACCCCACCATTAAATGGACACCTTTGGGACTTGCAAGAAAACACAGGGTTTTTTGTTGTTGTTGTTGTTTTTAAATGATGCGTTATTTTTTTAAACACTGAGACAAATGAATTTCAAAAGGAAAAAGCTATAATACTGACTTTATTTCATCATGGAAAATTTGTGTCCAAAGAGAAGAACCATCTTATATAAAACAACCAAATAAATAAATAAATAAAAATAAATAGGAGTTGCTTCCAAGGGGATCAGGGGTTGATGGAGAATCAGATGCAGCCATATCTGCAGCCAGGACCTCTTCTTAGTACCTCCTCAGCACTGTGGGGGGAAAAGAGAGGGTGATGATGACTTTGAGGTGGGAGACAGGCAGGATCTGAGCTTGCCCTCACCCTGTGCCACCCCTGCCACCCCCCTCTTCAGTTCATCTGCATGTTTGGGACTTTGGACTAACCCATCTCCCTGGACCTCCCCTTCCTCCTTGTAAACTGGAGATTACCATCCCCCCTGGTGACCTTCCCCTCTGCCTTCGCAGCTTTAGACAGTTCAGGGGAAACCAGGAGGAAAAATGTTAACTATTCTCTGCTCCAAGGAGGGCCTGTTGAATAGTGACTGAATTACATCCTAAGGTGATTCTGCCCCTTTCAGTCAGAGGCAGGAGGTGGATAGAAGGGGCTCCCAGACATGATAATGAATGTTGTCCAAATTTAATATTCCCAGAAAGGCATGCCTTGGCCCTGAGGACTGCCAGCAAAGAAGAGTGATGTTCTTTGTTCAAAATTTGGTCTCCTGAGACATCGGACCCAGAAGTGGCTCTAATGATGTGCAGTTGGAATGGGGATAGGTGCTCACCGTTGCAGCCCAGGCCGCTGAGGGAGCCGATACGGTCCAGCCTCCGTCCAAAGCAGCCAGAGTCGCGCATCATCTTGGGGCCCCGCAGGGCCCGGAGGATGCTGTGGTGGGGCCCGAGGAACCCCGCGGGGGCTGCCGCCGGGGAATCCCAGGTTTCTTCCAGGCCCTGGCCCTGCTGGAGGGGCTCCACGCGCAGCTGCTCCGCCTGCAGCTCCGAGACCCTGTCCCGTAGACGGTCCAGCAGCTCCTGCAATGCACGGTGGGGGAGCCAGAGCTTCAGAAACCCGCACCTGGGCCCAGCCGCCCTCGACGGCGCCAAAGCGATCCAACCGCGCTGAGTACTGGCTTCCCGCACCCGGTCTCGCCATTTTCTGATTCCCTTTCTGATTCTCATATCACTAATTCCCTAGGGAGGGTGGGGACCTCTTGGGATGTAAGTAGGGGCGTGGATGGGGACCCGTTAATTGCTGCTGTCCGCGCCCTCCTGGCGAACCGGGTTTACGCAGTTCAGCAGAGCTCACCTGTAACCCAGGTAGTTCCGAGACCGGGCCGGGGCCACCCACCGGGTGCGAACGACATCCTAGCAGCGACAGGTGCAAGAAGAGGAGAAGCAGAAGCGCCCGGGACAGCGCCGTCTGGGGGTCCATGTCGCTGGCGGAGCGGATAGAGGTTGCGGCCGCGGCTGCTTCGCTGGGTTGCGCTTCACGTCTCACCTTCTGAAAGAGCCCGGTGGGCGCTCTCCCGGATCCTTGGGCAACAGCGGCCTTTTATTCCTGGTCCTGGGAGCCGGGCCGGCCCTGCCTCTCTGGGTTATCTCTGATTTATCGGCCGCATTCCGGCCCGACCCGCTGAGCTCAGGGCGGGGGAATGCACCTCTCCGCGCCGAGGGGGTGGAGGCTGGGGAGAGCAGGCCTTGTATAGAAATGGACCTGACCGGGAGCTGGAACGCGTGCCCGGGGTGGGAGGCGGGGAGGGGGAGCGGTTGGAGGGGTGGGATGCGGGAGTGGGGGCGTAGGCAGGGAGGGGTAGACACCAATAGGTCCTTCGTCTCTCTCTGCTTCCTTTCCTGCGAAACCTCCGGGGGCATTAGCGTGGATTTTTTTCTTTCCTCCCCACCCCCATTCCTGGATTGAGCAGAGAGAACCCCAGCGATCAGAGACTCGACGCAAATGCCGGGCGCACGAGGTGACTCACAAAGAACAGCCCCAGCCAACACCCCATCGCTGCAGCGCGTCTTCCCTCCCCGCCTGGAACTCGGCACCCCGCCTGAAAGCGCGCAAGCCTGCAACTCTGCCCTGCGCCAGACCGCCGGTCCCCCGGGCGCGCTGACCGCTGTCCGTGGTTCTGATCACGTTGAGCCACCAACGCAAGAGTTCTTGCTCTCCTCAACTCCCGTCTTGCCAGAAAAACAAGCACGGGGCAGGGGCCAAGAGACGCCTGAGACCCCCTCCCCGCCCTCTCACGTCCTCCTGCACTAGGATGCTAATTCTCCAGTGTCACCTGATTAAAAGTCTGGGTATGACAAGGAACTTCTGGAATGCTGACCCTTCTTCCGTCCCTTAAAGGGTAGAGCTGATTTGACAGGAATTTTGAGAGGCAAAGCCCAGAGATGAAGTCATTCAGGAATGCCTTCTATCACATCTCCTCCAGGTGCCAACACCTCCTCTCCCCCACCAAGTCAACATAACGGAAAAAGCAGGGATGACTGCAAGATGGTTATCTATTTATGGGACACTATGGGTGTGAAGGAGTGTCTTCTGCACTGCCTCCTTCAACTGGTTGTCCAGGATCTCATTCCCATTTGCAGATCTGGTCTGCAATTTGCAGGTCTGGGCCTCCTGCCTGTGATAGCAAAAGGGGCTCCAAGGGGAAAATGGCCCTGGGAAGAGAAACAGCAGATTAAATCCCCCTTAAAGTGTGCATGACTGATGTCACCTCCCCTTCCAGATAACTTGTGTTGGCAAGCATCGGGATGAGGGAGAAGGGTTGTTCAGGAAAGGAACGGTGTTGTGACAAAAATGGAGAAAGGGGCAGAAGCTGGGACCACTAAGCAAATCTTGCCTGAAAAACAGCACCTCCCAGGTATTGAGTGAGAAAATTGTTATTATTGTTCTTCACTTTTGTGGATAAGGAAACTGAGCTCAGAAAAGTTAATGTACTTTTTTTCTTTTATTTTTTACAGCAAAATTGATTTTTTTACTTTAATCAAGGTACAATTGATTTACTTAGTTTCAGGTGTATAACATAGGGATTCAATATTTTTATAGATTATACTCCATTTAAAGTTATAAAATATTAGCTATATTCCAATAGCATATATTACATCCTTGTATCATATCATTTTATACCTAGCAGTATACCTCTTCATACCCTACTCCTGTTTTGCACCTCCCCCATCCCGCTCCCTAATGGCAGCCACTAGTTTGTTCCCTGTACCTCTGGATCTATTTCTATTTTGCTATATCATTCATTTGTTTTATTTTTTTAGATTCTACATAGAAATAAAAACATATAGTATTTGTCTTTCATGGCTGTACCAGTTTACATTCCCACTGACAGTGCATCAAGGTTCCCTTTTCGCCACATTGTCGCCAACATTTTTTCTTTGTGGTCTTTTTGATGATAGCCATTCTGACAGGTGTGAGGTGATATCTTATTCTGGTTTTGGTTTGCATTTCTCCACTAGTGATGTTGAGCATCTTTTCATGTGCCTCTTGGCCATCTGTATGCCTTCTTTGGGAAAACATCAAATCAGGTCTTCTCACCATTTTTCCATCAGATTTTAAAAATATTGACTTGTATGAGCTGTTTGTTTGTTTGGGATAGGAACCTCTTATCAGACACATCATTTGCAAATGTTTCCTCCCATTCAATATCGTGAATCATGAAGTCGCTCAGTCGTGTCCAACTCTTTGTGACCCCATGGACTGTAGCCCACCAGGCTCCTCCATCCATGGAATTTTTAGGTTGTCTTAATCTATTTTCTTAGATCACACAACTGACAAGTGCTAAAACCTGGATTCTAACCTAGGTAGTCTGATTTTTAGACCTGAAGCTCTTAATCACTGCCAGGGTGATTGTTAGGTGTTTCTACTAAAGAAAAATTAGATTACCCTATGGTCATTTCTGAAGTTACAGAAAGCTGTGCAGTGAAGTATGTGTAAATCTGGTCCCTGACACAAGGGGAAGGAGGTCAAGCAAAGGCAAGTTCAGCATTTTACAGATAAAGATGGGGGAGAGTTAAGGACTGTGTAAAGATGTCAGTCCTGGAAATATTCTGGGAGCTGGAACAGTGTGTGCATGTGTGTGTATGTGTGTGTGTGTGTGCGCACATGCACACCAAAGGAAGAATATCCAAAAGTTAAATGGTGGAGAGAGACAACAAAAGGCAGCCAAGAGCAGAGCTGGGACTTAAGACTGGGGCTGCTGAGGGTGTAGAGAATCCCTAGAGCTGGAAGTCATGAGACTAAGGGTTGGGAGCAAGACAGAGTCCATCAACCAATACCTTTCAAGAACTGATTCTGTATCTAGCCTGAGCCTTGCTTTGCTCTTCTGCAAAATGGGCATATGCTCCCTCCTTTCACGGACTAAAAGGGAGAAAAAAGTGTCTTTGAAAGTCAATAGCAGTGTGAAAAGAGCCAAAGAATTCAGAAGACATATAAGAGTTCATCTTTGCTTCAAAGGAGATTCTGTCTCAATGGGGAGACAGAGCCATTCCAGGGGAAAATGAGTGCTGAGCACTCTGACTGAACCCCTATCTTCTTCCAGGGGAGGGGACTGTGGGAGAAGACTTTAGGGCAGACACAAGACTGAATACACACTCCAGGGACTTCTGTCCAGGGAAGGACAACTCTTACAGCAGATCATCTCCATCAACATTTATTGAATGCCTACTCTGTGCCATGCACTTTTCTACTTCTGTTTAATGGAGCTATGTCATAGCACTACCACCCAAGGATTAAATGAGATGGATATGTGGTAAGCTGAATAAGAGCCTCCCTAAGATGTATATATCCAAATTCTCAAATCCCTATGCCTTTGAGGAGCATACAGTGTAGGGAGAGAAACAGACAGTCACAGGCCCCCAGGGTAAGGTGGTGACTGATCCAACAATGAGACCTGGGTGCTCTGGGAACGTGGCAGGAACACTCAGTTGAGGAGACAGCTTCCTGGAGAAGGTGATTCTTGGCTAATGCTTGAAGAATAAGAATGGGTCAGCCATGAGAGAGGAGATGAGGAGGGTTCCAGGGAGAACTAGGGGGCTGGTTAAGTGTTCAACTACCTCTCCTAGCATCTTAGTTCATTCAGTCTGCTGTATGAACTAGGAATACCATAGATTGGGTGGATTAAACAACAGAAATTTATATCTCTTAGTTCTGGAGACTGGGAAATACAAGAATCAAGGTGCAGGCGGATTCAGTGTCTGGCGAGAGCTCATAAGTTGTCTTCATTGAAATCCCACAGGACAGAAGGGGTGGAGATATATGGGTTTCTTTTAAAGATTTTTTGATGTGGACCATTTTTAAAGTCTTTACTGAGTTTGTTACAATATTGCTTTTTCTTTAAGTTTCATTTTTTGACAATGAGGCATTTGGGATCCTAGATCCCAGATCAGGAATCGAACCCACACACCCTGCATTGAAAGGCAAAGTCCCAACCACTGGGCCACCAGGAACGTCCCAGCAGGGTCTTTTTTATAGATCCCATTCACGAGGGCTCCACCTTCATGTCTTAATCACCTCCTCAAACCCTACCTCCTAACACCATCACATTGGGGGTTAAGTTTCAACATGAACTTCAGTTCAGTTCAGTTCAGTCGCTCAGTCGTGTCCGACTCTTTGTGACCCCATGAACTGCAGCACGCCAGGCCTCCTTGTCCATCACCAACTCCTGGAGTTAATTCAAACTCATGTGCATCGAGTTGGTGATGCCATCCAGCCATCTTATCCTCTGTTGTCCCCTTCTCCTCCTGCCCCCAATCCCTCCCAGCATCAGAGTCTTTTCCAATGAGTCAACTCTTAAATGAGGTGGCCAAAGTATTGGAGTTTTAGCTTTAACATCATTCATTCCAGAGAACACCCAGCACTGATCTCCTTTGGAATGGACTGGTTGGATCTCCTTGCAATCCAAGGGACTCTCAAGAGTCTTCTCCAACACCACAGTTCAAAAGCATCAATTCTTCAGCGCTCAGCTTTCTTGACAGTCCAACTCTCACATCCATGCATGATTACTGGAAAAACCATAGCCTTGACTAGACAGACCTTTGTTGGCGAAGTAATGTCTCTGCTTTGGAGGGATACAAACATTCAGTCTATAGCACCTAGGCTCTTGGCAGAAGGAAAAAGATGCAAGAAAGAAAGGTTTGGGATAGCTGATCCCATCAGGGAGTGTGGCTTGGCTGTATCATGCTGAGTTACTTCCCTACAGCTTCTCTTCACACCCTACTTCTAGCACAGCCCTGGGCAGCTATGGGGCAGCATAAGAGCACTGGGCACCCAGGGACAGGGGAAGGTGGGGCAAGGAGCACTGCCCCAGGAGTCAGCAGCTGGCGAGCCTCTGCCTACTGCTATCTCACTGAATAGCATTATGCAAGTCCTTTCTATGGGCTGGGATTCTGTTTCCCCTTGTGCAGAAAGATGAAATTAGACAAAAACGTTATTATAGTCAACTACCCCTACCTAGTTCTTGGTTAGGTCTACTTGCCAACTCCCAGCCCCCGGCAAAACCTCCATCCTCTATGACCCTTAGACTTTCTCCAAAAGCCAGAAACCACCCACAGAGAGACTGTCAGATCCTTCACAGCAGTGGCAGCCCTGTGTGTGTGTGTGTGTGTGTGTGTGTGTGTGTGTGCATGTATGCTGAAGGTGCTTTAGAAATCAATCTGAGTGTGTAGATTGTCTCTGCTCTTGGAGTGAACTTCTAGACTTATGGTTAGCAGAGGAAGGTCTGAGTTTGGTAGCCTGGAAAAAAATAGCTATTAACTCTTCCTACTCCATGTCTAGCTTCCCAGGTGGTGCAGTGGTAAAGAATCTGCCTGCCAATTCAGTAGACAAAAGAGACATAGGTTTGATCCCTGGGTCAGGAAGATCCCCCGGAGAAAGAAATGGCAACCCACTCCAGTATTCTTACCTGGAGAATCTCACAGACAGAGGAACCTGGCTGGCTGCAGTCCATGCAGTCACAAAAGAGTCAGACACAACCGAGCATGCATCCCAAGTCCAGCTTCAACAACAATATTTAAAGCATCTGACTATGGTTGCCTGTGTGTCGCAGGGTAAGTCTCTCTCTCTCCCCTTTTCTCCCTGTCTCTCCTTTATTCCCCTCTTTCTCATTGTTATAACCTCAAAAGGAAAAAAAATTCTGAAAGGGTCACCTTATCCCTCCCCTCACCTCCAAAAAGGGTTGTATTCATTCTTTGTCCCCATAGCTGACATTCTAGTGACATCACTGGGGCCCCTGGACTCAGCAAATCTTGAAGTCAATTTACTTTCAACCAATAAATATACCCCTCCTTTGCCTAGACCAATTTAAGTTAAATTTCTATCACTTCTGTCTCAAAAATTCCTAACTGACATAGTCCCCAAAAGAAACGGCAAATCTTTTTCTTAGAAGTGTATCTGGAGAACAAGCTATCTCAGCCCTGGGTAACAGCCCAAGGTCTAGAGCCTGTGCAGACTAAAGTACTGAGCACTGTCCAATTTAACCCCCTCCTCTTGTAATGTGAGTTAATCCCCATGGTCAGACAGAAAGCAGAAAACACATTCAATAACTTTCCAAAAGGCTGGAAAGTCTGAGCTGTCTCAGCAGGTGGGAGGGATACAGAAGGAAGGATGAGAGAATCCACCCCAGAATCCACACCTTACAGGAGTTCTGTCCTGGCACACTGGGGAGAGATGGAGGAATTAGAAAGTCCAAAGACTGCCTTCAAGTTGCCTACAGTCTTAACAGGCAGACAGACTTCCCCCTTCAGCAGGTTGAGGAGGGGTCCTTAAGAAGCAGGACTGAGGACATACATGTTGACCCCCACCGACCAGCTGGACATTTGTGCATCTTGTGATGCTGAGCCAGAGACATCATGGGGAAGAGGTCCCTCTGCCTCCTGAGGCGGTTCCCTCCCAAGGTTGTCTTGGTCCAGGAATCTCACCTCCTTCCCACAGGAAACAAGACAAAGGATTATCTTAGCTCAGAGCCGGGAGCCTGGAAGCGGGTGTGACAACCGTTCTCTGGCCCTGCTAATCCAGGAGGGACATGGAGTCTGCACTTAGTATTTTCTGCTTTCTGTCTGACCACGGGGATCAACTCACATTACAAGAGGAGAAAATTAAATTGGACAGTGCTCAGCAATTTTGTCTGCAAAGGTTCTAGACCTAGGGCTGTTACCAAGGGCTGAGATACCTTGTTCTTAAGATACATTTCTAAGAAAAGGTATGCAGTTTCTTTTGGGAACTGCATCAGTTAGGAATCTTTGAGAGAGAAGTGATAGAAATTTAACTTAAATTGGTCTAGGGGATGCAGCTCTTAACCTATGAGGGTGGTGGCAGGGCATTGGCTTCACCCAGCCTGTCTGGTTTGAAGGCTCAAGGTCACCAATTAAAGGACTGGTTTTGGCTTCAGGGGAAAAAGCCATATTGGGGAGCCCCTGGAGAGATGCTCCATGGCCCAAGCAGCTGACCTCACTGGGTCAGGAGCTGACCCTGGACAAGCTTGTGCCCTGTCTTTAGGTGGGAGAGGCTGTTCCCAGACCTGGGACTCCCTAATTAAACAAATGTCTCCTCCTATCTAGACTGGCTGGGATAGAGAGCATTAATGAGCTGAGGAAATGTCAACCCACTCCAGTACTCTTGCCTGGAAAATCCCATGGACAGAGGAGCCTGGTACGTTACAGTCCACGGGGTTACAAAGAGTTGGACACGACTGAGCAACTTCTTTTTTTCACTTTTTTAAATGAACTGAGGCCAGGAGCTCACTCCTCCAGGACTCTTTCAGGAAGGGAATTCCTGGGGGGCACAGCTCAGCCCAGTAAACTGGGGTGTCTTTACCCTAAAATATTAGTCCCGTGTTGTCTGACACTCAAACTTATCTGGACATCCTATATTATTCTGTGTTGAATCTGGCAACAGGACATGTGGAGAGGAGAGTGGGCTTGGGGGCTGCTCTCTTACCCAGGTTCTTCTGTCTGCAGGTAGTAGATGTGGGAATCAGGACAAAGGGGAGTTCTCCAATTTTCATTAGCATCCCCATCCGGTTCCACCTCACTGTGCCTGGATATCCACCGCCGGCCTTCACTGTGAGGGTCTCCAGCTGTCTGTCCTCAAGAGCGCTGACATCCTGGGTCTGACCACCTCACCGCTAGTCTGGGGCGAGACAGTGCAGCCCTTGACTGAGAGGATGGAGAGGATTCTGCTGCACGATAGCACTGACCTGCAGCCCAGGGGGCTAACTACAGGACTGGACCTCTGCAGGTTCAGCAGGCCAGCATGCCTCCCCCTCATCGCCATCATCAATCAATCAGCAGGGTCCTTGCACCCCACCCCTCCTCCAGTATCAGGAGAAAGAGCACAGGCTCACAACACGACACCCCTCTTCCCACCCCCCACCGTCAGCCCTGCCTGGTCACTGAGCTTCCAGCTCTGTGGAAGCCGCATCCCCATGGGGCCTCAGTCTCCTCATCCAACCTTCGGAGGTGGGGCAGAGGGATGGACAAGATTCCAGCACCCTTGGCACTCTTGGCACAAGAGCTGTGCCACCTCAGGAAAGTCACAGACTTCTCTGTGCTGCTGTTTTTCCATCCACGAAATAGGAACATGTGGTCTTGTGTGAGGATTAAGGGGCTTCCATGGCGGCTCAGTGGTTAAAAAATACACCTGTAATGCAGGAGATACAGGAGACACAGGTTCCATCCCTGAATCGGGAAGATCCCCTGGAGGAGGAAATGACAACACACGACAGTATTCTTGCCTGGAGAATCCCATGAACAAAGGAGCCTGGCAGGCTACAGTCCATGGGGTCAAAATGAGTCAGACACGACTGAAGGGACTGAGTACCCATGTGTGCACGTGAGGATAAAAGGAGAATGCCAAGCAGATACAATCTTTCAGAAACCTTGGCTGCTGTGTTGGCTGTTTTCCAATCCCTGTGCTCTGCGATTCCCCATAGTGCCATCTTAGACAACGGTTTTTGGAACTTCCATCCTGTCCTTGCAGGAAAGACCATGGAATCTTTCCCTAGAGATCTTTCATGTTATGACTCAACATTTTAAAACATTTATCAAACTAACTGTGTTTGGCTTATGTTAGGCTCTTGGTCTTGAGTGGTCCTTTTGCAAGTGAGCATTCTCTAAAATTCCCATAGTCAAACAGCTTAGTTTCTTCTTGGAACTTGGTGCCCTTTCTGCTCGGCATCAGATCAAGGTAGAGTCTGCTTTTCCTGCACATTTAGTTCATCGTTACCTTCTTTCTTGGGACAGAGTTCCACTCCCACTCGGCAGAGAAAGCATTTTAGGTAAGAGTAGAATAAAGAACAGAATGGAATTTAACTTCATCCTTCCTTTAAAATCCAGCCCACAGGTCACAGGGGCTTCCTTGTTGGCTCAGATAGTAAAGAATCCACCAGCAACGCAGGGGATCTGGATTTGATCCCTGAGTTGGGAAGATCCCCTGGAGAAGGGAATGGCTACCCACTCCAGTTTTCTTGCCTGGAAAATCCCATCAACAGAGGAGCCTGGAGGGCTATAGTCCATGGGGTTGCAGAGTTGGACATGATTGAGTGACTAACACACACACACACACACACACACACATCAGGTCAGGTCAGTCCCAAAGAACCAGGAGCTGTTGCTGCTGCCACTGCAGGGAAACTCTAAGCACCCCCTCCCTCCAGCTCTCTTCCTCCTCCTCCTCCTCCTCCTCCTTTCCCCAGTGCATCTCCACTCTTGCCCTGGAAAATGCAGCCACTGGTCCCTCTCCTCATTTTACAGATGGGAAAACAGAGGCCCAGAAAGACAAAAGTCCCTGTCCAGGGTCACACAGGAAGGCAGTGATTCAACTGATTCAATCATGAGATGGACATGAGGCCAGTATCCGCCCTGCAGGGAGGCTATGGAAACCCATGGACCAGTCCATACAAAGGACACATCATCCCAGGTGACACCCACACTCTCGGTGTACTGAAGGCTTTCTAGGGCCAGTTGCTTTTTATTTTGAACTAATTTCCAACCTATAAGGAAGTTCTGAGAATAACTGAGAGAAGTTCCATATACCCCTTACTCGGATAAAACCATTCTTTAATGTTTTGCCACATTTGTTTCGTTGCTCTCGGATCAGGTAAAATAGGACAACTAACACACAGGCAACTGAAGAAGAAAAGTAGACAAGTTAGACTTCATCAAAATTTTAAAATTTTATGCATCAAAGACACTATCAAGAACATGAAGACAGCCCATATTTGAAAATAATTGTGGATCATATATTTAAATGTCCAGAATATATTTTAAAAACTCTTAAAACACAGCAACAAAAACACTAATAACCCATTTTTCAAGCGGGCAAAGGATTTGAATAGATATTTCTGCAAAGAAGATGTACAAATGGCCAATAAACACATGAAAAGTTGCTCAGTGTCATTAGCCATTAAGAAAATGCAAATCAAATCCACAGTGAGATATCACTTTACACACTAAGATGCCTCTAATTTTTTTTAAAAAAAGGAAGATAGTAAGAGTTGACAAGGATGTGCAGAAATTAGAACTCTCATATGTGGCTAGTGGGAATGGAAAATGATGCAGCTCTTTAAGAAAGCACTTTGGTGGTTCCTCAAAAAGTTTAATAAAGAGTTATCATGTGATAAATGCTATACTGTTTAATATAGAGTTACCACATGAGAAACTCTATACCATTTAATATAGACTTACCACGTGAGAAACCCTATACCTTTTTTTTGGTCAAAAGGTGAAGAGAGCTAAACAGCAGGTATGTAAGGGTGTTTTGGCTAACACAGTCTCTGCCCCAGAGTCATTCCCTAGCCTTGGTCTTGTCTCCCAAATTCCAGCCAGACAAATGGAATCAGAATCTAAACGAACACCAGAGTATCACCCAGATTTCAAGTTCCCTTAAGAAAGAGGCTGATTAAGAGGAATGGAGAGGATCAGAGAAGTTAAATTCAACTAACAGCTATATACCATCTAATATAGAATTGCCATGTGATAAATGCTACACTGTTTAGTATAGAATTACCACATGATAAACTCTATACCATTTAATATAGAGATACCATATGATAAACTTTATACCACTCAATATAGAGTTATCATGTGACCCAGTAAATCTACTCCAATCAATATACTCTGGAAAAATGAAAATAATGTCCACACAAAAACTTGTATACAAATGTTTATATTAGAGCAGCTTTATTTATCATAACTAAAAAGTGGAAGCAATTCACATGTCCATCAACTGATGAATGGATAAACAAACATAGCCTAGCCATACAACGGGATATTGTTTGGCCGTAAAAGAATAATGATGATTCTTGCTACAATATAAATGAACCTTGAAAATAATCACACTAAATGAAAGAAGCAGAAACAAAGACCATATATTATGTGATTCGGTTTCTATGAAATGTTCAGAATAGACAAATCCATGGAGACAGGGAGGAGATTAGTGGTTGCCAGAGACTGGAAGGAGAAGGGCAATGGGGACTAGCTGCTAATGGGTACAGGGTTTCTTTTCAGGATGTTGAAAATGTTCTGGAACTAGTCGTGACGGCTGCACATCTTTGTGAATATTCTCAATGTGTGATTAAAAGATGGGATGTGAATTATATCAGTAAAAACATGTGAAATTGTCCTTAATTTTCTGTATTCTGAAACAATGCAACAGTGGGGTTATCTTGACCCTAAAGCTGAGGTAGGATTTCCCCCATGAAATCATATGGGACTGGGTTTTTTCTGTTGTTTTTTGTTTGTTTGTTTTTGGTGTTTTGGTCTTTTTGCAGGAGTAGTTTTCTGCCTCTTCTATGGAAATAGGTTTATTTGTAAGTTCATTTTACCTCAGTCACAACTGATTTTGGAAAACCACATTCCTTAATAATTTATCTATTTCATCTAGGTTTTCATATTAATGTGTATTGGAATGTACAAAGTAGTGTCTTTTGACATTTAAACTTTCTCTCTGTTGATAGGTACTATTCTTCCCATCATACCCTCAAAATTGTTGTAGTTTTTGCTCTGCAAATAAATATATTAAATGCTCACCATCAACCTTTTAACCTACATTTCCCCAATTGCCTCTTGGTTGGATCCAGCTCATCATCTAGTTTTGTTGTTGTTTAGTCACTAAGTCATGTCTGACTCTTTGCAACCCCATGGACTAAGCCCTCCAGGCTCCTCTGTCCACGGGATTTCCCAGGCAAGAAGACTGGAATGGGTTGCCATTCCCTTCTCCAAGGGATTTTCCTAACCCAGGGATCAGACCCGCATCTCCTGCAGTGCCTGCCTGCATCTGCAGGCATATTCTTTACTACTGAGCCACCAAGGAAGCCCCCAGGACAGAGTACATCAAAAACATGATTACAGGCACATTCCAGGCTGACTGTGCTATCCTGACTATTGCTGCTGGTGTTGGTGAATTTAAAGCAAGCATTTCCAAGAATGGGCAGATCCATGGGCATGCCCTTCTAGCTTACACTCTGTGTGTGAAAGAGCTAATCATTGGAGGTAACAAATGGATTCCACTGTGCCACCCTACAGCCAGGAGATTTCTCTGAAAGGATGCCTGTGAACTATATTCTTTGAGATCTTCAACCTTTGATACTTGAAGGACAATTTAACTAGATAGAAAGTTTTTACTTCACACTTTATTTCCTTGGCGCTTCCCTGGTAGCTCAAATGGTAAAGCATCTACCTACAATGCAGGAGACCCAGGTTCAATCCCTTGGTCAGGAAGATCCCCTGGAGGAGGGAATGGCAACCCACTCCAGTATTCTTGCCTAGAGAATTTCATAGACAGAGGAACCTGGCGGGCTATAGTCCACGGGGTCTCAAAGAGTCAGGCACGACTGAGCAACTAACACTGACACACTTATTTCCTTAGTCTCTTGAAAATGTTGCTCTGTCTGTTGTTGTCTTGCTTTGTATGTTGCTCTTGGGATGTCTGATCATAGCCTAATTTATTATCCGCATAAAATAATTTGGTATATTCTTTTAGCCTGGGTGACCTGATCATATTTTCTAATAATTTTTATCAGTGTATATCTTGGAGTGGATAGCCTCAGGTCAATTTCTCAGTTTTCTGGGAATTTGTGTATATATTTTTTAAGTCTTTGTATTTTATATTGGAGTATTGCCAATTAACAATGTTTTGATAGTTTCAGGTGGACAGCAAAGGGACTCAGCCACACATGTACATGTGTCCATTCTTCTCCAAACTCTGTTCCCATCCAGGTTGCTATATAACATTGAGCAGAGTTCCCTGTGCTATACAGTAGGATCTTGTTGGTTATTCACTTCAAACACAGCAGTATGTACATGTCCATCCCAAACTCCTCAACTATCCCTTCCCCGCATCTTTCTCCCCAGCAACCATAAATTCGCCCTCTAAGTCTGTGAGTCTGTTTCTGTTTTGTAAATAAATTCATTTGTATCATTTCTTTTTAGATTCCACATATAAGGGATGATGTTTCTCCTTCACTGTCTGACTTACTTCACTCAGCATGACAGTCTCAAGTCCATCCATCTTGCTGCAAATGGCATTATTTCATTCTTTTTAATGGCTGAGTAGTAATCCATTGTGTGTATGTGCCACTTTATCCATTTCTCTGTTGATGGACATTTAGGCTGCTTCCATGTCTTGGCTGTTATAAACAGTGCTTGTGTACAGGACTTAGTATTCCATGTCTACTCTTTCATAAACAGCCCCTTTTATTAAACCTCCTTGAATTATTCTAAGTCTGCTGCTTTCTGCTTCCACCCTCACCAATACCTTTCATCATCATTGTCATCACCATCACGTAATGTTTTTGACCTTGGGTGTTTATTCCTCCTGGTTATGGCTGCTGTGTCTGCTCTTCAGACAAGTCCCATGGTTTGTCCAGGTTCTGTCTGGTTGAGATGAGCCCTCTGTGTGAGGGAGAGGAAGGCACCCCAGGCCTGAAAATGAAACAGAAGAAGGCAGAACAGTCACAAGGCCCTGCTGCCAGGGACTTATCTTAAGGCAGCCCTCTGGCCTGTCACCTGCTCTCAGCCACCATCTCCCACTAGGGTTTTAGGATCTGAAGGTGGGAGGGCGACAGGTAACACCCATGCGTTGTACCGAGCTCTCCTCCCTGGCCTGGCAGGCTCTGGCCAGTGTCCCCCAGGAAACCACACCCTCTTCCTGATTGGATGGGGCCGGAGGGGGCTTGGAGGCTCTAGATGGCCGTGGGTCAGGAGTGACTGGCCAGTCTCCAGTTCTGCCCAGGACAGAACAACCTCAGCAGCCCGCTTCCTGCCAGGGGCAGGGAGGGCAGGCCAGGCCATTCAGACATGAGGAGCCATGTGATCTCTTTTTATAGCACCTACATTTGAACTGGGCCAGGTTCTAACTCATTCATTCAATAAACATTCATGGAATGCTTACTCTCGTCAAGGTGTCCAGGGTACAGCAGTGAACAAAACAGACAAAGCCTTATATTTGGGAAGCTTATGTTCTAATAGAAGGAGATAGACCCATAAAATGAAGTAACTAAAATATATAGTATACTGTGTGTGTGCTCAGTTGCTCAGTCATATCCAACTCCTGTGACCCCATGGACTACAGAGCCTGCCAGGCTCCTCTATCTGTGGGTGTCTCCCAGCAAGAACACTGGAGTGAGTTGCCATTTCCTCCTCTGGGAGATCTTGCTGACCCAGGGGTCAAACCCACGTCTCCTGCATTGGCAGGTAGAATCTTTACCACTATCACCACCTGGGAAGCCCCATTTAATATATTAGAAAGTGATCATTCTAAGGAGGAAAATAAAGCAGAGAAGAGGGAGGGCTGTGTTAGGGGCTGTTGAGTTGTTGGCAGGAAGCTCAGGAAGACCTCACCAGGGAGGTGATATTGGAGCAAAGATTTGAAGGAGGTGAGGAGGTTGCCTCAATGGTTTTAGGAGAAGAGGGAGCCAGGCAACACTACAGTGAGTTGCAACATTCAAGAATGGCAAAGAGGTCAGCATTAGGGAGTGAGTGAGACGAGAGAGAGAGGAAACGGGATCAGAGAGGTGGTGAGGGCTGAACAGAGCAGAGCCTTCCCGTTCAGACTTGGGCTAACTTTACTCCAAGTAAGATGGGGCCATCAGGGTTTAAGGCCAAAGATGGATATGATCTGACTCATGACCTAACACTCAGTGTGTCCATGTCTGGTCTGAAGAGCTGGCCCCAAGGACTCTTCTGTTTCTTCTCCATCCTCCTCAGAGTTCTGGGTCTCAGCCCCATTTCTCAGCTTCTAAGTTTTAACCAATTCCAGGGGGGCACAGTTTCTTCTTTTGGTATCTCCCTCCTTGACACCTAGTTTTAACCAGTTCCGGGGGGCACAGCTTCTTCATTCAGTGTCCCCCTCCTTGACACCTAGACTTCTCAAGATATTTCAGGTTTTCATGGCTAATTAACAATTTTAGGGGCTTCCCTGGAAGTCCAGTGGTTAAGACTCCACACTTCCACTGCAGGGGCCAATGGGTTTGATCCCTGGTAGGACTTCCCTGGTGGCTCAGACGGTAAAGTGTCTGCTTACAATGCAGGAGACCCAGGTTCAATTCCTGGGTTGGGAAGATCTTCTGGAGAAGGAAATGGCAACCCACTCCAGTATTCTTGCCTGGAAAATCCCATGGATGAAAGAGCCCGGTAGGCTACAGTCCACGGGGTCGAAAAGAATCAGACATGACTGAGTGACTTCACTTCACTCACTTCACTGGGGAACTAAGATTCAAATGACACATGGCCAAAAATAAATAAATAATGAACAGTTTTTTAAAGGTTTACACATAGAAAAAAAAGCAAATAAAAATAAAAAATAAGAGCAAACAAGTAACTTTATGTTAAATGCTGCTGCTGCTAAGTCACTTCAGTCGTGTCTGACTCTGTGCAACCCCATAGACGGCAGCCCACCAGGCTCCTCCGTCTCTGGGATTCTTCAGGCAAGAACACTGGAGTGGGTTGCCATTTCCTTCTCCAATGCATGAAAGTGAAAAGTGAAAGTGAAGTCACTCAGTCGTGTCTGACCCTCAGCGACCCCATGGACTGCAGCCTACCAGGCTCCTCGGTCCATGGGATTTTCCAGGCAAGAGTACTGGAGTGGGGTGCCATCGCCTTCTCCTATGTTAAATGGTCTCTGTTAAAATAATCAACATGCTATCGCCAGTCCAGGTTCGATGCACGGTACTGGATGCTTGGGGCTGGTGTACTGGGACGACCCAGAGGGAGGGTAGGGGAGGGAGGAGGGAGGAGGGTTCAGGATGGGGAACGCGGGTATACCTGTGGCAGATTCATTTCGATATTTGGCAAAACTAATACAATATTGTAAAGTTTAAAAATAAAATAAAAATTAAAAAAAAAAATCAACATGGTTCCTGTCTTCAGCTGGCCCTTGGCTGTACCCTCAGTGGCAGACCTTCCCCTGTGAATGAAACCCAGTCTCTAGTTCTGAGGATGACCTGAAGGTGATAAAAGGGAGATTTCCCCCATATTCACTGCAGATGAGTTTCCCAGTACTGCCAAAGCATAGTACCACAAATTCCTTAGCTTGAAACAACAGAAATTGGTTCTCTCATCATTCTTGGAAGCCAGAAGTCCAAAATCAAGGTGTTGGCTGGGTCTTGCTCCTTCTATAGTTTCTAGGGGAGGATTGTTTCTGGCCTCTTGCAGCTTCTGGTGGCTTCAGATGTTCATTAGTGACGTGTGGCAGCATCCCTCCAATCCCTGCTACTGTCTTCACATCACCTTCTCTTCTCTGAGTCTCAGATCTCCTTCTCGCTCTCTCTTTTTTTTAAATTATTTATTTTGGGTGCTCCCAGTCTTAGTTGTTGCATGCAGGATCTTCAATCTTTGTTGTGGTTTGTGGGATCTAGTTTCCTGATTAGGGATTAAACCCAGGCCTCTTTCACTAGGATCACAGAGTCTTAGCCACCACCAGAGAAGTCCCTGTTGGTATTTTTAAAACAACTTTATTGAGATATAATTCACATACCATACAATTCATCCATTGAAAGTCTATCATTCATGCTAAAGAAATCTGCAGCTGGTGGTGAACTGAAGGTGATTAAAACAATTTTAAAAATCTAATTAAATTTTTAAAAGTGTATTGTTCAATAGCTTTTAGTACACTGCAGATATATGCAACCATCATCATAGACATCTTAGAACATTTTCATCACCTTATCATGCCATTACCCCCACCACCACCCCTATCATCACCTCCAGCCCTAAGCAACCACTAATCTTCTTTCTACCTTTATATTTGCCTATATTGGATAGTTCATATAAATGTATTTTGTGTTAGGCTTCTTTCACCTAGCATAATATTTTCAAGATTTATCCATGCTGTAGATTTATGTATCAGTATTTCACTCCTTTTCATAGTCAAATAGTATTCCATCCTGTGGACATATCACATTTTGTTTGTTCAGTCATCCACAGATGATTGGGTTACTTCCACCTTTAGGTGATTATGAATAATACTGCCATGAACCTCCATGTACAAGTTTTTATGTGGACATATGTCTTCATCTCTCTCAGTTATATACCTAAGAGTGAAATTGGTGAGCTATTATAGAAAAACTATGTTCAGTCATTTGAGGAATTCATATATATAATTATGTATAATATTCATTTCATATATAATTTTAATATACTTCTCTATGTTGCTAAAGCCACCAGGGCTTCCCTAGTGACTCAGATGGTAAAGAATCCGCCTGCAATGAGGGAAACCTGGGTTCAATCCCTGGGTCCGGAAGATCCCAGAGAAGGCAATGGCAACCCACTCCAGTATTCTTGCCTGGAGAATTCCGTGGACAGAGGAGCCTGATGGACTACAGTTCATAGCGTCACAAAGAGTTGAACACAACTGAGCAACTAAGCCCAACATGTTGCTAAAGAGCTGTCATATTTATCCTTTTAAATGGCTATTTTATAGCTCACTGAATTTAATATTCTTAATATAATTAACTGTTCTAATCTGATAGTGCCTAGATTTTTCTTATCAGTTTAATTAGTGCTACTATGAAAGTCTTTAACTATGTAGACTTTTAGATCAGTTTTCCTCAGCCTCAGCCCTATAGTCAATTTGGGGTCAGATAATCTTCTGTAGGGGTCAGGGGGCTGTCCTGTGTATTGCAGGGTAGTTGACAGCATTCTGGGTCTCTAGCCCCTTACCCAAATTGTATCAAAAGTACCAAAAGTATCTCCAGACATTGCAAAAATGCACCTGACTGAGAGCCATGGTCTTAGATATTTACTCAAGATAAACTCCCAAGGGGACTTCCCTGATGGTCCAGTGGTTAGGACTCTGCTCTTTCACTGCGGGGGTGCGGGTACAATCCCTGGTAGGTGAATGAAGATCCCACATGCTGTGTGGTGTGGCCAAAAACATTAAATATATAAAATAACAAATGCCCAAGAATGAGATTCACTGATAGAGGCTACGAGTCTGTTCATGGGTCTCAATGCCAGCCAGTGGCCAACCCTCCAGGGATGGCAGCAGTTCACAGCCTCATCACAAGGGTCAGGAGAAGGGGATGAAGGATCCTCGTGGACACCTATGAAAGAGCAGATCTCACCAAGAGTGGCTGCCCACTGCTGCTCACACACTTGCAGGGGGCGCCTTTCACAGAGCAGCCCCTGGGACGTGTCCTAGACCGATGTCATTCATTCGGAGTACAATGCATGATGTGAACGCAGAGCCTCTAGCTCACAGTCAAGAAGAAGCACACGGTGGCTTAGATCCTGAAGGTTCTCCGCAAACAGAGCAGAAGAGGGCGGGAAGGAGCAGAGAACAGAGAGAGGGCACAGGAGAGGGGAGGGAGCCAGCCCTGCCTGGAGGGCAACACTCATGAATGGTGGAGTGGGGGACACACGTGAGGACGGGCTCATGAATGGCCAGCCCGGAACGTCCACATGAGGGATATTAATAGAGCCATTCCGGGAGAGGACACCCTGTGCTGGGCAGGGTCAGACACAGGACCAGGCCCGGGTGTACGGGAAGCAGGCCCCGTGAGAGCCCTACCACAGGAAGTGGGGGAGGCGCTGGCAGGGCTCTGATGTCACCCTGGTTGGCTCTTTCCCCTGACGCCACTCCCCAGGGAAGGCAGCCACCCCCACAAGGGCTAGCCACATCCTCCTTGATGGCCTAGACCTAGAGCTGTGCTCCCCCGTTTGAATGGCTGTGTGGAGTGATGAGAAGGACCGGAAAGTAAGTCACACCTAGTAGGTGTGACTGGAAAATCAGAAAGGGGCATTGTACTGGGCTGAGCTGTGTCCCCTAAAACTCACACCACCCAGAACCTCAGAATGCAAACTTATTTGGAAATAGGATCTTCACCAATGTCATTAGCTAAGATAAGATCATACTGGAACAGGAAGGGCCTTGAATCCAACATGACTGGTGTCCTCATAAGAAGAGGAGACAGGGACTTCCCTGGTGGTCCAGCACTTAAGAATCTGCCTTTCAGTGCAGGGGACTTGGGTTCAATCCCTAGTCAGGGAACTAAGATTCTGCATGCTTCAGGACTTACATGCACAGGAACTATTGAGCCCGTGCACTCTGGAGCCCATAGAGAGAAGTCTGTGCACCACAACGAAGATCCTGCCTGCCATATCTAAGACCCAATTTAGCCAAAAATAAATACATAAATAAATGAAGAGGAGACACACAGATACAGACAGACATGTAAGGAGAAAGCCATATAAAATCCGAGTCAGAGATTAGAACCACATGTCTACAAGCCAAGGAACACCAAGGAATTCGTGAAACCACCAGAACTGGAAGATGCAAGGAAGGATCCTTACCTTGAGCCTTAGAAGAGAGCATGGCTCTGCCAATACCTTGGTCTCTGACTTCCAGCTTTTAGAACTGCGACAGCATGAATCTCTCTTGTTTTAAGCCACCCAGTTTGTGGTGCTTTGTTGCAGCAGCCTCAAGAAAGGACAGGGACATCTAGTATTTGCAAAGGATCTTTGATCTGATATCCTTTTGTTTATGCCTTAGGTCTCTGGGGGACTTAGCCTTTATGGGGCAACACAGTACAGAAAGGCAGAGTTTGGGGTCCAGGAGTCAGCCTGTTGGCATTCAGATTTCAGTCCCGCCTCTCACTAGTGTGATAGATTGAACCGTCAAAGAGGGCTGCAGGATCTCCCACACTCCATGCTCTTTCTACAATGGGGACTTGACTCTCCTCCCATTGAAAAGGGGGTCCGTGTTCCCTCCTCTTGAATCTGGACAGGCTTGTGAATAAGGCAGAATAAGCCCTGTGACTTCTCTGGCTGGGTCATAAAAGGTGGAGGAGCTTCTGTTTTGCTTGCCCAGCGGAACACTTGTACTGAAGTCCTGAGCTGCCGTGTAAAGAGTCCAACAGCCTTGAGACTGCCATGCTGTAAGGAAGCCCAAGCTAACCCACCCGTCCTGAGGCCTCATGGAGAAGGATGTTCCCCACCTATAACTGCTCTGCCACCATCTGACTTCTGGGACAATCTGACTTCTGGGACAAAAGACCTTGAACTAGCCCTTCTCATATTCCTGACCCACAGAAATTGTAAGAGAGAAGAAAACACTTTTTAAGCCCCCAAGTTTCAGGGTGATTTGTCATGCAGAATTGATAACCAGATGCTAGCTGTATTTCAGGGAAAGCCACTGCAGCCTCTCTTTACTTATTGATAATAGTACCTGACTCATGAGGCAGTGGAACGATTAAATGAAATATGTAGGCTGCTTATCACAGGGCCTGGCACAAAGTTAAGTACTCAATACAAATTATCAATTGTGCCCATTATTATTATGATTACTATATATAACTGCTTTATACACAGTTACTATATATACTTTCCACCAAGAAACCAGTTGTGCAGAGAAAGACAAACATCACATGATACATGTAGAGCCTTTTTTAAAATGGTACAAATAGAACAGTCTTATGGACTCTGTGGGAGAGGGAGAGGGTGGGAAGATTTGGGAGAATGGCATTGAAACATGTAAAATATCATGTATGAAACAAGATGCCAGTCCAGGTTCGATGCATGATACTGGATGCTTGGGGCTAGTGCACTGGAACGACCCAGAGGGATGGTATGGGAAGGGAGGAGGGAGGAGGGTTCAGGATGGGGAACACATGTATAACTGTGGTGGATTCATTTTGATATTTGGCAAAACTAATACAATTATGTAAAGTTTAAAAATAAAATAAAATTTAAAAATAAATGAATAAATAAAATGGTACAAATGAAGCTGTTTACAAAACAGAAATAAATTCACAGATGTAGAAAACAAACTTAAGGTTACCAGGGTATAAGGGGGACTGAGGTGAAGTGAAAGTCGCTCAGTCATGTCCGACTCTTTGTGACTCCATGGACTGCACTGGGGTGTAGTCAAACCGAAGTCTCCTGCATTGCAAGTGACTCTTTACCAGCTGAACCACAAGGGAAGATAAATTGGGAGACTGAGACTGACAAATACATACTACTATATATAAAATAGGGATTCTCAGGTGGTGCTAGTGGTAAAGAACCTGCCTGCCAATGCAGAGGATGTAAGAGATGAAAGTTCGATCTCTGAGTTGGGAAGATCTCCTGGAGAAGGGAATAGCAACCCACTCCCGTATTCTTGCCTGGTGAATCCCATGGATAGAGGAACCTGATGGGCTACAGTCCATATGGTTGCAAAAAGTCAGACACAACTGAAATGACTTAGCATGCATGTACACACATATATAAAATAGATAACTAGTAAGAACCTACTGTAGAGCACAGGGAACTCTATTCAATACTTGTGATGATCTATATGGGAAAAGAATCTAAAAAAAGAGTAGATATATGTATATGTATAACTGATTCACTTTGTTGTACAGCAGAAACTAACATAACATTGTAAATCACTATACTCCAATAAAAATTAATTAATAAAAAGTCAGTTGTATCTATTCTGGGGAGCAGGAACCGATCTTTCAGCTCCAGTTAAGCCTTCAGACATTGCAGCCCCTGTTGATATCCTGGTGGTGACCACACAAGAGATGGGCCGGAACCACCCAGATTCCTGATCCACAGAACCTGTGGGATTATAAATGTTTGTTTTTCAAGTCATTGCATGCATGCTTAGTTGCTTCAGTCATGTCCGATTTCTTTGTGACCCTATGGACTCTAGCCCACCAGGATCCTCTGTTAGGGTTCATTTGTTATGCAGCAGTAGATAACTAATACAGGTAGGTATTGTTCTATTTTATAGATGAGGAAAGTATGGCATTCATTCACCCCTCCAACAACTACATATTGAGTGTCTACTATATGCCAAGCACTGTCTAACCTCTGGGACCTAACAGACAACAAGGAATACAGAGCTCCCCTCCTCACCTAGCATAGGACACATGCAGGTTAAGTAATGTGGTCTCAAGTCACAGTGAAATGACACAACCAGGATTCAGCTTCAATCTACCTGCCTCTAATTCTGTGACCCCAACACCCAGGGCTTTCCTCACCCCACAAATTAATTTCTTGGGGGCTGATGACCTCATCTCCCACTGCCCACCCCCCTGGAGTAGTCTAGAGAGAGACATCCTGGTGGAGGTGCAGATCTATGCGGGGTGCAACTGGTGAAGAGGGCAGGTGGTGTGCCCTCCCTTGCCCCCTACTCTCAGAGATCTGCTGGGTGCTGGCAAGTCAGGCACTTAGGCCCCAGAAGAAACTCTGGGAAGGGGAGGAGAGTGGCAAGAATGTCCCCAGGGTGGAGCACTCAGGGAATAAAACCAACCAATAACTATAATGTCCCTTCTCGGCAATCAACTTACTAGGATCATTTTTTTACATGGGGGCAAGGTAGTTTTTGGATAGGCTCCCACACCTTTTAAAGATCATTTAAAATACTCATTGTTCATGGCCAACAAGAGATGACGCCTGCTCTCAGGGTCCACCCATCTGTTTCAATCTCTCTGGCTCAGAGGTGAGGCTCATAATCTTTTCTTCTAGAACAACACAGTCCCCACCTCTTCACCCCATCACCAGCATCTGAACTAAATCTCAGTTCTTCAGAGGTGTCTGCTTGTGTGTGAGAGTGGGGTAGGACCCACACCTGTCTGGGTGAGTTTAAGTTTCACTGGACTCCTGATCTGCTGTGTGTGAGGACTGCCATGCTCTCAGGAAGCCCAAACTAGCCTGATACCAGTCAGGGTTCTTGACCTTCCCCAATCAATAGAAATTGATAAGAAGCCAGACAAGAAATGCAGGCAAGGCTTTACTGGTTTTTGCTGCAGCAGGGGGAAGCAAAAACAGGTAACAGTTTCCCTTGCTCAGTTCCCAAAGTGAGGAGAGCTGGTTCCTTATATAGGGTAAGGTAGGGGTACATTTAAAGAGCTTCTTGACCAGGGTGAAAGAGGAGAGTGAAAAAAGCTGGCTTGAAAATCAACATTCAGAAAACTAAGATCATGGCATCCGGTCCCATGACTTCATGGCAAATAGAAGAGGAAAAAGTAGAAGCAGTGAGGTTTTATTTTCTCAGGCTCTAAAATCACTGCAGACGGTGATTATGGCCATTAAATTAAAAGACGCTTGCTCCTTAGAAGGAAAGCTATGACAAACCTAGAAAGTGAAAGTGAAGGTGTTAGTCCCTCAGTCGTGTCCAACTCTTTGCAATCCCATGGGCTATAGCCCACCAGGCTCCTCTGTCCATGGGATTCTCCAAGCAAGAATACTGGAGTGGGTAGCCATTTCCTTCTCCAGGGGATCTTCCCAACCCAGAGATCGAACCCAGGTCTTCTTCATTGCAGGAGATTCTTTAGGACAAACATAGACAGCGTATTAAAAAGCAGAGACATCACTTCACCCACAAAGGTTGCTATAATCAAAGCTCTGATTTTTCCCAGTAGTCATGTTCTAATGTGAGAGTTGGACCATAAAGAATGCTGGGCACTGAAGAATTGGTACTTTTGAATTGCGGTACTGGAGAAGATTTTCGAGAGTCCCTTGGACTGCAAGGAGATCAAACCAGTCAATCCTAAAGGAAATCCATCCTAAATATTCATTGGCAGGACTGATGCTGAAGCTGAAGCTCCAATACTTTGGCCACCTGATGTGAAAAGCCAGCTCACTGGAAAAGAACCTGATGCTGGGAAAGATTAAAGGCAAAAGGAGAAGGGAGGGGCAGAGGATGAGATGGTTAGATAGCATCACTGACTCAATGCACATGAATGAGAGCAAACTCCAGGAGACAGTGGTAGACAGAGGAGCCTGGCATGCTGTGGTCCACAGGCTCACAAAAAGCTGGATACGACTTAACAGCTGAACAACAACGACAGGGATGTGTCTAAGGGTGGGGCTGGAGGGGTGGCTTAGGTGGTTTGCCTACCTCCTTGGTGATGTGTGCAGGGGGCATGCACAGCACCCTGCTTTTGCTCCCAACACCCTATTTTTGCTTCCAGCTCTTCAGAAGTAGCAGTTGAAATTTTTTTTGTTCATTTTGTATCTTGTTGTCCATAACTTGCCCCCAACTGCTTGGCCACACAGTTATTTTTAGTCCCTTACAATTTGTTTGTATTTTGTTGCTCCAGGAGACATTTGTCCAGGTGCAACCACTGCAGCAAAGGGTCCCAGGTCCCAGCCTGTCTCAAGCCCACCTGGAAAAGCCCTGAGCCCACCTGAAGAGAGAGAAATGCTTAGCCCCTGTTGCTAAGACAGCTCAGCTGCTGTCGGCCTTAAAAACAACAAACAAGAATGAAGTGGACTTTTAAAAATCATCCATTTTCCACCCTCTTGTTTAAACAGAGAAAAAACTGAGGCCCAGAGAGGAGAAGCCAGGGTCCAGGACACAGAGCCAGTTTCCTGCCTCTGTTCCCTGCTTACCTCCTATGCTCAGACACACACACCGGGAGCCTTGAGAGCCCCGTGAACTAGTTAACATTGACTGAGCACATCCTGGGGCCCTGTGACTATGGGAAGCATCTCACTTATGGGAAGAGAAAGTGAGCAGAGCCCGGCTCTGCAGGGCAGGTGAAGGGTGGGAGGAGTTCAGATTTCATTCCTAGTATATCATCTTCCCCGCCCCTTCCCTCGTTCATTTCCTCACATCTCTCTCTAATGGGCCCCAATTATACCCCACCCGTTTTTAAATAATTCAACTTGTTTCAGTAAAGAGCCATCAGCTTTGATGTTGTACACACATTTTTAAGTCTGTGAAGGCAAGAAAAGTGAGGAACAAAGCAAGCCTCTCTGATCATCTCTTTCTTTTCCTCCTTCTCCTGCCCATCCTCTCCTCTACTGTCCCAGCAGAGTATACCTCCCACCCTGCAGCGGGAAGCCAGGGTTCTGAGCAGAAGCTGTGCTCCACCACCGGCCAGGCTCCTGGCTGTCAGCACCCATGGCCAGCGGGATTGTTGCAAACTCTGTCACTCTAACGGCTGATAAAGACCCACAAACCACTCGCCTGCAGCCTGGGCTCCTGGTCCTGATAAGTTGGGCCTGTCAGCACTGCGTCCACACCTTCTCCTGGCTCAGCCTCCCGAGGCCCATCCCTGCTCTGGGCTTCCTGTTGCCTGTTTACAGCCAAGCCCTGGCCACCGTGCCTAGGCCAGGCCACAATCACCTTGAGATGACCCTAGGGAGCCAGGCTTGCAGCAATAGATTGGGAAGGACAATTTGCTCTGGATATGGAGGGGGTCCAACTGTGATGGACACTTTCTGCCCCGAGTACTGTTCAGGCCCCTATTTCCAGACTGGGCCATGTGGGATTCTGACTGTCTAAGGCAGTTCAGCACCCTCCTAGCCCTTCCTAGGGCAGCCAGCTAGACCAAGGCTATGATCTTAACCCCGGGAAGACTTAACCACAGCTTCCCTGGTGGCTCAGCTGGTAAAGAATCCACCTGCAATGCAGAAGAACTGGGTTCGATTCCTGGGTTGGGATTATCCCCTGGAGAAGGGAACAGCTACCCACTCCAGCATTCTGGCCTGGAGAATTCCACGGACCGTATAGTCCATGAGGCTGAGTCCAAGAGTTGGACATGACTGAGTGACTTTCACACACACTCAAGGCGGTACTGGTAGTCGTAACTACGGAAGGGGCACCATCTGCTTCGAGTGGGCAGAGGCCAGGGATGCTGCAAAGCACAGGACAGCCCTATGACAAAGGATTATCTGGCCCCAGGCTTCCCTGGTGGCTCAGTGGTAAAGAATCCACCCTGTGATGCAGGAGACATGGGTTTGATTCCTGATCCGGGAAGATCCCACATGCTGCGAAGCAACTAAGCCCATGTGCCACAACTATTAAGCCTGCGCTCTAGAGCCTGGGAGCTGCAACTACTGAGCCCATGTGCCACATCTACTGAAGCCCAGATGCCTAGAGCCTTTGTTCAGCAGCAAGAGAAGCCACCACAATGAGAAACCATCACATTGCAATTAGAGAGTAGCCCCTGCTCGCTGCAACTAGAGAAAAGCCTGAGCAGCAAGAAAGACCTAGCACAGCCAAAAAAAGAGAATTACCTGGCCCCAAATGCCAACAGTGTCGAGACTGAGAAACCCTGAGCTGGACACCATAGGGGGCAAAGCCTGGAAGTGGGGTCTGCAAATGCCTCACCCAGAGATGCAGAAGCCAAGCCCAGGCACTGTCTGGGAGCCAGGCAGAGCCCTATCCTCATGTACCAAATGATTTGGGACAAGTTAGACTAAGGCAGCATCTTCCCAAGACTGGCCCCACCAGGTCCTGTCGTTCCCTCAGCCATCATATTCAGGTACATCCTGACCTTGCAGCCTCTTATCTGAGCTCATCCTAGGAAGGACATAGGAAATAATAGCAGCTGTTTTCCTGAGCTCCAACTATGACTGGGCACTGGGCCAGGAATTTTACTTCCTCTAATGTTTCTACAAGGGGCTTCCCTGGTGGCTCAACTGGTAAAGAATCTACCTGCAATGCAGGAGAACTGGGTCCGATCCCTGGGTCAGGAAGATCCCCTGAAGAAGGAAATGACTACCCACTCCAGTTTCTACACAGCAACTCCAGGAGGGAGGGGTTATTGCCAACCCCTTATAACAGACAAGGAAACTGAGGCTCAGAGCTGTTACCTGATTTACCCGAGGTCACTATTATGGCCATATTGAAGCCCCAAACCCTAGTGCTTGAGAGTTACCTTATTTGGAGGTAAGGTCTCTGTGGGTGCATGCTAGTCACTTCAGTCATGTCTGACTCTTTGCTACCCCCATGGACTGTAGCCCGCCAGAATCCTCTGTCCATGGGATTCTCCAGGCAAGAATACTAGAGGGGGTTGCCATTTCCTCCTCCAGGGGATCTTCCCGACCCAGAGATCAGACATGAGTGTCTTATGTCTCCTGCATTGGCAGGTGGGTTCTCTACCACTAGCCCCACCTGGGGAAACCCAGAGTCTCTGTAGAGGTGAACAGATGTAAATAAGGTCTTTGGGGTAGATCCTGACCCCATAAGATTGACCTCCTCATAGAAGGGGGAAATTTGGACAGAAATGCGCACACACACAGACCTAAAGGCAGAGATCGGGGTGATGCACCTACAAGTCGAGGAATGCTAAGATTGCCAGGAAACCACCACCAGCCAGGGCGACACAAGATTCCCTCACAAGCTGCTGACACTGTGATCTTGGGCTTCTGGCCTCCAAGACTGTGAGACAAGAAACTTCTGTTGCTTCAGCTACCCAGTTTGTGGTGTTTTGTACAATAGCCCTCAGGGGACTAATACAGTCGCACAGGTGCTAGGGGTGGGCCCCTGGTGGAGCTCTGAACTGTCCAACTAAAGGCAGCCTCTGACCACGTTTCTATTATTCCTTCTGGGCCAGGTGCCCTAGCACCCAGCAGGTCCTTTAAAGCAAGACTTTGGCTGACAAAGGTCCATCTAGTCAAGGCTATGGTTTTTCCAATGGTCATGCATGGGTGTGAAAGTTGCACCATAAAGAAGACTGCATGCCAAAGATTTGATGCTTTTGAACTGTGGTGCTGGAGAAGACTCTTGAGAGTCCCTTAAGACCCTCCTTGGGGTCTTGTCCCTCCTTGGGACAAGGAGATCAAACCAGTCAATCCTAAAGGAAATCAATATTCCCTGAATATTCATTGGAAGGACTGATGCTCCACCTACTTATTGGAAAAGACCCTGATGCTGGGAAAGATTGAAGGAAAAACAAGAAGGGGGCGACAGAGGATGAAATAGTTAAATAGCATCACTGACTCAATGGACATGAATTTGAACAAACTCCAGAAGATAGTGGAGGACAGAGGAGCCTGGAGTGCTACAGTCATGGAGTTGCAAACAGTTGGACATGACTTAGCGACTGAATAACAACAACAAATTCTGATTATTACTGTGGTATGATTCTGTCTTATGGTCCCAGGAAGATGGAGGGTCAGGCTATTGACAATGATTAGATATCATCTCTGGGCCCCCGTGCCCTGTTTCCCAGAACCCCAACATGCTTCTCAGAGGTGGGAACAAGAGGACATTGGAGATTCACCATCGGGGTGCTGGGGCCCGCCCGGCAGACTTTCCTTCACACGGTTCCCTGAGGAAGTCACGTGGTTGATCACACGCAGAGCATCAAGTGCTATCAGCAGCTCTGCCACGTTCCAGGGATTCTTCAGCCCCGTGTGGGACCCAGGGGAGTGTGCAGTCTGATGAGAGCCTGGGCTGCCATCACACAGGATGGCTTTGCACCCCACCCACCTCCCGTGCAGAATAACCTACCCCCATGTGGGCACATCATTCTCAAATCCTACATCCCAGCAAATGCCCTTGCCAGGCCCAGGGCTGCTCCCTCCAGAAACTGCTGCCAGATGGAGCATGTTTGCCTCCTAGTAGGAGGGCAGGGCAGCTCAGGATGGTCACCTCTAAGACATCCTCCCCGGCCTCCTGCTTCTGGGAGACAGATCAGGTCCTCCTCCATCCCTGGGACTCAGTAAAGATCTGTCAACACCCACCATGATCCTAACACTGTTGTAAAGGAGGCCCCAAATGTCCCTGATTTCAGGGAATTTGTAATCAAGAAAGAGAATGACCAGTTCATTTCTTGTGGTATTTTACTTTGCTATGTTATCAAATGTGATGGCCAGATCTCACGAGTTTTCTGGCCAAAATCCAGAAATAAGTGATAGAAAAATAACCAAGGAGGGACTTCCCTAGTAGTCCAGTGGTTAAGAATCTGCTTTGCCATGCAAGGGATGTGGGTTTGATCACTGGTTAGGGAACTAAGATCCCACATGCCGCAAAGCAACTACACCCGAATGTGGAAACTACATAGAACACACACGCACTCTGGAGACCGGGTGCCGCAGCTAGAGAGTCGGTGTGCTGCAATAGATGAGTAAACATTGAGACAAAAAGAAAAACAACCAAGAACTCCCTATGCCATAAAATCAAAACTAGAAACACAGGCGGCGGGGAGGGACTGGATTGGGTGAGGGGTGGCACGTGACCAGCCTTTTGTTTTCTTTAAGTTTATTGTTTGAGAAAAAGTAACACATGCTCACTGTAATAAATAAGAAAATTGGGATAACTAGTGGGAACCTACTGTATAGCACAAGGAGCCCAGCCTGGCACTGTGTGCTGACCTAGAGGGGTAGGATGGTGGGGGTACGAGGGAGGGGACATATGTATGCCTATGGCTGATTCATTTTATTGTATGGAAGAAGTAAATGTGTATGTGTGTTAGTTACTCATCTGTGTCTGACTCTTTGCGACCCTATGAACTGCAGCCCGCCAGACTCCTCTGTCCGTAGGATTCTCCAGGCAAGAATACTGGAATGGGTTGCTATGCCCTCCTCCAGAGGATCTTTCTGACCCAGGAATTGAATCCATGCCTCTTACATCTACCTGCATTGGCTGGTGGGTTCTTTACCACTAGCGCCACCTGAGAAGCCCAAATTATCAAGCTAGTCAATTAGTAAATTAAATTACTGGGCTTCCCAGGTGGCACTAGTGGTAAAGAACCCGCCTGCCCATGCAGGAGATGTAAGAGATGCAAGTTCCATCCTGAGCTGGGAAGATCCCCTGGAGGAGAGCATGGCAATCCACTCCAGCATTCTTGCCTAGAGAATCCCATGGACAAAGGAGTCTGGTGGGCTACAGTCCATAGAGTCACAAACAGTCACACATGACTGCAGTGACTTAGCACTTATAGACCTAATGGCATAATCATGCAACATAAAGTCCAAACCAGGACGCTTTTGAGCATGAAACTTGGTGGATTTAAACCAGATGGTGAACGCTGACTCGACAGCCTGGACACCCACGTCTTAGAAGGAGTCATGAGAGGGGACCAGCTAAAGCCGAGTTGGACATAGATCAACAACTGAACACATCTTTCTGAGTGTTTCGTGTATTTCCAAGCAGGTGATGGGAGGCCTGGGGCCGGGAGACACCTCAGTCCAGGCTCTGAGCTCCCCCAAGCTCTGAGCCATCAGCCTTCACATCTGAGCGACTCCTGGAGTTTAGAGAGGACCAAGTTCCCAGGCTGTGGGGAAGACTCAAGCACCCCTCTCAAGGTTGTCTCCTAGTTTTGCTTTGAAAATTCCAGCAGGACCCTGAGCAGTGATTCAAGCTCCATCTGCTTGTTTGCTCTGGTCTTAGAGATTCTCCAGAAATCCAAGCTATATAGCAAGGACAGGGCTAGGAAGGCCAGGTGGGCTGGCCGGTAGGAGACGAGCCACCCCTGTGAGTGAGCCCAGCAGAAGCTGCGCGCTACCCCACTCCAATTGCACCCTCCCCCACATTCCCTTTCGGCCTCCCTCGTGGCCTCCATCCTCCTTTACCCAAGTGGCCAGTCTGCAGAGGGATATAACCAGTTCCCCCAACTTCCAGGATCCTGCTGTCCAAGAGTGACCAGGGCACTGCCCTCTCAGGTTCCACGTCAGCTTGACTACAGGTGTTTCGAGCACCTATTCTGCGTCGGACGCTGGAATCACAGCAGCAGCAGCAGCGGTACTATAGCCCAGTCTACCCGGGCTTCCATCCCCGTGGGCCACAGGCAATGGTTTGTGATGAATGTTAGCAAAGGAGAGAGGGTCACAGAGAGAAAGGAGTCTTGAGCTAGTGTTGGGCTTTTCTGAGAAAGTAACGTTGAAATGGAATGCTTGAGGCTCAGCGGGGCAAGGAGGAGAGATGAGCCGGTAGCAGGCCCCATGGAAGGAACTCAGGGAGTTGGGGAATGGGAAAGAGGCTGTGAGGTTGGGTATGGGGTGAGAGGTAGGTGGGGCTGGACCCTGTGGGCCTTCTAGACTGTATGCCAAGAAATGTCTGTGTGTGCTCTGTTGCTCAGTCTGACTCTTTGAGACCCCACAGACTGTAGCCCACCAGGCTCTGCTGTCCAAGGGATTTTCCAGGCAAGAATACTGGAGTGGGTTCCTCCTCCAAGGGATCGCATCTCTTGTGTCTCCTGCATTGGCAGGCAGATTCTTTACTGTTACGCCACCTGGGATAGGGCAAGAACCATGAGCAATTGTTAAAGGAATTCAGACAGATGTTGAGATAGGATCTAATCTTCCACCTTCCCCGCCCTAGAAAACAGCTTGGGACAAGAGCAAATGCAGGTGACAAAGTCCTGTATCCCAGGCCAGGGCACTGGGGAGGGGGTGAGAGGAACCAAGAGCCTGAGGCCCACTAGAACCCATCCCTGGCTTGCTTAGCAGCCACATCACTTAGGGTTGGAGCTAAGCCTCAGGACCGAGGGAGGAGACAAGGAAAGAAAGCTCAGAATATGGGCTTCCCTGACCTGCAAGCCCAGGCCCTGCGTTGGCTCATACTCCCAGTCCAGGCCTGGGAGCCCCAGCTTCAAGATGGTCACTTCTGAGCACCCCCCCAGTACGCTCCCCTCAACACACACCCCCAGGATGGAGCAGAAAGAACGCACTGGAGGCAAAGGGACAGTCAAACAAGGAAAAATGCAGCCAGATGGCGCCGGGACTGGGCGGTTTTGCCCCCTCGCCTTCCCGCGCGTGCGCTGGGTGCAGACAGGAAGCAGTTGGAACCAGCTCCAGAATTTTGCAGGCGGGGTGGGTGGGGGAGAGATGCCCGTGACCACCAGCCGTCGGGCGGTGCCGTTGGTCCCGCGGACTGACCTCACTGCCCAGGCCCGCGGAGCCCCTCCTGGGGTCACATTCCGCGCTGGAGAGCCCCTCTCCAAGGCCTTGGATGGCGCCAATATCTTTTTAGGAACCAAGGGTCTAATTTTAGTGTCCCGGCCTTCGACACCTTCCTGAAATAGCTCCCTGTTTTCCCTCCCGGCCCTGCCCCTTCCTTGGAGAAGGTGAACCCCCTGCATCCCCGTGATCGGGCCTGGTGAGCACGGGCCCACAGCCTTGTATGGGTCTCGGTAGAGGGACTCGTGTCTCTGTGGTCTGTTCCTGGTGACCCGACCCAGAGGGCTCTACTGGGGAGGGCAGCTCAGCGCCCACCAGGCCAGGGGTCCCACAGAGCTCACTCCTGCCCTCTCCCTGTCCACTGGCCATGCTCAGGCATGTCACAGGCCTATGGGGCCCAAGTTCAGGTCCCCAGCCCACTGGAAATCAAGCCTGCTGAGCCTCAGCCTCTGCCTGTAGTAACAGTGGGTCAGCAGACACCTTGACCCAGCGGAGCTTCTGTTTATCATTCCGTATGTTCTGTGCCATCCTTGTATCAATAACACTTAGTAGTAGTATTTTCTGAGCACTTACTATGGTGTCACGGAGAAGGCAATGGCACCCCACTCCAGTACTCTTGCTTGGAAAATCCCATGGATGGAGGAGCCTGTTAGGCTGCAATCCGTGGGGTCGCTAAGAGTCGGACACGACTGAGCAACTTCACTTTCACTTTTCACTTTCATGCATTGGAGAAGGAAATGGCAACCCACTCCAGTGTTCTTACCTGGAGAATCCCAGGGACGGGGGAGCCTGGTGGGCTGCTGTCTATGCGGTAGCACAGAGTCGGACACGACTGAAATGACTTAGCATAGCATAGCACAGCATAGCATACTATGGTGTCAAGTGCTTCTCATGCATGATGTCATTTAATCCTCTCAACCACCCTATGAGGTAGGTACTGTTACTGTCCCCAAGGTATGGAGCCACCAAGTGGGGGGGGCACCTGAGATTGGAACTCAGGAGATATGACCTCCAGCCCCCTGCTTCATTGTTCACATGACATCTCCACCCAAACACCTCCTTGGACCCTCACAACAGCCCTGTCTCCCCTGCCTTTGTCCCAGGCCCTTTCCTAGAGTACTCCATTCAGATTCTTCTAGGCTTCCTAAGCAAGCCAGAGAGGTCATCTTGCCTGTGAGAAGTCACACAGCACACTAGTGGTGGATGAAGATTCAACCCCCAGATTCTAAGAATAACAGGGCATTTCCCGAAGGAAGCTGCAGCTCCACTAAGAGCTACAGATGTGTCAGCCGCATCCGGACAAACAAGGTGGTCCCGGTAATCGCTGGGTGTGTGCATCTGGGCTGGGATGTTTTCACCAGCAGCCCGCTCCCTAACAGGCCCATGTGCTCATTTGCAGAAATGCTTCCTAAAGGGGCCACCAGCAGGCTGAATGATGGGTGGCCAGGAAGCATGATTCAGCAGGCAACCAGGGCACGCCCCTGGGGACCTATCATCCTGCTAGGAAGTGGACACATCAAAGGAGAAAAGCCAGAGTGGCCTTCCCAGGCCTCCTCTTGCTGCAGTCAGAGCCCAAACCCCACACCCATGGGTGTCTGTGAGTGGCAGCAGCTCCCTCCTGGGTGTCTGAGGCCCAGCTCCCTCCACGGGCTCCCGCCTGCCTGCTGACCAGGCTCAGCAGTGACCAGGGTGGGGTGGAGGAAAGCAGCAGTGCAGTGAGTCAGGCAGGACGAGCTGCTCCCACGCAGGAGAGCACGCCAGGGCCTTGGGAAGTGGGAAGAACCTTCAAACCCCACACCATCCGGCTTTATTCAAGCAGCCTTTGACTGTCAGAATAGGAAATGCAATTATTGTCTGAGTGGATAAAGAGTCGCCCTTCTGAAACCAACAACTTTCCTTACATGCTGCCATCTCCAGAATCAGGGCTTGGGGCCTGGCAGGTGGACACACACGCAGGAGGCAATGGAAGAAGGGGGCGGTAGCTCACGTGCCAGACTTTGAAATGGCCAGAGGGACTAATGATCAAACACTTCTAAGTGGGTGATGTAAGGAGTGTACGTAGCAAGCCAGGTGACAAACAGGACCTGACCTTTGAGCTAGGTGCTGAGGATGTAACAGGGCATGTGGAGGACTGTGGGGACCTTGTCTGAAGGAGAAGCTCAGTGCGCCTGAGTGCCATCTTGGGGGCGAACACCTCTATCATCCTGATGCAAAGAGCCAACTCATTGGAAAAGACCCTGATGCTGGGAAAGATTGAGGACAAGACGAGAAGAGGGTGACAGAGGATGAGATGGTTGGATGGCATCACCAATTCAATGGACATGAACTTGGGCAAACCCTGGGAGATGGTAAGGGACAGGAAACCCTGGCACGTGGCAGTCCATGGGGTCACGAAGAGTGAGACGTGACTTGGTGACTGAGCAACAACAACAACAAGCTCTATTGTCAGGTGCAGAAGTAAATTCAAAGTCTTCTGAAAAATCTGATTTTTTAAAATCTTGGCCAACATAATACCAGTAAATTGTTTTATATTTATTATATTATTAATAAATAGTATAGATAAAGTATTATTATATTTTATTTATTTTAATTGGAGGATAATTGCTTTACAATGTTGTGTTAGTATACATATATATATTCCCCTCCCTCCTGAGTCTCCATCCTGACAACCCCTCTAGCTTGTCACAGAGCACTAAGCTGAGCTCCCTGTGTTATACAGCAGTTTCCCAGTAGCTATGTATTCTACACTTGGTAGTGTATAAATTATTATTACATTTATTTTACTATATTATTAATATTTATTTGTAATGATCCCCTGAAGGTGTTAGTTGCTCAGTCATGTCCCACTCTTTTCGACCCCATGGACTATAGCCCATCAGGCTCCTCTGTCCACAGGACTTTCCAGGCAAGAATACTGGCTTGGGTTGCCATGCCCTTCTCCCGGGGAGCTTCCCAACCCAGGGATCAAACCTGAGTCTCCGGTATTGCAGGCAGATTCTTTACCATCTAAGCCACCAGGGAAGCCCATTAGTAATGATAAGAAATTATTATTGTCATTACCATTATTACCACTGAGAGTTTCTAACAACAGGTGTCTGCAGCCCTGGAGAGGGCTGGGGAGACAGCCTTTGCTGTGAAATTATGCTTTTCTTGTTTACAAAGTACATTGTCTGGTGTAATTGTCACCCCAAGCCTGGGAGCAGCCTGGAAACATCTGTTGTGCCCACCTGACAGATTAGGGAAACCAAGACCCAAGAGACTGTAGCACTTTACAAGGGTCACACAGCAGTGGCAAAGTAGACACTCAGGTCTCTGATTCCCGGAGGGTGAAGTCTGTGTACTAACGGAAGGTAGGGGGGCTGCCCATAGAAATGGGGGCCACTGCCTGCACTTTTGCACCAGCTGAGCTGACCCCACCCGGTTACCTGAACTCCCGGCTCCCTGCTCTCAGCACCCCAAGTAAAGCTAAGGGTGGAGATAAGGTGGCCGAGGTGCTGATGAGCCATGTGACACGCAGATTTTTGCAGCTCCAAAGCCAGCCCCCACCCTCCCTGTCTGGCCAGAGGAATGCAGACGAGAAGGTCAGGTGATGGACAGGGCGTCCATGATGGGCAGATTCCAGTGTCAATCCCAGGGGCTCCGGGCTGAGACCTGCCTCACTTTCGAGGCCACCTCCCCACTTGTGCATTTCCTGTGTCTGACCAGCCCTGGCTCCTTGCCCTCCAAAGGGTCCTGGGGCTCGCCTGCCTCTTGGGGTCCCACAGCTCTGAGGTCCCAGATGTCTCCCACTGGACTCATCTGTCCTCTATAGCAGGAGCAGAAAGCTTGCTGTGAATCCTGCCTTCGAGACCAGATGGCATTACTGATGTCCGAAAAGAGACCCCAGAGAAGCTACTTGGAATCCCACTCAACCCATCGATGCAGGAGACTCCAGCCTCAGAACACCCAGGACATAGATATTCCTCTGAAACACCTGTCTAGCAGTTTCCCTGGTTCTCTGCCCATCCTCCCTAGCGTAATCACTCACTGCTGTTCCCCAGGTGGGCAAACGTCTATCCCAAGTGGATGGAACTCTGGCCCTGGACATTCTGCTGCTCCTGCTCAGAAGCAAGCCCCAAGCCCCACGGTTTACCAGTGGGCCAAACACAGCCTTTTCAAGGGAGTGGAACTGAACCCCCATCTCTAGGACTGTTGTTTTTTCAGAAATCCCTCATCTTTGACATGTTTTAACTTCATATATTACCACTATGATGTTTGCCTTAAAACATCAAGGGTTTTTTTTCTAGAAAGCAATGATTTCTTAAGTAGAGTTTTTCCCTCCAACTTGCTGTGAGAGAAGCAAGAGTTATTGAATGGGACTTCCCTGGTGGTCCAGGGGTTAGATTCTGTGTTTCCACCACAGGAGTCACAGGTTCAATCCCTGGTCTAGGAACTAAGATCCTGCATGCTGCATGGCCAAAAAAAAAAAAAAAGGTATGGAAGAGTTATTGGAAAATCAGGGTGATGCACCCAGGTCTCCCAAAGTGGGGACAGACATGAGTATGGCCAGAAGTGGGCTTGAGGAAGCAGTTTCTGGGACTTTCCTTGCTTGGCGCCTCTGTTCTATCTTACCAGGAGCTCAATTCTATCCTTGCTCAGGGAACAGCATACAGTAGCAAGAAATATAGGCCCCATGCTGGGCTCTGGCTGCTCAAGGGCCACCAACACGAGGCCTGGGAATGGAGAGAGAACCAGCTGACCACTTATTAGGATTTGGTGCTTTTGCATCCTGACCCATTTAATCCTGCCACTAACCTGAGCATTACCTCCATTCTGGGCTTCCCAGGCAGTGCTAGTGGTTAAGAACCTGCCTGTCAATGCAGGAGATGTAAGAGACGTGGGTTCAATCTCTGGGTTGGGAAGATGCCCTGAAGGAGGGCATGGCAACCCACTCCAGTATTCTTGCCTGGAGAATCCCATGGACAGAGGAGTCTGGCTGGCTATGGTCCACAGGGTCACAGAGAGTCGGACACGACTGAAGCGACTTAGCACGTACACACCCCCATTTTACTGGTGAGAAAACTGAGGCTCAGAAAGATGAAGCAAGTTGCCCACAGTCACACAGCCCATAAAATCAGAACTGGGATTTGAACTGAGGTCTATGTAACTACAAGGTCCCTGCCCTTTCAAGGCACCAGGCATGACTCTCAGGGGAGACAGAGTGAGATTGGTTTTGACTACTGCAAAGCTGATCCCTGACCAGAAGAGATGGGGCCTCCTGAACTGTCTAGGAACTCCCACAAAAGAACTAAGATCTATCTAGTTTTATATTTATTTTATTTTATTAATTTATTGGCTGTGTTGCGGTACATGGGATCTTTTAATCGTGGCATGTGGGAACTTGTTTCCTGACCAGGGATCAAACCTGGGCCTCCTGCACTGGGGACATGGAGTCTTAGCCATTGGACCACCAGGGAAGTCCCTAAAATCTCTTGTGAGTTTCTCTAGTCCGCCGGCCTTGGACAGAGCCACTGCCCTGTGTTCCTACCATCTGGCCGGCCTGCTCCTTCCCAAAGTGAGGACCAAATGAGCAGGTGAACAGAGAGCCTTCAGCGCCACCTGCTGGAGACACAGTAGCAGCATCTCTAGCGGACCCTGCATCCCCAGAACACGTCAGCCCTGGCCACTGAGGAAACTGGGGTTGGGGAGGTAGGTATGATGAGCAGCAGGGAGCAGGGCAAGACGGCTTCTCAGGAGATTAGTCCTATACTTGATCCTATAAATAGGTGTGGGTTCCTCCTGCCAGAAACTTAGCTGCATCTGGCGCTCAAAATACACCTGACCTTGCAAGTACAGATGGATGGATGGAGGCATGTCAGCTGCTGAGGGCCAAGCTAGAAGGAAGGCTAGATAATTGCTGTATCATGGAAACAAGGCAATTTTAGGCAATTTTCTGCACAATGCCCTGGCTGTTTAAGTCCAAAAAAATGATTAGAGAGGCCAGCTGGAGACTCATGTCAACTCTATTTCTGATCAGCCTGAAATTTTCACAACAGTCATGACTATTAATGAGCCTGTGGCCGCTGCCACTATAAACCTTCCCTATCTTTCTTCTCCCAGCCTGAGTGTCCACAGCATCCACTGAACGGGGGGCTGGAGTGATTGGCCCCAGGAACCCGGGAGAAGCAAGCAGCTCAGCCCCAGGGAGCGGAGGGAAGAGATCCAGGCTGTTTCCCACAGCTAACATCTCTCAAGTGTGTCCTTTGTGTCAAATCATGCGCCTACACACTACACGCCAGGTCTCATTGACTTTGATTGTGACCAATGAAGAAGGGAGGTTCATACCCAGAGGTAGCCACGCTAGTCTCTGTCTAGACGGAGGTCCCCATGACCCAGTCCTGCTGATCACTTTCTGTTGTTCAAGCCACAAAGGAGGAAGCATGATGGAGTGGTCAGGAGGCAGCCTCTGGAGCCAGACTGCCAGTCCTGGTCCTCACCGACCAGCACTGTGATCTTGACCAGTTACTTGACTTCTCTGAGCCCCACATTCTCTGCCTGTGATATAGAGGTTGTAACAGCACCTACCCAGGTCTCTTTATTCCCTAGCTGGCACAGCAGGTGTCAGTTCTGACTGGTGACTCTGCCATATAGTTGTTACATTGTTTTTTTATTAATTATTATTTATTTATTGACTGTACCGGGTCTTCACTGCTGCACAGGCTTTCTCTAGTTGTGGTGAGCAGGGGCTCCTCTGGAGTTGTGGTGTGCAGACTTCTCATTGCAGTGGCTTCTCTTGTTGAAAAGCAAGGGCTCTAGGTGTGCAGGATGCAGTAGTTATATTACAAATCCCAGGGTCTAAAACACAGGCCTAGTATCTGTGGCTCATGGGCTTAGTTGCTCCATGGCCTGTGGTATCTTCCTGGGCCAGGGACCAAACCTGTGTCTCCTGCATTGGCAGGCCGATTCTGTACCACTGAGCCACCAGGGAAGCCCTTCATCCCACATTGATGTGTTAGTTTTATTAGCATTGAGACTGCTAAATAATTCCTAATTTCCCTTTTGAGTTCTTCTTTGGACCATGGGTTATTTAGAAGGATATTGTTTAATTATCAGATATTTAGGGCTTTTCTAGACTTCAAATTTAATTCTCTTGGGGTCAGACAACGTATTCTCTAAGATTTTAGTGTTCTTCCTTTAATTCTGTCAGTTTTGCTTCATTGTACTTTGAAAGTCTATTATTAAATAATCATTTAGGATTGTTATGCCTTCCTAATAAATTGACACTTTTATCGTTATGAAATATCTCACTTATCTCTGATAACATTCCATGCCCTAAAATATACATTGCTTCATATTACTATAATCATACAAACTTTATAATAAATGCATAATCTTGCATCCTTTTAGTTTCAACTATTTGTGTCCTTTTATTTTAAATGTATTACTTACAGACTTCCCTGGTGGCTCAAGATGGTAAAGCGTCTGTCTACAATGCAGGAGACCCGGGTTTGATCCCTGGGTCGGGAAGATCTCCTGGAGAAGGAAATGGCAATCCACTCCAGTACTATTGCCTGGAAAATCCCATAGACAGAGGAGCCTGGTAGGCTACAGTCCATGGGGTCGCTAAGAGTCAGACACGACTGAGTGACTTCACTTTCACTTACAGCAGCAACAAGCTGAGTCCTATTGTCTTCATCCTATTGGATAACCTCTGGCCTTTCCTTGGAAGATTTCATTCATTTAAATTTAATGTGATCACTGATATGGTTGGGTTTAAGTATAGCATCTTACTATTTGTTTTCTATTTAGTCTACTTCTTCTTTGTTACTCTTTCCTTGACTTATTTTAGGCTAATTGAATAATTTCATATTCCATTTTATTTCTTTTACTAGTTTTTTTTAGCTATACCTTTTTATATTGCTCTAGTGAATCTATTATGCATTATTGATTTTCCAGAGTGTACCTAGAATTAATATTTTAGTACTTCAGGTAAAAGGTAAATACTTTAAAACAGTATAATTCCATTTAACCTCTTCACTTGTGCTCTCAGTTTTATATATTTCACTTCTAAATATGTTACAAACTCCCCAAAACAAAATCACTAGTTTTGTTTTAAACAATTGCCTTTTAAACAAATTAAGGTCATAAAAGATAGTTTTATGTTTGGCCCTATGTTTACATTTTCTGGTGCATTCTTCCATGAACATCAGTGTCCAAGTTATTCCTTTCAGTTTGAAGTACTTCCTTTAGCGTACCTTGTTATGCAGTTCTGCTGGAGAAATATTTTTCTCAACTCTCTTCTTGTGTGTCTGAAATAGTCTTTATTTCACCCCCTGAGTTGAAGGATATCTTAGCTGGATACAGAATTTTGCAGTCACAACTGTTTTTCTTTCAACATTCTAAAGTGTCTTCTAGGCTCTGTTTTTTTTTTTTTAATCTGATAAGCCCCCAGTTATCTCCAAAATGACTTTTTATCATTAGCTAGTTCAGATCACGGAGAAGGCAATGGCAATCCACTCCAGTACTCTTGCCTGGAAAATCCCATGGACAGAGGAGCCTGGTAGGCTGTGGTCCATGGGGTCGCAAAGAGTCAGACATGACTGAGCGACTTCACTTTCTCTTTTCACTTTCATACAGTGGAGAAGGAAATGGCAACCCACTTCAGTGTTCTTGCCTGGAGAATCCCAGGGATGGGGGAGCCTGGTGGGCTGCCATCTATGGGGTCGCACAGAGTCAGACACGACTGAAGCGACTTAGCAGCAGCAGCAGCAGCAGCAGTTCAAATTAAGATCCAAAAAGGACCCTCATATTGCATTTTGTCATTATGGGGTTTTTTTTGTCCCTTTTAATCTGAACAGCTTTGCTTCCCAACACTCTGTGTGTATGTGTGTGTGTGTGTGTGTGTGTAACTTTTGAAGGACTGGATCAGTTGTCCTAAGGAATGTCCTCATCATGAATTTGTCTGAATTTTTCCCTCGTGGTAGGTATTTCTCCCTCCAAATTTAATTTTTTCCTGTATCCTCTAAGCTTCTTGTAGACTGGACCTCAGATCTGTAAGATTCTGGACCTGACTAGATTCAAGTTTGTCATTTTTATATTTTATATTGTCTGACGTTAAATATATTGAACAACCTCTCTCCATCTGCCTCATAAGGTTGGGAGGGGATTAAAGGATCATAAAGCATTTCTCAGCACCTGGCTTAGAGCAAGTACACATAAATGCTGGCTAATGTCATTATTATCATTCAGTTAGTTACACCACTGACTATGCTGCTGGCAGCCCACTGATTACCTGCTGACTGCAGATGTGTCTGGTCTTACTTTTTAGTTTTGAATTAATTCTCAATTTTTTTAAGTGCTGGAAATTCTAAATCAAATTCTAAATTTATAGCTTCTCTTGGAAAATGAGAAATAGCAACACTGGGTCCCTCTTTCTTCACAGCCTTGATCAGTTCAGTTCAGTTCAGTTCAGTCACTCAGTCGTGTCCAACTCTTTGCGACCCCATGAACCACAGCACACCAGGCCTCCCTGTCCATCACCAACTCCTGGAGTCCACCCAAACCCATGTCCATTGTGTTGGTGATGCCGTCCAACCATCTCATCCTCTGTCGTCCCCTTCTCCTCCTGCCCTCAATCTTTCTCAGCATCAGGGTGTTTTCAAATGAGTCAGCTCTTCGCATCAGGTGGCCAAAGTATTGGAGTTTCAGCTTCAGCATCAGTCCTTCCAATGAACACCCAGGACTGATCTCTTTTACGGCGGACTGGTTGGATCTCCTTGCAGTCCAAGGGACTCTCAAGAGTCTTCTCCAACACCACAGTTCAAAAGCATCAATTCTTCAACACTCAGCTTTCTTTATAGTCCAACTCTCACATCCATACATGACCACTGGAAAAACCATAGCCTTGACTAGACAGACCTTTGTTGGCAAAGTAATGTCTCTCCTTTTTAATATGCTCTCTAGGTTGGTCATAACTTTCCTTTCAAGGAACAAGTGTCTTTTAATTTCATGGCTGCAATCACCATCCACAGTGATTTTGGAGTCCAGAAAAATAAAGTCGGCCACTGTTTCCACTGTTTCCCCATCTATTTCCCATGAAGTGATGGGACCGGATGCCATGATCTTAGTTTTCTGAATGTTGAGCTTTAAGCCAATTTTTTCATTCTCTTCTTTCACTTTCATCAAGAGGTTCTTTAGTTCTTCTTCACTTTCTGCCATAAGGGTGGTGTCATCTGCATATCTGAAGTTACTGATATTTCTCCCGACAATCTCGATTCCAGCTTGTGCTTCCTCCAGCCCAGCGTTTCTCATGATGTACTCTGCATATAAGTTAAATAAGCAGGATGACAATATACAGCCTTGACATACTCCTTTTCCTATTTGGAACCAGTCTGCTGTTCTATGTCCAGTTCTAACTGTTGCCTCCTGACCTATATACAGGTTTCTCAAGAGGCAGGTCAGGTGGTCTGGTATTCCCATCTCTTTCAGAATTGTCCACAGTTTATTGTGATCCACACAGTCAAAGGCTTTGGCATAGTCAATAAAGCAGAAATAGATGTTTTTCTGGAACTCTATTGCTTTTTCAATAATCCAGCGGATGTTGGCAATTTGATCTCTGGTTCCTTTACCTTTTCTAAAACCAGCTTGACCATCTGGAAGTTCACGGTTCACATATTGCTGAAGCCTGGCTTGGAGAATTTTGAGCATTACTTTACTAGCATGTGAGATGAGTGCAATTGTGCGGTAGTTTGAGCCTTCTTTGGCATTGCTTTTCTTTGGGATTGGAATGAAAACTGACCTTTTCCAGTCCTGTGGCCACTGCTGAGTTTTCCAACTTTGCTGACATATTGAGTGCAGCACTTTCACAGCATCTGGACCTAAACTGTGAGTGTGACTCTTAGAGGGGGCCCATTTACCCCAGGTGACATTCATTGCCTCTGAGTCTATGAGGGCTTGTATTTCCTGGTCCAGGCTCATCCCGTGTCTTGTCTGAAGAGCTGGGACCATTTCTGAGGTCCTTCTCCTGTTGTTTCAGTACTCTAATCTACAGGAAGGCTGTGTCTGCCACTGCTGAGAGAAGTTCCATTTCAATTCAGCCAATGATCATTGAGTCCTTTAACCAAGCAATTAAAATAATTAAAAGCCATTCTCAGCAACCATATTATCAATATTCCAGGGCTTTCCAAAGGTTATTATCAAGGGCCAAGTGAAATAACCCCTGGGGGAAAAATCTGACTCTATCAGTAAAGTATTTCATCTCATGCTAAAAAAACGGACAAAATTACCAGTTGACCAAAGGTGGGAAAATAGGAAGGACTTGCTATTATTCGTAGAATTTATTCTTTGTATAAAATAAGACCAAGATAGAAGTGGCATCAGCATCATGATGGAGTGAGATGGACTCTTTGTCTCTCCCCTTCAATGTGCAACAAGTAAAACATTCACAGCTAAACAGAGATGTCTCTGCCCAACTCACCTGAGATTTCCACACATTTGTACATCTAACAGGGATGGACTGGAGCACACAGAGGAGGTGGAACTAGGGGAACGGTAGAGATGGCACCTGCCATCCCAGACTCCCAGTTGGGACGGCTGAATGTGCAGCCCCAGAGAATCCAGCAGCAGCAGGGCAGGTGGTATACACAACTCCAGCCTCCTGACCCTATATGGCAACTCCCATGGCATCCCTCCAGCTGTAGAGACATCCACGACTCTGGTCCCCTGCCCCTAGAGGTGAAGCCTAAACCTGACTATATGACAAGCTATGTGTGTGTGTTAGTCACTCAGTCATGTCTGACTCTTTGCGACCTCGGACTCCTTTGTCCATGGAATTCTCCAGGCAAGAATACTGCCATTTCCGTCTCCAGAGGATCTTCCTGACCCAGGGATCAAACCCAGGTCTCCTCCATTACAGGCAGATCTTGTATTGCAGGCAGATGTTGAGCCACCAGGGAAGCCCTAGACATATGCATGACAAGGTATATGTACCCACAATCTGGGTTCCCCCCATCCTTCCCCTTTCAAATGCAGTGAAGCCTGACTCAATGCCCACCATCCCGTGTCCCAGACAGTGATGCCAGTGACACCAGCAGCAGCAAGGCACCAGTAACCTCTAGAGGCACAAGCAGTGATAATGATAGTGCTGGATACAGAGGCAGTGGAGGATGGAAAGTGCTGACTCCCAAATATAACCTGAGGGAGTGAAGTGAGTGAAAGTCGCTCAGTCGGGCCTGACTCTTTGCGACCCCATGGACTATACAGTCCATGGAATTCTCCAGGTCAGAATACTGAAGTGGGTAGCCTTTCCCTTCTCTAGGCGATCTTCCCAACCCAGGGATCGAACCCAGGTCTCCCGCATTGCGGACAGATTCTTTACCAGCAGAGCCACCAGGGAAGCCATAGGGAGAGAAGCTAACAAAACTAAAAAATAAAATAGTGCTATAGCGCCACCTGCTGCTGCTGCTGCTGCTAAGTCACTTCAGTCGTGTCCGACTCTGTGCGACCCCATAGACTGCAGCCCACCAGGCTCCCCCATCCCTGGGATTCTCCAAGCAAGAACACTGGAGTGGGTTGCCATTTCCTTCTCCAGTGTATGAAAGTGAAAAGAGAAAGTGAAGTCGCTCAGTCATGTCTGACTTCTTAGCGACCGCATGGACTGCAGCCTACCAGGCTCCTCTGTCCATGGGATTTTCCAGGCAAGAATACTGGAGAGCGTTGCCATTGCCTTCTCCGATAGCGCCACCTACTGTAAAACAAAAGAAAGAAAGCAAGTGAAGTTGCTCAGTCGTGCCGACTCTTTGCAATCCCGTGGACTGTAGCCTACCAGGCTCCTCCATCCATGGGATTCTCCAGGCAAAAATACTGGAGTGGGTCGCCATTTCCTTCTCCAGTAAAACAAAAGAAAGCCCTCTAATTTCTAATCTGTTCAATTGTTAGAATGATATTTTTAAAAAAGCTTTATGGGAGTTCCTTGGCAGTCCAGTGGTTAAGACTCTGAATTTCCACTGCAGGTGAGAAGTTCAATCCCTGATTGGGGCGACCTACTCCAGTATTCTTGCCTGGAGAATCCCATGGATGGAGGAGCCTGGTAGGCTGCAGTCCATGGGGTCGCTAAGAGTCAGACATGACTGAGCGACTTCACTTTCACTTTTCACTTTCATGTGAAAAGACTCTGAATTTAAGACTCTGAATTTCCACTGCAGGTGAGAAGTTCAATCCCTGATTGGGGAACTAAAATCCCACAAGTCGTGTGGTGCGGCCAAAAATGAAAAAAGAAAAGAGAGAGAGATTGAAATGCTGTAAAAGAACCAAACAGAAATATTGGAGTTGAAGAGCTCAATAAACGAGATAAAGAATGCATTAGAAAGCATTGGAGATGAAGAAAGCGTTGGAAAGCATTTTAAATAGAGCAGACCATATGGAAGAGAGAATTAATGAGCTCAAACATGGAAATCTAGAAGCAACACAAGTAGAAGAAAAAGTAGACCCACCACAGAGGGGATGTTGAATAACATCCTCTGAACTGAAGAGGAACTTTGAGACTGAAAAACAGAGCAGCTGCTGCTGCTGCTGCTAAGTCACTTCAGAGCGGGCAACTCCATAAAGTGCAATTATGACGTTTATTGTAGGTAACTGACACCCAGGCAGGAGATTATCTGGAGGCATTTGCAGCTACACTTTGCAGCAACAAAAGGGGCACAGGAGCATTAGAAGAGGCCAAAGCTAAAAATAGAACCACGTCTAAAATGAATAAAAATAAACATCTAAAAATAGAAACACATCTGCACTGGGAGGACCCAGGAAGGATTCCTCCCTCCCCACCCCCACCTCCTGGGGATCTTGTGACCATTATTCCTTAAGGGCCATTAACCATCTGCATCAGTAAAAGGCATTCTTCCAGTTTCCTATCAGATAAAGACAAGGATTAAAGTTGGTGAGGAGCTTATCTGACCTAGATGCATTCCTGGTGAGTAAGCCAAAGACCAGTCTTGCAGAAATGGTCTGTGGTTCTATTAATAAGGTGGAGCTGACAAAACGGAGTGAGTGTGGTTCAGCCACACAGATAGCCACCGGCCATCCAGGGTGAAGGGGCCGAGGAGGCTGGCCACCAGTAGCATGCTGGCCTTCAGGCTGACAGTAAGAAGGCAAGGCTGCCCCTAGACCAGGGCCAGGGGAGGGAAGGGTTGGCTTTTGCCCTCCAGGAAACCTGAAGTTGCTCAGAAACTGCCAAAGTATAGCCAAAGTGGGTGGTACTATGGTACCTGGGTTCCTCACAGCTCTGGCTTGGCTGCCGTGGTGACCCTGATGTTCCTACTCTAGGCCTGGCAACTGTTTCCAAGGTGGGGAGGAACCTCAGGAATGATGCCTGAGAAAGGCAAGTTGGGCTCAGGAGCTGTCAGGAGCCAAGGGCACATTGGCGGGGGGAGGGGGGTGGGGATGCGGGTGGCCGGGGGAACAGTCCCTGCTGCCATAACCATGTGTTGCTCACAGACTAAGTCTGATTTTCCCCCACCCCAGACATGGTGGGCACGAAGCCTCCCAACTCCACCTGACAGAGTGGAGTGCCTTCATCCTCTGGGCATCAACCTGCCCAGAACCAGGGCTCAGCATCTCCCAGGAGGTCCCAGCAGCAGAGGACCTGCTCTGCTTGGAGGAAACAGATCACCAAGGTTCAGAGAACAGGCCTTCAGGACAGAGTCCCCAGTGGCCTGGTCCATGGCTGCCTTTGGCCCAGGCTATTCTTCAAGTCCTCAGTTTCAAGATGACAGCCCCCACCAAGGTCACTGGAGAAACTACACAGCTGGCCAGAATCCACATCTGACTGGCTCCAGGGATGAACAGGAGGCACCTGAGGATGGAACACATCACTGAGATGCCCAGGGATGGGCTGGTGGATACTTCAATGAGCCCAGGGAGCCAGGAGTGGAAGAAGGAGAAGCTAATGATTTTATAGTATTTTCCAGGGAGGGCAAAGATGTATGGAAAAGTCAGGAGCCCACATGAGAGTCAGCAAAGGTCACAGATCCAGGACTATATCCAAGGTGATGGCCCTGACCAAGTGACATTTCCTCATCTGCAAATCCCTAATGATGGTAGCATTTTTCCCATTAAGTTGTGAGAAGGAAAGGATGGGAGCGGCTCAATAAATGGGAATCTGTAGATTACGATTGAGAGAGGGCAGTGTCATAGTTAGGGGATGGACTCTGGGAGTCTCCTGGATTCACATCCAGCTCTGCTACTTACCACCTGTGGGCTTTCACCACTGTGAGCCGGTTTCCTCATTTGTAAAGTGAGGATGGTACTAATAGTACCAAACTCATAGGGTTAGTTTACGGATTAAAAGAGTTAAAAGAACTCAGGATAATTAACACTCACATGGTCATCAGAGTGTCGACTCATTCTCTCTTGATCTGAGGGTAGGAAGTTACCAGCAGCAAATTTTTTTTTTCCTAATATTTACTTACTTTACTGAATTGAGTCTTAGTCGTTGCCTCAGGATCGTTGCAGCATGCGGGCCTTTCTCTAGTTGTGGCACGTGGGCTCAGTAGTTGCAGAGCCCCGAGACATGTGAGATCTTAGTTCCATTGACCAGGGATCAAACCCATGTCTCCCATGTCTCCTGCTAATTCCAGATTCTTAACCACTGGACCACTAGGGAAGTCTCCCAGCAGCAAATTACTAATACTAGACCCTCTCTCTCTCAAGCCATCTTCTGAGAAATGAAGAGGAATTCTCTTATCTCTGAGTAAACCAAATATAAATAGGAAACTAAACTCCTACAGGGTCACATCATGCACTCCCAAGCCAAGGCAAAACGGTTTAAATACCTTGAGGTTTTTGTTCTGCCTGCTGTGTCGGTGTGGGTGATGGAAAGTGACCCGGGTTAGGAGGTAGGAGCAGGGTGGGGGCAGGGAGTGGGGAAGCAGTGAAATGGGAGGAAGCCGCCTTCCCCTGGATGCCCAGGGTCCAAGTCAGACTAAGAGAAGCACAGGTGGAGCTGCAGAAGAAGCGGCCCCCTCTCCCCTCCCCACAGCACAAGGTTCAGGCCGGAGACTTGAACTCTGCAGATTTCCCACCCTTAACCAGGTTTTTTTCCTGATTATGAAAATAACTTGGACTTCCCTGGTGGTCCAGTGGTAAAGAATCCACCTGCCAATGCAGGGGACACAGCTCCATCCCTGGTCTGGAAAGATTTCACTTGCCGCGGGGGGTAACTCAAGCCCTTGAGTTACCACTACTGAGCCTGCGCTCTTGTGCTGCGCTGTGCTTAGTCGCGTCTGACTCTTTGCAACCCCATGGACTGTAGTCGGCCAGACTCTTCTGTCCATGGAGATTCTCCAGGTAAGAATACTGGAGTGGGTTGTCATGCTCTCCTCCAGGGGATCTTCCCACCCCAAGGATCGAACTCAGGTCTACCGCATTGCAGGCGGATTCTCTACCATCTGAGCCACCAGGGAGGACCAAACTCTAGAGCCCCAGAGTTGCAACTACTGAGCCCCCACGTGCTGCAAGTACTGAAGCCCGTGAGCCTAAAGCTTGTGTTCCACTACAAGAGAAGAGACCACAGCGAGAAGCCCAAGCACTACAACGAAGAGCAGCCCCCCACTCGCTGCAACTAGGGAAACCCGTGAGCTGAAATGAAGATCCAGCGCAGCCAAAAATCAAATAGAATTAATTAAAACAACTCTTACTTATCGCCAGAGAAGGCAATGGCAACCCACTCCAGTACTCTTGCCTGGAAAATCCCATGGACGGAGGAGTCTGGTAGGCTGCAGTCCATGGGGTCGCTAGGAGTCGGCACGACTGAGCGACTTCACTTTCACTTTTCACTTTCATGCGTTGGAGAAGGAAATGGCAATCCGCTCCAGTATTCTTGCCTGGAGAAACCCAGAGACGGGGGAGCCTGGTGGGCTGCCGTCTATGGGGTCGCACAGAGTCGGACACGACTGAAGCGACTTGGCAGCAGCAGCTTACTTATCGCTGGGAATAAATTGTTTATTATTAACATTTTAATGTTTATTCTCAAGCCATTCATATACACACACATCTTTTTTCTACCTAACTGGAATATACTTTTGTATCTTTCTTTTTAACCGAATAAATGGTAAATATATTCATATATATTCTTTGGAGAAAAAATTTTAGTGGCTTCAGAATGGTGCATTTTATTGACCTACCACAATTTAGTTAATTGCCTATTGCTAGCTGTTCATGTGATTTCAAATTTTACTTTCATTGTATAAAGTACACTTTTTCCCCAGGTATAATTTTCTATATTTGATCATTTGGGCCATTTAAAAAATTCTTTTGCTTGGCAAAAATGATAAACAGAAAGAAAATATTCTATGGACGGAGGATCCTGGCGGGGTACAATCCACGGGGTCGTAAAGAGTGGAACACGACTGAACACGCATGCCCCACCCTACCTCCGCTTCACACCTAAAACAGTCTTTTTGTAGCTGAATCAGGCTCAGGTCTCTAACCTTCTAAGTCTCGCCTCGGCTCTGCCCTCTGGTGGTGGTCTCTGTCCCGCACAAGAGGAATGAACTATTTAAGGAATTTCCGGAAACAGGGGCGTGACAACTGAGAGTCATATTTGCATACCCACAATGCAGTGCACCTAGGACAATTTTTCAACCTAAAAATGGCTATATTCTTCTTTTTCTTTGAACTATTTCCCCCCAAAAGTGAGAATACTTTCATAGAATTGTCTGAGAAAAGACAGATAAGAACGGCTCTGTCAGTTAAATAATCACTCTTACTGGTTTAGGAGTAACAGTTACCTGAGCAATGCGTGCCCCGAAATCGAAGCATACTCTGGTTTCTCTTCAGATCGTATAAATCTTTCGCCTTTTACTAAAGATTTCCGTGGAGAGGAACAATTCTGAGTTTTTACTCAATTTTTTGAGGCCTTGCCTTTGCAAGGCTACTTATGGTGTTACAAAAAATAGACTTTGAGCTTGTTAATACTGAGTTCTGAGTATAGATTACGGAGTGCTTGAGTAGATGAGTGAAATTGGGTGCATAGGAAAAACGAATCAAAAAGGAAAAAAAACTAGTCAAGTAGCGCAGTTCAGTCATTCGGTTAGTGATGCTACCCAGCTATTCCCCAGACTAATGAGTACTGCTGGTAAGTCACTTTAGTGTCCCCCGTAAACGGCAAGCCACCAGACTCTGCGGTCCCTGAGGTTTTCCAGGCAAGAACACTGGAGTGGGTTGCCATTTTCTTCTCCAGTGCGTAAAAGTGAAAGTGAAGTCCGCTCAGTTGTGTCCGATTCTTAGGGACCCCATGGACTGCAGCCTACCAGACGCCTTCGTTTGCTCGGAGTTTCCCGGCAAGAATACTGGACAGATAGGTACGTGTGCGTTTAAAATTTTAAAAACTGAAGTGTAAACCCATTGCTTTTCCTGTGGTATATTTGTGAGGGTTTTTTAGTTTCGTTTTAAAACTGGGAGAGGAAATTTTAAACTTATTTAAATTTAGGAGTCAAGAAAGAATTTTGATGGTGCTTATAACAGATTTGACAAAACACGGCAGGAAGTAGGTTTTTTAACCTATCTCATTGGCCAGAACTGAGCTTCCTGTTCACAGCTTAGCTGCAAGGTAAGCTGGGAAATGTAGTCTTTCCCCTAGGTAGCCATGAGCTTTGCCCTGGCGGTAATAAACACGCCGGTAAATGCAGGAGACATAAGAGACACGTGTTGGATACCTGGGTCACGAGGATCCCCTGAAGAAGAGCTTGGCAACCCACTCCAATAGTCTTGCGTGGAGAATCCCATGAACAGAGCAACGTGGCGGGCTACAAGTCCATAGGGTCCCGAAGAATCCGACATGACCCAGTCGGCTTAGCACGCGCACAGGAAAAAGGGAGAATGTTCAGTCGCTAAATGGTGTCTAACTCTGTGACACCCTTCCCGCCCCCATGACTGCAGGATGCCAGGCTTCCCTGTCCTTCACTGCTGCTGCTGCTGCTGCTAAGTCGCTTCAGTCGTGTCCGACTCTGTGCGACCCCATAGATGGCAGCCCACCAGGCTCACCCGTCCCTGGGATTCTCCAGGCAAGAATACTGGAGTGGGATGCGATTTCCTTCTCCAATGCATGCAAGTGAAAGTGAAGTCGCTCAGTCGTGTCCGACTCTTAGCGACCCCTTTGCTCAGATTCATGATTGAGTTGGTGGTACTGTTGAACCATCTCATCCTCTGTTCCCTTTTCTCCTCCTGCCCTCAGTCTTTCCCAGCTGATGTTTTTCCAATGAGTCAGTTCTTTGCATCTGGTGGCCAAACTATTGGAGCTTCAGCAACAGTCCTTCCAATGAATATTTAGGGACGATTTCCTCTAGAATTGTCTAGTTTGATGCCACTGCAATCCAAGGGACTTTGAAGAGTCTTCACCACGGCAATTTGAAAGCATCAATTCTTTGGGGATCAGCCTTCTTTATGGTCCAACTCTCACATCCATCCATGACTACTGGAAAAACCATAGCTTTGACCAGACAGACCTTTGTTGAAAAGTAATGTCTCTGCTTTTTAATATGCTGTCTAGATTGGTCATAGTTTTTCTTCCAAGGAGCAAGCGTCTTTTAATTTCATGGCTGCAATCACCATCTGCAGTGATTTTGGAGCCCAAGAAAATAGTCTGTCACTGCTTCTGCTTTCCCCCCTTTAATTTGCCATAAAGTGATGAGACAGGATGCCATGACCTTAGTTTTTTTTAATGTCGAGTTTTAAGCCAGCTCTTTCACTCTCTCTCCTCTTTCAGTCTCATCAAGAGGCTCTTTAGTTCCTCTACTTTCTGCCATTAGAGTGGTATCATCTTAGTGAATACTGGAGAAGAAAACCAGCCATGTCTGCCCCAGTAAAGAAGGGAGAGAATCCATCCCCAAGTTCATTCCTTAGGCTCCATTCCTTTGCTTTCCAGGCTCCTCCCTGTGGTCATGTGCAGGGACCCTCTCTGAGGCTGAAACAGGGTTGTGGGGATTACCCCTTCCCAGGACCTTTTGATGTTCTTTTGTAAAGAACCAGGACACCAGGCACAGGGAGCCTAAGGCAACTGCCCACAGTCTAGCCCTGCTCCACTGGGGAGGGTAACTTACTTTTCTCTCCCTTAGTCAAACTGCTCCTCTCACAACCAAATCTGTTTAAGTAGAACTAAATGCTGGTGGCCAGTGATTTCTTGGGCTCACTGGGTGTCTGGGTGTCTACCTAACATGGGGATTTTAACTTGCTTGTTCAACTTTGGCAAAAAAACAAACAAAAAACCCTGTTGTAATGAGCGCTTCTAGCACCCAGATTACATTCTCCAAACACCATTCTCGATTGAAAGCTGTCTCCTTGGGAAAATGGCCGTCTGGTTCTTGGGAGCCTCTTCAAGATGCTATGTTTCCTGGCTCATGGCTGGAGTCAGCCATGCCCAGACATATCTAGACAATCAGCTGCTAAGGTCAGAGAAAAAGAGAACTAGATATTCTATGCCCCCAGGTGAAAGAGCATTCTGCTCCCATTAAGTAATCTTGCCAGGAAAAATTGAAGTTGAACCTGATCAAGACTAGATCTGACTACCAATTAACAGAAGAGCAGAGCACAGTGGAGCTTTTCTGCAGCACTGCGGGGGATGGATGCAACCAACAAAGTCCTGACTGCAAGGAGCTGTTTGGAGCAAGCCACCAGATTTCTTCAACAAATAAATTGCAAGATGAGAGAGAGAAGAAAGAGAAACTTATATGTTAAAAGAGAGTTAAAAGCAACCTGTCTCACTGTGCAGAACTTAATGGGATCCTGGTTTAAACAAACAGTATTTTCAAAATTTATTACATTTGTGAGATGTCTTTGTTTTTTAATCTTAGTGCGTCTTTGATGATTTTAAGGAATTATTGGAGGATTTTGGATATGATTATCATATTGTGGTTACGGTTTTTGTTGTAACCTTCTTATACTTAGAAGTACATACAGAAATATCTACAGATTATATCTTGGGTTTGCTTCAAAATTATAGGACTGCAAAAAATGTACCCCACAAAAATATTATTTATGAAAAAAGTAATAATGTGAGTGGGAGAGAAGCAGATGATGGTTGTTGGACTTGATGATGGGCACACAGCTGTTTAGTTGCTTCAGTCGTGTCCAACTCTGGGGGAATCTATGGACTGTAGCTTGCCAGGCTCCTCTGTCCATGGGGACTCTCCAGGCAAGAGTACTCAAGTGGGTTGCCATGTCCTCCTCCAGGGGATCTTCCCAACGCAGGGATCGAACCCCGGTCTCCTGCACTGCAGGCAGATTCTTTACCACTGAGCCACCAGGGCACACAGAGTTTCTGTATTCTATTAGGTCTACTTATGTGTATGTTAAACATGATTCATAATTTTAAAGTTTTGAATAGATTTTTAAAAACAAATTTGTGACTGGTAACACATGTGCTTCTGTATTAATAGATGAAATACTGAAATCTAGTGGCAAATCTCATGACTACCATAATTTCAAAGTCCATAATGAACATGAACAATATTTCAAGATGCTTGCCAACCCTGGGCATGTCATGAATGTGCCTGTGATTACTGACAACGATGCAAATGCCGAAGTTAATCATGGAAGGAAAGGCTGAATTTCAGTTAGAACTTAGTGAAAATATATATATTTTTTCAATCCAGCTTTGCAGATCTCCTGAATGCTATCCCTGGAGCCCATGTTTAGAAGCCCTGATTTACATTCCCTTCTCCAGGTACACTATACAAATTATTCCCCCTTGGGTGTGGAGAAGGTTTTTAATTTATCAAAACACTTTCACATAGTCATTTATTTCGTGGGAATTCCTAACCGTCTTCCAAAGCTGGAAGGTTTATTAGACCCATTTTACAGGTGGGAACCTAAAGTGTATATACTTAACTCACTTGTTGAAGGTTACACAATGATAATGACAGACCTGGAGACCGAACGCAGGTCCCCTAACTCCCAGCCCACTCGCTACTTTTTCTACACCCAGTGCCCACCCCCCAAAATGCTGCCTAGTTGCTTTTTCTCAAAGTTTTCCTTTGAGAGAAGCCACAGCTTTTCTCTCCTGAACTCACCCACTCACTCTTGTCTATTTGGTCATCTCTCAGGAGTGTTCCCCTGCTCAGCCCCACCCCATCCCACCCTGCCCTGGCCACCAGCACTCATGTTGATTCCTCTGGTGCTTGCAGGCAACTGGGAGCTCTGATTTCCAGCACTCTCCTTCACATACTAGCAGCGGTGATAATTAACCTGCCACTGGGCGAGTGTGTCAACCCTGCAAAGTTGTCAGTGACTTCTGGCAAGTCTCTTTCACTGTATCTCAGTTTCTACTTTTGTAAAACAGGGTCATGAACTGTCCTCCTTGGTTTTGGGGGAAGCTGTGAAGACTGGGTAAAGTTATGATGGTAACCAGGTGAGAGAAAGTGATCTATCCTTGGGAGGAATTACTGCCTGTAAAGTTATCATTGCCATGGATTAGGGCCAGAGCCTGTCTACCCCCTTGCTTTTTACAGGTCAGTGAGGTGAACCCTCCCTCCTCTGCTTCCTGTACAACATCATGAATCTCCATCCATAGTTCTTCAGGCGCTCTATCAGATCTAATCCTTTGAATCTATTTCTCACTTCCACTGTATAATCATAAGGGGTTTGATTTAGGTCATACCTGAATGGTGTAGAGCTTCCCTGTTGGCTCAGATGGTAAAGCATCTGCCTACAATGTGGGAGACCCAGGTTTGATCCCTGGGTTGGGAAGATCCCCTGGAGAAGGAAATAGCAACCCACTCCAGTACTCTTGCCTGAAAAATCCCATGGATGGAGGAGCCTAGGAGGCTGCAGTCCATGGGGTCTCAAAGAGTTAGACATGACTGAGTGACTTCACTTTCTTACACTCTGTCTTTTGAATAGTCTAGTGGTTTTCCCCACTTTCTTCAATTTAAGTCTGAATTTGGCAATAAGGAGTTCATGATCTGAGCCACAGTCAGCTCCCGGTCTTGTTTTAGCTGATTATATAGAGCTTCTCCATCTTTGGTTGCAAAGAATATAATCAGTCTGATATCAGTGTTGACCATCTGGTGATGTCCATGTGTAGAGTCTTCTCTTGTGTTGTTGGAAGAGGGTATTTGCTATGACCAGTGTGGTCTCATAGCAAAACTCTATTAGCCTTTGCCCTGATTCATTCTGTACTCCAAATTTGCCTGTTACTCCAAGTATTTCTTGACTTCATACTTTTGCATTCCAGTCCCCTATAATGAAAAGGACATCTTTTTTGGGTGTTAGTTCTAGAAGATCTTGTAGGTCTTCATAGAACCATTCAACTTCAGCTTCTTCAGCATTACTGATCTGGCCATAGACTTGGATCACCATGATATTGAATGGTTTGCCTTGGAAATGAACAGAGATCATTCTGTTGTTTTTGAGATTGCATCCAAGTACTGCATTTTGGACTCTTGATAACTATGATGGCTACTCCATTTCTTCTAAGGGATTCTTGCCCACAGTAGTAGATAAAATTTTCATCTGAGTTAAATTCACCCATTCCAGTCCATTTTAGTTCACTGATTCCTAAAATGTCGGCGTTCACTCTTGCCATCTCCTTTTTGCCCTGATTCATGGACCCAACATTCCAGGTTCCTATGCCATATTGCTCTTTACAGCATCGGACTTTACTTCTATCACCAGTCACATCCACAACTGGGCGTCGTTTTTGCTTTGGCTCCATCCCTTCATTCTTTCTGGAGTTCTCCACTGATCACCAGTAGCATATTGGGCACCTTCCAACCTGGGGAATTCATGTTTCAGTGTCTTACCTTTTTGCTTTTTCATACTGTTAATGGGGTTCTCAAAGCAAGAATACTGAGGTGGTTTGCCATTCCCTTCTCCAGTGGACCACGTTTTGTCAGGGATCAAGACCATCCCCAAGAAAAAGAAATGCAAAAAGGCAAAATGTTTGTCTGAGGAGGCCTTACAAATAGCTGTGAAAAGAAGAGAAGCAAAAGGCAAAGGAGAAAAGGAAAGACATAAGCATCTGAATGCAGAGTTCCAAAGAATAGCAAGGAGAGATAAGAAAACCTTCCTCAGTGATCGATGCAAAGAAATAAAGAAAAACAATAGAATGGGAAAGACTAGAGAGCTCTTCAAGAAAATTAGAGATACTAAGGGAACATTTCATGCAAAGATGGGCACAATAAAGGACATAAATGGTATGGGCCTAATAGAAGCAGAAGATATTAAGAAGAGGTGGCAAGAATACACAGAAGAACTGTACAAAAAGATCTTCAAGACCCAGATAACCACGATGGTGTGATCACTCACCTATACCCAGACATCCTGGAATGCAAAGTCAAGTGGGCCTTAGGAAGCATCACTATGAACAAAGCTAGTGGAGGTGATGGAATTCCAGTGGAGCTATTCCAAATCCTGAAAGATGATGCTGTGAAAGTGCTGCACTCAATATGCCAGCAAATTTGGAAAACAGCAGTGGCCACAGGACTGGAAAAAGTCAGTTTTCATTCCAATCCCAAAGAAAAGCAATGCCAAAGAATGATCAAACTACTGCACAATTGTACTCATCTCATACACTAGCAAAGTAATGCTCAAAATTCTCCAAGCCAGGCTTCAGCAATACATGAACCGTGAACTTCCAGATGTTCAAACTGGATTTAGAAAAGGCAGAAGAACCAGAGATCACATTGCCAACATCTAATGGATCTCTGTAAAAGCAAGAGAGTTCCAGAAAAACATCTACTTCTGCTTTATTGACTATGCCAAAGCCTTTGACTGTGTGGATCACAACAAACTGTGGAAAATTCTTCAAGAGATGGGAATACCAGACCACCTGACCTGCCTCCTGAGAAATATGTATGCAGGTCAGGAAGCAACAGTTAGAACTGGACATGGAACAACAGACCGGTTCCAAATTGGGAAAGGAGTACGTCAAGGCTGTATATTGTCACCCTGCTTATTTAACTTATATGCAGAGTACATCATGAGAAACGCTGGGCTGGAGGAAGCACAAGCTGGAATCGAGATTGTCGGGAGAAATATCAGTAACTTCAGATATGCAGATGACACCACCCTTACGGCAGAAAGTGAAGAAGAACTAAAGAACCTCTTGATGAAAGTGAAAGAGGAGAGTGAAAAAGCCAGCTTAAAACTCAACATTCAGAAAACTAAGATCATGGCATCTGGTCCCATCACTTCATGGCAAATAGATGGGGAAACAATGGAAACAGTGACAGACTTTATTTTCTTGGGCTCCAAAATCACTGCAGATGGTGATTGCAGCCATGAAATTAAAAGATGCTTGCTCCTTGGAAGAAAAGCTATGACCAACCTAGACGGCATATTAAAAAGCAGAGACATTACTTTTCAACAAATGTCTGTCTGGTCAAAGCTATGGTTTTTCCAGTAGTCATGTATGGATGTGAGAGTTGGACTATAAAGAAAGCTGAGCGCCAAAGAATTGAAAATGGATTGTATACTCCAGACAAACTGATGTGTTGCTGTTCACTTGCCTCCCTGCTGCTGCAACTGCTAAGTCGCTTCAGTCATGTCCGACTCTGTGCGACCCCATAGACATCAGCCCACCAGGCTCCCCCGTCCCTGGGATTCTCCAGGCAAGAACACTGGAGTGGGTTGCCATTTCCTTCTCCAATGCATCAAAGTGAAAAGTGAAAGTGAACTCGCTCAGTCATGTCCAACTCTTAGCGACCCCATGGACTGCAGCCTACCAGGCTCCTCTGTCCATGGGAGTCTCCAGGCAAGAGTACTGGAGTGGGGTGCCATTGCCTTCTCCATGCCTCCCTAAACTTCCCCATTTCTGTATGCTTACCCATACCCTGCCCACTGCCTGATGGTCCTCTCACACAGCTTCACCTAGCAAACACCCATCATCCTTCAGGAAGCCATCCCTGAGCCTCTGGTGGCGGTTAGATGTGCCAGCCCTATACTTCAAAGCCCCAGTCACAGTATAACTGTCCATTTTCTCATCTGTCTCCCCTTTAGACTGTCCATTCCACCAGCTAAGGGTCTGTACCTGACCTCTTTCCAATCAACAAGATTGCTAAGGGGATTTGGTCAAATACAGGGACTGAGAGCCCCACAGCAGATAAACAGGATTGGAGGTGAGTGTGTGTGTGCTCAGTCACTCAGTTGTGTCTGACTCTTTGTGACCCCGTAGACTGTAGGCCACCAGGCTACTCTGTCCATGGTGTTCTCCAGGCAAGAATACTGGTTGGAGACAAGTACAGTTGTACCTAAAGTCCTGCCCAGAGAGACTTTTAGAAAACAAAGCATCCCTGCATAGAAGAAATCAGTGCAGCTTTGAGCAAATACTCAAGCAGTTATTTCCAAAATACATCCATTGTGACTTGGCCAACTGGTCTGGAGCTGGCAGACCTGGGACACATCCCAGACTCCACAAATTATGTGACTTTGGCCTAGTGCTTTATCATCTTGGGGCCTCACTTTCCTGATCTGTAAAATGGGAATAAAATTTGCCTTCCAGGGTAACCAGAGGCCTGTGCTTTGCTGCCAGGCATCTATTTCCCCTCCTTCCTGACAAGAAAACTCCTAATTTCCTTTAGCAAGCCATTCCTCTCCTGGGGGCTTCCCAGGTGGCACTAGTGGTAAAGAACTCACCTGCCAGTGCAGGAGACATAGGAGACGCAGGTTCCATCCCTGGGTCGGGAAGATCGCTGGAGTAGGGCACAGCAACCCACTGCAGTATTCTTGCCTGGAGAATCCCACGGACAGAGGAGCCTGGCAGGCTATAGTCCATGGGGTTGCAGAGTCGGACACAACTGAAGCAACTTAACACACATGCATGTACATATGCATTATTCTCTGTGCAGTGGTTTGAGACTGACCCAGTGCCTAGCTCTGAGGTGGCCTGAATGGTCTAACCTAGTTAACATATCTCTTGCACCCTGGTCATGGTAATTGGCTGTCCAATCTAGGTGAACCTCAGCACTTTGGGTAGGAATGCTGGGACTCGGACTCTGCTGGCCTCTTTAAGAGGGCAAATGGCCATAACTGTGGCCATTTTATTTCCACAAGGGTAGCCCATCTGAAGATGGAAGCCAATCAACAGGAAGTAGAGCTAAGAGATGGATCTGAATAACTGAAATTATTTGATTCCTGCATCAAGCCATTCCTGAAGTCCTCCTGGACTATACTGTTAAGGAAGCAGTACTTGTCTTTTGGTTTAAGCCAGTTAGAATTAAGTTTTCTATCACTTGCAACCCCAAAGTCTTAATTGAAACACAGGATTGAATGACATAAAGGCATACAAATGTAAGTCAACAAGTATTCTTTAAACACCCACCCTGTGCCAGGCATTGTGCTAGTCTCCGGTCCATCCAGAGTGAAAGACAGGTATGGCCACTGCCTTCGTGGACCTTGAACTAGTGGGGAAGTGCCCAGCATGCAGATGTTTGTCAAAGGTAACCATTCCCCCTTTTACACCCAAGGGCCAGATATATGCATGGCCTGCTAAAAGAATCACCATGAACGTTTACTGAGTTGAATGATTTATTTGAAGCTTCCATTGGTCAAAGTCCAGAGGAGAGGCTCCAGGAAGCAGGATTGTGAGACTTGGTAGCTTATTGATGGTCAGGCTGTTTGTTCAACCACCACCTGCCTGCTGAGATAAGCCTCCTTTCTGCAAGGTGGCCAGTGCCCTCAGTAAGTGGGGTGATCAGCCCAGTCACCAGACCCCTAAGCAGATGGCAGGTCAGACCACTGCTGCTTCTTGGGGTTGGTGGGGAGCTAAAAACAAGATCCCAAAGTGCAGAATACTTGTTCTTAAGGGTTTTTTTTTTTTTTTTAAGGTCAGGAATCCTTTAAGAATCTGAGGAAAGCTGCAGGAACTCTCCTCGTGAGAAAAAGGAAAATATATACATATATATGTGTATATGTATATATATATATATATATATATATATATATATATATATACACATGTATATATACACACATTTTGCAATTCCAGGGATTCACAGGTCCCTTGAAGCCAGGTTGCAGACTCTTAAGCAAAAATAACTCTAAAGATTTTTTAAATCTAAGATCCTATGAATATTTGTATTCTTGGCTTATTATCACCTTGAAAAGTTGTATTCCCCCACTGGAAGAATATGCCTGTCTTAGTCCATCTGGGCTCCTATGGCAGAATACCATAGACTGGGTGGCTCACAAACAACAGAAACCTATTTCTCACAGTTCTGGGGGCTGAACGTCTGAGATCAGGGTGCCAGCGTGATCAGGATCTGATGAGAGCCCTCTTCTGGGCTGGAGACAGTTGTCTTCTCTCTGTGCTCTCACTCAGCAGGAGGAGGACTGGAGAGCTCTCTGGGTCTCTGTTATAAGGGCATTAATCCTGTTCTTGAGGGCTCCACCCTCATGACCTACTCACCTCCCAGAGGCCCCTCCTACAAACTTCATCACGTGGGGGGCTAGGTTTCAACATATGACTTTGGGGATCCCTAACACTCTGCCCATACACTCACAGGAGAATTCAACTTCCTCTTGGAAAAATTGTCCAGAGCTAATCATGGATGGTGTTCTTTGGAAAGAATGATGCTAAAGCTGAAACTCCAGTACTTTGGCCACCTCATGCGAAGAGTTGACTCATTGGAAAAGACTCTGATGCTGGGAGGGACTGGGGGGAGGAGGAAAAAAGGACGACAGAGGATGAGATGGCTGGATGGCATCACTGACTCGATGGATGTAAGTTTGAGTGAACTCCGGGAGTTGGTGATGGACAGGGAGGCCTGGCGTGCTGCGATAGATGGGGTCGCAAAGAGTCGGACACAACTGAGCAACTGAACTGAACTGAACTGACTGAATCATGGACGCTAATCATGGACCTCATGGTTAGTGTCTTACTGAAGCAAAAGCTCGTGTGAAGGCAGCTTATTTAGTAAGAGTTCCCAGGGGATAGCAGAGGGAGACTGGGAGAGGGTAAAATGGAGGGAGCAAAAGCAAATCAAGGGTGTCTTCCTGAATTCTTCTCCACTGTGGGCAGCAGGGGCCTTATCCCATCTGAGAAGTGGTTTAAGAAGTCTTTCAGAATTGTCCACCCAGGGGATGGTGGAGGGAGCACTGGCTCCAGCTCCCATGGGAGAAGGGCTGCCCTGAGCAGTGTTATCCTTGACCTGCTTCAAGGCTACACACATGCTGAGTGCAGAACAGCTTCCTGAGTTCAGAGAGAAGCTGAGGCCGGCTGCTGCCAGGAACCCACCCCGGGAAAGAGCTGGTGGCTGCAGCCATGGCAGGAGTGAAAAGTAGCCTACGAGGATGTGAGCTGGGGCATGAGATGCTGAGGAGCCTGTCGGTCTTCAGGGAGTTAATACATTTCCAAGCCAAAGTTTTAGCTGCTGAGAAGTGCCGGATAGTATGCGATTACATTTTCCATACCAAGTGTTTGCCCCGGAAAAGCAACTTGACCTGGCCTCTTTGGATGGCATCACCGATTCGATGGACATGAGTTTGAGCAAGCTCCAGAGTTGGTGATGGACAGCCTGGCATGCTGCAGTCCATGGAATCACAAAGAGTCGGACATTGAGCGACTGAACTGAACTTTGTGTGTCCAGCCCAAGAAGAAAGCTCTGGTGCATTACTGGACTGTGGGAGACAGATCCACTAGGATTATAGATGGCCTGCTCCAACCGAGGCCAAACTGGAGGTACTGCAGAGGCTCATGGCAAAAAATGCATTACCCACCCCCCTCCCATCCCACAGGAGCCATCAGAGGAATTCAAAGGAAGAGATGGAGTGTAGGGACTGAGAGAGGCTGGGCCAACAGCGAGCCCCAGCTTACATCCCTGCTTGAGCTGCACGGCCTTGAGCAAATTATTTTTTTTATTTATTTTTGGTTGCGCTGGGCTGGGTCTTCATTGCTCTACTGGGTCTGTCCCTAGTTGCGGTGATAGGGCCTACTCTCTAGTTGTGGTGTTCGGACTTCTCATTGCGGTCTTCTGATGTGGAGCTTGGGCTGTAGAGCGCAGACTCAGTAGTTGTGGCACAGGGGCTTAGTTGCCCTGTGGCATGTGGAAACTTCCCAGACCGGGGATCGAACCCATGTCCCCTACGTTGGCAGGTAGATTCTTTTAAAATTTTATTATTTTGGCTGCTCTGGGTCTTTGATGCTGCTTGGGCTTTGCTCTAGTTGCAGCGAGTGGGGGCGTCTCATCACGGTGGCTTCTCTTGTTGCAGAACACGGGCTCTAGGGCACACAGGCTTCAGTAGTTGTGGCCACAGGCTTAGCTGCTCCCCAGCGTGTGAGATCTTCCTGGACCAGGAATCAAACCCCTGGCTCCTGCATTGGCCAGCACATTCTTTACCACTGAGCCACCAGAAAAGCCCTGGCAGGTGGATTCTTAACCACTGGACCATCAGGGAAGTCCTGAGCAAACTATTCAGAGGTCATTTCCTTATCTCTTAAATTGGCACCTTAACCCTCAGCAACCTCCTCCCCACATGAGGCTGTGTTGCTGTAAAATACCTAATACACGTGCTGACTTCAATGAGATCTATAAATCAGATACTCATCTACTGAAATTAAACTTGCTAGGTCAGTGTTTTCCAGGCACAGGTACATAGGCTCATTTTTACATGTACAGGAGCCCACACCATGCCTTGCTGCAAGTTAAACAGGAGGAATGGGAGCCATGAAGCACTGCTTCTGTGGCCAAGAAGCTTCCAGTTGAATGCAGTGACTAGAGGCCACATCACACTGTGAACTGCAGTCTACCTCGCCCCCTGCCAGCCAAGGGTCCCCTGGCTGGAATCAGGAGGCATTCAATGCTCTGCACCTTGAGAGCAGGAGAGGACAGTACTCAGGACTGAAGCACCTGGTAAACCAGGGCTGCTCGTAGAAGACCCTGAGGCACTTGTTTTTTCTCTCCCAGCTGCCTGCTGGGGGCCAGACCCTTGGGACCTTGGCACCGAAACCAACCAGCTGAGTCAAGGTGCTCAAAACACACACCTAGGAAACAGGGTGATGGTCCCCAAGGTGGACTGCCATGCTCAGCACAGCCCCTTTGCTCCATTCTCCCCACGAAGGATTCAGACCTTAGCTTCCAGAACTGGCAGGAGGCCTGCTTCCCAGGTGGCTCAGCGGTAAAGAACCCACCTGCCAATGCAGGAGACTTGGGTTTGATCCCTGGGTTGGAAAGATCCCCTGGAGTAGAAAATGGAAACCTGCTCCAGTATTCTTACCTGGGAAACCCCACAGAGGAGCCTAGTAGGCTACAGTCCATGGAGCTGCAGAGTCAGACACGACTGAGTAAATAGCAGCAGCAGTCCTATGGGCAGCAGGCTGGGGGTGAGGCACCACAGCAGAAGGAGACCTCGGTGACACTCCTGGAGCAGCCCCCTCTGCCAGGACACACAGCAAACCCTGAGGTGGGGGCAGAGGCCACATCCACATGCTCTGAGGGGCTCTTCTGAAGGGGAGAGGACGTGGGGAAAGAACACTGTCACCACGGCAGGGCCTTGTGCTTCAGATTCTCCCCACGTCTGGTGACTGAGGAAGGTCTGACGTCTCCAGAGGTTTTAACCACACACAAACCGCTCATGGAAGTTTGAAAGAGATTTATTTAAAAACAGAACGACAAAAAAAAAGCTTTGGTATTCCAAAACCCAACAATCAACAGTCACTGGAAAGTTAAACACCTCCCCTAAGGCCCAGAGGTACAAAACGGCGTCTCCACAGGCTCATGGTAAGGACACGATGTGCAAACCCGAGGGTGACGGAGACCCGCCCCCTCCACGCAGGCAGCCTACGGGGCTCCAGACCTCCTGGAAATCACCGCCAAGATTCACTACCGAAGAGTGGACACAAAAGCCATCCGGCAAATCTCAACAATAAATTATTAATAAAAATTCATTCAAGAAAAGAACACATTAAATTAGGAAAAGAACACATTTTTTCCTAGACAAGTCTTTTCAAAAGAGAGTCTATTTCCTGGGATAGAAGAAAGGGGGAAAGTGGAAAGAGTGAGTTCAATTTCAAGTATTTTCCGTACAGGTTCATTTTATTGAATCAAAAGCTTACAAAAAGTCCATCGGCCCCTCCCCTCCCCTCCCCGATGCAAACTCCTGAACATCTACACGCACTTCTGAGTCACTGGTGTCCCCCAACAAGGCACAAAAGGCTGGGTGCTTTCACAGGATCCCTTGTTCGCAGCAGCAGGACTTTCAGTGCTGGGCATCTTGTGCAAGTCGCCACTGAAAGCAGGACTGATGTCATTCAGACACTGGGATCTTCCTGTTCAACCAACAAGACAGGACGTTACTGCGCATGCCAACCCCAGGGGACAGCTACAGCAACCTCGAGGGAAGCAGGTGATGGGAACACCCTGCTGGCATCCCACCCTGGCTCGCAGCCGGCTGGGATGACAGCGCCCAGCCCAGAGACAGGCCTCAGCCATCCTGGACTCGGGGCCTGGGTGTCTCCTTAGGTGGGTGCAGCAAGTTCACAGGCTCTGCTTGGCCAGGCCTGGCTTCAGGGGTGGGAAGTCACTGGGCAAGATCTGAGAAGACTGCCTGGCCTGTCCCCCTGATCAGGTGGGAACCATGGGTGGATGGGGCTAGGCCAGATTAACAGCAGAGAAGTCCACCACCCAGCAGGGAGAAGCAGCCCGCCCACCTGCTTCACTGAGGCTGCCAGACCCATGCAATGCAATGCAGCCCGTGACAGACACCCGGGAAGGCCATATGCACATTTGTCTTTGATCTGACTTCTATGTTCCTCACGCTTGACAAGCTCAGACCTGCCTCTGACCCTTCTCCCACCCCTTTAGGTCAAGTGCTACTTCCTTCTCTGAACCAGAAGCCACTGGGAGCACAGACCTGGAGTTAAATGTACCCTCCACCCGACTACAATCTAATGAGAGGAATGGCAGGCGGCCTCCCCCCGGGAAACCCATCCTGAACTCCAAGATATGTTTCGATGAGAGTCCCACAGCCACCATGGCCCAAACCATGGCTTCCTGGGAGCAAAGATGTTTCAGGAAACAGGAGGGAAATGATCTTGTCCTGGCTGACGAGACGACTGCCTGAGGCTGGCTCACCGCAAGGGACTGACTTCTGAACTCGGTAAACAGGCTCTCAGGGGCGGGGGTGTGGGTCTCATCAGCGGTTTAGGTAGAGGCTTCAAGTCCATCTAGGGGTTTTGGCAGGTATTTTTAACTGTTGAGATTTAGGATGTGGTGACAGGACTGCCCACATCCCTGGGAGGCCAGCACAGCAGACATATCTATGCATGCCTGGATTCCACAGGTGCCCTTCCAATGGGCTCCTCTAAGAAGGTACTTTTAAATGTCCTCTCAAAGCATACCTGCTCCCCTCTGTGATGAGGACAGAGGACACTAGCTTAAAAGGACACTTCACGGGAGGGAGGTTCAAGAGGGAGGGGACACACGTATACCGATGGCTGATTTATGCTGATGTATGGCAGAAACCAACCCAACGTTGTAAAGCAATAACCCTCCAATTAAAAATAAATTAAAAAAAAAAAGGATACCCCACCACTCCCCCAGCCTCACCCTGTCCTAGACTTGGGGCAGAAATCAAGGCTGGGGCCCTGGGTGCTGCAGACACAGGGGCTTTCTACCTTATTCCTGAAGAAGGGCTTGGCGCCAGGCCCACAGTACTCATTGTAGATGAGCTTGAAGAGGAAGAGGTGGAAGAGGGTGATGAGGGAGGCCACGCTGAACCAGAAGAGGAAGGGCAACCCCGGGTCCTGCTGGGCCATGTGCTCGTCGTGGGCCAGGATGGCCTTGAGGTGCAGCGTGTGCCGCAGGTCTTGCAGGTGCGTGAGGTCGGTGGAGATGTAGAGCAGCGGCGTGATGGGCTGCGTCACCATGACCGAGAAGGTGTGGCCCTGGGGCGCCGAGGTCAGCTCCACAGGCTCATCCAGGCAGCCTGCTTCGCAGGCGTAGATCTTGACGAGCTGGCCCCGGGACTCTACAGACACGTGCAGGTACGGCTTGCCCTCAGCGTCCGCGAGCACGGCCAGGTTGATGTGGTCGTTCTTGTAGCGGATGCCGTGCAGGGCGTAGCTGTTGTGCAGCACATCAGGGTCAGCTTGGAACTGGAGGTGGTTCTCGGTGAACTGCAGGCCGCCGAAGCTGAGCACCATGCCCTGAAGGATGCCGGGGGCGCCCGCCCGCACCAGCCCCTTGCAACCGCGCTTCTGCAGGGTCAGCCTCCACAGGTCCCAGAGCTGCAGGATCTGCTGGACGGAGGACAGGCGGCCTGGCCAGAGGTTCTCAGCGTGCATGGTGGCGTGGCCGCTGAAGCAGTGATCTTCATAGTTGAGCGTCGACTCCATCTGGTCCCGTTCCCTATGGCTCAGGTCGGGGCTGAGCAGCGGGGCTGGGGAGCAGGACAGCATGTAGTACAGCGTCAGGTTCACGGTCAGGCCAGACGGAGTGTGGGCATCAGTGATCTTCTTCATTTCCACACCTGTCATGCCACAGAGGTTGCATGTTAAGGAGGACCAACACAGCTGGGAGGCTGAGGTTATGGAACAAAGATCAAGAGCAGCAGAGTCAGGGACTTCCCTGGTGGTCCAGTGGCTAAGACTCCATGCTCCCAATGCAAAGAACAAGGGTTTGATCCCTGGTTGGGGAACAGTTCCCACATGCTGCAACTCAGTGTGTGCTGCAAATAAAGAACCCACATGCTACAACAAAGATCAAAGATTCTGAGTACCGCAACTAAGACCTGGTGTAGCCAAATAAATATTAACAGCTGCTGCTGCCGCTAAGTTGCTTCAGTCGTGTCCAACTCTGTGCGACCCCATAGATGGCAGCCCCCCAAGCTCCCCTGTCCCTGGGATTCTCAAGACAAGAACACTGGAGTGGGTTGCCATTTCCTTCTCCAATGCATGAAAGTGAAAAGTGAAAGTGAAGTCGCTCAGTCATGTCCGACTCCTAGCGACCCCATGGACTGCAGCCCACCAGGCTCCTCCATCCATGGGATTTTCCAGGCAAGAGTACTGGAGTGGGGTGCCATTGCCTTCTCCGAATATTAACAGCAACAACAACAAAAAGAGCAGCAGGGACACGAAGTTTTTGTCCTTAAGGATAAAAACAGCAGTTCCAGTCTCCCTAGAGCTCCAGAGAATATATCCTGCCTGGCTTCCTCACATGACCACGTGGAGCCCTGAGGGCCTGAAACCTGCCAGTGGGGCTCCTGCCAGAGTCCAGAAGAACACCGACTTAGCCAAGCCTATGACGTCAAGTCAAAAGGCCAGTCCCCTGTCTCCAGAATGGTCACCTATGCCCTGGCCAGTTGTGGGCTGCTTCTCTCTCCTGGGCTCATAGCCTCAAACTACATCTTATCAGAAGAGCTCCCAGATTTGTATGAATGCTAGCCTCAGACAGCTAACCGCACATGTGTGTCTCTACCTGGATGTCTGACAGGCATTTTGAACTTGACAAGGTTTGAATTCAGTCCCCCACTAATCCTTCCTTAAATCATCTCCAGACACCTGCTGGAACCCTCCCCCACAAACTCAGGAGTCACCCTCATGTTCTCATTCTCCACTGCCAGTTCACTGAAAGCCCCAGTGGCTCCAGCTCCGAAAGTATCAGCGTCATCCACCTCGGCCTCCACAGTCAAAGCTCTGGTCCCAGCCACCCTCCTCTCACCTGGGCTCCTGCAAAACCTCGTGTCTGGTCTCCACACTCTACTGTCCCCCCACTCCCACTTACTGTCTGTACGCTGAGACAGCAGCCAGGGGGACCCTTAAAAACGTACACCGGGGACTCCCCTGGTGGCCCGGCAGTTAAGAATCCACCTTCCAATGCAGGGTACGAGAGTCTGATCCCTGGTTGGGGAACTAAGATTCCACATGCCACGCAGCAACTAAGCCCATGGGCTCTGGAGCCCACAAGCCACAACTAGAGAAAACTGCATGCTGCAACAAGGACCCAGCTCAGCCAAAAAATAAGTAATTTTTTTTAAAAAAAGAAGCCCAAGCCTGTCACCAGCTGAAACTGTGGGGAACTGAGGAAAGAATCCGGGGACGGGCCAGGCCCTTCATTTATCCTTTATCAATTGATCCTCCCCCACTCCCCAAACCACTCTGCTCAAACCAGGCTTCACCTACAAGAACAAATAACAATAACACCTGCCCTTTACGCACTTCTCTCTTAAGACTCTGCTAAATGTCTTCTGAGGTAGGCGTTACTATTATTTTTGAATACAGGCAGAGAGAGAGTCAGCGACCGGTTCAAGGTCACGCAGATACTAAGTGGTGGAGCAAAAGAGTCAGCCCCAGACCCAATGCCAAGCCCAAGTATGAGCCACCCCAGGACCCTCCTTCAATGTCAGCTCTGCTGACTTTGCAGGGGCATCCCCAGGGTGGGCTGTGCTCACCCTGCTGCAAGGTGTGGACGGCAGACAAAGCTGGACCTCACCTGGACTGAAGAGCTGAGCCCAGAGGCGCTGGTGATCCTGGAGCAGCTCAGCTGCTGGCATCTCCAAGAGCTCCAGCATTTCCTTCCGGGCCAAGTCCTGGAGCACCTTGAGCTCCTTGGCTGCTTTGCTTTTGAGCACCTGGGGGTTAAGAGGGCCAGAAACGTGCACCACCCACAGCACAGTCTCGTCCAGCTGCGTCCTGGGAGCCACCTGGAGACGGTCCACTAACTTCTTGGCGGCCACCACCACCAGGTGCACCAGCCCCGTGGGAACAGGCGGGGACCGGCCAGAGTAGAGGAGGAACTGGTGGTCTCCGACCTTCTCCAGGGTGCTGGTGAAGGCCCTGGGGGCCGGGCCGGCAGTGGGCCCCACAGTCTGCAGCGCGGCCACGCGTTCCGTGGGGTTGTTGAGCTGGATGCGCTGCAGATAGACGTGGGGTCGGCCACGGTGAGCGAGAAAGTCCTCCTGCAGCAGCACGCAGTCTCGGCCGGATCCCGTGAGCAGGCCGGAGGCCGAGGCGGGGCCCGGGCCGGCGGCCGCAGGGCCGGGACCCGAGGTCCCCAGCTGCAAGCAACGTACTCGCCGCAGCAGCCCTTCCCGCAGAAGCAACACTGACTCCCCAGCTTCAGGGAGCGCGCTCAGCGGGCGCAGCTGCACGAAGGGCACGAAGTCCGGCGCCACGGCGGGCTCCCGCTCCCCAGGGGTCACCCACAGCCGGTTGGCGACCACGTCCAGGGCCAGGAAGCCGTTGGCCACCAGAGATGGCACTCCAGGGCCCAGGAGCACAGCCTCGCCCCGCTCCCGCAGGCTGCGCCAGGCGTGGGTGGCCGCCTCCAGACAGGCAGAGGGCTCGGCAGCGCCCGGCTCGCCGTGGGGCCAGGGCAGCAGCTGCAGGCCGCCCGCCGCCCGCCGCGCCCCAGAGCCCGCGAACCAGAGAAGCAGCACCAGGAGGCCGAGCAGGCAGAGTAGGCGGCGGGCCCAGCTGCTCGACAGCAGTCCCGGCAGCCCCTTAAGCCGCTGCTGCAGCCACATCGGGCCGCCAGGCGCGGGCGCGGCGCGGGGGCGGCCGCCGGGCCCGCCGCCCAGCCCACCGGCCCGGCCGCCCGCGCCTCACTCCCGGGCCCGGACCGCAGCGCCCACCCCGGCTCCAGTCGCAGGCGCCGCGGCAGCCACCACAGCGGCTTCCTCCTCCTTCTCGGCTCCCTCCGGCCGTCAAACAACACCGGCCGTCAAGCGCCGCCGAATCTTTTGCGACAGATGGAAAAGAGGCGGGTGGAGGAAGGGGAGAGAGCGAGCCCTACAGGAGGCGGGGCCACAGCGAGGAGGGGGCGGGCGCCGCCGGGGGATGGGCCACGGGTTCTTCAGCTCTGCCAAGTCCGAGAAAGAGTCTGATAGGGGCCTGTTGAAGACTGGAAGCTTCCAGCTCATGGAAAAAAAAAAGAAAAAAACCCACCGCGCTAGCCAAACCTAACACGTGTTGGGCCCCATCTGCTACTGATGGATTCAACAGCCCTAAGATTTTTTTTTTAATAATTTTAAAACTTTTTTCTGTAAAAGTGATCCTCACTGCAAAAATACTTAACAACAGTGCAGAATAGTACCCCGTCCCAAAAAAAAAAGAAAGAAAAAGAAAAGAAAGTAACCATTGTCAATCAGATTTCCTAGGATATATTTTGTTGACACTTTTCCAGACCAGTCTGGCTGCATGTACAGTATATGGAACACAAACCAGTTCCAGGACACTCCATTTCTCTATCATACCAAGTCATCTTCTTTTTCTTTTAGATAAGTAACTTTTAATTATTTATTTATTTGGCATGTGTCAGCATGCGGCCTCTCTAGAGGGCTTAACTGCCCAAGGCACGTGGAATTTTCCCAGACCAGGGATCGAAACCACGTTCCCTGCATTGGAAAAGAAAATGATAGTGGCTCAGTCCTGTATGATTCTTTGCCAGTCCATGAACTGTAGCCCACCAGGCCCCTCTGTCCGTGGAATTCTTCAGGCAAGAATACTGGAGTGGGTTGCCATTCTCTTCTCCAGGGGATCTTCCTGATCCAAGGATGGAACCCTGGTCTCCTGCTCTGCATTACTGTCTGAGCCACCAGGGAATTCTTAACCACTGGATCACCAGGGAAGGCCCCTGAGTCATCTTCTTGATGTCAGCTGTGAGTTTTCACTTATTAAATAACATACAACACTAAAGCTGCATGCTTTGAAAATGCTTTTCAATTGTGAATTATCAATGCAGAAGAGAAATTTTGTTTCTGGGGGAAAAAAATTCAATCTGAGCACAGGAGCAGACAAGGGGACGATTGTTTCTGTTTTACTTTCAGGACATTCCAAAGTCAGACAGTGTGCTTCCCAGTTGTTGAAAATTATATGGTCATTTGAGGTGGCTTCTTGTGAGCTGTGTGCAGATGCAGATGTGTTTGCTGAGTTCTAGGGCCAGCACCCTAAGAGAAGGCGACTCTCCAGGTGATCCTTCAGTATGCTCACCTTTTTTTTTTTTTTAAGATCATTATCAAAACATACACACAGAATTCTTAACTCCCACAAGGATTTCACAAGCCCCACAGGACAGCTTCAAGAATGTGCAGGAATCCGTAACCTAAAGTTAGAGAGATAGAATCCATCCAACCAACTCAGCAAGGCAGAAGTACTTGGGAGGAACAGTGAAATGAGAGCAAAGGACTAAACCAGGCTTGATCCCACCTGTAAAATGGGAATGACCAGGGAACCTGCCTCTCAGATTTGTGAGGAATAAATAAGTTAATACAAGCAAAGCAAGCAAGGTACAAGTCCACAGTACATGTAAACCCATGTAATTGTTTTTGCTATCACAAACATCTGTGTGACAGACATATAGCTTGGTCTACTTTTGAGATTGTTTCTAGGGGAGCAATTTCTGGAAGTAGATTTCTACGTCAAAGAGAAGGGTCATTGTTGGTGCTCTTAACTCCCTTGTCATTATTGTCGTTTAGTCGCTAAGTCGTATCCAACTCGACTCTTAGCCCACCAGGCTCCTCTATCCATGTGGTTTCCCAGGCAAGAATACTGGAGTGGGTTGCCATTTCCTCCAGGGAATCTTCCCCACTCAGGGATGGAATCCCCATCTCCTACATTGGCAGGTGAATTCTTTACCACTGAGCCACCAGGGAAGCCCCCCCTCTCTCTTAACTTCTTATCACTCTCAAACACCCCAGGGGAAGGAATCACAGGGTCAGCAATATAGCCATAACAAAGTCAGAAGGTCAGGAGAAAGGACCTTGGATTTCCCTGATGGTCCAGCGGTAAAGAATCTGCTGGCCAGTGTAGGAAACATGGGTTTTATCCCTGGTCCAGAAGATCCTACATACTTTGGGGCAATGAAGCCAGTGAGTCACAACTACTGAAGCCTGAGGCTCTGGAGCCCATGCTCCACAACAGAAGAAGTCACTGCAATGAGAAGCCCATGGACCACAACAAAGAGTAGCCCCCTCTTGCTTCAACTAGAGAAAGCCAGCATGCAGCAACAAAGATCCAGCGCAGTTAAAAGTAAATTAAAAAAAAAAAAGAGTGAGGACCCTGGCATGAGGCTACCTGGGTTTTGAATCTTGCTTGGCCTTGCCCCTTGCTAGCAAGTCAACTAACTTCCTTGGGCCTCGATTTCTCCATCCATAAAATCGGGATCATAAGACAGCACTGTATTTGTCTGAGACTTAAGCTGGACAAACAAGTTAAACATTTAGCATTTTGCCTGGCTTAAAATATGTTTCCCAGTGGCTCAGCAGTAAAGAATCTGCCTGTGATGCAGGAGACACTGGTATGATCCCTGGATCAGGAAAGATCCCCTTGAGAGTGGCATGGCAACTCACTCCAGTATTCTTGCCTGGAGAATCTCATGGACAGAGGAGGCTGGAAGGGCTACAGTTCATGGGGTTGCAAAGAGTCAGACACAACTGACTGACTAACACACACACACACACATACACAGACTCAAAAAATAACACTCATTATTTATTTATTTGGCTAGGAAACAGAAAACACACGTACACGATACAAAATTCAAAATATACAAAAGGGTGAAGCGTGGACTTTAAGTCTTCCTCTTTCCGGGAGCTCCAGCTAGTTAGTTCCTCTTCCTAGGTGGAACCACTGCTTCTTGTTCCTTGGATACTTTTCCAGAAACTCTATTCACTAACAAATATATAGACAGAGATCTATATTTTTTCCTTCACAGAAATTATAGCATATGATATACACTTGCATATTACTTTTTTCATTTACGAGAACAGCTTGGAAATTCTATTATTATTATTAAAGGGAGTGGAAGCCAGTGGGACTTAGCATATTACTTTTTTCATTTAAGGAAACAGCTTGGAAATTCTATTACTATCATTATTATTATTATTAAAAGGAGCAGGTACCAGTGGGACTAGCTGATGGCTGTGAAGGGGGTGGAGGCTGAGAATCGGCTGAAAACACAGAGAATAGCTGTTCACTGAGACTATCACACCTCCTCGGGTCAACAAAAGAAATGATAAAAATGGATAAAAGCAGAGAATGAAAGGGAGAAAAGCCTCTTGTGGCACCAGATCACCGCCCTCTAGCCCAGCTATCCTTTCTGTGAACGTGAACCTGAACGTGAACGTGAAGTCGCTCAGTCGTGTCTCTTTTGCGTGACTCCTTGCAACTTTCTGTACCTTCTGTACCTTTCTGTACCTTCTGTATCCTTTCTGTACCTTCCCAGAAAAGCAGAGTCCTGTTCCTTTAAATGTGCACAACACGTGCAGCACGTACTGGGAGTAACATCTGGGTGGCTGCCACCCTTGGCTGCTTAAAGATACAGGCCTTCCTTTCCGATGACGCTTGGACCGAGTTCAAATTTCAGCAATTTAGTGAAGGGGGTTGTGGGGAGAGAAGAATGGATCGAAACTGGGGAAGTGGAGCAGGCTTTACCAGGGTGATCCTTTCTCCAGGGGAGGCCACCAGCCTCCAAGATTGATTTCCCCTACTGATTTGCAATGACTCTGGGAACCCCACTGCCCTAGGATTTTTTTCTGTCCAGAGTACATCACCATCATCGAGATTCTTCTTGAGCCCGAGCAAAAGGGAAGTTAGAGAAAAGTTGCCTCCCTTTCTGTGATCCCACGTCAGCTGTGTGACTTTGAGCAAGTTGCTCCACTTCTCTGAGCTCTGGTTTCCTCATTTCACAAACAGGGGCAATACTGCCCAAGTGGCAGGGCTCTGGGGAACGGGGCATGAGCCAGAGCTTTGAAAACTGAGCCAGTCAACACATGCTCCTTCTCTTCCGCTCTGCTTATCCTTCCATTTCCTCCTCGAAGGAGCTGGAATTTCAGCCTGCATCCTCCTGAATTCAAAAAACATCCGGTGGATCCTGGCATCAAGTCCTGTCCCCAGCTGCAGAAACTCCCCGCCATGGGTTCCCAGGTCCCATTTGGCTGGCAGAGGACCTGGTTGGCACGCATGCCTCCCTTCACTTGCCTTTTGACCTTGAGCTTGCTGCCGGGGCCCCTGGCCTTCATTTTTATCATCTTTACCACGAGTGAATCTCTGTACAATGAGATGATCTCCCAGGTTCCCAGGGACTGTGCCTACTTTCTAAAAGAACATGTTGGATTCCCTGGTAGTCCAGTCGCTAAGACAGAGCTCCTAATGAAGGTGCCCAGGTTCGATTCCTGGTTGGGGAACTAGATCCCACAGGCCACAGACAGAGTGCACATGCTGAAACTAGAGTGCGTGCTGCGAGAATGATCGTTGACGATCACATGTGCTGCAACTAAGACCTGGCGAGGTCAAATAAATAATACATAGATAAATAATGTGTTGACTTTGTTTGTATTGTACAAATAGTATATATTCATTGTAAAATGATTCTAAAAACAATGAAAAATATAAAAAAGAAAATAAAAACTACCTGGGAATAACATACACGTGTTCCCACAAGCTGGAAATTACGACAGTAAACGTTTGACTGCCATTTTCTTTCAGCATCATATCTGTAAGGATATATTTTTGCTGAGTGGGATCATAGTGTATATACTGCTTTCCCCTCATGACATTCTATCAGTGGTGTATTCCTCATGCTGAAGCAGTCCCACATGCTTGAAGCACTCACTTCTGTGAAAGACGGTAAACAATTTCATTCATTCATTCATTCAACAATGACCTCAGGGACAAGACCTTCCTAGGCTCAGAGGTTCCCTTTACCTCCCAGAGACAGGCAGAGTAAGTGAGCCCTTATTGTGGGTCGGAGATGCGCTTTCTACATGTCCGTCCAGCAGCCAGGAGGGTTCGCAAGGGTGTGGGTGCCTCGGAACACATTCCTGCGGGCCTCGCCTACTCCAGGCTCAGACCCTCACGCCCACTTTCGCTTTGAACAAGGACTAATGAAATCTGAAGGGCTGAGATGTACTGAGAGCTTATCACGGGGCTGTTCTAAGTGCCCCACTGATAACAATGTCACGAACCCGTGCAAGATCCAATGCATAGCGGCCATCGTAAACCCCACTTTTCAAGCGTGGAAACCGAGGCTCACATTGATCGTTACCATCAAGGCTTGGCGCAGGGTCCTAGGTATAGAAACTGTTGCCTCGCCCCGTCTCGCCTCCTTTTCCCGGTCGGAATGAAGCCCCGAGAGACGAGAAGGAGCAGAGCGGCGGCGGAAGGACCCGGGAGCCGCGGGAACAGGCCGCAGGGAGCTGCCTGGACTCGGAGAGACAGCGGGTACGGGCTAGTCTGCAGGAAACCCTGCCCCCAGGCCGCGCGGCGCGACACCGCCCCCGGGGCGGGCCCAGTGCGTGGCAGGGGGATCGCCTACCCCATCGCGAAGTTTCCAGCCTGCGAGCGCCGCTGGACCGGCTGGACGTTCCCAGACCCCAACCATGCGGCTCCTGCTGCTCCTGGCCCCGTTGGGCTGGCTGCTTCTAGCCGAAACGAAGGGTGACGCCAAGCCGGAGGGTGAGGGCTCTGGGCTGGGGAGGTGGGGTGCGGGAGGGAGGCATTAGGGGCTGGAGCGGGAGGATGGGGGCAGGAGGGCTGGTCTAGGGGCTGCCTCCGTTAGGAGCGGTCTGTAGGGAAGTCCTGGGCTTCCGAGGGTTTCTGGGTTCAGGCTGCTGGTTCCCTGACTCGCTGGTGACTTGGACAAGTCACTTCCCCTCTTAGGGTTGTGGTTCCCACTTTCATGCCGCTGGAGGGGAAGAATGGCCGAAGTCCAGACGTTCAGTACCCGAAGGGTCAAATAATAATAGCCCTCATAATAATAAGAACAGTAGCTACCATGTATGGAGCACTGGCCACGGGTCAGACATCAGTTAAGCCGATCCCAAGCTGAAGCCCATCCTTCTATTATTCCCATTTTCCAGCTGGGCAAACTGAGGCTCTAGAGTTGACTCACTTGCCCAAGGTCATTCTGCTTGTGGACTTTGGAACCTGGATTCACACCTAGGGCTCACAACCATGGAGTGAGGGGCCCCTGGGCAGGGTTGGGGGTGGAAGGGGTGGCTCAAATGCCAGAACCGTTGGTACTTGCCTGTGTCCTCTGTGGTTTGCTCTGCCCCTGCCAGGTGGGTCTTAACTCTGTCTGGGTTGCCCATGAGGAAACTGGGGCCCAGACAGGTGCAGTGACTGCCCAGGGAGGTCCAGCCTTGGAGTGGTAGGTCTCAGATCTGCTGGATTCCGGGTCTAGTGCTCCTACAAAAGGCAGACTGGATTTCAAGGTGTCCCACCATCCCAAGTGGGTGCTACACTCCTCCTCAGCTCTACCTGGACCACCTGCCCAGTGAGCATCTGAGAGCCCCCAGGAGGACACTGAAGGCTGTGGAGGCAAGCCCAGCGAAGCAGAGCCAGACTGCCCACAGCCTCCATCATCCCTGTTCTCCTTGGTCCACCCTCCAAGAGAACCTGCGAACACAGGATGGTAGTTTAGCAGACTTGGGCCAGGAGAAGGGGTGGGAACCACCGTTTCTTGACTACTTCCTTTGTGTCAGGGTCTGCCCAAGGCTGCATGTCTCCCATGGGGAAGCAGTGTTGCTTCATCTCCGTGAAGCTTGGTGTTCTAGCCTGCAAAACAGGAGTGAACATACCTCAGTCCCAGAGCTCGAACAGGGATTCCATGGGTTGAGCCCTGTTGGGGAGAGTTCAGCTCAATGCCCAGGCCATCAAGGCATTTTCTTTCTTGTGCCCAGTGCTACTTTGTGGAGTACCCAGGACAGTAAGACCCATCAAAAAATCCGGTGAGGGCGATGCTAAGCACACGGCTGGGCTGGTGGTATGTGCAAAGGGCCTGTGGCCGGGGTCTAGTTGCTGGCCTTTTTACCCCCTGAGTCTCTCTTCCTTCTGCTTCTACTGATGTAGGCTCCCTCCACTTCAGACCATCCCAGGAGAGAAACCCCAGCCACCTATGATGAAGCCCAGGGGGGTGAGTTGGAGAGACCAAATTGAGGACAAGGCCCCAGCAGGAGATGAGAGGGGCCAGAGTAGGTGCAAGGCAGCCTCCACAGAGTGTGAAGGATTCTGGGTGTTGCTGAGATAATCCAGGTAAAGCACCTGGTAGATAAGCAGGTCCCCAGACATGTGGCCAACATCAGGCTGCTCTCAAGTGGCTGCCCTGTGCTTCCCTTGCTCCATTCAGACCTTTTTGATAGCGTAAGTAATCATTGGGCCCATTTTGCAGTTGGAAAGACTGAGTTCCCTAAAAGGTTAGACCCCTTGGTCTCAGGTTGCCACAGCTGGTTGGAGGTGGCGTCATTGACTGCAACTCAGACCTTCTGCTTGATCCTGCTGACCCCTACTTTTGGCTAGAGGGGTGTCCTTGTTGGGAGATGCTGCTAGGAGGAGTCTCTCCAGCTCTCCCAGACCCAGCTGGTTGAGACCCCTCAGTCTGCTGGCTAAGAAGACAGCGGAGGATGGAAGTTTTTTCTCTAGGCCTTGCTCAAGCTGCCTACTGGCCTCCCGTCGAGGCCAGCTCCTTCCTTCCCCTGGCTGGGCAGGGACACCCAGCCCAGCACCAGGTGGCCAAGATGGTGCAGCTGCAGAGGAAAGTTCCATGGGGCAGGCGCAGGCACTGGGCCAGATGTCCCTTGGGGGTCCAGCGAGGCCTGAAGTGGGGCCAGGAACTTGCTGTTTGGGGCTTGGGCGGTAGGGTGGAGATTCTCTCAAGAGCTTGTCCACCCTTCAAACACCCAAGGATTCGACACAGGGAGGGAAAGATGGATGGTTCTCACTTTCAGGGTGCTCCCAGTCTGAGGCGGGAAGACACAGAGCTCCTCACCGCAGTGGACACCCAATCTGGTGGGGGATACAGAGCCCTCTGTGCCTGAGGGAAGAGACATTGCCCCCTCCTGGGGGAGCCCCCAGACTGATGGGGGGGACCAGAAAAGGCTTTCAATAAAGCAGGATCCAAACAAGCAAATTTGCACATAGCTGAGGGAGCAGGAGAGTCCCCAGAGGCAGCCCTGTCCTTTCTGCCTTTTTTCCCTCTCCCTTCTTCCCGGGCTCACGCCTTTCCCTGCAGGCCTTCATCTGGCCACGGAGAAGGGAGGACAAGCCTGAGCCCCGTAGTCTGAGGCTCCAGGATTACCAGCTAGGCTCGGGTGGGAGCTTCAAGCCCTGCTGTGGAACAGTGGGAAATGGAGAAGCAGGCAGACCCAGCTGGTTGGTGTGTGTGTGTGTGTGTTGGGAGGGGGGAGTCTGAGGAGACCTAAGGGTGTGAGTGGGAGGCCATACCTCTGGGGAGAGGCAGGGTTGGCTCTGGCCCTGGGAATCCCCATTTCCCGGCTCTGCTTCCGTTCCAGCCTCAGGTGGGCGTTGGGGACGGGGGAGGAGTTTTCATTCATTTCCACCTCCCTAGGGAGCAGACCGGGTGTGTCCTGACCACACCTTGAAATCCAAGACACACAGACCGTCTGCCCCCTTGCCTGGGCTGGCATTGCTTGGGGCGAGGAGTTGGCATACCATGGAGCACAGCTGAACTGGCCTGAATCCTCAGCCTTCTCTTAGGATCCCAGAGAGATGTCTGCACTCCTGCAAGCCCCTGGCTCAGCCTTTCCGGTCATTCTTGCTCTCAGGAAGGCAGCTCCCCTCCATCCTGGTCCCCCCAGCACAGCTCCCTCTGTTAGGGGAGGTTCCCTATGACAAAAACTCCTGGGACTCCCCAGCCAAGCTCATTCAATCCTCACAAGAGTCTCTGGAGGAAGGTGATTTTTTTTCCTAGCTGCGCTGTACAGCTTGCAAGATCTTAGTTCTGTGACCAGGGATTGAACTTGGACCTTCAGCAGTGAAAGCGAAAAGTTCTAACCATTGCTGGACTGCCGAGGAATTCCCTGATACTATTGTTACTACTCCCATTTTGCAGATAGGAAAACAGAGGCGCAGAGAGTTTAAGTTACTCTCCCAGCAGTCTGTCTTTCGCAGTTTGCCACTCCGCTCTGCTGTCTGGTTTATCTCTGCTGACCCTGGATCATGGGTCATCATCTTTCCAGGGAAACCACTGCTGGACTTGGAGCAGCAGGTCAAGGGGACCGAGAGCCCTGGATGGCCGGCCTCACGTGGGCCTTGGCCTCAGCCCGTGGCAGCTGGCTGGACCAGACAGCAAGCAGGTGGGCGGGTCCCTGGTGTTCATGGATGGCAAATCCTCCACGTTGTTACCCTGTGAGCTGCCCAGAGCTCTGGCTGCGCGGTGAATTGGTAAGAGACCTTACCGCGTGACTGGAGCCGGGTGCCCATGCTGGGGAGGCCTGAGAGAAGGCGGCTGGAAAGGCTGGATTCAGCCGGCAGCTGGGATTCCCAGCATTCCAGGATCTTGGACAGGGAGGTGAAGGGCATGGACGTGTGGGATTCCAGCTCATTCCTGTCCTATACTTCAAGGTTCTGTGACCTTGGGCAGGTTATGTAGCTTCTCTGTGCCTCAGTTTCTTCACCTATAAGAAGGAGAGTAGAAATATCACCTATCACATAGGATGGTTTTTTAAAAAATTATTTAATTGGCTGTGCTGGATCTTCATGGCTGCCTGTAGGCTTTTCTCGAGTTGCGGCGAGTGGGCTTCTCCTTGCGGTGGCTTCTTTCGTCATGGAGCACAGGCCCTGGAGTGCAGGCTCAGTAGTTCTGGTGCACGGGCTTAGTTGCCTTGCAGCATGAGAGATCTTCCCAGACCAAGATCAAACCTGTGTCCCCAGCATTGGCAGGAGGATTCTTAACCACTGGACCACCAGAAAAGTCCCCGCTTAAGATGTTGATGGTTAAGTTCGATAACAGATGTGACACGCCTCAGGCAGTTCATGGCATTGAGTCAAGGCTCAGCTGGTGCTAGTGCCTACTAGTCACTTCCCACAGGGCTCCGCAGGCCACACTCTGCACATCAGGCCCAAGTCACACTCAGTCCCAGCCTTGGAGAGGGGGAGGGGCACCGAGGAAACAGACATGTTGGGCTCAGCATGACAAAGGGAGGGCGAGCAGGTTTGTACTGGTACTGCACCTGCTGGGCACACTGAGACTGCTTGAGCTGAGGACCGATGGATAAGGGGATGAGATTGAGAAGGGCTTCTTGGAGGTGGTCTGGGGAAGGAGCAAGTTTTGCAGGCAGGACAAAAGAATAGGGTGCTGGTTGGATTCATCAGGGCAGTTTCCTGGGGATGTTGAGAGCTGGTGCCAGGGTCCCGTAGGGCAGGAGCCTGCCTTGAGTTCTCTTGCTGTGAACCACCTCCCAAGCCCCTGCACGGGAGCCTAGAGTCAGAGGACCAGGGGATGGGTGGTCCTATCCAGTCCATCCTACAAAAAATCAACCCTGAATATTCATTGGAAGGACTGATGCTGAGGCTAAAATGCCTATACTTGGCTACTTGATGTGAAGAGCCGACTCATTAGAAAAGACCTTGATGCTGGGAAAGATTGAAGGCAAGAGGAGGAGGGGAACGACAGAGGATGAGATGCTTGGATGGCATCACTGATTCAATGGACAAGAGTTTGAGCAAACTCTGGGAAATGGTAAAGGAGAGAGAATCCTGGCCTACTGCAGTCCATGGGGTCACAGAGAGTCGGACACAACTGAGCAACTGAACAACATCAGCCTCCCAGGCCCTGCATTGGAGCCTAGAGTCAGAAGACCAGGGGATGGGTGGAACCAGAGGTTTCTAAATATGGCTGACATCAGAAATCACCAGGGAAGTGGAGGATGAATCCAGTCCAGCCTCCTGGCTCCATCTCAGATTGCTGGTCCTGGGACCCAGGAGTGTAGATTTCACAACCTCCTTTGTGATGCTAATATGCAGGCAGGTTTGGGACCCCCTGTATTGGGCGATCATGGCCAGGAGAGTGGACATTGTGTTGCCCAAGGAGTATAGAATTTGTAAGGTCCCCTTGCAAGACCCTGGCAAGGAAAACTGAGCAGAGACAGGCTGGGCAGGTGGAAGGGGGCATATGGGGAGGGCCTGGCTGGACTGTCTCTTTAGATGGAGACGGATGCCTGACCACAATCCAGGCCTGAGCAGGACATGCAGAGTTAAGATAGGGGCCTTTAGAGCCCGATGTCTGCGTCCACATCATTGTGCTGCCTTGGGCAGGTTACTGGGTCTGAGTCTTCCCCCCGCCCCTCCTCCTGCCGCCTGACTTCAGGAGCCCTTGCCAGTAGAGAATCCAGAATCTCACATAGATGCACACACTGGCTTTTTCCATCCATGAAATGTGACACTCTTCCTGTCCCCAGCAGTCCCTGCTGTCGACCAGAAGGCCTGAGAGCTGAGGCTTTGGCTCTCCTTGCCTGGGGGCAGAATTAACCATCCAGAGGGGTTGAGGGGAATCCTTCCCCTGAGTGTGAGCCACACCCCTCTTCTCTGGACCCCAGGGTCAGATGGTGAGGCCTCCCCTCTGCACACCTGCCTAATGAATCCACCCTTTTCTGTCCCAGGTCTCTGGACCCACCATCAGTGGATTCTTGCCAATCTTGGCCCGGCTGCCTGGCGCCAACCCCCTGCTCTGGGACCAGCTGCCTGGTCCCAGAGCAGGGGGCTCAGCCGGCTTTGCCCCTTTGTTCTTTTAGCCCAGGCTCCTCCTGACTTCTTGGGGAGGTCAGGGTGAGAGGGCCTGACCTACCTGTGCTGGCCTGGCCACTTGGAGTGGCCATAAAAGTGCTAGGTCCTGGACCCCAGGGAAATAAGACTCACCCAGCGAATCAATGATGAGTGCTGCAGATGATGGAGTCCTGCCTCTGAGGGCAGGAGAGAGGTCAAGAGAAATCCAAGAAGGCTTCATAGACGTGGAGGGTAGCGAAGAAGTGTCACTGGCCCTGAGACCGGGAGGAAGGTTAGAGAAAGGGCAGAGAGAGAAAGCCCTGGCAGGAGGGAGGTGCCCAGCAAGGTGAGGAGCAGGGCCTGCTTGGTGGAGGGAATGAGGATGTCAAAGGCCAGTGGGCAGGGACCCTGAATGCCAGAGCAAGGCGTTTGCCTCTCAGTGATCAGCACCAAGAGTAGCTCTTAGTGTGTGCCAGCATTCCAACAAGGATATTCCAGGCCTGGAAGTGAAATGAGCTTCCCTGGTGGCTCAGACGGTAAAGAATCCACCTGCAATGCAGGAGACCTGGGTTTGATCCCTGGGTTGGAAAGATCCCCTGGAGGAGGGCATGGTAACCCACTCCAGTATTCTTGCCTGGAGAATCCCTATGGACAGAGGGGTCTAGGCTACAGTCCATGGGGTCACAAAGAGTCAGACATGACTGAGCGTGTGAAAGTGAAAAAGCGCTCATGACTGAGCACAGAAAGTGAAAAATGTGAAAGCGTTGGTCACTCAGTCATGTCTGACTCTTTGGGTCCCCATGGACTGTGGCCCGCCAGGTTCCTCCGTCCATAAAGAATTCTCCAGTCAAGAATACTGGAGTGGGTAGCCATTCCCTTCTCCAGGGGATCTTTGCAACCCAGGGATTGAACCCAGGTCTCCTGTATTGCAGGTGGATTCTTTACTGTCTGAACCACCAGAGCCTGATCTCATTTAATTAGTCTAGCAGCCCTGGGAAGCAGGTACGGTTATTACCCCTGTTTTACAAGGGGGAAACTGCAGCTCAGAAGGTTAAGGACTCGCCCAGGCTCACGCAGTTGGTAAGGAAAAGAGCCAGGAGCCTAGCCAAGCCAGCTACAGAGTTGTTTTTTGTTTTTTTCCCAACCATAGATTCAACCTGGGCCTCAGCAGTGAAAGCCCAGACTCCTAACCACTAGTACACCAGGGAACTCCCAGAGCCTTTACTTCCCAGAGAATGCAGTCTCAAAGTATGGTCTGGGAATGGTTTGTCCAGGGCTCCCAGAGACGGCATGTGGGAGAGTTTCCAGGAGGTTCTGTTGTAGAGATAAAGCCACCCTGCAGAGTCCAGAGTGGTTCCTTGTTAAAAAGGTAGCATAAGTAAGTTCATTTATATCACTTTTTAGATTCCACATATAAGGAATGCCATAGAATATTTTTCCTTCTCTGTCTGACTTACTTCAGAAAGAGACTCACAGACTTAGAGAACGAACTTACAGTTGCTGGGGGTAAGGATGGGAGGAAGGGATAGGGAGTTTGGGATGGACATATACCCACTGCTCTATTTAAAACGGATAACAAACAAGGACCTACTGTCTAGCACAGGGAACTCTGTTCAGTGTGTGGCAGCCTGGGGGAGAGGAACCTGGGGGAGAATGGATATGTGTGGCTGAGTCCCTTTGCTGTCCACCTGAAACTATCACAACCTTGTTAATCAATTATGTGCTCAGTCACGCCTGACTCTTTGCGGCCCCATGGCCTGTAGCTTGCCAGGCTCCTCTGCCCATGGAATTTTCCAGGCAAGAATACTGGAATGGGGTGCCATTTCCTATTCCAGGATAATTGCTTATACTCCAATATAAAATTTTAAAAAGTGTTGTTTTTGTTTTTTTTTTAAAAAAAAGGTAGCATAGCCACTCTTGGCCGAAGGCCAGGATTTCAAGTGAATTTCTACTGCAGGCCAACTCTTCTTGGTTCTCATGGTGTTGGGAGAATCCAAGGCCAAGTGAGGCTCAACACAAAAATGTGTTGAGATCAGTTAGCAATGTCTGCCCTGAGTGCAGGCAGGGAGAGTGGAGGTTGTTCCCAGGCTGATGTCTGACAGTGGCCAGAGAGGTCCTCCTGGTGTTCAACACTCAGAGCGAATCCTTTCCTCTGCCCCCAAATCCAGAGACCCAGTCCCACAATGCAAGGTGCAGATGCCTCTGCCCTGGGCGCTTCCTGCCATGTTGGTCAGTCACCAGATGGATGGAGACCCAGGTCATGTCCCACCTCTGATATTAACCTGAGGAGTGATCTTAGGTGTGCCCCTTCCTCCCTGGGCCCTTGTCTGTGATGGGTTGATGTGAAGATACATCCCGTGAGATTTGACACATCCCTTTGGGCACAGTTACCCACTCCTGACGTCACCTCTCTTCATCCTCTGTTCCCTTCTCTGTCCCTAGACAACCTTTTGGTCCTCACTGTGGCTACGAAGGAGACCGAGGGGTTCCGACGCTTTAAGCGCTCAGCTCAGTTCTTCAACTACAAGATCCAGGTAGGGGGCTCCCTGGGTGGGGGCAGAGACAGCCGAGGGGAGGTGCTGGACAGATAGAAGTCACGATGCTCGGTCTGTCAGATGCCCAGGTGGGGCTGGAAATTGAGCTGGCCAGGTTTCTCTTTAGCAAAAGCCCATGTTAAGGGGCCTGTCTCTGCAGGCGCTGGGGCTGGGGGAGGACTGGCCTGGGGAGGCGATGTTGGCAGGCGGAGGGCTGAAGGTCCGGCTATTGAAGAAAGCCCTGGAGAAGCACGCCGACAAGGAGAACCTGGTCATTCTCTTCACAGACAGGTAGGCATCTGAGAGGTAGAAGAATATTCTAGAATGAGGCCCTGCCGGGACATCAGGGATGAGGTGGGGATTACTCTAGCTAGGGTTGCCTACAGTTCTAAGGGATCTATGCACCCCAGAAAAGACCCATTTCCACTCTTGGTGAAAAGATGGGTGGGGGGACCTGCCCAGGTATGGTGAGCTATGCTTCTTTTAATGTATATATAGTATATATAATTTTATATATTTGTTTTTGGTTGCACTGGGTCTTCATTGCTGTTGCAAGCTTTTCTCTAGTTGTGATGAGCAGGGGCTACTCCCTGGTTGCATTTCACGGGGCTTCTCATTACGGTGGCTTCTCTTGTTGCTGAGCACGGGCTCTCGGGCTCTCGGGCTTCAGTAGTCGTGGTGTACGGGGCTCAGTTTTCTCTTTGGGCTCGGTAGTTTTGGCTCCTGGGCTCTAGCACAGGCTCAGTAGTTGTGGCACGTGGACTTAGTTGCTCTGTCGCATGTGGAATCTTCCCAGACCAGGGATCGAACCTGTGTCTCCTGCAGGTGGATTCTTTACCACTGAGCCATCAGGGAAGCCCGCTGAGCTATGCTTTGAGTGTGAAATGGTCACAGATTATGGGGACCATGTCTCTGCCCAGGGAGGGGGTGGAAACTTGATGGGCAGGGTCAAAGGTAACAGAGCTGATCTATTTACTAGATGTGGCCCAGGGCAGGCGTGGGAGGAGGAAAGTGTTAGTCGCTCAGTCGTGTCTGACTCTGCAACCCCGTGGCCTATAGCCCACCAGGCTCCTCTGTGCATGGGATTCTCCAGGCAAAGATACTGGAGTGGGTAGCCATTCCCTTTTCCAGGGGATCTTCCTGACCTGGGGATCGAACCTGGGACTCCTGCACTGCAGGCAGATTCTTTACCATCTGAGCCACCAGGGAAGCCTGGGCTCCTCCTGCCTGTGCCCTCCTGAGCCCCTGCTCCACTACCAACCCCGTCTCCTCCCCGCCCTGCTCCATCTTTTCCCGGCTCTGGCCACAGCTATGATGTGGTGTTTGCCTCGGGGCCCCGAGAGCTCCTGAAGAAGTTCCGGCAGGCCAGGAGCCAGGTGGTCTTCTCGGCCGAGGAGCTCATCTACCCGGACCGCAGGCTGGAGGCCAAGTACCCGGTGGTGTCCGACGGCAAGAGGTTCCTGGGCTCTGGAGGTGAGGACCCCGGGTGCACAGTGTGTGGCGGACAGGGCAGGCTCCAGAGAGGTCCATCCACTGCCTTGGGGAGGACCCCCTGGCTCGACATCCCACATGGCTATCACGAGCTGCTGAATGCAGAGTCCTCAGAAGAACTCCTGAGTTTTTAACCTTTAAATCAGCTCCACTGCAGTCTTGCTTATCTCATTCAATAGCTCCCCTGATCTGCACAGGATAAAACAGGGAGTCACCCCCAATTCCTCCCTCCCCTCCCCCACCTTACCTTCAGCAGGTCACACCACTCCCACTCCAAGAGATCTCTGGAGTCTGCCCTCTCACATCCACACCCCTGGCCACCGCCTCTCCGGGCTGCTGGCATGGGCAGTAGTCCCCTGACTGCTCTGCCCGCCTCTAGCCTCTCCTCTTCCAGTCCATTCTCCATCCAGCACAGATGCGAGTCCACACATATTGCTCAGTGACTTCCCCTTGCACAGAGAATAAAACCCATATTTTATTCTGGATTCCCCTGTCTAGCCACGAAGGGAGGATCTGCTCCAGCAACCTTGTTTCCCTATTGGCTGAGATAGCGCAGCCCAGATGGCCTGGCCCTGGCCCAGGGGTGGAGGTGTCCTCTGGGGCGGGGCCCTTTCCTGGCTGCCCACCTGCTTTTTCTCTTCCCCTCCCACCAGGCTGCACAGTAGTTAAGGAGCTATGTGGGCTTTTCCCTCTATCCCCTCCTGCACTGTGTGACCTCGGCTCAGCCTCTGCCCTTCTCTGGGTCAAGTTTCCTGGATACCTGTCGAAAAGGGGCTCCAAACCTATGCCCCACCAGCCCTTTACTCCTGGGCTTCAGTGTAACTCATTCATTCCCCTCCTGTGTGCTGCCCAGGACCTGAACTGGTGCAGGTTAATGGACAACAGTGATTTTTCTCTCTGGGCTCAGTGGGAACTTGTCACCAAGTGGCATTAACAGATAGGCTGTTTCCAGCCTATAGACAGCACCTCCCCTCAATCCAGGAGGGCTTCTGAGAGGAGGCAGGGCTTATGAATAAAGAAGTGAAAGGTGGGTGAGAGGGAAGGCTGGGAGGAGGCCCCTGACTCAGAGGCCAGAAATTGAGTGTCTGTCTATATGTCCCCCACCCCCAGGCTTCATCGGTTATGCTCCCAACCTTAGCAAACTGGTGGCAGAGTGGGAAGGCCAGGACAGCGACAGCGATCAGCTCTTTTACACCAAGATATTCTTGGACCCAGAGAAGAGGGTAAGCAGCAATGGGTAGGGCTGTGAGATCTTGACACTGGATCCCCCAGACTGGGCTGCACTGGGAGCAGCCCCTACCCCCCAGACTTGACCCCCTGGGCTGGGCATTGACACCCCACTTACATATTCTTTGATTCACTCATTTATTCAGCAGGTATTAAAAAACATTTTATTTATAGTATTTACCTTTTTATTTTCGGCTGTCCTGAGTCTTTGTTGCTGGACCAGCTTTTCTCTAGTTGCAGAGAATGGGGGCTACTCTCCAGTTCTGGTGCTCAGGCTTCTCATCGCAGTGGCTTCTCTTGCTGCAGAGTCTGGGCTCCAGGGCACTCAGGCTTCAGTAGTTGCAGCAAGTGGGCTCAGTGGTTGCAGCTCCCAGGCCCTAGCGCACAGGCTCCATAGTTGCGGTGCGCCTGCTTAGTTGCTCCATGGCCTGTGGGGTCTTCCTGGATCAGGGATTGAACCTGTGTCTCCTGCACTGGTAGGCAGATTCTTAACCACTGAGCCACCAGGGAAGCCCCAGCAGATATTTGCTGAGTTGTGTGTGAGACACTGTCAGGCGTAGGTAATGAACGAGACAGTTGGGGTTTCTGCCCTCCTGAACCCTCAAACCGGGCAGAGGAGGAATTTACAGCCTCGTGGCAGGTGGTGAGGATGGTCATGAAAGGAACTGACAGCCTGAGCTGCCCCTGGCCCACCCAACTTGGAGGAGTTCTAAGGGACTGATGAGGTCTTGACTGGACCTGGGCCCCACAGGCCAGGCCTCTGAGCCTGTCTCAAGGCAGGGATCCTTGAGGGGAGTGGAGGTGGTAGAACCGAGCAGGTGTAGCCCCAAAGCCAGCCAGTGTCCTCTGGGCAGGCAGGAAAGTTAGGGAACTCTTGGGGAGAGGGTCAGTATTCCTGGATTCTGCCCTGCACACCCCCTCAACCCCAATTTATGCTGTGTTGCCTGACAAAGGGTAAGTCACTTTCCCTCTCTGGGTCTCAATTTTTATTATCCATGAAATAATGAAGTGAAGCAGTTGGACTTGTGCAGTGGAAACTATGAACTTGATCTTTGTTGGCTCAGTCCTTCCTTCTCCTTCCCCTCTGCCTCCAGTGACATTGCTAGTAGAAGCCTGTGGTCTAAAATGGTAGAGCTGCTCTCTGTGGGATGAAGGCTGAGCCTAGAGTGTCACTTGGCCTGACCTAGGGCTCCTTGAGACATAGTCGCATCTGCAAGCAGTAGCGTTATGTCGTGAACATGGACCTCAGGGCCAGGCTGCCCGTTTCCAATGCCAGCTTAGCCAGTTACTAGCTGCATGACCTTGAGCAAATTATCCAACCTCTCTGTGCCTTGTTTTTAAATCTGTGAAATGCAATGATGATGATACTTTCTCACAAGGATGTTCTGTGGATTAAATGAGTGTGCATGTAATACTTAGAATAGTGATTGGCACCCAGTTGAGTGCTAAACAAGCATCTGTTATCACAACGGCTGTTGTTGAACCAGCTGTCCCCTTAGATTCTTTCCAGTTCAGAGAGTCCCTAGTTCTTGTGAATAAAGGTGCTACAGCAGTAAATCCAGTTCAGAGAGTCCCTAGTTCTTGTGAATAAAGGTGCTACAGCAGTAAATAAAGGTGCTACAGCTTGGCCACTGACTGGCCTTCCCAGGGATCCTAGCTGCCCTGATGTGACGGGGAAAAGCGGATGGAGGGAGAGGAAGTGGCAGAAGTGGGAGGGCTGGCTCCCCACACTGGGTGATGGAGCCCTGTCCACTGCCAGGGCTTGTTCCTGGTGCAGTCCATTGCCCTCTTTCCTACAGGAGCAGATCAATATCACCCTGGACCACCGTTGCCGAATCTTCCAGAATTTGGATGGAGCCTTGGGTGAGCAGCCCCGACAGGGAGGGGGATCCTGAGAGGAGTGGTAAGGAGATGAGGATTCCAGCCAAGGAGGTTCCTCTCAGCTGTTGTGCTGGGATTTTCTCTGGGGGCAGAGCTATGTCTCTTTGGGGATGAAGAAAGGAGGGCCAGAAGGTCAGTCCAGAGAACCTGCGGGACACCAGGGCTCAGACTGGGAGGGGCTGGGTGATGCACTCAGTGGGTACCCCATCCCTGCCCTGCGTCCCTGGTCCTTCAAGGTGAGCCTACTTCACCTCCTTCCCCTGCTCTCCCACCTCCCAAGTGAAGACTTCCTGAGCTGGGGGCAGGGAGTTGATGGATGACATGGGAAGCAGAGAGGCTGCTTGACACTTGAAACCACAAATGCTCTTGGCCTGGTCCCAAGTCAGTGGCTGGTGATGACGTTGCTTTGCCACTATTTTGCTGGATGACCTCAGGCAAGACACAAACACATACCCTCGGGCGTCTGTTTTCCCACCCTTAGAAAAGAGAAGTTGGACCAGATCGTTGATTGGTGATTTAATGGGGGTAAATGGACCCCTTTGAGAGTCTGAGGAGAGCTCTGGGTCCCATCCCAGCGAGGTGCAGAGACATCACACCCTTTCGTCTGTGGGTTCTGGGAGTTCATGAGCCTCGGTTAAGAAGCTGGGTCCAGACTGCTTCTTGGGTGGGTCAGGGGCTTGCACAGAGGGGCTCCCCTCACATGATCACTCACCACAAAAAGCCTCCGTGCCAGGCGTCTTCTCAGGCCTCTGGGAAAAGGCCCGTCTGCATTTTATAACTGTCAGACAGAGCAGTCCTACCTGCTGTCTTATGTGCAGACTGTCTGGGTCGGAGCCCAGAACTTGGCCTCTGGGCCTGATGCTGGACAGGTCTCTGTTTTCTGACCCACAGATGAGGTCGTGCTCAAGTTTGAAATGGGCCAAGTGAGAGCGAGGAACCTGGCCTACGACACCCTCCCAGTCCTGATTCATGGCAACGGGCCCACCAAGGTAGGGAGGGGCCCCAGCCCCAGGGGAGAGTCGTGGGGGGAGAGGTCCAGAATCCGGGGTTGTGCTCTCACTGTGACCCCAAGCTTCCCCTTGGGTTTGGGGCCACCTACGTGGGACACGCTCACTGCCTCTGTCCTCACATCTGAGTTCAGGATGGTGCTGCCTCTCTGTACCCGCACGGCCAGTGATGCCCTGTCTGTCTGTGCTGGACCACAGAGGGGGCACTGTCTCCATCAGGCCCAGGCGGGGCTGCCTTGAGTCACCTGTACTCTGCCACCCCAGGGCAGACTTGTTCCTACATTCAACAAACATTGCATGTTTGCACCAAGGCGTGAGGCCTCGCCAGCCCTGAACAGGACAGAATGTTCCCTGTTCTCCCAGAGCTGCAGGAGGGGCAGGGGTGCAGGCCAGCCTCCCCTGGCCCTTGAGGGACAAGCCCCTGGATCCCAACTGGTTTCTAGGAGTGTGGTCCTCAACCACTCCTTCAGAATCAGGTGGATGGGAGGGGAAGGGGAGTGTGTTTAAATGCAGGTTTCCTGACGCCGCCCAAGTGCGTGTGTGCTTAGTTGCTCAGTTGTGTCCCCCTCATTGTGGCCCCATGGGCTGTGGCCTGCCAGGCTCCTCTGTCCATGGGATTTTCCAGGAAAGAATACCGGAGTGGGTTGCAATGCCCTCCTCCAGGGGATCTTCCCAACCCTCAGGGATTGAATCCACATCTCTGGTGTCTCCTGCATTGGCAGGTGGGTTCTTTACCACTAGCGCCACCCACCCAAGAGCTGCAGTTTTGAAATGTCTGCAGGGGGGGCGCCGAGGAATCTGTATTTTACACGCTCCCAGGAGGTCCACAGGGCTTTCCAGGTGGCACTAGTGGTAAAGAACCCATCTGCCAATGCAGAAGACGCAGGAGACGCGGCAGGTTCAGACCCTGGGTTGGGATGATCCTCTGGAAGGAGGGCATGGCAACCCACTCTAGTATTGTTGCCTGGAGAATCCCATGGACAGAGGAGCCTGGCAGGCTACAGTCCATGGGGTTACAGAGTCGGACACGACTGAAGCAACTTAGCATACACAGGCGGTCACAGATGAGGCAGCACCAAAGTCTGTGTCCTCCCTCTGCCCTGCTCAGACCAGCTTTGGTCATCTCCAAGGGTGGATATACTTTCCAAGACCTGCCCCCAACAAAGCCACATTCCTGCCCTCTTTGGGAGGGCAGAGGGCTGGGGTGCAGGCCCCCCTCCTTGGTGGTGGCTGGGGCAGGAGTGGGGCTGGCCTGGTTTCAGTCATATCCCTCGTCTCCCGACAGCTGCAGCTGAACTACTTGGGCAACTACATCCCGCGCTTCTGGACCTTCGAGACGGGGTGCGCTGTGTGTGACGAGGGCCTGCGCAGCCTCAAGGGCGTCGGGGTGAGGCTGCTGGGCCCCGGGGCTCTGTCCTTGGAGTGGGAGAAGGGGAGGGGTTCTGGAAGAGACTCTGTCATCTCTGGTGGGCCCTAAAGCGGTCACCTTCCTCCTCGTCCTCACCCAGGCACCTCCTCCTGAAAGCCTTCTCAGATTGCACATGGCTCTGGCTTCCTGGGAAGCCTAAGTTCTGGTTTCTTCTGCCTGGTCCTTCAGGGGCCCTTGTAGCCCTCTCCCCATCCCATGAACCTTACTCCTCATTCATGGTCCATCTCAGACCTCATGCCAGCCAAGCTCTCTGACAGTGTGCTGTCAACCTGTCCTGGCTAGAGTCTGGACTCACACTGCACCTGTCCCCTGTAGAGACAGCCTCCAGCTGCATCCCTGCTGGTCCCGTCCCCTGCCCCCTGCACACGCTGCTCGGAGCTCCTGCCCAGGCCCCTTTCCTGCTAAGTCCTGCAAAGCCTCTGACTTCTAGTCCCTCTGGCCATCCTCAGGGCTCAGCAGCCACTCCATGGCTGGACATGGCTGGACTCTTGTGCCGCCCTCTCTCCCTGCAGGATGAAGCTCTGCCTGCTGTTCTGGTCGGCGTGTTCATCGAACAGCCCACCCCGTTCCTGTCCCTGTTCTTCCAGCGGCTCTTGCGCCTCCACTACCCCCAAAAACGGTTGAGGCTTTTCATTCACAACCACGTGAGTAGCAGGCTCTTGGGCTCACCATGTGGTTTGGGTCGAGGGTCCACCCTTGCAAGATGCCCTGAGACCTCTGAGGAAGTAACCAAACCAGGGTTATCTGAGTCAGATGGAAGTGGGAAGTGGGCTGTATTCCCAATCACTGGGTTGACTCTGGAGTCAGACTGGCTGGGTTTGAACCCCAATATCGCTGCTTATATTAGCTGTGTGACCTTGGGCATCTTATTCAACCTCTCTGGGCTTCAGTTTTCTCATCTATTAGGTCTATTCAATAGGGATACTATTAGTGCTGGCCACATAGGATTAAACAAGTTGACCTCTGAAGCATGAAGACAAGCGCCTGATGAATAGGAAGCACATAGTAGGTGCTCTTAGCTGACGTCGTTATCGTTATTTCCCTTCCTGCTCCAGTCAGTCTTTCATTCCTCCCCCCTTTTTTTTTTGGCCAAGCTGCAGGACATGTGGGATCTTAGTTCCCCGACCAGGGATCAAACCTGTGTCCCATGCAGTGGAAGTGCTGAGTCTTAACCACTGGACCGCCAGAGGAGTCCCAGTCTTTCCTGATTCGATCTGGTGATAGTTAAATTGGTTTTCATTCCTTGAGTATAATACATTCTGAGGAGTCAAGGGGCACCTGAAGGCCTTCTACTTTGTGAATCCAGGCCTGGAATAAGTATTCTGAGCTCCCTGCCTCGCCAGCCTCTCCATTCCAGCAGGATAAAGTCCCACATCTCAGCTTTTGCTGAGAGAAGCCAAACATGCTCTTAAGTCCTGCCTGCTGTCAAAGCTCTTTGTCTTCCATAGAGTCTTAGCTGCCCTGTCTATAGTCACCCTCTTCGGAGACCTCGTGGCCCTGACTGTCTGCACCCCACCTCCAGGGACCTGTGGGCCCCGACTCAGCTCAGCTTGTCTGTCTCACAGACATTCAACTGTCCTTCCTGAAAACAGGAGGAGGTTGTAGACCCTGCCCTTGGGAGGCTCCCAGCTTCCCTGGAGTCATCAGACCTCATGCGCATAAATTGTGACTTTGTGTAGAAAAAGAGAATTGTCCCAGATGGTCTTTGAGGACCTACTGTGTGCTCTTGTCTGACTTGTCAACTCCTTGCAGTGACCCCATGGGGAGACAGGATTGCCCTCCCATTTTACAAGGGAGGAAACTGAAGCTGAGACAGGTGAAGTGACTTGTCCAAGGCCATGCAGCTCACTGGAGCAGATCCAGGCTTCGCTCCGAACCCTGGGTTTGTTTTTAAACACCCTGCTCTTCCTTTTTCCCCATGCAAGGGGCTCCAGGTATAAACTTTTTCCAAGTGCCGTTTGAACATTACCTGGAGTGTTTTATAGCAAACTCTGGGCCATACCTGGGACCAGCAGAACTGGTCATCAGTGACTGATGTGGGGCCTGTGGGGTGAGGGGCGCTGTCCTGGTGACAGAGGCTTTTAAGAGGCCTGTAGACCTGGTCTAGTCAGGGGAGGATGGTCAGAGGCTGGCTTCCCAGGTGGCACTAGTAGTAAAGAACCCACCTGCCAATGCAGGAGACATAAGAAATGTAGGTTCGATCTCTGGTTTGAGAGTATTGAGGAAATGGCAGCCCACTCCAGTATTCTTGCTTGGAGAATCCCATGCGTGGAGGAGCTTGGTGGCCTATAGTCCAGGGGTCACAAAGAGTCAGACACGACTGGAGTGACTTAGCATGCACGCACGATCAGAGGCTGGCCAGGAAGGGCACTCCAGGCAGAAGGTCTGACGATGGCAGAGTTCCAGGGAGCAAGTTCCAGCAAGTGGCCGGGGATGTGCCAGCAATAAGAGGGAGCATCCTGGGGCAGCAGAAGACACTGTGGTCCCAGGGGGTGGAGCCTCATCCTCAGCCTCCATCCCTTTGCCCCCAGGAGCAGCACCACAAGGCTCAGGTGGAGCAGTTCCTGGCAGAGCATGGCGACGAGTACCAGTCTGTGAAACTGGTGGGCCCCGAGGTGCGGGTGGCCAACGCAGACGCCAGGAACATGGGCGCGTGAGTTGAGGGTCATGGCGGAGGGGCCGTGTAATCAGGAGCCCCGGGCGGGAAGACAGAGGTTCAGAAGGCTATGTGGTCTCCAGCAAGTCCTGCCCCTCCCTTGACCTTGGTGTTCTCATCTCTCAAATGGGGAAACCGTTGAGTCAACCTCAATGCTCCTGGGGAGGGCTGAGCAAAGGAGAAGCAAAGGAGAGACAGAGGAAGGACTGGAGGCCAGAGGAGATAAATGCTGACAGTTGGAGAAACAGCCTCTGATTTTTTTTCCTTTATCATAGAAATAAACAAGTTTAATTTGTGTTGACTATAAAAGAGTTAGAAAGTGCAGATCCGAGATTGGCAAACTCCTTATAAAGGACCAGCTAGTAAATCTACGTAAGTTGGCTTTGAGGGCTCTGCCGTGACCACTCAGCCTGGCTATTAGAGCATGAATGAGCGTGGCTGTGCTCCAATAACATTTTCTTTATCAACACTGAAATTTGAAGTTCATATGATTTTCACATGACTTCTTTTGATTTTTGTTTTCCCCACCCATTTAGAAATGTGAAACTGTTCTTACAGATTTGTGATTGCCACGGGGTGGGAGAGGGATGGACTGGGAGTTTGGGATTAGCAGATGCAAACTGTTACATAGAGAATGGAAAAACAAGGTCCTACTGTGTAGCACAGGGAACTATATTCAATATCCTGTGATAAACCATGATGGAAAAGAATATGAAACAAATGTCTGTGTATATATATATGTACAACTGAATCACTTGGCTCTATAGCAGAAATTAGCATTGTGAATCAACTATACGTCAATAAAGTAATTTGACAAAAGTTCTTGGGGATTCTTTTAGTGGTCCAGTGGTTAAGACTCCATGCTTCCACTGCAGAGGGGCACGAGTTCGATCCCTGGTCAGGGAACTAAGATCCCGCATGGCGCATAGCACAGTCAAAAAAAGAGAAAAGGGTCAAAACCTCAGGCAGTGGGCTAGATTTGCACTGTGCTCCATAGTTTGCTGAGCCTGGCACCAGTAAACAGAAAGAACATAGATTTTTAAGAAAATTTTAACTATTACTGATTTACAATATTGTGCTAGTTTCAGGTGTACAACTTCGGATTCTTTTCTATTAAAGGTTATTACAAGGTATTGAATATCATTATCTTTCTGGCATCTGGCACCCAGTGCCCTGAAAGCCTTGGCACTGGGGAGAGCAGGCCCACAGGCAGGTTCCTACACTGCTTGGTGCTATGGGGCCATTATTTACTGTGCTGGACAGTAAATCCTTGTTGTTTATTTTTTGTATATTAGTGTGTATCTGTTAATCCCATACTCCTAATTTATCTCTTCCCCTTCCCCCTTTTCCACTTCAGTAACTGTGTTTTTATTTTCTATGTCTGTGAGTCTATTTCTGTCTTGTAAATATGTTGGTTTGTGTTATTTTTTTAGATTCCACATGCAGGTGATATCATATGACATTTGTCTTCTCTGTCTGACTGATTTTACCTAGTGTGAGATTTTTAAAGCTTTTGGTGTAGGTTGCCAGACTGTCCTCTGGAAAGGCACAGCCAGTTTACCCATAGCACAGAGCAGTGTAGGGACCCGTCTGTGGGCCTGCTCTCCCCAATGCCCAGGTTTCCAGGGCACTGGCTGCCAGATGCCAGGCTCTGGGCCTTGTCTTGACAGCTTTGTAGTCCAGGGGTTGGGTCTCAGAGTCGGGAGGGACCTCGAGGCGGCTGGTGCCAGCCTGCAGCAGGGCTGACCTGAGCTCCCTAAAGACCCTTGGCTGGTACCTGGTGATGACAGATGTGGGCAGCGATGGGGACTGCAGGTGCAGGGATCCTGGGTGGTGGGGAGGTGGGCACCAGCACCCTGACCCCAACGACCCTGTGTTCCCTCCCCACAGGGACTTGTGCCGGCAGGACCGTGGCTGCACTTACTACTTCAGCGTGGATGCCGACGTGGCCCTGACTGAGCCCAAAACCCTGCGGCTGCTGATCGAGCAGAACAAGTGAGGCTGTGGGCTGGCCGCGGCCGGCTGGCAGGCAGGCCCTCAGGGCTCACGATGGCCCTGGACCCGAGTCTGGGCTTGGGGTGGGGGCCCCTCCCCTGCCTGTCTCCTCCTCCACATTGGCCTCACCTGTGACCCTGGGCTGTTCCCAGCCTGGCTATCTTGTCTTTACACACACACACACACACACACACACATTCTCTAGTTGCGGTGAGTGAGGGCTACTCTTTCTGCAGTGCACAGGCTTCTCATTGCAGTGGCTTCTCTTATTGCAAAGCACAGGCTGTAGGCGCATGGGCTTCGGTAGTTGCACCCCACAGCCTCAGTAGTTGTGACTCATGGGCTCTAGAGCACAGGCTCAGTAGTTGTGGTGCTCAGGCTTAGTCGCTCTGCGGCATATGGGACCTTCCTGGACCAGGGATCGAACCTGTGTCTCCTGCATTGGCAGGTGGATTTCTTATCCACTGTACTGCCAGGGAAGTCCTGGCTACCTTGATTTAGTCTAGGATGTTCTCCACCTCCTGGCTCCAAGCTCCAAGCTGTCCCACCCCCTACCCCCACCCCTCCTCCTCTGTGCCTTTCCTGGCTGCTCTGTGAGGGGCAGGGGGAGCTGGCACCAGATGGGCCAGACCCCACCCCAGGCCCTACTCCAGGGAGGTCCTTGCAGGTTGAAGGCACTCTCCCTCCCCTTCCCCACACCTGGACCTGCCCCAACCTCCCCTCAGGCAGAGGGACTCCCTCTGAGATGCTCCCTTCCCCAGGAACGTTATCGCCCCATTGATGACCCGCCATGGGAGGCTGTGGTCGAACTTCTGGGGGGCACTGAGTGCAGATGGCTACTACGCCCGCTCCGAGGACTACGTGGACATCGTGCAGGGGCGGCGTGTGTGAGTACCTGCAGGATGGGGGGACACCCTCCTCTGTCTTCCACCTGGCCTTGCCTCCCCCAGTATTCCTGTCCTTGTTGTGCTCAAATTCCTGCTGAACTGAAGCAAGGAAGACTGCAGTCAGACACACAGAAGGACTTCCTGACAATTATCCTGGGGCCATGTGCCCAGAGTAGGGGAATCAAATCAGCACCATCCTGCCCTCCCAGCCTGTGACTTCCCCCGCGTCTGACCCCTGACCCCCAGCCTATGACTCCACACCATTGCCTGTGACCCCCTCCATCTTCCCCTCTCTCCCTTAGGGGTGTCTGGAATGTACCCTACATCTCAAACATCTACCTGATCAAGGGAAGCGCCCTGCGGGCTGAGTTGCAGGAGACAGACCTGTTCCACCACAGCAAGCTGGACCCCGACATGGCCTTCTGTGCCAACATCCGGCAGCAGGTTAGCTGGGCTGGGCAGTCAGAAGAGGCCCCGTTGATGGGGAAGACGAGTTACCTTGTTCCCGTGGGCCCTGTGGCTTCTGAGATCCCAGCAGGACTGCTTACAGGCTGCCAGGCCCTGGTGGGGGCACTTGGAGCCCCAGGCATGAGGGCTGCCCCTCGGGATCTGTAGGATCATTTTAGCAGACCCAGTTATCACACTATCTTTATCTTTTTAAAAATTTGTGTTTATTTATTTGTGGCTGTGCTGGGTCTTCATTGCTGTGCGGGCTTTCCTCTAGATGCAGTGAGCAGGAGCCGCTCTCTAGTTGCAGTGCCTGGTCTTCTCATTGCAATGGCCTCTCTTCTTGTGGCTCCCGGGCTCTGGAGCACAGGCTCAATAGTTGTGGCGCACAGGCTTCGTTGCTCCATGGCCTGTGGGATTTTCCTGGACCAGGGATTGAACCCACATCTCCTGCAGTGGCAGGTGGATTCTTTACCACTGAGCCACCAGGGAAGCCCTACACAATCTCTTTTATGTACATTTTGACAGAGCCCAGAGAAAACTGAACTTTCCACCTTTACTCCAAGTAATATGCCCAAGAGATGCCCTTACTATTTCCCTGTGCCCCACTCGATACTATTTTGTGGTTATTTTTTTTTTTAATGTGACAGCGGGATGATGTTTTCCTTGTGCCCACAACTCACTCCAGGATCAGAACTCCATCCTTTTCTTTTGCACGCTCATTCTTTCACTCCTGTTCAGTCCTCCAGGAAGTCTTCCTTGATTGCCTCAGGCCTTGGGCACTTGGGAAATGGAGTGACCCACACTGGGTTGTGAATTTAAATATGGTGGGTAGAGGAGGCTTCAGTTTTGCCCACGCCAGGGGTGGGGTGTGCAGGAGAAGGGAGGCTCTCTTCCATCCAGCCTCTTCTCCCCAGGATGTGTTCATGTTCCTGACCAACCGGCACTCCTTTGGCCACCTGCTCTCCCTGGACAGCTACCAGACCACCCACCTCCACAACGACCTCTGGGAGGTGTTCAGCAACCCCGAGGTGAGGCCCCGGGTGGGTGGGCAGGCATGGGAACAAAAGGGACCTCTGTGATCCTATGACCTGAGGCATCTCCCTCCCAGAGCCTGACCTTGGCTGGGCTGGGACCCCATGGTCCCCCCTGGCTCCCTCCACCCCAGAGGGCTTGTCAGGCAGGATTCCAGTGTGGAGAGGAGAGTGTCTCTCGAGGCAGCGCCATCTGGTGGAGGAGGGACCTGGAGTTAGAGGCTGAGGTTTGTGGTCCATCAGCTGTGACAGTTAAACCTGTCCGCCTTTGGGGCCTCGGTTATCTTTTTTTTCCAGGCAAGGCTTTACTGGGGCCCCTTCTGCAGCAGTGGGGAGTGAGAACTAACGTCAGGCTCCCTTGCTCACTCTCTTCCTGAGGAGAGTTTGTTCTGAGAGAGTCCTGAGCTTGTTCCCTGTATAGGGTGAGAGTTGGGTTGTGTCCAGGGGTCCGGGCGGAGCAGTAGCTTAGGTGTTTTGCCCTCTGATGTTGAGTGCAGGGGGCATGCTCAGTACCCCGATTTTGCTCTTGGCTCTTGAGAAGTGGCAGTGGAGGTTGTTTAGTCCTTCCGTTATCTTTTGTCCAGAATCTATGGGGCCTCAGTTATCTCAGCTCTAAAATGGGCATGCTATCCCAGCCTGCCTCACCTCTGAGGGTGCTGTGCTGATCAGAGGAGGAGGAAGTCCTGACAGCATCACTAGATGTTCAAGCCTGTGGCTGATGTGGGCACAGGCACATACCTGCAGGGGGACCTATACATGTGCACTCACATGCAAACATGGACTCCCATGGACATACTTGTGCGCCCAAACAGCTCACATGACCCAGCGGGCAGAGGCGCATACAGGCTCCCCCACTCCCACCCCCAATGCTCCCGCACCCCACCGGGCCTGGGGGGCAGAACTCCCTCTTGGAACAGCCCATGCAGGTGAGTCCCAGCTGGCCCAGGCTGGCCCGAGGACCCAGCTCCCCCTCTCCCCACAGGACTGGAAGGAGAAATACATCCACGAGAACTACACCAAGGCCTTGGCGGGGAAGATGGTGGAGATGGTAAGGCCCCAGCGCCCTCTGTGAACAAAGCTGCTGGATTTACACCCTGCAGCGGCTGCAGGGGACAGACGGCAGAGCAACAAGACCAGCTGACCTGGGGGAGGAGCAGGAGCCCCCATCCTGTGCTCTGGTGCTGCATGGGGCAAGGGAACATGCAGTGGGGTGCCCCTGCATCTTGATGGCACTTTGCAGCTGGAGTCTTCGGGGGTGGAGGGGCCTGAGGCATCTTCCCTGGCCAGAGCAGGAAAGAAGAAAATGTCCCCAATTGTGGTCTCAGCTGTGGACTGTGGGCCTAGAATGAGAAACAGATGCTTCCTTCTCTGCTTCTCCTGGAGTCTGTGGGCCTCTGCTCCCTGGATCTGCATATTCCTTTCCAGGCTTAGGCAACTCTGTGACCTTGGCTGAGAAGGGCCAGCTCTGAGCTCTGGTTCCTCCTCCCTTCAGCAGCCTGCTGAGCTCCTGTTCCCTGGGGACACTTGTGGAGACACGGAGGGCTCACAGACTGGGGTTTGGGACTGACATAGGCCACATGAGGGGCCTTGCCTGCAGCGGGGTCTGCAGAGGGCCGTGGGGGCAGCGGGAGGACGAAGTGATGCTTCTCTGGACCCTGTGACTGAATCCCCGCCCTCCTCAGCCTTGCCCGGACGTCTACTGGTTCCCCATCTTCACGGAGACGGCCTGTGATGAGCTGGTGGAAGAGATGGAACACTACGGCCAGTGGTCCCTGGGAGATAACAAGGTGGGGGTCCAGATGCCTGGACTGCGATGGTGGGATGCTGCCCCTTCCCCATGCCTGCCCTCGGGGCTCTTTTCTTGACAAGCTAGCCAACCTCTCTGGGACTCCTAGAGATGGGGGCATTGGCAGGGGTGCCTGCAGACACTTAGGAGTAGAGGGAGTGAGAAATGGGATGGAATGTTGGTCTTCAAGTTGCCATTGCTGCTGGGTGACTTAGAGCTGCCTTTGTCTTGAATTGCTAGGTTTCCAGTTCCTGGTGTGTCATTAGAATGATTTCTCTTCCTTCCCCAGATTGGGCATGGAGATGGGGAGGAATGAGATAATGTGGGATGCAGAAGGATTTGGAAGCGACAGCAGTGTTAAGATCACCAGACACCAGTGTTAAGAAGCAAGGGGCATGGTGCATGTGACAGGCTGTGCCTTCCCTGTACGAGGAATTCATACCTGCAAGCCTCTTAGAAAGTTCAGGAGCCATTTTTAAAGGCACATGAACCCCTGGGCCTATATGCCGCTGGGACCAGCTAACATCTGGGCTAGCAGCTGGACTAAGCATGGTTCATGGGTCTGCCCAACTGACATACTTGGTGCCAGAGCTCATCTCCAGAACCCAGTAACCCAAATAGCCCACATGTGGGGTCTGGTGAACTCTTGTGCTCCAGTGACCCAGCCAGCACTGGGGCTCTAGTACCCCAACTAACCTGTGGCCTCTGCGTTGGTTTTCTGTGCTGCGTAACAAATCACCACAAAGCTTATCAGCTTAAAACAATACCCATTTATTATCTCCCAGTCTCTGTGGGTTGGGAGTCCGGCTCAGTGTCTCACGAGGCTGCAGCCCTGGTGTCATCCGGGACTGGGCTCCCATCTGAAGCTTGGGGTCCTTTTCCAACCTCATGTGACAGAACTCACATCCTTGCAGCTGCATCATTTCAGGCAGCTTGCCTTTTCTGGGCCAGCAGGACACAAAATCTCTGTCTTCCAAACCCTCCTTGAAGGCCCACCTGAGATGATCTCCCTCTGGATGAACCCAAAGGCAGTAGATATTACATTAATTACATCTCCTGAATCCCTTCACTTTTGTCCTGTAACCTAACCTTACCCCATCAGGTTCACAGGTCAAAGGGAGGGAATTTAGACAGAGCATGTACACCAGGGGGGCTTCCTGGGTGGCTCAGGGGTAAAGAATCCACCTGCCATGCTGAAGACACAGGAGACGTCAAGGGTTCTATCCCTGGGTCGGGAAGATCCCTTGGAGGAGGGCATGCAGCCCACTTCAGTATTCTTGCCTGGAAAATCCCATGGACAGAGGAGCCTGGCAGGCTACAGTCCATGGGGTCGCACAGAGTCAGACACGACTGAAACACGCACTACACCAGGGAGCTGGAATTTCATGGTGTGTGTTAGGGGGTTAGATCTTAGAATTCTGCTTACCAAATTCTCCTTGGTCACGTCTAGGACAACCGCATCCAGGGTGGCTACGAAAACGTGCCAACCATCGACATCCACATGAACCAGATCAACTTTGAGCGGGAGTGGCACAAGTTCCTGGTGGAGTACATCGCCCCCATGACGGAGAAACTCTACCCGGGCTACTACACCAGGGTGGGCGCGACTGGGGTGCAACCGGGATGAGGGTGTGGGGTGGAGTGGTTGGGGGAGGGGAGGAAGGCGTTCCAGGCTTGGGGGAGAGTTTACTGAATATTTAGTCTCCAGGAGTGGCGTCTCCTCCCTTCAGGGGTGAGGCTAGGCCCCCGGAAGGTGGGGCCTCGGGAGGCGGATACTGTGGGCGGGGCCTCGGGAGTCATCTAGTTGGTAAGGGGAGGCCACTCTGCCTCCAGCCAGGACTCACTTCTTTGCATCCTCCTCTGTGTACTTAAATCTTGCTCTAGAGGCTCATATAAGCCCGTGTTAGCTGGCTGGCATGCTCATTCCTTTAGCTCCCTCCCTCGTGTGTCTGGCTGCCTCTTTTGACTTTTGCCCTCCTTCACTCAGTCACCTCCTCCTTGTTTACCCTGGTTTTCTCCAAACACCTGCTTTGAGTGTGCCAGGGCCTTGCCCCCAAGGAATCACCAGCCAGAAAGTCGTGAGGGTTACGTTTATTTCCTCTCTTCTCTTCATCTTCTTCTCCTGCTCTTCCTTCCTCCCTCCACGTCCTCCCTTTCTTTACTTTTCCTTCCCTTCCACCCCATGTTTTAATTGAGAAACTTGTCTGTGCCAGACGCTGGAGAACACAGCATAAGCAGATCTGCTGTCTTGGTCGACTTTGCAGCGATTGGATGAGGGGTCCCTTCTGTGCACCCCTGCCTCTCCCAGCATTTGGGGGCCTCTCTCTAACTCCAGTTCTCTTGTCCCACGTCCTTGGCGCAGGCCCAATTCGACCTGGCCTTTGTCGTCCGCTACAAGCCCGATGAGCAGCCCTCGCTGGTGCCACACCACGACGCCTCCACCTTCACCATCAACATCGCCCTGAACCGGGTTGGAGTGGATTATGAGGTGAGCAAGGGGCATCTTGGGCCAGGGGCGGGCCAGGGCCAGGGCTGACAGGAGTAAGCAGCTCACAGAGTGGCCAGTCAGGGTATGCCAGTGCCAGAGAACCCTAAGGAGAAGGTGCCTGGTGCGTGGAGACGGCTTCTTAGAAGAGGTGGGCTCAGAGCACAATTTGGTTGGGGGGAGAAAGCTTTAGATGCAACAGAGCAAGGATTCGGGATGTCTGGGGGCCAGACTGGCTGGGCTTGGGTCCTACCTCCCTCTCACCAGCTCTGTGTAACATGTAACCAGGTACGTTTCTTAGCATTTCCCTCATATCTTAGATGGGAAAACCTAGAGGACCCTCTGTAGAATTGTGAGAATTAAATGAGCTCATCCAGGTAATTGCTTATGTGAATCCATAATAAGTAATCAAGGAAAATAATAGCTATTAGTAATAAAAAGTTTAGGGTTTTCATCACTCTTGAAATAAGAGGGCAGCTTTGGGAATGGCAGGACAAGATTAGAGTAGGTGTGGGGCACAGGCTTGTGACCAGAGTGGGGGATGGGGAAACCAGGAAGACTTGAGAGTGCGGAGGGAGTAGTTGGGGGCCTCAGGGCCCCAAGGAAGGGCCTCTAGGTGTGATCAGCTAGAGAGACAGCCATTTATTCACCATTTACTCCTTAAGCTGCTATTTTCTTTTAAGAGTCTTTGTGGAATTTGTTACAATATTGTTTTTGCTTTATGTTTTGTTTTTGTTTTTTGGCCATGAGGTATGTGGGATCTTAGTTCCCTAACCAGGAATCTAACTCACATCCTCTGTGTTGAACAGCAAAGTCTTAACCACTAGACCGCAGGGGAAGTCCCAAGTTACTATTTATAAAGGCTTCTAGGGACTCAGCCCTGGGCAGGCATTGTGAAGGACACCCATAAAACACCTATCATTTTTTTGAGAGTTTACAGTATATCAGGGGTTTTCATAGGGGACAGTGATTCCCTCTCAGCAGACACTGGCGATAACTGAAGACATTTTCAGTTGTCACAACTATGAGGGTACTATTGGCATCTCTTGGGTAGAAGCCAGGGGTACCCAGGACAGCTCCCCCATAAGAAAGATTATCTGGCCCATGTGATGATAACTGTACAGCAGTGTAAATGTACTTATTATCATTGTATACTTGATAATGATTATGATGGTAAAGTTTATGTTATGTGTATTTGCCACAATTAAAAAATAATTATCTAACCCAACATGTCCATAGTGCTAAGGCTGAGAAACCCAGCCCTAAGCTAGCTCTTACTTGTATCTTCTCATTTAATTCTCACAACTCTGTACAGTTTAATGTCCATTTTCCAGAAGGGCAAACTGAGGTTCAGGTTGGTCACAGAGTCACTGCCCAGTGCTGCCTGCCTCCAAGGCCAGTGCTTCTGATTCCTTGCTTTTTGCTGAGTGTCTTCCTTAGGCAGCTCATGGCTGTCGCTCCACAGGGCATCCCCAGGCAGGCTGTACTGAGGGGCCCCTTGGCTGTGATGGCTCAGATGGGAGAATGGGGGTGGGGGTGGGGGGAGAGCCCGGTGTCCGTTGGGGAACTGGCACTTCCTGTTGGGGAATCCACACTTCCTGTCTCGCAGGGCGGGGGCTGTCGGTTCCTGCGCTACAACTGCTCCATCCGAGCCCCACGGAAGGGCTGGACCCTGATGCACCCCGGGCGACTCACGCACTACCACGAGGGGCTCCCCACCACCAAAGGCACCCGCTACATCGCAGTCTCCTTCGTCGATCCCTAACTGGCTGGGAGCGGCCACCACAGACCTTTTCCTCTTGGTCAACAACCACTGCCCAGCAGCCTCCGGCGCCTCGGGGCCCAGGGAACGGGATCCAGCCTCCAGGCTCTTGACCTCTCACTGCTTTTGAGCCACCTTCGGAGAGACGGGGCCGCAGGCCAGACAGAGGCAGAGCATAGCTCCTTGGCTGGGACCTTCCTGGTGCTCTGGATGTCTTCCAGGGAAAAACTGTTCACTTTCACTGCTTTGTAGCAACTGGTCTTTTCTCACCCATCTTCCTGAAAAACCCAGTCCCACTTCCTCTGCTTCTTCCAGGGGGCAGTGCTTGAGCACAACAGGGGCTGACCCAGCTGCCCAGAGAGACTCTAGGGGTGAGAAGTCACACCCCAGAGCTTCTCCCCAGCAGAGCTGCAGCCTCAGGGGCCTTCTGCTCCAGGGTTGATACTGAGACCTGGGTCAGACTCAAGTCCCCACATGACCGTGGGACTGCAGCAGCCCCATCCTCCCTGGCTCCTATCATGGGAGCAGAACGCTGTCCCTTGGTGATGGTGACTCAGAAAACCTCCTGGGAGACAGGAAGTGCATGGATGTCGCAGCTCCATCCTCTGCTTGACCTTTGCTGGGGGTGGGGCAGAGCAGGGAGTGGTGTATCTGCACACTGCACTATGTCATCCTGTCCTGGATGCCTCTGGAGAGATGGACAGACAGAAACAGCGTTCCTATTAAAGGTCATTCAAACCACTGACTGGGAGATGCTGGGGTAGGTGGGTGTGCACGTGTCAAGGCGGGTGTCTGCAGGGAGAGGTTTTAATAGTGAGGAAGGCTGGCGGTGTCAGCAGATTGGGTGACTTGTTTCTCACACCAAGTCACATGTGGTCTCTGTCTCATTTGTATATTTCATAAACCCCCCATGTGAGCCAGGCCCTGCTACCTGGGGCGCATGGTGTCATCTCCCAAGATCCAAACCAGGTGTCACTCTCCTCTGAAGCCTTTGCCGACCACCCTTCCTGCACACATGAACATCAGGGAACAGAGAACTTCTGGTGGTCCTGCCACACCCTGGGCAGATTTGTAGCATCTGTAACACATCAAGGCATTTATTAATGTTATGAAGTGTTAGTTGCTCGGTTTTGTCTGACTCTTTGTGACCCCACGGACTGGAGCCTCTGTCCATGGGATTCTCCAGGCAAGAATGCTGGAGTGGGTAGCCAGTCCCTTCTCCAGGGGATCTTGACCCAGGGATTCAATCTGGGTCTCCCGCATTGCAGGCAGATTCTTTACTGCTTGAGCCACCAGGGAAGCCCATTTATTAATAAGTGCCAGTCTCTGTCCACCCCTGCTGTGGGCTGGCCATCATGCATGTCAGGCACTCAGCACGCAGTCTTCTGGGGTGGGGACTAGCATTGCCTTTTTATAGATGAGGAAATGTAGGCTTGGAGAGGCCAAGCAATTGACCTAAAGTCACAGAAGTAAGTGGTAAGGATGGGGATTTGAATATGATTTCAGTAGAAATCTGGTCCCTGCCCCACCCCACCTTCTAGATACCCTCTAGTCACGGATGGGGACAGAAAAAAACCAAAATGCAGTTCACTGTGAACCCAGGGTGATAAATGTCACAATGGCTGTAAGAACTGTGGGGAGCTTAGTTTTTCTAGGTGATTTTTGCCCCCCAAGGGCCATTTGGCAATGTCTAAAGGGATTTGAGGTGGTCACAACCTGGGAAGGGGGTTGGAATGCTGCTGGCAGTAGTGGGTTGGGGCCAGGAATGATTCTAGACATCCTACAAGACATCCTGGCTGCCAACAAAGACTTGACCCCAATACCACTGGTGCTGAGACTGAGAAGCCTGCTGGTGGTGCTTTAGTCGTTAAGTCATGTCCGACTCTTGAGACCCCATGGACTGTAGTCTGCCAGGCTCCTCTGTCCATGGGATTCTCCAGGCAAGAATACAGGAGTGAGTTGCCATTTCATTCTCGAAGCTATCTTCCCAATCCAGGGATCGAACCTGGGTTTCCTGCATTGCAGGCAGATTCCTTACCGACTGAGCCACGGGGAAGCCAAGAAGCCTGCTAGCAGATGCCATTTAAGCTGGGCCTTGGAGGGGGAGGAGGTTTCTAATAGGTAGAGACATTCTCCAGGTCAGGAGATGGAGCTGTCAAGACATAGGTGGGACTGAGAAGCAGGTTGGCTGGTATGGGTGATGTGGAGGGGATCAGATTGCAAAACCCATTTTCTGTGGCTAAGGAGAGTTGGACTTTATTTAGTTGGAATCATTCAGGGGTTTTTCATATGTGTCCTAAGGAGATAGTTTTTTTTAATTAAAAAGTTGAAGTATAATTCATTTACATTTTTCAGGTATACAGCAAAGTGATTCCATTATATATACTTTTCCACTATAGGCTACTGGGCTTCCCTGGTGGGTCAGTGGTAAAGAATCTGCCTACCAAGCAGGAGACATAGGTTTGATCCCTAGGTTGGGAAGATCCTCTGGAGAATAAAATGGCAACCCACTCCAGTATTCCTGCCTGGGAAATCCCATGGACAAAGGAGCGTAGGGTCACAAAAGAGTCAGACATGACTTAGTGACTGAACAACAACAACAGATTATAACAAGATATTGAATATAGTCCCCTGTGCTTTACAGTCAGTCCTTGTATAAAACAATAGTTGTGTTATCTGTTAATCCCAAATCCCTAATTTATTCCTTCTCTCTAAAAATAAGTTTTTGTTTTTAAAATAACCCATGGTGAAGGGGCTTCCCAGGTAGCGCTAGTGGTAAAGAACCCGCTTGTCAATGCAGGAGACCTAAGAGACGGGAGTACAAACCCTGGGTCAGGAAGATCCCGCTGGAGAAGGGAATAGCAGCCACTCCAGTATTCTTGCCTGGAGAATCCCATGGACAGAGGAGTCTGGCAGGCTACAGTTTATAGGGTTGCAAACAGTCAGACATGACTGAAGCAACTGAGCATGCATGCAGTTCAGGCACTGTGAATTCAAACAGTGCAAATCTTAATCTCTTTCCCACCTCTGACCCCCAGCTTTCTAGTTCTCCCCAGAAGTGACATGTCTATTCAGTTTCTTGGGTGTCCTTTCTGAACTGGTCTGTGCTATACAAGTGTGTGTCTTAGGGTTGCTTTTAAGTGTTAACCTTTTTCCAATGCCAAATGCAATTCATGTCCACTGTGGAAATGTCCGTCAAAATAGAAATAGGTAATGTGGAAGAGATGTCCTGCAATTGTACCCCACCCCTGCCCTGTGCCCCCACAATCACACCATCAGTCAAGTTGAGGGAGTCTGGTCATTGGAGGCCTCAGAGCTTGATGCAATGCTTCAGAGAGAAAGTAGGGTGCTGGTTGGAGGCTTATGCTAGAAGGCTGGGGAAGGATTCCAAGGCTTCTGCAGTGGCTCAAGCAAGTGACCAGCACCTTGGCCAGAGCTCCAGGAAGAAATGGACAGGACAGATGCTTAGGAGGGAGAACCTTCAGGCCTCCTCAAAGAAGGGAAATGGAATTTATTTCATGCCGTTGGAGAACAGACAGTTCCCTTAGCCAGGGAGTTTGGACGAGGAAGCAAAGAGACAGCTGCTCTACGAGGTAGGAGAACAGGTTTGGAGGCAGAGGGTCTGGGTGTGGCCTCACAGTCCAAAGTCTGACTCTCAAGAGGGGAGGCTACTAGTTCAGTTAGGACAGAAAGGGTGGAAGAGCTCCTTCTGACCTCACTGGGAGCTGATAAGCTGGTCTAGTTGTTATTCAATTGCTAAGTCATGTCCAACTCTTTGCAACCCCATGGACTGCAACACACCAGGCTTTCCTGTCCTTCACTATCTCCTGGAGTTTGCTTAAATTCATATCCATTGAGTTGATGATGCCATCCAACCATCTCATCCTCTGTCACTCTGTTCTCCTCCTGCCCTCAATCTTTCCCAGCATCATGGTCTTTTCTAATGAGTTGGCTGTTCGCATCAGGTGGCCAAAGTATTGGAGCTTCAGCTTCACCATCAGTCCTTCCAATGAATGTTCAGGGTGGACTGCCTTTAGGATTGACTGGTTGGATCTCCTTGTTGTTCAAGGGACTCTCAAGAGTAGTCTCCAGCACCACAGTTTGAAAGTATCAATTCTTTGTTGCTTGGCCTTTTTAATGGTCCAATTCTCACATCCATACATGATTACTAGAAAAACCACAGCTTTGACTATATGGACCTTGGTTGGCAAAGTGATGTCTCTGCTTTTTAATATGCTGTCTAGGTTTGTCATGGCTTTTCTTCCAAGGAGCAAGTGTCTTTTAATTTCAGTCCCATGAAAAGTATGAAAAACGTTGGTCCAGAGGCAAACAATTTGTCTATTGAGGTATCTGTGGCAAGATTATACCCTACAGCAGTGCAGTCAGGGTATAGTCCAGTAGAGACAGTGTTGGCTTTCCATACCCAAATACCCATTTGCACATGGAGGGAGCTGTTCTATGCCATTTTATATAAGGGACTTGAGCATCTGAGGATTGTGGTACCTGAGGGAGATCCTGGAACCAATCCCCTGCTGATACCAAGGAACTACTGTATAATATGAACCATAAATCTGAGTGTTTTTCCTTAAACTCCACACAATACTCCACTTATGACACTTCTGGTCACCAAATGTGTCTGGGTTTTCCCCACACCAAGCAATCCTCCAATTCTGAGTAGACACAGAAAGGGTGTCCTACAAATTTAACTCAATTTTGACATTATAAAGAAGGCTGAGTGCTGAAGAATTGATGCTTTTGAACTATGGTCTTAGAGAAGACTCTTGAGTTCCTTGGGCTGTAAAGAGATCAAACCAGTCAATCCTAAAGGAAATCAACCCTGAATATTCACTGGAAGGACTGATGCTGAGGCTGAAGCTCCAATCTTAGGCCACCTGCTGCAAAGAAACAACTCATTAGAAAAGACCCTGATGCTGGGAAAGATTGAAGGCAGGAAGAGAAGGGGACAACAGAGAACAAGATGGTTGGATGGCATCACCAACCCAATGGATATGAGTTTGAGCAAGCTCCAGGAGATGGTGAAGGACAGGGAAGCCTGGTGTGCTGCCGTCCATGGGGTCGAAAGAGTCAGACACGACTGAATGGCTGAACAATAACAAAGCATCAGATCCCATAGACTAAGGGCTCAGTCCTACCAGACTGTCCCCACTTCAAATGCCAATAGCAAGTCCAAGTTGTCGCTTGTGCTTCTGACTAACCATTTATAAACTAGATTCCCATGATCCCTCCCCTCTCGAGTATGACTAAATTTACTACACTGGCTCACAGAATTCAGGAAAATAGTTTACCTACTAGATTACTGGTTTATTATAAAAGGATATCACTTAAGAACAGCTAGGACTTTCCATGGGTTTCCCAAATGGCTCAGTGGGTAAAAAATCTGCCTGCAATGCAGAAGACACAAGAGATGCAGGTTTGATCCCTGGGTCGGGAAGATCCCCTGGGTAAGGACACGGCAATCCACTCTAGTATTTTGCCTGGAGAATCCCATGGACAGAGGAGCCCAGCGTCCATGGGGTCGCAAAGAGTTGGATACGACTAAAGTGACGGAGCACAGCATAGCACAGGACTTTCCTGGTGTCACAATGGATAAGAATCTGCCTGCCAGTGCATGGGACACAGGTTCGATCCCTAGTCCAGGAAGATTCCACATGCTGCAGAGCAACTAAGCCTGTGTGCCACAACTACTGAGGCCATTCACTAGAACCCAAGAGCTGCAAGTACTGAAGTCCTCATGCCTAGAACTTGTGCTCTGCCACAAGAGAAGCCACCACAATGAGAAGTCTGCATGCTGCAACTAGAGAGTAGCTCCCACTTGCTGCAACTAGAGAAAAAGCCTGTGCAGCAACGAAGACCCAGCACAGCCAAAATTAAATAAATGAATAAAAAATTTAATAAAAAGGACAGTTGGATGAAAGACACATAGGACAAGGTATGTGGGAAGGAGTGATGAGTTTCCATGCTATTTCTGGGTGCACCCACCTCCCAGCAGCTCCATGTGTTCACTAACCTGGAAGCTCTCTAGACTGTAGTTCAGGGCTTTTTATGAAGACCTCATTATGTAGGTATTAAAGCATGCAGGTAGCTAGATATCAGCAGAGAAAGTGCGAGCCAGATGGCAGGAAACAACACATCTGTAATGGTCAGACAAAGAAAAGCAGGAACCTCCACACTGATAGGAAACCACACATTTTGGGGTGATAAGTGCACTGGAGGCAGACAAAGAAAGGTGAGAAAAGGCGGGAATCTCTGGTGTCTAAACCTAACCTGTTGCTCATTATGTTCTCATTACAATAAAATCAGCCTTGCAGACAAGAAGTACCCATTACATACTGATGCCACAACACTTTCAATCAAGGCTAAGTGAGGACAAAAATCCCTCCTCCCCTCTGGAAAGTGAAGCTGGGGTGAAAATCAGGGAATATGACCCCCAAGCCTGCGGTTCCAAATGAATATTCCACCCTTTCATTTGTATGTACCACATAACTGGCTTGCTAAGAAAATTCAGGGAAGCTACTTGCCTGTGTCTACTCTCCCTTTGAGAGCATGATTGATGAGCCATAGTTGCTCAGTCATGTCCGACTCTTTGCGACCCCATGGACTGTAGCCCACCAGGTTCCTCTGTCCATGGGATTCCCCAGGCAAGAATACTGGAGCGGGTTGCCATTTCCTTCTTGAGAGCGTACTTTTGCTTAAATAAATTCTTGCTTTTCTTTAACCTCCCTGTATCTGAATTCTTTCTGTGACAAGAATTTTTCTTTTACTGGGAATATAGACACAGTTGATTAAATCATTGACCATTAATAATCAAGTCAATCTCCAACTCCTCTCTCAGGAGGTGGAGCAGGGTGGTAGGGCTGGAAGTTTCAACCTCTCTAATCAAGTGATTGGGTTTCCCTGGCAACCAGCCCCCATCCTTAGGAGCATTCCAAAAGTTGTCTCATTAACATAAATTCAGCTGTGGCTGAAAGGTATGATTCATAAAAGACAGTCATTTCACCTTTATCTGAATAGCTCTGAAGGTATTTCAGAAACAGAGGACAAAACTAAATATAACAAATGATGCCCCTGTGGCTCTTATATAGGTAATTACCAGGTATTTAGGAGCTCTGTGGCAGGAACAGTGAATGAAGACCAAATAAATAGTTATTATTATAAACCACAATATCACAGTGAGCCAGTTGTGTAATTTTAGATTTTTTAGTAGCCCCGTTTTAAAGAGTAGAAGGGAACAGGTGAACTTCATTTTAGTCATATATATCATTTAACCCAATTTATCCAAAAATATTATATCATTACACACAACATAAAAATATGAGATCGTTGACATTCCTTTTCCTACTGAGTCTTACATATCTCAGTTTGCACTGGCCACATTTCAGGAGCTTGCTTGTGGCACATGGGTAGGGGCTACCATACTGGAGAGCACAGCCTTGGAGCCTTCTCTGCCGTCGCTGAGGCCACCAGGAGCCTGTTTACTGCTGTGTCCCAATGCCTGGCACATAATGAGGCCTAGTAAGCTGCCATATGTGAGCTGGGGTAATCTCCCCTCTGAGCCAGCTGGGGCTGCTGTGAAGGTTAGAACGATAAACCCTGGGTACCCTGCTCAGTGACTGTTGCTATTCTTACTTCCTCAAAGTCAGTTGAAGGGCGGCAGGCTCAGGCGTGCTTCCTGAATTTCTCTTGAGAGCTCTTCTCTACAATTACCAAACGCAAGCGTGGATTGCAGAGCAGACAGGCTCTGGCTCTTGGGGTCGGGCTCTAGGGCAACAAACGAAAGAGCGGGAACCTCTAACCTACGCCCTTGGTTTCTTTTTCCCTTGACAGCTCGTGGTCCCGCCCACCCCAGCCCGGACCGGCCCCCGGCGGAACTACAGCCCCCATGATGCAGCGGGAGTCCCGAAAGTACGTCATCGGTTTGGGACGCCCTGGCGGTGAATAAGGGCGCCGAGGCGCCTCTCCTGGAGCTGAGCCACCTGACCCCTGACCCATAAGGGTTAGTAGGGTGGAACTCGCTGAGCTCGGAGTCCACCGACTCACCGGGACCAGAACGGCGAACTTGCGACGGCTGGTGACGCGCTCGCCCTCCCTCCTCCTTTCGCCTCTGCCGGGAGTGGCGCTCGTTGGTGACGTCGGGGGTATGATGGCCGCTGGGAGGCTAGGAAGGTGAAGGTGAGAGGGCGAGTGTGTCGGGTGGTGGGGCCCGACCCGGCCCAACAAGGCGAGTCCTGGATACCCCAGCGTGGGCCGGTGGGACGCCGGGTTCCCGAAGGCTCAGGATCCGGGCGGGCGGGCGTGCCCACGCTCCCGCTTCGCCGCCGGGCCCTCCGCGGCCCTTGGAGGAGGGGGCGGGACTCGGGGTTCGGGACTTGGGGGTGGGGTCTCCTGAGGCTTCTTGTCACTCCACTTTTCCCGCTTTCTCACCCTTCCCCGCTAGATTCTATTCTTGCCCTTTCCCCATTTCTTGTCCAGTTCTCTATATTTGCCAGCATTTATTCAGCACATGATAGGTGCCCATATTCATCATCGTAGGCGCCTCAGTTTGGGCACTTACTGCCCTGGCACAGTTGTCGCTGTACTTGTTTGGCTTGTGGGTGGACGGTAAGCTCCGTTGATGGCAGGGGCTGTTTTTTATCCATCGCTAACTCTAGCGCCAGCACGCACGCACACATATGTGCACACACATGCCTGCACACACGTGCACACACACACACAAGGCAGACAGAAAATGTACATAAATAGCTGCTTGGACGCTTGAAGCCAAAACTGCCGATTCCCATTTCCATCTGTTGTAAGCCTTGATTGCCCTATTTCTTTAATTTCTCTATCTGTTCTCTTTCTCTCCTCCTAGAAAGGGCTGTAACTGTCACCCTTGCCATCCCCAAGAGTCAGGTGAGGCCCCTCCACATAACTGAAAACAAGTGAGGCTTGCAGTCAATGGGAGGGAGGCCATATCTCAGTTCCAAGCTTGGCCTCTTAACTCGCAGTTCATAAATCTTTAAATATTCCAAGCCTGTCTTTGCACTGTGGAATTGAGAGTTAAGTAAGACATCTTACAGCATCTGACAGATCGGGGCCTTCAGTAAGTTCCACTTCTCTGTCTCAACTCCACCTTCCGGTCTCTAGTCCTCAGTGCCACAGCCCTCAAGCCTAGTCCTTGAACTGGTTTTGCCCTCTCCTGTGGTCCCTCTGGATGTGCTTTTACTAGAGTCCCTGCTTGTCACCAGCACAAGGCTGAACACATGTTTGTGCGCATCCAGGCTTGACCCTGAACCCGTGGGTTGTTTTTCCCCAGGGCACTTCCTCACATACCACCCCAGTACCTCAGTGAGTAAACTTCCCTCGGGGATGAGTTTGTTTGGCTTTTTAAACCTAATTAGACTTGTTTGGCACCATTTTTCCCCCTGCCTGCTGACCTGTCTCTTTGCTTTTCTAGTAACTCAGAATTGGCGGAGTCATTCAGTAGCCATCTTCAACCTGAGACAGGAGGAAGAAGAACTCAAATTCTTTTCCTCTTTTTGACCCAGCCCGTGTTCATGATGCCTACCCTGTGAAAGTCTCTCACCATCGGAAAAGTAAGTGGTGGCCAAGACATCTGGCAGCCTGGAATTGTGTGGAGTGGAAAGGGGTGTACTCTGCTGGCCATCTAGCGCTGAATCTCTTGGACAGGGTTCTCTTGAACAGGGCTGGATCTTTCCAACCTGTGTTGGAAAAAACTGTCTCCTTTCACATGATTTTACTGGTTGCCAAGAAAGCCCATTTAAAGGTTGACAGTTAAGAAAATGGCTGGGATCTCTGGGCTGCCTGAAGAACGAGTCTCTATCTCCCTCATTTGTTCTCTGCTGTGCTGGCTCCTCTGTCCCCTTCTCTGCCCGCCGGAAGTTGGGTCACTGGCTCCTTATCACAGTTCTTCTAAGAGTCTCCTCTGCCTCTTTACTGTGTATACTCTTTTGTTTGAATTTCTCAGCTTTTCCTCTGTTCCAGTTGTACCAGCAGACGATCTGTGGATCCATTTTATTTTCCCTGCTAGGAGTCGCTGTGCATGAAACTGGGTAAGGAGGTGGTGTGGACTCAGGGACTGTGCTTGGGATCCAAACACACCTGGGAGTGAATTTTGTGGCTGCTGTCCCTGCACCCACGGCACCTAATCCTCCTCCACTAATAGCCCAGGTTGAGGCTGAACTTTTCAGTCCCTGCGAGTGCTAGTAGCATTTTAGAATTGCTTTTAGTTTAGTATCTGTAACTACTATGCCCCCAGCACTTTTTTGTCATGAGAGAAGGAGACTACTGGGATGAATGAGGCTTTTCCCAAAGTATGATCCTTCTCCTGTTATGTAGAAGAAGGTTTTCTTCAGCTAAGTTTGTGAAATGCAGCATTAAATACAGTGAAGTGAGAGTCGTTACAGCAAGCCTGCCTTCCCACAGTCTTTGTTGTGCTCGTGTGCTACAGTGCAGGGGGAGACTGTAGAATGTAGTGTTTTACAAATTGATTCTACTATGGAGCCCTGTGTGTATGGAACATTGGCTGCATTAGAGTTTTGTGGACTGCACTTCGGAAAATGCTAGTGTTAACGCTCTGAAACCATGACCTCGGGAAGCACTTTGAGGCGGTCACAACAGCTTGCTTCGTGCCACTTGGTGGATAGCTGATACTGGAGCTTGACTCTGGCCCAGCTGCGCCTGGGGGACCGGCTCCGCATGCCTGCTGTGAGCCCTGTGGTGAAGTAGGGGCTATCGGGGCTTTCCAGAGGAGGATCAGGAACCAGCTGCTTCCCCCAACTCTGAAAGCCTAGGAAGCCAGCTGGTGGAGCCCAGGAGGGCGGGACCCAGCCTTGGAGTTTGTGTACATTTGCAGCTGTGGTCCATTTGTGCACATACGTGTGCCCAGCTCTCTCTTGGGAAGGATTACATCCTGGAATCTGACGGATTTGATCAACTCTCTTGACTCATTGAACTCCAAATACTAAGAAACAGATGCTTCACCAAAGGCTGCTTTGTAAGAGAAAAGTAAATACATGTATCCCAGGTTTAGAAGGGTAGGAAGGTAATTCCCTTTAGGGGCACTCGCTAACTCAAACCATGTCTCACGGTTGTGGAGGAGGAAAGTAGAAATGGAAGGAGGTCATTGCTCTGTATCAGAGGCTGGCTTTCTAGAAGTTCACAAATTAGATGGTGAGAAAGTGTGATTAAAAAAATCCTGAAAGTCTGGTAAGGTTGCGTGGGCTCCATGCAGATGTCAAGGAAGGCTTCATGGAGGAGGTGACACTAGAGTTGGGTCTAGAAGGACAGGGAGCATAGGCCAAATGAATGAATAAGGGCAGAGGATTCCTGGCTGAAAGCAGCATGTGTAACACAAACATAGACTCTCAACTCAGGCATGAATAAGGGCAGAGAAATTAGCTTGGAGGGGTTGCTGGTAGGGTGCACCTGGGAGGTTCAGGTTGCAGCTGCAGGCAGGGGACGTGAACGCTGGGCAGCCCCTGGACGGGCTGCCATCTGGGCAGACCAGGTGACCTTGGAGCACTCGGCTCTAACTCACGGGCATGCTGTTGAATCTTGCACTTACTGAACACTAATGCCTCTGGTGTCATATCCTTTGGGCTTGCAAAGAATGAGCAGAACTTGAAAACGCCTGCTCCTAAAAGCCCCGCTGATATCTGGGAACTTGCTGCCTGCAAGCAAGTCACTTCTGGGGCGGGGCACTGCTGAGCCTCACCCCTGAGCAGACCTGTGCCTCGATCCCTGTGGCAGCCATGGGGTGGCTGTGGGTGTGCTGGTGGTGGAATTGCGTCTGCTCACTCCCGAAGGCTGCCTATTCCAGGGGGAGTCCTGTGATCTTGCTGGTAGAGTTTATTACTGTTGCTGTTTGATAGTATGTAAAACTACCTTTGAGCTTGTGCCATATCATCTTTCATCTTCTCACGGACTCTGCGTGATATCTCGTTTGTACACATGACAACTCTAAGGCTCTGAGGTTTAAACAGCCCAGAAACAGCACAATCACAATTTGAACCCAGCTCTCTCTGATTCCAGAATTTCATCTGCAGTGCCAGCTACCTTGTGAGACCCTGTTCTCCTTCCGGTGACTTTCTCTTCTGCTTACATGTATCCCCTATGTCTCTAAGGGTCTTTCCTGCTGGGCCACAGGAAGCCTGATAGCAGTGTACTCTCCGTTTCTGCTTTGGAGGAGCCAGTGGCATTTTCTTCCCCTTCTTGGAGCGATGCTGTCTTTCATTTCTTAATTCTATTTATTTATTTAGTTTTGGCTGTGCTGGGTCTTCTTTTCTGTGTAATAGCTTTTCTCTAGTTGCAGCGAGTGGGAACTACTCTAGTTGTGGCGCTTGGGCTTCTCATTACTGTGGCTTCTCTTGTCACAGGGCACAGGCTGTAGGGCTCGAGGGCTTCAGTTGTTACAGCTCCTGAGCTCTGGCTCAGTAGTTGCGGAGCACGGGCTTAGTTGCTTCTTAGCATGTTGGATCTTCCAGAACCAGGGATAGAACCCTGTCTCCTGCGTTGGCTGGTGGATTCTTTACTGCTGAGCCACCAGGGAAGCTCTATCTGCTGTCTTTCTTCCTTTTTTTTTTTTGACAATTATTTGTTTATTTGGCTGCATCAGGTCTTAGTTGCAGCAGTGGGATCTTGGGTGTGTCATGCAGGATCCTTCATTGCAGTGCTGGGACTCTCTAGTTGCAGCCGTGGGCTAAGTTGCTCTGTGGCACGTGGGATCGAAGTTCCCCAACCAGATTGAACCTGCGTCCCCTGCATTGCAAGACAGATTCTTAAGCACTGGACCACCAGGGAAGTCCCTGTCTTTCTTACTCACGCCCTTGAAAGTAGGCACCATGCTGAGAAAATCTCGCAGCTGTGGTATATTCCGAAGGAGGAAGGCAGAAATAGACACACAGTCACTTCTCTCTCATTTTTTCCAGAAATCTTGAACATTGAAAAATAACTTGTAGGTTTAGATAAAACATGTGGGTTCCCATTTCCCTGTGGGTCTCTCTTTCTCCTCGCTCTTTGGGATGGTTAGTTCCTAAGGGCCAGTTTTCAGTTATTAGGAATGTTTGTTTTTTTTCTGCTTCTCAGGAGCTGGTTCAGCACGCTTTGGCAGTTTCTCTGTAGGTTCATTCCTAGGCAGTACCCTGTCATCTCCCAGATAGAGCGCGTGCCGGGTCGGGTGGAGAGCTGGTGGCACTGTGATTAGGGTGGCAGGGGAGGCAGGGACCGACAGGGAACTGCTGAGTGTTGAGGAGGGCATATCCAGGCGTACACAGCTGTGCACACCACCCTTTATCCTTGGAAAGGCCTTTTTCCTGGGACTTGCCAGGGTTTTGAGGGCTCTGCTGAAGAAATGGCACTGTGCGTGGTGGGGACTCTGAGGAACTTTGGTTCAGGGACTGCCAGCTGCATCTGGGGACCAGCTTCTCTAGTCTGTCTGCCTCTTTTGACTTTGAGTAAAGATCTCTAGGACTCTGGAGTTAAGCCTCATGGCCCCTAACTTGTTATGGCCATGTGAAAAAACAAAAACAAAAAATAGGCCACAAAGATGTGCATGTGACTGAGGATTGAGTAAGAGCAAAAGAGCTACCACACAAAAACAGACTGGGGTGATAAGCAACTGTAATAGTGCCTGTTGTAGAACTGTGAGGTTGTGGACTTTTTTCCCTTTAGTTCCCACATTTTCTACAGTAGACACATTTATAAGGAAAAGACAACAGTAAACATTTACAAGTATAAATTGTAGAAGTAGACTGCGTTCATTTGAGGATCAGCCCTCCTTGCCATCCTCCCTACTGGCAACCAAGGCAAAAATAAAAACAAAGAAACAAAACCTGATAGGATTTAGGGCCATCAGCACTGGGCAGCAGAGTGGCCAAGGAGGGTGGTGGAAGCGCCTGACCTTGAACATCACTTTGCTTTCACTGCTCTGAGTATTCAGTGCCTTTTCTCAGGGGGTGATGTATAGGAAATAAGTGCGATCTCTGTCATTCTTTTCTGGCGAAAATTCAGAGGAGGACATCTCTGTATGTTGCCTTGTGGTTCCCCCATCTTTCTCTGAGGTGGGTGAGGCAGGCCTGTCCTTGTTCACCCAGCAGGGAACAACCAGAACTGGACCCGAGGTCCGGACCCTGGGTGCCCACACTGTGTGATAGGAAGATGGGCCCAGGCGGTCCCTTCCTAGCCTTGAGATGCTGGCTCTGATCTCGCTGTCTGCAATCTGGTCCTGGAGGGCCCATGTTCTGGATGGGCCTGTGAGCCAGGCCCAGTGCCCCTGCGGCTCGCACTCTTCTGCACCCCAGCAAAAGGTCCCTGGGTTCGCTCACATGTCTTCTCTCTCGCAGCGCGATGTCCCTGCTCTTCTCTCGATGCAACTCCATCGTCACAGTCAAGAAGGATAAGAGACACATGGCTGAAGTGAATGCTTCCCCGCTCAAGCACTTTGTCACCGCCAAGAAGAAGATCAATGGCATTTTTGAGCAGCTGGGGGCCTACATCCAGGAGAGCGCCACCTTCCTGGAAGGTGAGACGGGCACCCTGCTCAGCCAAGCCCGCTCCTGTCAGCCTCAGTATTTAGGGGGCAGAATTGGGGACAGGGAGGTACAGCCCTGCCCTTGACGAGCTCACGCCCAGGTGGGTTGTCACCTTCAGTGGTACTCTGCTCCTGGAATCACGTGAAACTGGGCTCCAGGGAGGCTGGGCCAGGGAAACACAGGACTCATCCTTGAGAATTGTACAGATTCTGCTCCGCTTAATCATAAGAGGTGGGTGAATCGTATCCTCACCTGAGGGACAAGCAGACTGAGGTTCTGAGAGTCGTTGATACCTTGTAAGTGACACAGTGGACTGTACCTTGGCGTCTCTTAACTCCAAAGTCCAGGTGTTTTCCTTGGCCCAGCCTGGCTGCCACCAGTCCCCCACCCTGTGTCTGGGTGTTGGTTGTTCCTGGCCAGGGTATTCTCTCTCTGATATTTTTAGATACCAGGACTTTGAATAAGACTTGCATCACTGGCACCTTTTCCTCTAGTTACTAATTTGAGCCCAACCTTAATCCTCATTCTGTCAGCAGAGAAGGGCTGGTTCCCAAGGCCCTACTCAGTCTGAGCACCAACTCCAGCTACTGTCTTCTCAGACTGTCTAGAAGGCACACCTTGGCTCCAGGCCCTGGAGTTATCAGTGAACAGCCAGGAACTGAATTTTCCTTGGCCTTGGTTTCCTCATCTGTGAAAGAGGAGCTTAGGGGGGACCGGGGGTGGGGGTTCCTAATTCTAATCTGCAGAGCCCTAGAAGTTTAGTGGGAATGCCTCGGGGACACGCCGCTCTCTGCTTGGTGCCTTCCCCTAGAGCAAATTGGCTTTTGGTTGGCTGACATGTCAGGCTGCTCCTTTAGGCTCCCTCGAAAGAAAGGAAGTAGTCCCAGTACTGGAGTCTGAACGTTCGTCCCTCTGTGTTCACGTGTTGGAATCCTCAGGCCCACTGTGATGGTGTTAGGAGGCGGGGCCTTGGGGAGGGGTTATGTCATGAGGGTGGAGCCCTTGTGAGTGAGATTAGTGCTCTTATCAGAGAGACCCCATAAAGCTCCCTCGCCTCTTCTGCCACATGAGGATATGACTAGAAGTCTCCCACCTGGAAGAGGGCTCTCACCTCACCAGGCTGGCACCCTGATCCAAGAATTCCAGCCACCAGCACTGCGAGCAACACACTTCTGTTGTGTCTAAGCCTCCCAGTCGTGGTGTTTTGTGAGACCAACCTAAACAGACTAAGCAGGGACTCTTCATGCCCTGCCCTCAGCATGGTGCTTAATGCAGGAAAGGTGTTCCCAGAGAATTTGTTGAGTTTAAAGATCTGAATTTCAAGGGTGTAGGATTGGTAGTTGAAATGATTCCAGTCTAGTATCTGTTCTTTAGCAGTAGTTCTGGTGTGCAGAGATGGGACAGACCAGGCCGCTGTTCCCCCCGGAGCCAAAACTAACCCTCTGTGATGCTCTGACTCACTCCCATGGTTCTGTGGATGAACACCCTGGTTCATAATGAAGATGTTTGTGCAATGGCATCAGGAATGGGTGTTTTGATTTCTCTTTTTGTGAAAACAGGAGGCCTCTCATACTGGTGGGCCTCCAGGGAGGGAAAAGCACTGGGGTGATCCTGAGATGTATTTGGGATCGTCCCGGCCAGGGGAGGGGAAGGCTACTGCCTGGGACTGTTCTCTAAAGGGCAGTAGTAAGAGCTTGTCAGCTGATGGCTTTTTCTTTAAAATTTTCTTTCTCTAGTCACAGGCTGGAGAGCCAGCTTCCTCTGGCGCACATTCCAAAAGCTACACCCATGTGCCCACTTAAGGGAAGAATGTCGATGGTCTGAGAAGGGGTGACCAGTGGACATGGGGAGGCCTCATTGGCACCAGCTGTAGGGGAAACTCACTGGGCGGCTCTGAAATGCACCTGGTGTGCTCTGGGTGCAATGGGACTGTTCGCAAGGCTGGGACCTGTCAGCCCAGTGGTTCATAAGTGCCTTAGTCTGTTTGGGCGGCTGTAACAGAAATACCATAGACTGGGTGGCTTGTAAACAACCCAAATTTATTTCTCACAGTTTTGGGAGGCTGGAAAGCCCAAGACCAAGGCAGCAGCAGATCTGGTGTCTGGAGGCCTGGCTTCGAGCTCTCACATAGCAGCTCATGTAATCACATAGCAGAAGGGGCTGGCTAGTTCTCAGGTTTTCCTTTATAAGGACACTAACCCCAGGCATGAGGCTCCATCTCTATGTACAGTTGACCCTCAAATAACATGAGTTTCAGTTTCACAGATCCACTTATACATGGTTTTCTTCCAATAGTAAGTACTGCAATAGTACACAATCCATGGTTGAATCCGTGGATGCAGACTGTGGATACAGAAGGGCTGTGCATACAGAAGCTGACTAAATTACATGCTGATTTTTGTTCGAAGGATTGGCACCCCCAACCCCCGCATTGTTCAAGGGTCAGCTGTACCATCACACTGTCATCACATGGGGCACATAAACATTCAGTCCATGGCAGCCAGGCTGTGCTGAGGGCGGACACGTCTGCAGTCCAGCCAGCTCAGGATCTTCCTGGCGCAAGTGCTGGATGGGAAGGGGACAGGGTCTTTCTCAGTTGCTCCCATCTGTCATAAGGTGTTATCCAGCCATGTGGCAAGGGCCCTGGGGAAAAGGAGTGCAGTGATCCCAGGATCTGTTCACTTAGCAAACACTGTGCACCTGCTGAACATGGGGTGTGGGAGTCAGACAGCTGGGCCCGCGTGTGGTAGCTGATGCACACAGGTGAGTGGGGCGGTTACCCTATGCTGAGACAAGGGCTAAGATGCAAGAAGTCCAGGCTGCCGCGGGGACGCAAGCCAGGAGGACCTGACTCACGTTGGTGGGATCAGGGCAGGCTAAGTGAGAATGAGCCAGAGCACCCCAAGGTGGTGTGTTAGTTCTTTGGAGGGCTGGGGTGAGGAAGCACCAAGCAAAGCCTGGAGCGGTGGTCAGTGTGGGAATGTGGTGAGGCAGCAGGCAAGGCAGAGGTGCCCGAGACGCAGCTGGAGCGGTGAGTGGGGCCAGGTCAGGCAGGGCCTCGGGAAGGTGCACAGTGACCCAGACTCAGCCCTGACCCCACTGTCTGGTAGCTCTGATGGGTACATTAAACGAGGCTGTGTTTGACCAGAACAGTGCCTGGCATATACTGAGAACTTGGTAAGTGTACCTTAAGTACGAATATATAAGTAAATGATGGCAGTCAACATTTGCATCTTCATCAGATACCTGCCCCATTCTTGGCACTTCTGTATTTTAATTCAGTTAATCCTCTCTCCAGCCACATGAAGTAGGTGCTGTTGTTATCTCTGTTTTAAGCCTAAGGAAATTAAGACCCAGGAATGTTCATTTGCCTGAGGTCACAAACCCAGGAAGAGGTAAGAGCCAACATTTGCACTGGAACCCAGCAGTCTTTATTGCACTGGGGCCCACAGGAGTCTGGACCTCCAGTTGGAGAACAGGGTCCTGCGGGGGTGGGTTCCGCCATCCAGACTAGGACTCTGGAACTCTGAAACTCTGACGGTGGGCTGAACTGTTTTCAATCTGCACCTGCAGAAACCTACAGGAATGCAGAACTGGACCCAGTTACGACAGAAGAACAGGTTCTGGACGTCAAAGGTTACCTGTCCAAAGTGAGGGGCATCAGCGAGGTGCTGGCCCGGCGGCACATGAAGGTGGCTTTTTTCGGCCGGTGAGTCTCGAAGTCCTCATGCCTTCTTTCTTCCCAGCTGGGAGGGAGGCATGCTCTTTGTGCTGGATCCGACCACCCCAAGGCAGGGAAGCAGGCAGCACACCACAGAATTCGGCGCTCTCCCTTTAATTTTTTTATATTTAGCAGTGGTAAAGTAGACATAACAAAATTTCCTATTGCAACTTTTCTTAAGTGTACAGTTCCATTTTGTTAAATACATTCATATTGTTACGCAGCTGTTACCACCACCAGTCTCCAGAACTTCCCCTGGAAAATGGAAACTTACCGTTAAGTAACATTTCCTGGTCCCTTCTCCCCCACTGGCTGTTAACCACCCCTTTACTTTCTGTCTATGAATTTGCTGACTCTGGGAACCTCATATAAGTGAAATCACGTCTTTTTGTGACTGGCTTATTTCAGTCAGTGTAATAGCCTCCAGAATCATCCATATCATTGCATTTGTCAGAATTCCCTTCGTTTTTAAGGCTGAACAATATTTCATTGCATGTATATTCCATATCTTGTTTATCCATTCATCCCCGATGGACACTTGTTGCCGTCCCTTTCTGATTACTGTGAGCAGTGCTGCTGTGAACAAATACCTGTTTGAGACCGTGCTTTCACTTCTTTTGGATACATACCCAGAAGTGGAACTGATGGACCATATGATCATTCCGTTTTTGAGTTTTTGAGAAGCTGCCCACCATATGGTTTTCCATAGCGACTGTACCATTTTAATTCCCACCAGCAGTGCACAAGGGTTCCAGTTTTTCTGCATCCTTCCAATACTTACTTATTGTTTTTTTTTTTTTTTTTATGGCAGTAGCCATCCTAATGGGTGTGAGTTAGTAGCTTTTACGGTTTTGCTTTGCATTCCCTAATGCTTAGAGATATTGAGCATCTTTTCATGTGTTTGTTGGCCACTTGTATATCTTCCTTGGAGAAATGTCTGTTCAGGTCCTTTGCCTACTTTTAAATTGTTTGGGAGTTTTTGTAGTTGTTTTGTGATTTTTTTGTGTGTTTTTCAAGTTGTAGGAATCCTGAATTTCCTTATCAGATATATGATTTGTAAATGTTTTCTTCCATTTTGTCAGTTACCTTTCTGTTGACTGTGTCCTGTGATGCACAGTTTTTTATTTTGATATAGTCCAATTTATTTATACTTTTCTTTGTTTATACTGTTGACATCATGTCTGAGAAACTGCCAATTCCAGCGTCATGAGGCTTCCCCCCTATGTTTTCTTCTAAACGTTTTATACTTTTAGCCCTCAGATCTCTTTGTTATGCTTTGAGGTCAAGTAGGCACCTCTGGAATGTTTCCTACAGTGCCAGGGAATTCTTCTCCAGTTCTCAGTGGGCACTGACTGGTGTCCTGCACAGTGAACTTGGTTCTGACATTCTACCAGGAGGTGGCAGACCCTATAGGATAAGAACTTGGTACCCAGATAGCCCACTTCAGATGCCATTCGGACACCTGTGCTTCTGATCGACTGGCTATAAATCAGAGGTTCCCACAACCTCCTCCTTGAGTTTAATCTGCTTGAGCAGCATGCACTTAGGTTTACTGGCTTGTTATAAAGGATATTGTGAGGGATACAGATGAAGAGGTGCACAGGGCGAGGTCTGGGAGGGTCCTGAGCGGGGGAGCTGTGTCCCTGTGAAGTAGGGCACACTGCCTTCCACCCTGAAGCTCATCAGATCTCACTGTTCAACAGATCGATGGGGCTTAATCTACAGAGCCCCCCTCCTTCCTTTTCCTGGACGTTTAGTGGGTGGGGCTGCAAGTCCCAACCCTCTGATCACTTGGTCTTTCTGGTGATCAGCCCATCCTGAGGCTGTGTGGGGGCCCCACCTTAGTCACTTCATGAGTGTAAACAGGTATGCTCAGTAGGGGCTCCTTATGAGTAACTAGGGACACTCCTATCCCTCAGGAAATTCTAAGGAATTGCCAGGAACTGGGGACAAAGACCAAATATATTTCTTCTTAAACCACCTTTAAAAAATTAAAGCCCAGTATAGGTTGCAAAGAGTCAGACACGATGGAGCAACTAAGCACAGCACAGGGGAAAAAAAAGGTCTCAGATAGGTTGGATGCTTTGCACACAGTGGTAGCCTGAGGAATAGGCACGCTGCCCCTCTGCCCCTCATCACCTTGGGGTGTCCTTCAGCCTTCTGGGTTGTCATTTTTCATCCTCGCCTCAGAACTGTGACCCTGGCTTTGGTGAGCTGGAGCTGATGAGTTTGCGGAGTGGAGCTGTTTTAAAGAAAAAGAAGGCAGAAAAGGGGGTGGCATGCAGAATGCTACCATAATCTACCCTAGAGCAGGCCCTTATCAGCGGGGAGTGACGGGTGGGGCTTCATGTTTGAGAGGAACCTGGTGTGAGAAAAGCAACAAAATTGGCCTTCTGTAGAAAAACTTCAGGGTCATTCAGCTGAGGTCACTTAGACAGAGGAAGACAGCTTGGGGTGAGTCAGTGGCTTCTGGTAGAAGAGGAGAAGTGGGTTAGTCTTCCGAGTCAGACAGGTGGTCTCCTGCATGATGCTGAGAGCCTCATGTTGAGGGGGCTCACTCAAAGGCAGGTAGTGTCTGCATGCTGGCATCACGCCACGGGAGCCCCTTGTAGTTGGTTTACCATGATGAACCAGGGCACGTCACCTGTACAGGCCACCGGGGTTGTCCGTCTATTTTCCTAAGCACAGAGCACCCACTCTGCCTGTGTGGGCACTGATGTCACTATAGAGGACAAGGCTTTGGACTTCCAGGCCGTCCCTTCTTAGTGACAACCTGAGATGCAGATGGTGGTAGCTTCAGTGGGTTTCCTTGTAGGACGAGCAACGGGAAGAGCACCGTGATCAATGCCATGCTCTGGGACAAAGTGCTGCCCTCCGGGATCGGCCACACCACCAACTGCTTCCTGCGGGTGGAGGGCACAGATGGCCACGAGGCCTTCCTCCTCACAGAGGGCTCAGAGGAGAAGAGGAGTGTCAAGGTGAGGGGGCCCTGCCGGTCTGGCTTTTGGCCCTAGTCACACTGGTGGGTCAAGTCTAGGCTGAGACCAACCAGTGGGTCTGTTGTGTCTGGACCCAAGGCGCCTCTAAGGAGGGGGCAGTGTCCCTGTAGTGGAGTTTGGGAAGCCCTGTCCTAGCCTGGCTGTTTAGGGAGTGTGAGAGCTTCAGGGAGGTTTTGGAGTCTGGAATTCACAGTCCTTGTGAATTGCTGGGCAGGCCTTTTCTCTTTGCAATGCAGAGTGTGTATGCCTTGTTCTTGGGGGTGTTGCCAGAGAGCAATCCCTGCGTTTGCTCTCTGATTCCAATGTTTCAGCTCAGGGCTCGCGTGCTTTCATTTTTCTGAGAGCCAGCTACACTTTGGGTTGGGACCAGATGCTCGTTTTGGTTCATAAAGAATTAATTAATGCAGAGCAACATCCAAGAAAGAAACTTAACGGAAGAGTTAAGGATAGTTGGTTCTTGCTAGCAGCTCCCAATTCTTGACTTTGTATGCATGAAATGAAAGAGGGGTAGCATATTGGCCTGTGGTCCAGGCCACTATCCTGGGGCTAGGCTGCACTGGTCTCCAGCCCTGAGGCTCTTCCTTGACCCTGATTATCTTCTGCCTCCACCCCCATCAGACGGTGAACCAGCTGGCTCATGCCCTTCACCAGGACGAACAGCTGCATGCTGGCAGCCTGGTGAGTGTGATGTGGCCCAACTCCAAGTGTCCGCTTCTCAAGGATGACCTGGTGCTGATGGACAGGTAGGAGGGCAGGTGCCTCCCCAGGAGGTACAGACGGGGAGGGCCCCGGGGTTTCCATTTCTGGGTCCTCCAGGCCAGTGTCCCCAAAGTCATGTTGTTGCTCTGCTGAAGTATATTACTTTTTAAACCAGCTTAACCACATCTTCCAGCCTCGTGGATTTCCTTCAGGGTCTGGTTATTGTATCATCTTGGCAGGCATCAGGGCCCTGAAGATCTCCCAGTGATGGTCTGTAAAGAGGGATAGGAAGGATGCTCGAAACTGGGGAAGGTTCTTGGCCTCAACCCAATGTCAGTATGTTTATTGGAGGAGAGGGTGGAGCTTGTTCTTGATGAGGTCCCTGTTGCGTTTTATTTTTCTCAAGGCAACACTTTGCTCCTGCTTTGTGAACAGGCTATAACTATACCAAGAAATTTGCTATGAGGGTGCTTGCTGGACTCAGATAAATGTAGCACTTCACCTTGATTGTATACCCGCAAAGTGAAATGCAGGGGCTTCCCATGGGTAAAGAACCTGCCTGCCAGTGTAGGAGATGCAGGTTTGATCCCTGGGTTGGGAAGATCGCCTGGAGGAGGGCCTGGCAACCTACTCCAGTATTCTTGCCTAGAGAATCCCGTGGACAGAGGAGCCTGGCGGGCTACAGTTAGTCCATGGGGTCACAAAGAGTCGGGCACAACTGAAGCGACTTAGCATGCACACGTGCATGCACAAAGTCAAATTACAGATCTTTAGGTTTTTATGTGAGTGATAGATGCATATGACAAAAAACACATTTTCAGACAGTCTGGAAGGACATGAGATGAAAAGTAAGAATCCCTCCAGGAAGGGCGATTTCCCTCTCCTCTGTAGCTTTCTCTTCCTTTGCCTGCTGCCTCAGGTCTGTTCAGAGCAGGAAGAATAGGGCCCCGGGTCTGATGATGGTTTACCCCTGTCACCTCCAGCCCTGGCATCGATGTCACCACAGAGCTAGACAGCTGGATTGACAAGTTTTGCCTGGACGCCGACGTGTTTGTGCTGGTGGCCAACTCGGAGTCCACCCTGATGCAGACGGTAACCCATTCTCTCCCTTTCCCCACACTCCCAAGATCCAGCCGAGCAGGCGGGCCAGCAGGGCCTTGGCTGGCACAGCCCCTCCTTCACTGAGGTTTTTCCCCTCATCCAGGAAAAGCAATTCTTCCACAAGGTGAGCGAGCGCCTGTCCCGCCCAAACATCTTCATCCTGAACAACCGCTGGGATGCCTCTGCTTCGGAGCCTGAGTACATGGAGGAGGTGGGCGCCTCTTTTACTCAGCAACTTGAGGAATGCCACCCCATGCATCTACCTAGATTCTCTGCGTGCTCTCCCTGGCCGCGTGCCTGAATGAATTTCATCACCAAAGTTGTCTCATGAGGTGTTTGGGGTCACTATGGGACCGCTTCACTTCTCCCATTCACTTCCCTGGACCCCTCTCCTCTTTTTTTTTTGGAGTGTAACTGCTTTACAGTGTTGTGTTAGTTTCTGCTGCACAACAGAGTGGATCCGCTGTATGTATATGTGTATCCCCTTCCCCTCTAATCTTCAGAAGGCTTTTCTCCATGCTGAGAGGCCTCCACACCACATTAGCCGAGCCCTTGCTTGGGACCAGGGCTCTCCTTAGTTCTTGAAGAATGAGTCAGAGGCGTAGCTTTGAAAGGCATCCAGGAAAGAAGCTTACAAGAAGAGCAAAGAATAATTGGTTCTTACAGCTCAGAATGCTTTACTTTGTATGGGTAACATGAAAGAAAAAGGAGTCACAGGTGCTATGGGGCGATGATCAACTGTGTAGTCAGCAGATGCTGGTCAGTGTGACTGATAAACTCCCTAACCTACCCAACTAACCCAGGTAAATCCTAACCTGTGGGCTGGGTGTAACAGATGGAGTTGTGCAGAGGATGAGATCTGTTCACCTTGAGCAAAGGCCTGGCATGTGGAAGGTGTCCACCCGAGGCTTGTTGTCACTTTGAAGTTCCAGCAGTGGAGCCCTACAGCTTCAGAGCAAGGAAGGATTTTGGGGTGGCGCCCTCTCATTCAATAAACAAGGCCAGGGAGGACTCAGCTTGTCAATACAGAGTCCAGGTGTGGATTTCTGTGTTTGTTTTTTTTTTAATATATTTCTAATGGGGGGAAAATTGTTTTACAATGTTGTATTGGTTTCTGCTATAAACAAAGTCATCCATTATCATACATATATCAACTCCCTCTTGAGCCTTCCTCCCTGCCCCCTCACAGGTGTGGGTTTCTTGACCCCCAGCTTCCTTTCCTTCTGGGGCACCAAAGGGAGGCTTTTGTAGGCTCTTAACAAGGCAGTTTGGGGCATGTGTAAACATTTCTGCTTGTTGATGCCTCAGGTGTCTTGGACAGGCTGCACCCCATGGAACCCTGTGACTTGGGATCTGGGGGGCCCGGTGGCTGGAGGACAGATGGTGGGAAATGATCACTGCATGTGTATTGATACCTTCCGAATCCTCAGCCACGTGACTAGATTACCTGTACTCCTAGAAAAGAGGCCACCGGGGGCCATGGGCTCCTTCAGGAGGGCCCCCTCACACCCCACTTGGTCATATAATACCTGTCTGCTTGGGCTCCAGGTGCGGCGGCAGCACATGGAGCGCTGCACCAGCTTCCTGGTGGATGAGCTGGGCGTGGTGGATCGGGGCCAGGCTGGAGACCGCATCTTCTTCGTGTCTGCCAAAGAGGTGCTCAACGCTAGGATCCAGAAGGCCCAGGGCATGCCCGAAGGAGGTGATGATGGAATCATCTTCTTGCTTTTCCCTGACGCTTGAGACAGTGGGTCTTGTGCTAAGTCAGCCGGTAAAAATAGTTGTGAGAATGAGGTGGTGAGAGGAACCCTGGGTGAGAAGCTCTTGGCTGCCTGAGTTATCTCTGGACTAATGTGGTGCACTTCTCCTAGGGGGCGCTCTTGCAGAAGGCTTTCAAGTGAGGATGTTTGAGTTTCAGAATTTTGAGAGGAGATTTGAGGTGAGCATGAGCCTTTGATCCTGTTGTCTGGAGATTCTGTGCCTCCTTGGCACTCCCCAGCCACTTCCCTGGCAATTGAATGCCTGAGCCTGGCTCTTGGCTAGTGGCCTCTGCCTCCTTTGGCACCTCTTGTCTGTTCCAGGAGTGCATCTCCCAGTCGGCTGTGAAGACCAAGTTTGAGCAGCACACGGTCCGGGCCAAGCAGATCGCGGAGGCCGTCCGCCTCATCATGGACTCTCTGCACATTGCAGCACAGGAGCAGCGGTAAGAGCCCGGGAGCAGACTGGCAGAGGGAGCGCAGCCATGACTACCTCACCCTCGTCTGAGGCTGGGCCCAGGGCCAGAGCTCAGCTGGCAGAGCAGGGTCTCACGGTTTCCACCAGGCCACGTTCGAGCCACAAGGAGCAGCCAGTGAGGAGGTTGTGGAGCATCTGTCTGTCCTGCAGGGTCTGTGCAGTGAGCTTCCCTGAAAGTCTGAGCTGGCAGCCTTGGTCCAGTGCTATGCCTAGCACTACAGCCATTCTCAGAGCCAGAAACAGAAAGCACTTCTTCAAAATACCTTTTTTGGGGACTGCCCTGGTGGTCCACTGGTTAGGACTCCGAGCTTCCACTGCAGGAGACGCAGGTTCTATCCCTGGCAGGGAATTCAGATCCCACATGCTGTGCAGCATGGCCAAATACACCTTAAAAAGAGAATTAAAAGATACTTTTTTTTTGAGAGATTAAAATATATGAGAAAGTACAGAGAATAATATACCTTGTTTCCATTGCCCACAATTGACAGTATTTGTTTTATTGTCAGAATATAACAAATAAAACACAGAAAAAAACTGTTGAATACCCTTTGATTCTTCAGTCCCTGCCCCAGTGTCCCTCTGCCTGCCCCTCAGAGGTAACTGCCATCATGAATTTGGTGTGTAGTCCTGTCATTCATTAAAAAGAACTTTTTATGTAAATCCTGAAGAATGCACGGTATTGCTCTGCGTGTGTTTCAGATGTACAGGTACGGGAGCATGCAGCACCTGGCTTTGCTTTTCACTCAGCATTGTTTTTGTCCTCTGTCCTTGTTGATGCCTGTAGTTGGAGGTTAGGAGTTTTCGTTGAAAGAGCAGTTCTCAGTTTCCTGTAGATTGATCTTTAGATTTCATTATTTTACTGTTGTAGACCCTGCTGCTGTGGACATCAGTTTATGTATCCCCTAGTGTGCATCTGCTAGAGAAGGTGGAGTGTTCCGTCTTGGGGTGTATGCATTTCAGCTTTACCCAGTTTTACCCATGGCTTTCTGAAACATCTGGCCCTGTCTGTGGTCCCACCAGCAGTATATGCTGGAACTCCCATTCCCCGACCCTGATCCGTACTTCAGACTTGGTGATTTGGGCCAGGCTTCTGGGTAGTGTTGTACCTCTTTTTCTCTTTTGTTTACTAGTGGACTTTTTTCTATATGAATGGCAGAACTTGTTCTAAAGTTCCTGAAAAAGCACCCTCCCATCTGTCACCACCACATCCTCCAAATTCGGAAAACTTAAGAGCGTTGTTGGCACCGTCTCTCCCTCCTGCCTGG